>NC_089682.1:98653209-101210709 GCF_031753505.1 Anomalospiza imberbis | reverse complement strand
TACAAATGTATACATAGATGTATTTAGCTATTTATATGTACATACAAAAGAGAATCTGGTGAGTTGCTATATGGCCTACTAACAAATATATTTGGTTGCTTTGTTCCTCAAATAGCAGAGTTTCTTTTATTCTGCTGTGCTAAGATCCTTCCTTTATTCACTAATCCACTTTTATCTGTGTCTTAAATCCAACAGGATGTAGAGAATATTGTACTGGAAATAATGCAGGCTACAGATTTAAACCACCAGAAAAAAAAACCACCACAGCCCACTTGGATAAAACTAGCCTTCCTGGACAAATGTCTTGTTGTTTTCTTTTTTTTTTAGTTGTCCCACTTGAATGGCTGTTAAATAGTTTTAGACCACATCCTGTACTTGGTGAATCAAAGTTAATACTTTTGCAATGTGATTTTTAATTTTTCAGAGCTCAAAACCACAACTACCTTCTTCTTCTACAGTGTACATAAAAGATGTCAGAGCACCTCTGATTTCTTGGGATGGCTTTCACTGCAGCTTAAAGGTCCCTTTCTAAAGATAATCACATTAATCTGGTCTCCTGGTTCGAATCTTTGTTTTAGCACCAGTTCTTTCAGGCCTGAATTCATTCTTCCACTCTTTTGTTCTAGCTCATCAAGTTTCTCTTTCTAGGTTCTTTAGGTTAGGCCATGACTATCACGGCACATCCATCCCCTGAGTCTTAAAGTGATTAGCGGTCTTCCTGATCTGGACTAGTCTGTGTCTCTTACTGTGTCCTGGGATATTCACTGCCAGAAAAGGGAATGGGATCTCAACACCAAAGTTGTCCTCAGAGTAGGGATCAAGTCTACAAGATATCACTGGGCTGCAAAAATGTTAAACAAGACTCCAAGTAATTTTAATTTCTAGCTTGATACCATTGAGATGTAGTATTCTGCCTGTTTCTTGCAAGTGATAAACTATAATTAACTTGTTTATTGATAACTGCCAAATTATTTTGATTACATCTGATGGGATGATGTTGTTTAGCTTTCTTATTTGCATATGTTTTTTAACCAGAGACATCAAAGTTACTTTACATCTGTTATCAAACTGAGAGGAATACACACTTATATGCAGATAAATAGACAGGATTCCTATCCTTCTAGCAAGTTTGTTTTGTTGTTAGTAACATCTGTATTATTCCCAGGCAATATTGTTACTAAGAAGTCATTTAAAAATACTTTTCTTTTATACATTTTAGTCTTGAAAAAAGAATTACATTAATTTTTCTAGACAGTAAAAACATTGGATTTATATCTGTGGGGAAAAAAAAAAGCATCCAGTTCTTTCCAGTATTATCCCCCTAATCAATCTTATTCTTGACCTAAAGACACTGCCTAAGCTGTATGTCAGTTTCTTTACATATGGGTGAGCAACACAATGCTTCATGCATTTAAAATCTTATTAGATTAATATTACTGTCCCAAACCATATTATTTTTTTATATTGTTCTTGTTTTGGTTTTCCTTCCCTCCTTCACTCCTTCCCTCCTTTCTCCTCTGTCTTCTCTCCTCTCTGGCTTTCTCTCTCTTTCACACACCTACTCACTTTCTCTCCTTAACAGACAGAAGGTAACAGGAAGAGGAAAAGTGACAAACAAAGCTCTCACCCACTCAAAGTCTACACCCTGTGATTTACTTATTAGTTTTTTTTTCATGTTCATTTAGGTTTGTTTTTTTTTATACTATCAATATTTTTTTTAGCAATCAGTTATGTCAAATGCTTAAGAAGAACATTCTTAAATACAGTAAAAAATATTCAATAGGCAGATTTTAGCAACTTATGAAACAAATACATAAAGGTCAAACTGTGCATTTCATTTGTGCATTTCTGTCAGAAAAGTGCTGTGTTAGCAATTATTCTGACTTCAGTTTTCAAACTCCTGCATGAACTGAAGATAGAATGTCCAAGCCAAAAATGTCCTACAGGCTTTTCTTCATATTGTTCAGAAATTAAAAAAAAAAAAAATCCCATGCTTCCAAGACTTCATATATCTCTGTATTACTTTATTACTTTGACTCTGCAAAGTACTGAACATGTTTTCCCAATAATTCTCTGGGAACTGTGAATACTTCATGTATTTTGGAATCAGCTTTCATATTAATTATGCTACAAAACCAACCTTACCAGACCCAAAAGAAAAGCTAAGACCAAACCCGGAACCAAACACCAAAAATCAGGGACCGGGAGGGGATCCTGCCCATTTGCTGTGCTCTGGTGTGATCCCACCTGGTACCCTGCACCCAGCTCTGGGATCCCCAACAGAGAGGAGGATTTCTCTTAAGAGAAAATGTTGAATAAGTTGAAGTTATTCAGTCTAGAGAACAGAAGGCTCTGGGGTGACCTTATTGTGGCCTTTCAGTACATAGAGAGGGCTGACAAGAAAGCTGGAGAGGCACTTTTTACAAGGACAGGTAGTGATAAGATATTACAAGGGCTAATGACTTTCAGCTGGAAGAGGGTAGATTCAGATTAGAAATTAGTAAGAAGTTCTTTGCTGGGAGGTTGTTAAAGCATTGAGACAGGTTGCCCAGAGAAGCTGTGAATGTCTGGAAGTGCTCAAGGCCAGGATGGAGGATGGATGGGGTCCTTGAGAAGCCTATTCTAATGGAAGGTGTCACTCTTAACGGCAGGGATGTTGGCAGTAGGTGACCTTTAAGGTCTCCTCCAACCCAACCCCTTCTGTGAATCTATGATCTTGCATGGTTTTGTAAAAAATCCTTATTTTCATATTTCCTACACCTTTATCAAACTGAAACAGTTAGTCTATTACTTTTTTTTATCAATATGTTGGACTGGATATTTGGAAAATAAAAATACACTATGAAAAAAAAGTCAAGAATTTCTAGTCTGCTGAAGAAAAATTTGAAACTTGTCCAAGAGGCTATCCTGAGTGGTGTTTTGCCTTTTAGCTTCTTTGTGAAACCTTGAGAGCTTCTAAGCCGTGACAAAATCCCATTATATCTACTGAGCTAGGTGGTAATAGCTAAATTATAGTTTTGTATTACTTGCAGTCTGGACAGAGAGACCATAATAAACATTGTACTATACTGGATAAATTGTCCATCTAACTGTATATCCTTTTCTTCACAGTGACCAATATTAATTAAGGTGTTTTTTTGCAGCAGCACAGAGGTGTAGTTTGACAGCTTAAAAGGACAATTGAAAGATTGGCCTATTTTTTGTGCCCTGTCCTTTGTGTGATTTTTTTGTTGCTGCTGCTGCTTAAGCAGATTACACATTGGATGTTTCCACGCAAATTTACTAAAAGGTTGGCATTTTAGTGGTTTATCTATTTATTAATCATTTTTAAATAAGAAAAAGGGCACATTCATCTCTTAAGCAGTACTTGGAATCTCGTAGCAACAGCAATGTCATTAAGATGTAATTTCTTTTTTTTTATTTTTAATCATTATTCTTTTAAATATTCTTGACTTTGTAGAGTTCTGAATTTAAATACTACTTTGCCGTAAGACTGAGATCTTAAAGATTGATTCCTTTGGTGTCAACAAGATTATGCTAACTTGTAAAATAGATAATATTTTAAATGTTTGTAATAAATCGTGTATGGAAGAAAATGCTTCTAAAGATTCACACAAAATCATAAATGCAATGAGTTTTGTAATAATTAGGAAAATTGCTTCCCAAGCATAATTTTAATGAGTCAAGATTCAGAACAATAAAGCTACTGATACACATAATATAATCAATAAAATCCAACTTTTATGACAGTCATCGACATAGCACTCTTTCGTTTCACCCTTCATTTCTCTCTTATATGTTGGCAGAGCTGTAAAAGATAAAATAAGTGAACAGCCCTCTGCAATACTGAAAGGTAAGAAATAACAATGTAATAGTCCTTTTGTATATTTATCCTTTCAAAGGGACATTTGAAGATACAACATAATGACTTGTTTATTCCAGTTCAAAAATATTTCCTATTTTTATATGAAATAACTTCATACACTTAGGTGATAACTTGCTGCTCAACTCTTCTTGAAATACAGTAATGAGTGAAAATATTTCAACATTCTTTTAATTCAAAATTGACTGAAAAAAAAAACCCAGACTTTACACAAAAAAATAGAGTATGTCTATTTTTTTTATTAAAATATTATTTTTTATAAACATCTTCTTTATGTCAGTTAATCTCTTGAATGACATTAGCCACATCTAGATATAGTCATCTAAAAGGAAGCTAGTTTAATGTAAATTGATGTAAACAGTTAAGGGTCTTTGAAATGTGTCATGCATAATACTTTCCCAATGCACAATTTATTCTACTTGTTCTGAGCATATTTTAGCACAAGCTGAATGGTTAATTTCTCTCCACTGACTGTAAGGATGCCTTGGTGGATACCTCAGACAGAATGCTAAAAGCTAAGGTTATCACCAGACTGCTGAAGTGTTCCATCTTAGATTTACTTCAGTTTGACTTTTAAAAGCTAAGTTTAAAAACAGCAAAATATTTTATTTAATGTATTTAAATATGTAATTACTACAAAAATAATTTTGCCATCTCTCCTCATTTCGCTTCAGGAAAAGAGGGTAGAAACTATAATAATTAAGAAAAAAAAATTTAATCCAAACTTGATTTTTTTTTTTTATATCCTGGCAATAAGATAAAAAGAAATAAACCAATTCTTAAAAAAAATTGTATTTTTTACCCTTTACTCTCTTTAGATTTTCAGAAATCCACCAAAAGAAGGAGCTGTTACTCTGAGTCCTCTTAGAAAAAGCCCTATATTCTCATTTCTTTTTCACTTTGCTTTGGTTTTGCTTTACCTTTACTTGACCTTCCATTGTTAGAATGAAAGTACACAAGTTATTGAGTCAGTCCTCAATAACTTGAACTTTCATGATGAGTGTCATGGGGAAGGAAAATGAAGAAGAGTGTTAGGGAGAAGGAAAGCAGGTCTTTCAGCACCGACCCTGTGTGACCTCACGCAGGTATTTCCCAATTGTGTCACTGGAGTCCTTTAGCATGATGTTCCACATCCATAGAGAGAGCAGCACTGCTACATTTTAGTGATG
This sequence comes from Anomalospiza imberbis, assembly GCF_031753505.1. Taxonomy (NCBI): domain Eukaryota; kingdom Metazoa; phylum Chordata; class Aves; order Passeriformes; family Viduidae; genus Anomalospiza; species Anomalospiza imberbis. The sequence goes on along the minus strand of NC_089682.1, from coordinate 101,205,657 downwards.
CTACTCACATCCAGATGCTATAAAAATAAAAAAGTGCAGTGACTGTTGCTGGAGGGGTATGTTTGGACTGTGGAATGTCTGTGCTGCCTTTGCAGAAGGGTTAGCCCTCTTAATTTCTCTTGAAATTAATATACCTTTGTAAAGGTTCCTCAGATGTCTGGTGGCATGAACTGCTCGCGTGTGCAGCAGAGAAGGTGTATGATGCCTGCTGACTTGGCCAAACCTCACTGACATGGTTTTGCAGTGCAAATGCTGCAACCTGTGCACAAAACAAATTATCTGTTTGTGAGCCAAACATGGTCACATACATCCTACTGGACCATATAATACAAACCTAGTCTACAGTTTAGGATTTTTTTCCCAGTTATAAATACTGAAACTTTAGGGTGTAAATAAATATTTGTGTGAATGAAAGTAAAATTAAACATTATTTTGATCATGTGGTAAATTTTCCTGACTTTCCTCAACCTTTCAAACAGAGAACATGCTAGAAAAGTCCTTGTATATCCAAGTAAACAAGGAACTTCCATTCAAAGGAGAGAGTACAAGCCTACTTAATAGATAGAGGATTGATTCTTACTGCAAGTATTGCAAGCAAAGTGTAAGCTATTTTAAAGTAACTTCTGCAGAAGTTATGACAGATTTAAGAATTTTAAGTACCTATGTAGCTTATGGAGTATTTATGTTGCTTAAATAAGTCTTGCTGACAAAGCAGTGACCTATTATACCCATAAAATTGAAAAAGATTGAAGAGAACATATTTCATATTTGTTTGCCTGGAATCTGACCATAAGCATATTTGTGAGATACTTCATTTTGTGATGTCACTAATGGCATAACCAGCAACAAAGTCTGAGCACTTGAGCGCAGGTACATAAACTGTACATTTAAATGTAATCTGTAACTGCAAGAGATAAAAGGAGACTTCTGTGATGCAACTATGTAAACAGGGTACAATAAAATTCATGTATAAGGCATAAATTGAACAATATGAACAGTAGTTATGGAAAAGGCAGGAAACATGACTGGCAAAATGAAAAAGTTTTGCTCCTGGGAATAAGATAATCTGTACTGGAAACAGATGACATTCACTCTTTCTTTTGGGGTGGTTGTGAGGATCATAAAAATAACATGGGCACATTAAAATAGAAAGAAAGACAGATGACTTGAATTTGATTTTCTGTGGACTAAATCCTAGACCTCGGTATGTACTCATCCCCTTTAGGTATATGGATCATTCCTTGGCCACCTCAGCAGCAATGCTGACTTGATCCTCTCATCAACTCAGGAAGAACTGTTTGTGGCCTGCAATATTGACTGATTCAATAAAAATGATCATGGTTAAATAAAAAGACTCAAGAAGTTAAAATTAGTGCCTGGAGGTTAGTGAAGGCAGTAAAGGATATCTTAGATCAGCTTTGCCCATGGAGGAAAAAAAATAACCAACTACATTGTGAGACAACCCTACAGTACTCTAGCTTTACATCAGAGTAATACACTCAAAATCATTTGGGATGCTGCAATGTAAAATCAAGCTGTACAATGATTAATCGGGTCACCAGCCTCTTCTCCCTTATGTCTCTAAAACATTATTTAATTAAAACTAAAATACCATGTGGGATTGGTCCCAGGGTATGGTTTCTAGGCATTGCATAAATAGGAAGAAGGTATTATTCTATTGTTAATGATGTTTCATCTACTCAGTCTTTCCCCAGTCTGCTGATGCACAGTAATTCTCCTTTTAATATGCAGACACCACTGCATGCTGACTTAATAGATATTTTCAGAAAAGTTTTAGACAATTTCTATCAGAAAATTCCAATTCACATTAATTGAAGGAAAGGCAAAATAATTTCACCAAAATTTGATTATGGAAGGCCATAAAAGATAAAAATTCTGATTTCTGATAGCCCATGCTAATTAAATAGACTTTTTTTTTTTAAGACAAAACACGACAGATAAAAAAACAAATAAGACTGCCACCAGGACAAAACTTCTCATATTTTAATCAACCCACATAGTTTATTTCAGGTTTCTTTTTTGAACCATGCTGAAAAGTATTACTTTCATCTTTACCTGGGTTGGTTGCTTTTATTTTATTTTTTAATAGCAAAATAAAGGAATTAAAAAACACTTCTCCAGAGTTCTATGATTAAACAGTGCTTTTATTTTTTTTCCAGATGTTTTTTAGATGACACGATGATTGTGTTTCACATGCTTTAGCATTAGGCTCTGCAATCCTTATTTTTTGAAGTCTGAATTCTGAAGCCTAAATCAGGAAAAGTCTGAGGAATGAAAACATTCTGTTTCCCAAATTAAAATAATTGCATTACAGGGAATTAAGATGTGAACTAATAAGAAAACCAAGTCTTGGTATTACTGTCACACCACATAGCTACATAAGACCTCCAGAAAGAAAATGACTGGCATATAAAAACTTTGATGCATAAAACCAAGACAGAGAGTGAAGGAGAAGGATACAGGAAGCCTTTTGTTTAGGTTTTTTTTTTTAGTGTTTTTTTTAACTAGGTTTTTTTCTATAAATCAGTAGTTCTTTGTCTGTGAAATACTAGGGTAGAAGGCAGGGCTGAGCCTTCTGAGACTTGGGTCTTTTTCTAGTGCTATCAACGGCTTGACATGTGACCTTCCCAAGGTCAGTGCTTCTGTTTTCCAATCTGTTGAGCAAATCAAATTATATTGTGTTCCCCTGTAAAAGATTCTGAGATGGGTTGACAAAAAGAGAAAGAACTGGGTATTTCTCTTACATAAGATTTGACTTTTTTCGGTTGTACCCCTGAGTAATAATGGTAGTCACCATGTTTGTTCATCACAGATTTCAAAGCCCCTTTGGTCTCCCACTTATAATATCTTCCACTTCCTCAAACTAGTAAAATGAGGCATTGGACAGAGAAATGAGTTGCACAGAGTCATGCCATCAAACTATTGGTGGAAGCAGGTCTTTGCCTCAGTTCTTCATTCTGAGAAGCATTTTCCTTTTCATTATAAAACAATGAAAATAAGTTATAGCTAGAGAGAGCAGACACACAAGCTCTTATCTACTTTTTTCCATTTATGTGATCCTTATGTTGCTCTGAGGTTGTGCTATGAAATTACTAAGAAAATAATTAATTATTGAAAACACATTATAGATCTATTATTCAAGCTGATGTTATTCAGCAGGATTACTTGTGTAAGCAACAGATTGAAAGTTTGGACAGTTTTTTATCCTGCAGCATTTTTTTTTTTTGGTTGAGAAAGATACTTTTTTAAAGCCTTGTCTATATCTAAATGACACTGACTTTTTGTCTCATGTCTCATCACTGAAGTTTTTATAAAATGATGAAAGTAATTTTTAACTAGCTTTAAATTGTATGAATGAGTGTTATGAAACTATCTCAGTCACTTGAATATGTTGCAAAGTAACCAGCTGTTTCAGCCTTTTGCTTGTGTTCAGTCAGACATGGGACACTCTTAGGGAAAGAATGAAATAAGCAAGCAATCAAAACCACAAAGAGGTCATATAGCAAAACTGCAGTACTATATTGTGTATTGATCATGCTATATGGAAGTCATGTCTTGCAGGATATTGAGAATTGTTGTAACAAGGTACTTAAAATGATAACGCTGGAATCTTAAGAAAAAAATTTGCTGAGATTAGACTATGGTGCAAATGTAATCATTTCTTATTAAAGGCTGCAATGTTACACTAGTACATTTCCTGTTATAGCTGGCTAAAAGAACAAATATTTCTCACAGCTCCAGTTAATTTCATTGTAATGTTTTTCCCCAGCCTAAATGTATGTCTTTTATCACAGAGTGAAAAAAAGAATTCTGTGTACTTCAGTGCTGCAGTGCCGAATGCTGCAATGCCAAACTTAGGAAGATAAAGCCTGGAGTTAAATCCTGGTCGCCAAGTCAGACAACCAACCATCTCAACATTGCTCTGGGAAAGGCAGAACTAGGCCTTCATGTCAGGACTGAGAGCATGGAAGATGCAGCTGTGAGGGCATTTCAAGTGAAATACTGCAGTGAAATCTCAGTTCACATTCTGGGGTCAGGGCTGCAGCAAAACCATCTCTCTCTATCTGGGCTCCTCAACTCGAAATTCTACACTGAAAACAGACAACCCACTTCTGTTGTGTCAAAGTTTTAAAGTGTGTGTGTGAGTCTGTGTGTGTATGTGTGAAAGTGAGTTTTGAGATGAGAGGAATAAAAGTAGGTGGGTGACTCAGCTCAGCTCCCTATCACTCTCCTCCTAACCAATAGCACAGTGGGCAGAAGATACTTTCCCAGAGAAGACACAGGGTCAAATCACTACTAATTTGGAAGGGGATTAATTCTGTCCCTTTAGTAAGCCTTAAAGTTGAACAAAAGGCCACTCCAGAAGACCACAGACTGCAGGAAAATAAATAGAAAATGAAAAAGAAAAATTAAAGAGAGAAAAAAAGAAAAATAGAGAAAGAAAGATAAAACAGAAATATCTGACTGAACTGACTCCTTTACCAAACATCTATTCTGTATGCTTTCACCAAAAAGTATAGTAGCTATAGGGCTTGGTCCTGTTCTAAGAACTGCTAGAACAGGTGCTTTAGTGACTTTAATGCAAGCAATCATAGTAGAAAATGGGTCAGAAACTCAGATCAATATATATAGTTTAAATAAAAAATTCTGGTCAGGACCTTGGCCTGGCCTACTCACTAAATACACCTCTTTCTTCCGCATCATCAGGATTTCAAAGTGAAATGACTACATGGGTTTTATGGCAGACTACACACAAGATGAATGCAAAATCTGTCCATCTTTCTGACTCCTATTTCCTTTTCTGACACCTAAGGTTTTAACCTTTTAAGATTAACCCTGTGACCTATTCAGCCACTATTTCCAACACAAAATTACCTCAAGGTCTGATAACAATGTATACTGGTGAAGAATGTCGATGGGTTTTTTCTACCCATAATCTAAACATCTGATATGTGAAATATATTACGTCAAGCTCAGTCTCACATGAAAGCACAAAGCAAGCAAGTCCTCCCAGGGCTGTGCACACCCTGGCAAGTGCTGTAACTCATGCTCCCTTACTGCCTTTCCATGGTTCAAGGGATCTCAAAATTATTTTTCTTGTAAAATAGAGCAGCTGCAGCAAGAGGGTTGGTAGCCCGGTGGTTGAGGGTAGGAGCCAAGAAAGAAAAACATGTGGGCTGGCTCTTACACTGCAGAAGATAGAGAATTTTTTATTTTCTCATCATGAGCCAGTCTCCTACTCACTAGATAGAAGTAGGCAAACCACTTCTCTAACTTTCTTTTCTTTCTTTTTTTTTTTTTTTTTAGTCATCATCATCCGCCACTGCATCATTTTGCAAAGCTCCGTCTGGTGAACATACCACAGGGAGACTTGGAACACGCTCACATGCCATTACCCTTAGGAAAATGAAAAATGAAGGAGAAAATTATCTAGTTTTTGAAATCTTGTTAGGTCTAATTGCAGTTTATATAGAGATCCAGTAGCTATGTGTGAAGACTGGCCTGTGAAATATACTGAGATATAAAATTCTGTGAGGAGATCCTGATATTAGCTTAAACCCTTCTACCCTTAGTTAGAACTTGTTTATCTGAGCTGGTTTAAAGTCATTGTATACACTGAGAAGCACAGTTTCTGCAGGAGCTGCAACATATGGAGGCATCTACGTTAACTACCAGCCTATGTTAAATTCCACAGTCAAAGCCTGAACAAAGACGTAATTTTAAAATAAATAATGATCCTATAATTTTTTTTTAATTATCCTATTTAAATTAAATAACAATCTTTTATTTGCTGGTCTATCATGATTTGTAGTGCACATACACAGATGTTTACATGCATATGTTTATATGTATGTATGTGTGTGTGTGTATCCACACACAACATCATGTCTACAGTGTAGGATGTCTTTAGACCTCCATAGAAATAATGAAGCCAGTTTTACAGTATATAGCACAAACACTGAAATCAGAATATCTACCATAATAATTGCTTTCTTCTCTAGAAGCTTTGCAGATGGTCTGAGTTCTGCTCTGCAAGTTCTACAGTGTTAGATGAAGTAACTAGCTTTTTAACATGTTGCAAAGTAGCACAAATATACCCTTACCCAGTGTTACTTACAGAGCCATAGCAACAGGGATATGGGAGATTACTAATTGGGAAAATGAAGAAGTATCCCACTACCTTTTCCTATTTCAAGTAATTTTCCATGTTATGAGTAAACCCATTTCTGTTGAAAACGGTTTCATTTGGCTTGTATGTGGTTAAATATGGACTTTACACCCAGAGAAAAGGTATAAGTAGTCAACTCATTGTTTTAGGCTTCTGGAATTTGCAGACAGAAGCATGAGGTAAAAGATAACAGTCAAGGACAATATACTTGTATGCTCTTTCCCTTATCTGATCTTCTGGATAATTTAGAGGGGATTGTGTGACTTCTGTTTATACAGCCTGTGTATGGGTTGTAAACTGGGATGAATATACTGAATTTTAAAGACCCAGACTAATTGGCACTTCAATGCTGTGTGGTCTGTCACTTTATCACACCCTCTAAGTAACAAAGTAAAACATTTTAGCTTCCAATCAACCTGACCCAGGAATAGGTATTTCCTTAAAATTCTCAAATGTGGGCCTCTTATTCTTAGATACATGTTTCCACAGGTAATTCAATAAGATGACAAAACTAGAAATTTAGAATTATGATGCTGAGTAATGATAGATTAATTTTCTGGGTCTCTCTATGTAGCTTGACTCATAGAATAAAGAACTTCAGATATCAAAGCTAAAATGGATGGTGTATTTTTTCTTCCATTCTGAATTGTCTCCTAGATGTTAACTTTTGCATAGCACATGCTCCCTAAATACATATATTTTAAATATAAGACATCAATCTCCATAGCATACAGTTGAAAACACAATGGCTTTCTTAGATAAATACTCCTTTGGAAGTTACATAGCATCCATAAACATTCTTATTTCTTCTGGCATATTTTTTACTTTTTGAGGTTTAACCACTTTGAAATTCCAGGTCCCCAGATGGCTTCCACCAGTTCCCACCTCTCTTCACCTCTGCTTACAAAGCAGATCCTTTGTAAGAAGCAGGCAATCTGTCCTTCACGCTTTGACAACAGGTCGTTGTCTCCTTCCATTCATTCAATTCATACTTATTTATTTAATATCTTGTTAATGTTCAGGTTCTCTGGTTGCATTTTGATTGTTTTTACGGTGCATGAGCAATTTTAATAACATAAAGGTAAAGATGCTTGGAAGTTTTATTCTAAGGCAGGAGGAGAACAAGTCCTCCTGCCCCACATCCCAGTGAGTCTTTACCAGGCTCCAGATATTCGGTCTTTCCTCTGCAAAGATCTTGTTCAGAGTGATCTTGTCACTGCTGCTGACACCAAGTAAATGTGTCCTTGACCCCCACTCTGACCCTTTTCCTTTCCTCTGACTGTCCTGCTTCTCTCTGTGGATTGTCCTAGGACTGCCTTGCCTCCAGTTCCCTTTGCACTTTGAAGCTGCAATTTTTGATCGATAGAAGGTTTCCAGACAGCTTTGCACCCCTATCCTTCCACCCTGACATCACTGAGAGACAAAGTCAAAGAAACCACCAGGAGAAATGAATTAATGTGCCCCAATGGGGTGCCAAGTTTCCTTTTCTCTTTTTCTTTTCCTAGTGAAACCAACAATATATTTCATGTGGTACTTTCTGTCTCAGTGGCATTTTATATCTTCTAGCCCATTTGTAATTTACTGGATAAGCTTTTTCAGGGTCAGGATTTCTCTCTGTCTGTTTTGTTTCCTACCTCTGTCCCATTTCCTACCTCGTTTCCCCCTCCCTCCCTAGTCCCTGCCACCAGAACAAACCAAAAGACCAAATATTCATCCTGGGGACTTGAAATGGCCACGGTAACTGTTGTAACTTGTCTGTGGTCTAATTACATTAATTTGATAAGATCATCAACGGCAGGATGTCTAATTTATTTGCAAGCGGTAGCCAGGGAGAAGCTTTGACCAAATTAACATGCCGCCGGGACCAGGGGTTGCAGGCTCCATATGGCTTTCTGGATTTTCCTATAAATAGCCCTCCTCCAGCCCACTCCCGCGGTTACATCCCTACCAGTATGCCGCAAAGTTCACCAGCGGCGCCGGACTCGAGAGGCACAGCCCAGGGCTGCAGGAGGCACCAGGAGGCTGGGCTGCCTCTCCCGCCTTCGCGCCTCCTCCTCCTCCTCCTCCTCCTGTCCTTCTCCCCCTCCCCCTCCTCCTCCTCTTCTTCCTCCTCCTTCTCCCCCTCCTCCTCCTCAGAGCGAGGCAGGGGAAACGCGGGTTTCCACTTGCACCACCAGAGGTGCAACTGGTTCTTCGCTCGTAGGCATCTGAAATCTCTCCAAATGATGCAGAAACTTTTGCGTGCTTGGCTCCTGTCTTTAAGGCCAGGCACCGATTTTTCCGCTGTGTAATCGCTTCTTTTGTCAGAAGGGTGGGAGCTGAAAAAGGGCAGCGGGGGGGGGGGGGTGATGGAAGGGACGAGAAGGAGGGTGTCGAGGGAAGCAGGCGTTTTATTTCCACAGAGAGTATATAAGGAGCATCCCTAAGGAAATATCTATGCGTGGACATACACGCATCTCTAGATTTTTATAGAGATAAGAATAACCGTCAGTTTCTACCTTCCCCTGCCCTCCTTAAGGGAGACACTACACTCCGTGGGAACAGGTAGCGTGAACAGCTAACAGTGCAGCAGTCCCCTCCCCCCTACCTACCCTCTTCTCTGTGATCATCTAAATTATGAAAAATAGAGAGTGCATTAATCCACGGTTCGACATTGCATAGAGAACACCAGCATAAAACACCCTAGACTGCAGGGGAGGAAGAAACACATTTAAAGCAATGATAAAAATGGCGTGTAGAATAATTACCTCAAATTGCTATTCGCTTGACACTCTGACACTAATTCTGTTCAAGTCATTGGGAAATACAATAAGGCAAACGAGCCTTTCTCTCCTTCTTGTGCAGGTGTGAGTGTGTGTGAATGGGGGCAATAAGGAACCGGTCGGGAGGAGGGGAATGCTAAACTTTCCATTTAAAAAGAAATAAATTAAATAATCCATTTAGGAGAACGCATCTAAATAGATCTACAGCTTTTAATGCCAGCGTTTTTAACGCTTGCCCTGAACGTGGATTGATTTTTTTTTCTTCTCCATCATTCCCTCGGCAGATGGATTTTTGCCACTGCAGCTCAGCAGAGGGTGTCAGATCTTTCAGTGTGCACCAGGCTGAAACGAGCAGAGCCTCTTAGCAACTCTCCCTCTGCGTGCATGTGAGTGTGTGCGAGCGTGCGGCTCGGCAGCAGCGGAAGAAAAAGGAAAGAGCGAGCGAGGCAGTGAGCGAGGAGGGGAGGCAGCGCTGCCGGCAGGGCGAGGCGAGGCGCGGCGCGGGCGGACGGGCGGGCGGGCGGGCGGCCCCTGCCCCGGCCCCGGCCCCGCGGCAGGCTCCGGCCGCCGGCGGGCATGGGCAGCCGCGCACCGCAGCAGCGGGGGCAGGCGCGGCGCAGCGCCGGCGGCTCGGCGGGCAGCGCCTAGGCTGGGGCGGGCGCTTTCAGCACCGCGGCGCTGGACAGCGCCCGGCGGGCGGCGGGCGAGGAGCGCGGCTCCGCCGCCGCGCGGCAAGGTCAGTCCGCGCGGAGCCGCGCACCGCGCAGCCTCCGCGGCCAGCGCCGTGCTCCCGCCCGCGCCTCCCTAACATGCAGCGGCGGCCGGGGGCCAGCAGCACCGTGCCGGTGAGCCAGCCCGGCCGGCAGACCTCCACTTAGCTGCCCGGCAGGCGTCAGGGAGGGCGAGCGAGGAGGGGGTTTTTTTTCTTTCTACTTTTTTTTTTCTTTTTTTTTTTCCGCCTGCCTTGCAGTACGTGCCTGGATAGTTTGTGGATATAATTACTGACTGGAATCTGGGCTGTTGCAGTTGTGCGTGGGGGGGAGAGAGGAGAAAAGAAAGCATCCCCCCCCCTCCGCCGACCCTCCTTGCTCTCCCATACACATTTTTTTTCCTCTCCCTTTGCTGGTGGTTCGGACATTCAATGTATTGAATGAACTGGAATTGCTTTCCATGTGAGGAGGATGGTTGCTGTTACTTTGTGATGAGATCGGGAATGAATTGCTCGGTTTAAAAATGCTGCTTTGGATTCTGTTGCTGGAGACGTCTCTTTGTTTTGCTGCTGGAAACGTTACAGGGGACGTTTGCAAAGAGAAGATCTGTGCCTGCAACGAGATAGAAGGGGATTTGCACGTAGACTGTGAGAAAAAGGGATTTACCAGCCTGCAACATTTCACCGCCCCAACTTCCCAATTTTACCATTTATTCCTGCATGGCAATTCCCTGACTCGACTTTTCCCTAATGAGTTTGCTAACTTTTACAATGCGGTCAGTTTGCACATGGAAAACAACGGTTTGCATGAGATTGTTCCTGGGGCTTTCCTTGGGCTGCAGCTGGTGAAACGCTTGCACATAAACAACAACAAGATCAAATCGTTCAGGAAGCAGACCTTCCTGGGGCTGGACGATCTGGAATACCTCCAGGCAGATTTTAATCTGTTGCGGGATATTGACCCGGGAGCATTTAGGGACTTAAACAAGCTAGAGGTGCTGATTTTAAATGACAATCTCATCAGCACCTTGCCCCCCAACGTGTTTCAGTATGTGCCGATCACCCACCTCGACCTCCGGGGAAACCGTCTTAAAACCTTGCCTTACGAGGAGGTCCTGGAGCAGATCCCAGGCATTGCTGAAATCCTGCTAGAGGATAACCCCTGGGACTGCACTTGCGATCTGCTGTCGTTGAAAGAATGGCTGGAAAACATACCTAAAAACGCTTTGATCGGCAGAGTGATTTGTGAAGCTCCCACTAGGTTGCAGGGCAAAGATTTAAATGAGACCACAGAGCAGGAGCTGTGTAAAAAGAACAGAGTAGATTCCAGCCTAGCTGCTCCCCCTGCCGAAGAAGAAACCTGCGATCCTGGTCCCATTCCAACCCCCTTTAAAATACATGGCAAAGAAGACCCTGCCACGCCAGGATCTGCTCCAAACGGAGGTACAAAGATTCCTGTCAACTGGCAAATCAAGACCAAACCCACTGCTGCCGTGTCGACAGTGAGTGCGAAGAGCAAACTACCCGCTACCTTTTCCTGCCCGCACATCTGCAGCTGTGATCAGATCCCTGGCTCAGGTTTAAAGGTTAATTGCAATGATAGGAATGTGAGCAGCTTAGTGGATTTGAAGCCCAAGCCTTCCAATGTACAGGAGCTGTTTCTGAGAGACAACAAAATACACACCATCAGGAAATCCCACTTTCTGGATTACCGAAAACTTAATTTACTCGATCTGGGCAACAACAACATTGCCACCGTTGAGAACAACACCTTCAAAAACCTCTTTGATCTCCGATGGCTCTACATGGATAGCAATTACCTAGACACCCTGTCCCGGGAGAAATTTGCTGGGCTGCAAAACCTGGAGTATCTGAATGTGGAGTTTAATGGGATCCAGATGATCATGCCTGGCACCTTCAATGCGATGCCCAAACTGAGAGTCCTCATCCTCAACAACAATCTGCTGAGGTCTCTCCCAGTAGACGTGTTCGCTGGGGTCTCGCTTTCCAAGCTGAGCATACACAACAATTATTTCATGTACCTCCCGGTGGCGGGGGTGCTGGACCAGCTCACCTCCATCACCCAGATCGACCTGCACGGCAACCCATGGGACTGTACTTGCCCTATCGTGCCTTTCAAACAGTGGGCAGAGATGCTGCGCCCCAAGGTGATTATGAGTGACCTGAGGTGTGAGTCTCCTGAAGATTTCTTCAAGGAGGATTTTGAGTCTCTCTCCAATGATGTGATTTGCCCTCAGTTAAAAATCTCTCCCACATTAACTTCTACTAACAAAAACAGCACCGGGTTGACAGAGACAGGTACTCACTCCAACTCCTACTTGGAGACCAGCCGGGTCTCTATTTCGGTGCTAGTGCCAGGGCTTCTGCTGGTTTTTGTGACCTCTGCCTTCACAGTGGTTGGCATGCTGGTTTTCATCCTGAGGAACAGAAAGCGGTCCAAGAGGAGGGACGCCAACTCCTCTGCATCTGAAATCAACTCCTTGCAGACGGTCTGCGACTCATCCTACTGGCACAACGGGCCCTACAGCGCCGACGGGGCCCACAGGGTGTACGACTGCGGCTCCCACTCCCTGTCGGACTGAGGCGGCGGGCGGGGCGGGGGCGGCCGTCACCCGGGACCGGCCCTTCACGCGCCGGCCGGGGACAGCTCTGCACCTCCGCTGCTACCTTTTGTGAGAAGAGAAACACACAGACACACGCACGCACGCCCTTCCTCACGACCCCTATAGCAAGCGCCGAGGCCCAGTGGGCGGCGGGGGGAGCCCGGCGCCAGAGCGCATCCCTGCAGCGCTGCGCAGCCCGGCGCGGTGAGCGCATCCCCCGCCCCTGCGCAGCCGGAGCAGCGGCAGACAGACGAGGAACAGCTTCCCTCGGCTCTGGCAGGGCGAAACACGGCTCCTGGTTTTGTTGGGCTTTTGTTCAATTGTGTTGGGGTTTGATTTGCTTTTTTGCCCTCTTCCCTTGTGGACCGACCCCTTTCCAAGAGGCCGGAAAAATGAGGGGAGCAGAGGACTGGTGTTGGCCTCCTCCTGACGGCAATGCAGGAGTGGAAAGTTGCACGAAGGCATGAATGTAATGTAAATAAATGACTCCGACTCCAAAACAAACAGACAAATGAACAAAAAAAAAAAAAAAAAAAAAAAAGTGCTGCATGGCTCGCATGGATACAACGCACCCCACCCCAGGGACGCTCCAGCCCCCGACTGGAAGCAGCGTCTAGTTCACACCATCATCCCTCTTACCTGATAAGTCCCTTCGTATCAAACCTTCTATATACGAAATACAGTATAATAATAAAAAGTGCCATTTCGCCAGTTTTTTTTTTTTTTGTGTGATCAATAGGCAGTAGAGATCGTACTTTTACTGTGGAACAAAATTGTAAAGATTTTATTTAAGACATAGTTGCATGAATATTCTCATTGGATTTTTTAACTTTTCTTTTTATTTTTATGTCTAGGTGGGAATTACTTTGCTGGGAGAGATTTGCTTTGTTGATAATGGGTTGTGTTTCATTTTTCAGGGGAGGTGGGGAGGGTAGGCTTGTGTTTTGTTTTCTCTCTCTTCTTTTTCAGTATACATAATCAGTATTGCCTTTCCATCTGAATGTAAAAATTAGTACCCTTGATTTCTATTATGGTAACAGTGTAAACATACAAAAAAATCCAAGGCAGTTAAGCATGACCAATTAATGTCACTCTAGCGCTTAGGCTGCAAAGTTTAATGGTAGAAAATTCTGTGCTGTTGTAAATCTTACTATAACTTGAGGAAAACAGAACTGAGGAAGCAAGTGATACTTACTAATTCTATTCGAGGATTTTATATGGCATATTTTTTCAGTATTAAAGTGAAAATGTTTTCAACTCCGGGTCCTTACCATTTTTCCAGCATCCAATTCTTGCAAATGGGTTACTTGGGTTTAGGGGACAGAGCCTCTTTTCAGTGCTCTCTGTGTGTGTGTCCCTCCCTCCCTCCCTCCCTCCCTCCTTTTCTTTCCTTCCCTTCCTTTTTCTCATTCATTCACAGGCAGAGGCACGAACACCCTTCCTTCCCCCCCCTTTCCCGATGTAAATAACACACAGAAGTTTCCTGCCTACTACCTCCTCCCTCTTCCCCTCTCCCTCCCCTCGCCTTTTTTTTTTTTTTTTTTTTTTTTTTTTAACGAGGCGGTGAATCCCTTTATTAATACTGTGAATCTCATGCTGCTGCCGCTGCTGTCACCGCCTCTGCTGCACCCATTGCAGATAATTAGGGATGTTAGGGGGAATTTGCTTTAAGTGCCTCTGCCCAGCTTGGTCTCATTAAGCTGGAGCCGAATTTCCGCGGCCAGAATTCCCGCCCGGGAGCAACTTGCCCGGTGGGGCAGCTGCGGGCGGCCGGGCCTCAGCAGCTGCCGCCAGAGGGAAAAACGAATTAGCACGCAGAGATTTTCCCGATCCTGCACTGGGTACCTCTACCCTTTGATATTAAAAGCCGAAAAAAACACGGCGCAGTGCTGCAGTTGGACTTCAGGCAGCTCGCCTTTGATCCCCTTCCTGTACGGGAAAGTGCCCCTAAACTCAGTCAAGCCTGCAAAGGCGAAAGTCTCTGCAAATCACTTGTAGCTCACAGCTCAAGTCCCAGTGGAGATATGGAGAATTTCAGTCACGTTGCTCCTGGCTTTCTCCAGGCAGAGAATCCTTTTAAACAGTAAAACACCATGAGGGACTTGCTAAACTTCAAATACTGATTTGGTTTGCTTTATAGAAAAAGACCATCTTTGGGATCTGTGAGAAGAAAACAGACAAACATACACATTGCAATAGGTACACTCTTGAAAGTGAGGCAGAAGCCTGATTCCAGTATTCATGAAGAATTAAACATGAGAAATACATCATTCCTCTAGAATCCATTATCACTGTGGAAAAATCTGCAGTCTCCTAGAAAATACCTTGAAATTTGGTTGTGGAGCTCTGAAAATGGCATGGCCTGCTTAACTATACAAAGCATTCCTGTTTCAAGGTCCCTTCTTTATTCCACCTTGCTGCTTCTTTAGAGGCACTACTTTGCCATCATGCAATCCATTGTTGAATGGTGTGAGAAGAAAAAACAAATGCACTTACATGCGAGCCAGTAATTCTGTCCTTGGAAGGCCATCATATTTAGCTTAGAAAGAGTCGAAAATAACCTGTTTAGGTATGAGCTAATGCACCATTAGAAGACTACCTAAGTCTAGCTGCCTTCTTTGTGATATTGTAGTGACAAAATTGAGTAACCAAGAAAATTGAGAACACATCCCATGCTAAAAAGAATAATAATTACATTAGAAGCACTTTAATGGAAGTTAAGATAAAATGCACAATAAATTAAAATGTCAAATCACTGGCTGAGATCAGACATGCATGCATTTCAGAGAATATAATGCTAAATATGTAATTTTAATTTGTCATCATTGAAAAGTAACATAAAGTTGGAAATGTGCTCATTTGGCTTTCTAAAAGTGCTAGTTCATTGGCAAACCTATATAGAAATGTCAATTTAATTGAAATGTTGAAGACATGTATTTATCACCCTGTTTCTAGGTCATGGAGAAATGACAAAACGGAATTTTCTATGTCATCTTCAGTTTTTAACATTCACAGGATTCTTTCTTCCATCTTGCAGGCACTTGCCCTTAAGACACATAGATCACCCAACTCTCTGAGATGATGAATTCAAGGCCTGAATTACCAGGCCCTGAATTACAATACTTATCTTATTTACATGTTCAGCACTTCCATGATTATTTTTATCAAAAAAAAAAAAGAATACTCAACAAAAAAGAACCATAAGAGAAAGAAAAGGGATTATTGAGGATGTTTTGAAGAGGAGTGAAATGCAAATATATTAAAAATGTTCAGTTATACTGCATTAACAGCAATAACCAAAAAGTAAATGTTTTATTTGCTGATAATGACTACCATGATATTATTTCTAGCTTTAGAATCCTATAAGATATCCATGTTTTGTTGAAATTGTTTTTTTTTCCTGCTAACTTAAGAATCTTGTAACTTCAAGAATAGTTTATATAACATTAAGTTACTTATTGCTTAATCATCCCAGCAAAGGCATTTCTGTTCTTTCAGAAAAGGCAGAAAAGAGATTTATTATTTAGCTAGTTAAAAGGGTTGTTTGTGGTTTGTTTTTATTTCTGTAAACACTTCAACTAAGAATAGCCTAGAATTTAAACTGTTGCCATAGAAATCCATGCCTTTATACATGGTAGCCTCCTGCATGCCATTGCAGAAGAGTGAACAGAATTCTAGAAGCAACCTGAAAAAATTTTAAATTCATACCCAGGGTGATGTGTGTCATTTTGAGAAAAAGTGTACTGTTGGAACTGCATAGAAATGTGTTATTATGTTGCTTTGCTAAATGTATTGGCTGTGTCAGGTTATTTTCTAACTTCAGGGCAGTTGCATTGAAAATACAGTTTCATATCTGATTGCAAACTAAGTGATGTAATCTTTGAGGGGGGTTTATTGTTCGGTGTGAGTTAGTTTTCTTTATTTCTTAGTGGTTTTTTATTTAGTTTTTTTTTTTTTTTTTTTTTTTAGCAAGAGTGGGGGCAGATGTCATCTGATGTAGAAGAAAAGGCTTTGTGTGCTAGTCTTCACTCAGGTAGAAAAGCTGTGAACTACACAAAGTGAACATTTCACATTTTTTCAGGCCAGTGGCAAAACTCATTAGGGTGAAAATTAGGGCAGAAAGAGGCTGAAAAATGCTCATCCATCCCAACAGAATAATTTCTACCTTCCATTATCCATGAAATGATTTGTAGGTCTCATAAATATAAGTTTCCCAAAGACAAATAGCTCTAAGTAAAGTTACAAACACTTTCCCATTGTATTTTTGTCAGTGGTTTCTTAAGTTGCAATTTGTTTGAGATTAAATTGCTCTTTTTCTTTTCTGTGTAACCTTCTCCAAGGCTTCATCTGGGGGCTTTCTTGGAAAATGATGCACAAGATATAGTCAGAACTTTAACATCTTTGTTTTTTCTTATATTTGGAGTTTGAATCTGCATGGCAGTTGTTTTCTTCTATACCAAACTCTGTAATTTTTTGAACTATTTGAATCAGTCAAAGATAATTTGGCTGCATTTTTATTCACACGTAATCTAAGATGGGAAGTACAAAAATTTCTGTGGCTGAATATTAATCAATGTCCTTGTGCAGTCCAAATTTGTGGGATTTTTTGTGATTTATGGAACAGAAATTTCCAGGCATTGGGCAGGACTTCAGAGCATTTGACTACTGCACAAATGTTGTTGTGGTTTTTTTTTTTTTTTTGTTGATTTTGGGATGAAGTCAGAGGGTGAAGAATTAATAGGTTTTGTTGGTAAGATATAGTTGTCCTAACAACATACAGATATTTCTGTTATCTCTTTAAAATTATCAATCTGTTTAAACTGTATTAGAAGAATGGACACAACCAATCAGAATCACAAAAATCATTTTATTTTACTCAGTTTTCCCCAGAGCAATATCAGCACTGGAGAAAATGGGGACAAAAAATGTTGCAAATGTATTAAATTACATTCATTATGATTATGTTTAGCAATGGTACCTTAATGGGTTAACTTCTAACAGAAGATATTTAATATAATATCTGTGAGTTTCAGAAACCTTTATAATTTTATCTTTTTGGGTTAAGAAATATAAATGAGATCCCTCAGTATTACTTCTCCAAGATTAATTACCAGGTCAATGGACATATTGTCATGCTGAATGATTACATTTACTAGTTAAATTTTTTGAATCAATTTTTGTGAATACTTCCTATATACATTCTTCAGTCATGTGAGAGAGGAACAAAGTCACCAGAAAGTCCCCTGGAAGGAATTAGTCTCTTGCATCATACACTTGAAGACTAAGATTAAAAATTCATAGCAAAGAATGGACAGAAAAAGCCCATTGTAGAATACACTCAGTTGACTCTGGGTGAATGACTGCTTAAACTACCATTATTTATTGGTATAAGTGGCACAAAATGCCCTTGGCAGACAGCACTGGCTCCATGGAAACATTGGTACCATCAGAATTCCTCAGTACTTCTGTTCTATTAGGTAGTCAGATTGATTCCCCTCAGCTACTTTCCAGCTAAGCCACTGGAACAAATTCTCTTAGCTATTAATGACTTTTGATGAAGTCATGAGCATTCAGACAGACCCCTCAAGCTTTGGTCTTAAAGAATGTCTAACCATGGGTTGTCATACTTGGTTTGTGTTACTTTATTTCACTTCTGAATCAACTGCATCTCTTGCAAGTGGAATTTTAGCAAACAGGAGGCACTAAAATGTGACTTGAGGAAAACAAAAGAATGTGAAGATAATGGTTCTTTTTACTTTAAATGAGGATTCTAATAGTAAAGATAGGTGGGTATAATATAGAATTCTATGAAGAAATTAAGAAGCAGTATGGTCTGGTGGAAAAACAATTAGGAATATGACTCATTTTCTGGATTACTATCTGACCTGGAATTAGGTGGTATCTTTCTCATCTAGTTTGATGGGCTCAAATGAGTTGCCCTAACAGTCAGTAGTGCCCTAAGAGGTGTCCTGGAGTATCTGAGGTGTGTGCACGAGACTGATAGACACAAAAAGTGAACTAGGGCAAACTGGAATATTTCTGGAGTGGCACCTGGACTCTAGGATACATTAGGGCATTTCTAATAGGAGTAGACACCCATGTAGGAACAACTGAATTGAATTCTTGATCTACCCTGAGAGCCTGGTGGGTTGGTTCACTTGGTACGCATAAGTAATTTGATTCAAATAGGTAATTTGAAATAACTTGGTGTCTGATGTGCTGATAGAAAAGACTCAAGGCTTGTAGGACCTATGATCAGCTGGGGCCCAGGCAAGGTAAGACACCACAAAAGCACTGCGTGTCTATGGACAAGCAGAGGAGTAGCTCAATGAGATAAATGTAGCTCAGTTACATATACCTGTGCTGCAGATAATGAAATGCATTTGAGGATTAAACCAAACCCTTGAAACTACATTTAAAAAATTATATCAGAGATGGTTTGCAGAGACATGACAATTTTTAGAGGATGACCATTATTTTTTAGATGTTATCGATAGAGGCTACATGCGTACCAGATACTCTTTCCATCTGTTTTTCTAACTTGGATTTTATTTTTGTCTTTCTAAATTGCTAGATCTTTAACTTTGGGATTGCATCCTAATGGTTGCTTTTGGATGGGACACCTATTTTAGCTGGTGTCATTTGAAATTGCTATAGTATGTAATAACTATAATAGTAACCTCTTAAAATAATATAGGGCTCAGGAAGCAAAAGTAGAACAACAACAACACAAAAATCCTGACAGTTATTGCTGATACCATAATAATAAATAACAGGTTATTGGGTCAAGCTTGAAATACAAATGAGGAATACAGTACTCCAGGGTTATAGTCATTATTGAAGTCATTAAGCTCATCACAATGAAAGATAAAATGCTAAAAATGCAATGGAAAGTGTTTCAGAAAAAAAGAAAGTCTAGTTTATGAAAACAGAATGCAAAACTGTTAAGTGGATTGTCACAGGAGGTTTGAAAAGGGAAAAATATAATTTAATTATGGACACACAGTAACAACTTATTCACATGAGAGATCTTTAAGGGCAGACAGATGGTAGGAAAGTTTTAAGTGCAGGATGTAGAATATGTAGCTAGACTCTAGAGACTATTACTCAATTGCCCAGGATAAATATGGCACAACAAAGTTAGCAGCATTGTGTGCTGGGCACTTTACAAGCAATAAGGACTTTTAGATAGAAGTGCCAAACGTAGCTTGGGCACAAAAGGGGACAATGAAAGTACAAAACAGTATGGGATTTCTTCCCACTCTTGCAATTTGGGAAGCAAATGATTCAAAATGAGGTAGCTTGTTTATAAAGGTTGTTTTTTGAGCTGTCTTTATTGTGGAGTTTTCTCTATCTTAGCTAACTTGTTAAGGAAATATTTACAAATGGGGTGGTAAAGATCATGGTAGTTTAAAAAAAGTGTGTGTATGAAATTATTATCCTTGGCTGGAAGAATTCCTCACAAAGCTAGGTCAAGGGATATGTTTAAACCGCCAAGATAGAAACAATTTTCTCAATTTTAGGGTACATTTTCAATGTTGCAATAACCTTAGATCCCTACCAGAAGTTGTGTTCTGCCCAATGATATTATGTGTGGCAGGGAATAATAATATTAATAGTAGTAAAAATAATGAAGATACCTTTTACATTTAAGGATTTTCTGGTTTGGGGTTTTGTTTGTTTGTTTTCTCTCTGCCTTTTTTTTTTAATTTTTTTTTTGGCAGAAACAAAACATGGCAGAATAAGAATGAACAGAAAGAATGCACTAAATACAGTGTTAGGACCTGCAGATTTGCTGAAATTATTCAGAAAGAAGAACTTCTGGTCTGAGCAGCAGAGTGAAAGATGCTATTGACATTGGCTAAGAGCACCGATGGGAAAAAGAAAAAGAAGCATGCACATTTTTGAAAAGTCTTTCTATGGCTGTTCTGCTATTAATGAAAGATGATCTTAACTAAAATTTTAGTGTAAGACAATACTCCTCTGCAACTACATAAATCAAAATGTATATTTAGAGTAATGATTAGACTGTTGATTAGACAATAAGGTAATATAAAAATTAAGCTGAGAAGGAATTTGTTCTTATTACAGATCCATGAATTGCTGTCTGCCCAAACTTATTACTCAGCTGCAGACATGTATATTAAATTAAGCCCATTTTTCCTTTGAACTAATTCATAGCATTTATAAATACTAATCTGAATAATAAATTCCAGCATTCTTAGCTGCATTCTTACTGTACCTGAGCATGTCCATTATGCTACATGGATGAATTAGGAATGGAACAAAAGTGAAGAAAAATTTATTGATGAGGTTTAGAAATACGCCATGCATTTTAAAGGATCCATTCTGATTAGAAGTGTTACATCATTAGCAGAGTTCTGGTCAGATAATGTAATACAGTTGATTTACATGGATCTTATTTCTAAAGACAGTTTTCTGAAAGCAATACATTTCTCAATACGAAGCAAAAATCTTAGGATAAAGACATTTAGTAAAGAATGTTAACTTTAAGAAGGGTTGATACTGCTAGTATAATAGAACCGTAATTGTATCTCATATGACACAGAAAGTAAATGAAAATTATCAAAATATGTTTTTCATTAGAACATATATTTTTCTAGACAAAATTCCATTCACTGTAAGATTCTGTAGTTTCCAGTGAATTCATACTGTTTTTCCAAATGTCAGGGTTTATTAAAATAGGAAGAATTGCTCTTGTGGGGACAAAAAAGGCTGTTTCAAATCCCTCTTCTCTCTGGATTTATGAGGAATCAATGCAGGATCAAATTTTCAAACATTAGTGAATGAAGAAAAAAACTTAGAAAACATAAGTGTGTGACATAGGTCCTTTTGAGTCAGACTGAGTACCCCATAACTGTTTGACTGGAACAGGATCCTTTATTATGCTAAACAAACAAAATCATAATGTGAGTAAACTCAAACACTGTAGCTATAATCCATAATAGATAATCCATAATGGAGAATTCCTATTAAATAACTGTTCTATCATAACTTTGCTCTTTTCCATAGCTCTCAACTAGCTCAGTCCAAGACAAAACTGCTACAGAAGGGACAAGCCCTTGGCAATGTGAACATGAGCCAATTTGTACTTGGAGGTTGAGCCTATGATTTAATTCTGTTTCTTGCTCATTTAGAAGTGTGAATATCTACAGTGTATCTCCTGTGGTCTCAGCATTTGGGCCAGAGATTCATAGATGGGCTTAAAAATTGTAGGTTTTGTTGTTGTTTTTGTTGTTGTTTTTGTTGCTGTTTTCCTTTCTGCTTTCTTCAGTTTATTATGCAATTCTTTCTCAGAAATCCTATTAGATTTCTAGAACAAACTTCAATCTCCCTGACTTTACTTCTGACTGACATTAGACAAGTAGACTAGAATATAGCAATGAGAAATTTTATTTAATGAAATAAATTTTAAAAACATTTTTTCCCTTTTTTTTTGACATTTGTACTAATATTCTGTGTTAAACTGCTGGAATGGTTTGTTGCCTTAATTTAAATTGCTGCAGTTATGACCAACAGCATTTGTATACAATCCTGTCCTTTTTGAACTCAAGGCAGATGTTTGGGACTGGATTCTAAAAGAGTTTCAAATCAGTTGAGATATGCATGCTTAGGTGGAATTCAGGGCATCCTGGGATACCAGAGATATCTGTCCATGGTTAATACATCTTCTATTGTGAACTGGCAGCTGGAATTCAGGCAGGATACTTTAGTATACCTTAAGTGTTACAGATGATTATGTTAAAGCCTTTTAAGTGTTCCCTAGCTGAAACGTAACAGCTGCATTGTGAGCACATGAATTTGCACATCACAGTCTGTAACTGAATTGCAGCTTCTAAGGTTGGGTGAGTTAAATCACAGCTAAGCTATTTGACTTTTATATTGCTAGAGATAAGTGTGATGAATCTCACACTTGTGAATAACATTCTGAGGATGGAACTTTCAATTAAAAATAAGAACACACATATAAAAGGCAGCTAAAGAGTATCCTTCAAATATTTTTTCCATGGTCAAATCACATTTTATTAAAAGAAAACCAGAATATTATAAACAATACACACAATTGATTATTTTTAATAATGTTTGCTGTTATATTGGGACACAGATCTATATATTAACTTTTAAATTTTTACACCATTTTAATATTCAATCTTACATTACTTCAAATCAAAAAGTAGGACAATATCCTAATAACCACAATGGCAACAATAAAAATGAGACTTTTTTTTTTTCCTGCTTCCCAAGAGTGTTTCTCTATTGGTTTCAGGAAGACATCCTCAATTTAGTATCACAGAAATAGATAAGAATAAACCAAAGAATATCAGCCAGTTTACTTTCAATATACTTTCATAATTTACTTTCAACAGTACATTAATCATGAAATAAAATAAAAATATATGCAATATTGTCTCAAATAAACATGTAAATTTTTTTTGTTTTACTAATGTCAGTCCAAAAAAGATCAGTGAATACAGGAGAAAGATGAAAATAATTAAATCCAATTCCTTCTTAGAAAAGTAGCCCTATTAATAATGTCAGTTGTGACTGTAAGTTAGAAGCCATGGACTTTGCTGTAGTATCTGAGTTTGTAGAATGAGTCTAGTTCTAGTTAGAATCCATAAAACACACAGATCAATATAACCACAATTGACACTAATTGACAAATCAAATTGACAGTATTAAGACAGAGGTCAGGAAACCAGATACTAACTCTTTTTTTCTTCTCCCTTCCCTCACTATGACGAATGGGTTCTGACAAAAGTTCTAACTTTCTGAAAACATGGGTTATATTAATAAGATAAATAGATATGCCTATTAAGATATTTTCTTCATTCAGTTGTGAAGCTGAATTTCAGTGTACTCCTTCTGCTGAAATTCTCACAGCTGCAGCATAGAGTTCTCCTGCTGAGCAAGTCACCTTTGTCTTTCTGTACAGTCAGTGGAGAGAAAAGGGAACTATTCATGTTTATGTGACATTTTGGGAAGCAAAGAACATTTCAGCTGTAGACATAGACACCAAATTTAGCTAACTAAATAGTGTCATATGGGTGTAAACTGTTGTGTCTAAACTCTTACTACAGTCATCAAAGGAAGAGCCATTACAGAGAATAGAGAAAATAGAGAATAGGTAATAGAGAATGTCTCAGATCAGTTTAAACAGAACACAAAACTCAACTTTTAAATGTAGTATTATTTTGGGTTTCCTGGGGTATCCAACATGACCTCTAGCTGCCACTTGAGAAGCTTACAGTTCTTTTAGAGGACCTGGTTGATATCTGGGAACTCCATGAGTGTCCTGGTTGTCTGAGATATCCTAAGACATCTCAAACCTGCTGTTTATGCTTTTGCCAAGATTAAGTTTTTCATTGACTGTATGTGGAACTTAGATCCTTAGATCACGTTTGGACACCTATGTTTGTAAGTCTGAATCTCTAAATAAGCCTTATCCATATTTAGAAAGAGACAAAGCATGTTTTAAAAGTTTTATTTCTTTCCATTCACTCTAACAGGAATCTAGGGCACCTAGTCTAAATATATGACAACAACCATAAACAGATGCATTTCCTCAAATTAATTCCACACTTTGAGTCTTTGGCTTGGACCATCCATTCCTTTGGTGTAAAATAGCAGAGTGTCAGTGACCTACCTGAATGGAGAGAGGAGGATTCAGGTGTCTGAAATCTCCTTCTTACCCCTTGCCCCAGGAGCATGGAATTCTAGAAAATACCAGCCTCATAACTATCTGAGTTCTCAGACCCCCAGGAAACCTTTCCTCACTTCAAGGAGTCTGTCTCCATCAAGAGATGGCCCTATTGAGCATAGGCGTCCTTGCTCTGGATTAATCTTGGTGGAGAAGGAGGCAGGGTGGGAAGGAGGAATAATATAGAAGTTTTAGCTCTTAATATCTCTGAGATATTATAAGAACAAATTAATTCATGAAAATACAAGGAAATAGTTTCCTGTCTTAGGAATAGCTCTTATATGCAGAAATGTCATGTTAATTCTAAAGAAATCATGCCGATGGCTGATAATGAGAGCATTCTTTTGCTCCTTTATTGCATCCTTGTAGTATTTATTGAACAAAATTGCATGTTATTACCCAAAATTCCATGCTGAAGAAAAGATTGAAAATTCCTTCTGAAACTAATATTGAAGTTATAAGAAGGATTAGTAGAGATCTCAGTAGACTTAAGCACAAATTGTTTAGAGGAGTCAAAACTAATAAGAAAGTTCCTTTGCATGATTCAGAAACAAATTGTAAAACACATTTGTAAGTCAAAGTCACTAGAAATATCTTCAGATTTATAGTAATTAACAATATGCCCTGTTATCTTCTGTCAGATTTAAAAGATTGCAAGAATCAGAGTTAAAATGAAAATGAATTGGCTTAAGTTATTTAGCTTTAGAAATGCCAGTGATTGTTTTAAATAAAGTCAGTCATTTGCCTTCTGTCTCTCATGAATAAGGCTCTACAACATAACCACTATGCATAACTTATAGACAATGATTTGGAAAAAAAATCAACTCCCCAAAAGTCTGCATTGAAATGTAATTTTTGTTTGAAGAAATGTCTGAAAAGGGTGAAGCAGAATGAGGAGTTTCACGCTGGATTTTTCACTACATTAGGCAGTCTGTGTGTGGCAAAAAAAAACCAGCTCAAGTTTTTATTCCCAATCGATTCTGATTCCTGGTAAAGTATGCATATGAACATAGTTCTGTAAGTAAGTTTTAATTATTTTTCATGTTAATATAATACTTCAAACCAGATATTGTACCTGACTATTAAGTTTATCATGACACTATGTCATCAGATTCATTGTGTTACTAGAATTTTCACTGAATTGCCCTATAGAATGGCAGAACAGTTTCAATTTATTAATTTTTCTCTTATTTCTCCATCTCTATCAAAGTAAAGATTCAAGCTTGAAACTTTATATCTTTGAAATCTTATTTTCATATAATTTGTGTAACAAGCTACTTGTAAACTGGGTAGATCCAGTTTAAAAAACTGATGCAGTTTTTTAAACCAAATGTTACATTTCTACCTGTTTCCCAGTATTTTGAAATAGTCACGCGGAATACCAATTGCAACATATATATTTTTGCCTTGTTAGTTCAACAGGCATTGGGATAATAATAATGCATTAGTGCCCAACCCAGGAGCTGCTTTACAAATTAGAAATTTTTATTTTGTACTTCAAGTTTGAATCGAGTCTGAATTTTCAGACCACATGCATAGGCAAGACAAATTCAAAAGCACTGTCACTACAGCACATCTATACAATTGAAAATCATCTCAAATAAATACAGAGTTTCAACTCAAAAGCAGCAATAAGATTGGTAATAGAACAAAAGGTAAACAAATGGCATTGCATTGAAGTTTAAAAAATTTAAAATGAATACTTTTTAAATTGCCAGACACTTGAAGCAGGATTTAAATTCTTCAACGATCACTTTCTTCCTACTGATCTTTACATAAGAATGTTGTTTGACATGCCTTTAGTGTATCACGCACCCACCCACACATAAAATATGATAATCTGATTTTACTTTGATGTATAGTTCTGTAAATTGGGATTCAAATCAAGGAGTGTGAGACTCACTAATAGTAGAATTGACTTATGCTTATTTATGGTATTTTGCATTAATGGAAAATCAATATAAATGAGGCCTAATCAAAGTTAATACTCTGGTTGCTTGGCCATGTTAATACCATAGTCTGGTATTATTGCATATTCAAAAATTCCATGTATTCATTACAAGAAATGCAGTAATGATGGGCAAACCTTTAACCAATAGATTCTGCTCTTAGTTAATTCCCAGTGTTGAATTATATTAAAATAATATCTAGAGCATATGTTTTGAATTAGAGCTGATAATTATGAATATTCTGGCTACTGGAGAGAAGGGTGTATTCTTCAGAAACTAAGTTGCTTCTTCCTATTTTGGGAACTGAATAATTATATACAGCTAAGAAATGTTTTTTCATGTCAGAATTATGAAATAAAGCAACTAAATTAGGACCCTAATGTATGTGCCTAGCACCATTTAACATATTTTAGGATAACTGAGAAATGTACTTGGTAATGGCAGATGTGCACATGTCTGAAGGGAACTTCATATCATTCTTGAGGAAAGATGAAGACCAGAGATCATGTTCTAGGAGACCTAAAATGTCATTGATGCCTATGTAAATGCACTTGAATGAGGACACTGACACTATTATCAGTTTGTTAAAAAAGACAATCTCAAGTCCCTGAACATCAAGATCAGGACTGGGGGAAAGTGATATCTCCCATGGTAGAAGAAGGTCCAGTTTGAGACCACCTGAGGAATATAAATATACACAGGTCTGTGGGAGCTGATAAAGTGCATCCCTCAGGTGGATGCTGAGGGAACTGGCTGATGCAATTGCCAAGCCACATTGCTCCCATTTTTAAAAAGTGCACCAAAAAGGACCTGATCAGTTGATCTCATTTCTGTGCCTGCTAAAATTATGAAGCACAACCTCCTGGAAAGTATGTAGAAACACATGGAAAACAAGGAGAAGATTAGAGAAAGGAGAAATTATGCTTGACAAGGTGATTAGCCTTCTGTGGTAGAATGACTGCATCAGTGGACAGGGAAAGTGCTACTGTTGTCATTCTGCCTGGACTTCCGTAAAGCCTTTGGTACCATCCTCTATAACATCCCTATTACTAAATTCAGAGGTGTGGGCTTGACAGATGGACTGTTAGATGGATAAGGAATTGGCTGGATGGCCATGTCCAAAGAGTTACAGTCAATGGCTCAATGTCTGAAAGCAAAACCAAGGGTCCTTCAAGGGTCCTTACTGGGACCAATACAATTTGTTATCTTTAGCAATAACATGGGCAGTGGGATTGAATGAACCCTCAGCAAATTTGCAGATGACATCAAGCTGACTGGTGCAGTTCATAGGCTTGAAGGAAAGGATGTTATCCACAGAAACCTTGAAGAATAGGCTCATGTGAACTTCATGAAAGACATCCCTGATCATGGTAAGGCAGTTGAAGCAATGATCTTTAAAGCTCCTTTCTAATACAAAACTTTCCATTCTATGGCCCTATGCTCTGAGATTCCTACTCAGGACTTATTATTTTAATAATAATTAATTTATTCATTAATCAGTAACAATAATAAATGAGTGATTATTATAAAGTACTAGAAATAAAAATAATGAAAAGTAAAAATTTTATGTAAGCATGATGTTTTTGACATGCCTTATTAAATCACAAAGACCAGCCACCAGAAGACAAGACAGCTAGATGCTTATACAGAAAATTAGTATATTTTTGCATCCTAAGAAAAATAAAAATTTTTAAAAAATCATTAAAATTTATTGTTTAGCTTTTGAACAGAAAAAATGTGTTTCATCTAGTGAATTCTTTCCTGATTATATGTTTGAGTCTGAGAATGAAAACAAGGTAATAGAGTTTTGGAAGAGCTTTTACAAAATCAGCAAGATTTGTGGCACAAGAAACCAGGATGTATTCATACAGATGGAAGTGAATGGTTCTTAGCAATTCACCACCAGTTTAAATAGAGTAAATCTTCCACAGCATGAACTTGTTCCAGAAGACTGAAAGTTTACAGAAATGGTGTCTGTCTGTCCATCTACCTATCCTTTCCTGTTGGACACCACTAGTTGCAGAGAGCTAGTCTATGCCCTTATTGCTGTTCACTGGACATTACTTAATGCAATGTGCTGGTGTGTTCTAGAATGCCATAGAATTCTTGAAAGGGATGTTGGCAGTTCTTGAACATTGAAGGGGTAGAATGATACTACTTCAAAAAAAAAAAAAAAAGATACTTGTAGATATTGAAACCAGTTCTGCCAAGGTGCCAATCTAATGTTGGATAAGTGAAAGAAGAAGTTAAAGCAAATAATGTATTTTAATTTTTAACCTTTATTGGACACTTTTATAGAATTTTGTAGCTTGCATAAGTGAAAGAGTAAAACACTTAAAAAATGTTAAAAGTGTGATAATGCTAGAGGATGGATAACTTCATCAACATGAATATTTAACATTTAATGTATTTTTCAAAATATTCACAAAATAATCATAGTTTTATTGTCTCAAATAGACAGCCAGATTTTTCACTGTAATTCAAATTATCTGTCCCAGAAATCATTTCTCCTGGCTAAACCCTGGCATATGTCTCACTGCCAAGCAAAATTTTTAACACCGAAAAGCATTAATTTTTATTTTACAGACCTGCAAACATAAGGGAAGATTACATTTTCAGATGAATTTCTGAACTCAGCTAACCGAAGAGCTTCATTTTATAATACGGATTATAAATTGTGCTGGCAATTAATCTGTAATGTGACTAATCCTTTTTATTATCTTAATAAAAAATAAAATATGTTTCACATTCTCAGCGGAAAAGCATTTCAGGAGTTTTTAGCACAGGGACTCAGCATGCTCATATGCATTCTCCTACACTTATCTACAAGTTAATACCTTGATCTTGCAATAAATGTCATGCAGGGAGAACATGGTTTTTAATCCCTCAGCACAACTAAAACTTATATCTATGAGGGCTTATTTTAAAGGCAAGTGCTTTATTTGAGTGCTTTTACAACTGAGGAAATAAGAAGAAACCCACAGCCATGAACTCTTGATTGATACAGGCAATAATTTTCTTTGTTGGCAGGAAAGTCTGTCAAGAAAAGCAAGTGTGTTTTCTTGGTATTTAATGACTACTTAAGTTGAAAAGTAGGTCAAAAGTAGCTGTGTCCTTCTGGCAATTTCTTCACAATCATATAACTGAAAGCTTACTGAAATTAATAAGGGCAGGTATTAGGCTAATATTTATTGCTTGAGTTGGCTTATTTTTTTTATAAGTTTCCTATATCTATATGTGTTGGAATCCTGCATTTTTAACAGGTAGTTAGCCGAATTGAAGTTAAGCAGATAATAATATTGGCCAAAATATTGAATAAATTATTGTTTTAAGAAATGTAAATAGACATGTGTGGTTTTGATTATGAGTAGAAATGAGCAGACACTGGCTTTGCTAACTACTAGACATTGCTCTTTCAAAGGTTCTGTGGTTAGAACCATGGTTCCTCTTTCCAGGTTGACAAAGCTTGGAAAACTTACAGATGACTACAGATGGTATTTCTACAAAGATGCCAATAGCTAGGAAAAGCAATGCAGATATGTTCTTATAGCAATCAAATCTCTTTCTCTCTGAAAAATATGGCACATTATATTATTTTTAAATGTTTTTGTTTATATCTACATTTGAATTCTTTAGTAAGTAATTGAACAAATATTTTTGCTTCTTTAGTTAAAGACTATCACAAGTAGAATATGAGAAACTTTATTCAAAGACTGAATATTTTTTTGCTTAAATTGGAACTTTTTCTAATACTATCCAACTACTATCTGTTACTTCAGCATGAAGAGGTTTAATTTAGAACAACTGATAGGAAGAGTTTACATGCTTGCTGTAAATGTGTCATCTGTAGATTAAAATCTTTCAGACACCATCATTTGCTCTTTTGCTTCCCACACCATTGGTAAATGTAATTTTCCTATTTTGTTCACAGGATAAACTTGAAATATTTTGAATAAATATTGGTAGCTGCTGATAAGTCAATATTCCTACAGCTAACTGGAGCTTGTACATTTTTGCCATGAAGCCAAGTTCCAAAAATTGAAGTAGATCAACTAAAAATTTTTCCCTATTAAAAATAATAGTTTCCTCTACTATTGATGAAAATCCTCTACTACTTGATGAAAAAACATCAAGTTCCCTTTTCACCTGTACCATACTCACTTTCAGAGTGATTTTATAATTTGATGAATCCTTTATAAGCTTAGTTGATTTTTTTGCCAGGACTTGGTTTCATATTCTCCCATAAATTTTTAATCCATATTTTAGATATATCATCAAAATGAACCTTCTAGCTTTCAGCAGCTGATGCATTTTCCAGGACAGTGATAATGCTCTGTTGTTTCCAACTTTAATGTACTTATCCATAAATATAATTTCTAAAATAGAAAAATATATCAACTTTGATTCAATTTGAGTGATGGTCATATGTGACATTTAGAAGGAAAGGACTGTGAAATTTCAGAGGCATTTTTCTGCAAACCTGGGGCATTCTATTTACTCAGGTGGAGAAATATATATGTAGTAAAAGGCAAGATAGGGCCAGTGAGGAGTAAAACCACAGTTTGTCAAATATTAGGTTTTATTTGTATGGCATTTAATTTTTTTTACAACTTCTCTTCAGTCTTCCTCTAAACTTATATAGGTTTTCATTGCATCTTAGTGTATTGATTTTTACTTATACAATGAATTTAATAGAATAGCAGAACTTAATTTTGGTAACTACATGCATGTAAAACTGTGAAGTTCTGATAAAATCAAAAAAATAAGATTAAATAGTACCTTCAAGAGAATGAATTCTTTGTTCCTAAAAAAGTCAAATTTTGAGGAAAGCATTGATAAAATTAGCAATTATATAGGGTTCAGAAATGACGGAGGTTTTAAAACCTTGATATTTCAGATATATAAATAATTGACCAGTTATTTATTTTTTTTTTTAATTGGGAATCTACACAAAAATAATTATTTTCTGTGAAAGTGTTGATCAGTTAATTTTAAGTAATTATGTAAGTCTCACTGCTCCACTTCTTTTTTAATTTCACCTTTATCATCCTCTGTTCCTTGTATTCTCTTAACTTTTTCTTTATTATCTTTTTTATCTTAGCTCCTACAAGTTTGTTTTACTTTCTAGCCCTAATCATCCTAGCGATATTAAAACAGACATAATTTGTCCTGAATTGCATAATGTGTTTGGCTGAGAGAAAGAAAAAATATGTTCTTGTCAAAGCATGACTGCCTCGATGATAAGGAAGAAAGTAGCCTCTCTTTCTTGTTTAAGACACAGAAGCATCCAGTAGCCCACACCTAGGTAGGTCTGAAACAGGTCTGCAGGTGCCTCCAGCTTGCCAAAAATTTTTGAGTGGTGTTGGTTGCTGTTGCATACCTAGATATCTGTCGACTGGGAAATATCAGGTACCTATTAAATTGGTAGTCATCTACATAATAACACCTAAATTTGTGTAATTTGAAAGATGAATCCCATTATGAGAGACCTAACTCAAAATATTTAAGCAAATGCAATTTCATCATCTTCTTTACCTGGATTCTTGACATGAGGATACACATTTGTGGGTTTCCAGTTGCTTACAGAAAGATGAAGGATCCCTCCATTAGATGTCCTTGTCTAGAATCCCTTCTTCCTATGGAAATAATAGTATTTTTAATATAAACTTATCTGAATTTGAGTTATAATTAAAGAAGCAAATACAATGTACTTTGGTTAGTATTGGAGATAGGTAGTTATCCATCAAAAACAATGCATTTAGGGGTCTTTTTAGACACATACAGGTGTTGTTTGATGCAGAAAATAAAAATCAATATATGCAAAGAGTGAAGACATTTTTAATACTTGATTTTGGGTGACTGCATTATTCATAGGAAACAAATACTAAAACAAAATATGTCTTTAATCTCAGTCGCACCAAAGATTTTAGGACTATGTGATGAAAATTCACAGCTGGGGGAAAAAAGGAAGAAAAAGTAGGATTTATCTAAAAAGACATACATTGTTTTTGTTAAAATGGAAAAAAAATAGTTTTTATGTGTTCAACAAAATAGATTTCCAGTAGTGTTAAAATATATTGTAAGTACATGATAAGCTGAGTGAGATGTATATAGAGGTACATTCACGCTCTTATTTTTGTGATTAAAATAAGAACAGAGTAGAGAGAAGCCATAAAGTGCCCAAGGCTCTCATATTGTTTTGAGTTTGAGGAGAACAAAGTGGTCTGCTGAGGACACCTGTCTTTCTGTTTCTGTGCAGAGCCATAAGTCTTGCACTTAAACTTGGAAGAGAGAAGATCTTAACAAATCTCAAAAAAGCCTCGGTAATAGGAGAAAAGAAGCATAAGTCCAGGTCATCTCATTGCAATTTACCACAGCAGAAATTATTTTACTCCTAAATGGTTTTCACTGCAATAATTTCACGTGTTACAATAGTCAGCCTAGTGTAGAGCCAGGTCTGGAGAGCACCTTTGTCAGTTTCAAAGGACTGCAAAACAAATCTAATGACAAAGATTGACTATGTCCTATTTCTAGAGAACGACCATATTCTTAAATAATATTTTCTGTCTAACTTCTAAGGTTCTGTTTTGATGTCAAAAAAAATTTTATAATTGCTGGTTTTTTTTCCTTTTTTTTGTTTTCCTTTTCTTTTTTTTTTTTCTCCCAAGACATTAAAACAATACACAAATAAATGTAATTAAAATCATGGAAGGATGTATGGATGTATCACTAAGAAACACTTCAAGTGTTAACATCATGAACACTGATTTTTCAAAGATGTTTGTAAAGGTTTTGTTAAATATTTCCTTTAACATCAGGAAACAGAAGTATTTGTGCACCATTTTGAAGTGTAAGGGTTTGAAGTCCCACCTGGCACTTCCAAGAATAAAAAAAAAATATTCATAGTCCAGCTCAAATTCTCTTTCATCATCTGACTTTGCTATGTACAATATCTTCTCTTCAATATGTTAGGCACCCATACAAGTAGGAGAAGGTACCTTTCTGTGACTTAGGTAGAAATATTTTCTGATAGATTTCATTCTCATCATTTATTCTGTGTAGTTTGACAGACATGCTACATATGTGAGAGTGGGCTTTTGCTGTTGACAGTGAGGAGTATGCCTCCCTCTATTGACAAAGCAACAAATGCTAAGTTTCACTGCCAATCTTCTCAAGACCATGCATAAACTTTATTGCAGGTATATAACAGAGGCAAAAGTGTTACATGAGCCTGTGCCCCTAGGCAGTGCATGGGGGTGTATGGAAAGAATTTTTCAGGTATAAGAAATATCAAAATTCTGAACATCTGAATTTCATTTGAGTTCTGATACAATATACATAAATTGCTAGATCAAAAGCCATTGACATTAACAATTTTCCAATGTTTACAGTAGGTATACAATCAGGTCTACTATACATATGTACAGATTATATGTGTGTTATGTACAGAACTCAACTGACTCCCAAACCAAACCTGTCTTTACATAAAGGTTGAATTGTTAGAGAATACAATGCCCTCAGTCTGAAGACTCCTATCACTTCAATGAAAAATGAATGAGATCCTTAAATGGTAGAGACAGAATGTTATCAGAGAATAAAACAGTGACTAGAAAGACTGTAAATGTATTTTGTATGTGTAAAGTATGCTACCTACCACAGAAGTAGATTCTCAGAGTAATTAATATTGTTGATCAATAAATTAACTTTTGAATCACTTGGGCACATGAAGAGTATATTTTTTGTCTGTTTTCTGTGTATTTTGTCTGCAATTTATATTGGTCTCATCAAAGTGATGTTAAATCCATGTGTATTTTCCACCACATGACTGAATTTTAATTATTTATACATCATTACCAATATTTCATACTTTTACATACCAATATTACATACTTTTATTGTGCTCACTAATGAATGAATTCTTTTGTTGAAAAGATTTTATTTTTTATTTGTATTCCGATAAGTGTCCTAAGCAAGTACTCTATTTATTAATTTGAATCCATTAGCATATGCATTCTAAAATATTTGCCATATGCAACTATGCAGTTTTTTTGCATAGCTTTAGCCCATTAATAAATATGGACAAATCAGTGTACAAATATTTTTTTTGGTGATTATTGCCAGGAAAACAAAAAACAAAGTGAAGAAAGAAACACCACCACCTGCACAGAAATTATTAGATGCTTAGAAGATTTTTGAACTTATTTTTGAAACTTTCAAAGGATAAATAAAATAGAATTAACTGTATATATATTTTTTTTTCCTAACATTTTTTTGTACTATTGCATTCTATTCCTTACTGTAACCACTTATATCATTCTTTACAATAAACTATTCTTGGTTGACATCATGTGTCACACGTAAGTTGCCACTAAATGTAAATTGCATATCAATCTTAAGGGAAGGAAAAGCAAATGTAAAGGCATTGTCATGTCTCAAATGTAGAAGGACAGAGAAATTAATTTTTAGATGTAGAGAAACCATGTGAAAAATAACAATATAGAAAATTAAGTGAGCATAGTTCAGTTTACAGATTTGTTTGAATGTTATAGCTATACAGTTTAAATATCTATTGCAGATATTTTCATTCAGCAGTATTCAACTTACTTTTATAAATTGTGTTTGCAATTTTTAAAATTGTTTCTCTGCATAATATTTTTTACACTCTGTGGCTTTTCAGCTGTTTTTTCATATCTCTTTTTATCATAAGAATGATGAAAAAAAGAATATATTTTTTTGTACCTGGTTGCCTGACAGTAGGCACCATCAAACCATGTTTAGTTATTCAAGGAAGTGGCCTGATTATCTGAAATGGTAATACTAATGGTCATTTTAAACGCCTCTTGAACAATAATTATAGGGGGGTTTTATGCATTATTTTACTGTTGTGATAAAGAAATATTTCTATATTAAATTTATTTAAATGATTTTAGGATCAAACTCAGAATTCTGAAAACAGTAGATGCTTTTCCTGATCAATCTGGATGTAGAGATAGTAATTTTAGTAAGGTAAAACGTTTGTTTGAAAGCTAATGTTATCTGCCTTCTTTCTTCTCTTTAAAACTCTTCTTTCCTTCTTGCACCATTTACAGTTTATTAAATTTTTCATTGTGCAGCTTATGCATCTCCTGCCTGATTCCTTGCCTTTCCTGGTGTCAGGTCAGCAGTTTCAAAAGCAAGGCCATCTAAACAGCTTGTGTGTGTACCAATTCTGTTCATAGCGGAGCAGAGCTACTCAAACTCCACTTTTGCAGGTAACTAAGCAGAAGTTTTGACAGATCGTTAGGCAGCTCTTGAGGCCAAAAAGTACCAATAGTACTGTGATCTTTTCATGAAATAGAAGTATGATGGATCACAGTGGTTTAAAATGATACCAGACTACTTTTGTTTCAAAGCAGCAACATATGGTTGCATGACATGCTCGCAGCACTTTGATATAGCCAGTGCTAAACAGAAATTAAAGATTTCTGTTAAGTTTTTGTTGGCGTTCTGCATATATTTTGCATAGTAATAATAACTTAGTTGAAATAATTGAGAAAAAATGCAACTAGCCTGTCAGACCGAGTGCACGCTCAATACCCATACACTCACAGAAATACCTGCCTTGGATAGGTTTCCTAATATTCTTTGCTCCAAGATGTAGAAATCATATGTTACATAATGCCCCTTTTTTTGTTTGTTTCCTGCATCTGTGACAGCATTTCAAATGAATTTTGATATAATGCTCATCACAAATGGCACAGAGCACCTCAGGTCAGCTTCTGCTGCTGCTACAGAGCTCCATACAGGAGTAGCATCAATTTAATGAACCTACACTAGCAAGATTATATAAATCTGATAAAATAATAAAAACCAACAATGTATGTGACACAACATAATTCTGCTTACTCAATCTTGTCAATGTACAAAATGGACAGACATCATGAGAGGCATATAGATTTTAAAACCAGAACAATTTCACAAATATCTAACCTGACTTATTTCATATCAACAGAACTTGACCCTTTCATTTATGCATTATCCCTATAATGAGGTAATGAAATTAGACCTTAGAGTTTAGTATAGCACCAAAAAAATCATAGCACAAAGAACATTATAGTTCCACGGCATCATATGGCTTATTATTATACAATACTCTCATAGTGTATGGCTGAAGACAACATTTTATTAGTTTATTAATAAAGTTAAAATATCAATAACATTTTGAAGCATAGCATTTTTACTTTGTAAACCTGTAAACCATTACCAAAAATGGTAAACATTTTAATGGGTATAAATCATGCCAAATCCGTTGTGGGCCTTTCTCTCCCAACCAGCTATGGAGAGAACTGACTAAATATCTGCTGAATGCATCTGCAGATAAGATGAAGCATTCATTGTAATACTTCAGTTAGAAAAGAAATCAACAAAGAACTTTAGGAATTCATCACTATCTACCTGTTATAAAGGTAATTCGCCATGATAAAGTATTTAGCAACTGATACATAAACCAAAACCTAATAATCTGAAATTGCGTTCAGCACTGATTTAAGATAACCCTGTGACAGTGCTCTGAAATGGATTTGAAGTGGTCACACTCCTTATTTTGGGGTCACAACTGTCAGGACAGTAGCTTTCAGCTGAGGAGTGTAGTGACATCTTCTTAAGCTTTTCCAGCTAAATTGCTAAGGCTATGTTATAACTTTCCCCATCAGATGCCTCCTGGTGTATTTATTATGAAGACTGCCAGCCAAATAATGAAAAATTCCTAAGAACTTTCTGACAATATCTTTTTCCCAAGACACATGCAGTTTTTCAAAATTGTATTATCCCAGGAAATTTTTTACTCATAAACTCAAGGACTTTATGATCTAGTTTTGCATTTTTTCAGAAGTTCCCTAGCAGATGACTTAAAAAGATGTTATTTTTTAGAGAAGACCAGATGAATGGAAATTAACTTTCCTTCCCTATGCTATGTAAGTCTAGCAGAGGAACAGAAAGTCATGCATGGCTGACACTGAAGTGCAGTACGGATCTATTTTATACATAATACATTGATGACATTTTTCAGAAGCTGTTCATTCTGTTACTCCTGTAGTGCTGCTGAGGTCTGCGGATCTTTGTATCTCCCCAAATATCTTACAGTCATGTTCACAAGTATTACCCAGGTGCAGTCTCACCTTATACAGCCAGATGTTACAATATTGTGTAATTCATTATAGTTTTTAGAAATTGGATTTTCCTTGCTTTCCTTAACCCTAAATGGACTTTTATATCCTACCATACAATTATGACAAAAAAATCTCTACCAATTTGGATAAGTAAATCAGTTTTTCCTTCCCATTTTCACATTACCTGTAACTGCATTTTTGGAACTACACGGGTAACTATATGTGTCAGGGCTCTCCTCCAGATTGGGGTGACCCTGAAAGATGGAAAAGTCTCTCCTCCAACCCGTGCCTCCAAAGAAAGACTCAGTAGTCTTCAGTCATCCGGTCTCAAGGTAGTTTCTTGTATGTTATCTAAAAGATTTTCTTCCTGAACCGCTGCGGTCCGTTCAGCAGTCAGGCAAAGGCACACTCCGACGCCCAGGGGGCTGGTGCCTTCTTTTATATCATACATTACGTGTTAAATGTTTATGGTTTTTCCCCAATGCCCATCACCTATATTGAATAGTGACTTTCTACTCTAAACCAATCTGTGAGTGCCAACATCACCAGGAACATGGAGGTTAGGAAGAAGAAAGAAAGAGGACAGGGCACACCCAAATCCCTCCATCTTAGAACCTCTGACCCCCATGTTCAAAACTGAGACCCCTCTGTACAAGGCCTAAAACCCCCCTGTACAGCACTCAAAAATTCTTCCTTTCACTATGTGACTACTTCTACTCTAATATCTAAACTTTTGTGATTTCTTGTTCTTCCTGCAAGGTTGGTAAATTGTTCCATGGATCAGGTTCAAATCCACAGGGGTTTCCAGCTGCATGCCAGCGTCTCAAATGCTTTTGACCTGGGCCCGGAACATCCAAGAGTGTCCAAGGGACATTCTGGGTTCCAACATATATGCATATATATGCATACAGGTAGAAATACAGATAGATAAGCAGATACTCTCTGTACATGGGCAGACACTCTGTGTACTTGTGGATGTCTGCAAAGACAAAATAAAAAAAGACAAAAAGAGTAGTTTAATATTTAGCAATGGAGAAAGAGATTTTAGGGAGTTTAAATCCTCAAAAGGTTTATATTTTAGGAGAAAAGCTGTTCTTTGGTGGTTTAATTTTCAGTAGTTTCAATGAAAATACTGTTCTTGAAAATATGCATTTTCACACCCTTTTGTGTTCAGTTATTTCCTGTCTGGCTTCTGCAGAATTTGGGATTCAGAGCTGACGTCTCAGCAAAGCTCTGTGGCATCCTGAGTTGTCATATAAAGAATACCCCTCACAATAAGAAAAAAAACCAGAACTTAATTAGCTATCTCCTAATAAAAAAGATATTAAGAAAAATAATACATAGTCATGAAGAATGAAGCTTTCTAGAAAAAAAGAAATATATAATTTTTTGTATATAGTATACAAACACTAGTAAAAGCTAGCATGCACATGGTCATGTTTCTACAGCTACATTTGCATTTGAAACAACTTATATTGGCACAGTAATTGTTTTGGGGTTTGGTTTTTTGTTTATTTTTTCACATTAAAGAATATATATGCATGAAAGCTCACACAGTATTTCATTATAAAAAAAATATGAAAATGGAAATTTTATGAACACGACAGCAAAACTATGTTGAATTCCTCCATGTGGTACAGCAAGAAAGTGACTGAAGTTCTACAGACTGCAGACCTGTGCCTATCAGGTAGAAAACAGATGCATCACAATCCAAATAGTCAGCTGCTGGAAATATAGTATTTCTACTGATAACACTGATGTTGGTATATAAAAGAAAAAAATTATCTGGCTTTTAATGATGTGCAAAACAGGTGCAAAATACTTTTTCTATGTGTAAGGCTGTCCAGATGGTACTCATTAGATGCAGCAACAGATAATAACCTTTCTGACACTTTCCTTCCTCATGTATCAGTTAGTGTCCCAAAAGTGGAAATAATGGACTGTTAAAAAGGAGTCAGACTCAGAAATTTCTGAGAATACACGTTATTCCCCACTTGCATGATGTGGATGACAATTAGTGCAAATGTGTGAGGAGGTTCAGGAAAGATTCAGGACTTATTTTTCTCTTTCTAGCCTTTTCTTTGTGGATACTGACTGAATTGAATGGTTGTGGAGGGAAAGAATATGTTCTGCTAGGGGACAACATGTGATTGACTTAATTGGTTGTAATTTAACGTCTGAAAGTTAGACATCTAAAATCTGAGCCAGGCATTTTTGAATCCCTTTATAGTTAATGGAGGAAAATAGGCTCCTCCAGGGATATTCATCTGTTCTATCTTATGATAAGATTAATGACTCTCTAGAGGTGCCTGTTCCTATCCATTAGCTATAAAAGGAACAGCCACAGTCATAGCACTCCCTAGGATATGGTGGGGATATTTTACTTTAACTGGGCATTCTCCTCAGAGAGCAAAAACTTGCTATAATTTTTTTCTCAATGATCAGTATACTCAAGATTGTGTTCCAGATTGTTGAGACAATACCCAATGACTCTGTTTGTGCAAGTGAAGTTTAGAATAGTTTCTCTGTTTCCAAGAATTTGTGTAGGATGAGAACAACACTTGCATTTCAACACATATGCACACATACACACACATACACACACACATGTTTTGTGCTGGGGTTAAAATTCAACTTCTACAAATATAAGTGAGGGACAGCCAAGAGATAGAATTAGGATGTCATGTCTGTCTAAGGCATAATGGCCTGGCTGCTTCTTGCTCTCTGAGCTTTCACACAGTTCAAATAAGCAGGACCTTTATAGGGGCCAGTGGTCATACCCAGTAATGGAGCATGAAGATATTTACATATTTTGACATCAGAAAAGATAAACATACAGTCTCCATACTTTTAATTATTCTGTACTCTGCTTTTGCTCCAGTAGCAAGGTGTTTGTGCTATTGCAACACTGTGTCTGTCAACTGAGCATGTCTTAAATTTCAGAGGGCTCCTGCAGAATTGTGCCATGGCTCAGGCAGGGTGATGCACTGGTGAACCTACCTGTCTTCAGGGTCCCTCAGGCCAATACACAGATCAGGCAAGCCTGTAGATGCCTGTAGCCAGCAATAATCACATCTCCCATCTACTAGTGACTTACAGTCAGCTACTGCTTCTAAATGTGAAATTGAATTCCTGAATTTACCATGCTGTAGCCTAAGAACAGAATACATAGCCATTTCTTAGACCTTATATTTTTCCCAGCAGCTCCAGTTTATGCCTTAATAACCCTGTAGAGTATCTTCCTTCTCGACAGGACTGAGCAACTCAAACCTGTCTAAAAGTGGTCCGTGTCTAGTGTGATCTCCATCATTTTCTGAAACAGAGATGATCCCTCTTTTTAACAAAGTAGCCTAATGCTTAGAAGTAAGAACTCAGGAAGATAAAGGCAAAACCAAACCAAACAAACCATATATTTCCTTTGGCATCTGAGGGATTCAAGGTCTTACAACTCTACAGCAGGTAGAGCTTTCTGGACACAATTCTACAAACTTGTCTACTAGTCTGAGATGCAAAAGGGTTGTGATGCACACACCAAGGACCAGAAATGGCTTATAATGCAGTCTGCAACCTCCTTCCTGATGCCCTTCTTTCAGAGGACATCCAAGTCTCCCCAAGGAGTGGACTGTGCTGGGTGGATTGTTTCAGCAGCTCACAGGCATTTCCCTGGGGCTCTTTATGCTCAGGGCTCCCCTCTTGTCTCATAGCAGGAGAAATCCAAGGCTAAAGTGGGGACAAGTTTTGTCATTCAACTGGCAACTTCCAGCTTCTTGATGGGAATGAATGTGGCTCCCTAGGCCTCAAAGGCTTTTTTTCTAGCTGGAATACTAGAAATATCTATAAAATATCTAGTCTAGTCAATGTCAAATTCTCCTCACAGACACTGAGTAAAAATCTCAAATTCTTTATGCAAGATATAGTTAAGACTGCAGGGGAAGCATTGAAATTCAGATGCTTCTACCAGTCCCTCGTACTTACCTTATTTTTTATAGCTTTCATGGAGCTTTTTATAACTTTTGCATAAAAATTCCTCCAATTAAAATATGAACAAGCAGGATATGTAGGATATTGTGAGAGGAAATAAGTATTTAATAATTTTAATATTGTCTCTCCATGAAACTATAATAACTGAAGTATATTCCAAAATCCTGATGATTAGTGCATGTTTCTTAGTGGTGTAATTAGGGTAGATCTTCTGCCTAAAAAAAAAGTGTGTACTTTGATTGTGGATCTGTATCTAATAAATTTTGTTAACATGTAGGTCATTAAGTTCCTGCCAATCTGCATCTACAGGAAGGCTGAACCTGCAAAGTCAGGCTCGGAAAGTTGGGGTTCAGCCTGGAGAAGAGAAGGTTGCGTGGAGACTTCATAGCAACTTTTCAGTATCTGAAGGGCACCCAGGGATGATGGAGTTTCTCTATTAACTATTCCTACTCTTTGTCAGGAACTGTAGGGATAGGACAAGGAGTAATGGGGTCAAATTGAAAGGGGAAATTTAGGTTAGAAATAGGGAAAAAATTCTTTACTTTGAGGGTGTTGAGACAGTGGAACAGGTTTCTCAAGGAGGTTGTGACTGCCCCAGCCCTGACAGTGTTCAAAGCCAGGGTGGATAAGGTCTTGAGCAACCTGGTCTAGTGGGAGGTATCCCTGCCCATGGCAAAGTGGGTTGTGACTAGATGATCCTTTAAGGTACATTCCAACCCCTTAACATTCTATGATTCTATGATTTAACAGGATCCATTAAGGTGAAATAAGATAGGAATCCTGGTCTAATATACTACACAGTAATGATAAACGTTCTCTGCAAGATGGTAAAGTGGTAAAAGCAGCTAAATTTAGAGATGCAACATTATTTGAAGAAGCACACTGCTAAATATGCTTGAATGATAAACTGGAGTCTTATTATCTGGATTTAACAATGCTGGAAAATCCTTTAAATAATTTGCTTTACTAAGGTTTTGAAATATAATTTTAATTGAATCTGTTGTGTTTGTATTACAGAAAGATAAAATTTTATTGGTTAAAGGGCCAAAAGTGACCTGCAGTGAAGAGATACACTGATCCAGACAATCCCTTTTTCATGCCGCTACTACTGGCAGCAGCATGTTGAGAGCACGCTTTTATTTTTAATTTATTTGAATTAGTGAGAGTCCAGATTGCTCCGATTCATTTAGAAGAAGCATAGTTCCATTATACTGGTTTATCGCTCATGCAGCAGGGTCTGTAGATGTCTAATCTGGTAATTATCACACTATCTTCCTTGGCCTCTATTAAGAAAACCAGAGCCAGTTTTCAAAAGGGGATGAAGCAAGAAACATTGTTTTTAATCTGCCTGATCTGAATTTTCCACTCTGCAGGGCAAAGGGGAGGGCTGGGGAAGGGGGATGGGAGAGAGACAGAGGGAAGGGAAGGCAGGAAAAAGGGGAAAAAAGAAAAGGAAAAAAAAGTTCTTGTTTCATTTTTTCATGGAGCAATTCCTTGAGAGTTTTTGAATTTACTTTGCAATATTAGAAGCTTATTTTATCACATAGAATAGCTTTTTAGTAGTAATTCAGTATTTGTACTATTGCGGCAGTGAATAGTCACAAAACATTTTGCTCTTTCTGGCACCTGCGTGAAGCTGTGACTTATGAATATGCTAATGAGTCTGCAACCAGAACTGGCTGGGGTTCAACACTTGCACACAATTAACGCTCAGGCTATCAGCACTGCTGGGAGGCCGACTGCAGAAAGTAATATTTAGATTGATCAATTCAACACAATACACTTTATATACAACAGAGGGTTTAAAAATAACAGCAGAAAGTTATTCTGTGAGAACACAGAGAAACTTTTAATTTTTCGTCCTTTTTATAAAAATTGTGGATGGTAATTATCCAGTTTAAATCCTTGGCATCACAAAGACAGTCCTTGTAGCACATTACATAATTTAATGCAGGAAAATAGAAGCATGTACTATTAATGAATACTCCACTTATTAATGTTTAGGCTGCATTTCCCTCAAAACATCCATGTGTCTCTTACCCTGAATGCTGAAAAGCAGTTCCTTGCAGTGCGTACAGAAATGTCTTCTATATAACATCTGGAATTTATGCTT
Organism: Anomalospiza imberbis; assembly: GCF_031753505.1. Taxonomy (NCBI): domain Eukaryota; kingdom Metazoa; phylum Chordata; class Aves; order Passeriformes; family Viduidae; genus Anomalospiza; species Anomalospiza imberbis. Next base: position 101,162,460 of record NC_089682.1, on the reverse strand, counting down.
TTAATATTAGGAGAAGCAATACTGCCTACGGGCAGGATATATGAACTAGGCATCAAGCATACAGGCAACTGTTTCCACTTACAGCCCATTTCTAGAGTTAAAACATAAAAAAGATATCCTTAGAATTAGAAATATGAGCATCAATATCAAAAGTTTAATTTACCATGATTCACTGTGACAATATATGGTTAGAGAGTAAACCCATGTATTTTCAGAAATAAGGACTCCTAGATTCTACTCATGCTATTAAGTGAGATGCGAAAATATTCTGTATTTACTACTTTTAGTAATTGACTGATATTGGAGAAATTTGAAATTGATTCAGTTTGCATATCTGGACAGACCCTAAGACTCAGAGTATTTAGAAAAATTTAATATATATTTTTAAACTTGTGGTATAGCTTCAGATGAAAGATCATATCTATTTTTAAGTGCATTCACAAATAATTCTTTGTTTTATTTGATTTTGATATTGATATGTTAAAAATTAATATGGTTTTACCTGGACAATGAGAATGGATATCGAAGTATCCTCCAGATTCTATATACTTCTGACAGGCAACTCATAATTAGAAAATACACAGACATAAATAATTTCTAACAATTCCTATGGTTTTGAGTTCTGCAAATCCTTTGCTCCCAAGCAAGCATTTTATCAGAAGTGAATGATATGCCATGCTCAAAGGGCACCCATATGAGCTTTCAGTTTCATAGAAAATGTATCAGAAAGAAGAATTATTTTACAGGGCAGTGCAATTCCAGACACAGTGAGAGGCCATGCTAGTGCTTCTACTTTGGTATTTTTCTAAGAGTTACACAAAAGAGCAATTTTCAGTCTTGCATTTCTTAATGTAACTAGCTTAAATCTCTTATGATATATATTCTTCCTAAAACCCAATCTTCTTTTTTTTTTTACTTATCATATTCCATGGCAGGTGGTTTACTTCAATGTGTGTGTGAACACAAAAAAAAAAGGTACTTCTGAGAAATCCTTTGAGACAAACATTACTGTGTAGGCTTACACACGATCGTTACAAACAACTAAAACTTCATGTCAGAGAAACAGAATTTTGCACCTTTTTCCTAACATTAACTCTTTATTCACCAGTCTAGTCTTCCCAGTTTTATTTTTGAAAATATGTTGCAGGTGTAAAAGAACAGCACATTCCAGTCATTTCTTTCAGAAGCTGCAAGTCAGTCAGCCTTACCAGAAAATGCTCTCCAAAATACCTTGTAAGTTGCTGGGTTTCCAGTTCAAATGTGTCTGCACAATATAGCAGTTACTTTGTGACTATTGAAGTAAATTTTAGTACTTTGGAATAAGAAAATCAATTTTATTCTGTCTGCCCTGAGAATGTATTGTTCTAGTAGTTATTATTTTACTGTGATATGTCCGTATAACCATGACATTTGCAGGTTCAGGTTGCAAGGATGTTGCCTTGTTAGTTGCATTATAAGCAAGATATGTAGCTTTAATACCTTCCACTAATACATAATAATATCTGAAAAATAAATTTTGAATTGCATAGGGAAAATGAGGAGTTACAGGGAATAATATCACACTCTTTTGTAAAACCTTAAGTATTTTTTCCGAAAGAGTAACATTTAAAAAATAACAAGAAAACAATAGGAAATTTCTCCATGTTTTCCATCAGTACGATCACTGCTAAGCTAAGAGTACCCCTATTCCTTTATGCCTTTGTGTGCAAGAGCAGAAGTGTGTGTTTTAGGAACTATCTTTAGGACAAACACTGTTGTGTTCTTCCTTTTATTTTTTTTCCTTGAATTGAGAAGTCTGATAACTTTGTCAGATTGATGTCGTCCAAATCTCTGATGTCATCAGGAGAATAAGTTCTAAAAGGGTTTAACATCTCAATTTTACTAACAGTAGTCATAAACAAATCACTTTAGGCTGAAACCCAGACAGCACAAATATAACTACATGTAACTATAACCCTATGAGCAAGAGGTTAATTCAAATATCTACATACATAAAGGTGCATATGATAGATATGCCTTGAATACACAGTCTCAGGACTGATGCCTGAACTAAAAAAGAAAGATGCCTTCATGGTGGTTCCATGTACTTCTAATTTATTTCTTTTTTGTTGTGCTTTAATATTCGCTACTGCAATGGTGTGGAGAGCTCAAAGGTAACTTACACACTCACAACTGTAAGAACAAAGGAGATGAATCAAAGACCGCAGCAAGATGCCTTTCAGCCTCAAATACATCTCTTAGAACAAGTATAACCTTCAGCTCAGCCAAAAGATCTAAGCCTTCACCCAGTTTAGCTTTCTGAGATGCATTTCCTTTAGCTGTTCTTGGCTTTTGTTTTCTTTACTCATAAATCCAAGCCATAATTTTTCCCCATTATACCACAGATGAAAATAAACGTCATTAAAGGGGATTAAAAAAAAGAAAAAAAGAGAAGAAGGATACAATTCTCATGGTAGATCCATGTGTGTTTCTATGTGTGAAATATATATAGTAAGGCTTAGCAAAGATAAGATTTCACAGACTGCCACAAAAAAACAAAGACTCTGGTGGGAAAAGCAAGCGGTTTTTTTTTCAAGTTGTCTTACAAACAAAAATAAAAACTTTTCTTCCATTGAGAGATGAGAAAAAAAATAAAACAAAAAAGCAATGATACACCTGTTTTCTACAGCCTAATTTAGGGGTAGTAACTATGTAATGTCTTCTCAGGAAAAAAAAAAATCAAAATGTTATATAACTCCCAGATCGAGGTCACACCTTAAAAACGTAAGTCATTGAAACATCTCTACTTATCTCTCAAATTCTAGATGCAAAGAATTTTAAAATAATTTTGTCATTTTTTATTCCAGAATTATAATTCCCAAGAATAATTAAAATTAAAGTTAAAAAATTAGGTAGGAATGTGCACCCCAGTAAATTTAAGAGTACTCTTAAGGTATTAATTTTGTTATATCGGAAATTATTTATTTCAAGCTGCTTGGACAGTTAGCACTATTTCTTTGAAGTAGAAAAATGATCATGAACTGTGTAAGATAAGAAAAAATTACTTGGTGATCTAGTGTTAAGATTCTTCTCTGCCTCTGTTCAAACAAACAAAAAAATTACATTACATAAAACTGGTTAGTAAGAGTAAATTGTACCTTGCCATTAAGTTGGTATAGTACCTGAGCCATAAAACTTCCAGTGGTGTGGTATACTTGCACTTTTTTATTTTACTGTTGTTTAATTATTTGAGCACTATCCCATAAGACATGAAGCTAGAGAGATCCACTTTCTGTCCCTGAAAACCTTACTGTCAAAAAGATTCTTAGAGGTTGTGTAAAATGAAGGAAGTAGATCACCTTCCAATAGACTGAACAGGTTGTTTGAGAGGAGGTTTCCCCATCGGTCAGGCTGTCTGTTTGCCATTTGGTTGTAGGCAGTGGCATTAACTCTGTACTTACAATGTCTTCTCACAATACCTACAACAGTAAGGTTAAAGAACTAGAGTTATGTAGCATATAATATATTTGAAAATGCATTTTTCTCCTTTTTTTTAAGTTGACACAGGGCTCTTTTGAAGTGTTGAATTTTGTGATTCAACAACAATTTTGATATGTAGTAGAAATTTTCTGTGGGAAGGCTGAGGATAAGATACTTTCTTGTGTACCTCGCTTTAAATTCATGTATATTCAGATAGGATGCCAGCAATAGAGAGATTCTAGTTTGCTTATGTGATAAGAACATGATTGAAGATTTATTGTACTTTCTGTCAATGATTTCAATAGTAATAGAATGTTGGTATTTCAATGTTACACTGTCTGGATATTTAATATTAACCATAATTGCATAAAGGACAAAGGAATTTTTATCAAGAACAACTTTAATAACAAAATTTTAAAAAAGCTAGATTGCAAATGTACTTTAATCACTTTGGTTTCATGTAGTTCAGCCATTAAAACTACTCAGCAATAACAACTGTTGAAGAATTGGTAAACAAACATCAGAAGTCTGCATTGAAGAACTGGTGAGCACTAGAGTCTACTGGGAAGACAAAAGAGGCATCTTCAAAACCCCTGAGAACAGACCACCACACTACCCTACGTTCATAGGAAAAGGTATGACTGTATGGAAATAGAAGCTAAAAAAGCAAAATTCCTGCCCAATTATGCTTGTCTTGCTGATGGCACCTTAATTTATTGAAGAAGCTTTGTCACTGGTTAATAGCCAATATGGTTTCTCCCAGCTTGCAAAATCCTGTAATACTCTCCCAGAAGTTTCTGAATCCTTCCACAACCAAAGTAAAGCCCAAGGTATGCAATGTATACAGTAAATTTCGTGCTGCAAAAATATACCAGTCCGCATGTTATTATTCACACTGTGAACTGTAAAACCACATCTGTTTTGTCATTCATTCACAGGACTCACAGGAAACCCAGGACAGTATAATATGCACAGAGGAATGCACCCTGCCTTCCCAGACCAGCATGTGTGATCCCCTCCTCCTTTTCTGGTCTTTTTAATTCTCAGTTGAGCAGTACTGATGTAGCCAGCATGAGTGCTGATTCAGTCTTGCTTAAATCACAAATCTGCCCTCTAATGAACTGCTGTAAAAGTTTCTTGGCACTATAACCATTATCACTGGTAAAATCATCCCATTTCCTTTTGCTGTCATAGCTTTTCTACATGCTGCCAATCTGTGAGTTCACTAATTAAAAGTGATAATTCTTACATGGCAGTTTCCTTCTCTCAAGATCCAAAAGGGAAAAAATGTATCTCCAAATGGATGTACTTACAATCCAAGTATCTGTGTGAGTACAGCCTCAGTAATGAGAAATGTTAGGGGCTATGTGAAGCAGTTGAAGGAAGAAGATAAACAGAAGCAGATCAGGATGGGGGTAACACCTGAATAAAAAACAAAAACCAGTGTATAATTGGTTACAAGTTTTCTGGCAAAATTGGGTGCTACTGAATTTTTAACAACCAATCTAATTCCAGATCTAATTCTGGCACTACACACTTGAATTTTTACTTATTTAGCCCAAATTATAGGTAATTATACAGACCATGATACTCCAAGAAAAGATAAAGTAAGACAGTATTGAGTTAAAATCAATCATGTTTCATATGGTAATCCCAGAATTTAGTGGATACTTATTATCACATTTCATGAGGGCAGATGTTCTCTTGAGGGCCTTAGCTTTAAATCAAAAGTATGCCTTTCTTTTATTTTGCCAGCAAGCTAGGTAGAAATAAGTTGAAGCATATACGTATCACAGCTGAAGAATTGGTTTCTCTAAGTAGCCATTTTTCTACCTTTGACCACACATAAGACACATGATGTTCAGTTTAAAAGGAAAAACATTCCGTTTTCTTGACAACTTGCCATTTTTAAGAGAAGTACTGATGTTTACTATCAAAAAAAGACCTGGATTTCTCCAAGAATCTCTCTTTTTGCTGTCATCTTGATAGTCTCAAGCTTTCAAAGTGGGCAAATCTGTGACACTGTATTAGCCTAAACCATGTGATGTATTATTTTTATGTGGTCCACAACATAAACTTTATATTTCTCAATGCACTTGGTTATGGTTTAAGCTTTTGCTATAGTATCTGTTTAAAAGGAGGATCTTCTGGCTTCATGTTTTTCAATTACTTTGGTTTTGTATGTAGGTGAGTTTTTCTTTCTCTTTCTTTTTCATTTAATTAATGTATAGCTGCAATAAGTGCATGAAGTCATTGGTATGCAACAGAAACATTCAAGAACTCATGATCACTGAACTTCTAATATGAGTAAACCTGCAAACAAAAACATTTGTATGGCTTAAAATCTATAATTGAAAATAGAATAATTATGCAAATGAAAAATAATGTTTGCATGACCTATGTGCTATAATCACACCATTTCAAAGCAAAATGAAAATAATTTTTCCTGAGTTTGTAAATGTGTAGGAGGCGTTGATGAAAGTTGCATAAAAATATCACACTGTAATATAGGGAATTGCTATCATTGATGGGAAAATGGAATTTGAAGAGGGCTACTGATGTGTAATTCCTGTGTAGAGAATGAATTATTCAAAGAGTAGAATGCACGAACAGCCTTGCCAGACCCAGCAGCAGGTCGGTCAGGTCAGATCCACAAGTTTCACAAATGCAGAAATGTTACCACATGAAAGAGCAGAAGTACACATACAAGCAGTTAGTATTGCATTTCAGAATATTATTTTACCACCAAATGCGCTGTGAGTGCTTTGCAGATTTGATTGTATCTGTATTTGAATCTCTCAAAGCAAATTTCTTTCATGATTTGTTTTATAACAATTTGTAGAACTATTTAAACTTTTTTTTACAAAAGTCTCAAAGTAACACATTCCAGAACTGAACTATACATCACACTACCTGCAGAGATGTTCCCTGCTGTTTCTTCTGAATAAGCAACCTGCTAGTTTTATTTGATGTCTACAGTTCTTATAATAGGAGCTGTAAACAATTGCTTACTCACAGCTTTTATATGCAATGTGTGCAAAAAAATTTCATCCCAATTCCTCACCTTTGTCAGTCTTTTCACATATTGAGGTGTCCAGCCCATCTATTTGTTCTTTTTGCTAAAATTTTAGTGATCCCAAAGATATTATAGGTCATAAGCATCAGTTTCAGGCTTTTTTGAGGGACCTCAGCAACTCTGATCTAGTCTGGGTAGCTATTAACTACCCCACATTATTAAGATACTCAAAGCATAGCTACTTGGGAAAGAAAGAAGACAGACATCCACACTACACCTTCATATAATAACAATATTAAGCTGTAGAAAGCAGTGTCCTGGAAAATCTGACAACTTTGTATGCACATACAGCATTCACATGAACAGGTTTCAAATCCTGGGATCTTGATGTGTGAAAAGAGTGATATGGAAGAACATCTGTTATGAGCAGTTTATAATAAACGTGTATGAGATGCAGGTAATGCATCAGATAACTGGGAGGTAAAAAGATTCTTAAGAGAGACGTGTGAAGAGTGAGCTGTCTGAGTCCAATGGCTAATAACACAGGGCACTGATTTCTGGGAAGTAGACTGTAGCAGTTGCCAGGGATATTCTGTGAGAGTTGAATTCTGTTGAATGCTGCAGAACCTCTATGCCAAGAGATTTTTTTTTCTTCCTTACCTTCCCCAGTACTGTCTGTCAGACTGCCTAACATCAAATTTCAGATGCATGACATATAGCAAAAACAATATTTCAGCCCACAGCTATACAATAAAAATGAGAGAGAGAGATTGAAGAGCTTGATTTCGACTTAATTCACTGCCTATTTAATACAAAGCAATGCACAGTGATTGCATCACCAGAGGACATACCAGCACAGTATGCTAATAAAATAGCATAGGTGGACAGTTAGAGAGAAATACATCTTAAGTTTAAAAGATAGCAATAGCTATGTTTCAAACAATCAAATCCTTTCTTCGAAAGGAAATCAGTTTTAAATATCTTGTCAGATTCTACTGTAACATGGTACATCTGACCCCTCGACTCCCAGGTTCACAGTTCATGTTCAGCAAACATGTTGATTACTCTGTGGAAATCAATGAGATTTCTACTTATGCTAAGTAAGTGGGGCTTCATCAGAGTAAAGTAGCAAAACAGGATCTTTCAAGTAGGAAAATATTTTTTCTATTTTCAAGATCTCAGAAGAAGGGCTTTGCTGGATTAAGTTATGCTACTAGAATACTGCACTAGGAACAAAGCTGTTCAGCTTCAAAACAAACCCTGCCTCTGTGGTAGTGTCCAAAACCTGCTGCATCATTGTGTTGAAAAAAACTAGTGGGACTCCTTTGGCAGATGTACAATGAATTTTGCACACAACCTGGGGAGGGAGGAGGGAGGAAGACTCAAGTGTAGGAAAGAAAATTCCTGTTTTATTCCATACTTCCATATAAAAACATGCATGCACACACATACATAGATGCGTGCCCAGAGGTATGTGTATACATTTATGTGGGTGTGTATATACATATGAATGTGTTTATAAACAAGTTGATCTACATAAATGTACATGCAGCACTCTTAACCATGAGAAGTATATATGTTAAGAAAACCACACATGCTAGTGGATACATACCATCTCTGCAGTCTCTGCACACACAATCATCTAAATAGAAAGAAAAGAGATGTCTGCAAACATCAAAACAGATTGCTTAAGCTGGTTGTTTGGATATTTCAAGACCATCATGTTACAAACAGGCATTCAGTTCCAAGAAGCATGGCACATTAATATGCATATTCTTCTCATTCTTCTACCTAAAAAGAAAAAGTTATACTTGGAAAAGAAGCTAAGTGTTTATTTTAAGTCAAGTTACTCAAGATATTGTTCTATAATCAAGACATTATCTGTTATATTTTTCTAGCACTATCTCTACAATTTCTTATTCTTCAATTCTTTTTTTTTTTTTCTGTTCAGTTGGTTCCATTGCCTCCAGACACCTAGTTTTAGAGCAATAAAATTTACCTTTACCATGCCCAGGAGTAGTATTTTTAAGCTAATTATTATAGTTACAATAAATAGTCATTGCTCTGCTTGTTACTCAGTGTAATGTGATGACTCACTAATTATGAATAGTCACTCATTCAGATGTACAAGTTTTGGCTGGGTTATCTAGTTTCAGGGCAATTTTAACACTATTTTAATGTTTTGTATTTAAATTAACATTACTGAGCAAAACTGAAGGAGCTTTTGGGACTAGCTTGGAAAAATATAGTGAATTCAACTTAAATAAATATTTATTGGCACATTTTATCTTAATTTTCTTTGGGTTTCCCCTCCTCCAAATTTTGCACAATTTATGGGAGTCAGACTGAACAGATGAATTTACAGATAGTTCTGGATGTTGAGGCATCAAAATGTAAGGTGATATAGAGACCAGAATCTTAAATATATTTTGAAAAGGTGACTTTAAGTAAGGGTCCATCTTCCATACGTTTGCAGCCCCAATTATTTTCACTTAGTAAGGAAGGAAGAGATTTCCAAAACAATTTAATTTATTCAAATATTGATTTTTAGAGAAAGGGGTCGGTGAAGAATAGCTAATTTTAGGCACAGGTTTTAAAGCTAAAACTAATAAATTTTGCAAATGCAGAAAACAGATGTAAAGCTGGGAACTCGTGAAACAATTTTGTCTCCTAGTTTTCTGGTTTAACCATCATAATTTTACAAATACCTGTGTATCAACTGACATATTTAGCAGCATAAGTAGTTGGATAAGTGTTTAGATGTAATGACGTTGACAACCAAATGACTGCTGGAATATTTGATACAGCTTATCTTCTGTTGCTGTTATTGAAAATCTGTTGAAATATGAGGAGCAACATGTCCTTTAATGAGTTTTGTTTAGTTTTGTCCTACATATGTATTGGAAAGTTTTATTTTCACATTATATGATAAATACATCTGAGGAGATGACTAGGATAGTTGAAAGAGTTCTGTGGTTTTACCTGACTCACACATTTTATCCTTCTTGCTCCAGTCTTCCAAGAAGACAATGCCTTACTTTCTAAGATTTTTCCTTTTTTTAATACACTGGTATCCAGATGTAAGTGTTAATTCACTCTTACAGTCAAGCTTGTAGATTATTATTGTCATGGACAAGATTATAAAAATTCCGCTGTTAACTCTAAATATTCTTAAGGTATACAGTTTATGTAGTTTTCAAGTTCACAGTCATGTCTTCAAGAAATCCATATTTCATAATATTTTTCTTATTTTTTCCAAATTAGTTTTCATGTTTTTACCTGAAGCACTTTTAGGAGGAATATTGAGGTCTCCTGGGATTTATTTTTTCCTTTATTTCACATACATCCCAAATCTCACTGTGAATCTCTTTAATTGTATGGCACTCGGAAGTGCTTTCATCTTGCCATGCGTGTAATAAACTTTTCTTTGTCCTTTACCTCTGGACTGAGCTCAGTTAACCATAAGCTTGGCAGAATGAAGCATGAAGTTCACCAACTTCTTTGTTTATTGATTATAGAATTATCACAACATATGGGGAAAAAAAATCCGAGCTTGATCAATACATCTCAGAACATTAATTCCACTAAGACTGTTCACCTTATTTTGCAAACTTCTTTCTTTGAAGGTTATCTACACCATATTGCATGACCTGTATAATTAAAGGCCTTTTTCCTGAGTGGAGTTAACTTTAACCACTACTCCTTTTCTATGTGTCAAGTCTATCCCTTTTTCTTTGACTGCTTGTTGATGATGAGCCATGAAGCTATGGATCAAACATAGCTGGTGTTCTGTCTGTGCTTAGAGAAACCAATTTCATAATCATTAATTTCCATTTAATAAAATACTTGAACTCAAAATAATTATGTTCCTCCCTTGATTCTTCATTATTTGTGTCCTCAAAATATTTTTGTTTTCATAGCTCACTTGAGTTATTCCACATGCAAATATTCCCATTTAAACCAATGATACACATATCATTAAATATATTTCCATCATTAGCAAGTATAAACTTTGGGGCTTTTTTCTCTACAAACATATGCACTGTATAGCTTGTTATTTACATAATTCCTTGCTGGTTTGAGTTATTTTTGAGGGAGACATTTCCATCCTTCTTTTGAAGAAAACTGTCATTATAAATACATCAACAGACTTGAAAGATGCCTCAGTAGTGATTTTCAGTTTTTCCTAACACATTTTTAAGAGAACAGTCTTGATTTTCTTCTGAAGAACACATAGTCTCTGAGTAGTACTACTTTTCCAAAATATCTTCTCTGATATTCCAAACATTATGATGATGCTGTTAGAATTTGTCCTTTCTTTTCCTTTTCTTTCCTGTCCTCGCCTTGCCTTCCTCATTAGCAGGATAGAGTAGATGTTCATATTTTCAATAGTGTTTTTCAATCTCACTTCCCTGTTTTTCCTTAAAACTGCACAGTTATATTTACTGTTTGAGTGATTAGGTCCATTAAACACAACAGTATGTCCCTTGATTAAACTAGATCTAATAGTCTTTCTATTGCAGTTTTTTGTGCATTTAACTCACTTTTTCTCTGTATTTTTATTTCTGTTCTCTACTGACTCTTCTCATTCCATTCTCCTCCTGACTACTGAACTGCTTCTAAGCAGGTTTGCTTTCTGAAGTTATATATAAGAACTGCCTTACTTTTCTTGTTTAGTGAGTGTATTCCCAGGGAAACTGTAAGGAGAGGAAGGATGCAATGAGTTTTCATCTCTCTTCTGCTCTTCATTATCACTAACGCTGAGTGGAAAACGATTCCAAACTTTCCAAACCGAATCAGTGATGGCTAGGGAGGTACACTCTTCAAATTCTTTCAGGTTTTAAATTAACCATTGTCATGGAGAATTGACAAGCTGTTAGGGTTTTTTGAGGGGAGGGAGAAGGAATTTTAAAAGAAGGAATGGATTAAACCTGTGTTAACATATCTAAAAAATAAAAACCTTTATCTCAGGAAGAATTAATTTTCCAATGTTTCTTACAGTTACACAGTGATCTAACTGCATTTTATCCCTCTGATATATCTGAGAACAGATCAAATTTTAATTTGTTACCTATCTTGTGTTCTTACCTGGAGTGGGATTCACCTCACCCAGATTCAGCAGAAATCTGAAGTTGAAGACATTCCACTCTGCAAAAATAAACACTTAAGGTCAGAAGAAAAGAGTTATCTGTTATTGGTTTCTGATCACTATAATGAAATTCAGCTTTAAGGCTTTCCTTTCTTTCTTCTCCATCTTTGGATGATGAAGTTTGACTTAAAGATGGGGGAAAATAATTAAAAATTTTCAAGCCTTTTTGATTAAATCTACAAGATCTTTGCTAATTGTCAATGGCTTAACTGTACTATATGCCTCTATAAAACATATGTCTATGTGTAACATCTGGGTTGGGAAATAAGTGGGTTGAGGGTACTGAAAGCTCATCAAAGCATATCAACAACATTATTAGAATCACTTGAACTAGATCCAGAGATGAGATTCTTGGTGTCTTAACAGAAACCACAGAACTCGTGCTGCTGTTTCTGCCTTGTACCACTCCAAAGCACTTGTCTGCTGCTTCTCTTGGTAATCCTGTCTGAGATGCATGAAAACTGCTCTAGCCCAATACAGAGAATGAGTGGCCATAGGATACCAAAACACCATCAGCTGGCAGGATTTCTTCTTTGCTCAGTGGTAGGCAGAGCTTGAACAGCATTTGACTCCTGAGGCTTTAATTTTTGCCTGAGCAGCAAGTTTCTGCCTTCTCCAGGGAAAGACAGTGAGCCAAAAGGGAACTGTCTCTAAGTTCAAACTGCACGGAGGACACACATGGTTAACTAAGACGGAAAATTTGAGCTGATCTACCAGGACAAACTCCAGTATCCCCAGTTGCTGTAGACCTCCATTCTTCATTTAGAGGTGCTCACTGCTGTCAAGACTGGAGCTTTTCTTATTATGTTGACAGTCAAAACTTTGTGCATTTGAGAACTTGAAACATAAGTACATAAATATCCACTTTCAGATTTTAGATATATATTTTAGCACCTATAAATGTGAATTACATAGGGCTTGGAGAACTCTATTTTCTTTTGGCTCTGATTCATATTGGAATTGATTTAGAGGGGAAGAAAAGAATCATTCAGTCTCAGACAGTTCTTCCACAGTAGAAATAAAATATAGATGACTGTACAAAACTTCCTTATTCAAATGGTTGAAAGAGCTTAATTTTCCTGGCAAAAATCCTGTTTTCAATTACATAAATGGAACCCAAATCAATTTTAATAAGTTGAAATTTAAAGACCTGATCCATCTCTGAAGTAAATGATAGTCACATCACTAGCTCAAAACCTTCATTTTAGCAACCAAAGCAAGTGTTGGAAAGAAGCTTTACAAAGTACCTGTTCATTTAGAGTTTTACTTTGCTGTGCTCTCTTATGATGCCTGATCAGGGACTATGCAATTTTATAGATTTTCTTTGCACAGAAGTACTTAGAGTATGATAGATATTACATAATTTTTACTTCTTTCACAAGAAAAGTGTATATTTTTTTTCACATGTTCATGGAGCACAGTGAGGCTGGCCTACACTTTTAAGCATGAAGATCTCAACTTTACTTTTTTTCTTTTTTTAACAAGTAGAACTATGCTCTTTGAAAAGAAAAATCTGAGTCACCATTAATATTAATGTTTCCTTTGATATTTAACAGGAATCTCAGAGGTAATAAATTAAATTATTATTTTGTTAAAAAATTCTATGCCATTCTGGAACATTCAACTATACATTCAAAACTATTGGAACTTGCTTTTAGAGAAAAGATTAATATATCTCGGTGGTTTATGAGTTTCTGTATGAGTGTGTGTAGAAAACAACAGGAATGGTTGACTAATTTCACTTATGGTGACACACTTGAATCTAAGGGGGTCTTAATTTCCTGAGAATGAAAGTCAGGCATATGTCTTTGGATTCCTAGTAGTTATAAAAAACAAGAGCAGCTTGTGCAAGATAATTCATAGTAAGATTTTATGTTCACAAAGCACAGTTTAAAGTGCAAATTCCACAAGAAGGGCTTTGCCACAATGACAAATATGTGTGCACTGTTTGTGAACCTGGAAAAGAATTTAGAATTAAAGATCTTAAATAAGATATCTGAACACACCATGCCTTGCTAATTCATCAGATCAGCCATCTTTATCCATACTCCAGTTCCTTCAACTGCTCCCTTCCTAGGTGAAAAATGGCAAATTTACAGTGCCTGCAAGGGAACAAACTCTTCCATACATCTTGCAAAAAAATTGTTGAGTTCATTAATAGCACAAAGTAGATTCTATGTGTAGTTATTATTTATTTGGAGTCCAGATCAGTCCTGGCCCTGATGAAAAAAATTTCTTCTGTGTTGCATCCTGGGTTTGGGTTCAAATTATGGGTTTTTTCTTTGTTAGTTTTCCAGTTCTCTGTACCCTCGTGCCTCCCCCGGGTTTTCCCCTAGTGTGGTTTCCATGCCCGTCTCCCCATTCTCGTGGTCTCACTCACCCCAAAGTCCCGTCTCTGCCCCTGCCGTGTTCCCATTGGTCGCTGCAGTACACGTCATCACCACGATGTCTGTACCCATTGGGCGGGAGGGCTCCCCGTCTGCCCTGTCCCTTCCCTCTTTCATCCCACCCCTCGGCATGCTCAAGGCCACATGCGTCCGTGCGAAGCTGGGAGCGGCTGCAGCTTTTCCACCGCAGCTCTCACAGCCAATAAAGCATCCAGCCGCCACGCGGACGGATTTGGACGAATTCCCTTCCTCTTTGTTTCTTCCCTCGTGCCGACGGCGAAGCACGGCCAACAGCCCACCCGGAGCGCGGCAGCAAAAGCGCCTGGGAACTGCGGCGAGCCTCGGCCCCGATGAAAAGCTGAGACGCCCAAGCCGGGCGTTTGAGAGCTGACCGGGGCCGAGAAAAGTAACGCGCAGCCGCGCTTCTGGTGTGGTGGTACAAAAGGACCCCAGTCTTACTATAAATAGGCAATGTAGAAATGCGAATTCAATTGGAAGTCCAGGGTTTTGAAATATTTCTGAGGCCACATATTTAGATATCTAATATAGAAGGTAGAATTTTAATTTCAAGCACTTGTAATTCATTTCTTATGTCAAAGTGACCTTCAGAACAATGGAGTACTCTGTTTTGCACGAAATGTATAAAGGTGGAAATAATAGATAAAAAGTACTGTAATTTAATCCAATTTCAGACTTCTAGTTCCTTTAACATATTTGTCAATTTCCCATTCTTTGATTAACCATTAAGATGCAAATAAGCATTTAAGAGTTGTCTGACAAGCTATTCAACTGTCATTAATACGTTTCTGTCTTTATTATCAATGTGTTCCTGGAGTATCTTTTATTCTGAGTTTGTCCCCAAATGAAGCTGAGCTACTCCCATACATCTGCTTCTGGGATGTCTTAGAAAGCTGAGTAGAAGACTTCATTTTCTTGAGTATATTTGTGATAGTTATCATCTCCCTACAATATCTACAAAAGGAAGGCAGCTTTTGCCACTTTCCAAGTGGACACATGCTCACATTTTCCCTGACTGTGGAAATGAATGCACAAAAAAGCACAGTAATCTTAGAATAAGTGTGCATTTTCTACACAACTAACACCAGTTTAATCTGAGATATGTAAGTATTTAGACAATATCCCCTAGCATTTGCAGATCATAATGATGTTATTCTGAAGATAAAGGAGATAACCAAATTTTCCTATGGTATATTTTGGCTTTAGTAATTTGTCTTTATAAAAAAGGGGGGTGGGAAAACAGATGATAAATGTCAGTGGCCACTTTCCTAGAATCAGCTTATTCTTGTATTCAGATTTTGAGGTCATAATATAAAATTAAAGAACATAAAATAAACAGCATTTAGGAAAAAGAACCTATTTGTTCTTCTAAGTTTGAAATTGAAAGATCAAAGCAATACCTCAAGTAGACACTTAGTACATAAAAAATGCATTACAGCACTTGTTTATCCTGAACAGTTGAAATTCAACAAAGACACCCCAGGTACTGCTTTGTTATATATTTCTAACTTCTAAATTCTATACAGTTAAACACAATTTCAATCACTGATTTACAAAAGCCATATTGACCTGCAGAAAAGATTTACTTTTTCAATACAGAAATGCCTTACACTGATAAGAAGACAGCTTCTACATCTTGAATTTCAGCTATGATGTAGCTCATTACATTAGCACAAAGAACTCGGGAAATATATTACTAAAGTGTATTCAGCCATAGCTACAGTTTTGATAGTGCCTACCCTGTAGAAGATCCATCATTCAAGAAAGGTCTAAAGGGACAAATTTTAATAAAATTAAATTCTTAAAATAGAGACACACTCTTCTGCATCCTAATATTGGATGCAGAAATGCAAAGGAACACTGAACTGAGCAATCAGTATTTTTAGTCATGCCTTGTAGATGTAACAAGCAGGCTTAAGAAAATCATATTTAATGCTTTAGGGCTCATAGAGATGATACAGTATAGCATTTAAAGCTGTTCATTTCATTTGAAAGGTTATGACACAAAATATATTGGGGTATGCGTCAATGGAATAGAGTTAATTTGAAAATATTAATTGAAATTTAGGGTTGATTTATAGTAAATTATAAGTGTATGTAGAAGGGTGAGTAATTTAACCCTTTTTAAACATCATAAGGTCAGGTTAATACAGAATGCTACTTCATCAGAAACTTACTTTTCTGCAGAAATGAGAAATTATGATGATTATTGACTGAGCTAGCATATTAATATATTTTCCCAATATCTAGTAAGTTTTTTCAGCTTAAAATCTGCTTTTCATGACATAAAAGAAAGATTAGCCTTTCATTTGCAATGGCAAAATAACATTTAAAGATATATGTATAAAGATATCTTATTCAGCCTTGGAATGCAACACTTTTTAGTGAAGTGTTAGAAAACATATTCTGATTACATGTACTGATTGCCCCATTCAAATACTTAATGAACTATGGTGGGCAATATTGTGCTGTAGAGAGCTTCCTTTGGTAGAGTTGTCCTGAATATACACAGCAAAACTATTTCACTTAATACAGGTTGTTTTTATACTGATGGAATTCTGTATTTTTTATGTTGCAGAAAACATAGGATTCTTTTTATATTATCTTCTATATTATCTTTTGTGCAGCTGAAAAGATGCAATATTAGATGCTGAGCAGAAATCCTTATCTCAAAGTCATTAAATGGAAGTCTAGAGGTGAGGGAACCTTGTCTGTTTATGTGTGATACTCTGGGGTCTCAAATGCTGTTCTGGAGGAAGGAAGGAACCAATTTAAAAAGCTCTTGCAGTTAACCTTAAATCAGGTCCTTAAGTCACTGCAGTCTCGTATGATAGCTTAGAAAATGGCAAGGTGTAGCTAAATGTTAGTATGGAAAGAGTGAATAAAAGGCTTTTCTCGCTAATTAAAATGAAAGTTTTCTCTTCTACCTTTCTTTCTCTTTCTCTCTTGCACATTCATATTTGTATGTAAAGGCACACTCTATCCTTTGTGAAAAGCACAAAATATGTGCAATATATTAACAACAGTTATGCTATTATTAGAGGAGTTTGAAAGAAATTTATTTAAATATTTGAGATAATTCTTTTATATGATATATAAAACTGCTCTCATAAATCTTGCCAGCAGAAGGTAACACAGATGGCCAATCTGTTCATCAGGTAATATATGCTTGTGCATTTTGTTGTGGCTCTGCATGCACATCTACAAAATCTGTCAAAATATCCAGTTTGGGAAATACATCATGGTAAACTAAAATTCCTCTTTCTTCACTTCCCCCCCCCCCCCCCGGCCCCCGCCACCTCTTTTCCTGATTTAACTTTGGTTTCTTTTCTTGGGAAGAAATGTCATGTACTATATCATGAACTGTGATTTCCAAATTAGAATGAGTGGTCACATCTAGGATCTTTGTTACACATGTGCAGAAAATGTGTATTTTCACAACTTTTCACAACATGTTTAACATACATTCTCTGAGAAAAAAAAATGTTTGCAACCCAATCAGATTAATTTTTAACTGATCAGATTAATTGCAAGGACAGTGTTTGACTCATGTGATTCTTTCATGCTAAATAACTCTTTTTAGAGGTCCCATGCATGTGTACTACTTTTATAGGTTAGTGTTACCAAAGATGAGGGAGAGTAAAGGTGAGATAAAGTTGGATGATATAGGAAATGGTTAAATATCTATTCCAAAACAAAATGGGGGGAAAAAAGAGTCATCAGACTGAAATTGTCAAACTGATATTTAGTATTGTTGCAGTACTTTTTAAGTAGTGTATGACATCATTAGAATGATGGAAACAGGTAATGTAGAAATATTCCTGTGTGTTTAAAAAAAAGATTAGAATTTTAATGGAAATGAATGATGAAAAAAAAAAAAAAGGAGGGCTGTATGGCAAGCTTTTATGAGAATGATATTGAGGATGAAGGAAAAGACACTAAAAATATCTTTGCTGACACAGCATACCTCTTTTAGAGAGAAGCTTAGGGTATTGAAAAGAAATCAGGTAATTTCTGGATAGTGCTAGAGAGCTGCAGGCTGTTAGAGGAAGTAAATTGGCAAATGTTTTTACAGCTATGCAAAGGGAGGAAGAAGGTTAGAATTTCAATATGAAAGGGTACTTGCTGGAACAGTTCCACAAAAGACCAAAAAAACCCCTCACAATAAGCCAAAACTAAACAAAAAGCCCCCAAAAATAACACAAAAAACCTGAAGTGACAGATTTACATGATTCTTGAAGAGAAGCCTACTGTTTCTGTAATAAATTATTTTCTTTCTTCAAATTAGGGTTTTTCCTTGAGAAATACACACAAAATTGAGAAACATCATTCAGGTGACAGAGCACAAGAGTATTGTGCATATACTGTACAATCCACTCACTTGATCATATATTTTATATACAACCAGAACTTTCAGCACTTTTTACAAACTGGCCTCATGACTTGCTCCCTGATGTACATGGTCTGGATCTAACACAAAATGCTAATTACATTTTTTTATATATTCTCTATTTTTTGTTGTACTAAACTATGGAGCAGGCTGCATCTCCGTCATGGTCTAGAGAAGGGGTCAGTTTGGTGGGTGGGGAACTGACTGAC
Organism: Anomalospiza imberbis; assembly: GCF_031753505.1. Taxonomy (NCBI): domain Eukaryota; kingdom Metazoa; phylum Chordata; class Aves; order Passeriformes; family Viduidae; genus Anomalospiza; species Anomalospiza imberbis. The sequence goes on along the minus strand of NC_089682.1, from coordinate 101,143,832 downwards.
AGGCTGCACCCAGAGGGTGGTATTAAATAGCTGCTTTTCAAACTGGCAGCCTGTCACATATGGGGTCCCCCAGGGAACCAAATGGAGCCCCATGCTGTCTAATGTCTTCATAAATGATCTGGTTGATGGGATCAGATGTGCTCTGATGATGTTTGCTGATAATACCAAGCTGGGTGGGGAAGGGGACACTTCAGGAGGGAGTGGCACCCTGCAGGAAGATCTGGATAGGCTGTGTTGCACAGCGGGCTGGAAGAGAGAACTAGCGAGAACTTTATCAAGTTTAACAAGGACAAGTATAAGGTCTTGTGCCTGGGGAGACATAATCCAGGAGTATGTCTCTGGATGGCATCTACCTGCTTGTGAAACAGATCTATAGAAATGGATCTGGGGATCCTCAGGAACTACAAGCTCAAACTGAGAGGTGTGCTGCTGTGGCGAAGAAAGCCAGCAGGATTTTGGGGTGCATCAACAAGAGCATCACCAGTAGAGATTAAAAAGCCATTTTATTATCCCCTTCTGTGCTTGTCAGGCTACACTAGGAAATAGGGTGCTGTTTTTTTGATCCATGCTAAGAAAACAAGATGTGAACAGGCTGGAGATGATCCAGATGAAGGATTGGAGATGAAGGGCCAAAAAGATGATCCAAAGATTGGGATGCTGCCATGTGGGAAAGGCTTGTGGGTTTGTTCAGCCTTGAGAAAAGAAAGCTTAGGGGAGACCTTATCATCATTCAAAGTGTGTCTACAAAGAAGATGGAAGCTCCCTTTTTACAAGGAGTAACATGGAAATGATGAGGGGTAATGGGCACAAGTTACTCCTGGGGACATTCTGATTAGACACAGGAAGAAAGTTTTCCACAATGAGTACAATCAGCCATTGAAATAATCTCCTCAGGAAAGTGTGCAGTTGGACACTTTTAAATTCCTCAAGGTAGGACACTTTTAAAATCTAGCTGGTCATTGTGCTGGGCCTTAATGAACATTTGATTTGCCATGCAGAGATGATTAGAAGTTTATTAATTTCAAACTTGTGAAAGGGCTTTTGCAGTCATGAGAAAGACAGACTGGAAAACTGAAGTGATGGAACACACAGACAACCATAGATGTACTCAGTAGCCTGATTGAGATTTTGTTCAGAAGCTAAGTCTTCTCCTTTCAAACAAATAAATTTTCAGGTTCAGTCATTTACTTTGAAAGCTTTTCTAATTTTGAAAGGTACAAAGTAATACGTTATAGTCATGCTAGGCATATATGTTTATATATAATAATGAAGATAATGCGAGGAAGAATAAGATTCAGGACAATAACAAAAATAAGGACTTAGAACTTTTGAAAAACTAATGCATACAACAGAACACAAACCAATTAGGCCAGTGGAGAAGAAATAATAAAACCTATTGTTTGCATTATATAAAACAGGAATACACCTTATATTTCCCATCGCCAAAACAAAGGAATTATGGTGAAAAAACTTATTGAAACCATCAAGCCAGTTTGTCGCTGCATATATAAACTAGATCTTAGGATGAAAAAGCAAAGATAGGTAACACAAATTAAATGAATTATTACTTCTATGCAAGGGGTTGATTATGTTTAACACTTATTTAGAATAATATGTTTAGTTCTTTCCATTCACCTGTCCACAAAGATATTATTGCTTTGAAAAAAAAAAAAAAGGATATAGTGATAATAATATAGTTTAGCAGTCCATACAGTAGTGAAAATTGTGGATTTATTCTCTTTAAGTGACCTAAATTGTGGCATACAGAATAATGATGTTTTCATATAGAGAAATATCTAACAGTTCAGACTGAAGAAATAGCCAAAAAATAAATGGAACAGTCAAAAAGAGGAAACAGGCAGAGAATAATTTACTTAGGTAGAGAAAAACATGAATTGAGACACAAGGTAGATCAGTGAAGAAAAAAAAAGGGGGAAGAAATAGCCAGAGATTTATATTTTTTTAAGGACTATATTAAAGGACACAGAGAAAAAGTTGGAATGTGAGATTTAGATTAACCTAATATATATTTCTTTTGATCTCTTATGTGTATTGTGTGTTTACTGCTTAGTATAGAGTACCTAGATTGACTTCATTTGCTTTTAAAATATGATTAGTCAATAACTGTTTTATGAGAACCACTTGTCCAAAAGAACAACAAATTCAAAATTACAGACTATCATGAGTAAGTTTTACTTAGAATACATTTTTACTATAGAAAGTGAGAAGTTTGATTGAAATGGTACCAGGGAAAGGGAGGACTAAAGGAAAATTAGGTCAATTCAATATTATTTTAAACCACATGGGAATTAAGAGAGACCATAGTAACAGTATGCATCTGAGCAAGTAAGGACTTTTAAAGTATAAGCACTTAAAGTTAGGTAGGATAAATGCTACTGTAGTGGCTTTAAACATTTTTTTTTTCTCAGGCTGTATTTTTTTCTTGGATCCAGATGTCTGGATCATGTTTGGGTTGCACTCTGGGACCTTATGCCCTTCTTAATTTGGAATATTTATTTTTTTTTTTAATCACCAAAAGTAACCACAAGGTACTTTCAGTAGCATTCTGCTATTTCAAGACAAGGAAATTTTGGGAAAAATAAAAATTATGCTGCAAACAGGAATGTTCGTTAAAGCAGGGTGAAAACAAGGGAACTGGAAAGCATTAGGAATGCTGGAGTATTAACACAAGGCAAGGAAAAAATGGTATGCTTGTGAAAATCAAGGCCATTGCCATGGAAAAGAGAAGAATTTTTAAGATTATTAAAAAAAAAGATAAACGCAGTAGCTGCAGTGTATTTGTATCAGCGATCAAACACAAAGGAGCGAATGAGATTACCTGGCATTTGTAACTGCTTACAAAAAACTTCAGGGAGTATGCAGTAAGTGACTAGTGCCATTTAATTAATCTCTCTGCTGGTAATTCCTTCTACTGAATGCTGAAATTTATTTCCAACACTGAACTCCAGGAGAAGAATTCTCTGCTCTTTTCTTGAACTCAAAAGCTTCAGCTGTAATGAAAGAAAAATGAAGATTCTCTTTCCCTCAGGCTCTGAGAATGGCAGCATTAGAACAGTAAGTATAGTTTGTCCTGAGGCAGACCTTGTACCTTATTACATGAAGCTAAGTATTCACTTTTTAGAGTAAAATTACAGCAATTGCCTTTTTACTTCTGAGTCTGAGCTTTGGACTCCATTAAGACAAATGGGAGTGTGGTGTAAAAATTGAACAGAGGCTTGTGTATGCATGCGAATTTTTGTTAATCAGATCTCACACAGGCTCTTATATCAGGGAAGGTTCCTTTTTTATTTTGTGCAGTACAGTTAATTTCTTCTTCTAGGGTCTAATTCATACAGGGAATATTTTCTTTGGCTCTCAACTTGTTGTTAGTGCACAGAAAAGTGGGTGATGTATATGAGAAAATCTCGAATATGAGAATGAAGTTCCTGCAAATATTGCTCTTTTTATACCTTAGCATATCTCCTTAAAGATGCAAGGATTTCTCAAAGCTCTTTATTGACAGAAAGTAAATTAGGAAATTACCTTGAAAAATAGTATTGCAAGTCATCTAAAATTGCACGGAAAACAAGTCTGTGGTCTCTGTGATTTCACAAGTCACAGCAATATATAAGGTTTTTATAATAAAAGTAAAGTTTAAATAAATTGAATACCATAAGTCAATATATTGCTGATTTAAAAAATATTAGGTTATGATAGATTTCATTCACACCCCTCTGATTTTAAAAGGTTATGTTGATTGGTTTTTTTCTACTCTGTAACTCTTAGTCAGCTCTATAGACAGACCTACATGCTATATGGTGCTTATAAACCATTATTTTTTCCCATTATTCTAACATTGCTTTCTGCCTTTGAATTTCAGTAATATTGAATGGGCAGGACTTTTAAATTAAAGGTTTGAAATAGATATCTGAATATGAATGGTTTCTATTAATTGGCCAAAATAAATTATTTTATTTATTTGTTAAGTTTCTGGTTATTTAATATAAAATATTTTTTAAAATGTATGTGAGTTAATAGATATATATTCAAAAATATTTTTGTATGTGCATCTGACAAAAAAGCCAGCCTGTCTCTGGAAAAAAATAGCTATGTACATATAATCCTTGTAGTGTAACTAACTGGTAAATGTGAGCATGTATTGCAATTTACAGAATTTGGTGAATTCTGATGTCATCTACCCCTTTGTTCACAGCATGAAACTGGCTTATTAAGCTTAATGTTATGCTATCATGTTTCGTCTGCTGCCTCTGAGAAGAAAGCAGGCAAATATAGAATGAATTGTACCCAGTCTTCAAAAATGACTACTTCCAGCTAGAGAAGTTACTCTCTAGAAGCAATGACACAGATTTTTCCAAAGAGCACTCAGTGTCTTCTGGTTAGGCACCTAATTGTTATAGCCAAGTTTTTCAAAGACAGGTCCTTGCACACTGAAGACTTCTGTAAATGTGACCACTGAATTTTGATTCCCTAGTTAGAGCTGGTCTTTTGAGGAAAGCTGCAGTGCTGAGAGGGAGAGAACATAATGACTTAGGGAGAAGAAATCTTGTGCACTGGAATACTGAAGTCATGAAAATCATGTCTATATAGCAGAAAAGTTTCAATGGAATTCAGAAGTAGACTAAATTGTCATTCAAAGAGGACATATTATTTCTGTTCATATTAGTCCTTTTGTGCTTTCTATCCTCTCAAATTGATCCTTTTCTATTCCACTGGGTTACAGATGTGAAAAATACTTAAATACCTATACTTAAAGTTTCAGATTATAGAGATAAAATTGAATCTGATGTTCTGACCAGATTATGTCAGTATGACATATTACTGTAATAAAACTAATCTGGCAAGGGAATGATTGGTATGTTGGTTGTGAATGGAGTTGAGAGTCTGTATTAACTGGTAAAAAAGATAATATGGCTAATTTTTAAGCTGCTAAGACACTCAGTAGGACACCATTTATCAGTTCTGACCTTTAAATATGGAAGTTTATAAGCATGTCAATGACAGCACTATCCAATAAGTAGACTACATCCTGAAAGCAAAATTTCAAAGGGCAGCTGATGTTGGGTCATCCTTTCAATTGCTCTTCTTGTATCCCTTTCCCTCATCTATCAGAGTTTGAAATAGATGTCAAACTCCTTCTGAATGACTCAACTAAATCAACCATTTCACTCACTACTCATTTTAGACAATATACTTATCACTACATAAAAAGCATATTTTAAAGAAAAAACAACTAAAAAACAATAAACTACCAAGAGTCTAAGTTCTTTTTATGAATACAGAAAATCAGTATTGCAGTGTAATAGATAAATTTGGCAGTATTCCATCATAGAGTTCAAATTATTGGCAACAACAGAACAAAAACAGATCACTATCTGTGTGATAAAATTATATCTACTTAATTTTTTCTATGCTGCTCTAGCCTGCAGCACTGTTACCATCAGCGTTATCTGATGCTTCAGGGAATGAACCACACTGCCTGTTCAAACCCATTTCAGACAACGGGAACACATAGAAGGTTTTTTGGCATCCCAGAAATGCTTCTACACACATACACACACACATACACAAAAAATTGTGATGGCACTTCTATTTCTACAGACCATTCCCTCTGGATAGAGACAGATACAAAAATGCTTGGAAGGAGCAATTTTATAGTTTAACTGATAAATGTTTGTTTGGTTTTGTTTTAATTTTGCTTTAGACAATCAAATTAGGTCCTGATTCACCTTTATTGAAGCCAAAACAAACTTCTTTTTTTCTGTATATTTTTATTCAATCAACTCCTCTTTTTCTTTCTCTCAGAAGAAAATAGGACTTTCAATCACAAATTAATTCTTACAATTTTTCTTGATTTGGCTTCTGATGCTGTATACTGAACAGCATTAAATCATAAGGAAGGAGACTGTGTACTGTAATTTCAATCCTCTGCAGAGTTTAATTTTACTCAAAACTATATAGATGTTTCTATAGCTTTCTTTCTGATGACTTGAAGATCTGTTTTCACCTTCTCCCTTAAAAATTAATTCTCTTCATGTTAACTTAAGGCAAAGAAATACACATCCTATAGGTCCCTGGCAGTTTTAAGCAATTAGTTGAACTACATATGCTTCAGACTTATGCAAAAATTGCTGTTGAAAACAATTAAGTTTTAAATAAAATTTTAAGCTTTGCAGGTCAGGGTTTATTTTGGTTTTTTAATTTTGTATTGTTTATTTTCTTATGAAGTCCTGAACTCACAGATCTTACAAAAGCTAAGAGAATATAACAGCAAAAAAGAAAAATATTAAGAATCTCAATTATTCTTCTAAATTGACATGTACACATTATTGTTGTGATTATTTTATTATTCATGCTTTTATGTGTTTAGCATTTTGGGTGGTTTTTTGTTGTTTTAGTTTTTTTTCTTTTTTTTTTTTTTCACAGTGCAGAAAAAAAGATGCAAAAAAAATACTAATTTGAAAAGACATCAGACTGCACATTTTTTCACCAAGTGACCTGATATTCTGTGGTGCATGCTAACAACCAAGCAACACATTGTGATCCTCTTAGTACATGGAATCATGGATTCATTTTCCATCCTGTGTCGGGCATGAGAAAAACCCAAAAGCCCAGTCAGTTCATTCTATCTCATAGGCCCATCCTCTGCTTACCAAGGTCAGTGCAAAAGCAATTATTGTGAAACTTAGACAAGGTCTTAGTTAGTGTGCAAGCTTTGCACCAGTACCTCAATGTTTAAACTTCATCATTAGCAAACACCATCACACTGAATTTTGTTTACAAATATGTAAAGTGAAAATGGAGGGACTTTTATTTAGCTACCTGCATATGTAGGTTAACTCATTCTTCTTTGGTTTCTTACACCCAGCAGCAGGACTCTGAAATCTGGATATGTCCTTTATGTTTGTGGTACTGTTTGCAAGTCTGCTCCAGACCCATGCATTTAATAAAAAAACATATTTTTAAAAATTGTTATTATCTGTAGATACCTATGATTCCATATTCTTTTCAGGTGTATATATCTTGTAATTAATGACTGGGACAAATCATCATTTTCAGGTTATTGGTTGCATGGATCAAAACCTAAAAAAAAAAAAAATATTTTATTAGGTCTCAATGGACTGTATCAATAGATGTTTTTTTAGGATGAAAATAAAGATATTAATATGGATTTTTAATCTCAAATGTGTAGTGGCTATTCAGCAGATGATGAGACAAAGATCATATGCTGAAGATTTTCTGTTCCTGGTACCATCAAGACATGTTACATCAAAGAACACAGAATACAACTCTGGTTTCTGTAATTTGGAAAAAAGTAATTTAACAACTTTAAAAGTTTTGTCAGTACTCATTTCAATACTCTCAAACGGTACACTGGTCTTGGCCAAATTTTACCAGTGGCCAAATTTTACCACTGGTCTTAACCCAAATTTTCACATTCTGGGTTATTTGGAATAAAAAGCTAAAGAAGGGAAAAAAAAACCTGACTGAGATGTGCTTCTGGTCAGCTAGATAGGACACCTTCTCATAAAAGACATATATAAAAATACACTTCTAATATTTTTTGATTTTATACTTTTTTATACTTTATATAAATGAAAATATACATATTTTAGTGTTTGAACTCATCTAGACAAAATTTATTCTAGGTGAGAGACTATACAGTGTCTGTCAAAATATAACAGCAATTAAAGATTTTATTTAAGAGACTTTTTTGAGTTCATGATTCAGCACATAAGATTGTAGTTATACGGTGGAGATTATTATACTGGACTCCAGATACAATTTTGTCTTTCTTGATATAATAACCTATATTTTAAGGAATATGGGAGAGGTAAAAAAATATAATTTGGGGTTTCTTCAGTCTAGATATGGAATTTTAACCCCAAAAATATGCATAACACTTCATGTTACCTAAAATTTATTTTATTATTTTATGTGTTGAAGTATATTCATGGCACATTTAAGCACATTTCAGGTTCTCAGTAGCATGGGAATTACACTAAGAAGCTTCGATCTAATCACGAAACCTTCGCTGGTCCAAAAGACAGAGGAACTGGGCCAGCATTAGATCTTAGAAATATAATCATAAATGTGCTGTGTTTAGTCCCAACGCCCAAAGTAATTGAAGGAAAGCTTTGGGAGTTTACTGGTATTTTATATTTTGGTGTATTTCCTGACATATTTTATGGAGTCTAAAAGAGAATTTTCTCAACTCTTCATTTGTCTTTTGGAAGCTCAGAACACAGTGCACTCTTTTTTTTTTTTTTTTTTTTTTTTTTGTTTTGTTTTGTTTTGTTTTGTTTTGTTTTTTTTTCCCTTGCTGGCTTCAGTTGTTTCAGTTTATTTTGTTTTGGTGTTTATTTATTTTCTTGTTGAGGTCTAAACTGTAAGTTAGAGAAATAGGGCAGAAGTAAAATTGCTAATACCTTTTCCATAAGCCCATTGGTGATTTTTCAAGAATGTATATATTCATGTTTAGAGTTACTTGAATGAATTTTTTGGGAAATTGAAGGGAGACTGTTGGGACTGTTGGAAAATATGTTCATTATAATAAAGACGATAAGAAGAAAGTACTTCTCTGTGAAAAACAAAGATTTTCAACAAGGAAAGGTCATCTATGATTACATTTTCCATTGGAAATTATATTTCTTTAAAAAGGACATTTTAGGTAAAGGATCATAGCATTTTAATCAGCAAAAGCCCAACTTGATTTTTCACAAAATCTTTCACTTTTGAATTGAAACAGTAAGTTGTTGGGGTCTCTTATCTTCTCTACCTTATTTGATTAAAAAACTGTTCCTCCTTAACCTGTATTCATGAATAAATATGAATACCTTTTTCCAATAATGCATTTAAAATAGTAATAAAAAACCCACAATAAAAAGTGTTAAAATTCAAAGTGTTCTAAAACTTTCACTCAGCATCAAAGGAAAGGTGGGAAAAAATCCTATCAACTTCTCAGAATTACAACAAGTGCAATACCAACTGCTTGTTTAAATAGAGTGTGTATTTGAAAGCAAAAAAAAAAGATAAAAAACCCCAAAAGTCATTATACGGAACTATGAATGCATGTTATCTATAAATCTTAATTTTAATATAAGACTATTCTATTAATTCAGGCAAAAAAATGTTGATTTTGGTTTAGCATCTCTAATCAACTGGGATGAAGAGAGTCTTCCTGGTCTGTGTAAATGAGTTTCAAAATGCTTTTTCTTTCTTAATATTTCCCTATTGTTCTTTTTGAAGCAAGAATAATGTCAGATATATTTTCACCAATTAGAAATACCAATCAGTATCTGATTCAAAGAAAAGCTAAGAAAATGTGAGGTCTGAAGACTCTGGAGTTGTTCCAGCTCTTCACACCAACAAGTAGCTCATTTTTAGCATGCTGGACAAAGCACTCCTTTCATGAAGAAGCAGTCTGTTACACCCTCCCCCGCTTTCCTAGCTGAAGATTCCCTAACACATCATTTTCACTGACTGTTCAACACAGTGCTATGTCATGATGGATACAGGGAAACCATAATTAACTTCTATTATAACTTGTTGTCTGTCTGCAATGTAAGCTACTATATCTTAAAGATTATTTTGACAAATGCCAGGGGAAAATGGTTTACTGGTGCCTCACTATACCTCTAAATGGTAAATAGGATACACAGGCAATGCAAAACCTCACAACACACACACAAGTTTCAAAATAATTTTGAGGCTGTGGAATTCATTGTCCCATGGAGGTAAAGAGAATTTAAAACTGTGACTGAAAAGCTGATCAAATCAAAAAAATATTTACTTTTTCTCACTGAATTATGGTTATTCTTATAAGTTGGACAGGAACTGCAACAAAACCTGAGAATGTAATCAAAAGCCAACAATTTTATAACAATGATGTTGATGTTTTTTCTCAAGAGCACAACAAGAATTGTGGCTCTGTTTTATTTGTTGCTGAGCAAACATAAAAAGTAGAGACTTTGCTGTCATGAGCTTACAAATGAATTTGTATTTATTTTCATTCCTGTATATTGTAACACACATTTTTTTAACTCAGTCACTTGTTTTTTTCTTTTACAATCAAAGAAAAGGAATTAACCATGTAAATAGGCACACTGAGAGTAAGGATACCATTTAGCACAAACCTTAATCACTGGAATTGAACTCAAAATAAGCAGCTTGCTTTCTTGAATAACATTTACAAAAGAGTCATTCTTTCTTGGCATCACTGCAAAATCCGCAGTCTACATGTTCTTTTAGATCTTTAGAAGCTGCATGCATCCCTTCTAAGGATTGTAGAGAGTAGAAATGCTTTGTCTGCAGTTTCTGAGCACCTGGCCTATCAAGTGAACTAAGAAAGATTCATGAACTAAGAAAAGATTCATGACCTCTGCTCCACAGGGGAGGGTATTGCATAGTAATGTGATCAGCTAATGTCACTCATGTTCTCCTGCAGATTTGGTGAGATGAAAAGAGACATCTTACATATAAAAAGTATAAATATAAAACAAAAGTTGTATTTTTCTTTCTGTAGATCAGAGAAATGTACTAAAAACTGTCCTCTACCAACAGTATAAAGAAAAATACTCATACACCAAGAATCATCAAATTAAATTTCCTGTACAGCTTTAGTTTCAGTGGACTGACATATGCTTTTTGATACAAACTATAATTATATAGCCATTCAATTTTTTTTTCTTGAGAAAATTCTTACAATGGAAAAGAAGGGAGTCTATGCAAAGAATAGCTAGTTAGCCAGTCGGCCAAATGTTTTTTAACTTCACCATTCAGAACATCACCCATACCTTATGTACAGGACATAATTTCAACTAAATACTGAATTAAAAAATATTTACTTCTGGGGCCTTTCTGTGGTACACATGACTGTGATATCAGAGTAACTGAGAAACATTATTTTGCCGACGCAACACCACTTGCAGGTAGGATAATACAATTACACCTGTCTGAGATACAAGGAGCTTAATGCCAGAATATTCAAGCATCTGTTAGTTCAGAGTGATCCCACTTGACTAGACTATGGTCCAAATTTTTAGTATATTTAGCATTTCATAATATATTTTCTCTGTTTAAGGAGCAGCTCCAGCAGACTTTCTCTGTGGTTCCCTTTTCTGTTCTGCTTTGTCTGCGCTTCTGCTCCTTTCACTCCTATTTTAACACTGTCAGCACCTCTCTGCTTCTTGGCCCCTCTCATTTCAGTTTGTCCTTTTCTCCTTCCCACCCACACACTGCAGTTTGCTCACTAGCAAAAAGATGATGATCATACTATCAAAATGACTTTTGGCTAAAGAAAATGCATCAGTGAAGTTTTGCTGATCTCCAAGAGAGCTGCTCAACCTATGCCTTTTACAAAGATATAATAGACATTGCAGTCTGGCCCCGAGGGTGAGTGAACACTGGGTATTTTAATTCTGGACACAACTTGGCCTTGGACAGCACCTGAGCCCCATTGGTAGTAAGTGACCATTTCACAACCTTTACCATTTTCAGGTCAAAGTACTGAAGAATTTTGTGGGCTCTGTTACAAAACATCAAAATTATGTGTATTAAGAGTGCCACTGACCTGACTGGGGCTTGACCTCAGGGAGGTTTGTAAAATATAATTTCCTGAACTAATGTCCCAGGATTGAGCATGGTGAACTAGACCTAAATGATGGACTGTGCCACATTCCGCAGTGAGAGTGGATTTGAATGACTTTGACCCTTAAGCAGTGTCTAGGCACAATCTCAGAGATCACTCATTCGTGTGAACCAAAATCATGCCAGAGAGCATGAAAAATAATGAATGAAAACAGAAGGAAAGAATTCGATCCACGTTTTTTGTTTTTTTTTCACAGTATGGGTGTACTTTTACAGTTTGATCAGAACACAAATGAGAAGAGAGAGCACAGAAAGAAGAGAATTATCTGAAAGCTTCATATATCTATAGTCTCATTGCTTTACCAGAAAAAAAAATCTGACATCTTTCTCTCCACATCACCCTACTTCAATGTATCAAATTCATCAGTCATTTGAAATTTTTATTAGCTGCTTATGAGATTTTCTTAAAAAGAGCACAAAAACATTATAGGAAGTAATTGAACTCCTATTTGAACATTAAGTAGAGCAAACAGTAAAAATATAGCCCAAAAGCTCTGATCAATTTTACAAAGTAGTAGAAAGTGCCAGGAAGACATATTTTTTCATGAAATTATAAACTTTATGGCAGATAATGCTTAAGCCTGGTTTTTGCATGATTTACAATTTTGTGGAAAGCAGAGTAATGCAAGTAATGCCTGCCTTGATATAAAAAATGAAATCTTTCTTAGGGTATTGTTTCTGATTTGATGGTATTAAGAAGGAGATGCATATTTTTGTGCATAAAAATATTCTGTTGATTTATTAATAATAATAAGAAATATGTAGAGTATAAATTAAGTACTTCAGATACGGGCTGAGAAAGCAAAACAAAAAATTGGTTTTTAACTGAAAATACAACCAGCTACTAGCACCTTTATTTCTAGTTTAGTAGGCCAATATTTCCTTCTACATGTATTTCAACCTTAAAAGTTTAGGTAGATTACTTAATATGTGAAAGTAAGGAGATTCTGCAAAGAAATATTAGGACATCAGAGCTTTATTTAAGAAAAAATAAAGGAGGTACTTTCATAGAACTAAAACATAATGTTGCAACTTAGCAGAAAAGTGAAGGTAGACAATGTATTGATTTACTGCTTTGATTTTTAACACACAAAAGATTTTTTTAGATATGCTAGACACAAAAATAAAGCAAAACAACTTTATAGAGTAGTGGAGACAACTGTGACAAAGAAAGAGATTCAAAGTCATGAACACAGCCAAATCAAGCAAGAGTCTTTAATTCCTAATGTAGTCTACTGTGTAACCTGTTTATTCATTAATGAAGCAATTGCAAATGTTGACTGAGGTTTATTTTCTTGTCATGATTTGCTGGAAGAAGAAGGCTGAAAGAAAATACTAGAACAGAGCTGTTTAAAGCTGTGTCTACAATCTCTGCATGGTTTTGGCCATGTTCCAAATACATTAAAGAAATCTCATAGTGGTCCCTTTCTTTTTTCTTTCCTTTTTTCCTTTTTTTTTTTTTAATTTTTTTCTTCATTCTTTTTGCCCTCCTCCTTAATTTTTCCCTTTTGCTTTTTTTCTGTCAAAATTTTAATATTTTTTCTCCCCTTTTCGGCCCATTTTAATTTTGCCTTTTCTTTTTTGTCATTTCTGCATTCTTTTTTTTCTTCCCTTCTCTTCTCCAATTTTACTCTTCTGTTCATTTCCAGTTTGTTTCCCTTCCCTTCCTTCCCCTTTCCTTCTCTTTCCTACCCCTCTCTGCTTTGCCTTGATCTGCCTAGACTTACACATCTTCCTCTTCTCTTGCCTATTCCTGTGTATTTCCAGGAGAACAGATGCCCAAATGAAGATTGAATACATTTTCATGATGCCCCCAGTTCCTAAAAACACCACACTTAACCCACACTGGCTCTAAAGAACAATCCTCATAGGCTATGGGTCTATCACCTTTTACAAATTAAACATCTGTCACAGTTGAGAAATTCTAAATGAGAAAAATTGTTATGAAGTCCACTTTGAAGATATTTAGAGAATCACAAAATTATTTAATGAAAATTTAAACTGGCTGATGCATTCATGAATTACTTATCTCTCTGGATTTTATGAATATTTAAGATATCTAACAACTACAGTTATTAACTATGGATTATTTTTCACCTTCAAGTTTTTCCAATATATATTACAATTTGAAGGGTGGGTAAACAAAAATGTTTTCAGTGGTGGTGGATAAGCAGACATTTATCTATTTGAAATAGACACATATGGATAGAGTTACATTAGTGTAGTACTGATTTTGTAAAGGTAGATTTCATGGGTTTCATTTAGGAATCAAAGATCCTTAAAATTTGATATTTGAAAATTCTCAATAATTTTTCTAAACTGCCTAATTCTTGCTGGAATTTCAGTGGTGTTTGAAGGCAGATACTGGGCATGTCTGAAATTCTCCTAATTATTTGAGTACATTGAACATAGCCCTGTTTTCAATGAGTCAGGCAGCATTTAACCTTTCTAAATCAATTTCAAAAGAGAGTAAGGAAATCCACTGGAAAAAAAAAAAGCCCTTCATAAAATATGCAGAGAAGAAAATAGACATAAAAGGCTGACAGAAGCAAAATGATTCTCTTTGGGAGACTAGAAATGTAAATAAAAGCATAATTCTTCTCAACATAAATTGTACTTATGAAATATGAATGTTAAGAATACTACACACTGGAACATATCACAAAGATAAGTATACATTCTTCAGATGATATTCAAAGGTGATAAAAAAAAAAAAAAAGTCCAATATCTACGCACCATAGCATGATAACACCTTTCTGTATGCTCTTTGCTGTATAGTATAATAAATACAAAAGACTTACAAATAAAATAATATAATGTCAACAATGTAACAAAACCACGACTAGCAAAATTGGGTGTAGATTACTTCAGTAGCTTTGTCAATAAGACCATTTTTAATATACTTTTATATTTTATTTATTTTAAATTCATATTTCATACATCAAAATATTTTCTCTTTTAAGGTGACAAAGTTTACAAAGTGCTTTGGACATATGTCTAAGTACCACTGGTGGTAGATTTTAGTAATAGTTCTCATACACAAAGAGACTTATTCGTATATGTAGAAGGACTAAGTATTTCCTGAATGTGTTTATTTGCATTTCAATTTAATAATATCAACCCTCTTTCTACCAACCCCTATGAACAGATCTACTAATGATGCTGATTATTTTAAAGGCCTGTTGGTAGAAACTATAAAAGCCTTCCCATTAACACATTTTCAGGAATATTTAAAATAATATTAAATAGAAAATAAGAGGTTAAAAAATTAACTATTTCAAAAAAAGTATTTTAAACAGTTATTACATTGCCAGCAGATTGAGGGAGGTGATCCTGCCACTCTACTCAGCCCTGGCAAAGCCTTATCTGTAATATTGTTTCCAGTTCTGAACGTAGCACAAGAAAGACATGGAGCTCCTGGAGTGGGTATAGGAGATGGAAACAAAGATGATTAATCTACTGGAGCATCTCTCTTACAACGAAAGACTGAGGCAGCTGGGCCTCAAGAAGAAACAACTCTGAAGGGATATCATCAATGTGTGTAAGTATCTGAAGGGAGGGGTTCAAGAGGTTGACCCCCAGGATCTTCTCAGTGGTGCTGAGCAATAGGACTAGTGGCAACGGGCAGAAATTGCTGCACAGGCAGTTCCACCTGAATATGAGTGGAACTGTTCTGTGCAAGTGATCATGCACTGGAACAGATTGCCCAGAGAGGCTTTAGAGTCACCTTCAATGAAGATATTCAAGAAGTGTCTGGACAAAATTCTGTGCTGTGTGCTCTAGGATGACCCTACTTAAACAGGGAGGTTGGGCCAGATGACTCAAAAATAATTAAAAAAATAAAAAGAAGGAATCTTTCCACATTTTGATTCCTCTTTTCCTGGTCAAACTTGGCCTATTTCAAATTTATTTGTTGTGTTTATCTTTTGACATCCTTATGTATTTCTCATATTTTAAGTTTCTTAATTTCAGAATTATTTCTATATTTATTTAGATTCTATTAGAATTTATGAATAATTTTTATATCCTGGAAATCAGGTTTTCAAAGAAATTTTGACTTTGGAAGCATAATTGTCTTTGTTAATGCCCACAACAGACATTGCTCCAACAGACTTCAAGTCAACCTGAAAGCCTAATTTATTTTAGTAAGAGTGAAAAACAACACCTCAGAACTTAATGTGCCTTATTTCTGATATACTTAGTTTCTATTTGTGTGAGAGACTTACTGGTCCCGTTCAAAAAAGACATTTGTAATCTAGAAAACTGCTGATAATATTATGAAAGGGAAGGTAAAAGAGATGGCAAGGGTTTGTGGGCCAAAGAATACTCTTTATATTCTTCCATTATATTTCATTGATTCTGCTAATGTGGACATTAATTTGTTTGTTTTTCTTAGTCACTGAATACACTGCATTGCATTAAACACATAAAAATGAATGTCAGTTTTCTGAGAAAGATTTTTTTTTATTCTAAGCATATTTAAATGGAAATTATTGGAATTCATGCTGTCTAATTCAACTATTTTGTGTTTTGTTCCCCCAGGTCCTGAGCAATTAATATATTACATAAATTACATCTTCTTTTTGACCATTCTTCAATATTTATTATCATATTTTCTGATCTGTCCATATTAAATCTGTTGCATGACCTTTTTTGTTAATTTATTTATTTCTGCTAATTTTCTTAGGAACTAAAATTTTTTTCCTATCTCATTTTGTAAAGTATGCTTTTTAGAGCCCTGTAAGTCTGCAGAAAGGTTGGGTCATTTTAACTTCTGGGAATAAAGTTCTGACAGTAATTCAAATACAGTCTTGCAGAATTAAATTAAATTACAAACCATTTTTCTGAACAAAATTTTTTATTTTATATACTAGAAAATTTCAACAAGCCACCCAAAGCCTTTGAAGCTAACCAAAGCCTTTTAAAATTTTTTTTTTCTTCTGAGAGGGGTCTCTTAAAAGTAGCATCAGCTGTTGAAACTAACAGGGTATTAAACCCACCATTTTCACTTTTATAGTGTTTGTATAATTTGATTTATATCCTTATTATTAGAAAATATGAGATGAACAGGTTAAAAAAATGTGATCTGTTCTGGAAAAATAATGGGGGTCCAAACTCAAGTGGTGAGAACCCTAAAGGCTGATTTCAAGTTCCCATTAGAAATTTCCACTTGACTTGAGAGAAGGTTCACCCTGACACAGAAGCACAGTCTACACTATATGCTGAGACACTTAAAGGACATAATTGTGAATGTATTTTATGGAAAGAGAATTATAAATGTTATGCATACCTAATTCACAGAACAGGCAAGGACAATCACCCACTCACAATTATGTAACACAGTTCTGTGTCAGGCACTTAAGAATGGTAAATAAAAACAAGCAAAAATATTTTTAACATGCAACTGATATTTTTAATAAATATTCATTTTAATTTGTAGTGGTCGTCTATACGATGTAAAATAGACCACGATGAGATGTTTGGTTAAGCCTGGGAAGGAAAGTTATCTTCATTTGATCTTGCAAATAGATGGAATACATTACCCTGAAAAGAAAAAGCATCTCACAGCTTGAATATTTTGTAGCCTGACTTTCTATTTTAGTTCGGTATAGCTAAGCCAGTATTATTCAGTTAGCAAAAAATACATTGTGTTCAATAGTAAAACCTGAGGAAAGGAAACAGTAATTTTCTAATATTAGGGAAAACTAAACAGTCTTTAGAAAAGTTATTCAATATTCCATAAACTCAAGAACATTTTCTCATCTTTATGCAGATTGTATAGTATCTCTATAATTCAGCAGGTGATCTCCTTTGTTGCTAAAGTAATAGGTCAATTATGGCTAAGCAACTGTGATTGCAAGACCATAGCAAAAGTTTTGGCAGCTTTGCTGTAGGCATTTTTATGTAAAATTACTATTCCTGATCTAAAGTCTTAATTTAATAAGATGGAAAATAATAATAAAATGGAAGAGCTGTGGCTCATCAAAAGCTATTTTATGTGCTACTGAAAAAGGGCATTTCACCCAGCTGAACAGAAAAATTTCTTCAAAGTGTGAGCAGAAATTGACTTCAAGGACATCTTTTTATTTTCCCTTCTCTTTTTCCTTTTCTGCTTTTTTTTTTTTTTGTTTTCATTTTCAGTTTGCCAAAGGCTGCTGTCATCACTAATATAATTATTTCTAAATCATTTGATCTGTAAAGTTTCACCAGACAGGACATTTCTATTTCTATGCTCTTATTTCATGTTTTGGAACATTTGGCACAGCTAATCAGAGTGATTGATTAAAATATGGTAGAGGAAGGTTGCTGAAAATAATGCCAGAGTCCTACTATTTTCTTGACATGACCTATATCCAGTCTCTAGAACACACTTTATAGACACAACATCAATATTTTATTATCAATGACTAATAATTCATGATGATGTAATACATGATGAGAGGAAGCCATTTCCTGATATCTGATAGCTGGATATAAATATAGCAGCTCCCTACAGATAATTATTGCTCTTCTATACTGTTAAGGATACATTCCAGAAAAAAAAACAAACAAACAATGCAAATAAACATATTTTAATATTTAGATAAAGTAATAGTTTAATTAAACTACTTCAGGTTTATAATGTTCTGCTTGAAACACCTTTTTACCCATTATCTTGAAAAGAATGATACGGGAGAGAATTAAGCAGTGCTTGATTTACAAAGTTATATAAAGTTTATAGTAAGAAAAGTGTAGTAATAAAATTTCTATGACTAGCTTTAACTGGATTTTTTTCTTCAATAGACAAATCTTTCATGCAAGTCAAGGAAGAGGTATCACATTGGCTGCGTGGGTGTTCGCCATGAGGAACTCCAATTCTTACTAGACAGAGCCCCAAATGAGAAAAATCTCCAAGGTTCTACTGGCATGTTTATATACCTGCAATGATTTCCCTTTTTGGCTTGTGTTGAGAGCTTTAAAGGATTGTTTTCTCTGGAGTGTCTCTTTTTTTTTTTTTTTTTTTTTTAATTAAGTTTTTTTACAAGTTTCTAACTATAGCATTAAGAATGTCAGTCTTAAGGCTTATGATTTAGCTATCTGAAAATAATTTGCTTATTATTAAGTAGGTTATATGATAAATTTACATATATTTCCCTGTCATCTACAGCTTTGATTACTCTCATTTTTGGAACATTAATCTTCTCTCTATCTCATTCCACAGCTATTACCTAATAAAGTGAAAAATTCGAAAGGATTTTTTTTTCAGAACAGTGCATGGAAAGAATTAGAGGCATGGTTAAATTAATGTAAGCTTACTATTCAAATATTGTGAGTGTGATTACAGTAATCTAACTTTATATGATCACAAAATAGATGTCTGGAAATGAGAGCCACAGTAAGCTGACTTCCTTTATAGAAAAGAAAAAAAAAGAAAGAGAAACTTTTGGGTTACAGTTCATTTTAGCTTGGTTTAGATATCTACTTTAGAATAAGAAGAATCGTGCCCTTGACTCCAGGCACCATCGTGCTATTGACCACATCTTTATGCGCTGTATAGGTAGACAGATCAGGATCTCAAACATAGGTTTAGATATCAAAATCCACAGAGTGAAATTTATATTCTCGGTTTTAACTTGAAGGCAAGATGAAAAAAAGAAAATAGTAAAATATATTTCCATCTGACATATCCTATTAAAAGTATTTCTCCAAATAAGAGAATTACATTCTCTTTATATAGACATGTTTTTATATATGTATCTGTATGTATGCATGTGCATATATATATATATACACACACATATATCCCATATAACAGGCATTCAAAATTTGCAACGAGAAATATAAAGTTATGTGTCTTTCCTTGTTAATTTTCCAGTTATACGTCCTGATGTCAATGCAAGCGAACTGTGATAATGTGATGAGTCAGAAGCAGCAGAGAGCTGGCTAATAGATACACTGAATATGTCTTCAAACTTACTTATCTGTTTTACTGATGCTGTGTGTTGCTTCTTCATATCACCAATTAATAACCTGGCAGCCTTACCCTCAGATGCAAAAGAACTCTGAACACTTGTATGATATCATAAAGGCGGTATGATATTTAGTGATAACTCAATTATTAAAGTGCTCATCATCACGGTGATATGTAATTTTTTCTCATTTTCATAGATTTTATTCAATGGAAGAGAGTTGAAGAGTAATGTCAGGATAGAGGCATGGGGAAGAAGAATCAGTTTAAGATAAGAGAATGAAGAGATATATGTGCTTAATTCAGAAACTTTATGTTGAAGAGCTCAGGTCAAGGGTTAGCAAGAATTTCCTGCTTTTGTTGTAACAGAATGTTTGTAACAACATTTCTAATAGTTATTATAGTAAATACTATAATAAAAGAAACTGTATTTGGATTTTAATTTTGCTTTAGAGAAATTTCTTCGTTCCACAAAAGCTCTTTTTTATTAGTTTAAGAAGAAAATATTCACACATTAAACAAAAGGCAGTATAATGCACTGTATCACCTCACGCATAGACATGCAGGATATTTTATAGAAAAAACACATTTTTACGCACGTAAAGAAATTAACTTTTGAACAAAGACAAGGTGAAACCTCTAGGCTGAATTCCAGCTGTTTGAGGAATTTATAGAGATCATCATAGACACTTCTTCAATCAATGCTTGCTTCCATTTGCAACAGCTTTTCTTTCAGTCCAAATCTGAAGGATGTAAGAGGAAGACAGAAAAGAGGGAAACCGTACAAAATGGAGCATCTTACCAATAGTCTGCTAGAATATGGCTGGATGCCCTGATAATCATTGTGGCTGAGAGGATGTGTGCAGGATATGCACAGCTCACAAGGGACTGAGAAGGGATTTAATATAAAACTTGTGTTGCAATTATTCAAGAAGATTCTTAGGTTCTGTAAGTGGAGATTCATCCACTTCTATCTATTCTATCCAGTTATCTGACATTCCATGAGTGTAATGTCCTTTAAATAAACAGGTTTTGAGGCTAAAAAAAGCTCAATCCCCACTCTGGAAATTCAGTATTAACAGTTTCTAAGGAAAAAAAGAAACTAAAATAAATTTCCCACTTCTGCTGAATTTTGGCTCAAATTCTCTAACAGGGAGTGCAGAGGCCTGTCATACTTTTTACAATGTGTTGACCAAAGCAAAAGTACTACCTTATACAGGAACCCAGAGCAAAATTAATGCTATAGAATTATATCAGTTATGATGATTTTCTTTCATAAAAATTGAGGTCAGTTAATGTGTGCTGAGATACAAAAAAAAAATATTAAAAGAAACTTAATAGCATGTTTAATTTAGGAATGTCTTAGTCTTACAGTGACTAAAATATCAATAATTATCTAGTCTTCAATCACTTCCATTAAATGCTCACAGAATAGAGCATTAAGGCCACTTAATGTTAATGCTAACTTTATAACCAGCTAGGAACAAATATTTCAAAACCCTTAAGTTTCAATAAAATCATCAACTATTAAAAAAAAAAAAAAAAGATAGGCTATATAAAAATAGAAAATGTGCTGCATGCCAGACACTCACAAAAGTGGCTCCTCTCTCCCCTCCGCAGCTGGACAGAGGAGAAAAAGGGTTGAGATAAGGGCTCAAAGAAACCACTCATCAAGTATTGTCACAGGCAAACAGGCTCAATTTAGAGATATGAGTTGAATCTTTCACTAACATAATAAGACCAGGATAATGAGAAGTAAAATAAGACCCTTAAAAAACACTCTTCCCTCACCCATCCCCGCTTCCCAGCTCTATCTCCTCCCCCAGTGGCACAGGGATACAGGGATTGGGGTTATGGTCCGTTCATCACCCATGGTTTCTCCTTCTGCTCAGGGAGACAAGTCATTCCCTTGCTGCACCATTGCATCCCTCCCATGGGAGACAGTTCTCCATTAATTTCTCCAAAGTGAACCCATCTCAAGAGCTACAGCTCTCAATGAACTGCTGTGGCATGGATCACTCTTCCACGGGGTGCAGTCTTTCAAGGACAGGCTGCTCCATTAGGGGAGCAGACCTCCTCTCTCCCATGGGTTCACAACCTCCTCCAGGCATCCAGTCGCTCCATTGTCGGCTCCTCCTCCACAGGCTGGGGTGGATCTCTGTATCCCCATGGACCTCCACGGCCTGCAGGGGCACAGCTGCTTCACCATGGTCTGCACCATGAGCCGCAGAGGGATCTCAGCTCCAGTGCCTGGGGCATCTCCTTTGCCTCTTTTTCCACTGACCTTTGTGCCTGCATGGTTGTTCTTCTCCCATGTTCTCACTCTGCTCATCTCTAGTCACAATTACAACTGCACAACCATTTTTGTTTAAATTTCTTCTTAAATGTATTATCACAGAGGTGTTATCACCATTTCTAATTGACATATCTGTCTTTGGAGCCACCAGGAATTGGCTCTGCCAGACACTGAAGAAGCTTCTAGCAGCTTCTCACAGGAGCCACCCCTGTAACACCCTTGTTACCAAAAACCAGGCCATGCAAACCCAGTACACCAGGATATAAAGTCCTTTAATAAATGAAGGGTCTGGAGCAAATATGTTTTGGAGCGTGGGTAGTAATGTCACCTTTAATGAAATAAAAATGCTACTGAAAGCACATACTGTAATCATAGAATCATTTTCTTACCATTTGGCCTGACTCAACTAAGTATCAAACAAAGTCAAGACAATTCAACAGTAACCAAATACCAGTTTATATCCATCATTCATGAACTGATCAACTTAGAACTTTCAGATGAAGAATTTTTTGTCCAGGTTTCATTTATGATTATCTTGATGGGTGGATAAAAAAAGTGGTGTCAATCTCTCTGGAATTTATTTGCTTCCATACTTAGATAAATCTTCATATATTAGATGTCTTGAATGAATGAGTTTTTCCAGAAAATTGAAAATTTGTGCTTCTGTTTAGTAATCACAAACCATAATATTAGAAGGAAAAAATCAAAAAGAGACATAAAAATTTTTCTCTTCAATACAGTTCCTCTCAACACTCAAGGGAAAGATTATTATTTTAATTTTCTGGGAATAGAGTACAATCTAGAAAGCAATTTTTAGTGATCCTCTTGGCTCACATTAGATGTAGAACAAATGTTATTTTAAACATAATCTGTAACACTTAATTGCAAGTCCCTATTCTGCCAGATATTTAACCTTTTTTACATTTGTTAACATTGTTCCTGAGAGGTTTATTGTGGTAAGCACAACAGTCTATACAACCTGCAATCTCTTCATTATTCCATTATCTAGAAGGAAAATGGTAACACAGCTTCTGATTATATCCTTTTAAATGTTGTGAAATATTTTACAAGAATATAGTGAAGCAAATGGGGAATATTACCTAACAATTCTGATACATTTTGCAAGAGGATATGTTCAAGAAAATGAACTTGTAAAGAATTCTGTTTTGATAACATGTCATAATAACATTTGCTAAATCACTCTTTCTTTCTCTTTCTCTCTCTCTTGCTATGTTGTACTTTATTTTTAATTAATTAGAAGGGAGAAAATCCTACCAGAGTTTGAATATTAAATTTAAGTATTTGTAATCTGGTAATGTCCTCAGGTAGATCCATCTGTAGGTCCTATTACCTTATATTTAAATAATATGTCTTGAAAAAATTTGATGCAGGATTTAATTTATACATATAAAAAACATTAATTGAGCCAAAATGGA
Organism: Anomalospiza imberbis; assembly: GCF_031753505.1. Lineage (NCBI taxonomy): Eukaryota > Metazoa > Chordata > Aves > Passeriformes > Viduidae > Anomalospiza > Anomalospiza imberbis. The sequence goes on along the minus strand of NC_089682.1, from coordinate 101,120,485 downwards.
TACTAATAAATCTCATCTTTCTGAGTGTGGGACCAAAGATTGTCTTATTGATTTCTACTTAACAGAATCAATCATATCTTCAAGAGGTAGCACAGCATTCCTTTTGGATGCATAGATGAAATCAAGGAATCCTGACTGTGGAATTCAACTGTGTGTATCAATAACTTTTCTTTAAAGTGATGATACTAAAAATACTGAAAGGACTCTGGACTGCTGACATTATATTTTATTGAAGTATAAACTACAATACAATGACTTCTGTGGAACAGAAGCTGAGATCAAGTTGGTCAGATCAAATCAAAATGAAAACAGTATTAGAAGTCATCACTGCTCACTGTTTCATCTCAGAGGTAGGTCTTTCCTTTCACCTCACTCTTGCTCTGAGTACAGCAATGTTTAGTGTCTTGCTGAGTAATGAATAATTCCAAGCAGTGCACTGAGACCTCTGGAAACTACCTGTGTATTGCCTCTGCCGCTTTATAGTGTGTCTGCTTCAGTTCTTGGTGTGGAGACTTTTGGGTCCTCCCATTCTGCTTCCTTCCCTCAGGAGAGGACTGCTGCTCTGCTTGTTCCAAAGAACTGTGTATTGATCCAATATATGACAGCCAACAGTGAGCAAGTACATGACCTCTCTCCCTCTGGCTGAGTTGCACCTTCCAGCAAAACACAGTGTATGGCACAAGAGAAAACACAGCAAACAAAAGATATGTTACTTTTCATCCTTAATATGAGATCATTTGTATGTATATCAAAATGTTTCAGAGCCTGCATTGAATTTGTTACCAATGGAAATTTTCTCTGTCTCCTGACAACACCATCTCTCTCCTCAAACCTGAAATTGAGAAGCACAAGCACTGTTTAAAAACAACTGATCACTGTACTTGCATTGGAGGTATTCTTAATGAAACATAAAATCTGATAATAATAGTAGGATATGAAGTTAGAATAGATTATTATTTTAAAATTGTAACTTGGAAAAGCAAATATTCTTAAACTTCACTTTTCAAAAGCCCCAGCTTTTTAAAATGTAAAATCTCACTGTGTTTCCTCAAGGAAATGAAAGCCCAATCAGAGCTTATCACTGAATTTTCTGTGTCAAGGCCCTGGAGGCACCACCAGGCCTGGCTGCCCCTCCACAACCCCCTGCATCTCCCTTCACCTTGCCCAAAGCCCAGGGCCCCATGTCAGCCCCCAGAAATATCAGCCCCTGCCCCAGCGATGCCACAGCAGGGCTGGTCTCCAGCTTCCCTCAGCCCTGTCCTGCCCAGTTGAGTCAGGCTCTCCAGCAGGTGCACATCCTCGCCCCACATTCACCTGCCCCTTGGGATGTGCCGGGTGCCTAGAGCTGGGACTGTCCCATTGCCTCACAGTTGTCCTGCTGCTGGGTAGGGCTGGACCCTAGCTGATGGGTCCTGGGAGAGACCCTGGTGGATGGGTCCTGCCCGTACAGGGCTAAGCTTGATCCCAACACCTCAGAAGCTCCAGCACCAGGGAGCCAATGGCCCTCATGGTGCCTTGACACTGGTAATGTACTTGGCACACTATTCAGAAAACCCAAAGAAATCATAGCTTCTTTAGAGAAAAACAAGTTATAGTAACTGTAGATTCATAGAATTATTTAGGCTGAAAAACAATGTATCAATTCCAACCATTAACCCAGCATCACCATGTTCACCACTAAGCCATGTCCCTGAGCACCACACTCACACATTTTTTCAGCTCTTCCAGCTATGACAGCTCCACCATTTCCCTGAAAAGCTTGTACCAATGCCTGACAATCCTTTCTGCAAAGAAAATTTTCCTAATCTACAAACTAAACCTCGCTGGAACAACCTGAGGACATTTCTTCTCAACTTGATTCTTTTTACCTGGGAGAAGATACTGACCCTCACCTTGCTACAACTTCCTTTCAGGTTTCTATAGCGAGTGAGAAGATCCTTTTTAAGCCCTCTTTTTTTCCAGGCTAAACACCCCCATGTCCCTCAGCTGCTCCTCATAAGATGTGTGCTCCAGCACCTTCACCAGCTTTCTTGCCTTTCTCTGGACATATACTAGTACCTCAATGTCTTTCCAGTAGTGAGGAGCCCAGAACTGGACACAGGATTCAAAGTTGTTCTCTTTATTGTGACCCATTCTAATGGACACTGTGATGAACTTGAAAAGTTCATCTCTAAAACACTTTATCTGCAGTGACCGCTTTTCTTCTGTGCATAGTAACTAATTAATGCAAAGTCAAGAGTGCATCTTTTTGTCACCCCTCCAGAAACCTCTACAGCTTGCTGCAATATTTCAACAACAATTACCTCCTGAGATATACTAAATACTCAGCTTTTTAATGAAATATATGTAGTACTGTAAGGTTAGGTCGAGGATGACCATTTCTGACTTTGTTACAAGGTCCCACAAAAAATGATGCTTTGCTTCTTCAGGTAATTTAATGTTCAAGGGAAGGCATTAGTGCTGCCAGAAAAGAAATATACAAAAGAATGAGAATAACCTGCCATGCTTTAGATTAAGACTATATTTTTAACTTAGATTCTGAATTTGGTAATAATTTCTCAACTTCAGAATAATTGTCTAAAAATAGAATAACATAAAAATGAAATTAGAGCAATAAAAAGTTGTCAAATTTTAAATTTTTTCTTCTACGAGGAGAGAACTTATAAGTAGCACTTATAAACTACAATATTATTGTTTGTCACTAGTATTTGGAGAATATATGAGATAATTAAATCATACATTTCAAAATTGTAACGGAATTGACACACCACCTAGATGCTTGCGCGGTAGATACTAAAATAATTTTACCAGGTTTCTGGCCTGTGTTTTCTGAAAACACTGCTATATAACACACCGTTTTTGAAAACATATTTATGGGGGTCCAGCTGTCATCACAAACATTTGGTGTACTAGACATTCAACAGTCTGTATTGATCAAGTTTTGGTACCCCTCAAAAATTCCTATAGACTGTTGAGAAAAAAAACCATATTTTTCACACCAGATCCCAATTGCTGTGTCTGCAAAACTCTTTCTGGTGCAATATAAACCTAGTTTTTATAGAGCTATCATGCCTTCAGAATAGTACTTTTCTATGACAAATAAAACTTTCCCCAAAAAATCATGTTGATAATACAAACTTGTTGGAGCATGTTCAAAGGAGGGCAACCAAGTTCATTAGAGGGATGGGATACATCCTATATGAAGAGTATTAGGAGAATTGGGTTTTTTTAGCCTGTAAAAGAGAATGCTTGAGTGGCCTAATTACAGCCTTCCAGTACCTGAAGGGAGCCTGCAAGAAAGATGGAGAGACACTATTTACGAGGGCATGTAGTGATAGAATGAGGGAAAATGGCTTAATTCTACTAAAAGAAAGTAGATTTAGTTTATACATTAGGAAAAAAAGAAATTCTTTACTGTGAGAGTGGTGAGACACTGGAACAGGTGGCCCAGAGAAGTTGTGGATGGCCCATCCTTGGAAGAATTTAAGGCCAGGTTGGATGGAACTCTGAGCAACCTGGTCTAGTGGCAGGTGTCCTTACCCACAGAAGGGGGTAGGGTGGAACCAGGTGATCTTTAAGGTCCTTTTCAACCCAAGCTATTCTATGATACTATGATAACATTTTTTAAAGCTCCAGAGTTCCAGTAATCCCGTGAGGAGTGTTCAACTATTATAATCTTTCCCCCTACAAATACAAGTAAGTTACCATTTGCATAAATTACCAGCTATTCAAAGAAGAATATAGTCTGCTGTAAGCATTCCAGACAACCAAATATGATCAATAATTGGATTTTGCTACTGACTTGAAAACAAAGAGGTACTTGTGACCATTGTAATTCCTTAACATTCATAAATGTATTTAATGAATATGAGGCTGTCTCACTGTGATCTGTAGCCCCACAGCAATGTGACTATTTGGGTTTTTGTTAAAAAATATATTTCTGGAAAAGGATTACATCTTATGTAAGTATGCTTATGACTGGATTACTATAGTGAAAAATATCCTTTCTTTTTTTACTTTTCTGGATAAGATATTTGCAGTTAAATAACATAAATAAATGGAACTGGTCCTAAGCAGATAAAGACATGTAATTTCCATCCGGGTTCTAACATCTATTTTAGAAAAGTGAAAAGCTCAAAAATCCTAACATTTCTGCTAGGAGGTATTCATCATATAGGATTTCTGGTTAAACATCAGCCACTTAGAAAATTAGTTAAGGTGGTTGGGATCAAATGTGAAACTAGAGGCATAAATGGGAGATATTACCTGGCTGTGCTCTTCACAGAATCGAAGAATGGTTAAGGTTGGAAGGGACATCTGAAGGCTCATTTAGTTCAACTCCCTTGCACAAGTTGTATCACCTAGATCCGGTTGTTCAGGAACATGTCTAGATGGCTTTTCAATATCACCAAAGAAGGACACCCCACGACTTCTTTGGGCAAAGTCTGGCAGTGCTCCATTATCCTCACTGTGAAAAAGTGTTTCCTTATGTGCAGAGGGAACAAACTGTGCTTCTGTTCTTGTCCATTTCTCATTCAAAGTCCCTCTGGAAAACACCATAACCCTCTGGTATATCAGACACCTCTCCTAGTTTTCTGTCATAAGCAACCTTGCTGAGTGTATACTCTGACTATTTCCTGGATCATTAATGAGGATGTTGAGAACTGATTGCAGACCATCCATGTAGAGAACTATTCCTTCTGTTCTCCTACTGTTTGTTGAAGTTCCTACAATATCTTTAATAGAAGTAGAAAAAGCCTGTTTGGTTTTTCTGCCAACTTTATGTAACATACCTAGGGTGTGACCCAGAAGGATAAAGTAAAATACATATGCACACATATATGTAAAATATATCTTTAAAGATACGCTAAGTATATCTTTAAATACCATGACATTTATAATACAGTTTTTAATATTCTGTGTTGGTCATAGCAGTATCTAGATCTGTAGACATTCTTTTGCTCTGTTCTGTCTCTGATTAGGGGCCAGTTTTTGTCACCTCCCTTTTCCCATCCACTGTGCAAAATATGTAGCTGCCTAAGGGAGTGCAGAAACTGTCAGAAAAGCCAAAAGGGAAAATTAGGTACTGAGGATTCCTAAGTTCTCAAACTGAAAATTCTTGAAGGAGGAGAAAAATTCTCTTAAACACATTATTTGTTCAATGTGTAGTGAATGTACAGTAAACAGTGCTAAGATATTGTCTTATGATCTCTGTAATTGCAAATTACACTTTTTGTGGAAATTAATATGCAGTCTGTGTTGACAGCAGAATGTGAGTTAAAAATCATAATTGCATATAAATATGAGTTCTAGGGACGAGGTTATAAGTAATGTGAGTTACAGGTATAAACAAGAGTTAAGTAGTGATGCAAAAATTTTAGTTGTTAAGATTTGATCCTGTTTCTTTCATGTTGTCTCATTTTCTGCTCACTTTTCTCCTGTTTTCATCTCTGAAATAAAATAATAATGGAGGTTTCTATACAATTTTTTTTTTCTGAAACTGATAATTAATTCCTTATACTACAGTGAATACTGTGAAATAGATCTGATGTAATGTCACTGAAAAGTTTGGCATATGTATTTTATTTAGGTGCATGTGTCTTTTCTGTAAGCCTCACTCACTCTATTCACTTCCATCAAACCAGTGAAGTAATACATAATACCGCAATTATTAATAATATGAAAACTCAATCCTCATGTTTTGTCATCCTGACATATCATAAAATCTGTTGACACCTCTGTGTTGCACACAGGTTCCCATGCATGCTAAAAAGCCTGCTAGCTTGTGGAATATATTCTACCCTACACCTGAGCTTGGCTGCAGACCAGAGATACTGAGTGATCTCTGTTTCCTCTGGAGGTTAATCTATTAGTCTTGCCAGGCTTTGCTCAGCCCACTGGGGCTGCAAGGAATTAAATTCAAAACTGCTGGAATTTTATACATGCTAAACTTATCTGGTCAGTGAATCATTAAAGTACCTTTTATTTCTGAATAGTTTACAATCACCAGTTTTATTTTAATGGAAAATTGCTAAAAATATAGAAAACGAACAAAAAAAAAAAGGAAAAAAAAAAGAAGATAGTGGGTTATTACCCAATTTTCCATTAAAGTAGAATTGTTAAGAACAAACTGTTAAAGGAATTCAATAAGAAGGAAAAAAGAAAAATAGCCAGAATTATTTTGTGACCTCTCCCTGATACAAAGTTATCTGCATTTTATTTAAGAGTAACCAGAGAAAGAAAAGGAAATTTTAGAGTACGTTTTTTTCCAGTTTCATCTTACTTTGATACATGTGCACCCAATGCATTGTCAAGTTAACAGCTTGCTTATAAACTGTTGTGCTTTTTTTATTAATTTCATAATCTTCTGATGAATCATCATTGAATCTCTCTTTATTTAGCTATTTTCTCCACATATATTATTGAACATATTCTCATGTTTCATGCTAGAAATTATGTCTGATGGGGAAACAGATTATTCTAATAGTGGATGTTTCTTGTTTAGAACATAAAAATTGCTGTTATAATATCCAAATTCTGTATTTTCATCCATTATATTTTAATTGTGACATAGATTTATTTGTTCTTCTTAAAACTTGGATGTTTTTTGGTGTTAATACTACACCTATTATTTGAACACACTAACTTAGAACTCTGTTTTATAAATCTAAACATACTCATTTTAGCCTTAGAAAGTGTATAATTCTTTAGAACTTTTTGAAGTTTTTATGTTTGAGAAGCTAAACTTTAATTTTTAAGAAGAATCAAATTAAAACTGCTCAAAATAAGCTGCTGGAAATTTTTACAGGTAAAATAATTGCCTCCGCAAGCCAAATGATCAGACTTTTACTTGGAAATGCTTTTAAAGGATCTATGTTGTTGAATCTCCTGCTTTCTTCAATAGTCAACTTTAATTTTCATAATGTTTTTAATATGAGTAGGAAAATAAAAAAAATTCTATCTGCAACACACATTTACCATGTAGTATATTGTTGTGTTTGAACATATTTTAATTTATATAACTCTTTGGAAATGCAAGTATGAAAATTAGTTACGCATTTGTGTCTGAAATAGAGCACCACATCAGCTAGAATGAATTACTGTTATTATATTTTAATTTTTAAATACTAATAATGCTCTAATAAGCAAAATTTTAGATTTTAGATTTTAGCTTTGTTGAGGCTGAAAACCTGGAAATCCTGGTGGAAGAAAAGAGAACTAAGCAAAGTGCAAAAAGAATAAATATGTAAAGCAAAACAGCAGAATTTAAATAGAAGGAGTTTCATGGCTGAAAATTTTGGCTCACCTTCTGAAGAGTCACGGAGAAAAATTATTTCCTGTGTAAGTAAGCATTTGTAATATGCACAAGCTATATGAATTTGGAATTTACCATGAAAGATCTAGTTTACTGTAAATTAGTAGAAGAACTAATATGAAGGTTTAATTTAACTGTTAATTAATATCTGTTTGGGGTGGAGTGCATGGCAATAAACTCAATAACTGTTCGATACAATATGTTCCCTAATGCCTTTCAATATAATATGATATGACTCCATATGCTTTCCAGCAATAGCCATTCCTTCTCCCTTGACCCAATTCCTTCCTGTAGTTCTATGAATTTTAAAACTGCTAAGGTACAAATAAGAGATGATGCTTATTACTTTAAAGTGTGTCTTATTGTCATCCTTGTAGCTTACTTTGCAATAATGTATTATTGCATTATTTTTTAGTGATAATGATGTGCTCCCATTGTGAACAACCTTCTATATAAACCATTTTGCCTCCAGACTCTCTAGAACTTCAATATTGATGAATTTAGCTTCTGTAAAGTTCTGGTTAAAATTTCAGCAGCAAGTTCAGGGAGATAAACTGCATCCATTCACTAGATTATAATGGTTTTAATTTCCTCATGAAGCAAAAATTTCCAGCAGGAGATGTCAAGGAACGTGTTAAAACATGTCAGAAGAGGGCTGCTTTGTCCTCATCTTTCAAGGATTAATTGTGTGGAAGTTAAATGAAAAAAAAAATTTTCATCACTCACAAAGACTCATATGCCTGTATATCCCTGAGACTACTTTGAGGCCCCCTTGACAGGGAGCCAAATCTTTCTGGAGTTCTGTTACCTAATGTAGGCATTTACTGATGTTTGAGAGATTATAGAGAGTATAAGACCTGTGGAGAGGAATGGCATGTTTGCCAGCAGACCTATGGGTGACCCCTGGTTTGTGGAACAGCATCTTGGAATCATGCACAAAACCTTATGTTATGCCAAATTGTATAGATTTCCATGTGTTGGAAACTGAATGAAGCTGTACATTTAGGAAGCTAGATTCAGGGTTTTTTTTTTCCTTTTTTTTACCCTTCTTTAACCTTAATGTAGCTAAGAATGGGTGTCAGAATGCTTTTTTAGTATAACAAATGGGATGAAGAAGTAACTCTGGAATATAGGTATATGGTGATAGATGAAGAGCAAAAAATAAGATCAAAAGTTGAGTTCCTGGCAGATTAAATTGCTCAGGTGGTTGTTTACTCCTTGGATCCATTTTGACCAGCTCCAAAGCATTCTATCCAAGCAAATTTGCTTATAAATAGTTCTGTAATTAGGCCACTACCTATTCAGAATCATGACAACAGCAAAATCAAACCATTTTCATGTAAGATAATTATTTCCTAATATTTTGGAATGCATTGGTCAAGGTATCCTTCAGATTCTTCTTTATTCTTTTTCCCTTGGAGATTCTGGCAGATGATTTGGAAATATATGAAGACTGAAGTATTTATCAAATAATTAACATTTTACTTGAAAATAATATGTGTCATGTCAAAAACTACCAATTTTAGGCCATTCTGCCTGAGAAGCTCCATGTCAGATCCATCCTGTGGAAAGATACCAGCTTACAAGTAAAAATTGGAAAATACCAGCCTACAGGAATCTAGGAATGAGAGCAAGGAAAGAACTTCCATATTCATTATTGATTTTGCTCTTTCTCATTCATCAGAAGGGAATAGGGTAGCACAACTTTCAGCACTTAGCACTTGTTATTTCATTACATTTTCTACAGTTTCTCAGAATGGGAAGAAGAGATAACATAATGTTGAAGGTAAAAAATACTGAAGACAGAAACTATGCATCTCAATCTCCAAGAAGATCCAGGAGAAGACAGAAAGAATGAATAAAATACATTAACCTGATAATGAACCCAGTACAGAGAGTGAAAGGGAGTATCCTGAGGCAAAAATCTTGAAAAAAAAAGCTCAGAACAGTTCAGTGGAACAAGGATTAGATGGGCAAATAAGTCAAAATATATGCTATGAGTAGATCAGTGTGGTGTCAAGTATATTTTACTGGAGTTTGAATAAGGTTTAGAAGCTGAAAGAGTGCCTCAGTGTGTGTGTGTAGAATAACACAAAAACTGGGGGGTGCAATCAGGAAGGAATTTGACTGAGAGTGAAATACAGTTGAACAATGAAATATTGGTCACTTAAAGGAAAAAAAAAAAAAACCAAAAACCACCCCAGCTCTATTTCAATGTAGCACATTTTTAAGGCATATTGTAGAGAATAAGTTCTCCACCTTTAAAAATCCACAAAACTCACTCCAGGTATATATTCCAAGGACATGTTAGCTATCTTGTCCCAGTATGAACTCAGTCATTCATGAGGTGACCCAACTCAGATATCTATACATGCATATCTTTGCAATTTGAAAATCTGAAGAGTATTTGGCAGTCCTACAAGTGACTGACAGATATGACAAAGGATATGCAAAGGGATATGTGTTCTCCTGAAACAGCAAAAGCAGACCAAATAGGAAAACCTCATCATCACACATTCATCAGTGGACACTTACAGTTTCAGTCATCTGGATCCTGCTGAAGAGATACTCCACCCAATTACTCAATTTTTAGGATGAACTAACAGCTCTGCAGCTTCCTCCAAATATGAGTGAGGGTGGAGATCAGCCTTCTATATGAAGTGTCTAATGACATTGAGATACATTTGTAAATCCATCCTGGATTCCAGATGCCAATGCAGACAGGTGCCAATAGAGCTTCCAGGGATAGGTCTCATGAGCTGAGACCTCATGCAGCCTAAGATATTTCAAATAGCACTTAAGACCTGTATTTAGGAGTCACAATCACTTCCCAAAGCTTCAGTGAGCTAGACCTTCAAAATTAGTTCCAGGTAGTCGATTGGATCTGCACTTTTATGTACATGAAAGATTAATGCTATTTCAGATTCTAGAGACCAGTCCATTCTTTACAACCCTTGTTGCCAAAAGGCATAGTCAGAGCTGGTAATTAAGACACTTTTTTTTCCTCTACTCTAAGCTGTTAAATTGCAGTTCAGTGGTTTGGATTTTTTAAATATGAAAAATCAGATCATGTCTCTCAAAATAAATTCTAAAGCAGAGGATAATATATCTGGGCCTTTGTTTCTCACATGTACAGTGGAGAGAGTGAAGCATACTTATCTCAGAAGGATGCCATTACCATGCATTCATTAGTGTTTAATGTTGCATATTATAGTAAAGGGGACATGGAAAAATTCCAGTAGGAATTATTCCTGTTTTCTGAATCTGCTTTGAATATTGTGCCATAAATAAGACATATGTTTATCAGGGAAAAGAAACAAAATTATTGAGTTGATGCATTCTGAGTAAGCACGGCTTCCATATAAAAATGATGCTGACAGTTTCTAAGAAAAGCGTATGAGGGGATCTAATTACAGACTATATGTACATGGAGGGATCAAATTAATGTTATAAACAGAACCATAATTGTAACTTCGTTACTTTTGAGAGTGGTTGACTTTCTAACACATAAAAAGAGTCTTTTGACCTGACCTTTGTAAGTCTACAATGTTACTTAATTCAAAGTCTATAATGTTACTTAATTCAAACTAGGCAGCTAAAATCTGTTTTAGATAGACTAACCCTGCCTGTGTCATAGCCAACACTCCTACATTATTTTCAATTTTTTAATGCACAAAAATTGCAGAAATTGGTCTTTTCATATTTTCTTTTGACACTAATGGACTGAAAGACATCTTTTGAAGTTCATGTTTATAGAAAAATTATCTACTCTTAGCCATGCATTTCTAAAGCCCTTTTAGAAATCCAAAGCTCCTACAAGTTTCTTCAACTCAGCGGACAAATCCCTTTTATGTGCTGAACTTCTTGATGTTGCAGGACACCTCCTGACAGCAATTTTTTTTGTACCACTGCTCTTGGCTTCCTCTTCCCTTTCACACTGACCATAAAAATCTCTCACTCCTGCAGGTACATTTTAAAAATTGAATAAAAAGCCAATGTGTAATATTTCAGTCAACTACAAATGCAATGACCTAAAGGCACTCAGGTTCATTAAAAAGCATTGACTGTCCATTCATCCTTTTTTTTTTTTTCAATATAAGGTGATGTCCAGAGCCAATCTGCCAAGGGGTCCTACCAGCTTCTTTTCTGAATTGCCTAAAAATCACACAAAAGCATGTGGTGTTTTTTATCTTGAGAAAGAAGTATGATATGGGTGTAGTCACTGTCAGGTAATTTTTTGCCTTTGACTGAGAACACCACCTACAAACCCCAAGAGAAATTGAAAATAGATCCAAATGTAAATCTCATGCTTTTAAGAAGCACAATGATTAAAAGCTTTTACCTCTTCCTAAAGCTAAAATAATAGCTAAATCAGTGTCAGAATCGTATGAAAAATTGTACAATTCTTGGGATAATTCACACAATGTGAGAATAAGCACAAGCAGTATGATAACAGCATGATGATAAATGAACAGATGCAATAAAAATCACCAGTCACACACTGTTTTTAGAAATAATATTATCAGTATTCATACAAAATATATGTTAAAACAAATTTAACATTAGCAGTGAGGATTGGGAGAGGTTAAATAAAACACAGAATGTAGACAAGTCAGTCTCATGATGTTAGTAATCATCAATAATGCTAGCTTACAGAAGTTGATACTTAATAAAAAAAAGGACCCCAAATCAGAAGTTTGAACATGTTTCTTACTAGAAAAGCTTACCTAACATTCCTGCTCTTTAATTTCTGTAAACAAACAGATGAAGAACAGGGTATAAACTTTAATATTGATAGATAGGAAGCAATTTCTCTGACTAGGTATATTCTGTAGATATGTGTGCGTATTTATTCTATTCTTCTGACTGAGATAATATGACTGTAAATGATTATACTACCTTTCCATCTACAAGCCCCATTTGGGACTGAGATGCTAGTTGGTTAACTGCTGTACAAATAAAATCAATATTTTGTCCAAAGAAGATAAATAAAAAAAAAAATTCTGAGAGAATAGTGGTTTAAAGTTTTGGACACAATATCTAGTAATTCGTGTAATAAAACAAATATAAATGATTTATTAATTATATTTGGTAAAGAAAAAAAAAATTTCTCTGGGCTTTTTCATTGGTAATGAGAATTAAAATAAGAGTTTGGAAAAAAAAGAGGCATACATCAACATAGATGTAATCTGCAGTCTACTATGTAAACAAAATGAATTCCACTAACTTGTGTTTTGGAACATGCAGCAGCTAACATAGGCTAATGCGATTAGAATGAATATGGCTATTATAGATATCAGATAATATTGCACTGATTAAATTTGCTGAAACTGATTATAATTAAGAACAATTCTGACTTTTTTAATGGGCATAATTAGGCTAAACAGATTATTAAATAGATAAATAAAATCAATGGTATGATTTGCTTTTAATGGCACCAAAAATGAAAATGGTTTTCATTCTAAGTTTTTGCTGTCATTGAAAATTTTGGATATCTCAATTTTCCTTAAAATGTGATGTCTTCTTATTCATGTTCTTATTTTTGTTAGTTTCATATCTTAATTCTCTTCAACCTTATGAAGAAAATATTCTACTAACTGCTTCTCAATATTAGTGAGGAGTATGTGCTAGTGAAAAACTGCTACTAACTGAGAAGACCAGTTTCTTTATGTCCTTTATTGTCACTGGTAACTGAAATCACTAAAGAGAATTCAAGTAGAATCCTAATTTATTTGTTCTACAATCATTTTTTTCGCATGGTGCTCAGTGCATATGATGAAGTCTGGAGAGTTTAGGGTTAAGTTAGTATCTGCCTTGAGTTTGTGTGGCTGCCTTGATTTCATAGCTGGGGGCCTATAGGCTGGCTTCTGTGTGAAGCTACCAAAATCTTCCACCATGAGCAGCAGAGTCCCTGTCAGCTCCAAAATGAATGTGCTGCTGGCCAAGGCTGGGCCAACTAAAAATGACAGTAACTCCTCTGTGGTAACATATTTAAGAAAAAAAAAAGTTATTGAGCAGGTATAATCAGAGAAGAGCAGAATAAGAATGTGCAAGAGGAACAACTCTGCAGACACCAAGGTCAGTGAAGGAGGGACAGGACATGCTCCAGGTTCCAGAGCTGAGATTCACCTGCAGCCCCTGGGGCAGACTGTGGTGGAACAGCTGTATCTCTTCAGCCCACGGAGGGCCATGGGGATGCAGTGATCCACCTGCAGACCATGGAGGATACCCATGCCAGAGAAGGTGGGTGCTTGAGAGCAGGCTGCGATCCTGTGGGAGGCCCATACTGGAATAGGCTCCTGGCAGGGACCTGCAGACATGTGGAGATAGAAGCCCAAGCTGGAGTGATTTTCTGGTAGGACTTGTGACCCCATGGGGGACCCATGCTTTAAGGAGAAGCCTGTCCTTAAAGTGCTTCACCCCGTGAAAGAGTGACCCACACTGCAGAGGATTGAGGGGTACTCTTGTCCTTGGAATAGACTCATGCTGCAGGTGATTGCAGAGAGCAGTTACTCTGAGATGGACTCACATTGGAGAAGTCCGTGGAGGACTCTCTTCTGTGGGAGGAATCCCACATTGGAGCAGGGGAACTAATTGTCTCCCTGAGCAGGGGAAGGAACAACAGATGATTAACCATAATCCCAATTCCCTATCTCTCTGAACTGCTGGGGGAGGAGGTAGAGCTGGGAAGGATGGAGGAATGGGAGGAAAGGTGTTTTTAATGTCTGTTTTTACTTCTCATTATCCTGCTCTTATTTTGTTAGTAATGAATTCACTTCATCTCTCTAATTTAAGCCTGTTTTGTCTGTGACTATATTTGATGAGTGATCTCTCCTAGTCCTTATCTCAACCCATGAAAATTCTGTTATATTTTCTCTCTCCTGTCCAGTTGTGGAGAGGAATGAGAGAGAGGTGGATGGGTGCCTGATATCCAGCCAGGGTCAACCCACTACATTATCTCTTATTATCGTCTATAAATCTAATTGGTGCAATAATTGAAGTAGCATGAAATGGGGAAAGGAAGCTTGAGAGAAAGAATTCCCTTTCTGTGCTCATGATCCAACATTTAGCATATGTGGTATAAACTTGAGAGGCTTAATATCTTTTGAATAACTGGGGTTTAGTTTACAATTTTGTACTGCATATCTTCTCAGTGTTCTGAATGTATACTATTAAAAAAATAATGCTAGTAAATGAATAAGGAGACAAAGCTGCTACATCAGTGCATCCATAGTGGTGGAACAATTCAGATGACAAAGCAAATACGTACATCTTGCTTTGAAACTGTGCATTTCTTTAATTACAAAAAATTAAGTAGCTTTGTGAGTTCTTCAGAAACATCATTTTCTATACATTATTCATGCAATTTTTATTTGGAACATTGCAGTAAATTTCTTTCATAATAGACAAAAAAATATTCTTAATTGGGAGATTACTATTTCTTTGAGGCTTTAGGTCTGTGTTTCAGATGAAACCACACTGAAATTAAAGACCTATGTGCAAAGAAATTAACTGCCTATTTTTAATTCTTAACAGTTAAAGGAATTCTAATAAGTTTACATCTAAACTACTAGATAGTACCCTTTGTGCTTTGACCAATAATCCTGGTCTCATAATCATGCTGATCAAATGCCCTTTTGTTGTGAACCCTTTCTCTCTCCTTCCTTGGTCTAGTTTTTCTTCTGATGAGTTTTATGTACAATAAGAATATGTAAGTGTTTTTATGTCAATCATGAAATTTACAACTGGTCAAGATGCAGACCTGGATTTACAAGATGGGAACTGCTCCATCAGGTCAAAGTCTTGTGTCTTCCAGCAATTACTTTGCCTATATCAAACTTCTCTTTAATAATAATAAAAAAATTCTGTTATTCTGAGAAGAAATTGTCACTAATATGATATATATATATATAGAAGAGGTACTTCAGAATCTTACAGGAGAAAATGTTGTTTGTATTCATGGATAGATTGGTTATACTGAAAATATATTCAGCCATTTCTAGAGGGAACCAGAAAACGGTAATCAAAGCCACTGTTGAAGACAGTTTGTATATAAAAAACAGAAGAATCTGGTGGAGCAATGGAAGTCAAAGGAAATCTTGATATGGGTGAATTTAATTTTATATTTAGAAATAAAAGTAAGTTTAAAGCTTTGTTTTTGAAAATATCTTTCCATCATAGATAATTGACTTAGAGTTTTAGTTAATTTTTAATGCAGAATTTATTTGCTACATTTTTATTGTTTGGGGTTTTTTTTCCTAATTTACCATATTTTTTTAGAATACTTTGAAGATTCTAGTCAAGCTGTTCAGGTTTTAGGGGACTGTGAGTGTAACCTTCAAAAAGATTTTGAAGTGTCCATTAAAATCAATGTTAAAAAATGTTGTGACATTATATTCTAAAGAGAAGACATTCTATGTAACAACATCACTAAGTTTAAAATTGGCTAAATGACACATTCTTTTCTTAATGATTCATTCACTTCACAGAATCTCCCAGAAATCTTTATGTTCTCTTTAGCTTCAGAATTAAATGAATCACAGGTTTTGCCACATAAGACTGCAGGCATTTATAGAATGCAGTCATTTATAAATATTTATTTCTGAAAAAAGAAGGAAAATCTTTTAATGAATATCTCTCAAATAGGTGTTATTTTGGGAAAGAAAGCTCTTGGGTTTTTTTTAACCAATATTAAATAGAGAAAATCCAAAATGTTATCTTGTCATTTTTCTTCTATAATTCACACCAGCAGTGATGAGACCTTAGTCTTCAGTAGTCCTCTTACCTGTGTAAACTGCAATGAATTCAAAAGAGAAATTTTGGAGAAATTTTTAAAGTTTGTGCAAACAAACATAAAGTCATGCATTATGATGAAACTATGATTACTGTTTACAAGGAGAATTGAATGAGACAAATAACAGTAAAAAAGTTTAAAGAAGGAAGGCTGATATTGAGCAACAATGCTGAAAGATACAAGTGCCTTTTAGAAGCATGGATAAGTGGGAAGAAGTTGACTTATGAGTAATTCTGCACTGACTATTTAATATCAACAAGCCTTGCTACAGATGTTCACTGGAAGGTCAAAATTTCAATATTGCATAATGCTGAACATTGGTAGGAGTGCAGGACTAAATCTGCCAACATGTAAAGTGAGGCAATTCTGCACTTTAAGTTGCCTACCTCCACTTTATACCACCACCTTCTGGAAGTCCTTAAAGCCAGACTGGTGACTTGGAAAACAACTTGTGAGAACACATAGTGTGGAAAGAGAAACAAACCAAAGCTGTGGGAATACTGAATAAATCAGGAAAGAAACGAATGTTTAAGAGTGATCTCATGCTTGGAGAGGATTCATGCTTGGTTAGAAGTAGGCTGTCTCTTGGCCATAAGAAGGAGTGCAATACAGAGACAGGAGCAGAGCCTACATTCACATTCCTGAGAAAAACTGTATCATAAAGCTATTCTTGGTCAACAGGCCAAGATTTTCAGAGTAGATTGTGCACCCTGAACATCATCCTGTTTAGGTCATCTCTGCGAGATTTTCAGTTCTATTCTACAAGCTTAAAATACTCTGAGAGTCATGTTGGGCTTTACCATGGTAGTGATTTCACGGTATGATGGCAAAGCTATTTGTTGCATGTCACAGCAGTGTGTCAGTGCTCAGTGGTCCACAGTCTGAGTGTGCACTGTGGTGGAGGGCTGTGAAAGCCAGAGTCAGTCAAGTCTGACGCATGATATGTACACTGTGGCTGAAAGAACATGTAATACCCAAAACTGCGACCAGATTTAGACTTGAAGGAAGTCAATTGCTTCATCCAAAGAGCAGACCTGTAATGAAGTAGTACACATGATTTTTCAGAATGGAATTTCAGTTCACTAATTAAATTATTTTCAAGATATTGGTAGGTTTCAAACACACAGTTTACCTACATTTTCTCAACTCTATTTTTATTTCCTTACAACTTCTACTTCAGCTCACCCAGCCTGAAGATATTTGAGCTTCAGAACTTTTTTCCCTAATTTCCTTTTCTTCTTCATATTTATTTTGAAGAATAAATGTCTAACTAAAAATGTTCAAAATTTGCATTAGCATTCAGAATACATGTATAAATGTTACTCCACATTTATACTGAATAGATTAATCTCACTTCCAAAACAGTTAAAACTGGTGAGAATAAGTAACTTAACAGTAACAAAAACATGCATAACTAATCTTTTTACAGCACGGAATGTAAGAGAATGAAAACAACAGAAGCAACAGTCATGTAATCCAGTTTTGAATTTTTGATTTATTGAGAAGTTTGGGATTAGCTGAAAAAAATACCTATTAATTTAAAGGGAAAAAAAATTAATCTGTTAATAAATGCCAGGGTATTGAATCAGAATAGCATATCGACACCAATTACAAATGGTATCTTAGTTATGGTGAGAGACACACAGTTTGCTACATATGAGTAAGAACAAATTCCTGCATTTTAAAAAGTGAACAAATATTTTGTGCAGTTAATATGTCATCTTTCCTTTGAAAGTATTGGGTTTGAAAGTGTTCTTTTGGGATAGCTTCAATTTCAGTGAAAGAGACAATCGTATCACATTCTAAAATGTAAATACTTAGTACAGAGCAAATTAATTTAGTTTCTTTTACATTAACTTTTTTCCCATAGATATACTCTGAAGTAAAATGTCAGATTACTTGACTTGGATTGCATGAACACCCTCAGAAACCCACTATAGCCTGCTCAGTTCAGAGTTGTTAACTTGAGAAGGTGGCAGAACTAAGAACAGTTCTAACACTGTGGTTCATGTGTCCAAACTTAAGCAGAAGGAAACCCAAATTCCCTAAAAAAGTTTAGGTATCACTGAACATGCTTTCCAGAGCTTGACATGAAATGACTTACTTCACCATATGCTATTATTGAGGTATTGCAACTGTTTCTGCATTTGTCAATACATGATGATAAAAAGAGGCAAAAAAATGCTGTCTTTATGCTATATTACATTTAAATATACTGTAAATTAATTATATGCTCATTTGTATATAAATGTAATGCTTTATATTTATATAATATCTGCTTTGCAATGTAGTCAAACCCAAAGGTTTCGGACTCACAGAAACACAGAATGGTTGAGGTTTGAAGGGACTTCTAGAAATCTTTTGGTCCAAGCACACTGCTGGAACAGGGACACCTAGATCCAGTTATTCAGGAGCATATCCAGATGGCTTTTGAATATCTCCAAGTAGAGACATTTCCCAACCTCTTTATGAAACCTGTGCCAATGCTCAGCTACCACAGAGTAAAGTTCCCCCTCTTATCTACTGGCAGCACCTTCCTTAAGGCAGCCCAGGATAGCATCCACAGTCTTTGCTGCACACACTTTCTTGTTTGTCTTTGAATCGGGAATCAGGGAAAAAAGTAGTAAACCTTGTGAGTTGGTATAAGAACAGTTTAATAATTGAAACAAAGTAAATAATAATATTGATAATACTAATTATAGTAACACCACCAATATTAATCTTAGTAATGAAAAGGAAAGAGAGAGAAGAAGAACCCAAGAAAAACAAGTGATGCATAATACAATTGCTCACCACCTGCCAACCAGTGCCCAGCTTGCCTCCAAACAGTGATCAGTGACTCCTGCCCAACTCCCCCAGTTTATATACTGAGCACAATATTCTGTGGTGTGGAATATACCTTTGACCAGTTCAGGTGAGCTGTCCTGTCCATGTTCACCCTCCAAATTCCTCTGCACCTGCTCAGTGGCAGAGCATGGGAAACTACAAAGTCCTTGATTTAGGGTAAGAGCAGCTTAGCAACAACCCAAGCACCAGTATGTTATCAACATTATTCTCACCCTAAATCCAAAACACAGCACTGTACCAACTACAAGGAAGAAAATTATTCCATCTGAAACCAGGACACAAGATCAAAATCACAGAATCACAGAACAGAATATGCTGAGTTGGAAGGGACCCACAAGAATCATCAAGTCCAACTCCTGGTCCTGCACAGCATCATAGCCAAGAGCCACGCCATGTGCCTGAGAGTACTGTCCAAATGTTTCTTGAACTCTGTCAGGCTTGATGTTGTGAACACTTCCCTGGGGATCCCATTCCAGTCATCAACCACCCTCTGGGTGAAGAACCTTTTTCTAATATCCAAACCTACTCTATCACAGTTTCAGTCCTTTTCCTCAGGTCCTGTCACTTGTCACCACAGAAGAGAAGCGATCAGTGTCTGCCTCTCCTCTTCCCCTCACAAGGAAATTGTAGACTGCAATGAGGTCTGTCCCCAATCTCTTCCAGGCTGAGCAGACCAAGTGACCCCAACTACTACTCACACATCTTCCCCTCAAGGCTCTGTATCTATGTTGATCATTGGAAGAAAAATCTGCTTCAGTAGGCAGGACAAAATAGCATCTCCACTTTTCATCAAAGGTCTGTTGTTCTTTGTTGTGGAAAGAACATACATGGAAAATCTGTTCACCAGAGTGAGATCTTGGAGTTTTCATTAACCTCACAAAGAACACCCTCATTCACAGTTCCCTCAAACATCAGTACACCTCTGCCCAGCACCCCTGCCTAGATGGTGGGTCTTCTTAACTACTGCACAGGTTCCCTACCTGCCAAGTGGTCTAGCTTGGTGCTCTCTTGGAACAAATAGCACTCGCATGCTTGCCACACATGCCCTTTACATACAAGTCCGCCTGGCACACCAGCATGAAACCTTGCCTTTCTGAATACTCCATGACGGACCCAGGCCCACCACTACTTGCTGGCTGTTCTGGCTTGAAGCTTGCTGCCAGATAAACATGCACACCCAATGCACACCAGGTGTGGGGAAAGTACAGACATTTTCCCCTACCAGTCAGCACCAGGCCTATGGGCTTTTACACATGGTCCTACCTATTCCCCCAGCAGTAAATGAGCACCTCACTAGCCTTGCTCATCCTGGTCCCTCTCAGTAGCTGAACCTGAGACCTCCACTCATTCCAGCAGTTGATAGTACAGTCCAGGGGCACCTATAGTGTTAATGGATGTTATACTGTTAATATACTTTCTGTTACAACACATATTAGCGCTCTGTAGTTAGTGCATTTATCACTGGCAATCCTGAACCTACTCCCCTGTTGTTTCAATAAACTGTGCTATACATTACTCTGGATGTGTAAATTTTTATTGAACTTGGTCAGACCTATAGTATTGGCTTGGCAAATCACACTGTTCATCATCACTATTCAATCTGGGATCACACAAGTATGTATTGAATGCCACCAGATCTATAGTGTTGAAACTGCATTATTTGTGGATCTGTTCTCATGGAACTTCTTATTGAACATGGCCAGACTTATATTGCTGAATTGGCTATAATCAGAATTAAGCCCAGCCACAGCCTATCCCTCTCATTTCCTAGGACTAGCTGGAATGCAACAAGGCTTATCTCCTGCCAAAGTTCTATGCCCTTAATGCAACAATGTCCAGGGAGAAGCTTTGGCATCTCCAACTACAGAAGCTGAGAACCACTTTGTTCCTGTTGCATGCGCCACAGGCCTGGGATTACCTACATTTCCTGTCTGACTCCTGTTGATGTTCCATATCCACTCACATTGGTCTCCTACGTGGCTAGCACTTAGTCCAAAAAGCACTCCCACACAAACCAAGTAGAGAATGAGATTATACAGACAGCTAAGAGATGTAATAAGAAGACAGGAAAGACTGCAGTGATTATGTGGAAGACTAAAAGACAAACTGACTGGCTACAGTGTGACTGGCATGTTATACCCCTTTTTGCCTTTTCCCCAATTTGATTTTTCCCCAGTCCCATTAATCTAAACATTCACTTTTAAGTTTTGCACAGGCCCACAGCTGCCCCCATCAAGTATCCTCATGTTTATTTTTTTTTTTTCCTTCCTTCATTCTTATCAATTGCAAAATCACCTTTGTCCCCTCCAAAGCTGTGTCTGCAGTTTCTTTACAGCTCATCAATTACTGGGTGGAGACTTTTGGCCTTTCATATTGTCTACATTATCCCTTGTCTTTCAGCTCTCTATCTCTCCATGGTTTTGCTTATCCATTTACTTATTATCCCCTTTGTATTGAATGGTCCTTGATTGGATAATCTCAGTGAAGCAGACAGTCTCACTTTCCACACATCCTTATGGATCACGGCCTCTGACATTGCCAGCTCTCTCAGCACCTGTGTGTGACCAAAAGCAGGTCTCCTGGACTTGTGCACATCCAGTCTGTAGAGACGTATGCTGTCTTGAACCTTCTTGATTGAGAAGCAATGTTTTCATTACTTCAGGATTTTCTACAGCAAAGATGAATTTTATCAGTGAAGACCAAGGAAAAGAAGGCATTGACTGCTTTGGCACTGGTCTTTGTCACCAGATCCCTCATCCTATTCAGCAGGAGGCCCATATTTTCCTTTGTCTTCTTTTTTCTACTGATTTACTTGCAAAAGCTGTTGCTGCCTTTCACATTCTTTGCCAGATTCAGCTTCACATGGGTTTTGGCTTTTCTTACCCCCTCCTTGTGCATGCAAACTGTCTACACCTATCCCAGGTCACTTGGCCCTTCTACCTTTTTCATGTTTCCTTTTTTCCTAGTTTTTATATGCTGAATGCTGACATGTTGAGCATCCCCAATTACAAGGAAGGAATCTGTGGGTTGAAGCCAGCTCAAGTCCTTTGCTTTTTTCAGAGTTGATTTTGATTTTGCTGTTTAGATAATCTGTGTTGGGCTGGGATGTATACGCATTTTCCCAATGCTGGTATAACCAGCTCAGGAAGACAATCAAACGTTTTTGGTTTTGGTTCAGGAAGATAATCAAACATTTCCTCAGGGAAGGCCATTTAAAAAACCAGCAAATCCACACTTCTGATATAGCAGGCTATCTGAAATATAGGCCACCATCTCTTTTGTGTTGGGAAGAATTAAATTTTCTTTGCAATGGTCAGTCATTCCCTACTTCCCTGAGTTTCATGAGTACATGTCTTTTGTCCTCTGCCTTCTTGTTTGTTCATATTCACTTGACAAATCTTCTCCATCATTAGAAAGGCTTCTGAAAGAAGAAAGGTTTTTCTTCTTCAAGTGTTTTCACAGCCTTTCATAAAGAAGGTGAAATTTTTTGAGAGTTTGAGAAATACTGCCTTGGAGAGGGGAAGATACATGACACGCAGTAAGCTGTTCCGAGTAGCCTGCTGAGTCTAAGATGTTCTAAGATGTTTTTCTCATAAAAAGAGTAAGCAATTTTGTTTTTTAGCAATTTCCCACTTTTTTTTCTTTTTCTTTTTTTTTTTTTTTGTGGAATAAATTTATATTTTTGTGGAATATATTTCAGCCATGCCTTCCTGTGCTGTGAAAGCAGCTCTGTCAAGTGGTGAACTATGATGCATGGAAGACACCTTGTAATACTACTTTTGTAGCAGTGATGTCTGCCTATTAGAGGATAAATATTACATATAAAAATTAAGGGAATAATTTTGTTATACTTCTTTTAAGTAAAAACCATCCTGATTAAAAATTTCTTATTTTCTTTCTCAGCATGTCAAGAGTAATTATAATGAACACAACACTAATGATGAACAATATAAGGAAAAATGAGGTCAGGAACATGGAACTTAAAAATGAACTTGCTTTGCAAAATGAAAGAATATGTCTGTGCAGGCTATAATATTTTTGGCTGTTTTTTACCAAATATTTTAAATTAATATAGTTATAAACTTTTTACATCTTTTCTGTTTGGGTTTTTACCCCAAGCATGACCAAGGCATACCAAATCCATTAATACTTTGACCAAATGAAATTCCACAATATATATATGACCATTTTTGAATTGTTTTTGTGTGAACATGAATTCAACTGTCTCTACCAATTAGAAAACTGAAAGAGAAAATTTTAAAAAAATTAAAAATTACACTAGACAAAAAAAATGCTAACAACAAAATACCAAAGGCAAAGACAGACCAAAATAACCAAACCAAATAAAAAGGAAAAATGTCTCAAATATTCAATTCAATGTTAGTTATTGTAAGACAATATTTGGAGCTTTTTTCTATGATGATTAGTCACATATTGAAATGCATTTCTGTATTGAAACAGAAATTTGAATTTATATATTTTTCTTAATTTTATTTTCATTTACATATTTTTAAGGATAGTTCCTACACAATATTTTACATTTTTACTGAAAAGACTTTACATTTTTACAAAACTTCATTCGTATTCATGGATAAGAGATAAACCCATGCAAATGAAATTTAATCTTTCGCTGATTTAATCTTGTGCTGGTCTAATTCCATATAGCAGCATTTCTATACAGCCTGAAGTCTCACATGGATTGATAAAAATGTCTTGCTGACAAAGGATTACAGTAGAAATACTTTATAAGATGGAGACCTGAACTAAAGGTTCTGTATGTGTTAGGGATGATAATAATAGGGCTGCCTCGATACAGATGTAGAAGAAAGGAGAGAAAAAACAAAGCAACAAACAGGCAATCTTTCCTTAAAATGCTAGCAGTGGATCATTGCAAACACTAAGAAGTACATGAATATACATGCACTTCTGCCTTTGATATTAAATAACAAAATACTACCCTTACAATTCTCAATGGAACTTATTATGCACACAGGAAAACAATTAAAAGCTGTGCATCAAAACAGATCCAAAAATTTGCTAGGTTGCTCTTTGACAACTTTGCAAATAGTGTTACTTAGGTGAAAGAAATATAATACCTGTGATGCCAATTATATGCAGTGTTTATTTTGCCTTACCACATATTAAAATAATATAGATGAGAATAATTAAGGTCAATGGAAAAGCAGTGAGATGAAGATCACAGGTAGAACTCACTTAGAAGTTTAAGTTAGCATCCAAAAGAAAGGGTTATCTCACAATTTCCAGGGCACTGAGGACAACACATATCATTCTCCCTGATGAATCTCAGCTGGGGCACCTCTTCTGCTCAAGGCCAGGACCCTGCTTTGTCTCTCTAGAACCAGAGTCTGGCCCTGGTGATGATGTGATGGCACTTGTTCCTGTCCCTTGTGAGGAGTTAATTTCTGGATAAGCCTGTCAAGGGCAGCTTCCCCCTTGATAAAACAATCAATGGACCCTGTAGCTGGCAGAAGCCCTGCTCAACTCATTGAGCAGTGGGGGAACAGGCCTAACCTCCACAGCATGAATGACCTTGGAGGTTGTTCTGAACATCCTAGTTAGTAGTCCTCATAGAGTTTTTAAAATCTGCCTCAAGAAGTTAATGGAAATTCAGTGGATTTCAGCAATTTTGAAAATGTTATCTATTAATATGAAAATGTTTCAATTGCATTTGCATTCAAAGTAGGGAGAACAACTGGGGTCTTACAAGTTTACAACAGAGAATGTTGCAAAATTGTAGCTCTTGATACATGGCAGTATGTTTGGGGACTTTTTCCCCCTCATATAGCATGTTTATTAATTTCGTAATACCCTGTACTCAAAGTAATAATTTTATATTCTGAGATAGTTTGCTTCGCCATCCTCCACGTTTTCCTCTGCTTTAGAGCCAAAGTTGGAGAACTTTTCCTGCTCCTAGTACGAGGCTAACAAGTCATCAGACCAGAAATTTCAAATTAACAAAACAAGTCATTTTAGACAGAATTCATAGAGTCTGCCTGGACCCAAATGAAGTACCCAGGCTAGTTGCTCTCAGAATTCCAGTTAAATGCTGCAGAACCAGGGAAAATATGACTGTTATTAGGTGACCAAAAGATCACAACTATTAAATAACTGTTAAAGCTTTTCTGTTTTCCTCTTGAAGTTTGTGTGGGAGTTTAATCAAAAATTGCTGCTTAATGCTTTCCTCCTCAAATTTTCCCAGAAACTTAAAAAAAAAAAAAAATTGGAATCAGTATTCCCAGAATTTTCATCATGTTTATTTCTCACATTTCACCTGCTGAAATAAAACAAAATAAATAACACCTAATTTCGGGGTTGTTTTCTCTAACAATTAGTTTCCTTCTCTTTTTTTTTCCCTTCCTTAATTAGTTTTTCACAACATTATTACTAAGAAAATGGAATATGCAATAAAAAAATGTACAAAGACCCCTTTTCCATTTTTTTGATGACATTCATTTTAATTGCAGCAGGAACAAAGTTTCTAAATTTATGTAATACCTAAGCAATAAATAAAGATGCTGATTTGCTATTTTAGAAAAAATAAAGATGTACACCAATTACTACTACTATCTCTGGAAGATTAATAAGCATAATTTTCATACTAAAAATACATACACGATCAAATTATTTTTGGAATCTTTGACAACATTTTGTATAATGGGAAACAGCAGAAAAAAAAATGGCGTTTTTAGATTTTGGATTATTTATACACTTTTTGCATATTTTTTAGTGAAGAGAGAAACTGATTTACAGACAAAGCTGGTACTAGGCTCCTTTTCTTTTTTTCCTTCTTCTTTGAATTGTTGATTCCAGGTGTGGTTGCCTCAGGTTAGAATGAACTTCACATTGTTTCTGTTAATGTTTTACTTTTGTGCTTCTTCTACATATGAGATATGTTAGAAATAGGATTCATTTACAAGAAAAATAAAAGTAATCTAGTTACCTCACTCCTTGTTTTCATAAGTATTCTTAATAATCTTCCAAAGATTACTTTTTCCCAATAGGCCACATTGCAAGATTGCTTTGATATGTTGTCAGTAACTTTATGTTTTGATTCTCTTATGTTACGAGAAGGAAGCTTCTGATCATACACAGTCTTCTTTGATACTGCCCTAAGGAACTGGGGGATTTTAAAGGAGCTCAATAACCAAGAAAAAGAAATAAAAGTGGGTTGTGGTGTGGAGGGGGTGGCAGGAATTCAGCAGCAATGTTGTTTGTATAGAAAATAAAGGGGGATATAGATAGTAAAATGATAATGGCAGAACAGTTCCAACACTGGTGAAATTAAAATCCAGGGAAGCGCAGACATTTCTAGTTTACCTTGAATATCATTAAGGGAATATCATGTTAGTAAGGAAGAAGAAAATAGAAATAAAAAAAAATTAAAACCCTTTAGAATGGGAATGGTCAACTGTCCACAGGAAGATTTGAAAAAGGCACCAGAAAGCACTGCAAAGTCTTGGCATAAATATAACCAAAGGAAAAAATGGGGAAGAAAGAAATTATATTTTTTTTACAACCAATATAACAGCTTGTCTGTTGCAAAGAGTTAGTGAGAAACAGCATGTTTCTTTTCTTTTTAAGCAAGCCTCTTAAAATAATTAGAATAGTTATTCAGAGTAATCAAATAGTGAAAGGTTATTTAGAATGATTAAGCAATTTTAAAAGTGAGAGTGTGTCTAGTGAAAAAACCTAGTGAAAGCATTAAAATATCTATTTTAAAATATCTGGGAACATATCTGTAAAATGAGTCTAATTAATGAATATGTAAATCTGAGACAAGAATTAACATACTTTGCATAGGAGTTAACTCTCCCATGCCTTCTGGAGTTGAGCAAGAACAGATGCTGGTTAGCATCTCCCCATAAATGTAAATGTGCTTGTATTTATATAATTAAGAATATACATATATATGGGTTGGGGTTTTTTTCAGGTCTAGAAAGGCTAATTCTTTTGAAAAGGTCAATTCATTTCTATCAATGATTCCAACAGGGACAATATTTTACTTCTAATAACCTACCACTGAGCAACCAAAGTCTTGGCTCAGAGAAAGCACATGAAATTGCATTTCTGACCTCCAACCTTCTGTCTACAATAGTGGAATTCTTGTGTGTTATCAAGCAGTCATGCACATTTTGTAAAAATCTTTGAAAAATTTCTCCCTGAAAAAAAAAGATGAAATCTTCTTTAAGAGAAAGAGACAGATATTTTTCATATATACAAAAGGGGAGAAAACTCAAAATATAAATACTAAGCAAAGATGACTTGAGTGAATTTCCTGCTGATAGGTAAATACAATTATGCAACATTATGAACTGTAAATGATTCTGCAGTGGAACACCTAGAATCAAAAAAGGAGAAATTCTTTTATTATCATGCCTAAGAAAAAGGACATCATACTTTTTACATTAAGAAAAAAGATGAGAAAATTAATTCCAAATTATTTGCATAAAATAGTGCAATATATAAGTATCTTACAGTATGCATTGTGTGCATAAAGTAGTTGGTAAGAGAAAGATAACATACATTAACAAAAAGACTTTTAGTCTTCATATGAAAACTTCTGAGCGAGAATCTTGTGATTATGATATAAGTAAATTAACAGAAGATTTTAAAAATATATAATTATTATATTACATACCAATAAGAAATTATGTACATTCTTCCCCCACTTAGTGATGAATTAATAATTGAGGAGAAATGGTCTTTTAGGAAGTGCTGATGGTTACATAGAAATAACATATGCATTCTTTTCCACATTAAAAAGACAGAAAAGAAAAAGTCACATTAACATGTTCGATATCCTGAAGGAAAAGGAGGTGTGTGAGTGTTAAATAGATAGCAGAAATATCACACTGATAAAGCAAAGCATGATAATTCTCAGAAAAGGTTTAGTTTAGTAACATCAAGCAAAGTCCTTCCCATCTGCAACACATTAAGAGATCCCTGAGGATAGTTTAATGTTCAGCTATCACACAGAAGACATGCATGAACTGGAAGGGTACAAAACCTGAGGCCCTTCTGCTTTAGGATCACAGTTTTCTGCCCACCCCAGCTTCCCCCATAATAATAGCTGACTGGAATGATAAATGTCATCTTAAAAGGGGAATGATCATGTTTATAAACATATATTTCCATGTCTACTGCATCGCTGTTGCACAGGAATTTGACCATGAAATACAACATATTAGCTATGAAATTTGAAATTGTTTGTATTTTGAACAACTTTTGATGATATTGTGATATCAATAATTATTCCTTGAAGAATCAATATCTTGAAAACTTGATTAATTGATGACTATCATTTCCTCTGTTTTATTTTCCAAAATATTCCATGTTGTAAAGAATAGCAAAAACAAAGTAGTGTTTTATTTCTACTACAGATTTCACCTAAAATAAGGTGTGGTATCAATGAAAATTTAAAATATACAGTCTGTTTTACCCAAAACAAAATTTTTCTTATGTTTTTAGAAAAAAACCCCAGTAATACATACGGTAATATTAAGCCCCAGCTCAGGTGAGTTTAAGGGGAAGATAATTAGATTGACTCTGGCAGTGCATGAGAGAAGCAGCAAAATTCTCAAGGTGTTGAATAACAATTTTTAACTTGTAAAATTTAGAACATTAACATAGTATAAGGTGCTTGGAAAATCTTAAACCAATAACCAGATGCAGTGAGGCGCTTACCAAACTTCATCTTAGCAAACTTAAACTTATCCAACTTTAAATTATCCAGACACAACAAGGCACTTCCTAAGGCACTGACCGAGATATTTTAGTCTGGTTTACAAGATATTTCAGGAAGAGGAAGCTAGGAGGAGAAAGAGAGAGAGAAAAAAGATATGTATGTGTAGTCACTGTCTCAGATCCAGCATGGTCTCAGCTGGTTTTAATTCCAAGGCAGTGAAATGCACTGTCCAACACTTGTATTGCTGTCTTTTTACCTGCTCTGGTGTCTTGGGGTTCTCTCTCAGGTGTGTGCCTGCAATTTAATATTTCCCCCAGGACCCATGCAGTCAGCTGGCAATATAATATGGCTTTCAGTGCACCACATGCTTGGCAGCTGTTCTGGGATAAGACCATAGGCTCCACGAGGCAGGATGTGGAGCAGTGCACTGTCTCACCTACACAGAAATTGCCCTACAATACCCCTCTCCCCAGACTTTCCACCTGGTTGTTTGGAACCAGTCAGCCATTCTTACAGTCTCCTACAAGCATAATATTAAGCTTATTTTGGCACATATGTATTTGCAACAGAAGTGTACATTAATAATAATTGAACTCTTAGAAATATTGAAAAATACCAATTCAACAATCCACAAAAAATATTCCACTCTCTTTATCACTGGTAAAGCACACTTAAGTGCAGCTTTTACCCGCTATGGCCTCAAGCAGCTGGAAAGCCCAGCTAGAGCTGCCCTTGCAGAGACCGTAGCTGCCACGTGGACGGGCACTCCAGGGCTATGGCATTTGCCTCCCTGCTAGTGCTGAGTGCTCCGGCGCGAGTATGCAGCTTCGGTAGCTTCACACTGACAGGAAGTGAAGGCACGAGAGAGGCGCACTTTGCCGGCGAGCCTGAGAACTTTTATTTCCTGCGTGGTCGCCGCGGTGGTTGGAGTGGCCGTTCTCAGCGCGGTGCAAGGCAAAATGGTGCTGGGACAAAGAAAGCATTGGGTTAAATAGGGGGTGGGTGGACAGGGGTGGAAAAACCCCTCGCCCAATGGGGACACACAACAGGGGAGTGACATAGAACATAACAACCTATGGGAACATAACAGAGGTGGGTACAGTGTTTTGGGACAAATAGCATTGCAAAGGTAGGGTGATTGACACAGAACTTTCTGTGAGGAAGCAGGGAGTGGTTACAAGATTGACATGTAAGAGCTCCCGTGGTACACAGCCTGGAGCAGACCATTGTGAGGGGAAATAGGGTTGGTTGCAGAGAACCAACCTAACTAACATTTATTAAAATTCCTAACTAAACCAACCCAACCTACAACATTCAAGCATCTCTCAAGCCTCTATCATCTAAGTACCTTCTATAGTGAAGCAGAATTTGCCAAATAGAGGTAATTACAAATGATATAAGATACAGAAGAGATGGCAAAGTGCTGACTTCTTATAGTGGATTCTCTACCCATTTGTTTGGTTTTTAACATTGATTGATTTTCAATTGCAGACAGATCTCTCCCTGACAAGGTATGAGGTAAGACCTTGATTTCACATTCTGTCTTCAAAGGAGAGATTCAACATCACATTCTTCATCAATATGATTTTCCATCATTCAGCCAAAACCAGCTTATTCAAGATACATTCGTAAATATCAATGTAAAAAAAATCTTACCAGATTTTCTACAAAACGAGAGGTTAGAATAACATTAACTTCTAACTCAAATACACAAACCCAAAGATAAATTTAATTTCACAGAAGACCCATTTGCATAATCCCTGTGAATAAAAGAATCATCAAATGGATTTTACTTTTTCAGGTGGAATGAAAAGTAACTGTATGGAGAGGAGGGTGTTTAATTTTTTTTTTTTTTATTTTCTGTGGCATACCTCTTCTACAGACTGAAGTACCCTCCCTATGGCTGGTAATTAACCAGACTTCTTTCAGATCATAACATATGGCTGACATGACAACTGACATCTGAACTGATTCGTTTCCTAAATCATTTGAAGCATAAATTAATTAGTTTAGTTCTATGCCTTTGGAATTTGGTTCAATGATTGCATAGGATGTTTCACCATAACAAGCCTTGCAAGATGAAAGAGCAACTGTTCTGTTTGTCATTTTAATCCTACAGTATGAATGAAAAGATTACTTCCATAAAAGTTATTTTATATCAAACTGTCCTAGCAACATGGACCAATAAGTCATTTTGAGGACTAGTAAAGTATTATACAATCATTCATGTAAATCTTTATATTATGTTTATTACAGGTCTTTAACTCTTGTATCCTTCTGTGCTAAAACTCGAGTTACCTATCATGAACCTTGCAAAGAGAAAGCACAACTTCAATTTTTTTTCTTCTTAACGAGTATCTAATCAGAGGACACTTACTTATTTGTGGAAAGACAGGGCAAGATTTCTAGTTTCCTTAAGATCTAATATGTTTTATCTATGTTACAAAATTGGTCATTCAATAATGACCAGGTGGCTGCTGTCCAGGTGACTAGTTTAAACTTAACTGTGTGAATATGTAAGTAAAATAAGCAGGATCCATATGTCCAGATGTCATTTGATATGTACCCTGTTGTTAACTACGCTATACACAAGCAGTAGCTGGGATTCAACACCAAGAAAATATATTAGGAGAAAGAGAAATAAAAATAAAAAATAAATTAGGAGAAGCTATTTCCTGGAGAAAGGAGATGGCATTCTTAAAACATTCTGCATTCTACATATGTACAGGTAGGATTTGTTTTGAATTTTTCTCAATGCCTGTTTTGCAGAGAATGGAATCCAGGTCATACAGTAGTAGCTGGAGCACCACCTGAATGTAAGCTTACATCCAAGTCTTAAACCAGAGAAATCCTTGATAACTTTCTCATAATTTGTCACATTCAACACAGGAAAGGAGGTGTTCTTCGTTCTTATGTCCTATAATCTAGAAGTTAGGATGCTGTAATGCTAAGTGGAAATTTTTAGTAGGATAAAAACAAAGAAACCTGGTGACTCATTTTCTGTCTTTGCTTTGGGAAGCTTAAAGTGTAGAATATTATTTAAAAAGAAAAATAAATTTTATATAAGTCTTAATATATTTGTATGAAGTAATATAATACTTGATTTATTTAGCTGATAGAAGAACACAAAAATATAGTCAAAACTTTGTTAAGACATGTTGTGTTGTGAAACATTTCTTACCTAAAGTAATGTGTGAACATGTTTATGTAGTCAATTTGGTTAGAAATTCTAATGACACTTTATGTATTGCAAATTTGAATTACTTTTCTAGCACTGTATTGAGGATTTCCTACCTGTAAAATGTGTCCTTTCACTCTATCCATGCCTATTTTGCACTTTTTCACATCCATTCTAGTAATTTTTATTTTCTTGTAAATTATTATTCAGATATGATCCAAAAACAAATAACAGGTCTCCAAGAAAATCAGATGTTCTGTCAAATAACTGAAATTTCACAGCCAAAAGGTCATTTAGCAGAAATTACTATATACTTTTTGCATTATGTTCAATACACTTCTTTTTTTAGCTGAAGTCAAATTAGATTAGATATTATTTTATTTACCTAGAAAGAGGCAAAACATTAGCATGGTATTTTCTTTAGCATTAACAATTGCTAGACAGACAATTTTCACAATATCTTTAAAATGTTTTGTTGCAGCCTTTTTTTTCCAGTCTCAATTTATTGTCTCATTTGATCTATGTTATTACTAATGCATATGGTTTACAGAAGGAACATGCAGTAGAATTAAGTGTTCATACAAATCATTAGCAAAATATTTACTTCAGCTCTCAGGAGACTTCACAAAGCACATAATGACTGTTTCTGGGAAAAGTCTGGAGAACCTTTAGTAAAAAGAAGCATCTTTAAGGTAGATACTCTCTTTTGTTTGTTTTTTTTTTTTCCTCTCCTCTCCTCTCCTCTCCTCTCCTCTCCTCTCCTCTCCTCTCCTCTCCTCTCCTCTCCTCTCCTCTCCTCTCCTCGCCTCGCCTCGCCTCGCCTCGCCTCGCCTCGCCTCGCCTCTCCTCGCCTCGCCTCTCCTCGCCTCTCCTCTCCCCTTCCCCCTGTTACTGGTAATTGTACACCGTGATTTATCTTATATTCCATTATACAATTAAAATTAAATTGTTTTCTTCATTGTACATTTGCTCTTTTAAAGATATTGACATTTGTGAAGTCAATATTTTTGTTGTGTTGATACATGCCTCTTCATGAGCATCTAATGCATATGATGAAATTATTATTTAGCTATTATTCAGTTATTTAAAAAATAGGAAATTGTTTCTAGTGAATTAAAACTTTGAGATAAGTAGAAGCAATATCTCTACAGATAGACTGCTCATAAATAGTGGAAACCATCTTTCTGATGGGCACAGTATCTATGTATTTGAAAAATATTTGTAGCTAGATATTCACCCTCTGACTTCCCAAGAAGAACAGAGAAGATTATTGAGCTTATTCACATAGCAACCTAGTCTAAAAAAGCATCTTGCTGATTAGTCCTGCTTTCTTCACAGCACTTTGAATAGCAGAGGAACACTGCTGGGTTCTCCTTCCCATTAAAGAAAAGTCCTACATTTCTTTTTATCTATTACAGATTAGATTTTACACTGATCTAGCCAATTACTTTCTAAAATGAACACTAAAAATCTTTCCTCACTAGGCTTATGTTATATAAGTTAGTGCAAGAGAAATATAAATAGTCCTTTTTCTCCCCTGATATCTTTTGTTGTGCTTAGAAACTGAGCTGCAGAAATTTCAACTGTGGCTCCTAGATAATATTTTATCTCTTAATTTATTTATTTATTTGAAAGTTGATGTTATATATAGTTATGGGCATATAGAAAGTTATGGTTCATATATATAAAAAACAAAACAGAATATGTCTGAAAAGTCATTAAAATGGTATTGAATAACTTACCACTCTAAAATTAAATTTTGAGGTGAAGGAATTTTACTTTTTTCTAAAATTTATATACTTTGATTAGATATGTGCCCATTTTTTCTTATATTTTATAATTTTTTTTTTTTTTTTTTTTTTTTTTTTTTTTTTTTTTTTTTTTTTGGTGCTTAGGAATGAGAGGAACATCAATGAAATTGATTCAGGAGTCCTCCACTGCACACACAGACATATATGCACTATGTTAATTATGTACTTTTATAAGCTATAGAACACTGCAAAAATAGTACATCAGAGATAGAATTCACCTCACAGACCTCCACTATCCTACAGTATAGAATCCCCATCTGAGTTGGCAGTTTAGCCCTCCATTTAATTTGGCCTATTTTTGTTATCTATTTTAAGACAATATGAACTAAGTCAGTTACCTTGAAGAACATATTAGAGGTACACAGGAAAGCAGACATTCAGCTGAGGCAAACCAGCCAAAAATTAGGGAAAGAAAAATGAGGGGCAAGTGCATGCATTGCCTTAAAAGAGCTAGGATGTTTGCCACACAGGATGACTTAGGAAATATCTTGCTTAGTTTTACATTAAAAAATGAATTAAATATGCCTCTCTCTGTCCCCTCAAATTTGCATTTTAATAAAATCTTATGCAGGTTCTGTAACTTTAATTAGGATAGTTAGTTTTCTGTCTGTATTTTGGACAGGTTTGTTTTTCAGATTTTTTTTTTTTAATATACATAATAGAAAAATGTTGCAATCAATGCTGTCCAGGGTAACTGGGGAATACAGGAGTTCTTATGATATCCCAGAGAAGACTCTTCAAGGAGCGTTTTTGTCCTGAATTTTTCATCTCAGGAAGATGTTAAATGCCTCTACTTTCCTTATGTGTGCTCAATCCTGCTTCTAGCTCCAATCTTTTAGTCCATCTTTGATCATTGCAAAAAGCAAAAAACATTTAATGTCTTCTTCATTGTGCTTGAAGATGTAACATAATCCTCAGTAGTCAGCCCTAGGTGGCACATATCTGACACTTAACAGAAGAATGTATATGCTTATTATATATTTTTTATATAAGAGATCTATCCATGGCGATGGATTAGTTGAATAATAAATACATATCATCACTTTGGTCTGTTTCCTCTCCTTTTGTTAACTGTAGATATATTTTCTAGCATTTATGTAAAGTTCCTACCCAAGAGAACATGAATTTAGCAAAATATTGATGATGATATATTACTATTGGTGTTCATGTCACACTTATCTTTGGAAAAAAGTCTCATTTGAGGGGTGGGAGGATTAGTTTAGCTGACTTTCACTGCTGAAGGTGGATGACTTTTATAGAAGTCATTTAGAGTGGGTTGAATTACTTTCCAAAGGTAGTTATATTTCTTTATCACCTATAAAGACGTCTAAAGTGACTTGCATTATCCAGACTCCGACCTTTTAGGTCATTAAAATTTGCTTTAAATGAGTTTCACTTAAACACTGCTCTTATGTAGGCAATAATTGTTCCTGCTTATGTTTAGTAAGTTTCAAGTATGATTTTAATGCAACTGCTGAATGAAATAAATAATGTGATAGCTCATTTTTATATTTATTGTTATTATTATAAAATATAAATATAAATTTGGACAAGTTTCAGTAGTGCATAAAATACATATTTAAAAAAAGTGTTGAATGACGGGTATATTTGATGTAAATAAAAAAAGTTTTGTAATTAATTGTGTATTTTTATTCATCGGTTAATATACAGGGATTTCACAGATGACCTATCATTTTTGTATACAAAAAAACCCAGAGAAACTTTAACTGTTTGTGGTGGTCTTAGCTTTGGCCAACAGACACATTTCCACCCAGTTTCTCCTTCCTTTCCTCTCCTCAGTATGGCAGATGGAGAAAATCAAATAGCAAAGGTCATATGTTGACTTTTACAATTGCCCTCATAGGTAAAACAGAATAAAAATGGGGAAAATAAATTTAATTTATTGTCTATTACAATATCTTTAGGTAGGGGGAGACAAAAGGAGATATATCAATGACACATTTCCCCTTTCCCTTTCCCATTCTTGACTTTTCTTCCAACACCTCTTCCAACAGAGGCTACTCCTGCAGACCCCCACTGAAAACATCTTGACATCTCCACCCAATTTATTGGTTTTTTTCAATCCCTGTTTTGTTTCCCTACTTTTATTCTTCTCAATCTATAAAAAGTTAAAGATCTTCTGGCAAATAGGAGTAGATGCTTCTATTTTAATATGTATAGTATATAGAAATGC
Organism: Anomalospiza imberbis; assembly: GCF_031753505.1. NCBI lineage: Eukaryota > Metazoa > Chordata > Aves > Passeriformes > Viduidae > Anomalospiza > Anomalospiza imberbis. The sequence goes on along the minus strand of NC_089682.1, from coordinate 101,084,640 downwards.
AAAAAAAATCTGAAAATAACAGTAGTAGAAAATCACTTCTCTTGTTTTATAATTTTGGCTCAGCACTGTGAATTTTATGAAGATTAATACGAGCTCCTGATAGTGTCTTTGATGTGCATGTGCAGCTTCAGGAAATCCTTGAGCACTTACAAGAAAAGATATTTTATTCCTAAGAAGGAATAAAAAAGTAATAGAGATATTTCTGTATTTATATTCAAGCATGAGGGATGTATGACAAGTTCACTAACGAAGACCAGTATTCTGAATATTATTCCCCAAAGTATTGAGAAAGTATTTTTATACTGCATGCATGGAAAGCATCATCAGATTGAGACCATTCTCATGTTTTCTTACTTTGGTCTCCTTAGTATTTGAGAGTTGTTGACTTTTCTTTCCATTAGCCTCACGCCTTTTATTTATTTATTGTTCTGATGTTATATGTCATCAGAAGTCTTTATTATTCCCAGGATGATGATGCAGTAAACTGAACTTGAAATAAAAGCTCTAACTTTGAATTCCAAAGTTTAGACTGATCTAGTAATATAGCTTTTATTTCTAAAGCTTAAAATTTTACTGTGTGTTTTGTAGGGATGTTGAGGCTACTTACTTTAGACAAAAAGTCAGGCCTGTTATTCAAATGTCATATATCATTTCCCAGCATGGGTTTAAAGAAAGAGAAATACAAAAACAGTCAATACTGTCTTAATTTTGGAAATTTGAAAAATTTCAACTGCAGTTATTACCAATAATATTTTCAAATGTAAAACTTCCATTGGGGGTTCATTCATTCAAAAGGGCCAATCAAGGAATGCCACGTAGCCTACGTCATATCCACCTACTTCACATGCGCTTCTGGGTCACGTACGTCACGCTGGGTCACGTGACTTCCGGTTCCACTTACGTCATCAATACGCATCTCCACAGTGACTACATATGCCTAAGTGGCGGCCACATGTGTAAGCTTTATAATGTTGCAATGTCACAATTCTAATGTATTTGACAGAATTTTTTATGGGGAAAAGGGGTTTTTCCCTGCCTAAATTACACAACAACATAAGAGTGCATAGTTATTTAAATGCTTAATGCTTTATCAAAATAATACTGAAATCAAATAAAATATATGAGGAAATGGAGATAAGTTTAAAAGGAATTTGCAAAGAGGGTACATAGTAAACATCTTGTGGCGTTGGGATTTTCACTGCCCAGGTTCCGGGCAGCTGGGGGTGCCTGGCTGGCACACTGCTTTTTGGCGAGACCAGGGCCACCGCGTGTGTGCGGAGCTCTAGGGCTGAGCCTCTGTGTGGGTCTGCCGCACCATAGCCTTACACTGAGGCGAGACAAAGGGTTAGAGAGAAGGCGCACCCTGCCCGTGTGGATGAGAACTGTTTATTTCTCGCGTGGCTGCAGCGGTGGACAAAGCAGCTGTTCCCAAGCCTGCATGGGCAAAATGGCACTTTGGACACAGGGAGCATGGGGTTAAATAGGGGGCAGGCCGACAGGGGTGGAACCCCCCTCACCCAATGGGGACAGACAACAGGGGAGTGACACGGACCATGGCAACCTATGGAAACATAACAGGGATGTGTACAGCATTCTGGGACAAATGGGATTACAGAGGTGGGGTGATTGATGCAGAACTTTCTGTGGGGAAGAAGGGAGTGCTTACAAGATTGCCAGGTGAAAGCTTCTATAGCAGACAGCCTGGAGCAAACCATTTTAAGGGAAAAATGGGGGTACATAAAACTGACCTAACTAACATTTGCTAAAACCCCTAACTGAACCAACCCAGCATGCAACACATATACAGAAAAATGTTCATAAAAATATACTCTTAAAATATGTTATTCAGTCATGAAAAAATTTGATTTAATTGTTAAACTGATGTGATGTAGGTTTTCAGATTCTAACTAAATGTTGATACATTTTTTCTAAATAAAAATTAGTGATAGAAAATAAAGTCCTTTGATATCTGTAAAAATGAACTTTTTTTAATATTCCAAACCTAAAAGGAAAATATTTTGTACATGCAATATTTCTGGATTGTTGGCTCAGGATTTCAGATAATCCTCATCATTATGTATCACATTTATTTAGCCTGATTTAAAATTTCCTTTGAAACTAAACTTCTAGTAGAGGTAATCAAATTGGAGCTTGAGTAAGTTGTTCAGGACTGGGATGATCACAGTTTACTGCCAGAGGTTTTAAATTGTGCAAGCAATAGAATGATAAAATATAATCTGTACCAGAGAATGAATGTGTGCTGCTTCCTTTTACCTGTCTCCAAGATAAACCTTCAAATGCAAGGAAAAAGGCACAGCTCCCTGAGGACTGCAGTGAGTTATAAGTAGCAAGACTGAAAGAGGAAAACAATCCGTTTGGAATACAAAAGTTTAAAGACCTTATTATGTCACCCTTCAAGGTGGGAAAATAATTTGCACATAAAAATAAGGACATATCAGGAACTAAGTTAATTTAAGTGTGATAAAACTCAAGTGAACAAGTAGGAAAAAAAAAACATCAAGGAGAAACTGAAAGAATTTTTTTATTAGTTTATATAGAGTGATCGATTATATCTGCATTTTACATGAAAATCATCTTGAGTTTATCTCCCTGAACAGATTCACTTTGCATTTTCACAGCCTAGCTTTAGGCATTCAAGCACACTACCTGGAGTATTTTAAAGTTCTCTTAGGCAAACAGACTTCTCAGGATAGCATACCATTGAACATACCAGATGGATTGTCCCCAGGCTGCCTATGAGTAGTGTACTGATGAGAAACAGTCATTGAGATAGGATGTGATCACAAGGCAGGTGGAAATACTTGAAATTCTTACTGCTGTTGGTTTGAAAAATACTATTCAACTGAGCACAATTGTGTACCTGCTCCTGAGGTTGCCATAACAGGACACAAAATAATTGTATTTTGACTTTGATCTTAAAAGAAATGAACTAAGAGAATTTTTGTTACTTTGGAAAAAATGGAATTTGGATTTCAATTTGTACACAATTTATGACAGTATAACAGCATATCATAGGGATTAACTGCATCATTGCATAACAGCTAGATGATAATTAATTTAGAATTGTGAAATGCAAAGCTCACATAACCTGGAGTGTCATCAGCTGATGCCTTACTTGCCTTATCTCTTTGCTTTCCAAAGAATGTACACTGATTTCTGAAAACACTTTCAGACATATTGTGTTGGTGTTGTTTATGCCCTTTGTCAGCTTATGATATTCCCTGAGTGTTTGCTATCATTGCTGCAATTTTGTTTGACAGCAGTGATGTGTGCTTCTCATGGAGCACGCAGCCGGTCCAGGAAGATGTACCACAGGTCAAATCCCCAGTGCTCTCACTTAGCTCTAGTTTTAGATGTAATCCAAGAAAAATTTGTCTCAGTCAAGATTTACTAAAATACTGAACACTAAGTTTTAGTTTGTGGTGGTCAGTTCTTCAACAGCTTCTTACCTTAAACTTACCTGATGATATTTTCATAAGAGCACTGAAAAATGGCAATATTTTAGAAGTAGCTATAGATGGATTCATTTTACCTCTTCTTAAAAAATTATTTATGGAATAATCACCTATCTTCAGTATAAAAATCCCATTAAAAATCTCTCATTAATAGACAGCATAGTCCAGCTTCACTAATGAAAATAGAAAGTATTTTCTGTACTGTTTTTCTGTCTTATCTACCCTAGATAACCAAAGGTTTACCCACACCATATGTATGATGTCCTGCTCAGGAAGAAAATCTGGGGAAAGTGGGGACATTTGGAGATATGGTCTTTGTTAGCACAGATTGCCACTATTCATGAAGGAGTCTTGATTTACTGAAAATTCATGAACACCTGTCTACTGATGGGGAGTAATTAATTCATTTCCTTTTTTTTTTTCTTCTTGCATGTGCACCTTTTGCTTTACTTATCATATTGTCTTTATCTCAACTCACAAGTTTTTCCACTTTCTCCCCTCTAATTCTCTCTTCCATCCTGCTTTGGGACAATGACTGGGTAACTGTGAGGGTCTTAACTGCCTACTGGGATTAAACCACAACAACTAAAAAAGGGTTTTGTTCAGTTGCATAAAAATAGTTTAGCACTGGCAGGGTTTAATGTGGTGAAGGACAATATTTGAGATTCTCTGTAGTAATAAGATGGATATATTGATTATTGCCATAAGGTTATACATTTGCTTTAGCTGAAATGTCATTGCCCTCTGCAAGATGCCTGCCTTTGAGCAACTTGTCAGAATGCATGACATGAAAATGTTATTTATATATTCAAATAGAGACTTGTTTTAGTCTGTAATATGCTCAAAGAGTTCTGTTGAAATAAGAACTTTAAAAAATGCGCAGTGACCAAAAGTAAACACCTCAGACTGTTACAGCTCTTGCTATAGATGGAGGAGTTTACACGACCATGTCTTGGCACTACAAACTTGCCAGAGGCAAATTTGGATTCAGCAGTTATTATAATGTCTGAAAAGGGAGCTATGACAATTGCCAAGTAACCAGTGCTTGCCTGGAAATGTGCAAATGTAATGTCTAAAAGTAGTATGAAAAAGCAAATAACTGGAGATTAGGACCTGAAAATAACAGGAGAAAGGAACAAGAACAGAAGATGAATGGGGTATTGAAATAATTCAAAGTAATATTTAATTGCAAAGCCCACATAGCTCTCAGACCAAAACACCAAGGAAATTAAACTGTCATGGTAAATCAGAGTTGATGTATGCATTAAGGATGTTTGTGAGAGAGAAAAAGATGGTGAGTGAGATGTGTGACAGTAAATTGGGATTCTCCAAAAGGCCTGTAGAATCAGGTGCCAACATTCTGAGTCCTTTGCAGAATGACTGCACCAGAGAAGGAGAACTTACCCCACATGAAGAGCCCCATGTGTTCTGTTGTTATTCATAAGTTGCTTTTTGCGGTTTCTGTTTGCTCAGAAAATTAGTGACTTTCTACAAAAGGGTTACAGCATTGGTGGATGAAGAGGGACACCATATACCTGGACTTGTGCAAAGCATTATACACTGTTCCATGCAACATGGTTGTCTCTAAAATTGAGACACAGGACTTTACAGGTCAACCATTTCATGTACAGTGAATCTTCTGGGCAGTGATATGCAAAGATTTGTAGTCAGTAGCCTGATATCTGGCTGGAGAATTGTGACAAGCATCATCCCTTGGGTTTGGCATTGGGACCAGTATTATTTAATGTCTTTGTCAGGGATGTGAACAGTGAGATTGGGTGCACCCTCAGCAAGTTTGATGATGACATGAAGCTTGGTGCTGCAATTAATGAACTTGAGTGAAGAGATGCTATCCATTGAGATCTTGACAAGCTTGAGAAGTGGGCCCATGGGAGCCTCATGAGGTTCAACAGGGCCAAGTGCAGGTCCTGCTCCTGAGTAAAGGCAATCAAAAACAGGTTATATGATGAGTGGATTGAAAGCAGCGCTGCAAAAAAGCACTTGGGAGTATTGATGGGTGAGGAGCTCAAGATGTCCCGGCAAAGTGTTCTTGCAGCCCAGAAAGCCCACTGCATACTGGGCTGCACCAAAAGCAGTGTGGCTGACAGGTTGAAGGCAGTGATTCTCTCCCTCTATACTCTGTTCTTGTGAGAGTCCTGGAGTTCTGTGTCCAATTCTGTGGTCTCCAACATAAGAAAGACATGGAACTGCTAGGGCAGGTCCGGAGGAGGGCCATTAAAATGGAGCACCTCTGCTATGAAGACAGGTTGATCAGCCTGAGAAGACCTTCTAGCAACCTTTAGGTACCTAAATGGGGTTGATAGGGTTGATAGGAATGGGGAAGAACTCCTTATCAGGGAGTGTAGTAGCAGGATGAGGGGTTAAAGTTTTAAACTGAAAGATTTCAATTAGAAATCAGATATAAGGAAAAAATTCTTTACTGTGAGGGAGGTAAGACACTGGAATGGGTTACCCAGAGAAATTGTGGATTGCCCATTTGGGGAAGTGTTTAAGGCCAGTTTGAACAGGGCCCTGATCGACCTGATCTCATGAAAGGCATCTCTGCCCGTGGCAGGCAATTAGGGCTCATCTATTTTCCTACAATAAGCATACCCACAGTAACTGATGAAACATCACAGCCCCTATGCGACAGAAAAAGACATTGGAGGGATTGATAGACAGCATCATGGCTATCATGGACAGGGTCACTATAAACAAAAATATCTTTTAAGTAAAAAGAGCATAAGGGTACAAGTATGCTGTTTCTTCAGACAAGTCTACTGTGTAATCTAAGATAGGCTTGAGTGTCTAAGAACTTCAAGGTAATAGAGAAAAAACCTTTTTCATTTTCACTCCATAGTTCAAAAGCTGGAATTTGCTGGTTATCTTCATCATCTGCTCTTTATATTGTTGCAAGACAGACTCAGCAATAAGGATATTTTTCAGAAAAAAACCAGAAGCTGGCATCATGAATTCTGGTTCAGATTTCTTGGCATGCAGGAAGGAAAAACAGTAAGTTATGAAACAAATATATTATGAATCAAGGACAGCTGCTATGCAACTGACTATCACAGTTGCTAAAACCTTCTGTAGGTGCAGAGTGACAAAGCTCATCACTGACGTAGTAAGGCAGAGCCAGTATTAATGAAAAAAACAGCACTAACTTGAAAATCTTTAAAATGGTTGCAAAAATATGCCTACAGCTCAAGTGCATAGTGCAAAGCCTTGTGAAAGTGTTGTAGAAGCCTTTTACTTTGCACCAGTGTTCCAGGCTATGAAATGGATCATCTAAGATAAAAATAATGGGATTTTTACTTGGGTCTTTTTTATTTTTTCAGTCTGCACTGTACAATTTGCTCTCTATACAAGAAAGATGAAGCAGATGGTGGCAGAAGTATCTTAGATCACCACAGTTTCATTTTTTTTGGGCTTAAGATACTACTATTACCATGTGTAATCTTCCTTCCCTTGTGGTAAGTTTGGCTTAAATTTCAGTTGTTGTGGTTCTGTAGTTTCATGCAAGTAATAAAAATTTAATCAGTAAGGATGATAAATTCCATTGTTTTTTCAGCATTTCTGCAAAGCCAAATTATCATCATAATTTTATGATCATGTCCTCTTGCAGTCATGTTTATTAGATAATTTTAATATTTCAAACTACAGTATGGCACACATAAAACTCAGACCTTCCAACATACTATCCAAGTCTTAATTCTATTGTCTCACTGGAATTTTTTTGATTGATAGCATGTTATTCGTAACATATAGACCCAGAAGTGTGGTGCAGGACTATGGCTTCTATTCTGGGTAACTTCTCAAGAATACATACATGCTTTCGATCATATACTAAGCCCAGGGTCTACTTATATTTGCAACTAGTGAAAGACCCAGATTCTTATTGTCTGATCAGTGCTTCAGCTTTCCTCTTGTTTTCTGAATCTGTGACATGAAACAGAGCTAGAGGTGAGTTCTCAGGACACACCAAGGAAAAGAGATAAATTGCCAGTGTTACAAAGGGGGAATGGTCAACAGATCTATACTACCTGCAGAGGAATCTCTTCCAGGTCTGTTCAAAAATTGTAAGCATTTTGGGGCTTTCTAGCTTTAATTACAATTACATCTGTCAGCAGTTCCCATAATTAATAAACCTTAATTAAAAGACAAATATACTTTAGAAGTGTGTAATCCACCTTACAAAAAATGGGTATCTCCAATTAAATGTATAGATCGGTGCTGGATACCTTAGACACCACTTGTCCCCCTTCTTTAAGCAACTGTATGTTCATGAAGCTTTAATATATTTTCTATGAAAAATTGTAATTTTTTTTTTACTTTTAAAAGCCTACCAGTAAGCAAAACTGCCTAAAACCCCATAAAACCAGAACATTTACAATGAGAAGCATTTATGCTTGAAAGTATTTCTGTATCAGTATATGGTCACAATTTTCTGCATGTTTTCTGATGGTGGTAAACTTACTTTTTCATTTGGCAATGGTATTTTCCTCTCACATGAGTAGTGCAACTGAGAAAGTTATGAGCCATCCATTTTGGCTCAATACCAAGACTTGCGTCTTTGTGCTGTATGTCTGACAGCTTTTAATAGAAGTTGGATTTAATCCAATTTTATAGACTAAAAAGAAAAATGGATTTTTTTTTTGCTAGAGTTAGCAATCACAAAAGCACTGTGTGAGCATTATGGTCGACATTATTGGCCAGTGACTTCTTAATTTTAGCCATACATCCAAGAGCCAGCAGCAATTCCAGTTTTGCTATTTGGCCCAGAGTCTATTCTGGAGACAAAAATAAAAAGTTCATACAACCCAGTGATGCTGATCTATCTCAAGGGTATTGAACACATGGTCTCTTTTATGAAATTGTTAATAGGAAGATGCTGTATCAACAACTCAAATAAATTTCAGGTTATATAGCTCCACCAATAACACTTCCTTCATTGCCAACTCCCAATTTTAATCTAAAAATTAACCATGTTGGCTTTTTTTTTTTTTGGTGGCAGCTCACTCTTCGACAGGTGGTTTGTAAGAAATAAATGTGATGCAAGATCCAGAGAGCAAAAGTATTTCTGCACATGATACAGCAAATTAACAGAATGTTAATATTGTTTCAAGCTTCTGTACAACTTTTAAACATTGCACTGTATTAAGGTGATGGAGAGGCAAGGAGTGCATGGAAAATAATGACAGAATTATGAAAAATACTCAGAAATAAATGTCTATTTAAAATAAATATATAGGTTACAGATTTTTTCAAAACAGATTTATAGAAACTGCACCTCTGTCTTTGAGTCTTCGTGTCAAATAGAAATGTATTTCATTCAAATACAAACACCAGTTCATCGTTTTCCCCTCCCTTCTGGTATCTGTCTAATTTGTATCAACTACTTCAGTCTTTTCAGTTTCCAAACTTGATTGAGAAATAAGGACCAGACATTTAAAGACATTTGAATGGGAGCTGAACTATCACAATAAATTTTATAATCTGACCTAAGAGCAATAAGAAAAAAAAGATGATTATGACAGAGTAATGATCACAAGATTAACTCCTTAGCTGAAAATGACATTCAACAACAAAGTCATAAACATTCTCTTTTACTTAGTAAAAAGTTGTCATTCCCACATGATATCCTTATCTCCAAGTTGGAGAAGCATGAGTTTGAAGGGTGGACTACTGGATGGATAAAGAATTTAGTAGATGGGAACAACCAGAGAGTTATGATCAATTTCCAGTGTCTCGGTGGTGAATGGTGTTCTTAAGGGCTCTGTCTTGGGACCAGTGCTGTCTAGTATCTTTATCAATTACTAGAACAGCACAGCAAGATTAAGTGCACTGCCATCAAATTTGCAGATGACACCAAGCTGAGGGGTGAATTTAAATGTGAGCAACAGGTGGAAGGAGGTGATAAAACAAAGGTTAATGGCTTTAAACTAGAAGAGGGTAGGTTTAGTTTAGGTATTATGATGAAATTCTTTGCAATGAGGCTGGTGACAGGCTGGAACAGGTTGCCCAGAGACATTGTAGATGCCCCTTTTGCAGAAATACTTACTTAAAGGCCAGATTGAATGGGGCATTAAGCAGTCTGGTCTAGTGAAATGTGCCCCTTCCTACAGGAAGGTTGGAACTAGATGATTTTTAAGGTCTCTTCCATCCTGAGCTGTTTTATGATCCTACGATTCTGTGATTAGTCTCTCCTTTCTCATTATACTCTTTTCTTTTCCCTTTCTTAACTTTCCATTTTCCTTTCCACTTTCTCCTGTTAAGTTGTACTATGGGATGGATTAAAAAGGAATTCAAATTATAACTGCACAGCTTGTGATTGAGGACTTATATGGCACAACGGACAAGAAGTCCCAACTATAGAAAGAGTTAAACTGTCAGACAGCAGGAATGCCAGACAAAGTAGGCCTTCCTGAAAAGAAGGGTAATTTCCCTTGGTGATGGGGTAAGTAACACCCCAAACATTGTCTTGTAGCCAAAGTGGAATGGAATGACTCAGAGGCCACCTTTGGGTAGTAGAGCTGGTGCTGAGGTGTGGACTTCTAATGGAACACTCACTGTATCAGTGCTGGTGTAACTTTATAAGGAATTGGCTCTTGGCACATCTTTGCAGACTCCTTGAAGAGCTGCTTATGGAAGTAGGACTGCATGCAATCCACTGGGGGGTTTTGTTTATTTTGTTAAATATACAGTTAACCACAAACCTGTGCTTAATTTACCTCAAGAGGTACAATAAAATTCCTCTGATATGTGTCTTTTTTTCCTCTGTCTCCCTGATTCTTCCTATTTCCTCTCTGTTTTTCTGTTAGATTGTTATTCTGAACCAGGATGCTAGAAGTAAATAATAGCTCTCCCTTCAAATTTTATCAAAGCCTGTGTTTGTCCCAAAGTTAGTTCTGTCTTTGAAAAGGTCTAATATTGATCACAATCATAATAAAAAGTGTTTTTCATAGTGATGTTTGATTTCAGACATAAAAATTTACTTATTTGTATTGGGCTTCAAAACCATTTAATTATGACATATTATTAGTTAACTCACTTTGTGGATTTTTTTTTTCTTAATTTAAGATTATTTGATTGAAAATGTTATGAAATTATAAAAGGATTGCATTGAGAACAGATAAATAATTTGTTATGGTTTATGCTACAGAAATACAAAAAACTCCTAAAAACACCCTGAAATGTGTTTACTGTGTCATATGTTCTCCCTCTGTTCTTTCCTGTAGTTGTAATTCTAGAGAATTTTAATATCATTGAATCTGAATACTCTGATCCTCAGATTTTAATGATTTACTCTACATTATTTAGATATCTACCTATTTTTTTGTAATTTTCATATGATGTTAAAAAAACCCCAAAAAATGCCCAAAAAACTCCAAAACATTCTGTATGCAGATACAACATTTTTCCTGCAGTTGACCAGTGAAATACTGATCTGTTTTCCTCAGGAAACCAACTGTTATAGCATGATGTGTTAAGAATGTTATGGGCTAACTGTTAATCTCTTTTCTTTTCTTCTTTTTTTTTTCACTTTTTTGTGTATGAGTGATGTTCTTCCATAATTTTTAGCTGTGTTTGTCTATACATCTGGGTGATAATGACTCAATTCATCAGTCATTCTCGAAGTAAAATTATATATTCTGAAAATATCCTTTTTATTATACCTGTTATTCAAAAGATAGACTTGGTTTAGTCTATTGCACTTATAAATAGGAAAATTTAACTAATAAATGTTTAATTTGGTAGTACTGAGTTTAATCTTATTACTTCAAAAGCAATTTAAAAAATCTAGATATTGCTCATTGTTTGCACAGTGGATAAACCAGAAAGATTGAGATTTCTAAAGTTATGCAAACAACATGCTTTATCACATTTATTATGTTTGTGCTGTCCAATCATGCGTGCACATTTGTTCAAGCCTTCTGAACACTCACAAATTACAAATCAAAGTGCTATACCAGGGCACACAAACTGTGGGGACTAAGCACTTCAGTTCTTGCTTCTTTTCACAGCTGTCTACTCCAAAATAAGTTCATACATGCAGGTTCAGAATAATGACACTTATCTCATGTTTTATTTTCTTTAGTCATTTTCCAGTTCTATATTTTCACCTGAGCTTTAAGATATCGCTGAAAAAAATATACTTTTTAAAATTTATTATAACCTTGATCTGGATGGTTTGTTTGCATAGCATCTTAATATGTATGACAATAGCATTACCAACAGTGACTTCATCTTCTTTTCTGCTGTTAGTCATAAATACAGTGGGAAAATAATAGTTGCACATTTCTTTTGGTTACATAAGGTGGCTGGAAGAGCAGAGATTTATACTCAGTGTTATGAAGTTACAATGATGAACAATAGTGAATTTAGTGGTATTGGAATTCTTTAAAATCTTAAAGGCATTTAATTCCTTGCAATTATGCAAATGCAAACTTTTGTATGTGTATATCATAATTATCAGAGTGAGTATAGTTTATCATAATTTGCTTATGATGCTGCAGTTCTTGTGGACAGGAGAAAGGTATGGGCTGGTCAATAAAGGGTTCTTCTGTTAATTTGGTGAGTTTAAAATAGTAATTTAAGCTTCAGCTGTTCATATTCTCCAGCAAATATGACAGATAACAGAAAGTCATATTCAGCAGATTTAGCTTTTATTTTTGATTCAGCATTTTAAATCTCTGTGAATGACTACACCATAGCTTCCTAAAAATTCTTTCATTTGTTCCAATTTATGACAATTAAGGAAAGGGCTTTATAGCTTACAACATTATCTGAAAGCTGCATTTGGATCCATAGTAATCTGCCTTGGCATTTTAAAGTTTCATAGTTGTAGAGAATTTCTTTTGTGTTGAAGTGGTAAAACTGTATGGTAATTGGTCATTGTTTGCACTGCTGTACTTAGAAACATTTCACTGCTGCCATTATAATCTTAGTATTTCTAAGGCTGTATAATTTATCCATGAAAATTTGCTTTGGGTTAAAACTTGGCATGCAAATTGTGTATCCATTTTTAGATTACATGAGCTTCAAATAAATTACAGCTGTTATACACTTTTTTTTTTCCTTTTACTTCATGACTAAAAATTAGTCAAATCCTGACATTTAGAAAACTGAAATGAAGTTGTGGCTCTGGGATCAAATCCCATGAAGGGATGCAACTGAAGCTCTATATTTGCAAGAAGACATGCATATGCAAGTTTACACCCATTATTAAATACAGTTCCAATTGGGCGAAAAATAGACTCAGTCCACACATGATGCTGCATGCAAATATGACTGGTAAGTGTATAAACAGTCCTCTGGCTATTTGAATACTTGAGTCTTTATTTGCAGCACTCTATAATACTAGCTAAAGATTTCTAGTACTATTGCTATAAAAGTGCATAATAACAAAGAAATCAGCAAGGTACTGGTGTTAAAAATCAGTTATGGCAGAGTTGCAACATTAGAAAACTCATTTCATACTGATGCTAAATCAGCAACTTCCTAACACCACATCAGCTCGTATTTTATGTCAAATATTCTAGTTTTCTAGAAAACGTCACAGTATCTTCTAAATCCATATCACAATGAAGAAAGTGGAAAACAAAAAAGCGTTTGAATAGTGAAATCAACCATTTGTTAAACTACTGCAGAAATTTCTGTACTCAGTTGTCCTCCAAACATCAGTGCTACCAATGCAGGACCACTCTGTCCTGCAGCTACTTCAAGAGCAAAATATCAAATTTACCTGATTAGATAATATCCTTCAAATTGGTCTTTTATCTCAAACAGTAACCATAAGCAGATGGCTAAGGAAGAACAATGATGAAACAAGCAAATATTGTTGTGATCATTCTTCCAGTCTCATATCAAGCCCAGTATCCTGGGCTGCAGATCAAGGGAGGTGACTCTTCCCCTCTCCTCAGACCTTGTGAGACCTCACTTGAAATACCCTGTTTATATTTGTGTTTCCCGGCATAAGAAAGGCATAGACCTGCTCAGTCAGGTCCAGAGGAGGAAGACATGAAGGTCACCAGAGGGCTGAAGCATCTCTCCTATGAGAATGCCTGAGACAATTGGGGTTGCTCAGCCTGAGGAAGAGAAGACTCTAAGGACACCTTACAGCAGCCTTACTGTATTTAAAGAATGCCTAAAGAATATATGGGAAGGGACTTTTATGTGGGAGTGTAGAAATAGGACAATGAGGGATGGTTTTAAACTGAAAGAAGGAAGGTTTAAATTAGATGTTAGAGTAAACTCTTTTCTGTGAGCCTGGTGAGACACTGGAACAACTTGCCCAGAGAAGCTGTGGATGCCCCATTCCTGGAAGTGCTGATAGGCAATTTGGATGGAGCTTTGAGCAACCTGATGTACTGGAAAGTGTCCCTACCCATGACAGGTGGGTTGGAATGAATCCTTAAGATTTCTTCCAGTGTAAATCATTCTACAGTTCTATGATTCTACATACCACTATAAGGATTAGGTCATTTTTCAGTTATCTGCTGGAATTATTTTGACAATTCAGTAAATTGAATCCTTCAAAAGTACTTGAGGACAGTTCCTTTAACATCTACTAATTTATAAGCATGTACTTTTATTCTTTGATTGTTTAATATTTCTTCCCAATCTGAAAATTAATTAATTAAATATATAGCTGAAAAGTGCTCCAATAATTGAAAAAAAAAATTAAGAGACAATTTAAAAGTACTGAAGCACCTTATAAACTCTTTATTTTTGAAGTGATCACTTTTAGGAAAAAGAAGTGAGATTAAATTGAATTATGCTACTTTACATTTATAGGAGTATAGTGAAAATTAAATACACATAATATTACACAGAATCACTGAATCCATGAACAGGTGAAGCAAGGTCACTAGAACTAGTTGCCCAGGTCCATGTATTTTGAATATGTCCAGGGAGGGAGACTCTACAAGCCCTCTGAGGAATCTGTTCCAGTACTCAGTCACCCTTACAGTAAAAAAGCTTTCCTGATGTTCAGATGAAGCCTCCGTTGCTTTACTGTGTGACCATTGTCTCAGATCCTGTCATTGGCAACCTCTGAAAAGAGCTTGGCTCCATCTTCTTTGAACCCTATGTTAACATACTGATAGACATTTATAAGATCCCTCTAAACCTTGTCTAGGCTAAACAGTTCCAGCTTCTCAGCCTTTCCTCAAAGAGGTGTACCTTTCCCTTTGTCATTTTTGTGGCCATTTGCTGGACTTTCTCCTGTACATGCATGTCTCTCTTGTACTGAGGAGTCAAGAGACTGACATAGGACCAGGCCAGACATTTCATCACAGAAGTTTACCAAGTTGGTCAGGCATGACCTCCCCTTGCTGAAGCAGTGCTGGCTACTCCTGATGACTTTCTTGTTTTTACCATCCTTGGAAGTGTTTTCCAGGATTAGATGCTCAATCACCTTCCCAGGGATTGAGATAAGGCTGACTGGCTTGTAGTTGCCTGGGTTTTCATTCCTGTATATCTTGAAGAGAGGAGTGGTATTTGCCCTCAGCATTACTTGACAGTAGCTGTACAATGACATGTATCATCTCCCTCGATACTTGTGTGTGTTTCTCTATAGGGTTTGGCTGGCCTGCTAGGGCCCATGGACACATTTATGTCCAGGATGTTCAAGTATCCTGTGACTTGATCCTCCTTTACTAAGGGTACATCTTCCTTACATCAGTAATTCCATATGGCCATTGGGATCTATGATTCCTGAAGACTGGTCTGCTAGTAAAGACCACCAAAGAAGACATTCTGTAAGTCAGCCTTTTCTATATTCCATGTGACCAGGTCCTCCACTTTTCTGGGCAATGGACCTGCATTTTCCTCAGTTTCCTCTTCTCTCCTATGTACTTGCAGAAACACTTCCCGTTTCTATATCACTGTTTATATAGAAGTACTGTATTTCACTCCTGGTAAAAAAAAAAGAATGAAATGTAGACCAGAAACTCATTGGAAATTAGCCATAACTCTAATTGTATTGTCACAATAACAACTACAATCCCTACAAAAGATTGAAAGTAGCTGTTATTACTCATACAAGTTAGGTTGTGAATCTGTAATTTTAAAAAAATATTTTAAATGTTACTCAAATTTCACCTTCTTTTATTGTGGGATAAAAACAGTACAGAGGATGAAATAAGTAGTTTATCCTTTAGTCTGAGTGACGTATGTCATATAAGGTGGTGATCAGAGAGTATCCTGTGTAATTTGTGCTATCCTGGAAATACTCAGTATATTATTTTATTGTCAGGACGAACAAAAAAACCCCAAACCCACCACTACAACCATAACCACTAAAAACTTTTAATTTTAACATCATAGCATATTGTAGTTGTAACAATTTTTTTAATATGTCTTCAATGTAAGAGATATTTTAAAGACCAATTAAGTCAAGGATTTGTTCAAAACCCCATGTGAATCCATTATTAACAAAATATATATAATCATTACTCTTTTACAATACAACACAAATTGGGAAAATACATCATTAGAAAGATGGTAATTTTAGCAAGTTAGAAGCAATGAAGGTTTCTGTATTCCTAGATCAGCTTTACCGACAAAAGACCAGATATACTTCAACAATTCAGCCTACATTTTATGCTCTAGTCTTGTTAAAAGATCTGATAGTGGTTCAAAATGCTTATATTCTTTTGTTCATAACTGTATATTCTATATAGTCCATTCAAAAATGGATTAAAAAATATTTGTGCATCTCCTGTAAGATATCTGGTTCAGAGGAGACCAAACTGTTTTTGCTGTTTTATGGGTGAAAATAGAAAATGAATCCAGAGTGTCCCACTACATCACCTAGCTTCGAGACTTGAACATGAAAATTCCAACCTAATAACACACTTAAATGTAGATTTCTATTAAACAGATAAGCCATTCTACATGTGAGGAGAAATGAGTGATATTACTTGAAGGGCAGAATGATCACATATCTGTTTATTTTAAGACCACTCGGAGTCATCACAGGTGGTGCTGGATCTAAACACAGAAAAATTTCATGACTGGAACCTTAATCAAGAACTTCTAGACAATGCAACAAATCAAAGATACTAGATTTCTGTAGGTTACAAAATAGTATCTATTAGAAAAATGGTTTTATCCTATTTTCAGACGGCTTTTTTAAATGTTTATTTTCTGATACTATTTTTAATACTTTCTATCTCAATACCTTCTTCCTCTCTAAATGGTAAGCCTATTATAATAAATACCTAAATAATTTGTGAGGGTTGTATCTTATAAACAGTTTAACTGAAATAGAGATAATGAGCTGTGTCTAACATTAGCCTAATCACAGGGCTATAAAAATGCAGCTGTACCTTTTTCTGGTTATATTTGGGCTTGGAAGTTCTTCTAGTTATTTTGGATTGGATAGTGGCCATCTTATTAAATTCTGCTGGACCAAAGTAATCTCCATACAACACTACCTGAAGGCTGAAAAGCACAGTAACAGTTGCTGCATTGTGGTCCCCTGTAGTTACAGCTATAATCTTGAAAGCTGTTCAGTATTAATGTTAGACTGGGTTTATCTGTGTGCTAGCCTAACGATCCCTGCTTAGAAGATGCAGTATGGAGTCATCTGAGCAATTGTACTTAGTCCAGGTTGTGTTTAAGAAGGGTTACAAATGTCAGCTCAAAGACAGAGACAGCTATAATAGACCCACAACTGCAACACATCCATGAGTTTCAGTACTAGGAGGCTAATTTAATTCTGTGGCTCTACTTCAAAAAATGGGAACTGACCATATCAAAATGAATTGAAATACAGTTTGTGTGTTGTTACTGAAAATGAAGTCATTCCTCTCTCTTTCAATGCTGCACAATGCTTACAATTTCTAGTGATATTTAATGCAATGTTAAATGTGTATGGTAAACTGAATGTAAATAATCTACTCACATTGTAATTGCTATAACAATTCTTTGTTCACAGTAAAATTAGCAGAAAGTAATATTAAATCCAAAGTGAATATCAAAGCAATAAACAAAACTTTATTAAGTATTTAAATGTACCTCTCTATACTTGTAGAAATTAGAGCCTATGAACACAGACAATGGGTAATGAAGGTATCTATTGCTCTTTCGTTGTACAGTTCAATACTTTAATTTATGTCTGTAGAGATACAAAGTGATTTATAAATCTTAAGCTTTGCAATTCCAGAAAAGCCTATTTGACTGCTAAAATCTGTTCTGTTTGACTTTATACATTACAGATCCCCACTAAATTTGCTCTAACAAGCCTGTATCAAACAGCCAGTGAAGTAGCTCCTATCAGCTTCAATAAGGTTTGTGTTAGGTTTAAAGTTGTTTTGTTTATGTGGTTTTCTTCATGACCCTGAGACCTGACCAGTGCTTTAAGGGATGTTTATTAAAATTGCAGGGAGAAAAAAAAAAAAAAAGTACAATCTTAATAATCTAAAAAAGTTAAAGAAATTCAAAATATATTACTAGAGAAAATTCTTTAAAGCAGAAAGAGAAATTTCATCTTTGCAGAAATAGACAAAATAACAAAGATAGAAATTACATATTTAAAAGAGAGTACTTGGCATTCCATCCACAATTGCATGTCTACTACAGATGAAAAAAAACTGAGAAAACAAACAATTGAAAAATTCTCAGGGCAAGGAATCACTTCCTACAGGAATAGTACTTTAGACTTTCAGATGTACTGTAAAAACAGTAAAATAAAAAACCAAACCAACCAACAAAATAAACAAACAAAAAGCATACAAAAAACCCCAAAAAACCAAACAAACAGAAAAAAAACCACACATAAAATTAGAAAAGGAAAAAAACTAGTAGACAGTATGAAAAAAGTGAAAAAGAAGATGGTGGATCTGAGCAAGATAGAATAAATTACCTAAGTTTTTAATGTGTGACTATACAAAAATTTGTACCCTTATCATACAGCCTCCTTACATATCTGTCAGTAATTTTCTGCCATATATTCAGACTCTAGAATGATGAGTCTTGTAGTCTTTGCCTGGGGTTCTCCTACTTGCTATGTTCTGGGCCATCTTGCCTGCAAGGTCTGTCTCCTCCCCAGCGCTTCTTTAGCTGAGATCTTCTTATAGTCACAACACAAACAGCAATTTTGTGAAGGTAAAGAGAATAAGTTAACACTTTGAGAGCTGCCCAAAGTGTTGATAAATAAATAGTGTTGATTTGAGGTATGATTTAGGGACTTATTATACAGTGCTACTCTGAGAAATGTTTGAAAGAAATTGACAGCTTCAAAGAGAAGATCCTGAATAGGCTCCTCTTCAAAAACAAGGTGGTCACAGTCATATAATCACATGTGAGTCATGTTGCTGCATCTATGATTGTCTAAGGATAATAGATAAGCCAGACCTTGTAAGGAGAGGTAATATGTTTATTATACTAGAAAATATACTTGGAAAAAGCAGAGCTGCTTGTCAGTTGAAATCCCTCCTAATGTTGTTATATATATATGACACAATTATGGATATATACCTGCAATGGGGCTTTTGTGCATGAGAACTTTCTGTTTTCTGCTAGTGGAAAACTTGCTCTAACAAACAGCATCACCTCTCTATAAACCTGCATAATAAAATCATTGACTTTGTAATTGAATAAAATGACCTGTTTATTTATTCTGTTTCCTGAAGGCCAAAGATGTCTCTCAAAATTTTACTATCAAATATTCTTTTTAATTTAATCTAAGATTACAGATAGTTGTAAAATGGCCATAAGAACAAGGTCTTTATATTTTTATAATCCTCGTTTTGATAAATGGCTCAAAGAAAATACTAGGTAGAATTAAATCCTCCACAATTTAGAAAAAGGAGTGTCTATTCAGAGGACTATTCACCTATCATTATCAGTGACTCATTGCCATCAAAAGCAGAGCCATATGGAAATTATACAGTACATACTAAAATAAACACATTAGAAATAGAGTTCAACATTGAAGCAGCTAGGCAACAAAAATCTGTGAAGAAAAATAACCCCTCTCTCTGAGAGCAAAGAAAAATAAGTGCACAGCATTGTTACATACATAGAGAGAATTTGTAAGGCTAAGAATTTTGTTGTGACAGCACAAACAACAGCTCTCTGCTTCTTAAACCTTTATATGATGTTTCAAAATGGTGTACACCTAGTTATTAGAGCTTCAGAATAAACTAATTAAGCACTTCATGGCTCCTCTACACTCATGAATGCCACAGAAACAGTCACCGATGAAAAGCGTATTATTTACTCATGTTCGTAACTGAGTTTTAATGTGTGTTAAACATGAAAATCCATGCATGCTGAAAAGAGAATGTACTCCACAGAGTGACATTCAGCAAGTGCAGTCAAAAGGCCCAAGCTTTTCAAATGTTTGTGGACTCAAATATAAGAATGGCATCCCTGGAAAACCAACTAGTTGTCTTAGTCTTACATATTTTTCTGCTACATAGATGAGAAATTTGTTCTCTATCAAAAAGAAAGGAAGGTCTGGGGTAAAAAAAAGCAAACAGGACACTAACCACAAACCAAAAAAAATCCAAACAAAATCCTCACAAACAAACAACCCACAACCAAACCCACCCAGAACCAAACTTGACTTTTGGCTAAACTTTGTTTTCATCAGTAGATTAAAGCTCATTTTCTGCCTTAGTTTTTTATTCACACATTAAAGAAGTATTACTTTGGTGCAATGCCAAGCCACTGTCTTCCAATTCAGAGAAAGCAGGGTAGAAAGCTGTATCAGGAAGACAATGGAAGAAAAAAGGAGAGGAAGAGAATTCCACAAGTTTTCCCAGTTCTATCTGCAAGGGTAGGTGGAAAGAGAATGTTTGCTTCTTCAAGGATACATTATAAAAAGAGCCATGAATCAGAATATGTGGAGAAAAAACTGACTAAGAAATTATAAGGGAGGTCATGAGAAGGAAAAACCTGATCAGCCACACTAATTGGTAAGATGTGCAGTGTGAAAATGTTTATGTCTTCAACCAGGAGGATAAGGATAGGAAAGGAAACAACATTTCCCTCCTCAATCCAAACAATGAACATTAAAAAAAATAACCAGAAACAAACGTTTAAGCAGGAGTGCCAAAAGGGCAGAGCAGTCCTAATGGTGCTCAGAAGATCCACACACGTGCCCATTCTTGTAAACCTGTCTAAAGGTCTTTGCTCAATCTTCTGACATGCTTGAAAAAAATTCTACTCTAATGCCAGTCAAAGTGTTTCCAACTTTACAAAAGTATTTCCAGATTTAACACTGTCAAAAAGTAAATGCTTCACACTTCAGAATATTTTCTGACATGCATTATTTTTTTTTAAACATTAGGAGAGAGATGCAGTATTTGTAGACAATAGAAAAAATAATCTTTTTCTACCTCAGTGCTGACTTCTATTTTTCACCAGTCTATTTTCAGATGTACTGTTAGTTATTTCTAAAATTTTGATATGGCTTACAGATCTAAATTTAGTTTTTTGAAAACTATTGATTTTTTTTTCCTGGGACATATGAGTTAAAAGGTATTTAAAATCCCCTAAAAAATGTTTTTCTTTCTCTCTATTTTCATTTCCTTCGGTATCTTGTAATTATTACTGTTTAGGTGAAATCTAGATATATTTAAGAAAGACATTAGCTTTCAGGGAGTTTAATACTTTCCTTAAATAATCTCCTTATAACAGGATTTGTTTGATTTTTCATTTCTTTCATTTTTCACTGAAAGAAAATGGTGGTCTTGTGAAAATGAGGCACTGCATGATTGTATATAAATGATCTGTCAGAATATAGCATCAACCAATGTGAAATGTTTCGAGTATGCTTTTAACTGCTACATAATGATTGCTTTCTAAGTTTGCCAAAGAGAAAGGAAATACTGCCAGCTGCCTCCTCAGTATAAAATATTAAATTAAATGTTTTTGCACAATAAAATAGATTAGTTTGCCTGTAACCACCTTACTGCTGGGGTTATGAAGAAATTATGATTAGAAATTGTTGTTGCTAAACTTTGCAGTCACTGATTTCAAAAAGCTTCACTATCCTTTCAATGAAGGAATCTACCCCAGTGCTAAAATACCAGCACTGCTCACCTAACTGCATGCCTTCTAAAACCAGATCTAATCAGATTGCTTGGAGGAAAGCAGGTCAAAGGTGAATTTATTTAATTTATGTATAACAAGTTGTTTTCTTCATTGAATGTGTAATACAATGCATTATCTATATAGAATTTGATATATTGAATATAAAAAGATACCTTAAAAAAGATCAAGTTTATTGAGTTATGTATTTAGAAGTCAGGAAATACTTCAATGTCAGTTATAATAATGTCATAATAGTGTCATCTGAAGTGTTTTCTCTGCTGCATATATTCATATTTATATATAAGTAAACATTATTTTGTGAAATACCATTTAGTACACTGTGTACCACTGTTTAATACACTGGAATTTGGGTCACTAGAAAAATATTTTAATATACCATGAGGGATTATTGTACCCCTGTTTTAACTATGCACAATTGTTGTATTTATTCCCTTGTTGTGACAACCTATTTGGACCATAATGTAACCTGTAGAGAAGCTTTCATTTGTCTGTTGTTTCCCATCATGTAAGTGGATAGGAAGGAAAATTAGAAGGGACAGTGAGATGCTAGCCACAATTTTTTTTTTATACTTGCCAGATAGAATGTTTATGGGGAAAATTAGGACTTTCATTCTGGGAAAAGAATGTAAAAAGAAATAATTTGGAATCTAAAACATATTTTATCCACCGTGATTTTATTTTTATCCATCCTCTTGAACACATCCTGACTATAAGTTCTTTATAAAAAGACAATTTTACTTGCCTTCTTAAGGTTTATGACCACTGTTTCCCTTGTGCTGGCTCTGGTTTTGTTATTGACCTGCTGGGAGCTACATCAGGTAAATAATTTGGCTGGAAATTAACCCTGCTGCCCACTTCCCTAAAGGATCAGTTTTTAGCAGCAGCAGCAGCATATATTTTACACTGAAATGAGTCTGTGGAACCCAGAGGATCATACCTGAATGCTTGCAATCACAGTTTAGCTAACACATTTGGAGTGAATATGTTCCTCTTTTTGCACTACACCATTAAACTCAAATTAAGAAAACCATCCTCACTTTATCAAGGAAATGTAGTATGTGGGAGAAACAACACTGGATTATAAAAAGGAAAACTATTACAGCTGACTGCCTAAAAAGATTGCAGAAAATGATGTCCTGCTCTTTAATTAGCACCAATACACCAACATCCTCCAACTTAGTCCTTACTTACAGCTTTTGCTCTTGGTTGACCTGGGCAAATATATTATGCCACTGTTTTCATCTTCCTCCTCTGTATTAGAAAAAAAAAATAACGGAAAAGAAAAATCCTATTTTATAGTAGAAGATGATCTATATGCAATGTGTAGGCAGAGAGGAATAGTGAAAAGTCAACCAAGCAGTTATTATAATTTTTAGCATCAGCTACCTTAAGTTCATAGAGAGGGGTGGCACAAATAAGGCCTTTCCACAGTTGCTTCTTGATATTAGCAAGGGAGAGTGTGCAGCATCCCAATGAACTCAGAAAGAGAGATCAATTTCTTTAAAGTACCAGTCATCAGAATCAAGCTCACTCAAGAAGGGATGTAGAATACAACTGTAAAATGCCTTCCTAGATTTTTTCCCCCCTTGAATAAGAAGCACAGCTGTGACCTATGCTGAGGGTGTTTTGGTTCCCAGTCCTTGATCACTCCATCATAGCTCTGTTCTGTAATCCTCAGGGTACAGGAGTTTTACTTGGAACATCTTGTAGCTCAGTTTATGTTTAAAAATTGTAAAAAAAATTACATGGAGGACTACTCACAGAAACTGAGGTCAGTTCCATTCCTGCCATGGAAGGATCATTGTTCATAATTCAGTTTTCCTAACCTCCAAAGCAGGCTGGCTGCATCCAGAATTATCTGTTTCAAATGGTCCCTGACCCAGAGATTTTTTGGGAGAGTATTAGTTGGCCTAGACAAAATAGATGACAGGGACTGCTCTAAGAATTAAACAGTGCAATGATCTAGTCCCATGCCTGGAAATGTCCTCTGCCATCACTTACTTTCTTTACATAGGTACAGCATGTAATTTGAACTGCCTCTTTGGGGAAACCTTGCAAAACTGATGCTCTGTGGTACTCAGAAACCCAGAACACGAGCCTGTCTGCAACAGTAATTCAGCTCCTGGTTAACATCAGAAAGTCTGGACACCCTTGAACATCTGCAGATCCAGGATATCCAGAGGTTGCAAACTCCAGGACTTAGATTTGCTGTACATTTACAGTAAATCTGAAAACTGTTTAACTGGTAAAAATTAACTGCGTTCCTGGCAACCTACATAATGAAGGTGTCCAAAAGTTATTAGGCTCAGTTTCCATTGTTCTACTACACTTCTACAGACATAAATATATTGTCAAAAATACAGTCAAAAATACAAAAAAGTTACAGTGAACCTTGCATACATACGATGTAAAGCTACCCCAACTTTGACAATACTTTGGGCACTGACTCCTGGAAGATGTGAGACTGTACAAGAAGGCAGATTATTTGATACTCTTTACACATTTATACTTCCCATTTTCCATTTCCATCTTCTTCTTCAGACATTGTTCAGAAATAGATTTCTGGTTTTATCTTCTTTCATTTGAGCTTTGTACTGCCACTTACAGAAGTAGGAATGTCAAGGGTTTTTTTATGCCTTATTTACAGTCTAATTTTAGATCTGCTCTAACAAAGGAATGAAACAAGCAGTAAGGAATGGAGGAACTGATGAAAGACAAAAGATACTGAGAAAACACAGCTGTTCAATTAAAAAAGTGCACATCTGGATATCTCCATTTAACATTAAAAAAATATGTATTTAGAAACTAACAACAATGGTAAAAATCAAAATAATTTCTCAGCACCTCATTCTCATTTAGCACATTGTAGAAGACAAAAAATATACAGATTATTTTATACAAAAAATTCAATTCTCTTCTGAGCTTTTTCAGAATTTCAGATCATCAGATGGTGATGAATGATGAGTGCTTTTTGTCAAATTATTTTTGTCAAATTACTTTCATTTAAAAACATAAATCTGAAAAAATCCTGTGAATTTATACCCAACTATATGACAGGATCTCAACTAGTTGTTAAAACCAAGTTAAACTATATCAGATTATTACATGGCACACGACAAACTAGGAAATTTGAAAAACAGGAGTCTGAGGAATAATTTAGCATATTTTCTTTTTTGCATGTCTGTTCTTTTCTTAATGAAGTAATACATTATTTGTATTTCCTGTCATTACCTTCTTATCTTTTCAAATGAACAGAGATCTCTTCAAGTTTTTTTAAAGACTTCTCCACATCCTTCCTCTTCACTGATGAAAAAATGATGACTGAACTGTCAGAAAATATGTATTTAATATCTCTAGTACAACTTTCCATTATAGACCCCTACTATCAGGTGCTTCAAAGTGTGCCAGACTTTCAGAGCTAAACCTTTTAACTCCTATAAGAGGTTTAGATAAACTACATTTATTTTCTCATTTAAAAAAATCTGTATAATCACTTTGATGAGATTTATTTTATGAAAAAAAAAAATTAGAAATTATATCACCCTCAGGTTAAAGAACAACGTTATCTGTCCCTATAAGAAAAACCTATCCATGTCTGGCCTATACTTTCCTCAAATTCGATTTTTTTTACAATTAAGAGAGTCTGACATTAATATCAAGGTTACTGTCCTTATGAATAATGTCTCCAAAGCTAGAACTGCAGTGGTAGGCAGAAAAGGAAGAAATAACAAGATGGGAAACAGTGTATGGTAAACCAAGGTAATGATGCAGTGAACAAATACAGGATATGCTAGCAAGAGGAAAAAACAGAACAGTGACTGACCTTAGTGTACATTTAAGAGGGACACAGAATTCTTCCAAATCTAAAATACAAAGCAGAAAGCTTTATCTAGAAGTCTCACTCTGCAGAAAGTAATATTTTAGTAGGATGTGTTTTCTGCTTTATAGAGTATATTAACTAGTAATGAAAAGATGATCAGTCATACTATATAATATCTTAAATACAGCAACAGAAGTTGTCTTCTGAGCACTCAGTAAAAATTTAAGCACAAGTCTAAGGAATAGTGGTCCAAGTCTTTTAGATGTCTAAAATTAGTGCCACTAGTAAAACTATTTTTCTAGGCTATATTCATCCTTAACTAGAGGAATAGGAATGTAGAAAAACTGTTGTAAGCATCAATGTTAAGATAAGGTGCATTACACTTTGAAAATGTAACTCCTATGGAGTGTGTGGGAGATGGAAATCTACATATAAATGTTTATCTATTCATCTGCTCTGCTGTGATTTTATAATTTTCTTTAATGAGAAAATCCACATTTTCTTTAAACCCCCATTTTTCTTTGTTATGGGTTGCTAAATCCTGCAGCCCAATAGACACCTGACTGCTGCTGCTCTTTGCCTCCACATGCGACCAGCCACAAGTGTGAGCATATATTTCCAACAGGTACATATGCAAGCACACTAATACAATATGTATGTAAATATACAAAACATTTCTTCTGAAGATCATTTCACACAGCAACCTTCAGCAGTCAAGGAAACAGGAAACACTGAACAATTCACTGTGTTCCCCACTCTGACAGAGCTGTATGTGTCCAAAAGTGAGAAATATATGCTTCTGTAAATACATATATATGAATCATTCAATAACTTATCTGAAACAATGAGTCTATCTAGTAGCTGGGCCTGGATCATTTCATGTCTAGTTGCCTCACACTATCTCTCAGTCAACCCTCAGATCCTACAGTCCCTCTAAAAGTTGGTCTGGACATGCTAGTCCCTCCAGTAGACAAGTTTTCCATCTGTCTCACTCAGAGATTACACACATCTCTGGTCCCAAACTGTGGCCATCCAAGTTTGACATTTCCAAGCCCTTTCTTTTACTTGTTGGGTAGTCCAGATTGATATTCACCAGTGATTATATACTGACTTGATAACCCTACCTTCCCTGGCTACAAGCCCTGGAATCACCTGGGCACCTGTCATCCCCAGACTTACTATGGGTACTGGCATTCGGATGTCCACATGCATGCATATGCACCCACAAATACTCATGCACACATGGAACAAACAGCCCCCGTAAAAGGAAAAAAGTAATTCAGTAAGAAGGTAGAACAGTCTCTGATAACCAGGCGCAAGGAAAGAAGCATTATAATCATCAGCCTGTGTGCGTGCAACTGTCCCTTTTATTCACCTGTCCATCCATTCCAATGGTAGTTCTTCCCCCAAAACTACCTTGATCCCTCCCTTTACCTGCCTTAAAGATACCATAACAAATCTTGTGCAATCCAAGGATGATATCCTCCTTGTCCCATGAATTCTACACTCTGGGCAGTAACCCCCCTTAGTCTGAAAGGTGATCCAGAGAAGTGCTTCATGACTAATCCTTTTTCATACCCAGACCATGAGGGTGATGGCCTTCCTGTGACAGTCATGAGAGTAGCAGGGAGCATGGCTGCTCACATCTGTGATTAGTTTATTCCGATTCCTCTGCCTGCGACAGTTCATGACCAGAGGTAAGCTTTTTATCATATAATGATGTCCAGTACACAGACATATTTCTGAATTAATAGATTGTGTAGATGCCCCCAATACTCATTCGGCGAATATCTGGTTTTGATAAGCTGAGTGCCATCCTAAGCACAGGAAAGTAGGCAAAGTTTTCCTGCCTCCTGTTTCTGGAACTTTAGTCTGTAAATCTTATCTAACTGGAATTCAGGTGAAAAACTTGCTTATAGAGTGCCCATGCAATTCCTGCCCTTGCAAATTTGTTTTGAAAATACTTAGTAGAATGTGTTCTGCTATTGGCATCCACAATGTGCACAACTACATGCAGCATTGTATGAAGAACAAAAGCTGCTATTGCATATTTCAACAAATTCCTGAAAAAAGTGCATCATACAGTTTAATACATGTTATTCAACAACAGTCTCTGATGACTTTCACTCCATTTTTCCTACACCATCATGTTCAACCGGTTCACTGAACCATATTCAACAAAAAGGTTAGATTTTCAATGTTCAGCATACAATTACAGATGAATGCAGCCTGCCCCTTTGTACATCCACAAGTTTATTTACTTCTGTGGCACTATTTAGAAAAAAAAAAGATTTTTTAAATGAGGTTCATCCATGCTGACCATAGTTAAAGCCAGTTGTTGCACTAAAAAGCAGTTTAGTCGTGAATTTTGCTTTATTTAAATATTTTCTTTAAAACCCCATTAGAATCCAATAAATTTGGACACAGAAATAGTTCATTGGTTATTACTTTTTCCTCAATTTTGTACATGTAAAGCATTTCCGGTGACTGTATCTATTTGAATGCATCTCTTTTTATTTCTGAAAATGAACTGAGATATAATACAGAATTTCTGACAGATCTGAGCTGCAGTAGCTTCATAAGAGCTCATGATAAAATCAGGTCATGTAGATTAGAGGGGCGTGTTATGTTCAGGGTGTCTCTTCTTATTTTTCATGTTTTCCCTCATCATGTATGGAAAATGCTAAAAAGGGAATGTATGCCCATCAAATACCTTCCAAGAGATCATCTTTGATAAGATGGTCACATAGCTCTGGGACAATAATTTGAATATCTAATATTATGTCGTACATAGCTACAACAACATCCAATATTCACAACTTTCGTTTTTTTACAACTATTGCATGTGTGACACACTACTGCCTGTGATATGAAATAAAGAACAAAAATTATGTATTACACAAGAGTTAATTTTAGAACAGTAGAAGCTCCTGTCAGAGAAAATGTTATCATCAAGGAGAAAAGTGGTAGCAGATTCAAAGTGCAGAATGATCAATACTCAAAAAAAGAAATAAAAGGCAAGCTCTATACTGATTACCTTTCCTGTAACAAATGCAAGAAGAAAAGCCCAGAATAACTGAAGGCATGATTTTTCTGCATCAGGACTCTCTCTGTGTCTATAATGTGTAAAGGAAAATGGTTTACAAAAGCACACTACTAAAGAATAGAGTAATATGTTATGCTATTTGGGAATTAATATATGATTTTTTTTTACTGCAATGAGAATAATAAAAGAAGACACAAACAAGAAAATATGTAATAAAATATTTGTAAGATGATCAGAACACCAATATTCAAATTTTCAGTTCCTTAAAAAATTGAATGAATCACAGCTGTGGTATCTCTAGTTACAGATGTATGAATCAAGCACTAGAAAAGCTTTTTATGTTTTCATTTTCTTTAAGCAACTAGAGGAATAGATTGTTTGAACTTCTTTCCAATAAATGAACAGCCACTTTATATGACAGCATCATTCAGTGATGAAAATGCCAGTAGTCTAAAAGCTGTAAACGGAAGTTACGCAGTATGTAGGCTGGGCTTTAAACTACAGTGTTAAATCAGTGATATACTAAGTAAATTAAACTGGTTGAAAATGTTATACTTCTCGAGCTGTCTAACTTTCTAATTCAGAAAGACAGAAACAACTTCTAGTGCGTGTTTTGGAAGAAAAGAGGCAAAAAATGTTTCTAGTACATTAGTGTTGTCAATCCTTCAGCACAGAGGATAGACTTAACTGCCACAAAGGCACACAGTTCAAGAAAATTCATGTCTGAGTTTCTGGCTGAGGAGATCAGCTATTTGTAGCTCAATTCAGTTGTGTAATCATAGGTCTTTAATGTCTCTTCACACATTCCAGAATAACCTGCTTGGCCTTCTGCTGCTGACCATCTAAGATCTATGTTTTTGTAAGAGAAAAATAAAGCAAGATCTATGTGGTTGTAAGAGAAAAATAAAGCTGTCACTATATTTTCTGCGAGAGAGAAATAGGATTTCACACTGATGTGGAAACAAAGAAAATCCAAATTGTAGTGCCTTGTAATTTGTTCACCATTAATTCTTTGATAGCACAGCTTGAAAAAAAACAAATTAATCTTCTGTGATTCATTAATATCATTCATACAGAAAGGCAGTAATTTAGGTAAATAAATAATTAGAAATTTACCTATACATAGTGTTAGATAAGTAATAAACTTCAAGAAAAAACAAATGCATAGCAGACATCTTTTTTATATTTTATAAATGTCTTTACGACTCAATGAAGGGAGCAATTAAAAAAAGAAAACACTGAATCTGGATTATTATTTGTTATTAAATTGGTAGAAGCAAAATTTCTAGGAGTAAGGAAGAATTGTAACATAATAACTTGAAAAAAACCTTAGAGTACTATAGTTATGGTAAATAGCTGTAGAGTCAGTTATATTCACAGCCATCTGAAATCTTTAAAGCTATTTTAAGAGTGCAAATTTGGAAAACTACATCTTGATTAACACAAAAAAAATTGTGGTTTTTTTTGCTTTATCATTTCAAAGTAATGGTCATCTTATTAATTTTTCAGAGCTCAGTGTTAATCAAGCTGCCAGAATGTTGAAGATGTGCAATAAACATTTTTTGATAAGATTTTTAAGAGATCACTTGTGAGTAGTCCATATCAGAAGCTAACATTTCATGTCTTTGGATCATCTTGAAAGAGAAAAAAAAGGCTGATGAAATGGGCTATATATTGGCTGAAGCACAGAGAAGTTACAGTAAGTAAGAACTAAAATATGTTCAGTATACCATAAGAAGTATCACATAAGAAAGTCAATATCTGCTTTACTAAAGGAAAGCACATTGAAATTAGACAATATACTGTTAACCTCTGCATTGTGTAATCACTAAAAAACAAAATCCTTAGTGTTACATACTGCTAAATAGCTTTGATACACCTGCTTCTACCTTCCTGGCTTTGTCTTATTTTGCGTGACCTTGCTGTATTGGACCCTGCACTATTATATAGCACAACTATACCACAATTAGCTTATTTTTCATTTCTTTTCTATAAGCATGGAACGGCTACTGGTCTTTCCACACCAACAGGGAGAAGAACTGGAAATCCTGAATATGTCCCTCTGTTCTTCCTAGCCCCAGCTGCAATATTTCTTCTTTTCCCTGGCAAAATGTTGGAACAAAACAGAGCACTGGGAAATCAGTGTGAAATCAATAGATTTCAGGAGAGAAATTAATCTGTAATTGCATAGTGTTTCTCATACCAAAATAATTCCCTTTGGGGAGATTTTCATGTTTCTGTGTAATAGTCCACAGCAAGAGAGTAACAATCCTCAGGGGAAGATCCAAGCTCCCAGTCTTGAAAAAAGATCAAATTATCTCTGCAGAAAAAGAGAAAGCAAGCAGGAGAGTGTTAATAAAAAAAAAAAAAAGAGAGAGAAAGGCATCCTCCCACTCTCACACTACCCTAAATCCTTCCAATTCTTTGCCTTACAGCTTTGTGGCATTTTGAAACTATATGATATTAGGACATCAAAGATTGACCAATATTTGAAAGAATTAAAGGATCTCCACTGCAGTAAGTATCTCACATACACCAAATTAAGAATTTCTGTAGTTGGGAAAAATAAGTGGTGATTGATAAGGACTAATAAAAAAGTTAAATACGGAGACATTTTTCAGTATTTAGCTACATGGTTCAAATTACAACAGATGATGCAATTGATTTTATGACTGCCACAGAAAATAATGATATAAGATAATACATCTATTGTGAATGAAATAGAATATGACACATAAAGATTTAATTTTATTTCCTAGATTTCTGTACTGTTAAATCAAATAATAATATCTAGATAATACAATTGAACAATCAATACTACTTAGATTTGAAGTATAGGAAATATATGTGTAAAAAACTCAATAGTTTTATATGAATTTATGAACTGATCTATGAGGTAATATTTTACATTCAACAAAAAACATATATTAGCAAGTTTTCTTTGCCCTAGTCTCTTCCTCCAACAGAATCAAGTTAGAAACCTAAATTTCAGACTCTGATGTTAAATGATGTGATAATATTATCCTATTAACTGTCATAAAAGTAGGAATGATTCCTGGAATTCTGCCAGTTCTAAAATTAATAATTTTTTAGACAAAATAGTAAGAAAGACTGTAATAAATGATGATGAAAGCTCATAACTGGAACTGCAAGACTGAACATTGCATCTCTAGATCAAATTGGAAAGAGAAAAAATGAAATTTATTCTTACACTCAGATTAAGAAATTCTATTTCATTTGGAAAGTGAGTAATATTTTCTCTGTAACACACAAATGTATGCCTCTGTACTTTCATGTTGTGGTTGTGGGGTTCTTTTTAATCTAAAAATTGTAATTGAAATTTTTTTTCCAAGAAGATGTAATATTACATGATTGTCCTTCTAAGGAGGACATATATATTAGATAATTCAAAAAACCCAAACAAGCAAACCAGAAAATGTGTATATGAACTTAGAAACAAAAAAAACCATTAGATATCTGCATGTGTTCTGTTGGAATAAAGCTGTGCCATAACCTGCTGAGGCAATAACTGCCAATTTAACTACTGCTTCACTATTTGCGTACTACAGGCATATTTTAGTACTAAGATCAGATATTTCAAATAAATCTTGCTTTGTGCATTTCACAGACCAATACGCAACAACTCACAGCATTCTCTTTGGTTCTTGTAGTGTAACATCTGTGGAAACAACAAATTATCAGTAAAAAACTGCTAAAATAGGAAAATTATGGGAAATAAAACAGTATTGCTAAGGAAAAAAAATCCAATAAAGTATTTGGATATGAACATGATTACATAAAGGGTTGTAGAACCAGTTCATGGAGGTGGGTTTTCTAGAGAAATGCCCTGGAGGTCCTAGATTGTATTTGACAGTTTTTTCTAGTGAAAAACTAAATATCAGAAAGAAACAGTAATATATTGATATGCCTATTTTTAGTGAATAGAGTCATAAACTGGGATGAGATCTGACCTTGAAATTAGAACAGTGAATTCTAGACACTGAAACAAAGAAACACAGGGGGTCAGGGTTAAAATTTAAAAAAAAAAAAAAAAGTGGATTTCATATTCTGCCCTGATTGTTACTATTAAAGAGATGCTTTATAGTGAAATTGAGAACATGATGTGCTTCAGGGGTTGGAATTGGGCCAATGCTGTTCAACATCTTTGCTGACAGCATGGACAGAGGGATCTAGTACATTCACTGCAAGCTTGCTGACAGCACAAAGCTCTGGGGTTCAGTCAACAAGCTGGAGGGAAGGGATGCCACCCAGAGGCACCTCAACAGTCTGGATTGGTGGGCTTGTGTAAATCTCATTAAGTTCAGCATGGCCAAATACTAGGTCTTGTACATGAATCAGGACAATCCCAAGCACAAGAACAGGCTGGGAGGAAAATAGGTTGAAAGGTGTCATGTGAAGAAGGAATTGAGGGCGTTGGTTGATGAGAGGCCAAACATGACCCTGCACTGTGCAATTGTAGTTCAGAAAGCCAATTGTACCCCAGACTGGATCGAAATCAGTGTGGTCCGCAGGTTGAGGGAGCGTGGTTCTTCTCTTCTGCACTGCTCTGGTGAGACACCACCTGCATCCAGCTCCAGGGCCCTCAACATAAGAAGGTCATGAAACTGATGGAGTGTGCAGGTGGGTCACAAAGTGGGTCAGAGGGCAGGAGCACCTCACCTATGAAGACAGGCTGAGAGATTTGAGGTTGTTCATCACGGAGAAGACAGGGTCTAGGAAGATCATATAGCAGCCTTCCAGCATCTAAATGGGGTTCCCGATGGAGCTGGAGAGGACATTCTACAAAATCATGTAACAACAGAACAAGTGGGAATGTCTTTAAACTAAAAGAGGGTAGGTTTAAATTGAATTTTAGAAACAAATTTGTTACTGTGAGGCCAGTGACACACACACAATGCCCAGAGACATTGTAGATGCTCGTTTTGTGGAAGTATTTACCTACAAGGCCAGCTTGCATGAGGCTTTGAGCACTCTACTCTCGTGAAAGGTGTCCCTGCCCAAGGCAGGAGGGTTGGAACTAGATGACCTTTGAAGTTGCTTCAAATCCAAACCATTCGATGATCCTATGAAATTCTGTAAGATCAATGAGTGACAAAGCATAAAATCTAAGTTTTGTGATAAGAAATTTAATAAATTTTACTTATTTTAGCTTTATAATATTAACCATTCAGGATAATATCCCTCAAATTTGAAAATAAAGTCAATCAGGATTAATAAATTTTAATATCTACCACTCTGATAATTACAACTACCACCACTTCTTTTCTTTTGTATCCTAGATTTTTTTCCCTGAATTTATACAGTACCCTGCATTTACTGGAGTAATTTGCAAAGCAAAGCAGTTTCTTTAATGATGTGCTGCGCATAAGATTTTGAAAAGCCTGGAATAAAGTTGTTCTGTTGGGTTTTATTTTTTGTTTGGTTGTGGGGATTTTTTTTGGTTTTGTTTTGTTTTGAAATATATTTTGGAGTTTCTTTACAGCAGTTTCATACAGGTGTCACTATGAGCCACAATTATCAATGATTCTTTCCTTCCCTTTCAAGAAGTCCTTGTGGAAATTTAACAGCAGCAATTCAGAAATAACCTATATGAGCTTTCAGAGCAATCCTGTCTTTGAAGTATGATTTTTCCTTTAGTCAACATTTACAAAGTCATAAAGATTTCTTTCCATTCTATATACTGGGATATATGTTTGCAACATATAATGCAGTTAGCTGCTATATTAGGAACTTTCTCTACCTTTCATTCCGGCCTTTTGTTCTGAAAATTTAATGGTGTCCTCTGTAAAGGATACTGGACTGAGCTGTGAAATTGGCAGTTGAATTATTTTCAGGAAAAGGAGAAAGAAACTTTTGGCCTTGACCACATAAGGAGTTTCTAAATTAAACCAAGCCAGAGCTTCAAAAAGCAAACAGTAGGGCACAGGTCATGTGTGCATGTTTGAAGTCTGTCCTGTAGTGTGTCCTCATCACCCTAGACTTTCTTAAGCATACTAGTAATTAAATAGTGCCTGTCACCACAAGACAGTCATGAATCCATTCTGTGACATGAGTTATTTGCCAAATGCAAGTCTCTAAGGCATCAAGCACCCTGTATAGTGCTAATAGGTAGCTGCTGTATCATTATCTCACAGTAATTTTGGATATGAAATATGTCTTGCTGTTATGTTACCAAAATATGTGACCTTTTGGTCAGGAATTGTGAAATATGAAGACATTCATCCAATATCCTGTTTTGGTGGGTTGTTTTGTGGTGTTTTGTTTGTTTGATTTGTTGTCGTTGTTTTTGGTTTTGGGGGTTTGTTTGTTTTTGTTTTTTGTTTTTGTTTTTGTTTGTATGTTGTTTGTTTTGGTTTTGTTTTTTTTTTAAACCACAAATACACAATAGGATTTAGAATGAAACCATCACATCAGTTCTTTGTGTTCTAAGCATGTATGTTATATGTACTAATGATGCTCTTAAAGAATTTACTGTGTATCAAAGCAAATAATGGTATGACTTTATGCTGCTTTTTCCATTCTTGCATCTATAGCCTTTTTATAATGAGTTAGTTAGGATGCTTCCACTAGAAATAGTGGGTTTTTAACATTCTTCCATGTAAATTTTTTTTCATGCTATCCACTGCTGAATTTCCACCAAATTGTATACAAGACTAGATTTGATATTCAGTCTTTCTGTTTAATATGTAGAACATAAGGAAATTCTGTTTTACAAATAGAAATAAAGTGCCTGGAAATAAAGGCACTTCAATGATTTCAGAGGATCTTAAGACAATTTGTTTTCTTCCTACTTGTCACAGGGGTTTTAAAAAGATTTGATAACTTTCTCATTTTTCAGGCCTTGAACACAAAGGAGAGAAATAAGTTCTTAATGATTCTCTTTAAGTTCATCTATAAAAATAGTTTGGTGCAGTTTCAGTAAAGCAATGGGACTTGATAACTTTTTTTCCACAGACCTGTATCCCCATAGAGAGAAAGACGATTAAGCTAAACAATTAGTTTACATTGAAAGAAACCCCAAAGAAACAGAAGGCGAAAACAGATAAATACAGAGAAGGGAGGACAGGGGGATGCTAAGAAATGCTATTTGTAATTTGAGATAAAATATTTTTTCAAATTGATGCATTATAAATTCCTTCAACTTTCAGTGCAATGAAGCTGTGTAATGTAATGCTTATGGTTACAGTAATTTTGGAATATAAACATACAGACATACAGATATAAAAACTGGTCATTCTGTATAGAATGACTTCTCCATGACTCTGAAGTGAAAACTCGAGCAAAGAAGATGATATGAGGGGCCGTAAAAGTCCAGGCACATGATGATATTAGAGGCCTCAGGGCTATATTTGTCAATTATAATTTCCAGACAGGTACAAAGTGAGGACCTAGAGCCAGTTTTGGAGATAATAGGATGAACAAGGTAGGAACCAAAAAAATCTGAAGGCACAAATCTTGCTACCACTGCATAAGCTTGTTTTAATATTGCTGCTTTGAGGAATCTATTATAGATATTAGGAAATGATATAGCTATTTTTCTGTACATGAATATTTGGTTTCTACACTTATGTAGTGAAAAAGGTAGTTGCAGTAACTATGGATATATACTATACACCTACCTCAATTAATGTGCGTGTCTGTGCCTGTGTGCATGTGTGCATCTGTGTGTCTAGAAAGCATATTTGAACTAAGTGTGGGTCAACCAATAGTCTTGACTAACATTATTAACTAGAATATGATTTCTCTTCTGCTTCTCCCCTCCCCATACTTGATTTGAGGGTGTATAATTTACTTTTTAACTTGGATATAAAAAATTGTTAAGAAAACTGCATGTATCATATCATCCAAATTATCCCAATAATATTATTTTCCTGAGACATTTTCTCCACATATTATACAAATAAGTATGAGTACTGCTAAGATTATAATATCAGGAAGTATAATATTTTTTTTTTGTGTGTGTGTGTGTCTAACTCAAAGGTTAGTGGTATTTATGTGAAGAAAAATATTTACCAGTGTTGCTTATTTCTTTGACCTACTGTCAGCAGATGGAAGAGGCCATGCACACACAATCAACAGAAATTGCAAGAACAGAAGTGAAGCCAATGGTGCTGGAATGGCACTCATGGGGACACTAAATACAAGCCTGGAATTACAAGAGCGATGTTTTCAGAACAGCAGCTTGTGCTTGCAATTTTTTTTTTCTTTCTGGCAACAGTGTTAAAATATTAGCTTTGAAAAAAATCCAAGAAGATTTTGGAACAGAAAAAAACACACTCACAGAGAAATTCTCTCTCCTACTATATTCAGACTTAAAAATACTACAGAGATCATTTACTATTTTACTCAATCCATTTTTCATTATTTTTTTTCTCCAAGCTACAGCTATACAGATAGGAAAAATAAAGGAAAATGAAAATATGACAATAACAGAAATAATTACTATTAGCAATAATGTGTTAAAAGAAATATACAAAGGAGAGAGAGAAATTATATTCGTTTTGACCAATAGGACAGATAGTTTATAT
The DNA here is from genome assembly GCF_031753505.1 of Anomalospiza imberbis. NCBI lineage: Eukaryota > Metazoa > Chordata > Aves > Passeriformes > Viduidae > Anomalospiza > Anomalospiza imberbis. Next base: position 101,047,677 of record NC_089682.1, on the reverse strand, counting down.
ATCCCTTTCTCTGAGAAGAAGTAATCTGCTTGAGAGGTAAATACATGTTTTGGTTTTTTTCCTTGTTCAATCATATGTTTAAAAAGAAATACGTATGACCACACATATATTAAAAGGCAATGAAACAGAAAACCAGACAAAAAGTTAACATATTTAAATGCATCTCAGACTATGTTCCCTATATATTTATAATTTATATGCTGGAATGTGACATCCCATCTTTCCTTTTGTACAACACAATGCAATAACAGGTGTTTTTTTTTTTTTTTCCTAAATTATGCTTTTGCAATTTATTCATATTTTCCCAATGGAGATAATGTCACTTGAAATGTGCCCTTGTTCAGAGTCAGGATCTAACTATCAGAAATATGCCATGTAATAGCTGTTATGCCCAAATATTCTGTGGGAATAGAGATGTAAATTTCAAAATTTACTAGACAAGGTAGGGAGAAACACTAAGGATAAATTTACATCTGAGTCTGGAGATATACAGCTGTTTCTATCCAATAATCAATTATGGTATTAAAAGGACTCCCTCTATCCTTGATAGAGATGTAAAACCCCAATGTTTTCAGGCAGTAGTGCTGTAAGAGATTGAGGGTATGGTGGCACTTTTAGATGGACCTGGATACCTAACTGTATTTCTGGATTGTCTGTGGACCAGACTTCCAAATTTATTTGTTTTCTGGTTCTGATATGTTACTTCTTTACTTACAAAGGGAGAGAACTTAATAAATTAGGAGTAAACTTTTTCAATTTTTCTGACAGTTTTATAACAACAATATAGTCTAATGACATTTTCAAGATTTTCTGTAGGTACACCAAGTTATTTTCAAATAATCTATTAATAATATGATTACCAAGAGGAACCCTTGCACTCTGTGTAACCCCCACATCCTTGGCAGTCATAAGAAAATAAATGTTCTCTTTTGGGAGAGGCTCCAGTGTATTATGAGTGTAGGCAGGAAAATAGTAGCAGGTTACTTGGTTACCTCTGCTGCTACTTATGTCCAAAATATTTATGCATCAATTGAAAAGAAGTGCATCCTAAATCTTGGAAGACTGGTCCCTCCCCTCCTTCCTTTAGCTTTTATATTTGAGTTGATGTCGTATGGAAAATCCCTTTGGTTAATTTGGGTCGGCTGACATGGTTGTGTCCCCTCCCAGGACCTTGCCCTCCCCCTTGGTGGGGAGGAAAGGTGGGGAGACAGTGCTGATGCTGTGTCAGCCCTGCTCAGCAGTAGCCAAAGCCCTGGGGTGTTGCCAATGCAAAGCACATCACTGTGAGGGCTGCTAAGGCAAAATGAGCTCCATCCCAGCCAGATGCAGCACACGTGGTTCCTTTGTTCATGTGTAGATATTTATTTGATTAAAGAGTCTCCAAAGGTGATATATAGTGATGTGTGTAGATACAGTATTTTTAAAAAAATATAACTGGGAAATGTCTTCAAGCTGTTTAGTAGTAGCTGTTAAAGGTGGTCAAGGGTTCTGCTGATAGTGCTCAATTATATTTGTTAGCTGTCATCAGGGGGTATGTGCACAGCTTCTCTTATACTTTTATCATCAGTTGTAAATTACTAGAAGAATTGTACATCCAGAGAAAACCTAATATTTTTTTTCTCCAGATGTTTTAAAAGCAGAATAGCTTTGAGAGATATAAATGCCTCTCTTTCTATATATAGATACACACACATATATATTTGCAAACCTAAAGGGTATTTTATGTTCCTCCATTTCTTCTGTATTTGACTAACTCAATATTTCTATACCCCAACCTAGCTAGAGGCAGCACATAAAAACATAATAAAATCTCAACATTAATCTGTAGAAAAGAGTTTATATCTCAGTCACCATCCCAAACACTGCTATGATGTTAGAGGAACCTATGGTCTTTGATATTTTATCATTTGCTGAGGTTTTCCCCTTGAGAAGAAATCAAAAAAGATGTAATAGTAAACAGAATGAGAGGCAAAGAGGCATAAAAAACATAGTGTCTTACTTTTGGGAGTCTAGTTCTTGTTCTAGTGGAGATAACAGAGAGCATGGACACTTCTGACAAAAAATATGAAGGAAGAAATGTTCAGGTTTGATTTAATGATGATGAAGCCCAAATGGTATTTGAAATTTTTCAGTGATAAAGTTTTGGAAAACTTTCTATAAAAATATTTCTAGCAAAGCCTATAATGGGTTAGGTAACATACGATGCTGCATTCAGAGTAATGTAGAGAGTTTAATATTTTGAGGTCTTTAGCACTATTTATGTTATACCCTAGATATAATGCTCCTGACTCTGTACTTCCACTAGACTTGATTTCATAGTTGCGTTCTTTTTGTTTCTAGTATCAGAGTGTCTTCTCTGATCAAGGCAATATAAATACTGTCTCTTTCAGTCTCTTCAAAGTATTTTGTGGCTATCTACATGGACATTTATCCACACTTTCCCTTTCACCCTACAAATCCTCTTAATGAGTCCCTGTTTTCCCTTTCGTAGAACTTCTAACGGTATTCTTTTATACCTTATTGTAGCTCAGTCCTGCTGTTCACTACAGGTTATCAAGTGCTAGCTCTAATCAATCAGACCAGACACTGATTCAAAAGGCTCTTTTAAATTGATTCCATTATTCATAGACCACCATTAAGACCATCTGTGGCACCTTAAGGAGTCACTCTATAAAATTTTTCAGAAGAATTTTTCCATCTAAAATTCCTCCAAGGAACTTTGAATTAACCACATTAAGGTAGGCTTATGAGTCTTTTGTTGTCATTCATGGAGGAAGGAAGAGGAGGATAAAAATATTTGTGAATTACTAAATTGCCAAATCCTGGATCAAAGGCCTGAAAGAGCCTGTAAGGGGGGGAACAATAGAACTTTGTTTTATAGGACTGGATTACTTGTATCTGTTTGTTACATTTTAATGAGACTAGTAAAATTGCAATTACTGCAAATGATAAATCGAAGTAATATCTACATTATATCCATTCCTTCCCATTATAGGATTTACACAATTTTCAGTTTAGTGTGTGTTCTATTCAGTACATTCTCACATTGCTGTCTTCTAAATTTTAATCCCTTTGTGTTTGTGGCAAACATGTTTTTGTCCTTGTTTGATTTGGATTATGATTTGAAATTGGTTAGACACATTGGTCTAGTGAATTAACTGAGGCTAAAGAATTGTAGAATTAGCTGTAGCAGCTAAATCATGAGGGCCTGGTGTTCTCTCTTACTTCATGATTTAATATTACAACATGAGACACTAAACATGAAGTAGATATCTGATTTTGAAAATAACAGTAGAAGATGATTAAAGCTGATATTTTCAAAGCTGAAATTCAACAGAATTTCCAGAAATGGTCCATTGTAAGTTCCTGCCTTACTTGCATGTAACTTGGATGATTTTTTAAATGTACATTGCAGCTAAAAGTTAAATATTTAATAAATTTAATTCATTCAGAATGAAAGAATGAAAATGAAAAAGATTCAGAACAATTTTATTTAAGAATTTTCATATGATGTTACAAGGATCTGAAATGAAACAAGAATTCAGATTAAAATAAAATATATGCTACAGCATAACTTATAGAAATTGCAACACTTTCAAAAATGACAGCGATCATTCAATATATTCTATATTAGTAGCTATAGTCACTGAAGAATCTGTGCTTCTGATCATACCCAAATTTTTACTAGTTCCTGAACTTTGTGAGACTGTTGATATGACGGACCAAAAATTAGGTCGTTTCTTTTTCGCTTATGGCTCATATGGGAGTCTGAATTGTGTGTACATCATTCTCTTTCTTAAATTTTATTTGAAAGTATACAACTGGTAAAGAGAAGGTTTTATGACTGATTTCCAGAGAACAGTGGTGAGAAAGAGGAAAAACCACATCAGAACATAAATTAACATTCTGTTCTTGAAAAGAGGTTGTCCTAATGCTCTGTAGTACATTAAGTTATTTTCTGTTCCATGGCCATGTGTTGTCACCTGCAGTTATAATGCTTTTCTCTCTTAGCTGCAAAACCAGGCTGAGGAAAAGCCATCCGAATCACAGAATCACAGAATGGGTCAGGATGGAAGGAACCCTAGAGGGTCATATGGTGCAACCTCCCTGCTCAAGCAGGGTCATCCTAGAGCACAGGGCACAGGGTTTTGTACAGATGGTTCTTGAGTATCTTCAGTGAGGGAGACTTCAGAAGCCACAGTGCAGGTGAGGAAGGACTACTGCACATGGAATCAGTCTTCACAGTACCATCAGTGACTGAGAAGTCCTTTTGCTTCATAGAGCAATCTTTTAAATCCAGGGGGTGTTTCCACCGTACCCCTTTTGTACGTCCAACAACTGTTTCTTTTATTCAACCACTAAAAGATTTTGAGATCCTCCCCAAGTCCTCACAACTTCGTTAAATTACCACTGATTGGATTTCTTTCAATGGATCAAGATTTTTTTTCTGCTCCTTGTGACTCTGCCTTCATTTGTCCCTGTGGTATTCTGTCTCAGATATTACATTTTCTTTCTTATTTCCAGACCAATTGAATAGACATTTGAGCAGAATAGAATAGTCTTCTCCATTTCCTGTGTTGTCTCACTTTCTTCTGGTCTTCCCTTTACAGGCAGCAGCAACATAACTGAAATACAGTTTGCCCTATAATTATAAAAAAAAAAAAAAAAAAAAAAAAGAATTTTTTCAAGTCATGTTTTTCTCCCTACCCACTAGAAACAAAGTCCATTACTGACTAATTTAGGCATAAGTGCACCGAAGTTTTAAAAATTTTCCTCTTCTAATTTTCATAAGTGTATCCTCTCTTAATTTCTCATAACCTTCCTAGACACTTCCTTCAGATCTTTCTTTCTCCCCAAAGCATATATAAACAACTAGACATAATTTTGGTGTCTGAGTGTGACGTAAAAAAATTCCTTTCTATGCACCCATGGATAATACTAGTGGAAAATCAACTTTTAGATTTACACAGGAAAGAGTTTTCCTTACAATTAAATTTCTATAATTTTTTATTGATTTGTTTGTTCTACAAACACATTGATTTGACTGTATGTTCAACAAATTGTTAATTTGATTATTCTACAAAGTGCATTTCCTTCCACAGACAAAAAAGTAAGAACACAGAAGACCCAATATCTTGTAGACTAGAGTACCAGATTATAGTATCTTAATTGCTGAGATACTAGCCTGACTACATGCACTTTGTCTAATTTTTTTTTTTTTTTTTTGGGGAATTTTCCACTTTGTACAAGTAAAAAATGCTAAATGGATAAAGACCTGTGCTGTTTTCAGCCACTCAGAGTAAATATCACAACTACCAGTCTCTTCAAAAGTGGTACCTTCCTATGAATAGCTGTGATGTCAACATTTGGTATTGACACTGATAATTTTGAAGCAGCACAAAACTTTACGGAAATCATCTTTATGAAGCAGTCATGAGACATATACTGGTTCATCAAATCATTCCTTGGGAAAACATAGATCTACAAATAATTCTGAGAATAACTGGCTGTTAGTAAGTCTGTATTCATTTTGTTCACTGTACCAATCCACTCTATTTGCACCATACCAATGGAACCTGGAGTAGAGGGAAGTGTAGTCATGAGCAGTCTCAGCTCTGTACTCTGTTTCCCATGAAATGTTTCATATGGAGTGTTTGGTGTCTGAAGGTAGCCAAAGGAAACCTCTGACATTTTTGCTTTTAACGTAACCAAAAAAGTTAGCACTTTTTTCACCATTAACAGTGGCGGGGGAAAAACCACAAAACAAAACCAAAAGGCCAAACTGATCACTTGTACAAAAGAGATTCTTTAACATTACCAAAACCACAGGTGTTACTTAGAAATTTATTTTTTTTTTTTAAAGACAAATCAAGCAACCAGGAAGAGAAATTAAACACATGAGAAATAGAAAAGTTGTTAAAAGATAAAGTATTCAAGAAAATAAGGAAATAGCCAAAGTAGAAATTGTTGGCTTTAAATCTCTGGGAAAATATTTCTCACCTATGATATTGCCTACATGTATAATAAAGTCATTATTATTTGCTTAGCAGATCCCCTCACTTACAGTATTATGGAATGGTAAGGATGAAAAAATATTACTAAATTGAACTTCAGTACATGAAATAACAAATAATGTTTTTTATTATTTTTGATTTTAATTATTTTGATTACATGAAATAAAAAATATTATTTTTTCACTGAATTTTATAAAGGAATTTTTAACTAAAAACTTTTCAGCCTGAAGAAAGTGCTAAAACAATCCATATATGTTTATTTCTTTAAAAGTTTGAGATGAAACAAAACTAAAATGTGCTTCAGTGATATCTATGAGAATTGAATGTCTTACATGCATTTTCAGAGCTGCCAAAATCATTATTTCAAGAAATGATATTTTTATGCCAAATAATAATTTAAACTGCATGGCAAGACTCAGTACTTTCTCAGTACTTTAGTTAGAGCACTCAGTGCCATGTAACACATGATGCAAATGTGTCTGAAAAAAACACATTATCTAAAGGATTATTTTGCAGTCAGTAAACTGAAAAGTGATTTGGGGATAATCTTTCATTGAGTCAGGTATTCATACAAATGCATAAATGAATAAACATGGCTTCCACTGAAAATTTAATTAATTGATTATATCTTACCAGCTGTAAATGATGAGAGTGATACTTCCTTTTTTCTGACATTAGATTGTACTGCTCTTTTGGTTACAAGCTTTTAAGGCTGAAAGAAATTTTCTAGCAGAATGGTGTGTGTAGCAAGTATCTAATGTTGGCAACAGTCCCTGGGTTTTGCTATAAATGCAATATGCTTTTTGGATGAAAGGGAATATGCGTAGAGCAAGTTAAAGTGAATTTTGATGAAGAATTTAATGCAAATCAAAATATTTCCATAAACAATGAAGATCACCAAATGACCAATTCTGAGAGATGTGGTTGTATTTGTGTGCTTTGTTCTTACATCTGATGCAAGATCTTCCCCATCTACTCGACCCTTGTGAGACCCTACCTGAAGTACTGTGCACTGTTCTGGTGTTCCCACCATAGCAAGGACATGGAACTATTGGAGCAAGTCCTGAGGGGGAGACATAAAGTTCATAAGAGGACTGGACTATCTCTCCTGTGAAGACAGGCTGAAACAGGCTGGGATTGTCCAGCCTGGAGAAGGTTGCGTGGAGACCTCATAGTAACTTTCCAGTATCTGAAGGGGGCTTACAGGGAAAGGCAGAGAGGGGCTCTTCATCAGGAGCTGTAGTGATAGAACAAGGCGTAATAGGGACAAATTGAAAGAGAGCAAATTTAGGTTAGACATTAGGAATAAATTCTTTACACTGAGGGTGGCGAGACAGTGAAACAGGTTGCCCAGAAAGGTTGTGGATGCCTCAAGCCTGGTGGTGTTCAAGGCCTGGATAAGCCCTTGAGCAACCTGGTCCAGTGGGAGGTGTCCCTACCCTTGGCATGAGGGCTTGAGACTAGCTGGTCTTTAAGGTCCATTCCAATCCTTTAACATTCTGCAACCAAGGCAGTTCATTGCTCCAGAAACTTTACTTTCTTTTGCTTCAACAAAAGCATGCTAACTGAAAAGCCATGACAATGTTTGAAGCATATAGGTCATTTGCAATCATGATAACTTTCATCACTATGAGAAGTACCTTGATTACAACAGAATGAGAAAAAATAAAGTCTTGCTGGGGAAAAATATGAAAAAAAAAAAAAAGAAGTAATAATTTTACTTTCAAATTCTCATTTTTGAAAGGAATAAAAAACCCTACAGCATAAAGAAGCTGTCTGAACTGTCAACATTATTAAAATACCCCTTTCTTATTCTGTGTATGGCTGCCTCAGGACAGTAACTGAAGAGCATCAATATTTATAACACTTTTTCATGACACTGATAATAATGTCACTTGCATGAAAACAAAGAAATATTTAGGTTCAGATTCCGAACCTTTTCTAATTATAAAGAGATTGTCAACCCAAGGATTTTTGATAGATATCTGACATTTTTGAGAATAACTCTGGTAGGTTTTTAGTAGACATCCCATCCTCTGCTAAAGGATACACAACACAAAGCATAAACCTTTTCAAAACAGTTAAAACACTTCAACTAAAGTCTTAAGGCATTAAGTCTAAAAGTAAAAGTACTCTTTTTTTGTGTCATCCTATTAGTACATCATTTGGTGTCCATTAGGAATTTTTTGTTTACTTAATTTTGTTACTACTGTGTTACTACTTTGGTGAATTATATAAAGTTAAAACACATGACATAAGAAAAAAAATCAAGACAATAGATAACATAATATAATATGAAGTGTTGGATCTGGATAAAAGAATAAAAAAGAAATGAAAGTAAACATGGTCTTGGAAACACAGAAATCTGCAAATGGCTACTACTTAGTGCATTCAAATTTGTTTACATTGGACTGTAATTATAAGTTTGTTTCTCTGAACATTTTGAATAGGTTTTGACTGTTCTTTCTAATATTCCTCTCTAACGTGAACAATTTTTTAGCCAACACCAAAATGCATGGCTGTGGTCTTCCAGTTTTAGGTAACAGATTCTGAGCTAATAGAGAGTTGACTGTCAATCAGGCTTCTGAGAAAAAATGTCCACAATTACAAGGTTAGGTGATCTATCAGCTTTCTGAATAAGTCATTCTTCTTTTGTTAAGTATACTAAAAATTAAAAAAAAAATCAGAACGTGGATACAGCAAGGACAGTGTTTTACACTATGGTTTAGCCCTGTCAACATTTTCAATGATACTAAAAATCGAAATGTATCTGTTTGCAATGTAATTTTTATACATAAACTTGGATGCTTAATTCAATTGCCAAAACTTAAATGTGTAGAACCATTTGAAAAATTCTGTGCTATGCAAAACATCAACACAGGGCTTGAAAATATCACATGGAACTTCTTCTTGCTTTGCCCCAAACTACTAGACTCACTAGAGGTTAGGTCAGTCATCTCCAGTTCCACTAAAATTTTTTTTGTTCTTGCAAGTGAATCGAGTTTCTAGTCAATGTAGCAAACAATGTGTAGAGGGATCGTCATCCATCCAAGCAGAGATATCTAATTGAGGGTGAACTGAAGTTTTCCTCATTCTGATTATGCTTTCTTTCTCAGCTCTGTGTTTCTACAAATACTCTGACAGTTGCTGATGGTGTAACTGTTGGGAGTCTTACTGTAAACCAGATCAGTGAAACAAACCACATTACAAAACAAGAAAGAACATATATTTTCATTTCCAGAGGAGAAAATGAATACAAGACAACATTATCAGTCACATTGTTCTGATGATTGCTCCTTTGTCTGCATTATCTCTGTGATACAATGGTAGCAAACAGTACAAAAATTTCCTCCCTACAGTGACTTAATTAAGCAGGCAGGAAATAAAAAAAAAGAAAAAGCTAATCCAAAACTGTACACATTGCTAATTAATTTTCTGAGAGATGTAGAAAACAGGTAAGTAAACCCTTCTAACATGTATTCAAACTAAATTTCTTTAATCTAAATGAACCATATATGGGTTTTATTACAATTAAGCTCATTCATTGGATAGAGTTGATGATCCAAATGGAAAGATAGATGGTAGTCTGAGGCAGAGCTTAAAAACAGACATGTCAGTAATACATATTAGTAGCCAATGGGTAAATACTATAGAAGATATAGGCTCAGTGGTAAAAAAAGTGAAAGGATCTATGACATTGGAAGCACAAGTGTAATGGAAGGAGACAGGAGGAATAAAGAAACAGAGATAAAGATGTCGTGGGAGAAGACCCCACACATCACTGGCTGGGAAAATCCCTAGTGGCTGCAGAGTGGCATTCTTCTCCCAAAGAAAGCATTGTTCTCCTTGTACAGCCCAATGCAGAGCCTTGGTTTCCCCATCTATCCACCTTCCCACTGAAGTCAGACATATCAAATCCATCTTGAATACACTCTGCCTGCCTCATCTGCATTACCACATTCACAATCTCCAATAAACTGGGAAAAAAGTCTTATCCTCTCAGTCTACATTCTCATTTTGATTTTGGATGTGACTTTTAGCACAGCTGGGACTTGGTGATTCATTCCCAAACAAATGCAAAAGATCTCATACTCACCTCATAAGAAAGGTTTCTCAGAAATATCTCTAGGCTAAGGTGTCTGTGTTGTAGACATCTTCCTGAGAAGTTCTTTTTCATGTGTGGCAAAGAGGGAAAAGGACAGGGATAGTGGTAGGTGACTGAAAACATGTATGGAAGCTGTCTGTTCTTCTTTGTCTTTTTTCTGTTTTTTTTTTTTTTTTTTTTTTTTAAGTAAGCTTGTTTTCTTCTTTTTTTAAGAAGAAAATACTGAAAGGGCACAAATCATATAGTCTGATGCTACATACACTTAAAATACAGTCTTGTGGATGTTTAAGAATTGATCCAAGACTTACTGATGAACCTTAACCAATTAATAGTCACTTCTATAATAGATGGAATAGATAAAGATTTTGTACTTCATATGCACACTGAGCATCTATATTATTTTTCTTTTAGATTTATTAAATGAAGGCTTTTATAGCTGCAATTCAGTGGAAGACTTTAATGCTCCAGATAAAAATAAAAGGTAGCTGAATATACTGAAGTATTTATTAACTGAGTCTTGTTCTCTGAGGGTTTGTATCAGCAAGATCCACTGACTGAGCTGAAAAATTTGTTCTGCTATATTATGGCACAAAACGTTTTTCCTGGATAGACCTTCTAAGATTTATTTTCAAAGCCTCCTGCAGTCTGCCATTCAAGGTAGCAATATTTAAAAGACACAAAGAACTAGGAGGTGCTCAGTTAAATGAACTACCTCATCCCATCTTTTTCTCTCAATCATAATAAATCATATTTGCTGTTAATACATTTTTAAAAGCACTGAAAAAAGAAAACAAAATGTTCTTCTATATTTTTGCTGCTTCTTGGCAATAGAAAGTCCACTCTAAATTTCTCTTGCTGTAAGATTTTGGTCACATATCTGTGGCATGAAACAGATCAAGCGAAATGTCATGTTCAGGCTAATACCAAATAACAAAAAGTAGCAAGCTTTAGATGAAAGAAAATAATTTTGAAAGAGGAATGAAAAAAGAGATTATTGGGTCCTGTATATTTTGTAACCCCAAAATTCTAACCCAAGAGACAAGACCTAATTAGTTCTTACACTAACTAATGGAAGAAAAGGTAGCCATGGCTTTTTCTCTTTACTTCCAGTGTGTTAGGGTTGATCATAAAATTCCTATGAAATTCTTACTGTTCCTTTATCCTATGATAAGGTGAGAATATGAGGATGCATGACTGTTGCTCATCTATCTCGCAACAAGAATACTACTCTAAGACAATTATTCATGTTTGAGCTACCATTAGTAAAAAAATAAGTAATGGGAAACTTGCACCCACTATAATCATGCAGTTGTAAGGACCTATACAGTGCTTCTTACAAAACTGTAATTTTATAGCTTTTGGTTTGGTTTTGGTTGGGATAGAGTTAATTTTCTTCATAGTAGCTGGTACAGTGCTATGTTTTAGATTTGCTTCAAAACCAGGACACTCAACAGTGTGCTTCATGAATAATAAGTGAAAACTTTTCCATAGAAATGCCTACCTCTAGGCAAAAGAGAAACATCTTAGAGCTTCCTATCTGACATTTCAAACAGTATTTGCTTTAGCATTCAAAATCCTTCCACTCCTACTGCTATTATACAGCCACCTCTGCAGTGCTTAGTCATCCTCAGAAGACGTGAGTGGAAGATCTTCAAGGGTAGTTTTCTGTAGTCTTAGCACTCCAAATGGGCAGATTCCCAACTAGATTTCTAATTCTGCTATTACTAAGTAAATATACCATCTCTTAGCACTTTCCATTTCTAACCTTCTGTCATGTTTTTGTTGTGAAGCATTCACCCTTTGAAATAAATTGCAAGCAGCATATTTGGAGTATCAGGAAGAATAAGCAAACTTTCAGACTTGAAAATAATTGCACTTTCTGACAGGCTTTGATGTCTTCTGTATTCACACCTGTCTTTAATAAAAACATCTAAGTAATAACTACCTAAAATAAGTCTTATTCTTCCTTCTTGTCATATTCTTTTTGGCACTCTGAAGTAATACACATAATATTCACATTATTTCTCAAATAAGCAAGGCATACAGGAACAGCAAAAAAACAAAAGTGCAAGATTTTTTTTTACGTTTGAAGAGAAATTTTTAAAAATAATAAAGAACTTAACTAATAACATTATGAAGCAATGAATACTACTGCACATTTACTTGATATAAAAGAATTACCAGGACAAACCCAGATCAATAACTGTGGGAGAAATAGTGACAATAATGTTGATGTTAGGCGTTCTTAGAGCTCAAAAAAATCTAAAATTTGAATCAATTGTCCCCACAAAAATCCTGTTTTATAACATGTACATTCAATGAATTGAGCCACACAGCAGCACACATATGCACTCAGAAACATATGAGCTCTTTTATCTTGTATGGCCATGACACAGGAATAACCATTGTTTTCCTGAATCAGACTGATGGAGAGCTCTGCCAAGCATTATTTAAGCCTGGTTGAAGATTGTCCTCTGAGGACATCCTTTTCCATTTTTCTGAGGGAGTGAGCTATATATGTTGGTGTGAATATGTCAGACATCCTGTCAAAGACTAGTCAAGAATAGGTTGCCTATAAAAGCAGTTCTAAAACTCACTCCTCACCATTTTCAACCATCTACCATATGGTGTAACTTTAAGGGATCTATAGACTAGAATTCAGACTGAAGGAAATTGATAAACTAGGAGCAAAAAAAAAAAAAAAAAACCAAAAAACCAAAGCCACTCCATTCCATGGTGAGAAGCATCTTTATGAAGCACAACTGCGTCAGAAGGGATATGACTCTTCTGACTAAGTGTAAGCATTTGTAGATACTTACATGACATACCTACATGACATACATACCTTATGACATATATGCCTTATGTTCCTGAGCTTCATTTGCTGCTGAAATCTAGGTTTCTAGCACCATTTAAGACACTTGGCTAGTTCTAGTTTCTCTTCTGCCTCTTCAAGAGTGTGTTTCTGATTCCTCTCTGCCACTTTTGGGCAGATGCTCTAGAGAGTGTAATGTGGATTAGAAAGCATAAGGTTAGACAATTAAATTAAACCTCTATGTTCTTTTTAGCATATGAATTCCTCTCCAAGACTTTTATGAAACAACTCCAAAAGGATATAAACTAATGAACAAATATTAAATAATGAATTTCAAGAGCTACAAGGTTTTTTTTTTTTTTAATGTTTAGGTAATCTTAAAGAAAAACAGGACTTGCTTGTTACAAAGGAAACCGTTCATTGTTTATTGAAAAATAACAATCAGCCATAGTCATAAGGTAAAATAACTTGTAATGATGTAAATCTAAAAGTGAATTTTGCTGGACTCTCACTAACACAGAAAATATTTTTTCCCCCTTTATATATATTTTTACTGTTGCTTTTTCTAAATGTATCGTTAGATACACAATCTGTCATAAATAAAAATACAACAGAAAATCATTTACTTGAATGATTTTTACTATATTTTAGCAGAGGTCACTTTAAAACCTTTCAAGAAGCAAAATTAGTTCAGTTTTGATGAAAGGAAGTTGGTGACTACTGCAGTGAGGGATGTAAGAAGACTTAGAAAGAAAACCTCAGAGTTACAGTCTATTTATAATTTATATTCACAGATGGCAAGATAAGTGGTGTGACAAGTAGAAATAATCACTCTGTCATATTCACTAAACTTATTCTAACAGATGTGATATTCACAATGCATCTTTTCATCATTGTAAGAATGCAATGGAATGGGAGTTTTTAATATTTGCCTTGAAGATAAACTTCCTGATTGGTTTGCATTACAGATTTGTTTTGCACTAAGAACTGAACTTTTCTCCTTCTTGATACACTAGTACTTTAAAATTCAAATAAATTGTTGTATTTTAGTCTTGCAAATCTTGCTTTGTCTTAGATTGCTCCACCATGGCTGCCAATCTCCAGCAGAAGAGAGACTTCTCACTCAGAGTGGCAACCTTTGCATTTGAACATACTGCACTCCAAGCACGTTCTTCACTATTGCTTGAAAAACACAAAGAAATTGTTTGGATTTTTTTCTATAATTTTTCTTTCATAGACAGGCAGCTTTTTAAAAGCTTCTTGAACTTTTGCTTTCAAAGGCTATGTTTATTTTCATTTCTTTTTTTTTGAGAGTTATAACAAAACCTGATTTTACATTTTTCTTTTCTGAAATCTTTCACCAGTACAATTTAACTACTTCCAGTTATACCACACTTGCTGTAATAATAATAATAATAATAATAATAACATTATAATCCAAATTATAATTTGGTATAATTATTGCTTTCTGAAGTTAGGCAAATAGTCAGCTGATAAAAACTGAAGTAGCTATAGCCCAAAGCAATATAAACAAACCTGATGGGAACAAAAAACCCTTCAAATTCACTAGCAAAGTCAAATGATTAGCAAAACACATCAGTTTATTATAGTAATTGTGGCAATTGCAACAAACTTTGATTTTAGAAAAAGAAAAATTTCTTTGCATTAACTCTAGATATTTGGAAAGATAGGGCTACTTGATGTTTTCAGTTCTTGAAGTGATTTCACTAAGTTTCGTTAAAAATAAACAAGCAAATTTTAAAAAAGGTCAAGCAAAAATCAAACCTTGTATGGAATTATGAAACAGTGGCCTCACAGAGAACAGAGTTCAAGAAACTTTTCCTGGTTTTAGATTAATACATATAGGATATGTGAAACATGAGAAGTTTTAGGTATTTTATACTTTTCAACCACTCCACAGAAATATCCAGCTGCTATCACAGTGATCAATATCTAGTAAAAAATGAAAGAAGCTGTTATATGCAAGGAAAAACAATATCACAGAAGTCTACATAAATACACTTGCCTGTCCTTCTGTCCTTGACCAAATATCATCCCAAGATCTCTTTACAGTGCAAACATGGATATTGGCCACAAGATAAAGACATTCTTGTTCATATTAATACTCAATATTTTATGTTCACCCAGGGGACTACTATTAACTACCATTGAATTATAGAATAATAGAGTCAGAAGGGACCTGCAAGGATCACCAAAGTCCAACTCCTGGTTGGTCCTGCACAGGACAGCCCCTGGAATCACATAATATCCCTGAGTGTTCTCCAAACACTTCTTAAACTCTGCCAAGATTGGTCCTGTGACCACTTCCCTGGAGAGCCTCTTCCAGTGCCCAACCACCCTCTGCATGGAAAACATTTTTCTAATATCCAATCTAAACCTCCCCTGACACAACTTCAGGCCATTCCCTTGGGTCCTGTCACTGGTCACCACAGAGAAGAAGTCATTGTCTGCCCTTTCTCTTCCCCTCATGAGGAAGTTGTAGACTGCAATGAGATCTCCTCTCAGTATCCTCCATGCTGAACAGACCAAGTGACCTCATGCTCCCTGTGTATGTCTTCACCATCATCATGTCCCTCCTTTGGATGCTGTCTAACAGTTTAATGTCTTTCTTATATTGTATCAACCAGAACTGCCCCAGCACTGGAGGTGAGGCTGCCCCAGTGCAGAGCACAGCAGGACAATCTCCTTTCTTGGCCGTCTGGTGATGCTGTGCCTGATGAACCCCAGGACACAGGTGGCCCTCCTGGCTGCCGAGGCACTGCTGACTCATGTTCAACTTTTCATCAATAAGGATCCTCAGATCCCTTTCCACAGTGCTGCTTTTCACCATCTCTTTCCCTAGTCTGTACATACATCATATAATGTTACATTATGCTGGGTTTTAACCTAAGCTATTATAATGTTCTTGTCTTTTTGCTTCCCAGAATAGGCTTTACATAAGTAATTTTCTGTACAGGATGCCTGCAAGAAGTATGGTATGAAGCACTATGCTGCCAGGGGGAAAAAGTGAGTGTACAGTGTGATTTACTGAGCTGTGACAATGACCTTTACTGCTGCAAAACACAAACATAATGCAACATGCACTGAGGTATTTTATGAATGTTTTCAGCTGCAGGAGAGGGTAATTCAGCCAGCATTATTATGCATTCCCTGATACATAATGGAGGAAAAAGTGCCTCTTTCTGTATCTGCTGCTGTACCAAAAGGTTTTAGAAAGCTTGGGCTTCATGTACAAGGCTACAGGTCAAGTGGCATAAGCAAAAAATAGTAAGCATGAGATTGCTGCAAGTCCTGAAATAAGCTGGATTTCCTTTGAGGATTTACATTTTTATTAGCATCCAGAGAGCCAAACTGCACAATGAGTCTGGCAAATGTACTAACTGCTGATAGATAGCCAGTAATTCCAGGAAACAGAAGGCACCTGATGTGAAGCTCAAATATTTATTTGCATTTTTAATCTACTTGTTTCTTTTCTGAAACACGCTTAAGATGTGTGTCCTATTGTAAACAAATAAGAATCAAACAATGTTTTGAATACAACCAGAACTGATATGTGACAGACGCTTCTTTGTGTCTAGAAGTATCTTTTGGTTTAAAGGTTTCAGAGAAACTCTACTTTTAATGACTGATATTTTCTACTAAGAAGGCTAAATAGCATTAGTCACTTGGGACATAATTGCCTAAAATTCAGTAAACACTCTAAAAACAGATCAGTTCAAAACTGTCTAAACATGTAGGTGACTAAACTTATAAGCACGTGATCATCTTGCAGGCACAAAAGTGATCATTGTCAGCATACAGGTACCCATGCTCTACCTTTTGATTTACAGGAAGTGAAGGGTAGGTGGTAATACACATGAAGTGCTGAGGAGTGATGGCAACCTTTTATATAAAGCTGGGTACCTTGAGCACAAAACTTTAAAGAAGATTTCCTATCTCAGTGTCTGTTCTCTTTTTCCTTTTAGAACAGCTTTCTCAAATTCATCAAAGCTGCTGTTAGCTTGACAAAGAGTTTTGAAGTAAAATCTGTAACTACTAAACTGTGAGCATTTGAGTAATTGCATTGTGGCATTAAAAAAGACAGAAATACTACCAAAAATCTTATTTGATGTGTACAGTTGTTTTTTGAACTCATCCAAAAAAGCTTACAGGCATGTAATATTTTACCTGAATTTCTCAGCTGTTTATATGTGGGTGGACTAAAGGAAAAAAAGGGGCTTGTGTCTTTCCATAAATTGGAAGTTTATCTGCATTTGTCTGAACTGGCTTCAGGAAAAAAGTTTTTTTTTTTTTTTTTCTTGGGAAGAGGGTAATTACGCCAGCAGCGTAGAATATCCTGCTTATACTGGCATTCAACTCCAGTTCAGATTTATTTTCCCAATAACTTTAGTGAATCTTTGGGCCTTTCTGTTAACAACTTGCTTCTCAGTGGGCTGGGAAATGGTTGTCTGTCGCAGAAGTCTATCAAGTTCTTTGCCAAACCGCATGCATACTGACAGTTCCCATTTACTGATGAGAGATGAGTACTGATACCATAGTTGCCATGGAATAAATGCTAAACATGAAACAGTATGATCCTCATCACAACAGGCACATTAAATAGTTCAGTGTTAATGTGATCATATTTCAAAGGGAGCCCTTAATTTTCATTGTCAGGTTCCTGACATGACCTTCCAGACAGCATGGCTGTTGTAAACCTTTCTTCTTTCTTTTGTAAACCTGGCCAGTCCTTGGATTTCTGCCATGTCAGGGAGCTGCCAGCCAATGGAACAGATGGATCGCACAAGAAACAGGCTTTTCTTTACTGAGTTGGACGGTGACGGTATAAGGTGGCAGGGCTAATCAATATACTTGCACCTCACAGGTTATACGCAGCACAGGTAAACATTTAGCAGAATCATATCAATGCTTGTACAACAAGGAGTCAAGCATAGCAATCTGTGAAAGGAAGCATGCACTTTGTGAAACATGTAAGAGGAATATAAAACTCTAACAACTTGCATTTAGATCATTTAAGACAGCTAAACTTCCTAATGTCTCCCTTTGTTAAAGTCCTTCTTTACTCCTGACATTTATTTTGACCAGTTTCAAATTCACAACTCTTTTGACACTTCTGATGTATTGGATTCGATTTCCCAAACTCATTTCTACTGTCCCTGACAGAGCCGCCTTCTTCATCTGATCCCTAGCTTCTGGCTGAACATACTACTTCTTCAACAAAAATTGTATACTGTGACAAGACAAAAAATTGTACATGTGAGATTTCATAATACCACAGATTTAAGGTGAAAAAGGAGCCATTAGATCATCTGATCTGACCTCCTACACAGTAGAGGTCATTTCATGTCAGTGTAATTTTGTTTATGTCATGATAGTCTACTGTCATTTAGAGGATATTAGCTTAGTTTTTTAAAATCTTCAATCTTAATTCTACATACCTCCATAATACCTTTTTTTAAAATAAACTTTTCCCTGTGTAAAATCTTCAAAATTACTATTTTTGACTAATGCTACGAATAAAACAATAAATGTGGGATTGTTCTCATTTTTCTGTGGAGATTTCAAAGATTCTGGTAATCTACACTGCTCTATGACACCTAAAGGACAAAATTCTAATCGATAGAATCTATCCTTGGGTGTTAGTCATAAAGGACATATTGAGAAATAAATAGAAAGATGTCGACAATTTAAAAGTCAGGAGAAATAAAAGAGCTAATCACTTTTTTCCTTTCAGTCCACCCACACAATATCTAAAGAAGGCTGAGAAATTCAGCTGTAATATTAAATGTCTATAAGCTTTTTAGATGATTTTAAAAACAACTATGCACAGTAAGGAAGTTTTTTTGTGTATTTTATTTTTTTTTAATCTTACTATGCAATTACTCAAATATGCAGATCATTGAAGTTACTTGAATGCATACTTATGGAGGAAAATGCAATTTTGAAATTCTTTATTACTTGTTTATATATTAATTTCATACATTGAGAGAGAGAACTCTCTTTCTTCTGCAAATTAGGATGTGGTCAGAAGTTGTTTCATGTTAATATTGTAAGATATAGAATTCAGTTGAAATGATGTTGATGCTTTATGAACTGGTAACCAGTAAACCCCAAATTTGACTTATTTCCAACTGTCAAAATGTAACATATTGAAAACACTAGCTCAGAAAATGTGTACAGATTTCCTAGAATTAAATCAATATGTATGTATACTGTATGTGCATAAACTGAAGTTCTAAAACAATTTCAGATAATAAAGACTATGGGAATAAGTCTTCCATAAACACTGTTATTCTTGAAACAGGAATGACATCTATTGCATCAGGAAAACAGTACAATAACCTTTTATGACATGGCAGCTTTCAGGAATACTATACTTAGGTATAGTAGACATACAAAAGTTGTTTTGCAACTATATAATTCTCAGTTTTCTATCCTGGTCTGGACAAAAAAGGAGCACACCTGTTTTGTATCCCAATTACAAATGTTTTGAAACTCTTAATATGTGAACGGTAAAATTATACTAATGAATAATAATTACTGGAGTAGGTTATTATTTTCTCATCTATACCCAAGCAGTCATGAAAACCCAAAATCACATACTCCCAAGCAAGTGGTTCATGTCAGTATTTCAGTTTGACTTTAGTCTTCTGGAAGAACAGGCATAAGGGAGCAAAAGCCCCATTTCTTTGAAACTGCATAGTCAGATAATCTTAAGAGCAACCATATTTGTGACATAAGCAAACACATAAATAATTCCAAGGAGGTTTCATGTGTTGAACAGAAATACAGACATTTGATACTTTGATGTCTCCCATTACCTTGTGATTAAGGGGATAAAAAAAAGATGCATGTAAATTGGTCCCCTAATTCAGAAAACAACTTTTTGCAGACAAGACACATGATCATTTTAAAGATAACTGGAGGAATTTCTGAAGGATAAAGACATAGAGTAGAATCAGGGGAAAAAAAAGAAAATCAAGGTAGAACACAACAAAACAGAACATCTGTTACATTTTTTTTAAATATTCACATTGTTTCATTTTTCAAAACATTTTAGTAGACATAAGAAGATATTGGCATCTTTTAAAAATCAGCAGAAAACACTTTGTTGGGAGAAGGTTTAATAGACTCAACTAATTTTTTTTGCTAGACAGCTACTCATAAGTGTGGATGGAAGCAACAAGGGAAGCCCACAAAAGTTTACAGAAAAATACAGCCACAACAGCTTGGGCCAAGGGTTATTGGGGTGTAAGTGGAAAACAAACCACTGAATCCTGAATGGAAGGGTCCTTAGCATTACAAAGATTAAGGAATCTGTGACATTGTGCACCAATCCACTACTTGATTTCCCCAAGGGAATCACTGCTGTTCAGGACAATGGCCAAAGACTCTGTTCTCTCAGCACTAAGTTTTGTAACCTGGTCTGTCATTCAGGGCAGTCTGCCGATTCTGTAATCTGTTCTAGGCTAGTTCAGAGTTTAGAGATCACATTGGATGCAATGCACTCTCCCTGCTCTTTATGCTGTTACCAGTATACCACAATATGGTTATAACTACAGAAAGACTAACACTGTAGCAGTTATGAACAGTGTAAAGATAGGGCGTAATGCTGAACATAATAGCCCACAAGCTGATGGCAGCCATCTGACAAATATGAAGTACAGTGTGAGATGTGCTTAAGGGGAGCTATGTACTTTCTATATACTCTGTTAGAGGTTGTGCAGTTAGTCATTTCAGCATGAAGGATGCCTTGATATGCCGTTGTGTACCTCTGCTGCAATTCAGCAACTCAGCAACTTCTGTGTCACTTGACAGAAAGAAGAGTTTTATCATTGAGTACATGCACAGCTCCCACTTGTCCAGCAATGTCTCATACATTTTGATCATAATTTCTAATGGATTCTCTTGTTCTACACCTTCAACAAGGTATTTGAGTATTACCTTCCACCACTCTACTGTCATTCCCATACTTCATGTCTGGGGTATGCTAAATTTACACTTTCATCTTCCTAGGTGGGCACTGCTCATATTGGGCCATTACCATTACTTAACACACTTGTGGATTCTACTAGGGTTCATATGCACTCTGCACAGTCCTCAGAGCCACACAAGTCCTTGAGCTTGGCTGTGGGTGCCATGCCCATGGGTGACTATGACACAACCACTGCCTTGACTGGCAGTTTCACATGCTCAATGCCTGTTAAATGGCCAGAAATATCTGCCTAGTTTCCCACTGGATGGCTTGTCCTTTTATGCCTAATCTTCCATAGGATGTCTTGTTGTCTTCCTGATAAATTATATTTGGTAAAAGAATACATGTAAAAAAATCTATACATAGATTTAATTACATATTGCCTTATTTACTCATCTTTTATTTTCCATCTTTTTCTCTTCCTGGTAGTGATAACTTCAGTCCATTCTGTATAAGGTTGATCACATTTTCTGCTTCCCTGTGCATTTTCAATGCCTGGCTTGCATTGACCTAAAAGGTTTTATCTATGCTAAGCAATTAAAGTGCCTTCAGCCATGCCCTTACATCTTGAGGTGAAGCTACTGAATTTATCTTATTTTTGGCAACAGTACATTATTTATTTGCTGTTTTTCTGATGATTTTCAATGGTAATAATGAATCATTTTTGTACTTCACAGCATATGCTTGTTTTCTTAACTCAATTCCCTTTGGAATATCCTTCAGCTTCTGATCCTTAGTGAGGATACCTGCTGCAGTTGCCCACAGAACATCTTGTAGAGTAGGACAATATCTTGTAGAGGAAGAAAGGCCTTGCTACATGTCTAGAATATGAGGACAGGGCTGAGACGTATGGCTTAGCTTCAGGGTCAAGGGAAGCTTGAGGGAGAAGGAGGGAAGGAGAGGAGGAAAAGAGAGCAGTGGTGGATGAAAGTGACCTTTCAAATCCTATAATTAAAGGAAATCTTATTTTTGCTGATCCCACATATAGAAAATGATATAGTTACAGTGATATATCAGGATTTACCTCAGAAGTGACAGACTGAGCTATGATAAAGCTACCCTGCAGTTCATTTGGAACAAATATATTGGGGTTAAAGAATGTAGCTGCAGAAAAAGGTAACCTATACTAGTTTTTCTTTTTTTCCTTTCCTAGAACTCCTTGGAAGGTCCCCTTTGTTTCTCGCCACAGAAAAGCTGGGGGGATTTATCAATGCCTAAAAGTACCGGAAGGTAGTATGCAAAGGGGCTGGTGCAAGGCCATTTTCAGTGGTGATGACAGGACCAGAAGCAATGGGTGCAAAGTGAAGTATGGGAAGTTCACTCTGATCATCAGGTGATACCTTTTCTTATGGTCAGGATGACCAGGTACATGTTGCCCACTGACACTGTGGAGTGTCCATTCTTAGAAACAGTCAAAAGCCTACTGGGCATGGTCATCAGTAACTGCCTCTATGTGACCTACCTGAGTCTGGGTAAGATGACCTCTAGAAGTCCCTTCCAATCTCAACTATTCTGTGATATTTAGATTCCATAATTACTCAATTAGAAATCTAAAGATGTTTATTTCCAAATTCAAACATTTTGCAGTATCATCAGCTATTTTGAGCTAATTGCAGTCAGTTTCAAGTGATTAGGAAAAAAAACACCTTCAGTGTCCAGAAGCTTATATAAATCATGTAATAGGTATCCTTAATTTGACATTCCATTACCTGAGTACTTCATCATTTGTCATTATGCTAGACAGCTTTAAGACAGTTTTCTGAAAGCTCAGAGTTGTTTTCTCCATCATAAAATGTTCCAGTCAGTAGCTTTTATGTTTGCTTAATATTTTTATAATTCAGCATTGCACTCTTAATTACAAGCAATATTAAAGCAATCAAAACAAGTGTAGTAAAGGGTGAACTATGCAAGATATTCTGTGTAGTGATCACATAATTTTCAAATAATGAAAGTGACAGGATTCATAACACGAAGCTGTCACATGCATTTTATAAGTAAGAAAATATTTAGATTGGATTCTGCTTTTTACTACTGTACAAAATAAATCTGATTTACAAATGCATCAAGTTTTCAGCCTGACTGGAAAACACATTTTTTTTAATTAGGGTTCAGTAATAATTGAAATAGTTGTTCTTTGCTATTGCTTAGTGCTTTCATTGGAAGCTCTCAAAAACACTGATTACTGTTGACTAATATTCTTTCTAGAAAGTTATCTGATTTTACAGATGGAGAAACTATGGTCCACAGCCCTTTTGTTTTTTCAAGAGTCACACAGAAAGTACATGATAATACTGGGAACAAAACTTGGATTGCCTCGGTGAAGGCAATAATTGTATGTTGTAATAAAATGCAAAAAACTTATAAAGTGTAATTGGGCCAAAATTTCCAAACACAACTCCTAAACTTGTACTTTCACCAAGTTAATTTTCTCTGTAGAGGATTCTTTGCAATTCCAAAAGAATGTACATGTACATCACAAATTAGAAATTAAATTCTTTAAAGTTTCCGGATTTTTGAGAAGCTTGACTGACACAAATTACAAACAAAAGTGAAATATTTCTGTTACACATCTTTAGCAAGCTGAAATGATGAGACTTCAATTTTCAAAACATTGGACTTTTTTGATGCCTCTAATAATTGTGAAATTTTGCATACAATCATGAAACTTCATTTCTGCAATGTTAGAACTCTTTTTAAAAGGAGAATCCAAGTATTTCTACAGGCTCAAAACCAGAAAGAAGGAGTGCATTTCAGTTTTGCAAGCATAATTTTAAGTTAAATATTTGGTATTGGGATATCTTTGAGTACAAGACTGTTTAAATGCCACATTATATTTTTGGGAAGAAAAGCAATGTTGATATGATAAGAGTGCTAACAACAAAATTCACGTCAGATAAAGATCACAGTTGTGATAAAATTATATTTAGAAATGTAAATGCAAATGTATTTGTGCACAGTCATTTTAAAGACCCACTTTAGGCAGCGTTGAACCTCAGTACATGTCCATTGCAGGACTCTAAAAATAACAACCATTTTGCTTAGATAGGTACCCTCATGCTTTTCCTAGACCAATCTCTTTTGCGTCTCTCCCGATGAGTAAATTTTATGAATGTGATACAAAAATCATGTTTGTTAATGAATATTTTTCAGGTTTCCACAGAAATCCCAAAAAGAAATGTAAATCAATCAACCTTTTACTCCATCCATCCCAAAACACCAACAGAAAAGGGACAAAATAAGTGGATTCTGGAGGTGAATAAGGAAAGGATGCTAGCTCTGCTACTCACTTCTTCTAACTTTAAAATGATATATGATTTGGTTTTTACAATGAGGGTGATTATTTCTGCAATAAAATGTAGATTTTATTAAAAAATTGAGAAACTACATTGATCAGCTTCTTGATTGGTTCATTTCACTATGATCTGTAAATACCTTCACTGCAAGTTGAGCACATTCAGCATTAAACTTTCAGTTTTCATAATAAAATATAGATCAATAGTGATTATTATTTGATACATATGAAATTATTGCTTAAAATATTAATTTGCAGTTAAATATATTTTTACATTATTTAACATTTTGTCCCTATAGATCTTAATTTTCTTCTTATTAAAAAATAAAATCTTAGGAAATTACAAGAAGATACCCTGGGAAAGAAATTTCTCAATCTCTGTAAGCTACAATAACTACATTCTAATTATCAAAAAAAACTAAATTTCCTGAAATGTCGATATGCAATTATATTATTACACTTACTTCTACTATCAATTAAGAAGGGGTTTTATAATAAAAAAAAGCTTACCCTAGCTATCAAACTGAAAGTCTTCAGATTTTCTAATGACTTAATTCAGAAAGTGGCATTAAAACACCAGAATTCAGGACTCAGTCCTAAATTTTATATGTTGGAATGCACACTTTTTTCTTCAACACTAGTGAAAATGCTTGTTCCTGGAATGAAAAATTTGAAGAAGGATCCATGCTCAGAAGCAGTCAAGAATACCAAGTGGAATAACAGAAATTATATTGAAAGGACTTGGAGAATATTTCTATGCCACTACACATATTTGTGGTAATATGTGTTCTGATTACTGAGAGCAGATACAGTCTATTTCCTCCTTTCTATAACTGAAAAATACACATATCTGGAAAAAGTGCATAGAAGAGCAAATATGACCAAGGATTTGTGGCAAAGGTTAAATAAAATAAATGAATGATGGAATAAATGAAAATTAATATCTTTGAAACTGTGAATGGCATGAGCACAACAGGTGTTTATTGTATCTCTCAAAATACAAACGAATGAAACTAGCAGGTGGTAGATACAGAATAAACATAAGGAGGAAGCTTTTTATAAAATGAAAACTTCAGTTGTATAACTTCTAGCCACAGCATTCTGTTGAGTTTAAAAAGCTTGACAGATATTCAAGAGATAATGGACAACTCTGAGCAAAGGAAAACTATCAAGAGATACCAAAAACTTGTTGGCAAATTTCTCAAACACAGATTGCTGTTATCTGGGAAACTTTCTGAGAAGTATCACCAAGAGTTTACCTTATCCTAATACTGTCTTTTTATTATGACCCTCTTTTTTCTGTTGTCATCTAGTTTTAGAGGCAGGGTTCTAACTTAGATGGACCTTTGAATTGAGAATTGACGTATGAGGTCTATTTTTATGCTATGGTGTTCTTTTCTGATCTTATGATTGAACACTGACCAATTTGTTCAGCAGCCACACAGAAGATGACAACACCAATCACAGGCAACATAAAAAGGAAGAGACAGAGATCAAAATTCTCTTGGTTTTCAGTTGTTGCGAGATTTAAAAAAAAATTAAACTTTTTGGGACATAACCTCATGAAGTTCAAAAGTAATTTATAACTTGATGAGTCAAATTCCAGTTTTTAATAAGTAACGTTTCCGATCACTTCAAATCAAGACCTTAAAACATCTTTACAAAAATACTGTGTTTTTCAAAATCATGAAATCTATCCTTCAAATTAGGAAAAAGAGGCAGAGAAATTTTGAGGTACATGAGGAAAATTTAAAATTAAAAATAGTAAAGTCTTTATTTTAATTAAAATAGAGAAATACCTAACTAAATAAATAAAGCACTATTAAAAATTAAACCAACTCAACACTTTCCCTGAAAAATCCAAATTACAGATTACAGAAAAATGCATATCTCCCTTACAGTGGAAATCAGATTTAATGGTGACAATATTGTCACTATTTTAAAGTACTTTTGTAGCTGTCTGTGGGAAAAGTCTAGGTATAAAATTACATTGTAATAAAGAGAGATTGAAGTCAGTATGGCTGACTTCTTACACACAATCTAAGGGAGACAAAACTTAGATTGCAGCTTGTTAGTGTACCACTTTGAATAAGTTCTTCCAATTGTGAGAGATTGAAATGTTAAAGGCTAGTGACTCAATCAATCAGCCATTTACAAAAGCCCCAAGCTTTGCTGAGGCCAGGTTTACTCCCCCGCAACTGAGGGAGAGGAGGAGAGGTTTGGGGGCATGGTGTCAAACCCTCTGGTCTGCACAAGAACAGCCTAGGTGCAGGGGGGATGAGCAACACTGCTGGAGGATGATCAGGACAGACTGACCTTTGTTTAGCAATGAGGAGGGTGTGAGACAGATAAGGGAAGAGGCCCCTAAGAAGCAGATACTACAAAGTGAGATAATGCTTTTTATCATGCCAATGTTCTCCCTCCTGATAAGGTTCAGGTGCAAAACTCCCCACCAGGGGAGAGGCTTGGGCATTTCCACCAGAACCTGAACCTATCTTAACCCACTGAACTTTCCCTACCACTGACGGACCAAGACTGGGCCTACTACTTTGACCAATGGGCTTCTACATTGCAATAATCAAGTCTTGTCTCTGGATGCATGGGTGGTGATATCTTTCCCCTCTGCTATCTACTCTTATCCTTTATTTTTCTTTATTTTACTTCCTTTCACCTATAGATTTTCTTATGTGGTATTTTTATACTTTTATATTGTTGTATTTCTACGAATAAAACCAAAACAGCTATTTACTCCTTTCCAATTTGCAACCAAATTTTTCAAAAATAAACTTGCCATATATACACACATATGTATATAAACACTGATCATTCAGTGTTTTTTTTTCACTAATCTGCCCCAAGAGACCTATTAATAAGAGCCTCAGTTGCCCACTTCAGGGCTAGGTTGAAACACTAGTCAAATATTGTCACTGGCAGTCCTCAAACCTTAACCTGCCACAATGTTATTGACAAAGAGTGTGATTCCGTGATCTCTTACTGTGAGACCTTCAGGGGTGCTGGCAGTGGCTGGCAGTGGGTAACAGGTTAGGGTAAAAGTGTGGAGACCTTGGAGGGGGTCTCACTTGTGCTGTGTGACCAGGAACAAGCCCACTGAACAACCCTTTGATCCAGCAGGACTGCTCAGTGAAGAGTACCCATAGTGAGGTGCTGACAGACTGATAGGGCACAAGTGTCTTGGCTTTCCTGGGGTACTGATAGCCTAAATCAAACACAAAGAGTTGAAGGAAATACCCCCTTTCACATGACACTGTGAAATACAGGGTTTTTTAATTCCTACTTGTGAAAAAAAAAAGTATTAAGAAAATATATTTTGCAGGGTTTGTTTTTTTTTTTTTTTGTTGTTGTTTTGTTTTGTTTTGTTTTGTTTGTCTGTTTGGGGTTTTTTTGTGGGAGAGGTTGCTTTGGTTTTATTGTTTTTTTAAATTAATTTATAAGTCAGGATCCATGCCCCCATTTGAATGAAATTAATTTAATTTTAGATGTAATTGCTTGTCTCCACTGGTTAATAAGGAAGTTTGATGACTAGACATTATGGCTGGAATTAATGTAATTTAACAGAATGTATCTACACTGTATATGTCTACATCTGAAGGAATGTCTGGAAACTCCTTTGTAGCCACTGAATTGATACAAATATTTTCAGGGAAATCTTATGTGACAATTTAATCATCTGTACTAGTTTTGGCTGGGATAGAGTTCGTTTTCCTTATGGAGGCTAAAAAAGAGGTAATGTTTTGGATTTGTGCTGCAAACAGCATTGATAACAAAGAGATGTTTTCATGATTTCTGAACACTGCTTCTGCTGAGTAAAGGCCTTTTCTGCTCCTCGTGCCACCCCATCAGTAAGGAGTCCGAGAGTGCACAAGAAGCTGGGAGCATATCTGGGTGGGACAGCTGACCCCAAATGGCCAGAGGGATATCCTATACCGTGTGGTATCATGGTCAGTGTACAAAGCTGGGGGAATAAGAAGGAAGGAAAGGGGTGTTCAGAGTGATGTCGTTTGTCTTGTCTTCCCAACTAACCATTACTTCTCCTGGAGATGGCTGAACACCTGCTTGCTTATAAGAAGTGCTGAATGAATTCCTTATTTTGCTTTCCTGTGCACACAGCTTTTGCTTTCCCTACTAACCTGTCTTTATCTCAACCTACAATTTTCTCACTTTTACTCTTCTGACTCTTTCTACAATCCTGTTGTGGAGGAGTAAGTGGCTTTGTGGATCTTAGCTGCCTAGCAAGGTTAATCCGCAAGATAATCTATTTTAAAAAGACATGACTTTCACTTCACTTAGTATAAACATATTCTAGATAACCATCTCAAATGTAGAAAATTTCATACATTAATTTTTCTAAAATCTTTCCCTCTGTAAGAACTGAATGAAATTCCACTCACATTTCTATAGAGGTAAATTTAGGATTTACTAAAACACTTTCAAGTGTATTAAATGTGACTATACTTGTAGCAAATCTAAAAAATAAAAATATTACAGATTATATGATTTCAAACAAAATGTCTTGTTTGTGTACATTCTGATTTCACCAAAGTTGTCTGCTTCCTCTAATGGACTTGTTACAGAACTCAAAACTTCTCAACCAATGACACCCACTTCCTCTACTTCAGAGATTTAGTTCCTAATGCTTTTTGATACCTTTGAAATCCATGCAATACTGCAATGGTCCAAATTCATTTTACTTATCTGATTTTTGTCCTGGAAATTGGCACTACTCGCTGTATTTTGCTACTCTGTTTAGTGTATTCTCCTTTTATTTTTTCTTTAAAAGGAAGAGGTCCCACATTTTTGACACATTGTTATCAATGTTTCAGATATTTTTATTGAGAAAAGAGGGGATTGTTGGGAGGAAAGGGTTAAATGATGAAGAACAGTGAGGAGGGAGTAGGCTCACTCAAATGACCTTGCAGTTGGGAAAGACAAGGCCTGGAGAATATCAGTGTAGGAAATCATATATTATGCCTGCTGCTGTTTATCCTCGGTCTGTTTTAGGAAGTAGTACTTCTGCATAGGGGTAACAGGTGTTTAGAGAGACTTGGAGGCCTCTCTCAGGCCGTTTGAGCTCCCTGTTGGGAGAAGCATCAAAGCAAAGATCTCAAAAAGCACAAGACTGATCACAGCATGATGGTAAGCTATGCATGTAGAAGCCTTTTCTAAATGGGTGACAACAGCAGCCCTGCCACCCACCAGGACTGAACTGAGCCTGACGGGGCCTGTGTCCTCATTTTGTGTGTCTCACTGTCTCTCAGTGCTGTTTCAAGATTCTCCAGTCAGTGAGGCAATTAAATGCATATACTCTTTTCATTTCAGCTGTGGGGTTTTTTGTCACCATCAAGTCGCCTGTGTGTGTTGATTCACACAAGGATATTAAAAACATCCAAAAAACAGCACTCTTCTATAGACCTATAGAGTACAAAATTAATCTGTTCTAAATCTAAGATGGATATTTATGAATTCTTTACCATGTAGTTCATTAGAGGAACACTGCATTTAAAACTGGTTTGTAATGAAGTAGAATTTCTGGATTCATCACAGAGCTAAAATAAAAGCCCACCTTTTTTGATTCCCATTTCTAACACAATAGAAAAAATGCTTTACATGCACCTTCACCCACACTTAACTACAAAAAGATTCTAGGAGAGCAGATAGGTAAACTAAATGACCATCCTCTTATTTTAAAATGGATAAATTTAGGGAAGAAGCCCTCCTATTTGTTCTCCACAAAAACTAAATTAGAACTTAAATGAAAACTGTAATTTCCCACCTCACATATTTAATCTCATATTTTTGTTTTAATCATCCTGAGAGACTTCTGAAATTTCTTAAAATGGGATACAATCTCTCAATCTTCAGTATTTTCAGTGGAAACTGACTTTTCATATCATATATTAATCATAAAGCAAGTGCTTTAAGTGAAGCTATAGCTAATCTAAAGAAACTGTTCTCTTAAAAAGAATGTCCTTTAACCCATTATCTCTTTGTAAAATACATCAAGAAAACTGCAACAAATCTGTAGAAAAAAATCACTACATTTGTCTTTTATGCTGTGGTACAGGCATCATATTTCAGAAACAGGACACAATTTACAGTATAAGAAAAAAACACCCTTACCATAACACTGTCTACTAGGGTCATCAGAGGGCAGTCCTCTAATATTTTGAGTTCAAGACCAAATATGCATTTAGATTTTGGAAATTTTCTACCTCGAGTGGAAGAAAAAAATCCTGGAGAAAGGCAGAACTCTGCATATTAATTATTTATTGTAAAGCTAAATGAAGCTGAGGGTACCTGTCCTTTCCCACCTGAATACTGCAAAGTCTTCAACAAGCTGCAGAGATGAACAAAGACAGGCTCGAGGGTGACTGAACTCCTCTGAGTTTTGAGAAGATAAAAGAGAATGGAAGCTTCCCAGTGGGAGTAAAGGTGAAGATAAAGGGTATAGAGATCCTATTAAGAAGACTAAGCAAGTCTTACCAGATAAATAGAGAAAGATCAGTAAGATAGAGCAGAGCTGACACTGAAGAAAAAGCAAGATGACACAGTAAAATAAGAAGAGACGAAAAAGACACAGAAACGTATTTATACTATATGTGGAAGAAAAAGAGTATATGAGGGGTTTGTCCAAGAGGTATATTTATTCAACACATGAGGTTTCTACTCTTTATGTTGGATGTTAGCATTTACAAAGAAAATCAAAAGCATTAAGGCTGAACACTGACAACAAAGGTTTTTTTGCTTGAAGCATAAATCATTAATCATGGTAGTAGCAAAACAAACTATGATTTAGAAAAATAAAATTTCTCTACATTTTAGAAAAAGCCTTTTTTAATCAGTTTATAAAATTATAGCGAGATGAACGGATTTGGCAGACATAGAGCATTGTATTCATTGCTTCTTTTTGTTCTGTGCATTTATCATCAAAACTGCTAGATATCCTAACTCTAGGAAATGATTCAGCTTTCAGATGAAGATAAATTATTGTATATACAGCAGAGAAACAGAATGAATTAAAATGCAGATAAAGCTTCCATGATGAAATATGCTAAGTTGACTTCTAAATAATTTGCTTACTATTTGGCCTTCATTATTTGTAAGAGTGGTTTATTATTTTCTGTCCTCAAAACCTGAAGGCATAGCAATGTTCAGGCATTCTCAAAAGAACTCTGTTTAAACAAACTACTGTTAATCTTCTGCTTCAGTGATAATTTCAAATTATTACAATTTAACTGTTTCAACAAAGAGAAGTTAACATCGGGGTTTTTCTTCCCATAACTTTGAAATTTTGTATTCACCATTTTGCAAATAAAATTAAGAAGAAAATACAAATTACACTTTCCAGCAATTTCTTGAGTTTCAGGTATCATCCTTCCTGTCTTTGTTAGGGACAGATTCTTCATCAATCACTTGGATAAAGGGATGGAATGCACCAGCTGCAATTTTGTGGGTGATGCTAAATCAAGGGGAGATGATTGTGGGTTGGGGGCCAGGTTGCCATTCATACAGACCTCAACCAAGTGTAAGAATACGCTAACAGACACCTCATTAAGTTCTGCAGCAGAAAAAATGCAAAGGCCTTCCTGATTCAAAATAACCCCGTGTCTCAGCATAGGCTCAGAGCTGATTGGACAGAAAGCTTTTTTTTAATGGAAAATAGCCTGGAAATCCTCATGTAGAATAAGTTGACCTGGAGCCAGCAGTGTATTCTGGCAGCAAAAAGACTAACTGGGCTGTTTCAGCAAGAGTATAGCCACCAGGTCAAGGAAATTATTATTCTGCTCTGTTTGACCCTTGTGAGATTGCCTGGAATGATGCATCCAGTATTGGACTCACAGGTACTGGGAAAATGTCAGTGAATGGGAGAGACTCCAGCCAAGGGATACCAAGGGGCTCAGGGGTCTGAAGCATAAAATGTGTGAAGAGAGGCTGGCAGAGCAGGACTTTTACAGCCTGAGGAAGAGAAAATTTGAGCAGGGACCTCGCATTATTCTACAACAACTTAAAGAGGTGCTGTAGAGCTGACGGAGTCAGACACTTGTCATACACGAACAGCAAAGGCACAAGAGGCAAAAAATCCTGTGGCTGCAAAAAAGGAAAATTTCTACTGGATACAGACATTCTTCCCAGTGAGAGGTTAAGCACTGGGACAGCTTACTTCAAAAGCTTGCAGAATTTTTGTCTTTGAAGATGTTCAAAACTCACTTAGATAAGACCTGAGCTAATATTGATGTTGCTCCTGCTTTGAGCAGGATGTGTGAGTAGGTGACCTTTGGAAATCTCTTTCAACCTCCTTTTTTATATGATTTTATGATTCTTTCCATTTTTAGTCTACTTCATCACTTTTTTCAATAAAGTAACCATTTTGAAAATCTTATCTGTAGGCTCTGTATGAGTATGCTTGTATGTGTGTGAATCTCTTATTGTATATATACATGTACATTATATGCAGAGAAGTAATGAGCAACTCACTCATTTTCTAGAAGGTTAAAGTAAATCCCGTGAAGATAAAAAACAGAATGAGTATAAGCTGAAATGGTGCTTGTGTTAGAGCAGCCATTTAGAGACTTGGGCAAGATGTAGTTCTAAACTAAATTAATCTTTCCTCACATTATAAATTAGCTCTTTAACATTTAAAACCAGCACATGGCTTACAAGCATCTGAAAAGAAGCAAAGGAAAGTATATACATTTTAGGATATTGAACATTTTCCTAAGATATTTAAATGGTTCTTTCGGACCTAGTTCTGATATCACAACTGCATGAAAGCAGAGCTATAAAGTCAGAAAAACTATAAAGAGGGTGCAGGATTCTGGCTGCCGCATGAAAACGAGGATAGGCAGTATTATTATTTCAAAATATTTCTGCCTGTTCATTGCTTGGCATTCTTTTCTTATCAGTTTGCACTGTTGCTTTAAAAAAAATATTGTATGTATATAACTGGATGCTGAGAAACAGACCTATTTGCTCCAAAATAATCCAAGATCTTTAAGACAGTATGTGAACCAGTCATTTGCCTTGAGGAATTTACCCAAATTCGGTTTTATCTAATTTTTTAATATTAATTTAGATATAGTTTAGTTCCATATAGAATTATAAAGTGAGAAAGTACAGTTTATGCAACCATTTAATGTCTTCTTTTATTAGGTTCTTTTTATTAGGCCTTTAATTAGGCTTCTTTTATTAGGTCAAAAACTGCTTTTGTAAGTTTCAAGGGCTTGTATGCTTAATAGCTGTCTTTCTGAACCTGTCTTAAGTATTTATGTATTCTATTTATATTGTATATCCCTCATATCTTGATTATCTTGCTTGTCATTACCGCTGAAGTATATTGAGTTATATTTAATAAGAAAAGAAAGCAAAAATATATGTATAAGGGATTATGGTGTAAGATAATTTTCAGAGGTATTGAAAATTCTCATCCAACCATAAATGAAAATATTTGAATGATTATGTGATTTTGAAGTGTTTCTGGATATGATGAAGTGTGCATACTTTCAAAAAGTTGCAAAAATCCCCACTGTTATCCAACAATGAAAGAGAAAGCGATTTATTTTTTAGAACTCTAGAAAACTTATCAGAAATCATTGTCTATTTCTTCATTTTTCCTTAGAACTGAAGAAAACTTATTAATTTGAACTTTTTCATGTATCAAAAAATAAGCATCTGTAATGACAACATGTATGCCAAGTCTTTGGTACAAGCCTTGGATGCAATTCCAAACAGCCAAATTACTAATAACCCCGGAGAATAGCAATTTCTGCCAGAAATTGAGGAAGAACCTGAGCTATAGAGCTGCTGACGCCATTCTAAAATAACAGTGCATCTAGCTGTAAGAGTAATTCTAACTGACCTCAACTGCTTTGTGCCAGAGTTGCTAGGGCAACTAGTTCGTTGTAAAATCTTTCTGACTTTCCATGAAAAAATAATTATTCTTTAACTAGTATGGTGATTCAGCCTTCTATATGATCATATATGTTAAGCTTGTTCAAATTCCAATAAGGGAGAGAGATTTTTCTCATCATTGGTCATCAAAACAGTCTGTGTTTTGACATTTTCACCTTAAAAAGAAGTCAACAAGAGGAAAATTTTCTTTATGCCTTGGATGGCCTGCTACACATCAGTTTGATAGTGTTTTACAGCTGTTTCAAAAATACATGTAGATGGGTACTAAGGTACATATTTCTGCAAAGAGACTATTTCACAGAGACTATAACAGAAATCTAGACTATAATTACCATTTTCATGCTATTTACCTTCAGTGAACGCAAAAAAGAGCCTTATACATGAAAAGCTGATTCTAAAAAGAAAGTCAGATTTGCTATTCCACCCTTGATAAAATGTGATCCTAGTATATACTGTGTTTTCTATAGTAGCTTAAAGGGTTAACTCTTGTACTTTACGTCTTCCAAGGAAAATACTGAATTTCAAATTGTAGTAGCATAAGTATGTTGATTTACATGAGTGAATTCTGCTGTACTTAACAGTGTATTTATGCTTCCAAAGTGATATATAAGCTCCTTAAAAACAAGTTTGTGTGACTAATGTTCCCTGACCATTTGTGCTTACAAAATGCACGTATCAAAATGTGTGTAGGCGTGTTTAAAACTACCCAAATGCTTTTGATAGACAAAGACCTTGGTAAAATTTACCCTGTTGGTCCTTAATAGTGCTCCTGAACACAAGAACATGTCCAAACATGGAATTACAGACATACATTAATACATTTGAATGCAAGTACAGAGTTTCATACACTAGCATATACATTACAGGAGACAGCATAACAGCATTTTCAGGTGTCATTTTCCATTTCAAGAACAATATATGCAGGGATATAGATTCTAATATAATGCAGATAGCTATAAATCTACTGATTTCAATGTTAGTTTGTGAAAGAATTCTTAGAAAATTCACCTCACATCTGCATCTGAGCATAGGAAAAACAGAAGATTGCCTTGGGCAGTGGATGGATGGAAGCAGCAGAAGCACCATACAGCTGCTAAGCCCTTTGCCAATTCCAGTGCCCTGGAAACCCTGTTCAACCACTGCCTTTGCATTTAGAAAAGGGAATGAGTATATGGATTTTATTAGAGATAATTTTCCCTGTATTTCCCTCATTTATTTTCATAGTGATTCATCCCAGCTCATTCTTTTCTGAATAGCATCCTTAGCCTCAATTTCTGATTATTGGGGAAGCAAAATTTTGTTTTGTCTGTAGCACTGGGAAACTATTAACAGTTTGTAAGTATTCTGTCCTTTTTCTATTATGCCAAAGCTGCCCTAAAAAAACCCTTTTGGTGTGACATATTTCCTACACTTCTGCTGAGAAAAGTATTCTTCTACTTAAAAAATTTTGTTATGAAAGTTAATTCCCCAAAGGACTGACTCCCTCCTATCCCAGCTATTAGCACCTTGCCACTAATTTCTGGAATTATATTATTATGTTACCACAACACTCACTTCAACTTCTTTCCAATTTCATAACATTCTCCTTCACAGTTCTTTTTTCTTTTTTTTTCCCCAGAACTAGTCAGTTTTCAGAGACCTCTGCTTTCCTACTTTCTTTCTGTTATTTCTTAGCACTGAATCGTCTTTAAATCATGGAATTGCAAACTGCATGATTTTATTCACATAGGCCCAAACCAAATATGCATTTAAACACATGGATAATTTTAGGCACTGGTATAGTCCCATACAAACCTAAGAGTTCGTTCAAAATGGTAGATGATTGCCACAATAGCAATTGCACCTTTGAGCAAGATTATTGAAAAAAATACAGTAAAGAGTTAAGCAAGTCTGAGGAACTCATAAAAATGCTCAAGTTATTTAATGTTTCAAAGCCCATATCTGTGAAATATTTTGATTCAGACCACATGCCCCAGAGGCTGATGCTCAGCAAGTGTCAGAGTTTATTCTGTCAAGGTACTATCCACTTATTTTACAACGCTGCTTGAGTATGATTATTGTTACCTATGGACATTGTCTTGCAATGACTAAATGCTGTTGTAGCAAAAAATGCCAAAGGTTCTGAAAGAAGCATATTCTAATGCAATGTGAGGGGGAAAAAATTACAATTTTTTTCTTTCTAATCACATTTCAAGGACTTGTTAGGTCAAGCTTCTCTTTACATTCAAAGGTCAGTGGCTCTGCTTTCCTTGAGTTACTCAAGGATTTCACAATGCCCTAGATACCTATGGTGCTCGTGTTATCTGGTCACATGAAAAATATCAAAAGTCAACCAGGTCCATGTAGTTTCACACACAGCTGACTTATTAATTCCAGTTCACACTCAATTAGAGGTGAAGGAGTTAACAACAACAAAAAAAGTTTTGTGAAAAGATTCAAAGTTAAAAAAAAATCTCAAATAATACAAAGCGAAATGCATTGCATTGCAATGTGCATAAATGCACATTGACATGAGCATCGATCACATGGTGTTGATCACAACTACTGAGCAGCAAATAAAGAAAAAAAGTCTTTGTCCCTCCAAATGTACATGAGTTAACATCTCTGTAGAAGCTACTTTATTTTCTCAGGGTTTATACCCATATGTACAGGATTTAGTAGAACTTTAGCTGACCTGTTTAAGTAAAAGAGGAGAATGGGGCTGGAGATAAGGGCCATGACTGGCCCAGACATTAACAAAACCCAGGTTAGCCCACATTATATGTGCCTCAGGATTTCCCAGTCTAGTACAACCATTTAGCATCCAGTTTACACCAATCCCTCCAGTTACAATGGGAGTCACACAAGAAGGAAAGAAGCTGAAGATCTTCCAAAGTACACAGAATTAATGTGGACTGGGTGATGGATACACCCTGCAACATAGTTTCTCCCCACCTTCAATATATGCAGCTGGAGTACAGGGTTTCCCCTCTGCTCTACAACAAGGCATAAGAAGCAGCAAAGTGGCTGCCTGAACAGATACAAATTGGGGTGCTTAAGCAGTAATTTTCCATGTCCCAGCTTGAGAATGCATTCGTGTATAAGAAATATTTTTCGGAAAAATAGTACAGAATAGAATTCAAGATAAGAAACAAATTTTTAAAAATTACTGTTTTTAATAAAATTGAATTAACCATCAATCCCACCCATGCGGAAATGACCTAAACGGTTGAAGTAAAAATCCACAGCACAGAACAATTTACTGTTTTACTCAGTATGCAGCTACTGGCAACTGAGATACAGAGCCAGAGATCTTTGCTCACTAGTCCTGAGCTGTGGGTGAGTATGGATAAATTTCAGATGACAGTAGGGGCCTTGACATGTGGAAAGATATTCCCACTATGTTAAGGACTTCCCATAAAGGAGAAATGTACAGGTGCTGCATGATTAGAGCAAAGGCATATCCTGACAATGGAAATCTTGAGACTGTAAATAACCTACCAAGAGCTGGAGAACTGCTGACCTATGCAGGTCAAAACAAATTTGAGGATAGCAAAAAGCATGAAGAACAAGGATCTAATGTATCATATACACATGTATGAAATATAGAAAAAAATTGAATGTAACATGGATCAGTGCAGATCAGTGAATGTGGAGCCAGGTGTGAAATCAGTTCACAAGTAAGTAAAATAAAACTATGTGGATCCAAGAATGAAAAAAAAGAAACCACCGATATCATATACCTCTTGGTGAAGAGCTCAGGAGGTAGGTGACTCACTGTAGTCACTCCTGTGACTGAAGCCAAGGGCAGCAGAAAGATCAGCATAATACCGGAAAAAAGATTGCATATTAGTATTTTTTTTTTTTACTTTCCTGCAAGACATAGATATGGACTGCTAATAAATCTTTGTTTAGCACGTTAATATTTCAGTTGCACTAAGAAGAAATTCTTGGAGATTTTTATTATTAAGTGTGTTTGCTTTTGCCCTATAGCAAGATTTGGAGTATAACATGAAAGGAGATTTGTTCCCTAATCTCTAAGAGCTCACTTTTTACTGCTTCGACTAAAAATTTTGTAAAGAAACACTATGCTGAATTAATGCAAAAGTTTTTCAGAAAAAAATCAAAGTTTGCAGAGAACTTCTTGGGGCTACAGTCTGACCTGAGCATATTCTGCTCAGTTTCCTTTTCCAAAAAAAGGAGTCTTCAACCAGATGTCTTAATGCCTCATTTTTCAACATGTGCCTCATTTTTCTGATTACAAAAACTGGGGATGGTTTCTAGGACACTTGTTGATGTCAGCATTCTTAATAGAGGAAAGTTAATATTTATTAGAGTGGCATTTGATACTAATTTAATATAAAATATCAAAAAATACAGAGAAAGAACAAACTAAAATAACAGATTTGTTTGACGCACAGTTTTACAAGTTCTCTTGTAATACTTTCTGTATAGGTATAATAAGGATAAACCAATCTCTTAGTTGTAATACCTCCTGTGCAGAAAGAAAGAGATAAGAGAATCAAGGACTGCCAAGTCAAAAATTAAATATTATAATGAATGTTGATGCTTCATTGTGGAGCAATGAACCATCTATCACTCATCCTGACGTTAAAGAATAACAATGCTTGATAGTTTCATTCTCTGTATATTGTTTAACTCCAGTCCAGGCAAATTTGTTACTGTCAGACAGGCAGTCCTATCAAACATTTGGAAAAGTCTGGACCTTCTTTTAGGAAAAAAACTCTATAAAAATGTCTAATTCAAAGACTTTAAATAAAGAATTTCTAGTTAAAACCTTTTTCAGGGAAAAAAAGTGAAAGAAAAAATATTAATAAAGAAAATGCATCTTAGTATTGTTTACAAATATGACAAGGATAGGGATAGATTTGCTCTTGTGGCTAAGTTCTAAATAAGTTGATCTGTTACATTTCATGGTTAATTATACTTCTATGAAATGTCTCCAGGGAGAATGCCTGGAGTGTGAAATCATGTAAACCCAACCAATTATCCTGAGGGATTCTCATATGCTAGATTTCATTCATTACTCCTATTAAGCCTGTATTTATTTGCAAGGTAAGGCAAAGTACCTCTTAAGAAAAGATCTTTTATAATTTGATCTAGATAGAAGCAAGAGACTTGATAAATGCATTTTATCTACTGCTTCCTCAGATTTCACTTTTTATTTCAGGTTCTGAGATTTTCTTTATTACCTCTAAATGCATCTTGATAGAAATGTTCAAATCAGACTCCATAGCTATTATATTTCCTTGAATATTATATCATATTGTAAATCTCCACATTGGCCTGAAATAATTCTTCACGTGTATTTTTGGAAGAATATTTAATCTTTTTTTTTTTGATCAGTCTTTTATTTTTTTATCTCAAGGCAAACTTCAGAAAAGAGATAACATGTAGAATTCTGTTAATTATTTCATTTCTTCTCAGAGTTTGAGTTGAAAAGCTGAAAGTTCTTATTTTTTAAGTTCAGACTGGTGGTCCTGGCTCTCGAACTTCATGTGGTTCAGAACTCAAGCCCCAGTTCTATAGCACAACTCTCTTATGTGACTAGCATTGTGATTTATTGACACAGGCACATTTAGGGAAATCTAATAGAGGGAATTAACCTGCAGGGTCTAGGAAAGCCAATGGTATTGAGTCACTATCAGATTTAGTTGAACATTCAATGTACTTTCCATAAATTAAAGTGCTGAAGCTTGTGGGATATACATTATCTATTTATCTATCTATCTATCTATTTATCTATCTATCTATCTATCATCTAGCTACCTAGCTATCTTTCTATTCATCCACTCATTTGCCTATTTATCTAAATAGGAATGGATACTGAATCACTCCCTCTGCAGTGGGAGCCACACTAATTAATTAGCCACTTTAATTGTGGGCATCTCTCTTGATAATAGGTGGCCCTAGAAGAAAAAGAATTGGAGCAGTTCCCAGGACAGAAAGGAAGAGGATAATTGTGCAGTATGGATCGTTGTCGTATTAATTCCTCATTCTTTTTTGTACAGCCGTAAAGAAGTACAACACAGGAAGCCAGACTTATCTATCACATATCATCCAAGCCCACAGTTCACCTTGTCTTCAAGTAATGCCATTCTGTAGAACTTGTCCTTTGGGGCTCAGTAATCTAAAGATTTATAGAATGTCTTATGGATAGGGCTTAGTTACCCTTAATCACCCTTTTTTTCCTCTAAAAATACAACTGACATCAGCTTAGTAATAATTTTACAAATTAATTTCTTCAAAAAGAAGCACCATAAGGCTGCAAGATAAAGTCACTTTCCAGTTGTCCTCTTCAGTTATGTTTTAAGCTTCCATAACAATACTTCTATTGAAAAGCATATGGATTCTTACTTGACCCCTTCCTGGAGTGCTGTGGCCATGACATCCAATGCCGAAAGTTATTCCTAATTACTTTTACCTTTGTATTAGATTAGATATTACACACAAAGAAAGACACCCTTCTATTCAGAAAGGTCAGTTTCATTATAATGAAAAACACCAAAGGATAATATAGGTGCTTATGATCCTAAATTTTCAGAAAAAAAGGGATGAGAATTTATCTTTTGGTGTTCCACGGCGTCTCTCCGTGTTTTCCTGGTCCCCGAGCAGCTCCGGCACCTAGAGCAGTGCCGCCTCCCTCCGGGATCCGGGATCACTGCGTGTTTCCGGGCTCGGCTCCATGCCGATGTCCGGGCGGGGGTGCCAGCGGATTCTCGCCACTGCGAGCGAGAGACACCAGTAAAGAGTGAAGGAAAGTCCGAATTCCCCATGTGTGCAAGGCTGAAAGTCCTTTATTGCCACGGGGAGCTGTGCCGAGGTGCCGCAATCCGCTCCCCGCTTGCACGTGAGGAAACACGGCCTCGGGCACTTCGAGGCATGGGATTATATCAGGGAGAGAGCGAGGAGAGCAGGGACCCTCCCGCCCAATGGGAACAGGCGCCGTGGTGATGATGTGGACCACGGCACCCAGCGGGGACACGGCCGGGGCGGACCCCGGGCTCTGGGGTGGACCGGGGATGGGAATTTGGAGTGAGGGGCACTGAACACTCCGGGCAAAACGGCGAGTAGTCACAGGAGTGGCTCTAACAGCCAGGGACCCGGAGTGAACAGCCGTGGGGGGGGAAAGAGGAACAGACACAGGGGGTGCGCGGGGGTACACAGAACACAGCTAGCTAACAGATCAGAACCCCCAACCTAAACCCCAAACCACGATGCAACAGTGTTCTGTATTACTGTGACTTTATTTTTATCTCTTTATGCCTGTAGGACTAGCGAGGAAAAAAGGACTGAACCAAAACTGTTCAAATGAGCACAAAATCAAGAATCCACTCTCCTATCTGAAATAAACAGAATATGAATCTTCCACTTGTAACAAAAAAAAAAAAAAAAAAAAAAAAAAAGCTTAACCCATAGCTACATAAATATTATTACATTATTCATGGAATAGCAACATATATTCTTGTAAATATAGCATTCTAGAACATACTACAGAGGGGTAACCAGCACCAGAGGTGGTGCTTATTGCAAGATTATATTGTTACAAATTGAAATTACAAAAGTTCATGTAACAAAGTTCTAAGAATGAAGACCAGCGACTGAGAGAGATTTTTGTGGTGTACTCTGCAGTGCTAGAAAAGTGGGCCAAATGTTTATTTTAAAGCTGACTACTTCTGTTTTATTACAGTTAGGACAAATACATAAATTACTAGATTCCTTAGATATTTTAAAACAGAGTATCTCTTCTAAGGCTCAGAATGTTTGGGAAAACCTTTAACACTATGGCACTAAGCTGACATATTCGCTGGACCTGTGAAGATGAAATTACAAGTTCAACCTATATGCTGAAGGACTTGTGCTGCTGCCTAACTGAATTGAAAATTCCATGTACCTAAACAATTGCTCTTATTTTTCCTAAAATCGGTTTGGCAATTAAGTTTGCCTCGTTCCTTTTGAAAAGTAAACTATGTTCAGATATATTTAGGAAGAAAGGTGCAATGCAGGGCTAATACATATGTTCCTAAGTATTTTAATCAGCTCAAAACAATTTCTGAAACTCTCAAGGAGGCAGAAGTAGCCTATGTAGAAACCTAATTAATGAAGTGAATTAAACAATTGTTCTGGTGGAATGTGAGTTAATTGACTCATAGAAATATAGAAGATAAGGTTGAGTCTTTATTGAGAATCCAGTTCTCCTGATGAATGACGGTAATAAAATTATTTGGAGTACTGTTAGACATATTCTAAATTATGGATTGAGTGGGAGGTGTTTTGCTTGTTGGATTTGTGGTTTATTTGGGTTTTTTTCCCCACTAGAATCTAATATATCCAACTATGCCATGGGAGGAAAGTCAATAGAACTTGGGAAATAAATTGTAATGAAACAGAAGAGAATATTTTCAAAAAGTATAAACTGCTGGAAACTAGAGTTGGTTCTCCTGATACCAAAGCCATTGATGTTACCACCCTTTTATTTTAGAGTATTTATTCACCTATATTCATAATGTCAAGGTCATGGGTTTGATCCCTGTATGGGCCATTCACCTCAGACTTGGACTTGATGAGACTTGTGGGTCCATTCCAACTCAGAAGATTCTGGAATTCTGTAATCTGAGAAGAGTTGCTATTAAAAAAAAAACCAACAAAAAACCCCCAGCCACATACAGTCTGTCTTGTGCAATATGGGACATCCAAACTTTAGATAACATCAGAATAGAATAGATTTATGATGTGAAAAAATGAAAGCGAAGCATCTTCAGAGAGTGCAAATTAAAGCAATGAAGGTCTACAGATTTACTTTAAGAAAATGCATGATCTTCTAAGATTCTCTCTATATATTTCCATATTGATTGTTATTAGCTCTATGTAGATTATGTCACCAATCAGACAGGCTGTCTGATTACATTGCAGGCTTTTTTAAATGCTGCATTTTCTTTAGAATTATCATTGATTATATAATAGTTATAATAATAGTTGACAAAACATTAGGCCATTCATCACTGAATAGTAAATACTTTATATTCTGTTCTTTATCCAATTAAATACAGTATTTTACCTAAGCAAGGGAGATGAAGGGAAGAGTGGAAAACTTAAAACTTTGAAGGATAATATTTATTACAAAAGAGGGTTTTTAGGTTTCATAAGTGCTGTATTTCATAGGATTTTTTATTTATTTCTTAACCAAGAAGGAATGTTCAGATGTTCAAAATAATATTTTAAATATTATTTTCATTTTAAAAAAGTCTGAAATATTTTAATTTCTTTTTACAATTTCACAATTTTCAGACAGTCATTCTTGCTCTTCTGTACTCTCATGGGAAAAACACAAGAGAATCCAGGGAATCTGAATAGTGGGATACCCAGTGTATTTAAATAAAAAATTATAAGGTCAAATAAACACTG
This sequence comes from Anomalospiza imberbis, assembly GCF_031753505.1. Classification (NCBI taxonomy): domain Eukaryota; kingdom Metazoa; phylum Chordata; class Aves; order Passeriformes; family Viduidae; genus Anomalospiza; species Anomalospiza imberbis. The sequence continues at coordinate 101,004,123 of NC_089682.1, read as the reverse complement.
TTGTTCTTCAGACTGTAATATATCAGGGCAAATGAAGAGACAGTATTTTTGTTCAGATTATGTGGATGTTTAAAATACTTAGCCAAAGTGGGGGGGAAAGATTTTATATCTTAGAAAAGAAGTAATTTTTAAATCAGATCAATTTTGATGGAAAAAAGTAAGTGTTCGAGATAAAAAACTTGCATGTAAAAAATCCTTAAAATTTCACCCTAATGTATTCACACTGTTTTCATTCTCTGATCAAAATACATTACTTGAAACATATAAAAGGTTCTGAACATGGACTGCTAAACCCAGCCCTTATTAGATATAGTATCTCCACATATAAGTTGAATTTTTGGTGTCTGCCTAACTTATGGAATCACCATAAAATATGTCTAAAACCACAAGGATCATAGTTTCCTGAAAGAAAAACGGTACCACCCATAACTACTGGATTTTTTTTTTTTTTTGCTACTTATATTTTCTAAGAATCATCTTGTACAAATTCCTATTCAGAAGCGTATAAAAATGCAGAATAACAATCTCTTATCCAGAAAGGGCAGAAAAATGCAAAGGAAAAAAATAATATCCCCATATGCAAACAATATACCTATAAACATGCAAGTACCTTTAGTGATTTAGTGCTTTACTATCTAGGAGGAAAAAAACTTGATTCTATCACTCCCAAGAACAATGAATGCTGGAATAATCTCAAAAATCAGACAGCGTAAACCATCAACTACCTGTAAGGATTTTCTTTAGGGACTAATTAAGCAAGGTAAACCATTGCCATGATGAAGCAAGATCATATTATCAAAATGGACAAAAAACCAGGAGGAAGCATAGCTGGGACAGAAGACCTGAACTGGCCAAAGGTTTATTCCACACCATACAGAGTCATATTCAGTACATAAAGCAGCGGAGTTGACCTGAGGGGGCCAGTCAGGATTTGGGGATAGGGTTTGGTATCCATCAGTGGGTGGTGAGGAATTGTATTGTGCATCACTTGGTTTGATTTTTCACTTTATTTTCATTATTTTTATTTACTGATATATTTTACTTTATTTCAATTCAACTGGTTTTGTCTCAACCTAAAAGTTTTACTTTTGATTCTCTGCCCTGTTTCACTAAAAGGGGGTGGGAGAGGTGGGGAGGAGTGTGAGCATTTGGGTCCACATTGCTTAGTTGCCTGTTGGGCTTGCTTAACTCATGGCAATCCCAAAAGTAAAGAAGTAATTTATTTTACTTATCTTTTTTTTTTTTTTTTTTTTTTTTTTGCTGCCTAAGACATAGATGTCTCAGTAAAATGTCATCTGGATTTCCTTCGAGAAATACTCAGAAAAAAGCCCCACAGTTCCACCTGCCATCATAAGAGAGATGTCTAATATAATTACAAGATTTCTTTCTTTCAGTGTTTTTGTTTTGGCTTGATTTGTCTGTTTACTTGTTATTAATGATAAATAAGTCAATAAATTAGTCAACTCATTAATTTTGCCTAACTCCAAATTTTATCTTTATTATCAATAAATTTCTCCTTACAATTCATGTCTTGAACTTGGTCCTAGTCCAGATCTTTTGACACTGTTAGCTTGAATCTGAATTGGACATGCTAGGAAGCTTCAGCCACCATTATGAAACTGTGTTTCACGTAGCTTATCCCAAAGCTTCAGCTAGCAAAGAGAAGACAGGAGAGAGTTACCTTATTGGGATTTTCAATCCAGATGGATAGACTGAACAGGGACTGGTGCAAACCAGGGAAATACTTCAATAATGGAACAGGGAGCCGCTCACAAATCATTGAATAGCTAGACAAGACATGGGCTGGGACACTAGCTCAGTTCTTGACAGATCTGGATTAGACAGGAGTAGCTATCACAGGGAAAGGTAACATTGTTAATGTTAACAGGTAAAACTGTTAATGGTTTTCCTATATGACCCAATCAGATGACTGGAAGGACCATGGATGTGACTTGGAAAAAATATTATCTGAACCCCCTAAGTTTTCTATTCATATTCCACCTTCTCAGGCATCGTAAATTTAGTTTTAGTAGCCTTAAGCCATCTCAGTCTGGGTATAAAAACCAGTTTGTCATGACTTTTGACACAGGCCAATGTATTCAACATTTGACAAATAACTTTGTTTTTCAAGTTGTGCTTCAAACTTTTGTGAAAGGTCTGATCACTGTTTCCTGCTATTTCCTTTGGCTTCGTGACTAATATGAGGCAATCAATGACATGCAGGTTCTCATGGAAATTCAAGATATCCCAAGAGAGTGTTTAGTCAGCTTTGCCTCAGGTGGAATGCTTAAAAGTAGTCTCTCTAAATAATCTTCCATCAAAGAAGTTTTCCTGGGGCAGGACTCTGTGTTTCAGTGTCAGGAAGACACTTGCTGATAAATAGTGAACAACAGCAGTAAAAAGATCTTCTCCTTGGACATATATTTCTCTATGCAATTAATCTACTCTTAGAGTTTTTAATAAATTAAAATTATTCTTCCTGGGAGAAATATCTAAATACATTCACATGATTAAGGACCACATGAGAAAATAATTACTGAAATAAAAAGTTTGCCAGTGTTCAGAATGTCTATGCATCACACTGAAGTGATGGAAAATCCAGAAAAAGGTCCACTTGAGACTAATATGTCTGAATGTTCTTGAACTTTGGAATATATTCTTATTGTTATTACTAATATTATTTTAGATGAATATGTGAATGCACTTCTTTGTGTAAATCACTGATAATTTACCAGATAGCTTACTTTTCACTTCAGCCCATTCCCATCTGCTGGTTGAGAATAATTTCTCCTGTCCACTTCTTTTGTAAAACTCAGTTTTTGTGCTGATAATATCTTCTTGAGATGTGGCTGTCTAATCTGCCAGACAATATCTTTAAGTTTAAAAACAATCACAAAATATTGGTAAATAGTTAGACAAGTGATTATTGATCACACATATGTAAAAAGTTAAAAATCAGCATATCCTAAATTTGGGGAGTGGGTAAAAATATGCCAATTACTTTGAATACACAACATGTAACTGTTCCTATAATATAATAGCTTTTTCATATCAGAAGCAGGAGGAAGGATGAGAGAAAAAGAAGGCATGTAGAATTGGGTGAAGGAAGGGTTTCAGTTACTATGGTGATAATGAGCATATCCAGGCAAAATGTCACTGAAGGAGGTGCTACTGAATGGCTGAGTATTGTGCAATTCAGCAAGTATAAATGTCTTTGCATTTTTGAAAAAAAAAACCTTAAAGACCCGCACAACAGAAAACATAGTTTTTTTCATAATTAAAACAGCCAGCACACAGATCAAGTACTGAAGAAATTGTGAGAGCTTTTTTTCTTACTTTAAAGCTTAGCTAAGCCCCATTCACTGAGTACTCATGATGTCAAAAGGTTGTGACAGCACCATCATTTTGTCTCACCTCTCTTGCTTTTGCTCCCTCACCTGAATTCTGTGCATTTTTCTGTTTAAGCACAGCAAGAATAAACTTAGAAAAGAGAAAGAAATGTGTATGTCTTCATATATAACAGACTAGAATGGAGATTAGAGGACAGGGAAATAGAATTATATAATCATAAACTCACAGAATAGTTTGGGTTGTATGGGACCTTTAAAAGTCATCTGGTCTAACCCCCTGCAATGAGAAGAACATCTTCAACAAGATCAAGCTGTTCAGATTGCTGTCCAATCTGATCATGAATGTTTCTAGTGATGGGGTATTTACTACTTCTCTGAGCAAGCTGTTTTTATTATGAAAATGATAAAAGAAAATATTTGTTGCATCCCGGGGTTGGTTTCAGATTAGGGATTCTGATGTATGTTAGTTAGCTGGTTCTGTGTACCCCTTTGTACACCCCTGTTCTCCCCACGGTGGTCCGCTCTGGGCCAACTCCAGTAACCATCCCCCATTCCTTCCTGAGACTTCCCTGTCGGTTACTCCAGCCCCGCAACCCCACTCACTCCGGAGCTCTGTGTCCGCCCCTGTCGCGTCCCCATTGGTCACCCCGGTCCACGACACTCCCTCATAGCCTGCCCCCATTGGGCAAGGGGGGCTTCCGCTTCCCTTGGCCTGCCTCCTATAAAACCCCACTCTTTCCTTTGTTCGCCGCCATTTTGCCCATGTGGCGCTGGGGAGCAAGTTGTGCTTCTCCGTTGCAGCTCCACGCAACAATAAAGTTCTCCAGCCAACAATGCGGACAGAGTGGACAATTCCTTCCCTCTTTGCCTCGCCCCTCGCGCGTGGCAGCAGAACGCAGCCAGCTCACTGCAGTGCGCAGAACGCCACAGCACCCAGACCACGTGGTGCCCCAGGTACCACCGATAAACTGCGCCCTTAGCCAGGCTCTCTAGAGCTGTGCGGGACTGGGGGAAAGAATGCAATGCTACAGTGGCACCCAATGTAGGGCCACGGCCAGTGGAGCTGTTGGCGCAGGCGGAGATTCACCATGAAACACCCCAAAGCCGCGTGGAGAGCCCACACCACGGGGTGCCCCAGATCTTACCAAGAAACAGTGCCTTTGGCCAGGCTCTCTGGAGCTGCGCGGGACCGGGGGAAAGAATGCAATGCCACAGATATTTTAATCAGAACTATTTATTACACAATACAAGTGCTATAATAACTATTATAATATAGTGCACTATGAAGCAATATTGAAGCAATTATATTAAAGCAATTGTATCAAACCTGGCAAAGCCAATTATTAAGTAGAGATTGCTGTTATTCACCCATCCCAAAGATCTTGGGCAAACCTCTTTTGTTCAACCTTGAGGAATAACCTTGAGGGTTATTATTCCTCCCACTCAAGGGAGGAATCTCTACACACACCATACAAGAAGGGATACTTTAGGAGACTAAAGCACAGGAAGTTCTACCTCAGCATGAAGGAGAGCTGCTTCACACTGGATGAGGCACAGCACTGAATGTAGCAAAGAAGAGGCTGCCCAGGGAGGTCGTGCAATCTCCCTCTCTGGAGACATTTGAAGTCCACCTGGACGTATTCCTATATAACCTGCTCTAGGAGATGCTACCTTGACAGGGGGGTTGGACTAAATGATCTCCAGAAGTACCCTCCATAAAGATGAGAAAATTGAATGCTACCTGGTGCCAGCAGACCTGGTGCCATGAAGACAGCCCTAACATTGAAAAAACCCTAATTGTTGTGGTAACACCAGGCATGGAGTTGTATAATAATAGACTGGGTCTATCCAAGAATATATGTTCGAAACTAAAACATACACAAAAATCATGCTATAAAGAAAGTAAGAAGAGGACTAAGTTGTAGAATTTTGAGACATAGAGTGAAAATGAGACAATAAAATGTACCAGGTAGTACCAAGAAGTGATTAGGCAAAAAATGTTGAATAAGGAAAATATTATTGAAATAATAAGGAAAAGGTTTAAGTAACAGAAGCCTGACAAAGAGGATTAATATGAAAATATTAACTATGGAAGATGCTGAAGAGATTTATAAAATAGTGTATCCAAAGGGCAGAGAAAACAGATTAACTTAGTTTTCTTGCTTATTTCTTGGTAGGGAAAGCAGAAAGATAGTAAGAGGTCAAAGAGGCATGGGGGCAAAGCAGATAAAAACAGGGAACACCAAAAGGCAACAATGCTGTCAGCAGATTGAATGGAAAGGTTGAGATATTGTAAAGATACAAGTGGCAGGAATTTGTATCAGTGTAGATACTGGTGAAGGAAGAGTAGAAAGAAAATAAAAGTTGTAAACCTATCCAGCAAACCACAGCTACTGATAGTGTGGAATAGGTAATTGAGCAGAGAGATTTGAAGCAAAAGCTGTAAAGCCAGTTTTTGAGCTTTTCAGTATACAAGTTCCTTTTTTCTTGTATAAACACAATATTTCTTGCTTTCTAGGTTTTTTGGAAGTAGTTAATCTATCTGGCACTATACGGTAATGTTCACCAGTTAAGTAGAAGCAGTTATTTAATTTTAAGTGTCTGGGTTATTAGTATATTCACTAGAAACACACTTAGGTTAGGAGTTTTTTTGGTTATTTATCTACTTACCTCAAATTCAGGTAATGCATTATGTTATGTATTTTCAATATTATTAAAGTAGAAATGTTTTAATGTGTACCCATAAATAATTACTTTTTTATGAAAAAAAATTACGACCTATGGGTTAGATTAATCAATTCCTTCTATTCAAGTTTAGAGGCACTCCTATCATTTTAATAAGATACTAAGGTTGAATAGCAATTCTCTGCCCCCTTTAATTGGCTTATGAATCATAATTAGTACTATGAACAGCTCATACATGCTACTTTCTAGTCCTTGTCCAGTGCATATCATAAAAGTCTACTAGTCTCTAATATGAAATACTTATTAAACAGCTCAATATTACTTAAATTCTTGCACAGATCTATTTTTCTCAACAGGCTAGAGATTCCAAATCTTATTTCTTTTGATACAGAACTGAGGTGTAAAAAAGAAATAAAACAATGCAAAACCAGCCTAAATAAGGAATAGGAAACATGAAAGTAAATAAGTTCTTAAAATATTACTTTGTTGCTGTGGATGTTAAAAGGAATATTGCGGCAGCTACCTGCCACGACCTCAAGCAGTCGAGATGAGCAGGCTAGCACTGTCCGCGTGAGGCCGGGTGGCCGCCACATGAGTGGGCACTCCAGGGAAATGGCCAACGTGATAGTACTGAGTGCTGCGGCCTGGGTTACGCAGCTTTGGTAGCTTCACATGCTGAGAGGAGACAAAGAGATAAGAGAAGGACACTTTGTTTGCAAGCCCAAAGAGTTTTATTCCCCCATGTGTGGTAGGAACAAAATGCTGTCGGGGGGAATGCAGTGCCAAAATGCCGGGGAACAAAGGGTGGCAGCAGATTAAGTAGGGGGTGGGCGGACAGGGGTGTAAACCTGTCTTGCCCAATGGGGACAAACGAAAGACAGGATTGACAACCCACAGGGAGTGAACAAACCTGACTGATGGGACCAAATAAGGAGAAAACAGGGAGAAGTGAGAAGATTGACAGTTAACTGTGGATCCGAGTGGCAGGAACTCTCGGGATAAACAACTTGGAGCAAACCACTGTGAGGGGAACAATGGGTGAGTACAAGGAACGTACCTGAATAATATTAATATAACTGACTAAACAAACCCAACCTACAACAGAATATATATTTATACCAAAATGTAAATTGAATGAAGCAAAATAATTGTTCCATTTGAATATAAAACAATCTACCTGCTCATAGTTGTCCTGCAAATATAATACACTTAAGGGGCCATACATATGCTTTCATATGACCAGTAACTCAACTGATATATTAGATTATTCTCAGGTTTTTGTTATATATTTTTTAATTCTGTGGTCAGAGAGACCTTATTCTGACTTTGGAGGTCTCATTTTTAAAACAAGGAAAGTGAACATAACCTTCAAAACACATTAGCGGTCAATGTTCTACTTCAATGCTTAGATATAATAAAGAAAATCAAAAATCAAAAAAATAAAAAATGGGCAATTTTTAGGTTAAAAATAGACTTGCACTTACCAAAATGAAGCAATGAGGACCTGGTAAAACAGACACTGAAGCTTTTATTAGTTTGAAAGATTTGTATTTTAAAATAATTATTTTATTTCATTGCTTCTTACTTAGTAGTTCATCTTAGTAAAAGTTCATCTTGTGTCATTTTTTTCTGGCATCTGTGGCTCAACTGAGTTGCCTGCAGTAATGACAAATGTCAGCTAACACAGGCAGGTGAAGGAAGCCTAAAGCACACAATATTTCTATTATTAACCAGATAGATATTAACCAGAGAGTTCTAGACTAGGGATAATTTTTTGCACCTTATTATACAGTCAATTGGAACATCATTCATGCTATGTATGGTCTAAAATGCTGAACAATCTTCCAAAAATATTTCTACCCTTCTCATTCCTTCTGTAAAGAAATACAGGTAATGATGTTACAAAGGTGTTGCAGTTTAAGAAAAAATAAAAGTGCAGAGAGTAGAGGGACTCAGGCCGAAAAATATTTCAACTGCATGTATATATGAAATTTGATGAACTACATTAATTTTCTATTCTTTGGGAAGGATGGCACCGTCCAAGAAAGAAAACTTGTTGTAATGGTTCCTACCACAAGTTCCTTATCCTATTGGGAAGGTAGAGCAGGATAGGTCTTGCTTTTGCTGTTGATATATGTGATACAACAAAACTCTCTTGGATCTGCATCTGGCGAGGTCCATGATGATCAAAAAAAGGCTTCTATAGATAAATCAGCAGCAAAAGGAAGACCTAGAAAATGTGAGTTTGTTATTAAGTGTTGCAGAGTGCATGGCAACAAAGTACATGAGAAAGGCTGAGATATTCAATATCTTCTTTATCATGGTCTTTAATTTTAAGACTGGCTTTCAATGATCCCTGGCTCCTTAGACCTGTGGAAAAGTCTGAACTTGGGAAGATTTACCATTTCAATAAACTGGACACACACAGATCTATGGGATTTGGTAGCATGAAGGAGCTTATATCAGCCAGCTGATATCACTGTGAGGCCACTTGTGATTAACCATTAAAAGTAATGTCAACATGGTGACTTAATGAACTGGTTTGAGGACTAGAAAAAAAACATACCTCCTGTCTTCCAGAGGGTCAAGAAGGAAGATTCAGGGAACTACAGGTGAGTCAGCTGCATTCCAGAAGATTATTATCATTATCATGATCTAGCCTTTGAAACAAAGAGAGGAAGGGGACAGTTTAGTACAATCTAAACATCCATGTATTAAGGAATGACATTCAGCTCCAAGATGCAGAGCCCTTAATGTTGATGGCTGAACATAATTGCTTATATTTGAATTATGTACCAAATCTTTCCTTATATTCTGTGGTGATGTAGCCAACATAATCAATGAAGACTTAATATCAGTACCTCTGTCGTCCCTATCTCTACAAATATCTATATCTATATTTACAAAGATAATTCTTTGTAATGGATTTTTTTGTTAAGTAAGAGCTATTTTCTATCTCTGAAATCAGTGCAAAAATACTCTTTAAACTATTAGCATAGTTGAAAAATATAAATCTCTGAAAGCTCTATAATAAATTTGTCATATATTAAGAATAATTTAGGTTTTTTTTTTTTTTTTTACATTATATCTTCTTTGTCATTTCCTCTTATTATATTAGACATAACTCTACTAGTAACTCTGATTATGAATACATGTGTTGTCTGGAAAACAAGCATATTCAAATAATTACCAGCTCCAAATCCTGCTACAAATATTTGACTGAATGTAACAGTTGGAATGAATATGCATGTGGGAAAAAAATAGTAAAAGAAGCATGTATGTTCAAATGGAAATTGACTGACTTTTTCTTTTCATTTATTAGGAAAATTATGTCCATTTAAAATATCTGAGTGGTCCAAACATTTAGCTCTTTTAATCATACTTAAACTCAAAATCAGCTCTTATCTGTTAACAGTAGCCAGAGTTCTTGTATCATTTGTAGTGCAGCTGCTGAGGTGCATGTACAGAGCATAAAAATTTACTAAGAGTATAATGACTATCTATTATTGAGAGGATTAATTTACAAAATATCAATGATTATTCAGCTGGCTTTTTGCACTTAGAGTCCCTATAGATTTCAATTATATACCTTGAAATTTGCTTTCCAGTGTAACAGCTACAGTGCAATACCTAAAGGATTGAGGGATTGGCTTTTGAATATTAGAATAGGTCAAGTAGTGAGTCACCAACAGACAAATATTAAAAGATAGTAAGAAAAAAGAAAGTTCAAGAAGTTTATAAAAAAACATGTTTTCCTCATTTCCACATTATAAAATAAGTGAAAGTTTACCAAAAACATAATAATAGCAGTTTAAAATGTATTTATATGATGTTCTATATGTATTGTCTATTACAGGGAAAATTTTAAAAATGGAGAATTAGTGCTACCAAGTCTTATTGTAGAAAGCTTGAGTTTGTTGTTTTTTTTTTTTTTTTTTTTTTCAGAAGAAGAGAAAAGACTTTTTCAGTGAAGATAGGACAAAATTAGTGCTAGGGAATAAATTAAGTGTGAAATACTCAGAGCGATTTACAAATCTAAGTTGAATCTGTCAAACTACTTCAGTTATAGGGGAATAAAAAGGTATTAATAGAGTGTTCATATTTATCATTATTTTTCTTAAAAAAAATATTTTCAAAATATTTAGATCAGATATTTCATTAGACCAAAACCAGGGCTGTCATATGCTCAATGAAAGTAAGAGCTAAAGAAGAATGTGTAAGCATTTGATGTCATTTCTGTTTAGTGCAAAACTTTATGATCAGAGAGTCTCCAGGGTGTAGGACAACATTTGGTTTCAGGTTCATTTTCCATTCCATCTAACTGCAATCATTATTCTTTCTGAGCATTGTATATGGCACCAGTTAGCAGAATATTCAGATGTGCAAGGCTTTCAATCATGTTTCGAAAGCTCTTCTTCTTTTGTAAAACTAGTCATTTACTGATTAAAGTCAGGACCAGAATCAAATGATAAAGCTCCTCTCAGACCTTTTCAATGTATGTCTCTGCAGGTGAGCTAGTCTTTCTATGCTCCTTCTCTGCTCAGTGAAGAGAAATAAGCACTTCTAGGGCACGATTCATTTCATCCTAAAGTAGGTGTCAGAAATAGGTCAGGTGGATTTCTCCCTAAATAGTGCCTCTTTTTCTCTATTGACTATAAAGACAACCCAGGGTGACTAGCTCAGCTGTGTGGTAGACAACTAACACACGATAAAATTCTTGCTACCCAGGATGTGTCAGCAAGTAATACTACATGAGTTCAGATATTTAGTAATGGATGACCTAGTTTATAGATACAATTAGGGACTTCGACTCAGTTTTTTGGCATTGCTACTATCCTGTTCCTCCTTTTCTGGAAGAAAGATAACTAGTTCCTGTCAATACTCAAGCAACCTTCTATTAGTCTTGAATTATTCAGTAACTTAGATGAGTATCTCTTCATGGAAAATATATGCAGAACTGCTTTTCATATTACTTTCATTATTCCGTCATGATCTGTAACAGAGTGAGAAAGAGAATTAAGTGCTAATCAGAAGATATATATCTGATAATGTGAAAGGTTTGTATCTCAAAGTGCATGAAAAAATCTCTTGAATATTAAAAGATTGGTATGTCTGAATTATAGCAGCATTCTTATAAATAAAAATTATTTCAATTAACATTCTGAAAATACTTATAAAAATTACTTCTACATAAAACCTTGATAATAAATTTTCATCCAACATATGAAGAACAATTTAGATCTATACCAGATGTTTCACTCTTCATGAATGTGGAATCAATCTGCACATGCAGTAAGTCTAATGCTTTGGACTTTCTGATTATATACAAGTCATGGCTGCCAATTGAAGAATTAGTCCAGCATATACTGAATCAGACCTTCTATGCATATATACCTGAACCATGCATGTGCAGCAGGATTTTTGTGAAGCTGTGTACTTGGATTTTTTTATAGTCCAGGAAATATCAGTTGTTTTTGCTGAACAGATTTAATCCAGATTGTGTCGAATAAACATGTTGTAAACCTTCCAGCATTGGTTTGTCTCTCTTAATTTCAGGACAGCTGAATAAAACCACTGACTCCTACCTTGAAGTTACGATTTTATGAGTTAAAGCTCAAACTAAAGTAAAAATATAGCTAGATTAAAATTTCAAATATGTAAATCTCTAAGGGCACTATCAAGACAAAAAAGAAAAGAAAGATAATGTTGGAATCCTGTGAGATCTGCACAAGCCTTAGGTTAGGCGAACTGAATTATTTCTAAATCACCACAATAAAGTCACTACTTTTTACATTGTAGCTCACAATTTCTCTAACAAAGAGTCAGAAACTTAGCTCTCTTTCCTATGTAGGGAATTAAGTTACTGTTCTTGTACACTGTTGCCTCAGTGTCCTTCATTATTTTGATTATCAGCTGGTGATTCCCCCTTGTGCTTAAGCACTTGAGATCCTTTTGTCTTTTTGGATATCTGCCTATAGTATTAAAAAAAAGAAAAACAGTAAAAAACACTTTCTCTGCCTTCCTACATGATGGTCATGCTGAGCTGTGAAATCATCCAGCAGAGATTTACTCCCTTACCAGCTTTACAAGTGAGCTAAAGAGGAAGCAATAAAAATGTTCTGTAACCTTCTATCTGCCAGTATCCCTCTTCTTTCTGCCAATAAAAGGTAGACATAGAGAAGAAAAATAAAAGAGTCCAATTTGATCTTGTCCTTAAAGACTATAGTGAGAAAAAAAATCTGTCTGTTTCCTGCAATTTTAGTTCCTCTGTAGCCCAGGATTCCTTTTGGCATAAATTTTAAAGAAGAATGAATATGTTTTCTGTATCTGCATTTCTTACATAGGTTAGCTACAAGAATAAAATAAAATATTTGTTTCCTAGATACATAGCACCATTGAAATGCAGTGCTTTTATACATTAGAGGCAGATTGGCAATAGGCAGATTACAGGGGGAAGAAAATAAAGCATTGCTTTCCTTTTAGACTAAAAAACATTGACCCTTACAGTAAATGACCCATTAACCTCAATATAACTGAATGTTCATACTTGATTGGTTTGAGATTCTTCTCTTTTTATATTTGGATTTTTAAAATCAAATTATGATTTTCAAGTTAATGAATTGTAACTGTAGCTGCAAACTCAACAGAATGAGAGAAGAAATTATTAAGCTTTTGATTTACCCTCTGTTGCTGACACAGACAAACACAAATTATAACATATCAAAGACTCATTAAGGAGGATTTCATTGCTTTAAAAAAAAAGCAGATATTTAAATAGAAGATTGAGCATTTTGAAATCTAACTGCTAGGTGGCTTTTGGACTACACAATTTGGAAAGGATTTGAATTTTTTTTTTTTTTGTCAATAAATGCTTAATTACATCATCCACTGTTGAATATGTCAGCAGTGCTCTGGCAGCCAGGAGGGCCAACTGTGTCCAGAGGTGTATTAGGCACAGCATCGCCAGCTAGGCAAGGGAGGGGACGGTCCTGCTGTGCCCTGCGCTTGTGCAGACTCCTGTTGAGTGCTGTGTGCAGTTTTAGGTGCCACACTATAAAAATAACATTAAGCTATTAGGGAAGAGTCCAAAGGAAGGCAAAAAAAATGGTGAAGAGTCTGGAGGGGAAGCCACATGAGAGTGGCTGAGGTCACTTTGTCTGTTCAGCCTGGAGAAGAGGAGACTGAGGGGAGACAATCATTGCAGTCTGCAAATTCCTTCTGAGGGGAAGACGAGGGGCAGACATTGACCTCATCTGTGGTGACCAATGACAGGACTCAAGGGAATGGCCTGTCAGGGGATGTTTAGGTTGGATATTAGAAAAAGATTCTTCACTCAGAGGGTGTTTGCTCACTAGAACAGGTTTCCCAGGGAAGTGGTCACAGCGCCAGCCTGACAGAGGTCAAGAAGTGTTTGAACAATGCCCTTGGGAACATCATGTGACTCTTGGAAATGGTGATGTGCAGGGCCAGGAGTTGGACTTGGTGCTTCTTGTGGGTTTCTTCCAAATCAGCATACTTTGTGATTCTGTGATTGTAAAAAAAAAAAAAAAGAATGTTAACCTAAATAAATGGATTATCATATAACTTTACCAAAAAAAAAAAAAAAAAAAAAGGAAAGGAGCTTTTATTATTAACATGCTCATGATAGGATCTTCTATATGGTACTGTCATATGAAACTTCTTAAATCTTAATGTTCTGAAACAAGCAAAGCAAGAGGCAACAGGTTTTACCAACACAACGAATACTGATGTCAAGTTGTTGCAAATGCAAAGTAGACAGCATCCACTAGTAATGTTAATTAAATTTCTTTCTCCTGGAACACAAAGGAGGATAATAAAAGGGTAATTCAAAGTCAGAAGTTTTGAATGTTAAGTGGGACATCTTGAATTTCTACTTGTACTGGAGCCATGGCTTTGCAACATGTGCATAGAAGAATTTTAAGAGTTATGCAGTTTTTAGAGTTATTAACTTGAACACAGTCAATCTGAAGTACAGAGAGAAATAAGGTACATCTGTACTCATCTATAGACACACTTCAGAAAGGCTAGTATAACCCTGAAAGAGTAATTCTATAGTACATTGATCCACTATATGCACTAAGTGTACAAATGGGAACAAGAACACTACAAAACACGGGGTACTTCAGAAATATTTAACTTTTCAGACTGCTCAAAGCATTTTACAAAACTTTTACTAAGTACAGTTGGAGTATCAAGAGAACTATGAACTGTCAAAGAGAAACACTGGTTATACATGGTTTCTCAGTCAAAAATAATATCTTAAGAAATATCCAGAAAAAAAGGAAAAATAGAAAATAGAGTAGTATATGCTGAGATGTCCTGTGTTCTTATTGTGACAAAGTACTCATAGAGGCAGGCAGCAAATCAAATGCCTGCCATAAATTCATAAATTGCCGTAAACAGATGTCTCTCTTTGTGTGTTACCTAGACTAGCTGTTTGGCTAACTTTCTGATTTGCTTTAAATTCTTTATCCCTGACTATCGACATTGCATGAAAGCTAATTCATATTAGTACTCTGTTCTTGAGCAATGCCTGTGATTCCTTGAAATAGGAAACTCATACTTACCTTATAAAAAATTCTTCACTGGAAATATTGGAAAGCAGTCTGTCAAGTCTAGCCCCATCTTCCCAGCACAGAAAATAACAAAAAATCTAGAGAGTCTTGATTCTTGATTCCCTAAATCAAATACCCCTACTTGTCCTTAGGCCACACTTTGTTATTCAGTATCTATCTCTAGGGTCACTATTGCAGATGTCGTCACAATTAAGGGTAGATAAACATTGTGTATTTTTACCTAATTTTGAAATGGGAAAAACATCAGTAGCCAAAGGTAGCTTTATTTTTGAAAGTAACATGTGAACAAGAATACCTTAAAAAATATGCAGCTTTCAAAAACTAAAGGTATCTTTGGCCACAACTTCATAATTCACTATCTGGTATTAGAAGTGAATCTAAATCTCCTATCATTTCTGACAAAGTAACAAATGCAAATACAAATTTCTTTCTGGGATATGGTACAAAATCTGTTTTCTTTTAATTTCTTTGCTCTAGAACATATTTCCCTCTTACATAGACTGAATATTAGCCTACTGTTTTTTTTTTCTGGAAAGCAAAGTTGAATACAGAGTAAGGAATTTTATTTAATTTCATTGTCATAAGGAAATTCCAAGAACACATTTATTTGGGCATTGTCATCTACTGAAGAGATGTTAAAGAAAATCCCCTTAGTAGTCGTCTATATGCTCCTCCAATACATTGGTTAGCGAGGCTTTAGCAAGCTACTACCTCAAGGTCAGGAAATAAATTTTTTCTTATTTCTACTATTTTAAGGCAAGGAAAAAGATAAAAGCACTTATTCAGAAGGTGGATAATGAATGCAGACATAGATTTCATTCTATTCATGTATCCTGAAGTCTATTTGATACATAGAAATTTGTATCATATGAACTACAGCTCAGAAACTTCTTTACACTGGTGATAAACAGAGCTGCTGGTCACATGTTCTTGCTTTCACAAACAGATTAATCATATTTGTGTTACTCTGAAATCTAGAATTTCCTTGGAGTCATCTGCATGTTTCAAAGACTGTGTACTAGCTTATAATTTTCTTCTGGACAAGGCAACCACATTTTACTATGTGAGAATAATAAATCATAGAGGAGGGAGAGGGTGTTTGCAAACCAACACAGGAAGGGAAAATGCAGGACATCAATGAATCTAATTTATCAATTTGGTATCTTTTTTCTTAGAGGTACAAACAAGAGATTAAAACCATTGTCTTCTGACTGTTTTCTTCAGCGTTGATAAATTGAAAGTACATCTAATAGCAGTAACATTTGCAATTAATATAAGCTAAGGCTTCATATGAGCCTCTTTTTAATTCATGTATCTTTAGCGAACATGAAAAAGATATTCTGATTTCTGACCAGGGTGCATGGGTTTCCAATAGTCTTTATAATTGTGAAGATCTGTAGAATTTTTTAAAGGGAAGTTTTACAGAGACATTAGTGATATACAATAACTAAGCTAAATTTTAGTCCCACATTTTGATGCCATCAAAATACATATGGACAGTCTGATTAAAGAAAGGCCATAAATATGATTGTGTTTACTTAACTATGTAATTAATATTTAACCAAGAATTGTTGTTCAGTCCAGAAGTCCACATGCTCAGGATGTTCACAAACTGAAATTATGAAGGGATGGAAATTCTGATGCTAAATCATCAGAAAGATCTCCCTAGATTTTTTTATATTCTATCTTTCTCTCAGGAACTACTCTTGCCTATTGGGGCTGCAAATTCCAAGAGAGTGTTTTGATTTCTTACATTTTAATATTTCCTGCAGTAAAAAGTTCTGGTTTTTGACCTCTTCTTTTTTCTGACACACTGTAAAAGTATTCAGTCCATTGCCCTTAAGTTGCTGCTATTAGGCTGTGCACATGGCTTCCTTGAGAGCTTTAATTTGAATGCAATTCTGTGTACAGTAAGACGTATCAAATGATATCGTTTCTGATAATAATTCTATCACTAGCAATTTAAAAGACTGAGCCTTTCAGCTTTAGAATCAACATGTCACACAGTAATAAAGCAAAGGTACGAATCAGAAAGCAGACTGGATGTGTTATACACCGGCAGCACACACAGAAAGTATTTTGCTTTGAAATATATTTTTAAGCGGTTCTTTGGGAACATCTGAAAAGTGCTTGAAGATTTCTCTCTTTCCTGCATCTGATTTAGAATTAATGCTGAAACTTTTTCTGCGTCAAATTCAGGCAAAAGCCTAGAGAATTATGAGCAGGAAGAGAAAAATGACAAAATATAATTTCATCATTTCACACATAGATAATGTTGATTAAAGACTGATGCTTTAAAGCTGGCATGGTGTTAAAGCTTACACAAGCTTCATAACTTCTCTTGTGTTTACTCACAGAACCATGGTATGCTTGATATGATATAGTTATCAAGAGTAATTTGGACATGAAATTCTGGAATCTTTGAGTTTAGTTCAGAAAAACCAATTAAAAAAAAAAAGTCAAAGAGCCGAAAGTCTTGGCAAGGAGATTTATTTCTTTACCTCTTGCTCCTTCTCAAAACAAAGTAATGATATATGGTTATATGAAAGAAAGGGTGGCAATAAGTGGTATTTTGAGACAATGGTAGATGTCTGACAAACACAAAATTTGTTCTGAGTAGGAGCTGGACAAATGACAGGATGTCCTGGTGCATGACTGCTGGCAGTGGACATTTATGTTTTGGTAACAGAATCAAACTACTTGCTAAGTTTAGATGTTTAGTGATGTTATTAGTGAGATGCTTTTCCTGACTGGATAAAAATGCTAAAACTGTAGCAAAAAGACTTAACTTTATGAGATATTCTCTCTGTGTCCAGGTAATTTTGGGGCACATGACAGTGCTGATAAGAGTTGGTGGAAAATATCCTGGAGCACTGCAATATACAGAGGCATTTATTTCTCACAGATGAAGACTTCGGCTTATGAAACCTTAAAATCTATATGAAATTTCAATCTTGTATCAATAGTGTATAATAGGCAGAAAGCGTTTTTTTTTTTTTTTTTTTTTATTGGTAGAAAAAGTGTCATATGGGGAAGGAAAATTATTTATGGAGGGGTTTCGTGCTTTGTTGTCTCTGATCAGAGAGTCAGATACCAACCAGACACATTGCAGATGGTATGATGAGTAAAGCAACTACTTGAATTTTGTGGTAGTGAAAGAATAACTTCCTATAAGTTTTACTAAAACTAAAAACATTTGTGAGTCAGTTTATGATGATAGATCTGATCCAATGTTGAATGAGTTTAGATAAAAGAATTCAAAAAACCTTAAAAAGCTTTGAAACTTACCTTATATGTACTAGAAAATAACATCTAAATCAAATAGTGTCTCATAAATAGATTTACTGGAAGCAAAACCCAATAAAAAGTATATGGCCTCATACTTAAATGGTACAAAGTGCACAACAGATATAGGCCTGCCTAATTGAAAAGGATGTCAAAGAGCCATTCATTGCAAAATGAATTTCAAAGATAATCTATAAGTATACTAAAAGCTTAGAGTTATGATAAGTCAAAGGTAAAGTTGACTAGATTTTAAAATCTCTCTGTAAATGAGTGTCTAGTTACTTGGTCATGGACTTAAATTGGCACCATAGCCACTACAAGGTTGTACTGCCTTTCTGATTTTACTGAAGTTAATAATTGTTATCTAATATCTTTGTGATTCCAATAAATATGTGTCAAACTCTCTGTCATTAAAATGCTGTGGCCATATTGCAGTGAGAAGTGCCACAGAGCACCTTCCAGAACTACCTCTGAAATTTCTATTGCGTTTTTCAAGTGCAGCATTTTAGCTTACATTCAGCTCACAGGGCACTGTCTCCTCATTTTCAGAGAGTGTGTTTTCCTGAATCTGAAAATTAACCTGGTATGAAAAACTGCACACAAGTTTTATAAATGTAGTGGGTATTTGCTTGTGCTAAACATTTTTGAAAGTTATTTTAATGCTGTCTTCTAAATGATAGAGATGGGTATATTGTACATTGCAGGAAGGAAAAGTTATTAGGATAGTTATATAGGCACTCATTTTAATTAATGAATATAAGATATAAATGCAACTGTTACATAGTGGGATGACATTCTAGCTGTGTTGAACACATGAATATTTCAGGCAGTCATTCAACTGAATCTTGGCAGTATTTCTTAATATAAGAAGTTTGGCCCAGCCAAGTTACTCATATAAACATTCATACTAGTGTCAGTGAAACTGGTTACTAAATATTAAATCATATGTAAGATTCTAAAGTACTGAATCTATTTATTTCATTGCTATGTTGTGAGATCATTGTGAATAAGCAATCATGATTAACATAAATAAAATCTGTTAGTATAAGCTCATGTGAAGATCTGGTTGCCATTTTCAGTCAGGGATTCATGATCTGGTCCTTCATCACTGGGAGTTTTCTAGAATGACTTTGAAATTGGAAAATACTTTGTTTTATAATTAATTAATATGGCAATATTTTACTTAAAAATTACGAGAAAATTAACTTTTTAAATATTTATAAACACAGAAGAGAATTGATGTGTATAAATGCTGTCTAATGTGTAGATGTAACTGTTAACAATATTGAGTCACAGATATGTATATGTTTTTTCATGTCACTCTGTGTGAGAAAGGATGACGCATGCATGGGAATCTACATATGTGAATATGTATGCACATATATATGGGTATATTTAGATGTAAGTATGTGTATAATTTAGATAATATTTAAATATTTGCTATATATTCCATACACATATGTCTGTTAATTACCACATTTTTGTTGGAGAGTAAAACTGAGACATACATCAAAAGAAGGAACAAAACATCTGCTTTTTGGAAGTCTGAGTTCAATCTTTATTTTTGTTAGACTGATGTACTCATTTAAGCTCTAAATGTCTTAATGTGCAATCTCATCAAGTGTCCAGGTAAAAAAAAAACCATAGCAGACAGAAATAACAACTAAGTTGTTCTCATCTTCTATCCAGTTGCAAATGAGAAATATATTTTGGCTCCAGTTGGTGAATATAATTCCAAAAATATTAGCATGAAGGAAAGCTTCCATGCTCTTGATCTAAGAAAAAAATATTTTCTGTGAGTCAAAGTACCTTAGACAGTGGATGATAATGTGCACAGTAATTTTAAATAGGATACATTCTTTGGATTATTAGGATCATTCTGGTTATGTTCTTGTTAGATTTCTTTTTTTTTTTTCCCATGGATATTTTTTGACTTCCATTATATTTCGTTACTCTTTGTTCTTCTGCTGCCTTGCCTTTCAAACCACCTAACTTGCATCCATTTGTCTGTTATATTTTTGCTGTCTCTCTTGATTATAATGCACTCAGGTTAAACCAGGACTTTTGGCCTCCAGCATATCAGAGCAGGTGTTAGCTATCAGCAATGCTTGTGGGACATGTGTCATATGACAGAGAGGTATGTGCTTTCAGACATGTTTACTAGTCCTTGGCCAGAAGTTCAACGATTTCTCCACATATTGGAGCATCTTGATAACTGCTTTATATCACACAGCAAGTAGTGGTCCTGAGCTTCAGATATGAGAGGAAATTTTGCTGGAATGATGTAGCTAAAGCTCTTTTCATAATCCCTCCATTAGTTACAGAAAAATGATTTCTCCAAATCTTTGCTGAGCTACTGAGACAGTTCCTTGAAAAGCTGGTATAGGCTGGCCTTATACCCTGTCTTTGCAATAGTGAGAAGAATTCAGTTTCAATGCAAAGGTACGTGATCAACCATCCATCTCTAGCAAGAACTAAAGTAAGTGTGTGCTTATACATAATACTTCAGAATAAAAAAGAACAAAATGAAAATAAAACTCCTTTGTTCAATATATTTCTAATTCCTTAAATTAAAAATGTTGTAATACACATGCCAGAGCTCTGTCTCAGACAGATGATCAAAAGAGCTGATTTTTTTCACCACTATCATTATTGTGATAAGAATTTAGGGTGAAATTTAGGGTGGAGCAGAAAACTTAAACAAGCAAAACCAAACCAAAAGTCCAGGCAGAAGTACCTATTTATTTAGATAGCAATCTGTTACTGCATAACCTTTTAAATAAATAAAAAAAAGGCAAAAAAAGCAAGCAAACAAAGAAGCAAACAACCAAACCAAAAAAAATAAACAAGAAAACCCTAAAAAAACCCCAACAAAATAAAAGTAAGAATGAAAACAAAAAAACCAAAACCACAAACCAAAAAGCCCAGTCATTTGCAAGTACACTTCAGCTCACTAGTTTTGTTAAGAATGAATCTGGGCAAAACTGTTAGTGGATATTTAAAAATTTGTACTTTAAAAGGATTCAGAAGGCTAAGACTCCCAGAAAGACCAGCAGGGTTTCCTAACCATCCACACATCCCTAGTAAGGGTTCTGAACATGTTTTGGAGCTTCATGGTCTAGCGACAAAGGCACCCAACTTTTGTCTCTTGAAAGACTGATTATTTAATCCTGTGTTGACTACCACAATTAATTGAATGATGTTCAATGCATCTATTAGTCAGGTAATAACAGGTAGTTTCAGTTTTTGTAGAACCCTATGATAAAAGTAGTAGTAGTATTAAAAGTAGTTCTCCCCATAATGAGAGCTTTACTGCTGGTGCCCTCTACCTTTTTCAGAGATTCTTGATTCTTTTCATTAATTGTACATTCTATCTTTGCATCTAACTTAGATGGTATGAGTTGCCTCACTAGAGTTTAGGAACTGGGGTGTAAATTCTGCAGTTCTTATTTCTTAATCCTCAGTCCTTCACCTATATTAGTCTAATACACTGCATTCAGAAGTGCCTGAGGAACTTGGTGAACACTTGATACTCATCGCTGATGTTATTTTCTTGTTGTTCTTTCTTGAAATGGGCAAACTAGTTTCTTAGTCCTTTTTCAGTAATCATGATTTTCATACCTCTGATTATTCTATTGTTTTTTGTTACTCCTATGCTAATTTTCTCTTCCTTTGACACTTTTTTGGAGGTATGGGTAGAACAGCCAGTTGCACAGCATGACAGAGAGCTTTTACTTAGCCTATGCTTGAAGAAACAGACTGAGCAGCATTGCATTAATAAAAGGATGTCCCACTGCCAGTATACCATGAGTTCTGAGAGGTCTGAAGGCTCCCTATGGAGAATAATAGAATAGCAATATGGGAGAAAGGAAGCAGTATATTGGCACAAGCTTTTAGCACAATTGTGTAGCATATTTTTGTCCCTTGAGGAAATAGAAAGTAACTATATCTCCATTACAGTTCTTGTAGAACTATTGCTTTTTGATAAAGCAAACAAAAAATTTGTTATAAATAAGAATCTAAATCCTCCAGAGTTATCTGGTCCATAAAAAAAATACCCTTACTGGCTCTATTTCACAGCTGAAATAGTCAACATCTTATTAGGCTCGCTTATTTTGTTTGCAAATTGAAGATGAAGTTTTTATCCGCCAAGATCTGCATTTCCTTCTGTTGGTGTAAAATAACTGTAATCTCCCATGTTTGTGTCAGAGCCTTTCCCAGCTGCAACTCCTCCTTGACTCTAAACAATTCTGTGTGATATACGTGCCATTCAATTTAGGAAAAACAAGTCACTCAGTAGGTATGACACAGTTATTATATTCTGCCTGCTCAAGACTAAGCAAGTTCATGTCCTACAAATGTGGTCAGAATGTTGGCAATAGCTCCTTTTAGACACATAAAAAAGAGAACACAGAGAGTTGTGTTTTTCTTAAATGAGATTATAATTGGCAATTGCATTAACATGAGTAAAATTCCATCTTGTTAGCTAAATCTTGATTTCAAGAAACACAAATATATAGACTTAATTAATTCTATCATCCATATGTATAGATATAATTATTAGTCAAAAGTGACAGTTTAGAAATAGTTTGGTTGGTTGATTTGGGCTTCTTTATTTTTGTAAACAGTTAGGGATTAAAAGAAAACAGCTGTAAAGTGATGAAAAATGTGATGTGCAAGACCATACTAAAAAAAAGACAACAGAAAATGTCTCTGAAAAGAGGAACAATTAATCTCGAGGAAATTTCTGTCAATCTGACTAAAAATATATTCAAAGATTAATCTTTCTCTAGCATCAGAATCAAAACCAAGTACGAAGTAATGAAATTTAGAGATGGCAAAAAACTGGGAGTTACAATGTCAGAATGCATCAGGAGGGTTATGTTCAACAGGAATAGATCTCTCAGCCATTGTATGAGATCCTGTGCAAACTAAAGTCCTGTGTGTCAGTTTGATGATCCTCATTCAAGGAAGATGAGCTCAAACTAATGTAAAGAATTAGGAACACCATAGAAAACCTGGTTTACTTCAGGATACCATGTAGTTTATTCTACTTAAAAAATAAAGAAGAAGCACAAGAAGAAGAAGGTTAAGACCAAATGTTTCTTAAATGCAACACAAAGGGGATGTCACAGAAAAGCAGAAATACTCAAAACTATTGAACTATTCAATACAAGAACAAATTAGTACAATTTCACTATAAAGATGTTTTAAAATATCTTGAAAGAAAGTTGATAGGCTTAAAATAATAATTTTCATAAGAAAAAGTAGAAGAAATCTGAAAGATTTCAAATGAGTGTGAAATAAATTAACAAAGAAGACTGCATAAGATGGTTACCAAGTACCACATTCTGCATTTCTGTGGTCAAGACCAACACTATAAAGGATATTTCAATTTGGTAGCAGTTAACACAGGCAGGGAACCACTATTAATATGCTTTGAATCTAAGAAATGCTACTGAAATGTTGTGGCAGTAAAATTATATTGCTTTCAGTACTCTAAGCTGGAGTTCAGCATACATGTAAACCAGAAACAACAAAGTTCCCAGCCTTTTCATTCTGATGACTCAGTTTTATCATTTAGTTTCTTACACCATTAGACCAGTGTAAGTGCTTACAAGACTGCATGCTGAATCAGAGCAGAAAATAGCTGCAAAATAAACAAAAAAAGAGAATAAATTACTTTTTTATGCTCAAGCCAAAACTTGTTCGCTGTACAGTCTACAAGAGGTAGTTCTAACCTAAGAGAAGGATGAAGGCAAGAACAGCATATGAAAATGGCAGAAAAGACTTCTTGTAAAATAATGTTTTAATCATAGAAATATAGAATCATAGAATAGTTTGGGCTGAAAGCAGTAAAAATTTTGATGTGGAATTTAAAAAAATAATAACCACTAGAGATTAAATAAGGTTATGTATGAGAAAAAAATAACTGCAAATTTAATAAAAACACTTCTAGAAATATTTTGCTTTTAACTGCCTTTAGTTGCCCTTCTAAATCTTGAAAAGCCCTAGAACAGTTTAATCTGATCAATAGAATGTGCATTGGGCTAGAAAGAGATTTCAGATCAGCTTTCCCTCTAAAGCACAAACCTTCTGGTTATATGACAGGGCAATGTCATTATGTTCATGCATTTCTATCTTCCACAATACATTTGAAATTGTCCCCATTTTATCTGGGGCTTAAAGACTTTAAAAATACCATTAAGTTTTGGTAACCAATTAAGAAAAACATTTGTTTTTTAGATTTGATTTTCTTCATTAACTGTACAAGATTAATTAATGCTTCTTTGCATTTTTCATACGTATAAAACCACAAGAAATGCTGAGAATGACAAATTATTAAGGAGTTACTCCTATTTTGAATATTCTTTGTATATTCTTTGTATCTTTGTATATATATCTTTGTTCTTATGCTCTCTCCAGCTGGACATGACAATGAAGACATAAAGTAGGACATATTAAATAAAATTGCAAGTCAGGAAAATACAGGAGCTGAGATGCAGTAAGTGCTGACACTTTCATTTGAAGAAATATTTTAGTCTATCTAGATAAAACTTGGATTTACATCAACTGAAATATACGTGAAGAGAATATATGAAACATAATGACCAAATAAGAGGAATTCAAGAGCAGTGTTTTCAAGAAAACTCAGCTAGTGTTTCAGTTGATTTGTGTCACTGAACATTACATATTCCATACATTTTAAATGAAAAACCTCATCTCCTTTAATTGCTATGCAAAAAGAAGAGCTGAAGAATTTATTAGATGATGACTCTTTACCTTAGGACCTTATGAATAAATAATCACATAAACTGAACATAGTCTATTAAGAAAATGGGACTGAGGAAAGTTAGATTGCATATAGCAATCTGATTTTTTCTCAAAGAGAAGAAAGAGTAACAACCATGAGAGGCCTGTTAGGGATTCCTCCTTTTAAGCACTGAAAATCTTAATGTTTCAATGGCATTTTAGCAGGAATGAAGGGAAGAAGAATTGAGAAAAAACATCCTGTCCTAAAAGTGTATAGCTCTGATCTCATTTCTTTTTTCTTTTTCTCAGGGAGACATGATCTGTAATTCTAGCCATGATCCCTATTCCAGTGACTGAGAGAAACAAACAATCCCCCACCCCACCATTGTATAAATATTTTTTCAGTTTGATTGAGTACAAGAATAAGCCCTGTCTAACAGATGTGAGCTTTACTGCTTTAAATAGTACAGGATGTACTTGCACAGTCAAGTGATGAGGATGGTCTACGCCTCCCATACCATGTAATTCCAATTAAATTGAATAATCCTGAATTATCTTTGAATAGTATTTTCAGTTCAGATACTGAAAAATGAAGTAATAAACATAAAAGTTATTAAGAATCAGTGGAAAAGTATTTTTATAACAAAATCATATAATCAGAGAATGGTTAGGTTTGAAAAGCACCTCTGGAGATTATCTAGTCTCAAACATAAATGTATGCCTCAGGGCATTGGAACAGTTCCATGATTTAAATAAAACATAGTCTAGAATTGTGACAATGGAATTTAACCACGGTATTTTTATTTTAAGTTAGGCAAATCATGTTAAATGTAAAATTAATATTGAATTTAAATATTAATGAGTTACCTTAATTTTAGGTTATTAGCTAATTATAAATTATTATTTAGGTTATTAGCAAAAATTAAGAAATTATGGTAATTATGAAAACTGTGTTACACAATGACAAGTAAAAATCATTAGGTACACATGAGTATACCATGATATATTTTTGCTGCTTCACCATTAAAACATTAATATATTCCATACTGGTTTTTATTCAGGAAGCTGACGGTTCAATATAATCCTCCAAAAAGTTGTGAATCAAGAAAAAAGCTTTTTTTCCAAAATTATTGGCCTAGAAAAGCAGATTGAGCCCCTTTCCTGTACTAACTGGTGATTTTGAATCTCCATATACTTATGAATAATATGTTACTGAATTACAAAATAACTAAATAGCCAAATATAGAAACACAGCAAGGATAAGGAAAAATGAGTCCTAGTGAGGGTAATGGAAGAGGAAACAAAAAAAGACCAGGGGAATTTTCAATATCAATAGCAGGCTGTTACTGACCAAACCCCTAAGGTTGGAATGGGATTCACTGAGGAAAACCCAGCAGAGGAAGAAGGTTCATATGAGCAAGGGTGTTGATATGCCTGTACTCCTTACACAGCAGTGCAAAGAATATGACTTAATTTCAGCACAAAGGGGATCAGAGGGTCACTTCTGCTGTAGGTAAACCACTATCAACCGCTGAGTGGATCAACTGGTGGGGTAAATGTTACCCTGAGTCAGCCAGATATAAAATAGGAGGAGTAAAATATTAGACTCTGACACAAGCTCTGAGTAAACTCATCAGGACTTGCCTTGTGTCCTTAAAAGAAGATGCAGTTCAGAAGAAGTTTATCCTCTGAGACTGCTTTGGAGCTTAGTGTAAAAGAGGTGGAGAGAGAGGAGATATCATAAGGACAGTGTGTCCTAAAATTGTCCCAACACAGATTTGAATCAGATTATGGTCAGATGGCTATGCTTAGCATAATTTAAAATGCTCCTACTCCTTAGCTTAGGTTACTATTGAAAACATAATCTAGAAAGTAATTATGGAGAGTTGTTTATGTGTTAAGGCAACAATAAACATGATGTGACAGTATATTAAAAGGTTTTAAAAGGGATAAAACAATAAAAAGTTTTGGTTTTGTTCTAGAGAAAGAACAAAGTAATTTTGTAAAGGTATCAAAAGCTGTTAACTAACAGGTATGTAACTTCATTGTTTTGATAATGAAAGTCTCTTTAATTTGTTCTTTGAGGTACAACAAACAATGCCTTTTCAATCACACAAAGAAAGAAAACCTAAGGAAAAAAGAAAATGTAAAGGCAAAGAAAATAAAGCTTTTATTAACACCTCTCTACCCCCAGATAATTAGGGAATAATATATTCTGGACAGCTAATTTGATTGAATTAATTTTTAAACACAGGAAAAAATGTCTTGATTACAGGTAATGGCTTCTTTTTTACACTTCAATATGATGAAATAAAAAGAGGGTGTTTTTTTTTGTTTGTTTTTTTTTTTGTTTGTTTGTTTTTTGTTGTTTTTTTGCAAATCTCCTTCAAAACCATGCACCTCTTCAGGCCCTTAAAACCAATAAAGGTGAAACATTGCAATGCTGTAACAATACACTTTAGGAAGAACCAAGTATGCAGTATAAGTCATGTGAATATTTGCCCAAACTTAATTAAATATTTCTGGTCTATCAGCCTAAACAGATTCATTTCAAGAGTAAAATTTTTAAATTTTTATTTATAAATTTTTATTTAATTTTTTTATTAAATAAAATTATGAAGTTTGAATTATCCATCATGCTAAAAAGAACAATTTAGAATGCTTAAAAAACAATAAAAGAGCTGCAATTATATGCAATTTTCTTCAAGACACCAATTTTGAACCTTTTCAGTTAGAAAGTATGAGACTGGAAATCAGCTTTTTTTCAGCCATATTCCAAGGAAAAACAATAATTCACATGTTATGATAATGGACCTACTTACAGCCTCCCTTATAAAGCAGGACTCGCCATCTTTCAGAAATTCTCCATTAGGGTTTGTCACAATCATATCTCAGTAGTCAGGTGTGAGAGACAAGTTTGGCCTGTTCATCCTGGCTGAATCTCTTCCTAGGGTGAGAGTACATTAAAGTTACAACAACTAATAATTCTTTCTAATTTTCTGATCTGAATGCACAGAATTTACCTTGGCTCTTGAACTAATTGAGCCCTGGAGTTCCTCTCTTTATAAGAGTGGAATTTCATAAGTTTTCTTATTCCCATACAAGGTGAAATGCAGCATGTTAAGACAGTATTTGCTGCTGGCATGGCAAGAGTACAAATACACATAAATGTGTTATGGTGCTGAAGAAATGGGAATTCAAAGTTTGCTTTGTGTGGACTGTTTGAGGAGCCAGTTGCTAAGATATACCTTAGAGCCATTCTGCACAGATAAGACTAGAAAAAGCCTGAGTTCAGACTTATGTTCTATTAGAACTTCTGAGGACATAACCAGTGGTTTTTAATGCTAATTGATAAATTATGTGGAAAGTGTATCCTTTTTGAACATACAAAGAATTTTGAGTGGAATACGGATTGTCAGTCTTTGGAGCTGCTAGGTTAAGTGATCTCCCTGTCTTTATGGGTCTCCCTGTCTTTATAAGCCCAGGGGCTTTATAAACCCATTTTATCCCCTGCTCTGTGGGTCTAGCAGCTGGCCCAAGTCAACCCACCACATTCCATAGGAAAAAAGTTAATAAATATAATGAGTACATCTATGTTGCTAAATAAACAGCCAGCCAGGAAACAAGATAAGGGTTTGGATCTTCCTTTGCTGACCGAATTCAACAGTTAATCCCAGTGAGTTTAGGTCTTCCCAAGGAAATTTCTATTCTATTCTATTCTATTCTATTCTATTCTATTCTATTGACAGTTATCTCAAAGGTGTACTCATAAAGGACAGCAAAACCATGAGACTGCCCAAAGTTTTGCTCCCCCTGCTCCACCTTGCTACAAATCCAGACTGAATCTTTGCCTCCCAAAATCAGGTAAAAAACAGCACTTTGGTCATGTGCAGCACAGCCCTTTCATTGTATCCCATTTCTTGTGAAAGGAAAGATACAAAACAGCCTTGCAGAGGCATCTCAGAGGACGCAAATGATACAAATCATGAATGTACTGTTTTCATCCTAATGCAACTGGTATTAAGCAGCTTGGATGCAAGCCAACCCACAGTCCTTGGTTTCATGTCCAAGGACTGATCCTGATTTTCTGTTATCAAGGGGAATAGCTGATTGCACTTGCTGCAAGGCTTCCTTCACATCTCCCACGGTATCTGATTTTGGTCATTGTCAGACTTATATTAAAATTTTTAAGAGTTATCTTCATTATGAACATCCTTATTACTTTACTATTTAGTTGTATTCATCTGCTATAACTTGTCCTTTGTTTCACTAGTAATCTGTTTGGACTATCTTAAAAACTATAGAAAACCAAGGCTGTTGTGGAATTCTTAACAGCACCTGAACACTAACCGGAGACATTATTTTTTTTTTTAATTGAAATGTATCTGAGACAGATGAAGAGAACCAAACCAGAACAAATGCAGAAGGGAAATAAATATAAATATCATAAATAAAATACTGCTTTGATTCCTGTTCCCATAAGTAAGACAATAGTATGATTGGCTTTTTGTTTTCTTACATTTTGCTAAAAACTTTGCCACTGAAACACAATTCAAAGCTTCACACTCCTCAGTTTTAGGTCTGTGATACTGTACCATCAATTGTCTATATCTTATACAAAGAAATCTTATATATTTATCTGTTTTAGTTTGTTTGTTTGTGTTTCTTTCAGGTTTTTTAATTTTAATATCCGAAATCATTCTTTCCCACTAAATATTTTCAGATCATATTTTCAGCATGCCTTTCAGTAATTTTCCTGGGTTATTCATATGAAGACTCAATTGTTGCCTTCTGAAACACTGCATACAAGACAACACACTTGAATTTCCCATTATGCTTTCACATAACTACAAAAAATGAAGTAGGTGGTGTACCAATGCTACTAAATAAAGGTAAATGTGCTGCTTTATACCAAATTCTTTCCAGTCTGACAGTATCACAGTGTAGAAAAAGCCACAATACCTGCCATTTGTTATCAAAATCAGAGCTGAGAGCATAATTGATCAAAGATATAATAAGGAAAAATATATTACAGGAATGGCATTTTTTTGCAATAGAAGAAAGCATTTGAGAGAAATAGTGATTTAATGTGTCAAGCACATTACTGACATGCCTGACATTTAGAACGTACGCGGGAAATGAAATTTCTAAACTCAGGTTGTGAGCTCAAATTCTCTATGTACTGAGTGGAGGAAACTAGCTGGGTTTCTTTCAAAGCACTAATTATTATAACTATTGCCAAATAATTCCCTGCCTTAGCAAATCAAGAGGAAATGCCAAATAATGAAAGTTCTTATAAAACTCTGCTCTTCTCATCTGTACAGGTATTAAGGAAAGATTAATATTCACAGACAGAAGCAGCATTTGAAGGTGGAGGCCTACAGCTTTCCTTTATTTATGAAAGGTTGCTTCACCTCAGAACTCAATGTCAAAAAGACAAATAGTGCAAATTCACCTTGACAATGTAACCTGTGTTTTCCCACCTCTCAACATATTATTACAATGATTACTGCAATCTAATTTAGCTGTGCACTTGCATCTTCTGGTGAAGCTACACAAATGTGGGTAAACAATGCAGTTTGTTGGTGAAAGTGGTAGTGTGACATTGTTGTCCCCATGTTGAGACTTAATTTTGAACTTTACATTTAGGTCTAACATGATGAAGTAGTGAGTTTTTGTGAGATATCTGGTCTTGAGTAACTCCGTGATAGTAGGCAAAGTCAAATGACAGATTTCTTTGTGCTGCTTAGAAAGAAAAAATGAATTTTTTAATATCTTCAGAGTTACACTTAGAGATCAGATCTTTCTCTTCCTGTGCAAATATGATCTCAATATTCAAATCAATATTTTGTACTTGCTAAGTAAGATATCAGCTAATTTGATTACTTTGTCTTTCAGTAAGTTGATACCTGGTATGCCATGTATGACTCCAATGATTTGGTGGTGAAATACTGCCGGAAACGCCCATCTTAGCTTAAGAGAGGAAATTGCTGTCATGAAGAAGAGCAGAACTTTACTAGCTTAGGGCTAGTACAGCCCTAAGTATTCTGAAAACATAAAAGCACAGTCAAAAGTCTGTTAGACACATAAAGATTTGTATTCACAAGAAAACTAGAAGAGTGTTCTTTGTTTTGGAGAATTTTTATGGAATCTCTTCATATTCATTTTCCCTATTACCACATAGGAAAAAAACCAATTATTTTTTGGCATAGTCTACCCCAAACTTATGTAGTTCTATGTATAATTTGTATGATTATTTCCAGCCATCTAGTTTTACAGTGAGAATAAACAAATGGATTTATAACTGGAAGAAAAAGAAGAAAACTGTTAAGAAGCGAACATCTAAAAGACAGCATATCAAATCAGCAGCCAGCAATTATGAGTAAATTAAATGCTATGCTAATACTAATGCACCATAATAATTTGAATTTTGAAGCTAGAACGCAATGGTAAGAATACCTGTGCCTTTTAATGCAACTTGACTATAAGAAAATGTTCTGAAAACTCATCATAGTTAACCTAGAATTGATACAAACTATGATATGCCAACACAGTGTGATACACAGAAATTCACTCTGATTATAGTTTATGTAATACCTTCATCCTTGATTTTCTTTTCAAACCTTAATCCATATAACAGTTTCTATTTCAGGAAACAAAGGGATAATCAAATGCGGTAGAAAGGTTGATTTTTTTTTTTTTTTTTTTTACCAAAAAGAAGACATTTCCTTAACAGAGTGAATTTCATTTAATCTCCCACAATAATTCTGTTCTGGATGTGTTATTCGAATACCAGAAATATTATACTGATATTCCTGCTTTTTCTTATATGGTGCTATTCACGTAGAGAATAAAATTATAAAATTGAAATACATGAAAGAATAAATAATATATAAATATAAATAAATAAGAAATAAAAAAATATATTGGGAGAAAAATAAAGAAAAAGATATTGGGAGAAAAAAAGAGGTTCCTTGATCACTTGGAATTTCATCATTGACATTAGCCTCTATGTTTTCTGAATTACAATATTGAGATGGATAGCAATATAGACTCACAGAACCAAGACAATAAAAGATTAAGTATCAGAGATTTAAAAGGTGTGTCACTCTCTCATTTTCTTGAAAAACCCCAATTAGATTCTTGTGTTATGTTTCAGTGCAATTAGAAACCAACATCATGCTAAGAGATGAAAGAAACTCTGGATTTCAGTTTCTTTTATTAATAGACACATACAAGCATAAATGTCTGTGGCTAGCATATTAATTTTTCTCTTCTTCCAAAGTTGATTACAAAATAAAAACCAGAGAGAAATATAAAAATGCAATTAATCACCAAAGGAACAGTGCAGATAAATCGAGATATGAGAGGAGAAGGTGTGAAGACCCAGGAGAAACACAGAACTTAAAATTGTGCAAAACCCCCATAGAAAAGCAAGAAACTAAAGAATCCTTACGAAAATAAATCCTTCCATAATATACGCAAAATTAATAGGAATGATAATCATTAAGACATTAGTAAAATTATTTTATATGTGGAGAAACATGCAATAGGAACTAACATTAATGACTCTTTCAGAGATTGCTATTTAAATCATAACAAACTTCAGGGTTTCAAGTAGTTAAGCATACAGCTAGCTTCCACTAAGTTCTTACAGTATGCTTAGACTTACAGAAAATGTTTTCCTGAAGTTTGCAGAAACTAATTTACTATGAAGTTATAGTTAAGTAAAGATTATTATTTACAATAGGATGCCACCAGTGGCTTCATTCCATAAAATTCTGTGTTGATACTTATACTGTGCCTTGTATTTTCAAACTATTTTGAAAATGAATTAAATACATTAAAACATTTCAAGATAATAAATATATTTATCTAGCCAGATATGGAGGCCTGCTTTACCCATGAAAGATGAAGCTGAGCGGGCAGATTTTATATTCAGTTTATTTTAAACCAAAATATTAACAACAATTGCATAATTTGAGACACTTTTCTATAACCAGTGGCCCAAAAAGTTAATACCATCACTACTACTGGCATCCCACAGGGCTTGTAGTACCTTAACCTGACAATGCAAGGTCCAGCCATGCCTTTATTAGCAGTTATGGGAACTGGCTGTGTGAACTTAGCAGCAAGTAGCTCATTACCCTGGGTGATTTTCTTATGGTCTTGCCAGTGTGAGCAGAGGCTGACAGTGGCATCTCTTTGGGAACCAAAACAGCTCCATGCTGGTCAAGAGCTTTTCCCCTCGGTTGAGCAGTGGTGCAGATTGCCCAGGGATGTTGTGCTGTATCAAAGGTTTGCAAGAACATTCTAGTGCAAACTCGGATATGACCCTTTTTTCAGAAGGAAGTTGGACTAAAGACCTCTTGAGGTTTTGTGTGCATGCCATAGAGCTGGATAAGGACTGGTTTGGCTTTAAAAAAACTAGAAGTAGTCAAGCATGGGTGGGTAGGAGAATTAGAGTACGGGGAGGTGGAAGCAGGGAGAGGACCCCAGGTGGAGCACATATTGAGCTCAGTGAATACAATCATCACAGTCTGCAGCCATTATTGCTGACTGCACTGCATTATCTTTGTGATTTTGCATATTCACATCTGGTGCAGCATGATTGTTAAGAGAGAATTGTTCTCAGTATGCAGTAATAATTATTAACTGTGCAATAACTAATTATTATCAAAATGTGATGTTAATTAATGTCAATCTAGTGAAGTGTTGTTTTAACAGTTTGAGTCTGACCTGATTTTTCAGGCTTCTAACCACTCCAATCACAACTCTCTAATTTCTTGGTACAAACAGGTTGTAAGAGCTGGCTGTGAATTGTTGCAGGATGCCTTAACAGTTATGAGTGCTCTTGACTGTTGATTAAAAACATGCTGAAAAACTAATGCATGTAATCTTAATAAAATTAAATGAGCAATTATTTCTTATTTAAAAAAGGAGAATATTTTAATGAAAAGCTAAACTAGATTACTTTTTGCTGCTTTCCTCTTTTTGATTAATTATTACTGTAGAAATGCATGAAAGAGCTCCATCTCAAGTATAGTATGCAGTACATGTTCTGAAAGAGTTTTATAAAATCATGAATTAAAAAGAGGGCAAACATGGACTATCTTTTAATATTCCAATGCATGAAGTCAGGGAAATGAAAAAAAAAACAAAAAACAATACTGTGAAAACAGGTGAAATTATGATATTAAAAACAGTAAATACATTATTTTATAATGAAACATGCCCTTATGTGAAATGGTGGAGGTAAAAAGTGTAAAGATCCTAAGTCCTTGGCCATTAGAAGATATAATTATCCCAAAATGCAAGAAACATATTCCACTTAGGAAAACCTGTGGCCTTAGCAAACTGGACATTACAAGAGAGTATCTGAACCATCTAAATATACACTTATCACCCACTTCATAATGTCTTATGACTAAAAGAGACTAAACATATTCAGAACCTAGAAAATATCAGTTATAGCTGACAATTTTACTGCTGATACTCCATCAAGTGAATGTCTTTAGACACTGGTGATAGTGAAGCCAATAATTTCTTCAGGGCAGTGTTAACTTGGTCAGTAAGTGTGGTTCCACACTGTACATATCTAATTTGTTTGTAATGAAGATCTCTGGAGTTGATCTAAACTTCCTAGATTTCTTTTTCAGTTAGAGGAATAAAAAAAGGCACTTATAAGGAAAGATTTATCAGTTCTATTTTAATGTCCACATTGGTATGCATACACAAATGTAAAATAGTATCAGCAAGTAGAGAAAAAAAGGCTGCATTGGCTGGACCTCCAAGGAATACATAAATTCAGATGGTGAATTTCAATGCAGATGTTCAAGTATATAAATCCTCCCATTACAGGATCCAAGGACCATCAAGTGAAACTAATAAAAGTCAAGTTCAAACAAGCAATACAATAATTGGCAAATAGCAGGTTGGAGGAGAGTTACTGATTCTTCTGTTCTATCAGCTCATTTACACACCTAAGAAAGAAGCTGCTGCTTGTGTTTCTAAGCCTTGCAAAGTATGAGTATCACAAAGGGGGCAGAATAGACCAAAACATATATTCTGGACTGTTATTTTCTGAGAGGTACCAAATCTTTCAAGTATGTTCTACCCTCAGTATGATAAAGATATGTTTTGATGTAACCAGGTAATGTTTGGAAGGGGTGATGTAAATAATTTTTTAATTTCCATGTTATCTGGTATATATGTAGTAAGAAGAATGTTAGAAGATACCTCTGAGAAAAGCAGCAGATATTTTGTTGAATCAAGTCCTAGTCCATTCTTCTCTTCACTGACCAAGCTGAGACATACTTTGTGTCTTAGAGATTATTTCTCAAGAGTTGAAACCACTGTGAAAAGCAGATATACAAAAGTACATACATAAAAACTCTCACTGAGACATTCCCTGATCTGAGTTGCACAGCCTATTTTCCCAAACTACTGATATTTTTTTCTTGCTAGGTTTAAACACAGTATTTGAATTGAAAGATAGGAATAGTTGTTCACAAAACATGCAAGATAATATGCTTCAAAATCTGAAAGTGGCTTTCTACAAACACTTTGAATAAATGGTTTAAAATTTTTTAAACTTGCTTCACAAATTATAAAAAGAGAACTGCAGGGAGTTATAATAGTTATATTCCCTAGTTAAGCTATTACATTGTTAACAATTGCTCAAGGGAAATGGAGCAATCATTATTTTTAAGATACATCTCTTTAAAACTCAATCAACTTCAAATCAAATAAAAGGGTCATTTAACACCACAGGTCAAAATTCAGTTAGCTGCACACAGTAGTGGGCATGGAAAAGGGTGTAAGAACACCTTGATCACAACAGACTGGGAAAAAATGGTCAAGACAAAAAATCCTGAATAAAAAAGAAACAGTTTTACTTCTGCTAAAAACAACAACAACTACAATTTCTATTTTAGTTAAAGTAAAACTTGTGTGAAGTGAAAAATTACAGCAATTCTAAGTAACTAAAACACAGCAAAATAAAATAATCAAGTTCTGATTTTAATTGCCGGGAGCAGGAAAAAAAAAGGCATTTAAATGTTCTGTGACTCTTCAAGCCACTTAAACACAATTTCATTGCTTGCTGTAAGAAAAAGGACAGACAGAGGACAGATCCTCAGAGTTTTTCTATCATTTTGTTTAAGAGAACCACTATATAACATAAAACCCCTGAATCAGTTATTGTTTCTGAAAATAGGTAATAAGTTATTTTCAATCAAAAACAGAAGAAGCAGCAGTTGGAAGAAAAAAACATTATTCCCTTCTGAAAACCAGAGGTTCCCTATGCTATTCCCAAAGAATACAGTTCTGACAGAAACCAAATTCCTCTCTCCTGTTTGTGCTCAAGGCTGTACAACTATCAGTTCAACTTATGCATGTTCAGTGTCTCTCATGGCCTCAGAGTTTCTGACTGAATCGCCTACTGATTTTCCTGTGTAGAACAGCAGACTCATCTGTCTCTACTGCCACTGGAATGCTTGGTCAGGTTTTTAGCTGTCCACAGAGCTTGAGTGGGATCATTCCAAAGCTCTTTTTACTCAGCTTTCGACAGGTGTACACAAAATACCAGACAGACGCTTCTCAGGCTGCTAACCTGGGCTTAAGGGAACAACCTAGGAGTTTGGTTCCTTGTAGGAAGGCAACCAGAGCCCTGAACTAATGTAGAATACAAACATATTGTCTACCTTGACCATATTTCTCATGTAAATATGTGAAACACTTTGTTAACAAAACGTGAAAAGGAACAGTTGAACAACTGACTTTTATGTAAACCACGCTACCTAGTTAGAGACTTTCCTGCCATGTGTTCAGTAACATATTTTCCTGCAATTTTTTGGGGTTTTTTTGCTAATAGCAACTAGATTTTCTAAATTATTCAAATTAGATTTCAGAATTATGAGCTACTAGAAAGTATGAAAGCTGTTAGTCCTGCTTGACAAGGGCTGAGCAGGTATGTTTGTATTACTCCAGATTTTGTTTGGGGTGAACAAGTTAGGGAAGGCACCCAGCCTTGGCCTTGGGAATCGGCTGCTGGGCAGAGATATCAGCCGTCCAGGGAGTCTGAGCTTTTAACCCTTTCCTGAGAAATGAAGGCTTTGTAAAATATGACTCCTCCTTGATTTGAAGTAGAAGAGAGACAGTCTGGGATCCGAGATGATGGAAGAAGAAATTCTCAAGTTGGAAGGAGATGATGGAGTGGCTTGTGGCTGGACTTTTCTTGTTAGCCATAGACTGAATCAAATTTTCCTAACAGAAGCTGCACTTAGGGTGGTGCGTTGGTGTGCCAAGAGACCTGTTTCAGTGATTACCAGCAGAGGAGTAGAGAGAACAGAGGAGAATTGGAGAAGGTGTGGAGAAGCCCTCTATCTTCGAGGAAGAAGAAGAGGAGAAGAAGACCTCTGTTCTTGGACCCTCAGCCCCGGGGGAAATGGGGGGGGACTGTAGTCCCAAAATGAGAAACTGAACTGTTGTCTCTTTTGGTCCATGGCAAAGCATCCTTAAAGGAGCCCTATGAGCAGTCTGTCCATGCACGGTGGTGACAGCACTGTGACATGGGAAGGAGAGTGTCACCATGGCAGATTTTCTCCGGGCGGTTGCCATATGTGACATGGAAACACAAGGGTGGCAATTGTGTTTCCTGGGGAGTCTGTGGCACAGGAGAGACTCCTGTCTCCCTTGAAAGATCGAGTATTTGAATATCTGAAGGGTAGCAACTTGATCAGGATCCTGGGTGGTGTCTCACTGTTGAGTTTGTTTAGAAATTAGGTGGGAGGAGGAGGGGTGTTTTGGAAAGTCTTCATCCAGGATTTAGTGTTTGTAGTTTTTATAGTAGTAGTAGTTTAATAAAGTTCTTTTCTTTGTTACTAAGTTTGGGCCTGCTCTGCTCTGTTCCTGATCACATCTCACAGCAATTATTTAAAAAAGTACATTTTCATGGAGGCGCTGGCATCGCACCAGTGTCAAACCATGACACTTTTACATAAATGTCAGAAATTTTTACTAAGATATCTGGTGAAGCAGTTTCTTCTCAAATATCATGTATGTCTTAGTGAGTTTCCAGAAGGATCCAGAGGAATAACATCTACATCTATTGCCTTTTCACTAATAGTGGAATGGTCAAATAATTCAGATATATTTCAGATGTTTGTATCACCTACATTTATTCCAGGCAACAATATTTGCAGATACAAAGGTTAAACAATGAGGAAATGCCTTACTATCAAGGAAAAGCAGCAGAAATAGCACAAACTCTTCAACTTTCACAAGTTCTGCTCAGTACCTGGTTGTGAAGCTGTTGGATGCAATAAAGATTTTTTTGGATTGCTTCTTTAAAAGAAGAACTAACTTCATAGGGTGGAACATTACAGGTGGTAAAAGGAGAAAACAAATATATTTTGATTACTCAAAGATATTAAGGGTCTTTTCCAGGGTAAATTATCCCATGATTCTGTGATTCTTTGCAATAGCTATTGCTAAAGGCTTCACACTCTCTGCCTCTGCCCAGTAGAGAATCAGTGGGCAATTTTGTGAAGTTTACTCTTTACACTCAGGTTAGGATTGGAGGTCCTTTAAAGAAACACTATACTTCATAAAAAGGGAATAAAGATAATTCTGGGGGGCTCAGGGGGTGTTATTTGGGGATTTGTTTTTGTTCTGCTTAACAAACCTGAAGATTCACTGATCCTGCCAAGATCAACACTGCAAATCAGATAACATTGTAGTAGTTTCTATGGGTTCATATTTACACTCTTCTCCAAAGAACCTAATCAGGAGAAATTTCTTTCTATAAGTCACAGATTCATGCCATACTAAATGATTCAGCTATGTTATTCAATTCTATTTCATTTTTGATTAGAATTTCAAGCTTCATGCAAAATCAACTTGGGAAGATAAGTCTTACTGGAGAGAAATCTACCTTTCTTTTAGATCTGGATAGGATTTTTTTTCAATCATAATGACTAATATTTATGTTGTATAATTCAGGGCTTAAAAGTTAACTTTTAATTTTAAGCAGTTAAGGTATTCCATATAAGAAATTAATAAAGAGGTAAAAAGCAAAAGGAAATAATCTCATCATAAAATAGATACACCAAATTCTTTCCATTAGCTATAAAGTGAATCTAGGACTACTAGTTTGTATTTAATTAGCTTAAATTGCTGTGTGAGATAAGACTGACCTTTCATTTAACAGGGCATCTTTCTGGCTTCGAACTCTTTGGCTATTAGTCTAGGTTTCATTAAGGCTTTGACAGATACAGGCTTACACATCCAGATGTTATAAATGAGCAAGTTACAGTTCCTTCTATTTTTCTGGCTAACTGCTTCTGATCCCTATCCCTCTCTCTCTGCTGGCAAATGCTTTCAACCGAGTGGATTCAGTGTGATGTCTATCAACTTTAACTACACTGTCTAGATTTCAAAATAAATTCCAAAAATTTTCACTGAAGTGGCTCATCTCCTTTCCTCCTCTGTAATAAAGGTAGATACTTCTAGAATGGAACCACTAAAAAGTTGAGGAAGATAGAAAAGAGCAGGTAGTGGATGTTAATGTACTATGGCTAGTTAGCTAATTCAAAATATGTTATAAATTATATGCATTTGAATTCTCATCAGAGCCATTCTTGCATTATACTAAAACAACTATACTAGTGAAAATTATATGTTTTCATGCTGATAGACAATATTCATTGTGTTAAGCTGACTAGGAGATAAGGGATTGCATGTAGAGTGCATCATAGTTTAAGACAAATGCTGAGTCTATAGGAAAAAATGAAGGTTTATTTTTAGGGTAAAAGGTATCTCTCTGGGCAGAGCTATTATTAGAATTTTAGAGAGGTTCTGACTGTCTTAGTCATGACAAGCAAAGCCATTTATTCACTTTTTTTTTTCCAGTAAAAGATATGCCACTAGTACCCTCCAAAAACTGTTTTCAAAATACTGTTTCCCATTTCTGAAAATAAAATTTGAATCTAAATGTGTGCATTTCCTAAAAGGAAATAATGTTTGAAAGTCTTGAGCTGTCAAATTATTGTTTGTGGGAAAATAAAAAGGGTAATAAGAAAATAGAACTGACTAAAATCAGTTATTACTGTAAAAACATTGAATATACAAAAAAAATAGAAAGGTAGGAAATATAGTATAGTTTTTTATTTTTTCTGTGGTATGTTACACCATATTGAATTTAACATAGGGTGGGGGGGAAAGGAAACAGGAAATATCCTTGTTGTTAATGTGAGAAACAGGTAACTTTGGAAAGATGCAAGCTGACAATTTGCAACTTCTTTCTTTGTTTAGGTTTCATTTAAAACAACTTGCTACTTTGCTAAGCTATTTCTCACAGGATACTTTTACTGAAAATTCTCTGATTAAGTGTGCATGTTGTCTCTATTTTACTGTGGAGCTACAAGTTACAAATTAACCAATTTGAATGTCCCACATTTGTGCTTTGTTTAATGCAACAGAGGTAAGGAATTATATTATATATGCTATCTATATTTATTGTAATAATACTGCATAGCCAGTGTTTGAATATTTCTTTAAAATGAGGAAAGGATTTGGAGGACTCATGAACCTCTCTGGACAAAAAAAAATAAAGCCAGACTTGTAGACCACGTTCCAAGGAATCAGAAACTGAATAATTACTGAATTACTGTCTCTTAATCAAGGAAGGGCAGAGCAAAATTAATTCTGTCTTTCCTTCACTGTCACTGTAGTCAGTAGGCACATAATATTAAGAAGAAATTACTTGAAAAGTTCTATCCATAAGATGCTTGGCAGACCTGAAATAAAGAACTGTATCACAATAGTAAAAAACTTCCTTTGTTGACTGAGAAGTAGACATTTCTATACAGTCTTTATTGTCATCTGTGATCCACAGAATGCAAACAAACTCATTTTATTTATTCTATTTACATAGGAGAAAAGCAAATTTGTGTTCCAATCTGGTCTCATACACTTGCTCTGAAATATTTTCCCAACTTAATTTTGGTCCTGAGATTTTATGGATTAGTCGTGTAATACTAAACATTTGAATTATAGTGAATGATGACTTTCCAACATTGAATAAAATGGAGACCCCACCTCACAAGCTCACTTATTCCATAGGCACTGGATTTCTGCTAAATATTCTGGCAACAGTTAGCTGGAGTAAATCTGTTTTACCACTGAATAATCTTTATTTATTGATGTGGTCCAATGATTTAAAGTGGATGTTAATGGGCAACCTTAGCATAGTTGACACAGTGGAATTAACTGCTGAAAAAAAAAGGTGATTTTAAAAGTGCCATGTGTCTGGCATACTGCCAGATTGTTGCATCAATGACACATTTATTATTACATCTTAGTGGCATAAAAGTCAAGAATATTTTATACTATGGATCCTTGTATACCAAAGAGTTAAATAGTTATCTGTGATTTGGTTGGTTTTTATATTTTTATTGCAATAAATTTCAGGTATGACTGAAAGCTTACAGCTTTCACTTTTTCCAAGCTAGATTTTGCTTACTAGGAAAATAAATGTCCACAGAAAATATAATTGTATTTAAAAACATAACTTCAAAAATATATACAAAAATATTTTTAATTTCTGAGTTTTTAAAAATATTTATTTTAAACTATTTTTTCTTGGACATGAAGTGAATTGATCGAAAAAAATTGGATTTTGTAAGAGGTTCTCATTTTGTCTGATTAGCATACTGTGTGTGAATTAAGTAAGAAATGTAGTGAGATATCTCTTAGCATTAACATCATCTAACTTCAGGAACAATTTCCCATTACCAAAAAGCTCTACCATGTTTTATACATTCAGTCTTATTTCTCGCATGTACTTATCAATCCTTTGGCATGCTTTAAAAAAACCACAATTTTTTTCTCAGTTATGTTAAAAAATAGTTGTATGTCCTGTATTCTTTTTTTACAGAATTAATCATTTTCTCAAATCTATAAATCATTAATGTCCTTTGATTTTTCTGTAAGCATTCAGTTGTTGGTCTTTGACATATATTTAAAATGGCCTCTAAGATTTTTAGAAAGCAGGAAGGCTACATTTGAGGTCAAATTGATGAGACTTCTCTTTTCATTATATAGATTGTTATATAAGTGAAATTTTTATTTCCTCTTAAGCACAAAAAAATAATTTAGCACTCCTTCAGTTTTCATTTTGTGCACTTTAGGCACATGGATCCTTAGCAACTCAATGAAGAGTGGATGTTCTGCTGTCTGTCATTTCTGGGAGTATCATCATGTAGTTTCATGATTTAATAATAGCAATACACTGACCAGCCAGAATGCTTGGAAATCTTTGTTTAAAGCCTTTCAATGTATATTTTCAAATATTTGGCTTTAGAGTCAAAAATTATTTGATGATTTGTGACAGTTTTAAGTTGCAACTGCAAATATAGGGTCTATGTTTACATCTAGAGGTATTTACATGTGCTATATCCAACGTTTATATGACGTAGCTTTCATATTTATTAATCTTGTGCAAAACACAAGGAAACTGCTGTGATCTTGAAGAGTGTCATGTTTGCATCATGGGCTGCTTATGTCACCATATTTAAGCAACTAAACATAACTATATGAAAATTATCTTTCTGTAAAAAAATACCACATGCAAAGAAAAATTGGAAGAGGTAAATATTTAAGAAGAATATATTGCCTCAATAATCATAATGAGAGTGTCTTGAGAATGATCTGCTGCTTGGATTGTCTGATAATAGACAGACTCAGAAGAATTATTCTCTCAGGTTTTTTGCTGCTGTTTTTGTTTATAGTTCCAGCAAGTGTTCCAGAGATGGCAATATACTCACACACACTCAAAAATAAACACAAGTAGCCACATATTTTCTTGTCTCTTATTTATTTATTATTAAATGCTGAATCCTTGTTGGCTTTTCTCACAAATCAGAGGTCTTTGCCACCTTTCAGGTGATCATGTACCCTTTAATTCCACATATAATTCCAATTTCACATATATTTCCAGCCTCATTTTGCAAACAAGTGGACTTCCATTTCTTCAGTACATAATAGTATATTATGGTTAAAACAGAGCCATGGACGAACTATATGAAAATGAAATATGAAAAAATTAGCCAAATTTAAAAAAATTATTTCCGTTAGAAATGAGGCGATACAGCAATCTTAATGCACTTAAGAGCAGAATGACAATAACCCATTAATGTGTTGCAGGCATGAAAAAATAAAACCTATTTTTAGAATATGTGAGGTGAGCTACTTCAGGCAGAGATGGTAATATATATAACTGTCTAACTTTGCTTCAATATATCTCACATGGTGGGATGACACTTAAATTGATATGGAAAATTCAGGTCACCTACATTCTAAAAACAGAATATATAAGAAAAGGGACCTCAATCTTTCAGGATGAGATAATAAAATGCTAGTAGAACAAAAAAACTTAATACTACAGGACTGAGACTGGTAATTATATTTACTTCTAAAAAAAAAGTATGTAAGCTAATGAGCACTGTAAGCACTGAAGTAAATGAACACAAAGTGAACATTAAAAAGTCTGGTCCTTAACCACCCCTCATAAGCAGTTATTTTAGAACTGAACTTCCACATCAGAATAGCCAAACAAAAATCTAAACAATTTTAAGATTGATTGATGTCAGAGAGCACTGGATTCCACAACAAAAGATAACCTTTTTAATCCTATGTTTTCCTCATTACAAAATGACTGTAAACAATGATCTGGGTCTTGGAGAACGTAATTGCGTTCTTCTAAGAGAGTTTGTGGAGGAGGATAGAGTGACCTGTGGATAAGCATCTACCTTATCAAAGATGTGTTAAGCTGTGTCTCTGCCGCAGGGGAGATTGATTCTATGGTGTTCCTTGAGCTCCTGATCCCTCCAAAGTTTGGATACACGGTCTGATATGTGATTCTTCATTTCACTCAGAGTCCAGATGGAAAGAAAGTGAAAGTACGTGAATTTAGGAAACAATCAGGACATCTACTGCAAAGTGCTATGCGTTTTTATGAATCAATGTGGTTCTTTTTATATGTACTGAAGAATTGGAGAAGAAGCAGTTTGCGTGTGCGTGCAGTACAGGTTTAAGATAAGGATGAAAAGTATTTGCTTGCACTTGAAGAAAAGAAAAATAGATGCTTTAGATGGGACTTTTAAAATAACAGTAATAAAACCATAATACATTTGATTGAATTCTTTGTCCTTTGCTGAAAACTTTAATGGTAGTATGTCCTGGATTTTCAGTTTCTCTACATTTTCAGAGCCATACTTTCCTAGACAGCTCTGATTTTCATTAGATACCAGTATAAAA
This sequence comes from Anomalospiza imberbis, assembly GCF_031753505.1. Taxonomy (NCBI): domain Eukaryota; kingdom Metazoa; phylum Chordata; class Aves; order Passeriformes; family Viduidae; genus Anomalospiza; species Anomalospiza imberbis. Next base: position 100,960,133 of record NC_089682.1, on the reverse strand, counting down.
GCAGAAAGTTGTAAGACCTGCTGACTTTTTAGAAACTGATTCTGGCATGCTGGAAATAGTCAGTACAGTACAGCTGACTAAGAGAACTTTTGTCTCTCTTTGTTCCTCTACTAATGAGGCAATAATGCTGCTGAAGTACAACCAGTTGATTTCCAGTATACCAAGAATATGACAAGGAAAAAATAAAAAAAATACTTTAATGGCTATGTATTACCAATTTCATAAATAATTTGAAAGTCTAGGATTGCCAAAGTAAACTTTGAAACCAGTCAGGTGTTTACAATAGGGACTGCAAAGTTCTGTCATTACTTAGTAAATACTTCCAGCTGAGATTTAAATCTTTCTGATCTGAGTTGCAAACTGAAGTCATTTGTGGAGTTAGAGTATCTGTTTGCTAATGAAATACTTCTGCTGCTTTCTTTTTAATGGTGTGGACCTCTGAAAGTAATGGATTAGGGAGAACCTTACTAAAGCTATAGAATATATTTAAACAAAAGGGTCAACAAGACATACAATATATTTCCTCAAAACCATCCTGAAAGAAAACAGAAACCTCACAGAAGACACAACTACTCTGAGAAACAAGACAATCCCTACCTAATATGGAGAGTATTTTAGATGTGAAATGAAAAGCAAAGCCATTCATGTAGTCAGGAAAAAAAAAAAAAAAGCAAAATGCACTGATTATAAGGGACTACATGAAACAGACAAATAAGGTATTGTAATCCTAAGCTTCTCAAAATGTAGCTTTTACATTTGTAAGTCCCAATGCAAAATGCAGTTAGGGTGGAGAGCCTGAGCTCCTAGTTAAATGCACCGAAGGATTAAATCACTCAGAGTGACAGAATTTATAACAGTGGCTCTATATTTGCCTGAAGCAGCTAGGAGGAAACTATGAAAAAGAGCTTTGACTCCAGATCAGCCCTTCACAAATGCCTAAAGAAGTGGGCTGCAGGCAAAAGCTTTTCAGCACAAAACTTACAGCCCACAGGCTCCTCCTCACTTAGGGAGTTTGAAGGAGGACAGCAAAGAGTGTTTTCTTCTTTTGTTCATAAGACAATAGAGAGTACTATTTTGGAAAAAGGCTGCAACAGACATCACACTCATTATATATATATATATATATATATATATATATATATATATGAGATTCTTGTTGCAGTGTTTTCATAGAAAAGTTTAAATTCTACACCCTTAAGAAAGTGTTATAACCTGAGCTGGATGCTGTTCTACTATGAACAACAAAATCTCTTTTCCTTTTGATGCTGTCTACATTTGCAAAATAAGTTACACTGAAAAAAAAAATAGATTGACGTGGCATCTCGCTGTGTTTTCCCAGTCCCCGGGCAGCTCCAGCACCTAGAGCGGTACCACCTCTCTCTGGGACCTGGGATCGCCGCGAGTTTCTGGACTTGACTCTGTGCCGATGTCCGGGTGGGGGTGCCAGCGGATTCCTCACCGCTATGAGCGAGAGACACCAGTAAAGAGTGAAGGAATGTCCAGATTCCCCACGCGTGGAAGGCTGAAAGTCTTTTATTGCCGCGGGGAGCTGCGCTGAGGCACTGCAACCCGCTCTCAGCTGGCGTGTGAGGAATATGGCATCGGGCACTCCGAGGTGCGGGATTATATCGGGGAGAGAGCGAGGAGAGCAGGGACCCTCCCGCCCAATGGGGGCAGGTGCCGTGGCGATGACGTGGACCACGGCACCCAACGGGGACACAACTGGGGCGGACCCTGGGCTCTAGGGTGAACGGGGGATGGGAATTTGGAGTGAGGGGCACTGAACCCTCTGGGCAGGACAGGGAATGGTCACAGCAGTGACAGAGGAAGCTCTAACAGCCAGGGACCTGGAGTGAACTGCCGCGGGGTGGGGAAAGGGGAACAGACACAGGGGGTGCGTGGGGGTACACAGAACACAGCTAGCTAACAGATCAGAACCCCTAACCTAAACCCCAAACCGCGATGCAACAGATTGATAAAAGAGGAGATGCAAGAATCATTGTCAACAATCTAATCCCATAAAAAGAGTACTAATTTGAGAGAAAAGAGGCTTATGTTTGGTACATGTTTAGGTGGAATTTCTTTAATTTATTCAATGACTGCCATGACCTGGATCAAATCATAAGCTACTGCAGCTGGATAAAACATCTCTACTTTTATTTTTCAGTCATGTCAGTCTGCCTACAGTCTTAGTAGGAAAAATTAGCATTTGAGCATGACTTCTTTCAGGGACACAGACGGAAAGACATAAACATGAAATATAAATTACTGCTATTAATTTTTTTTCTCCTTTCTTTGAGAGTTAACCTAAGGATACATGGAGAAATCTGCAAACTCTTTGCCCATATAAAAGTCTGCTCCATTCACGGGAGACAGAAGCAACAGTTGTTCACAATAGAAGTGTCTAGGAGGAAAACTTCTGTATCATATTGACTAGGATAACTTAATCCTATTTCTCATCTTGAGGAAGGCTGGAATTTGCCACAGAGGAGAAAAGACTCACTTTTTACCAATTAACAGAGAAAATTGTCAGGTAAGGCTTCTAACAATTTTCTTTTACTCATTTCCCACCTTTCTTTTTTTCACAAGGTATAAAAAGAAAAGAGAAAAAAAAAAGAACTAACCAAAAAAGGTAAAAGATATTATGAAACAGGAAATATTTTAATTGTAAAATGAAGCAATATTTTTTTAAATTGTTAATTCCTATACTCTTAAGAATTCTAGCATTCTGAGATTAATACTGTCTTAAGCATTAACATATTTTTTGCTCACTTTTTTTTTCCTAACTACCATTAATAGAAACTATTCTGCATTGCAATGTAGTCATCCATTTTTTTTTTGAGAATTATTTTAAGAAATGGTGAAAGGTTGAAAACAAGATGTATTTTGAAAACAATATGAGGTATTGGCTTCTGTTAGTAAGAGAAGTGTATTTCAGCTTGACTGAGCAAAAAGAGTTTGAAGCAAGGGCCTATAGTATTTTCCTAGTAATGATTTGAAATTATTTGAAAAGTAAAGGAGCCAGTGATACAGTTCTTGCCTCAGAAACAGTTAAAGTATTCCCTCTATAGAAAAAGTACCAAAAAAACTCTTCTAGGCAGAGTCTGGAATCCTATCAAACTAAAAAAAAAATCTGAAACTCTCTTCCTGTTTAGAATAGTCTGCTGTTATATTAAAGATGGGCCTCTGGCATCTTAAAACAACAGCAACAACATTGCAGACACATTAATATTCTGTTGGGTCTATCCCTTTCTGCCTCTTTTCAGTTTTTATTTATACTCTTAATGTGCTAGGATGTCTTAGAGATTTACTCTCAATACATTAATATTTTAAATATAATCAACACTTTGTAGAACATCTGTCTTTCTTCTATCACTTGAGCTAGCTTTAATTCCTCTGGCAGTTGAGTAGAACTGGGCTTTGAGGTTCACAGTATAACTAACTTGAAAGTTTGTGTTGAATGAATCTGCAAAGTTCAACAAACTATCACAGAGGATTTATTCAAGTATATAAATATGAGTCAACAGTATAGGAAACAGTGAAGTAGAGAGGAGAAACACTTTTTTCTCTTTGAAGTCCTTAGCTGTTATCCTTAGACCATGCGATAATTAGATCATGAGCTAATTGAAACATACAAATTAATTGCACTGATTGCTATTTATATGAGATGATAGTCTTTTCCTGACAAATTTGCTTTGATGAGGCAAAGGAAGCACTTGACATTTTGCCATTGAAAGTCAATTGCTCTCCTGCACCAATTAAAATGACACAGTATTTGAACTCAATTGCTCAATGTGCTATTCCAAACAACAACAAAAAAAAGAAGACAATGCAGAATCTAAGGTGTCCATGCTTTTAAAGCACAGTCTATCAGTGTAACCAAAATTTTAATAAGCCTAGAAATCCTTTAGTTGTTAGTTGGTTATGGCAGACAGTTCTTAATTTATTAGGAAAAGTAATTATGGTCTTTCAGCCTGATAGCAGGCTGTTGATTTCTCCATGCTGGCAACAGCTTTAAAGGAAATTTCCTGTAACTCCCTAGGCCTAGAGAAAGAAAAATAAGTATTGCACATAACAAACACTAAACTTAAGCAAAAGTAATGAAGTAAAGTGACAAGTGGAACAAATGAACTTTATCATGACTATAAGCTGTTATGAACTTCTTTTACTGTTCCTCTCTCTTACAAAAATGAGGGCAGTAGTACATCAAAAAACAACATAAAAAGGGTACTATGATTCTGCATAAAAACATGGGTCATGGTGTTCTAATTTCCTTCCACATCAGTTCCCCCTATGGAATGAAATTCATAGTCCATCATTTGTGACTCTTCCACCACTAATTACTTCCAGAGGAGAGCCAAACAAGCTCTCTTAGCCAAATTGTTTCTTTAAATTCTACATTGACTGTTGAACAGTCAATGTAGAATTTAAATTAAGAAATATACACTACACCACAATAAACACCATTTTATCCAACAACTGTTCATTATAAAATGAACGACTGACTCTGTAAGACAAGTCTAGAATCCAGATTTCTATGTTGTACTGTAACAGCTGATCTAGTCAGCTTTTTTTAGCAATGACTTTTCTTTCATTGTGTATTGTTTCATTATTAACACAGGAACTTAATCTCCGCTTTCTAGTTAAACTGCCTTCCACCTCCATCTTAATTTCTATCATAGCTGGATGGTTGCACTGTTTTTGAAATAGATGTCAGAGGACAGCACTTCTGGCTGAGAATCTTTGGCAGGCACATGAATAAAAATGGAAATATTTATGGTTTGAGGAAGGTTTCAGCTCTTCCTGCAGTCATGGGCTAACACAATATCAACACTCTCAACCATAGAGCAGAGACACCACCAAGTCACTGCCCTCTCCTATCATCACTGTGGACATATATTTCTTTGACTTGATGGCCTGAAGTCATAAACAGATTTTGTCTTTCAGCTTCACAGAACATTACAGGGACTACTTACTTGAATGCTGATGACACTTTTTTTATGTTGGTCTGCTGGGATACTATTATATGGTGAGAGTTTTTTCCAGTGTTTGAATCTCCTAATAGGGTTTGGGAAATTGACCACTTTAAATAAATTTTGAATGCTACCCAGATGCAGGTCTAATAATTATCTACAAGCAAATACAAAACATCAGGTTTACTATTCTTAATCTTTTGTCAATATGTTGCTGTTTATTTTGAAAGTCACCCGTGTTGAGCATCTTGGGAGATATCTTTTTATTTCAGAAATAAATTACAAAACTGCAGAAGAGTTCAGTAATATTGTGGTTTCCTACCTTGTATTTTTACTTGCACTCAATCTCTCATATACCACATTAGTCAACCAATAAAATACATTTATTCTTAGTAGTATTAGAGTACCCAATTATTAGGAGTTTAAAAATACTGGTAGCACTAGTTCTCAAATAATTTTAAAATAACTTCTGTTTTCAGCAATTATTAAGTTAAAACTATCACAAAAAGGATAAAGATCTCAAGATAAAATTAATTTATTAGAAAACTTGGTCTGATTTGTATTCTTTACAGTACATTTACTCTGTTTCTGCTGCAGTTGAAAAGTTACAAAAAAAGTAATTCTAGACATGTTAAATCGTTTTTTGACATAGTCTTCATTATCACATTAGTCAAGCCAATACATGCAATAAAACACTTCTTCAGATAATATACTTGCTAATGCATCTAATACCTTGCAAAATATTAAAAGGAACTATGGAAATTCAGGGTAAGAGTTGCAAATATAAAACCTCTCTAGATTGAGCACTACTAAAGGATATATTTTGACATTAGGTCTATTGAACGTTTTTTGGGGGGTTTTTTTGATTGTTTGTTTGGTTGGTTTTTTTTAATTGCTTGAGCCAGCCAGCACAGAAATGCTGAATCAGATTGTTTTCATTTAACTGCTCTAGAGAAGTATGAACTCTTGGTGGGTGAAACCAGAAATTGATTAAATAAAGCCCTGGCACCCTGCTCTTTTTTAATAAAGCTTTATTAAGTCAGCTCAGGAAAACAGATGACTCTTCAGAATCTTTGCTGAATAATAACCACAATGCATCTCTAGAAACTGAGGACTGAACTGAAGTGGACAAAACAACAAAAACATCTTAATTGGAACTATTCGACTCACTTCACTCTCTTACAGTAATGTGAAACTTACTGTAAAAGGAAATAAAATATCACTAAAAACATGTAAGAAATGAAATTGTGATTTTTTTCAAGTCTTATGAAAGTGGGACTGAGATCTAGGAAATGAACAAGAAGTTGCTAGACAAAACATACTCCCCAATAGAAATCTGATGAAAAGGTGACGCTAAAGAAAGCCATAACAGCTGCTTCTACTCAGGCCACACATGTTGGGTAAAAAGACAGTTATAACAGAAGTGTGTAAAAGTGGGATTGCCATGATATGATTTCATCAAACATTTATATCTCACTATTATCATAGCTTTATTTTTTTCTTGATCTTATGATCCAATTATGAGATGCCTCTTCCTGAGTTAAGGTGCAAACCAGACCACATGCCGAAATAAATAATAAGGATTTTATTTAACAGTAAATGTGAGGTAGAGAGATACAAAGAAATAGGAAGGGAGAGGGAAGGGAAAGGGAAAGGATAGGTAGGGAGGAGAGAGAGAGAGTGAGCACCACAGATCCCTGTGGTTGTGGCATCTTCCTGCTCTTTCCTCAGTGGTGGGAGTACCCACTTCTCCTGGAGGTACCATTTTTATACACTCCAAGTCCCAGGTATCCATGAGGCATAGATACTGTTCCCATAACTTGAGATGGTCTCCTCGGGTTTCACCCCACCCCAAGAGTGGGGCGGCTGGCTCACTTCCTGTTGTCCCTCATTCTGCCTGGCAGTCGGCTTAGTCACTTCTGCCGCCTGCGCGCGATTCTCCATGCGTGCCACTACTTCCTGCATGAACGGGCTGACTGGAGCCCTTTGCGCATTGGCCGCATATTATGAACACCCAAAAACTTTTCGACCCAAGATGGCTTCTGAATCTCTGTTTTTTCTATCACGGGTCCCTCAAATGCTTGGATTGCCGCCTCGGCTGCCCATTTTTCAGCGGACATACTTTGTAAGGTACATAAAACTTTCTTCGAAACTGCACCGGACTCTAAAACTGTTTTCCTATCTTTTCCGCCCTCTGCGCAGAATCCCAAAGCAGCTGCTCTAGTTCTTGCCACTCAGTTTTGCTAAAGAGGAGTGAGGGCTTCTGCAATTTGCCCTTACTTCTGGCCCATAGGGTCAATTGCTCTAAGTCAGTGTCTTTTATTTTTTCACCTCTCTTTGAGAGAATATACAAAAGGAGTCGCAGTGCCGCATTCCAATTGCTAGCCGTTTTTCACTGTCTGTCACTATCTTGGCCTGCAGCTTACCTTCCACCACTGTGGGGCACTCCATATCTTCTAAACGACACAGCTGCGACGCCGCTTCAGCCCCCTTGCTCCGTCTCATCCACCACTGCCGCGTCACTCGTCCACTTCCGCTGCGTGGGCAATGAGTGAACAGTGGAGGCTACCGTTGGTTTCCTGTTGCAAACAAGCAAACAAACGATTTGGAAACCTTTCTCAGGAGGCTTCAATGCTCCGGCATCCCAATCCCCATTGCTTTTAAAAGCGATTTGGGCTCTGTGTCTCTCGTCGTGCCCTCCTGCATGCGATTTTAGAGACCATTTCCCATCACTATCATAGAAGTGACAGTCACTATCATAACAGTGACTGTTTGAAACTCATCAGAGACTTCCTGTCCCTGTTCCACGGGCGCCAAGTGAATCAGGGACTCATAAAAAGAAGGTGAGCTGGACAGGAGCAAATGCAGATCCGAACCAATGTGGCTAATCATACGTTCTCTGTTTATTGTTTATACGATAGCAGTTTATATACACTTCAAGATAGTTTACAATCATGAGCACACTCTCATTAGCAAGCAAACATTGTTTGTCTTTGTCTTAAGGTGGCTAAAGTTTCACACTGCAGACCTATACTAATTCACACCTAGATAGCTCAGTATACTGTGGTACACCTTAACATAATTTCTAACTGCCACAAACTTATTTCTAACTGCGCCATAGGCTTCAAGGCCTCACGGAGGCCCGTATCTGAGGCCTAGGCTGGGGTAGCTCAACCTTCACTCTAAACATACAAATCATGACCTCTTTCTCTCAGAAATTCTTCTACAGTTGAAAGTACACATTTCCAGTCAGGAGAATTAAGAAAGAAAAGGGAACAAATTAAATTCCCTGGAATACACCATGTTGAAAAGGGCTGAATGCACAACATTAGTGACCTTACTGTCTAGTGTCAGACCCCTTATATGCTCTAAAAAATTACTGATGAATGTAGTACTGAATGAATACTGAGTGTTATTGGGATAAAGATGGGTAATTGTACCTGCCTTTATTCTATTATACTAAAATAACTTTCCAATTGAAAAAGATAAAATTTCACATAAACTAGAGTTTAACTGTATTAGCAAGAAAGAACCAAGCTGATTTTTCACTTTCCTGTGGTTTTGCTGCATAGTCATGAAACCCCCTCTATTTTGATCAGCTCCTTTTCAGTACATTTAAGATGTACAGAGAGTTGCAAGAGAATTCTTTACTTCAGATACTACTTGGAGCCTTGAATCTTTTTGCAGTGGAGCTTATTATGCCTCTCTGTAGAAGGAGGAGGATGCTCACCCTTAACCCAGCTGTGGCTTTCAAATGCCTATCAGACTAAGCAGCACCTGATTAAGAAATTAAAAATACAGAATTTTGGTATAAGGATATGATAAACAGAACAATTAATGCACAAATTACTGAGAGGAAGAACAGTTCATCCAATTTTGTTGCTACTATTCTATAAACTTTTCCTCACTATTTTACTTTGTACCTTTTCACCATAAATGGATCCATATGTTCAGTATTTATATACTGAGTTCTACTGTTGCTACATTACTATTTTTTTCCTAGGTGGATCCAGAATTCATATCATGAGGCTTTACTGTACATGAGTGGTCCAGTAATGGTTCACATGAGCTGTGGATTCAGTTCTCTTAAAAACCCTGAGGCTCTCTTTTCTAGGCTAAACCATCCCATCTCTCTCAGCCTTTACTCATAGGAGAAAAGCTATATCACTTCATTGGTTTAGTCACCCTTTGTTGAACTTTCTCCAGTGTATGCATGCCACTCTAGTACTGAGGAGTCCATAATAGGACATAGATGTGGTCTCACCAGTGCTGAATAGAGGGGAATGTTCATTTCCCTTTGTCTACCAATAATACTTAGGCTAACACAGCCCAGGACACCATTATCTTTCCTCTTGTTAATTTCATGAGGTTTCTTCTAGAACACATCTCCAGATGCGTGATTAAAAAATAAAAGTAAATATTCAATCTCAGACACACTAACTCAAAATTTCAACGTTATGTCATCAATAATATAATTGTCATATGTTTGGTAAGGTGAATGAGAAGAGTTTGATGCCTTAACAGAAAGGTTTACCCAAATCACACTACTCAGGAAGAACAGAATAAGGATGAGCATATTCTAATAGTGGCTTTACAAGATAACTAGGAAAGGGCATTCAGGAGAATTCTTTAGCTAAAGTTTCCTGAATTTCAAAAAGATTCCTGAATTCTCTTCTGTGGAGTGGTAGAATTTCCACAGATTGGGAAAATAAGGGACTATGGGCTAGATTTCTATTTTATGGTTAGACCTCTCTCCAAAATTATAAAATTGAAGGTTAATAATGCAGGAAATTATCCTGGCTATCCTGTGAACCCATGTTCTAGCCTATATCTGGATGTGGATCACTACCACAACTCAGAAGATATGGATTTCTGTAATTTTTATGTGGAGCATGATCCTAGAGATGTACATGGAGTGCTCCAAGATTGGACACTTTGCTCCAAGTCTCCAAGATCTTAGTTGAGAAATGTGCCATTCCTTTATCCGAATCAAATTCCTGTCATAATTCAGTCTTTCACAGAAAGAAAGAAACATTACTTTAGACTCCTAGAGATACAGCTCAATAAATAAAAAACAAAAGAAAAAAAAAGAAAAAAGTGAGATGTTTATAGAGATTAGACATTTTGTGGGTTCAGATGTCAGCTGAGCTTTAAATCCCACATCTAATTTCCAGCAATATTATTCATAAGGCACTAAACTGTTTTTCGGCACCTGGCCTTCATTACCCAAGCAGATCCATTGTCCTCCTCTAGACTATACTGGAACTATTTTTAAAATAAATCATTACTCATAGTCTCTATCTACACTGGTGACTGTATCACTGTATCCATCTTAGGAGAGATGTTACACCACTATGTAGTACAGTTATTCTTGTATATTTAGCTCAGGACTAGCTATCACCACAGCGATTGGTGGTATCTACACTACAGGTCAAGTAACCCTACGTAACTGGGGTCACATGTAGCTCCTGAGAATTGAAATATTTCTCTTCCTCTTAAAAGTGTCTGACATACTGTGCAGATTATGCTGTAGGAGGTTTTTCTTGATTTAGGATGTATTAGGTAATATAATAATGACTTAATGCCTGAAAGAGTTTAAGTGTATTCATTAATGTAGAAATGACTATGTCTGGTGCTGTTTCACCTATGCTGGATTTGGAGAGCAGAACTGAAATAATCTTCTAAAACCATGCAAGAATATGTTTTGGGGGAATATGTTGATTCATATTCATAAAGATCCTAGGAAAAAATTAATATTTACACAGTGTAGATGTGTAGAGATTGAAACAATTAGTAGAAACTGATTAGAAGGAGAATGTTACAGAAGGAAATGTCTGCTGAAAAATACTGACAAAAAAATTGCCTGCCAGCCTGAGAGCCTGAGAACTAGGCCTTGGCAGCAGAAATACCCTTGAAAAGTGCAGCTGGCATCTTTGAAATACAGCTGTGTACATAGAAACAGGAGGCATCCTGAGATATCATGAGTAAGTGCAAAACCTAAGAAACTGCAATGGCAACTTATCATGTCAAAAGTGGAAACAGTCTGGGAAAATGAAACTGGTCTGAAAAAACACAAACTTCATTACATATTGGCTCTTACATGTTAAAAATAGAGATTGACAACATCTATTGGCTGTTCAAAATGCTGGTGATTGATGTGGTCATGTTTCCAGGAAATCAAAAGTACTTAATTTTCTTTTCCTAGACAGGCTGAATTCTCCAAAAGAAATTTCTATGGGATCTTGGACCCAGGCTGGGGATCTCTGGATGACTTCAGATTCTGTAGTGTAGGTTATCTGTGAAGAGAGACTCAGTCTATTTCTCCATTGGTCCCACTTCTGGTTTGTCCTCTACGTCTGAGATGGTTTGGTTCCTTTCTTGTATTAATGTTCTCCTTTTTGGGTTTGTTTCACCCCCTCTAAAATATGTCTAATTCACTTGATACTGGTATTGCATATCCATGTAACTACTCTATTATAACTACCCACTATTATATTGCTGATAAGTTTGTTTCACTAATTATAAGTTTCTGGTAGCTGGTAATAGAAAACAACTGTGTTGCTGTTTTACAATTAGTTGCTGTTGTTATATGATTGATTGCTACCATACTAGTGATTTATATTATATTATTAATTGCTGATAGTAATCTTTAATAGTTTGATATGTATGCATGTATATACACACATATTTATACACACATATTTATACACACATATATATATTCACTTTATTAATCATAGCTTTACTTGCTAGTGGTGATTTTGTGGTATTATACCTGCTAGTGGTGATATGGGGGAAATAAATATATGTGGTGATCTGCAATACAGAGACTTTTAGAAGATTGTACCCTTGTGTATTATGGAATCCTAAGAACCCACAGTCACGATTTTTATACACCCACAGAGTAGGTTATTTTTTTGCCTGTGACAAATAGTGAGATAAGCTACTTGACAGATTTACCCATTTTAAATATGTCAGAGTTCAGAACACTTTGACTGGGTCCTTTGAGATTATGGAGTAGTATTTAATACTAGTTTTACTTATTCTAAATATATCTGATGCTGAAAAGGATTTCTGATTTATCAGAGTGATTCAAAATAAACTGTATAACACCACCAAATATAAGTCAGAGTTAGCAAAACACAGCAAACACAGTGCACCATTCAATCACAAGATCATTGTGATTCCCAGTCCCAGTGTCTATGATATGCTCACTATCACCATCCTGGGTGTTATCAGTCAGCAGGAAGTAATACATGGTTGAAGCCAGCTCAAACCTTTTGCTCTCTTAGAAATTCTTTTACCAGTTGCTTTGTTTTTCTACTCTGTGTTGGGCTGAGACATATTCACTCCCCTTCTTGTGGGTCTGGCTGACTCAGGGAAATATTTACAATTTTAAGGAACAAAGGGAGAAACATTTACACCACCAATTATCCAGCTCAGCTGTTGGTAGTCGTTTATCTGAAACAAAGGCCACCTTCTGGTCCCTTTTGTCTTGAGATTAGGTCAGTTTCTTTGCATTACTCCCTGATCTTCTTGGACACATCAACTTGACCGATTTCTACTGAGATTTCTTTCATTGCAGGAATTTGTTGGTCAGTCACAAAGTGACATATCAGGTCTACCAATAGGATAAAAAACTAAAAATGTAGGGAGGTTATTAGACTTTCATTAGTAATAAAATATGAGTTTGTATACTCTACTAATGTTGTCTCCTAAATAGAAAATTTTCTGCAGTAAAATAAGGATTTATCTTACTTTAGATGATTAAGAATCATGAGACTTTCTGTAAAGTTAACAGGGTGGCTGTGTGACTAGGCTTTAGCTCTAGATGATAAATTGATTTGGGATGATAGTGAGTGTACAATTATGTTAATTGTACTGAGCAATCCCTGTTTTATGGTAATCTCAAAATATTTTATATCAGCCTATTATGTCATTATACTACAGTTTATATTTAGTATGCTCTAAAAATTACTAGGTATTTATTGGAGCAACTTTACAAGTTTTCTAGTTTTCTCATGACACCAACAACCTCTGCTTTAGCTGTGGACAAATATGTATCTGCCATTCTGTTGGGATAAACCATTTTCCTTCCCCCATCCTCTCTGGCAAGAGAGAGACAAAGATAGAATATGAGTTGAGATACAAATTTACTGAATTTTCTGAAAGTGAAATGAGAGAAACAAGAAACATGCAATAAAAGCAGCAATATTAATTAAAAAAGTATTAAAAAAAAAAAAAGGAGGTGTTTCACATACAAAAGATGTTCACCCCCTCAGCTTAACTCTGTGTGGTGACTGGAAAAAAAACATGATGGTGAATGCTCCTCACCTGTCCCCAAGCTTGAGACAATGAATGCTCCTCACCTGTCCCCAAGCTTGAGACAATGGAAAACAATGATGGACAAACACCTGAAAGCTAGATCATCTACCTTTCTTCGGTACTGAACAAATGTCTCAATTCAAATTAGTGCAATTCTGATAATTTCTAAATTATGTATAATTTCTAAAGTCTAAATTTCTGTTTATTTATCCTGTGTCTGAAGGTGTTTGAATGCATGAAAATATAGATCCAGAGTATATAATCAAGTGACTGTTATCTTTTTTTATCTTTTTTTTTTTTTTGAGTTATCAGGAAATTGTTATTAGCTGTTCATATTTATTCATTGCACACAAATACACTAAAAAATCCCCAAACATTTTGGGTAAGCTTACGCATCTCTTTAATGTTAAGCTTTCATTTCACTTTTTGCAAAGATAGGAAACTGAACCTAAATATACCAAACCATAACAACACTAGTAGTGTATATCAACACAACAATTTACACAGATCATGCATCATTTTCTCAAAGAGAATGATCCATAGTAATAGACATAAGGTTGGTAGGAGTGAAAGGGGAGGCTGCTGTTCTTCAGGTAGTCTGCTAAATTTAAAATTATTTTCCTTTAGTCAGTAAGATCCATAATAAATACGAACTTTTTAAGGTGACTTATCAAAAATCATTATGAGGTAAGAAATGTAACCATAGTGAATGTTACAGGAAATTACCTTCATAGTCATATATAAACAAGTTATTTGAATGTCTGCAAGAGAAAACTATTGTCATTTAGATAATAGATGACCCAAAAATTCACCTGCCAACAAATGCACTGCAGTTTAACTGAGTGTAAGTGCTACTAAAATCGATTATCCTGACCTTCAATAGAATGTTCATTTTAGTCTTTTCACTCTTCCTGCATTATTCTACATGTTTACTCCTTCCTGGAATGCAACTCTGAATATGTCTCTTAGGAAATGTTGCTGCCTACCCACAATTTTGCTGAAAGATTAGTCCAAAGTATTCACCTTTGTTTATGTCTGAGTAGCTGTAGATCCTGCTGGATGAGTCATTTGTTCTGCTCTTTTTCGTCTCCTTAGATTTCCTTCTAAGCACCTTCTCTCCAAGGGTAAGTTTCATCATTGATTTACATAAACTTCTTCTGCTATAAACAGATAAACATGGGAGTGTTTCTTTTCTACAGTCCTATCCTAAGATGACTGATAATGAATCACATGTTTATTGTGCTCTCATTTTCTTTAGATGGGAAAGGAAACTAAAACATGGACAAAAAGTCCTCCTAAGATTTAACCTCATCAAAAGTTTACCCTGGAGAAGAAAATTACAAAAATACACGCAATTAATGATTGATGACTAAAATTAAAAATTATTTGTGGCAAAAAAAAAAAAAAAAAGGAATTGCATTTTACTGCTTCATAAGAAACTTGTCTATGAAAACTTATTGGACTAGAAATAATACATAGCATCACCTGAACTGATTTATTCATTTTTTTTATGTCCCCAAAATGTACCAAGCAAGGCACAGCAATGACACTCCAGAAGGAGTGAAATCTTTCATTGCCTCCACATGCAACTTGTCAATTCCATATCCTGGGGCTGAAAGGGGAAACTAGGCTACAGCAAAACTGGAACAATATATTAAACTTCTACTGCTCATTGTACTAGTTGTAAAGGAGTACTCTCAGTACACATCTGAATACAGATGACTAGCATTTCTGGCCCAATGCATACTGTGAAGCATAAAAACTATGTCTAGAATCTAAAAGTATAGGATACAAGTATCACGCATTTTTAACTCATTGTTCATTAATAAAATGCCAAGGTAAGTTTGCAGTGAGCAAAGAGGGGTTGCCAGCAAGGAAAAATGTACCAAAAAAATCAAGTTTCCAAGCTGAAATTGAAAAAAGCAAACAAGCAGACAAGCAACACAGATTCTAGAGTAAGCATATAAATAAGAATGGCTTCAATTATCATCCCATTCTTCTTCTGGAAGTGCGCACTATTATGGAGAAACAAAACATTCCCCAGTGGCTATTGGTGTTCTTCCTCTTCCTTATGTACTGATGGCAAGTACATTGATATATATTTTAAATATTAGTACTGTTTTTAGAAGTCCTACGCCCCAAAACATGGGAATAAGAATGATATACTGTGAGACTCTCAGTTGTATATTCTCAGCAGATTCTTACTGACCCTATGTCAATTCATTCTTTTCTTGTCTCACCGTCCTTTATTCATTCCTTGAAGCCCCACATGATTTCACTTAGATTTTCTTTTGACAGCTTGATTTCTTTGATCTCCATTTTTGTGAGCTTTTAATGACCAGCAGGTATGTCTTACCCATACTCACTGCCTGAAAAATTGTTTTATTTATAATTAGATCCCTGGACTCCATAGAGTTAGCATTTAATTTCATGTATACTAGTGTAAAGCAACAACAAATTACAAAAACTGGAGGTAAATCTGAGTAAAACAATACCAGAATTTGACTCCACTATGCATCAGTTTTGTATCTTTTTTTTTTTTAAGTTAGGGACACACTTGAATTTTGTTCTATTTAAATATTGCATTTTTCTTGCCTGACAGTAAACCAAAGTAAGATAAAATAGACTACATGAAACCAAAAGAAGAGCACAAATCTCAATTTCATATTATTATCATGCCGAGATATCCCCCTCATTTTTGACCTCTGAAATTAATAGTGTTTTCTGCATTTTATATAGATTTTAAATTAGACAGAAGCTGTCTCTGATCACATAGTCTAGATAAATGGAGAAAAAGTATAAATGGAGAAATGGGACAGAAAGAGAAAACATTTTTTATTGCTTCAATCACATAATAGCTTGAATAAGACTAAAAGAAATGATGGACAGAAAGACAGCACCTCTGTATTCTGGTCAGCTTTGAAGACACGTCTATTTTGATTCAGAAAAAATAAAATATCTGTTAATATCTGTGCTACTTCCCAACTCATTAAAAAATCATTGCTACAAGGATTTCATATAAAAGAAACATTTTTCCTCTGTTTCCATCAAACATGTCTGTCACAATGCATTTGCTGTCATGTTAAAAAAGTAGTATTTCTGGAAAGTAGTACTTGTGGGAATTACACATTACTCTTAACATGGTAGCTGGCTAGTATAGGGACTACCTGAGGGCATTGCTTCCAGGCAGTTGTTTGAAATATTTAATGTCACATAAATCAGTTCTGGTATGGTTCTGCAAATGTTCATAACATATTAATGTTGCAACTCTAAAAGAAAAGTAAAAATCAAAACCTATTTTTCCTTACACCTGTGACTTGACACTGAAGAAGATGATACCTGTATTTTGACATCTGAGAGTCTACAGTTTAAAAAAAAAAAATTGCTCATTGAGTAAAAATCACAAACATTTATTGAAATTAATAATACCTTGATCTCTTAATTTTACTCTCCTAAAGATATCTACATTCTCCAAAAGACAGTGAAGAATATTAGCATTCCTTTCAAATCTTCTTGGTCTATGCCAAAATTTGTGGAGCCATAATATTAATTTCTTAAAAAAAAAAAAAAAAACAAAAAAAAAAAAAAAAAAAAACAAAACCAAAACCCAAACAAACCCCCAAAAAAACCCCACAAAAAACCAACCTTACTCAACAGTGCTAGATAGTGGTTTAAAAATTTTGTAGTTTATTTGAAGTTAGCACTGCAGCACTGAAGGAGGAAAGACACTCAGAAGCAACCAAAACATGCTCCTTATCCCTGTGTTCAGTAATGGTCAATATAATTTCAGCTTTCCTAAGTGGTGCTTCTACCAGCATACTGCTAGAAGAACACTGTGGAAACATGTCCAGTCCTCTAGATAATGAATTAATATTTCCTATGGTCTGCGTTTCATTGTGAATACAAATAAGTATTGTTCTAAAGAGATTTATTGTCTTAGCTGATGTATTACAACAGCAGAGAAGAATTAACCTGAGATCCATCATTTGCAATATTAGGTAGTACTTGTAATGAAATTTTTAGGATTTACTAATTTATTAATTAGCTTAGAAGGTATTAAAAATATTTCCTTGTATTATTGTCTCATGTAAAATACCAAACCAACCAAAAACCAAAATCACCCCCTCAAAAAATCTAACCAAAAAAAAGCTAACAAACCAAATCAAGCAAACAAACACTAACAAAAAAAAAAGATATCCTATTATGTCTATCATATATTCATTGTCTGTGTTAGCCATCCCTTTTTTATAAAATTGCAAAACAAGTTCCAATGAATGTTTGGTACATATAGATATGGATATCCCATAAGACCAGAAATATTTTCCCCAGCTACAAGAATGTTAACTTTCTGGTCTTGCTCTTTCAAAAAATGGATATAAGTTTCTAGTGGACTGCACCTCGTTCCTAATATTAAATTCTGCCAAATGCTGGAAATCTGAAGTTGAAGAGAGCATGGAAGGAAAAGGAAAATCTAATCCCTAAGCAGCAACTAGAACCCACAATACAAGGCTTTAAAGGAAATTTTTTCCCTTACATAACTTTGCATACTTCTCTTTCTGTCTTCTTTAGATATTTTTTTACTCTGTTGTTTCATTTCATATGTTCTCTGCACAGTTTATTACCATACTACTGGGCAGATTTACTCCTATCTTTAAACCTAAGTCTAATTGCCTTATAATATACTTGGGTTACAGGTTGATGATATCTCAGTTTCTGTTTCTGCTCCTTTGAAATGAACAAAAATGGTGTTCACATCTTTCAAAGTGCACCCCTACGCTTGATACAGTGTACCAGATCAGGATATGCCAGGTTTACTCGTGGAACTGGAAATAAGTCTCAGAAGACCTTGTATAACATTTGTTATAAAATTATGCTATATCCTGCATTAGAGTTTCTCCAATCTGGTTGCCTGTTACAAAAACAGAGTCATTCTGGGCTTTAAACTGGCCCTTTCATTTCCATTATTTTCTCTGTTACTGTCACAGTCTTTTAGAGAGGAATGCTGTGGAGCACTGAACTCAGCTGAGTTCTTCAAAATAGCTGTAAGAAATATGCCAGTTCTTTATGCTGAAAAAGGAATGTTTCCTTTTTCCACACAATAGTGTTAGTCAAACTTTAAAATGAAAATTAGTATGGCTTGCTTGCACATAGGTCCAGATTAGACTTTGGGAGCAGGTTTTTATATATGCTCTTAGTACAAAAAATTCAATGTGAATTCTAGTCTTATACATCAAGGTCAGCACTCCATATCCATAATTCAAAGTCAGAGCAAAATACTGGTGTCCATAGGCTGTGAGGAAATAGAGGTTCTGCATGTCTTAATGTGGTACTTGTGTTTCTGGGAGCAAAAACATGGATCAATGGATAGGGCATACATTCTGATATTGAATAGCTATTGTTGAGGCATTTCTTACCAGTTTAAGTAATTTAATGCCATTTCAAAATCAGTAGAAAATCTTATATCCCATATTGATAAAGTAGCATACTAACTTCATATACTATATTTAATTTGAAATGGAACTAAGCCCATAAAATATTCTAGAAGTAAAAAAGATTTTTTTAGTGACCAGTTACCCCGTTCAAGATAAAATTTCAGTCATGAGACTTTATTCAGATCAAATTACTAACCTGAAACCCTGTTATGTTGTGTTTTGAAAAGATAAGGGAATTGTCCCCAGTTATTATGACGGCAGATGAAGTGTGTTCTCTCGAGTCATTAATAAAACATGTGGTTTTGTTAGTTCCTCTGTATTTCACTTTCATAGGAAAAAATTGTGTTCATGGCTTATTTCTAATATAAAAGAAATATCTGCAAGGCATACATAGATCATGAATGAAAAGTCTCAATTATGTAATTCCTAAATTCAAAATAACAGATTGTTGCATTATTCTCCACTGCTGTGCTGTTTTGTCTGAAATATTTTCTCTCTTATAATTTCCAAAATAGGAAGAAAACATAAAGATTGTTTTCAAACAAAACTTCTTTAAGCATGTTTAATTTATGTGGTTTCAAGGCAGGAGTTCATCACTTGCCCATGAAAATCATCCTTGAAATTGTCCATAGTGCTTTATAGAAAGAAAAAAAAAAAAAGTTTGCAAGGTTGCATCTTTAATGTTCTTATTTTTTCAAGGGAGAAACAAAAAATAATTTATATAATTAGAATATTGTAGTAGGGCATAGAATAACTGAGTATGTTTACAATTGACATGGGATACTTTGTCTTTGTGTCCAGATAATTAAAATGTTGCTTACTTAATTTCAAAAGTGTAGCAAGTTTAATTTTATTAATTTACCTTACAAATTTTTAACTCTGGGTGGAGTTTTTTGTATTTTTAACCAATTATTAAACTATTACTTACTGGGGAATTTATTAATAATAAAGAAAATCATCTTTTACTTGTAGGGTTCGATTTCCACCCAGCTCAGCAGGAATTAAAAGCCGTTCTTATCTAATTAATTTCAGTGGTTTATACATCAGAGATTTTCAGTTTGAGCTCCAGTGTTACAAACTCACCACCACACTTTCCCTAATTGCTAGGCTCAAACAGCAAGAGGTTTGAAAACTCACTTAAATTGAACTCTCTACTATCTACCTCCTATATAAGGGTCAAGCCTGGCTAAGAAGGCACACGTCGTGAGCAATTTTTGTTACAGACCCGTAAGCATGCAAAGAAATGAATTTTCTGAAGCTGTCAGGATGAAACCTCTCAGCCTCACTGGCTCTACGTCATACTTTGAAGTTAATACAATAGGTAGATTGTAAGTAACTTAGCTGAGAAGAATTTTTCTAAGCATATTGAGAAAAGTAGTCATTTAAAACTCAGCATTTCTATGTCCATTCCCAGCATGAACGACAGCAAAAGCCTTGATCCTCTGCACCCCCTGAAACTCTTCTCTGAGTCTTTTTTCTTCTTCATGTTCCCTTACCACACACAGAGACACTCTCAAATAGACCACTTAAGAATTTTTTTATTGACACAGCAATTATTTATTGGCAGGTATATACACCAGGTAGCTAGGAATAGTGTGGTATTAAGGTAAGATTATATTAATATGCTCAGCACTCTGGATGAGACAGGTCTCTGCTTGTCGGGCATGTGCCAGTTGGGTGAGGTATGGTTGCTCCCTTAGAACAACCTGGTCCTTGATGTTGTTTTGTTGCTATTTTATTTTTCCTGGGTTGTAGACCCTCTATGTCAGCAACCCTACTCTTTCAACTTTGAAGCTGTTATTTATATCTACTTAATAATGTTCTGAGCAAAACTGAGATTACAAAGCTAGACTGCACCAAACTGGGCTTCAGGTCTCAGAAGTATACCTTGCCCATTCTCTCACACTCTTCTATTATCCAAACTGTATAGCCAAATTCTCAGTCGATAAGGTCTTCTGTCCACTAAAATCCTGATGGGGATTATCTAAAATTATCACTAAAATTAATGGGGAATGTTTGGAAAAATGATGGGTGGCCCAGGCTTAGGTAATGTTGGGAATTACTCTAATATTTTAGCTATATAAATAATTAAGTACCAGTGGCTCTTACTATTCAGTTTGTAGTGCAGTCATGACAATAAGGTTTTTGTGGTAGATGGAAGCCTTCAACACCTAATGTAGTGCAAATAATAGAAGTTTTAAATCAATATGCGAATTAACTTAATTATTTTCAAAATCCTTCTATGGATAAAGAGGAAAAGCAACACCCATTTATGTAAGTAAAGATGAGACTTTGCTGGTTAATATAATTGAAATCATAATAGTCTAATTAAAAAATCATCATTAGTCTATATGAAATTATTTTAGAGAAACAAAGATTTATAATGCCGATAAAGTAGTTATATAGAAAGGATCTCAATAATAGCAATAACACACTTTAAATTGTAATTTGCACTCTTCCTTCCTACTCCTTTTCCTGCTGTTACACTTACCCTTTAACTACTCCTCTGGGCCAACAATTTCATTATGGGTTTCATGGTGATGGTCTGTTATAGCCAGTTGTTGGCATCTGGAATCCTTTTCAGGGAGGAATAGTATCATGTTGATGGTTTATTCTTTCTCTTTCCCATTTCCTGTCTTCTTCTATTACCTTTTCCTTCTCCTCTATGCTGCATTTTCTGCTCGTGTCAAGGCCTTTATCATACTAAACCTGTATTTTGCTACACTATATCATTGTGATAAGCATGTAAATATTTCCTTCTGCCTAGAACAACTGCTTGTGACCATTATCTATATGAAACTACAGTTTTACCCTGCAAAGATTAGCAAAAGTAAATGCAAAAAATGAAAAATAGATATAGACACCTGATCAATTAGAAAAAAAACACTGTCAAGACTAAGCTAAAAAACCCAGTTACAGACAACTCAAAATAAGCTCAGAAAAACCTCAAGACTAAAATCTCAGTCTTGAGACCTTGTAAGTTCAGTACATTATGCAACAAAATGAAAAAAAAAAGGTAAGTTATTTCTAATACTTTTCAGATAATTTTGAAAGACTGCATTATTTCATCATTTTCTCACTGTTTATTGCTTTGGAGATGCAGTAAAATAGCAGGAAGTAAGGAAAAACATATATAATCTTGGTGGGCTTTTTGAGAATAGGTGTTTTTTTTCTGTTTTCCACATGAATTCATTAAAATTACTGTTACCAGAATCGGATGAGGGGGTTCTATTATTTCTCCTAAGTTTAACCAAATACCTTTCTGTTCATTATCAATAATTCTCATGAGTTACCAAAGGGGCTGGATTTTCATTTAAACTGTAGGTTTAAGGGCCAAATTCTGTTCTCCCTTGCACATCAGAAAAGTGGAGCAAGTACTTTTCTTAAGGTAGTTACTCTAGCTTTACACTGAGTAAAATCTAGAACAATTCCCATGAAAAAATCAGGTCTCATACAAAACAAACAGTACCATTATCTGTGCTTATGAAGTATATATTTAATGATCATCAGCAATCATTTTGTTGAATCTAACTTATTATCTTTACTCCAAATAAAAGCTGTGGAAAGTTACTACTAGTTTGTTAAGGTGCCAAGAGGCATTATCTCATGTCATTACTGTCATTCAACTCTAAACAAAGACTCAAAGCCTGAAAAAAATAAAATAGGCTTTTCAAAGCTTGGTGGATTCAGCCACCTTTTTGTCAGAAAAAGAAGAAGAGAAAAAAATAACAGAAGATAAAAGAGCAAAAATATTCCCAAATTTTTTATCAAGCAATTAAAATAGATTTTAGTCCTACATTACTTCTAACTGAGAGGTCCGGTACATTTGACAGTCTGCCCTTGAAGGTTAAAATTTTGACTGTAAACTTTGCTGTCTTGCATAATGTAATGATAACGTGCATGTACTCTCCTAGCCTGTGCTCTGTTAATTTACTGGTGGAGTTTAATTAGTCTTTTGCCACCAAGTGATTAAGATGCACCCTGTGTTGTCCAAAAGCCACGTCCTGATTTTAGCACACTATCTGTCTACTTTCTTTCTCATACCTGATTTTCATAAGTCTCTGTAAAACCGTCCATTATAAAGTTAAAAATTCAGGACTATTCTGCTGCTCAGGAAAAAAACAAACAAACAAACAAACAAACAAACAAAAAAAAAACCCCAAACCCAAGAAAACAAGCCAGTTGTAAACCAACATATTTTATAAAGTAGCTTAACAGCTACACCAAAAGAAAATGAAGTTGTACATCTGACAATGCATAAAGGCAGACTGTCAGCTATGGGACTGATGTAGCTTTGCATTTTTCTTAAAGAGAGAAATGGACAATATTTTCCCTTTCCTTTCTCAAAAATCAGATTATATCTGTATTAGTTCTACTTATACACATGACAAAAGTCTAATACTAGACTAAATATATTGATCATTGTGGTGTAAAGCACTCTTTTATTATATGTTAGAGTGGCTGATCAGGCATAAAACCATTTATACCTCTCCAAATGAAAACTCAATATTTTTTTCATTTTCAGGGCAGTAATTTACATTTACTAATCTTCTACTTGAAGCCATGTCTATGAATTTCATATCCCAATATAAGTCAGCTCTTCAAGGTGGGTGAAAGAAACACTGCTCTCCAGACCTTTAAGTGGAATGATCTTAAGTAATTTTTGTCTGATGTACCATGTTTCTTGTTGTTTAAAGCTGCTATCTTGATGCAGTAACAATACATGTACATTGATAAGCAAACCCAACTTACATCACATCTTACATGTTCTGCATATTACAAAACATACCTGCAGGGATCAGTGCTTCCATGTTGCACAGTTACGTCTTTGCAGTAAATGAGTAAAGCATATATTTTATACCAAGAATATTTTTATATTTTTAGAGTTAGAAATTGTTAAATTTGCTACAGGTTTTTATCCATTTGAAATGGTGTAGCTGTCAGAATTCTTGATGCCTTCCATTTTGAGATTAGCTGAGTTGGTTAGAGCATGATGCTGGTAATGCCAATGTCACAAGGTTACATTTATGAATATTCACTTAAGATATGTACATGATAATCATTATGGGTCCCTCCCAGCTCAGAATATTCTGTCATCCTAATGGATTCCTGTTCCACTGCTCCGTTATCTTTTTTATAGATGTTCTGATCTGCTGGTATCAGAAATAAAGAGTCGTTACCCTGATGGATAACACTCACAAAATGATAAAATACAAAGAATTGTGATGAATAAATAGATCTTTGATTATTTTATGAGGATGATAATGCAGAAAAATTGTTTGCTCAATTTAATGTTTTGCAAAGAGTTGCCATGCATTATTGTCCAGAAACCACAAAAGAAATACACAGGTACGAGGCTAATAAAAGATGTACAGGCCTTTTCCTAGTTTTCACTACAAGGTGAAAATTAATTTAAATGAAGAAAACTTGAACTTTCTGTTTCTGTGTTCTGCTTCTGGGTTCTAATATTCTATGAATATTAGGAAAAAAAAAAGGTCCAAACTTGTTCACCAGCAAAACAAGATGACAAAACCTTTCAGCAGCTTGTTAACAAACCAGGAAAATCGCTAACCCATATACATATGTAGTCTTGTACACTAAAGTTCCCCAGATAAACTAACCTCATGGTCAGAACCTCCTTCATTTTTCCATGTCTTAGCAGACAGTAACAGACACTACAAGCAATCATAAAGTAGTTTTTAATGCCTTTCCCATATAGAAAGAGTGAAACTTGTGAATGACACATTCTATTTTTGGTTGGAGAGTCTTGGGTGACATACCCATATGCCAGAGATTCTGGAACAATGAGCATCTATCTCACCCTTGGATCCAAAGATACAAGGGAACTAACAGTGACCCATGATGACATGCAGGGAAAACAGCAGTACTTCAGTCAGTTAGCAGCTCCTAGATTTTTCACACTGCTTTTCCTTTCACATGCCTCTGGGGAGTTCTTTGGAAAGACATGATGTGAAACCTGTGTGGCAAATAGATTCATTCAAACCTTGTACCTCATGGTACATAAAGACAGTATCTGCTGTCATTTAGGTCAGTCTTTGGGAATCAGTGCTTCCTTGTTTCACAATATCTCATAAGCAGCACTTATTAAGGCCACTGAATATCCAATTTAAACTCCTGGTGCAATCACAGAGGATTTAGTTCAACAAAATCCTACCCTCAGTAGGAGCGTATGTAGAAGTATGTTCTCTCCTAAGTTAAAACTTTGAGGTGACTAGTAAGAGAAGTTATTGAGACCAGTTCATTTAATTGTGAAAAATAAACATACACAAAAAGGTAAACCATATAATTTGCAGGAAGGCAACTTAATTAACTGAAGAGATGGATGGAATTCAGCTGCTGTTCCAGAGATATTTTCTACATTTTACGTTGAAGTGATCTGCTAAAACAGTGAGTAGAGCTCAATTATGAAACTGAAAAACCTATGATTCTCTAATTCTATAGCTATCCTAATAATCTTAAAAAAATATATTTATTCTTTCTATATCTCTATCTAGCACACATTTGTGTTTGTGCATTTCTTTTAACACAAAGGAGCAGCATCCTTTAAAAGTTGCTTACTATATAATCACTGTCTGTATGATCTACCATATGCAGTTAGGTGATTCTCCTGGAAGCTTAATGGTGTAATTTGAACCTGATTAGATAAATTAAATTATCTGATGTAGATTTTCCATTATTTGAGTGAGAGTTTTGAAGATTTAATTGTTAAATAAAATGTAAGGCTATGATACTGTTTACTTATGTGCTTTAAATATGAATCAGAAAAGTTTATTCCTCTTTGAAAAAGAAATGTTGGCATTTAAAACTTCAAAATAAGATATTTCTCGTAGTAGTACAGAGTGAAATTGCCAAATCCCTCATGACAGCTGGTTTTGGTAGGTTTCCCTCAGTAAGTTGCCATTCTGGGTTCTGGATTTCAAAATAATCAGGGCCAATTAAACTAAACCAAATTTTGTGGGGAAAAATGTATAACTTCTCCTTATGCTTAATAACATAGGGTTAAGTCATAACCCAGTAATTCAGTTTTCAGGATGAAAGGGAGCAGAAATTCAGTTATTCATACAACTTCATGTAGATACATATTAAATCACCGTAAATGTATATTCAGTCAGCAAGACCTTTGAGGCAGATTTACCCATTTTGCTTTCAAGAAGCTGCCTTATGAAAAAAAATTCAGATTATCTAAGAAATGAAGACTCAGAATATCTAATAAATGGAGAAAGCTTTAAGCAGGGAGGTAAGGTAGGAATACAAGTTAAAAAAAATTATAGGAAGTTTTTCTTCTTTTTTGTGTTCAGACTTTGTAGAATGGATCACAGCTTTCAGGCCTGCTTTTAATTAACTCAAAGTATTTTATGAGCTGACATCCCTTAAGATGTTTACCAAGTCTTTTTTACAGTCTTTACTTGAGCTGCTATTTCCTAGTTCTTTCCTGTGATTATCATATTTACTGCAGTCACACATTGTACTCTGGAGTCTTTCTTCTAGGTACACTTAGTTGCTTTTTGAGAAAGGAATAGCCTTCCTTTCTTCCTGAGCATATGACCTGTCTATGAAGTATTTTAAAGGGAAAGAAATGTGCAAAAAACAAATAAAATGCTCTGATACTGAAAAGAAGCATAGCATCTACTTGGAGATGGGTTCTCCGTGACAGAAGGCAAAATGTAGGTAAAATAATGTTAGGTAGTTTGGGGCTTATTTTTTCTTAGGATTTGGCCCTTACATAGGTTACTTTTTGTTTTAAAACATTTATCTGCAATTGTCTATCAAAAAAGAAAATTGCTATTAAACAGTGGTGCAAAATATATTTGATATCATACAGACAAAGAAAAATTGCAGGAATTCAATATGCTCAGCAAAGAAATTGCAGGAAATCTTGCTTGTGTAAAGGAACCCTTGTCCATTTATTTTTACTGGAACTTATTGTAGTTCATTAAAAATTATTTTACAAAATAATTTTGTCCTTCTAACACAAATGTTTCAGTGTATATCTTCATTGAATATTTAATTATATGCTAATTACCTTGAAAGCAGGACCAGATTATTACTAAAAAATTAATTCACAGACAAAATTTTTATGCAGAAATAGGGTTTTTACTAAAAACATAAAATATTTTTTACGTGACTGTTGAGTCACCGCTATTTACCGCTTTACTTCAAAGTGCGTAAGTGCAAAACTCTTATTTTTTAGCTGAAGACTCCAATTTGACCCCTAACCATTTCTTCTGAGCTCTTTCCTTCACACATTGTAAGATTATTCTGGGGTGAAGAGAAGGCTGTTCTAGTTATGCTGATACAGATCATCACAAAAGGGATTCTGATGATAGATTTTGATTAGCTTCATATGGTCTAAAGGTAAATTTAATCAAGCCTAGACACATACAAAAGTATATCAGTATAGCAGTAGTAGTAGATTTATCTGCTGGATCTTTTGTTGCAGATAGAATATACTTTATACCATTACCCAGATCTGACTAGCAATGTTATAATCATGTGTGGCTATGACATTGAGCATTTATATTCATTGACCCTTAGAACTTTTCCAGTAATTAAGATAGGTAATTATTGAGCATATTGAACTTTGAAAATGGATTTAGAAGAAAGCCAGTACAAATTAAGGTTATTTACTTGCATAGCTCCTCGAGATACATTCTTCCTAATGTAAAATGTTACAGCAAAACACTGTAATTAAGCTGCATAGAGACACAACAGAGCTCTTCTGCCATTTTTACTGCACACACTCCAGGCCTCTACTCTGTCATTTCAAATCTCCAGATGTTCTTACAACCCACAAGGGGTCCAAGACTCTCTGATAGTGACACATTTTTTATAGCTAAGGATAGCAGTGGAAAGCCAATTATAATAGCTTCCCTACTAGGTCCTGTGGTGTTTGAATCTTTGTAACCCTTGTGGGTTAGTTTTCTCTGAACTGGACTGTTAAATTTCTAAAGAGACTGCCCTTAGAGGCAGTCACCATTTTCTGAATCAGAACTGATGAAGAACACTGTGGAGGAGACATGCTGTGCTCTTTCAGGAGGATTTTATTATAGTTACTTACGCTTTGATAAGTTCAAACTTTTAAAATGAAGTTGAGGTGACAGCAGTTATGCTACACCAATACTTCTCATTGCCACTCACTTTATAAAAGAGAAGGTATTTTTAAAATGTTGTATATATACCTGAAGTCCATCCTCACCTCTACCTTGCTGCAAACTCAACTGTTAAAATACTGTACTCTCAAATCCAAGCATTTAAGATTTTGCACTGGATGGAACATGATATGTGCCCTGTAAATAATTAATTAAGAATCTTCTTGAAGTTTTATGACATGATTCAGGATAAAAGCCAATTAAATCAAATTTCTTCTGACTGGCAGAAAAATTAATATTTCTCACACATCGTTGGCTTCTACATCAAATGGGGAGCAGCTTAAAAATTAAACACCAACTAAATTTAATGAGAGTGACCTTGAAAGGACAAAACATAGGATCAAGAAGAAAAGATAGTCAGTAGCCTTAGGGAGAAAAAAAAATCACTTTAGATGTTTATATTCTGTAATTTTCTTTATTATTTGCTAGTGTAAAATCAGATCACAAAGATCTGAAAGAATAATTATACAAGAAGATTAAATTTTTAGTGACTGCAACTTTTTGTGAAATCAATTAATAGTTTCACACTGTCTCTCCATCTTGCTCCCGAGAACTACAGGTAAAAATATGAAAGTGGGAAGATTTCATTTTGGTATTTTCAGTATAAAATTTTCCATAAACCTCCACAAATTTACTTATTTTGACTTATCTGTCAGTCACACTGAAAAATTCTTTTCTCCACCAAAATTTGAGCAGAAATACAGCACATTACAACCTTCTTAATTAAATAGTATTTTGAACACTTTTGAACTTCTTTTCTCTCTGATAATGTTAGAGAGAAACAGAAGAGCAATTAAAGACTTTGGGCTTGTCTAGTTTGGAGGAGACTGAGGAGTGACTTCATTGCTTTCTAGATCTTCCTGAGGAAGGGAAGTGTAGGGAAAGGTGCTTATCTCTTCTCACACTGTTTAGTGATAAGATACAGGGAAATGATTCAAAACTGTGTAAGAGAGGTTTGCAGGCAAAATTAGGAAGTATTTCTTTATCCAGTGGGTGGTCAAACACTGGAACAGACTTCCTAGGGAGGTGGTTGCTACCCCAGGCCTGTCAGAGTTTAAGAGGCATTTATTTGAACAATGCCCTTAACAACATGCTTTAAATTTGGTCAGTCCTGAAGTGTTCAGACAGTTGGACTAGATGATTACTGTCGGTCTCTCCCTACTGAAAAATAATCTATTCTGTTCAGTCATGTAGAGGAACATATTTTTCATCATCAAACTTCTTCCTTCTTTATTCTCCTGAGTCAATTTGAATCTTAGGTGCATATTTTTCTCTTTTTATTTTTTTTTTTTTTCATTTTAATTCGGTCCACCTGTAAGACATACTTTCAAAGTATTTGAAGTATACCTCTTTTACGATTAGATCAAATTTATGCTCATCAGACATCACACCTAATGTATCATTCTTCCTTCACAAAGTAATTGCCATTAATCTGAAAGGAACTGGTCCTGAACTGTTAATGAAGAATGGAGTTGCCTAGGTATACATGTATCCAGGGAACCTCTTGACATAACTTTAAATGGTTGGAAAGAAGCTGAAAATACTAAGCTCATTAGAGGAACCCAGGGTTGAAGTCTTTCATGTTTGGAATAGTTTAAGCAACCCAACAGTTCAAATATGACTAATGCAACTTTCTTTAAGAAAGAAAATTTATTGCAAATTAAATAGCATGCAAAATGCGGTGGAACACTATCATCCTGCATTAATAATTATGTATTTCACCAATTCATTATTTCTGATCATGTAGTCTCATTCTTTGTTTAAAGCAATATCAAGTTCAAAATTAGACCAGATTTCTCTACATAAAAATCAGATTTCCTTCTACATAAAATTTTGAAATTCTCAGACTCTCTGAGGAGCCTTCTGTAGTGCTTATATTTTACTGGCTAGTGCTGAATCCCAGCATTTACCTTATTTAATGTATTGAATGTGGTACATATTTAGGTGTGTCCCTGGCCTCCAGACAGAGCATAAATCACAAGATGCCATGCTTTTAATTTTTAACCAATTTTCCATACATTTCATAATTCTACATGTTCGGGTTGTGGTTTGGTTTTCTGTTTGGTTGGGGCAGGGAGTGTGTGAGTTTGTTTTTTTTGGTGGTTGGGGCTTTTTCCCATATTATAGCATATTTTTAGTTTTGGTAACGCAGGCAAGATACACAAAAAATCAGCAAACTTCCTAATTCTGTAAACCTTTTATGATTTCAAATAAAGAAGCTGGGCAATGAAGGGTTGTTATTTATTCTAGACTGACCTGAAATGGATATTTCCTAACTTACAGTTTTACTTACACAGCAGTTATTTATATCCTGTTTTAACAATTTATTTTACTGAAGTAATAATTTATGAATGACCATCATAGTTACTGTTTTGTTTCTGGGTGGTGCCAATGTCTATAAAGAAAGAAAATCTGAAATCGCAAGATTTCTGCATATATGTCAGTCATATGTTTATACAAATAACGAGTCTTCCAAGAGCATTTTCAAAGAGACCAAATAATCAATTGCAACATTTTCTCTGGAGGAATATATTCTTGTTATACACTTACCTATTTATTAACATGAACACCAAAGCAAATACATGCAATTTGCATGCCTTTCACCTGTATCAAAATTTAATTATTCATGTCTATCAGTTAAACCTCAGAAATTTATTTTTAAAATTAAGTACTACATTTTTGGTAAGGATGCAATAAAAATAAACTTTTGCTTTTTAAGGAATTTTGATAGTGTTCTTACTTCTACCCCAAACTGACCTGTATCTCCCTGCTCAAGCCATAACCACCAGTGGCAATTGTAATAGATGCATTTGGCAGTGATGGCTCAACCAGCTCAAAGTGGATTTGGGGGGAGGCAGCAACACAACAGCCAAGCGTTAATTTAAACAATGCACCCAACCTAATCACAGTGCTGGTAGATGTCCAACTCAAGCCAAATTTGGAAGAAATTAACATCTCTAGTCAGTATGAAAATATGATGAGTCAATAATTTTACCCCTGAAATAGTGAGCAGCCCAAGCACCCTTTGAGCAATCGCATATGGCAGAGACTGCATCACAGGATCTTACTCCAAATATGGACATTTCTCAAGTTTATGCCTGCCACAGAGATTCCTTTCTCCTCAATACTGAGAAATTTCTTGCCTCAACAGATCCTTCATAAGGGACTAATAGCTTGCTGAACTTTGTAAGGTTTGATAAGGTTATATCTTAGATTCAATGTGCACATATAATCACTGAGACATAAACCTTTGTCTACGTCTGGGACTAGGACTGAATTCAGTTGCATCTAGACTCATCTGAGGAAAGCTAGGGTGTCATCTCTGACCTTTGTGACCCAAAGGGAGAGCCTCCAAAGTGTCTGGCTTACCCTGTCCTCTGTGTAGTAAATAATCAAGTGCACCTTGCCATGAAATTTTGTTAAACCACTGTCTTATTTATTTAAAAATTTTCTTAAAGGCTGGTTTATATCAATAAACATACTACAACTTCTCTCTTACAAGTGAAGTGCATTATTTCATTCACAACAGGAATAACTGCGATATGTGAAATGCAATTATGCATTTAATTTTTTGAGATGTTTGGCTGGCCCACAGAGACATCCAGACATGACAAAACAAATGAGAAAGAATAGGCAATTGCTGTGGCCTTTAGGGTATTACAATTGACAATTGAAAGAAATAGAAAAACAGAAAACAGAAGTTTTTCTTTTCCAGAATGGACACAAATAATTTAAAGGAATGAATGGAGAAATAAACCACCATGTCCTCAGTCTCAAAAATGAAATCTCTAATCTCACTTACAGATTAGAACATAAAAAGGAAAAATAAAGAATATGGGAGCTGAAGTAAGACCTAGGCAGAACTACTGCTCTTAAGAAAAATGTTTGTTATTACAACTGTTATGTAACTGCCGTTTTATATACTTATACCTCATAAACAATATAAGTTTCTGCTTTCATATGAAAATTACTTGTTGATAGTTGTGTAAATTTTTAGAAATGTCTCTATGATACATCAATGAGATTATCAGAATTTGACTTTCAGGCCAACATTTATAAATCTGGTATTACCAAGCCTAAAGGTTTAAGCCAATGTCATAACTATTGCTCTACGACATGTAACACCATTTCTTTTGGAAAGCTATCTCATCAGAAACAGCAAGAAAGTCACTGATGTGACAAGTATTTTCTTTGGTTATCACACACCAAAAGGTGCTGACCTGTAAGACAGTTTTCACAGAAATAATATCCACTCTCTTTCAATGAAATTCTCTTTCTAATGGATCTTTGATTCTACAAGTCTTCCAGTTTGGCTTAAAGAATGTAAACTCTCCTGCTATACTGACTGACTTCTAGATTATTTCCCTTTGGTCTGCTAAGCTTGTGTCCTCAAGATCAACTTTCTCCTTACTGATACTTACATAGTAAAGTCTGTCTACACAGGGTATATATTTTCTCATAATATAATGCAAACGTAGGCCTGTTCTTATACTTACATTTACTTTGCAACTGTATTGTTGAGAGTGACAGTGTTTACACTGCTGGAAAAGTTTAAATAATGAGAAGCTATGACTTTATAATTGGAATAAGTATGCATTTAATTGAAATATTGATAGGCTACAGAGGGGTTGTCTCATTTAACTTTAGACAGCTAAAATATAGAAACCTACCTTTGACCTGGACACTTTTTCTGTTCAGTAAGTTAAGAGGTAACTAATCTATGTCAGATATGTGCTAAACAAGACCATCTACACTCTGAAAGTGACTATTTTTCTACTTTGACTCAAATATACCTGATGGAAAGGAAGAAAGAGGAGGGAACCAGGCTCCTTTCAGTGTTGTCCAGTGATAGGACAATAATCAATATGTACAAACTTAAATCCATGATATTTCATCTTCACCAAAAAAAAAAAAAATTACTCTGGGGGTAATAACAGAGGGGGCCCAGAAAAGATACCCCTGGAGATATTCAAAACTTGACTGGATAAAACCATAAACAAGATCTGCCAGACCCTGCTTGAACAAGAGTAGATGATCAAAAATGGCCCATTCCAATTTCAACAACTCTGTGATTCTGTGATTTTATTGCTCTTGGTTATCAAAAGATTTATTATCTCAGCTGATGTCTAATGTCGTGTTTGTAAACCATAGGTTTCTTTCTAATGATCATTCTGAGCCTCCTGATTCTTGAGAACAGTAAAAGCCACTAATTAATCCTCCAAACTGAATCATCAAAAACAAATAAAAGATTTCAAAGGGTTATTCAAGGTGTGATTAGAATAATCTGAGATCAGCAACAAAGTCATAAAAAATTAAAAATATAGCAAGTAAAGCAAATAGAGGGTAATATTATGTAAAAATCTACAGGGTATTTTCCAGGTCCACAGGAAACCATTCAAATCCTAGCAATGCCAATACACAATGAAGTAAACTGCAGCACAAGAAGTCGACACAGGTGAACTTAATCACATTATGTAAGGACTAAAAATGCAATAAAATAGTGCTGGGCCATTTCAAATTCCGACTCCTTTTTGCTGATAACTTAAATAAACTAAATAAGAAAAATGGCTGTATTCTTACCTTTGAAACAGCCCTTTGAAAACGTAACTGGGCAGTCTTAAGTTATCATGTTCAGAAAAATTATTATTAGAACATCCAAGCAAATGTACAAAGTAAAAATTGAACTGTTTTCTTTTCCCTAGATGCTTATAAGTGCTATTGCCCCCAAGGTATCATTACACTAGTTCTATAAAGACTTAAATATTCATTTAGTGCTGTGTATTCTATTAAATCATCTTCTCTTTTGGTCTCTTTCCAGGAGGATATAGAAAATTAAAAACACACCTCTATTTCATCTTCTTTCCCTTTTGGAATATTAGCATACCACCAAAAAATACCTATTTTTTAAAAGAGAGAACCTCTGTAGTATGTAATTAGCTATTAGTTTTAAAGATTTGTAAAGTACAGCTTCCAGGATCCAAGTTTTCAAGAAACTGATTTGGCTACTAATATAATATTTTTAGCTGCTGATATAGGGGAAAATACTCAATCATCCCTTTGTATAACATCTTTCTCTCAAAATACAAAATAAAAGTATTTATCATACTTTCTCTTAATTAAATTAGATTTTCTTAGTTAATAAATTTAGCTTTGTCATTTGTTAGTATTGCTGTGCAACTCACAGGATTTATTTGATTGATAATGTGTTCAAATACCTTACCACATTTCTTTATTTTATACTTCTGCTCCTCTTCTTCCGCAAAGAAAGACTGCCTAATCATATTTATAATGTTATTTAATT
Organism: Anomalospiza imberbis; assembly: GCF_031753505.1. Lineage (NCBI taxonomy): Eukaryota > Metazoa > Chordata > Aves > Passeriformes > Viduidae > Anomalospiza > Anomalospiza imberbis. Next base: position 100,925,932 of record NC_089682.1, on the reverse strand, counting down.
TTGATTTAATTTGTAAAAAATAGAACTCTTGATAATTATTTGATTATAGTTCAATATATATCTAATAGTTTCAAAACAGGAGCTGTGGAAAATACATACATTTCTGAACTGATTGTTGGAGATCAGGAGGGACACACTAAGAAAATGGAAAAAAAAACTCACCAGAAATTTATTTATGGGACACTAGATCTCAACATAGTCTCTCTAATTGTGAGAGAAGTTGAGATAATTGGCTCAAAGCAGACCTCGACCTCTAAATGTAGGTTTCAGACTGAATCTGATCAAGCAACTAAAGACACTTAAAAGTCTTACAAGGTAAATTCCCTGTGGAAGACTGAATTTTTCTGAGGAAAAAAATTGACTAGATATTGGAATTACATGCTCTGAAAATGGTGAAATGAAATATATAGTCCATTCTGACATGAATTATTATTAAAATCACATCAACATGGAATCATTAAGGTGGGAAAGGACTCAGAGAAGAACCTTGGTGCCCCTTCCTTACACACACACACACCAGATATTTATACAAATTGGTAAGACCTTTCTGAATATTTATTTTTTCCAGGCTAAGCACTCACAGCTCTCAGACTTTCCTCATATGACAAATGCTCCAATTCCTTAATCATCCCCATGGTCCTTTATTAAAGTTCTTGCTAGCATGTCTACATACTACTTGTACTGGAGACCTCAGAACCTGGACCTGGAATTCCAGATGATGCCTACTTTCTTACTTTTTCTTAGATAAGTACTCTGGACATCAGTCTGTGAGTTGTGTGGCAGGCAGTGTACATGTTTTTATGTGTATAAGTTTTTATGTATATATGTTATATTTGCATTCATTCTGCAGCTACATGCTGATAATACATCTTCAGGCTCACCTGGTTGGACCTGGAGACATAAAGAAACAGCAGCCTCACCTCTTATGGGCTGCTGATCTGGCATGACACATCTTCCTCTAATAACTCTAAACATAGAAATATCCTTTATCAAAATCCCTGAGTTATGACTTTGATCAATTTTAAATGACTGTGACAAGTACATACTACAAGCTATTAAACCCTAAATATTAGAATATTAACTTCATAATTGTCCTTTCTCTGTGATTCTTACTTTTTAGTAGTACCTAAAGAAAAAAAATCACTTTTATTATACATATTCATAAGTGTATCTGCTTACAGAACCTACCTCTATAACTTTTAATCCTACAATAGTAGATATCAGCCATTAATTTCTTTGTACCAATGAAGTAAAATTTCATTTTGTATTCCTTTACTTAACAACTTCCAGAATTCTTAAGATCAAAGTAATCTTGAAATATTTCAAACAATGATTTAAAATTGTTAATTTAATTGGTACCTATGATAATTTGAGCGACACATCAGATCTTAGATATTCCAAAATCTTCTCTTACCGATCTTCAGACTGAACCAAAAATATGTACTAGACTCACTAGAAAGTTCATATCATCGGAGCTATAAAGACCATCCTTCACACACAGAACAACTATAAGTATAAACTTTTAGAGGAAGAGTATGGCATTAGGAGGAAAGATTAAGGCAGTATGTTAAATTATTTTCCAAAGAGAAATTGTGACGGTTCCCTAAAAATTACTATTAGAAGACTTACATTTCACAGTATAAGGTCAATGCAAGCACATATATATAAAAAAACTACACATTTCTCATGAAAGCAAAGGATATTTCCTCTAATATTTAAATATTTCATGCCTCTTACACAATTTATCCTGTTCTGTAGAGAAACATTGCAATCAATATATCATTGAAGTTAGAATTTTTAGCTGATAAATTAGGTCGTACTTTGGCCACTTTCCCCCTCTTTTCTCTCCAAGGGATATTAGAATAATGGGTATTCTAACCTTCATCACAGACCATTCACCCTCTAGCTACAACTAAATTACACAGTAAAATATAACTTTGATCATTCAAAATTTGTGTTAATATACTGTTCACTGCAGGATGAAATAGACACTTTAAAAATGTAAATTTAAAGGTCATCTGATAAGGAGGTGAAGAAGGGTTCTTCTTTTAGACCTATTTAAACATTGAATCAAATTCAGAAGTGTTTTTATCTGTTGCCAACCCTAAGTACATAGGGTCTCAAATGCATTGACTAGACTTCAAATAATAATAAAATATATAGAACTATTATAACACAGTATAATTTAAAGACTTATGAGTAATTGGTCTTAATTTTTGTCCTGCTTTAAGACTTTTCAAAATAAGAAATTCAGATAAATATTCTGATTTCTTTTATATAGTTTAAGTAGAAAATAAATTTCTCATTTATTCCCTCTCTCAAAATATCATGACTCCTATGCTATCTACGACATGAAAAATCAACCTGTTTATAGTAACTTACTTTAGGTCACATAAAACATAATGAATTTTACTGTTGTCTATTCCAACCTATGGTGCTGATTTTTCCACTAAAAACATACTGGTTTCACTACAGAGAACAAAATTTACACTATAGAGGTCAAAACAGGTTTTAACTCAATTCCACATTCTTATTCTTGTTTTATTTCAACCTTTAAAGAAGAAAACTTTTTAAATACACTGTTATGTTTTTTTTTTCTTTTTTACCTGTTTTAATCTTAAAATCAGACTTAAAACTTCATTACTCTTTCAATGGATGCTACTTTGTATTAGTCAGTAGAAGATGTCATTTCTCATTATGCGGATTAGCAAGCAGGTTTTCTTTGGCTCTTTCAAAGTAATTTACATTATTCTCTGGTTTGATTAGCTGAAGCCAGATTTGTGTCATCTACACAACGTAGCTTAAATTTACTTGTTGGTTTTAAGCAGATTTTGACAGCAGAATACAAGACAGAAAGACTCCAGTAAAAAATAAACCAAATAATTTTTTTTTTGTGGTCTAACCCTATACAGAAGCTGAACACCACACACCTGCCCAGTCACTTCCTGCCCTGTTGCAATACTGAAGAGAATCAGAAGTGTAAAAGTGAGAAAACTCCTAGGCTGAGTTAAAGACATTTTAATAGGAAAAGCAATAGCTTTGAACACAAGCAAAGCAAAACCAAGAATTCATTCATGGCTTCCCATGGGCAGGCAGGTGTTCAGCCATCTCCAGGAGAGCAGGGCTCCATCATGTGTAATTGTTACTTGGGATGACAAATGTCCTTCCTTTCCTTTTTCTCCACACAGATTTATATACTGAGCAGGACACTGTATGGTGTGGAACATCCCTTGGGTCTGTTGTGGTCAGCTGTCCTGGTTGCATTCCCTTCCCCTGCACCTCCAGCCTGCCTGTTGCTGGGAGGGAGTCTGAAGAAGAAAAGGCCTTGATTCTTTGTAAGCACTGCTCAGAAGTAACTAAATCATCCCTGTGCTACCAACACACTTTTCAGCAGCAATGCTGAGCATGGACCCATACAAGCTGCTGTGAAGGAAACTAACTCTGTCCCAGACAAAACCAGTACACATAAGAAAGCAAGCAGGGAAACAAACAAACAAAACCCACCAGCATTGTTAAGAATGTGATTTTTCCTATTTTCTTTCTTCAAATTTGAAAATTCATAAAGCTATTAGTATTATTTTTAGACTCAAAAAAGCATAAATTAGCTACAACATAAATACCCTGAAACCCAAAGCATTACTCAAAACTGAAATAGTGTTTTCTCCAGCAGCAAGAATATACACAAAAACCCAGCATGAGTTCAGTAGAACATTAACGTGAAAGTGAACACCATAGAGAATATTTTTTAGAAAGACTGCTTAAGCATATGATTATTTGCATTATGTTATGCATGCTGTTTCCTGTGATGACATTCTGAACAATTTATTTTGTAGCAAGTCCAAATTACAAGTCATTATATTGTACAAGAATACATTTAAACTCAAAATATTTATGTTTCGACAATTTATAGTAGAGATAAAATTAAATTAATTTATTCCAGGGAAGGTTAGATACACTTGTCTTTATCACAGACTTATGGGAGAGCCAAAAGCCAAGGCTTCCTAATCCAGATCTTTTTCCTTATGAGAAGGAATGCAATTTTTTCAATAACACATGGTTTATGTTCTGTCTTAGGTGTTTAAAATCAAACGAAGACCAAGACAGCAAACTTGTCTGTTTTTTTCCCATGACTGATTACCCTCACTGGCATTCAAAAATACATAATTATTTCCTTTATAGTCTGAGATTCCCTGTGTGTCTAATTGCACAGGACTTCTTAGGAATATCTGTCCTAGGATTTTGGTATTGATCTCTGTCAGGTAAAGTGAATAAAAATCACCTTAAAGACCTTTCAAGCTTCCGTGTCACACAGCTAATTTCAGAATTGGTGTTGGAGGTCCCTAGCTCTAACATTTAACCAGGAAATTTTAATTTCTTAGTCACAAAGGAGGTTACAAAACTTCATTTGTTGACAATATGACAACAACTAAAGTAAATAATTTTTTAGAGACAGGTATTTAACTATCCAGATTGGATCAAGCTTGTAGTATGTAAAAACCCTTAGATATCTGTTTTATACAGTGGCTGTATCTCTTCAGATCTTCAGAGCCACTAAAACTTCTTAGTTGATACCACAGGGTAATCATACAAATTGCAATGACAAACGTATCTGTGCCAAGTGTGTAATATTTTGATGAGGTAGCACCTAAGACAATCACCTGTATTAATTCTAAGGGATATTATCTGAGTTCCAATAGCTTATAGACTGGAAATATAATGCTTATGTCCTTCCACTAAGGTATAGTTTACTTACTGTCATTTCTACTTGAAAGAGAGTTACAACTTACAGAACGTTAGAAAGAGAAGGCCTGACAGTTTCATGTGATAATTTATGACTTATTGTTCACATCTTCACTTGGAAGACCTAGTTATTGACAAGCTCTGCATTCAAAGTATAGTAGGGAGAAGTTATCTTTTCTTCACATGTGATTATTGGTATTTACAAATTCAGAAAAGGCAGCATTACCTTTACTGAATATTGTCTGATTAAGCCATCTTTCCAAATGAAAAAAGCCCTACTGTAGACAGGTGAATACCTTTTGCTCTTATATCCACATAGCAAGGTTTTCTGTACATATTTTAACTTGAATCATAATTACACTGCAAAGTGAGATAATAAAACAACACACTGTTGGTATTGAGCTGTCATATTCCAAAGATCTATTAATTAGGCTTCAGCAGAAAAAGTGATACTACTAAAATAAATGGACACATGTACACTAGCTACTTGGAACATGTAAGTGATATTTAACACCTGAAACAACAGTTCTGCTGTTTCATCTCTTTTCATCCCTAACAATAACCAATAGGGGGTATAGCAATTTGCTACTTAATGAGTTATAAATGATCTAATTAAAAGTCTCCTTGTCTTTACACATTAGTGAGGTGGTTGTTTTCTAAGGTTGGAATTTTATTGTTGGTCTAATAATTCAGTCAGTTTTAGTTAAATTTAGTTTTAGTTGAATTTATACTTTTGATGACATTATTTGAACATAGATATGACAAACTAGTTTTTATTTTTTTTTCCAAATTATTTATTCTTCAATAGTACATACTCTGGGGTTTTTTCCCTTCATTGTATTGAGCTGAATGTGGAGAATACACATACAATATATGTTTTACAAAATATTTGGCTAATAAATCTTCTATTTCATCAAATCCCTTTGTCCATTTGGTTGAATGTGAAGAAAATGGCACTTCTTATAAAATACTTGCTTCACTCAGTGAATCAACTGACAAGGAAGTCAGCCATACACAGAATGCAAAATTTGGATTATTAGATTGAAAAATTGTTGGCTCAATTCAGGATTTTGTTTATGTTTTAGGACAGATATTAAAAAAAAGCTTAAAACATAGGTTTGGATTAATCAAGTAAAAAGCCTTTGGAAACAGCCACAAAGGGAGGGTATTAACAATGACTCCCAATTCCTGTACATGGGGAGATCTGTCAGGAAGGCAAAAGTAGCACAGCAATAAAATTTTATATCTTCCAGTTCAAAGACTTGCTATTTACAGATTATATTTCAAAGATTTCCTTTGATTTTTAGGTATCTGTTTTGTGATGTAGAACTAACAAGTGAAGTTTATGATGTTCAGCACGTACTCCACTGAACCTAGACAAGACAAAGGCCATTTCTAAACTTACCCTTGAATTGTCAGCACACTATTTTGCTGAATGTAGGGTCATTGCAAAGTCAGTTTACAGATTGCTGTTTGTCTATAATGAAGGATAAAGACCATAGGCTTGTCTCCCTTCCACTGTCTTTTGTGAAAACCATAAAAAAAAGAAACCTAAAAGTTGAGGTTTTTTTCTCAAATTGTTTGAAGCTTCAAAATTCAGTATTAAATCCAATTATAGAGATGCATTAAAAAAATCATACTGCTGTCAAATTGTCCCTTAAATATATTCATATCACACATACATGGTGTCCAAATAGATAATGATATTGAAAACTAGCTATTTCAAGTTTAAAGATATACATGACACATTCTTGGATACAATTGTCTTACATTAAACAATAGAATTTGATGTGACAAGAAATAAAAAAATATATGCCCAGCAGATATGGAAGTGTATTTAGGAAAGAGAGAAATGAATTTGTGATATCTTAATAGTATAGGTAAAAAATTGTTCTAGAAGGTCTAAAAAACTGGTCTTAGAAGGTCTAAGCCCAAAGCAAATTACGGGTATAGTAGTTACATGCTAAGAATATACCCTCACTAGAACTCAAGTCAAAATTCAATATACACTTATAATTTAGATTTAGTGATTTTTTTTTTTTTTTTTATTTGCAAAACTAGATCTATATTTACTTCTTTCTCATGATCCTTTCTCCCCACGTGATTTTGGAGAGTATGGTCAGTTACTACTGTTTTGCTCCATTTGAGGGCTATTATTTAACCAGGTCCCTATGATGAGAGAACTCAGCTGATGAAAAATTTATTCACAATCTGTCAATCAGTATGGTACTGTGATATAATACAAGCAAGGATTAATCTAGTTTAAATTAATTACTGAAAATGGAAATAGAAATATCTACATTTAGTCATTATTCAGTCACTCTGGAAGAATTAATCCTTTGTACACAGTTGCTTGTTCTGTAATGGAAAAACTTCCATTGTGAGAAATCTGTATATTCTTTTGATCTCACCTGAAGATGTAAACATATTTTCCTCCCTTCAAATTTTCTCTGTACCTGTATAAAGGCTCATCTTTTAATAGAAGCACAGAAGTAGGCAAGTTGAAAAGGACCTTCAGAAGTCACACAGTCCAAGGTCCTACACAAAGCAGGTTACTCAGAATCGTGGCCTGTCTGGTTCAGAATTATTTTCCAGAATATGATCAAGAGGACCCTTCCTGGGTTCAATAACTCATACAATGAAAGATCTTTTCCTTATATCAAGTCGGAATTTCCCATTTCAATTTTTTCCCCCACTGTGCTTTTTCAAAATAATTTTTCAGCCACTGTCTTCCTTGGAAAATTCTGGATCTGTTTTTGTTTTGCTTTAATCACCTCTTGTTGGAGCTTTTAGGCAGCAGTAAGATCCCCATGGTGTCCTCCACTTTTCAAAGCTGAACAAAACAGGTTGTCTCATCCTCTCCTTGTATGGTTTCTTCTATACTAAGTCCTGATTGTGTCTTCTTGTGTCATGGAGTCCCAAATGGACACAGCCCTACATATGCAGTCTTCAGGCATCAAAGAGAAGGAAATAATCACTTCCCTTTATCTACTGGAAGTGGATTAAAGGATTAAAGTAACTGTTCTGGTGCAATAGCTTTTTAAAATTGTGCAGCATTTTTCCTTCAGATCCTGAATAAGCACGCCACTTTGTGTTTTCGGTCTCCTAGTTCCTGCAGTGTCACTGAATGGGTTGTCTCTTGTCTGTCTTCTGAGATAACCTGAATAGCTAAACATGAGTCACATAAATGAGAACACCTTAGGGATACTCCAACTTTCCTTTCAAGAAAACTACAATTTTGGAATACATGCAGATTCTACATAATTAAAGATTTTAAGGAAACCGGAGTTAAAAAAAATGGGAAAGGAAAGTGATTTTCCCCCGTTCTTTCTGAATCTATCTTCCACAAAGTTGTTAGGTGAAACAAAGACATAATCAACTGAAAATTACAGGTTGATACTAAAACAATTTATTATTAAAAACTACTACAGAATGTAAGGAAAGTCCTAATATTTCACAGTCATCACACAATGAAATATATCAGTGTAGAGGAAGTATAGGACGAGACCTCTAGAGAGGTCACATAAAGAGAGTCTGCCAACCCCATTACATATACAAATATTTGGGGACATATGCAGTTCTATCAAATGATTGGGCCTAAACAGACAAGGTAGAAATGCTCAAAATCAGGAGTGGCAGAATAAAGATATTCCAAACATTGGTCACTGTATTGCCTCAGCCGTCCGAAGTTTCTTTGTATAGAGACTTCTAACCAGTGGTCAGAATAACTGAGTAGGAAGAAAAAAGGTCCTGAAGAGATATCATTTAAAGTTGCTTTATCTCTTATGCTTGCCATGAGCAGAATGTCTAAACCATCCAAATGGTACAAGTACCAATTATGTTGTTCAATGCTAAATATTAACCATTGTGTGAAATGCACCATTAACCAGAGGAACTGTTGTTGTGGTGTAATGCCAGCTGGAAATAAACATTGCACAACCATTTGCTCACTTGTCATTGTTGCAATCCGGGAGAGACTCAGAAGAGTGAAAGTGAGAAAATGCATGGGTTGAGATAATGAAGTCTTGAGAGATAAAGCAAGAAAACACACACACAAACAAAGCAGAACAAGGAATTCATTCACCACTTCCCATGGGCAGGCAGGTGTTTGGCCATCCCCAGGACAGCAGGGCTCCATCATGAGTTTGGGTGATGTGGGAAGATACAGGTCAACATTTTGAACATCCCCTCCTTCCTTCTTCTTCCACCTGCTTTCTATGCTGAGCATATTATATGGTATGGGATATTCATTTGGGGTCAGCTGTACTGGCTGTGTCTTCTCCCAGATTTTTGTGCACCATGTGTTAACTGGCTGGTGAGGTGGTATGAGAGTCAGAAAAACAGTGGAAGCACTGTTTAGCAGTAACTAAAGCATTCCTGTGTTATCAGCACCATTTTCAGTGCAAATTTAAAACATGGCACCATATCAGCTACTATGAAGAAAATTAACTCTATCCAAGACAAAACCAACAAAACCATTTATGCAAGTATCACTAAATATGAACAATTAAAAAACAGACACATATATCTACCATGTGTTGGTTACCTTAACAGCTTGATTTCTCTTTGAGTAAACGCCATCTAATTATTCTATTTACAGCTCTTTTTTTTCAGTATTTTTACACTTCCAATATTCCAAATTGCTATTCTCATTAGCAGTTTCCTGTAACTAATATATAATAGACAGACTTTTTATTCTTTATTATTCTCATTTGTTCTTCCAAACCATGAATTAGGTTTATTTGAGTTTCTAAACATTTATGGTTTGTCAAGCTACTTTTCATTATAAAGTGCCACAGTCTTCTCAATGTTCTAAAACCTAATTTCTAGTACTAAAAAGCAAGGTGTATCTGAGTTTATTTTTCAATATCATATTTCTGCCTTTCAGTGTTGGGTTTTTTTTTTTTAATTGTTACAGTACCTTCAACTTCACAGGAGTTTTTATATTCTTTCAACCCTAGTTTATATTGCCAAAAAAATTCCTCCATCCCTCAAATGATTTTTGTGAATTGTTATGTCCCAGATGTACAGCTTGCATATTTTCCAAGAATAAATATCATTTTATTTCCAGCCAATAATTCAAACTTCTTTTGGTCTTGCTAGATTATTTCTTTATCCACAATGGTATTTGCAATACATTCCAATTTCATATTATCTGAAAATTTAATTAATGTGGCATTTGTTCATCCATCCAAAACAGAAATAAATTTTCTAAATAAAACTAGGTTTAACCCCAAGCCTGGCTACACCTCCTTGGCCATTGCAATTTAAAATAACTTTGTTGGTTGACCTTCAGCTGTTTTCCATCAGTGTGATGGTGCCTGTTTGAATTAGTTTTGTAAATAACATTAGGGTTTTCTCATTAAAAGTATTCAGTACAAGATATTATAATATATGAACGTTAATTTTGCAGCCACGTTGATTTCTCACCATGAAAACTGCAGACCAAAGTTAAGTGTCTTTTTTTAGAAAGCTGAAGTCCTGAAATAGCAGAGGTTATTTGAGACCTCTGTCTGATGCGAGCAGATACTTCTGCAGGAAACTACCCTGAGACTGGACAGGGTACCCATAATGCCAAAAGTGACACTATCAAACAGTATTTAAAACTAAATCACTCCTTTATTTTCCATCTTTAGTCAGTGGAGTGCAATAAGCTGGAAGAAAAGGTTCTTGGCTTATAAGCTTAGATATCTACTGTGTTGTTTCATAGAATAGTCCATTTTTTTCCTCTTTGACTAATGAAAATTTATAATAGAGCTATTTTGTGTGTTGTAGAAGATGCCCAAAGGATACTTCTCTGTGACCCAATTGTTCTGACCTGGGCACTGGAGAGACGTTTCCCTTTAGTTTTCTCTTTTCCTTTCTTTCTCTGCTTTATGTTTGTTACCTTTAAATTCATTTACACCATCAATTACAGACCCTAAAAAGGAAGTTTTTCATTTAAGATTATTCCATCTTTGTGCAAGAGCTGTACCACCACATATAAAAGCAACCACACAAATGAAAAAAGGAGATGAAGCTGGTAGGTCTGAATTGGCTTGATAAAAAACTGGGTTGTTGCTGATGCATATCTCAAGATCAATCATCAAGGAGGATTTCAGGTTTTTCAGTCTTCAGGAATTTGAATTAGATTATCTATTGTTTGGAATGTAACTACTGAAAAAAACACATAGAGAGCAACAAAACCTTTTGGATTATGACATCTGATATAAAAAAAATCCCTTCTTTGTTTCTTTTCCCCAGTTTTATGTTTACAAAATTGTCTTTTCATAAAGTAGATTCTTTTCTACCACAGCATATAGGTGTTTAAAAATTCATCACAATAAAATGAGGTATCATAAATAAATCTCACAAATCATATAATGATTTTACTTTTTAGATAACAAGTTCTCAAAGTTCCTGAGAATGAGCTAAATATGGTATATAGCAATAGTCAAACCGTTCTACTTGTTTACTGTGCTTAGTTCTATAGTGTTACTTACATTCCTGCATTATTTACATGGTTTGAAACTGCTGGATAAACAAGCATAAATAAATCTCAGTATATATCTCCAGAAAAGATACTCAGCAACACACCTTGAGAGGACGCTTGAAAAAAAAGACAAGACACCTCAAGTACATGTTTTAAAGGTCTATTGCAATATCCTCTTCATAGCCTGAAAGGGAAGTAACATTTATGAAACTTCTGGTCTACTTTAAACAAAGAAATTCCTAAGAAAGTATCTGAAGCCATTGATATCATTCCAGTTTCCAGGAAAGAGTAGAAGAGATAGTTGGCTAATCAACTGGTTATTTGGATTACTTTCAAAATAAATTTTTCTAACTTTTTACATAGTTTCTTGTTGATAAAATTTATCTTCTAAAAAGTAATATTAAAAGTGTTAAAATAATATTAAAAGTTATTGCAGGCATAATTATATGCCCATTTTTTTCCTATCTGTGGAAAATTAACACATTCATTTAAAAAGAATTCAGATAATTGCTCTTTCAGGAGGTGTGCTTTAAGATGTGTAAAACCTTCATACCAGACCTCTCTTGTCATGGTGTGCATTTTAAGCATGGGAAAAGGGAAAAAGACTTGAAGACCACTATCAACAGCTTAATCGATCAACTGGTGGTGTAAAGGTTTCCCTGAGCCTTTCTGACAACACAGAACAGAAGGAATAAACATATGGCTCAGCCCAATAGAGATAACAAAAACTAGACAACTAGAAAAAGTATTTCTAAGACACCAATGGCCTTGAGCTGCCTTCAATCAATGTATTCCTTTCTGGTGATCTGGAACAGGAATACAGTGATGATGAGCATTTTATAAATACCAGGAAGGGGAATCACATTGGAATTGTCATTGAGCTGTGTATTGCACTCGTTGTATTTTCCTATGTGCTACTTAAATTTTTATTGTGTTTTCAGGAATTTTGTATAACTTTTATACAAACATCGTATAACTGGCAAAATTAGTAATCTTGTGAAACATCAATAATCTTCAAATAAGTAAAATTGATACAAAATATTTCACCCTCCATACATGTAGAGTCTCAGAGAACCTGGTCAGAAATTATCATATTTCGATATATGGTCAAGTACTGAAATTCTTCAGCCTCAATCCTATCCTGCCTCAATGAGGAGCTCTCCTCAATGAGGAGCCTTGGTGGCTGACCATCAGTAACTGCAGCTAAGCTATAGCACACTCATAGGTGCTAGGAGCAGGATATGATTCTTAGGAACTGGCTGCTTTGAAAATGCACTGATAACATACACTGATAACATAATGACTGATAACATGCAAGAATAACAATAAGCAGTGTGATGCTAATATCAGTCAAGTTTTATGAGACTGGCCTTCTTTAGCAATCTTCTAAATAATCTAACCGTATATATGTCTAATTCCCTGGTATTTTCATATATGTATAGATACTCATCTGCAAGAGATGTTTCCAGAAAACTTCTGCACAGAAGACTGAGGCTAAGCTTATACAAAATTTGATTTGAAGAATCATTCTCAGCTGTTTCTATCTGGAGCCTTTGAGGGTCATAAGAGGAACACAACTGTCTTCTGGTCCTGTTCCTTCCCTACTGCATCTCTTGTCTTCCAAGGGGAAGCAGGTGTTGACTTCAGGAGCACAGTTGGCTGTCTGAATTCAACATTCTGACAAACCTTGGGCAGTAGTGGGAGCAATAGACCTTTGTATAAGGAAGTGGGGCAGGAGCACTTGCCATCCTAACCTACACAGCCCCATGAGAATAGTGTCAGGGAGGGAGGGAGAAAGGCAGGGAAAAAACACATTCCCAGAGCCCTGAGTAGGGTCCTGTGACAAGAGGGCTACACTTGCTACAAGTATCCTCCTCTTCCTGGCCTGAGGCCTGAAGCACTGGTGAACTATGGTCACACCCTGCAGCCCAGCATCTGTGGAAATGAATGACAGGGACAACTTTTAGGCGTAGACATAGTGTGGAAGGGTTATTTCAGTGCCAGAAAAGAGGTGTAGATACTCAGAGGAGTGCACATGGGAAGCAGGTTTTGATGGGCTAAGAGCCAAGCTTCCACCCAGCTGCTCACTCATCCCCTCTTCCTTAGGGGGAGGGGATAGAAAGCTCATGGGCTAAGATAAAAGCAGAGAGATTGCTTACTGATTACTGTCATAGGCGAAACAGACTTAAGGAAAATTAATTTGCGCCATTGCTAACTAAAATAGATAAGGATAGTGAGAAATAAAGTCAACTATGAAAACAAGACCAATCTTTCCCTATTTCCCAACAGGTGGTGGAAGTGTAATCTCAGCATTATAGTGGCAGATACTCACAATGAATCAGCATGTGGAAGTGTGTATAACAGTTTCTTCTGTATTGTTATTGTTACTTTGTGTTCCTTAGATAATTTGGATTGTTAAAACATTAACTGGTCTAGTATTCCATGTTTTAGCTTTCAACATATGGTGTGTTCCCTTTTGACTCTAAAGTGATTCTGTGTAACACTCATGCTCCTCCTGCAGTAATTGAACCATTGCCACTGAGTGTTAGCAAGATTTGTGTCAGCACTGGTGCTTAGCACCAGTCAGTGATGGATGGGAACTGCCTCCGATAGTTTATTATCTTACTGTAAAACTTTCATACCTTCTCTCTGTGAGTTCTCACAGGCAGCTCCTCACAACACTGACTCCTTTTCTCTTTCTTCTGCATGGCAGGCTAACTTCTTCCTATCCCTTGCAGCACATACTAGCCCTTGCTGTCCCTTGCACAACCACCTCATCCTTGCATCTCACAGCAGGATAACCAACTGACCCCAACTCTCCTCTCAACCAGCTAACCCACTCTTTTATAACACCCATCCTTATTGGACCCAGCTGTGACCTATTAAAGACAAGGCTGTTCCTACTCTTTTGTAATTAGTACAGCTGCAACTCCTCAGGGGTGAGATTGCCTTCAGCACTATCTCTATTCTCTCACAATCCATCCTCCCACACGTTTAGTGATAAACATCCTTCTTTAAAGCAAGTTCCTGTATGAAGAAAGCCAGATGTATGGACTTAAATGAAGCCCACACTGATGTTAACATGCAGTTATCTTGAAACTAACATGACAACACAGATGAAGCCTTTCCCTTTCTGTCAGGAGCATTTGTTTATCTGGTATCTGATAAGACAGAAGTAGTACATTGCTAGCCCTCCTTCTGACATTTCACTTGACAAGTTGTTTTATTTAAGAGTAAGTAATAATTACATTTGTTTTCTGAAGTAGTTTTCCCACTCTTTATTTCATCTTCTTCCTCAAAATTATTGCTTCTCACAGTGAAAGATGTCCCTGACCATGGCAGAAGGATTAGCCTAGCTTATGTTTAAAGAACTCTTTCTACCCAAACCTTTCTGAGACTTTATGATTCTAGGAATTTGTCAGGAAACAGAGCAAAGACAGCTGACCCCAAGTGACCAAATGAATGATCTATATCATACACCAGCATACTTGGTAAAAAAAGCTGGAGAAGGACGGAGGAAAGGCTTGGGATGAGTTATGATATTTGTCTTTCCAAGTCACTTTAGACACGATGGAGTCCTGCTTTCCTAGAAATGGCAAAGTTGTGAATCAATTATGTTTATTGCATTCCTTGCATATGCTGCTTTTGTTATTAAACCATCTTTACCACAATCCACCTGTTTTTGTACTTTTACCTTGGGATTACCTCCCAGGTTCCACTGCAGAGGAGTGCATGAGTAGCTATGTGAGGCTTAGTTTCCTGCCAAGGCTAATCCACAGGAACTGGAAGACGTGGAATATTGTGTTTTACCTCTTTTCTTATTATGTGAGAACATGCCTTTTCAAATTGTAATCATAACTTCTATTTAATTGTAGTATTGACTGGTGTTTGCTCATGAACACTGGGCAGTCCACTTTTTGTGATATAGTTAGACTAATATAAGCAGTATCTTCTCAGAGGAATTCCAAACTAAACCAAGTAAGGCCTGCTATAGGAAAGTAGGAAAAACTGCTTGTATCTTTTTTCACATACTGGGATGACTGCAGACCCAACTAACTTGTCAGATCTTCCAAGGTTTGTATGTTTCTTTTTTTTTAGGGAAGCTGTTAAAAAAATTGGTTTTGCCAGTTTAATGTATTACAAATAATGAATGAAAGAAACATATTTTCTAGACTCAACTCCAGAGTAATTCCTTCCTAAAGAGCTAGAAAAGAGCCATACACATCTTGCCACATTTACTTAATTATTAAATAAGAGTTTCAGTTCTGCTTTCTTATTTTTCCTATGGTGAACACAATTAAGCAAAAATCTCTTATAGACTAACTATAAAAATTGTTGTTGTAGTGGTTAATTTGAGTCTACAAGGTTTCGTAGATCTTGCTGACAGTTTATGTTTGACAACAGGAATTAAATTACAAAATTAAAAATCTCATAGGCAAGTGGACTGTAGTTATACATAGGATACTAACATTTAAAATGTGAGACTAAACATAACATTGAATGTTTCTAATCTTTCATTGTTACCTAGTTCATGGACTTCTATAAATGCTAAGAAAGATCTAAAAACATGTTGTTTTTATTCAAACTCTGTCTCTTTAATAAGAGTCTGGAAATTTTGATACTAATTAAAGACACCGTCTGACAGGATTTTTGGTTCTGATTCTAATCTGCCCTATCTCCTTTTGTCTCTCTTTTAGGGAAGTCACTTTCAGCTCCTGCTATTGCACCTTCCAATCCTTTGACAATATTTCTGCTTACTGTAGAAAGAAACAGAATCCCAATGAGCTGATTTCTCAGAAGAGAAAACATGCTATTGGCATGAAATTGACGTGACTTCTAGAATTCAGCTTCAGGGTTATGTTCTCTAGTTATCCTTCATATTGATCATATTTGAAAATAGAAGTTTAAATAAATTGGTATTATGATTTCTTATAGCATTACTGGGAAAGAGAAATATATTGGTTTTGTATCTACTTGCAAGATGTCACTGGTAATTCAGACAAAACCAGTTCACAAAACCAGAACATGTGAATATGTAGTATTAGATTCAGGATACATTGGACTGTGTTTACCAAACATTTTGGCATATTCCCTGGCACAGATTTGACCCATTTCAAGTAGCACTTGCCCTAGTGTTTCCTGAATATAGTTTAGCTCTGAAGCTATACTTGCCCAGTTTGCAGTGCTTGGAAGCCTAGGGCACTTTGCTAGCATAGAAACAGGCTGGATCATGGAGTGGCCTTTAGTGCCCAGGAACAGTTCAGAGCACTTTTACTGCCCACTTAGAGCTACTGGAATAGATAAAGCTTTAGGATCTTGCTTTAATGTTTCTTATTTCTGAAGATCTTCAAACTGAGATCAAAGAATTGTACTTAAAAATCAATATGTACACAAGATTAAGAAAAATAATTTTAAAGTCCTGATAGCCTGCCAGATAATATTTACCTTTCATATGAATTAAAGTGAATGTATTTACTCCTAAGCATAGCATTTTCTTATGTCAAATATGGAAGAAAGGAAAAGTCATTTGCTGACCTATTTGAATGATCAAGAGTCAATCAATCAACTTCCTTTGCTGTGTTAACAAATTTTTCTGCTCAAAGATATGAATTTTATTGTGTGCATGTCCAGCTATTATTTCAATCTCATCCTCATTTTTCATCCTTTTTTTTTCTATTTTCAAGTAGAGAGAAATTTGAAATTCATTACTTTTCTCTAGAAGGTAGTCCAGGCTGAATATAAAAAACAGATGAATATTATCTGCTGCCAAAAGCCTCGAACCTTTAGATCTCATAGCTTAGAACTATCTTTTTATGTCTACACACCTTCTACTTCTGTGTGTTCTTTATAAGTACAAAACACTGACATTTTCCTTAATACAGTCACCATACACCAACTTTGTGCAAAATATGAAGTAAGTTTTGGTGAGATGATTAAATACAGGTTAAAGAAATCAAACAAACACATTCGAGTGACTAGTTTGAAGTCACTAAAGTAGTCAGCAGGAAGACTGTGTCTTCTCGTCTAACTGAAAGGGTTTCTTTTCTCTGTAATGAACAAAACAGAATACTAGGTTTTTGCAGATAAACAGAAAGCAGAAATCACTTTCAAAACTTCAAAATCTTTTTTTTTTCCCCTTTGTAATATGCCTGGAATATCATTCTTCATTTGATTTACCACTGAGCTCTTTCAAATTTTCTTATTCAGTGGAGCATAGCTTTCATCACTATCCTCCCTTTCATCACTATCATCAGCTTTTTCTCTGACTTTTAGATAACGCTTTTCAAAAAGAACTTGCAAAATGAATACTTATTTCATGATCTTTTGATGCTAAGGCTTAACTGTTCTTGGAAACTCACTTATCTAACACTGCGTATTGTCATTGCCTGAAGTACAACATAGACAGGCACCTGGAACTTGTGCCTGTAAATTTACACCTGCCTGAAATATTGTAAGAAGGTAGACAGGTGGCCTGAAATATTGTAAGAAGGTAGACAGGTGTCACTCCATCATCTCTTTCTGCTGTCTTTTTAAAGAAGAAGTTGTAAATAGAGTCAGTTTGAGGTTCAGTTATTCATCATATAATCAGTAATATGCTTTTTGCTTTGGGCTGTGCAATAGCACACCAGCAATAGTAACTTATTGTACAGACTATGTACATGCTTACGTGCATGTTTTGCATGTAGCTGTATGTGTTTGGGTTTTGTAACAACATAGTATAAATAACAAATATTAAAAGGACTGTCAGTGAGAGCCGTGATCGGAGGGCTTTAATAGTGGAGGAAACAAAGAATCCCATAGAAGATTTAAAGAGACAGCAGTTAGAGGATAAAGCTGATAGTGCCTTGTAAATCATGTGTTCAGTTTTAATAAAACTGTATGTTCAGTGTCATATGGTTTTTCATGATCAAGAAGGGAGGGGATTGTCCAACTTTGTCCTGCACTGGTGCGGATTCTTGTCAAGTGCTCTGTGCAGTTTTGGTCAACACAATATAAGAAATATATTAAACTATTAGGGAGAGTCCCAAGGAGGGCAACAAAGATAGTGAAGGGGCTTGGGGGGAAGCTGTATGAGGAGCAGCTGAGGTCACTTGGTCTGTTCAGCATGGAGAAGAGGAGAATGAGTGGAGACCTCATTGCAGTTATAACCTCCTCATGAGAAGAGGAGGGGCAGACACTGATCTCCCTAGTGACCAGTGACAGGACCCAAGGGAATGGCCTGAAGTTGTGTCAGGGGACTGATACAACCTAGAGGTTTAGGTTGGGTATTAGGAAATTGTTCTTCACCCAGAGGGTTTGGACACTGGAACAGACTCTCCAGGGAAGTGCCACCAAGCCTGACAGAGCTCAAGAGGTGTTTGGACAATACTCTCAGGCACACGGCATGCTGTGCAGGGGCAGCAGTTGGACTTGATGATCCTTGGGGATTCCTCCCAACTCAACATATTCTGTGATTCTGTGAAATTAGAATCACATACAACTAGGATCCAATGAGCAACCGGACAACTCAGCATAATAATTTTTAAAAACACTGTTGTCTGAATTGCTGCAAGAGTTGCCTATTATTCTCTTCCAATGACTTTTTAAATATTAAGCAGTTAACCTTTTACTGTGTTTGTAGCAGTTGTTACGGAAGACTTCCATTGCTTTTTTCTTATTCTGAGATCACATTTTTTCAGTATTGTTTTTTTCCTACTAGAATTGTGTTTCATGGATGTATCAGTTAAACTCTTGATGCACAATGAACAGATGAGTCATGAAAGTATTATTTCATTCCTTCTTTCAACCCTTTGCAAATGTTTAGGGGCTATAATACAAGTGTCATCAGATAAGGGTGTTAATAAATGTGAAATCTATAAATGCAATAGCCACACCTGCAGAATTTTAATAATCTTACTTTAATTTCCATGTTTAGAGTATATGCATGGAAATAACCTAGAAATACAGGAAATATAGGTGTCTATTGCAAGTTTCTACCTGAAAGTTTTGTTATCTTTAGAGTCAGTGGCAATTTGGTGTGGGATTCAGTTGTCTAAACATATGCACCTAATGTCATTTAAGATACTGTATGGAATCCAGGGGGCCTACGTAGGGTTGGAAAATATGTCACAAGGTTTATAATAGTCACATACATTTTGGGACATAACATCTAATTTCATCATTACCCTTATGTGAGAACTAATGTCATGTGATATTCCCCTGGGGATCTTGCCTGGTCTTCAGTTGCTGCCCAGAAAAGACATAGATTTCCCATTGGTGCTCAAGCTATGTACCAGGGTAATAGATCTATTAGAGCCCCAAAAGATCTGCGCTCTGTCTGGTAGCTGGACATCAGGCGAAATCCGAAATGGTGCAAGCCATCTACTTGATGGCAGCTTTACTGACTCTGTTTATCAGCCTGAATCGATATGCCTAGAATCTGGAGCTGAATGGCAGTCCAGAAAGTGTGGATGCCTCCAGTCAGCTTTAGAGAGTCTGGCCTGAAAAACGGTTGACATTAATCACCCTGTTTCAACTGACCAGGGAGTCAGGAGTTAGATTAATTACCAGTGGAGGTGTCACCTAATATTCTTCATTGTTATGCAAAAAGTCTACAGGATTAACTCAGCTGTATAAATGTGAATCATAGTTGTTCACATTTGACTATATGAATACAACTCAGAACAGTTTATGTGGCACTATTCATTCCATTCAGATGACAGTCCTGAAACTTCTATTTATTCTTCCAGCATGTAATTTCCCATGCTGCCTTGTAAGTTTAAACAATCTCTTGAAAGGTCAGATGTCGACTACTTTGATCCATTTCAACATTTATAAAAGGTGATGTTTAACATGGCTTGCTGATAAAACAAACCCCATCATTTTTATAAGAAATGCTTGCTGTATCAGCCTCTGAAACACTAGGATTTCTGAAAAGAAGTGACTTTAAAAGGCCAGTTTTAAACATATATATATGTATTTATCCCTAAATTGTATATAGCTGATGGAATGTATTCTGTACACATAAGTCAGTACTAAGGAAACAAACATACTTCCTACAACTAAGTGCACTTCTCAAAACAACTTCAGACACCTCTGTTCTAGAAGAAAAAGTCATGACAAAAAAATGCAAAGAAAATAGAAGTTGTAGGGACATTCCTATTAAAGTGGAAAGAGCAATTTGGCAATCTACATTTCAGAACCGGAGAAATCATCATGAAACAAATATAGAAAGTAACACCATTTTAACTGTTGATGTTTATTCTTCAAATACAACATCAAACTTGTGAAATGTTAAGTAACAAAATATAACAGGTTTTTGCACATTCATAGCTGTGTTTTTTAAATTGCAATTCTTACCATAAGTAACCTTCTCAAATGACACCAAATTAAAAAAAAATATATATTTATCAGACTGTATTTTTGGTTCCCCATATTAAGTGTCTTTCTATTGCCAGTTACCTTATCTACATAATATTCAAAATATTTTTTATCCTTCAAATTAAATTGCATATATTTTTGATTTCTGAAAAATGTTAAAGACATGAAAGAACCAGTAATTGCATGAAACCCATTTCTGCCTCCTTATTGAGACTGTTCCTCTTTTGGTAGATTCTCAGTCGTGGCAGGTTTGTTCACCGGAATGATTATGTCTGTGTTGTGTGGTAGTTCTGAGTGTAGGTGCCCAGGTGTTGGTAGCAGAGAGCCCTCAGCAGTGCCTCTGTGAGGAATGGCTGAGGCTGCCCTATACCAGACACAGAGTGTTCCATCTGGCTTCAACCAACCCACCTCAGGCCATGGCTGTGCCAAGTCCTGATGGTGGCACTGCCGGGAAAGCATAATTACAAACTGGCAAAATGTTAAAGGGAATGAGTGAGGAAAAAAGCAAAATCATTAGGAACAAGCCTGCAGAAACCAAAGTGAAGGCATGGGGGGAGGTGCTGTAGGTGCTGAACCATAGGTTCTTCTTCAGCTTCTGGAGAAGATAACCCTGGAGCAGATATCTACACTGCAGCCTGTGTCTGACTCCTTGATGCAAGAGTTGGATACCCTTGTGAGGTAGAGGCAGCCCATGGAAGGAGCCATGCTAGTGCAGGGGAAATATTTGAGGAGAAAGAAATGTCAGTGAGAAGTTGTTATGGACTGAAAATAACCCCCCGGCTGATGTGTTTCTGGGTACATAGTAACAACCATAATGAACACCTAACTTTTAAATTAAGAATATTGTGTTTGCAAAGGACAGTGATACAGAGTTATTGAAATGCACCTACACATCATATGAATTATACAGAAATTGGAGTAGATAAGAGAATATAGAGCTTGGAGAAATTTTTAATAACTGCTTGTATGTGCAATGCTGGTTCTAGTTCTAGAGAACAATTCAAAAAAACACAGAAAATAAATACTTCAGGAATAAATGATAATGAGCCTTTATCATCTAAATAGATGTGTTATTCTGGATATTCTCTTGAAGACAAATATTTGTTCTATTAATGTACCTGATAACCGAAGATAAAGATTCAACATATCTTCCTAACTTCATGGCAGAGGTTCAAAATGTCATTTTCTACAAAATGTTTTTACTAAAAGTGTTTTCATTTAAACAGAGGTATGACTAAACATTGGAGGACACCTTTGTATCTTTTTTACAGTCTTTTGTTGAATCTGCAGCTATATGAATGATCTCGTGTTTCTTGTGTGCTACTTCCAAAAGCTGAGTAACCCTTACCGCTGAGGTTGGCTGAAACTTTCTGTAAGACTTCTACAATCAAACGGAATTCAGTTTTGCTTATCACATTTTTGTTTGAGGTTTTTAACTAGGAGAAGTGAAAATCAGAAAAAAAATGAATGTGAGAAAGGCTTTAGAAAGTACTGTTTTTTCCTATATTAAAAAGTACTTGGAACAGTTTTGTTTTTTTTTTTTTTTTCAAAAAATAAACAAAAACAAGTAAACACTGTCATTATGTTTAAGACAAAAAGATTTTGGTAAGCATCATGTCACATTGGGATCAGAAATAGACCTCAAAATATGCTCAAAAACCCCCCTATTTCTACTAATGTTTTATATCTTGAAAGCTATTCTTCACGTAATGAACATTATAAAATTGCCACATATTATCAGATAAAAACCCTAGCAACTACTTCCGTGATTTGGTTGTGGGGGGATGAGTAGGATTTCTACTCTCACTATCTCCAAATTTTTTGACCTCTGAGAGGGCACACAACAGCAAAATGAATGTTGCTCTGAATGATAAAGTTCTGCCTGCTTTTGAATCAGGAGCATGAGGGGAATAAAGAAAGGCTGTTTCATTCAGATTCCAAGTAGAAGTTTAATACACAATGATAAAAATAATTCTGCAATCATTTAAAATAATAATTATAAACAATGGAGAGTTTGCCTTTTGTTAATTTCTGGACAAATTCCTGAGCAATTTGGTATGAGAACAATGTAGACCATTCTTTGGGTTTTTGTTTAACTAAAGGACTTCCTCAGAATCAATGATTCTACCATAGGGTCAAGTATGGCTATTACTCATTGTATCAAATTTCAGCGAGTAAGTTGGTATCTATAAAAGCAAAGCAAACCAAACAAAAGGTACTGCTACACAAGGAACAGACTCCCTCCCTCCAGCATTTGTTCACCATACTATCAAAGTTAACGCAAAGCCACCTATTGCTGCTTACAATTGCCTTACTTACTACATCTGGTGTTTGTACTGATTGCAAAGATCCAACCCTGCAAGCAACCATTGTAGAGGAGCTAAATGATTTCAAATAATCATATGTTTATTCTCTGGTAGGAATAGTTTTAAACCTCTAGGAAGAAAAAAAATGAAGTTATATTTTTAATCTTGCCAAAGAAACATTAGAAACTGTGACAACACAAATGAAAATCCATTTTAGATTGTTGAAGCAGCATAGCTCTAAGTGCTATCAGTACCCAGTCTCTTTTCTTATTGAAATTGCAAAGTGAATGAATACAACTCAAAAGAAATGGCTGAGGCACCTGAATGTCAGCACTGAATGTTCAATTATTTCCTTGATTCCTCTGTAGATTTTTAATGTGATGCTGAACAAATTATTTCAGTGTAACTCTTCACAGGTGATCATTAACTGTGCATTTCTCATTCCCTAGTGCTTAAACTGAAAATCAGGGTTCCCACAAGCAAAACCACTAAGCATTTGAAATGCACTTTGAATGAGAAGTGTAATTAGAAAATATTGCAATGTTGGAAGGCTGAGGCTCAGAAACAAACAGAAAATATCAAACAAAAAACTCCAGAATAAATCCAGAGCTAGGTTAATAAGCATTTTCATCAACACTCTATTTCAATGTTTTCTCTGTAACATGAAGGTTTCTCTAGCTATACTTGTGGTGGATTGACAACTAGGTGCCCACAAAGGCTTTCTATCATTTCTCTTCTTTAGCTGGATAGGGGGCAGAATGTATACCAAAAAGCTTGTGGGTCAAGATAAGAACAGAGATATTTCTTACTGTCATGAGCAACACAGTCTCAACTAGGGAAAATTAATTTAATATTTCACCTTCAAATTGAAGTAGGATAATAAGAAATAAGAGCAAACCTAAAAAGCTGCACATTCCCCCCTCCCCATCTTCCTGAGTTCAACTTTTGTGGTAAATTGTCAGATTTTCTATAGAGGGGCTTTAAGTTAGTGAATAATTTGAAGAATTGGTGAAGGCTGTTTGAAAAGAGCATCAGTTGGTCCCCTGGCTTGAGCAAGGTCTTAACAGTTGAAGAGTGTCTGGTGGGAAGTGGAAACTCAAAGAAAAGCACCCACATCTCTACCAGCATTTGGCCTTTCACCCTGGAAAGCAAGCCTTGTTATAAATCTGGTCATTTAAGGAGTTAAAGGTGCACAGAAAGACTATTTGACAAAGGTCAGACAGCTTTTACTGCCACCTTAGTGGATGTAGGAGGACCAACGAGTTTATTCCACCTCTTCAATCAACTATAAATTCTGACTGAAAGTAACTGAGACCCTCATTAAGTCCTATTTGCATATTAACTTTCACACCCCTCAGAATGCATATGAAGAGAAAAGACAACACATCTTACGTGTAAGACCACAATCCCCAAAACTCTATCTATAACATGGGATTATTTCACCCCTTTGGGAAGGGACAAAAATCATAGTATAGAAGGGGGGTTAGGGCAAAAAGAGAGAGAGGGAAACTTCTGATTGCTCAGGATTAGTCAGCAGGTTTTTTCTCTCTTCCTCCCTGAAGGGTCACGTTTAGGTGAGCTTTGTGCTTCCAACTGCATTGGAGAAGACTTGGTAATCTATCTATCTATCTATCTATCTATCATCTATTTTATCTATCACCTCGTTATTAGATCTCTATTACTATACATTCTATCATGACACATATTAAGACTCTGTAGTTAGTGCATTTATCACCAGCAATCCTGAACCTGACTTCCTGTTGCTTCGATAAACTCTGCTATTTGTGAATCTCGATTGTGTAAATTCTTATTGAATATGCCCAGATGTGTAGTATAGAGCTGGTAAACTGCTCTATTTCTGAGATATGATTGTGCAATTTCTTATTGAACTCAACCAGGTTGACAGTGCTAAATGGTCTATAATCAGAAATTAAGGCACCCAGCCCCTCTGATCTCTGAGGACCAGCTGTAATGCAGAGGGCTCTATTCTCTCACAAATCTGTATACTGTTAATGCAACAACTTGACTTCCAAATTCTCTACCTCTTCACATCACAGGGGGATAGGGAATGGGGGTTGTGAGCACTTTGCCGAAGTCCCTCTCTACCAGTCTTTTCTCCTTATGTGCTTTCTCTGTTCAGCATGGGATCCCACCCATGTGAGATAGTCTTTCGTTAAAGACTTTCATTCTCCAACATGGGTACTTCCAGCAGGCTGTAGTTCTTCACAAATGGCTCCAATTTGTGTCTTTTCTTATCCTTCACAGACTGCTTCAGCATGGATCACCTGTGGATACACAGCTCCTACCAGACAACCTCCTCCAGGACTGGTTTCCTTCATGGGCCACCATTTCTGTCATGAACCTTATTCATGGGGTCACATCTTTAAGGACACATCCAGAAAGACACTATCTGCTACTCCATGATCTGCAGGTGGATGTCTGCTCTCCTGTGGACCTCCATGGGCTGTAGGGGCACAGCTGCCTCATGATCTTCATCACTGACTGCAGAAGAATCTCATCTCCAGCATTTGGAGCACCTCCTCCCTCTCCTTCTTCACTGACCTGTGTGTGCAGAGTTGTTGCTCCCACATATTCTCACTCTTCTGTCCCAGCTGTGCTGTGCAGCAGCTTTTCCCCTTTCTTCAAAACATCAATAAAAAGGTACTATGAATGAATTTAATTCTGTCTAATAGATATATTCTAGAGACAAATTCCTCTATATTTGTGAAGAACGTATCTCTAAGAAGCACCACATAAAATCTGATGCCCTTTCTTAAATATATATTTTGAAGTAATCTTTATATATTAAAAAAAAAATATTTGTCACACATAGAAAAAGGTGGAGGAGGAGTGTGGAATTGTTTCTATATGAGGTGATGCAATTTAAAACTTTACCATTTATATGTATACATAAACAAAATGAACTATTTATGGCTTAATTTTCCTTTGTTTTCTGTGTATTAGAGGCATATTTCAACACACGCTGTAACTTTTTTAGGAAAGCTCAGCCTTACTCCTTTCTGATGAAGGAGAATCTGATGAAATTTTAGTGCACCAATTCTTATCTGCAACAAAATACTCAAAGTTTAAAAGCCTATAATTTTTTTTATTTTTAATTTCACTTGCATGACCACTGTACTATACTCCATCTCAAATGGAATGTCAAAACATGTACTTTGTTTGCTTCCTCTGTTCTTCTAATTAAAGCCTCAGTTAAGGAAGGTCAGCAGTCAGTTTGGCATGCCTTGCAGTTCAGTAATTTGTGTTTAAACTAAAGCTCCAGTTCTTACTCTCTTACTCTTGCTGATTGGCGCTTTTCTTCTATGGTGCCTTTCAAACAACAGGATTCTTTATGGATTAAAATTACGTACAACATGAAAAAAAAAGAATGATTCAGTCAGTGAATTACACTCAATGTCACTAAGCAAGTGGCAACACTAAATTATGCTTTTATTTGCAAAGTTGGAAACAGAAAATTGTTATGTTGCTCCAGGAGCAGAACTGAAAAGAGTAAAATAACAGATTCAGGGAATCATGGAATATTTTGGGATAGAAGGGATCATTAAAGGTTGTCTAGTTTAAACAACCTGCTAAGAGGAGGCACATTTTTGATTAGATCAGGTTGCTCAGAACCCCATTCAACCTAACTTTGACTGCCCCATCTATTACCACTCCAGGCAAACTGTCACAGTGTTTCAACACCCTCCCAGTAAAGAATTTCATCCCAAACCTTAATCTAATCTTTTTCAAATTAAAACCATGCCGTCTTGTCTTATCACTAGATACCCTTCCAACAAGTCCCTCTCACCTCTTGTAGGTCCCTTTTAGGTGCTGGAAGAGCACAATGAAATCTCTAAGAAGCCTTTTCTTTGGGCAAAATATCCTGAACTCTCACAATTTATCTTCACAGGAGAGGTGTTTCAGCCCTCTGATCATCTTCATAACCCTCATGTGTACTCGCTCCAACATGTCCATGTCTTTTTTTGTGCCAGGGAGCCCAGATCTTGACACACCACTCTAGGTGGGGTCTCACCAGAGTGGAGTAGAGGGGCAGAATCACCTCCCTTGATCTGCTGGCCATGCTGCTCTGGATGTGAGTGCACATTGTTGGCTCATGTCCAGCCTCTCATCCACCAGAATCCCTAAGTCCTTTTCAGTAGGGCTGCTTTCAATCTGTTCATCCTCCAGCCATTATTAATACCTTTAATAATTAAGGGGCATAACTTTTCCGTTGGATGTATGAATCTCAAACCACAGCTGCAGTGATTTCCCACTCATTTCTACTTCATTGTATGAAATACATATCAGTAGCATTTAAAAGTCCATTCTGTGTATTGTTTCTTTACACTCAGCAGTCCAACAACATGTTGGACGGCTTATATATCTCCAGTTCTATAATCAGAATTTCATACAATGAAAATTCCACACTACATCTAGCTTGTGACTTTAGATTGCCTTACCTGCATAATTTAAAATCATCCAACATGTCACTGGACTGCTGACTCTTTTTGGCTGCACATGGCAAGTAAGTACAAAAATAATTGCTGTCCATCGTACTTATTCATTACTAACCAGTTTCTAAGACGTACTACTTTGTTGTGATGGTGGGAAAGAAAGCCTGGCTTAGCTACAGAATTCAGTTTTTAGTGTTTCCTTGCTAGCTGGTTCAGCCCTGACTAATACATTTTTGTGTAGTATTTTTAGAGCATGTAGATCTACCTTTTAGAAGATCTTCCTGCTTATATGGATACAAACTAAGAGGGGATGGGAAGTTTTTAGTGAGATTTATTTTTTTCTTTTTCCCTAGGAGCATGTTAATAAATGCATTTTGGGATAGAACAAAACAGCCAAGAAAAAATAAAATATGGCAACAGAAAAAAAATCTGAAGTCCAAGTACTGACTGAAGTCAATATTGACATTAGAGCAAAGATATTCAATTTAACAGTGTTTGGCTGCAATTACCTCCCTGATTTGCTTGCTAAAATTATGGAGTAACTACACGGATTTAAAATACTTGCTGAAATGTCAGCATATAAAGAAAATTTGATTCATATGTAATAAGTTCTTCATGTTATTGTGGCAAACTTTCATATACATTATTTTCTTTCATGACACACATACCACTTTTTTTTTTTGTTTTTAATTCTTCTCCTTTTAAATATACTGGGGAACTGTATGGATACTAGGAGGCACATTTAAAAAAAATCCCCCCCCAAATGAAATTAGAGTGAAAAATATTGGTTTATCCCTGAAATAAAACCTTCAGAATATAAAAACTGTCATACTTAATAGAGAAAGTGATCCATCTAGTCTAGTATCCAGTCACTGACTTTAGTAGTAATAGTTGCAATATGAATTTATATGTTAATTTGCAACAGGAAAATTTTCTTATACCTCTACTAGGTGGATTTATATAATGGGCATATTTAAAGCAAAATAATGATGTTTATAATTTTTGTTAAATGCTCAGGAGTCTAGATGTACCCCACCAACAATGCTGAGTGCCAGCTGATGGGGTAGAGGAATTCTGCTCCAATACAACTGAAGAGAGAAAGGGCCCATGTCAAAGGGACTGTATCTACAGGCACGCCACTCCACTCCTCCGAGCACTCAATTCAAGGTACCGGTAAGGTGTGATCACATCCCCAAATCCTGCAACCTCACAGATGACTGACACTGTCAACCTTCAGGTGCAAAGTCAGAGTAGAAGGGTGATTTCAGCACTGGAGCAAAGATATACATATTCAGAATTGCTGATGAGGAAGGCTGTATAATTTTTATCTGTATTACTACAAAATATTTTCTATATTCATTACACAATTTGGATGGGTAATGCATTAAGTGAAATAACATTTGAGTGATACAGTTTGCTCATTTTGCTGGTAATTAGATTTTGAGAGAATCAGCCATTTCTTTTTGTCACATTCAGATGTTTAATCCCACTAAGTGGACCTCCTTCTCATGGAGAGAATAGAGAAAAATTTATTTTTCATACTTTTTCTTTCACTCCTACATGTTTTTTTAGAAGCCATCTTTATATATTTTCAACTAACTTATTCGCTGCTCGACCTTCCTATTTAATAGTTTTTTTGTTGGTTTTTTTCGGGTTTTCTTTGCAGTTGCATTAAACTGAGAAGAATGACCTATTTAATACTGGACTACATCAGGGACAGATTAGAAGGAAATCTCAGAGGACATTTCATTCTTTCCATCTGTGCCATGTTAAATAATATGAAAGACTGTAAAATTATGCAATTTTTCTTTGCACTTGAATCGTAGCTCTTATCATCTAAGGATTTTTGCCCTGAACAAACTGTGCCACCAAAAAGAGGGAATGTTTTCAGTTCACTCGCCATTGGTTCCTTCAGAATACTGGCAAGGGACCCACTGCAGTAAGGAACAGCTTTTCTAGCATGTCATACCTCACATTTAAATCATTGACTCAGCAAGAAGCACAGAGGGACACATCTCATCACCTCAATTTAACTCTGTGTCTATTAAAATTGAGCTATGTTATGCTTAGCCATAACATAAAGAAACTGTAGATTGCATTTTCCACATTCCCAAAGGATGTCTGAAATCTAATGTTCTTTCTTGGGTTGTGGTTCTGTTCCTGGTTGCAGATAGGCTAGGATCACTTAGCCCATTGCTTTCTGCTACCACAGCACTCGCTCTTTGCAAGCTCTTTGTAAGCTCTTCTAGGGGCTGTACACAATTTAGGACTTTCTAATCACAGACCTCGTGGCATCCACCACAGACCATCAGTGACAGATCATTTCCAAGCTAATGATCATGCCTTCAGCTACATGCAAGCTAAAGTAGAGTGGCATGGATGCAGGGGTCCAAACAGTGATAATAAGTTGTCATGTGAGTTATGAGGACACTATCCCACATATCTACATCTGGTAAGGCCATATAAAAGATAAAAATTCAAAATCTCCTGTGACTTGGTTATTTATCATTTCCACATGTAGTTAATTCTGCTTCATTTTCTCATGGCTTGATACATACAAAACCAGCTCAGCTTGAATGTTGCACTCAATTATTCTGAACACTTCATAAAAATGCAGTGCCTGTTCTCCTGGAGTTTCGTGGTGATGAATGTACTTTGCTGGCCCTTTGAAACTGCTATAGAAAATTCTGTTTAAGCACAGCCTTTCACATTTATCTTTGTCTGGAAATTTTCCCCTTGCTTCTGGTCAGTGTTGCAGACTATATTACTCAGTTTTCCTGCTCTTCTAGTTTGGGGAAGAAATATATTATGCTCTTCCCCTGAATAAAAAGAATCATTAACAAAGGTTGCCTTGCTACATTTTTGTTTCTGGAATATGAACAGAGAGAAAAAAAGATGTCAAGATACATAAGCAGTAGATTATTAGAAGAATCTAATCAGTTACTTCTCATATAAAAATATTCATATATATATATATACACAATTTGCAAAATCACACAGTACACACATGTGTCATACTAGCTTTGCTTCTGCTTGGTGGAGGTTTGCTATGTTTTTTTTTTTTTTTTTTTTTTTTTTTTTTTTTTTTTTTTTTTTTAATACAGTCTAATTATTACAGGATTTCACAGAATCACAGAACTGTTGAGACAGGAAGGTATCTCTGGAGCTCCCCTTTCCTGATGCCCTTGCAGAAATAAGGCCTAAGACCAGAAGGCTGATCAGTGTCTTCTCCAACAGTTTTGAATATCTCCAATGATGGAAAATGCGCAGCTTTCTTGGGCAACCTGTGTCAGTGTTTGATCACCATCACAGCAAAAATGGTTTCTGATGATAAAAGTAATTTATGCTATTTCAGATTATGCCCATTGCATCTTTTCCTTTCACAGGGCAGCCCTGAGAAAATAGCAGCAGCCCTGTCTCTGGGTAGGTAACAGATATTATTCAAATTTAGTTTGGACAAACAGCTGCTGAAACATTTGGATAATCTAGTAACTGTTTTCCTACTGAGACCATTAACTGAGTAATAATTAATATGAAAAGTTAAAACAGAAAATTGTGTGTTTTCAAAGATTTTAATTGAATTTCGCTTCCTACTCTAAATGCAACACTTTTGCTTTTTCTCCAGTGAGCCAAGAGGAGGTAAATAGATAGCAAATAATGCTATAGATAGCATATAGATATGGATAACTGCTTATATTTGCTAAAAGGTCAATCTTACAGTGTTATGATATCTTGTAAAGATAAAAAATATAACATATGATCTGTCAGTGACATATAATCACAATGAAATTCATTAGTCTCTGATATACCTCAGTATTTAAAGAGAGACCTATCTAAATGAGGGTAGAGAGTTATGTAATAAAAATTTCATGCTGAATAGCTCACAGAATTACTACATTGATTTTGTTTCTTGTGTTTCTTGTAACCATTTATTTCTTTTTTTAATATATCTATTTCTATATTAGCTGTTAAGGCTGTAATTGGTTTTTATTTAATACATTATTGTTTTTCCATGAGAAAAAAAAAAAAAAAACAAGGTGATACTAGGTGTGATAGTCTAGATATTTTCTGCCCAAACATAAAAACTGTATTTACACTTAAATCAAACTTGGGT
This sequence comes from Anomalospiza imberbis, assembly GCF_031753505.1. NCBI lineage: Eukaryota > Metazoa > Chordata > Aves > Passeriformes > Viduidae > Anomalospiza > Anomalospiza imberbis. The sequence continues at coordinate 100,894,486 of NC_089682.1, read as the reverse complement.
TTGACTTTGTGGTAGTGACAAAATGTCAACCATATAATTCCATATCCTGTTCATCAACAGGGCTATATGGCCTTCTGTTAAAATTCTCTAGTACCTGGTATCTATTTGTGAGGTCTTAAAAAAAAAAAGTGCATTTATGAATGTGCTTGTGAGTTTGGACAGAAGAGAAGTGTATTGAGAGTGATGATCTGTACAGAAATTTCTTAGTTAGTCCATTACACAGTATTTACCCCTTATTTTTCAAAGCAGTGAACACCAGCATGATGTAGCCTCCTTCATCCTGACATCAAAGAAATTTTGGATTATTGTGTTCATTTCATGGTTGCCTCCAGCTGGTGAAAATCACTGGGGAGGAGTGATACTCTATGCAAGTACAGGTCTTTTGAGAAAACTTGGCTGCCAAGTGCTTCAAAGAAATCCAGTCTGGTCCAGAGAAGATTCTGGTAATTTTGACAGTTCAGTTTTTCACTTAAGATCCTAACACTGAAGACAGGCTTTGGAAGTCATGATCATAGTTTAATTAGTTAAAAAAAAAAAAAAAAGTAAACAAAAAATTTAAAACATGGAAAATTAAAAAAAGCCAGTTCCGAGCTTTCTTTAGTTGTATGAAGATGCACATCCAAGTAAGTACCATTGCAGACATGCAATGGAGTCAGGATTCAGGTCCATGAAATGATAGCCACAATTTATCTATAACAGTAGTGATCCCTCCAATAGCCTTAATACACAGGGCAACAAATGAACCACACCTAAGTGTCTAGTATATTTACACAGAGGCAAAAGTCTAAATTGAAAGAAATGTTTAATCATTCTTATAGAAACTTGGGATTTATCTTCCTTTAACACAAACAGCTTATAACTGAAGTGAATTAAAAATATCCAGTTATTAAAAATATGCTCTTTGCTGCTTCTGTTTATGGTCTAATAATTCTAACACTATAATAGAAGAATTAACAGAAAGAAAATATTTGTCACTGATATTTTTCACCATTAAATTTATGGTAAAAAGACTTCTTGAACAAGTTACAATGCCTCATTAAGTATATCTGATTGAGCAGGGTCTTCCAGTATCCCTAGTTTTAGGATATTGTTTAAAACGCACCACAAGCAGAAACAAAGCATTTACCTTAGCACAACTGGATGATTTTCTACTGCTCTCCTCCACATTTCCTGCTGTTAAACACAAGTGCAAAGCTTTTTCAATTAATTTTAGATGTGGTAAGATGGATATCCAAGCATCCTAGGATATAAGTGGATCATTTTTGTGCTTGAAGAGTGACCTTGGTACCCTAATTTTTTTGTGGGTATATTATTCCTGTTGGCTTAAATCCATAAATTGCTCTCTAAGGTGTGCTGTAATTTACCTCTGTGAAAAGTGAACAAATAAACAAACAAAATAAAAACAACATGGTAAACAAGCCTGGAAAACACAATTTTACCTTAAAATTGTTTAAAAATGAGGATAACTTGAAAAGATGCATGGGCTTATTCATAATACTCCCTTGAAAGAATTGGCTTCTGGCTCTGCTAGGCTTTCATTGCTTAAGTGTGCAGTCATCTTTTACCTGAGATTATCCTATGGAGACCACAAAGCATCTTAAAGATCTGTGATTTGGACTACCCTTTGACACCCAGTAAGATTCATGAGTCTATAGAATAAACAGCTTAGAAGTAGTTCTGTACTTTTCCCTTGCTACTGCATTATTTTTTTACAGATCTTCCATCTTTAAAACTCCTTTTTAAACAGGATGAAGCTTACTATAATTACTGATAATACACCTGGGGAGCAGAGAGGGTACTACATTATACAAAAATGAGTCCTAAACTTCAGTAAACTGGAGATGTATACTTTCTTACTTAGTGCCCTTTTTATAAGAGTTCAGCTGCAGAATTACATTTTCCTTTAATGCACCTGAATCTTTCCATTGCGTACACTGCTTTAAACTTCATGGTAAGAAATCACTTTATATACATGCCTCAGGTCAGCACAATTTCTCCCACTTTCCTGGGCCTTTATTGGAATGGTTGATAATATTTTTTAATTTTTGAATGGTTTGAGCTTAAATATTGTTCCAGGCACCATGGGTGTAGGTGAAGATCCTGGGAGAAGCTGGTCAAGATCATCAGGAGCCGATAACACAAGCAGAGACTTGGCAACACCTATAAATATTTCAATGTGTATGTTTATTTCCAGTCAATAGAATAATTTCATCATCTCCCAGCAGAAAATGTCTTGGAGGACCAAGTTGACCGTCCCATGGACATGATCCAGCAGTGAACCCAAGAGGCTAAGAAGGCTGGTGGCATCCTAGCCTCTATCAGCAATAGCGTGGCAACAGGACCAGGACATTGGTCCCCTGAACTTGACACTGATGAGGCCACCTCCAGTTTTGTGTTCGGTTTTGGAACTCTCACTACAGGAAAGACACTGAGATGCTAGACCATATCCAGATAAAGGCAAAAAAACTGATTAATCTTTTAGGTTGCAAATTGGATAATGGAAGTATGAGTGATAGCACTCTTTATGAGTGGGAGTTTGGTATCAATTCCTGGGACAATGAAATATGCCAGCTGGGTCTAGCATGCAGTTAAATGAAAGATTACAGAGGAATTCAGAAACAGGAAATTTAGAAGTACTGCCCTAGCATCTATTGCATGGACTAGATAAATAGATAGATAGATAAATAGATAGATAGATACAAGCATGCATACATACATACATAGGATTTGATTCCTGATTCATATATGCTCTGTTCCATCCTCTGAAAAACTGTATTTGACAGTAACCATAGCAGCAAAACTGATTAGGCATACTTGAAAGACCAAATGACATAATATAATTTTTATTTAGGGCTTCAATAAAGGAAACAATACTGTATACAAGTATATTTAGTTCTATTCTAAAATGTTTTGGTGGATAAAATGGCTGAAATAGTCACATTTTTAACCGAAGCAAAATATTCCCTTTTTCATACAGTCTTAAGAAATTACAGTCAGCATTGTTTGACTGAACTCATGAAAGTAACCTTCAGTAGTGGTTCTAATTATTTTTTTTTCAGATCTGTCTTTTGGCCTACATCTTTGACATCTTTCCAAGCACTTTCTGCTTCTGCTGAGTTGTTTCTCAGAGCAAGTGTTATTTCAAGACAGATGGAAAGCAGTTTTTATGTTGCTGTTGTTACTTGATGTACTGCTATAAACCACTCAAAATGAAGGAATAGCACACCTTGGGAATCTACAGATGAAGAATTTCTGGAATCCCTATTGGCTTACCTGAAACAAAGTGTTCCCTTAAAATGCTAGGGCTTCTCATACTGATCTCCATAAGGAACATATTTAGTGGCTATTGCAGTGCAAAAGACATCATTAGAGTGAATTAAATACATGGAAAGTTATACCACACTTTTGCCCTCTAAGGAGTTACAAAGCAGATAGGATAATTTCTTTCTTCATATGACTTTTACAGTACTGCAGTACACATTCCTGGAAGCAGGAACTGAAACATAATACGATTCACATATTAAATTATCCTTGCTACATTTAGAATATAATTTTGTCCTGTTTCTTCCTGGGTTTTTTGTGAGTTATCATCATATTTAATCAAATAATCATTGTACATCTTTGTTCCAACTTGGTTTCAACTTTACTTCTTCAACTTTGCCACTTCTATTAGGTATGAGCCCAAAGCTGAGAAGTAAGCATTAATATCTCAGATCCTGGACTATTTCATTCACCTAACATGACAGGTTCTGGGAGTGTTTAAAACAGCAAAAGAAGGCAGTCATCCATACCCAAATATGTGTTAGGTAGGTTGAGTTGTAAGAAGGGATTTCCAGAGACTCCTCATCTGACATAATCTGTGCTTGTTTAAAGAAGCACAAGGAGAATTCCTTCTCTCTATTTCAGCTAATCAGACACAAGCCAGCAGAGAGAAAACAAAGACACTCTTTTGTTTTACCTAAAACAATAAGTTATTCTTGGTGGCAGGACATATTGAAATTATACTACTGACATGGGTGAACCTCACTCTCTCTGATTGAATTTCAGCCAAATTTTGGTCTGCAATCCTGCTTGTAAATATATCCTTGGGTATCTAGGGCAATCTAATTCTTCCTAAATTTGTCTGATTTAACTAACCTAAGACAGTTTGTCTCAATTTTATTGCCCACACATAGGCATGATGTACCATTTGGATGTTAAATTATTCCTCACAGCATTCATTCATATAGTTTAGAAAAAAAAATCAGGTTTCTAAACCACAAAGTATTGTCTGCTTGTTTAGGAAGCTTCTAATCCATGATTTCTGGAATCTGAAAGTCTGTGTGGCTTCATGGTATGCACTGACATGCTGTTCTTTATTATTGGTGAGGGTCTTAGCATCATATCAAACTTCCCTGGGAACTTGAGGAATTACTGTGCTTGCAAATTTTGCATGCTTAGCAGGTATGATATATCAGCATTACGGGAAAAAAAAAAAAGAAAAAGCATCTCAGAAATGAAACAATATCAGAAAAATATTACATCTGTTCTAGGAAAGCCTATCTACTAATAAATTAAACAGAATTCCAAAAGAGTTTTTGCAGTAATTTCACACTTTTCATAGTTATTAATGAAACAAAGATTTATCATATATATTTTACAAATATCTTAAATACAATTAATACTCTGAACTCATTTTTGATCAAGTGAAGCTGAAACTGAACTTGAAGACTGAAATAGTCTAAAATGAGAAATAGTTTATGCTTTCTCTTTTTAGAGTAGTCTATTATTAGAAAATAGCCTTTGTGAAATTTTTTGAGAAGAGCTTTGAAATGCATGACAACAAAAGAAGAAATAATTTAACTTATAAATTACTACAGGATCAATATACTTTCACATGTATAATCCACTACTTGATGAATACATCCTATTTTAAAAGAAAAAATATTTGAAAATACATTCTCATATAATGAATACCCTCAGATGACTCAAGCAAAATCAGAGCTAGTTACAGAAATGGATCAAAAGCAGAGATATCAGTAGTAGAAATAAAATTGTTTAAGAAAATGCACTGATACTTATTTATATGCATCTCAAGCATGTGTGAGTTTAACTGTTGCTGAATTATGAAGATGAGGAATCATTGGGGTTTATATTCATGCAATCATATCAAAAATTTACTGTTTTGAACAGTTGTACCTGTTTAATCTTAGAATGTGAAGTTATAAGCTTCAGAGACAGTCATAAAAATATTTAAAAGCATAAATTAAACTGTTGCTGAATTAAGCCAAGGTTTAGCACATTTATAGACTGACACCAACATTTCACCTAGCACAGATTAATCCTGCTTCCACAGGTGGCTTGAAGAGGTGCTTGTAGAAACTGAACTCTTCAAACCTGTATGTGGAGTCATCTCTTCACTGTTCAAGTAAAATTATCATTCATAGCTTTCTCCACTTAAGGAAATTAAAAGTCTTATTATGTTAGAGTGGTGCAAGCCACTCTTTAACTCTCTGCAGAGACAGCAGTCTTCCCACTCTGAAGCACAGATGTTTCACTACCAGAAACAAAAGAAATTTAAGGAACCTGAAAACAAAAAATAAAATATTACTAAAATGGTTTTTGACCCATGATAAATTAAAGGTATTAATTTTTTCATAGGAAATATGTTCAAACCACAATCTTTTAAAGCATTTGTCCATCAATATTCCCAAAAAAAATCCTTAACAAGTATTTGAACATGCAATAAAAATATTTAGAAGAAACATAGCAAATATTTTATTAAAAAAATTATAAATTCTCAAAAAATGACTGCACAAAAACTAGTTAAAAACTGACTTAGACTATTGTGTTTTAACTCTGTTAGGCAGTTAAAACCAAAGCCGATACTCTTTCAGTTCAATCAGGGGAAGAAACAGAAGACCAAAAGTGGGAAAACACATGGATTGAGATATAGACAGTTTAATAGGTAAAGCAAGATCTGAACTTTGAAGAAAATGAAAATAAGGAATTCATTCACTATTTCCCAACCACAGGCAGGTGTCCAGGCTTCTCCAAAAATAGGGTTCCATCCCATGCTCAACTGTGAAGACAAATGCCATTGTGACCTTCTTCTTCCCCCAGATTTTATTACTGAACATGATTCCATCTGGTGTGGAATACCCTTTTTGTCACTTAGGGTCAACTGCCCTGGCTGTGTTCCCTCTGAGATTCCTGTGCACTCCCAGTCTCCTCACTAGTGGGGTGGTGTGAGGACTGGAAAATGCCCTGACTCTGTCTAAGCATTGCTCAACAACAGGTAAAACATCTCTCTGTCATCAAAAATGTTTTCAGCAACTATTGTTTGTAATTGCTGCAAATCACTATATTTTTTATTATATATATTCAAGAAATTATACCTATACATATATATATACACATATATATACACACACATATATATATATATGTACATATATGTATATATATATAATAATCACATTGTATGTTTAGATTAACCTCTGATAATTAAGTCCTATAAATATTCCCCAAAATGTGTTAGTAAACTTGGCCAATATCAAGTTTCTTAACTGGTCTCTGGAAAAAAAGACAAGGTGATGTATGTCTTGGTCTCTATCCTGAAGTTCATGTGAACTTGTGCTACTAGGATCTCTGGAGAAAATAATACAGTCTGCTATGTGAACTTTTAATTTTTCATAAGCAGAAAAAAAAGAGTTAAATTCATAGTTTTTAAATGGCTATAAAATAAAGAGTTATCAAATCTAATTTCTTTCCTTGAAAAATTTGTAGAATAGCTCTTACTAACAATTTTTAAATGTATGGTACTATTTGATGCTTTAGTTAAAATAGAATTTCAGAAAATCTTTGTAATTGAGAATATGTTTTTCCAAATTGTTCTCTGGGGTAAAATTCCTCTAAGAGGACATAAATGAATAATATTTTAATATTCTTAAAATCTGTAATCTTTTTAAAATACAAAAATATTATCTGTGCCTAAAAACTGTCAAGCTGGAGTTGTTAAATATTACAGTGAAGATTAGAAAGTTCTTTGAACTGAAAGTTTTTCTATTTTATTTTTCATAAGGAAATGGAAACAAAATCAAGCATTTATCAGGTTAGGTAAAGGACTATGTCAGAATTGACAAAGTGTCAGTCTATTGGTGAAGAGTGAAAAACCTACTTTCCCTTAATTTTAAGTGTTGTTTTTAACAAATCCATGTGCACTATCAAAGTCAAAATCCATTTAATAGAGAGATAAGGAAGCCAAATACAATTTGCCATGTATGGCAGATCTGTAAATGTTTTCAAATATTTTCTCATGGTTTTGAAAGCTATGAATTACTTTAATAGCTTAAGAATAAAAGACAGATATATCAACATGCATAAAGGGTGCAGAAAAGAGATGTTCAACATGTTTTTTCCTTATGTAACCCACCAGTTCCACAAAATAATAAACAAAAAAACCACCTATATCTACAACAGAGTAAATGTACAGAAAATTTTGACTCCTTATCCTATTAAACTTTTATTTTCCTGCACTGCCCTGGGGAAATGTCTTGAATACAATCACTAGATACTAATTTTTGCATCAGAATATCTTCTTGCTTCTGATCTTTCCCTTTTGTAGCAAATCTGGAAAGAAAAGTCGTTCTGAGTTGTGATACTGGTAACCATGTGTATGAATTAAATATTTCCTATCTCTGGTTCAACATTAGAACAACATAAAGCAGGCTGAAAACTGACAACACAGACCTGAGTGGCAGTTCTTTTACCTCAGAGAATCTTTCAGGAATGATGGAAAGCAACTGCTTCCCACAAATCCCAGGACAAGGGTTGGATAAATTCCAAAGTTACCTTTGGAAACTTGAAAGTTAGTTTGAATCTGGTTCTTCATCTTTCGTGTTGAGGAAGAACTATGGATATCACAGATAAAGTGTTTATTGGTGGATTTGGTGTTTTGTGGGGGATTGGGTTTTTTTTGGGGGATGTATGTATCTAGGATAGAATGGGTCTCATAACCATATAGTTAGAATCAATGTGGAATTTTTTCATGCTGTCTCATGATTTTGTCATAAATATAGCTATAAAGAAATCTCGAATACCTGAATAGTCAAAAAGCTGGCATCTGCCACTTTCCACACACATTATAAGTGTGGCAATTGGTACAAGACCCTCTTAAGCAAAAGATTACATTGGGGCTTTTAAGGTTAGAAATCAGCTGACCTTAGAGTTACAGGGACAGCCTCTCACCTCAGGTAAAGCTGTTATCTAAATAAAATTCTAACACTATAGCCTCTTTGAGTTTTAGTACATGCTGCATGCTATAGAATATAAAACAAAATTGTAGGAATCTCATCTTTTTCATCCTCACATCTTTAACAGAAATATTTAAATAAATTTACTGTACTAATAGTGAACAAACTAACAGTCCTTAAACTGAACACAATTTTAGTGAAAAGACTTGTTTCACCAATTTTTGATTAAAAAAAAAATATTTTAAAGCAAACTTAGACATTCTGAAAATATATTTTATTTGGGGGAAAATAGAAGTTCTTATGTTAAAACTCCAGAATTTTTTCTTGTAACTTACGTACTCACAACAGTCCACATGAGAAGACTTTTTTCATTTAAAACATAATTTTGAACTACCAAACAAATTAGAGTATGAAATGATCTCAAAAGGCAAAATAAAACTATATCAGAAAGGGACGGCAAATAGTTTGCTGAGGTTTTTTTATGATTGCACATAGTTTGCAATGATTTATGCCCTAAGTCTCTAGACATCTACCCTTTATTCTCTGGCTCACCAATGAGTAGCAGCTCCATCTCTCTGGCCTGCCTTCAGGCCATTAAAAACTCTGCAACTCACTGGCCAAACTTGGGAATTAGGTATCTGTGTGCAACCCTCTACCATGACAGATATCCTTTGCTCAGGGACAGCTCAGAGACAGCTTCTGCCATGGCCTCAGCTTCCAGATCTTAATACTAATCCATCCCTCTGTTACAGATACCTGATTAGTATAATGGCATTCCACTCCTGATATCAACATTCGTTCTTGTGGTTTAATACCAAATTGACTGTGCAGGGAGTAAATGGACTTGAACACCAATGCACACTCCCTTACAAATATGTTTAATGTTGGCAAGTGATATATGACCTCCTTTTCCCATAGGGAAAAAAAAATGCAGTCTCAGAGAAAGCTCATGTTGACCAGTGCAGAAGTCCTGTCTGTGCTGTGTGATACAGGTCTTTCCCCGAGTTACTCCAGATCCTGTCAATGAAAGGGTTGGACAGTGAATATCTACATCTGATCAGCCCATTCAGATTTTTGAAGCACTTGAACAGGTTGTCACCATTGCAGGTGCTCTCAGTCAGCTCTTCTTGAAGATTCTTTGCATCTCTCACAGAGATGTGGTGTGTCTCTTTCCTTTAAATTACACTCTCACTCACATCTCAACCCTTATGATTGAATTTCAGCCACTCCCAGCCTATACCATTTGCCACAGGGCCCCATGAAATATGGGAAGAAGGTGAGAAATTTGGGGTTGTTCAGTCTAAAGAAGAAAATTCTACAGGGGTCTTAAGTGCTGCCTACACTGCCAAATGAGAGAGCATGGAGAAAATGGAGCCAAAACTCCTCCCTGGTGTGGAGAGCAGGGAGTGGAGGAAAGAATGAGAGAAATGGATTTTATAGGGAACAAATAGAAAGTGAAAAAGACAGGACAACACATATGAAAGTTAAAGAGAAAAAATGAAGACAACAACAAAATTTAGAAACAATCGAAAATTCGTAGTATTTTTTGCACCTCATGTTTCCAAGTCCAGTCTCTAAGGGTTGTTTGCATTTTCTTTCAGAGGAGTGAAGTCACATGTTTACATTTAGTGACCTGCAGTGGGGTGCAGTGTTTTCACTTTTAAGATGATTTGTCTCTGTTATTATCTTCAACTTGTGCATTAACTGAAACTTATGCTTTTGAAAAAATGACTAAGTTCTCCACAGGTGACAAACATTGATGTGGTTATCTGAAAATTAGTTTATAAACATGAAGACTTAAGCACCTGGCTCAGTTTTTGTGTGATCATAGTCTCAAGCAACAAGTGCTACGTGTTGGGTCATTTTAAGTAAACATAAGTGGCGTATTTAATGTTTTTTAATATTATAACACATTAAATATGGTAACAAATTGATTTAAGAAATTAAATGAGTGTAAAAGCCTATTGATATAAAAAGTAAACTTAGTTTTTGCAGGAAAAGAGGTAGCAATATGTATCACTTTCTTACCACCTCTAATAAATTATTAAATTGCTGGATTAAAGTTTTGATTAAACCTAATTACAAGGAGTAAAAAAGCAATGGTATAAAATTATATTTTAATTTAAATTAATTACATTAAATTTAATTTAAATGAAGGCTTGGGATGTAACTGCAACCACAGAGTCATATGAATCAGACTCCTACTAGGTGTTATATTTTTCTCACCAGGAAAATGCAGAATGGGTGTATTGGAAATAATAATGTGTTTTGGAAAGGCTCAAAGAATTCATTAAAAAATAGAAATAAGAAAAAGTTCTTGGAAATACTGCAGCCTTTAAGGGAGTTATTCTGTGTTTCTTTTTTGTTTGTTTCTCATTGAAATTCAGCTTTCTGTATTAATCACGGTTTTGAATGTAGAAAGTTCAGGTATAGTAGGATGCTACTTAGGACTGATGTTCATAACATACTTTGAGTTTCATGGAGACTAATGATGTCTTTCTCAGGTGGTATGTAAGATTTGTCTCAGAGAAATATGTTTTGGATCTGTGGAACTAGACATGGACTTCAGTTGTTCTTCACAAGAGCTTACCATGAGCCCTCGATACAACTGTCATGCATGTGTGCATATCGGTAGTATATGACCTAAATAGGTATTAATATATGGCAAAAACAATATTTCTGAATAATCTGGAGACTAGGAAGATGTTGTGAACTTAGTTAAATTATATGGTCACTTCTGAGCAGGAATTTCTGCATCTGTAAAGCTGTTTGCAGACTGTATGCCAATATTGTATTTTCTTTGTTCTTGTCTGATTGTTTTCAGGTTTTGAAATATTTATGTTGAATTTCTTTGTAGCAAATCACAGGAATAGCCTTATTAGCAGTTCTTGGTGGGTGTTTTTTCTCCTGACTTTTATGGATCTTCTGCAGACTGAGAACAAACAGCAAAAGATTACAGATTATCTCATCCATTTCCAGTGAGAAGCATCTTCTGTGGAAGTTATTGATAGAGAAGAAAATAAGTATTACATGATTTGTGATAACTTATTGTAAGAAATAATGTTTTAAATTAAATATTACTATCTGCATAGTACTTCCCACTTTTGAGGGATACCTACCTTATCCAGATTTGTGAATGGCCCATTAAATTATGGAAATATTAATGCAAAAAGGTGTTGTGAACATATAAAGAATATAATCAGTTTTAAGAATTTTCAGACAAATTAATGGTTTCCATAGTTATTAAGTAGCTTCTGTAATAGGAAATGCCTAAATAACTGGCTGCAGGAAAATGAAAAGGAATAGACAATGAAGGATGGTTTTTAGTCCTCCTTGTTAACTCCTGGCAGAAACTTTTAGTGAAGTCAGATTTGATTTTGGTCCATGCTTAACATCAGTGGCCATGTGCTCTGTTTATTCATAGGCAACTACCTGAAGAATGTTTCTGTGCAAGTCAGCTGCTGAGAACTATGATTTTCACTGCTCCAACTGCTATTAGTAATATGTTAAGGGTCTCACACCTATCACTTCTCTCCATATTGGTCTCATAGTCAAGATTTACTATGAAAAGTCTGGAAATAGCTTCTGATCTTTAGAGGAAAATTTTAGAGTAGCATTAATCTCCACTGTAGCCTTTACACTCTTATTAGTTTAGTTTACTAGGTCACAGGACTAAAAAATTTCAAAAAAATAGATATTTTTTTCTATTGCTCTTTTTCTTTTTTCTTTGCATTAGGAACTCTCAAGCTCTACGAGTAGGGTCATCAACTTGTTGGACATTATTAGACCATTCAACCCCTTCCAGGTTTAAACTAGATTCTTCAGATGCCCTGAAATATCTGTCTTCATTTTTTTATTATTATGATCCATCAAAAAAGGATTATGGAAAATATTCAAAGGTAAATTACAATCCTCATGTGAAATTTATATTTATCATTACTGGGAAAGTAAATAATAACCACAGTACTTTTCCATAAATAAATCCTAGGAAAATCAGCATCTGCCTTCCAGCATGTAAGAATATTTTTCCTGTCAACATATTTATCAGAAGTTATTCATATAACTTCATGTAAATTAAACATATTTCCTTGTGTTTTGTATATATCCCAGTGTGACTCTTTTTAAAATACAATTTTCATTTCAGTGCCTGTACAGCAAAATATTATAAAGCAAGGAGGAGGAGATAACTTTGTTTTATCTTCTTTATGGCTATTTTATTAACTATAATTGAATATGCAAGTGAATTAAGTAATTATTTTCACATTCATTTTAAATTCTGCCATAATTACAGATCTATACTTTGTTCAAAGATGTGTGAATGTGTCTGTTTGAAAGTCTGTATATAGTTTCCAAAAATTAGTAAACCTACCACTTTTTACTGCTCCCATTTCTTTGAACAATATCTTGCCGGAGGTCTGAGATTACAATCCTAATTATAAGAGAAGATTGGACAACCATCAGGTGGGGTTAATTTGCATAACTCAATTGTACCCTATGGAGCTGTGCTGATTTATGTTGATTGAGGATATGGTTTTGCGTTAAATTCTATGTCTAGTATTAATTTCTATTTAACAAAAATTAGGCTTTTCTGAACACAAAATTATGGTTTTTGATTTTACTGTGTATTGGGTTTTCATGACCAGCTTTTGGTAGTGGGACAAGTTGTGGGAGTTTGCCAGAGTGGCTTCTGTAAAAGAAGCTTTCACCATGTCTGACAGCAAATGCCAGGTGTTTTAAGACAGACCCTAAGCTTGCCAAGGCCAAGCCCATCAGAGTTGGTAGTAATGCCTCTGTGATAACACATTTAAGAAGGGAAAAAAAGAGGATTATGGCACAGAAATGATAAAGGTCAGAGAAGAGAAGAATGAGAATATGTGAGAGCATACAGACAACAAGGCCAGGGAGAAAGGAAGGGAAAGAGGGGATCCAGGTGCTGAGGTTCCCCTGCAGCCTGTGAAGATCATGATGAGACGGTTGTCCCCATGCAGCCCATGAAGGGCTGTGGTGGATGACTGAAAGTAGGCTGTGACCCTGTGGGAAGCCCACATTTTAGCAGGTTCCTGTCAAGACCCAGAGACCTGTGAAAGGAGAAGCCCACAATGGAGCATGTGTCCTTGTAGGACTTGTGACCCTATGGGGGACCAATGCTGGAGCAGTTCATGAAGCACTGCAATCTGTGGAAAGGACTCGCACTGAAGAAGTTCATGAGGACTGGACCCCACACTGGAACAGGGACACCTCCCCTTGAGAAGGAAGCAGCAAAAAAAACATGATCTGACTATAATTCCCCATTTCTTGTGCCTCTCAGGAGCGTGGCCAGTAGAGACTGTGAAGGAGGGAGAGGCGGGAGGAGGATATTTTTAAGATCTGTCTTACTTCTCATTACTCTACTCTGATTTGTTTGATTATTAATTAAATTAATTTCAAAAAATTGAATTTGTTTTACCCATGACAGTAATGAGTGAGCTCTCCCTGTCCTTATCTGAACTGTCAAGCAGTTTCATTACATTTTTTCTCCCCTGTTCAGCTGCAGAGGGGAGTGATTGTGCAGGTTTGACGGGCATGTGGCACCCAGCCAGGGTCAACCCACCACACTTATTGATCTAAAACTAGAATAATGTGAATTACTTCAGTCCTTATGTAACTGAACAAAATCTACCCATATGCATTGAGCAGAATAACATGACACATGAAATCATCCTCGGGAAATGATTATTAGTGTAATTTCTTTTTGTTTATTTAAATAAAAGCTACCAACAGGATTGTATGTTCTGCAGTGTGGGTTTATTCAGCTTTTAGCCAGCCAGCTGTGTGGAGTCAAGGGCTCCTTCAGAGAGCCCAAAGGGAAGAAAAAAGCAGCAACATCTCAGTGAACATGAGTGCCCTTCAGCTAAAGTGTATATAAATTCTACTATCCATATCTTTCCTTTTTTAAAATTTTAATTGAACATAGACATAAAACAAATCTCAATTTATACATCTGGAATCTGGGAATTTTTTCTAAACATCTAAGTCTCTAGATTTAGCTCATGATAGAAGAAGCATGCACTTTTTGATGATAATGCCACGGGAAACAAAACCAAGCTGAGAACCAATATAAATGCACTGTGGGAGTCTTGTTCAACGTTATGTGTTATTTTCTTAACTCTGAGAGTTGGAGGATATGGAAATAAAAGCTTTCAGCAGAACAGCCCATATGGTGAATTCATAATGTGTGATCAGGACAAAACAATTACTATGACTAGTCCATGAGTGTGCATTTCAGTGATTTTAATTAGAGATAAGAATATTTTCATACCCTCAGATGCATGTCATGATTTTTGTCTTGCTTTACCAAAATCTCCCCTTTTATTTATATCTAAGGACAGCTCAGAATCACTGAATCACAGTTATGAAGAAGAGTGGACTAGTAAGAAAAGCAAAGAACAGCTTGCTTTGCATGTTCTTTCATTAACTCTACCAGAGCTGTTGCCCTTTTGATGAGAAACTCATGAAGTGACACAATTACAGTCACAGGCTTCTATTAATATATGAAATAATTCCTGCAAAAGTCAGAAATAATTCCTTCAAGGTCTTTATCTGTGATTTTCTGATGCCCTTGAACTTATTATCTGCAGAGATGCTACAAAACAACCTAGGGATTTTGGCCATTAATTGAGATTAGATGCCTGTTGGAGCCCGAGTTCCACTTTTTAAGGGAACAAGGTAGTATACATGGTAGTTTGCATTCAGTCCTAACCATGCTTTCAAGGTTGAAAATGGATAAGGCTGGATTCAGAAGTGGCAAAACCACTTGCATTCTGGAAATGAGGTTTAGACAGAAAACAGAATCTGTGTTATAGATAATGCTGTTGAAGGAGAGTTGTTCAGGCCAGCCCATCATAAATAGTAATAAGATATAGACTGCTGAGACAGACAGTTGCTACTTATTGCCAGTGATATATAGAGAGATTATGTATCAAGTTAAATCCTGCAAGCTGTGTGTGCTGCTATAAAAGTTCCAAGTCTGTACAGTATGCAAAGTCAGGGGTTTCTGACACTGCAAAATTCATTAAGCAGCCTGTGCAGAACTGTAGCTACAGAGATGCTCAGATCATCATTTCCAGGAAGCCACCTTGTAGGGACTAAAAAACCAAAAAGACCCCAGACTCCAACAACCAAAAAAAGCCCAACCTGTAGTAGGATATAAACACTATTTTCCTTGGCGCGCTGTACTGACCAGATTTTACGTCATGTATGGCCTGTGACTTGTAATAAAGTCATAGTCAGTTATAAATGTGCAGCAATTTTTCAATGATCATTTGTCTCAGATAATGCATTTTTAAAGGTACTTATTGTGAGTAGAAAGGATTGTAAATGAACACTTCACAGTATAAATCTTGACTTACTATACAACAGCAATAAGAACTCAAGATGTCTATACAATATGGATACTAATAGCATGTTCCCTGTGCATATACTTAGCCCTGAAATAAAACTACATGAATTCACGTGTCTACAGATTGTTAAAGCTTTGTCTTCTATTTTCATGTTTCTTATGTTATTCCATTTTTTTTTTACTTTTCTCCTCTTATGACTCTTGCTATCACAAATTCCATATGCATATGATATCATAATCTTTTTCTGTTTCTGAGAAAACTACAGTCCCCATCCCACACAAGAAATGAGTTTGCAAAGAAAGCAAACAAAATCAGGCAATACTTTTGTTCTTACTATTTTTCTATACCTGGGTCCCCATACCATTTCTTTTGGAATGAGTGTGTTCTGAAGACCTGTAGAAAAACGGGGAAAATTGTTTGTGAGGAAGCCCATGAATTTTTCCAGCTTAACTTTCTACTTGATATGTGTGTAACTTCAGAGCTAGATGAGGTTGCTCTGGGTCTTGTACAGCTGTGTTTTGAGCAGCCTGAGGAATGAAGATTCCACAGAAATTTAATTCCACAATCACTTTGCGAGATGATATCCCATTTAGGCTAACATACTTATAACTTCTGTGGGAGTTATGTGTTGGAATTATTTCTCAACAATCCACATGGTGTTGCAACCTGCACCTGAAGGCGAGGGTAACTGAAGTTCTTGTTAATAGATCACTTGGGGAAAGAGAAAGTAAGGATAAAAGTAGATAGTGGAGAGGAAGATATCACCACCCATGGATGCAGTTATGAGACACAAATTTGACAATTTTGATGCCTATTGATTGAAGAGATAAGTGCAATCTTTATCCATTGGGGGTGGGGGAAGCCCATGAAACATGAAGTTCAGTGGTTTGACCTACATTCAGGTTTGGGTGTGAATGCCCAAGTACCTCCCCTGAGCAGATAAACTTTTACACTGTCTTTTACAATACTGTGGATTGTGCAAAGTCCTATGGTGGAAGGCCCCAGAAATGAGCCTGGGGGTGTTTCAGGGGTCTTTGAGGTTTATAGCCCTTTTCAATGACATGACTGCTGTTTGGCCCTGCTTCTCTCACTTCAGTTGAGCCAGCAGTGCCTATCAAAGTGGAAATGGAATGACAGAAGCATCACACCACCTCTGCAGGATCTGCATCTTAGTGATAATTTTCCTTATGTGGCCAGAAAACTGCTTGTTTAAGACATTAGTAGCAGGTTACCAGGTACACAGTAATTCTGGGGCTCAATCATTTTGCATATAAAAAGTGAATTTGTCATGCTCATCCTCTGGTAGTGGGTGCTGACCATCTTGTTTTCATGTGGATTAGAAATTTTCATCAGCGCACAGCCAAAACTCTCCTCCTCCCCTTCAGTTCAGGGATGCAAACCTGGTCTCAGCAAAGTAGCTGCTGCTTTTGCAAACAGCTAATTGTTTGAGTCATTAGCCTTTGGCATTTCAGTCTCTCATATATGGCACGTAGTTGTGATTTTTGATCTGACATATCTCACAGTTAAAATTTTTCACTCACCTTGATTGTAGAAATTAGCTTAGATTTTAATTGCTTCATACTAGAAACAGCTTTTGAACACTGCAGAGATTTAACCTTTGCAATTTTGAAATTTACTTGGTTTGCCTCTATTCATGCCTATTTACTCTTTGTTTAGTAATAACCTTGAAAACAAAGAGGATAAAAATAGGAATTTTTTTTGCATTTCATGACAAATTTTATATACTGTACTCTAATTATTCTTTCAGCATGCCACCTACAAGAGGGTCAACACTCTAAAAAAGGTATGGGGCCCTTCCATTCCTCAGTGCCTTGAAAGACCTTCCTTTTATAACTTCTGCTAGAGCATACAAGATCTGGAATGTTCTCCTGTTCATACTGCAGGAGGAATGCTGCCACTTACAGAATCAATAGTCTGGGAAAATATTTTGGATGCACTCTCTAGTTACTTTCTCCAGAAACTGGTCAACAGTAGCAACAATTAGGTGTGCTGACTCACCATATCATACAAATTACAGATATAGCAGTACAACCTGTCACCTGTGGGCTAGCTTTATAAGATACAGTGTGTCAATTTAGCTCTACATTTGTTACAAAGATATCATTTTATCTTAGTTTAAGAAACTGTTGATCACATCTTCTCATCCCCAGAAAGCTGAGGTCCAATGCGTTTTCCTGGGTCCTGGTACTCTTCTCAGATCATGTCAGGCCAGGACTGCTCAGTATTTAATTTCTTCCCTGCATTCTTCTTCCACAGCAGTCATTCTTTGTGTAACCTGTGAGGGGATGTGCAAAACGGTTTACTTTTTTTTAATCATAGATATCTGTTTGTCCACTACAGATTGAAGTAATTTCTTCCTTCACATTCCTTTTCACTTGTGATAACTTTCATGACATCCTAAATCTAGTTTAAGTTATTGTTAAACTGGGTTAGAGATGAACAGTGCATTTGTGGGTGAGGGATCAACTATTCATCATTTCCTCCCTTTTAATTTTAACTGGCCAGATGGCTTTACAAGACCCTCAACACTACTTGAGTTACAATACCTCCCACTGCTTCTGTAAAGTGTTTGTAATTCAACATGTGTTGCAAAATATCTTTGGGTCTCTTCCTGTACAATCAGTGCCCTAGATACTAAGGAACCAGGCTCAAAAGTGACTCGAGAAATCTAAAAAAATTTTTACGTGGGCATTCAACCTAAATACAGATTCAGAATTAACCAAATTTCACACAGCCCTAACTTTATATTTTTAAATAATTGTTTGATATTATTTTTCCATTTCCTCTGCAAATTATCAGCTAACATTTTTTGTGGTTTTTTTTTCTTCATTTTTGAATTCACTCTACCTGATGCAGTGTCTGTTTTCAAAAATCTGCCAAACTTAAAAAAATGCTGATGTTATTAAAAAATCCTGCCTAGAAAATATTCCTTGTGCAAACATAAGCCAGAAAAAAAATACTAGGTGCATTCTTACCTGTCTGTCTCTATTCTGGAACTAATGCTGCCTTTTTTATTACAGCTTCCATTCTGTACAATAAAGAGTAGGATGTCAGCTCTTTGTTCTTTGGTTGGGGTTTTTGTTGTTTTTGTTGACTTTTGGGTTTTGATTTTTTAAAATCTGGATATAAATAAAATTTCATACATCATTCTTTCCAAGTCTCTGTTATTTAGAATAGGACATTTCTCTTTCCTGCACTATTTTCATTCGAAGTTGATAGTACAATACTTAATATATGATCATGAAGATTATCCAATCAATGGAGAGTAATTTTTTTGAAAATTAAATCTGAAGCTCCATATTATGGTCTTAAATGCTTCTTTTAATTAATTCTTTTATTTAGTACTTAGCATTAAGCATTTCATCCCTCAAAATAAAATTTATTAATAATTGAAATACCAAAAATATATCTTTTAAATTTCTTGCTATAATTTCCTATATTTATGTAACATATAAATGGATGTATTATAGTTGTAAAAAGCTGTAAAAAGCTGCTCAACCTCTTAATATTTGGAGCAGGATTTGCTACAAGATAAAGTTTCAGCAGTGGAGCAATTGCATCCTTTAACATTTTCAGGAAGATGAAGTATATTTGCAGAAAGAGATTAGTGACAGCACAAGTAGAATCAGGCAACCAGAAATGACTGAAGAGTGTCGAGATTCCACAAGCAGAAGATACCAAAGGTAGTAAGACAGAGGTAAATTGTAGATGAACAGAAAAGGAGAATGGGAACATTTATCAAATCTCTAACCTGCTCAAGATAGCAGTTAAGAAATTAATATAAGGAAAAGTAAAGATGAGGGAAATGGGGCAAAATAGCAGCAAACAAGTAAACATAGGTTATACTGTTCTTCTTTCATTGCGACAGTGGACCAGAGAAATACATAGAAATACAGTAATACTTGTTATTGTAAAAGACAAGAGAAACCCTTCTATTATATAGCAGCTATATTTGGTGCTGATGAGATGGGTTCAGAGAATTCAGAATTACATAACTCTTTACTTCTCAGCACCTCCTGGATGAGAACACAAGGTACTTTGAAGGAAAACAGAGAAGCTCTCAAAAACACAGACTATCCTAGGAAATTTCCTTCTGATATTTCCATTGGTACTATAGTCTTGTTCTAGTACTGTCTCTTGTTCTCACAGTAGTAAATGTAATTCATAATGAGGAATAACAGGGAAAATACTGTAGTTTTAAGAACCTACAAACACAGAGAACAGCTTTCCTTCAATCTCATTTTGTGAATAATGCGAATATCTGGTATAAATTTTTGTTTTCCAATATATGCTGTAGTACTGAAGTTTTGAGCACCATCAGAGTTTAATTCCTTTATGTTTAGGATTACACACAACATAAAGCAATAAAAAAGGGTTTTCATGCTTTTTTTAAAGCATAAAAAATCTAGATTTTACTTGATAAATCTGGGTATCCAATAGGTAGATATGTGCATACTAAATAGATGATTTAAGTGTGGACTTACTTCTCCATACTTATTAAAATTTGTGTTTACTATTGCTACTTCATATGCATCATTTTTGACAATTACAATTTGAAATTACAGGGAGTTTATGAGAATGAACAGTATATGAAGGCATAAATACCTTGTAAAGAATCCACTATGAAAGAACTTAAAAAAATAACAAGTAGGTGCTGTATATTTCCTGATAGAAAAGAACTGAAAAAAGAAAACCAACACCTGAAAACAACACTATTTTTTCTCATGAACTTTTATTCTTGGCTTGTAAATGCTACAATAAAATATATAAAATGTAAATATATCTTACATAAAATAAGATACAGGTGTCTCAAGATGGACTCTATCTTGAGATTCAGATACTAGAATTAATTGTGTCTACAATATAGCTGTTAGTAACATTTTGTGAACTCTGCACTTTTGTTTTTGGATTAAGAATTGAATTTTATTTAATCTTACTTTTAAATGGTATTGGTCATGACCTTCAAAATGTCAATTGATGTTTGCACTGTAGTTTTAACAAAGGCCATTTGAGGACTAAGTTGAAGACATTTATCATTACTCTAGGTGGTGATGGAAGTAAATTGCACTGAGTACAAACACACAGAAATCACTTAAAAATGGGAAAATATGAAGGCAAAAGAAAAAGAAATCTCTGACCAGGGATATTTTGATGTAGGAGTTGTCTATATATGATCATGCAGTCATGATTCTACACATCATGGTTTTACATGCATATTCTGAGTTAGCATGCTTTTTCAGACATATATTTACGCTACCCTATTGCCTCACAGCTACACAGATTTTACTCTTATTTTAAGGACCATAGTTTAAGATAAAACATATTCATACATATATTATGAGATTGAAGTGATATTCTTTGGATCTGCACTACATTTCAGGATGATTTTCAAAGAAAAACTGCAACAATTTATCAAATATGGAGTATTCTGGTACATATCAAGAAAATGCTGAAACACTTTGTTTCAGCTGAGATCCTCATATGTGTTTGATAATTTTGCACAGGTCTAAGTCTGCATTAGTTAGCATAAATTAACCTACGTTAGCATAAAAACTTAAGTTAGATTTAGAAGTAATGCTATAAGGAAAACACATGAAAAGGAAATAATGATGGAAACACTTAAGAGGTGCTGAATGTTCCACAGTCAACATTTAGATGTATTTAAACACAGAATCATCAAATTGGACTAGTTAGCACTAGGTTGAATTCAGATTATCACAATGAAGAGCATTTCTTGAAATATTTATATTCAGATAGCTTCACATTAGTGATTTTATGATAACAATATGTCTGACATAGAACAGTGAGTTTTGTATTTGGATCTCAGAACACATGGCTGATCAAATCCAGGTTTTGCAAATAATGTTTATATGTGATTTCACCAAGTTTTTTTTTCAGTGAACATGCATATTAAACAAACTTGTAATAGGTTTTTTTTTTGTTGTTGTTGTTTTTTAATTGTTATACAGCTCACAAACTGATTTCTTTTCACATTCCAGTTCCTTGAAATAAGTTTAGCTGTTAGTCTTCAAACTTCTGGCTCTCATCCCACCTCTGCATGACTTTCTATCAGCTTCATCTCTTCTAGCACTCAATTTTCTGTTGTCAGATTTGTTGTTGTTATTATTCTCTGAGATTTAACAGGGAATTTAATGTCTTCAGTAGTGCATCTGATGCATCTGTTTTTTCTAATAAAATCATCAGAATTTATATATTCTAATTCTCTTCTACATGGCTGATGACTTGAACCTTTGGTAGAATAACAGTGTGTTTAACACAACTGAGCAGACACCAAAAGATAACATGGCCTACAAATTCACTAACAGAAGGACTTGAGTGGGAAGATGTAAGTAGAAATATTGTGAGTATTGTGTCTGAAATGAGTTGTAGACAAGTTGTCTAATCAAGAGAGAAACTAGCCAAACTGTGAAAAAAGAGAAAACAGAGAACTAACACAAATTCAGAGTTCTGAATTCAAAAATGGTCTTTACACCCATGCTTGCTTAAAACCTTTTACAGGTGTCATCTAACTACAGTCTTGTTCCTGTTCTGGAAAATCTAACTTATTTATGTCAATTCTCATTAATATCTCCCTCAAATATCCTTTAAACCACAGCTGACAATAGGAAAAAATGGGACTCAGTTTTTTTTTGTCTTGGAAGTGGGAGTAAA
Organism: Anomalospiza imberbis; assembly: GCF_031753505.1. Lineage (NCBI taxonomy): Eukaryota > Metazoa > Chordata > Aves > Passeriformes > Viduidae > Anomalospiza > Anomalospiza imberbis. The sequence goes on along the minus strand of NC_089682.1, from coordinate 100,872,180 downwards.
AGGCTAAAAATCCAAATTGCACCTGAACCTCTTTTAAGTTTAGAGCTGCTGCATTTTTAAAAATATTTTTCCTCAACAATTTAGAGAAAGTAGTGCATAACAGAAGGACATAGTAAAGTTTTCATGACAATTTTGCATGGGAAGAGCCAGAGCGAGAAGATCTGAGGTTGACTTCTGGAAGCTGGTAAACTTGGTGAATTTTGAATTTGTACCATGCAACCCTGAGAGAGAGTGTAATAAATGGATAATTTGCATTGGGAGTGGGAATCTCTAGGAGTATAAAGTACACCCTGCATTCTTTATACTTTTACGTATGTCTGAATCTGAGGTATAAGTTGCCTTCAATATCAGTTTTTTATTAACTTATGCAAGAGATATTGTAAAGGAACAGAGCATTTTCAGGGGTGGCAGAAGGTGTCTGTAGCAGTAATTTTGATAACTATTCAAACTGACTGCTGATTTTGTGGCACTGAAAATTACCAAATTAATCTATTTGATGTTGAAAGGCAGAACTATTAGTCCTAACCCATGCTGGCAACAATAGAGTAGGGAAGCATAGGTAGGAAAGTTAGGGGTGAAATTCAGGTTGCTAGGGTTCTGACAAGCAGGGAGTCCAAGTCACTTGTCAACAAGACAGTTTATTGAATAATACTGCTGGCTGCATATGCAAAACCTAAAGAAACTGTATGGGATGGATGTATTTCCCATTAACTAGAAGACAACTAATCTGCATAGAAATATCATGCAGGATTATTTTCAGTAAAAACAGAGGGAAAGCAAACAGGCATAGATGAGTACTTGGACTTGATGTAGACAAAATCTTTTTACATGAAGAAAGGAAGCACATATACAGAAAAACAGCTCTATTACTCCAGGTACAGAGCCCTGCCTCTGTCCCTGGGGCCTTTGGGCCAACACCACCAAACCCCGCAGTGCAAGCTGTGGGTGCTGTCCCTGAGCATACAGGGGGATGACAGTCAGACTTACTAGAAGAATTGATTAAAGAATAGAAATAAAAAATATGATTTTATGGTGATTTTTCATAATAGAGACAGATCAACAGAAAGATCTCTCAGGATGACTGGTATAATGATTTTTCTTTTTCAGTATGTTCATTATTACCCTGGAAAAAGCTAAGGGTTACAACTGTGAGTTTGGAAAATATTTTAAGTAATTTAAATATTATATTGATGGCTAGAAGGTCTTCGAAGACCTTACGACTGCCAACTGCCTGGTGTTGAAAAAAAGAGGCGCTGTGCAAAAAAATAAGGTAAATTCTAGATTAATAGTTTGCATCGTGTTGAACACAACTGACAGTTAAAACTTAGGAGACAGATATTAGCATTATTGTCTCGGAATTAGACAGCAAAAGGATGAAAGTCAGTGGTCAGAAGCAAGAATTTCATGTAATAAAATGTATGAAATTGCCAATAAATGTTACAGGAAAACAAATAAGTCAAAGGATATTAAGAGGTTGTAGAATCTTTGTTTTGGAAACAATCAAAACTTGACCAGACTCAGGTGTGAGCAACTTGATCTGAATAGGTCTGTTTTTCAGAAATGGAGGAGATAGTGAAAATTGACTCCTAGAGATACTTTACAGCCTATATTACTCTTTAAGTTAGTTGTCTGAAGAAGAACAAAACCGAGAGTTATGAAATCATTAGTGACATTAGGAACAGGCTTCAGTGGTGTACTTGTCAGAGTTAGGCTTACATTTGGAATTGTTTTTCTTAACGGTCTTTTCAAAACTAAATTATTCTATAATTACTTGATACTATGATCAGAAAAAAATAAGGATTGGGAAATTTTTGGTCCAGAGGGAGTGATGTTCCACAAGGAAGTAAACTTGTGGCAGAAAATATAGAGGTCAAGGTACTCAATGCCTCCTTTACCTTGGTCTTCATAGGATCATACAATCCCTTCTTGAAAACTGAAACTACATTTGGCAGCTACCATCTGGCTGGGACTTTTCCAGATTCCCAAAACCATTGTAAAATAGTGGAGAGAGGTCCTGCAATAACACCAGGCAGCTCTTTTAGTACCCTGAAATGAATCCTATCAGGCTCCATAGACATACATGTAGCACAATACAGCTGGAAAAGCAAGTATTGAAAAAATTCTGGGGCAGCTGGGAGTTTATCACCTCCCAGGAATGGTCTTCCAATATAGGATGTAGAAGACCCCTGATTACTTTTGAAAAGTCATGCTGACTAGAAGAGGTTCCTGAAGACTGAAAGAAGGCAAATATTATTATCTCCAAGGGGAGAAAGAATGAAGAACTAAAGAACTTCACTTGTGGATTTTCACCTTGATTCCAAGGATATGAAGGACAAGAAGAGAATGGGAGTTAACAGCAAGAATTTATGGGTTAGAAATCATGCTTAGCCTATGACATAGCCTTCTATGATGAGTTGATTGGTTCTCTGTGTGATGGGAGTGCACTGAATGTTATTTTTATTTGATTAAGATTTGTCATAATGTAATACTAACGTTATCTGATGAAGTACAGATTTGATAAGTAGACAGTGAGGGGGATTGAAAACATAACTGATGCATCTTGGGTTAGGTGGGTTGGACTATATAGTCTCCAGAGGACTCCTGACTTCAACAATTCTGTTGAATAATGACTAAGATTCTGTCAACACAATGTCAATTCTGTTGACATAATGACTAAGATTATGAAGATATTGTGGTGTTTTCTGTTGACACAAGGCAATATAGAGTGAGGTAACCTCAAGAACAGATGTAGGCTTGTCTGTGACATAAAAACTGAGGTGTGAGTGAGATGGGAATAACAGATAGTTAATGATTTCTCTATCTCACCCATATACACATGGTCTGTACATAACACACTCATGACAGTACAAGTGTCAGCACCAGGGTCTTGGAAAACCAGATCATTCACTCCAGCCTGTTGATTTCTCCAAATACTGAGAGATGTACAACAGTTTCAATGTCGTCTTGACCATTTGGCATGACGGCAGTTTTTCATGGAGGTGTGTGGGCTAGGTTAAAGGATGGAGACTTATTTTAACAATTCATTGCTTCTCAAGTTTAATAGCTTTAATGATGACTTATAAAAGGTTAGATTTTGCTTATATATTCTATTTTTTTTCTAGTTTATACTCAGGTGAGGTCTAAATATGATCAAAGTCTGGGACAAGGTTCACATGAGCTGCTACCTTAGGGAAGTATCTTCCTTTATTTCATTTCCAATGAGCTTGACAGGCACTTGTCTAATGGTCGTGTCCTTATGTGTAATTCACACATATTGCAAAAACACTTCTGAGACAGTAACTTTAGGAGAATTTCTTTGAATATGTTTGAAGTTCAGTATGATTAGGCTGGAAAATTACAGCATCATCAGTCTTGGGACTGCAGAATTACTGCTGTCAATATACTAATTCAAACTGAAAAAGGTAATTTCAGACTTTGTGGAGCAAAGTCCACAGAACTAACACATTAGCAGAAATTGGAAAAAAACGAAAACAAAGCAAACAAAACCCATTCAGTCAAAGGATTATTTATTTATTTATTTCTATTTCTTTGATGCATCTAGGAATCTGGAAATGGATTATAGCCTTCTACTGTAGTACAATTAGGCACATATTGCACAGGACTTTTAATTATTTGTGTTGCTTGTTGTTTGTTACATGATGGCAGAAATAGTGCAATATTTTCAACAACATTTTTTTTCTCCCCAAACAACCAAAACACTGTCTTTGAATATTTATGTTGAGCTTTTGTAACAGATGCATACCCAGAGGGACAACCTGTCTCTTCTAAAACTTCTAGAAAATTAAAGAAGAAAGCAACAGTGTTCCTGTCTTAGTGCCACTGTCTCTGACATGAAAATTAATATTCAGGAAATGATTGTAAGCTTATGATCATGGTCAAAGGAAAAAGAAAAGATTAACAATAATAAATCACAGACAGTATTACTTGATAATAAAAATAAACATTTTTGGCTTAAAAATCAGTTCTTGATTTCTTACATATATTTCTTTTGTTTTACATGAGACATTTCTAAAATGTATGCTGAATACAGAGGAGACATACAACAACATATCATTTCATTACAAAAATTTAATTTTTTTAAAATTGCATTTTTACTTGGTTATCCTATAGATATCCTTGGTTATCCCGTATAGATATCCTATGTGATTTTCTCTCATTGTAAGTCTTTCCTGATGAGAATTAACTAAGCAATGCATCTCAAATTGACCTATGAAACTTATACATTTGCAAGTGTGACTTCCAGAGCCTTGGGAATGGTCACACTGGGAAGTTTCCTTAACATTTGAGAAAAATAAGTGTTTCTCTACCTTTAGAAGATCAGGGTGGATTTTTTTTTTTACTTTTGCAGCTACCTAATGGAACATCATAGTGATGACAGGCAGACTTTCTCCAAGGTGGACAGCAGAATGATGAGAGGCAATGAACACAAATCTAAAAATCCTGGGAAATTCTGACTGTATAGAAAATCTGTCTCACCATGGAAGTGATCAAGTGTAAGAGCAAGTTTTTAGAGGAAGTGTAGAATTTGAGTCATTGGACATTGTTAAAAGTCAACTAGAAGGCCTCAATGCTGTTAGAGAATATTAAGGAACACCTTGGTGCTATTACAAGAATAAAGTGATCTTTAATGACTATTGCATCAGCGTGAAAGCAGTCCATGAATAAACACATGGATAAAACTATAGAATTTTAATTTATTTTTATATTCCTCTTGGTTGGTTTTATCTTTTTTTTTTTTTCACTCAGTTTATTATCTGGGAGTTATTGGTTTTACATATTACAAAAAAATCCAGGCTGTTTCTTTAAAACAACATCTTGTTTTAGTACATCATTAAACAACACAACTCACACTTTGCTTTTTCATAAAATATTTCAGAAAGAGAAAGGAGGTTAATAGCTGAAGTTAAGGTTTACCTATGCTTAACTTGGCAGATTAATTACTTTAAAAAACAAATGACTTGGAATTTATACTTAAAATACCAGGAAAAAAAAAAACACAAAAAAAAACCCACCAAAAAAACAACAAAAAAAAAACAAAACACCAAAGCATGGGGTAAAAACATTTTTAATGGTTTGTAAGATTATGGAAAATATAGGAAAGAAAAACTGTTTTTTTCCCACATGAAAGTGTCAGGTGGTCATGGCAACAAGAATATAAAGCAAAAAACAATCAGAAGAATAAAAGCTTTATGTAGCTAGTGAAGCTGAAACACATTCAAGATTTAATAATCAGAGAGTATGCAAAAATTAGTCCACACTTATTGGAAAATCTGGAAAAGTATCCTAGAACACTTAATTTCCTGTAATAAAAGCCCTTATTTCTCACTCATGAGTACACAAATTGCATCAGCATTTCTAGGATGGGAATGATTTTGAATATTTAAACCAGTAGTAATTGAACCTGACTTTAGTTTGGTCAATTATGATAGTCATAAGACATAACTTTTATGGGAGCAGTTACCTGCTACAGCAACAGTAGAGCTCAGTGTAATACTAGACTAAATATGTTACCTTACTAACTCTTTTTGTACTCTGATTTGAAATATGAGGTACAATATATCTTTGAGAATATGGAAGAAGGAAAGAAATTTTTGCTATTTCTACTACTACGAATGAGAAGTCTTCCTAAGTTTCATCTACTGTATCAGTTAAATACTAATAATTGATAAGGATCAGACTATATTTTCATATCTTAATGCTTAAACTTGTCTTGTGCATCTCACAATGAGAATTGAAAAAAAAACCTGGTTTTGGTTGCACATTTGGTTGCATCTGTTGGTCTCACTGTCTGCCTAGATACAAAGAATACAAAGAAGTTGGTCACGTTTTTAGCTATTTTATCAAGGATTTGAAGATTGTATGAATCCACAGTGGAAAACGTGCTATTAAAAGCAAAAAATATTTAGAAACTCTGAATTTAATCGTGTGTGGAAATAAAAATGAACACTGTGTGGATCACTGACCCTGATGACAGTCAGTTTATATTAACCATCTCCTGGTTCAAAAATGTGTTTACAACCTCTAAGTAAATGTTAATTATTTCAATAACATGGCACATGGCACCCACAATCTCTAGCCTTAAGAAATATGTTAAGTAGAGATGTGAAGGCAGAAAGAGAGTTTACATTTGAAGAATCTGCACCTGTCTTATGTAAAACACATTATCTGTAATACTCCAGGACACGTTCTCTTTTCTGTCCAGCTTGTATAGCATGCTGAAACATACGTAAATGAATACGCACACACACACATACACAGAGGAAGATGTTTCAGGAAAAATCTAGAAATGCTTTTCAAACTCATTCCCTGCCATTCTGTGGTCACTCAGGTTAATATGGCCTGTCAGAAAGAAGAGGTGTTACCATTAGGCTGTGATAGCCATGGAATTGTCAAACTAGTATATGGCTGGTGCTCTGCTGCGTGGTATTTTAGTCAGTGTGTTTGACATTTCTCAAAAAGCATTCTTACTGAGAACTTTAATTGCTCTGTAGGTGTTTATCTAAAGCAGAGAACCCATCTGTTACAAGACTTTAAAAGTTTTGTTGAAGGGAGACTAATATTTAACTTATTAATGTGTACTTATTAATATTAATGTATCAATAATAATTTATCTTTCAAATAGGTTTTATTCTACACAATTTGCAGGCAGGTAATTTCCACTTTAATTATCAGTTAGAAAGTAGCTATAAGTAGACTTAGGAAATTTACTAGGCTTTTTCCTGTTTGGTAAAATTTAGATTGGGGTTTTTTTCTGTGTGTATGTGATTTTTGGTGTTTGGTTGTGCTTTTGTTTGTTTTATTTTTCTTTTCTGAATCTCTCAATATAACTTAAGTCTATTTTACAAGTTATTTACAGGAGATTTGGAAAACAATCTATCTCCCTCACATTCACAGCAGCCTTTCATCTACTTGAATACTATTCTCATGACTACATCTCTGTTATAGAATAAGCAGATAGAATGCTCAGATATTTCTTTGTATTGTTTTAGCATACTATTATCTTATTTTAGTATGCTATTATCTCAGTCTCTGAAAATAGATAATATTCCTGTCCAGTAATTCAATATACCAGGTCCTGGAAATTACAAGAAATTCTGTGACCTCTTTTTATTCCCATAATTACTTGTCTCCATCTTCTATACACGCCACTTTAATTTCAATTCTTCCTATTACTGCCAATCTTTATAGCCAAAATTAGTAAAACAGAAATTAAGTGAATAAATAAAGAGGAGGGAAGATTGGTACTTGGCAGTTCAATATTCAGTCTGGCAGAGCTCTTCATTGTTTCTTTACTGTTTATTTTGGCTTATAAATTCTGCACTTCAAAAGAAATCTACACATTACTTGACAGGATACAGTAGTTCAGCAATCATGGAGCTGTCTCAAATTTGTGTGACAGAAACAGTGTAAAGTTGATCATAGATTGGTAGACCTTGTTTTTTGTGGCATAACATAGGCTATACTTAGCTGAAAACAGTTGCATCAGTTCCTGTGAGACTCCTCTATGTGTAGGGAAATACTCAGCTGTAGGAAAGGTGACAAAGATCAATATCAATTGATTCAATCAACATTTGAAGCTTCAAGAGGAGCAGTATTCTTATTCCTCCAATTTGTGTCAAGCACTGAAAAAAAATCCTGAAAAAAAAAAGATTCTGAAGTTAAAATGTTTTTCAAACATATTTTTAAGACAGTTGTGCCAAATCCGATTATTTTACTGGTATTTATATATATTTCATAGACAATATGAAGACGTAGAAGTCACTCTGCCGTCGTGTTTTAGCATATGTAATCACATATGTCTTAAAAACACCATGAAAAGTGTCTATAGGTAAAAACATGTATAAGATAAACCAGTAAATGGATATGAGAGCTTGTGTTTTTATTGTATGCTGATAGATATGTAAATGGCCTGATATGTCCAGTCTGTGTTTTTCTGTGGATCTTAAAGACCATTCTATTTTCAAGTGAAGGAGGCACCATGAGTAATGGAAATGGAGAGGAAATTAACACCCTTTACTTCCTTTTCTATTGAATCATTATTTCAACCTGTGAACTTCCATTTTCTTTTAACTCTCAGGATATATGCAATACATGTTATTCAATTACAATAGTAATGCAATTGTAATAGCAATTCAAGAGTAGCAGTAAATTTCTTTGCTTGCAGGAAACTGTGATCAATTCATGGTACACTCATCATACGAATGTCCAAACTGGCAAATTCGTAACCAGATATGAATTTATTTAGTGGTTAAAATATAAGAAAAAATTTAATACATACTAAACTGATAATAATGACTAGACCCACGAGTCCTTTGTCCAGGTTGCAGACAGAAACTTAGAGGCTGCCCCCTTCTTTTTCACAACCATTCATTCATTCATGTTATGACACTGCCACCTTTGATGAGGTATTGGGTTCATGTGTCAAGTCCTGTGTGTTGAGGATTGCAGGGGTAACCTTTGGGAGAAGGAGGCAGGGACTGGTGCCAGCCTGCTTTGCAAAGGAGCCACAAGTGTGAGGAGGAGGGAGATGCAGACAAGGTCCTGTTATGGACTGACGACAGCCACCATTCTCTGCTGCAGTTAAGGGTTAGGAGATGGAAGAGTCAGGAAGCAAGGAATGAAGAAAGGAGGGTGTTTTTATTTTTTACTTTAGTTATCACTATCCTACTCTTCTTTTAACTGGCAATAAATTAAGCTAATTTTCCCCAAGCTTTATCTGTTTTGCCAGTGATGGTAAGTTTGAACTATGAATTATTGTGTCCCAAAAGCTTTTGTATCTTATTCCCCACCACCAGCCCCCTTGAAGAAGGGAATTGGAGAAGTAGCTGGGCTGGGGTCTGTCAGCCAGTCAAGTTCAACTCACCACACTGTACTAGTTAATAATTTTTAAAAAATTAAATAATTAAAACAAATTAAATTTAATATGTATGCCTTTATAAATCGCATTATTATTTTCAATTATTTTAGTATGCAGTTGTGGAATTATAATTATGTTAAATAATGCAGCATTGTTCTGGGAAAATCTTACTGCATTTTCTTATCCCTTTCCATATTTACATTCTCCTCTAGCTTCTGGTTATTTTTTATTTATAAAACCTTCATGATTTTCTGTCTGTATATGCTGAAGGCCTCTATGTTGGGAGAAAGAGGTGTCATTTATATTTTATAGCCTCTTTCCATTTGCTTCACAGGAAGTATAGATTTTTTGCTTGTATGTTTTCACTATTTATTTTTACATTAAAGTTAGCAATTCCAGATATTGATTACCTTGGAAATGTCTTAAATATTTACCAATTGTTGTGGTACATTTCTGCTCATATCTTTTTTGTCTAAACTTTCATAGTTTTCAAATTCACAAGGTTCACTTTTGTAAAGCTGGCCTTTTCCTTTCACCAAAAAGCTGAGATCTACCAGAGTGCTCTCCCCTATTGGATAAAGGTCTTTCAGAGGAAAACAATTTTTTCTCTGCAACTTGTAAATTCTGTAGATATTTTATATTTGATGTTTGAGCATCATAGTATATCACAGATTTGAACACTGCAGGTTTTATTTTTCAGATGAAAATCAGGAAGCTACTGCTTTGTGCACTGGTTAGCCTCTTCCTAATATGTTTTGGGGACTTACTGTGATGCATTTTGGTAATGAAGTCCAAACAATAAAATCTTCCTTGATAAAATGCACTCTCACTCCCCTTGTCCCAATTCAGTTTAATTGCAAGTGCTATGAATAACATTCCCGAATTTAATATTTCAGTTATGAGAGTGTTCCTAACACAGAGATGTATTTAGACACTAAAATGTTATTTACATTTATTTTTGTTTAATCCTTTATTTTTTACAGTCACTCAAATAATTGTTGAAACACAAGTTCAAGATCATAAACGTGTCTCTCTTGTTATATTTTAGATTAAAATAATTCTTCTAATACTATCCATAATAAAATTACAAACTGAATTAGAGAATGGAAAGAATTTTTTCATATGCTCAATCTAAAGCTTTCCTTTTAGCCATTCTTTTCACAATTCTAGGGATTGCTTGACAGCTGACCTAAAGACTCAGCTACATCTTTCCTCAGTGATAAAGGAGTTGATGGGCATTTCCATGATTGCAACATTTTAGTGAGGGCAAACTGAGATGTTCTTCACCTTAAGAATATTCCACAGCCATAAGCAAGAACAGTAACAGAACCTTTCATACCAACTCTGATCACAGGGTTTGACCTCTGCAATCTATATCTGTGTCTTCTGAATTCCCTGATGCAACTATTTTGTATGCTTCTGTCTGGGCTCATATTTATGTGCTAGTTGAATATATGTGAGCAACCATTTCAAGATAATCAAGAAGGGCTATCAAAACTATACAATACCAGATTTTAAATAATGATGTTGACATGTGAGACATTAATGTTTTACTAACACAGATATTAGTTAAGGCTGATTAAATGGTAAAATTCAAGAAAATACTGGGAAAATCCTTCAAAGATTATTGCAATATATATTTGTCTTTTTTTTTTTTTGACGTCTTTGACAAGAATTATTTCATGAAGATTTTCATGTCTGAAAATTAGATTTCTTAGTTTAAACCAAGCTTTCATGGTAGAGTGAAGAGTAGTGGTATATGCTTCAGAGGAAGGTGAGCCAGACTTCCTTAGATAGCCATTGCACAAATTTACGTATGATCAGATGAATCCCACACAGCATGACTAAACAGAGTTCAGTCAAGTTGACCAGAGAATTCAAGCTATACAGACTGAATGCATGTTTTCTTTGACAGCTCTTATTTCAAATTGTATTGCATCAATATTTATGTATCCTAAGAGAATAGGGACAGAATTAATTTCATTTAACTTTGTGGAAGAAATTCCAACGCAACATAAAATGGATATGTAGCATTAAAGATTATTAAGCATCTACAATTTATGAAGTGGTCACAGACTTCATAGACACCTACCTTAGATTAGGTGCCCAACTGTTAATGGGCTAAATTTAGGAAGAGATTTCCCATGGTTATTAATCACTATCCCTCTTTAAAAGAGAACATTATTAAAATAGTCTCATCTTCCTTGCAGCTGCTGTTCATTTCAGGAACCAAAAAATAGAATTTCAATTCATATTTATGAAATATTTCTCAAAAAATCATAAATCTGAAAATTCTGAAAAATGAAGAAAATTATGACATTGTCTTTCATGTTCTTTCATATTAGCAATTCCTCAGTGACTTCCCTCAAAATCTGTTTGTAGCAAAATTTGGAAATAATAACATGTTAATAAAAATCTTATTGTTGATTTTGTTGTTATTTTTACCGTCAAATGTTAGGACATGTTATTACATTTAATATGAACTATTCAGTTTAATGTATTCTGAATGACAAGCATTAACTGCAACATTGCTACAGTCAGTGAAAAAGTTAGTCATTCCAATAGAGATTTTGATGTTAATTTTCTATAACTCTACTTATGTTAGCAAAAGTTATTACCAACATATATGCAAATTAATACATTTTATGCATTTAAATTATCATATATTATTTATTGAGAAAGCTGTCAAGATTAACCCATTTAGAATGTCACCATGAAGGTGCTCTTGGTTTTGGCTTGACATATGTTGTGACAGCAAGGAACACCTGCTAGGAGCTTCTAAGCAGTCTTTTTTTTTTTTTTTTTTGCTTTTATCTGATTTTATCTTGTAGGTTTTAGTTGTATTTTGGTGCCTGAGCAAAGAAAGAAAGGCCAACATAAACCCAAAAGTAGGATTTTCAAAAGTAAATAAAAACATCAGGTAGTGCTTTTATTTTGGAGCACCTTATTTGGCATACATTGTAGAGATTTGATTCTTTTTTGTAGTGGGTAGGTTTTTAAATTTTGTAAATCAGCAAATCAATAAAGTGTCTCAGTGGGTGGCATGCTTAGGTAAACAAAATACCAAGATGTTTGAATGTGTTAGGAACCTTCTTGGTCCTCAAGGTCTTCAAACAATTCTAACAGGTGTGTGTTAGGCAATTAATCCAGAATTCAAACCTCGGAGACCTTAAATGGTACATCTTCCCAAACTGCAACAAATTCAATCTTTCTAAACAAATACTAACCTTAAAATCACATTTACTCTAACATTTTTATCCTCCAAACTAGCAGTGCTACTAGTAGTAGCAGTGCTACTTACTAGTAGTAGCAGTGCTCTCTAGAAGAAAAATTTTAAATTGTATTAGCAGTGTCCTAGCCTAAAAATTTTCTTCAGAATTGCTAGTCAAGAACTTTTCAAGTTAGTTACTTCACACATGTCATAGTAAAGAAAGCTAAGAAAAATATAAACAGCTTGAATACAATTATTTTAAACAACAAATTAAGCTTGTGGAGAACAGGAGAAAAATTAATGAAAACAAAATATAAGAAATAGAAAGTATTTTTGAAGTATTTAAAACTCTTGCACTTAGTGTACATACACATCTGCACATATGTATTTGCATAATAATTCTGACTGATACATAGATGTTTTACATTTATTTTACACATAAAAGTAATTGTTTCAGTAAAAGAAGTGTTTTAAAATATGTAAATTTATATTGTCTGTGCTTTCTTTATGTTTGATCATTTTATGTTTCTATGAGGTCACACAGACATTGAAAAATAGAATGTAATGATTTCTGAACAAATGAAAATAAATGAACATCAACATTTTACTAGAATAAGAAATACTCTTAACAATTTTTGACATGAAAAACAAAAATCTGACAAATAATATAGAATTTTTATAATTTGGTTATAAAAATAGTACATTTCCAGTCTTTTTGACATAATTGAAGCAAATTTTTCTAGAAAAGATATGTATATTTATATATATTTTTATATATTTATAAATATGTTCATTATATGTGTATTTGAACTACGAATATATATTCGCTATGTATTTTATATGCACATAGTTTTTGGGAGGGCTGGGGAGGTCCTGGAGGTTTCTTTTGTGATTTATAGTCTGGTTTTATGTAACAAGGAATATATTGCAAAGGATTTCAATAGCAGCAATTAAAATAACAATAATAATGAGGGCAAGACATTGAAATGCTTTCCTTCCACCATCTTTATCTTGTTAATGAATGAAACAAATAAAAGAAGCTGTGCATGTTTCCACTATACTGGGCGCCTATACTATTTACTGAGATAAATAAATGAAGACAGTGGCTTTCCTAAATATGCAAAACTGGGTTTCTAAACTTTAACAGTAGTTAATTTTACAAATGTCATTCTAAATCAGCTTATGTTCATTGTCAGATTTAACTCTACAGTGATTTCCACTTTCTGTTTCTGAAAAGAGATCTTTCCTTATCTTCTCTAATAATGAAATAAGATGACAAATCTGGAATGTATTTCCCCTCAAAGTCATGTGGCTTTGCGATTTCACGGCTGATCTCTGTCATGATCGTGTAGCTGATTCCACTTTCAGCCATGGTTATTGAAACAAGTGTAGTGCTAGTTCAAGATCAAGCTTTAGGACTGGAATTTTACATATTTCCATTTCAATTGCTGTCGGCTTTAGGGACAATAATTTGTGTATCACAGGACCTAGACCTATGCAGATGGCTTTAAAGAAATTTTGAAGCTCATCCACTTTCAAATGTTAGCATTCTACTGTATGTAGAAATAAAGCACACCTCATAAATGTTAGGTATTGTTCTGAATTTCCCCTATGCAAATGATTGTAAGTGGAATTTAGGCATAAAAATGGTATGATGTTTAAGGTAGAAGTGGTCCCTTCTGCTTTATACAGCTTCTCTGTGTTACCATCACAGAAAGAGATGTCTCAATGTGGTCCATATAAATGTGTGCAAATAAAGATCAGGATTAATTTGTTTTGGCTTTACATACTGTCATTGGTAAAATACCTATCTGCTATTTTTCGTAAGTTGTTCTTGCTCAGAAAACGGCTTTGTGGTTTGGTTTTGTTGTTGTTGTTTTTGAGGGTTTTTTTGATAATTTTATTTGGTTGCTTTTAGTTTTGTTTTTTTCTAGTGAAAGTTCTTAACATTCATTAGAAGAAGACTACACATATAATAAATATCCTTTTCTCATACATATGCTCCGAATTTTTATTGGAACTGGGTAAATATTGGATATCTCAAATCATCAGTGAGAAAAAATCAATTTGAAAAATAAAAAGTTCAGGGGAAGAAGAAAAAAGTAATGTCTCGCTTAAAAATATGCACTGTCTATACTTGACCATCAAAGATCTCAGATCTGAGATTCCTTCTCTCTTAGTAGAAGGAAAAGGGAAAAAATTCACTTTCATAATTTAAAATGCTTTGGGATATGCAGACCAAAGAGTAATTGATAGAAAGCAAGAAAGCAGGGACTTTAACTTGCCTCATGTATATTATAAATAAATCAAATAAACATTGCATGACTTCAGAGCTCTCAAAATCTATCCTTGGAGTGTGCGACTGTCTAATAAATCCTAACATGCTACATGAAGCCTCATGCTCTGAAATATAAAAATAAACAAAAAATAGAGAAACTGCTTGTTTGTTTCTTCTTTCTTTAAGCCTTAGGGAACATGCTAGTTCATCATGTCCTGAGTATCTACAGTCTACCACACTAAAAGGATTCTGAAATTTATGTAGAGATGTATCCAAGAGAATTTAAAGCTATGCGTAGTATAATGCTATAAAAGAATATTTTCCATCTATCTGTGGTTCCCATTTCTTTCAAATTTGTATCCATATGGTTCTCATACACATTCCCAAATAAAGTTCCTCTGCAGATTAAACAGTTAAAAAAAACCAAAACCACCAAACTAAAAACTTGGCAAATAAACTGGAAGAAGACATTCTTTAATCTGTTCATGAACAGGAAAATTCCATGAGGTAATATCTGTAACTTATCTCAGACCACAGGGCTCATGCACATTCTCCTGGTTTATCTGAGTGACAATCAAGTTCTAGGCTACCATAAAATTATGGGTTTCCTTTCTTGTCAAGTATAGTATTGCAGGTTTTTTTTATTCAACTCTGCCATGACTCCCTTTCTCATTTCAATTTTCTGCTCCATGGAAAGCCTCTCATGGCCTTTTAGTATCTCATGCTCTTTGTAGGTAAAGTAAGACATATTTTAGCTTTTTTTCTCATATTCACTACATTTTCAACATACACCTTGATCCGTAGCCTTGGCAAGTTTCTCTTTCCTCCAATAAGCCATATGTCAATTATTGCTCTTATTCATGTTTTCTCTTACTCATAAGGTACTTGACCATGCTGAGTAACCAAACCAATTAAAACCACCACAATATTATTTTTTAAAATAAAAAATAATATGGATGTAACTACTCTAATTGGGTCAATATTGTTATGTTTTTGGTTTTTTTTCTGGAGAATTCCAGGATTACTAGAAACAGTAGTTTTCAGGACTTCACTTCCCATAAACCCCAAACCCCATAATTTTTACTGAAAAGCAGAGAAATCCTTAATATTTTTCACATTAAAAGCAAAAACAAACCACAATCAAATTCTTGTTCTCATAAAACTCTTTTAAGTTAAAGAATTCAGTTGTGGATTATATAACTTGTCTTTTTTTATTTTAAATTACTCTAATTAGATTTTAATTAACAATAATGTAAATTAAAATCTGAATGAGTGTCTACCTGCATTTTTACATTAATCACACAATGAAAAGAACAAAATTTATTAATGCTTCACTCCTAGAGTTAATTAATATACTGAAGGTATTATTTCTGTATAAGCAAATTCATTCAATCAAAGATTACTTAATTTCTTCAAAGATGATTGTTACAGAAATCATCTTTTACTTTGTCAATAGAAATTTTAAATGCTAATAGATTCTGACTTGACTGCCTTATCTTGGGAACCAGAAGTTATTAAGAGGATTTTTAAAGGATAAGACTGTCCCTGGGACAATCCTTTCTCAGTGGGAAAGCTATCACAATACCACATTTGCATTCTCAGAGTAAGGTAAAATGGAAAGTCAGTATTTTTTAGGCCAACTCTCATATTTGGGGAAAAAAGTAAAAATAAAAGTCTTACAAGAGGTTTTTTTTTTTTTTAATTTGTACCATACTGTACATACATACATATTATACATACTGTATAATAACTGCTGACCTTACATTTTATGACTATATGTATTCTAGGATCTCCAGGAAGAAATTGGGCTAGTTTAAATGTGGTGCTCAGTGTCTATGAATCTTCAAGTACACCCACTGCTCTCCATTGACTACATACAAAACCTATGCACCTTCTTCAGAGGATTGCTTCGCCATATGCTGAAGATATAGAGGCAATTTTGATGGCTAAGCTGGTTAAAATAATTCAAATATTATAGCTTAAAGTTTTATATATGTAAAAACAATTTCTACAGCAATTTTAGGCTGGTGCAGTGATTTTAAAGCTTGGGAAAAGATAAAATCTAATCAGTAGGGCTGTGTGATTAAAATAATGTGACACTTGGGACCATGATTGATGAGGAATTAGGTTTGGACTATGTCTGGAGTTGACTAAAAGAATGTGAACAGCTACATAGGGGGTGTTGTACAGAGCCTTTTGGTGAGCAGATTTCAGTTGAAAAATAAATGTGTTTGAAGATTATTTTGGCCAACTGTTATAAAATACATGCTTCTTGTGCCTCTTGCATACCTTGAAAAAAGAACATATAAGCATGCGTAAGCCTGTGTGGTTTTTTCGGTGATATAAAATTCTTTGGAAACTTAAGGTAGCTGACGGCAGAAAAATAAACATATGCCATTTCATGGAAACTGTAAACCAGATAGAATTTCAGATTAGGAGTAACTTTTGCTTTACCCCAGAAGGAATAAATAGATTACAGGCTTTCATTTATTCATAGGAATAAATTCATAACAGGCTTTTTTTTTTACTCCAGAAGAACAGAATGCTTGCTGGAAGAGTACAGCAGGATTATTGACTTCATGCATTTGCAGATACTACTTTTGCTTTTTCTCAGGTAAGAAAGGATGGAAGAGAATAGGAATGTTTTGCTGAGGGTCAAGAAAGTCATAATACCATTTGTGGAACAAAGCATTTAATTGGTTCTACTTGCACAGTGTCAACCCTGAACTTATTGAGTTACAGTGTTCCCAGAACCTAGGAAGTCACACATCATTCATTTGAACAGAACTTCAAGGGTCTCATAACTTTCATCCAAAAAATATTGAAGAAACACTGAAATCAAATTTCTTTTTATTTTCAGGGAACACAGCCAAACAGCTCTTAAAGTTAATTAAAATATTTAATGCACTGAAAGAAAAAAGTACCTCTTAACATACTGATACAAGAAAAGCAGAAAAGGAGGCACATAATTTTTGAGAGCTCTCACATTTGGCATAACACTTTAACTTCTCATTAATGCTGATGTTTAAAAGTTCGCTTTTTCTGTAAATCTTCCTCACAAAATGCTAAGAAATACATGAGTACTGAAAGGCTGTTTTATACATTTAATACAAATACCTGGAATACTGACTTTGGAAGGTAAATGAGATAAGACAAGAAAAAGCTAGCAGTGCGGAGCCCTTTTTTCCCCTACACAGTATTTTAAGTCAACACAAAAATCCCACAGCTTCTAAATGGTTGTGATGATTTTGACTGGGGGAAAATTAATTTTCTTCACAATAGCTGGTATGGGCCTGTGATTTGGATTTGTGTTGAACACAGGGTTGATAATACAGAGACATTTTTGTTATTGCTCATCAGGGCTTGCACAGAGCTAAGGCCTTTTCTGCTTTTTGTACTGCCACTCTGGCAAGGGAGCTAGAGATACATGGAAGGTTGGGAGAAGATACAGCCTGGACAGGTGACCCCAACTGACCAAAGGAACATTCCAGACCATATGGCATCATGCTCAGTATATACAGTGGGGGAAGAAGGAGGAAGAGAGGGACTTCTGGAGTGATAGTATTTGTCTTCCCAAGTAACCATCACGTGTGATGGGGGCCCTGCTCACCTGGAGATGGCTGAACACTTGCCTGCTCATGGGAAGCAGTGAATTAATTCCTTTTTTTGCTTTTTTTGTGTTCTTTCCCTATTAGACTGCCTTTATCTCAGCCAACAGTTTTCTAGCTTGTTCCCTTTCAATTATCTCCCCTGATCTGCTAGTGGGGGAGTTAGATAGTAGCTGCCTGGGGCTTGGCTGCTGGCTGGGTTTAAACCATGACAATAGCATGTTTTTATAACTTTGTGTCTTTCGTTAATGAATTAGCTAGAAAAAACTTTTCCTAGTGAAACAGTGCACACTCTGTTTAAAGCTTTTTATCCTAAAATACAGAATAGATTTATTTAGTTAGGGCATTAAAATATAAATATCTTTGATATAAACTGAATGCCACAAGATAAAGAACATAGGATTTCTTAAGAAACTGAATGTGTACAGTTCATTACATTTAATTTATTGCTAGAATAATTTTTATTAATGCAGAAACAAAATTACTGATAATGGGGCAGACTTCTATTCCACTCTTTCCTAGGTTAATTATGTATAGCATGCTTTTTCTTTGTTTTGTTTCAGGTCGCATATGAAAATCTATACAAGAATGAAAGCATTTTCATCAGAAAATTTCTACAAATGTTTGTCTGGTTTGATCATGATTTCTTTTTATATTATTTCTAGCTGCAAATTTATCCCTGTCAGGACTTCTCTGTCAATTAGGATGATGGAAAGTCCAATATTTGGTCAGATAAAGCAGTGTGTGTTTAAATAGTAAGACAAGTTGATAAATTTAATGAAATTATGTGTGACATTATTCAACAAGGTTTCCAGTTAGAGAAAAGGTCTTTCATGTAATATTGTGAGATTTAAAGTTTTTTTTTTCTGTTTTCTCTAAAGGAATTAATATTTTGTCTTTGTTGCAATGTTACATATAAAATCACTGAAAAATATAGATCTAAATATGAGAATTTGAATATAAAAGTTTCTGGATTTACACTGACTATTCAGAACTAAGGTTTGAACCTTTGTCTTCCATCTCTCATGTAAATTGCCTACTGCTATAGTGCTTTCTGATATCTATTAATACATCAATAGAATTTACTTGTTTCACAGTGATACTATCATATTCCTCTATAATACAGATATGAAATGACAGATATTTTAAAATAAAAATAGAGTTTTCCTATAGCAGTTAACTCTGATCTTTCTAGTTCAAGCATTAACAGTGGCTATAAAAATTTCTCATTTGGAACTGTAATAAATGTGTTGATGATACATGAACTGAAAAAGAAACTCTACTCTGATTCACTTATAGAGAGGTTTAAATTTATTCAAATTTAGTGAGTGGAGTAGGATTGACAAAATTTGTTTTACAAATTCCCTCTCTGCCCTGAACTGGATATAATATAAAATGTATCCTGAGGGAAATTCCATTATCTATTTAAAACTAAGAGCAGAAGTATGAATTTCAAAGTCATAAAATCTTTCAAAAACTAAATTCTCAGTAAAGCTTTCATAGATTTTCTAATAAAAAATTGTAATACTACAGCTGACATGGATTTCATTCTGTTGGCAGTATAACATATAGAGCAATATGAATGTTATTTTAAGAGCCATCTCTTAGCAAGGATCACAATCTGTTGAATAGTTATGAACTAATTTCTTTTTTAACATACATGGAAACCAGCAATAAATAAATTGTTTTCCTAGTTCTGAATTTCATTTACTGTTGGATATAAACCTCATGATTTCTGACTGCATCTCCTAATTTTCTATAATACACATTAACTAAGAAATAATTAGTTTCACTCAGAAGCATCAAAATGTGTTCTCTCTCAAACACTGGAAGTTTTCACTTGTCCTTCAAACACTTCATAACTATCTATTATTTTTTCACAGAAGTTTCTTCTTTTTAGGAGGAAACACTACTAACATTTTGGAGACAAAGACGTTCTTACTGACTATCAATACATCCTTGATACTATTTTTTTTTTAATGATAAAAAAGGTTAATATCCTATTTCCATTTCACTTTTCATTACTTACTGTTACTGGTAAAATATTTATTCTGGATATTTATTTTTCATGTTTCAGTTTTTGGGATATTATATCTTCTTTTTCATTTCTCTCTTCAATGGAATTTATCCCTCTTAATCTTTTAAATTAAATCTACAAAGTCAGAAAAGACTACGACAAAGACAGTGGAACTGGATAAGTATATCTTTCCCTGATGGTTCTTAAACCCTAAGATAAATTTGATCTGTTCTTTGAGATCTTTCCAACTTGTAAATTAATTTTATTTTCTTTTTAGGAATACTGATCACAGCATTTTGTTAGTAGTGTCACCAATAATATCTTCAAAACTTACATCATCAATGTACTCTTATCTAAAACTTAGTTTTAAATATTTTAATTTTGGGGGTTTTTTTGCTACACACAAAAAAAATTATGTTTTTATTGGTATCATCATAGAAGATAATTATGTGTGTTCCACATCTCTAGGGGTGCAACATGAACTTAATACTCCAGGGAATATTTATAACCAAAGGAAGGAAGAAGCCACATGAACCAGTGAGAGATACCCTAAAGAAGGTATATAGAGGATATCTAAATGGATCAAATAATAAAAGAAAACTGAAAAAGCTGCTGACAAAAAAGACTGATTTTCTCATGTTATGCTTTCCTCTAGAAGGCTCACAATTAGGAATTTTCAATTTAGTCTTTTTCTTATTTCATCTCGAAACAGAATATTTCTGGTAGTTAAGTGAAACCATTTTGTTTTACATTGACTAAACGTTAAGGGGAGTTTCTCAGGATTGCTACTGTGACTGAAATAAAGTATCCTGCATAATACAAACCACAAGCCTCTGCTGTCTTTCAGAGAATGGACTCTGTACCCAGGAATCCCCCATGAACCACATGTTCATGTTAAGTTCTGCTTGTATCTTTGGGGCTTATTATGAAAAAGTAATAACCAATGCATAATGAGAAGTGTTGTCAATTCTTTGACCTTAGGCTCAATGAATTCAGTAGAAAAACTACAGGACTCTTGGAGTACTAGAGCAACAATAGTGTACAGATTTATAGAGGAAAGGTTAAAAAATGAATTCTGTCTTCTCTTGATAAACTGAATTGATTGCTTTGATGCTTTATGAAGGAGTAGGATGTTTTGTTGTCATTCTGACAACTTTGAGCCTTCCTTACTGTGTGTTTTTTTTCCTTCATACGTGTTTTTCATATGTGCATACCTGTAATTACTTCATAAGTTGTTCTCTCCTCTGTCCTATTTCCAGATAACATTTTGAAAAATTTTGTGGCTGACTTGGGTTGTAAAAACTATTAAGATGCAGTTTCAGATTGTCACTGTGGACTACCAGAACACATCTATCAAAATTTTGGGAAAAAAAATTCTGCTCAGAGTTAGATGGAAAGTAATAATATCTTTTCCTAAATCTTTCTCTTTGAAATTCAAGTAAATATTCATTATTTTTTAAATGTATTATTAGCAATTAGGTATATTTTTTTCATCTTGGTATTTCCTAGAAAGCTGTGTGCTAACACTTTTACATCGAGACAAAAATGGCCTTTAAAAATTAAGGATTTAAAGGCAATTATTAAGAAGAGGGGAAAGCCTACCCATGATAAAAAAATAACATCTTAAGAAATGAGAAATTCCTGATTTTACTTTTTGACTTTTGTGTAGCATATTATTTTAATATGCTAATCTAGCTTGGGAGTTTTCCAAATTATAGATGCCAGTTCCTTAATTACCTCTAAGTAGTCTGTTAATGAAAAAAAATTCTTTTAGTCTCATTAAAAAGATCTTTTGTCAACTTTCTATTCTCCTTTAATTATTCTTCAGTCCATTTGAGCTTTCAAAGGGAACTAATCACTGTAGTTTCTACAGAAGGGAATTGTAACAGTCTGTGAGAATTCCTAGGAACTGTAAACAAGAAAAGCTAAGTCAAGGTACAACAGTCACATAATTTTAGCAGACATTCAAAAACCTTGTAACAAGGTGCCATTCAAGAAAGTACTACAAAAAATGAATAATTGTAGATAAAGATTATATGTTTAATCATTGTCCAAAAGTATATAGAATGCCTAAAAGAAAAATAGATTATCATTATTATATTCCAGTATATCAAAAGATTAATTATAGGGATTTTGAGGTTATATGCTAGTTTCATGTAGTGAAATACTTCCAATAGTGATTTAGAAATTAAGTGAATGGTGAGGAAAATATTCCAGAAAACAGATTTTTTGATTGATTGTTCTAGACAGACTGAAAAGAGTGAGAATATTTCTACTTAATAGAAGTCAAAATCAATAAAAAAGAGAAGGTGTATTACCCTACAACAGTTGAGCATTCCATTAACTAGCAAATGCTTCCAATATTTGAATTCCCACATTTATATGTATAGTCCTCGGCCTATGGATTTGAGCGACTGCAGTTATGGTGGTAATGGTACTTCCTGATATTTGGAAAGTAGAATACTGAGAAGAAATATTAAATAGAACATATTAAAGTAAATTTTATCATCATCAGTCAAACAGCAAAAACTGACCTCTCAGACCAAGCTGGAGCTGACTTCAGATTAAAGCTCTAATCCCATCAACAGCTATTTTTGCTAATGTATCATACGATTTTTTTAATTACAGTTTAGAATAAGTTTGGAAAAATTCACTTCAATGTAGAGTATTTCCTTTAGTTCAATTCACCAAAAAGTAACACTAAAATTTTCATAAAATTCTATATTTCTCCTCAGCAAAAAGACGTGCAGAAATTAACTCAATGAACCTGTTTTGCTAAAATCAAAGCAATTTATGTCTATATAGACTCAGAATAAAATAGGAAAGAACAGCTGTGGCTTGCGTCCCTCTGCAGTGGAAAGGGATAGCAAGGTATACAAGCTCTGTCTCAGGAAATCTCAAGTAAGCATTCTTATTGATATCCTAGTCTACCTTGCTGTATCATTTAACACATGATTTTCCAAGTCTAGACTTGGTTACAATGTTTGAATATTTAATTCTAAGATATTTTTCAAGGAACTCCTTTACCCTTATGTTAATCATTTATGCATTTTCCATTATTATTATAACAAAGCAACCTTACAAGTGATTTGCCAAAATGCCTGGCAACAAAACATGTTTAATGTATAGTTGCTGTTCTGTATAGCAAATATAACATTCCTCAATTAACTATAATTTTATCTTAGTAAGATGATGTATTTCTCATTCATTGCTTCTCCCAAATCTTCCTCTACACCTCAGTGAGAAATTGAAAGAAATCTGTTTGAAATAGCAGCATTCAGTGTGGGTTTTATAATATGATGGGGGAACAGTTCACTTATGAATACAAAACCCCCAATTTTATTTAGGTTTTGATTGCAGGAAGGAAAAGGAATATTCTGAGTAAAGGCATAGATGTAAATGAGAAACAAGGCTTCTTTCTTCCAGGAAAAAGAAAAAGCAGGTTTCTTCTCATGCACTTTGAAATGTTCACCACTTAGAGAAGTAATGTATTTATAGGAGAATCCCAAACCATAAGTCCCTTTTATCCAGTTTTAGAAGTGTCTTAAACATAGCTTGAAAACCACCAAGAACAAGGCCTTATTTCATCGAGAGTAAAGGTTATTGCTTCCCTGGAACCAAATGACAGGTTCATACCCTGACAAATTCATTTATTGCAAGATAATTCTTAATATCCTAAGCCAGTATAAAGGAACTAATTATTCTTCCATGTGAGTGAAAGGAAATAATTAGAAAAATTCCTGAATTTTTATGCAATGTACATGAAGAGATGTGGCTTCAAACATTTGAGATATGCCACAGGGACATTCTTCTTTCTTTCAGGATTTTTCATAGAGGAGCACAAATGAATGAAAGAGAAAACAATTTCTATTTCTACTCCTTGTTTTTCACATGTGGAATGTGTTTGGAGAATTGTTTACCTGAGGTGATTACTTGATTGGATTCTGGTAGAGATTGTTTGAGCCTGATGGCCAATCAGATCTACCTGTGTCGGGACTCTCAAGAAGAGGGTAATGAGTTGTGAATCAGTTAGATATAGTAGTTAGAACGAGTAAGTTTGTAGTTTTAGTATCTCCTTTAAATAGTATATTAATATATTATAGTGTAGTTATAATAAAGAAATCATTCAGCCTTCTGAACTGGACTCAAACATCATCATTCATTCCCACTGGGTTCAGCTACATTTGCAATAGAGATAGGTCAGCAAAAGATGGCTCTAGAGACAGAAAATTTCAAGCAGGTGACACAGAATGCTGCCAGTTTTAGCTGTACATCACCACAGAGGAAAAAAAGATCACCATAAAGATGACAAGCTGCGTAAAAAAAGGATGTAAACTGAACTTAGAGTCAGGGTGTTTTCTTTTTTATTGTTCTAACTGTGTTGACCAATAGATTTTATTTAATTATTCTGAAAAAAATTGTACATGAACAAATTTTATGCGTCCTAGTTTCTCTGAACTAAATTAGAAAAAGGAAAATTTGTTTGTATCAGCACACTTCTGACTTTAATTTAACGTTCTAGTGCAAATCACATTTCTACTAAAATGAGCTGGGAATTATTTCCTTTGTTATTGATTTTAGATTCTGCAGCTTAATGCTCTATGCCTATCCTGCCTGATTAAACAAATCAGCATTTTTTAAGTCCAGCAAATATGTATTCTTGTATAGGACTTTGTATCACTTTTGAGCTATTGTGATAAGGTAATACAGTATTTTTCTTCTTGAATGTGTCATTTTCTTCAGAGTGGTGTTTAGAGATAATGATATATTAATGTTAAATTGTATTACAGGCTTTTTTCTCCTGAAGTAGTTAATTCTTAAAAAAAAATCTGCTTTCCATTCATGTGGCTATGCCCTATTTTGAGGGGGAAAAAACCAAACAACAGTGTAGATTTTTGTGCACACTTAAAAAAAAAAAAAACAAATAACAAAGCCTCACAGCACAACCCTCCCTCAAAACCCCTAGAATGTCAATGACCATGCAGTCGGGAAGTAAAGTGAGAATGCCAGAATACTGTGCTGAAGATAACTCCTGTAGGACAAGTTTAATTTAGAAGTTGCCATTTTAAAGGTGCTATAACCAGTAACATTCCCTGAAGGTTTCCTCAGCTGTTGCAAGCATGTCTTGATGATATGCTGATTTCATTTCAGCATTTCATAAATACTGTGTTTGTTAAACTCTCTCAAAAGGCAGCAGGAGCTTTTCTGTACTGCCTGTAGCATGGATGACTTCCTATATTAGCTCCAAAAGAACAAGGGCAGGAAGTTTTCATTAAGAACATGACAATGAACAAAGACATTCAATCAACTTTCAACAACTCTGGCACTGGACCCTTCTCTGAGTATCAGAAATGGGGTGATACCTTAAAAGCAGGTCAATGAGCACAAGTACAGCATGCTTCTCTGAGTATCAGAAATGGGGTGATACTTAAAAGCAGGTCAATGAGCACAAGTACAGGAGAATCTCACCTATTTTACTTTTAGAGGTCTCTGGCATCCATAGAGTTAAAGACTGTAATTTTTGTTCAAATTCAGGTTCTTTACTAGAAAACTGTTCAGACTTAGTATATTGCCTTCTAAGTATATAAACTTAAGTTGCCAATTTTATTTTCCAATAGTACCAAACATATTAAAGACCCTCAAATGTTTCTTCTCAATAGTTATCACATTTTCACAAGCACCTATTTTCATTCACCAGCTTTAAAATGTTCTGTTCCTATTTCTTACTACTGTATCTGTCAATTCAATATAAGTATCATAATATTGTGATATGAAAGAACATGAGAAATAAAAAAAGGAAAATCTGAAGCACTGTTCCTAATTTTGCAGAAACCATAATACAGACAAAAAAACAGAAAAGCATTATGAGTCATTAACATAATGCTAGAAAACTTACTTTTTAAACTTCTGTTTATCAGACTTAAATTTAACTTTTTCAAGGTTCAAGGTAAAACCTGTTTCAAAGGGTCTGTGCCTGTAATCACTATTCTTATCTTCTGTTATCAAGGCATACAAGAAGTCTGCATGACCTGGAATGTCTATTTTTGGCTCACCAATACATTCAAGCCAGTACGTTTAAAGGTTTTCCAGTGTTTAAGTAACTGCAGATCCAGCCTTCTCCTTTCTGCTTAAATTGTTTTAAGATGAAATCCTTACACTTTAAAATATAGGAAAACTTGTGACAGAAAAGTATCTATCAAATCGAGATCTATTTTAGTAGAGGTGGAAGAAGTAAGCATATTTTGAGAATTTACTTCAAAGTAACAGAGGAAATTTTATTTATCATACTTTCTGTATTATATCAAATATTAATACTCAATTGTTTTTGATCAATGCATTCTGCACTGTGAAAAATTATCCATACAAACTAGCTTCTAGAAAGAATTGTAAGAAATGCTCCCTCTTGACCCTTCCAGAAGAAATAACTAGCATTTATGGAATACCTATCTGAATGTCAAACTAAATAGTATTTCTCCCTATTTTTATTTCACAGAGTATTTTTATTTTTTCCAATATGAGTTTCATTTATATTTTATGTTCATTTGCTTCTTACAGATCTGCACAAAATACAACCTCCATACATTCACTGCACTTTGCCATCAGACACCTAAATACCCTAAATTAATTTTAAACTGATATCTCAGATAATAATCTGAACATTAATGCCAATAAATTTGTAATAGTAACTTTTACAGCAATAAAAAGTATCAGCAAATTTAATTTTTATAGAACTGTAAATAGGGAAAAATCATTATTAGTATTTAAAATACACATGTGAAAGATGCATTTTTTAATGCAGATAAATATTTTATAGCTTTGGAGACAGATTTTGTAATACTGAATTTCTCACAATAGTGTAACCTGCTTTTTTAATTTTGATTCCGAATCTATGTTTCTAGATGTGCTTTTCATGTAAAAGCCCCTGTTTAACGATGAAACTATCAATATGAATTTCTCTAAATATTTTCCCATAATATTAATACTGCTGAATAAAATAGGACTAATTTTTAACAATTTTTAAATCCAAAGATGTGAGATAAAATTCAAGTTGAGGCGCGGCGTCTCTCTGTGTTTTCCCAGTCCCCGGGCAGCTCCGGCACCTACAGCGGTACCGCCTCTCTCCAGGACCCAGGATCGCCGCGTGTTTCTGGATTCGGCTCCATGCTGATGTCTGGGCAGGGTTGCCAGCAGATTCTCGCCACTACGAGCGAGAGACACCAGTAAAGAGTGAAGGAATGTCCGGATTCCCCATGCGTGGAAGGCTGAAAGTCATTTATTATCGTGGGGAGCTGTGCTGAGGCACCACGACCCGCTCCCAGCTCGCGCGTGAGGAAACACAGCCTTGGGCACTCCGAAGCACGGGATTATATCGGCAGCGGGGCCAGGAGAGCAGGGGCCCTCCCGCCCAATGGGGGCAGGCGCCGTGGCGATGATGTGGACCATGGCACCCAACGGGGACAAGACCGGGGCAGACCCCGGGCTCTGGGGTGGACGGGGGATGGGAATTTGGAGTGAGGGGCACTGAACCCTCCGGGCAGGATGGGGAGTGGTCACAGGAGTGGTTCTAACAGCCAGGGACTCAGAGTGAACAGCCGCGGGGCGGGGGGGAAAGGGGAACAGACACAGGGGGTGCGCAGGGGTACACAGAACACTGCTAGCTAACAGATCAAAACCTCTAACCTAAACCCTAAACCACAATGTAACATTGAGGTATATGGGTCAGCTGTTAAACATGTATTAGCACTCAGATGATAGTAAAGACTACCAGTCGGGTAGTGTCAGTCAAGGTTCTTTTGTGCTTCAGTTTGGTCTTAAAATTAGGCCTTCCATGCTTAAGCAAATATAGTCAGGGGAAAATTCTTAGACACGTCACTTCATAATACCTAAATTTACAAGCCACTTCAACCAAAAAAATAACAACTATTATAATCAATCTCATCCATTTACTCCTGTAGATCTCTGTTCTCTGCAGACTTGATAAACCATATGATTCAATGATGATGCTATTTTTTAAGTATTTGTAAGGTACAGAATATGCGTGTATGTAAATGTGAACATGCTGATGTCTCAAAAGGTCTTGAACTGTGGGTAGAGATCTGGACTCCAAGCAATAACCCAGTCATGTACTAACACCTTTATGAACCTACTTAGGTATATAAAGTGACATTTATGCTACTAAAATACATATGATGGAAACTGTTATGTGGCTGGCATGAAAAGCTTTCATATAATTAAGCACTACTTTTCTCCAAACCAAGGTACTACTTGCAAACAATATGTTGTAAGTGGTACCAGATGCATGCCAGCTCCCAAATCAAATCCAGGAACTGTTTGGTTAAATACTGGCTGGAATGGTCCAGAACCATACCTGCAGATAATTCAGATAGCTTAATATTTCAGAGGAGTTGCATGAGAACATTTTCAGGGAGTGTCTGATTTGCTGGCTAGACATAGCCTAGTTGAAACAGCACATCTAGAAACAGAGAGTACTTAAATTCTTAGTATAAGGAATATAAAGTAAGCAAGGTTGTTCCAAAGAAGTTGGCAAAATCTACCACCCTGAATTATCAAAAGCAGATGGACTTGCTCTATCTGTTCATCTGACAAGTCATGGACTCTATATTATAAATAAGGAAAAAGAAGTAATGAACACACAGGTACATATGCATAAGATGTTGAAAACAAAATAGGAAACTGCAAATTATTGCTCATCAAAATAAAAAAAACTTTCTTCATACAAATACATTATTCCAGTAATTAGATCATAAAGTGAAAGGCATGGAAAGCCAAGTGAAACTCCCTCTGTAAAATGCCTCTTGAAGTTAATCCACAGAACTAACTACCAGCATGACTGGTTCACCAGCATATTCTGTTAACACTGTGGTCTTTTTGCCACACCAAAACTTTGCATAAGAACATGGTAAAGTCAGTAAATTCTCAAAAATTAATGCAGTGCTTTAGAGAACAGTAGTTTAGATATTATCTTTAATTTATAGCTCCGATAGCAATAATGAAGTAGCTGTAGAAAAATGTCCACTTTGTAGAAACATGGGTTTGCACCTGCCTGTCATAGTATTGTTTTGTCCCATCTTCTCAAAATTTCAACGTTGTTTAAGATGTCACAAATTTTGTTCTGCTTGATTCAGGCAGACACTGGAAAGAGTAACTTAATACTGAAAAGAAGTATAACAAAACATTCAATTTACAACCAGACACTTTTACCCACATGCTTCAGTCATCACAACCCTGTAGACTAGTTTTCCAGTGACAGTACTTCTGTTATGTTTGTTTCTTTTTTTTTCACATTGAACACTGATTTTAAAAAGTTGTGTTTCTTTTAAACAGTTGGACTACATAGTATGCGTTGAACTCCAGTTGTCTTTGGAAGATAACTTAAAGATTTTAATTTCCAATGTTGTTTAGTGAGCTTTACTAAAACTGTAGAAACAGCTGAAATAGTACTTACTTAATATAATACAGATACTATACATGCTCTGGTTTTGTGACCTGCCACTTGATTATTCTTTTTCTTTTCAACATTCTTTGTTTATTTTTTTGGTTTTTATCTACTATGGTTATTATGAGGAACTTTCAGCTTATATTTTCTGTGGTGCAAGTCAGCCATAAAGAAATATTATAAAAGTAGATATGTAGTGGGTTGCTGAAGGACACTCAGCTCTTTGTAATATAAAAATATTTGTGTATTTACAATGTTAGAGTTTAAAATTCATGTTATTTGCTATGATGAGATGGAAAATTAAATATTAAATTTGAAAAAACCCTTAAATTGTCATTGCAAACCCACATATTTTACAAATGAATGGGAAAGGAAAAACCCTAAGAGTGAGATCAATATTTTTTTAACTTCAGCATAGGAAAGTAAGTATCTAGGCATAACTCACATTTTAGTAGTTGTCAATAATCAGTGCAGCTGTATCCTGGGAGTAATTAGAATTATTTATCTGCTTTAAAAGAGAATGAATCACTAGCTGGAAATGTCTCTCATTAACTTGAAAAAGAGCTTTGATATGACTCCTTGACTACACTTTTCAGAGTTCAAGTGTCTCTGAATCTTCGCTTTGAGTTATCAGATTTTTTTTTTTGTGAAAAAAATCTAAATCAGAACTTCAATTTTCATATTGCATTTGTATGAAACACAACACAGATTCTGATTTCAGATTAAGTAGACTTTAATTGCACTTTATATTTGCTTATTTATTTGTTTACTCTGAGAGAAGCTTGGACCATGGGAGGGAAAAAGAAAAAAAAAATCTTCTTGGACTATCCATTTTTTGATTTACATTTTTTACCTTACACAGTTTATAAAGTTTTGTGTAAGCATGGATCTTACAAGAATTTTCTACTATTGGGCTATGTACCATGACAGCAAGGCACAGATTTCAAGCCATTTCCCCCCAGTCTACCTCTAGTATACATACTTTGTGGCACAGCCTGTAACGCTACCAGATTAGTTATGCACATTTAACTTACAAGGATATTAAACTCCTTTTAACTGCACCCCAGGCAGACTTTTAACCTCGTCCAGTACAGCTGTACCCTTTATTCTTAGGTTCCCTTTAAGAACTTTTGTAGTTCTTTCAAATGAAAGGAAGAAAAGGAAATGAAAGAAGACAAAGAGATAGAAGCAAGTCTTCTTTCCTATAGAATTCCTGTCTCTAGGAGATGCAAGCTTCCTGGACTAGATCAGACTCTTATTTAACTTTTAAGCTCCTATACAATATATGTGATTGAATTATGGATACTTTCTTAATGCATACTTAGTGTAGAAGAGCTTAGAAAATATGCAGCATCGTTCAATAAACTCTTTAGCTAGAGTCAGTTAAATCTGCAATATATCTAAAGGCAAAAGAATCTGCAAAATTGTTGATTTAATGTGAAACAACTAAAGAATTAAAGAGTACAAAGCCTGTGAAAACAATTATATATAAATGTGAATTTATTGTATTGAAACATTTATTTTTTATTTTTTATTTTATTTGATCTATTGTAAGCATAACTTCAAATACCCTGAGAAAGTAATAACTGTAAAAAATAAAGAAAAAGCCCTGACATGGTTGTGGTATAAGATATATTATCTCTCATAATCTAGAGTTTTAATACCCATTGACACAAATAAATGTCATAAAACCTATAGTAACAATATTTGTGTTCAATCAGACTATAGTTTCTCTTCTTAATCAATACTTTTTCAGAAGGATTAACTAATTTTAAATGGCTTTTTCATACTCTGCAAATTCTGACAGGCAAGCCAGATTTTTGCTATCACAAAATATAGGAATTTAAATTTATGTTTGGCTTCATTTTTTCATCCAGTAAATAACTTCACTGTTTCCACTGAGCAAATGGGGTGTCAGTCAGAAGAGTGACTCAATGAAGTGTGAGCTCACACACAGCATAGTGTCTAAAATGCTGCTGTATACTCCAACCACTTTAGTACCTTCCCCTTAAAGTGGCAACATTTTATAGAAGTACTGTAATAGCAACTTTGTTAACTACCCACAACTGTCACAAATATTTTCAATCAGCATTTTACTTCATGAAGCAAAGCTGTGTAAAACTTTCATTACAGAAAGCAAGCCCATGCAAAACAAGGTTGTGTCGTGTTTCATTTGTGAATGCAAAACTCATCTCAGTTTTCTGGCAATATCTGAAGCACAGGAAAGATTCTGGTAATGTTTCACTGTCCCTTCTTGTGAATTTATTTATTTTCTTCCAGGTTCTTGAAGATAAAACCACAGTGCTTATAAAGATTGCTGTTATTTTCTAGCTTATCATATGCTCATGGCAAATATATTTTACTTTATTATATGATTTACTTTCCAAAGCTTTCTGTCATAAGGAAGGAATGCATCTAAATAAAGGTGAAAGGGGCACACACAACTGCCAAAAATATCTAGTCATCTAAGAGAAATGTGTCCAGCCTCTTCCATTTCTGAAAGATTGCTTTCTGACTGCATTATCTGCTAGTTATTAACTATTTTTTTCTCAGTTGTCCTTTTGGAGACAAAAGATGAAAAAGGAAAGGCTGCAAATTTCTTGTCAATCAAAGAAATCCTTATATAAATCCTACTAGCATTTGGAAGTGACTTTTTCTGGTTTGTTTCTTTAGAGAGGGACCAGTGACAATATCTGGAAATCCTCTTAGAAAAACAAAATAAGGAAAAATAAGGAAAGGTGCCCAAAGAAATAATGTATTGCCATCCACAAGGCAGGAATTTCCACAAGGGCAGGAATCTTTTCTAGGTAAATAATTTATGACACATGCTCTCTTTTATGGGGTGGAATAACTAAGGATGATTAAGAAAAGCTTCTTAGTTTTGGGGTTTTGTTTTTCTGTTTTTTTTTTTTTTTTTTTTTTTTTTTTTTTTTTTTTTTTTGTTGTTTTTTTTTTTTTATTTCTGACTTGTCCTGAGTTCTATGAATTTCCACAGAGTCTGGTATTTACACTTTTCAAAGTGTGTATATTTTTACTGTAATTTGTGTGAAAAGTGAGGGATTCGGCACTTTTATTGTACTTTCAGATTTTTTGCCTAGTAGCTTGAAAAGGGAAATTATTCTGTTTCATTTTCCTTTCAGTGTGTTTCTTTATAGTTCAACAAAATCCCCATGAATTAAAAGTAGGTATGATGATACTAGAATGATGGTGTTAACTAAGAAATCTTAGTAATAATCATTATTAGGACATGAAAAAAAAAACTAAGAAAGGGTAGGATAAGTGAAGAGAAATGTTTTGTAAAAAAACTTTACTTAATGGTAGAATTT
This sequence comes from Anomalospiza imberbis, assembly GCF_031753505.1. Lineage (NCBI taxonomy): Eukaryota > Metazoa > Chordata > Aves > Passeriformes > Viduidae > Anomalospiza > Anomalospiza imberbis. The sequence goes on along the minus strand of NC_089682.1, from coordinate 100,839,405 downwards.
ATCAGTAAGAAGATATTTGTTCAACTTTAAGATTTGAGGAGTGGTAAAAAGTACCTTATAAATGGTCCTTGAAAAACATTTGTAAATTCTGATTGAACTTAGCCACTGCTAACACACTCTGTAGGAACCATTACAGAGATGCAAGTAAGTCTTATCTATGTCTTCTTAATTTTTCCTCTATCACTCCTGGTTGTTGCTCCTAACTGAAATGCTCCTGAGAGAAACTAGAAATTTCTTTGCCCTAATAATAAAACAAGTTAGAAAAAAAATTAGTATGTGCCCATTTGCATAATCTTACTTAACATGGTTTGGATTTTTTCATAAAATAATTGGAAATTCTTTTTAAAAATCAGTATATTCTTAAAACTTACTTTTACGTGACACTGGGTTTTGAGTTTGGGTTTAATTTGGTCTGGTTTTTTTTTCCACTCTGAGGTAGATTTCAAAATGTTTACAAATATTCATAGCAAAATGTTGCTACCTTTTGAATGATTTTGGTTTTCAGACTCTTCTACAAATGTATATGTGGTATTTGTCTGTATTCTTCTACCTAATTTTGTAGGACCTAGGAGAATAAGCAGAAAATATATCCATTGGGAAATTATGCAAGCAAAAGTTACATAGAAATAATCTGCTAGTAAATTTTTATGGCTTTTATTTCTTATTTCTCACTGAATAAATTGGTTTGGTTTTTTGTTTTGTTTGTTTTTTTTCAAACCCAGCAATAAACAATGAGTTCAACATATGTAAATGGATGCAAACAGTATCATGCTAAAATTTTAATGAAGGAAAATTTGATTTGGAGGGGTGCAGGGCAGGGATATTAGTGAATCCAATAGGATTGGAATAAGAGTAGAGTTTTATGCTTCCCATTTCTTTCAAGTTTTTCTGAAATATGACTATATGAAAGGGACTTTCTTTCCATCTCCTTTTTGGAAGTCAAAAATTATATTTCATTGTCAAATATATTGTCAAGAATATTTCATTTATATAACAGGAGTATTTCAACTTCCAATGTACTAGCATTATAATAAATACGTAAAATTCCCAGAACTATCCCCTGTAGTTTTTCTGTTATTACTAATTTCCTTTGGGTAATTTATTTCTGTTGATTAAGCCTAATGATATGGCCTTATGGATATAAGGACCCTAGTAGGTGCTACCTCTGTGAAGTCGTTTGTGGTTCAATCAAGAATGAACATCTGTTAGTGCAAAAATGCGAGTGTGACATAAACACTATCAAACTTGGAAACAACCTTAAAAGAAGCAGAAGAGATATCCTCTGCTTTTGCTAACTTAGTCATCATAAATATATTAAATTACAGGAATCTTGAGTTATTTCGTACCAAAATCAACAGAAATGCCGTCGATTTCCTTTAACTGTGGAGCTTTGTGTCTTAAATTATTTTATGTATTCTGAAAAACTAAAGATTCTCTGTTATCTCTATAATTATCTCAATTTTCTTCAAAGCTAACAGATAAAAGTAGTGCTTTAAGACATGAAGAAAATAGAGCTAAATTACTGATCCATATGCTGGACCAAACTATATATAAAATATGGTATAAAACTCCAATATACTCGGTGGGAAAAGAACATCATTACAAAATTTGTGGAGGAAAAACAAAATCAAATCATCCCTTCACTACTGGATCAGATGTCCATAGACATCTAAATAGTAAAAGTTTAAATAGTCCTGGGAGCCAGAGCCATGCATGATATTCACCTTCTTTAAGGCTACGGAATCACAGTAACTGTAGAGCAGGACAATGACTTTCATTAATTTGCATTAAGTGAGCCGTCTGAAAATGAGATAACAATGTTACCCATTTCTAAAATATAACCCAGGATTGACAGTACAAGAAAAGGCATTTTATGGGTAGTTTACATTCACAGGGATTTTCCTGGCCTCCCTTTCTCTCACTATTGCAGCCGCACATCTGCTCACACACTGAGCTAGTTCACGGGGCAAGTCACCAGGGGAATGGGAATGAATGTCTGGATGTGAGGGGAAGAGGAACAGGGCCCCATCTTCCAACCATACAGACAGGCTTTTACACAGATCTGAAGTGGGCAATGCAACTTACATCCTCCCACACTTAGTAAAAGTTGTAAAGATTAGACCTGGGTGGTTTGTTTTTGGGTTTTTTTTTCTTTTTTTGTTTTTATTTTGTAAGTAGGACATTTTTTTGTTTGTCTGGTTTTTGGGGTTTTTTTTTGGCAATATTATTTTCTATGGGAGCACCTAACACACAGTAAAGGCAATAAAACATATAAGAGGACAAGGATCCTTATTTCTGCAGAATATCAGTCACTTTGTTGTTCACCTGCAAATACTTGACTGCAGTTCAGGTTCACTTCTCTGTTTGATCCCCAGATCTGTACAGATCTAAGCTCCAACCCATAAAGTAATGTACATTCACCCTTCTAAGCACATACATGGAAGTCTACTCCTGTGGAGAGGACAGGTGTGATAAACTGGGAGAGCATGAAAGAGAAAGAAAAATATCTGAGCCTATAAATAGAAAAGTGGGACACTGAGCAGAAGTACAGCAGCCAGCAGCCTACAAGAATAGCAGGTAGATAAGACGATTTTTCTGTAAGGTAGTAATTAGGAGTGGAAGAGCCAGCTGTGAGAGAGAGTGAGTCAGAGCAATTGGACTTTGTTAGAGCACTGTCCATCAGGTCTTTCAGTACCTTATCCCTGCTTTTTATAAAATTATTTATGAGTACTTTCTTACATACATACAAAAAAGAAAACCTGGTCGATATTCATAACAAAGGATTTAATCCTAAAATAATTTGTGTATAAATAATGCTTAATTTGTGCATAAATAATGCCATACTATGTCGTTAATTTCTATATTTTCCCACAAGCTATCAGGTAATTTAGCAGGCCAAAAAAACAATTGTTCAGGAAGCTGTTGTGATAGTTTTCTATCATGTTCTGTCAAATTACCTTGTTCTTCACTGCAGAAGTCTTATTTATTTATTACAGGTCTTAACACAAATAAAATATGACAGCTCTGCTGAGTTGTACAGTGGATTTTAGTGAAAGAGTGTTATTTGGAAAAAAATTAAAGTCAGTCACAAAAATATTGGGTTGTTTGATTATTTTTAAACTGATTTGGTTCCAAAACTCATAAAATGAAAGACTAATAATTATATTTTTATTAAATTAATTATATATATATATATGTAGATGTATGCAGATAGATGGATGTAGATAGATATAGATGTAGATACATAGATACAGATAGATACAGATATAGATAGAGATAGATGATATAGCTATAGATATAGATATATAGAAAAATAACTTACCTTCTTCATAAACTGGAAGATTGAAATACAAATACAAATGTTTCTAAAACAATATTTTTTCATAAAATTATAAATAGTCAGACATGCTGACATGAATTTTGTATGAAAAAATTAAAGCCCTCACAATATTTAAGGATGATGAATATCACTGCCTAGTAAAATCATTCATGTTTGATTAACACATCTATTAATGATGTTAGTTTACCACTGAAAATTATTTTCAGTACACAGTATTATATATTAATTATTTCAAAGATTGCATTTCTTCTTACTGATCAAAGTATTGAATTGTCAGCAGAAATTAATGGCAGCTAATCCAATTTACATCATTTGGAAGAACAGAATTCTTAAATCTTACTTCTTCTCTTTTTAAAAGATCAGATTTTCCATGCTTACTTGTGACTGAAGCACATGCTCTTTTCTGGATTTTGTAACCTGTGCATAGCTAACCAGCAGGGGGTCATGCATAAAAGCTGCCCAGTTAGGCAGTCTTCAGTTTGTGAGGTTTTTTTTTTCTTACTAATCAAGTCTTCCTCTCTATTTCTCCAAAGCAGAAGTCTCTAAATGAAATAGACAGTCTTCCTGAAGCAAATTCCTTGCATTTCTGCAAAACCAATTCTTGTTTCTGTTGTGATTGGTATTCCTTCAAGATTTACACCAGGATTTGCTGATTAAATAAAAATATTAAAACCATATCAATACCATATAAAACATATTCACTGTTGCAAAGTCTAAATAATATAAATATTTGTTTCTCTTTATATTGGTCTCTTGTTCAGGTATTTTTAAAATGTGTGTTAAAATTAAATCTGAAAATTAAAAATGCACACTTTTTCCTCTTATTTATTTATTTTTAGAATCATATGCCAAGGAATCTCTGCAAGGGTTGAGTATCTATTAGTGGGAATTGACAGACCTGAAAAAGATCGCAGAGAATTTTATTCTAAGTTGACCAATTAAAACAGGAAGCTTTTCTTGGGGATTCATTTTTCTGTGCTTATTTGTTCATAGACAATTGATGTTTCTATGAGAAAAGTATAATGGGGCAGATCTTTTAAAGGCACTTTTATTACACAGGCAACACTGTGGCAATGATTGTACAGTCATAAAAAAATAACAAAATTTCTTCCCCATGTCAAATGACACTTTCTGCAAGTGCCAGTCAGAAGAACCTGTCATGACTTCAAGATCTGTTTCTTCAGTTGTCAAGGAGACAGCAGAACACATCATAATGTGACAGTCCCCTTGCGGGGGCCAAAATGTGTTGAGGGATTTTACTCCCCAGGATAGCAAAGCAGGCTGTTTTAAATGCTATTAAGGCCATAACTCTGACACAAAACCTAATTTTCCCTGCCTCGACCAGATTTCTTGAGCGGAGCAGTCCAATCCAATCTATTGAAAAGGCCAGTTCAAGCAAAGTAAAAAAATCAAAAGACATTTTAGGTTTTGGCACCCAGTCCTGAAGACAGGTGGAGTCAAATGGCTTTTTAATTACCAAGTATCACTCGGTGCACTGTAAATTCTATACAGAAATAAAAACGGAATTAAACTTTTGGTAACTAAGAAGGTCATGAGGAAAGATTTGTCTTAAAATGTCATCTCAGAATCCCAAATAGCATGATGTCAGTAAAATTTAGGTGTATATATCACATCAAGTCCATAACACTTCCTGCAAATAGCTTGGGAAACCTCATTATAACTTTAACTTCTTCAGGTGATAAAGGTCATGTTGTAAGTGGTATTCTCTACAGCTTCTTGAAACCAGCAAAATGTCTTGTGGAGAAAAACTGTGTCAAAACTGCTGATCTATCTTTTCTGTAAGATCATCAAGGATTTCAACACAGAGATACACAAAATAAATTTAATAAAAAGAAAAAAATAGTCTGAAGTATAGCAACACTGAATAAATGATATTAAATACAGTACTAAATGAATCATTTAATAAAAACACTTGGATGAAGTGTCCAAATAAATTAGTGTGTTTAGTTGAAATATATATTCTGGTGATGTTGTAAGATTCTCATCTGAAATAGGTTCTTAAATTTAAATAATACGTTTTATTTTCTGATGAACTGCTTGTTAATTTATAGCACTTTTTCTGCAGATTACTCTGGAGAGACAATTATCCTGAATCATTATTTCTTTATGTTACATTGCCTTTTTTTGGATTTATAGTTCTTTTAGATGCTACATCTCATCATGGTTATAATGGATTTCCAGTCTAAGAAATAACAGGTTTGAGCGTTAATAAACACATTGCTTTTCCCATTTCGGTCTATTTTTCAATGTTACCTATGGCTATACAGAATTTTTCTCATTCTTTGAACCAAAGGAGCTCAGAGTCATGTCCTAGCCTGGGAGGGCCACAGGCATCACGCTTCTCCTGGCTGTGACTGTGGGCTACTGGTGTAACTCCACCATAAGCGCACACAATTTTATTTTGCCTGGCCCCAGGAGCTTTTTCCTTCTGGACCCAGAGGAACATTGGATGACTGTAACAACAAAGAAAAGGGTTAGGAATTGAAAGGATTTTGTCTATTAGTGAGTCTTCATTCTGTTACTTGTGTCTGCTTTTTGTTGGCATTTTTTATTGAAGTCTGTTAAGAGTGAGGCCTCCCTTCATATACTCTTGCATTGCTGTAATTGAGTTGGCAGCAACTACTTGTATCTTCATTACACTGCTGAGATTCTAAGATGGCAAAGTGCTTTTTTCCCCCAAAAAAAACTCCTTTTGACTAACATTTGGATCTACATATATGTACTGAAGTCAATGTAAGAACAGACTTGAAATTCAACAGACAGTATGGGATGAGATCAGGAACAGAAGTAGACACCTGCACTTGGGCATTTAAATTACCTGTAACACAAGGACAAGACTGAACATAAATACTCAGTAGCATTTGAGATGCCTTAACATACATATATTGTTTGAACTTCATCTGACCTTACAGAAAGCATTATTATTTCCAACATCATGTCATATATTCCACATATATATGTGTGTGTATATGTATATATTTCCCACTGTTTGGGTAACTGAAAAAAAAAAAAAAGGTTTACATTGGCTGTAACAGGAGCTTAGATATGCAGTTTACATGGAGACATCTACACGTAGATGGCACGTGGACTACATCATTTCAGTAACTTCTAAGATTTAACATGACAGTAGTGTTTGCCTTATTTGAGAATTGGATCAACTGTGAATGATACAAATACACACATTAAACCTTCATAGTTTTCACTCACTCTTTTACTTCCTTCACCCAGATTTATTTTGGGTGAATTTTTACCCGAACACATCTTTGAACATAATGGGTCCCAAGTTATCTCCTAGATATTTAAATGTGAAAGTTTGTGATTAGCGCTAAACCTTGTCAGAAAGCAGAAGTCTGAAAAATGTGTGGTTGCTCTAGGCTTCTGATGGATCTCTAAAAGCAGCAGATAAGGTGTAAGTAGTTTACAAGATCTATTGTCCCCTAAGGTCTAGTTTTTCAGAGTGAAAGAAAAGGCATCAGCTGCTGTCACAAGTTTTAAAACATATATTGAGTAAGTAACCTTTTGGGAAGTCATATCATCAAATCTGTAGACCTGGGCCTCACATATCGGCTTTGGCTAACTTAGAAATGTAATAGTAAATAGCACAAGTAGATTTACATAAGCTTGAACATTTTGCTCTGAAAATCCTGAAAGACTGTCATGGAACTTAACACAAATTCCTAAAATTGCATATTTTATCTAGCATGTTTAAGTTTTGACTAAGATGAAGTAATTAAGACAAAATGTTTGTAATGTGTTTACCTATATGTAGCAGTGAAAATTACAACCAAAAAGTGGCAGTGCTGTATTCACTAAACATTGGGTCTGAAAGATTATTACAGAATTACAGAATACACTGAGTTGAAAGAAACCCATGAGGATCATCAAATATAACTCCTGACCCTGCAGAGGACCATCCCCAAGAGTCACATCATGTGCCCAAGGGCATCGGCCAAACACTTCTTGACCTCTCTTAGCTTAGTGTTGTGACTACTTCACTGTTCCTGTGTCCAAGAACTCTCTGGGTGAAGAATATTTTTCTAATATTCAATCTAAACCTCCCCTGATGCAATTTCAGGCCATTCCCTAGAGTCCTGTCACTGGCCACCAAAAAGAAGTGTAGAAGTGTCTATCCTTCCTTCTCCCCTCATGTGGAATTTGTAGCTGCGATGAAGTCTGCTCTCAAGTCTCCTCTTTTCCAGGTTGAAGAAGCCAAGTGACCACAGCTGCTCTTCATAAGGCTTCCCTCCCAGACCCTTTGTTGCCCTCCTTTGGACACTCTCTAATGACTTGATATATTACGTTGCGGTGCTCAAAGCTGCACACAGCACTTGAGTTGAGGCTGCCCCAGTTGCAGAGCAGAGCGGGACAATCCCCTCCCTTGCCCAGCTGGTGATGCTGTGCCTGATGCACCACTGGACAGCTGATCATCCTGGCTGTCAGGGCGCTGCTGACTCATGTTCAACTTGCTATCGACCAGAACTCGGAGGTCCCTTGTTGTGGCAATGCTTTCCAGCCACTCATTCCTTGGTCAGTATACACAACCAGGGTTGCCCCAGCCCAGGTGCAGGATTCAGCACTTGCCCTTGTTGAATTTCATATGGTTGGTGATTTCCCTGTTCTCTAATCTGTCAAGGTCTCTATGCTGGGCCTCCCTGCCTTTGAGGGAGTCAACAGCTCCTCCCAGTATTGTCTGCAAACTTGCTTAGTACCCCCTTCCAGTCCTGCATTTATGAAGATGTTGAAGAGCACAGGGCAAAGGATGGAGCCCTATGGAACCCCACCAGTGACAGGTCATCAGTCTGATGTCACCCCATTCACTGTAACCATTTGTGCCCAAACCATGAGCCAGTTGCTCTCCCATCACATGATGTATTTATCCTCCTGAATGCTGACATTTTGTCCAGAAGGATCCTGTGAGAAAGTATCAAATGCTTTGCTGAAATCCAATTGCTGTTTGGAAACCTTATATACACATTTCTACATGTACTGTGATTTAAATATATTTATGTGTGTTTATACTGTCTTACTGTTATTTGTGATTATGAATGAAGAACGAGAAGCAGAAATTCCATTTTTTTGTGTTACTTTAATGACTTTATGCTTCCATTAAATCTTTTAAAGTCATAGACCAAAGGCAAAAAGAGGATATATGTAATGAAAAAGTGGAATAGATGGGTAAAAGTTAAATAAATATTTTCTTCAGAGAAGTGTAGTGAAACTTAGTGGTTGAAATACTCTGTATCTCAGAAGCTTTATTAATTTTGAATAGGAAACATTGTCCTAAGAAAATTCTTTAGACTTGGGATAGCCACTGCATATTCTTGTTCTGTATGTTTACAGAACATACATTTATTCTTTTGCCATAAAAAGGAAATATTAGTTTCTGGCAAAACTGTTGACCAAAAATAAATTAATAAAATTAACTAAAGTTAATGCATATAACCATTCTGGATCAAAATCAAAGATTTGTATTACATTGTCTTTTATTATGCAGAAATAAACTATTTATATAAAACTGCTAATTTCAAGAAATAGAAGTGTCAACATAATTTATAAAATATGAACTTAAAATTAGTAACAAGCACTAAAAAGGGACAGCCTGAACAGCACAGATTCCTAATATTCCAGAATAAAATTTGCATGACATACCTCTTGAATCAGTTAAACATTTGTCTTACACAAATGTCTCTTAAAAAAATGAATAATAGTTCTTTAAGTTTTTCCGTCTAATGTGAGATAAATTAGATTAAATTAAATTAAATTAATAATTTGAAAGAATACTATTTTACATTTAGTTTTATGTAATTTTTTTAGTATTTTCCTTTTTTTATGGAAACTTATCAGAAGTAAAGATGTCTTGCTCTCTTTGTATCTTTTATCTTTCTTACTCTATATTACAAGTGTTCTTCCTCTTTCTCGGTAGGTATTTCATGCTGCTAATTAATATCTCCCAAGATGATCCCTGGGTCTTGGTAGCCTCACCATTTATGCTGCATGAATGCAAGTTTGCTGCTTTGAAGTCAGTCAGAATTTTCCCTCTGAAAGAAGTTCTTGTTTCTGTGAATGGCGTACACAAGGGCAGCTCCCATTGTGAAATTTAGAAAAATCGTAGCTGGGACTTGGCCCCATCAACCTTCTGAGCTGTCATGCACAGGTCCAGCAGGCTTTGAACCCCCAGACTCCCCCATGTGTTGTCATACTGCTCTTTTGAAGTCAGAGAAACACTGCTCTTACAGTCACCACTATGGTGACACAATCATATTATTTTAGATCCTGTGAAATAGAAAAGCAAGCATGTTTTGGGAGCCACAGAGGACTCAAGGAGACTCAAGGCCAAGTGCTATAGGTGTAGCCTAGTTGCTCAAGAAGGGGTTAAGCTTGAGAAGTGTGACCACAAGCCCAGTCAGTCTGTACAGTCTGGCCTTCAGGTCAATGATCAGCTCCAAGTGGAAAATAAACTTAGAAAATACTCAGAAAAACAATGGTGTTTTTAATTCCCCTTTTCTCCCCCTCCACAAAGGTAGAATATTTTTCTATGGCATTTTTTAAATCAATCAGGTTGTGATGGATGCACTCAACATCATATTAAATCCGTTTTGCTAATACCTCTGATACTGATTATTTAAGCCAACCAAATCATTCATTTGTGACACAAGTGAAAATATATGGGAAACAATGAGCAATGTCAAGGACTCTGCAGAGAACTCCAGAGGACAATTAGTAAAGGTTAATGATTTAGGAGACTCAGAATCAAAGAGGAGAGGTTCAAACCAAGTTACCTGCTAAGAATATAATTATGTCTGAGCTAGAAATCCAATATTTCACACCACATCAGTAAAAATAAGGCTGACAGACACTGACCTTCTATGTTCTCAAAGAAAGATTGATTATTTTTAGGGAGGAAAAAAAAATTACATTCTTTATGTTCCTTCTCCTGGTTATAAGATATCAGAGGAGCAGAAAACAACTTCAGTTCTCCCACATCTCTGCAAGTAGAGACAGAAAGAGTTTGAAGTACATTTTTGGCTTTCCTTGATTTAAAGTTTTGAGTAGCATAGGAGGTTACTGAAAGTTTCGGATGGCTTTTAAAGAACAGGTGGAATTTAACCTGACCTACTGTAGAAGTGAACTCCAAGGAAATAGGAACTGAGAGAAGACAAAAACTGCAGGTGAAGCCAAGAGAGCAGACACGAAAGATGGATTCACAAAAGCTAATTTTATCCTATACAAGATGACTTCATAGAATTGTCTCCATAGGACTTGCTGAGAGTCAGGTGTAATACCAAAAAAAAAAAAAAAATCTAATATTATTCTCTTGTTCTCAATTACCTAGTGGACTTTCTGATCATTTGCAAATGACTATACAGTGATATGAGGGAAGTTAGTGCTTTTGGGCTGAAGTTTACAATTTGAATGAAATCAAGTTTGCTAATCAGAAGAGAAAGAAAAAAAATAGTACTTAAAAGTCAGTAATTAAGCCTGAACTAAAAAGATTTTCTTATTTTTAAAGACAAAACAAAACAAAAAACCACCCAAAAAGTGAATTTCTAGAATTTTAAAGACACCAAGATTGATGAGAATTCCTGAGCATAATATTTATTCAGAATACATTCTTTTTCTCCCTTAAGAATATAAAAATGAAGTAAGAAATCATAATAAGTGAAGTAATGATTTAAAAATTTTGAAAATATTAATTCTATATTGCTTGTGACATTTATGCCTCCTGTCACTGTATTACTTTTATCACCATTTCTCTGAAACTTCATAATCCTTATGCTAGCACTATGAATTTTCTTCTAAGAGGAACATACTATTTCAGAAACAGGTGCAGAATGCATGCAGAAATTGAGTTTATAGAGTAAATCTATACCTTTTCCTGATATAAATTTCATTATAGGTCAGATAAAGTTCTTAGAGCTTCCTGAGTTATCCATTTATGAGACATGCATCAGGTCAGTGGCACTTCTTCTTTTAACTAAACTCAGTACTTTAAAACTGATTGATACCTGTCAAACAAGCACAGGCAGCAGAGGAGCAGGTTTAATTAACCTATAAATCTGTCTCTGTGCAATCACAAGGATTATCATTCATTTGAATTTTTATATATGTATTTGTACATACGTATATATTTATTGCTCTGCTTTGATAAATTTCATTAAGTCTCCTCCTTAGTATTTGTAGGTGTTATTAATTTTAAAATGCAGAATAGAAGGAAAACACAGAGACTTCCTGTTTTTCATTCTCCCTTAATCCACCCACATTAATGAACAAACAACTCTTCCCACTGAACACTCCCTCTTAGCACCTGGGAATGTTAGGAAACTGTTACCTTCCTTCTGCTTTTGTTTGTAGAGAGCTTAAAAAATAGATCTCCAGATTTCAGTGTTGACATGTTTGGCAGAGGAAATTATTGTTACAAAATGGAAAAGTAAGCAAAAATCAAGCAAATAATGGAAATTTGCATAAGGGTTTTGATTGCAAATTTTCTAGAAACCATACTGAATGTTTAAATCAACTAATTACTGCACTGGTCTTTTTAACCTACTAAAGTAGTAGTAATTTTTGCAGTTATTATTCACTACTGAAGAAAGCCTTAAAGTAGCAAGGGTGGTGTTAGAAAAAAAAATTAAAAATAGAAAGAGCAAGAAATAAATACTAATCTTCTCACAGAATTGTAGACCTGGAAAATTCTGGATGTTTATTTTCATCTCAGACTTTTAAAATAATTTTTTTATTTTATTGAAATCAAGTTTTAAAACATTTCTCTAGAGAAAAAATTTAAATTTGAAATGTTGTGTACCAATTTCAAAGTAAAAACATGTAGTCTGTTAATTTACAAAAATATCAATCTGAACATTTCATCTTAACTAGAATATTAAAACCTAGGTGAAACTATTTAAGAGAAATTGTGATCTTGCTATGAGATATGGCTAATTTTGACCCTTCCCTGTTTATGGTAGTGTAATTTAAATTCTCTCCTTGCGGCACTCTGTCTTCATAATTTTCACATAGATATCTTTGTTCATTTGAAGAGTAGATCTCTGCCATTAGCCTGGTGGGTTTTTTTGTTTCCTGGCTATTTGTCATTCTGGCTATTCTAATTCCCTGAGGATTTTAATTCCCTTTAATTTTATTCATATGCACTGATTTCAAGAAGATGCACATACCCAGAGCACAGATATTCCTTCTATTGCAGTAGTGCATTTCAGCTTTCCCTTCATAGCTCTAACTGTAATACAGAAACATTGAAACATAGAAAACTTCTGTCACGAAGAAAAAGACCTGTTGCAGCATGTGAGAGACAGCAACTAATGATGGAGTCAAGTCCACTGAAGTTTATTGCAAATTGAGAATCTACAGAGACCAGACATAAATTCCAAAGCAAGAAATATTTACCAAAAAGTGAAGAATGAGGTATGAAACCCCAAGTAAGGAGGCAAGCACAAAGAATGAATCAGAATATTCACAAGATTTTTTTTTTTAATTTGTCTATTTATTAAAGCATTCGTTTTTTGTCATCATGCTCCATTGGCTTTAATCAGCTAATCTGTAATTTACAAAAAAACTGGATTGCTGTCTCGGGCTGACAAGCCAATATACCAGATATGGCATTGAATTTCAACTACCATTCCAAGCAGTAAAATGAACAGTTGGACTGTGTGTATTTGACTAATGTCCTGGGTCATTAGTGATGTAGAAATAAATGCATAACAAATGGTTTTATCATATTTTTAATTGTTTTCAGTTTAGAGACTGAAAAAATTTCTCCAGCAAGCTATCACAATATCAGTCCAACATAAAATCAACATGAGGGGCAGCTCAGGGGGAGCAAAGAGAAGAGAAAATTCAATGTATCCTAAGCCTTTACTCTTGCAGTCTGAATTAAAGGCTTTTTTAACAGCTGCTGCCTTGCAAGTATGGGGCCATTCAGTGATACACCCTTGCCTATACCAGTCATATAAGACTTTGCCAGCACCATTCCTTTCAAAATTACTTTTTCAAAACTGACAATCTTTTTCCATTAGTGATTCAGGTAAGTCTAGAAAAAAATTATATTTCCTGACTTATTTTCTGCTTTGAATAGACCTAATTTTAACCACTTGGAAGTAGAATCTTGTGACGTAAATGGTCAGCTCCGAAGTGACCAGCTACAACATTCAAGGACTTTGATAACATCTGTTTTTTCTACAGTATCAGATTTAAAACAATGGCACTTTCCTGACAGAAATTAAGTTACTTCTGAGTGTTCTGTCTCAGGGTATTATGGAAAGTAAAAAGGATGTGTTGACTATTCAGGATTATCAATATACACTATATCACAGAATGGAAGATATGAGGAGCAACTGGAGACAGATTAAAAAGAATCCGACAAAAATCAAAACTACATGTTCACAGCATCCTGCTGTGATAATAATGAAAGAAGATTAGTTTCATCCAAATGCCCTGAAAATTACAAGCCATAAAACAGATAAAAAGCTAATATGTATAGAGAAGTCATTTATATTTTATTACTTTTAACATTTTTTAAAGATTCAAAACTTGTAGATGTTGTAGCAGAAGGGAATTAGATGAGGAAGTAAGGATTTAAATGAAGAAACAGTAATATATTTATAAATAATGGTCAAAAAATAATGAAAAAGGGACAGAAGGGAAGAAGATATTTGTGATTCAGCATCTTTAGAATGAACTGCATTTATAGAAAAGACATTGTTTTCTTCATAACTTAATACTGAGATTTTTAAAGATGTTAACATGATTGCAAATGTATTTGTGATGGGGGCAATTATTCCATCTAGGAAACCTAGAAAAAATCTGAGTAGGAATAATAAGATGCCTGAAGTATTTACAATTTTTGACACAGAGAGGAAAAATCATACTTTAAGAATTTGAGAATCTTTTTTTATTCCTCTCCATCTTCAAAGATGCTTCTTGCTCCTGATAAGATTGCCATGATGTTGGCTAAGCAGAGTCTTCAGTTTCCATTATGCACATAACCTTGAAGATGTTAGAAGAGATTTTATCACCTGCAAAGACGGGCATCAATTATGTATGTGCGAGCCAGATTTTTTCGGAAGTTAGAATGACAGAATGTGATGGAAAATACTGTGAATATTTTCTCATCCTCTCTTCACTGAGAGTTTTCTAACAAATATAATTTGATCGTTGGTTTTGATCACTGATTTAGCTGTGGCACTGGTAAAAACAAATGTCATTTATGTGCTTCAGGGAAAAAAAGTTATATTAAACTTCTGAATATATTGCTTATATTCTAAACAAAATGAATCCATGTTAATATTTCACTTAGATCTCACAATAGTGTAACAGGCAATGGAATTACTTGCGCGTAGCAGAAAAAATGTACAGAGAAAAGCAGGCCCCTTTTCTAAAACCTTTTCCTCCTCAGAAAGTTGCTATTTATCAAAGAGAAAATCAGCACACTCTACTAATATGATAAGATTTAAGTCACAAATTTGAATGAAAATGATTTTGCTGAGAGTACCTAAACACTAAGAGGTCTGCAAGAGATTTTTCAAAAGCAAGATGAAACAAAGCTTTAATTAACAGATTAGAGTACTTTGTTTCTATGTTAGGCCTCTCTCATTGTTTTAAGAGAAATTTCATCAGCCCTACAATACAAGACTTCCTTTAGAAGTACACTAACATTGCATATTTAAGACTAATGAAGATTTAGTGGGTGAACTATTCCTTGAAACATGCAGTGTTGGTCAGCCAGAAGTGTTCCTGAATTTGGATTGTACTCAAGTGAGACAAAAGAAAGTAGTAGCTGGCAGAAATGATGGATTAAAAAGAAAAAGAAAGTAGCATTTTAATTTGCATGTAAAACCATTTTCATTAGATAATTGGGCAAATTAATAAAATATTTTATTTCAAAATGAGAAAAACACTTGAATTAACCCCAAAAGAGTTTTTTTTTGTTGTTTTGTTTTTGTTTTTTTTTTTTTTTTTGTTGAATCACCAGACTCCTATTGTTACAGTTATTCTAATTTTGGATAGTTTTGTTACAGTTTTCTGTTCCCCCATGATCTAGTATCAGAAGGATACTCCATAAGGTATGGAGTTCCATCATGTAAATTTACTTCATCAAATAAATGCTTATTTCAGAAATTCATGCTCAATGAGGATGAAAAAGTTTTAAATATTGGACCTTATCATAAAAGACTGTAGAAGAAAAGGTTACCTAAAGGTAAATCTCATATTAATTAATGAATATGGAAGATGGAGCACTAGTTTCAGAAAGAAAAAATTAAGAGACAAAACCCAAAATATGTTCTTTGGACATCATCTGAACACTAGCTGCAGTGCAAACACCTTTAAAAATAATTCTGTATTAATGACTCATTTTAACATGACAAGAATTCAACCTTCCACCTTATTAGCCAATATGCGGTCCAAGAAAAAAAAAGTGAAGACATTTTCAAGTAGCTGAAGCTGGTGAAGGAAATTATTCAACAGGGCAGATATCATCTTTTGGCAGACAGCTTAGCAAAACACAGTTTAAGTTTCTAACAGCTCGTGTTCCTTAGTTCATTCCCTTTCTTCTCTCTTTGATCACTGCTTTGGCAGCATCTATTATATTACTGAAAAGCCCATTTTCATTAAATGGCTGTGTTGATTAGGAGTGACAATGTTTCTCAGTCACTTTAGTAAATGAGCATTTCTCCTCAGCAATCTTCTGAGAAGTGTCAAGAAAAGACAGTACTTTCAAAAAAATCTGAAATTACATGGCTGGAGTTGTGAGGTAACTGCATTACTACAACTGATGCCTTTATTGCCAAAATAAACCCTTAGTAGTAACAACATCAGTGATGGCAGACAATTGTTTTAACCCTAGAAAATACTGGGCGGGGTGGGGTGGGGGATGGAGAAGGAGTGGAATACTAGGAATATCTTGTGTCACTTTAATTACCATCAAACTTGAGAAAAGGCGATTAAATCTTTTTCTGCCATGTAATTATGTCAGAGGAGAGGTGAAGTTCTGTGTTTGGTGTGTGTATTACTCGATCTATTCTCAAACATTTGACTATTTGAGTGCAAGACATCAGCGATAACAAAGAAATAATAAAAAGGAATTCTCTAGAGACATTATGCTCAGAATTATGCTTCACAGATTTTTCTATGAAGAGGAGTGATGGTGGATGATGGAGAAAGTTCCTGATGGTGTTTATTTAACTAAATTACTACAATTTGAGTAATAACTTCTCTTTAGGCAAGTAATTTTCCTATATCATCCACTGTGCTGAAAGAAATAAAAATAATTTCTAGTCCCTAAATTGTCAGCAGCAAGTCAGACATAAGATATTTCATTGTCTGCAGAAAATCACAGTAAGCTGGTTCATTATGGGATTATTTGTGCATTGAGTCTATGTGAGTTACTGTCATTCTTGTTGTGGTATTCTGGGGAACAGATGGGAATAGGTAATTTAAAATCAGGAGTGGTGACCTGCTCCTATTCAGGAATTTCACAAAAGTCTTCTCCTTAAGTAAGAATTAGAAGTGAATAATTTCTCAGCCACTTGGTATGGAGTGGGAGAGAAAGAAAACAAAATTTTCATTTTTTTATCAATCCTTCCCAAATGCAACAACTGTTGCCAGCCCAATTTGAAAAGGATAGATAAAATTATTCTAAACATTCAGAGAAAGGTTTAGTTATGAAGACTTTGTATACACTAATAGAAGTCTTACACCTTTCCAGTTTAGTATTTGTATACTGGGATTTTTTTGCCAAAATATTTATAAGAGAGAGAATATAAAACAAAAAGATTGTGATTTGGAGACCATTACAGATGGCAGAAGGTATGTGTGGCGGTCGCCTGTTATGACCTCAAGCAGCAAGATCGCCGGCTAGCACTGCTTTGTGAGGTTGTAGCTGCCACGTGAGCGGGCACTCCAGGGATGCGGAATGCCCCGGTGTGGGTAAGCAGCTTTGGTAGCTTCACACTGAGAAGAAGCGAGAGAAGGATACTTTGCCTGCGAAACTGAGAACTTTTATTCCCCCATGCGTGGTCTGAGTGAATCGCCCTCAGAGCAATGCAAGGCAAAATGGCGACGGACGAAAGATTACAGCAGATTAAATAGGGGGTGGGCGGACAGGGGTGTAAACTTGTCTTGCCCTATGGGGTTAAACTAAGGTAGGGTTTCACAGCCAATGGTGATATAACAGAGGTGGGTACAGCGTTTTGGGACTAATAGAAATGCAAAGGTGGGGTGATTGACACAGAACTTTCTGTGAAGAAGCAGAGAGTGGTTACATGATTGACACCCCGACAAGGAGTGACAACCCCTGATTGACAGAACCATATAAGGAGAAACGCCGGGAGGAGTGAAAAGATTGACAGGTAACTGTGGGTCCGCGCAGCGGGAAATCTTGGAGTAAACAACCTGGATCAAACCACTGTGAGGGAAAGATAGGGGTACAAAGAACAAGCCTAACTAATATTAATAAAATCCCTGACTAAACCAACCCAACCTACAATAGGTATGGGATGTGTCCCTGAGCTAAAAACCTTTATTTAGTCAAGCAAATTTGTTGTAGAAAATAAAAAAAACCAAGTTAGAACTTTCATTCTGATTGGTTATCTCCCTCACTTTCCCACAATATTAAGTTTATAGACTCATAGAATAATTTAGGTTGAAAAAGACTTTAGAGATCATAAATTAGTTCACTAGATGTTGGCTTCCCTTCCCTGCAGGAACATCTTTGCTTCTCTGGGAAGGTTAGGCATAAAGTTCTCTTGCCTCCTGCTATGCAGCTGCTGGTGGTTACCAGTCCTGTTCATCACTAGCTAAGGTCAAGCATTCACCTCTATGCTTCTCTCCTATCTCCAGGACATTCTCCAATTTTGAGAACTTTCCTACAGCTAGAATCTTTCCCTTATTCTTTCTGGACTTATTTCTTCTTTTCTCACCCCCATCTTTGTTTCAGAATTCCTTATTTTTTGTAGCACTTTCTTTCTGGAACATCAGGTCCCTGCTTTTCACAATCAAAATGGACACTGTGCATAAACAAATGTTCTTAGTTTTGTAATTTTGAGGGGTTTTATCTCCTGTCTCTATTGAATGGAGGATTCATTTCTGTTTAATATGTTTTCAAAATTTGCAGCAAGTTCATACCAGGGAAAGCTAGCAAGTATCAGGCTTTCCCTTGAAAGTTCAAAAACTCACTTTTCCACATTTGCTCACCAACACACAGACATGCAGTTAGATTCCATGAATTTACATTCAAAATTAAATACTTTTCACTGTTTCTTTGTTTCTTTTTTTTTTTTCACATACAGCAGATGGGAAAGTGTCTTTCCTCAATAAGTAGCTTACCTAATAAAAATAGACTGGCAGAGAGAAGGAAGAAATCCTTTCCATTTGCTTTAGAAATGTGAGATGGTGATCCACATGTTGTCAAGCTGATCTCTTGATCATTTTGTTTTCTGGCTTTGCAAAGTCTGCTAGCTGTATATACAAGTTCCTGCTAAAATAGAGGGATTAGGAAATTTGACCAAAATTTGATCTTCACTTGTAATACTAATTAATCTATTGATTAATTCCTTACATCAGGAAACATGGATTTTTCATCTGGCTTCCTCAAGTCCAGAAGAGGCAAACTAAAGGTTGTTTCCTGTATAGACTCTGAAAATGTGTATCATTTCCAATTCTGACGATTACATAATTTATCTCTAGAGATTGCTGGTCTGAGAATAAACTTGGGTTCAGCTTGGGTCACAAGTAGCCATGAATTTCTTGAAAACATATAGAAACATATTTCTGTGTGGGAGTCTTTCAGGTTTTGAAAGTTCATCATTATTATTTTATCAAGTTGCCTAGATTCATACAGATGCTCAGGCTTTAATCTAAACAGACAGAAGAAAAACCATTTCTCTTACTACTTTTTTTAATAAATGGTTTCACTACTGAATTGGTTCCCAACTGCATCGGCTCAGAGACCTAACCAAAGTTCTCATGGAACATCTCTCTTTGCAGCTGCACTAATTGAATGGCAGGAAACATTTTAGAGAGCTCATAATGTATCTGTTACGAAGAATACAATACTCTAATGCAAGAGACTACAATCCATTGGATCTTATATCTAATTCGAACAAGTTTATCAAACCTCTTAAATATAACAGAACAAATAGCCTTAGAATTCTGTCATGGTTTGACACTGGCGCAATGCCAGTGCTCTTACGAAAATGTACCTTCTTAATTAATTGCTGTAAGATGTGATCAGGACCAGAGCAGAGCAGGCCTAAGCCTAACAACAAAGAAAAAAAACTTTATTAAACTACTACTACTATAAAACACAGGCACCAAATCCCGGATGAAGACCCTCTAAAACACTCCTCCTCCTCCTACCTAACCTCTAAACAAACTTACAGTGAGACACCACCCAGGATCCTGATCAAGTTGCCACCCTTCAGATAATCAATACTCAGTCTATTAAGGGAGACAGGAGTCTCTCCTGTGCCACAGACCCCCAGGAAACACAGCTGCCACCCTTGTGTCTCTATGTCACACATGGCAACCGCATGGAGAACATCTGCCAGTGAGACATTCTCCTGTCCATGTCACAGTGCTCTCACCACCATGCATGGACAGACTGCTCGTAGGGCTCCTTTAAGGATGCTTTGCTAAGGATTTAAGAAAAACAACAGTTTAGTTTCTCATCAGGACTACAGTCCCCTCCTTTTCCACCTGGGGCCGAGGGTCCAACAGCTTCTCCTTTTTGGGTCTACAGTCCCCCCCATTTCCTCCTGGGGCTGAGGGTCTAAGAACAGAGATCTTCTTCTTCCCTTCTTCTTCTCTGAAGACAAAGGGCCTCCCCACACCCTCTTCAGCTTTCCTCTGTTCTCTCCATTCCTCTGTTGGTAGTCACTGCAACAGGTCTCTTGGCCCACCACCGCATCCCCCTAAATGCAGTCTCTGTTGCAGGAGAATTTGGTTCAGTCTATGGCTAACAAGAAAAGTCCAGCCACAAGCTACTCTATCATCTCCTCTCACTCAAAAATGTCTCTTCTAGCATCTCAGATCCCAGAATGTCTCTCTTCTACTTCAAATCAAAGAGGAGTAATATTTTACAAAGCCTTCATTTCCCAGGAAAGGGTTAAAAGTTCAGACTCCCCGGACGGGACGGCTGAAATCTTTGCCTAGAAACTAATTTCCAAGGCCAAAGCTGGGCACTTCCCCACCTTCCTTCTCTTCCACGCCAGTAAAGTTACAGGTGCCGTCCGGACTCTCTGTCTCTTCCCTCTGCGGAGGGGGGGACGACAAAGGCATCTCCGCTTCTCTCCACCCTTCCATCCACAGGAGCTGGCTTGGTTCCAGTCCTTCTACCCTTCAGCTCACCTCGACCAGGCCACATGATTTCCCCTCCCCCACCCAGCCTGTGGCTGGGCCGGGGAGGTCTGCACAGCACTCTGACCGGAACCAAAGAGAGAGAGCTCCTGGGAGTTCCTGCTTTTAACCCCCTGTGTTCTCAGAGGCGTGTCCATAACTTCAGTGGTCACTCCAGGTGCCAATATCCAAACCTGACTACTGATTGGTTTGACCCAACTTCCTGAAAAAATTCACTTCCATGTCAAAACACGACAAATGCTTAATATTCTGTCTATAGACAGATGGATTTCACCTTATCATCTACACATTTTTTGAGGATTAAAGTGGTTTTTTTATTATAATGAGGGAGGATTTTATACCATAGTAAACTAATTAATGGCCTAATCAGGTTTCACATAAAATAAAATCTTCAAAAAAAAGTATAAATATTTAAGTAGTTTAAATATTTGGATTAATGAGCCACACTTCTGTTTTTTCTATTATTTTTTTTGTTTTGCTGGGAGGATTTTTTGTTGTTTCTTTTTTAAAAATACATTTAATTTTACCACATATTTTACTATGAAAGTTGTTAAAGACTTTGAGGGGAAGATATTGCTATTTTAATGAAAGATTTAATCCATATTCCTACACATAGTCTGATAAGAATTTCCTAACTGAGGTGTGTGATGTAACTGTTTCATTTCTTTGATGTTTATTTCATGTCCTTTTTATTTGTGTTCTGTTCAAAGCATATGGCAGAATACCAAAAAAGGCAACCAAATGTTTACCTTATTGTTGGATAATGCTTTCTGAATTAAAATTAAATGAAACTGCATAGAAGGTAAAACAGATTGCTATTTGTCTGTAGCCAAATTATCATAAGCAGTTTGGAGAAATCCAGCAAGTTAGATGAGATGAAGGTAATGTGGATTTACACAAAGAAAGACAGAGAGAAAAAAAGCTAGGAAACAAACAAACAAACAAAAAAGGGTAAAATAAATCTTCATGGGGATTGACTTTGTTGCAGTACAGTACTGAGTACTGTACTGAATTGCAGTAAGACCCTGAGAGTTTCTGAATGCAGATCTAAGCAAAAAGCCCAACTTTACCCAGGAAGGACAAAAAAGGAAAAATGGGAGATTTGTTACCAATTTCTTTTATTTCAAGCTTTTCAATAGATGCAGTTGTATTCTGTTTCAAACAATTCTTTATCTCGATGTGTTTGGTAATAATATATCCAGGTAGAGTTTTTAAGGATGGCAACATGTGAAAGGAAAAATATTACAAGAATCTAGTGAAAGAAAGGCATATTTTACTGCTACTAGATATACCATTGCACAGTTGCTGATTTTTTTTTTATTTTGGTCAAATTTGTCTGCTGGTTGTGGTCTTGCTCCATATTAGCAGATTTCTGTTTGATGAAAAAAAAAATCTACATTTTACTTCACATACCTACCACATTTACTACATGTAAGTATCCTCTGCTGGTTAAGTATAAAAACACAAGTAATCTTTCTTTGTAGCATTGACTGCTTTGACCAAGCAGTTCCAGTGCCAGTATGATCCGCAGCAGAGCACTCTAACACAGTGGACTGGGGAGCTCTGAATTGGAGCAACCTCAGGGGCAGTCAAGAAAGCCACTGGGAGCCCACAGCTTGTGCAACAGCAGCTGACAGACCTGAGCAGGGCCAGAAGCAGTGGTGGTCAGCAACATGCTGCATACCCAGGATCTCAGCTGCAGGGTGTGTCTCACTTTCATGCCAGCACTGGACATGCAGCAGTGAACACACCTGTGGGACAAGTGTCCTGGTACAGGAAATCCTCTGCTTAGTAACAGATGTCAAGGAGAAAGTGACTAAGGGGGGAAGCCTGAGGGAGCTTGAATGGTAGATTACTGGAATCACACTCTGCCTTCCCTGGAACAGGCCAGACAGGCAGACAGGAACACCTGGTATGGAGGATTCCTTGTCTTTACTCTGCCTGACGGAATGTGTTGACTCAAGCAGTCAGGGGCAATAGCGATAAGTTCCTGCATGGCACAGCAGACGCATCACTGAACAGTGCCATGACTTCACAGGTACAGAGTTTTGCAAGTGAAACTGAACAACAACAAGCATAAAAGTTCATCTAGGTTGGGAGTGTTGCTGAGGTTAAGTTGTCCTACAACCTGCATCAAAATTGCTTCCATAAAGAAGATAACTTGCAGACAGCTGATGAATGAGTCAAGGACCTGCTATTTGTAAAAAGACTAGTGGGTTATGCAATGGATAAAGGCCATGTTGGGCATAGAATTAATGAAAACATAGTTTTCAAATTATGGGGACATAAGGAACTGTGTTCAACTTTGGACATCTCATTACAAGGAAAACATTGAGGTGCCAGAATGTGTCTAAAAATGCTGTTGAAGGGTCTGGAGCACAAGTCTATGAGGACTGGCTGAGGGGCTGTTTATCCAGAGAAAAGGAAGCTCAGGGAAAACTTTATTCCATTATACAACTACTGGGAAGGAGGTGCAGAATCACAGGGTTCAGAACCATAGAATATTCTGACTTGAAAGGGTCCCACAAGAATCGAGTCCAACTCTTAAGTGAATGGCCCACAAGGGTATTGAACCCACAACCTTGGCATTATTAGCGTCAAGCTCTGACCAACATGGTGATATGAAGGTTGGTCCCTTCTCTCAGGTAGCAAGTTACATGATGAGATTAAATAAGAGGCTTCAAATTGTGCCAGGGGAGATTTAGGTTAGATATGAGGAAAAATTTCGACTCCAAAAGGGTTGTCAAATTTTGGAACAGGCTTCTTGGGTAAGTCGCTGAATCCCCATTCCTGCGAATATTTAAAAGACCTGCATTTGTGGTGCTTAGCAACATTGTTTAGTGGTGGACTTGGAAGTGCTGAGTTAATGGCTGAGCTTGATATTCTTCAAGGTCTTTTCCAACTTTAGCAGTTCTATGGTTCTTTGAATTAAAAAAAAACTTATCTACATGATGGAAAAAATATTAATTGCATTTTTAAAAGAAAGCTAATGATATTTCAGTTCCTGTCTTGATTTCAGTATTTTTGCTCTCATCGCAAATTGCTTTGCATTTCTCAAAATACTGAGATGATGTCAAATACTCCTATTAATATGGGCAAAAGGAAGCATATTTAACAGAGATGATGGGTAAACATTTAATGAGGACACTTTGAATAATTCCTAGCTGTCTATAAATAGTTGACAAAACTGATTATAAATTTAGGCATTGTGCCTGGTGTATGAAGTGAGAAAAAAGCAATCTGAATAGCTTTAAATCTTGTCTTTGAAGTGCTAAGGGTGATATCCATTAGGTCACTTAGGTTTTGGGTGGGGGTGTTTTTGGTTGGTGTTTTTTTTTTTTTTTCTGCATTATGCTTTATTGGACTTATTGATAAGGTGGTTTTTAGGGAATTCTGAAATTCCTGTATTCACTATAATTTGATAATATGGTGTCTGTTTTCCTTATTATTCAATTACATTATTATCTAATTTAAATACTCTGAACTAGAGTATGATAATGAGCTCTACAGGGAATTTAACTTAAGTCAGCCTGGTAACTGAAACTAGCAAAGCACACAGCAGCTTGCATATCTGCTGACATGTTATTTTGGCATCCTATTATACCTTTATGCTCCCTAGTTCTCCTGATAGAGCTGTTGGTAATGCTGATTTAGCCTAAAGAGCTGAAGGTCAGGATTTTTAAATCCACCCAGAACTGTTACCTATGTGCTGGGGTAAATTAGACATCATCAGAGGGTTGATGAATATTGTAGAGGACCTGTAGAATACTCCTTCTCTTGGTGCAACCAGTAATCTACCAGCATCACCTTTAGCAGAGTACGTCTTTCTGTGCTTTCTTCACAGTTAGGTTTTAGTTTTGTTTTTGCTACTCTGTGATTCTTAGGTTTTAGTTTTGTTTTTGCTACTCTGTGATTCTTAGGACATGTGAATCCTTTCTTTTCCTCAATGCATGGACACCAGATTTCAAGAAAACACTGACATTTCACAAGCTGGAGCTACCTTTTAGCACAGTGAAAGAAAAAGTCTTCCTTTTTCCAGAATTCAATTTTGTCACCCTATTTTCCATGAATAATGTTCTAAAGTTCTGTCACATTGCCAAAGCCTCTGAGTTTTGTAGCATTTGCAACTTTTGTCAAGTTGTGCAAGCACAGTCTGCATGACTGGTCTTTCTGGTATTCCTTTTATCTTTCTATGTTTCTTTTTTTCTGTATTATCTCTTTTGGCTGGTCCTTACATATATTGTGCCTGTGTGTGCTTAGCCTTGCTTTGATTTCTGAAGCCCATATACACAGGTTATATTTATGTCTATCTAACCTCAGGATTTGCCATATATATTTCACAGCATAATTTGCTACCAATGCTAGTTTTAAATGTCTGCCAAGCAAATAAAAATAAATGTGAAGAACAGATGATAAAATGTCACAGTTTGTGCAATCACTTGTCTTCAGGCACATTTCACATAAAATAGTAATTGTGGAAGCTTCAAAGACGGTCTCAGAAACATTAGGTACAACCACGTTTCTGCCTTCTGGGCAAAACTGTTCTAAGCAGTTCAGTTCCAGGACTGATTTAATAGTCTTTATTTTTTCACAGATTTTGAAGTGCCATTGTCACTGATACTGTAAAAAATTATTGGGATCACCCAATAGCTGGTGATCCAGTCCTTTCAGAATTTTTAGTTCTGCCAAGAAATCTGTGTCTTTTTCCCAGGTGGTTTTAACCATCTTCAGCATAGTCTCTTCTTGAACTACTTATATCTTATACTTATAAGTATACTTATGTATACTTATACAGCTGAGGCATGCAGTCTAGAACAGAACTCAAATGGATGATCAGTTGCTGAAGTACATTTTATGACAAGATTAATTATTTCTAGAAGTGCCAATTCCTTAAAGTTAATCTGAATACTAAGATTGGATTAAAAATGGCATTAGAGATATTTGGAGCAACAAGCTATGTTCAAAGACCTTTTGAAAACCCTTGAGGCTGAAGTACACCATGCACAGTTGATATTCTGTCTTTATAGCCAGGAAATTGGTAAGAATGTCAACTGCACTGCTTATCTCCAGCATCTACAAAATTCAGGAAAATTGTGATAGATGACTTTTCAGGAAAATTGTGTATTTTTAAGTTTTTAATTATTTTGGATATTCAGATTTTTTTGGAGTGGGAAGAGACGATGAAAACATGTTTGCATTTAGATTAGACAAGATTGAAACTTAAAATGAATGCATTTTCACATTAAAATTTGACTTTTATTAATTTCCTATAATATCAGGAAATCCATTTCCAGAGTTTCTCATTTCAAGTATTATTAATAGCTTTATCTTGAAAAAAGATTTAAAATAAGAATATTCTCAAATCTATGACAGGTAGGCTTTAGGGTTTTTTTCTGAAAGAAATACTGTAGGTATGTTTTATCATATTATTCCAACAGTGCATGCTAGACAGTTTTCTTAGGCTAAAAATATTAAATAAATAAATAAATAAATTTTATTTTTCATCTCATATGAAATAGAGAAAAAAATCATATACATATATATTTATCTATTGTCTATTTGAGGCAAAGAAGACCATTTCAGCAATTTATTTTAATTTGTGTCACTGTGACAGCAAAGTCACATAGCCTTAAATTAATGCATAAGACAGAGAAAAATTCTATTTCAGTTTGTGTAAAAGTTCTGCAACAAAAACACAATGGGCAGCTAGAAACCCTGCGCATTACCACAGTTTTTATCTTTATTTCATCAAACTGACAGCACAGTCACAGTCCTTTCAGTTACAGCTTACACTGCATTTGTTATGAAAGTTCTTGAGTGTTTTGGCCAACTGAGAATGCTCAGCATGAATTTCATCTAAGTAAAAAATCACAGTGTGACTTGGAATTAGATACTGAGCCCTTTTGAAAAGAAGAAAAGGTACTAATATTCTCAGTTTTTCAAAGAATACTACGAAAATACATTTTCATTTTTCTTCTTTCTACACAAAAGCAAACTATAAAATAAAGGAAATAAGAAGTAAAACAAGTCTCTAGAGATTATCAATCTCATTAATCTCATCTCACTCATTTGAACAATGTGTGAAGGCACAGCTAGAGAAGCTGTGAAATCAAGGCAATTTAGTGCTTCTTGTGGTAAAATGTCATTGTATTGCACAGTATCATAGGATTGTTCAGGCAAGAAAGAATCTCTGGAATTCTTCTCGTTCAGTGTTCCTATCAAGAGTAGGATCATTTGCTGTACGCTACTTAGGGTTGTGTCCAAGTTGAATTATCAATGTCTCCAAGAAGGGAGTATCTACATCCTGTCTGGGAACTGGTTCAGTGTTTGACCATTTTACAATAAAAAACACATTTCCTTGTGCTTACACAGGATTTCTTGTATGTAAATTTATGTCCTGTCCATTGACAGAATATCACTGAGAGATGGTTTTCTTTTTCACACCCCCAGGAGGGTATACCCATCAGGTATTTAGACACATTGCTAAGATTTCCCCGATCCTTCTGTTCTCTAAGCTGACCAGTCCCTGCTCTTTCAGCTTCTCCTCACATGTCTGACACTTGAAGTCCTTAATGATCTTCACAATCCTTTGCAAAATTTACTTCACTATGTCCATGTCTCCTTCCGACTGAGGAGCTCAGACCTTGACACAGCACTCCAGAGGTGGCCTCTCCAGTGCTGAGTTAAGGGGAATAATTAACTCCCACAATTTCCTGACAATGATCTTCTTAATGGAGCTGGCCTCTTTTTCTGCAATAAACAATTATAGGCTAATTTTCAATTTTCTGATCACCAAGCTCTTCTCTTCTCCAGCTGCTTCCCAGTACTCATATACTCATGCATGTACTTACTTCTTTCCAGGTACTTTGAATTTCCTTTTGCTGAAATATTTGATATTATTATTGGCCCTTTTCCCTTTCCTACCCAAGCAGTTCTTGCTTAAATTTTTTTGATGTTTTGTTCTTTTTTTTTCTTTCTTATTTCATAATTTCTTTAGATGCATCTAAAGTAAAAACTATATAGTGCTGTTCCCAAGAAATTTAGAAACTACACACTATGCTTTAATTAAACAATCTTAGATACTCTTTCCAAGAATTTTCTCTTTATGAGACATACCAATAGACCAATGCTAATAAGCTATCATCTGATCTTTCAATGTGCATTGGTTCCTCCAGACAAAAATGGATGCTTTCAGTAGTGTTAGGCATAACAGGGCAAGAAAATTCAATGTTCAAGTTATTAAGATCCTTTTACTGAGAAATGCCTCTGCCAGAATTAAGGCACAAATCAGGCCATATGACAAAGTCAATAGTATGGATATTATTTAACAAAAACAATGTGAGGTACAGAGATAGAAATAGAAAAGGTTGTGGGGGAGAGAGACAGATGGATTAAGCAGAAAATAGTCACTATCCATTGTTCTAGTGGTGTCCCATTGGTTCTTCTTCACCCTAGGCTTCTCAGTGGTGGAGGGTCCCAAGGCTGTTCAAAACTTTTCACTATTTATACACTTTAGCTAACAGAGGAATTAATACTTATTGCCTACACAGTTCTCTTACTCTATTGGTTAAATTATTCCCCCAACTCTAATTCTAATCGGTCAACATGCTCACTCTTTCTTTTCTTTTGAGTTTGGGTGTTTCCTGAGTCAGTGGTTAGTGATTGTAGTCTCCCCCAGCTGGAATTACCTTTTACCCATTCTGAGCTGATTTCAACACAGCTGCTGACTTGGCTTTTCTCATGGCACATAAATTCTCATTCCTTTTGTCCCTTATTAGTGATACAGTCTTCTACCCCAGGTCCATTAACCATTCACTTTTAGTCTGAGGTAACTCTTGGACAATTGTATCACCTTCATTTCATCTCAATTCTTGTCAATTTACAGTCCAAATTCCAGGTATTCATGAAGTCATATTTGGAGGTGGGGGAGGTGTGGGGGGGCAGACACGACAGATGCCATCTGTCCTGTTTGTTTGACCAGTGATGTGTTTGGGAGCAGTACAAATTTTGCCACAGTGGGAATGTTTGTCTGGCTGTAATACCCAGGTTGTGCTAGCCAGACCTCACCTCTGCCAAGCCTGGAATCAGGACCACCCCATCACTCCCTTCTGTGCTTGTCTCATGGCAACCTCCTTCTGTGGCCTTAACAGTATTTGAGACACACAACTATTCTCTTTAAGTCCTTACACAAGTATTTTTTTATTTCTGTCAAGTTTATTTCCATCAGAAATTTCCTAATTGACTTCTGTGTGCTAATATATTTGAGAGATACATGTCATGCAGATAAAGGTATGTGTTTACGTATGCATACAGAGACATACGTATATTCATAAATATATTTAAAATTAAATGCATTTATATATCAATTATCAAAAATAAATAAAATATGCAGTAGATCTAATGTGGTTAATATGACAAATATGTTTAATACATGTCTTGAATATTTAATATGTAAAAACAAAATGGGCAAGGTATCTCTAGCTGTATTCAAAAAATAATAATATTGAGCATTTTCCGTAATGTTTACTATTTAAGTATTTATGGAAATTTTCCTTCCCTATATCTGATTTACTCCCTTTATTTTATATTAAAAGTGGTTTTAATTTTAACTTGATTCATTCTCACTGTACATTACTGATAGTTGCAATAAACCTTCATCAATGAAACTGAGAAGCTACAAATCTATCTCCACTCTGTCATACAGTAAATAGTTAAAATTACTGTATATTAATATCCATATTATATGTTGGCTTTTTCTTTTTGGAACAGCACTTGGCTAATTTTAAGTGGTCAGCCAACACAAAAAAATTGTTAATAGAACGCTGAACTCTTTTTTGCTATGCAAATTTTTTCATAAAATATCCACATTGTGAATGAGCTCCTATTTTTCAAGTATGTCAGTGAAGATAGGCATCGTAATTCAAATTTTTTGACACCTTTATTTTTGAACTATGTTGTCATAGTCAAAATTTTAAGAATGCATTTTGCAGATTTTATCTGTATATTTTTAGACTTCATAACTAAGTAAATCAACTGTAAAAATAATACATTATAGGTTTTCTTTTCTGTTAGTATATAAAACCTCTAACAGAAAATAGTTCCACTGTAGCCCTCACTCTTTCCTGGAATACATTTGAAATACCAGAAAATCATTCTTTTCTGTCTGTGGTTCATTGTTCTCATCAGACATTTCCTACTAAAATTAACCAGACCGGACTCCATTTTCTGTATATTCAATTGCTTTTATATCATGCCTGTTTCCTCAAATTGCTCAAGGATTCAGCACACAGTACAGAAGTAAACCACCTGAAAGTTATGCTACTGTTAGTATGACATCTTCTATCAACATTGTCTTGCTTACATCTAAAATTTTGCTGTGCTAGCATCAGAGCAGGAGCAATTCTTTTCTCTGTGTGGCCATGCTGAAGGCCACTGTGAAGTCTCTGTAGTACTTGGCTTCAATGTATAAAGTTAATGTCAGCAAAACAATTATTTAAGGTCTGTTCCTGAAAACTTATATCACTGTGGAAATGTAATTTAACTAAAGTCTAATGAGAATTAGTGACTTACCTCAATTCCTTTGTTATACTTGCCTCTGGAGTTACCAGTTATTTTGAGTCTGACAAAATATGAGTGTTTTCCTTAGTTAATTAAAATCTTAGATGCTCTTTTAACTTCATAGAATTATTGGATTTAATTTGGCTCTTCCACCTAGTTACTTTCAACCAGGCTGGCTTATGTTCAAATGCCTGTCATTTTCTAATACTCCTTTTTGGAAACAGAGTAGTTTATTCTATTAAACATATTTCCACTCTGTCATTTCCTCTAACAGAAATACAGTCAAGAGCCAGCTCATGAATGTATACACAATTAATTACAAATAGGAATGTAAATGTAGAGGGGATAGTAGGGGGCGGGAAAAATAATAATATACCTTGAGGAAAAAATGAACACAAATAATTTAAAGGAAAATAATTTACATGCACAATATAAGTGGGAATAATTCCATTTGATACAAAAATAAAATTATCATGATATAATAGGGGCATTTCGTAATAGAGTCATGAGCCTGTTGTATTGTGCTTGAAGTTTCCAAACTGAAAGTAAACTTCATCTGCAAAGATCTCACCCCTGAACTGAGATGAATGAGTCTAATACCTCAGCAGAGACAAGAGAAAACCTATGACATCTAGCCAAGGCATTTATAAACATACCTCTTACATAATCTTGCAAACAAGGACAGGAGAAGCATTATTGCCCGAAAGCCTTCTCATTTCCAGGCTGAACAATCCCAAGTCTCTTAGCCTTCAGTCATAGGAATGCCTCATGGGAATCTCATGAGGTTCAGCAAGGCTAAGTACAAGATCCTGCAACTGGGTCAGGGCAACTTGAATATTGGGGCAGGCTGGGGGACAGAGGGATTGACAACAGTCCTGCAGGACTTAATGGGGATGCTGATGGATGAAAAACTGGATATGAGCTGACAATGTGTGCTTGTAGCAGAGGAAGTCAATTGTATCCTGGGCTGCATCCAAAGCAGTGTGGCCAGCAGGGCAAGGGAAGGGATTCTGCCCCTCTACTCTGCTCTGGTGAGATCCTATCTCGAACACTGCATCTAGCCCTGGAGTCCTCAATATAGGAAAGACATGAACCTGTTAGAGTGGGTCCTGAGAAGGGCCACAAATATAAAGAGATGGCTAGAACTCTCTTGTATGAGAAAATTCTGAGAAAGTTGAGATTGTTCAACCAGGAGAACAGAAGGTGGGGAGATATATTGTTACCTTTCAGTATATAAAGGAGGCTTACAAGAAAGATGGGAACAAATTTTTCATAGGGCCTTTTGCTAAAGGAAAAGAGGTAGTGGTTTCAAACTAAAAGAAGATAGATTTAGATATGTGTAATAATCTTTTTTGAGAGGGTGTTGAAACTCTGGAACAAATGGCCCAGAGAGGTGGTAGATTCTCCATACCTAGAAACATTTAAGATCAGATTGGACAGGCCTCTGAGCAACCTTCAACTTGTAGTTGAAGATGTCTTGTTCATTGCAGGGGCACTGGACTATAGAATCTTTAAAGGTCCCTTCCAAATAATACTATTCTATGACTCTATTGACATTCTTAGCAATATAGGTGTTACATAGATTTCTGTTGTACTGATAAATTCTAAGGTAAACCAGAAAGGCAAGGCTTGACAATGATTTTCTGAGAATGAGAATTCATACCTTTTCCAATCTCACCAAAGAAGCCTCATTTTACCACAGATCATAAAAAAGGAAGACAGGAGGGATACCGTTCTGCAAGTTATCTCCATCTGCTTCCCAGTCAGTCTCTCAAGCTTCATGCCAAAATTAGCATGTCACCTCCCAGCAAGTCATAGAAGTATTACTAATTAAAATATTATCAACATGTCAGATTTGATTTTAATCAAGTAATTACTAGTGCTGTGCACTAAACTAAATCTGAAAATGACTGGAAAGTGCATTTTAATCCATTTTCTTCATTTGCTTAATACACAGTATAAAATTGTTCTGAGTAAATCAACTCTGTCAACTAATTCAATTTTCTTTCCACTATGTGAAGACCTCACTAAGCACTATACCTGACAGCTTAAGAAAGTGGGCAATGAGCTAGGAAGTACATGGAACTAAGAGCTTAAACCACTTACATCTTGATACTTTATTTTTGAGAGATTCATTAAAAATTACCCATTACTTTGAAAGTAGCTCCTCTCTAGATGTCATCCATAGATACAACAAATTTTAGATAAAAATCCCAACTTATTAAGTAATGAAAATCCTGGAAGTCTTGCTTTTCTAAATGGCTTATTTTATCATTTAACTGCTTTAAAATATAAAGAATAAACCAAAATGTTTTATGACAAATGTAAGAATGTAAACATTATTTATACTGTGTTAGGTACATAACCTTTTGTTTTTTAGATAGTCTAGATGGGTTGGTTCCAATGATAAAATTTATCACAGAAAATTTTAGCTGATTAAAATTCATGCATCCAGTTTTAGTGACTCGAATACCTAAGATCTGGCTAAAGAATTAAGGCTTGAGGTGGGATAATCACCAGGTTTTAGATCTAAAATTAGCATTCAAATGTAATTGGCTAGGCATGAATCCAATGACATGATTCAGTTTCTAGAAGACAGGCATACATCATTAGGTGGAATGCTCTTGAGAAGTCTGTAAGATAATAATTCTGACAACAGAAATTTCTACTTTCCTGGAGCAGTATCTGTAAAGTAAATGAGGTACAGCAGAACTTGTTAAATAAAACTAAATGCTCTTTCTTACACTACTTAAAACTACTACTAACTAAGTTACTTCTACTGCAGCAGTAACTTTGACACTTTGACATGAGCTTCACCAATTAAACTTATGGTTAGTGACATTGAGGTATTTGAGTCAACACTTACTCCTGTCTGACTGGAATTGTTAGAGACTTTAATCCTGATGGAACAGCAATAACAGGCAACTGTATTCCTTTCTTAATTCACATGTACATACTTGCTAAATAAATAAAGGGGTTTGATAGCATTTAAGAAGCCTTAGGTAGACTTAAGATGTCTCCATGAATGTAGCATACATGTCACATCACACTTAAGTTGCTGAAATGGTAGCTAAGGAACATCTGTAAGTCACACTTCAAGTCATCTAAAGCAGCATCAGACTGCTCTGTTTAGGATGCTGAACCAATTTCTAAGTACAGAATATAACTGCTGCATTAGGCATCTAATTTTACATGTAAATTTGCCTCTCTACAGGCTGGAGTCCATCTTGATATTTAATAACACTTGTTATATTGCCAATAACAATCTCCAATTTTCAGTCCCTTATTTATCTAGTTTCTCTATATATTCTAAATAAACTTAGGCATTTCTCTTTTTTTTCCTATGCAAGTCCTCTATGATTTTAAGAGCAATTTCTCTACACTTCCTTAGGTACCTCTGCTTATTCAGATTTTACATTAGTGTAAGCAAATTGGCTTCAGTTTTATTATATTATCTTTGAAAGTAGAAAAATATAATTTTCTTTGTATAAAAATCTAGTTCTTAGCAGTAGTCCCCTGTGGAAACCCAGTTTTTGGAAGAAGCTATTATGCTGCAGATAAACTTATATGAGTATAAAGTGACTTTTCTCCCCAGTCAATTTAGTCCCCAAAACAGGATGTCAATTTTCATGTATCCTGTTCTGCCCTGAACAGATGATACTAACATGATACATAAATGAAAACATGTGTTTACAGAAATCTGTAAGTAAACTAGACTTCAGTCCTTGAGGAGCAGACCATTTAAAGGAATTTATTAAAATATTAAAGAATCACTGTGAGACAAGGTGAAAGAATCAAAGTACATGTTTTTTGTGGCCATGTTGAAAATAGATGAGATTTAAATTAGCATCATACACAGTAAGACAAAAGGGAATGAAAATAAGTGAATTTCAAAATAATTTAATTTAAATATATGCACTTTATAAGTTCCATGGTGCTGTCCAATAATTTATTTTAAAAGTTGTTGTTTAAACCAAAGTTCACATAGATAAGTCTTCCAAAATTACTGAGCTAAAGAACTACTACATTCACTAGTATCCTTTAAGAATTAATTATACATTATCAGATCCCTTCTTGATTTTTCATGCTGGAGATACTCGGGCATCTTCTGAATAAACTTTCATAGAAGACATTTAAATTCTGCTGAGGAAAACCAATGGAATTATTTTAAATTTATCTGTCTACAAATGGGAACAAAATCACACCCATATATTAAATTAATTCCTGAAATATGTTCCTGAGGTCTTCAGGTTAATGAGTATTAACAGACAGAAAATCTTTACAGTGAGGGTGATGAGGCACTGGAACAGGTTGTCCCAAAAAACTTTGAACTCTCCATCCCTGGAAGTGTCCAAGGCCAAGTTGGATGGAACTTGGAACAACTTGGTCTAGTGGAAGTTCCCTGTGGCAAGTGACAAGTCAGTTTGAGGGACATTAAGGTCCCTTCCAATCCAAAGCATTCTATAACTCTGTAATTCTATGACATGTACAAATTCAATAACCAGTGAGATACTGAGTGATCTGGGTTCAACCATGATTCAACACAAATTATTCAAGATTTTTTTTTAATTAAGTCCTAAAAAAGTGATGCAATCCTGTGGGATAAAAAAAAAGTAATTGAGAAGCCTAATCTAATTTCTCTTTCACTGAACTAATGTTAGAACATATGTGACTGAAACTAGCCCCATATAGCAATCTTGAAACATACAGAAAATAAATCCTGAGTAACAATGGAAGGTTATGCACTGAGATTAAGAAAAGGGAACTGTGAGCCAGATGAAGCAACAGCTTGACTAGAAACAAGGCTTTTGAGGTAATCATAACCATTCTTTATTGACTAATGTAGCTAGAATAAACCTTAGAATAAAGTCAATATTTGTAAAAGAACAAAGCTGAACATCATAATATGCCTGCAACTGAATTTAAGGAAAAAGTAAAGAAGCAGGAAAGCTTTTCACGTAATGTTTTTGAGAACCAAAGAAAATTATGATCTTTTGCCTTAGATTTGAAGGTGGGTGTTTGCAAGTGAAGCAGCTACTATCATGTTACGATTAGCAGATGTCTTTTACACAGATTTTTTAAACAAATGTTTAAAAAGTGCTGCCTGAGACTTGCCAGTGAATCACATGTTAATGCCTTCAGGGAAATAATAGAAAACTAGCACTTTAACACAAACTTACAGTGTATTTCCCACTACTCTTTAACAAATTAGCAAAATGAACCTTAAAATAAAAGTGACAAAATCACATTATGTCCCAAATTTTTACTTTTCTTCATTCAATGAAACTAATTTGAAAGACAAGGTTATTTTCTTTATTTCCTTTTTTTTTTTTTAACTGTTCATACTTGTAGTATGTTCCAGTATTACCCCTGGAAATATCTGTAATGTCTCACAGAAATAGACTCAAGTGTGTTCTGCCTGTCCAAACTGGCTCAACATGGCAGAGCTTTGATTCAAAGCCTTCTATGCTGCCAGCATAATGATACACTTGAGAAACTGAGCTGATTATCTCAATCACACTGGCATTCAATGTAGCACACTTTTTGGACTGAAGATGGATTGCACCATGGCATTTTGGAACATGAGCACTTGTGTTTGGATGGTCTGCAAAAGTATGTATGTCTTTATGTATGCACACAGGCGTAGCAAAATAAAGATATCACTCCCCAGTGTCCTCTCATCTTAGAAAGGAGGATGAGAGAAACTGACCACATCTTTCCAGAAAAGAGCCATAGGATCTTTCATGTCTTTCATGCAATACTTTTATTGGTATTCCCAGAATATATTTTCTCTTTTTTACAATAACAGCACAATTTTCAGTGTCTTGAAATGCTTGAGGAACCTTCAGGTTACTTTCTGAAAGTTTTTACTCGATAAGTGTATGCATTTTTCAAGTTAAATTTTTTTTTAATTGTTTCTTAAATTTTTCTAAAGTTCTTTACCTTATGTTTCTCATTCTCTTTCATCTAAGTGAATGGAATAATTAATTCATGTCTAATTTTCTGGAGGTTGGATGCCTCATCTCCCATGCGTAACTATTTGGTTCTAAGAAGCAATATCGTCTCTCTTAGGCTCCTCCTGATATATATAGGCCTACATTTTTACCTATATCCTTGGGGTATTTTATTACTAAAGATAGCCTGGAAATCAATACTATAAGGAAATTTCTTCTTCTTCTTCTTCTTCTTCTTCTTCTTCTTCTTCTTCTTCTTCTTCTTCTTCTTCTTCTTCTTCTTCACCAAGCAAATGCTTTTAAATGTATACATCAATATAATGGACCAGAGATTAAATT
Source organism: Anomalospiza imberbis (assembly GCF_031753505.1). Lineage (NCBI taxonomy): Eukaryota > Metazoa > Chordata > Aves > Passeriformes > Viduidae > Anomalospiza > Anomalospiza imberbis. The sequence goes on along the minus strand of NC_089682.1, from coordinate 100,802,829 downwards.
AATTCACTTAGAAAATTCTGAACTGTAGTCTAGCCATGCAAAGTGTTCAAAATTTTTTTTTCTTCATTAAGAAAATTATAAATCAGTAAATAACACTGGAAATAAAACAGATGTCTTTGAGGTATGAGAGTAAATAATCTTCCAGTTTGGAAGCATATTACTAGTAGCTATTGGAAGGACAGTCTTTCCAACCAGTTATGCATTTCTCCTGCATGGATTTTCATTTCATCATATATCTCTTAATTTAGATGTCAAACAGAATGAGAAATTAATATTTTACTTTGACAGATATCATAATCAACAATTTTGAACAGATGCTTTTTTTACAGGCTCCTCAATAGAGAAACAACAGTTTAGTTCTTAGTGAAATGACATCTCCCCAGTACTTGGAATTTATTTGGGTCCCCTGCAGCCACAGCAACTGTGCCTTTTTTAAAAAAAAAATGATTAGTTCAAGCAGAAATTATTTTTTCCTGTCTCTTTTGAGTTGGATTAAAATATCAGTACTTAAGAGCGCTGAAATTGTATTCTATGTAAAATATATTTTAGAATATAAAAAAATACTTCTCTTTAATATTTAAAACAAAAATGATATCTTAATGAAAATTTGAAAACATAATTTTCTGCTTCTTAAATGAACACTGTCATCAAAAATTTCATTTTTACAATGCATATACATTGGGGAGAGGGATAGATATAATCGTTAATTTCAACACTAATGAATGGTTTTCAAACACCATAAAAATTATAATTGCCATTAACTCAGAAAAGCCTAATTCTGAAAATTACAGTAGAATGGGTGAATGCATCAAAGGGTTTAATAAAACCAATATAGATAATACTTGCTGGCTATCAAAGATAAAAGACTTTATTATTTTGATAAAGTTTATGAATAACTACCAGCATTTCAGACATAAACAAACACTTCAAAAATTCTTGAAGGTATATTTCACCAGATATGGTGAATTTGCACCCAGGTAACACATTTGCTTTTTAATAGATGCTTTTCTTACTTTACCTCAGGAGTTAACATCAGTCTTACTACATTTCTGTTGCTATCAGCTATAGTCCTCAGAAAAGTTATAAATTCAGCATTTAAGTGCTTTCCACAGTAATGAAGCTCTGAGGTTTCTCTGTTTTCTGCATGTTAGTCTGTCAGTTTTTATATGTAGATACATTGTGATATTTCCTACCTGCTTAGAAAAAACCTTAATTCATGTTTGGCCAAATTTATTCAATTATTTATTTAGGTCATAATGGAGAACATTTAGTCATTTCTGTGCTTTATTCTTTTTTATATACAAATTCATACTCCTTTCTATGATGTTCATATTCTCTCTTTTAAAAGTATATTTGTATCTATTGCTTTGCTTTTATTCACTTTTTTATCTACTTTTATTTGCTCAGTTGCTTTACTTTTGAGACATCTTATGTCAGGAGGCTTTTTTTTTGTGTGTGTGTGTGTGTGTGTTTCTGCATAGTATTTTGCTGAATCAATATTTAGCAACTTTCGTTATGTATTGAGTCTTTTCACTACAACTCTTTCCTGACAGTATTTTAAAGTGGCTGTAGTCAATTTTATTTGTGACCAAATAATCAAAATATCAATGCTCTTTGTGAAGTTAATATACAACATATTCACTACTATATTTTCTGGCTACATGCAACTCATATAGAATTATAACATCACTTCTTTCTGAGACAGAAAGGGATGAAACTATATAATTGCTCTTTGGTCTTAACTCTTTCAACGTCATCTAGAACTTGCAGTCTCTTTGGTATTTGTTCGTCTGGCATTTCAGTACCAAGATTTGCAGTAATAGCCTCCTCAAGACTCATGTGTATATTAATGCACAACTTTATCAGATATTCTAAAACTTCAGATCCTTCCTGAGTGTTACCCATATTGTTGTCATTCTGGTAACATTTGAAATATAGGAGGGATTCCTTAGCCCTTTATTTTCCCTATGAAAATTCTTGCCTCTCAGTAATCTGTTTCCCCCACACATTTCAATGCTGCTATGAAATTGCTGCTTTTTTGTGGGGTTTTTTGTTTGGTTGGTTTTGGGGTTGGGTTTTTTTTTTTTGTTTTTTTGTTTTTTTTTTTTTTTTTTGTTTGTTTGTTTGTTTGGTTGGTTGGTTGGTTTTAAACTAGTTTTAAAGATTTACACTCTTAAATATTGGCTCTTTAGAATTATTCTTGTGGCATTATTTTGTTCTTTGCCAGAAGTTGTTCAACAAATAAATTATTATTTTTGAAATAAAAGCACACAATCAAAACAAAAATCAAGTTATGTGCTTATACTGCTAGTAATTTCCTGTTTTCTGGTGTTAGCATGTGGATCCATATTATAGTGGTACAATACTCATAACAAAAATACATCATTATATGTCACATTTTATAGATTCAAACCAGAAAAAATTACCTTACTAAATTATTAAAAAAACTCCAGCTATAAGCTATCAACAAAATGATCAATAAGACTGCAGATTAACCACAGACAATTTCCACAGTGAGTTTGTGTTTTGCTTTTCATGATGTGAAATTGTAAACCACTGTTTATGGGGAAGAAATAAAAAAGCAAGAAAGAAAAAGAGAAATATCATAGAATAGTAGAAGCATTGGAAGAATTATTGATTTAGTGTTTTGCAATAAGAACTGTGTGCCAAATAGCAAAATTGAAAATTAAATTGTAAAATATTGTACTGGGTCTGGCCATGATAGAGTTAGTTTTCTTCATAACATCTCATATATTGCTGTGTTTTAGATTTTTTATCCAAAACAATACTGATAACACACTAACATTCTAGTTTTTGCAGAAAAGTGGATACAGCATCAAGACATACTTTGTTGCTCACCTTGTCCCCCAAGTGAACAGGTTAGGAGGTGCAGAATAGCCAGGGAAGGGTCATAACGATGCAGATAACTTGAACATATCAGAGATATTATGGACCATGTAATATCCAGGTACCTCCTGGATATGGCCAGGTACCTCCTCTGAGGACCAGAGGGACAGGCTTTTGACATTGTCTCTTGCAACCAACTGGATCTGTTGCTTCTCTTTGCATCATGTGCAGTGCCCTGGTGCAAGGCCTCAGGAATCAGTCTGGGGGTACTTCAAGGATCTTTAATGAATTACGACACACTCTCATCTGCCCCTCACGTGAATGCCCCATGGATGTAAAACCCTCCACCATGGGGGGTGGGGCAGTGTTTACAACTGAGACTCCCTTACCTGTGTATGGGAGGATGAATGTTCAATCCCTCTGTTATGAGAGGTTATGCCACACCCCCAAAACTCACCTCCTTCCCCCTTGGTTGTGGGGGAATCTGTGCAAACCTGGCCTCAGCAGATAGGCCTGTGGGCAGGCTATGGCCTCCCTCTGGACCAAGCCAGGGATGATTTTCAGGACAGCTGCTGGGTTTGATTTTCTTGTGGATAAATTCTTTTCCCTCAGCCTTGTTTATTTTTTCCTAGACCTGAGATAAATGCACAATAGCATCACCTTTGTCTTATCTCAAATTTCCTTAGGCAACTTAACTCACAGTCTGAATTTTCAGTTCAGGAGGTGTATTCAGGGAAGGGTGAGCTTAGGTGGTTGCAGCTACAGTTTTGCCTTAATGGGCAAAAAGTCCTTCATAACAATGTTTAAGCCATTGACTATAACATTTTAGTCTCTCACATCATTAAAGATCATGCAGTCCCCACTCCCCTGACAGGGACTTTTTCGCTAGATCAGGTTGCTCAAAGCCCTGTCCAACTTGACCTTGAATTCTTTCAATGATGAGCCATCCACAGCTTCTCTGAGAAACTTGTTCCACTGTTTCATCACTTGCGACGACTACCTGCCACGACCTCAAGCAGACGAGATGTGCCGGCTAGCACTGTCCGTGTGAGGCTGGGTGGCCGCCACGTGAGTGGGCACTCCAGGGGAATGGCGTCTGCCACCCTGGTAGTGCTGAGTGCTGCAGCGTGGGTTGCGCAGCTTTGGTAGCTCCACACGCTGAGAGGAGATGAAGAGACAGAGAAGGACACTTGTTTGCCAGCCCAAAGAGTCTTTATTCCCCCAGGCAGTGCAGGAACAAAGTGTTCTCGGGGTGGGTGCAGTGACAAATGCCAAAGAAACAAAGGCTGGCAGCAGATAAATATGGAGTGGGCAGACAGGGGTGGAAACCTGTTTCGTCTAATGGGGACAATTGAGAGACAGGATTGACAACCCACAGGGAGTGAACAAACCTGACTGATGGGACCTAATAGGGAGAAAACAGCGAGAGGTGAGAAGATTGACAGGCACCAGGGGATCCAAGTGGCAGGAACTCTCGGGGTAAACAACTTGGAACAAACCACTATGAGGGGAAAAATGGGGGAGTACAAGGAACAGACCTAACTAACATTAATAAAACAACTGACTAAATAAACCCAAACCACAACAACCACTCTCAATGTAAAAAATTTCTTCCTTTTTCAATCTAGATCTACCACCTCTCAGTTGAAAACCATTGTCCCTTGTCCTGTCACTACAGACCCCAGCAAAAAGTCTCTTCTCATCTTTTCTGTAAGTCCACTTTATATATTCAAACATCACAATCATATCTTCCCAGAACTTTCTTTTCTGTGGGCTGAACAGTCCCAACTCTCCCAGTCATTTCTCATAGGAGAGGTTCTCCATTCATCTAATAATTTTTGTGACCCACCTCTGGACTTGCTCTAACATGTCTATGTCCTTATGCTCCAGACCTGAATGCAGGGCTTCAGACCTGGATGCAGTACACCAGGCAGGGGTTTTACAAAAGCAGAGTAGAAGGGGAATATAAGTTCCCTTGACCTGCTGATGTACCTGTGAGTATGCATTGCTCCTTCACCTTCATGAGTTTCACACGTGCTGCCACCTCAAGCCTGTCAAGTTCCCTCAGGACAGCACCCCATCTCTCAAGAGAATCATCTGCTTCTGAGTGACGAATCATCGTCACTCAGCTCGATGTCCTCTGCAAACCTGCTGAGGATGCACTCAATCCCACTCCCTTTGTCGTCACCAAAAATACTGAACAATATTGGTTGCAATATAGATCTTTGAGGACATCACTTATTAGCATTCTCCTTTTGGACCCAGAGTCATTGACTAGAAGTTGTTGGATATGGCTGCCTAGCCAATTTTTCATCCATCAAATACTCCACTCATCAAATCCACATCTGTTAAATATATGTACAAGTATATTGTGTGGTGATGTCTAAGGTACTCTCTTCCACTTCAGTTGTGTTGGGGTGTGATATCCAAATCCCACTGTAGTCAGTGAAAATTTTGTCTGTACAATCAGTGAAGCTTGGGAAAATTTTCAGCTGATCAAACTCACAAGAATATTTTTAGACTAAGCTGAACAGACTTCTATATTTCATTAATTACAGTGGGAATTGTCCAACTCAGCTTGCAGACAAAAACCCACTTTCAGAAACTGAATTGCACATATGTGTAATCTAGTGTTGAAGTGTATGTCTGACTCTTAGGTAGTATGTCTTTGTCTAATGAAGTTTGTTTTACTTACAGAATGTTTTTTGTTAATCCTAATGACACTTTCTCTCCAAAATGTTTCTGTAAGTTTAAAATTAATATAGCTACAGTAGGACCTGTAAAAAAAATAAATTGACTATATAACTTTACTGAGTTAACCATTGCTTAAATTGTTAGATTATTTTTTCAAGATATCTACTTTGCTTTAAATGTGCTAGGTGAACATATTTACAGAAGTTTTTGGTATTAAAACTTTAAATATTTATTTTTTTTCTATACCTAGCTGAGGACAGGGGATTTACATTGCTAACATGCATGGCTAAAAATGTATTTGAGCCAAATGTTTCTTATGTCTTTATATAGAGACAGATCCTTCCTCCTGAACTTTCCTTTTCTGTCTCTGTCTCTCCTCTCTTCTCTTTCTTTTTTCCTTTCTTTCCTCCAAAAGACAAAAATCTCACTTGTGTCGAGTAATTGTATATTTTAAGGAAATCAGTCAAAAGCTGAGAATGAACTACACTTGTCTGTTGCATTCTACAGCTATGATGAGTTGGAATGTGCCAGCTGTACAGCTTGTCCACAGCTGTTGTCTCTCAAATCTTTTTATAATATCCATTTTCTCTCAAACATTTACGAAGTTTATAACTGCAGTGAGAGCTGATCAAAATTATTCTAGTATGGAACACTACTAGTGTAATAGCTCTTAATTTTAAGCTATGCATAAGGGATTCTATGCCAGAAATAATTCTTCATATAATGCTTAAGACAGCACAGATGTCTGTGTTTGATCTAAGAAGGCATAATTAAGGAGAAAATGCTGACAAAAATAGAGTTTACATACCACCAAGTAGATCAGAGGGGAAAAAACTGTGCAGAGAAAGCTGAAATGATAGTATGTGGGGAGGTTAATGTGTAGTTTGACTGTAAACCAAAAGACCAGTACAGAGGATGGAAAACAAACAAACAAATGAAACCAGACATTAACTAGAAATATCCTACCCCCAGGAAAAAAACACATTTCAATACCATTTGCTGATGAAAACCGAAACTTCTCCAGATAATTGTTTTGATGTGTGAATACTTCTTCTGCCCGTTCACAGTAAAGTCCAAGAAGAAATCTTATTCTGAAGGCAAGTTAAATACAAATTGGTGTATGTTTAAATGTATATACATGTATCAGAGTTTGAACTCCAGTGCTGAAACCATAACACTGTGAAATTTTGGACACATGGAGAAAATAACATATGCTCTCACCTGTACAAAGAGCATCTGTTTTCTTGCTTACTTAAGTCTTTTTCATATCCCATGAGACCTATTGTAGAGTCACAGCTGATTTGGCAGTTGCTGAACGGTTGAATTTTGTGCCAAAAATGAATTTAATCTGACGTGCTCCTGAAGTCTGGGGTAGCCAAAGAGCTTGCCTTTCTCTATTATGATAAATTAAAAAATAAAACAATCCATGGACATGTCTCTGACTCTGAAATCTAAAGTGGTATATGTTCACTTTATTTACCCTTATTTTGGGTTAGCCTCAGTGGCATATTTATACTAGAAATGCAGTTGGATTGGCTCAAAATAAAGGTGGGAAGTACAGAGATAGGAAATATGTAGTGCTCAAACAGTGTTCAAACTTTTCCTTTGCCTATCTTTTCTTCAGAAGTATGGATATATACCCTGTAAGACTTCTGTTGCCTCACAGAAAACAAATCAGCCTTTGGAAGGAATGGATTACAAGCAGAACATTGGCGAGTAGGATTGTAAAGGACCTTGCATCTTGAAATAACCCTTGATAAACCTGCGTGAACAAGAGGCCAATAATCCTCCAGCATAGAACAAGTTTTGCAGTGCCTGTGTCTCTGCTTGTGTACCACTGCCCAGGTGTTCCTTTTGGGATTCCCCTGTAAGCAAGGAAACAGATAATCTTTATAAGCAAGGCAATAGAAATATGTTTAGTCAGTGTTTTAGCTGTGTGTTTATGGCTCTCTCGGCTGCTGGCCATCAACCTTTAAAGATGTTACAACACACAAAAATAGTAGAACCTGGAATAACTTTGTTGGTTACAGGAAATAATATCTGGTTTCTATATAGAATCATAGGATGGTCTGGCTTATGAGGGACCTTGAAGATTATCTATTTCCAATCCCTCCTGCCATATATACCAGTATACACACATATGTCAATAAGCATTTCACAAATCTATATAAACACATACATAGATATATAGGTGCAGAGAGAAACCTGCAATTATATAAATCTACAGCTATTTTCCTAAAGATCCAGGGCTGGACAAAAGTGATGCAGGGTCTGGGTTTTTTTTTTTTTTTTTTTTTTTCTGGTCAAATCTTCCTTGTGGGAGAGATGAGGAGTGGGAATTTCTCTCCTACTTGAAAAAAATTAACTGAGACTGCACAGCTAAGGAACCTCTTTGGAAAAGAGGATGCAATAACAAAAAGAAATATAGAGTGTAGGAATGATATATAACATAAAGGGTCACTAAAGGGAAATGCAGCTCCTGAATTCCAGACAATATTCTTTGGCTTTCCAGAGTTGCAGTATTCTTCCTTGCAAAGGTCTCTATGGAAGGGTTTTTAGGAAGATCAGATGAGATTTATCATGCTGACTCAAATGAATCTTTATATCCAGCTGATCCATGGTCTTATGTGACCAAGCATATGCAGCATCCATAGTTATTATCTAAAAAGTATCGCATAACCTCTCTGAACCACCATTGCTATTTTTAAACATCTATTCTCTCTGACCATTTATGAATCCTCAGAAAGAGTTTATGCTCATTATTTACATGTATTATGAATACAGAGTTTAGTCAATTCTGCATCAGAAACTATGTGAGATAGTTTTTGGGGTGGTTAGATTTTCCATGGTAAGTAACACAATTAAATAATTTTTAACCATCACTTCTCTTATGAAGCTTTCTAAGGCACAGTGTGAAATACAACAAATCTCAATATAGGTCACTACAATTTCAATACCTAATTATAAGTCAAAGTTATTAATTATTATAAATAATCATCAAAATTAATTTTAAAATTACGTTATTGTTTTGTGTACAGAGAATAGCAATATTTTATATGTGCTTAACAATAACAATTTAAAGAGACATATACTCTTCGTGAAAAGAAAAGAAAGAAAAATAAAAGCATACAAGCAGTCCTCACAATTTAACTCTATTAATTTGAAAATCAAAGATATATACTTATAGCCCAGTGATGAGCTTGGTTTAGCTTTTTAACGACATGAAGGAACAAGTCAGAGAAAAAAGCTTTTTTTCATGATGAACAAAGAAGTATTTCATCTATGCATGACAGATCAAAGTTCATGTGTATCTGATAAAATCCTCAGTGCAAAAATCAAAACCAACCAGTAATAAGAGATCAGATTTATAGAGGTTAGTCTTCTGAACATTCGAGTTGTGAACTGATTTTATCAAACAAGTTGAGGTTGACTCCCTTGTTTCCAGTGGTCTGTTGGAGCTCCATTACTGAGCAGGGGAGGCAGTTTAGGTGTTTTATGTGTTTTTGCTAGTGGACATGTATAATCAAGTGAAGAAAAAAATATTTAGCTGTGACATTAGGGCTATTTATATAAATTGAGACAAAAAGTGACAGAACTTTGGCTTGTTCACATCCATAGCTTCAATGTCTTGGATTTCACATCAACATGGCAACTCAGGGAATAAAGGTAATTACCTAGCTGAATTATAAAATGGTATTTGATGGATTTATCCTGGGAGTCTTGCTGCATGACAAGATGGCTATGAGCTGGCAGTGCTCCCTTGTGGACAGAAGGGTCAATAGTATCCTGTGGTTCATTGGGAAGATAGTGTCCAACAGGTCAGGTGAGGAGATCCTGCCCTTCTGCTGTGCCCTTGTGAGCCTACATCTGGAGCACCATGTTCAGTTCTCACCTCCATAGCTCAAGAAAGACAGGGAAGATACTGAAGACAGCGAGTGGAAGCCACAAAGGTGATGATGGGTCTGGAGCATCTCTCTTATGAGAAGAGGCTGGGTCTGTTTAGTCTAGAGAAGAGAGGACTGAGAGGGGATCTCATCAACATATAAATACCCAAAAGGAGGTGTCACAAGGGTGGTGCCACACTCTTTTCAGTGGTGCCCAGCAACAGCACAAGGAGTAACAACCATAAACTAAAACACAAGAAGTTCTGTCTGAACATCTCTATAAAACTGTATCTTCAAAATATTTTTACTCCAAGGTATAAGTAATGTATAACATTAGATTAATTTCAAAGTTGTTCTGCATCTTTCCATTCACATAATACTTGAAAGAAGTTGCCAGCTTTGGAAAAATAGATATTATTATTAAAATAAAGTTACTATATATTGACATGCAGAAAAAAATTATTACTTTGATCTTCTATACATCAAAAGATGATGGAATACAAAAATGTGCATGCAAGCGAGGGACATATAGATCAATAATGCTTAGCTGATGAACTACAAATGAGTGTTTCATATTTGGGGCATAACAAATTGCTTAGAATAAAATGTGGCAAAATTAAATATTTAAACTTGATCCTGTAACTTTTGAATATAGTGACTACAGCATTTGCTTACAATAGTCTTACAACACTTATGTCTCATTTATTTCAATTAGAAAATCCTATGCATTTAGCTTTTGCTACAGAATTTAGATATAGTTATATACCTGTAAGCTTTAAATATCATTACCTAAAATGGAATTCATAATTTAGTCTTTCCTAGCTCATAAAATATCTCTTTCTCTGGAAAAAAGAAAAGTTCAGTGAAGTTTATTTAGTTCCATGAAAGAAGAGGAATACACCCCAAATATGCAAAGACTTCTTAAAGACTATACCAATCCACTTTATCCAAAAGTTTCAGTAATGTCCTAAGATTCATTGTTCTAATTGTTCTAATGCTTCAAGATATTATTTAAATGAGTCTTACAATTATATATTTGCTTATTTATTATTTATAATTTATTATTATATTTTTGAGAATAGTCAAATGATACAGTCCTTGAAATAGCAGACTGAAAAATACAATTAAATTGTTTGAGTATTGAGCTATATAAGCTTGTCTCCCAGGTGCAAGTTTCCTGTAAAGAAGAGAAGTAGGAACAGCATGTGCTCAGTCGACTGTCACTTATCCTGGGTTTTGCTTGTAATGACTGGCCAGCCATAGAGTCTTCTGCACTCTTAGGTCTTGTCAAACTGTAAAGGACAGTTCTTTGTATCTGCAGCATTTTTTATTTATGAGACAATTATTTGGGCTGTTCTTTCCTACAAGTCACAAAATTTCAAGGGGTTGTGGGTCTATGTAAAACTCCTATCTCCAAGTCTCTTTGGAATTAATAAAAAAAAATCACAGTAGAAGACAGCAGGGAAGAAAAAAGGCAAAGGTAAATTTTATAAAAGATATTTTTAATGGGACAAAGAAACAAATGAAAGAAAAAACTCATTCCTATTCTTTGTAAATTGATAAGAACATAGTTGATTATTAGGCTTTGTAGAGAAATAGTATTTCTTATAATTAGCTCTTTTTGGTGAACAAAGTTAAAAAGACCAAAAAATTTAAAGCTCCTTTCTAGCATTATAATTATTAAATTAGTAAATAAGAGTTAGATGGGCTTTTACATTTGAACCTTATGACTTGTCATTCTGAGGGCACCAGAACTGAAACTAGGCTTTATAAAAATTTTAGTTATATACTTCCTGCAGTATTCAGCAAATAAGCTGGTTTGCTTTGGCTGCTTGAGACTCTTGTGAAACTTGGCAGAAATTGCACAGGCTCAGAAGTCCTTCATGGGATGAGGGGATGTGTAGAAAACTAGCATAAAGTTACAAGCACCCACACAAAGTTATAGATCATTCCTAATTCTCATTTAATTGAATAAATAGGTGAAACAAGAAAAATAAAAATCAAAATTTAAAAAATCCCCCACAACCCACAACAGATATCAGTGATTTATCTGTACTGATCTGTACTTAGTAACCATGCAAAGTTACTAAGCTATCCTGCTGGACACTAAGTGGTATAACAGCAACTGTTTCAAAGAAGTAAAGTCAGAATGAAGAAGCATAATTTCTTTTTCCTAGCTGAATTACTGATCCATTATTTCTAATCCTAGTCATTTAATCTTGTCAGAGGTTAAGAAAAAATAGAAATCTGTCTAGGAAAGAGGAAATATCTAGGGCTTTATGCTTTTGTACAGAAACATGCTCTGTATTAGTTACGTGCCTCAAGTTCTTCTCCAACCCTGAGAGAGCTTGAATTTATTCACAAATGAAAAGTTAATGGAGTTTACAGGTGAAGAGGATTAGCTGAGTGAAGTGAACTTCCACTCCTCATGCAGTAGTTGGTATTGGAGTCAGTTAGAACTGATGAGGAATGTTTCAGTAAGCATCTATGTGCTGAAATATGCATAATATTGATCACACTGACCACATCAGCTGAATTTTCTCAGATCTAGGGTGAAAGAGCTCATGTAAAAGAAAGGTTACCAGTGAATAATCAACTGTTAGGGTACTCATTAGACAGGAACTCTTCTGTTCAAGTCTTAGACCGATAATTTAGAATTGAATTTGAGCTTGAAATAGTAAATATCTAAGCCTGTGTTAGTCTGCAAATATTTCCTTCATGACAAATAAAGATAAACTTGTAAAAAGAAAAGTGCTTTATGTTAATATGAAACAGATACCTAAAAACTTTAGATGACGCATACTCTGGAAATATGTTCCTATTAGCCATGGAATTTGAGAAACATATTTAAAAAAAATAGGAGATTGCATTTATGCTTCTAATCAATTCTTCAATGTGATTTATCTTTTCTTTTGACCAGTCCTTTTCAAATGTATCTATTTTGAAGGCTGTGTAAGCCTTCACTATCTAAAGGTTGGACTGCAAAATGGTACTTGTTACCTGACATGCTTTACTAACTCAGTTCTGAAGGAACACCTGAGATTAACACAGACAATTTAAAGTTCTACTCTTTAGAGAAGAGCTCCAGAGAAAAATGGAAACTCTACATTTATGCAGCTCCATGATTTTTAAATAGCACTGTGATTTTTATTTCTTTTTAATAAGTATGTAAAAGTGGTTTTTATGCTGTACTTAATTCTTTCAGAAATGTTGTACCTAAGAAATATTCTTATATGTGCTCAGGAAAGCTGTATTTTTAGTAATTGAAGAGAAAAATCACACTGTAGTGTATCTACAGTAATTTGTGACCAAGGACTGATATAGCATGAAGGGCAAGAAGGCCTAACTATGGAAGGATAATATATATATATATATATATATATATATCTTCGCTCCATATAAGAGAATGAAGTTTGTTGATGAGGTAAGAAATGTTTAAATGTTTTCTTGTGAGAATCATGGAATTAAAGTGCTCAGGGCCTCCTTCTGGTAAACAGAGTTCGTGCTGGGGAATGAATCAGGAACAATCTGATGATGCTGTCCACAATGGTGTCTTTCTTGCTGAAACGATATATAAGAAATTGTCTCATTATGCGTCTTTGCAGAGTCCTTGAAGAGTCATTTATGTAGGAAGGAGTCTGCCCAATGCCTTTGTAAAGTTCAAGAAAGGCAGGTGCAAGGTCCTTCACCTGGATCAGGGCAAAAAAAATTATCAGAGTGCTGTAATACCTCTCCTATGAATAAAGGCCAAAGGTTGTTCAGCCTGAAGAAGAGAAGGTGTTGCATCCTGGATTTGGGTTCAAATTATGGGTTTTTTCTTTGTTAGTTTTCCAGTTCTCTGTACCCTCATGCATTTCCCGGGTTTTCCCCTGCTCCTGCGATTTCCGTGCCCGTCTCCCCATTCTCGCGGTCCCACTCATCCCAAAGCCCTGTGTCTGCCCCTGCCGTGTTCCCACTGGTCGCTGTAGTACACGTCATCACCACAATGTCTGTACCCATTGGGCGGGAGGACTCCCCGTCCGCCCTGTCCCTCCCCTATATCACCCCACTACTTGGCATGCTCGAGGCCATTTGCGTCCGTGCGAAGCTGGGAGCGGCTGCAGCTTTTCCACCACAGCTCTCGCAGCCAATAAAGCATCCAGCCGCCACGTGGACGGATTTGGACGAATTCCCTGCCTCTTTGTTTCTTCCCTCGTGCTGACGACGAAGCGCAGCCAACAGCCCACCCCGGAGCGCGGCAGTAAAAGTGCCCGGGAACTGCGGCGAGCCCCGGCCGCGATGAAAAGCTGAGATGCCCAAGCCGGGTGCTCAAGAGCTGACCAGGGTCAAGAAAAGTAACGTGAAGGTGCAGGTGGAGCCCAAGTGGGGCACGACCAGCGCAAGGCTGCGGAGCAGGCAGAGAGTCACCACAGAGCTCCCGGGAGCTGCGCAGAGAGAGCACCGCCACTGCGAAGCCGCACCGCCAACCAGCAAGTGCCGCTGCCGAGACGAGCGAGCACGATCCGCGGGGAAAACCGCCGCCGCCACCGCAGGGTCACGGTCCACGACGGAAAATTGCTCCGTGCCGGACTGAAAACGGGAGCAAGAGTCCCCCCGAAGTAAGTCAGTGACGTCTCTGCCACCCACAGGAAAACACGCTGTGTTTTCCCACGTGGGACTGGAAGCGCAACCATTCACGGCTATGGAAGACCAAAGAATGGACGCTTCCCGGGAAAGAAGACCCTGGTAGCAGCTTTTATTTGTGAAGATTCCGGTTTGGTGAGTGATTAGCCGCGGGGGGTACCCGGCTAATACTTCATGTGGGTGGGCTCTGCCCTGTTTCCAGGGGTATGGAGCACGCAGCGCGTGGCATGTGCAGCGGGCCACCGGGGTCTTTCATGTTTTTTGCTTTTTTTCTTTCGCTTTTCTGCAGCAGGGGTGCAGCGGGCCACCAGGGTCTTTCATGTTTTTTGCTTTTTTTCTTTCGCTTTTCTGCAGCAGGGGTGAGGCTGTGGGTAGAAATAGCATGGGGACCACACCATCTACTCAACAAAGGGAATTCTATAGCCAAATTACAGGAATTTTATCGGTAAAACGTCCCTACCCCAAAAATTCAGTCAAGCAGTTTGTACGATGGCTCTGCTTTTCCTTTCCATGTGTAACTGTGGAGGATGCTCACAGAACAGAGTTCTGGGAGCAAGTAGGAGCCAGGTTAGCAGAGGTAATCGACAGAGATCCCTCTGTGAAAGATTGCTTCCCAAAGCACCCCACTGGAGATAGAGGTTCCTCCGGTAATTTCCACCCTTAATCCGAGGCTCTTCTATCTCGTGGCACGCTGTGTCTATCCCCCGCTCTTCCTGCCTAAGGGCCAGGTTATTGCACAGGCAATTCCTATTCCTCGTGCTCTGTGTAATGACCTGGAACTCTCAGTCTTTTATGCTGGGAAGTTGGGAGAGGAAAAACCCCTCGTATGGTGTAAACTCAAGTGCGAGGGGCATTCTGCATACCTTCAGGGAATGTTGGACACAGGGGCAGACGTGACGGTCATCCCACCACATAAGTGGCCGTCACACTGGGAGCTGCAATGTGTGGCCACGCCAGTCTTAGCACTAGGCGGGCCCCAGCCAGCAAAGCAATCAAAAAATATTATCCAAATTAAGGGTCCGAATGGACTGCTAGCCTCAGTACGTCCGTTTGTGATCGATTGTAAATTTACACTATGGGGGAGAGACGCCATGTCCCAGTGGGGAGCCAAATTGGAATTTCCGGCCCCCCAACATTTTTAGGTGCAGCCACTGAGGAGCACCCCACACAGAAATTAACATGGCTCACAGATAAGCCTGTCTGGGTGGAGCAGTGGCCGCTGAGTAAACAAAAACTACAGGCGCTCACAAAACTAGTGGAAGAGGAATTGGCAAAGGGACATATAGTCAAAACTAACAGCCCCTGGAACTCTCCGGTGTTTGTAATTAAAAAACCAGGGAAGGACAGGTGGCGACTCCTCCATGACCTAAGGAAAATTAATGAAGCCATAGAAAACCTGGGCTCTCTCCAACCTGGTATGCCATCTCCATCTATGCTACCCCAAAATCATAATTTAGCTGTAATTGACATTAAAGATTGCTTCTTTCAAATCCCGCTCCATCCGGATGATGCTCCCTGTTTTGCCTTCTCTGTACCCTCCATCAACAGAGAAGGTTCTGGGAAGACCTTATGGTGACCTCCTGATACTTAAAGAGGGCTCATGAGAAAGATGAAGACAGGCTTTTATATAGGGCCTGTTGAAAGAGGGCAGTGGTAGTGGTTTTAAATTTAAACTGAAAGGGGGTAGACTTATGTTGGAAATAAGGAATGATTTTTTTTTTTACAGTGAGGGTAGTGAAACACTCTAATACCAGGTTGTCCAGAGAAGTTGTGGATGCCCCATCATTGAAGAGTTCAAGGCCAAGTTGGATAGGACATTAAGCAAACTGATCTAGTGAAATATGTAACTGACCATGGCAAAAGGTTTATGAATGAATATTGAAGGTCCTTTCCAACCCAAACTATTGCTCATTAAATCTCTTCATATTTAGGCACAAATATGCATTTAATTTGCCTCAAGGAGTAAAATAAAAATTCACCAACAGAATCCAGTAAGTATGGGTATACACTGAAACATTGACATGCTTCAAAATAGAATGTAATCAGATATAATTGAATGTAATCACAGTTTTGCCCATTCTATACACAGCTAAGACCTTTTCACACTAGAATTTATATTCCATTTTTCATGTTGCTATTCCTATACTCCATACTTCTCAACATATATAGAAGTGTTCATGCTCTAATGATTTTAAAAAAATTAACTATATCTTTAACTTTGCTTTTTATCCTTCTAATTAGATCATAATAGAAATAGAAATAAACTAGTAACATTTCTCTGCAGTAATTGTACAGTGAGATGTGGAAGGAGAATTTTTATCAGAGAGGCTGTGTCCTGACAGTGCAGAACATCTTCAGAAATTAAAGAAAGTTATTAATGATAATTAATGACAGTCCTGATCATCTGATAATCCTTGAAAGAACCGAATTACTCAGACTTTCACTGTGGGAAATTTTTAATATTTCTGTGCCATTAATATATAGGATAACACTAGGCAGCCTAAATGTTTGCCCTCTACATAGTCTGTAAGTGATTGATAACAATATATATTTTTTTAATTTAGGTATACCTAGTATGAAAGAGTCAACATTTGACCAGCATATCATGTCCTGGAAGACTAACAGCCATGCAATATATTTTAATTCCTAGAAAAATACTCTTTATCAAAAGAAAATATCCTTTGCAATGTTTATCTTTCAAAGCCATTTTTCAAAATTATTCATGGTTAAAAAAGTTAAGGACATGTTGGTAAATTGTATTAATATATGAATTAAAACTTTAAACCCACCTCTAATTATTTCATTTTCCTTGAATTAGTCAAATTTAGTATTTATGAATTTAATTTTCAAAGATGCAATCTTTGTTGTTTTATCAGCATGTGTAACTTAAAGGTCAAAGTAAATGGAATTCATTCTAAGTTCTGTCACAGACTTAACTTTTCCATTAAGTAAAATGAGCTTTGACTTTAGTTTCTCATGAATAAGCAGGTTCATTACCCAGAAAATTTAAACAGAAAATTATTTAAAATGAGATTTTTTTATTAAAGTGTGAGTTATTATAATGCACCCTCATAGAATGTGTTTGATTCAAAATTAATGAAAGACCCCATAGAGAAGAAAAAGAAAAGACTGGCTCTAAGATTTAAAGTTAATTTAATGTTTGTGTAATGAAATTAAAATTTTACCTTTCTAATAATGTTTCTTCCTTTTAGAAATTATTGTAATTACTGGAATTAATATGATATTAGATGAAGGAAATTAATTTCAAGAAATACATTCAGTATTTTCAGTTTAATAAGGTTTTGTACATGCAACAGCTTTTAAGAGAGATGTTACTCCATGTATGTTCAGGAGCTAATTGTAAGAAATACTGGGTGATTTTATAGGTTGTTTTTGTCTTTTATGGGTATTTATAATCTGTTCTAGCTTCTCTATAATAAAAGGAAATTAAAAAGAAGAGTTGTCTTATTCAAACTAAAATGGTGTAAGTATCAAATCAAGTCTGCTTGATGAATTTCTAGTCTAAAAGACACATTTACTTGATTACAAACAGCTGAAATGGCCATATGGTTGATCTATCAGCCAGGGAACAAAGTAATTGTCCCATGGATAACAATAATGTGAACACTCTCTTGAAATATTCAGCATAATTTCCAAGTTTGAGGCATTTTGTCATGTGGTAATTTTTCAGTGGATTTTTCCTGGCTTCTACCTTATTAGTGAACATCACTGTGTTATCCTTTTCTGTAAAATTTCTTCTATCACATGTATTTGAATTAAAAATAAAGGGTAGTACTAGAAAGCATTTTTAGTTTCATACTGAGTGTGTTTTTGTCTTACTGTTAGTATTTGCAGGATTGTTCTAATGCTTCTATGCATTCCACATTCATTGGAAATAAATCATCATCTCTACTTAGAATTAAAAGAAATAAAATAAATGAAAAGAGAAAACTATTCCTGGTATTTTTGGTTAAATAAAAACAAATAATCATCTTGAATACTCCTATCAATATATGCAACAAATACATTTAATGCAGACTTCTATATATTTTTTTTTTAAGAATGAAGAACTTTGTAATTTGCTTGCTTTTCTATTGCCATATAGCTGTTTATTGTCTACAGAGAAAAGGATTGTTAGAAAATATCTTAAGCCCTTTCTTTTCTTTCTTCCTTTATTCTCTGGACAAAATACGGTTGTCTGTAATTACAACATAATTGTACTCAAATAGCTTGACACACCTCATATCTAGCTCTCAATTTGAAATGAAGTAATATTTGATGGCAAAAAACTGAACTAAAAAACCTTTGAAAGAGAAAAATAAATCATACTGCTAAGGTCTTCTGAAGGTAAGGTAAAACATGAACATTTAATCTAAGGAGATTAAAACATATATATATAAATTTAAAAACTGGCTTCCTTTGGAGGAAAAAATCCGAAACAACAGAAGAAACAATACAAAATTTAGATATTAACTTGGGCGAATTAAAAATTTGCAAAAAACCACAGTTCAGGCAGGTGTTGATGGGACAGTAGATAGCAAAATAAATATGAGTTTGATATGTCTTTGCATTAGAAAAGAGGCCTGTATGTTTTGGAATATATATGCAATTGTATCAAGAAAAGAAATGTCTTAAATAGGTACATTATATTAGTTCCTTATAAACCGTTAGAAATATTATTACACCTACTAGAAAAAATATTATTAATAACTTGAGAAAAATAACAAACATTAAATCCTCATTAACCTGATAATCTTCAAAGCTGCTAGTAAGGGCAATAAAAAAATCTTATGAACAACTGAAATTAGCACAAAACCAATACTTGCTTGACATTTGGAGAGGAAAAAAAATAGTGTAACTGTGCAAAGAAGTGTTTCTTTTTTCTTTTTCTTCTGCTTTCTGTAGAAGAAAAGTTTACAAATACAAATACAAATGCAGTAGATTTCTAATCAGTTATTTGGTTATAAAAGACAAAGCAAGCTGTCTCTATTTCCTATCAATATACATATGAGAGCAAGAAGGCACTCCAAATTTCACTACTGATACTAGCTTTAAAGAATACCGAAGTAGACACTATATATTTAACATATGACCTTTACCTACTTGTTTAAGATTGCCGTGGCTGTAGACTTAGCAGGACATTCTGAATAAAGCTTACAACAGATCATGTGACGTTTGAAGACCATGTAAAACTGGAGATGCAAGTAGGCCCAAACAGCAATGTATTCATTCTCCACAGTCTTTACTTTCAGGGTCTTCCTAGGTGCTTTCTTTTCTGACTGTATGAAAGCTTATTTGCTGCCATTTTACTCAGCCAGTGTGCAGTTATTAAAAGTTGCTCTCAGTTTGCAAGACAGAGCACTGTGACCATAACCTTTCCTTTCATGGAAGCCTTTTAATTCTCATTCAGTTCTCTTCTTTTAACTGAGGTTGGACCTACATCAAGGAGGAATAATATCTTCATGCCCTTAAACATAACCTCTTCATTTTTCCCTACCGCCTGTAGCAGTCTATCCTTGTCCCAGGTGTACAACAAGGTCAAAATCACGGTCCCTCCTACACTGTTAGTCACAGATGGCCTCGATGTGGGATTCCTATGGCATTTCTGATCCAGATTAAATCGTCTTTCAAGTTGTGTGACTGAACTACATATGAAATTTTCCATGAAAAAGATGGTGCCAGGACTTCCTGTCCCCTCTGAAATTCTCAGAAGCTTAATGTCCCTTCTTTGTTATGAGTTTTCTGAAATTTCAAGGCATCTTTTTGTGTCAATAATATTTTGCTTAAGGATTTTTTATGCCATGGCAGTGTTTCTTTGTTTCCCATTTTCTGGAAAGGTTTGAATTTGAACTCAATAATATTTTAAATGAGAAAGGGAAAAGCTAGACTTCTGTCTTGGGATCTTTACCTCTAAATCTAAATAAGTATGTCATTCTAGTTATATTTTTATGTTAGCATGTTTTCATTCCCTGCATATTCATTAGCTATGTTATACATGACTAAAATACAAGTCTCGGTTTTGAAGTGCAATTCATAAATATCAAACGAGAAGACTTAGTCTGTAGTTGGATTTCATATATTGACAATTCAGGTGGATAACTGACTAAATTGATTTTTTTTAATTCAAAATAAGAAAACCAGATGGTTCATCACAGATGAATTAATATTTGAGGGACTGTATGACCCTCAGTTGTGTATCCAAGATTCTTCAAGTTCAATCACTCATTCATTCATCTTTTTCTGTTTTTGTTATAAAGCATTTTTAGGTTAAAATAAAAACATTAAAAATAAAATAAAAGTCTTTTGAATTATCTATACAGACTAAAATTTAGCATTTTTCAATGAAGCCACACTTCAGTCTATTTTCCACTGCACTTCTTGACCCTAGCAGAGAGCATATTTCAATACATATAACAAAGCCATTACATTTTGGCTATTCCAGATAAACATGTAAAAACATAATAAAACTATAAAGTACTTTCAAAGGAGATGCTGCTATGATTTCTTTCTTCTCAGTAATGAAAATTACTCATAGAAATGTACATTTATATAGTTGAAGTTAGGTTAAGAATTGATGGATCAAAAGAGAATATTTGTGTCACTTAAAAGTCATGAACAAAAGTAGTTATATATGTGGTAACTCTGTGATAAAGTTTTGTATTAAAAGAGATGACCAAGTTACTTCCATTTGTAAACAATAAATTTCAATTTTGTGTCCATTCATTCTGTTTGGATGAACTATTTTAAGATTAAGTTTTAAAAATATTTGTGAGGCTCAGACAGACTGAGAAAAAACAACCTCCCAATTACTTCTCCTCAGCTGTACCTAATGCCAAGTAAAGAAATAATGATATTTAATATAAAAAATATGTAACTGAAAAACAGAATAGATAAAAAAATTCCTTAATGTTTCTCTTATCCTGAGAAAATTATTTTAAAATAGTGAAATAATAAAATGAAATTTAAAATCTAATGAATTCAAGTAAAAGGGCTATGCTGTCCTCAGAGCATAGATAGATGCTATTCTCCATGCAAGATAGAAAACCAGAAATGCTTACTTCAAGTAGATTTTAGAGATGCCTTGTCCATTATCATTCTCAAAACAGGATTATCATCAAGGCAAAGCCAGATCAGTCAGATTTGAAGCACGAAAAATCCACAGACATGGTTTTTAATGCATCCCCTCTGGACAATATTTTACAGTGATGAACTTTCTGCCAGCTGGAAAGGTTTTTCCTGATGTTTAATCTCCCCCTCAAAACAACCCTGCTATACCATCTGCAACTACAGGGAAGCATTTGAATCTGCTTTCTTTGAAATTCCCCTCCAAAAAATTATAATGTCAGATCATCAGGCTCCTCTCAACCAGACTGAATGAATCCAGTTCTTTCAGTTTGACCTCCTTCGTAAATCATGCTCTAGTTTACTCACCATCTTTGTAGTTGTCCACTGGGCTCTGCTCAATTGCTCAACCTTTTTTTTTTTTTTTTTTTTTTTGAGGTGTTTTTGCCATGGGGCTAAGTAAAATAGAACTGGGCCTGGTAATTTAAATGTAACCTCCCCAGGGCCAAGATTAGATAATAACAATGGGATAATAATTTAACCAAACTTCTTGGTTCTCCTCCTAATGCAGCCCACTATACACTGAACCTACAATGAAAGACACACTTTGGGCTTACCATAATCTTGGTGCCTGCAGTAACACTGAATTCCTTTTCAGCTAAACTATTTTTCAGCCATTTTATGTTGTTCTAAGGCATATGATCACTCTCTCCAGGGGGCAGAAATTTTTTCTTCTCTTTGATAAAGATGAACATGTAAATTTAATTGCTTATAATGTTAAAGATGTTGTATGTGAATCCTCCTGTAACAAGACTGAAAATATTTCATAATATTGAATCTTCATCTATTGTGTGATTTAAGCGTGTGGATAGCATCTATTATATTTTCCTACATGTATGTACATAAGCCTAGAACCCAATAAATTGATGGAATTTTAGGTGAACACTAAGATTCCCAACTAGATCAGTCCAAAAGCAATATTTAGAGGAGCAAAATATATGAATCCAGTTGACTATTTCTGTACCCAAAATGTTACAGTCCCATGTTGTGTACAAGAGGCAGCTGTAAATTTTAGTCATTCTAGATCATAAACAAAACATAATACCTTCTATGTCTCATTGTACAGAATAAGTACACCCATATATTAATGGAGATAAGATTAGACTGATCATGTTTGATACCAGTTTTGTGGAATCATTTCACAGTTCTCCAATGCAAGGATCACTGTGCTCTTCTGTGCCACTTGTGCTGGTCTTACTAAGCTGCACTTTCATCATCTCCTTTACTACTGGGTCTTAGAACTCTTAGAAGTCTTAGTGCATTCTGCCCTTCACTGCACAACTTATTTTCTTAGCTCCACCTACAGTCAGTAGTGATGTGGCAGTGGTATCTTCAGAGCTCTGGATTCCTTGATTCTACAGACCAGATATAGCATTAAGGCCTTACAAATAATAGGACAGTCATAAACTATTACAAACTTTTGATGGTAAAGTCCTTTATGGTGATTAAATTAAATTGAACTGTATCTTTCCATTTATTTTATAACCTGAAGATAAGGAGACTAATTAAGTATATCAAAGTTACAGGCAGATTCAAGCAGTCAATATTTCAATGTAGCATTTTTGATGGATATGGAGAAATCCACTCTAACACTATGTAGGTAAAATATTGTCATATACAACATAGCAATCAAATATGTATTTCTGGTGCAGTTTTGAACTGCCTGAAGAAAATGTGATTAATTAGTTATGGCAGTTTACTGTGTATTGTAGGTTGGGTTGGTTTAGTCAGGGATTTTATTAATGTTAATTAGACATGTTCCTTGTACCCCTATCTTTCCCTCACAGTGGTTTGCTCCAGGTTGGTTACCATGAGAGCTCACCTGTCAATCATCTCACTCCTCCCAGGGTTTCTCCTTACATGGTTCAATCAGGGATTGTCACTCCTTGTTGGGGTGTCAACCTTGTAACCACTCCCTGCTTCATGAAAGTTCTGTGGCAATCACCCTACCTTTGCATTTCTATTTGCCCCAGAACGCTGTACCCACCTCTGTTATATCACTGTTGGTTGTGAAACCCTGCCTCGGTTTAACCCCATAGGGCAAGGCAGATTTCCACCCTGTCTGCCCACCCCCTATTTAATCTGATGCAATCTTTTGTTCGGGGCCATTTTGCCTTACAAAGATCTGAGAGCCATTCTCTCAGACCACGTATGGGAGTATAAAGGTTCTCAGTTTCGCAGGCAAAGTGTCCTTTTGTCTTCCCTTTGCTTCCTCTCTGTGTGAAGGTAACAAAGCTGCTAACCCACACCAGGACATTCCGCAACCCTGGAGTACCCATAAACCTAGCGGCTATGGCCTCACAAAGAAGTGCTAGCCAGCGTTTTAACTGCCTGAGGTTGTAACAAGCAAATGCCGCAACTGTGTTTCACTGAGAAGTTATGCACCATAAAACCTTAACTGAATTCAGGAATATTCTTTAGTTGTTTTGTCCTATGAACTTCTGAGACTGTTTACAGCTTCTCTCTAGCAATAAAAAATGGTTTTCTATGGCATTGACTTTTAAGACAATAAAGACTTTTTAAAGTACTAGAAAGAAAACAAATTACATAAGCAATGTGAACTTTAAGGGGACTAATAAGAAAAGATCTTAGTGAAGATGTGAAGACAGACAGACTGTTCTCCCATCATTGTGCTGTAATCAGTATTATGTGAATTTAGACTAATGTATTCCTCCTAAATGTTGCAAGTAAGTTCTACCTTCTGAGATAATAACGTAGAGTCTTGGGGGAGTCAGGACTCTTCTTCCTTGACCTTAGACATTCAAATATTCAGCGTTAGGATCATTTTTGTCCATGATTTACCAAGGCTAATGTTATAGGCAGTAGATAGATTGGTAATCACACAAGGAAATTCATATGGTTTTAGATCAGAGCTCAAATTTCTATAAATCGCCCTACAGAGCCTTTATTTCTCCTGCTGACTAAGAGGAGTCTAGGATGATTAGCACAAAAGTAAAACTCAGGACACCTTTCTGCTATCCACACCTAAAGTCTGTTTGAATAGGGGTGCTGTTGGGTGTCTGAGATATTCTTGTAGACATATGAAGGAGAACATAAAGACAATTCCTGTTCTTCTGAAAGGGCAGATGGATCTGAAGTAGGATACCTAGCAAACTCAAATGTTTAGAGGTGCCTCTGTGTGGGCAGTTGAATTAAAACCTTGAGATTCTAAGACAATGGAAGTCATGGCAAACATCCACCATCAAAGTTTAAGGATATTTATTCTTAGGTTCTTAAAGCATTTTTTAATAAAAATACCTATGCCGTTCATCACACTCTGTTAATTGAACCTGTTTATGACACCTATAGGGTGCTGGTAGTGTGCTAGACCTGAAGGTGTCTTTCAAAGGTATTTTGTATTATAACATTGCTCCATTTATTTAGATTTGTATAAGCAAAGCCCATAGTGGAATAACAAATCCAAACACTTTTGATCAGACATATCCATGCTATAACATGTGGATTGATATTTACAGAACATTAGTTAAATGACCGGTATTTCAATTGCATTTAGTAAACTGGAAGTGCAATTAGATTAAATTCAAAATTAGTATTAAACCACAAATATGTTATTGCATTCAAGAATGTATTCATTTTATATCACATTTATACATGGCCTAATAAATTTTTTTCATGTTTTATGGCAATTAACCGCTGTTAGAAGTATTCAAATTGATTCACTTGATTTTTTTGAATTTTTAAAAATTTCATCTTATTTGTCAAAGTTGTTACCCCTTCATAGACAATTTAAAAAAATCATAAAAATTGTTTGCCATGGTTTCTCTTCTTCATGAGCAGTCATGATACACAGCTTAGGAAAGGACATAATTGTGTATCTGTACAGAATAAAGAAAAATAGATTCCATACCAGCCACACAGTTTTGTTTTATCATTAATATCCTTTATTTCAGTACTTAGAGTTTCTGAGTACCCTGGGATGTTTTCCAGCAGAATACATCAATGCATTATGTTACTTACTTAATGGATTGCTTCTGACTTGCGTTTGATGTATGGAGTATTTTCTTGGATGAGAGAAATATTGTTCATCACAAAGTATAATTAATTTAGCAAAATGAACATTTCATCCTTAGTGTCTCCATCTCCTTCTATTTTGCTCTACTAATGCTTAGTTTTACATGTTACTGTTCCTATACAGTTGCCACAACTTGTTTAAGAGACAATTATATAAATAATGTTCATAATTAAGCTATTCTATTTTCTTTGATTTCACCAAAATTTTATCTAATATTTTAATTAAAACCTATATGTTATATTGTGATGTCTTTTCAGTATTTCCTTTAACATGCACTATTTTAATTAATTAAATCACTTCCCTAATTGATCAAGGTCTTATTCTAAAATCAAACTAATTTTCTTCCACTCCAGGCTGCAACATCCAGTTCTTCAATTCAAAACCAGTGTATGTCCAAGTGTTCCACAATGTGTACATTATGAAGAGGAAACATTAACAATGCACTTGTATTTATAGCAATTATATAACTGTAAGTTTGATGGTTTTCTTGATAAGAAATTTTACAGAAATGTAGTAAAATACAAAATTATTTCATAATCACATTAGCTATTTGGGAGAAGGTGAGAATTGGAGTAAGAATTATGTGATGCAAATAGTTTTTGAGATGGACAGTGTGCTTCAGACTCAGGCTATTAGAGGTATTCAGGTAAGATAAGCTTAAAGAGTGATTCTGTTTAATAATTTCATGTATATTTTTTTCAGGGGAAAAGAAGGTGTGAAGGAATTTTATTTGTGATTGTTGTGGTTTGACACTGGCCCAATGCAAGGCTCTCATGAAAGCCACTTGCTCACACTTCCCTGCCACAGCTGGGCAGAGGAGAGGAAAAAAAAACAAAGGGTTCGTGAATTGAGATAAGGACCAGGACAAAACACTTCAAGGGCAAAAGAGGCTGAGCTTAAAGGTGCAAAGTGAATTTATTACTAACAGAATCAGAGAATGATAATTAGAAGTAAAATAAGCTTGTAAAACACCTTTTTTTCCCCTCAGACCCCTGCCTCTTCCCCTCTGACAGCACAGGGAAAGATGGCATGGGGTTTTAGTCAGCTCGTCACCTGAGGTTTTCTTCCACTGCTCTGGGAGACGAGTCCTTCCACTGTGAGACTGTGGGGTCCCTTCTCAAAGAAGAGAGTTCTCCGTGATCTTCTCCAGCATGGCTCCAATCTCCCAAGCAGCAGTCTGCCCAAAACTGCTGCAATGTGAACCCCTCCCATGGGTAAATAGTCCTCACAAAACTGCTGTGGTGTGGGTATCTCCTCCCACAGAGTCCAGTCCTCCAAGGACAGGCTGCTTCAGCCTGGAAGCAGGACCCACTCTCTTCACCAGATCTCCCACAGGATCACAGACTCCTCCAGGCATCCACCTGGTCTGGCGTGGGCACCTCCCCCACGGGCTGTGGATGGATCTCTCCATCCCCCGTGGACGCATGGTCCGTAAGGGCACAGCTGCTTCACCCTGGTCTGACCATGGTCTGCAGAGGAATCTTGGCTCCAGTGCCTGAAGCACCTCTTACTCTTCTTCTCCACTGACCTTGGTGCCTTCAAGACTTTTTCCCTCACATGTTCTCACCTCCTCCTCCTCTCTGACGTGCCCCACTTTGTTTTGATTTTCTTCTTAAATCTGTTATCACAAAGGTGTTACCAACCTCTCTAATTGGCCCAGCTTTGGCCAGCAGCATGTCCATCTTCAGAGCCATGAGGGATTGGCTCTGCTGGGTATGGTGGAAGCTTCCAGCAGCTTCTCACAGAAGCCACTGCTGTGCCCCCCCCACTACCAAAAGCTAGGCTGTGCAAAACAAACAAATTTTCATAAAATTTAAGAAAATCTAATGTATCAATGAAAATCAGACAAATGTCTAAGAAGTGTGAATTCACCTTGAAGAGCAGGCTAATGAACATGAAGTAAAAATAAATGCTGCAAAATGTGAGGAAGAGTAACTGAAGCTTAATATCAACAACAACAAAAAAATCCATTGTAATATAAATAGAAAAATCTGCTATATGAGGCCTCTTTTTGGGAAGTGGCTGTCTGTACAACAATGTTCAAAAGTACCATGGGCACAATTACATATTCCCACTTCAAGTCTGACAATAGGTTTTCTCAGCACTCATGTGTTTTATGAGAAAAAGACAGAAGAAATTATAAAATCGACTGTAAATGTGCATCAGATGTTTTAGGGGCTTGCTTAGTTCAGTAGCGAGTGAAGGCAAGACTGGTGTAGCTCCATGTCCCCAGTTTGTTTTTTTCTGAGTTTTTTTCTTCTTTTTAAAAAAATTTTCTGCTACTTCATTCAGTTTTCTAGAGAGTGTATCTTAGCCTTAATTATACTACTGATCAATATCACTTTTGCATTTAGGAAGTAGGGATACTCTTCTAGTATCTCAACCCATAAACTAATTTTAAGCATTCCCTTGGTTTTTTAGGTTGTTCTGGTAATGAAAACTTATCATTTTGTGTTGTACTTTATTTTTCATCATATTTCAAATCCCAGATGTCTTTATAAAATTCTAGGACTTAAAAAAAAACCCCACACTTCATTATATTTCTTCTTAATGAGCATTAGCTTACTCATCTTCATAAATAAAGT
This sequence comes from Anomalospiza imberbis, assembly GCF_031753505.1. Classification (NCBI taxonomy): domain Eukaryota; kingdom Metazoa; phylum Chordata; class Aves; order Passeriformes; family Viduidae; genus Anomalospiza; species Anomalospiza imberbis. The sequence continues at coordinate 100,775,041 of NC_089682.1, read as the reverse complement.
ACTCTACATTGCCAGTAAAGCAGCATTTCCACATGAAAGATAGTTTTATTCATTGCACTGAACATACCTTTCCCTAAAGAATAAAAGGGGAGAAAGATTCCTATGGTTCTTTCTTCTCCCTTTTCATTCTTGCCTGTGTTTACTTTAATCATTTAGAAGCTAAGAAACTCAAGATTAATTCCCTTAGAAACTGAGATTAAATGATGGACAAAGCATGCAGGAAAGTTCTGAATAAATCGCATTCAAGTGAGTAGACCAGAATGGTTGCCTGCAGATTGCTCCTTAATATAATTTCAGCATAATTAAAAAGCAAGGTCACATGCAAACAATTAATGCCAGCAGTGGTGGGACTAGCTCTCAGCAAGATGGCTTCAAATAGATGTTAATTTTTTTGTACTTTATGAAAAAACGTAGTCAAAGTGAATCAAAGGCTAATGAACATTTCTAAAACTGGTGACACTGGGTTCAACCCACATCCAATCACACACACATGTGCTCCGCATACGTACACACATGTGAACACCTAGGCATGCTATGCAATTGTATGAGCATTGACACATATGCACAAGGCTTCCACTAAAAAGGAAAAACAAAACCAATTATTGACCAAAGAAGTAATGAAAACACAGAACACAGTGTGCACAAATTATAGTGGGAGGGGAGATGCCAGTTTCTGTTTATATATATTGAAACAAACTTTTATTTTCCCAAATACTAATTTGGTCCTTTTGTTGAAATGGGTGTGTTTTAAAAAGCTAAAAGTGTCTAAAGTAGAGAAGAAAACAGCTCAGTTAACATGCTGCTGACTTTTACACAAGGCTTAATGGGACATATAAATCACATAAAAGAAGATGAAGAAAAGAAAAGTTAGTGAAAGTTTTCATTTTTATTTCTTTAATTTAAGGAGATCCTTGGAGTTTTTTACATGAGATAGCAGTTTTGAGAATAATCAATTTTCACAACTTGTTTTTCACAGAGTTGCTGAAAGACTTTATTTCTAAAGTTGAGCTCAGACAATGTCCTTCTGTGTGCTCTGGGCAACATATTTACTTTGAAAATGTAGATCATGATATGTTAGGACATAGCTTAATATTTCCCAATAATGAGGCTCTACTCTGCAACTATTATTACTGTCTCAATCAAACAATGGAAAAATAAAAATTTTGAGGACTTTGTCTTTCTTTAACCTTGTAGTAGAAAAATCCATACCAAAATTTATATCAACCCCTTCAGTACAAGGAACTGCATTGTTATCCATTAATGTGGCATCAAATATACAAAAATAAGCACACATTTGTAAAAACTATGTTAAATTTAAGCCACAAAGTTATCTTGCTTACTGAAAGAAAATGCTGGAGTCTCAGGAATGTCAGTGGAAATATTCACAGCCTAAGATGTATTTTTATAATGGGAAAATAAAATAGAAAATTAAATTCTGAAGTGCAGTTTTTCCAGGGAAAGTTTCATTAATTTTACACAAATGTCTTTATTTGTCTTGAATAATGACTAAACCATCCTTTCCAGGAAGAGCATGAATACTGACACATCTTTTTATTGTGACTACAATGTCATAAAACTGATTTATTCAACAGAGAGAGGTAAAAAAACAAAAGAGAAAAGCACAACAAAAATATTGTATTTCTGAGGGGAAAAAGTGGAAAGCAAGAGGCAGTTTTCTCCAGTAAGAAAGACAGCAATTCTGGGTTTGGGATTTCTATGCAGCGTTTGATACAAAGAATTAAGGAAGCTTTTGAAATCTTCTTTTTTGCTCATTTCTTTGTTGATTTGCATGAGGGTTTTTGCAATCCAAAGGGCTTATTTTATTTTCTCCTTATAAACTAATACCACTGATTTTAATTAGTACTGAAATTTTCACCAGTGATTTAGTATTAGTTGTTGATGTTATATAAAACATATGCTTATCTAGTAATGAAAAGGTCATATAGAAAATAATAAAAATGTACAACAACACTTTAAAATGTTATATAAACAGAAGCAACTGTTTCATTTTAATTTCCATAAATTTCTGTTGTAAAAGACTAATACTAAAGGTGTTCACTTAAGTATTCAGGAATGCAAAAAGAGGATTTGAGCCTAACTACTCACAACTGCTGCCTTATTCAAATTAACTTATGTTGAAGGGAGCTGAAACCAAGTATACATCTTAGTTTATCACCCTAACCTGATTTGAAGAGGCAGTGGAGAATGGCTTTCATGTTGTTTATATCATGAAAGTTTCTACTGTACAGCCATTTCCTTCATTTCTGCTGCTGTGAAAGTTCTGCATCTTAAAGACAAGATCAGACAGAGTCCCATGGCTCTGGATAGGAAAAAGGGGCACAGGGAAGGTGCTTAGCTGTCATCAGTAGTGTTTGTGTGAAAATGCCAGATAGAATGACTGGAGCTAATCGAGGAGAAATAATTATTGTCAATCTTACTTTGGACAAATACTGGCAAGAGCTGGTCAAGAACTAGCACATCCAAGTTAAAGAATGCCAGCAAACACATATATTAAAAGACTAAAGAGACAGCATGAGTCTTCAGCATTGCTTTGAAAGGAACAAGCACTTTCAGATGGAAAGTGTTCAGAGTGGACAGTTCAGAAGGAAGCCCAGTACTAAGGTTCTGTTGGCATTATAGAACACACTGAGATGCCCATGAAGTCATATTTTGGCCTGTCAGCCTGTCCCAATCCCCATGGCTCTGCTGGCCATGCTGGGGCTGTGTCCCCAGTGATCTGTCATCCTGTGATGCAATTGATGGCAAGGCTAACTTTTCAGGTTGAACCAACAGTTTCTAACTTTTCCCCATCTATCTGAATTCATCTCTCTTCAACTTTCAGACACCATGCAACCAACATGCTAATATGCATGGCTTATAGGTGTATATGGGTTTAAAAATGAGCTACCATGTAATATTTTTATTGCATTTTTAAGAATACAGTTGCAAAATGACCCAAGCCTTTCATTTTGCTAATACCTTATTACATAGAGAGCACCTTATTGTATAAGAAAATAATAAAATTCCATAATAAAATTCCATTCATGCTTCACATGTATGCCTGTTTACCTGTACCTATATCTAGTTTTAGAACTCATGGAAGGAGCAAAGAAGTTTCGTGCAGCTTGAATTCTTGTCTGACATGAATGCTTGTCAGATAGGTGGGAAGTGAAATCAAAACAGATTCACCAAGCTATACTCTTAGTGTCAACACCTGAATACACATAATATATATATGAGCTATGTAAAAACATCACTATGCTGTAAATACCATGCAATAATATTTTTTTTCTTTTTTGTATTTTTTAGTGAAACCTGGAGAATCTGAATAACTTACTATTAATTCAATCCTGAAAGCATTCAAAAAGCAAGTGTTCTTTAATTTCTTTTTTTTTTTTCACACCTTCAATCATTCACAGTTCTTTTACAGAGTTAAGAACAAAAAGGAGCCTGTATACAGATAATAAAATAAAAAGCATGCTGCTCTGTTACAATTGGAACTTACAGAGCAATAATGGAGATAGCTGCTGAATCATTAATAAAATTAAAGCAGAGTGTAAGACAATACTTTTATAATTAAATTTATTTCAGAAGCAGCATGTTCTCTTAGATGCTATTGATAGGTTTTAAATTATTCTCTGTATTTAAATGTCAAATAAAAAAAAAAAAAAAAAGAAGCAGCAAGTGTTGCATGGGAGTGTTAAAGAGGAGAAGGGAATGTTTACCGCAGCTGCGCGTTACTTTTCACGGCCCCGGTCAGCTCTCGAATGCCCGGCTTGGGCATCTCAGCTTTTCGTCGCGGCCGGGGCTCGCCGCAGTTTCCGGGCGCTTTTGCTGCCGCGCTCCGGGGTGGGCTGTTGGCTGCGCTTCGCCATCGGCGCGAGGGAAGAAACAAAGAGGCAGGGAATTCGTCCAAATCCGTTCACGTGGCGGCTGGATGCTTTATTGGCTGCGAGAGCTGCAGTGGAAAAGCTGCAGCTGCTCCCAGCTTCGCACGGACGCAAATGACCTCGAGCATGCCGAGGAGTGGGATGATATAGGGGAGGGACAGGGTGGAGGGGGAGTCCTCCCGCCCAATGGGTACAGACATCGCAGTGATGACGTGTACTACAGCGACCAATGGGAACACGGCAGGGGCGGACACGAGACTTTGGGGTGAGTGGGACTGCGAGAACGGGGAGAAGGGCACGGAAATCGCAGGAGTAGGGGAAAACTCGGGGGATGCACGAGGGTACAGAGAACTGGAAAACTAACAAAGAAAAAACCCATAATTTGAACCCAAACCCAGGATGCAACAGTTTACATTCAAAATATATGTTTAGCCTGAAGTGCTAGTAAAGCTTCTGCTCTGTGTACCCTCAAAATAACACTATTGATTAAATTAGAATCAGTACATCCTCCTCAATAACCATTCAGTTATCACTGTAATATAATTCAAACACTAATAAACTGACAAAATATCTTCACTGGTTAACTATAAGTAATTTTTAAATTGTTAGAAAAGTGTGAAAATTTTATTTTTTACAGAGAGAAAAATGAATGTCTAAGGGAAAAAGTATCTTTATGCCATTCCCTCAGTGTGTGTTCTAAGTTTTGCTATACTTAAAATCAGACTGAATATGTTCCCTACTAAGGTCAGTTTAAAGACTGCAGTTCTGATATTCTTTCTATGACTTAGTTTATTGATCATAGTACGGCAGTCTAATTTGAGAACTGATATTATTTAAAATGTACTTCATGATTTTGGTCTAATCTGATTCGATTATTTGATCAAATAAGAAAGCAGGTCAAAATTAAAACTTCTAAATGAAAGTGTGGTCCTGTGAAAGAGGCATTTATGCAACTATTATGCTCAGTGAAAAATTAGGTAATACCCTCAAGGGAGCCTATGGGCACCTTTATACAAAGCACCTTAAGTTACCTTCACAGTTTCCAAAACTTCACATACCTGGAGTTATTTTTCTTGCTCTAAGGTCTGGATTCCAGTAGCTGGGCCAAAACTGTGCAGGTCTCCATTTGGTATTATTCCTGGATATCCTAGGGAATGCATGGAGATGGATGCCCACCTCTTGGTAACTGAAAGCTTCATTTGATTTGAGTAACACCTTTGATGACACTGAACATTTTGATCTGGGGTGAAATTTTAGATAACTATATAATTGTGTTGTAGTGGCATGGCAGAGCCATGCATGAGGCTATTGGGCACTACATGGGACAGAAGGGAAATATATGCTATTCCAAGGTAAGAACTGGAAGTAGGCTAGTATAACCTGGGACATTTCAGACACTGCTAATCAGCACCATTTAGGCAACAGAATGGTTCTGGTATTCTGTTAGATATAATGACAGCTTCCACCTCTAAAGAGCTCTTCAGTTTGTTGTACAAATGCATCTAGCTTTATTTAAGAAGACTTAAAACTAGCTACTGGAAGTAATTACAAAGGACTTATGGAGACCAATGCCTTTCTGGAGCAACAATTGGAATCCAGGCAGATTACTATAAGCTTTAGTAGCTATAAGATTCAGTACTTATGTTTGGATAATTAAATTTGGCCCTTGCCTCACACACTGATATTAAAATGTTTATATCCTGAACTTCAAATCAGTTGTAATCATGTGAGAGTTCCTAAGGTAGATTAAACATCTTCATAGGATAATACTGGGGACACATAGAGAGCTAGACCTTTCAAGAAGACTGCTGTCACATCCGTGCAGAATAGCCTAAGACATCTCAAAGAACACTGGGTGTTTAAGTGCAGGCAAAGGAATCAAGTCATAGATGTTTACATCTGAAATATTGTTATTGACTTGTGCTAAGCACATAGAGTCATCTAAAGGAAATCTAAAATAAATTATTTGAATTATGCCTTTGTGAGTCTCACTCTCTCTTTTTACTTAAAGGAAAACACTTCATTATCTTATGTCTGCACATGTAAAGATGGGTGAGATTAATCTTGTTTTCAGTGTGAATGAGACATCATATGCAGAAATGTTGCCAGGTTATGATTTATTTCCACTCCTGTGGTTGATTATTAGTTGCACTAGAAACTCCATGTAAGTAAATGTTGAGATAAATTACCAGTACATAAAACACTTCAGTGAAGGAATAAGGTTAACTATGTTCTTGCTATGTTCTTGCAAGAAATGTGGTTTTATTTTTCATCTGAGTTGTATGAAGACAATTTAAGACACTAATGAAAAGGCAGACCTTGAAGAGTTTAAGGAAAGAATGAAATACATGCTCTTCTCAGAAAGGTAACAGTAACGGACATAATAAATGCAGGGGAATCAGTGCTCAGCGATAAGGAGCAAGGACTGGATACTGTCATGTCTGAGACAACATTTTGTAGAGCTGTATTTGACAAGACCAACTCAGTAGCTAAATTCATGTAAGAGGAAACATTGAAGATTTAGTAGCAGGAATAAATGTTAATGTACTATATGGATGGCTTATATTTTTTCTTCAGCTTTTCTTTTGTTATAAAGCCCTCATGCAAATTATTTGTGAAATAGACTTTCCAATCTTGAATGTTCTTCTGCAGAAATATGCAATTTCATTTCTCATTTTAAATTGCTTTTTATAAATTTAGTTCTGTTGGTGAATTTGCCTGAGCTGAACATCTTTAATATTTTTTCTGTAAAAGTTCTTATACAAAATATTGACTTAATTAAATGATTAGTTGTCTCCAATAACTTCAACTGTGCTTATTCTTTCTTTCTTTGGAGAATTTATTAGAAATTGTTACAAAGTGGCACTTGAATTTCTTTTTAGATATAGTTTTTAATTTCAATAGATTACATTTATTTCAAATATTTTTGAAAGTATATCTGGTTCTTTTTTCTGCAATTTGTTATCATATATTGTGAAAATTTTTTGAGATCTTTGAGAATTTTATAAAGTAAAAATATGTTTTAAGTAGGACATTTCAACAGAAGGGGAGGTTTGACTAGTCCTTAGAGAATTATAATTGGAGAATCATTGGAAATAGAAAATATTGATGGTTTTAAACCATCAAGGATCCTGGACTGAAAGGAAGAAAAACTTATTTTTTTTCAGAATTGTTGGTCCTTTTTTTTTTGTTTTACTCTTCTGTTGAAATCACATACAAAATAAAACAACTCATGTATGAATGAATAGATATGCTTCCTGTATATAAACTAATCCACTTAGAAAACTAAAGTGTATCTGAAGACAACAGTCCAAAGATAGGTGTATATCATTTAAAGACATCTTTCTTTCATCTTTTGATTCTAAAACTATGCACTGTTACCAAAGTCATTCTATGGGAGTTTTATGCAAAATCTCAAAAAATGTTATTTTTGGGCTTTCCACTTCAGTTTCCACTCAATCATGCATGAATGAGGCACTGATGGGCCTCATTCATGATGAGCACACTGGTACTGCAGTGCCATGCTATGGAGCACAAGAGCTTGGAAAAGTTTGGAATACTGTTCTGTTAGCTTGGATGTAATATCAGATTTATATAATGCCCTGACTTCCACCTTGGTGACAATTTGATTATCAAAGGTCGAGACCACATCTGTCTGAAGACATATCCAAACACACAGCTTAGTAATACTGCCCAAACATCAGCCAAAACCCATTTCTAGTTCGGCATGGATGTCTAAAAAAGAAATAACTTCTTCAGGTGTAATGACTAAAATTTACTTCAAATATCATACCACAAGCAAAATGCATGGAAAATCTCTTATTTATTTTACTGCCAGGGTTCTTGGAAATCCTAGTCATACTGTGCTGCAAGTTATAAACATGGACATGCTTCCTTGTGTGCATCTCTTCATCCAGACCATGGAACAGGGACAGGGAACTCTCCATGTTTTCCTCAGAAACAGATTGCACACCAGTTCCTATCCCAGTAGAGACTACAGCAGAATCAGCCTAACAATACCAAACTCATTTATTGCCTGTGATTCTTTGTATTCTTGGCATTGTTGTTTCGATTCAAATTATTTATTGAGTAGCCCAAAGGGGATTAGCAGTTGGGCACTAGGTATATGTTTTCCTATGTTTCTAGTGACTGAAGAGCTCTCTCTTTTTTTTGATGGCACAGTAAATTGCATAAGGATATTTTAATAAAAGGAGCCTGAAGTGTAAGATACAAAAAATTCCTCCTTTCATTCTCAGGAAATATATATTCAGAAAAAAAACCAACCAAACAAACAAACAGACCAAAGCAGCAAATCCCTCCTCACCACATACTTAAAATATGTTTCCTTTTATCAGATTATATCTATAAAGAAAAAACTTAATAAATAAATGTTCTGACACATTTGTCACTCATAGTAAGTAACTGATAAATCCCCTTAGGGATCAACAGAATTGAAGTGGTTTTCTAGTTTCAGTCACTTGGTGAGAGGGGAGAAAAAAAAGCCTCAGAAAGACTGCTTCTTTTCAAGGATTTGCTTTCTTCTATTGATTCTGAGAAGGTATTTTTGCTCAATGTGTCAGCTTCTTTTAGGGGGGTTTCAGGAATTAATTACTTAAATGATATTTCTATTTATTTCATACTACTATTATCTGGTGTGAATAAAGAAATGATATTTCAATTTATTTCATACTACTATTATGTGGTGTGAATAAAGATCTATCTTTCTTTACTGCAGTGCAAGAGAAATGAAAGCTCTATAAGCCATTTTGAGTTTGTTTTCAAGTCATATAGTAACAGGACATTTTGCAGTCTACCGGGAGACAGACAATCTGCTCATATTCCCCATAAATGAACAGAGTGATCTTTAGGAACTCCTGGGTTACCATGGATACCATGTATTTTAAGTCACATTGTTTCTGAATTAAAAATCAGTTTTCGAAATTGTTAAACATAACAGAAGCATAGATTTTGTTCTCCGTTTTGTTATATTTTTCTCATTTTTTCTGCCATAAAAGGCATAGTAATACTAAAGGTAGGAAAAAAATTGCTACTCACCGGCAATCATTTACAACTTGGATCTTCATCAGCTGAGCTGTCTTCTTTAGTTCCTGAGTGATAATGATTTCATTTTATGCAATTTTACTTTGGACTACTAAAGGTTACTATGGAAACCTCAACTCCTTTTCCCTCTTCACATTCTTTGAACAGGTAGTAAGTCTTGCTATGTGGGGAAAGTGACACTGAAAGATTTCTTGAAAATCAGCTCCAAATTGCTTTTGCCATTCATAAGTCAATGTGAAACTAAGATTTTTCAGACAGTCTGGTAGAAGTACAAAATATTTTAAAAAAACAAAAAGTTTGAATCTTTAATATCTGCCAAACTTCTAGTTTTTGACTCACTGAAATGTCATTTTTACTTGATTAGAATGGTGAATATAAATGATTCCAGCATTAGTCAACATAATAAAGTGGTGCAGGATTTATTCCCACATGGTTGCTCTTGTTTTCAGTTTTTTTTTAAATTTTTAAACCCTGGAACTGATGAAGCTTTTTTATTTTCTTTTGATTCTTCTGCATAAATCATGTTAAATTAATTTTTAAAACACAAACAATGTGTAGAGTTAGATAGTTTCAGCACCTCCAATTTACTTCTAACATTGTCATTAGTTTTTGATCCAGAATTCACAATGTCTAATCAGAACATCTTAGTGGGTTTCTGTGGCAAGCACATTTCTCTCTCTTCAGGATTTTTCATAGAGGTGCACAGAGAGAAAGAAAGAGAAAACAATTTCTATTTCTGCTCCTTGTTTTTCCTATGTGGAATATATTTGGAGAATTGTTTACCTAGGGTGATTGCTTGATTGGATTCTAGTGAGAATTGTTTGCACTTGATGGCAAATCAAATCCACCTGTCTGGACTCTCGAGAGACGGTCACGAGTTGTGACTTAGTTAGATATGGTAGTTAGAACAAGTAGGTTTGTAGTTTTAATATCTTCCTTTTTATAGTATATGAATATATTATAGTATAGTTATCATAAAGAAATCATTCAACCTTCTGAACTGGATTTGGACGTCATCATTTCTTTCCACTGTAGGTTTCTAATTTGTCTTAACCTAAAATTCAGTTCATAATTTAGAATATTTAAGCATTTACTTTCAGGCCAGCCTGTAATTTGGCCATCAAATTTAATTCTTTATATATTACAATCTAGTTCTGTGCCCCATCTCTAAGCAAGCAAGCCAGCTAATGATCTTGGGCTCATACTTGTTTATATTTCTTTTTGGTCATGTAGAAAAAAAAAATCTATAATTTTGCTTCTTGTCTTGATTCTTCTGGGTCTTACTCTTTACTTGGGTTTATCTGCTTTGATTGGAAAACTTACAATACCAAAATTAAACAACACAGAAACAAAGCCAGTAACAAATCTTTGACAGTCATTCCTATATACAAATATAGGAATATACAAATTTTGACTACCAGAATTTAATTTAGTATTTTTAAAATATTTTAATTAGGCATTAATAAATACTTTAATTGACTTTTTAATTTGCATTCAAAATGGAATTGAATGGCAGAAGAGACCAGAACCTCCTTTGCCAAGACCAGATGTCACATTGCTCGTTTCTCAAATTTACTTGAGCAATATCCAAATATAAATCATTTTGTTCTGCTACATCAAAAATTTCTCTTTCTTCATCAAAATCAACAAACACTACATTCAAATATATGTCTTATGTTTTCTGTTCATTCTGTCTAGTAAGCCAAATGTAAAATTTTTGTTAATATTGGAATGACAGTTTTTTAAATGGGCATTCAGATTTGGGGAAGTTTTTTGAGACATGAAAATTCCAGGCACATTTTTCTCCACTCTTTTTTCCCAATTTTATTGAAAGTACAATTTCAAAACCAATATAAATCATTATCTTCTATATTTAAGTAGTTTCTATTTTCCCCTTTTTGACCTGCCAGAAAACCAAATACTGATATGTGTGCAGGCAAATAAGCTCTTTCTCTAATGTCAATTCAATTTCCTCTTTCATTAACTCTTTTTTTTGATGATTTGCTTTTTAAAAGATATCTAAATAGCATAATTTAAAACTTCGTAACCAAAACCAGTAGAATGGTCCTCTTTTGTTTTGTATTTTTTTCTATACCCCAAATAAATTCTGGTATGCCATCTACTCTTAGAAGTTTAAAAAAGTCCATACATGGCAGCTGAGGTTCTCTAAAATGATTAATGTTTTGATAAGAACACCACAGCACATCAACACAATTCACATGACACATAAAAAGCCTTGTAAGAGCACTGCTGCATCAAGTTTCCTGACCTTTGATTATTAGCTATAAAATGTTATAAGACACTTTATTTACAGGAAGTCCTAAGTTTTTAGTTGTGTTTTTAGAACAGATTCAGTCATGAATTTAAGAAGCACCATTATATAAAGAAGAATGTAAGTATTACATAGTTTTTAATACAATGATACTAACACTATAGGCAATAAAAATTGGTGGACTTCACAGTGGCAACATTATGGTTACAATTGTACTTGATGATCTTACAGGACCTTTCCAACTGAAATTATCTATAATTCTATAAAAAAAAATATTTTACTGGATTTTGTATATTATCAAGTGTCCCATCAGCCCCCCTACCCCACTAACTCTTGTATGTTTACATAGTCATATACAAATCAATTTAATTAAAAAAGTAGGTCTAAGAAATCTGAGGAGATAAAATACGTTGAGATGTTTGAATTTTGGTCTAAAAAGATTAGTTACTTACATTTAACCCTCGTCTCACTTCAAAATAATTTCCATATATTGTAATGCTGTCTGAAAATATATCATATAGCTTAAATTAATTCACTTAGAATTGAAGCTGAGGAAGAAGACAACTGTGAGATGTGGAGAAAATCACAATAAGATCAGATCTTCATTAAACTCAGGATTTATGTGACAGATTCCTTGACAGTCATAAAGTTTTTGTAACCAATAATTTTCTGCCTGTTTTTTTTTTTTTTTTTAATAATAGTGAAATAATTTAGTAGATACCATCTATGTTCAATAGATTCTAGTCAATACCAGTAGTTACAGCAACAGGTAATCAATATTATCTGCAATATTTTCTTTCTGTAGGTCTAAATATTGGTAGTAACTTTGAATACCAGAAGATAGGAGTTTATGATGCAGCTGATGTCTACATTTTCCATATCAGTTTTCTAGTTAAGTCACTCACCTGTGCTGGCCTATGTTAAGAAGAAAAACTGTCACCAACAAGTGTTGGGCACTGGTTGGAGAAATTCCACAGCTCCTCCTTCTGCTACTGGCATGAGGAATGAAATCTTCTAGAGAAGGAAAGAAAGACAAAGAATTCTATGGATCGAGCATATATTTAGCATCTAATAGAGTATTTCACAATAGGGAATGACAGACCTGGAGGTCCTAGGCTGCCTTTGCATTTTAAGTTAGAATGAAACTACCAGTAGTAAGGGTACAGGATCAAGACCACATCACTAACTGCCAAAGTGTGGATCAGCACCTGATGACAAAGAGTATTTTTTTTCCTAGTCATGGTAGTTGTGAACATCTTTGCTTACAGTTATTAATTTAAAGTAGCTGGGCTGAACATGTGAAGATTGCAAAAAGCTTCTTCTTTTGGTCCTAGAGAATAATAATAATTAAAAAAAAAAAAAACCAAACCAACCAAACCAGCCAAAACAAACTAAAAAAAGGCCAAAATGGAAATTAATGTGGTCCACTACATGAAGCGCTTTTCCTAAGGTGGTTCTTTCTCCCCGTATTGGATTTCTGCATTTGAATTTTACTGCCTGGTTGTCTGATTCCTGACCATTATGAAAGGAAAAGTGTAGGTCTACCTGAAAAAGCCTGCATGATCTTCAGTTACCATTTTTAAAAGCATCCCATTATGTAGGTCACATACAGTTATTTTTATTACTTTTGACAAGTCTTTCAGTTTTCATCATTAGTACACCTTTTGCTATAAGGATATTGATCCAAGAAACCACTTCCATACTCCCTTCAATTGTTATTTTGCTACATATTCTGTTTGAAGTCACCAACATTAGATAAAACAATGTCTGTGCTCATTAAATGCCACTATAAGAAAGAAACCAAAAATTACTTTTAAAGTAATTGTCTCTCCCAGCTAGTTAATCTTTAGTTGAATGTAGAGACTGTCATTGTGGGTGTAAATTCTTAATGTCTACCTTAAAAATATGTAAGAGATTTACAGATGTCATTACAGTGATGGCTGGTATAGAAATTCATGGGATAGATGACATTATGGATGGCAATTCGTGGAGTATATTGGTCTTTAATGAGAATTTGATTAAGGAACACACTGAACTCTTGCTGCAAGTTCTTTCTGAACTGTTTACCTCCTGTGGCAATGTTTCAGTAAAGAGGGCAAGCTGATGGAAGATCTCTTGCAGCTCAGTGGTAATCAATACAGGGAGAAAACAGCTCAAGAGAAATTTGAAATAACTGACAGAGGGTTGAAGGAATTAGATGATATGAAATCATAGAAACAGATGGAAGAGGGCGAAAGCGTAATGGAATGAAAAACCTTTAAATTCTCATTACAAAGAAATGAAAGATCAGTATGATTATAGACAAATATTATTCAGTTGCTTTTGTTCAATCTGACTTGACACATTATGAATGACATTTATTCAACCCTCTGCTGTCTTTTCAACCACAAAATTCATATAGATTTCAGTGCATTTATTGATATTCTTTCTCTTTCAATGTTGTAATTACAGTCATTAACTTACTCCTGGGAAATGGTGAAATGCTGCTCCATAAATACGTGCAAGTGGAGATTTGCTTTGAAGTTGGACTACTGACTATCCAGGATACTTTGTTTTACTGCTCATACATGTGGGCAGATCTTCCCCTTAAGAGCTTCATATGAATCCATGCTATAACCTTGCCCTGTTACGAAGACTAAACCTTAGAAACAATGTTTTACGTATATCAAGTGGGCTTTTTACCTTTTGACATTCTTCCCAGCTAAAATTTTGGAAAAAAATATGCATAATTTCTCTCTAACATTTCTCATTTTCTCCCCAGATTATCTCAGACTGATAAACTGCTTAAAGTACAGAATTCACAATATCTTTGATAGGCAGTTATTTTGTAATCTTAAAATATTAATTTAGCTAAGGCATTTTATACAAACTAGATGAAAAAATGAAAATAATATTGCCATGATGAAGTGTAGTTTTATGTAGAAACTCGAAAGTTATCACAATCCTTCTCTAATAGTTTTGAAAATAAAATACGAAAGCTGGTTTTCCCAGGCAAAGAATAACATAATTTTGAAAAATTGCATAAGTTTTACTGATAATGGTTTTCTGACAATGCTAACATTTCTTTCTTCTCCTCTTCTATTTTTTTCCCTTAATATTCTATTCTTTTTTTTTATCCTTCCTATCCTTTCACCAGAGTATTTTCTGCTCTTCATGAGAATTTCTTAGTAAAACATTGGAAGAAGGCTCTAAATGTTTTGAAGGTTTTGGAGAGTTTCTAAATGACATATAGATTACATATCAAGTTATCACTGCAAAGATTTTTTATGTTTCCCTTATATTATTTAGACACATACAATATTAAAGCTACTTTTGGTCTGCTGACACAGTGATGCTGAAATTGAAAAAAAATGAAAAAGGATGCACTGCCTTCTAGCATTAAAAAAATCCTAAAATAAGGATCTATCTTTTGTAATTTTCTTCTCCAAGAGTCTCTGCTCAGGAATTCTCTGTTAACAGATGTATATAATAATAAGTGAAGCTCAGCATAACCTTTCTTCATAACCTCTGCTACAATATTTTGTGGCTCTTAGAAATTTGACTATATCTGTTGTAAGGATCTAAAGTCTTTCACTAATATGGTACAATTGTGTAATTGTGGCTCAGACTTCCAATAAAATTGGTAAGCAGTGAGAACAAGATGTAAAAATACTTGTTCAGACATAAGAAACATAAAAGTTCAGATAGATGTGGAACTTTTGAGGAAATGTGCATTAAACACAGTATCACCATCCAGTCAAAATTAGCACACTGTATTCAACATTGCTTTGGCCTCATTTGGAGTACTGTGTGCAGTTCTGGTCCTCATAATTTGAGAAGGATCTGAAGGTCTTTGCATGCATTCAGAGAAAGGAAACAAAGCTGGTGAAAGTCCTCACTCTTGTGAGGAGTGGATGAGGAGTCTGGGTTTGTCTGTTTTGAAGAAAAGGAGGCAGAGAGCTGATCTTACTGTTTTCTACAGCTACCTGAGGAGAAGAAGTGAAGGGAGAGATGCTAACCTCTTCTCCCTGAAATCCAGTGACAAGATGCACAAGAAAGGTTTGTTCAAAGCTATGCCAGGACAAGTTCAGACTGGATACAGGGAAGCATTAGGAGAAGGTGGTCAAATATTGCAGACTTCCTTGAGGAACTGGTCAATGCCCAAAGCCACTGTTCAAGAGACATTTGGATAATACCGTTAACATTAACTTTTGGTCAGCCTTGAATAGCTCAGGTAATTGTACTGGAGGATCATTGTAGGCCCCTTCAAATCAAATCAGTCTATTCTATTTCCTTCTATGCAGAAACTTAATGACTCAAGAGGAAAAATATTACTTTGAAAAGGTATGAAATCCTGATAGGAAAAACACAGAATTATCATTCCATTGTTAGTAAAATCACTGGGTGGTCAGTAATCAGCTGATGTATATAAATACATAAATATATATTAATATGTAAACCTGCTGTATATAATGCCATTTGAGATTAAACCTGGTCAAAAGTCTCATAACTACAGATTTACTATGCCATTCTTCATGTTTTCAATGTATAATTAACATTATTGAATGAAAAATGCACATAATAATGAAGTTGATTTGAAATCAGGAAAATTGAATTGGCATTATGCCAACCTAGAACTTCATTGCATTATGCTTTTGAGTTCTATTTACTGTACTTTAAATAAGATTAGCTTGCTGGTGGTTGGATAGATACTGCATATAAAAATCATTTGTGGGAAGGCAAGCAGCAAGCACTACTTTGTGGTACATAAAGTAGGGTAATTTATAAGAACTAAAGTCAGATAACCACTGACAACCACTGTGATTTAAGCCTGGCTTCCTAGGCTTACTATGCCATTTTAATTTCTTCCTTCTATCCCATATATTTTGAATTCCAGTTTCAAACATATCTTACACTGGATATGAGATCACAAAGAGAAATAAATTTCTATATGTTTTGTATATTATTGGTGACCATGTAGGCAAGACTGTTATATGTGTAAGTATTCTGGAGGCTTTTAAAATTCAGATTTTACTAAATCCAAATTATTAAAGGATACAGTAATTATATATACATTTTATATATAGAGTTGAAATATATATATATCAGCAGTGATCATTTCTAGAGGTTAAAAAGATTGCTGTGGAACTTGTAGAACTGTGAAAACAAAATAAGAATAAAAATCAATTGGGGAAAAGCTTTCTTTTCTTAATTAATTTAAAATTTGGGGAACTTTCACGTGCTATTAAAGTACCTTTATCTTTAAAATTTGGGGATGAATTTTTGGTGTTTTGACCTTTAAGGCACTTGCCTTGCAATTGCCTTGCTTGGCACTTGACAAGCAATTTACAGATGCCATTTTTTTGTGCGCTGTGGCTCAAATGAGCCCTTATCAATTAAATCTTTTTCTTAGAATCTGAGAGTTATATTTCTTATAGAGACATTCTTAGAACATAGAGTGTGTGTGTGTGTGTCACAAAAGAGCTCTCGGTTACTTATTGGAATTGCAAAGATGCAACTCTTTAGAAAAAAGAGTCTAAATTCCTGCTATATTACCTGCAGTCTAGTTTTACAGAGAAACTTTGTTTTAAAAGCCAAATGAAGCAAACAATATTTCAAGGACCCATCATTCTATGGCAACTTACCCAGCTAGTATGATATCAAACAAGTTTTTCTGAATTTTCAGCTTCACATTTGTGACTTCTCTTTTTAAAGTATTATTTTTTCCACCACATGAAAAAGAATGGGTCTAAAGTCTGCCTTCAGTTTCAAGAAGGCAATTTAGCAAACAATTTTCATCTTTTTGAACAAATACTAAGAACTATCAAAAGCTTTTGTTCCTAAGAACAAAAATCACCCATGTGAGAGACTTTCAGATATTTTTGGAGTTTTCAGCTTTTACTTTAACTGCTTCAGTGTAAATGACTCAACTCACTAAGTCTCTAGGTTTTTGAGTTTTTTGGGGGTTTTTTTAATAACTTAATCTTAATAGACTCTATGTAGACTCATGCTTTTGTAGGCATGAAAAGCAAATAATTAAGAAAAAAGGGAAATTGGAGTGACAGAATTAGTTGGCTATGTGCAGAAATTCTTAGAAGAAAATTATTTACAAGAAATTAATATATAAAGTGAAATTAATCCAGTTAAACAGATGGAGAAAAAGCTGGAGAGTGGTAAAAGAGTTACAAAAGATGGAGGGTGGTGAAAGAGTTACAAAAACAGATAGTAAATCTAAACAACTTCTTTTAAAAAGCTTCACCTGAAAATCTGGAAGCATCTAATGAAAAAATAGTAATAAATAAAACAACAACAAAATGGTCATCTTAACCCACTGAAGAGTGGTACTCTAGGTGGTACTCTAGCTTGCAAAAATACACATTCCCATTTCTTCTTCGCATTCTTACTTTAAGTAAATAGTGGTAGAGAAGAAATAAGTATCAAAGCAAAATATTTTTGAAATAACTTCTGTTAGATACTATTATTCTAAACCTATTTGTCACTTCTGTATGTACTTTATTAACCTTGCTCTAATGTTTTTTTCTCTACAGCTGCCTCAAGTCTAGACAATGTGCTTGATATAACCTATTATACAGGAAGAATTTTTTCACTTTCCACATAGACATCCAGAACATGGTTTTAGAAATGTCCAGAGCATATTTCATACCAAAAAAATCCAAAATATCTGCAAAGGAAAGCACTTGAAAGTAGAGAAAAAGAATTCCAAATGTTTTTGGAATGTGGTAAAGATCATCTGGGTTTTTTTGCACATAGTTCTATGAAAGTGAATTCTAACTCCCATCATGCTCTTGTATTCTGTTTCCAGCTTCCTCACATTGCCTTTTATTCCCACAGCTGAATTTTGCTTAGTGGGAGCCTTTAAAAAACTGTTCTCCTGTTCAAGATCACACCTATTGCTCCAGACAAAAAGAAAAAAAACTCTGATTTAATAGTGATATTTAGAGTATGGAAATTCCACTGTCCTTCTCCTTAACCTCTCTTTGTCAGTCCTGCAAAGGTCCCTCAAGAATTTTTAAGTTTTGTTATAGAAATGGATAGATTTTTAAAAAAAAATTCAAAAATAAATGTTTGAGTAAATTTTTATCTATATTATGCTGTAATCTTACAAGTATAATGCAGGAGATGCCTTTTATGTCCTTCAAAAATGAGCCCCAAAGACAATATTCTCGGTCTATTCCTCATTCTCTGAATAGTTTAATATAATTTTTCAAGTCATTCTAAACCTTACCTTTAAACCACTCTACTCTTCAAAATATTTTTGCTTCATACGGGTGAAATAGGACATGACATAAATAAACATTTTATGTTTCTCCATTTCTTGTCATTTATGTGTCACATCAATAAAAAGAACCCTCCTGAGAAACTAATTTTTGTTCTGGAAAGGACTGTTATGCTCTGTCTTCGTCTGCTGTATACAATGCTAGCACATAAAATTTTCAAAGCATAAGAAATCTAATCCTTTGACAAACATAAAAATAATTAAAAAACAAAAATAAAGAAGTTAAGAAAAAATTGAATATACAATATACCCTGAATTAAAAAAATAAAGCTGGAGCAGATGATACGAAGAGATTTGTCTTAATAAATTGCCGTCTTTTTAATATAAAATAAATATCCTACTTCAGGAAGGACTTGTCTCTATGAGCCTACTCATTTATGAGACTCCATTCTTTATTTGCACTGATTATGTGAATAGCTTCTGTTGATATTTTAGGGTTTATTCAATCATTCTAGCCAAACTAGTAAAATATGAGGGCATTTTTTCAGTCTAAGAAGTGTCTCCAAAACAAAATTATCTGTCACAACCCTCTATCATTTATGGATATTGAATCTCACAAAAAGTTTATATTCATCTGCTCCAAAAAAGCTGAATACATTAACTATTATATATTTTTCAGCAGCTACGTCCATACAGCCAACTGGCTCTTACCACTAGGTAGACAGAAGAAAATCTTCTTCATTTTGCATTCCTCATTGCAGGATCATATCCCAAACCTTAGCTAGTCTTTTGGCCTTCAGCAATCTTAAGAATGTCACAGAATACCAGCAGGAAATGGGATTTAGGATTAACTCTGAGAAATTCCTACCTGGCAGTACTTTCAAGCTGCTACAGCAACAAATAGCACTGCTATCCTATAGGCCGCTATTGTTGCAAATAAGCAGCAGCAGCAGCTTGTATTCAGCAGCTTGCTGCCAGCCAGCTCCAGTTGGCTGAAGTGCTTCTGCAGCTGTTTTCACAACAGCATGAACAGTTATCCCACCCCAGCTGCACCAAGGAGGAAATGGCAGCAACTTAAATCAGCTGCTGCTGAAGGGTCTTGGATATGCTTTACTTGCTAATAAACCATTGATACGTCCATAAAATAATTATCATGTCTTCTGCAATCTTCCCTAGCTGATGCAGCCTAGGAAATAGGTCAAAAAAAGAAATAGTTAGGACTAAAAGAAGGAAGATTTTACCTACTGAATGTAATTATTTGATCCTATCAATGTATTTATTGGGAGTAACTTGGCCTGTTTGAAAGTTGCAGTCATATCAGCACAGGTTGCTAGCAGTAGTGGTTTTGGCTGGGATAGCATTAAGGTTTTAATTGTTGCATTTATGGTGTTTGCTTTGAATTGTTGATAAGAACAGTGTTGGCAATATAGAGATGTTTGTTATTACTGTGCAGTGCTCACAGAGAGTTAAGGCCTTTTCTACTTCTCACTGTCCCTTGTCACCTAGTAGGCTGAGGGTGACAAGAAGCCTTGAGGCAACACAGATGGGACAGCTGACCCCAACTGGCCAAAGGGATGTTGCATAACATCTGGCATCATGCTCAGATATAAGAGCTAGGAGATGAAAGAGGAAGGGAGGACATTTGGAGGGATGGTGTTTATCCTCCCAAGTCACCATTACAGGTGAAGGAGCCCTGCTTTCTAGAGATGGCTGATCACTTTTCTGCCTACAGGAAACAGAGAATGAATTTCTTATTTTGCTTTTGTTTGCATTCATTGCTTTTACTTTACTTATTAAATTGTCTTTCTTTTAACCCAATATTTTACTCACTCAATATTTTTACTCTTCTGATTCTCTTCCTCATCCTACTGTAAAAGGGAGTAAATGAGAAGCTGTGTGGGGCTAAAATGATGTCCAGTATTGTTAAACTATAACACCAGCCCTTTACCCAAGAGAGATTATGGTAGTAGCTTATTATTCAAAAAAGATATTAATAATAAATAGAAATTGTAAATGAGGCATGGCTTCTATCCTGATCCCTCCCCACAAACAGAATATTTTGGAACTTACTTGTCAACTATCTGTGCAAATGTGGAGCACACCTTCAGGAACTCAAAATCAGCTCTGCTCTGTAAGCTCTGTACTGTGTTGTAGGTTGGGTTTGTTTAGTCAGTTATATTAATGTTAGTTAGGTTTGTTCCTTGTACTCACCCATTGTTCCCCTCACAGTGGTTTGCTCCAAGTTGTTTACCCTGAGATTTCCCGCCACTCGGATCCACAGTTAACTGTCAATCTTCTAATTTCTCCCTGTTTTCTCCTTATTTGGTCCAATCAGTCAGGTTTGTTTGTTGCATCCCAGGTTTGGGTTCACATAATAGGTTTTTTCTTTGTTAGTTTTCCAGTTCTTTGTACCCTCGTGCATCCCCCGAGACTTCCCCTACTCCTGTGGTTTCCGTGCCCGTCTTCCCGTTCTCGTGGTCCCACTCACCCCAAAGTCTCGTGTCCGCCCCTGCCGTGTTCCCATTGGTCGCTGTAGTACACGTCATCACCGCGATGTCTGTACCCATTGGGCGGGAGGGCTCCCCATCCGCCCTGTCCCTTCCCTATATCACCCCACTCCTCGGCATGCTCGAGGCCATTTGCGGCCGTGCGAAGCTGGGATCGGCTGCAGCCTTTCCATCGCAGCTCTCGCAGCCAATAAAGCATCCAGCCGCCACGCGGACGGATTTGGACGAATTCCCTGCCTCTTTGTTTCTTCCCTCGCGCCTACGGCAAAGCGCAGCCAACAGCCCACCCCGGAGCGCGACAGCAAAAGCGCCCGGAAACTGCGGCGAGCCCCGGCCGCGACGAAAAGCTGAGAAGCCCAAGCCGGGCATTCGGGAGCTGATCGGGGCAGACAAAGTAAAGAGCAGCCGCGTTTGTTCACTCCCTGTGGATTGTCAATCCTGTCTTTCATTTGTCCCCATTGGGTGAGACAGGTTTACATCCCTGTCCGCCCACCCCCTATTTAATCTCCTGCCATCCTTTGCTCCCTGGCATTTTGGCAATCCCTCCGAGAGCATTTTGTTTCTACCACACATGGGGGAATAAAACTCCTTGGGCTCTCTTGTCTCTTCGTCTCCTCTCAGCGTGTGAAGCTACCAAAGCTGTGTAACCCACGCTGCAGCACTCAGCACTAGCAGGGTGGCAGATGCCATACCCCTAGAGTGCCCACTCACGTGGTGGCCACCCTGCCTCACATGGGCAGTGCTAGCCGGCGCATCTCGTCTGCTTGAGGTCGTGGCAGGTAGCCGCCACAGTACTGATCTTGCTAGAGACCTCCAATACTTCTGCAGGAACAAAGCAGGTAAAGCTCATATTGAATAAGCCCGGTTCCTCCTCAGAACACAATATATTTTCAGCACACTCGCTCCAAGATTTACCAAGAAGAAAAAGCAGAAAATTACTTATAGGAAAAGGAACCATATATAGATAATCCAAGAGAAAACAGGCTATGATGTTAAATTATCATATATTTAGTATCAGCACATAGTATCAGTATTAACAACAGTCCTATAGTACATTAATGGATTCTAGCTTAATTTTGTTATCATGTATTTGGATTTTTGATGTCATACTGAACTATTCTATAAAATGATTTTGGATATGAATCCACATTAATCAAAAGCATGAAATTTAAAGTTCTCCTTAACTCAGCATTTCTGAGTGACTGTACCAATGAACTAATTCATCTAAAAATGTAAGAATGCAAGATCATGGGATAGATTGTGCAACATCTCTAACTTAACTAGTTTTACTCAATTCCATGAATAACAATGGTAAGTTTAATTTTAAATAATTTCTTCCTTGTATTTGTGTATATAAAGTACAAATAACAAATAGTTATTGGTGTGCACACTGATGGAATAGGAACACTTTAAAAGTCTTACTTATTTAAAGGTAGAGGGCAGCAGTGTATTACTGCTGCTTTCTTTTCCAGACACTTTAAGGTCAAGGACTGAGACTAATAGATAAAGGAGTCTCCATGACTCTGATTTTATTTACTCTGTTTTCCTGACAGCAGGAGTATAGGCTATCCATTGTTTTCCTGATAAGAGATCTCCTTAAAAGCTGAGAGTAGATATGTTTTGGTATTGATGACCTGACGACTTCAATGTCAATAGCACATGACAGTTTATCTTCTTTATTCTGCTATCCTTTCGGTTGCCACACATCCACATAGTCTGCCATTATCTGCCTATATATTTTTTATTATTTCTTTTGCATATGTCTGCAATCTAAATTGCAAGATAATTAAGTTTACTGGCACTTGTGATGTCCTCCTGGCTGTGAGAACTATGCAGCTGAATTCTTATGTTACATTAAAATTTACACAAGACCAGACATGAAGTTAAATTAAGTATTTGAGAACTCTTCAATAAAATTACCCATTTATTTGATTTTCACCTGTGCCAGTCAAACCTGAGTACTATCCAGAGAACATCATGGCCTGTAGACTTTCCCAATAAGAAAGTCTAAGAAAGGCACGCCTTTTCTGCAGGAGTGCCTCTATGGACTGTATGGATACCAGCTGTGTCATGAATTTTGTCCTCATGTCTGAAGAACACTTATTGCTCATAGCTGTGTACAAACTTGATGTAACCGTCAATCAATATGAGGACCTGTATAACACTGACAATGGAACTCAATACATTTCCATTTACTTTTGTTTTGCCCAACACATCTGCTTAGGAATAATCCATGACAAGCAAACCTGGGACTTTGATAACCTACTTAAGTATGATAGAGAAGTTCCACTGAAACAGATGTTGGTGTTATCATGCACTGTTAAATGAACTGCTTAGCATTTAAATCTTTGATTAATTATTTACAGTTAAAGACACTTGACTGTAGATACTGAGTGTTGAAAAGAAAAACAATACTGACTCACTAGTTGTTACTGTTAGCTCTCTGAGCTTAGTGAGAAATTCTTCATATACTGAGCAGGAATGCGTGTAAAACATTTTGATAAAGGTCTTAGAGATGTCATACAGGGCATGGTATTGACAGTGAAAAGTTCACAAAACTTACAATAACTTTGAATCTGTTTTGATTAATTTTTCTTTGCAGTCAGTTGTCACCCATTCATAGATGTTATAGTATGAGGAGAAGATTCAGCAGGACTTTGAAAGTTCTATGAAAGACAGTGTGAAACAGTATTAGAAGAAAAATATTAAGAACCATTAAAAATACCCTTTTTCTACCTCTCTACCCCCCACTTCATATCAAAACTTGCAACCTGAATACAGAGGAACTTTTGTGGCAAAAGATAGCATGACAGGGAATTGTTTAATAAAGTGTTCAGATGTGTCAAAAGACTGTCTGATATCTAAACACAGTCATATTGCTTCTGATACACTTTGTAGTAATAAAAATAAATTAGCATTAATGATTATTTCAAGTTACAAATAGCTGCTAGTCAAAGTTTTATATAGAATTTTCCATACATGCTGTCTCTTTTTTTTTCTTGCTTTATATAGCATTTTAAAATTTTCCTTTATAGATCATGTACTGACACTTGAGACATGCTGTCATGTCAGAAAGCATATTGTACTATATCACTTTTAATTACAAATTTTTCAAAAACATGAGATTCTGTCTTTCAGATGGTATAAATCACTCTAGTCCTACCAGCTGCAAAGCTGATCCAGGGTGTGAATATTTAAATTTTTTATGTTAGAAGTGCTGTCTTGTCAAACAAATCAAAAGATGTTAGATAAGATTTTTAACATTGTAAAAAAACCAGATTATATTATTTGAGAAACATTTTTCTAAAGTCTTTTGGACAACTGGAAGATAATACCTACTTCCTAGCACCGACTTTTTGGAAATTAGATATTTATTCCTCATTGTAACATTTCACATAATGGCATAGATTAGGTGGCCAAAACCTCATTATAGAGAATAAAAATTCTCATCTGCAAGATTTGGAAGAATATCATCCTAGAGTTCCTGGAAAAAGATATTGCAAATTGTTCAATCTAAAATAATATATATAGGTTATAAATAATTTTAAGCATATAAGTTATACTCTTCAAATTTCTTTTAATAAAAGAAAGGAGAAAAGGTGGTTCTATTACCATGACCCATTCTTGTATGTGTATAAATATATATATATATATATATATATATGGGGAGAGAGAGAGAGAGAGAGAGATATTGAGAAATATATATGTGCATATGTAAGGAGGCAGAGGAGTTGGGTTTGAAGGAATAAAATTTGGCCTAGGAAAATGAGGAAGGTGCAAGAAAGGAGTTTTTAGTACTGCCTTTGTCTCACACTATCCAAATATTTTACATTTCAAAAAGAAAATTCATTTTGCTTGCTTCAACCGTGCTTTTTTCATGGTGACAATTGGTAAGTGACCTCCCTGTCCTTATCTTGGCCCACAGAATTTTTCAAGTTATTTTCTTCTCCTGTCATGTTGGGGAGAGAGAATGAGACAGTGACTGGGTGGGTATCTGGCAGCCAGACTCTGTATAAAAATAAATAAAATAAATAAAATAAATAAAATAAATAAAATAAAGAAAATAAAGAAAATAAAGAAAATAAAGAAAATAAAGAAAATAAATAAAATAAATTGTGTTTTTAAGTACATTATATAAGGAGTAAAGAAATTTATGCACAACTATATACAAAATTAGTCACTGTGAATATTTAAATTAAAGGAAAACATTAGTAGATCTGCTGAGATGAATAATACATATGTTTAAAATAAACTTGCTTATAACAATTCAAAAATGAGAATATAACATTTTACATAGGAATTTCTGATTATGAGACAAAGAGAGGTAACATTTTGGAGGTGTTAAAATGCTTTCTAATAAACTTTAAGAAAAACTCTTTTTATTTGATTGCAAATATTCTTTTTTTTTTCCTCTTTCACTTCTCTTTCCCTTGTCTTCAATACATTATTGATACTTTCATGCCAGTGATTCGAGGGAGAGAATGGATGTAATTTTAATGCAATTCTACTTCAGCACTCTTTTCCTTTTAATAGTAATTTAGATTTAAGTGATCCTTTAAAAAATAAATGAAATCCTCTAAAAATCTATTTCTCTTCAATATACTTGAAGAGTTCTCATTATTGTTGACAGTGGGAGTAACAGTGAAAAGTCCTAGATTTAAGTATCCAGAAGCTAATTTCTTCAAATTTTTATATATTAAACTGTTGAGCGAGTTGTCCAAGGATTAATCTTGCATGTCTGTTTTGGTAGCTTAGCTATTTTAATTGCTGCAGTTCATCTATATTTTCATTTCTAAACCCACCTTCACCAGAAATCCTTACTTTGTGTTTTTCTATTTCATATGCACCATGTCTTTGATTCAAACTTTTCCCGTACGCAAATTTCACCAGGACACATAGGAATGGAAGTTACCATCCGCTGTGCACTATTCTAGACATGGGTTAGGGCAATCCCCAATATCAGTACAGACAGGAAGATGAATGGATTGAGAGGAGCCCTAAAGAGAATGAAGTGGGAATACTAGTTGATTTAAAACATTTACATAATTCAGCAATGTGTTTGCAACCCAAAAATCTGATTGCATCTCTGGTTGCATAAAAAAGCATCACAGACAATAGGTCTAGGGAGATGATTCTGCTCTTTTACTTTTTTTCTGGTGACACTCCACCTGGAGTACTGCATACAGCTCAGGGTTCACAGCATAAGAAAGAAATTGACCTGATAGAGCAGCAGAGCAAAGAATCACAGAGCCACAGGATGGGTCAGGCTGAAAGTGACCACAGTGGGTCATCTGGCCCAACCTCCCTGCTCAGGAGGGTGATCCTAAGGCATGTGGCAGAGGACTGCATCCAGACAGTTGTGGAGTACCTCCAGTGAGACTGACTGCAACTTCTCTGGGCAATCTGTTCCAGTGTGCAGTCACCCACAAAGAAGGTGGAACTTCCTGTACATCAGTTTCTGCCCATTGCTTCTTGTCTTGCTGCTTGGCACTGAGAAGATCCTGGATCCATCCTCTTGGAACCCTGCATTCAGGTACTGAGAGCCAATGATGAGGCCTCCTCTCAGTCATCTCCTCTCAGTCATCTCCTCTCAGACTGAACAGGCTCAGCTTCTTCAGCCTATCGTTGTGAGAGAGATGCTCCAGTCCCTCAATTGCCTTTGTTGCCCTCCACTGAATCTCCTCCAGGAGCTCCATGCCTCTCTTTTACTGGGGAGCCCAGAACTGCACTCAAAACTCTAGATGTGGCCTTTCCAGGCCTGGGCAGAGGGGCAGGATCACCTCCGCCCACCTGCTGGCAATGTGTTTCCCGATGCAACATTGATGACAAAGAGCTGGAATATCTCTCCTAGGAAGAAAGGCTGAGAGAGCTGGGGTTGTTCAGTCTGGAGAAGAGAAGGTTCTGGGATGATCTTATTGTGCTTTTTCAATACTCTAGCAGGGTTTATAAGAAAGAAGGGACAGGTTTTCAGTAGGGCCTGTACTGGTAGGACAAGGATGATTGGATTTAAAGTGAAATAGGGTGGATTTAGATTAAATATAAGGAAGAAACTTTTCTTATGCTCAAGTTCGTGAGACATCAGAGCATGTATCTCAGAGGTGAATGTCCCAATGTTGGAAAGTTCTGAGATCGGGCTGAATGGGGCTTTGAGCACCCTGATGTAGTGAAAGTTGTCCTTACCCATGACAGTTGGACAAATGATCATTAAAGCTCCCTTTCATCACAAACGATTCTATGGCTCTATGATTTTATGGTTGTAATTTCAAGAAAACATCTCAAAACAAGTCTCAATTTATTATATGTATCAAAATTATTGGTTTTGAAATTTATTCCTGTTTGGATATAATTAGGTAGTAATGTGAATATGTATTTCTGGTGGCTAGGAAACAGTCTCCCTAAATTGGAGATCTGAACTCCTGATAGCCAACAAAAGGAATAGAAAAGGTCCCTTTAGGAAGGCTGCACCAAGACCTTGATTAGTCACTCCAAACCACAGCTGAAACAATTCTTTTGGGCTTTTGACATCTGTAGATGGATAAGCAGTTACAGATTCTTTAATATAGCTAATTCATTAAAAAAATTGCAAGGCAATATTTTTTACGTGAATGGATAGTGAATAGATGAATAGTGTCTGATAACTGATTAAAAGGTTATTTGATGAAATACCTGCCATGTATAATTTAATTTTCAAAAATGAGCCTGATTTTTTTTTTTTATGGATAAGAACATGTTTAAAAACATCCTCCCTGCCATTTTTAATGAACTCTAACTCAGCTACATAATTTTTTTTTCATTAGGACTGCATAGTAAAGTAACAGGCTAAGATGCTTGCCATTTGTATATGTCATCAGCTATAAAATTAAGCTGTAACAAAGTGGAGTGCCTGCTGGGAAGGAAGAGCTGTGTACTTTTACAGTGAATAACAAAAACCCTTTCTTTGTCAAGTGAAAGACATCTCCAATGAAGATACTTCTGTGCCCTCTGGTGAGAGCTGCTAGTATTTAATGCCTTTATGACAAATGACACATAAGAGAAAACTAAAATAATATTTCTTTCCATATTGTTTATAAGAACATTGCACTTTAAACTTATGTTTTATCATCTTCCTGGGTTAAGAAAAAGAGGTCATGTTCGGCTGCTGTGGTGTTAAGAAATGGATGTCTTATGGTGACACAACACTAAAGTTTTTCTGGTTTCCAAGAAAATTTTTCTTTAAAATTACTTATTTTAATTACTTAACGCTGTTATTTGATTGGTGGCAGAATATTATGCAACAGCAGCAGGTACACTGAAGAAATACTGTAATAACAGAACAGAAATAAAGACAAAACATTTAAAGAATTAAATTAAAAAGTAATAAATATTTTTATTTCTAAATAAATAATTGCAAATAATTATATAGTAAACAAATAACTTGAGGTCACACCTCATCGTCCTCTTCTCTAAATTAGACAACTCCAGCATCCTCAGCCACTCCTCACAGGACATGCGTTCCAGCCCTTTTACCAGTTTTGTTGTCCTCCACTGTATTCATTCAAGGACCTTCAGATAATTTTAAACTGTGGGGCCCAGAACTTCATACAGTACTCTGGGTGAGGCTGTACCAATGCTGAATACAGTGGAATAATTACCACTTTTTATTGGCTGGAGATGCTGTGTTTGATGCACTCCAGGAAGGTCTTTTCCCTCCTGGTTGCAAGGGAACTCTGCTGGCTCCCATTGGCTTGTATCAACCTTCTATGGAGCTGCGTTCCAGTCACTCCTGTCCCAATTTATACTTGTGCTTCTGTTACAAGTGTGGAATCTAGCATCCAGATTTGTTAAATTTTCGTTAATAATTGCTCAATGCTTTAATTTGTCTAGATCTCTTGATTAGACCTATCATCCCTCAAGGTAGTCAACAGAACCTCCCAGTTTGGTACTGTCAGAAAATATGCTAATAGTACATTGACCTCCTCCATTCCATGTAATTTCCCATGTAATAGGGAAAACTTCCTTTTCCCTATTCCACTCTCCCTTCTAGATTCCTGGGATAGTACAATGCTTTACTCTCATTTCATTGTCAGAAATTAACAAATCTCTATTTTAGAAGGAATAAAGAAGTAAAGAAGTTAGCAAAATGTTACCAAAGAAGTAAGAAGCAAAGATGAATTCTATTTAGATGTTTGATTTGTCTTCAGTCAAAAGTAGTACGTAACAGTAAACAATACGATGTCTGTATTTCCCTGCTGCACTTTCTTACAACATTTTCTGGGGCTTCTTCAGGATTAATGTCCTCTGAGATCTATCCAGTGCACTGCAGGTCTTAGCTAGAGATAGTATGACTAGATTTGAATGAGCACATAAACAAAATGAAGCACCAAAATTATTTTAATCCAGGACCTGGGGGTTATATAATTAGGAAATAGAACCATGGAGTCCTATTTCTAAGAAGGAAAAATAAATTCAGGTACAAAAGTGAACTGAGAGTTTATCTAAATTGGAAGAACTTGTTATCTACAGGTACATAACCTGGATAAATATAGTTTTAAATCTTCAGTGTAAGAGCCACCATTAAACTTAATTCCTAAGACATATATCAAGAATATGTGGACAGGGGTATGGACTCTAATGGGTCAGATGAACTGTGCCAGAAAGTGCCTGTATCTATTAAATGATAATAGGACCCAGGCTGACTGTCTCAAACATAGCTACTAAGACATTCAGGTTATCAGGCAAGTAAGACAAATCTCATCCACAGAGTAATAAAAAAATTTATTTGTATTCTCCATTTTATATGGATTTTAAACACAAATTTAATGAAACTATTTTTGAATGTCTAAAATAATTGATATTTTATTGCTGAAAATATTTGCCTCAGTAGCAAATTAGAAAGTAAATAAATAGTAAACAAATTTGTATGTACATTCATCCCTGTTATGTATGTGTGTACTTAGTTCCTAGTTTTTAGGTCAATAAAGAGAAATGGAGCAGCTGGTTTTCAGCTCTTGTATTTTGGTAATAAAGTTAAATAAAAACATGGCTTGGGGAAAGCTGTACTTCATTAGGTTAACTGGTAATGTAAGACTTTCATAAGTTGCAACACAATTTATTTATATTCTATTAATTTCCAGATTGCAATTAAGAATTACCTCTCTTCCCACAATAACTGATGATGTCTTAAAATAATAATCTAAATTGTGTCTCCTCTCAAAAACAAGAACCCACTTTGCAGTTGTAATAGTAAATTAAACATAGCTGTGGTATAGCTTTAATATGATTTAGGCGATCTTTCCAGTTGTTTGTTTGTTTTTTTGTTGGTTTGTTTGTTTTTTATTTACAGAGTGGGCAGTAGCCCGAAGATGTAATTAGTAATGTGCAATAAAGGGAAACAAAACCTTACCCATACAGTCATTCCTATTTTTATAAATCAGACTGGTTTATGGTAAGGATAAGTCTAACCTCTACAGTAAAATTATCACCATATGAGTTCCAACATTCAGTTTGGTCCACAATCTGACATATTGATGTCCATAGATGTCCATATTTCTCACATGGACACATCTCCTAGAGTGGAATATTTTCACCACAGCATTTTTTCCTGGGTCCCATATTGAACCCCTGACTTTCTGTCTCTTAATTACTACTTTTGTGGATTGTTCTTTTAGGAGTATTTAAATAATGTGAAGCCGCCACAGTCCAACTGAGTGATGTTTTTATGAAATTGAGAGTGTGTCTTGAACATGTAGTAAAGGTAGGAGGGTGCAAAATCTGATAAATTACTGTGGAGGATTGTGAAAAGATGGAAGCAGTGCTTTCTGTGAACTGTTCCTACAATAAAATATCCACAGAATTATACAAACTGGACATTGTCCTGGACAGAACAAACTAGAATGAGTCAAAACTGGAAGATGGAAAAGTCCAAATATTAAGAAGTGTGTATATTCATGGAATTCAATTTTCAAAACTCCTCACCTGCCCTACCTTATCAAGCAATGTCTTTAAAGTCTTCAAGACAGCATTAACTGATATGGACAGAAAACTAATCAGTTTTCTTAGAATTATAAAATTGCTTCTGTGAAATTCTTATTTTCTAATAATTATCTTTTTAGCTTTTGTATTAACATTACTGATTTTCAAGGAAAAAAAAGTAATACAGAACGTTTTATAATTATGTTAAAGGTTCTCTATAAGTCAAAGGCTTGGGGGCTGGGATAAGGCAGACAAATTCTGCTGAGCAAACAACATATTCATCAAACAGGACAGATCAATAGAAGTTTTTGAAGATATTTTTTCTGATAGCTAATGAGAAGGCAGAGAAAATTATGATTCATGAGCTCATGAGCATACTCAAACTCAAAGATAACAAAGAAACTCAGGAATTAACTGAGAAAGAATGTTTTGAATGGAGAGCTAGGAGTATTTATTGCTTTGATTTTTCACCTGATGGCAGGTTCTTTCTATAAAACTTTGGCTGGTCTTAACATACTATGATTGGCTAGCAGGAAAATTTGTATTTTAACCAGGTACAGTGTTTCAAAAGGTCATATTGTGTATAGTATAATGAATAAGTAAGTAGCTTTCAGAGATACAAGGTTAAATATTAGGGTAACATACCATATGCATGTTGAGAAATATTGTAGATTATGAATCATTTGTGTCATTTATAAAATTAAATATATTATACAAAATGTGTGTTGTTTTCATTTGCTCTAACCAGTCATCTGTTTAATTTATGATTTGAGCATTGCTAATTTTATAAGGGTTGTTTAAATCAGTGGGAAGAGGCACTGACTGAAGACTTGCTATATGAATGTACATACAGACCTCACTCAAAAATTTAGAATTGCAGAATGTGGTAATTGAGCAATAGCTATGCTGAGGCCTTTACTTAGCCATAAGTTGTACAAAATCTCAATTTGTCAGGACAACTTTTTTTTGCCATCTTATTTTCAATCTTTTGAGCCGTAAGTGCATTTCCAGGAAATATAACAAAACACACAATTATGGGTACTTTTACTGCATAGTTAATCTGTTAAATGGTGCCATTCTTTAGATAAATTCTGCATTTCTAAATTCATGTAAGTCTTGCCAAGTGGGAGCTTGCAGTGTAATTTACAAATTATTGGAGATTTTTTTTTTTTATTATAAGTACAAAGAGTCACAAGAGCTTTAAATAGACATTTCACTTGTAATTAAGAGTTCTAATAATGAAATGCCATGCTTGGCAAGGTTTACTTAAATAATGAAAATCTTCAGGGTGAAGTGAGAATTACAAGAAATTGGATTGTTTTTACAAATGTCTGAATTCTTCTCGCAGCCATTACTATCTATTTGTTTGTATTTTGACCAATGGGCAAGCACATTTGGGTATTTATAAGGCCATATCCCATTCAAAATCACAATTATAATGATATGGCTAGTACTGACTTCTGTGCCTAAAGTTCTTCATGCAATAATGAAAAGTTAGAAAAGAAATTTTAGTGTCTTCATTTCTCTTTGTCTTACCAAATTGTTGCATTCTACTGTGGGAAACTGCGAGGAGTTCTTTTAAAAATGGATGGTCAGGAATGAAATTAAGTCAAACGAGACAAATATTGTACCTGAGAACCACTTATTGGTAATGAATAAAAACAAAAGAGAAAGGAGTCACCCTACTAAAAAGACAGAAAGGAAGGAAGGAAGATGGAAAAGGAATGGGAGAGAGGGGACACAGAGAGATAAATAGGGTGTTACCACTGGCGGTCAGGGAGTGCCATTGACATCCAGGAGGTGGGGGGTATGCACACTGTCTGCCCATGGACAGCACCCACGGCAGCCAGACACGATGTGAGGGGCGCTCGGGCAGGAGGTCCAGAGCTCTGGACGGGGTCGCAGCGAGGATGGACTGTAGGCTGGCTCGGAGTGGGCAGGGTTGGACATAGTGATGAAGGGTAGGGCTGCAGAAATGAAGCAGGAAGGGCAGTGGTCAGGGACACAGGGAGGCAGAACAGACATGAGGGTGAGCAAGAGCCAGACAGGGCAGGAGAGCCAAAAGGCAGGCTGGGGCCAGGGCAAAAGGGACAAAAGCAGGCTACGGCCAGGGCAAGAAGCAGACCTCAAAAGCCCTGACTCAAAAGCAGGTCTCAAAAAAGCCGCAAAAAAAGCAGTAAGACCCAAGATCCTCCATGCCAAAAGGCCCCCCAAAAGCAAAATCACAGACTCCAAAGCTCCCCAAAAGGCAAAGCATAAGCTCCACATGCCATCAAGTTTTGAAAAGTCCCAGGGCTTGTGCTGAAGTTGCTTTTTATGCCCCTGGCTCTTCCCAAAATCTGCCTGGTGACAGGAAACTTTTGGCCCAATCCAACCTTCCTCTAGGAGTCATCCACATCTCTGGCTTTACCCTAAGTTGCCATTTTGAAATTGTTCTCTCACCTATAATATATGTTTGAGATCCATGAGCTTCATGAGGGTTTGGAATCTAGTATTAGCTTTTCATAGGTATGTGCCTAACAGGTTACTATGGCAAGAGCAGCTACTATTATGTTCTCTTTCTTCATGTCTTCTCTTTTTTTTATATATTTAGAACAAGTTCTGCTTGAACAAGTAATTAGAACTGCTTAAAATGTACCTCTGATTCAACTCAGAGGTTGAAAGGTCCTCTCAAACAAGAGAAGAGGCTTGTTCTTGCACTTAGCAATTTTCACTCATCTGCTGTACAGGTTTAAGTGGAGAGTCTCCGAATAACTGACCTTTTTATCTTTAGAGAGTCCTTGACTAGAGACTATTGAAGGTCATTTCTACAAACCCACTAGAGCTTGAAGCCAAACTTCATAATAAGTAAAAGAATCAAAATTGGTTTAGTGAATAAATCTCACTTATATAATATGTGTGCATAGTGTAAATGCATACATCTGATACTCACTTCAAACTTCTTTTCAATTTCACAGAGATATATATGCACTTTGGGAGAAGCCAATTAGTAAATGTCCATTTAAAAAATAAATTAATCACACCCAGAAGATTATTCAATTACAATAAATAATGTTGATACCCATGTTGGGGTAATATGGATGTCTACATTATCCATACACATCTAAATTTATGAAAAATTGATCTTAGCCATTGCACCTTGACCAAAAATTTTATTTATATTCTTTTAGATGACATACATTTAATGGATATTTACATGAAGGAAAATTAATTTATTTGTTTTCTATTTCCTTTATAATAACATAAATCCATTTTTTTAGAGCAATTAATACTGATTTTCTCAAAAGGTTTTTTTTAATGCATTGGCATTGTCATTTATCTTTGCTTTATTCATATCAATTTTATAAAGAATTTTCTAAATCTAAGAGAAAAACAAATAAAAACCACCAGGAGGGAACCTCTTAATGATTAAACTAGAAATTAGAGCTCAAGGTAAGCTACTTATTTTGGAATGCACGCCATAAAAAAAACATAAATTTGTTAAATTTTTCAGCTCCTTTTCTTGCAGTATACTTCTGATTTTTTAAAAATAAAACTTCTCATTTTAATAATTCAATATTCCACAAAGCTCAAAAATATTAGTGTACTTTCCTATGGATAGTTAGCAATATATTAAGCATAACACATAGCATGCCTATAAGTAGGTAGAACTGTAGACAATATAGTCCTAGAAAGAATGTGTAGACTGCTATTATCTCAATAACTTGATAATTAGTATCTCAAACAAAAAATTAGAATAGTCACAGAATTATAATATCTGACAAATTATTATGTAATTCTTTATTATTATTTTCTTTATCTACTTTACATGTTTTACATTCCTTTACCATTGCTTTTAGACAATGAAAATTAATGAGAATGAGAGACAAAAAAATCTCAGTAAAACAATCAGAAGTATATATGATTTTGAAAATATAACCCATTATTAAATTATCTCACATGCTTTTTAAACGGTCTTGTTTCTTGAAGAGGTAGCAGTATTTTTAAAACTCTGGTTTAACAGAGAATTTTAAAGACATATTTAATGATATTGTAAATATCTCTGAACTCTGATTTATGTATTTCTATATGATGCTAACATCTTGAATTATTCTGCTGTTAACAGCCTGCAGTTTGTCACAGTTTTCACAGTATGGAAAGGCTGTAGAGGTACCTTTGTTATGTTCATGACTTTTTCATGAAGTGTGATGACATTTAAGATGACTTGATAATATTTTCTTTTAAAATTACTAATGATTCTAGATAATGTTACTGCAGATTGGAGGGGAAACAATCTCTCAGACAAACAAATTATCCTAAACTTGTGAAGCTTTCTTATCTCAAGACACCATTGCATTTATTCTGGATTAGTACCTTTCCTTAAAATTAAGAATCACAGAAGAGTTGAGGCTGGAAAGGACTTCCAAAGGTCATCTTGTCCAACCACACTGCACAAGTAAGGCCACTAAGTGCCAGTTGTCAAGCACATTATTTAGACAGGCATTGAATAACTCTAAGAAAGGTGGCTCTGCAACCTTCCTGTGCAACACATTCCAGTGCTCAGTCACCTAAAAAATCCAAACAAACAAACATCCACACAGGCCTTCTGGCATTTTTATCTGACTAGTTATTAAATTGGGATGGAGGTCTGCTGAGCTTGTATGAAGAGATACTTGAATATTAACCAGCTTTCTTGGGCCTCTCCCCTGCAGGAACTTACCTGACGGGTCTCTGCTGAACAATTGTTTGAAGAGGCAAAAGTCTG
The DNA here is from genome assembly GCF_031753505.1 of Anomalospiza imberbis. Taxonomy (NCBI): domain Eukaryota; kingdom Metazoa; phylum Chordata; class Aves; order Passeriformes; family Viduidae; genus Anomalospiza; species Anomalospiza imberbis. The sequence goes on along the minus strand of NC_089682.1, from coordinate 100,739,400 downwards.
CTCTCCTATTGTCCAAGTTTGTGGGACTTGATTTTCACTCTCCTCCCTGACCTCAGGTTCCTGCACACCTTTATACTATGACCCATAGCCAGGGCTGCCTTTAATCTGCACATTTCCAATGATCCCCTCAATCCCCTCACTGGTGACTATCAGATCCAGAAATGAACCTCTCCTTATTTACTCTATCACTTGTAGAGATAATTTATCACCAATACACTCCAGAAACCTTCTAAATTATTTATGCCTTAGTGTATTGACCTTTCACAATCATCCTGGTGATTGAAGCTCCCAGTGAGGATCAAGACTTTCAAATGTGAGACTGCTCCTATTGTTATCCACTTGTTCTACCTGTTTGAGGGGCCTATAGCAGACACCCACTATTAAATCATCTCTGAATTTCCTTAATTCTAAACCGGAAGCTCTCCACTAGCTCCAATTTCACACTCAGGAAAAATCTGAAGCCAAAGCTCTCTAGGAAATAAACAAAATAATTATGTCCCCCGCCTTGTATTTTTTTTGGCCTCATTTTACAAAGAAGGTGACTTCCAGTTCTCACTAGATAACCCTTGAAACCATTATCTTATTTCAGTTTTGCTGAAGGAAGAAGAGATTTCAAAAAGAAGAATTCCCAATAAGTTTGCTAAAGACTAGCAAACCTTTCTATTTTGCCAGAGAGAAAAGAAAATTATTGTGAAGAGCTTCTATGGTAAATGCTGTTGTTAATCATGCTATGAGTATTTGGAGTTAATCAGACAACATATACATGCTGCTGTTCTCTCTGACTAGTGCTCAGGGATATCAAAGAAGTGACTCTCCCTATAATGAAGGAGAGTCTGAAAGGAAAATGAAAAAGGAGGAAAAATCACAGAGATCTGGAAGAATATTGTGACTGTTGCAAATTGGCAATGTTATGAACTACAGGAATTATGACAGAAAAAAATGGAAAATACTCCATGCTTTCATTAATCTTTCTGATTATTAAATAAAATCTTTATTTTAATTTTTAGTTTTCTCCAATTATTAGTGTTGCAAAATTTTATCTGATGGAAAGAACTTGACTGACAATCCTGATAATCAAATTCATTAACAAAGGTTACACAAAGCTGAGACTGTTCTAGTTCCAGCCTTTCTTACTTCCAAAGAGTTTAAAATATGATCTGAGGAAACACCGCAGAAGGCGAGAAGTCAATTTGTGTTTTCATCCTGTGAAATGTTGTTTCTGTGCTGTAACTACACATTACTCTTGATGATACTTTTTTATCATGCATAGTTCTTCATCAGAAAGTGGAATGCTTGTTTTGCATAAGCCATCTAACAATCTGGACAATCTCCTAACTAAGGATGCATCTGAACTAATGACCTATAAATTCAAATAAATGGTGCTCATTTGTCATTTGAGCCTACATTATTCCTGCTGTAGGTCCTTTGTATTATTTACCACTATTGTATTAACAGTGGTTTCTGCAAGTAGTGAATAAACTAATTGAGTACCTGAGTGCACTGAAGTGTTAAGAAAATATTAAAAAAGCCCTGTCTCTGTTGAAACTTCTAAATCCTTTCTGGTCTAATTTTTAAAAAAGCAGAAATAAAAACATTTGGTATATTTTAAAAGAGAATCTTGAAATTCAAAAGTGAAACTGTATTAAAAATTAGAACTATATATTCTTATACTCAAAAATCAGAAAAATAAAAAAATATATTAAGACCAGCTCTCAGTAATCTCTGACCCAGGATACCAGTGTAAAGGAATGTTGGAAGGCTTACCCTTGATCAAGGACATTTGGGTTAGAGAACACACAGGAAAACGTTATTCACAAGTCCATGTGCCCTCATTAGATGCATCCACGAGTGCTGAGATCTAGTGGACACTACAGCAAAGCCCCTCCTGATCATCCTTGAAAGGTTGTGGCAATTGGGAGAGATGCCTGAGGACTGAGGGAATTACTGGCCAGTCAGCCTTACCTTGCTCCAGGGGAAGGTGATGGGGCACCTCATTCTTGGGGCCATGTCTACACAGTGACCCTAAACCCAATCACCCCCCACCCTCCCAAATAGGCCTCCATTAATTCCTGGAATGTGGACTGCAATTTCAGCTACCTGAAGGAATTTGAGACAAGACAAAGATACTACTATTGTCCAATTATCTCAGGCCTAGAGGGGAGGTAAACAAGGCTGGGAGAGAAGAATGCATCACTACAAGGAACCCACAGGGAAGGCCAGCTCAGAAACTGTGCTGAAGGTCAGCTCTGTCTGGGTCTGGCAGGGGAGGTTACAGCTCACCAACTGAAGTTAGGAGGCCCACAGACTCAAGAGAAAGACTGAGCATGGGACTAATTAGAAGGTAATCATTTTACCAATAGAATAAGAGAACTGTGTAGCCAATAAACCTTGATTCCTTTTTTTGCTGAAATGTATAAATAGTGAAAATTTTAAATGCCCTCGAGACCCCTACCACTAAGAAGCCCAGGATGAAGAAAGATCCAATGGGACACAGCTAGATCCATGCAAGATGATATTTATCTGCTTAATCTGTCTCTCTCTCCCCCCTCCTCTGCCCCTTCCATATTTATTTCTATCTCTCTCAGCCTCATATTTACTGCTAAATAAAATCCATACTATTGACTATAGCATATAGTTTCATTTGCACCTTAATTTGGGTAGCGGTATCTCTCAATAACAGGATCTTAACAGTATCCTGGGGAGCATTAGGAAAGCATTGTCATCAGGTTGAGGGAGATGATCCTGCTGTTCTATTCAGCCTGATGAGGCCATACTGGCTTGAGCAGACGACCCCCACTAGGGTCCCTTCCAAATTTACCCATTTTGTGATTCTGAGTATGTAAGGATAGTATCTGCATACTTTTGACCCCTTTGCTTGGATTTTTTTCCACTTTATTGATCATGACATCTTCCCACAGCCTTAAAAGAATATAGCTATATTGACTGTAATAGTGACTGAATAGTAACTACTTCCGATTATCCGCCGCAAATGGGTGTTTAAAGGAAAGAATGGATCCTCAAGTATAGAAAATTGATCAGCTTTCATACCAAGCACTTTGTTAAATTCTTTGGAGGATATCTCTAGGCACCTAGTCTCAGAAGAGAATTCCACACTGTATCTTAAATACTAGGAGACAGCTGTCTTTGCCTTTGAATCAGTGCCTTCTTCATTAAACAAAAAGTGAAAAATAAAAAAGAAAAATACCAGTATTTCAATATTATTGGTGCCTTCTGGCACCTTCTGGTGTCTTTCTACTGTGTGTATGGGTTTCCCTTTGAATACATTGCTGATGGATATAATTTCACTTATAAATTGTATAATATTTTTTAAATATATTTTTTGGAGTTCAAAACAAAAAACAGTTAAAGTTGAACTGGTTGACATTTAGGTATGTTATTAAATCAAACTCTTCAATCCCTGCTTATACATCAGTTTTATAAACTAATTACCAGTATAAAAATTGCCTGAGAATAAGAAAACATTACCACTTAAAAATAGCAAGAACTTGGATAATTTTTGAACTGTTTCAATTAGGAGAATTGAATGGTGGGCTAGTGTATTTATGTACAGTCATTTTCATTCTCTAAAAATAAATAACATGCTTTTCTCTGAGAAGAGTAAAGAAACTAAATGAAACTAGCTCCTTTCTCACACTTTCTCACATCCTCAAGGCATTCTTCGGCAGAAGCTGACCTAAAATTTCCTCTCTGGGTTTCTTTCAGGACAGTGTGTGTTGTCCTTTCCCCAGCTGTGTTCAGACTGTCTTGTTCTATTTCTCAGTGCCACTTTCACTCACAAAATGTGCAAACACACTCATATATTGATATTTAACAGCTTTCAAGAGGAAAGAAATTAATAATCAACACCTCTTTAATTCGTGAATTGCTTTACCTATTTGGTTTTAGAAGTTGTATGCTTTCTTCTTGGTTTGGAGGCCATCTATTGTTTCTTTCAATTAATCTGAACAAAAGGCAATTACAAGCCTTAAGATCTTAATGAATTTTGCTTCCAAAGTGCATATTAGTGCACTTATAAATGGAGAATAGAGGCTAAATAAACAATAATTTGCTTTACTACTTTCTTCCTTTCTGATGTTCATGCTTTTAATAGTGAAAAAGAGATATATTTTTAGACTTGTAAACAGTCAGCGGTATATTAGCTTTCAGATTCCTGATCACCTGCTGCCGGCTTTTGTTCTGTGTTATGATTGAAGTTTATTTACATTTTAAGAAATTAGAAAAGAAGAAAAGTTTTAATACCAAATGAGTCAAAACAGGGTTATTTAACTGTACTTACAATTAAAAATCTGTCTTTAACTTGGTTGGCACATAATGCAACCTAAAATCTAGAGTCAGCAATGAACTGTACATTATCAAAGCTTCAGCACAGTTTTCTATTAGTTTATGGTCCCATTAGAGGATGCACAAATGGGACATCCAATTTAGTAATGGCTTATTAACTATTTTCACTGTTAATAATATTAGGTAAAAAGGGCCTTAGAGCGCAAAATCTTTTAATCATATTGGACAGCTACAAAAGGAAAGAATCCTTCATTCTGACATTAGTATTTTATAGCAGGGATGTGGCTATTCTACAAGCAACGATCTGTGCCAGGCCTGTGACAATATCAGTAATTACCTCCATCCAGTTGTGATGGGAATGAAGCCGTCATTTGTCTCGATTATGGCTGAACATTGAAGCTGCCTTACATTTTATCTAGCAAATGAAATGCTGTAACTATGATACTGAAAGACTAAAAAAATAACAAACCCCAAAAATAAAAAGTTTTTTTTTCATAAAAAATTCTGTCATGATGAATTCTCTCTTTGTTAGAACAATCAAAGATGCACAAAGTAGATAGGTACTGGCACATGAGTATTTTCTAGCACTGTTTTTGTTGATTATTTTTTACAAATTCTCTTCAACATGAAGATATATATGAATATAATCTATTTCACACTATTTTATACACTTTTTTTCCCATTCATGTTTGTTGATAGTGAAGCTATTGATGCAAACTGCTTTCTAGATACGGAACAATTATAGTTTTATTTTCTATAATTTGAAAAATTTTCTTCCCATATTACCATGATGGAGTCACAGAAGTGATATTTGATTTTCAGTCACAAGATTAGAAAACCTTTTTTGAAAAAAAATAGCTCTTAAGAAATATCAAATTTTGTCAATCATTACTATTGAAGAGACATTATAATACCATCTTTATATATATGTTGCCACCTTAAGTACTGAGTGTGAGTTGTTTCTATGTCTCTTGATTTCAGCAGCCATTGGATAAATCTCCTAGTGAGAAGCTGACTTACAAAGGATAACTAACTTAAACAGTTATAGTTACATCAGACACATGCATATTTCAAGGGAAATTTGAAATTAATCTCTAGTGGAATTGTTCATTATCCTAACTCTCAGTGATTGCCTTATGATAGCTGGTATGGGTTTCTAGGTAGATCATACCAGAATGCCTTCAAACCAGCCTGGAAAATTAGATCCTATGTACACCTTATGCATTTTGTTAATACAGACAAGACCATACAAAAAAAAAATCTGTTCTTTTTTACAGTTAACCCTTTATTATCTTGCAGAATATAGTAGCTGAGAAAGAAAAGCAAACTGTTGTGTCTAAGCCCTACACAGCCACTCACAGATTCTCCCCTGGTGGCAGAGCGAGAGAATCAAAAAGGTAAAACTAGGGAAAGTCAGGGGTTGAGATAAAATGTTTCATACATAAAGCAAAAGCTGCATGTGGAAGCAAAAGAAAACAAGGAATTAATTCACAACTTCCCATGGGTGGGCAGGTATTCAGCCACCTCTAGGAACACACAGTTCCATTACATGTAACAGTGCTTGGAAAGACAAACATGGTAACTCTGAACATCCACCTTTTCCTTCTCCTTTCCCAGCTGATATGGAGAGCATGACACTATATGGCATGGAATATTATTTTGGTGGCTCAGCTCTCCTGTGTCCCCTCCCAAATTCTTGTGCACCTCCAGCATACATGTTGATGGGATGGGATGAGAAAAACATCCCTGTATTTTCTACACTCTTTTAATCAGAAATATAAAAAACCAGTTTCACAGTAGCTTCTATAAGAGAAAGACAAAGTCAGCACAAAAACAAACAAAGAAGCAGAAAAACCAAAGAACATACTACTATTAAAATGCATAAGACGAGTAATAAAAAATAAATGAATCTGTTACATTAATAACTCCCATAAGAGAACTGGTCAATTAGCCCTCAGATTTTTAAAAGATGGCTGTACTTTCATGGATTCATACTGAGAGAAAAATTATAGAACTTCTTTATCTTTGTAAAGAGTACAAGTTAATACCGGCATTGTCTGAATCAAGGAAAAGATATCATTAAGATATCATTAAGAAAGAATAGCCAACTTAAATTACTTTAAGAGCTGGAGAGGAACTCCCATCCCCCCCGCCCCCTTCCCTATTGCACAAGATCATGAAAGAAGTAATTTGTCTGAACTTGCCTCATAAGGTCACCTTCAGAGCCAAACAAGTTGCTCCTTCTAGTGACCTGCTCCAGAATGAAAGCAGGAGCAAAGGAATCACTCCCTGAGCAGCCATGTTTCTCTTCATTTGCACTGAATGATAACAAGTAACTCAAGTGTACATGTCCAGCTTGTTAATGTTCCAATCTAATAGAGAGGAACTCTTCCTGTAAGGGCACAGTTTTCAAAGATAAACAGGAACTGTTTTGAACAAACAGTTGTACACATGAATATATCTTTAATTTACGTCAATTCTGTTGTTTTAAATAATTAGCATATGTAAAAAAATCTTGTAAGTGACCCTATATCGCATCCTCCATGAGATTTTAGAAAATGCAAAAGCACCTTATATGAAATTTTCCATTAGAAAATTTCCTGCAGACTTTTATGTACTTCATTATTTAAAAGTGTCTCAAGTTTCTGAAGTGTGAAAATTATCTTTCAGCACGACTGTCTCATATACAAAAGTAAACTATTTATTTGCAGATGAAGTTGTGAGACCTTACGGTATGCCTCTAGAACATACCACCATCAGACTAGTTCTTTCAGTCTGTGACTTTATATCCTCAGTGTCAGTAAAAGGCACCTATTTCTTCAGGATAATTTAATCACATTTAAAAAGTGGACCAATGCAGTCTAATGAGAATTCAACTTACCATTGACTCTGTCTTCCTTGTGTCCATTTTCTCTGTGCTGATCTGACCTGACTACTTCTGCCCTTTCTGAGAGAGAGCATAAAGCTGAGATCTGGTTCAACTAAATTTAGGCACATAGAAAATTATAATAGATAAGAGGTGATGACCTTCCTCTGACAACTTTATTTTTCTTGACAGAAAAACTGATCCTAAAATAAGAGAAAGTTAGTTGTTGAAATTAAATCCTCAATTTCAATTGTGTTAAGTTTGGTTTTATGTATGTACAGGCACATATGATTTGCATATCTCAGGCAGTACAGTAGACTAAGTCAGCGAACTTTTCATGTGTTCCTGTTTTGTTTAATTTGGTCTGGTTTTATTGTCCTGCCGTGGTGTAATCCCAGCTGGTAAAAAAGCACCACAGTCACTTCCTCCCTCCTGCAACCACAGTGCTGAGGAGAATTGGAAAGAAAAAGTAAACCTTGTAAAGAGTTTAATTATTGAAAAAAAAATGCTCAACAAAAAAGAGAAGTAAAAGGTACTAAAGAAGCATTATGTATTGTTTTTAACTTAAAAATAACAGGGATTTTCCAGGACCTTGCCATTAAGAACTGGTTAGGAAAGGCAAGAAGGAACATGACCTACTGATTCATAATCACTTAAACTATGCATATTCCATTTTAACTAGATTTTATACATGAATTAAAAAAAAGTCACTCAAATAAATTATGTGTAAAAGTATTTCCTCAGCATTTAAAAGTGGGTGTGCCTTTCTTTTGCTTTATTTTTGATTTATCTGAGATGTGTGTTAAATCATGATTTAAATGCATTCAAGCACAGAAAGCTTTCTTGCTAATTTTTTTTGGTTTTAAACAATGTGATTAGAAAAACTGAAATTTTGAAATGAAGAAAAAATGAAAAAATGAAAAAAAAATCTTCATTTCCAAAGGGAAATAACGAACCAAGTAAAGTTCATAGGTTGTTAGCATCAGCAGACAGCATTCATATCAGGTCATTCTTTAAGGGGAAAAATTGCAGTCAAACATTGCTGTGTTGCGTGAATGAATGTATGTTGAAAATATTTTAGAGATCTGTAAAAATTATAACAGAATCACAGAATCACAGAATGGGTAAGGTTGGGAGGGACTGGTGGGATCATCTAGTCCAGCCTCCAACATCAAATTAGAGATTTTCTGCATCATCTTACTCAGTCCCCATTTACCTTTGTGCAGTTTAGTATGTACTGCTGCCACAGAGTCTCATGGAACCACATAGGAATATATTATTTCAATAAATTTATACTGATTTACACTTGCTGTGGATCTGGCTTAAAGCATTTTGAAAATACTTTTTTTTAGCAGCTTTATGATGTGAAAGTTCTGCAAAGGGTTTCACATTACTTACTGCATGACAGGAACCCTCATGTTTCTGAATACTTGTTTTTAGTTGGAGTTAACAAAAGTCTCACTTTTGCTCAGCTCACTATATAGTCAAAGAAGCTTAAAAGGTGAAATTGCCATTGCAAGTTGGCATTACACTGAATAATTTTATCCACTTTTTTGATGTAATGCCATAGAAAGAATTACTTCCATACCCAGATGTTCTCTTTCTGTGGTGGTTAAATTCATTCTTGATACTACCAAATATAAAAAATAGTATCCTTCAGATGGAGCTTCCTCTGAATAATAATTATTATTATTATTATTAATAACAATAATAATAATAATAAATGAATCTCTGGGATAATAAGAGATGTTTCTGCAACTTCTCAAGCAACTGTGTTTCAGTTTAAAATACATAAAGCACTATAGAGAAAATGTATAGATGTGTTGAATTGAGAGCTAATAATTTTGTGAGGACAAAAATGAATCTGCTATTTGAGAAGAACATCTTTACAGTGAGACTCTTAATTCTTTCTAGACAGAATCTGATGAACAATATATAGGAACAAGAATTTTTTACTTTGGTCAAGGTAAAAGTGTTCACAACTATATGACAAAATAGTAACATGGTAATGAAAAAAGACACTTAGAGATGGATGGCTGAATTTAACCCTGAAATCCTTGTAACTGAGGAATATAACCCTGAATTATTTTCAAGGTTTTGAAGCTGCAAATCTGGATTTCTATTCCCATAATATGTATGAAGACCATACTACATTTATTGTGTCTAAATAGTAGAACAGCATAGACATAATAGGTACTGACCACGCAATTATCATGTCCAGACTTTTTTCATTGTTAACAGGTTTATGTTCTTGCCCAGTCAACTGAATATTGTTGGTGTTGTGCTTATATGTGCAAACGTACGTGTATATTCAAGCTTTCTGCAACCAGTCTGTCTGAAAAAAAACAGCAGAAGAATGGCTGGGGGAAAAAAAAAGGGCATTTTCATTTGCAAGTCCAAGCACAAGTACAAAATACTGAATTTAACTTCTAGGGGACTCAACTTTCACATATGCTTTCTTACAGAATTGTGCTTTATTATTAATATGTTTTTATATACAGCTATAAGATAGATTTATAGAGATGAAAAATGTAAGTAGTAAGTACTTAAGAAGTAAATCACGAGAGATTTCTCTTTCATCTTATTACGTCTTCATGAGTTACTTCACTCTTCACTGTTGCTAAGCAGGGTGATTGTACGCTTTGTTTTGTGGTTTGGTTTTGTCATTTTTTTCCCCATATACAAGAAGAAAAATAAAATGGTGTTTCAGATTTTTTTAAAATCAAAATTTATAATTAAGGCATACTGAATCTTTTTGCTCTTTCAAGCCTTCAGTTTTAGAATGACTGCCACTGCAACATATTTTTTATTTTTGTTTAATACTAATTTTCTATCCCCAAAGGCATATTTTGTCAGAAACATATGGAAATAGCACAAATAAAAAAGGAAGACTGCATTTTTTCCTTAGGATCCCTCATGTTAAACAGAAACAATATTAACAATTGATAAACATAGCATATTTAGCTATATTTCTAGCATGAAAGACTACAGACAATAATTATCACTAACAGTCTCTGCAAAGCAATGTTAACAGTGCAAATATATGAGTATACAGGCATGCTGCAGTAAGGTCATCTCAGCACACAGCTGAGAGGGAAAGTTGGTGTCACTTTTAATCACAGTTAAGCCCATACAGCCTTCAGAAATGGTAGCATTCTCAGTTTCCCTAGGCCCTGCATAAAAATGACCTATTGAGTGGCTTTCTTTGATGAAGAGTAGATTGATTTATACCTTTGGGCCAAAACTCTGGGTGTGGTAACTTGCCTTACTGACACATTTGCTCATTAATGTGTTTTGTCTCTGCTCTCTAGCTGATAGTTTGTTCTGGTAAATCCTAGCAATGCTATAAGAACTACCAAAAAAGTGCTGGACATAGTAAGTACTCTTTTTTTTTTTTTAATTCTATCAACTAGGTAGGTTCTTATGCACACAGATACTTAGGAGAGTGTTTTCTAGTCATCTCAAAAATGCTTTAAGACAGATTGTCAAGAGATATAACATGGCAAAATTTTGATACAGTCAAGAGTTTTTGCAGTTAATTTTGACCCACATTCCTCTTCTGAACTTTCTGCCTGCACTACTCTACCTTTAATTTTTGATAGTCTGGGTTTATGTATTTTTAGATTACTGAAATATATTAGGACTTCTTATTTTTTAAAACAATTTTCAGTACTTATATTTTGTTGAGAAAAGGAGACTTGACTAATGTATCTTGACAAGCAAACAATTGTTATTTTTCTCCTGACAGCTTAATGTTAACTGCATAGTCAAAATTCTCAGTAATTTGATACATTCTTACACTCCTTAAATACTTTTTGAGAAAACAGTAAGAAACATAATGGATAGCAATCTCCTTCTAGTCATAACTATAAAAATAATTTTGTTTTAATAACCAACATTTAGAAAATAAACAAAGGAAAAGTAGGAACACATACTTTTTTAATATTCATCCCATAATTTTTTAGTGTAGTATTTCAACACTCTTCAGAGAAAAAATTATACTAACATAGACATGTTTAAGAAGTTTTTGCATCCTTAACTCAATACCTCTTTACATCTAGCTTAATTTATTATGTTTAAATTCCTTTTGAAAAGCGAATTTGTCACAAAGATTTCAACAAATATTTCAAGAGGATGTTTGGATTAGTTTCACTCATTTTTTTAATACAACTGTTTTTTCCTCACCAATATGCAAAAATGTAGTTATCTTTTGCTACCTGGAGCAACATATATATTTGTTTTTTTGGTGGTCATAAACTAAAGGCAAATGGTTACGATTGTTCCTAAGCTTGACCTAATGGTGTTACAAACTATTTATATATTGTGGTTATACAGTGTACATGCAGTGTTGTTAACACTGTCATAACAGACCTCTATTTGTGTTCAAGGCAAGCCACATTGTGTTCTGATTAGTGCATTGCTACTTTGAAGCTGTTACAGGCCTCTGTTTTCAGTAAAATATGCTCCTGAAAAATAGTAATGGTGCTTGAAAACATGATACTTGATCTACATAATAGTAACCAAACATAACCTTGGTCTTGCAGTTTTGAAATGCGCATTCTAAAGTCTAGTTGTTTTTTTAAGGACTGCCAAAGAGCATGAATGTCACAACATCATTTTCCAATTAAAACAATTGAATTTCATCTTTCTTCTCTATATTCCTTCTATTAATATGCAGCTGAAATTCACTGTATGACATTCAAAATTTTGTCGGTGGGTAAACTAGGGAAATGCTGCTTTAAGGAACATGGGACTTAGCAAGAGCTGTAGCGAAAAACTGTTTTGGAATAGAACAGAGAGTCTGGAGATTATACAGCAATTTTCATGGAATGTTGGAAGGATCAACACCAACCCAGAAAGAACAAGTTTAGAAAAAGAGGGATAAAAGGGACAGATTGTGTATTAACAGAAGGTGGTCATTATACTTGTCACACTGAGTGCTACTGTGACTGTCCTACATTCTTACTGAACTCTCTTACTAAATCCTATTTCTAACTGTATTCTATTATGAGTATTCTTTCCTATTTTGAACCTCTGTGTGTGAATATCACATTGGACCATCTAGCAAGTAGGACAAGGAGCCAGCTATTGGGGAATGTGATGCTCTGTATGTGTATTTGTGTTAAACTACTAGTAAACTTTAAGCTAGTGATTTTCACGAAGCTGAAATAGATATCACACAAGATGATGGGATTAAAAAAAAAAGATAGTGAAGAAAAACTCAAGTACAGTTCAGCAGAAAACAAATTTTGAATTTTTCGTTTGACTTCCTATGTTTTTTTACTGGGAAAATTCTTGTCTGAGTCGAAATTTTGAATGTTTTCCAAATCTATTAAAAAAAAAATTTAAGGACTGAAATGTCTTTTTATGGCTAAATGCCTTTTATTGAATAAGAAAAACACATTTTTCTTTAATCATATCTGTACTCTTTGGTAATAAAAGACTCAGTGGAGTACTGAAATTAACTGCAGTTGTTACTGACTTCAATTGTTAGAATTTCCCTTCAGGTCTGCTCAGTTCAGAAACTAAATGCTTTAATATTCCCATTAAAGATGGGTCAAAAGTTTATAAAAAATCTTTCTAAAGAAGTGAGCATTTATACAAGAAAAGAATCTGTTGTTGCTCGGTCAACAATTTGTGTTGAGTCTTTGTATTTATACTGTGGACCACAGAATCACAGAAAGGTTGAGACTGGAAGGGATCTCTGAATGTCATCTGGTCTAAGCCTCCAATGCTCAGGCAGGGCCACTTAGAGCCAGTTGTACAGGACCATGTCCAGATGGCTTTTGAATATTTCCAAAGTTGGAGACTCCAAAACATCTCTGGGCAACCTGTGCCACAGCTCGATAATCCACCCAGTAAAAAAGTATTTCCTGGAGTTTTCTACTTTGAGGATGATTGAGCACTGGAAAAGGCTGAATTTAGGTGCTATACTGTATAATTATTATAGATGTAGTTATTACATATATTTATATTGTAGGGGTAGAAATAATCTGTATGCAGATATATACATTACAGTGTCTGCATAAAAATGGTATGTAATTACACCAGTACATAATTTTAAAAAATACCAATTTGTAAATTACATATGCCTGTAGTATGTTAAAGAAAATAAATTATGTTTTAGCGATAATCACATTTTTGGAACTAAAAAAAACCAAACACTTTCACAGACTTCCTTTTACTAGTCCTCTCTAAGCAGAAGTAAATTTTAACACTTGTGATATAACAAAACACACAGGTCTTTTTAAGAGCAAAAGGAATATCAAAGTTGACATTTATACATCTACAAGTAGGAAACTTCTATAGTCCACGTCCAAACACAAGAAAAGCCAACTGGCTATAAATTCTACACTCCACTTAGTTACTAATGTTTTGGAAAGAAATAGTTTCAGAGTCCATCAGACATAACTATGCAGTTTTTTTCCTTTAGGAAGACTGAAAGATTATTATTCAGTATTAAAATGCTATTAATTGAACACCTTTAGAGTTTCAAATTGCTTTATTTCCACTATAAACTTGTATGACCTCAAAATTCTTTCAAATACTTAGCCAGCTACAAATTTTAAATCCCTTTCTAAAATGAAAAAATATGTTGACCTTTATATAAACTGCATGCTCTCATCTGTAACTTTTAAATTAATATTTATGTTTTTCATGATCAGTATGACTAGAATGTGTTCCTTCTGCTTTCTTTGACTACTAATGATGTCTATCCAAAAATAAACTTTTAAATTTATTTTTTATTTTGTGGTTGGTTTTGTAGGCCTTTTTTATGTTATCTTAAGTTATAAATATCAAGGAAATTGAGGTTTGCTTCTCTGAGAGTAAAATAAAATTGAACGTTTAGAGAAATGATTGTTAATATATTATTTCCCCCAAAATATAACATATATACCATTATATGTAATTTAAAATCTGTGTGAGGGTATGAGTAAATGTGTCTGTTTGTGCTCCACTAAAATTTCCTACAAACAGTAATTTCATCTCTCGTTAGTTGAATTGTTGCATCCCGGGTTTGGGTTCAAATTATGGGTTTTTAATTTGTTAGTTTTCCAGTTCTCTGTACCCTTGTGCATCTCCCAGGTTTTCCCCTACTCCTGCAGTTTCCGTGCCTGTCTCCCCGTTCTAGCAGTCCCACTCACCCCAAAGCCCCGTGTCCGCCCCTGCTGTGTTCCCATTGGTCGCTGTAGTACATGTCATCACCGCGATGTCTGTACCCATTGGGTGGAAGGGCTCTCCGTCCACCCTGTCCCTTCCCTATTTCATCCCACTCCTTGGCATGCTCAAGGCCTTTTGCATCCGTGCAAAGCTGGGAGCGGGCTGCAGCTTTTCCACCACAGCTCTCTTAGCCAATAAAGCATCCAGCCGCCACGCGGTCGGACTTGGATGAATTCCCTGCCTCTTTGTTTCTTCCCTCGCGCCGGCGGCGAAGCGCAGCCAACAGCCCACCCTGGAGCGCGGCAGCAAAAGCACCTGGGAACTGAGGCGAGCCACAGCACCGATGAAAAGCTGAGATGCCCAAGCCGGGTGCTCGAGAGCTGACAGAGGCCAAGAAAAATAACACGAAGCCACAGTTAGTAAAATGTTAATTGTAAAATGGAAGGATATAAGCAATATGTGAAGAACAAAAAGACATTTTGCTGTAATCTACCTCTCTCTAGAGAGATAAAATATAATTTTTCAATTACTTATAATGCTGATAAGGTATATATATATATATATGATTTTTGTGTGTATGTGTCCACATATATGCATTTATATTTTCATATGCTTTTGAATAGGTGTCACAGAAAATTCATGAGTACTGAAAGGGAAAAGGAAAATCCAATAGAATGTACCTACAAATTTAGAAGAAGAAAAAGCCCAAAAAACAAACAAACAAATAAACAAAAAATAGTGAGTGACCAGTTTAGACATGGCATTCAAACAAATTATTAGTGAACTATGCTTGAGGATTTGAAGTTTTCACGTTCATTTATAAATTCAGATGTTCAGAACTCTGATGTGTCATGGTTTAGGAATGGCACTCCCAGTTTAATTCCCCTTCCTCCCTGAGACTTTCCCAAACCAGGTGCCACTAGCTCTCTCCCCATCCTTTCCCTCCACCTTCTTGCTTTGGGGATGCAGTTGAGAGTTGGAGGCAGAAAAAGGTGAACAATTTAAAATAACAGCAATTTAGTGGAAACAGTAATAAGATAAGGAAACAAACAGTAACAGCAGCAAAATTAATGCCAAAAGTATACAGACAGAGGGTGATTTGCATGCAAAAAAATCTCATTGAGTGACCCAGAAACAATTATCAATGGACTATATTAGCAACTCATAATTTCATTTTGAAACTAATTTTTTAATAACTGACTGAATCAGAATCAGCCTTTTAAGAATATGATTTTTTTCTAGCAAAAAAAGGGATTTTGGCACTTGTTAGCAATTGGAAAACTGTTAGGTGTTTTTTACACTTCCTATAACCAACGTTAAGTTGCTCACCAGATATGATATTAAGGAGTCAGTCAGGTTAGCAGGGACTAAATACTTCTCTGTGTATTCCCTTTAAGGTTGTAGAGTAGTAGCTTTCCTTTCACTTGGTAAATACTCCATTACTGATGGCAAGTGTTTCTCCTGTTTTATTCTGCTTGTACTCTGAATTTTGAGTCCTTGTCCACCTTCTAAAGCTTTGAAGTTTGATGTAAAGTGGGGGTGTTTACATTTCATGAATGGACAATATGAATCTGTTGTCAAAACTGGGGAAGAAATAGTGTTACCAGATACAATTTGTAAGTATTTGTGAAAATTGTTGAGAAATATGTTTTAGTGCACACTCAGTTATACTGCTGTCTCAAACCTGTGTGGTTGAGAGCTCATGGTATGTTCCAGTATAACACAACCATAGTTGTTCAGCATTTCCATCATGTGATTCACAATAATAGCCATAGCTTTTAAAATAAGATTTAAAATGTGAAATACTTTAAAAAAATTAAATATTTGTGTTGAAACACTGCAAAATTAACTAAAGATTTTCCAATGAACAGATACATTATAATGATATACCTTTCAAATATTTTTAGGCAAGATCTAAGCTTTATCTCTCTGAAGGTGTAAAAACTTGGTCAGTAAATACTTGTACTAAGTTATTACAGAATTAAAAGTCTGCTTCAGTTAAATAAGGTGCTTTACCTTACAAAGTTTTAACTCCACAGAAGGAAAGTTATAGGCTCATTGAAAACTCAAGGTTTTGGATATTACAGCACATAACATCAGACAAGGCTTCAAATTTATTTCTAAATAATTACATCTAAGAAATATTTCAAAGATGATTATGAACTTACATTTTTCCCCTCCGTTCATATCTCTCAACCTTTCCCCTCTCTGCCTTACCACTCACAGATCTAAAGAAGTCTTGTGACTTCTGTCAACAAAAAGAGGTCTGTTTTACCTTTCAGCATGTTTTCAGAGAGGAGTAAATTCTGCTAAGGAAGGCATTTGGTCTAGCTGTGCCTGACTTAAACACAAAGAGGAAATTATATATAAAAGGAGAGTTGGGCTTCTTAATAAAAGATCTGTTATCTTTAGATGTTTTCCAGTACTGCAGCTACCCCTCTTCTCAACAGGTATAATGCTAAGGAAAATCTTAAATAGAAGAAATGTAACCAGAGGTTTCAGAGGGACAAGATGAAATTGAACTCTGATGGTATATATTTTTTAACTTATAGAAGATATCTCTTCACCTTAGAAGCTGACTCTTACATGAAACTGACAACCACAAATTCATAGAGAGAAGAGTATGGTGAGCACAAGCAAGGTAGGTGCATTCCTGTGTCCAGGAAGTAAATATGCGATGTAGAAACTGGATGGAAAAAAAGAGGAGGTGCATCACTGTCTGCTAATCACAAAGGAAAAAGAACTGGCCAAGAAGATGTTGGCTGCTGTAACAGAGTAGAGTTTAAGATCCTCAGGACAACAAAAGGCAGATCAAAGACTATGGGTTTCAAGAGGATGGATGCTGGTTTCATCAAGATCTGAAAAGCACCCTTTCTAGGAAGGGCAAAAAAGCCCATGAGAACTCATAGAATTATTAAAGTTGGAATAAATCTTTAAAATCATGAAGTCCTACTGTTAACCTGGAACCACCATGTTCACCACAAAACCATTTCCCCATGAGCCAAATGCCTTTTGGTCACTTCCAGGGGTGGTGATTCCACCACTTCACTGAGTAATCTTTTCCTCCAAGGAGGCTTCAGGGACAATGTCCTTAATGCACAAGAGCAGACCAACCTCAACATCAAGAAAATATACAGTAATAGGAAAGCACAGCTTGGCCCAGCCCAGAATGTCTGACTCAGTCTAAAGGCAAAAGTAAAATAGATTGGAAGTAGAAAAGACACAGATTAATGAGGTGTATAGATTACTGAGGTGGACAGATTACTGAGCAGTTTAAATGCAAGGCTTAAGCATTCACAGAGGGAATTAGGAAGACCAACATTTAGCTGGAGTTGAAAGTGGTAAGGGTGCAAATGGAAATGGAAAGGACATGAGCAGGCCCAGAAACAGTGAAAATACCAACCTTTTCCCAATAAATGAGAAAGGAAATCTAGTGTCATGTAAAAATTTAAGGGCAACTCCCTTGCTTTCAGGGTTATCAGCAGATGCAGTGGCTGTAGGGGTGGTTTCCCCTTCTTAGTCACTTCAGTATCTATCTGATTGAGTCACCAGGAGACCTTCACAAATAAAATTGCAGAGTAAATAGTTTGGCGCTGTAAGTCTGGTAAGGTGCTGGATGCACTAAAAGCATGGTTACAATGAAAGTCTGTTCACAACCACAATCCCATTTGCAGAAATAGTGTGGGTGGCATGTTAAATCCAGACACATTCAATAAGATTCCAGACTCATAAATAGTGTGATTGTTGTGACAGGATAAGGTTCAGAAATTTCTGTTTATAAATACCCTGATATCAGAAAGTATAATCAACAGTATTACTGTGGAGTAAAGCTTACCTGTTGGTAAGGTATTACTGTGAGGGAGATGGGGATAGCTCTTCCACCATCCCAGGATACAGAGGAGGAGTCTTCTCCCTTCTTCACATCCCTCACCTAAGTTATATTTATTTTCTTTGAGAGTTGGAAAAAGATGAAGTTTCATTTGATGTTATTTCATAAGAAGGTAGAGTTTGAGACACTTTTATCATACATGCAAAGTATGCATAGGTTTTACTTCATTAGCATATGTGGTGGCAGGAAAAGTAATATATATATTTTCAAGTCAATCAAGCAAAGTTCAGCTTTTGGTCACCATTTGGATCATTCCTTTGTCTTGGTTCCTATTAGCTGTAATGCTGTAAATAGAGCATAACTGCAACACCTCTGTTCCTCTCTCAGGGCTCTACACAAACTCCCTCAGTGTTCCTGCTCTACAAACTAACAAACAGATTCAGTTTTGCTGTATAATACAACTTCACATAGTCTGTCTCATCCCCTGCAAATAATTTTCCTCTTGATACTTGCTTTTTTATATCATTGACTATGATTAGTTATCTGATAGTTGGTAACAATGGGGAGGGTGTTGTGAAAACTAAAGAGCACAAAGCACAGAATTTTCAGCCAGAATATGTTTTGAGTGGTTTATGCTTGAAATACAGTTGCAATATCCCACAGGGACAATCTGGAATTATTATGAAGTAGTCAAGTGTTGTATTGTGTTTTTATATCTTTGTAACAGTTCTGTAATGGTTTGCCCCTTCACCCCCATTTTCTCCCAATGGTTCCACCCTGAGCTCTCCTGCCCCTCCTCCAATGCCACCCCTCCCTGGTGCCTTGTCCATCACACAGCTCCTAATCCCACCCTCCCAAAATCTCCCACCTGAGGCATAGAGTGAGTGGACAAAGGCCAGGGATCCCTCCCTTAACCTTCCTCCACTGGCTTGTGTTTCTGTCTGTCCATCTGCCTTCCACTCCCCTGAATTCCCCCATTGGGCAGAAGGCATCCTTCCCCCTTTTCTCCGCCCTGGTAGTTAAGGTGATTATGAAAACCATGTGACTCACTTTCGGCCGCAGGGACATGGAACTCAGAGCTCCCCGGAGCTTACAATAAACCTGAGACTTTTCCCCCAGCCGTGAGTCGACTCCCTCATTACCTTCTCGAACACTGCCTCTCCTCCATACAAGGCAGACAGTGAAGTACTCTGTCTTAGCCGCTCCCCGAATCTGCCACGAGAAACAGGGGGATGTCCCCCGCTGCTGACCATGCTTCTGCCAGGCAGGCGAAGCCAGGGGGCTTCAGAGTGAGCGCAGCGGCAGTCAAAAAAAACACACCAGAACATCTATTGGTTACAATAATGGCATAAAAATAAATAAATAAAAAATACATAAACTTAAATACAATAGAATTTATGAGAATATCTGCTACAGTCTTTTTCAGTCATGAATTATTTAGACTGCAATAAACATGAAACACATTTATATGTATATTGAAGGGATGCTGAATGGAAAAAAAAACAGGATTAAGAAACTATAAGTACATAATCCTGAACTTATAAATAAACAAGATTCACTTTACTGCTTCAGATGTTCTTTTTGATTAAAAACATCTACATGAGAAGCAAATGTGGGCAGAATAACACAGAAGTATATTAGTACACTTAAAGACATATGGCAACATAGATTACTGCGTTCTTTTTTAAATTTTGATTTTATTTCTTTTTTTACTGAATTTTTCTCCATTATAGTATTAGAATATTAGAAATCTATCTTCTAACAGGAAGCATAAATTATATTTATGTCTATTTTCATTCTTTTGCTTACCAAGTTTCTGTATGATTAAGATTGAAGAAGAAAGAACAGGAAGAAAAGAACATGCAATAAAGCCTTGTAAATGTTTTCCTCTCATACATGCATCCTGTGTAAGAAAGAGAGTGCATAACAAACTGCTTGTGCCCTCTCCTCTTTCTTCCTTTATGTTTTAAAAAAATTATTGACAAGTTTTTCATGGTTTCCCTTTTTTTTTTCTTTTAAGTGCAGTCCTGTTATTTTTCTTTAGAATTTCGGAATCTAAATTTTATGTGTGGTTGTTCACACTATATTTCCATCTGCTCCCCAGGATGTATGTATGATGAGTGAAGTTCTTTTTCAAAGGTATTAAACAGTTGTGAAGGTTCTAATTAGAATAAAAAAACCCCAACATTTTAATGTCTGACTACCTAATGTGATATCCTTATGACAAGAAAGAAATAAAAAAGGAAAAATGCAGTGAATAAAGGACTTCATAGCTCAGATTCAGGGGAAAAAAAGCACAAACTCACTGAAGTTTTTGAGAGAAAGGCTACATGGGAATACTTTTATTGAGCAAGTAATGGCTGATGTAAAAAAATAAAATCCCAAAACCCCTAATATTTTTAAGTGATATTTTATTTATTTGAAATTTTAAAATACAAATGTAAACAGTACATATTTGTTTTATACTCTGAAATGTTTATCCAATCATAATGCAAAATGCAATTATGCTTTAGAGAATTAACAAAACAAAAAAAAGAGAATGGTTTGAAGGAAAAATATGAAAAAAACTCTACTGAATTTTATTAATATGAAATGAGATACTAGCATGCTTTTGTTTGAATTTAAAAAAAAAAATAAAATCACCAAAAAAACCCCACAACCATCCCCAAATTCCCCTCACCAAAACCCGAAGAGAAAATAAATAGAAAAAAAAATCAAACTAAAAAAAAATACCCAGACTTTTGCTTATCCACCTTTGTTTTCCATTCCCTCTTCACTAAACATGATTGTTACATATTGCCAGAAAAATTGTTGTCCCAGTTAATACCTATCTTACTTTTTTTTGGTAAAAATATCTTTGTTTAAGAATTCAATAATTTTTTTTTCTCAATTGCCATAGTTCTTAGGATGTGTTTAGAAATATGGAGGATATTTATCTTTCAGAAGTATGTGTTCAGTTTCCAAATAAAAAAAATAATAGACAACAGAATTAGAAGGTTTACAAAATCTGTTTTAAAACCTAAGGACTAGCTATTACTTTATAGCATGGGTATTATAACTATTATTAAATAACATGAGTTGAGTGTTATTTCTTTTAATTAGAAATAAGAATATTTATCACAGGAGGTTTTCTTAGATTTATATGACTTTCTTTTAAAGTTCTATGAGAAAAAAAATTCTTCTCTCCTCAAGTTTTTTTTTAATTATATATATATTCATTTTTCATACTACTATTGCATATTCTCATTCTTCCTGCTTTAAATTGTCTTCTCTTTTCTTTGTTTTTTGCATTATTTTTAATCCATTTTACCTGCTGCATTCATTTAAACTATTACAATGATTAAATTAGCAATTTCCAGATCCATCTAAACTCCAGGGCAGTGCCTTATATGGGCAGTGCCTTATATGGGCTCTATGGGCTTACCCATAGAACCTCTGTGGGAGTATTCTCTATCTATATTCCTTAGATTACCCAGGCTATTTCTTTCTTTACTCTCTTGATTTCTCACAGCTCTACTGCAATGTGAAAACTTACACAAGAACAACTGATATGGTAAAATCTAGATACCACTAGGTGATATATGGTGTAGTCAGACTTACTGCATTTGAAATATAGCACGTGTACACAGACTTCGGAAAAGAAATATAGTTTTACTCCTCTCTTGCTTTAAAAAAAAGGTGGAAAATGTTGTGAAAATTTTCTGAACAATAGCTAATGAACGATAGTTGTAGGTGTTTTATTTGTGACCTTTTGAATAGGCACTTTTTTAAAAGAAAAG
Organism: Anomalospiza imberbis; assembly: GCF_031753505.1. NCBI lineage: Eukaryota > Metazoa > Chordata > Aves > Passeriformes > Viduidae > Anomalospiza > Anomalospiza imberbis. The sequence continues at coordinate 100,717,463 of NC_089682.1, read as the reverse complement.
AAAAGAAAAAATTAATTCCTGCTCAGGGGATTTGATAAATATAAAACAATAATAAAAAATGCTCAACATATTTAAGGCAAATAGAGAGGTAAATTATTTTTCTACCTGAAATTAATAAAGTAATTTCATCTGATATTTTTCACAAGATTTTAGTCTTTAAGCTTTTCCACTCACAAACAGATCTCAATAACCCTGGCTTTATCAAATGCCACTACTTGCTCTATTCAATTCCTGCCTGTCTCTCACACATATATCTGCGTATGTGCCAATTGGTATTGTCACTGCTAAGCATCACATCAGGGAAAGTGCTGGCAGCAGCAAAGCCATGACTGAAATAGAAAGTGAAAAGAGGGTTTAATAAATTCATTTTATCAGCTGCAAGTCATCCTGTTCCCTCTATTCAGACTTGTCCCACAGCTAGTAACAGCACAATCAGGGATAAAATTGTTTTCTGGATCCATATTTAATAGAAGACAGATAAGATTTTTGTAATGGAAAGAACTCTATTGGAGTATAAAGCTAGTGCTTTCTGTTTTGTCCAGAAAAAAAAATGTAGGATAAATCTATATTCCATCTTTCCATTATCTGTTAGTTGACTGTATTGTTGCAATTGGCACATCTGACTTACTGGATTCTTTTATGAAGTTTGACATGAAATCATGAGTAAAATTTAGTTATTTGGTCACATTAACTTTGGGATTTTTTTGCAATAAGTTGCCTTTCTGCAGTAAGTTGATCAACGTAGGTGCTGAATAGCTGACCTCACTTGAAATATCCAGAAATATATCTTGTGGACATATTTTCTTTCAGAGTACATTTTTTATTCCTTAGCAGTATTGCGTTAACGCAAAAAATAGTATAATTCATGTATGATATTTTTATGTATCTGGAAAGTGAACTACTAAATTATTTATATCTTGTCATGTAACATGGTTAAAACCACTGATAAAACTCTATTCAGTGCTACGGGATTTATAGGATCATAGATTTATGGGATATGCTGTGTTGGAAGGGACTCTTGAGGATCATTAAGTCCACATCCTGGCCCTGCACAGGACCCCCCAATATTCAGACCTTGTGCCTGAGAGCATTGTCCAAATGCTTCTTGAACTGATGTTTGGATTACTGGAAGAAATACAGAAGAAGCAAAGGCTAAGGATTAGTATTTGATGTCTCTTTAACTTCTCACCCTCTCTTTAGCCTCCTTTACTTTCACAGGAACTTATGGCAACTGAAGAAATATGTTGATTTTTAGCTTTTATCCTCTTTCATAGAACTTGATTTGACTTGTCATGTGACAATGAAATTCACTAATCCATCTTTCTACTAATCAGCACATATTTGTTATTATTTGATGAAATTATGAAGGATGATTAGTTTAATGTGAGCATATCTACCTACAATACGGAGTATTATTCACTTGCAGGCATATGAAGAACTCAGTGCAATGGTACATTATTTTGTACTTTAAAGACTTCTGAGCTAATGGATGGAAGGTTCTACTTAAGTTTGTCATATGTTACAGTTCCATGTTATCAGTAGCCTTCACTTATCTAGGGCATAATTTGTTCCAAATGAATCAGTAGGAAAGCTATGGGGAACATTTCAGAGGCAAAAGAATGGAAAGTTTAATTAGATGAGAAGAATACTCCATTCGTCCTTACTGCTTCTCTCTGATTATATATGTATTCATAATTTCTGCACACTCTTTGTGTTGTAACTCAAAAAGGAGCAGCAAATGATAAATAAAAGGCATTCTCTGTGATAAGTAGCAGTTAGAGTACTGCAGTGTCCATCAATTGCATTCTCCAATAGCTGCAGGAGAATCCATACTCCAAGGTCACATATGTAGAATCTGTATTTCATGCTGGGAAGCACAATGTGTTCAGAAGGAGCTCAGCTTAGCCATCAGACTAAAGAAAACAACAGAAAAGATACAATGCAGCAAGCATGAGTCATAAATTAATTTCTTTTGGAGACTGAAGCTCTGTGAAAACTCTTAGTATAGGCATATTTCATCCAAATTCTGATGTCAAAGCTTAAAAATTCAGATGCCTGAAAGTCATGCTTTTCAAAAAATGATAAAGGACATGACAGTAATGCAGTCTTGCATTTAAATGACCTAAGAAAATTAAGTTTGAAGTCAATTTTCTGTATAGCATTAGCTTCATGTAAGCACTAGACACACAACAGAATTAGAAAAATGGAATCTTAGTCAGTTGCAGTCACATTAATTGTGTGCCACCAGCAGCCGGGATAACCTACAGATGATCATTCCTTGGCCTTCAAGAAAATTTCTGTTGCCTAGGAAATAGAAAAAGAACAATTGGCCATGGAATTCAGGGACTTCAATATCTGTGTATAATCATTAGGAACTTAGAGAAGTGAAGTTTTTAAATCACTCTTTTTACAGAAGCTATACCACCAAGGACTGAGCTTGCAGAAGTGTCTATATCCACACAGAATCTGGAATCTTCCTCTCTTCTCTGGTGAGACCCCCTACATCCAGTTCTGGCATCTCCAGCACAAGAAAGACCTAGAGCAGACCTAGGGGAGGGCACAGAAATGGTCAGAGGTCTGGAATACCTCTCCTGTGAAAAAAAGCTGAGAGAGCTGGGGTTGCTTAGCTTGGAGAGGAAAAAGTTCTGGGGAGATCTTGGTGAAGTCTTTCAATTCTTAAAGGGGGTTTATAATAGAGAGGCTTCTACCTGTGTCTGCAATACCAGAACAAAAGCTAGTGGCTTAATACTGAAAGACGAGAGATTTAGATTACCTATAAGAAAGAAATTTTTTTTTTACAGAAATGGTGGTGAGGAACAGGAATAGGTTGCCCAGAGAAGCTATGGAAGCCCCATCCCTGGAAATGTTGAAGGCCAGGTTGGATGGAGCTTTAACAACATAATCTCTTGGAAGATGTCCCTGCCTGTGGCAGGGATGCTGTAAGCAGATGATCTCTTAAGTTCCCTTCCAACCGAAATCATTCTACAATTCTAAGACTTCCCCTTTAGATGCCTCTATTAAGTGTCAAAAATTAGGCAGGCCAAACCTATATTAAAAGATACTGCCCTGATATTTCACAGGTTTCAAAGTTTAGCTTGGCATAACATTTTTTCTTAGCTCATGTCACAGATTTCAATGTGAACCCAATACATTTTGCAACTAGCAAAATATTGGAGTTCAGATTTGTTTTTTTGGTTTTCTAATAGACATATTTATTTGTTATAACACTTTCATGATTGACTTTTTGATTTTTTTTTTTTTGGTGTTACTAATCATATTTCACTACAAAGAACTTGGCACCCAATTCTTTTATTACTGCTAATTTCATTGAAATTAGAAGACAACAGCAGTAAAGTGCTTAAATACCTTCAAGTATCTCTGTTTATATAATTACAGTGCATCATAATTACTTCCTTCAAGTGTGCCTTGGGTAACATTGAGCTAATGGTTCACAGAATAAATTCAGTCCATAAATACCTGGACTATTTAATTGTCAAAAAACATAGGAAACATCTGTTACATGGGCTTCTTAGGTGATAACACTATCATTAACTGCAGACAACAATGTATCATCCATAGATTTTGAAGTAAGAGGTGGGCTGAAGTAATTCTGTCAGTTGTGCTAAGGCCAATGAAAACTGTCATTGTTTCTCTAACAACTAATCCCACAACCCTGAATGAAGTAACACAGCATGTTTCTGAATATTTTCTCTTAAAATCAGTTGGATTAGATAGGACACAGAAGACTGAGTTTTGTTTAGGTGCTGTGCCATTGTTTTCCAACAGAGAAAGCTGAACAGACAAAATGCAATAATATAATTCAATTTCTATGTAAACAGAAAATTAATTTATACACACATGGTAGTCTGGGGTGAGGGAGGAAAAGAGTGCATCATTTAGGGCCTAGTTTTCTTTGGTCTTTACAGGCAATTATAATGAAATCCTATTTTATATGTGACATTTTCCAATGTAAGAAAAAATATCAACACTTTTCAGCTATTCATGTGCAGAAAAAAAAGATCAAAGCCCTCTATTAAATATCTTAAATACAAAATTTTAGTCATGGACAACTTTCCAGTTCAGAGAGGAGAAATTAAATTGGTCATGGAGTAAACTTGTTTGCAGCAGGTAAAATGTGCTGAAAATTCTAGAACTGACATCTAGCCAATTTCTTTTTCAAATATTATTTATAACTATTTAATAACACATTTTCTTCTTTCTAGTGTAAATCAGAACTAACATCCTAAGTATTAATCTTCTGCTCTGAACATTGATTTTTTTCACCTTTTTCCAAATAATTTTGATTACATTTAAATACTTTTTTATACTCCAGTTTAATAGGAATCTACTTGGTCTTTGTAATTTTGTATACATTAATTTAATTACGCTAACCTACTATTTGACCACAGAAGGAGCATAATCATTATTATTTCTGTTGATTTGATCTATTCACTACAATATCTTGAGGTTTTTTTATTGTTTAATCTTTCCCCTTCATCTTCCTTTTATATTTAGATTATGGTGTGCTTTGATAAAGTTCTTTTTAATCCTGGCACAACAATACATACCACTTATGCATTATCAAAATAAAAATCCCTGGAGATATAGATATTTAATATATTAAAATTTTCAATTACTGGTTTAAGTGTTTAGTGACATAATATATTGTTCTGTCTATGCATTCTATTGCTGTGCCTCAGATAAGCATGATAAGAATAAATGCTAAGATCAACATTAAATAAACTTGTATTGAATCTGTTTTTCTCCAGATGATTAGTATGCACTGGTACAGAGGATATCTTGATTCATGGCAATGGTAGGCTGAACTGGGCCAGCTGCCAGACATCAACACAGATGCCCTCTACACTCTCTCATTCTACTCCTCAAAATGACAGGAAAATAAGATGAAAAAGCTCATTTGAGATCACTTGCCAATTATCATCACAAACAAAATAGACTCAGTTTGGGATTTTTTTCCCCCCTCAACCAATTAAAGTAGTTTTGGGTACAGAGAAAAATATTAAAACACCTTCCCCCACATCACCTCTTCTTCCTAGACTCAAATTTTCTTCTTCATTCCTGACTCCTCTACCTGGTCCCCACCCTGCTGAGTGGTACAAGGCAGGGGAAGATGGGGGGTTGTGGTCAATCTGTAAGAGTTCCTTTCTGACACTCTTTCCCTCTAATACTTTGCCCCCTCCAAATGGGTCCTTCATGGGCTGTAGTTTCTTCAGGAAATATCTATATCTTCCAACCTGGTTTCCTCTGTGGATTGCAGAGGATTCTCTGTTCCATTACCTGGAGTACCTCCACCTGTTCCTTTGTATCTCACCTTAGTCCTTGGAAGGTTGTTTCCCACACTTTCTTTGCTTCCTTCTCTCTCTCAGGCAGAACTTTGCTCTTTCTTAAACCCACTTTTTCCTGAGGTGTCACCATCTTGAGTGATGGGCTCAGAGAGTGGGTCTATTCCACTTGGCTGGAACAAGCTGGGATCAGCACAGAAAAGCCCCAATGTTTACTTACAGAAGTTCCTAAACCCTCACATAGCCCCTTCCCCAACCACCTAGACCACTACACCAAATAAAAGGACCAAAATATAGATTCTGTATAGTTCTCAGAACCTCTAACTCTCTTATTTTTACATTATTAATTTTATAGAATGAAACATTATACATTATGTACAGGAAGAATACAGAATCCTAGTGAAACTACTGGCATTATTAATAAACTATTAGGTTTGTAGTTTTTCTCAAGTATATTTGGAAAGTTAAGTATGAAAGTTCTTTTTCTTTTTTTTTTTTTCTTTTCTTTTTTTTTTTTTTTTTGTAACTTTTCAAGGTTAATCAAGCTGTCAGGAAGAAATTGCAAATACATGTGCCTGCACTCAAGAGTACAAATGTGCAATCACAGCAGGAAAAGGAATATGGTTTCCACTCGGTTGCAATACATTTATCACAAGAATTCTCAAGGAAAATGGTCTGTAACTTATATGTAGTTTTAAGTCATTTTAAAAAATATCTTCTCATACTATGTTGTTAATGCCATTTCAAAATACTGCTTTGTAAGGGTATAAACTAGGAATGAACTTGTTAATAAAAGAAATATATAGCTAAATCATATTTCTTTTTTTCTGTTCTATCTCTGTCTTATATTGATTCTTAATACTACCTTCTCAAAAGGACATGATTTTCACAGTAGACACTGAGAATTGCTTATCTATTTAGGCATGCAATTAAATTGCATGCAATTTAACTTTCCAAGAGGTAACAAAAAGAGACATGCACTTGGCCTAGAGAAAATGGTTAGTGAGTTAAAAGAGAAAGGCATTTATTTTGAGTTCATTCCACCTTCTTCTTGAAAACAAGTTAAGATCAACATCATTTAAACAACTGTCTCTACTTTTGCATGGATGGCTATTCAAGCTGGTATTGTTAAAAATAAAATCTTCTCATCCTTTACTTCTTTCATTACTATTTTCTTAAAATTATTTTCTTTCTCTGGATCGATCAGCTGAATTGTCACTCAATAGAAAAGACATGTCAGCTCTATTGTTGTAGGAGTCACTATTAAAATAAGAAACTACTTTCTTTAAAACAGTATAATTTTAACTGAGGCAGCACTGAATGAAGAGTCTCTTAGCATAGGAACAGATATACTAGTCAAATCAGAGACAAACCTAGTAAGGTAACTCTGTTATCAGTGACTTGTAGAGAACAATTAATGAAATAGCAGATATTATTTAACTTTCCACCCTTCCAAATATCAGTTATGGCTTGAAATTAAGCTTTCAAGGAATATATAACTAATATATGTCTTTTTTTGGGACCTCTTTATCACCCACATATTAGAGTGACTATTTGAATACCGCACCAAAATTCAAGCATATGAGTCTATAGACTAAAACTTCATATCTTAGAGAAAAAGAACAAGAGGAAAAAAATAATAAAAAGAAAAAAAAATCTAGAAAAAGAAAAAAAAATTAAAAAAAGAAAAAAAAGAAAAAGAAAAAAAGAAAAAGAGAAAGAAAAAGAGAAAAAGAAAAATAAAAAAAAATAAATAGAGAAAAGAAAAAGAAGAGGAAAAAATAAGCAATAGAAGTAAAAATAATCTTATTATGGTGACATACAAATGGAGTTTCCTATGTGGTTCTTTTTTCTCAGAGGGCTGACATTAATATTTTTTAAGAAAAGTAATATGATAAAGATGCTCTTATTTCAGTGGTTTCCTACAAGTTGTTTCAGAGTGCCTGTCGTGTCTGAGTCCTGGCTTTGTTTGCCCACTGTTTTGCTCAGCATTCTCTCAGTTTTGCTCATGTTGCTCTCTCTTGTGCCACTCTCCTTTTCCACTGTCTCCCTACCTGTCCTAACCTGCCCTCTACTTGGTGCTCACTGAAGAGATGTATTTCCTCTGGACATTAGCACAGAGTCCACAAACCATCAAGACAATCAGGCTTCTTTCTTTCCTGATGCTGTATCTTTTTTGCTAGAAGTTTTTTTTCTCTTACAGGTATTTGCAGGTACTTTGGGATCCAACTAAGCTCAATCTTCTTCCTAAACTGCAAACTACTGTCTTTTTCTGATGGACTTCACACTTATTAACCCTGAATTTGATTGACTACATGAATAAGTTGCAGCCAGACCTGAGGTGGCAGATGTTGCTTAACCTACCGCTGACAGTATCACCAGCTATAGACAGACTCACCTCCCCCGGGTGTCAGTACTTTTGTCCACTAGTCAGATAGGACCAGTATCTGGATGGTGTGAACTCTCAGGTGCTGCTACATGGGAATGCCAAACTGATTGATAACTGTGGAAACAAAAAAAAAAACAGAGGGAGTCTCTAATTTTTATTTAGCTGAATTTGGTTCTGATATGAAAAGATAAAAAAGAAAAAAAAATTGCATATGTAATAGAAATTATCTGAATCAGTAAAGATTAAAAATCACAAATGAATGTTATGAATAATTTGTCATTGGAGTCACAGGTTAAGAAAATAATAGGATGCTTTCATAAAACATCCCTGAGTTTTCACATTAAATTTTTGTTCATTTATGTGAAACACATTTTTCTTCACTTCCCCAAATAAAAACTACAGAATTGACTTTGTCACAATTTTAAAATCCTCATATTGTATTTTTTATTGATCATCGAACTTTTCCTCTCCATTTCATATTCTTACACTGCTTTTCAAAATCTACCTCTTTCTCCTATAGCCCCATAAGACAATTTTTGTCTTCCCCTATATGAAAGATTGCAATATACACAGACACAGAGCTCTTCTCTTCCAATATCTCTGATGAGGCCCTTTCTCTCCACATCCTTGCCCTCAGTATTTTTCACTGTCACTTCTTTCTCTTAATTCCATCTTCAGTGTTTTCAGTGGAATGAGTAATTCCTAATTCCTTCTTGGTATCTGATTTTTCACCACAGTTCTCTTTCTGTCTTGAATACTCTGCACATCCTTTCAGTCTGTCTACTGCTGCTACTGTCAAGCTCTGTGTGTTTTGTCCCCTCTCTCCTTCAAATGGAATTATTTGACTGCACTGTATCATCCTTCTTCAAAACGGGTTCTTCTGTTATTGCTTCGTCATTTTCTGACACATCATTCTCCAGAGAAGGGCATCAGTATATTATTCTCATGAAGTAGTGCAACATTTCATCATCTTTATTTCTCTAGGCCTCCATCTGTTTCCCTTTCCTCCTTGTCATTCTAATGGACAGAGCAAGCTCCCTGAGGGGTTGGTGAAGAATAATTCCTACAAAACACTGCATGACACAAGTATAAATCTATAAAATTTTCAGAACAAAAAAGATTTTAAATTAGAAATACTTCCTTTAAATTGTTTCAGTTTCATTTTTATGATGAAAATATCACAGCTACTGAATCGAGTCTCCTATTAGCAAGAAGAGACTCAAAGGAAATATATCTAGTGCATAAGTAATCTTGTTCAAACCTTCTCCATTTCAGTTTTACATAATCCTTCTTATTCTACAATGTTTTTCATATTTTAGGTAGTGTAAGAATGATCATAAACACTAACCATTTTAAAATTTACCTTTAAAATTACTGAATAAGTTGCAAATTGATGCAATTTTTTTCAAAACAGTTCTCAGTATTGTGGATGGATCACATGCTAAAATGGATATGCCATTCCATAGAGTATACAACATGTACATGAGGTTAATATTCACCAACTGTAACTTCCATCTATTAGATGAGGAGCAGTTTCTTTGAAAAAGAAAAGATAATTAAAATCAGATACTTTTAATGATTAAGATACAGGAGAAAAAAGCCAAATCTTTTACTGAAGTAGAACAGCAGAAGCTTAACTGCTTAAAATTATTATGTGTAACTATTTGCAATGTCTAAATGAGTCAGAAATTTTTCAAGAAAGTTTTACAAAAAACTTAATTAAATACTGAAGTTCTTATTGATAAGTAATTTTTATTTGGTTCCTAATATACCTTTGACACTATTGTAGGGACAAAATCAGCCTCAACTCTGTCTCTTCACTTGTAAAATATGAATTGACCCTGGTAGGTATGAAGGATTTTGACACATTCAAAGTATCACAGAGCTCAAGATAAAAAAAATATATCTCATAATAATAAAATATATTATTATATTTGTGTCTAGAGCAGAAAGGATACTCAGATGAGGACTATGTAAAACTGTTGTCAAAATTATGATGAGGATTAATGCCCTGAAAATAGAAGAAAAAAAAAATTTATACTTTCAGGCTGTTCATCTCATTAAATGTTGTTCTTTTTCCCACAGATTGTTTCTCTACAGGCTCATGAGCCACATATACCCCAGTAGTCAATTTACCTCTCCCTTCAGTTCTAACAGATGGGAGGTTAGTGCGGGTTTGGAGAGTGGTACTGTCCTCTTTAATTTTTCTATCAAAACTAATTTGAAGATTAATAAACAAATAAATGCTTTCATATAAAAAAATGAAGGCTAGGTGAAAAAATACTTTTTTGCATAACATAATGCTTCTTCTACTAAACTCCAGTAATTTATTTAAGTCCAATATGCATGTATTTCTTGTCCTAGCTGCTAAAAAACCCCAAGTTACAGTGTTTTACACTGAGTGGAATGTTACAGTTTCTGTTGAGCGTTTTTAATAATGCTAAGGAAAATGAGGGGCTAAGACTGCATACCCTCTCAAAATGAGGAGTTTTTTATGGGAAACAATATCAAGTAAACTCTCTGATACTGAATGAACCTTTTTTCTGAACAATTTGATCAAACTGTCTGAAAGCTTTGTAGAAGCAGGTGGAGATTTAGAAAGTTTTAATGTTTAGGTTTTTGATTCCTGAACTTTGCATATAATTTCTAAACCATAAAGTGTTGAATATTGGTGAAGATAACAAAGGTGGCAGCAAAAGCCCGTGATTTAGACTGAAAGGTCACCTGAAAACAGAGGGTTAAGCTTCAAATCCTTTCTTCCATATACTAAAGGATGTCTTAAAACAGTCTATGAATAAGCTTATAAAATTATTTTATCATTCTCAAACACTTCACAGATTAGTATTTAAGAAAATCCTCTAGCAAATATAGTTTTAAGTCTCCAGGGGCATCTTACTAAATTGAATCAGGTTTTCTTAAATTGCATATGCTTTAACATCAGACTCTTCATTAAATCTGTCATCTTAGCAGTCACATGTCTTTTTTTCAAGCAACACTTTTTGGCCAGTTCAGGCTAAGACCTCAAATACTAACAAAATTATCAACTTTTTTTTTTCTCAAGCTATATTTTTATAAGCAAGTCACCAGGTTTTATAGTACACTTGTATCTGTACAAATAATTAATAAGGGAGTGTTAGAAACCAAAGAAATCTGTCAACTCCTAGCCAAAACTGTATGTTTCAGCAATAAATAAAGTGTATTCATATTAGGATAGTATGAAGTGTCTTCCAATCAATCTCTTCATGAACAAAAATACTTTTTTGTTACAATTACCTTCTCTTTGGGACAGAAAATTAAATATGATTACATTTATTCAAAAAAAGGTGAATGTAGTTGCAACTATTTTTAATAATAATAGTCTCTTAGAGGAGCATTTTTTTTAAATTAACTAGCTTGTTTTGAAATCAGTTGTACACTAAAATGTTCAAAATATAACTTCAAGTGAAATTAATTTTTAGGATTTGATAACATAGATGAAAACACTTATGATTCAGTTTTTAAATTATTATTTGTGCTCTGAATACTTTTCAGTCGGTCTGAGCCAAAGCCCCCAAACCCTCAAAGAACTTTAAATTTCAAGAGAATGTTAAGGTGAGCTCCATGACTCCAAGCATTTTCACACATGTTAAGAACTACTTATCATTTAGTAAATCCTGCATTCCCTTTTAATATCCAAATTCTTGAAAAATAAAGGATGGAGCTGAGTTGCTTAAATTCAGTGTTGCTTTCCTTGACACTTCAGGATATCTCCTGTAGCTCCCAGCTCTTGCTCCAGAAATGCATCAATTTCTTTTAGGTCTTCTCATCTGGGTATGTCAGACCTATGTGGATGTCTGGGAAGTACAGTTCCCTGTGGAAAAGGAGTATGTTCTCTAGTTTCTGCAAAAACAGGGAATATTACTAAGGTTGCATCTAATGTAATGTTTACTGTATCTGTACAAATGTACATTATTGGACTGTATAAGCAGCCAGTCACGAGTTTTCCCAAGGTGAAATCATGCTTGGAAACCTCACCACTCCTTTAATTCAAAGCAAATATGATTTAATTTGGCTTCACTGGAAACTTGTTGACACAATCCCCACCAATACCCTTCTTCTTTGAGTCCCAAAGGGACTCCAGTAATACAGGGCACACAGCCAAAAATATTTCTTTGGTCTCGTTCTGATGAAGAAAAATAGTTCCAGCTCCTGCTTGGTAACATTTTGCCACTGATCTTACTGCCATGTTTTACTTCTCCACTAGCTGTTGTGCAATGTAGATTGTAGTGGTCATTGTGACCTGGGGTAGCAAGGAAGGGCCTTTGTTTCTGGCAGGAGCTGGGAACTGTGTTGTAAAAGTTTGAACAGTAGAAAGAAGTAGAATTACAGAGAGTGTTCAAAGACACTGTTCTACCTGCATTACATTCACGTAACAAAGCAGGAATAGGAAACCTGTTGCCCGAACCAAATTCATGAGGCAGGGAAAGAAGGGATGAAATCATGCTCCTTTCATTATATGTACCTTCTCAATGGTCTCGCTCTCTGAGACTCGGCCTGTATGTTCTTCCTCTGGCTGTGTTAAAGCCAGGGGTCTGAGACTAGTTTCTAAACCCCAAAGCACCTGACTTTTATCAGAACTATGAGTTTCAAGGGACAGTTGCTCTAAGTACTCTAAGCCACTGTAAAACATCTTCAGCTTCCTGATTAACAGCTCTCAGCAAAGTGTTTGCAGTTGCATATGTTTCTGTGAGCAGCCCAGTACTTTCCTGTCACTCCTCCTGAAATTCTGCTTGCAGGGATTCTTGCACTTTTTCATGTTCTTCTACCTTTCTGTTTTGTTCTCCTAGATTCCCCCAAGCATCTGCATCCTTGCATTACTTATTTTACAGAATCTCACCAATTTTATTTTACTACACTATCTCCACTTTTTCAGATCATAAATTGCCATTGAAGTTTCTTTGCTTTTGCACTTACCAAGGGTACTGCAAGATTTCTAGGTTCCCAACTGTACTTCAAAGATGCCAGCCAGGATTTTCAAAGATGTTTCTGGTTCCCAACCCCAGTTCCCAGGCCTAAAGCTCCCAGGTTGGCAGACAATTGCCATCAGTACTATTCAGCAGACATTTTATTCTGTTCTTTAAATTTACTCTTCTAACCAGGTATCTTTATGGCTATTCACATCATGAAGTCCACCAACTCCACTGAAAATAACTGGAACTTCAGCAGCTACACCAAAAGCATTAAATGTAGCTATCTATGAGCCTAGATAAGGACCTATTTGAGAGTAAAACAACTATTCCTATGAAGAAAATTTATTTAACATCACTGTCAGTCAAACAGGAAAATAAAACCCCAAACACCAAAAATCTCAAAGATATATACCAGTAAAGTAAAATTTCTTTTCATGTAGTTTGTGGGGAGTGTTACTTCTCTCATTATGCTCTAGTATGGTTCAAGTGTTTGTTGTGTCAGGGAGCATTATTCTATCACTTCAGACCAGAGCCTCAGAATACTTTTGCAAGTCAATTCTAAGAGTTCTGAGTCCATTACATAATATCAAGAAATAGAATCATAAATTTATGGAATATTTTATGCAGGAAAGGACCTATAAGGATCACTGAGGTCAGCTCTTTGGTCCTTCCAGGGCTACCTGAAACTAAAGCATATGACTAAGTTCATCATTCAGATGATCTTTGAACAGTAAAGGTGAAACTTGTTTTATTCTTTTTGTATACAAATTCTAGTATTTGAGTTTCTTCAGAAGTTGCAAGCCTAAGTGAAACCAAATTCTTATGCGACTATATGTTTTGCTCATATATTCAAGATTAGATACGAAGAAGGAGGTTTTATCTAAGTCTGTCCAAGCCCTTGTATTGCCTTTGTTTTGTTTCTGCAGTATTGCCTGTACAGCATGAAGTGTGACTGACTACAGAAAGCCTGATTGGAATTGCAAGTTGCATGTTAACTTGAGGCAGGTACAGCCATTTTGCCCTGACTGTCCAGTTCTTTGATTGTTTGCTGAGATTTTTCCAAATAATCACAATTCCCTCATTGGCCATATACTAATCTGTCCTTACAGAGGAAAAAAGGAATGGGTATTTCAATCCCTGAGACTTCATCTCCATGAAAGGCAGGCAGGATGCAGCCTTAAGGCAGTATAGAAATTTGAAGCTGATCTGATATGTGTTAAATTATCTTCATCATCTCCTGTCTCATCTCTGTGGCTAAATAATAAAAGGCTAGGGAACAATCTCTGGCCTGCAAAACAGGTATCATGCATAGTTTCCTGTAAGAAGTGATTAGACTTAATCCATTATATATCAAATGCATATTAGAATGAGATTGTCAGAGCATGTAGTAATACCACTTTGGAATATTTTCATAACTTGTAATTCATAATTTTATGCAAATTATATATGCATATAAAATATTTATAAATATTTGCTAACATATTTGTTGTATTTTTAATGGAAAAAAGACATTTTTAAAGAACACTATCCTGCATTTTTTAAGAAATACTAAAAATCACTGTCTTAAGAAAATTAATTTTCAAAATAAAGTGTGCATAAACAAATGGTTAAATTCTAAGATGTTAGAGCATAGTAATAGAAATGCAAATAGTAGATCAAATCTTGAACAGTCAATCTATTTTGTTGATATTTTACAAAGAGGTTTTATGAAACTAGGAGGAATATTTAGTTGTATGTGAGATAGATACACATTCTCTGTGGTAGTCTGTTATTTCAGTTTGTTCTTCTGTAGTAGGATTTAATACTCCTTGTTATAAGTTTGTAGTGGTTCAATCTCTGTACTCCATTTGGCTTCCCTAATGGTTCAGTCCCGAGTTGTTTACCACAGTTTTCCCCGCCAAAATGTATGTCAATCCATATGTCAATCCACCTGTATACCTCCCTTGTTCCCTTGTCTCACACCTGTCCATCAAAGATAGCACACTCCTTTGGTTCTAGAGTGTCCCCTGTCTTTCATCCCTTCCTCAGGGCAGAATTGAGTTGTGGGGCTTCCTCCCTCACCATGTTGGCTTCTATTGGGGAGCCCTTACCCTGCACCCCTCCCCTAATGCCCTCCTATTGGTCAAAGGTTGTGTCCTCCCTGTGTTCCCCCCATCCCTATAAAAGTAGCCCCTTCAGGTTCAGAGTTGGTTCACATGCTCTGCCCCGACTTTAACATTAAACGTTTGGAGACTCAGACAAGTGTCCCTCCCTTATTCCTTTGCTTCAGTTTCCTCATGCTCTGTGCCTCTGCTGTGCTACCCATGCTGCAGCAATCACTGCCACCCACAACAACCTCGGCTGAGACGCAGGGGCAGCCACTCGTGTGTCTGCCCTGCGGCCACAAGCGGGACAGTGAGTCAGCGAGCCTCCATCCCGTGGCCGCCGAGAGCTAGGCGCAATTCTCTTCATTGACAGATTTTTAAAAGTAATTTGTGTTGTTTTTTCTTTCATGTAAAATTATCCAGGTGTGTTTTAAAGGTGTAGTCTTTATTTTATTTAAACCTATAATCACATATTTTATGATTGATGCAATTAATTATAGTTATTGCTATTATGGTTGTTTACAAATGTAATTTATATGTAAATTTAATACTGAATTATTCATCTCACTAAATTTGATATTCCTGATAAGCCATGGGACACTGTTTTATATGATTGCATTGTTTCCTGCTTTACATTCAGACATGCTATTATTTTATTGATTTTTAAAAATTATATTAAGAAATACCCCATATGAAAATAGCAATAATGACCGAAACAGGACTAAAATGCCTTTTGGAATAAATACCAATTCTAATATAGAATATATACACACACACATATATTTTGGATCCCAGATCTGAAGGAATCTAATCTGATGGAAACCTGAATTCTCTTATTTTTGCTTTACATTAGAGATACTGTAGGATAAACAAAGAATACAGAACCAAAGAACAGTATCTTCACCTCCAAATATATCTAGAGGTACATTTACCTCCAAATATATCTAGAAATGGAAGGAAGCAGTTTGTTTACATTACAGATAGCCATGTTTACTGCCAGGCAAAGATAGATTTTCTCTCATCTAACATTTTTCCTGTAGGAGTGGCATCTGTGAGAAGACACCAGAAGCTGTTCTCATGTAGGACAGAGCCACTTTCAACCATCTCCAAGCTGAATTTGTGGCTGACCAAAGCTGAGCCCATCAGTGGTGCTGGTGGCACCTCTTAAATAATATATTCAAGAAAAGGCAAAAAAAAGACTGTGCGGTAACTGGGAGAGACAGGAGAAAGAAAATGAGAGACACAATTCTGAAGAAACCAGAGTCAGAGAAGAAGAAGGGAGAGGAGGTGTTCCAGATGCTGGAGCAGATTCCTTTCCAGCCCATGGAGAAGACCATGGTGGTGCAGTTTGTCTCTCTATAGTCCATGGAGGATCACAGTGGAGCAAATATCTGTCTGCAGCACATGGAGGACCCCACGGCTTTCTGGCAGGACCTGTAACTCCATGGGGGACCCAAGCTAGAGCAGCCCATTAAACAGGATTTTTACTACCTTCCAGACTATGATTGGCATCATGTTTGGGATTTGATTCCTACAGAAAATACATGATTTGCACACACCACTAAGTGCAACCACAAGTGAGGCACCTAAACCAAACAGTGATACACTTTCAGACATATTTCCTTCCAACATTTCCCATTGGCTCACAAAGCTTATTTTTTTATGTACTATTTAATTCTCACATGTAATCTATGCAAAAATTTTAAAAGCTTAATTCAGCACTGTGAATTCAATTATTGTAATTAATTTTCTAACTTCTAGTCAATAATACATTACCAAACATCACAATGTCTAGATTCATTTTATCTTTAGCTTTAAATTTTATTTGTGGCTCCATCTCTGTGTCCAAAGTTCTAATTGAGTACGATTGACAAAAAAAATTATTTGTAAACTACAACACCAGTCTTCATTCTATATTAATAGTAGATCACCAGAGGAAGTTAGCATCTGATAGTTTTTTAAGGGACTTAGGTAACTTAATTGCCGCATTTATCTCTGGAAATATATTTGTTTAAAACACTGAGTCACTGGAAATTAATCAGAAAAATCCCCTGGAATTTAGTGGTTGGAAATGACCTTGCCTAATGTCAGTGTCAAAATTTGGTGTATCTTGACTGTATTGACTAGTTTTACCACACTATTAAAGCCACATATGTAGAATATTCTCTATTTTCTTGACTACCTTTGGAAATTCTATCACTAGTATTAAGTAATCAAATGACTTTTTAAATTGATAAAGTATACATTTACAATGTTACAAGAGCAACAGCAAATTATTTTCCTAAAGCATAGGTAAGTCTTAAATAAATCCAGTCATTCCAGTGTTACCTATTTTTAGGGCATATTGTCATACTCATTGTTTCCAATAAAGTGTACTTCTTCTCAGGAAGATTAGAAGTGGATTATGCTCACTTTAAACCATTGGAAGCTATGAAACTTTCAACTGTTTAGCTGAGAACAGCCTTTCTTCACTACTACATTTTTTCCCCTTATAGATATTAGAATAAATTAGTTTGTAAAAACTGTGACTAAAATGGAATTCTGCTTGGAACAACAAAAGACATTGCATTTTTCAGATGTTATTTTTTTACTTTGGGACTACCTTATGAAGTAAACTGCTAATTAAAACCATCAGAAGTACATTACTGCAATCTTGGTCCTTTTTCTTAAACACTGAGAAACCCCAAGCATTTTTTTTATTAATATAAAGATCAATATACAAAAATTAGGGCTGATTCAGTTCTCAGCACATAGACATCTACTTCATTATGGATTTCTTGGTTCAGAAGAGCATAGGTTGCCTGCAGATCTTCTGTAATGTAGAGTAGTCTTTTATGGATGCCTTAGATAACCTAGAAACTCTTACAGGTATTAGGTAACTGAACTAAGCCCTTCATAGCTGTGATGACTTCCATTGAAAAGAAGGCTAAAACTGGATATTAAATGTTTTCCCTTGTAAAAGAAGGGAAAATTAAAGAGTCAGTATATCATCATAAATGACAAATTATATGTATATTGCACATACATATTTTTATGAATCTGTCCATGATACATATCTTCTATTCTCCATATGCTTTACATTTTTAAGCAACCAATACTGTAGGAAATGATACTGTACTCTTCCTGGGAACACATACATTTCTATCGGAAATCTATTCATGATGGCATTAATCTTATTTATTTCAAACACTTAACACACTTCTTTGGGTGAACTGAATCATTCTCTACAGGTACTCTACCTGTTATAGTCGCCTCCTGAGAACAAAGGAAAAAACTGATCTTCCTTAAACATAGGTTTGCAGTGTCATCAAAAACACCCAAGGGTATTTCACTTGGTCTCCACATGCTATTCTAGAAAGTTCTGGGATAATCTAGAACTACTTTATAATGAGCCAGTCCCATGCTGGATAACACAGGACATTTCAAATGACAGAAAATTTTGTCTAAGCAACTGAATTGTATTAGATGTCTGAAGACCATCAGAACAGTATCTCCAGTACGGAGGCTCATCTGTGGTTCCAAATACTTCTTTGGAATCTTGACTAAGAGATATTAACTGCTTACTGAACATGAGATATTTTTAATTAAATAACAGGCACAAAGTGAACCAACATTTTTATTGATTTTTTTTTTCATTCAGAAAATGTGGACAGTTTTCCCCACAGAGGTGTCTGATGCCATTTATAACTCTTTCTCACCTGTAGTTGGTGCTATGGTTATGTGTCACAGACCTTTTGAGAGCTTTACCACAGAGCACACAGTATAAGACACTGATGTGTGAGACTATGACTTCATATTGTTTGCTTTTTTGCTAGTGTATGTATCAAGGTTGATTGTTATCAAATCTATTTTCACACAAATTTATATACTGTGTTAAAATGCTGATGGGTTTCAGAGATAACTCTGTGTGTGTGTCTGTAAGCACAGGCATCTGCACTAATACTTATAAAAGATCAAAACTCTCTAAACCCTAAATTTTTAATGACCCTGCAAGTGAAGTCTGTTCCACAGTATTACAGTTACTCAACAGTATGAACAAGAATTTTCTATACCAAAACTTCAAACCACAGCACATGAAGCAAAGAAGGATAATGGCCTCAAACAGAGGGTTTGCATGACAAAAGAATATAACCACTGTCTAAAACAAACCTAAATTCTTATCTGTAGGACAATGAAGGAAATAAAGTACAAGGATTGTTACAAACCATCTTTCTGAATTTAATTTTCTAAAGTAAAAACCACAAAACAATCACCTCTGGGTTTTATTTTTGAGAACAATTTGAAGAGGAAAAACAACCAAACCAACCAGTGATTCCTAAAAAAGGCATGTCTGGCTATTATAAAGTGTTTCATTAGGAAGTCTTCATACATGAATATATGGAGTTATAGCTGACATTTTCATAGTAGTCAATATGAATAGAGAGATGATAGCTTTCACTGTGTAAAAGAACCAGAGACAGAAATCTGTGAAAACTTTAGACTGATCATGTGACGAAAATATTAAAAAACAAACAAAAAAATTAAAAATCAGTGTACATGCAGAGCAGTGCACAAGAGACAATTAAACACACACATATCTGATATATCCTGGGGACATAAACAGGATATACACACCTATGTTTAAAGAATCCCAGGGTGTCTGAGGTTGGAAGTGATCATCTAGTCGAAACTCCCTGCTTGAGAAGGACCATATAGAGCTAATAGCCAGATGAATTTTGAATATATCCAAAGATGGAGAGCGCAAAATCTAGGAAATCTGTTCCAGTGTTCGACCACCCGCACAGAGAGAGAGAAAAAAAAAAAAGTGTGTTGTTGTATGTGCAGCTACCAACAGGCTTAGTGGAAAATGCTGGGAATGTACTTATGTTCCTGGAGGAATGAGAAATACACTAACTGTGGCTTTGATAGTGAAAAGAGTAACTGCATAATATTTGTTTGTTTATTGTGATGCTTCAAACATTAGAGGGCTTATGAATCATGAAAAGAGAACATGAGGAAGGAAAACTACAGACTAAAAATGTCTCTATTTCATGTACTAGACATTTGGGGGCTAAAATTAGCCCACATTTTATTCTACACTGGCAGTTAAAACTAGAGAAAGTTTGACTGGATGAGAACAGTCCCAGTTTTTCACAGATATATGTCAGCATGAAAAGAACTTGCTAGTTAATATGCCCAATACTACAAAGGTACAATATTAAATATTTATATATCCTCCCTTCTGCCCCCTATGTTTCCGAAGTGTAAATCATGGGAAGTTTGTTTTCTTGACTATGTAGTCCCAAGAACCTGTGCTTCATATAACTATATACAACCTCTTGAAGAAGGACATTCAGAGTTTAGGAGTTTTGTCTCCCCAAGTCACTATTAAAGTGGGAAGGAGCCCATCTCTCCAGGGGAGGGTTGAACATCTGCCTGACAACTGGCAGCGGTAAATTAATTCCTTGGTTTTTTTTGCTTGCTTGCATGGCTTTTGCTTTACCTATTGAAATGTCTTTGTCTCAACTCCTGAATTTTTTTCACTTTTACCCTTCAGATTCTCCCCCCCATCCCACGGGGAAAGACTGAGTGAGTGTTAGGGCAAGGGTTTTTTGCCAGAAGAAGTTATAGCATGGCATGGCGTCATTTGGCTTCAACGTCAGAGAATAGTATACGTGCCTCACATTACAGACTGTGCTACAATTTAAAAAACCCAGTGTTACCCATTAAATGTCTTTTTAGTTGAGTTTTCTTCAGACACATTTTCTTCTTTTTAAAGTAATCTTACTGAAAAGAATTCCTGTTGAAATCTCTCATCTACTAAAAGTGAAAAATTCCAACGGGATACCCATATAACAAGAAAAATATGCACTACGGAACATAATTTGCTTTAAATGTACACCAAGAATAGCAGGTTACATTATTTCAAATGAAATCATCTTAATATTTTACTAAAATTGGCAATTTTCCAAATGTCATGTTTTTCTTTCCACATTGTGCTCAGATTGCAGGAAATACCTGTGTGAGCTTTTGAGGCTAGCAGGAGCATTACAGGCTCTATTTATTTATAATACTCACCATAGTTAGTCCCATGTTGTTAAAAGCATAGGCAAAATAAAGGAAAATGGATTTTAACCACAGGCAACAGAGGAAATAGATAAAATTTTTATAGAATATTAAATAGCCATTAACTATAATTGTGGTAAGCCCTAGAGTGTTTTTTCTGAAAAATAATGTCTGAAAGTTAGAAAGACATACAAATTTTCTGTTATAACAATTACCCTGCTGTATTCAGCATTGGTGTAGCCCCACAATTTAAGAAGGATGTTGAGGTCTTTGAATTAATCCAGAGAAGTGCAAAAAAGCTGGTGAAAGAGCTAAAAGTAATGTTCCACGATGAACAGCTGGGAACTCTGGGTTTGTCTAGTTTGGAGAAAAGAGGGCTGAAGAATCTCATTGCTTTCTACAGCTTCCAGAGGAAGGGAAGTGGAGAGGGAGGTGCTGATCTCTTCTCCCTGGTATCTAGTGAATAGCACATGGGAATGGTTCGCAGATGCACCAAGGGATATTCAGTTTTGACTAAACAGGCTTCATAGTGAGGTGGTTGATGTCCCAAATTTGTCAGTGTTTAAGACAGCACCTTTAACTATGTGTTTTAACCTTTCTTCAGCCCTGATGTGGTCAGAGAATTGGCCTATTTTAGGTGCCTTCCAACTGAAATTCTATTCTATTCTATTCTATTCTATTCTATTCTATTCTATTCTAATTATTTTCGTGTTCTTGAATATCTAAAGGGAAGGTCATAAAATTTATTAACAGTACAAAAAATATTGCTTAATAATTATTTCAAGCAGATACCTTCTCAAGGTTATCAAACTCATGCCAGCTTGCTTCCATGGAGAATAAATGTCACATTTTAGAAAGGTTTTTTTTCAAAGCAGCATTTTAAAGAACACATAGCACAGGGGATTGTAATTATTCATCTATCATGCACTGACAATACTGAGTCTTGTTGGAATTTTTCAAAAATGTAATTAATATATAGAAGCATAATATAATTTCAGCTAAAAGTACTCAGAAGTCACTGCACAAGATCTTGAAAAGATTAACATCCTAGTCAAGAAGTGCTATGCCACATTTTTCAGAAAATATAAAATAATTTAGATGTTGCTATTTAGTAACATCTTTTTACTTCTTTAGACATATTAAAGCATTTTGTTCTGGTTTTCACATGATAAGTGGATTATCTGATGTAACAATTTGGTTTGATTGGCCTAGAGCTATTTAGAATATATAACGTCTTCTGCATTTTTCTCCTTTGTTCATGAAGTCCAGCAGAGAAAAAAAAAAAAAAGCAGTTTTCATTTTTATTTTGATTTTTGAACAAAGTTAAAAAACAAAACTCTGTTTGACATAAGCTTTTGCATTGCTACCAAGCTGAGAAAACTAGAGAATTTTACCTTTCAGAGTATATAAAAAGAATTTACATAATCTCAGTTCTAAACTAAAGGAGAGGTTTAGATGAGGTGTTTGAAAGACTTTCCTTATTCAGAGGATAGTGAGGGCACAGGAACAGGTCTCCCAGAGAGCTTGTGGATGCCCCCTCTCTGTATCCAAGGGTGGGACTCTGGGCAACCTGATCTAGTGGGTGGCATCCCTGCTTATGGAAGTGGGATTGGAAGTAGAAGATTTTTAAGCTGGCTTGTACCGCAAGTCATTCAATGATTCTATGAAGTGCTGACTCATTCATATTTACTCTGATGTAATATTTCTTAGCCCAGTCAGTGATGTAAAATCGTATCTCCAAACATTGCATACCATTATGCATGTATTTTGGTCCCAAGAATATTCTTCTTGAATAAAATAATGCAATTTTGAAAGACATACTAAGTGGAATCCCACTGAGATCAACCCATGCCAGCTGTGTTATAATAACGACCTGTGTGACAGTATACTGGAAACAAAATTTGAGTTTACCCAGCTTGCAAAATATGCAAAACTAAGTTGATTAGTGTTAAAATAATCTTTACAAAATACACTAAGATCCAAAATCAGCAAAACAACTTTCTGTTACAGTAATTGCAGTGTTTTACTTAGCAGGAAGCTCACAGATGCAAAATATTGAATAGCTGAAGCAGTAGCTTCAGTCCCACTTTTAAAACGTTATTTATTGCCAAAGTGAGTATTTTTTTCCAACCCTGGGGAAAACAATACAGAAAATATCACCAGAACAAACATTTGCATAATGCTGACACTGTCATTTAAAGCTTTATCTTTTAACTTGATCCAATTGCTTAGCAGTTACCTCAGGCTGAAAGAGGTTTAAAATTTTAACCTGGACAAATCCATACAGGGAACAAAGCTTGACAGGTGAGCTCCAAGAGCAGTGGCCATGCTGTTTCTTGCTATGATAGGTTCTTTTGTGAATTTTTTGTTGTTTTTAGTTTCCACTGACTGTTGTATTTCACAAGACTAAGGAAATAGGTATGGTGTCTAGAAGTCAGAAAAAGTTATTTTGTGATACATGACACATCTGCATGTAATACATATTTTAAAAAGTAAACCAAACAATACATGTTTAAAAAAAACAAACAAGCTAACAGGGATTTTTTTTTGTCAGGTACATAGCTCAAGATTGCAGTAGACCCTCTGTCTTACATCCTAAGCAGACCCCATCTGTAAAACTGAACAGATACTAAATTTGGAATTTGCTTTATTTCACTGGAATTTGCTTACTAGTTTAAAAAAGAAAAGAAAAAAATTAAAAAAAAAAAAAGTACAACCTTGCTGGTTTTCTTTGCTAAAAAAGAGGTTATACAGCTTCCCTCTCCTAAGCAGACATCATAATGTGTAAGTCACAATATGAATTCCTACTGGCAACAGAAAGACCATATTTTTCTGTGGGTGTTCTGGTTTGAAAGTAACAGTTGTGAGAGACTCTGTCAGAAATAGAATTCATTGGGAAAAGGGAAAAGAAACAAAATACATGCAATAATAAAAAAGGAAAACTACTGACAAAGTCAGAATATAACCTGACACTTCTTTGGCTAGCACGTTGGTAGCAGTCAAAATTGGAGTGGCTGCAGTTTTCTTGGAGTAGCAGATGTGGTCTTGTTGAAGCAGTGGTCTTGTAGAAAAGGTGTAGTCAGTTTAGTGGGAAACCTTAGCTGTGTTCTCTTAGGAACTTGTGGAAAGGCTGTTTGCTCTGTCTAAAATCTCAAAATATATCTAGGTGTAGATGCTTAGCTCTTCTTTCTTGGGTGGAGCATCTCACAATGAGTTGATGTTATTCTGAGTCATGTCGTGGTCCTTGATCACCTATTAAACAGAAATGGTTCTTGGAGTGAGTTATTTCTGAGTCATGCGGCAAGACATTGATAGGCCCATTAACTGGAGATAAGGAAAATTGCTCAGAAGACAACTGCTACACAGATGGAAATAGAAGGCATCCTGTTTCTCAATCTCAGATAGTGGGTATTATAAAAAACTAAGAAAAAATTCAAACAAAATCTGCTTTGGATTTTTTTTTCAATACAAACAGATATTTTTGAAAATTAACAAGTATCAGCATTTTCTGCTTCTGAAAACTTTAGAGTAAGCAGAATACAATCAAATAATATTTGCACTATAAAATGTAAACATTCTTAAAGAAAGTGTATATATTAAAAAAGCTACATTGATACATATACGTGTAATATTATTTCAGGTTTACAAGGCATGATTAACAATGAAAATTCCTGATCACATTGCGGGAAGCATAGCTCAATAAATACTTTACAAGAAACCCACTATAAATACATTATTAACGTGACTGTCTGTCAATACTTATTTCTTTTTAGCATAAGAACTTTAAATAAACAGAACACTTAAAAGCTAAATATAATTTAAAAAAGCTTTCCTTAATAAAGTTCAACAACAGTAATGTCTCAGAACTCTTGCTTTCTTAGTAAGAAATAAATACAGAATTTATCATGATTTAATTTTGGTATATCAAAACTGATCACAGATATTGACTAGCATATTTTTGAAGGAAAAACAGCCATGAAGTCCAGGATCTCCTTTCAACAGCACAAGTTCCTCCAGGTTATACATACTTCTTAAACTTGGAACAAGAGAAGACATATTTACTGGGAAAATGAAGAGTGTACATTCTGAATTACTGAGTTATGATTTAATTTATCTTCTCTTGTTCTATGTACAGAGGATTCATACACCTGTGAAATATTTTTCCATTTGCCCTACTGTCTCCATGCCACTGTAACTCACAGTTTATTTAAGAATAAATTAATTTGGTATTCACAGCTGGCTACATCCCTGAAACAACTTTCTTTTCTGTATCAGAGGATGTTGTGGTATCTCTCCTTGCTGCCTCAGAATTAAAGTCACTTTCCTGATCCCCTACTTACAGCAGCAGTTTAAAGAGCCCGTTACAGCTGAAAGGTGCTTTGGGAAGATGTCATCTCTGATGCTGGACCTTTGCAGCAAAAGCTAGATGACAACAAAGTAATTGCATATCTTCTCATTCAGGTTAAAGTCAAGGGAGCTTTAATCACCTTCATAGCCACGTCCATAAAGGTACTGAAGAACATATATCATTCATAGCCCTCAGCTGTTTGTTAACTACCACTTTTCAAATTCATGAGTATCAAAGTCTTACTTTTCAATCTTCAAACATATCAAATATTAGCAAAAATTGGCTTGTCATTTAGTATACAACCTTGGGGAACTTTAAGTATGGATTCATTAAAGTTGGGCTGTTATATAAAAGCATTTTGGCTGAAATTAATTTATCTTTATGAATGGATTCCAGTTGCCAAAAAACAGCCAAGTTGTGCAATTTGAGCATAATCTCCCTTGTTCTGCATGGTCTCTAACTACTGCTGAAGAAGCATGTGAGTGTCCCCTTGGTCTAGTATTGCAGCTATAAAGTGTGCTAGAGCACAAGAAGTGAGAATAGAAGCCCGTGTTTAAGCAACTGTAGCCTGTCCCAAATGCTTGCAACAATAATTTCTGGAGTAATAGTCACTTGACTCAATTAAGACATGTGCCTTCAGATTCAATTAAAGAGATTTAAAATGCCAATATCTCATCACAAATGAAATTCAGATAGTTATTGCAAATATGTCTACAGGACAATTAATAGTGTCTGGAGATCTTTTCAGCTGACCAGATGCAGTGTCTGCTTTAAGATGTGACAATTAAAGACTCAGTTTAATAGCCTTTATATGTACTTCTAGAGCTCTCTAATATGTAGTAGAATATGTTAAATAGCCCCACAATTTTCTAGAGTGCCAGATTGATAGGTTAGATGGACACCTCCAGAGCAAACTGATAGAATGATCCAGTTTCTGTCAATTATGAAGAAGTCATGAGCAAGATTCTTATCTTGTAATTTATCATCTATGTAATTTCCTATCTATTTCTTATATATAAATATAAAGAATGCCAAAAGAATGATCAGCTGCAATGCTAATCAATGTAATCCAAATAGTAGGATAAAAAATATACTGTGTAAATTCCTTTTAGGTTTAATTTTTTTAACGTCCTATGTTAGTGCTAAGGGACCCAAAATAGAGCAGTTTACAAAAAACTTTGCTTTGCAGAAGTACTAGTAGCTTCTTGAAGAAGTGATAAATGAGTGACTTGAGTGATCACGTTTGGTAGCAGCTGTGGACTTTGGTGAGCATTCTTGAAGATTGCAAAGTTTTTTTTAGAATTGTTACCTGTCAAGCATTTCTAAAGAGAAAGATTTGGTAAGGCTCTCTTCATCAAATGGTTGGCATAGAACTTGTCCTTCTTTAAAGCTTGTATACCCCTGACTAATTTTCTTTTTTTGTTCCTAATAATTTTCAACAAATCAAACAGACTTTCAAACTATATAGCTTTGGCTAGTTATACTTAACATACATCATGCTCTTTTGTTTTCATATGCCATTACTAGTTCTTAGGAGGGGGCGTCTTTGTTTTTTGTGTTTTTTTTTTTTCTTTGATTTTGTTGTGTTTTTTTTGTTTAGTTTTGGTTTGCTTGTCTGTTTTTTTCTTAGGGGGAAGAAGTCTTTAACCTTTTAATAGTGGAATTAACACATATCTCGCATTCAAAACCAAACAATTAAGCTAGTTCAGTCTTCTAAACATGTGAAGTGGTTACCGTGTTTCATTTAATGGGAGATTTTTTTATTGATGATTTTGCTTACAACAAATTACAGTTGTGCAAAACCAAAAGCCTGACTCTATGAACTAATTTTACTAAACTGACAGAAAAGGAAGAATTTGTCAAGATGGCTTAGGAGTCAGCTTAACTATAGGTCTTTATATACTAACCGAAAAGGTGTTATTCATTTAATGAAAAGGTAGCAATCCAAATATGATACAGAAATCATCATGCCAACAACAAGAGGCTCCAAGTATGTAATTTGTAATTTTTCTCTTTATCTACTAGGTATTCTACCACAGAAATAAATGACATTTACTTAACAGAGCTTTTTTTGGACAGTATTATACAGGTCATTTCTAAATCCTAATGTTTCTCAGAACAGAGTCAAACCCTGTTGTTATTCTCTCCTTTGTTTTTCCTTTGTCCTTGATAAGCACTAAAGATTCAAAGAACTGCTCTGTTAATTCCTTAAATACTCTAGAGCAAGCAGAGCCAGGCTCCCTCAACTTTTGCATAGTGTTCTTCCATCCAATTCCCATATCTAGTCTGAATTCCTAATCTATTCACTCTAATAGATATTAAAATTAACAATGGTCAAATGTGGGCTTTATATTGTGTCCATATACATGTGTGTTATCTAGTATGGTGGAGAGCTGGGTTGAGTATAGAGGGAGGAAAGCAGTAACTGTCTATTCAATCTGAAGATCTCATGGACCAATTACTGGGAATATAGTCTTTTTTTATGGAGACTATGGAGAATGTCGAAAGCTTGATCAAGTTGTCACACAGAAGCAACTGCTAACTTTTGCAGTATTCTTGGCTATGACACAAGAGCTGACTCTTAGTGTAGTATTGTGCTGTGGCTGGGATAAAGTTAATTTTCTTCATAGTAGCTGGTATGGAGTTATATTTTGGATTCGTGTTGGAAACAGTGTTCATGATATAGGGATGGTTTGGTTATTGCTGAGCAGTGCTTACACAGAGTCAAGGCCTTTTCTGCTTCTCACACCACTTCACCAGAGAGTAGGCTGGGAGGGAAGGTGGGAGGGAGGGGACACAGGGGACACAAGAAGGTGGGAGGGAGGGACATAGCCAGAACAGCTAGCCCAACTGCCCCAAGGGACATTTCACACTATATGACATCATACTTAGCATATAAATCTGGGAGGAAAAAAGGAAGAAGGGGGACATTTGAAGCTAAGGAATTTTATCTTCCCAAGTCACCATTACCCATGATGAAGCCCTGCTTTCCTGGATATCACTGAACACCTGCCTACCCATGAGCAGGTGTGAATGCATTCCTTGTTTTGCTTTGCTTGCATGCATGGCTTTTGCTTTACCTGTTAAACTGTTTTTATCTCAGCCCATGAGTTTTCTCACTTTACCCTTTCAACTGTCTCCCCAGTTCCACTGGAGGGAGAAGTGAGTGAGTGGCTGTGTTGTGCTTAATTGCTGCCCAGTGTTAAACCTTAACATAGCATAGCATGTGTTCAACAGAATGGAATAATCGCATCCCTTTTTCTGTTGACCACATGGTTGTTCATGCATTCCAGGATATGGTTTGCCTTCATTGCTGGAAGAGGTCATGCTCAGATCAACTAGCTAATCACACCCCAGTCAGTACTGATGGTTGGGATTAGTCCAACTCAGAATTTTCCATTTATCTTTCTGAAGTTTAATCCAAGCCTTCTCAGTAAATATTGCAGCTTGTTGAGCTATTGTCTACATTCTGATTTTTCATTGTATCTACCACTCCTTAAAGGCTGGAATTATCTGTGGTGAGGTGCATTTGATCCCACCATTCAGATAGTTTTAAAAGAGAGTGAATTGCTTTGAACCTAATATAAACCTCGAGGTACCTCTATCCAAATCACCTAACAGTAAGAATCTAAATAATTTATGAATTCTAGGACCATTTACTCAGTTTTCATTCATCATGTAGTCCATTTTTCCAGTCCATATTTTACCATCTTCAACCAGAATGTTGAGAGATCATCTCAATCACCCTGTAAAATTTGATGTAGATGGATGTCCACTGCTCTACTCCCTTCACTGAGAAAACTATTATATGAGAGAAAACAACAGGCTGGTTAAGTACAACTAAACTTGGTAACTAGCCCTTTCAAGATCTCCTTCCTGTCTTTCATGTATGTGGAAATATCTTACATCTGGACTAGTTCCACAATTATCCCAGGTACTGACATGAGGCTATCTAGTCTCTAGTTTTCTGAGTTTTTCTTTTTCCTGTAGATGGATGCAATATTTTTGCCATTTTAGTCACCTGGGACCTTCCCCTAATCTCTGTGATCTTTAAAAATATAAGAGAGAACAGCTTCACAATGTTGAATTCCAGAGATCTTCAGATGCATCCTGTCAAGTCCGTTGATGTGTACATATCCAATGTGTACAGGTGGTCGTGAGCTTGACCCTCCTCTGCTGTTGGTGCTTCACTCTTTGGATGTGTCGATTTTCTTGACATAAAAACTTAAGAACTTACCTTTAAAGACCTAGATAAAGACAACACTACATACCCCAGCCTTCTCAGTGTTGCTTGTAACTAATTTGCCAGCCCCATTCAGCAGCAGTCTTATGTTTCCCTTGTGCTTCTACCTGCTACTAACATAAGGAAAGTATCTGTTGCTTGAGTTTGAACTCCAGCTAAGCTGTTGGTTCCCTAACTGCATCTCTGCATGCTGAGGAAATATTTTTGTATCCCTCTTTGGATATCTTTCCATCTTTCTTTGTCTCATATACTTATTCTTTCCAGATGCAATCTGCTAATAGTTTGCTGCTTAAAAAGGTTTAATCTACTAATAGTTTGCTGTTTAAAAGGGCTGGTGTGGTAATTTGAGCTTGGCTGGATGCCAGGTGCCCACTAAGCTGCTCTATCACTCCATCTCCTGAGCTGGACGCGTGAGGTAAAGTATAATGAACGTTTGTGGACTAAAAGAAGGACGGGGAGAGATCACTCACAAATTACTCAAACCAGACTCACCTTAGGAAAATTAGTCTGGTTTATTACCAATCAAGTCAGAGCAGAGTAATAAGAAATATAAAAAAAAAATCTTAAAATATTTTCACCTAGCTCAACCCTCCTTCCCAGGTTCAATTTCATTCCTGATTTCTATACCTATATATTTCCCCAAGCAGCATGGTGGGAAGATGAATTGTAGCTATTTCATCATGTTTCTGCAATTCCATCCTCCTCATATTCTGTCCCTTGCTTTAGTTTGGTATCCCTCCCACAGGAGACAGTCTTCCATGACCTTCTTCACAGTGATTACTTCCCACTAGCTGCATTTCTTCACATACTTTTTCAGCATGGGAACTTTCTATGGGGTGCAATCCTTCAGAAGCAGACTGCTCCAACATGTGTCCCTTCCACAATGTCACAAGTCTTGTCAGCATTGTGCTCCAGAGTGGACTTCCCATAAGGTCAGAGCCTACTTCAGCAGTGGAGCATCCACATCAGACATGGGTGAAGCTTCTATCAGCTTCTCACGGAGGGCACACCTGTAGCCCCACCAGTACCAAACCCTTGCCACACAAACCCAATACATCTGGTTTCTTGGCATGTCATGGGGATAGATCATACCTGTGCTTTCAGAATGATGCCCTCAAAATCTCAAAGCACTTCTGAGGTCCTTTTTGTGCCTGAAGACAGTCTGTTTAGACTATTCCTGATACTTCCCTGAAGGACCTGAAGCTTAAGTCTACTTTTCTGAAGTCAGTGATCTTTATTACTTTACTTGTCTTTCTCATGTCCCTCAAGCTCTTACCTCTAAAACTGTAGGTTTACTGCAGACAGTTTCTGCTTATAGACCCATCTTCAAAGAGCTCTTGGCCAGTTGTAAGCAGAGACTCTAAAAAGGCACCAATCCTTTTTGCCATACTTGACAACTGTCAAGAATATATCTTTGACACAGTCCAGAAATCTCCCAGATAAACCCCATTTGCTCAAAGTGCTCTCTTGCACTGTCCTTCTCTTTCATACCTCCTGTCTTTCTATATACTAAAATCTTCTTTTCACTGTCTTTTATTTATTCTGAAAAATATTTGTAAAACTTTTTCTTTCTTTTTTTAATGCCTCGGCACCTCTGCATAGATGGAACTGATTTCATGGTTATATCTTTCTGATAAAATCCTTACATGCTTAACCTATACCTTTATAGTAATATTCAGTCATGTCTTTATTTTCAGTATTGTATGATTCCTTTTTAAAACATTTTGAAGTCATTACAGAGCGCATTATAGATCCATTATGTTTTTTCAGTATGCCTCATAGCTTTCCTCAGCAATGGTATATTTTGCTAGTAATTTTTTTGTCTTATTTTGTACTCCCACCTTTGCTTTCCTGCATAGCAATACTTATTCATCTTTTTTATTATTACTCTTCCCTTATTAATTTCCAGCTTGAGATATTCAATAATTTGTCTCTGATGATCAAAAAATAGAAAAAAAAATTAAGGTAGCTTCTCCCATTAAAACTTTTTCTATTTTATAAATCCAGGAATTTTTCAAGGAACATTTAGTGTGTTCAGATTACATTTTCTTTCCAGCAGATAACCAGATATTTGAATTTCTTACTACCTGCATGTCATATATTTTAGCTACACATATTAAAAAAAAAAAATTAACATAGAAAAAAACCCCAAACTTTTATCCATATGACCCAGGGTTTACGCCATCTAAAAAATTGGATTGATGTTTATATATTGTATTTTAAAAGGCAAAAGTATGACATAATAAAGGATATACCTGTACTGAGCCAAATAAAGCCTGATCTAGTTATGCTATAGTTCTTTTCATCATCGAAGGGATTGATTGATTTCAAGAGAGATGTCCAAAAGAGGTCAAAGAAGTAATTCAGTGCACTTTATTTTTCTCAGATTATCTTAAATAACAAAACATTATATCTTTGTTTCAAAACGTATGTCAAACAAAGTCCAAATTTACCTCTTAACACCTGAAAATAGATTAGCTGATTTTTTTGTTCTTTTGGACACCAAAATAACTTTGTAAATTCCAAAGACATGGGAAACACTCAAATTAGAAGGAAAAAAAGGAGGAAATTTTCCTTATAGTTTGAATTAGTGACCAGATTCTCCAGTATTTTAACACTGTGTTTGCCTGAAAATTACATGTTTAAGAGGGAACTCTGTAAACTGAAGAAAACTTACTTGCATTGCCAAAACCAGAACAACTAAATTAAAGAACATGACAAAAGTACACCCTTGGGCAGTTCCACCACTGATTTTTTTTCTGTAGGGTACAGTGACTCTTACATAGAAGTCCTCTCAGTGGAATTAGCGAAGATGATGTACCAAGTTGCCTCATTTTGTCACACTCTGTTGTTTCTGGTATTAAGGATTTGATTTAGATTTTATTCAAACAGTCAGACGTTGGTATTTATAAGTGATCTAGGTGTCTGAGGTCCTGTAACAGTCACAATGTGCACACACAGTCCATGTCTTCACCTCTATCAAAACTGAGGAGCTAGTCACCCCACTGTAGGGCAAATCATGTCCCTGTTCAGTAACCTGAACATGAATACATTTTTCAATCTTCTGTCTGTTTAAGGCATTGTGAAGAGGGTTGCAGATATAAGGGACCTGCAGCTATTTTGGAAAGGCAGCTAGATGCCTAGCAGAATATGTCAGAGCATTTTGAATATCTCTGGACATTGATGTTTAGCTGAATTAACTAAGTCTGTAGCTTTGATGTATTATAGTTACCAGGGGAAAAAAAAAAAAAAAAAAAAAAAAAAAAAAAAAAAAAAAACCAAAAAAAAAACCCCAAACAGAACCCCACAACAAAACACCCCCACCTCCACTACTTCAAAGAAAACAAACTTTTTCTAATTTTTAAGGCATATAATTCTTCATGTCTGAAGGCAGAAAATGCAAACACTTTTTTCCCATAGAAATTTATTTAAATAAGAGAGATGACTGCATTCTCATTGTTCACACACATATGTCCACCTACACAGATTCACTTTTTTCTTCTAACCAGAGAGATTTTGCATTTTACTATCCTGTGTATAATGAATAAGTTACTGAAAATATGGTTATTTTTCTTACCTGCAAGGAGGTAAGATGTCTATCTTGACATTTTAATTGAAAACCAGACATGCAAACAGGAGATTGCTTTTATGTGTGTTGTTCCATATATAGTTTCCAGAGTAGAAGATAATACAATATATTTGAGTCCATTATTTTTCCCCCTAACTCATAATTATTTTCGAAGACAAGTGAAGTTCATTGTTAATCCTTTAATCCAGCAATTAAAAATAATTCTCAAGTATAGCTATTAGAAAAAGTGGGTTATGAGGCTTACTAATATCTGTAAACACACACACATATATATTCATGTACAGAGTGTCTTCAATTAAATATAAAACTTCTGATATTCTAATGTTTATAAGCTAATTCCCTTTCCAAGTAGGAGGACAATGATCATTCTATAAAATTCTGGAAAAATCATGATAATGAAGCAAAAAAAAAGTAATCACAATTTTTTCCCTATTGCATTAGATCAGAATTAAAATTTTACTTTTATGCTTACAAATTATTTCAAAATATATTTTTTAACCACTACGTGTAATTTATCACATCTTTCAGACTTGTGAATCTAGATACTCATCTAGTATTTTCACATAAATTAAATAATCATACTCCCAGAACAATGAATGATACATATTTAAAATAAATATATTCTTGGTTCTAAGACAGCTCAACCAACTGGGTCTTCCTAAGACAGCTCAACAAACAACTAGATGGAAGATTCTTTTTCATCTGAGTAAACTCCTTAGTGAATAAAAACTACATACTATTACACAGCAATTTAAACTGATGATGGATACTGCTATTTGTTAGTAACAAAAAAATCAGAGATAAAACAATAACTATTGCATCATGATGTTTTTATAGCTACTTTTGTTGTTGACATTATTGATATATGTGCTTAGTTGCATTTGTTAAGATTGGAAGCTCTTGATCTGCCTGTAAAGAAATATATAAAGATTTAACTATCAGTATTTTCTTACCTTTAATACATGAAAAAAGTATTTCTGTCAGAATCTATACTTTCACAGAATTCACAGAATTCACAGAATTCACAGAATTCACAGAATGTCTGGGTTGGAAGAGACCTTCAAGATCATCGAGTCCAACCCATGCCCTAGCACCTCAACTAGATCATGGCATTGAGTGCCATATCCAGACTTTTTTTAAACACATCCAGGGACAGTGATTCCACCACCTCCCCAGGCAGTCCATTCTAGTACTTTATCACCCTTTCTGTAAAAAACTTTTTCCTAATATCCAGCCTATATTTCCCTTGACTCAGCTTGAGACTGTGTCCTCTTGTTCTGTCAGTTGCTGCCTGGTGAAAGAGGTCAACCCCCACCTGACTACAACTACCCTTCAGGGAGTTGTAGAGAGTGATAAGATCACCTCTGAGTCTCCTTTTCTCCAGGCTAAACAACCCCAGCTCCCTCAGTCGTTCCTCATAGGGCTTGTGTTCCAAGCCCTTCACCAGCCTCGTTGCCCTCCTCTGAATGCACTCAAGAACTTCAACGTCCTTCTTAAACTGAGGGGCCCAGAACTGGACACAGCACTCAAGGTGCGGCCTCACCAGCGCAGAGTACAGCGGAAGAATGACCTCCCTGCTCCTGCTGGCCACACTATTCTTGATACAGGCCAGGATGCCGTTGGCCTTCTTGGCCACTAGGGCACACTGCTGGCTCATATTCAGCCAACTATCTACCAGTACCCCCAGGTCCCTTTCCGCCTAGGCACTGTCCACCCACACCGTCCCCAGCCTATAAGTTGCAGGGGGATTATTGTGGCCAAAATGCAGTACCCAGCACTTGGACTTATTAAACTTCATCCCATTGGACTCTGCCCATCCATCCAACCAATCCAGGTCTCTCTGTAGAGCCCTTCTTCCTTCCAGTAAATCGACACAAGCTCCCAGCTTAGTGTCATCTGCAAATTTACTAATGAAAGACTCAATTCTCTCATCCATGTCATCAATAAAAATATTGAACAGAATTGGTCCCAGCACAGACCCCTGAGGTACACCACTGGTGACTGGCTGCCAGCTGGATGCAGCACTGTTCACCACCACTCTCTGGGCCCAGCCGTCCAACCAGTTCCTATCAGATGCAGTTTCCTATCAGTTTCAGATCAGTCTCCTATCAGATGCAGCAGCAACAGCAGTCCAGCAGCACCCAGTTTTGGAGGCCAGCAATAAATAAATCCTTTTCCATGTAGCCTGAAAGTTTTCTTGTCATACAAACTTAGACGTTCAGTCTAAATTACCAAGTTCAAGTATTTAGGAGGAAAATTACAACAAAATGTCAATGACACTGGGAGTCAAGAAGAAAGTCACAGAAAGATGTGTTTCAATAAGAATGACTTTAGCATGCTTAACCCCTGACAACATACAAATTAATATTTTCTAAAAGTCTCAAGCAAGCTGATCACAACTGCAACATACACCTACATTGACAAATTACAGTAATGGCTTTTCTACCAACCTCTTTTAACAGTAGGTTTAAAGCACACAGAGTAGGAGACATGGGTTCTCATCGGCTTGTAAGTGGAAGGAATACAAGCTGCAGTCCCTGTTTCCCAGGTGAGTGCATGAGTCACTAAAATAACAGCAGGGATGACTGGAAGACTTGGTACTCAGTCCTGTCACCCTGATTTCTTAGGATTTTCTAAAGCCTTCTGAATTTACATTCTTGTAGAGAACTTTCTCGCACAACTTTCTGTAAACAACCTATTGTTTTGCATTCTTTCACAGAGGCGGAGAAATTTGATAGACTGTTAGTTTGTCCAGTGTCGTTGGAGAGGTGGCACGTTCACCCTCCAATCCACTAGCACCTTTTAAAAACTATAAATTATTAGAGTCAGAAGAAATAAATTAGTCTCTTCATCGTGACCATAGCTGTGGTGCATCGTTTTTCCTTGTGTCCTCTAGTAACACAGTCCCCATTTCGCTGGCTGAAGTGGGTCCCTTATAAAAAGAGAAGAAAAAGGTGCTGGATGCTGCAAACCTAATGGCCAGACTTTTTATGAACCAATCCAAATACCACCCACTTTATTCTACTGATGAGCAGACAAAGGTTGCAAAAAAAAAAAAAAAAGTAGTTTACTGGGCACTACAGATTGCATCAAAATGAGAACATCGGATTATAGTCACATATTTGAAAACACTTTTAGAATTATAGTCAGTAAGAAAAAAGATATTCCAAATACAGTTATTTACAGTCCAAATGTCTGCTAAATATCTGGCATGATAAATAGGTGTTAAATTTGTTCATACTTGGGGTTTTTAATTATATTTGAATTCAATATTTAACTCATTAAGAGGTACATGATATTTTTAATACTTTAATTTAAATGCATTTAAATACTAGCTTTTAAATCCCAAAATTATGAACGGTGAGTCTCAATCTCAATTGATAAGTGACATATTTCATCTTCATGATTCTGGTTTATGCTTTAAAAATCTAGTATTTTTTCAAAGTGACATTTTTAGCAATTTTTCTTACACTGTCTTTTTCAAATATGTTTTATGAATGAGAATAATTTAATCTGGTAGGAGCCTTCCTTCTAGTAATTTGAAATCATTATACTAAACAGCTTCTAGATTAGCGAAGACAGATGTAGATAAGCATTTAACAAAATATATATTCATTACCACGTCCAGCCCACTCTACTCTCTGAAACACAGGGCCTTTCACAAGTTAATGTAATACATTGTTGTGCTAATGATTTTGGAAAAATAATAATAAAAAAAATGTGATAGTCAAGCAATACAAGATAGTTTTATTTTATGTCAGTCAGGTCTTATTCTCCTACACTAAATACTCTAAATATAGTTAACCTTCCCTATGTATTTGTCAAAATGTTTTCTTGAGGGCGCTTGATGTAGGCTGGGTTGGTTTAGTTAGGAATTTTAATAACTATTAGTTAGGTTGGTTCTCTGTACCCCTATTTCCACTCACAATGGTCTGCTCCAAGATGTCTACCATGGGAGCTCTTACATGTCAATCTTGTAACCACTCCCTGCTTCTTCACAGAAAGTTCTGTGTCAATCACCCACCTTTACATTCCTGTTTGTCCCAGAACACTGTACCCACCTCTGTTATGTTCCCATAGGTTGTTATGTTCTATGTCACTCGCCTGTTGTCTGTCCCCATTGGGCGAGGGGGTTTTCCACCCCTGTCCGCCCGCCCCCTATTTAACCCAATGCTTTCTTTGTCCCAGCGCCATTTTGCCTTGCACGGTGCCAGGAACAGTCGCTCCGACCACCGCTGCGGCCACGCAGGAAATAAACATTCTCAGACTCACCGGCAAAGTGTGCCTCTCTCGTCCCTTCGTTTCCTCTCAGCGTGAAGCTACCAAAGCTGCGTACCCACACCGGACACTCCGCAACCCTGGAGCGCCCGTCCACATGGCAGCTATGGTCTCTGCAAGGGCAGCTCTAGCTGGGCTTTCCTGCTGCCTGAGGCCGTAGAGGGTAAAAGCCACGGGCACTGGGTTTTATTTATTAGTAACGGGCAACTATACTTACATTAATTTCATGTAATGTAGAGTTTAAACTGTTCTTTGTGATCTGAACTAATTCATAGCAATTTCCAAACTATATTTTTCTACAAAGTTACTACAAAAATAACAAAAATTAAAATTACTTACACTGCAAACACAGTTGGCCAGTGACGTTGCTGAAAGAGATTGGGGACCTTGAATCTTTCTTTAAAGAAAAAGCAAATAGGCAACTGAGATTACAGGCTTTTACAAAAAGACAGCAGATTTTCCTTTTTTCAGATGCTCCAAAATAACTTTCTTGAAATCTTTTCACACTAAGTACAATACCAGTCTCCAGTGACACGTTCTGTGGTAAGAATGGATGCTAATAATAAGTGGATTCTGTAGACAAGTTTGGATCTCTTCGCATTTTATTTTGTACTCGCAGCTTAGCAAAGAATCTCTGTGGAATACTAGTCAGAGCTGCAAAGAATGGAAGGTAGGTTGTTTTAACAGAGTATCCCTTTAGGCGTAAAGTGAACTTCAGGAAAGCATTTATTTTCCATTATTTGCTTACTCTGAAAAAAGACTGTAAATTTTATTTCTTACGGAGAAAACAAACACAGATTTACCATGCTCTGCATTTTCTGATTCAAACTAAGCTTTCTGTTTATGTACTATTTCTTAAATACATAATTATCATGAAGTCTGTGCTTTTCATAGGCATATCTTTTTTTATTGAACTTGTTTTTATACTTTGTAAAGATTCATCTAGGTTTTTGTATAAGGCCTCATCTGCAATTGTGGAAATCTTAAGTAGAAAATGACAGCTCATGGAAGAGGCTGAAATATAGTTGTTTTCAAAACCAGTTTTATTGATGACCACAGTTGTTGCACTGTTTTAACTAGTAAGACTGTTAAACCAGGGCTACCCCAGGCTGGAAGAAGTTTAGGATTGATAGAGTTATACAAACCCCTGAAGAGAAATGCAGAGGAAGAGGAAGCAGGAAGGAACGAAGAGAGTAGACAGACAGAAATTATATAAAGGGACTAGCTGCATGCAAACAAATCAGTGAACTTCTCTGGAAGAGCCCTGTTCCTCATCACTGTCCTGTCTTCTTATATCTTATTAAAATTTCTGACTCTCTGTATGTTCTCACTCTCTAACCCTGTGTATGTGTAC
Organism: Anomalospiza imberbis; assembly: GCF_031753505.1. NCBI lineage: Eukaryota > Metazoa > Chordata > Aves > Passeriformes > Viduidae > Anomalospiza > Anomalospiza imberbis. The sequence continues at coordinate 100,678,881 of NC_089682.1, read as the reverse complement.
TGCAAGTACCAACTGCCAGGTGCTGGTGTGACCTGTGTGTGTGAGGGTTGGTTGCCTGTGGTGTCAGACACCAGAGCACGTAGGGGTCCTAGGTGAGGAGTTTGGACAGGCCATAACTCTTTGAATCTAGAGAGGGCCCTACTGAATTTGTGCCCAGAGAGCCAGCTACTGAGCAATGGATGTGAATGGGTCTGATGACAGCTACCCTCATTGTATCCTGTGACTGTGGCTCTTGCCTTTGCTGATCTCCTGCTTATCCTCACAATATTACAAAAAAAACTTATTTTATCTAGCACCTGATGACTCAGTGTCTTGAACAGGATATGACTCCTATGAGAGACACCGTTCTGATCTGCAGTCTCAGGCCAATACCCTCCCAGAATTCCATGGTCAGTAAAATGGTATGTCAGGACCACTGAATGCTTGATGTTGAAGGACATCTGCTACTCATTTGGTTCAATCCACCAAGGAGTGGAGTGGGCTGGGCCCATATTTTATCAGGAGCAAATCTATCAGTTTACCATAATTAACTTGTCAATCAAAAAACAGCAAACAGAAGCTGCAGGGTCCCTTGAAAACTTCCAGAAATGTTCCACCTAACAGTGTGGTTACTTCTGAATCTCTGGAAAAACTGGAAAAATTGAACTGTTATATGCAATCTTGTGCAACTAATAGAGAAAAGATAAAAAAGAGAAAAAAGAGAAAAAAGAGGGAAAAAAAAGAGAAAAAAGAGAAAAAAGAGAAAAAAGAGAAAAAGGAGAAAAAAGAAGGCAGTGGAAGGACAATAAGTATATATGTGGCTGCATGTTATTGTGTGTGTGTATGTATGTTTGTAACTACAGAGAGTCATGGTTAATAAAAGCAATTACAAAAAGAAATCTCTCAATTGTACCAAAAAGATTAAATATTACTTAAAATTTATTAACAGATCTAAACACCTCATAATTAAAATACTTAAGTGGGGGTGTGGGAGTGGGTATGCAGCAGAGAGGAAGAGGGAGCCATATAGTTTTCTGTTCTGTGTAGTGACAGGACCAGAAGGGTGCGAACTATAGTAAAGGATGTTCCCTCTGAGCATCAGCAAACACTTCTTTTATACTGTGAGGCTGACTGAAAACCAGAAAAAGTTGCCCAGGGATGTTGTGGAGTCTCTGTTGGAAATTCCTTCTAACCTCAGCCATTCTGTGATTCTGTGATTAAATTCTGTGTTACTTTTGGCAGAGATGAATAGCTTTCATTAAAGTCTTATCAGTTTGTCTTTAAAATACCACAATGTCTATTTATAAACTACCAACTACCACAGTAGTTGAACATAATATTTCTTCAAAAGGTTTTCAAAATTGATATGAAGTTTCCAACAAAGATACTGACACAGTTTTTTTAACTTTGCAGTAAAATTATGTTCTGAGTTTAGGAAAGGAAAAATTATCTTCTAAAAAACTGTTTTGTAAGAGCTGTCTTCTAGCATAAACACATGCAGACCTTGTCATATATTTTGAGAGGCAAATCTGAAAGGTTTTTTTCTGCATCCTTAAAAAAAGCCCTAGTTGGAAAATGCATTCAGTGGATGAATTTGCTAATAACTGATCATATCCACTTGAAAATAACGGAGCTTTATCCAAGTCTAAAACTAAAATTTCTTAATCAGTATTGTTACCCATTAACTTCTTATGTATATTCATAACGACTCCAATTATATGGTTTAGAAGAAGGATTTTACAACAAGAACAAATACATAGAAACTGTATTGGCTCTTCTAGGCATTGAAATTGCATAATTATCAAAAGAATCTCCAGGAGAAGCAAAACTCATCTTCGGACCAATACTACTTATATGGTCTTAGTGATTCTTCAAGATGTTTTATTTCAGTAACAAGACCTCTAATTCATCTCGTAAGACTTCAGAGAATAAAATGTTCACTTTCTTCAGCAATAAATTGCTTCATGAAGTCAGAAGACCTACAGAGAATACGAATTTCAGAGACAGAAGATTTGTTAAATTTTTTGGTGTTTTAAGTGTAAAACTTTCTCACACATTTGAGGTTCTGGTTCTATTTTATGTATACTGAAATATACTGCAAATGCACTAATATTTTTTTAAGATAATGTGTATTGGGAAATAGCTTTCATCATCTTCCCATCTCCTTTTTTTTTTTTTTTTTTTTTTTTTTTTGGAGGTGAAGTGCTTAGCAAAGGTATTAGGATCTCCAGACAATTGAAAGGGGCAGTTTAAGAAAAAGTCAAAGGACAAAGCATGACCAGCAGAATTGTAAATATGCTGCTTTTGGAGAATTCTTAAAAGAACCATATACCCCCATTCACTCCAGGATGGGGCAGGACAGGTCAGGTCTCCCTTGGGAGGGAGGGCAGGGCAGCCTTGACTGGTTAGGTTTGGTTGGAGCAGATTTTCTCCCCCTTCCTGTGGGCTGACATGTCTGACACTGGCTGCAACACTCAGCTAGACTGTGGCCAGAGGCTGGAGACATAATAGTCCTTTGTATCATATTTTTCGGTTTTGTTTTGGTTTTTTTTGAGGCAGTGGGGGTTGGAACTACCACCCTCCTGTGCTGGAATCACAGAAAGTAGCTAATGATGACTATGGGAGAAGGAACACGCTCCAAAATATTCCCACTCCTGCTCATTTTATGTCCTTCACTGGTATCTGCTAGGCTGCTTTAATCTGTCACAGTGGGGTTATTTTCCAATTACTGTTTCATCAGAATTGTTTTATTCTCAGTATATAAAAGTATGATTCACAAAAAATTGACATTTTCTGATGTAAATTTTTTGGGTTTAAAGTATCCTTGTCTACTCTGCCAAACACATATACACTAGCACTCTGCAGCTTGACAAAATACAAAGCATATAATTGAGTACACTCTTGTTAGGCAGGGATTGCTTAATTAAAGTAAAGCCTTAATTAGGTTTCTTCCAGATGACTCAAAAGGCCCTCATCATGCCTATTCTTATTGATCCTAGCTTAAACAAGTTGCATGATGCTTGAAGCCGGTTACTCTTGCTTTTCTGCTCCTTGTTTGATATACTTTCAATTCTGTATTTGTTGTTGCATATCGAAGAATAAAACAGCTTCATACTTTATATTTTATACAATTTAGGCTTATCTTTATGCATTAAACTTGGTTAGAGGATAGTTATGGAAGTGTTTATAAGGGCACATGGAGCAGATATATTGTGATAAGTTGTCATGACAGAAATAACAGCAGGTTTAAAAGAGGTTTTTCTAGATGACAGTGTTTAAGAGAGTGGAAATTGAATAATACACATCAGGACTAGAGAGTTATGAATTGCAAGTATGGACATGCCTATGAATATAGCAAAAGAATAAGAGGAATAGCAAAGTGTAGATTAGAAAATCTCATTAGATTCTATGATTCAACCCTGTGACAGAGGACAGAGAAAAGAGAATCTGAAATTAGAATCATAAAATCATAGAATATTATACTTGGTGTTCCTTCCAGAAATGAACAAGGATGACTAAGGAAGTAGTGTTTAATTACAAGCTTTGAGAACTACAAATTTGGCTGCTATGAGATTTGCAGCCTTGATAAACCTGTATTACATGTGCATGCACTCTGTTAGAAGACACAAAAACACAAAGGATAGGGAAATGTATGCGAAGTTGCAATGGCCTGTAATGTCACACTTGGATATGTCAAGTTTTAATCAAGTATAAGGATGATATTTTTGATTTACTTTATATTATAGAAACATATATACATGTATAAATGGTCAACAAAGTCTTGTAAAACTACTAAGTGGCAGAAGTATTAGGAAAGAATTAGGAAACTATGAAAGAAGTGCATGCTTATAAGACTATAACTCATTAAGACAACCTAGTTCTACTGGGATGAAAATTGGAAGCACTCAGTGCATAGACAAAATTCAGGCCTCATAAATTTAATATCCATTAATCAGCAGGTAATTGAAATTAGTTTACTTTTAAATCAAATGCAAGCCTGCTAAAATAGTGTTGAGAAAAAATAGTATTTAAATATTTTGTAATACTGTGATGGTATAGCCAGGAACAATGCAGAAGCATTTAACATAAATATGGTAGCAATGTTACTTACAGAAGGGCAAATAAAAACATGTAGTTTCACTTATGACGCATGGGAATATATATAAAAAAGAGAACTGGAGAAATTACAAGAAAAGCAAAGAACAGGGAAAGCATATGGCTTGCTTTGAGATTAGGATTTGCAATATGCAGAATTTCTACTGAGCTCAGAAGAAGCACACCTCAAAAAGCAATACCAAGAAAAGCATCACTGGAAGCAAATTAGATATCCTCTCTGGGAAATCTCTAGAGACAAACAAATGGCTGGGCAAAGGTGGAGAAGAAACAAGATAAGCTCACATTTTTGAGACTGACTTGACTTAACAAAGGGGTCTCAAACCTGATCATCACAAACTCTGCGGTTGAGGACTGTCATAGTCAGTAGCTCTCGATGTTGATCTTATGTTGTGGTTATATACACTCACTGCTAAATTATGCTATTATAGCTAGACTTGTTAGTTTTTTGCATGTAACATTGATGAAGAATAACTGGTAAGAGATGACCACTTGCATGAGGTCTGCTGCCTGTAGATTAATTGAACAATTGTTTTTTGTTTGTTTTTTTTTTTTTAATTTTAGACATGCCTGATTTGTCAGTCTTCTAAACACTCCTTTCAGAGCAAATTGTAATTTTCTAATCCTGTGTAAACACATATGCATAGTTGCTTATTTCACAGAGTCACAGAATCACAGGATCACAGAATGCTGATTTGGATGGGACAAGGATCACCAAGTCTAACTCCTGGTCCTGCACAGGACCAGCCCCAAGAGTCATGCCATGTACCCTAGAGTATTGTCGAAATGTTTCTTGACTTCTGTCAGCTTGGTGCTGTGGCCACTTCCCTTGGGAGCCCATTCCAATGTCCAACCACCCTCTGACTAAAGAACCTTTTTTTAACATTTAACCTAAACCATCACTGATACAACTCCAGTTATTTCCTCCAGTCGTTTCCTCCAGTCCTGTCACTGGTCACTACAGAGTGTCTGCCATTCCTCTTTCCCTCATCAGGAAGCTGTAGCTTGTGATGAGGTCCCCTTTCAGACTCCTCCAGGCTGAACAGACCTAGTGACCTCAGCTGCTCATTATACAGCCTTCATTTGGACCTCCTTTGGACATGCTGTAATAATTTAACATCTTTCTTACATTGTGGTGCCCAAAACTGCCCCCAGCACTTGAGGTGAAGCTGCCCCAGTGCAGAGCAGAGTGGGAAAAGCTTCTCCCTTTCTTGGCTGGTGATGCTGTGCCTGATGCACCGCTGGACACGGTTGGACCCCTGGCTGCCAGGGCACTTCTGACTCTTATTCAACTTCCCATTGACCAGAATCCCCAGGTCCCTTTCCATGGCACTGCTTTCCAGCTTCTCATGCCCCATCCTAGGTGCAGAATCCAGCACTTGTCCTTGTTAAATTTTATGCTGGTGATTGTCCAGTCCTCTAATATTTCTCTGCAGGTCCTCCCTGCCTTTACTGCCTTTGAGGAAGTAAACAATTCCTCCCAGCTTTGTATCATCTGTGACCTTGCTTAGTATTCCTTCTAGTCCTGCATCCAAGTCATTTATTAAGGTGTTGAAGAGCAGAGGGCTGAGGATGGAGCCCTGTGGAACCCCACTGGTGAAAGTCACCAGTCTGATGTCACTCCATTCACTATAAGCCTTTAAGACGGACCCATGAGCCAATTGCTCATCCATTTCATGATGTGTTTATCAGGCCTGATTGATTAGTGAGGTGTTTTACTCTGTCATAAAATTATCAGATAATACCGTAACTTTGTAATAGCTGGGAGAGCTATTAATTCTTTATCTTATTTTCACTTGTAGTAGCAGTAATGTAACTACTCCTGTCCTTTCTGGCTATCTCTATGTACTGAATGTAAGAGAAAACTAAAGTTACTTTTCCTTAGATCTTTTACAGATATTAAAATTAAGTAAAATGAAATTTAGGCAGAATACTTGCTTTTTACTTAAGAAGATACTATTTCAATTCTGCATTTCTTAGGTCCATTTACAATGCAAAAAGTATGAAGTACTCTGAAGATAAAGCAATGACGCTTTTTATGTTATTTGAAATATGTCCCTTTCCAAAAGTAGATCTGTAGAATTAGCCTTGCTGATGTAAGTCAGACTACAAAAATTTTCAGCTAAGTAATTCCTGAGGTTCTTCAATGGCTGAAGGAATTTATAATAATACTTGAAATATTCTGTCATATCAGAATCTGCGTCACTCAATTTCTCATTAATTTTTCAGGAATAGTTGCAATGTCCTTAAGTGTTTTAAAAATAAAGACTCATATAAAACCAAAATACAGAAATGTAATGGTTTGGAATAATCTCCCATTATTTTAGAGGTCGAAAAGTGTGCTATATTTAAATGATATTATAAAGCAAATTTCCAGGTTTTGACCTATGTGCAAAGCTATGAAAACCTGAATCTTCCTTACCACTGATGACAGCAACATGTATTTTAGGCATGCTTAATAAGATTGCTAGAATGTGCCCTTGGATTTTTTAATGAATGCATCTGATTGAATATAATCTGTTGCTAGGAAATCCTCCATTGTTCAACACTAATGATGCCTACTTAAGCTTTACTTACCTAATCTTTACTTTATGATGCCTACTTAAGCTTTTTTTGTTCTTTTACAATTCTATACACATTTGAATATCCTCTACAAATTACTTGAAACATAAAAATGGTTGGCAATTTCTGTTCTGTTATATAGTAAAACTCCAAAAGAAGATATACATCTGCCTGGTAGAGAAGCAAAAATCAGTAAAATCCATTACTGTTGATTTAAGCATATGTGCCTTTTTAATTTGAATGCAGCAGTTTTTTAGATTTTGTCTGCTACCCACACCTGCATAAGCTTTTTGATTGTACCAAATTTCCAGCTGTTACCATGTGTACTTTGTACTTTGACTTTTACTAAGTCCATTGTGCTTAAGCCCATAAATGAATGTTCTCAAAATTATGCTCTCTCTTTAGAGATGACGTTTTTTTACTCTTGTCAAAATTGTATCCAACTGTTTTACATTCTTCATGATAATCACTGGTGTTTTTCTTCTGAGGACATTTGGCTAAGCATATTACTGTGTTTTCCATTGCAGAATTCTGTATAGTTTCTCTTCACCCCATCTGTTCACTGCTTGGATGAATATTTCCCTTTAATGTGGGTCATAATATTCACTGGGCTATTTCTGCAGTCTGGACTATCCCAGAAACTATTTCTTCTGGCTGCACACTGTCTATTAGCAGTGTGGGAGCATCTCAGAAGGGAACAAAGTAGTGTTATATTTTCTGCTTTCATTTTCTCCTTAGGGCCTCCACTGCATTTTAATTATCATTTTTTTTGTTATTATACCTCAATTTGTGTTCTGTACAAAGCAGCTGTTCATGCTTAACAAAGATTGGCTACTCATCTTTGTTATTTTAAAGCATTGTTATTAACCACCATAGCATTACCTATTGTATTTAATGAGGCTTGAGACAAAGCTTAGGGAAGTGAATAGCAAATTTTCTATTAACTACAATGATACAGAGTATAAACTTGAAGTGAATCTTTATTTTAATTTTAATTAAACATTTATTATTTAACTAACTTTTAATAACAACAGCAATTCATACAATTAATGACATCACTATTTGGGAAAATGGAATATTTTTATGAAAACTGTGTGATTAATGGTTTTGAGCTGCATTCTTTCCAGAATAGGAACATTAAATCTTACTTTGACAAAAAGCATATTTTTTTAAGACAGCCTGTAAATACTAATACCATTAAAAGACAAACAAAAATTCCTCTGCAAAATGTCAGGCTGCTTGAATTGATTTCCTTCTAAACATCTTGGTAAAAACTGGGAAAATATGAAACAAGATTAATATGAGTAAGAAGAGAAAAGAGTAAGATAGACCTTTACTTCTGAAATAATTGTCTGTAACTCTACAATAGATGAAAGAAGTATCCAGGCTTTGATCCAATAACCTAAGGGAGTTTTTTGTTTAGCTTTGTTGCTTTGTTTGTTTGTTTATTTTACTTTTTATGGGGGTTTTTTTTGGTTTTTTTTTTTCTGCAATATAGCTATATTGGAAAATTAAAACTCACAAACCTGATCACCTTGACCTGTATGCCTAAGAAACACCAAAAACCACAACCATGAGTGCTAACTATCAGTATCAATTACATGGAAGAATTTCAAGGTCGTCTTTCTAACAAATGATCCTGTGCACTATAGTAGAGGAGAAAAGCCTAATCTGTACATGAAAGTATCTCTGCTGTCCTTGAACTTTGCGTGTGTTCCCTGTTACAAAATATAGTATCCTACACAATATTATCTTTTAAGTTTGGTATGGATTTTTAATTAATCTTACATATATTTTGGACTTCTCATTCAGATGGCTTCAGGCAGATGAAATTCCTGATCTATCTGGAAAGCTCAGTTCTTATCATTTAATACCAGTTAAAACTAGATATTGGCTGGATGACCTTTAAAGACCAATCTGTAGCTGTAGATGGCTACTTTTCATTTCCGTTGTTAAATATGAGAAAATCAGGTGCAGTGCTGCAAGTGAATTGGCAGCAACAAAAGAAGAGGGTGGGTGAAAAAGAAATGAAAGGGACAGAAGAGAACACAGCAATGACTGAAGTGCTTCAGGTTTTCTTTTCTTCTATTTTAACTGATAATATTTCTTCTCATGTCTCCCAGGTCCTAGTATCTAGTGACAGAATATGAGAAACTCAAACACTCACAAGTTGGCATGAAAATACTAAGTCTGGAGTAATGGCCTGGCAGAAACCTCATGAGGTTCAAAAAAAGCAAATGGAAAATCCTGTAGCAGGGACAGAGTAACCCCATACACATTACAGGGTGGATGGCAACAATATAGAAAGCAGCTTTGCAGAAAATTGTCCTAAAGTCCTGGCAGACAGAAAGCTGAGGATGAATCAGCAGTGTTTCTGAGATGATAATGACTAAATGCTTGCTACTGCAATGGTTTTAGCTGTATCAGAAAGAATTATACAACAAGAAGAGGAAAGGGTTTTTTCCCCCTGCACACAGCATGTCTGAGACTGAAATATTGTGTGCTATTTAGTGCTTTTTAATACAATAGAAACATTGACAAACTTTAATAAATTCAGCAGAGGGCTACTGTCACCCTTTAAAGGCTGGAACACTTGGTATTCAAAGAGTGGTTCAGATAAATGGATTTATTCAGCCTTAAGAAAATGCTAAGGGGGCCCTAATCATAGTCTTCAGCTAACTGACGGATACCTACAGAGAAGATGAAGCTAAATTCCTCTCTGAGATGCACTTGAAATTATGAGAGGCACCAGGTAAAAGGTGTGCTGAGAGAAGTTTAGAACAGATGTAAGTGAAAAACTATTGAAAACTGTGGTACTGAAACAGCAGGACAAAGGCCTACAAACTGAATCCTGACTCGAGCTGATGGAAGCCATAAGAAAGCTGACAGCTCTTTGTGAGATCAGAGTTCTAAAGCAATGGAGAACAACCTGTTTATCTTGAGAAAGACCTCTAAGACTGTGGAAAACAACTTGCTTTCCCTGAGAAAGAACTCTAGGACTGTGATAAACACTAGCCACCTGTATAAACTGTTTGTACACCATTAGACAGAAAAATGAAAACTATCTCTCACAAACAACTTTTACTGCACGTACACACCAGGGGTTTGAGTGACCAATAAATACAGTGTATCAACTTGTTACTGATCAACTGGGATAGACAGTCCCCTATAAAAAGGGACACACTAAATAAATCAGGATAGATCCTTTCTTTTTGCATCATAAAAGGTGTCCTGCATCCTTCTTTATCGAGCGCCACAGTGAAAAAAACTACTGAAAAGTAGGGTGAACCATATACTGGAACTGGTATCCCAGTGGAACGTGCAGCCTTAAAGACATGTGGAAAGTTGAGTGGAAAGTTCCACAAGTTGAGAGAAAAAACTGCCAAGCAACCTGATGTCACAGTTATGTTTGCCCTGGTTTGTGTGAATCCTTCAACTGGATGATCTCCAGCTATCTATGCCTCTAAATGAAAAAATAAAATAAATCTAAATTAACATTTCTTTGTTTTTGTGAAGAATTATAAATAACTCTGTTTTAGATAACTGGTATATTGAGTTTCAATTGGCACAATATTATGTTTCTGTTACATCAAGTGGCTCACAGAGTGCTTTTGAGTTATATTAGCTGAATCATGATTATACTCCTTAATACAATAGATTAAAAACACTTAATTTTCAGAGTGCTGTTTAGTGATGGACAGTCTTTTGGTCTTTCTGTTTATTATTTTGGAGCAAGCCCTTAGAAGACATAACTCATCATCATAAATACATAATATATTTTTTAGTGAAATTCATGCCATAAATGACAGAGTGAGAATTTTTTTCCTAGCCAAATCCAGTGAGATTTTTCCCTTCCCTTCCCTTCCCTTCCCTTCCCTTCCCTTCCCTTCCCTTCCCTTCCCTTCCCTTCCCTTCCCTTCCCTTCCCTTCCCTTCCCTTCCCAGAGGTGCATGAGAAAATTTGCATGTTACACAAGGAGAGGTAAGAGTAAGTACAGTGTTTAGATCTTTCCTTATGGACATACATTGATGAATTTTCAGTATATACACACCTACGTGACACTGGGATGGCGCAAACCCTCATAAAGCCTATAAATATAATTTCTACAGTACCAGTCAATCCTAACAAAATATTATTCATCACCTAATTACAAACAGTAGTTGATAATATTTGATTTCTATGGTTGTAGGGTTGAAAGAAAATCTGGTGTGCATATGTGTGCATATGTGAAGTTGGATGTCTGATTTACCATCTGCATTGAAAGGACAGGAAAAGCTGTTCAGACTGTACAATTAAAAAACTCTTACTGTCTAAACAAGATGGGAAACACTGAATATTTTTTCATTTATTTGTAGATGTGAAAGCAGCATGGACTTTGCATAGAATAATTTTGGATATATTTTCATAGAGATAGACTGCTACATTTGTCATTTGCTACTCAGTATATTACACTGTGTAATATTTTGATTGCATTTTGTAAGTGTGAAAGCTTTGTGTAATAAATCTGGTTATAAAATACTTAGAGTGTTTAGAGGTTACTTTGAAATAGGCTTATGCAAAACAATGTTTAGTGATGACAATTTATGATCCTAAACATTAACATATGTGTTTTAAAATGGTAATTTAATAACTATTCTCTATTTGAAAATTGTTTAGTAACACTGTTTAAATAGAAACATATGTGCAGGAAGAGTGCTGATCTTCATCTGGGTTTTTCTTGCATTGTTTTTTGTTTACTTCATTATGCCTTTTCATTTCTCAAAGGCATATCAAAAATGTGGGACATAGGAGAACTCCACACTAACACCCTCTCTGAAATTCTTCACTGGACCAGATTCTTCAAGATTAATAGCAAAAATCATAATTTTTGGTTTTTAATTGTTTGAGTTTTATTAATAAGTAATTAATTTCATTATAGATTAAGAAAGAAACATCTGAAAATTCTATTGACAGAATTCCTAATGATCTCTTTCTTGCTTATAGATATAAGCCTTAGATTGCTATCCTCATTGACCTGCCTGCTGCCTTCATTACAAGAGACTGCGGTATGTATAAAATTGCTTTCTGACTGGGGTTTCATTATTGTGCTCACTCCCATATCTCTTCCTAAATTTCTGCTTATTTTAACAAACATCTGAGGATTATAGAATCATAGAATGGTTTGGGTTGGAAAGAACCTTTAGAGATCATGCAGTCCAATCCCCCTTCCACAGGTAGGGATATCTTCAACTAGATGATGTTGCTCAAAGCATCTTCCCACACTTCCAGCTGTGAGGTATCCACAGTTTCTTTGGGAAACCCATTCCAGTGTCTCACCACCCTCAGTGGAAAAAAATTTCCCCTATCCAATCTAAATCCACTCTCTGTTTAAATCACTACCTTATGTCTTACTACTAAAAGCTCTTGCAAAATGTCTTAATCTGTTTTATAAGCTTACATTAAGTATTAAAGGGTCACAGTAAGGCCTCATAAGAATCTTCTCTTCTCCAGGCTGAAAAACCCTCAGTATCCCAGACATTCTTTACAGGAGATACATTACAGCCCTCTCATCATTTTTGTGCCCCTCCTCTGGGCTTGCTCCAACACCTCTGTATTTCTGGTACTGGAGTTCCAGGGCTGGAGGCAGTACTGAAGGTGGGTTCTTGCAAGAGTAGAGAGTGAGAATCACCTCCTTCAGTCTGCTGCCTACCCTTTTTTTTTGTGAAGCCCAGGATACGGTTGGCTTTCTGGGCTGCAAGTACATATTGCTGGTTTGAGGTTTTCATTTTCCAGTATTATAAAGTCGTTCTTGGTATTGCTGCTCTTGGTGTGTTCATCACCCAGGCCAGACTACCACTGGATTGTCTTGACATAGGTGCAGCATTTAGCACTTGGTCTCACTGAAATTCACAAGGTTCTAATAGGCCCACCTCTCAAGTCTGTCAAGGCCCCTCTGGATGATATTCCTCCCCTCAAGTATATCAAATGCACCACTCAGCTTATTGTCATCTGCAAACTTGCTGAGGGTGTACTTAATCTCACTGTCTGTCACTGATTAAGATGCTAAAGTGTCCTGCTACAGTGCCTTGAGGGACATCACTTGTTACTGGATTCCACTTGGACATTCACCTGTTGACTGTAACCCTCTGGCCACAGCCAGACTGTCCATCAATCAAACATATATTTTTCTAATTTAGGGCTAATAATGTTGTGGGGACTGTATCAAAGGCGTTAGCAAAGTCCAATTAGATGACATCTATAGCTCTTCCCTGTCCATTGATGTAGACCCTCCACTGTAGAAAGATGCTAAAATGGTCAGATATGACTTGCCCTTGGTGAAGCCATGTTGGCTGTCTCAATTCACTTCTTTGCATTCTGTGTATTTCTACGTGTCTTCCCACGGGATCTGTTCTATGAACTTTCTGAGCACTGAGGTGAGGCTGACTTGTCAGTAGTTTCCAGGGTCATCCTTTATCCCTTTTTTATAAATGGGTACAATATTCCCTTTCTCCAGTCACTGGAGACTTGGTTTGATTACTGTGACTTTTCAAATGTAATGAAGAGTGGCTTGGCAGCTACATTGGCCAATTCCCTCAGGATCCTGGGAGGCATCTCATTGGGTCCTATTGACTTATGTCCATTCAGGTTCCTCAGGTGGTTTCAAATCAAGTCCTTTTCCACAGTGGCACTCTCCAGCCTCAAACAAGAGTTTGAGTTTGCCCTATCCCAGATAGAGAATCCAGCACTTGCCCATGTTAAACTTCATGCAGCTGATGACTGCTCATCTCACTAATTTGTTGAGGTCTCTCTGCAGGGCCTCTCTGCCCTTGAGGGAGTGGGCAGCTCCTCCCAGTTTAGTTGCTGGCAAACTTATTTAGTACTCCTTTGAATTCCATGTTCAAGTTGTTAATGAAGATACTGAAGAGCACAGGGCCATGGATGGAGCCCTGTGGAGACTCAAGAGTGACAGAACACCAGCCTGATGTTCCTGTTGAGACAGTTACTCACCTATCATGTAACACAGTTATTCAGCAGTGCTGCACATTTTGTCCAGAAGGATTCTGTAAGAGTCAGTATCAAAAGTTTTGCTGAAATCCAAAAAGATTATATCTACCAGCTTTCCTAGATCAGCTCAGTGGGTTACGCTGTCATAGGAGATAATGTTCGACAAGCAGATCATGTTCGTCTGCGACTTATGACTGCACCGTCCTCCAGAAGTTTTTCAATACCCCCTGAATATTCTTTTCCATGATGTAGGCATTTTAGAGGATGACTCATGATAGCTCCCTTAGACATTCGTCTTCATATGGAATGAATTGGTTGGCTGATGCACTAATATCTTTCCAGTTACTGTAGAGGTAATTCAGAATTTTTTTTGTTGAACTTCCAGTGGAGATCTGCAAAAAGTCCTGTTTTCCGTGTGCCAAACTTATACAGGTGATGTAACAGTGCAGTAAAAAAATGAGATCTTTAGGCTTTTTAGTGACACTAAATTACTACAATTAGACAAATGTATCCTGTTCTTTCTGCTGTATGTGTCTATTTTGGTGTGAGCTGAATATCGGCCTGAATTCTGATATACTGACTAAATCCATTTGCTCTATAATGAGACCATAGTAACTCACATGATGATACTTAACAGTCACATGTTTGCAGACTTGAATTAAAATATGTGGAGTCTCAAGCTGACTTTTAGAGATTAAATTAATTATAAATAACTTTTCAATGGGTGAATGCCAAGTTTATAATATGATTGTGCAGAATACCAAAACAACACAAAATTAAACAAGTACATTATTCTCAAGAAAAAAAAACAAAGCAGTAAAATTGATTCTTTGTCTATTGAAGTAGGAGGTGAGGACAAGGAGGGATATGCAGTTTAAACCATGGTTTCCTTTACCCTTTTGTGTTTGGGATTTTTTTTAACTTGCATGGAATTGATCTGAAAACTATCCTCAAATCCATATTTATCCTACGCCTTATAACTTCCCTTCTTGTGCTAGAAATGTTACATAGGCAAAGTCCACTGTCTTGCAGTCCCATACTTTCCTGGCTTCAAATTTTTGCACTCTACATAAGTTCTTTATCATTCTAAAGCAGAGATACATGCAAGTAGTTTGCTTCTTACTGAAGTAAAAATTAATAAATAAACCCCACAGTATTATAAAGCATGACATAGAAAAAGAGAGAGCTCATTTTTCTTTACTTTTGTGTTAATCTTTCTCTCCTCTGAAGATGATACACTAAAATTGAAATGGAAGATATTGTGGGGCATTTGTTTTCTTTGTTTTTTAAATGGAAGTATTTTCCTAAAATATATTAACCAAAATTGCAAATTGCTTTTAAATATGCTACATTTGTTTTCCTTTAACTGAAATGCTTTTTATCTCATAAATAAAAGATTATTAAATGGCAGAATTTTACATTTTGCAACTTTTTTTATTTTTAAATATGAAATTGATTTTTTTTAAACAAACATTTGAGGAAAGGATAAAGATCAGCTATTAAATGTAGAATAAATTAAATATACATTATTTGGAAATAATTGAAAAAGTAGTTGGGGGCAGAAGAGGCAAAGGAAATGGTACAGAGAAGGTGAACCACATGTCTGATGTCATTTTCACTATGAGAGTACAGCAGCTACAAATGACCCAAGCTGTACCCAGTTTATAGAGTCGCTGACAGATGAAAATCCATACTGAAATAAAAAAATAATACAGTAAAATCCACCTGTTCATCTCAGATTTCCTGACTACTGGAGACAGAAAACATCCCCCTCTCCTGTGCTTTCCCCTCCTCAGTCACAGCCATTATGTATAGAAGAGCTGAAATAGCACTATAAATTGAAAAACTGGAATGAATACTCTATAAATGAGCCCTAGTTCCTTAACTGTCAGTCACTCTAGATCTCCATCCTTTGCATTCAGAAGTTGTTTTAGAAATTGTAAATTTGGGGCCTTTTCATGGCTACAATGGTATCAGACTGGTTTCTTGCCCTTTTCTTTCTTTCAGTGATCTATTTTCCTTTAGACAGTCATCCTGTAGCTGTTTTATGTGGCTCTATTTCCAACTGATGAAGCACATACCTTCTCAGAAGTAGACAGCTCTGCTTTGAATATAGATGGATTATCCGAGGATCAGACACAGTAAAGAAACATTTTAACAGCAGTAATGAATGGATTGGTATGTTTTGTCAGAGATTTACTTAAACCCAGGGCTTAAATATATCCAAATTCTAAGCATTAATATATTGCTTCTACGATTAGGAGTAGCTCCTATGATAGGATTTTCCTTATTTATTAGGAAGTTAAATATTTTTTTTTGTTACTCTCAACATGTTGAAGAGGAAAGTATAAATGATATTTTTTTATTTAACTCCTGAGTAGTGTTGCACTTTTCTATATTGTGATTTTCCCATCTATGGGTTTCACATTTAATGTTTATTATTGTCAGTACTTCAGTGTATTTTTCACTTGTTTTGACCATCATTTGCATGTGAGAGAACGCTCAGAGGGTATGCTTATTATATCCACCACATCCAATTATAAGATCTTAAAAAAGACCCCTTTTACCTTGGTGCAGCAAATTAATTATTGAATTATATTAAAATCTGTCTTGCTTTCATGACATTTAGGGTTTCTTTCTCTTCATTATTTGACAAATATCTTAGTCTCTATAGTGTTCCATGTTGACATTAGGGTCTGGAAAGTAAATTTTGCCTCTATTCTTTCATATGGACTTTCGTCGTGATTCTGCAGGTTCTGCAGGGTAATTTCCAGGGGAAATTCTCAGCTGCTTCTTTTTGAAATGCTGATTTCTTGTATGTTTTCTTAACACTGAGAACTCATCATGTTGAAATACTTTTTTGAAGCATATGGATATTTAGCCTTCAGGATTAAGGTAATGTCATGGTTTGACACTGGCGCGATGCCAGCGCCCCCATGAAAATGTACTTCTTTAAATAATTGTTGTGAGATGTGATCAAGAACAGAGCAGAGCAGGCCCAAGCTTAGTAACAAAGAAAAGAACTTTATTAAACTACTACTACTATAAAAACTACAAACACTAAATCCTGGATGAAGACTTTCCAAAACACCCCTCCTCCCACCTAATTTTCCAAACAAACTCAACAGTGAGACACTACCCAGGATCCTGATCAAGTTGCTACTCTTCAGATATTCAAATACTCAATCTTTCAAGGGAGACAGGAGTCTCTCCTGTGCCACAGACTCCCCAGGAAACACAATTGCCACCCTTGTGTTTCCATGTCACACAAGGCAACCGCCCGGAGAAAATCTGCCATGGTGACACTCTCCTTTCCATGCCACAGTGCTCTCACCACCGTGCATGGACAGACTGCTCATAGGGCTCCTTTAAGGATGCTTTGCCATGGACCAAAAGAGACAACAGTTCAGTTTCTCATCTTGGGACTACAGTCCCCCCCATTTTCCCCTGGGGCTGAGGGTCCAAGAACAGAGGTCCTCTTCTCCTCTTCTTCTTCCTTGAAGATAGAGGGCTTCTCCACACCTTCTCCAACTCTCTGTTCTCTCTACTCCTCTGCTGGTAATCACTGAAACAAGTCTCTTAGCACACCAACGCACCACCCTAAGTGCAGCTTCTGTTAGGAGAATTTGGTTCAGTCTATGGCTAACAAGAGAAGTCCAGCCACAAGCCACTCCATCATCTCCTTCCAACTCGAGAATTTCTTCTTCCATCATCTCGGATCCCAGACTGTCTCTCTTCTACTTCAAATCAAGGAGGAGTAATATTTTACAAAGCCTTCGTTTCTCAGGAAAGGGTTAAAAGCTCAGACTCCCTGGACGGCTGATATCTCTGCCTAGCAGCCGATTCCCAAGGACAAGGCTGAGCACCTTCCCCCCACCTCTTTCTCCTCCGCGCAGGCAAAGTTACAGGTGCCGTCCGGATTCTCTGTCTCTTCCCCCTAGGGGGGGATGACAAAGACATCTCCGCTTCTCTCCACCCTTCCATCCACAGGAGCTGGCTTGGGTCCAGTCCTTCTACCCTCGGCTCACCTCGACCAGGCCTCATGGTTTCCCCTCCCCCACCCAGCCCCATGGCTGGGCAGGGGAGGTCTGCACAGCACCCTGACCGGAACCAAAGAGAGCGAGCTCTTGGGAGTTCCTGCTTTTAACCCACTGTGTTCTCAGAGGCGTATCCCTATCTTCAGTGGTCACTTCAGGTGCCAATATCCAAACTTGACCACTGATTGGTTTGACTCAACTTCCTGAAAAAAAATCACTTCCATGTCAAACCACGACAGGTAAACTTTCCCTTTTCTTAAAATGAAATTCCAAAGGGAAAATTAAACTGAACAAAATATATTTGACTTGTGAAACAAAACAGATTGTGAGGCATAAGGATATTTTGCTTCACTTAATATTTTCATTTCAAATAAAATACTGCTGCATTTTATGTTGGTCACGAGAATACCATCCAACACTGGAATCAGAAAAGTGAGGCTGAAGAATAGTAATTTTATTATTATTATGTTGCAATCAGCAAAAAACCCCAAACCCCCAAACCATAACAAACATCAACAGACAAAGTTTATATTAGGATTCGTTCTTAGGGTTACACCACTTTTGCTTAACCTTATATCCTTTTATATTAGCTGGATTCATTCAAGTGTATTAAGGATTTATATTTACTTCATTGCTGTCTCTTACTCTGTAGGAATATAATTTTATGGATGTTGCTACAAACAGGGCTTTGAGTATTACTTGATTTATATGCCTTGATTTCTTAGCCCTTAAAGTGAAATTACTGTAAATAAAAGAAGTCATCACACACAAGAAATACCCTGAGGCTGAAATAATACATTATGCAATGCTTCATTTCTGTTTCAGACTAGAAGAAGAGTTCTTCACATTTGTCTTCTCAGAGTCTGTCTATTTCAGAGCCAATGAGACAAACAATAATATCAAATTATGATTAAATGAATGAAGGATTTAGAATGGGACTATCAGTAATTCTTTGTTGTTGATACATGCAATTATAAAATATCATGTGTGATTCATGAAGCACAGTCAGTAAGCAAAATTAATCTCACTACCTTTTGTCAGTGTACTGGTATCACAGGCAGGATAGGAGTTTAACACAGTGTTCATTAGAGAAGTCCTTACCTTGAATCACAAACCACAGAAAGACCCCCTTGTTCCCTGCTCACCTTCTCAGAGAGGAGCTTGGGTGTGCCTGGATCCAGTTTTAGCCCCAGACTTAGTCAATGGCTTATGACTAAAGGATTACACAGGTGTAATTAAATCTTTATACAACTTTGTCTTTCAGGATCAAATATGGCAAAACACATATACTCATGTAAATAAATTATTTATTTAAATTTATTTTGAGAATGGTTAGACTAATATATCTTAATCAGAATTATTTATTGCACCATACTGTAACTATAGTGCACTATTTTAAAGTAACACAGAACAAATTATATCAAAACTAATGAACTCCCACAATTATTATGCAGGTATTTATATTACTCACCCATACCATCATACTTACAACCCAAGAAAGGGTATGTTAGGAAAATACACCATTAAAATGTGGGACTGAGCTTTTATAGTATAAATTATAAAGTAATTTACTGTCAGTCATGTGTCAGTGATGCATCTTTAGATCAGTTATCAGTACAATTGGTCCCTTTATCGGGTATTTTATCAGGTCTGCCACTGGTGCCAGTTTCTATGAGGAGACACTGCTCTTCCTCAGGGTCTTTAGCTTTGGGGTTGATGAGTAAGGTTCTTACCAGCATTATTCAACAGCAAAAGCAACATGACACTCCCTTTTCCATTCACCACTGATAGCTTTGCAAAGAGGGTATTTGTCAATCTGTATTATCCCCTCTCCAGACACAGAGAGCATCCTGCTACAACTGGGTGCAGGTGCCCAGATGTTGGCAATGACTATAGCAAGGCCTCTGTGAGGAGCAGCCAGGGTCATCCAGTCTGGACACAGCCAATTCCAGCCAGCTTAACTGGACCTGCCACAGGGCGTGACTGAGCCCCTCAGCCATGCCTGTGGCATTTAAGGGAGATCAGGCTTAAGAAAGGGTAAAATGATGTACAAGTAGGGAAGAACAACTGAGATGCAGACCTGTGAGCTCTAGGGTCAGGAAGAGGAGAGGGAGGAGGTGGTCTAGGCGCTGGAGAAGGATTTTCCTGGAGCTCATGGAGGACTTCTGTGGAGCAGGTGAACATGCCCTGGAGGAAGTTGCAGCCTGTGATGAGCCCATATTGCATCAGGCTCTCTTTTTCTCCTGTTTTGCTAAGGAGGGTGCGCCTGGCTCTTGGCGGCCACGGAGTGGAGTTTTGCTGGCTAACTGTCCCGCTTGTGGCCACAGGGCAGACACACGAGTGGCCACTCCTGAGTCTCTGCCGAGACTGTTGCGGATGGCGGTGATTGCTGTGGCATGGGTAGCACAGAAGAGGCACAGAGCATGAGGAAACTGAAGCAAAGGAATAAGGGAGGGACACTTGTCTGAGTCTCCAAAGATTTAATCTCGAAGGGGAGCAGAGCAAGTGAACCAACTCTGAACCTGAAGGGGCTACTTTTATAGGGATGGGGGGAACACGGGGAGGACACAACCTTGGACCAATAGGAGGGCATTAGGGGAGAGGTGCAGGGTAAGGGCTCCCCAGTAGAAGCCAACACGGGGTGGGAGAAAACCTTACAATCCAATTCTGCTTCGAGGAAGGGATGAGGGACAGGGAACACTCCAGAACCAAAGGAGTGTGCTATCTTTGACGGACAGGAGTGAGACAAGGGAACAAGGGAGGTATACAGGTGGATTGACACGTGGATTGACAAACATTTTGGCAGGGAAAACTGTGGTAAACAACTCGGGACTGAACCATTAGGGAAGCCAAATGGGGTACATAGAATGAAACACTACAAACTTTTAACAAGGAATATTAAACCCTACTACAGAAGAACAAACTGTAAAATAACAGACTGCCACAGGAGGGAGAGTGGGACAGCAGCTGTGTGGGTGTCTGGCAGCCAGCCAAGGTCAGCCCACCACAGTAAATTTTCCTTTTATGTCAAGTCCCAGAAATATTGGTGTAGTGCAGGGAGTATTTTAATCCCTCCTGACATTCCTAATTAAAATGAAATAGTATGCATACAGCACTGAAGCCTGATACCATAGAAATTGTCAAAACTCACGTAATTTGGTGTGGATTTCATCAACAATTCTGGTCCTACTTCCTTTAAACTCAATTTATTGCATTCAGAGCTGTTATTATGTCTTTGAATGAAAATATTTCAAGACTTGAACCTGACTTTTCTCTATGTTTAAACTGGATACAGACCTCTGCTCTTCTTTAGTTTTCATAAATTTCCTCAGTTGTACATCTTCATACCCCTGCTAGTCTTTGTATTTTTAACACCTCCCTACAGCTCCATATTCTGTGCTACCCACCATTGTCTTCTTCTCAGATAAAATGAATATGTCACAATGTAACATTCATTACAATTCTGTAATGCAGAAATAAAACTTTAGAATGTATATAGAGAATATTATTTTCTTCCTTTTATAACTGTCAGGACCATAATTTTTTTTAATCATCTATCATCTTCATGCAAGACCTAGTCTCACCCCTATGAATCTAACCCTTGATGGCAAGACATACTTGGCAACTGTAGTGTTCTAGTTACCATGACGAAACTAATACTTGTATTTCATACAATTATTTCAATGCCACACAATTCATGCATTTAGTCTTTCTGCTATTCATAAATGACAAACCAATTGTAATTTAACATTGCTTACTTTACCTACTATGTCTCTTAACTTTATAGGATGAAAAAAAAACCAAACAAATCCTCACACCATACCACCTAGTTAGGCTATGAAGAACAACGGCAAATTTTGCATTTCTAATACTTATAATACATAAGGAGTACAGACTTGTCATGTCTGCAATATTTAGGGATTTCTTAAGAAGGAATAATTCAAAACACTAGTCAACTTTGTTCTGAATGTAATGAAAGATAGTTATCTTCAACTTCTCTTTGCTCTAAAAATTCTTAATATATATTCAAAGTCTTATCTGTTTAAATGTAAATGTATCTATTTATAAAGATTTGATATTATAGAATTTTTACTTTCAATAGGCTTTGGTAAACTGACAATGTGTTCGACTTTTTCGCAGACAAACTTCTGATAATTTGCATCTATTTTAAATAAAGTACAGTCATGGCTTTTTTCAACCTAACATGCTTCAGCAAACTCTAATAGCAATAATAACAAAGATATGTTGGTCCAATAAAACCAAGGAATTTCCAGAAGTGAAATTACCTGTTCTATGAAAATTTCAAGAAGTTTTTAAATTAATCTCCTTACACTTCAGAGTTACTAAACATTTAACCCCCACAACACCTCTGTTTTGTTGTATGCTGTTAATGTATATAATTTTAAATACAGCAAACACAAACACAATTTCTTTTTCTTGTATGTTGATAACAAAGGTTTTGGTTAACTATTGAAATAGACACTTCACTGACAACAGTCTGATATAGTTTTATCTATATTGTCTCCTACTGTGTACTTAGAACATAATTTACTTCACAGTTAAGCAAGTTGTTAAGTCTCAGAAAACAAAATGAATGTTCAGAATTCAATCCTTATAGTAGAATCTTGCTTAAGCTTCATTTGCAGCATTTTTGTCTCTGTTTTCCATCAAAATATTTCAGGAAATGGCAAATTTTGTCAGTATTTGGAAAGACATAGATTTGCTTTAAACAGAAGACTGTTTTCCAAGTGTTGAAAGAAGCAATTTTAAGACTTCTGAAACTAATGAATACTCCCCTTCTGAGGGATTGCATTTCCATCTGTAACTACCCAATTCTGTATAGAACTATTTATGACTCCAGGAGCATCTTCAGACACTCCTTGGAAGATGAATCTCATGTTTCTTTTATATGGATATAAATCGAAACCAACTCATGCAAATTTTCTTCCTCTCTTGCAGGCCAGGAGTCTTGTTAGTCATGAATCAACATTATGTCAAATTGTTCAGTGTCAAATTATTCTCTCCTCTAATCTAACCCTTTGTTCCTCTCATTCCTGGTGTAAGAAATCAATTTTTAAGGAGGCATTAGGAAATAAAGTAATAAGAAGAAACTGTCATCAAAGTAGAATTCAGAAATTATTCTTAAAACAAACCCATGTTTATTGTTTATGAGCTCACACATGTTTCTGTGTATGTATAAATCAGGGGGGTTTTTTTATGCTGTTTTAATTTTATACCTGAACTACTTGAGACAGGGTCTTCTAGTGGAAGGAAAGTTGAAAGAGAGAATAGGTTTTGAAAGAATGAAATTAATATGAGATATGAGAGAACTAATGGAAGATCCCACAGAAGCATAAACACAAAATGTCAAGATTACACATAAGGAAATAAGAACTGCTACAGAGGACTGTTGAATACATTAGTAATCCCTTTTTGGTGTTCCTCAAGACAGGGATAAAGTGTAAATATTGATTAAAAAGTCTATGGAATTTGTGAGTTCTTAAAGAGCATAATCAATCTTATTTTTCTTTTACACTTATAACAATTTAACTGGATAATATATTATGATACATACATTTCAAATTTTTTTCCCAGTTGTGCCTGCATAGCAGTACAATCTCTAAATTTCCATACTTGACCTAATGGAAGAAATAACAGCACCCTGATTTCTGCATTCTTTGTTTGCTACTAGAATAGGAAGCAATATACAGTAATCAATCCAAAATTTAATTTCAGCATGATTTACATCATATCTCAAAGAGGTTCAACAAAGAAGTTGTGTTTTGTGGTAGAAAGAGTATGTCAAAATGTACAAGCATCAATATATCTGATTTCATCAGGGAATACTCTACTGCATTTTTTTCAAGATAAATAAAATGCTTCTAAATCTCAGATTCAGACTCAGGGAAATTATTTCTTTCCCTGTGCATAAGGACTATTTCTGTTTGAAATAATACTCTCCCTTTAAGGACTCAATGGCCACTCTAGCTTTATGGCTTTGAAATTCTGTTATTCAGAGAAAATTTTTAAAAAAAAGAAAGAAAAATGTTTCTTCTCCTTGACAAAAAATTTAGATCAGAGGAGATTTTAACTGAATGCTGAACTGTCAGATATGAGCACTGAAATTCCAATTATTATAAAAAATCTGTGATATTACTTTTGTAAGTAACAAAACACAAATTTTTTACAGACTCTTTCTACCTCTCTACTTCTGGATTTTTTTGCCAGTACAATCTCTAGAGAAAAATAAAATTTTCAGACATTTTTTCTGAAGTTGGTAGAATGAAACCTCATAAAATAATTCTCTTTTGAAGGGATAATTTATGAACTGAACAGGCAACTTTTGCAACTAATTCTGTGTTTCCAAGTAATTTCTCTGATTTCAAGAATATTGATTTGGAATCAAGGTGTCTTTTCAACAATTAAATGTCATGTTATACATATTTCACATTACATATCCAATTGCATTTGTAATATGATGTAATTTTATTTGCATATGCTAAATACTAAGACAAATTTTAGGATCTGTGTATACACTTTACTATCAATATAATAGATGTTCATGCTAGAAGACATGCTTTTCGTGATTTGTTTCCTTCTTGCTTCAGTGACCAACAGTTTAGGTGGAGGTGTGTGTGTCCACAGTCAGCGGAAATAAACAATTATACTAAGAAAACCTACAGTTCCAGCAAGAATTTTAAATGAAGTGGCATATGTTAAAGAAGTGCTAATTTGTCTCTAATTTTAAAGCAACATCTATATGTCTACATATGATGACATAAGTCTCAGTCTAAGTAATGACTACATCTAATTGAATACCCTTACATCACTTAAAGTACGTATTCATATACAGGCACTTCTTTTCAATTTAAACAGTTCTGTGGATGTAAAACTTCTTGTAATTTCACATGTTGTCTGAAAGTGTGCTAATTTTAATTTTGTCCAAACTCATTCATTCTAAAATGTTTTTTCCAACAGCAATTTCAAATCTTGGCAAATATGCATGATTTAAGTCACCTAATTATTATCTTCAATTAGATCTTAAAATGTAAGTCATGTTAAACTGTGAGATGCCCTGAAAGACCTGGCTCTTATCAAAGTTGCAGTGTACTGTCTGTAGATATGAAAACACAAAACCCTTTAATCTCCCTGGACCAAGTTATCTCAATTATCTTAAATAT
Organism: Anomalospiza imberbis; assembly: GCF_031753505.1. Lineage (NCBI taxonomy): Eukaryota > Metazoa > Chordata > Aves > Passeriformes > Viduidae > Anomalospiza > Anomalospiza imberbis. The sequence continues at coordinate 100,654,025 of NC_089682.1, read as the reverse complement.
TTCCTTCCAGAAAGCCCACTCAGGTGGACTTGATGGGTGGTGTTACATCTCTGGCAACAGTCTTTTACTGCATTGCTAATAAAATGCCCTTTGTACCTTTAACCACACTGAGATTACAAGTAAAGTGCAATTTGTGTGAGAGAAAGGCTCCATGAAAAGCTGAAACCCTTTTTTAGTGCTTTTCATGTGTTTTCTGGGCTTCCTGTTTAAGGTACAGTACTGTACTAGCCACAGTACTTTCATGCTCAAGCTCAGTGAAGCATGAACCAGACAGCACCTATTAATCACATCATTTCATCCCTGTGTTATTGAACATGACTATAATAAAACAAAACAAACAAAACAAAACAAAACAAAAAAGACAGAAAGAAAGTCCACATCATGGAGAAAGGGAAAAACAGTCATCTTCTGCTTCAGGATATTTTTGAGGTCTTTATTTTATTTGAAAAGAAATTGAAACTAAAGTTACATAGATTCATGTAGTACTCTCAAGAATGCTGATAGTTAAAAAAAAAGACATAATATTTTCTAACTGCATAGAACCTCCTCTGCTAAGACTTATAGCAAGAGTGCCTCAAGAATAGTTTGTTTGCTCAGCATATTATAGTTTCCTAAATTGGAGACATTAAATATTCAGAACTCACTAAACATAAAGGCATATAAAGGCAATACAAAAATATGAAAACATTACAGTTATTTGAGTGAAAAAAATTATTTGCTATAACATTGCTATTTTGTCTTTATTGTAAGACAAAATCATAGCAATGAACATAATGACAGCAACTCAATTAAACATAAAATGCAAATGTCTTTCAAGAAAGTATGTGGAAACCACTAGTATAATCAGGCTTCAAAATTAATATTACATTACTTATGAAAGGATTCAGCTCATCCTGGCTGTCTGTTGCATTGTGGCTTCATAGCTAGAGGTTCCTGGTTTGTATGGCTACAGAAAAGCTACTGTATGCATAATATTTTTCCCCTCATGTCTTGTTTGATTTATCATCTATTGTTCCAGAACACGTAAAAATTGCTCGAATGAAGAGCAACAGTTGAAAAACACCAAAATGCTGCCACAGAACATGCTATATGTAAATAAAAGTTTCATGGGTATAATTAACTCCAAAAACATGAGTAATATCAGCCTACTCTGTTCAATCTCTAAACAAAGAGTTAATTCTTCTGGAGTCTGAAATGTTGCAAACTTAAGTGACTTCTCAAAGAATCAAAATCAATCAAAAAGATATTATCAAAAGTGATGATAATCATTATCTTCATGTACTTAGAAGGACATATAAAAGGCAAGTTGAAAGGGTCTAGACATTCACTAATTTTGAATAATCTTCAAGAACTCCAGAAATAAATCTAAGATTTTTTTTGGCAGCATAAACATTATTTCAATTTGGACATTAAACCAGCTGAAAACACCTAGCAAAACAATTTCTAAACTAGATTTTAATTATTTGGAGGCAGTTAGATTATAAGAACCTAAAAAAAAAAACCATAAAAACTGAAAATATATTACCATTTAATTTGAAGAGACATTCTAAAATGAATTATTATGTGTAATTGATTCAGGATAGACTAGGAAGACAAAAGGTACATGAGAAAACAAAGATTATTGTAACACTCATTCCATACGCAGAAGTCTAAAACAATGCAATAATTGCTTAAAAACGAAAATTTGGATACATTCTTTGACATTAATATAAAAATCTATATTACTGAACTTCTGCTTACCTACATATACTTATCATACTAAATTAAAAGGAAAAAAGATCTGACCAAGAGGAAACTGTTAGACAGGAATTTTATGTAATTAATATAATATTTATCCTCACAGAAAAAATTAACTCCCTATTATTCATGAACTTTAAATATTGTGTGTAAAAAGCATTAGCAGAAATAGGAAAAAACCTATTTTATATAAAATAACATATAAAACCATATATAGACCCATTAGAAGAAAAAAAATTTTCAATACAGGACTCATCCTCTTTCTCTGACAGATATGAAAATTCTTATGGGCAAACCTGTAAAAGTATTGTAACATCCTTGTGTTATCAGTATAAAGTATTTTGAAATTTGTCTTCTGTTTAAATCAGTAGGAAATGTCCAGTATATACTAACAGGTGGAAGAGTAACATTAAGATTTCCTGGATATTTTGATGGTAGGGTTTATTAATAATAATTGTCAAAGACAAGTTTAAAGATGACATGTATAAACCTAAAAAGTACTTGCTATATTTGTCTCTAGAGTCCCTTATTCAGTCAGAGTATCAATGCTATGTTGCATGAATTTAGGAGTACTTTTAAAAATAATTAATTTACAATGAAACCATAGGACAGGTATTTATACTGATAAGACAGAGAAATGCATGCCTGATCCACCTTATTCAGTTTTATCAACATATATTTCAATAAACCTGCATTAGAAATTGGTCAGTACTGTAAAACAGTCTTACAACTTTGATGAAAGTTATCCAGATACATATTTTGGACATATTTTTCCATATGATATGCTATTAAATGGACATAGTTATTATAAAAGCAGCATGAAAACCAAACCTTTTTAAATCCTGAGTTTTATTATCCTCTCACACTGCTTCCAAACACAAGAGTCTCATTGCCTCCCACATGCCAAGACCTTTTGAAGTTTGATTAATCTGTTACTTATGAAGGAAGCAGTAATACATAATTCTCCTCCACTGGATAATCTATGGGCTATAATAAACTTTGCCACTACAACTGCTCTTATAGTTTAGCAAATTTATAGTACGTTTCAACTCTCAATCATTATTTTGTAGATATATTTGAAGAATCATCGATAAAACTATATGATCCATTTTTCCTCACTTGCCCATACCCATGATGCCCTTGGTCACTGTCAGATCAATAAATTTCCACCTAAAAAAAATAAATAAATTATCAGAATATAATTCATTATGAGCATTCTAATTTCAGAGAAGGATCATTATGTTATCACTATTCTATGTGTCAATTACTTTGAAAATGTAACAAGTTTGAAATATAGAATGAGTGGCTGTGGCAATTTTAATTGTTCATTTTGCTACAGTTTGAACTGAGGTCAGAGAAGAAGGAGGTAGATTTTTTTTAACATTTCTTCAACCTATGTTTTTACTTATGTAAGTAAATAGTCAAATATTAAACAAAAAATTACTTATAATATTATCTTAAAAGGTAAAAAGTAAATTCTTAAGATCTCATACTATTAATCAAGTTTTATTACATATTAGTAATATTATAATATTAGTAATAATCATGTCTTATATTACTATGAAGTATTCTGCCTTGGACAATGGCAATACATTTTCAGACTGAATTGTAAATCTGTACATATGAAAACATACTTTTCTAAAGAGTGATAAAATACAACACATCTGATACCTGCAAAATGCTTAAAACTCACAAGTGAATCCACTTTGTGTCCTGATTCATATCCTTATTTTAATGGAGAGATTTTGTTTGTTGAGAATAAAACACTTATTACTTAATTTTCAACCAGTAAACTGTTATGAATTCTCAAGGAAAAGAAAATCAGAAAGCCTAGCTAAATGGAATGGAGATGTATTCAGATTTTTTTTTTTGCTATTTTAAGTCACAGTAAATAGTGGCAGGATCACTAAGGCATCTGTGAATGGTTAAGGCACAAGAATGGTTAAATCTCTTCTCTTGTAGAAGTCATGATTTCTGTTATGTCAAAAGACATAACATAGCATCCCATAGATGTCAGGAAGCAGCAGACAATAAATACATTGGTAGGCAATAAATTATAAATAACTCCACAGAAAAGGATGATAGAAAAATAGATGTGAGAGGATAATATCTATTTTGGAGCATATTTTGGAGAAAGGAGAAACCTCTGATGGCTTGCAGTTATTTATATCCCTTGCTTATTCATTCTCTGTGTTTATCCTATTTGTCTAATGGAACCTCAGCTCCTCTGTTTCTGAGATGGGCAAAAATTGGAAGCAAACAAACAAAAACAAGCCAATAGCAATATCTTCTAAAAATGCCAAGGAATTACCATCACACATATCTATGAAGTATATATGCTGATATATTAGGAGTATTATGATTCAAGGTATATACTATTTCAAACACTATCAAAACTTTTAGGCACTGATGTCTGCAATATTCACCATTTGCTGTTCTGTGCAAGACCTTTTTGTTGTTATTTAATGATCATCTCTAATGATGTGCATTAGATTCATAATCCCTTCTCAACTCCATTGCTACCCTCCCTTGCCATTCATAGCCAGTCTGATCCTTGGATTTGAACATTCTACTTTAGAACTGGAACCAAAACTGTGCTTCGTCCCTCATCGCTTTTCTATGTACTCCCGCTCACTTCCTTCCTCCTCTCTGAGGAAAATACTGCTTGCAAGCAGTGATGCTGTATGAACCAGGAGAGGAGGAAAGGAAAGTATTGCACCTGTGAGGAAATCAAGTGAAGGAGAGGTACAGTGGTGGATCAGAGCATCACAAATGCACTGTGGCAGGGGGTAAGGGAGCCTAGTAAACAACTTCTGCAACACCTGTTGTGAAGTCTCAAGGAGAAGGTCCCAGTTTTCCAGAAATATCAGGACTGATGATGCAATATATGAATAAAGGAGTAAGAAAGATTCCTTCATTCTCTTACAACTCCCCAAATTTACTCCATCATATTCTCTGAACACTACTTTTTTTGCATAAAGATTTTTGCTATCTATATTTTCACAGGTTAAAATGTAAACCCTCATATTTCTTACTTACTACACATATTCATTATAGTAATTTTCATCATGATAAAACTGTGAAAAAGCCCCAATGGTCTTTCAATGAAAGTAAAACCCTTTCAAAACACAGTGATATTATCAATAATTTTCCTGAAATAGTGTCTTTTTGTAACAAATAAAATAAAAGGGATCATATGTGGAAAGCATGCTGTATGGAACTTCAGTACATTTCATTGTGACATCTGATAAAGTAACAGGCAACAACAAGCCATAACATGTTTTGGTAGAACAAATGTGTTTGGACTGTAACAAAAGCTTTAAAAATTACTTATGGATTGAAAAGTAACGGCTTAAAAAAACCATGAACCGGAACTATTAAAAAAAAAATCTAAAAATCTCCTAATGAGACCAGTCAAATCTTGTGTCGCTCAGGTTCTCAAACAGTAAATGAAAGTCAACTGTTTCATATTTTAATACAGATAACATAATATCTTTTAATAATAACTTTTTTTCTTTTCTACTACTTACTTCAAGGAGTCAGCAATGGACTACTGAGATCTGCTCCAACAAAATAAGTCTGCATTTCTCATTTGTATTCTTCTTCTCCAAAAATTACTGGCTTTTTGGGTTTTTTTACCTTGTAATTATTTCATAGGGAAAAATCATATTAAAAATCTAGAGATTGTTGGGTTTGGTTGTTTTTTCTTTTTAATCCAATCATAAAAAACTAAATATGCTTCTTAGTTTCCAAGAATATTGTACAAGTTTGAGTTGTGATAGATTGACCAGTATTATTTTGTTTCTCTATTACTCCTGTAAAGAATTTTGCTGACTTTTTGAAGTCTGCACTGTTCCTCTGCCACCCTTTGGAACTGTTCTGATCTTTGTTAATCCTTTCACAGGATGAAAAGGACAGGTGGAAGCAGTCTTTTAGCTCACATGGAAGGTTGTTCTCTGTAGATGAAATGTTTTGGCTAGGCCTGTTTATCTCATTATAACAATAAACCATAAAAGGGTTCCAAAAAAAAAAAAGCGCTTTGCATTACAATTTGTTTTCCTTAAGTATAACTTCAGAGATCAAAATGTAAGATGAAATACAAATCTGCTTTTGTTGACTCGCATCCTTGGTGTATTATGACAAGTGAATTATTGCAGGCCTGCATAGAAATACATTATGGGGTATATTATGGCTCTGAGAGCCTGTAGAGTTCTGCAGAAAGAAAGAGATTTTAGCTATTAAGTCTATGAGTCTTGTCATGAGTCTATGGGTCTGTGTGCTGCTTGTGGGGTAGAGTGTCTTCTATGGGGAAGCACAGGGACCTCAACATTAGAACCTGGTTGTGATAAATGGGTACATATGGATTTTAAGAAACTTCTCATGGGAGCAGAATTTTATTTGAAGTTGCTAAGAGACAAGGGGTTCATTAAAATACTCAGTTTCAAAAACAGTGAGCTAATTAGAATTTCATCAAATTCATCAACTGTGAACAATTTTATTCCTGGTTTGGAAGTAAACCTATCTAGAGACATTATTTAGGGAGACCAAATATGAGACGCAATTCTCCCAATCTGAGGGTTGACATATCCACTGTAACATTACATCAGATCCTTTATGGAAGAAATACCTTGAACTGAAGCTTCACCCCAGTGAAATAAACCAGAGGACAGCTGCAATTGAAAAAAACTTCACATTTTTTTGTATCCATTTCATTTCTTCCGTGCTACACACGATCAGTAGGAAAAGAATTCCCATAAAAAGCTGTGAAGCCACCACTTCACTTTCATCCAAACCCCTTATTAAAACATTACGATGATGAGGCTCACAGGAAGCTAATCACTAAGCAAGTGGCAAACTTGAATAACTGTGATTACTGATGCTACCTTGTTTAATATACCCATAATTTATTCAATGAATCCTGCAGTTTGTCTCACTAATCTACACTGGATCTTAGAAACTTTTGGGGACTGTGATTAACATTTTTTTTGAAATTTTAATCAGAAGACCAAAAGATCCATTTCAAAAGACTTCATAAGTTTCAAACTTTTCTTCTTTCTGATTTTTGATTAGGCCTAGAATAAATTTACAAACTTATTTTTCTCTCTTTTTATTCAGAAAATCAGAAAAACAGTGACATGCAATTATATGCAGTGACCATACAAGTAACAATATGTGAAGATTCTTTTATATATTAAGATTTAAATATTTTCTTATTTTTTCTGCAATGACAAAAAATAGTACTGAAAATGTACAACATTGCATGATCTTCTAAAGATCAAGGACATTTATTAAGATACAGCAAACTAAGGTTTGTCCTTTTTTTCTTTTCATTTTTATGCCAAAATTAAATAATGATCTATTTCTAATTACTAGCAAGTATGTAAAGAATATTGGAAAAGAATTTTACTCTCATTGTTCTGAAAAAATGTAAGATGTATACATATTCTCCACTAAAGTTTTGACTTTCTGTTTAGCATTTATTTAGTTTTTATAGACTGTCACCATTCATTTGCACTTCAGCTTCAATAAATGCTGTGATTGCATAATATAAACTCATTGGAGATAAAGAACACTTTCCATCAATGTGTTTAGTATTATGTAATTGTGAAATGTTGTATTAAAAAAAGTACTGCAATGAAGAAATAAATGTGGGAAAAGGATTAGTTAATGGAAGTGAGATATGAAAAAGACAAAAGTACAAATGAAAAAGCAATAAAGAAAAAATTATCTTGGCTGATAATAAAGGAAAAAAAAACCAAAACAAAACAAAAAAAAAAAAAAAACAAGTTCCAAGCATTAGACCAGGTTTAAACCAGGGGTTTATTTAAACTCTGGTTTGGGTTTAAAATAAAAGTATTAAACACCAAAAATAGTAGAAGACAATTACCTTGATTTTAACTATATTCTGTTAATCAGAGTGACATAATTAGAGATAGTATTGTGCAAAGACCTCTAAAACAAAGAAATAGAAGGACCAAGCCAAAAGAGATTACAAACATTTAAAGCATTTAAATCAGACAAGCCAGCTGTAATAAAATGAAGAAGTAGGAACATGTTTAAAAATAAGCAATTAAAAAGTAATATATAACTGCTCCTACCCGTATACGTAAATTACATAATAGACCACTGAAGAAAATAATCTACAGAGCCATGTTTTATATTGGTAAATGGAGATGTAATAATTTAATACCTCAGGAACACTTGCTGAATATAGTAAAAATAATTTTATGAGGAAAAAAATTACACAAAGACAAAATTAAAAGTTCAGCTCTACCTGTTGCATATGTGTTTATTGTTAATGGGAAAATCACTTAGATGCAAAACCAGAAACAGGTATATCTAAAGACATACATCTAATTTGTGAACCATTTGAAGTCAGCTATATATAAATGCTTGCATGAACCACTTTTTCTGTAAAAAGTATAGCCAGACTTCCAAGTAAGACTTTTGAAAATTCAAAATCTAAATTCTGAAATTAATACCATGAACATGTCAATAATATAAAGTCCTTAATACAAGAATGTGGATGGCAATATTCTAGCAAAATAATATTCAGTCATCCGCAGCATGACCCAGGTAACATGATAAGTAGTTTTGTAGTCATTATATTCTCAAAAGAAAAGAGGCAGAGATCGTCTTCTGAAACTAAAAATATTAGCTCTAAGGTAAGTAATCTAGTCTATGACTATCTCCCTTTCCTTTTCTTTTTCACATTTTTTCTTTCTTAGCTAAAGGAATGTTCAGAATAACAATTAACTTTTAATTACGAAAGGGGAAAGAAAAATAGTAATTCAAAATCATTTGAGAGAAATGTAGGTATTTTCATATGAAAATAATGTTGTTACCTCTTTTCTGCTTAGAAGAAGTACCTTAGTAGTTAGGGCTCAAACAACATTATTGTGGCACACATTTCAGAGGGAAATGTCATATGCAGGCTTTGTGACATGCACTAAAGAAAAAAATGCATAGTTATACTAGCTCACTATTAAATTGGGATCATTAGTTCACTAAATATATAAACATTGCATCAGAGAATAGAAAGAGGATTGGTGAATTTCATTTGACTTTTTTGTCTGAATGTAGCAGGGTCAAAGGAGAGGATGGTTGTTTTGGCTTTTTTAGTAAAAGTAAATCTAATGATTCAGGAAGCACGATAAAGGACAATAAAACCAGATTTTTAAACTGTATTAAAAAGAAGGGTAAAACCATGATAAAAATAATAAGTGCGTGATTTTTGCTAGACATCATCCTTTTGATTCCTAAGAATTCCCTTTCCAACAACAGAGAAGGGATTAAACTCCCTGAAATAATACTGTGTTATATCACTGACCAGCACCACTTTGTCATGTTAAGCCTGAAGTACTTGAATCAAAATGGTATTTTCCAGAAGTTAGAAAGTCTTTTGTCTGACTGGCTTTCATTTAAGGAGTTTTCAGATGTAAGTGTAAAGAGTATTTTGAAATCCTCAATATTAACATTTTATGTTACTATTTTACTATACCAACCACAATTTTGGTCTCAATAATGGCGATGCTTAAAGTATTTCTGTAAGAAACTACAGCAAGAAAGCAATAAAGCTATGCTAGAGCTAAGACAGAAGGGACTGTGGATGGTATTGCAGGCTGCAGATCAAGGAAATGCAAACAGCAAAAGCATGATACACTTCAGACTTTAGGCCTTACTTGATAAATCCACTCAAATAAGTGAGGATAAAGTGTTTATGCTTGTAGAGTTTTTGTTATGAAGGTTATATCAAGTATCAAGTTCACTATTTGGTCTGGAAAAACCTATTTTATCAATAGATTTCTGCAAATTTGTCAAAGAGGTGTCAAATGCTACATGGGTAGATTCTTAATGAAAATCTATGCAGCATCTTAATAACTATTCCAGGGTGTTAATTAGGGCAGATACTGAACTTTTATGACACTTCTGTCAGCTTTCAGTGCTTTGATTTCAGATCAGCATATTTTTTCCCCACTTTAAGCCAGTAACTTCCATATTTATGTGGCAAAATTCTGAGAATAGCAATGACACTTCAGTAAATGAATTAAATGGCTTAACTACTTTTGAGGTCACAGGTGAAAATTATTTGGTCTTTACTATACTGTTTCCTATTCTTACAAGAACTATTTCCTATTCTTCCTAACTATTTTCTATTTTCACAAAAAAAACTGCATTGTCAGAAATCTTTTCAAGGACAGGCATAATTTGCTACTCAGGAAAGACATAGAAATGGACTGTCAGAGACACAATAAGTCATGATGTGAAGTTGTTCTGACAGGACCCCTATGGTCTTTATGTCTGATCTTTTGAAAACTTTATTGGCTGGCACATTCATTCAGGTATGAAAATATATATATATATATATAAAGAAAATTAGAGATAAGTGCATGTAAAGAGATTTTAATATTTCTATGTAATAGAATGTCACACAGAATTAAAAAAAGGAACCAAATAAATGAAAAAGCCCACAGCAAAGACAACAGAAATCCGACATATTTTGGCATAAAACAAATAATATGGAAAAATCATTTCTGGCATTATATTCAAATAACTGAACTTGGCACACTCAGATATAATCCTTACAAAAAAAGGCAATGAAAACAATTTTATTGAAATAATTTTATATTGGCTAAAAAGCAATTTTGCACTTAAAAGTACTGGAAAAAGTATGCATTGATGGCGTCATGAAGTGTTAAGAAAGGGTAGAAATCAGGTTTTTCCCACAAAACAGACTTAGTCTGGTAGAAGAAAGTACTATCAGTTTCAAAAGTCACTGAAAAAAAAACCCAAATAATGCTTGTACAATCAGGTAGCAAGCAGCTCCTACAGAAAGCTAATTTTACTCATTGATTAATATTCAATGCCAACCTTTTCTTATTCTTTTGGTTTGTTTTTTGGTTTTTTTTCAGTAGTTTAGTCATTAACTACATTTTAGCACTTGGTGCTGTTAGCTAGAAAAGGTATAACTTGGCTAATTTTCTGGGGCTTGTGATTTTTCTGCAGGCTTGAAACCCTTCAGCAGACTTCCTAATGCACAGAAACCTTTCGAGAAACTAAATGGGTCTATTAAGGAATTGTATCAAACAACTGCTTGCAGTTTCACTTGGTGTGGACATGAAAGCTTAAGCAATACTGCTGGACTGATTGAATCTTGCTTTGAAGTAAGAAATTAATTTGAACCTAAAGCTCAAAAAAGAAAAGTCATGTAGTACAAGACCAAGATGAACAAAACTACGAGTTATAGAAAAGTTAGGAATTATATAAAAGTTCTTAATATCAAACTGCAATTTATATGTCGCTGTTCATAACTTATGTTTGATCGTCTTCTCAGTAAATTATTAGTTTTTTTCAATTATAGTACAGCAATCTTAAATTCAAAAATAATTTCTGTCATTCCTCAGATGTACTGAAAGTATTTTAAAGGAAACTTTGCAATGATACACCACAAATAAGGGATTACCTAGAAGTTAGAAGATATCTTATTCAATTATCAGATGGATATTGTTAGAGGAAAATACAGATACAGGAAAATATACTGTGGCTGAGATGAGGCTGCCATAGCTCCAGGTTTAACCAGCTTAAACCAGCAGGAACACTGACACAAGCGCAAACACACAGAGCACATAACACAGAATCACAGAAGCACAGAGTATGCTGAGTTGGGAGGTACCCACAAGGATCATTGAGTCCTTCTCCTTACCTATCATTGAGTCCTTTTCTTACCCTGCAGAGACTCATCCTGAAAATGTATACACCATGCACACCATACACACCACCATGCCAGATACATGAGTAACAGGCACCCACATGAACCTCTCCTTGTTCCCAACAGGTAAAACCCCACTCTGTTCTCACCCTTAGAGTCACACAGAGTGGTCTATCTGGGACTCCCATGGGGATGGATCTGAGAGTACCCTGGCAGAACTTTATTTGGTGCCCCACTCCTGGCATTGTCTCTCTGAACTCCTCTGTTGGTGTCTATAGGAGCTTGTATCACATAACCTAATATGTTGATTCAAAGGTGACTCATTTAATCTTCTTTGCAGCAGAATAACAATCTCACAAATCAGTGTGAAAGGTCAGAGTTAGGCTAGTGCATTAGGATTCAGTGTTAAATTTTCTTTGGATAAATTCACATTTATTTCAAAGAGAGTCTTTAGTCTAAGAGTTCGTTCTAATGTGATGGAAAATTACTCGTATGATGACATAAAATTCTTCAGGTCTATCCTGTGTTAAGTATCACTTGAAGAGACCAGAATTAAAAAAGGGATAGAATTTTTCTCACAACGCTTCTTTTTCATGAGGCTTTATTATGACAAAATACTGATTATTTTTCTATACATATCTATGTGTATATATATATACATATATATATATATATATATATATTTAGTTGCATTTTGATTAAATAAAATCTGAATAAATCCTTCAATAAAAATTCCAGTCTATGAAATGTCAAAATTTTTTCATTACACAGTTGTGAGATTGTTATTAATGGTATTGCAATAAAAAATTTGTTTTAAATTAAGAAAAAGTTATGTTTCATTAAAATAATCTTTCCTGCAAATTAGTTAGGGTTTCTGTTTTTACAGCTCATTAAAATTTGCTGAAGTCACCTCCTGGAATTTTTTCTAAAAAGTTTCTTGGGAATTACACTTAGGAATTACATAGAAATTTATTTTTGCTTATAACATGTAAAAACCAATGACAAACCATTAGCATTGAAAGTGGTTAATGTGTTATCTTCTACTTCATGTCACCTGCAGTTAAATAGATGCTTATCATTTAATTGTTATATTTGAAGTAGATTTGTACCTGTTTATATCCTCCACATGAGTATTTCACACTTTTTATATCTTTATGCAAATATGTAAGATATTACAGCTTTATGCCTTTAAAATAGATGAAGTTTGGAGGCTTCCAGTATTTTAATTAAAGCATTTTCCTTGAAGAATGTACAAACTCAGAAATAAAACATTTTACTCAGAGTTTCTAAGAATCCCTAAATTTTAGATTACTCATATCACTTCATTTGCAACTAACACAGCAAACATTTTAATCTATAAAACCAATAATGTCTATCAGGTGAGTTATTTACCTAATGGCTATGTCACAAATTTGCTTATTAATGATAAATTATTTTCATTCTCTTTTTGCAATGAAACACTGTTTGGCTTTCACTTCCAGGACATGCACCCAAGTTTGTTTCTATATGTGATTTATGATGTGTAGCCCCTTCCCTGCTCCCTATCCTTTTTTTGTCATCTGTGCTTTCTGTCCTGGCTTTGACTGGGATAATTAGTTTTATTCTTGGTTGCTGAAACAGTCCTGTGTTTTGGATTTATTATAAGAATAGCGCTGAGAGCACAGCAATGTTTTAGCTATTGTTAAGTAGTGCTACTCTAAGTCAAAGACTTTGCAGGTTCCCATGATCTGCAGTGAGGAGGTGCGCAACAAGCAAGGAGGAAGCACAGCCAGGATAGCTGATGCAAACTGGCCAAAAAGGATATTACATCCTGTAAGGCATCATGTCCAGTCTCTAAACTGGAGGGATTTGGCTGGGAGCCACTAATTGCTGCTCAGGGACCAGCTGAGCATTACTCAGTGCTTGGTAAGCAATTTATTGTATATCATTTAATGGTCCTCGGTATTATTCCTCTCTCTGTCTCTCTCTTTCATGATTATGATTATTATTTTTTTTAATTATTATTACATTTTAGTTTATTTCAGTTATTAAGCTGTTCATATCTCAAACCACACATTTTTACCTTTTTTCCTGGTTCTCTTTCCCATCCCACAGGGGAAGGGAAGGGGGTGAGTGAGCAGCAGTGTATTACTTAGTTGCTGACTGGGGTTTAACCACAACATTTACAAGTCAAATAACCAAGCTAAACATAAAGTATTAGTGGCAGCACATGTATTTAGTTTTGGAAGCAGGTTTTTCTGTTTCATGAATAGAAAAGATTAATCCATGGAAAACTCAACTCTTTGCTAAATCAAATTGGTCTAATAAAGCTATTACCTCCATGTGAGAAGTTAATCTGGTTTATAGCTTTAAATCAAAGCTACAACAATGCTATTTTGTTGAGAAAAGCAACTTACAGACTTGCAGAATGAAAGTCATACATATATAAACTATAGATGTCATATCTAAGAAGCCGTAATGTTCATAAGTATGAACTTTAAGAAGCCTTAATGTTCATACTTATGTCTTGTAATAAGACATATTACATGTTCATGTAATGTCTTATTACAAGACATAAGATGATTTAGCTATATCTATTCATCACAACTTTTTAAGATTTACAAGTACAATACTTTGCATCATCTACCAGACTGTTGCAAACCCCTGACATTATATCAATTCCTCTATCTTGAACAAAATTTTTCTTAGTAAAGTTTTGGGTTTTGGAGATTTTTAAGATCCTAAAACATTCTGTAAACATGATTGGGATAGAATAGTGTATAAAGAAGATAGGTTACTTTGGATTGACTTTTCTAAATAAGATGAAACTACAAAAAATTAAATATTATTAGAAGAATTTGTTTCATAAAAAAGCTATGCAGATTACTCAGTCTGCATTTTCTTTACAGCCACTTTTACACAAGTGTATCTTCAAAATCAGTCAAGATATTACCAATTTTATGAAAATCAGACACATTTGGGGACCCAGGTGCTCAATTAAAAGTCTCTCTCTTCATTAAAATAACATTACAGCATAGTTAGCTCAGGTTGGCAGAAGTCACGTGGGAGAAGACAGATTTCCATCTGGAAGAAACACTAAAATAACTCCAAAATTAACATGTTCTGACAATCCAATTTAAAAACTTGTAGGTTGTAATCATGACATTAGACATAAGGAATCTTAGGCTAAAAAAGAACAGATTTTAAAAGTAAAATCTGAAGTATTAAAGAATTTAATTATGCTAATTATTCAAAATCTAAAAGTGAGAAAGAAAAATATATTTTTTTTTCATCCATAGTATGACAGAATGCAAAGCCTGTCTGCCAGAAGAGATGTTGAGCTAGAAATACTGCATAAGAGCACAGAAAAGGCCAGCAGGATTAGGGAAGATTCTGTCCCTTTGTTCTTGGCTCTGGTGAGGTTTCATCTTGAATATTGAATATTACATTTGGGTCCCTCACAATAACAAAGACATGGAGATGCTGGAGCAAGTCCAGAGAAGAGCAACAGAGCTGGTGGAGGGTCTGAAGCACAAGTCTGATGAAGAGAAGCTGAGGGAGCTGAGGGTGTTTAGCCTGGAGAAAAGGAGGCTCAGGGGACAGCTAATCACTCTCTACAACTGCCTGAAAGGAAGTAGTAGTGAGGTGGGGGTTGGCCTCTTCTCCAAACTAACAACTGAGAGGATTAGAGGAAATGGCCTCAAGTTGCACCAGGGGAGGTTTAGATTGGGTATCAGGAAAAATATTCTTCACTAAAAACATAGTCAAGCATTGACCAGACTGGCAAGGGAAGAGGCAGACTCACTATCCCTGGATTTGTTTAAAACACGTGTAGCGGCAGTGCTTAGGGACATGATTTATTGGTGGACACAGAACTGTTGGGTTAGCAGTTGCACTAGATGATCTTTTAGGTCTTTTCCAACCTAAAGGCTTCTGTGATTCTATGAAGAGAAAACAATGCTCCAAGTATTGATAAATATGAAAATAAATCAAGAACTGCAACATTTTTTTTTTTTTAATAAGGGTTTCAAATAGTGCATTCATGGTAATTTTCTTTCAGCGCTACAAACAGGCAATGCATTTTTAGATGAAGTGTAGCATTGTCCTTCTGAACTATAATAGCACTAAATTCCTTCTAAATAATACATGGGTTTATAGTGTCTAGAGACAAAGCTAAAAATTGATCTATGGTTGTGATTTAATCCATCAGGCACCTAAATACCACAGAGATGTTTGCTTACTCCCCTTCCCTTGTCAGATGGGAGAGAGTATTCTACAAAAAAAGCAAAATTTGTGGGTTGAAATGAAGATAGTTGTATGGGATAGAAAAGGAAAAAATCATAGTAATAATAATAGAATTAGAATATGAAAAGCAACTGAATGTTGAGAAACACATTTAGTGCCGGTAGCTCAGTGCGCAGCTGCTGTGCGAGCTGCAGGTTGAGCTCTGGGTGCCTGGAGCCTGAGACAAGGCCATAAAGCAGCACCAACATTGTGGCATGAGGACTAATGGAGATGAACACTCAGAGGCAAACAGAGCAGGAGCCGAGCACTCAGCTGGAAGACCCCAGGCTTTACTACACACAGACTGTGAGGGTATGAAATCTCAGGGAGTCCTTTGTTTAGGGTCTCTCCTCGAAGGCACCAGCTCAAAATGTTATTCTCTTTTTGAATTGCAGTTAAATAATTTTAAGGATCCAGATGCCTGAGATTCTGCTTTGTGAAGCCTGGGGTTGAGCTGGTAAGAAGACAGTGCATGTGCATCTGCTTGCTGCAAAGGGTATTTGGTCCTAGCTCAGGTGGTGCCAGTGTGATTGCCACAATGACTCCTGTATGGTCTGACAGGAAGATTTCCCTAACAGTGATGTACAATGCAATTGCTTACCGCCAGCTGACTGATGCCCAGCCAGTTCCTAAGCAACAACTTCTGGCCAGCCTTACCCCCAGGTTATAGTGTGAGCATGATGCCTATGGTATGGAATATCGCTTTGGCCAGATCGGGCCTTCTGTCTGTGTCCTCTACCAACTTATTGTGCATCCCTTATTCCTCCAGTATCCTCACAGACTAAGACAGTATAAGAGGCAGAAGAGACACTGGCCCCACCATGGGACAGTGAGCTGTGTGGGGCTGAACTACCAGTTGGGGTAAATCACAGCAACTGTGTCCCCCACTCTGGTTCACAGTACTCTATGAGACATCCTGAAAACCTATAGGCTCCATGCTCCTAGGGACTCCCACTGCTCCACACTGACTAGTGAAGGATTTTTGAAAGGACAGCACTGCTACTCCCAGCCAGGTACCAAACTACTTGACCATATCTCTTCAGGTCTCTTCCTGTACTGAATGGCGAAGGAGAGGCAGCACATTTCAAAAATTATAAGAGGTTTCAGATTTTCACACCAGAAGATCTTGTCAAGGTTAGTCAACTATGAATGACATGACTACATCTCCAAAAGTGAAGTGAAATTGTGGTCAAGGGCTGTTGGCAAATTACAGTTAATGGTGGTGATTTGAATTGATCTATTTATTATTTTTGTCACCTAAAAAATTAATTTTTTAGTATCTTACTCCGCGACCTTGACCCACAGATGACTCCAGTGGAAGTGAAATAATCAGGTTAATTTGTTTTTTTCTTAGTTCATGTCCTAAGTACATATTTTAAATTAAAATCTTCTAGATGAATCAGTAACATAAAAGTTAATTAATTTCTTACAATATCTAATCAAAATCCCCCTACAGCAAAAATGTAAACTAACAACTAAGATCATTCCTCAAATTACAGCAAACCCAGTATGTATCAGATCAACATGTAAAGTTTGCCTAGAAACCTTCTGCTTCTAAACAGCACATTTTCCTGTTTTTGGTTTTCCTTCTTTCCTGTGTCAAAACAAGCATAAATTATGCTAACAGGAATAGCTGTGTGAAGAAGATGTAATGCAAAATACTTGAAGGTTTTCTAGACCTGCCAGTATAATTGCTACTATTATAAATTATTTATCTTTTGTGTTTCATATCTTAAAGTGACATGTTACCTGAGTATGTCCATGGAGGAAAACCTGTACATTCTTTCATCTCCCAAATGTCCAGGGAAATGAAAATATATGAAAAGACATCTGCTGAAAAAAAATACAGTCACATATGCTTGATACTGACATTCTTTGAGGGAACTTGTACAAAAAAGTTTTTCAGAAAATGATGTAGTCATAGTTATTGGATACATTAGTCTGTTAGGAAATCGTAGAGGTTTTCCTGCAAAGGCAGTTTTCTTTGGTAAAATCTGTTAGTATACAATATTTCTTAAAATACATCAAGATCATTAATAAAAACAAATCTACAAAACCCTGCACTAGGAAAATCAGGAGTTCTAATCTACTACCTCTGAGACTGGGTAACTCTTTGACTCTAAT
Organism: Anomalospiza imberbis; assembly: GCF_031753505.1. Taxonomy (NCBI): domain Eukaryota; kingdom Metazoa; phylum Chordata; class Aves; order Passeriformes; family Viduidae; genus Anomalospiza; species Anomalospiza imberbis. Next base: position 100,636,192 of record NC_089682.1, on the reverse strand, counting down.
GCCATAATTTCCATCCAGTGAATCCTGATACGACTTTTTTGATTAAGGTATTGGAGAATGAGATTGGATCTCTAAACTGAAAAGCTGATGCAAAACTACTGAAAGGTGCTGGAAGTTTGAGTTCATGCATAAATAAACCTAACTATGTTACAGAACTAGACTCCACTTGAAATGTTTGTGTCTATGCAAAGACATGAGTTATTTTCCTGAAAGAACTTTATTTAAACTTCATTACAAAACATACAGCTGACTAAAGAATCACAGTGATCACTACTTAACACAGTCCATATCCCAAAAAACTTCCAGTGTCTTTTATTTTTTAAACAGCACACAACCAAATACTGGCGTATTAAATAAGTCTAGGAAGGAGAAGCACAGAGTAGCTTTTTTTCTCCATTCTTCACATTTCTGCAATATCCTGACACTTGAGAAGTGGTATGTTGAAATTATTTTGCCTACAAAGGAAAATAAACTGTGAGATTTCTCAAAAGCTCTCAGTGGGAGACATTCAAGCTTCTTTTTCACTTTTTTTTTTGAATAAAAATAAATTTGTCAATAATATTTCCTAAGAAATTGATTTCATCATAAATATTTTTGATTTAGGGAGGGGGAAGATAAGAACATTACTTGTAGAAACACATAAAGATGAGATGATGCAAAGATGAGAAAAGAAACTTACTTCCCAGTGTAATACATACTTAAAAGACAGCCTGCTACAGAAAGGGTAGAGTAAAAGAACACATTTTTTCCTCCATGTTTGGTTGTTTTTTTTCACTCACTGAATATAACAAAAGTCTATTTTCCTTTCTGCTTCCATGACTTTACATAAAAATGTCGCCATAGAGCAGGACGGGAACAAAAATTACTCCAAGTTGAAGACAAGAGAATGAACTCTGATTTATTTCAAATGCACCGCTCTATTTATAGGCAACATCGTGCAGACTAATTTCATTGGTCTTAGAGTAAAAACATCTCACATCATTGGTGTGCAGTGAATGACGCATGGTGGCAGAACTTATCTATAAACAATGTGAATAACAAGACAGATTAGAGAATTATTTACATTCTTTCCCAACTGTCGCCCAGGCTCTCACCTGGTTAGAAAACCTTCTCTTTTTCTCTCTGACTGAACTGAGAATATCCACATAAAAATACTTTTGTCCCCCTTTTAATTTTTTTTTGGACGCTCCATCTGTTTTCTTTTTGTATTCTTTTCAATTCTCAAACTTCTTATCCACAGCAAGAGCTGATAAGAGTACAGATATTCTTATATTAATAGGTATATATATATTTGTATGTAGTCACCAACAGTTGCAGAATTTTAAAACCCTTATTAGTCTGGCAGATTTAAAGCTTTAAAAATAAGCTAAAAAAACCTAAAGTAGTTTTATAGAATCATAATCCTTAATTTTTTTTGTATTTTACTTGTCTAAAAGTTATTTTACAGTCTTTGCTGAAGAACCAGAATCCTAAACCAGAAGAATAATATTCTTCCTAATTTCAGTCTGTACCCTGCACAGTCTTACTCTAAACTTTAAGATATCAAGTACTTTCAAGATCACAATGTAATTATTCATCTGGATAAGCGAGAGCACCTGGAGTCCATTCCTGGTGCTTAAGGTTTCACACTAGATGAAAGAGATGAAGTCTATTTTTAAGTACTAACTGAAAAAATACAATAAAATTTGATATGGTTGCATTGATTTATATGGCAGAACAGTTATGATATTTATAAATCAGAATTTATAAATATTTATCTAGTTTACATTTACAGAACTGAAGAAATATTTATAGCATATGTAATATAGTAGTGTAATGACCTGAGGTAGTTCCTGCAGCTGGCAAAGTCTTACAGTAAGTGATATTGGAAAGGTAAGAAAGTCATTTAAGATTTTATGTAACATTTTACTGGATTTGGTATCTAATTACAAAAGGAAAAAAAAAAGTTGCCTACAACCACGATGACCTGATTAAATTGTGGGTTTAATTCTGGCAACCGGAAGATTAGTATATGTTTTGGGTATCCTTACAGGATTTTGCTAAGCCATGTCTAGACTGGCACATTGATCTTGGTGATATGGAAAATCATGGTCAAATCTTAATGTGCCTTGAAAGAAAACCTAAGGCAATACATCCCATCAAATATAATGTGGAGCAATCCATACTCATGTAAAACCTTGTAATTAGCCCACCTATGCCACTTCAACACTTTTGCTTTTTTTGATGTACCTGACTTGACTGCTTTGTTTAGAATTTTTACCCAGCTGGAAACATATTGTCAAAGCTCCTGCAATATCAATACAACACTGACAACAGGACTTGCACCTGGACTTCCCAATGAACAGTAGTTGGAAAAAGAAATCATAACCATTGTTGAAGTAGCAGGAAAAGTAGAGCAAGAAGCAACATCACTGCAGAATTTGTATGAAAGCATAAAAGTCAGCATTATATTTCAAAATGCTGAATTCATTGCTCAGTACAACTTATACCTAAACACTACAGAGCATGACACATAAATTAGACTATCACCTTGGATATGCATCACTGTATAGCTGGCACATTTATTTGCAAGATCATTCAGATGTTTTATGTTTATTAGCACCCATCAAGCCAGATCAGTCCCCCACACTAAAAGCCCTGTCTCCTCTTAGGGATGTCTACTGATCATGCAGAAAAATTTAAAGTTAGAGGGCTCACTTTCTTGAGCCAGTTTAAAATACTCTGAAACCTCAGAAGCATTTCTGTTCAGACAATACCAAGGTGGAACTAAAGCAGAGTGCTGAAAGAAAAATTCAGTTAAGAAGCAAACAACTGTCTCTGCTTTTGTCACAAAAGCTGCCAAGAGGGAAAAGTGAACAGGAGCCTACATAAGTCTGTGACCACAAGATAGAGAGCTTAATTACCGGGCAGCTTTTTAAATTACCTTTAAATAATAGCAAGTAAAGTAAGAATAACAAAACCTCACATACAGGAAGGTACAATTCTAAAATACTTAAAATACTAATATAAATGTAATAATGACATAGATATTATGTTTTAAAAGTGTGATCTGGTCTTTTCTGCCTTGATATCCTTAGCAGGTGCTTCTTTTCCTACATAGCTGTTAAGGAGCTATATCTTTAGTGGGCTTGGTGCTGTGGATGTTCAATGCCTGCCTTATGCAGGAATGCTGTGTCATACACTGGTCCTTTTTGTGGTGCCAGTGATAACACTAGTTAGTGAAACAAACTGTAGAATAATTTTTCTGATGTTCAGAGAAGCAGGCTTTTGAAAATGTCCCGATTTTATGCCATATGACTTGATTTTTCTATTGAAGAACCCATTGTTTAAAAAAATTCTTGGGATTAAGATTTTTCTTCATTACCTCAGTTGAATGTGAAAAAAATAACCACCCATTCAAGTCCACTGTCATATAATTAATGCCCCAGAGAGTTCATGACCAATGACCCTCAGTGACTTACCTCCAGTTGCCTTCCAGATATTCTTTGCAATCATCATCATCTCTTCCTTTTTAATATTTTTAGTATTCTGAATGATATTGAAGATGCTGTACCTTGGTGCATGTGTAATTACTTGGTAGAATGGAGGGGGAGAGAGAGGAAATAGGTTAATGGACAAAGAGACAAATAAGAGTTGGTCATTTTCATTTGAAGGAAGGTCTGTGACTACAAACTTCAAATGTCAAAGTTGCTTGCTATCTCAATATCTTCTCATGGGAAACAAAAGAGGATACCCACCTTGCAATGACTGAGTTTTCTAAAGAAGTTACTATGAGTCAACAGCTAATTAGATAGAAGTTTGTATTCTCAAAGTCTGGGGAAATGTGAGACGCAAAAAATATATTTGTTAGAACTTGAAGAAACTGCAGATTCCTCATTTATTCCAACTATATAAGCTGAAATTTTGTGCTGTGGGAGTTGCTGACTTGATAAAGCAAGGAGAGCAAAATTTCTAATATCAGGCTGACTTCTCTTTTCATGAGAAGTATCCTAAAGATATTCCACTTGCCCTTTTAAGACTTCCAGAGTCTGCCTTGTCTACCAAGTTAGTCACCACTTTACCTCTACAATAAAACTGTAATGACACATATTTCACATCAGTGCTGTGATACTGCTTCATTTTAGGAAGACACAGAATTATGCAAATGCTCTTGTTACCATAAATTATGTCACCTCTGTTGTCTTCTAGATACTCTATGCATAAACATCTGTTCTGTTGTCACACATTTCATTTGTAGTAGTGTACTGTGTATACCTTTTTCCTTTAGTGACTACTTCTATTTACTTGCAATTTATGTGCATTCATTTGAGAGCTCTAGGTTGTTCTTTTCTTTTTCACAGGAACAAAAGCTGTAGAGTACCCCATGAGTCAGCACAAAAGAGGCTTAACTAGGCTGCTGTTCTCTGAAATTTTTCATGGTATTCCACAGTGAATCATCCATATATTTATTAAAATATTTTTTCTGTTTTACAGAGGAATCTATTTCAAAGAACTGTATTTTTTTAGCTGTCCAGCATATAGAGTCTTCTTATGCATTTTCTTTCCTTTGATGGTCTTGTCTAGACATATGGTGTAACAAGGAGTTCAAAATAAACTGAGCTTTCTTAATACAATTTTTGCAAGATCTGATGTCTGATAACTTATACAAGTTTTAAGTAATTTTTTTAACTTCAGTATTAATGTGTAATTCCCTAAAAGTCATATTGAGTTCTTTTACAATAACTGCACTTACAGCAACTCTCTCTTTTAATGTTGCATAAATTAATGTCTTCTTTCATTTAAAATATAGCATGATCTTATTTATGTAAGTATCAGTAAACTTCAAATTAATCTGATATTTTAGACTCTTTGTCCTAGCAAAAATAATTTACTGCTATTTTAACTGCATCAAAACATTGACATGTCATTTACAATTAGTATTGTTAATATAAAAGGCAAGAAAGGTTTGTGACTTAAATAAAGTGATAAAAAAAAAAAGTTTGGTTATGCAATAAAAATATCATCTCCCTACACACAGAAGAGTGTAGTGGTACTGGGCAGGCAGGGTGTCCCTAGGACACAAGGGATGCCAAATAACTTAGTTGGAGATACAACTGGACCTGGCCAAGAGGTCAGCTGAGATGAATTTACGTGTCTGTATGTCTGTCCATCAGTACTTGAGGTAACTGAGGAATACCAAAAATCCAGAACCAGCATCACATGGATGGACTGTGTGTGAGATCCCAGCTCTGGAGGGATCCAAAGTGTGTGTGTTTATGTCTGTTTGTGTGTTAGTACAAGGGGGTCTCTACCAGATACTGTAGTGGGACTGCAGCACAGGGACACAGTGCACATTCCAGCAGCTGGGGAGACTGGGAGGCAGGAACAGCTACTGGGCAGACCAAGTGTCTGAGCTAAAGGGATCCATATTTTCCACTAACTGGCCATTATCCTGATAAGTCACACAGGAGAAGAAAGAGATTGCTTGTGCCTTGTTCCTATGAACTATCTGTGTCTCTGTCTGAGATTGTTGGATCAGCTGTGTATTTTTGTAGGTCTGTGTTGTATATGCCTATTTCTGCACATGTCCATTGGGAATTCATGCTCAGCCTTCTTCTTTGTTTAATATGGGCTTGTGGAATTCAAGCAGTTTTTTCTTCACTGGGCTTCTGATTTAAGAGATATGTAATAAAAAAATGTAGAAATTAGTACCTCAAATAATATTTCACTACAGGTTAGGTCTAAAGGTTTATTTTGTATGTCTGTTTTATTTTGGTGTTCTCAAAATGCTTAATTTCTAATTTTAAACTTTTTAAATTGTTTTTCTTACAATTTTATTGAAGTTTGAAATTTTAATTAATATAATTATTTTATTAGTTTGTTATATAAATTCAGAGATGTTTATTTTGAAGGAATCAAAATAGAGCTATCAGAACAGTATATGCAGAATACAGACCAGAAAACTATTCCAGGATGAGATGTACATCCTTCTGTGCTGTAATATGTCACAAATGCAAAAAGATGTGGTAGTCTGCTATTTTATAGTTTGTTCTTCTGTAGTATGTTTTGATATTCCTTGTTATAAGTTTGTAATCGTTCAGTCCTGAGTTGTTTACGACAGTTTTCCCTGCCAAAATGTTTGTCAATCCACATGTCAATCCACCTGTATACCTCTCTTGTTCCCTTGTCTTACCCCTGTCTGTCAAAGATAGCATACTCCTTTGGTTCTGGAGATTTCCCTGTCTCTCATCCCTTCCTCAAAGCAGAATTGGATTGTAAGGTTTGCTCTCTCCCTGTGTTGGCTTCTATTGGGGAGCCCTTACCCTGCACCCCTCCCCTAATGCCCTCCTATTGGTCAAAGTTTGTGTCCTCCCCGTGTTCCTCACCATCCCTATAAAAGTAGCCTCGTCAAGGTTCAGATTTGTCACTTGCTCTGCTCCCACTTTGGGATTAAGTATTTGGAGACTCAGAGAATTGTCCCTCTTTTATTCCTTTGCTTCAGTTTCCTCATGCTCTGTGCCTCTGCTGTGCTACCCATGCCGCAGCAATCACCACTCGCAAAAGTCTTGGCAGAGACTCAGGAGCAGCCATGCGCTTGTCTGCCCTGTGGCCACAAGCAGGAGAGCGAGCCGGTGAACCTCCATCCCATGGCTGCTGAGAGTCAGGTGCAAAAGAAATTACTCAGTGGCTTTCAAAAAAAATGATGTTAAATTTTCATTTTTCCATTGTTTCCCTTTGTTTTGTTTCCTCTACCAAAATGAGTAAAATATCAGAGTTTAAGTATATCCTATGTAATGGTTTTTGAACACTTTTATGCTCAAGGCTTTTAAAAATGTAGAGTACTTGTTTATTCCGCTAAATAAAAAAAGGATGGGCAAGCATATTTGAGTGATGAACTCCTTCCTTACTATTTGCTTCCTGCTCACTGCTTTCCTCTGCTTTGTGCTGTTCCAGAAATCATCTGTCCAAGATAATGGCCAAATGTACTTCAGGGGCTTTTCACTGTAGGGATCTGTCATGGTTTGATATGGAAGTGATTTTTTTCAGGAAGTTGGGTCAAACCAATCAGTGGTCAGGTTTGGATATTGGCACCTGGAGTGACCACTGAAGTTATGGACACGCCTCTGAGAACACAGGGGGTTAAAAGCAAGAACTCCCAGGAGAACTGTCTCTTTGGTTCTGGTCAGAGTGCAGTGCAGACCTCCCCCGCCCAGCCACAGGCTGGGTGGGGGAGGGAAAGCCATGTGGCCTGGTCGAGGTGAGCCGAGGGGGCTGAAGGACTGGAACCCAGCCAGCTCCTGCAGATGGAAGGGTGGAGAGAAGTGGAGATGCCTTTGTTGCCCCCCCCAGAGGGAAGAGACAGAGAGTCGGGATGGCACCTGTAACTTTGCCGGCGGAGAAGAAGGAGAAGGAGAAGGAGGGGGAAGGTGCCCAGCCTTGGCCTTGGGAATTGGCTTCTGGGCAGAGATTTCAGCCATCCAGGGAGTCTGAACTTTTAACCCTTTCCTGGGAAATGAAGGCTTTGTAAAATACTGCTCCTCCTTGATTTGAAGTAGAAGAGAGACAGTCTGGCATCTGAGATGTTGGAAGAGGGAATTTTTGAGTTGGGAGGAGATGATGGAGTGGCTTGTGGCTAGACTTTTCTTGTTAGCCATAGACTGAACCAAATTCTCCTGCAACAGAGACTGCATTTAGGGGGATGCGTTGGTGGGCCAAGAGACCTGTTGCAGTGACTACCAACAGAGGAATGGAGAGAACAGAGGAAAGCTGAAGAGAGTGTGGAGAGGCCCTCTGTCTTCAGAGAAGAGAAGAAGAAGATCTCTGTTCTTGGACCCTCGGCCCCAGGGGGAAATGGGGGGGACTGTAGTCCCAAGATGAGATGCTGAACTGTTGTTTTTCTTTGGTCCTTGGCAAAGCATCCTTGAAAAGAAACCCTATGAGCAGACTGTCCATGGATGGTGGTGAGACCACTGTGACATAGAAAGGAGAGTGTCACACTGGCAGATTTTCTCCGGGCGGTTGCCATGTGTGACATGGAAACACAAGGGTGACAGTTGTGTTTCCTGGGGGAGTCTGTGGTGCAAGAGAGACTTCTCTCTCCTTTGGGGGACTGTGTATTGATTATCTGAAGGGTGGCAACTTGATCAGGAATCCTGGGTGGCGTCTCACTGTGGTTTTATTTGGAAATTGGATGGGAGGAGGAGGAGAGTTTTGGAAGGTCTTCATCTGGGATTTAGTGCCTGTGTTTTATAGTAGTAGTATTTTAATAAAGCTTTTTTCTTTGTTATTAAGCTTGGGCCTGCTCTTCTCTGTTCCTGATCACATCTCACAGCAATTATTTAGAAAGGTACATTTTCATGGGGGCACTGGTATTGCGCTAGTGTCAAACCATGACAGGATCACTCCTGAGAGATATTATAAATGAGGTTGTACCAAATGTGATTCTTTGCCTGTCCCAGGCACTTTAGCATTTTCAAACAATTTTTAATAAATGCACTTCAGTCTTGCAGGTGGTAACCTCAGTTTTGTAGCATGAAAATTATCACTCTCATATACAGTAAAATAGTCCCCCACTATCCTAGATGCTTTGAAATGAGAGTATAAAAACCTCTACTCAAGAAACTTTATTTATGTCTTAGGTTTAGAGAGGCATTTTATGGTTGACAGTCAGGACTAAAGGCCAAGTGTGGGCATAGCAAATCTGCTGTCCTCTGATTTAAGCTGATTTAGGCACAAATGAACTCTTCTGATTTTGTTTGGGAGTCATGGACAATTTCCTGGAACAAGTACATTTAACAATTGCAATCAAACTCTCCATATTTATAAGGGTTCCACAAGACTTATCTTCCATAATGTCATGATGGTTCAGAGGGATATGAGACAGAAAGAAAATGTGACACCTTTTGCAGTGGAAATCTTGCTCTAAAGCAGTTCACTATGCAAGATTAAACTTGCTGAGCTACAACAATACTGTGCAGAATCTATCTTCACTGAACAAACGCCCCCAAGTAACGAAACAAAAAAGGATGCTACAGGTAGAGCTTCAGCATTTATTTTAAAGAATCTTTGTCCAAAGCTTGTTAAATAAGGTGTTAAATGGATGACTTTCCCATAAAGATAATGAATACATCTTACATATTTAGGTGTGCAGCCAAATATATTTTCCGTATTGGTGAGATGCTGTGGCACTCCCTGAAGCTATATGGTCTAGCTAGCATCTCTTTTAACACTAATGAACCTTACAGAGTTGTTCCCAGACTGGTTTTGCTTAAGACTATTTTTTCTTAAGCAACTTTCACATTTTGATCCAACCAAAGATCTACTGAGTAGAATAATTTAATTTTGACTGATTTAAGAGCAATATTAAAGTTCAGCCAGGTATGAAGTCAGATGTTGATGAAGTCCTCCTCACTTCAGTCTGAAGTCTTCTTTCATCTTCTGCTCCCCTGCATGGAGCAAATGTTTTAATTGTACTATTAAGAAAAGCTCTTCTTTAACATAATTTAGGTATTTTCCACTATGTTTGATTTTTTTTTTTCTTTTTCATTTATGCTTACCATTTGGAAAATAGCCAAAAGATTATACTCAGAGTAGGCTGATTAGGAATTTGCTTTTGCAGTCATTATCCCAGATGGATTCAAGCCTAAAAAAGATGATGTGTTATGGTATTACCCTATATCTCACTATTGCTTACATAAAAATAATGCAATTAAAAAGAAAATTAAGAAAACACCTTTTATCACATAGTACACAAGCAATCTAGTTTTCACTGGAAACAGAAAGGTACTGTCTTTAATTTTCTTTTTTTTTTTAATTTGTTTTCTGGTTGTTGCAATTATAGAAGACATAAAAAGTTATAGATATCAAATACACCTTACATGTATTTTAACGCTTTAAATTCTGACTCCCTACCATAATGAGGTATTGGACTTAAAAATCAACCCATTGCCAAGGTCAACCTAGAACACAGGTACTGTGAAGAAAATTAACTCTACCTCAGACAAAAGCAATAGAGGTAGATTTTGATTAATGAGGACTCTTAATGTAAGAGGCTTAAATAATTGAGGAATATGAGACTTAAGGCAGTTTTGTCTCCCTGGTATTTCTCTACAGGCCAGAAATAATACTCTTTGTTACAATTCCTGATTTTACTGTCTGAAGCATGTAGCTGTTATCAGGCTCTGGTCAGGGAAGCTAGGCACAAACATCTGTCATGGATGGTCCTTCTGAGCCTGTATAGTTAGTTATTGGTATGCTTTATATGATATATAGCTATCTACCTACCTACCAAGCTACCTACCTACCTACCTACCTACCTACCTTCCTAAGAATATGTAATGAAAACTGTGCAGATAATGTATTTCTTGTATTTCATGGTTGAAGGAAAAGTCATTAATAAAACTTTTGGAACCATCTAAAATGTATTTTCCTGAGACAAGATGAAAATTATCTGAGAATATTTTGGATTCTACAAAGTATTTAACTCAATCTGAAATGCATTAATTAATTTATTTACGGATAATAAATAGATTTTTTTTCAAAATTCTTAGAAACTGGGAAGCTCAGGATGCAAAGCTACTAACAGATCATTTGATGAGACCATTTCAGTATTTCTTCTTTACATATTTGTCCATTTTCAGTACCGAATTTGATCCAAATGTATATAGTTTCAGTTACCCTAATCTGCATTTAGAGGAAAAAATGCTGTTAATTTTTTGTCATCTCTATCCATATAGACTATCCTATCAATGGAGATCAAATCAAAATAAGATAATGAATCAGGCATATAATCTTATATAATATATATATAATCTTATAATCTTATATAATCATATAATCTTCAGAAAAAAAGAAACATTGAGGTGTTTTATACCAAGGACTGAGATACCAAAAAAAAAATCTAAAAAAACCCCAAAACTGACAAGAACGATTTCTATTTAGCTTTCAGACTTCAATGGATAAGCTACGTAGTATTTTCTCTCTAATATTTTTTACATTTGACTTCATTAATATTTGAAAAATGCAAGTGAGGTATTTTAGACTGCAGTAACACAAATGCAATTGTGATTGACTCATTAACATAAAACTATAATTAATCTCATCTTAACATCTGATTGCACTTTAATATGGAACTTGAGTAAATACCTCAACAGATATGATTATTAAAGAGAAGTGTAGAACAACTTTATACGTAAATGCATGAGGAGTTTTGCAAAGGTTATGAAGATTTTCACATGCCACACTGTCCACTTTTGGTAAAAAACTCTTGTGGAATAAAGCTGACTACTGATAATCTCTGTAAAGTCTCTTCAGTATAAATCACATATGAATTAACATACATAAATTCTGCTGTGTGTAGTCCTTTTAAAAAGACATTAAGTAATTAGAGATGTAAAATTGTTATCTCTTCCAGGTCTTGATTAGTACAAAATGGGATTTCTTTCCGTAATTTTTAGAGAGATCCAGGAAATTTAATGAGCGTTGACTCAGGTAGGAATCTCCTCTTCCATTTTTTTTCTGCGTAAATAAAACACATTTCTGCTTGTCTTCTCTCCTGGCAAGCAGTTAGTAGTAGTCTGGTGTAGTCAAGTAGGCAAAATCTCTTGACAGATTTTCCAATGGTTCCTTGCAAAGATATTCAAATCTCTACCCTCCTATATTCATTTTTTCCTTCCCAAATCCCTCTTCTGTCTTTTGCTATCCATGACAATCAATACTGATGAGTTTCTTCCTAAAGTTTGATATTGTATAATCACTGAATGGGTAAAGTTGGGAGGGACCACAGTGAGTCATCTAGTCCAACCTTCCTGCTCCAACTGGGTCATCACAGAGCACATTGAACTGGCTTTTGTTTTATTTTATTCAGTTCTTGAATACCTCCAATGAGGGAGACTCCACAACCTCTCTGGGTAATCTGTTCTAATATGCAGTGACTTGCAAAGGGAAGAAGTTCTTCCTCACATTTAGGTGCAATATGAGGAAGAACTGTGCATCACTTTCTGCCTGTTGCCTCTTACCCTATTGCTTGGCACCACCAAGCAGATCCTGGCTCCAACCTCTTGACACCCTCCCTTCAGATACTTTTAGAACATGATGACATATCCTCTAAATCATCTGTGCCTGAGACTGAATAGGTCCAGCTTCCTCAGCTGGAGATCTTAATTATCTTTGTAGCCCTCCACTGGACCTGCTCTGGGAGCTCCATGCCTCTTTGGTACTAAGGAGCCCAAAAATGGACACAACACTTCAGATGTGGTCTCACTAAGGCTAAGTAGAGGTGCAGAATCAGCTCCTTTGAGATGCTGGCAATGCCCTTCTTAATGCACCCCAGCATATCATTGTCTTTCTTGGACACAAGGGTAATGCTGGGCCACGGGCAGCTTGTTACCCACCAGGACCCTCAGGTCCTTCTACACTGAGCTGCTTTGCAGCAGGTCAGCTCCCAGCCTGTGCTAGTGCATGAGGTTATTCTTCTCCAGGTGCAGGACCCTGTATTTGCCTTTGTTGAATTTCAGACATTCCTCTATTCATCTCTCCAACTTGTTGAGGTCCTTCTGATGAGCTGCACAGCACTCTAGGATATCAGTCACTCCTCCCAGCTTTATGTCATAATGAACTTGCTGAGAAGCATCTGTGTCTTCATCCAAGTCATTGATGAAAAATGAAAAAATAACGGGGCCAGTATTAACCTTTGGGTGACATCAGTAGTGACATTTCTGTCCTACCACATATCTGGTCTTTTGCTGCCTACTGAAAAACAGATATTTTCTGCATTTCTTTCAGTTTTGTATGTTAGAATTTCCACCAGTCATTCCTTCCTCTGTTGCTAGATATACATACACAGACACATACATATGTATTTATGTATGTATATATACATGCATATGGGACACTCCTTTGACAGTTTGTGTGTTTGTGTGGGTTTTTTTTAGTGCTGTTTGTGTGACATCCAATATGTTCCTTCTAAAGAACTGGAAGCTATTTAATCATAGTTCAAGAAGCAATTGTGAGCATTGGTGGCTGGTGACATATGGTGACGTAGAACATTTCCAAATGAAACAAGAGTCAGAAATCTGATGTTCATAAACGAAAATAGTACATACAGAAAGCATATCCATAGAGTAGATACTGATGAAAAATTAAGCAGCAGAATAATTCTGGAAGGATAATCTGAGGGGGTAAAAATAATGATTCAACATAATGGAACAATAATAGAAATAGAATAACCAATAAAATTTTCTGAGTTGAAAAATTGGTGAGAAGCTTCAGGGAAGTCATAAAGAAAATCAGATGAAAAAGAGACATTAGAAGAAAAACAAAATTTGATCAATTTGTAAAGAGCCTAATCATTTGTAAGATTATCTAACTCTGTTGCTCTGCTCATAGTCACCCTTATTTTGAACTCTTCTCAGCCAGCTTGATGCACCCTATTGTTTTTTCTACTCTTATATTAGAAAACACAGCCCAATAATTCAATAACATAAAATTAACTGCTGTGTCTTTTTTATACTGTGATAAGGGTGGACAAAACACTTTCTTGCTTGAGTAGTTCCAAGTATTTTCCAATCATAAAGGGCTTAAAACTAACTGAGATTAACTGCATAATCAATGTAAATGAAAAGTTAATTACAAGTCAGAAATCATGACCAAGTTTTATGCAGTGGAAAATCCTGAAAAAAAGCAGGCACCAAATATTTGTTTAAATGTTAATGGCATGTTTTTTTAAATAAAATAATATCCCAAAACCCACGGCAATAACTACTTAATGACTTTTTGGTAGGATCTTTCCCAAGGAAGAACTCTCCAGAACAGTTTTGATATGGTACATTCTTCTTCCTATATTAATGTTGATAAACCCTTCACTGCACAAAGTGGGTAAAATTTCAGAAAGAAAAAGTAAGTTGTAGGGGGATTTTGGAATCTTTTGTTCCCATACAGAAGTTAATGAACTGCACAGGACTGACTTTTAAAACACTAGATCACTCTGGAGAGATGACCATTAGGAGCTTCTTGTGAGAGCAGGAGGTGTAGGAGGACAGCTGATAAGAAGTGACCAGTCAGTGAAGAACCAACATGAAGAATGTTCTAGAAAATGGTCAAGCCCACACAGGTTTATCCCAGATTTAGCCATAAAGTTTCATTGTTTTCACACAGCCTGACCAAGAGCTTCAAACTTGATCAAAGATTTAATCTTCCAGCAGAACTGAAGAATTCTGCAGTTGAGGTCCAGCCATTCCAGAAAAAAATTCTACATCATGACCATGTAATCCCTGCCATGGTGTTGGATGCCACTGTGCAGGTACCTGGAAGATTGAGCACTTGCAAAATATTCAGAACAGTCTAAAAAGACTGGATATCAGTTGGGAGGTTCTTGAACTTGAAACCTTTCTAAATTTATATTAGAATGCTCTGTGATGTCACTGCAAGCAGGTAGCTCCTCCTTACAGTTGGAGCATTCTTTCCTGCTCACTGGCCTCCTCCAGCTTTGTTCACCTTTTTGGTGTGCAATCTGCTGCAGTTTCTTCCAGTTGTGGTCTATCCATCATAGGTGGCCACAGACTGCTTGCTAGGGTTCATCATGGAGAAGCAAGGAAGGACATTTTCACTCAGGTCATGGTGCTTTCCACCACTGCTTGCCTTTCCCCTGACAGCTAAAACCTGCCTAAAAACTCCAGCCTTAACATTACTGCTGTACAAGCAAAATGACAGCAATGCTAAGATGAGTGGTTGAAATTCTCAAAAGAGAGTCACAGTCTTTCTGAGACAGATGACAATTTAATAAAATTGTGGAAAGATAAATGAGTAAATATCTGTCTGGGTGACCAGGACTGTGCATGCTTCCAGCGTCTCTAGTTAGATGGTCTCTGTATAATGGAAGGATTACTAACAAGAGTAACAATTGCAGTTGGATTATTGATTTATGTCATAAAAGGCAGAGCTTTATCTGCTGTGTGACAAGGATGGGAGCAGAGATTGAAGATTTTTGCGCTTTATGCTTTTTTGGGCTAGGCACTATCATGGGGAGAGCAAGGGACTGTTTTTTGTGATGGCATCACTCATACAGACATCAAGAAAGAAGCCCTTTACTCCTCCAGACAGGGATAGGCCCCAAATCCTCATTGAAGTGATGAATTTGAGCACTGGCAATTTATAAACAAATATATATAAGATTTTTTTTTTTATCAATCTATATTTGAAGAACTATAATCTTAAACTAAGCATTTACTCTGTTTAGCCAGATACTGGTGCTTCAGAGTGTATTGAATAATGGACTTCATAGGGTTGACAGAAAATAAAAAACATGACATGAAATTAAATAATAAAATAAAATAAAAGTTCCTGTTAAATATTTTGTGCCCTTTCTTCCCCTACAGTTAATATTAGTCACTGTTTGTTTAGGTATATGCTAAAAATATATTGAATGGATTTTTTAAAAATTGGATTTTTTCTGTGATAAATTAATGTATGCCACCAAGATGTTTTACAATCAATTTAGAACGTTCATTAAATAATTTTTTAAAGAAAAAAATACAGAAAGTTTATGTTACAAAACCAGATATATATAGTTGAATTTAGTTATACCAAATCCTCTATGCTGTAATGAGCTTATTTGCTAAAGAAAGGCAAAACAGACAGTAGAGTTGATGAAGAGAAAGATCATTTAGTTTAGAAAAACTCCTATTAATAGAAAATTTAGAAAATTTGCTGTGTTTAAATAAGGAAAATAACCTATTTCAATTTCAAATTTTTCAATTAGAACATGGACTGAAATTTGCAGACCAAGTTTATTTCTTTAATTTCTTCTCACATAGAGAAAACTTCTCACAATACTGAAGTGTAGTACAGACAGATTGTCACTAGTTTAAACTGAATTTGTGACGCCATTCTGAGAAGGCTATGAATTTGTTTTGGAGTAGACTTATTCTACTAAATTCCCCAGTCAGAATATAAATTTAGAAGACTAATTTACAAATGACCACTTCAAGAATTAATATACATGAACAGAGCAGAAATAATCTTCTGGTATTGAATGTAATTTTGTCTGATAGTTGACTGTATTGTCTGTTTGAATAAAAAAGTTCAAATTCCCTTGTAATGACAGACTAATTACTCCCAGAAGATTATTTTTAATGAGAATGCAGAATTCAAAGTCTGTGTTCTATTAGTTTATCAATTTTTTAATCCCTTGTTGTTCTGTAACTTATTATAGATTCTTAGAGGCTAATATAAGACTATCGGTAGTGCTTTTCACTGATTTCTGTGGCATGCTTTCCATCTTGACAGGTTTGTAGCAGATCTTAAATGGTGTTATTAATTTAGAAAAAAGAGAAAGAAGATTTTTACAATTTCTCTTTTTCTCTTTTCATTAAAGTGCTTTTTTAGTTACTGTGTATATTTCCACTTTTAGAGAGGGCCAATGGATATAAAAAACATATATATACTTTTATAATTTCTTGGTCATGATTGGAAAATCAACATCTTACATTTGAAAATGTGATTTTTTTTTAATATCACAGGCGTATTTTTTAAAGCTTTATATATGTATATATATATGTATATATATATATATATGTATGTATGTATACATATATATGTATGTGTATATATATAAACCCTAATATATAACATTTTTAATTAGAAATTGATAGTTCTGTTTGTTTTCTGTTTTCCACAACCATTTTTTTTTGTTTTAGCCTATCATCTACACAGATAATGAAAGGAAAGGAAAAGAATAATGTGGGGGAAAAGTATAAAGAAAGGAAATTGTAATGAAAAAAGTGCATGAGCTAAGGAAAATTAAGAGAAAGATAAATCTGCCACAGGCTATAATCAAGTAAAAAAAAAGGTATGAAGCAAAAGGGATGTATTCTTAGGTTTGCATTCTGAGTCCTAGTAGAAGAAAAAATTCTGAAATATTCCAAGACACCTGTGTTTTCCTTATCTCACTTTGCTTCTGGCAGAAGCAGACAGACAGGTAAGTAGTATCTCACAATGTTGATCATTGATAGGGGTCTCATTCACTTTGGATTTGATCAGGATTTGATCTGTGGTACCGACATTGAGACAGGGGTGGTGTTTTTCCAAAAAGTGCAGATGCAGACTCTCACTGAGCCTTATTAAAGTGATAAGAAGAGCAAGCACTTGTAATTTTCTTAAACAGCTGCTTGAACATTTCCATTGGACAGTTACTGTTTTGTGACTGTGGTGAGCTGACCACAACTGGCAAATAATCCCTCACCCAATTGCTCACTCACTCTGCTCCAGTGTGATGGAAGACAGAACTGGAAGAGCAAAACTGAGACGGTGTAAAGGTTGAGTTAAAGACAGTTTAATAGATTAAGGGGGGGAAATAGCCCAGCACACCAACCCCTAGCAAAAATCCCAAGTGGTGCTAATGCAATCACTCACCACTTCCCACAAGCACACTGATATCCATTCAAGCCCTGAACAATGGATATGTTGAAAAAATGTCACTCACTGGCGGAACAGACGGGGAAACTGTAAAGGCCTTGATAAGCATTGCTCAGCAATAGCTAAAACATTGTCTTGGTGACAAGTCTAAACCACAGCCCCACATGAGCTACTATGAAGAGAAATCCTGACCGATCGAGTGCAGTCATAAAATCCATAACCACAAAATAGAATATCTGAAGCTGAGGGTCAATGCTTGCACCTCTAACAAGAAGTTTAAAATCAGCTAATTTGAAGCTGATCTAGTCAATAAATGTCTTCTAAAAAGGAATTTTCTGTTTGTCAAGTACACTCTTCAGGGGACTAAGCCAGCTACATTCTGACAACTTGCTCAATGCCGAATGTCTAATGAAAAAGTGTGACCTAAGAAATTATACATATTAAAATCATCAAACCACTGTCATGAAAAAATTCAGTAAAATTATGGGCAAATAGAATTTGTAAAAATGAATTAAACCCAGCTTATTTTAAATATTTTTTTATTCTAATGAATTTACTTTTTTGCTATTAGAGAAAGGGTTTTTTTCCCATGTATTTAAGTATATATTTTTTAATAAATAAAAGGAAATATTTATCAAAAAATAAGGTGCATAACCATATTTTTATGTCTTATACCTTATAAATAAATCACTCAAAAACAATAATATCAGAAAGGGCAGTGTTTTCAGCCCATGCTGATAATAAAGGGAAAAATAAAGTAAATACTCAGACTGCTAATGGAAAGACAACATCCCCAAATTAGAAATATCTCCTTACCCACTGATTCTTTTATTGTAAGTTTATTATGTTTATTTAGGTTGGATCTTCAATACGTGAAGTCTATGCTGCATTAGTTTTCTAATATACAGGTAACTATCTCACAGATATCTTGACATAAAATGTTAAAGTAGAATTTATCTATAAAAAACCCCAACAAAAACTTCATTTGGTGTAATCTGAAATTGGGTTCTTTAACATCCTGTCCCATGTAATGGCCAAAGAATCATAGCTACACAAAAGTTGGAAAAGGCCTCTAAGGTAATCAAGTCCAACCATTAATCTACTACTGCCATGTTCACCACTAAACTGTGTCCTTAAGTGCTACATCCACATGGTTCTTTTTAAAACTTCCAGAGATTGAGATACCAGCACTTTCCTGGGCAAATTGTTCCAATGCCTGGCCACCCTTTCAGTGAAGAAATGATCCTAATATGCAATCTAACCACCCTTGGGGGCAAGCTGAGACCATCTTCTCTTGCCCTTTCACTTTTTACCTGAGAGAAGACATAGACTCCCACCTCACTACAACCTCCTTTATAGTAGTTAATAGAGAGGGATAAGGTCTCTCCTGAGCCTTCTTTTCTCCGGGCTAAACATCCCCAGCTCCCTCAGCAACTCATCACAAAACCTGTGCCCTAGACCATCTGACAGAACAGGGAACAAGCTCAGATGTCTGCAATGCAACAGAAAGATTGTGAGGGAAATCATTCCAACTGTTTTGTTTTATACTACGTTATTTTTTCTCTTGTTAGTTCTTAGTCTCTGATTGTACTCATAACTGTGATGATATCATCTCTCAATCTTTATGTTCCTAAGCTTTGCAAAAGTATAATTTTTTACTTTCAAGACAGCAAATACCTTCCTTATTCTTCTTTATAAAAAATTAATATTATCTTATGAACATAGTCCAACTCATTAGCCAGGACAAAGTATATCAATATTTCTTTTTCTAATTTGCAAGTTAAAAAATAAGGACATCTGTAATTTCTAAATAAATGTAGTTGTTCATCAGTAATTTAGTTTGTTTTGGGCATATTTAAATCACCTTAATATTTTTATTTATTTAAGGTTGTGTTTTAAAATCCAAAATTATATACTTACCTGCTTTTAGACTGTATTTTCATCTGGTCTTTGCAAAGTGGTTTGAAACTGAAGGTACAGATAAATGTGCTATCAAAACCTCCCCATCATTTGATGGATCTCTTTGCACTTTGATATAATTTGGAAAAGAATAATTGATTCAATACCAAATTTCTCTACAGCCACCCCCCCAAAATCCATTTCTCACCCCCATGCTCTTTTTATCAGTTAGCTTTTCTCCTATCTCTAGCTTCCACAAATATACAGAGCTCAAGAGTTTGACATTTATTCTAAAATGTTACCCTAAGAGTGGTAAGCTGCACTGCCTGGGTGAAAACCTCTATACTAAATTTTCAAAATGTTAAATTATTTTTTGAGCAGTAACTCCTATAATCATTGCAATCAGTGTTTCTTAACTTGGGACGTTCAGAACATCATAATAGCTGCTGGCAATAGGCAAACTGCATACACATGGAACAAGGACTACTGTGCTTAAAGGAAAAAACCTTTGTAATGTGTTCATGCAGGGCACAATACCCCAGAAGGCACATGGGGGAGAATTTGACTGCTGACATTCAGTTTCAGAGAGTTTCCACCTATTGAGTTTCTAAGCACACACATTTTTGATATTCTTTCAGAAAAGATAGCATGGTCCCATGGAGACAGACAGTTCTTTCTGTCTAATGTAGGGGGAGAAGTTCTGGCATCACCTCTGCATTTGCATCTCCTTTCGAGATGGTACCTGTCAATATGCAGTAAACAGTAGTTCACATTCACCTACAAACATACTGAGTTATGTTCTAGCAACCTTATGCAGTGCCCACAAAGCCTTAAATACACTCATAAGCATATTACCTTTAAAAAGTATGATCAAAATTCATTGTAATAAATTATTAATATTGATAACAACAACAAGAACAAGAATAATAATAATATCCTTCATCGTGAAAACTGAGCTCACTAACACTCCCTGACTTTCAGGAGTGATTAGTGCTTAAATTGAATACCCTGATCAACTCACAACTTTTCCGTTATGTAGGGTATAAACAAAGCAGCTGTTTTTTACTAGCTTACAGTAGCAAAACCATATAGAGAGATGGAGTTAATGTGCACTTTCCAAGTATTATGATAGCCAGTAAAATATTTGTTATCACTAAATCTACTATTGAGATGAAGATGTTCATTGAAGAAGTATATAATTGACCTTGGAAGAATAAGGAGAATTTGAGGAGAATTCCTGTTGTTTCAAGGCAAATACAGAAAAAGTTTTCTTAGAAGTATAAACAGAGGTTTTACAAACTGTTTGGAAAACCTCTCTACCTCCTTGTTTAATTATAGCATATTCTTTATTTTCATATGTGATCATGCTTTCTTTATGTAGACAATAATCTCGGTGGGGTATCAGTGTGCTGTGTACATTATGTCAGAGAAATTAGCCAACCATAAAAAGAAGGAAAAAACTTTTTTTCTTTATGATCCAAAAAAACCCACCAAAACTTCTGTGCTTATACATAACTTTTTTTCTTATAAATATTATTTGGTTTAATAAATAAACCCTTTTATGAGGATCTTGAAAAGTGTCTGAACATTTCCTCCTTACATGAAACAAGTAATATTCTACCCTCAAAAAAAAAAAAAAATTCCCCTGTCCCCAGTTCAGAAAGTTGTCAGAATAAATATATATTTTTAAATTTAAGCTTCACTTTGATGTTTCTTGTACAAGTGCTACAGGAATTGTGATTAAATTATTTTGTTCTGCTGGTATGGGGACTCTTGAGCAGTAGCCAGAGTGGAAAAAATAAAGTTCATGTGATACTATTTCCCAGTTCTTCAGAGGAAAGTTGAGAAAAAATAGGCAAACAAATAAACAAAGCAAAATGAAAAAAAAAAAAAAAAAGAAACAGAAAAAAATCCAACTTACAAAAACAATAAAATAGACACACCACACACCAAAAACCAAAACCAACTATAACAAAAGCTCAATTTTTGTTTAGGATTTCAAGATTGCTTGGACATTAAGGGGATTTTCAAGTACAATATTTGTACTGTAAGGTCCCATAGCGTCAATATACTGAAATATAAACCAATCTTACCTGGGAAATCAGCTGTGGCACAGAATTTCCTTCAGATATTTATAAGTATAAAAAAAAAAAAAAACAAAACTGTGACATAGTGATGATTATCAATTTCAACACTTTCAGCCAAATATCATAGATTTTTCCACAAAACAAAAATAAAAAATCCAGCACACATTACTATTAGTTATACTGATATACTTTTCTGACATTTATTTTTAAAGGGCTCTACAGCTAGCTCCTCATGCTAAGAAGCTACCCCTCACTATTTTTCTTTTCAGCGGGAATGAGTCTCATGGCTTACACATGGGGAAATTTAGCATCAGTTAGTATTGCTATATATTATGCATATTTTATAGCATGAATCCAGAGATATAAATTTAACAACTTAATATAATAAAAAAGCAGTACTTGATCTTATTGTGACTATTTTAAATAGGATTAATAATTACCATTTCCTTTGGGATATTAAAATATTAAAGCTATGCTAGTTCACAGACTGTTCTTGTGACAATACTAGGTATAAACATCTCAATGTTTATTTTATTTCCCAGCACATGTCATGTAAGATATCCAGAAGGGGTGGGCATCTAGGATCCTAACGGCATCTGCCCCAAATCGGACACAGAGACACTACTACCAGGATGTTCAGTTTGTCTGAGCCTGCTAGCTAGAGAAAGCACACTGGATCACCCTGGCCCTGGAAGATGATTTGAAACATATGGTATGGTCAGAGCCCCAAGTTTGGGTTATTATTCTCATTTAGATTGCAGTGATCAGGTATAAGACAGGAATGGTTGGCAGGGATCCCCAAGTAGCCCCAGTCACCTGATTTGCATTATGTTGATTTTGGCTGGGGTAAAGTTAATTTTCTTAAGAGTGGCTATATGGGGATGTGTTTTGGATTTCTGCTGAACACAGGGTTGATAATATAGAGATGGGGTTTTTTTTATTGCTGAGCAGGGCTTACACAAAAGCCAAGGCCTTTTCTACTTTTCATGTTGCCATGCTGACAATGAAGTTAAGGATGCATGGGAGATTAGGAGGAGACACAACTGGGACAGGTGACACATATGGTATGGAACATACCATATGACATCATGCTCAGCATATAAACTGGCAAAAAGAAGGAAGATAAGGTGGATGTTTGGAGTGATGATATTTGCCTTCCCGAGTAACCATTGTGCATGATGGGGCCCTGTTGCTTTGCTTGTGTGTGCAGCTTTTGCACTCCCTATGAAATTATTTTTTACCCTTAATTATGCTATTCTCTCCTCCACCTCACTGGTGGAAGAGTGAGCAAGCAGCTGTTTGGTACTTGGTTACTGGCTGGGGTTAAATCACAAAGTATCTTATAATTCCTTTTCCTGTTTCTTGACCTTACATTCTATTGCTTAATATCTCTCTTTCTTTGCCCTTTTCTAATCCCAAATAAGCAGTCTATTAATTCCAACTTTGCTGCGTCTATGTCCAGATTTGGTTTATCTAGTGCTGACACCTAGACCCTCCCTTCCTTATGCAGTATCACAGATGGAGTTACTGAGGCACTGCCTGCATTGCTGCTCCCCATTCAGCTGCCTGGGATGTTTGGCCATTTCTCTCAAACCTCTCCCTTAGCCACTGGCTCAGTACCTCGGAGTGCTATCTGAAACTCTTGTAAACTACTCACTCTTTTATTTATGACTTCCAGCAATCTCTTGTTTTACGTCTGGCAGTTTCTCCTGTCTTGTTTAGTTAGCTTAATCTCAGGTGTGTGCTGAGTCAGTGCCTCACACAATTGCTTTTAAACCCAGCATAAATATCCACATTCAGGCTCAGTGGGACAAAAGCAACAAACAAATGTGCAGAACTGTATTTTAAAGTTTAGGATTTTTAATTTAAAAAAGATCTTTAAGATAAATCTAACAACAAATACTTACAAGGCAAACTAACCTAGTTAGTAAGCAATTATTTAGGAGAGTTAATGATACTATGTATGGTATTACAATTTATTAGTGATAGGAAAAATAAATTGTTCTTATTTAATAAATTTATAAACTGGAACATTTGGATTTCTTTTAAGAAACACAGATATTATTTTTTGTCTCATTCAGTATCTACTCTGTCTTTTGGCTTTCCTTTTGCAAGGTAAAAAAATGGAGAGTCTTTTTCTTCTTGTAGGACAGGCTGAGGATTAATCAAATCAAGAATGTTTCAAAGGCATACAGCACTCATGCATTAGTCAAGTAAACTACGAACAGGATTCAATTAATAAAATATAAATACACAACTGTTTCTTCAATTTTAAATTAAAAGGTTATAGAGAAAATAGATAAATGCTTAAGAAAAAAAAAACCCGACATATTTTTTACATGTTCACAGTTGAAGAAGCCTTAATTTTTTTGATATAGTTTTATTCTTTTGTAGAACTTTATACATAGTGAGATGAGATGAGATGAGGTGAGATGAGATGAGATAGGTGGGTTTTTTTCCAGTAAAAAAATTTCAAAAGAAGAACTGTTCATGTTCTGTGGGACTGACACTGTAAAGGTCTTAGACACTCTTTTACTAGAATGTTACAAATCTAAATTCATTAGTGTTAATAAATTAGTCCTGGACTGTAAGTTCTACAATAATAAGTGAAAAAAATAAAGAACCAAAATATAATGCATCCTTTAAATTAATTTGATTTTGGATTGTATTAATATTTTTCTATAATTTTGTTTTTATTCTTTTCTTCTTTTGATTATATTTCTGATTTAATTTTTATCTCCAAACCTTGCTATATACTATTCTTTTAAATAATTCTTTTTCTTCTACAGGATTTTAATATGTTAATTTCTTTCATAAACTAAAATTCAATAGAAGTCAAAACTTGAATTACTTTAATTATAGTGGTTCCATATCCATATGATATGACCTGTGTCTAATTTCTTAAAGAGATATTCAGCCTACCCATCCTACTTCTTTCTTGTTCAATCCCAACAGTGCAAAGTTCCATGAGATTTTTTTTTTCTTTTTCTGGGATGTATAATTTTCCCCTACTTTTAATGAAAGAGCAAATCATAGTACCTAAAAATTTCAAATTTGAGGAAATTGTTGCAAATGGGCAGTCTACTTAAGCAGTTAAAAAGCCTACAAAACACGAAATGATCTGGGAATTAACGTTCAATTAGCTGTTGAACTATTTTTTTCACCATTGAAAGGCCAACACACTAGAAGAAACAGTGCCGTAAATGGGTAATTAAAGTGCAAACTGAGATATTCCTGTAACTATATTAAATTACCTCACTAATATTACAGAAAATTAATTAAATGGAAAAGATTAAAGTTTGAAAAAGCCAAATGTCATCTAAGATGTCTGAATTCAACAATTTTAGTTCAGACATTGTCTCCTTGGCAATCATTGCAAGCTCACTATATGTATCTGAAATGCACTTTCTCAGTTACTTCAGAAATAGGAATTTTATAAAGGATTATGTAATTTCATGACTAATTTCTGGAATTTTTAGTTTAAAATATTGGAAGAGCAAGAATACTTGTACACTCTAATATGAATAAATAATAAAATAGAGATAATGATAAGCAGCAGACAAGACTTTGCATAGAAAATCAGCTGATGTAATAAAAATCTAAAATAGTGTTTTATAATGTAAGCTTAGTACTACTGCCAATAATGTTAACAATTAGGTTGTAAGAAAATAATCACATGACCTTTTATTCTAGGCACCCGTATTCTCTGTGTTGAAAATGAACCATAACTCTGACTGTAATCAAAATTACTTTTCTACATGGAGATTTTGATTTTCTGTTTCATTGGAAGAAGATTATTCAGCATTTAAGAAATACAATTTCTTAAGATCAAAGCCTTAAGAAAAAAAAATCTGAAGTCTGTTTTAGTCCTCTGTTCTGTGATGTTTTGTTTGATTTGTTATGTTTGTTTGTTTTTACTTATTACAGACAGTAGAATCCTCCTCTGCTATTATATTGCTTCCTGTACTAGTGGTTTAATAATTGCAATTATCTGTTAAAAATGCTAATGTTCTTTATTTCATTCATATCAAGTAATAAGTACATATTATGAAATGGTTTCTGACTTTTGGCTTTCCTTGTTAAAAGAGGTAGAAATATTTCCATAATCTAAACCTAAACTTCAAGACTGCTTTTCGTGTCATCTAGGACAGTGATATTAAAAGCATCCGCTAACTAGTCAAGACACTCCATTCCCCCCAATCCTTCTAATCCACAGTAAAATAAAGATTATTCCCAGAATCTTTCACAATAAAACCTATTCATTAACATTCAACATTGCTTCCTGTTCTTTTTTGAATCTGCTTCATGTATTTTAATATAAATTTCAGAAAATATGGATTTGGGGCTGCAGCTTACCGCATGATATTTTTGACTAAGTATATGAACTACTGGAATTTGTGATGACGTGTTCTAAAAGATGAGGATCAAACATTGTATGGAAAGACATTATTCATCTCTATATATAGCATAAAGTGGTTTTCTGTTCACAAAAAGCATAGCACAGCTGCCTAGATAAATTAGGAAAGTTGTTGGGTGAAGTATTTTTGTGAATCATCACTCAGCAACATTGCCAAAGACAGGATATTGATGCTAATGAACCAATAATATGTGCAAGTGAGATAAATTACCTGAAATACTAATTTACATCCTGGGTTAAATCAAAGCTATAATAAATTATTTGTATTGTCTTTTTCACTTGAATTGTTTTCTGTTAAGCATTACTAATAGCTATTTTTTGATAAATTAATTGTTAATATAGTGGATAATTTATCCTAACTGACAATTTCAAATTTTCTTTTTCAAGCAAATTAATTTTTTAATTTTCTGATAAAACCTACTTCAATAAAATAGAAAAAAAATCAAAACCAACTCCGTAACTCATATTTGACTCTGAATGCAAAGCAAAATATTGTTAATGGATTCCCCCACTGCTAAAAGTAGATCACTTTATAGTTGCAGCAAAGGTGGCCAACAGTATTCTAGGCTGCACCAGTAAAAACATCATCAGTAAGTCAAGGAAGATCATCTTTCTCTTCTACCCTGAACTGTTGATACCACATGTGAACCACTGGGTGCAGGCCTTGGCTCCTCAGTACCAGGGAGACCTGGATATATCAGAGCAAGTCCAGCAAAGGGTCAGGAATGCAATTTAGGTCTTGCAGCGTGTAGTATTCACATATCCTCTGAACAGAGAGAGAGACTTAGCTTTCTCAGCATTTTTCCTGAGAGATGCTGTGAGAGAAGCAGAGAAAAGAATGATCAAAACAATTCTATCTCACTTGCTGCTGCTCCTTGTTGTGCACATGTGGAATGTGTTATGGACATTGTTTACCCAAGGTGATTGCTTGATTGGATTCTGGTGGTGGTGGTTTGGATTG
The DNA here is from genome assembly GCF_031753505.1 of Anomalospiza imberbis. Classification (NCBI taxonomy): domain Eukaryota; kingdom Metazoa; phylum Chordata; class Aves; order Passeriformes; family Viduidae; genus Anomalospiza; species Anomalospiza imberbis. The sequence goes on along the minus strand of NC_089682.1, from coordinate 100,609,437 downwards.
ATAGACCAATTAGGTCACAGCTGTGTTGGGACTCTTGGGAGAGAGTTCCGGGTTTTCTAGTTAGTTAGCTAGTGATAGTTCTTGTTAGTTAGTAATATAATGTAATATAGTTTTAGTATAATATAGTATAATAAAGTAATTAATTAGCTTTCTGATAGCATGGATTTCTGCACATCATTTTCCTCATTGGGCATGCTTAAGAAGCATTTTAGTATAGGAGCATATGTGATGTGAGGAGAAACTAAGAGAGTTTATCACTTATCGCTGTGTTTAAATACCTGGGGATGGGAGTAAAGAAAAGAGAGTCAGACCTTCTCAGTAGTGCCCAGTTAAGAGACAAGAGGACATGAGAACAAACTGAAATGCAGGAAATACCATTTAAATGTGAGAAAATAATATTTTTACTACGAGGGCTACTAAGTGCTGGAGCATGTTGACCAGAGAGATTGAAGTGGAGCCTCCATTCCACTAGATACTCAATCCCTAACTTGACACAACCTGGGACAACTTACCTTGGCTCAATATGCTTTCAGCAGAGGGGTTGGACTAGACAATTTCCACAGTTTCCTCTCAACTTCAATGATTTTGTCATCCTGTGAAACTCCTCTGCACTAAAAAATAATAAATTTTCACATCAGAAGACTATTTTTTTTTAAATGTAAAGTTGGAAATATGTACATGTGAGCAGGTGTCCAAAACGCAGACTTTTAGGAAGATTTACCAGATTTATCTTTAGGAAGATTTTGCAAGTTAAGAAATGAAATAGGATTCTAGTCCTTCATATACCTTCCCATGTTTATTACTATTATTTCTGAAAGTTTTTGTTTCATGCATTAGTGGTTCAGTTAATATCATTGAACTTCATTTACCTAAAATGTAGTTGTGAGCTAGCTTTTGAATGTTTAGAGCATTTGTCATTTGCTAGGAGTTGTAGGTAACTTCACAATGTAATTTATTCAGTCTAAATAAATATTTCTAAATTAGTGAAGATGTACCTATCTTTTTTCTATTAACAATAGAGAGACTACAAAGCATAGGCAGTAAAAGAGTAACAGGCCTGTAACTTTTATATGGATGATATAAAGTGAGATGAATACAGAACAAGACATGAGTAAGTCAGTAAAGTGCCCTGCTTAAATTTGTATGCAGATGTGGACGTACTGTCAAAGGTAAAATGTCTACAAAATCCTGCAGTGCTTTCATTGGGAACAGATACTCTGGGCTCAATTTAATTGTGCCAGCCAAGTGTTCAGTATTATTTGACATACTGAGGACGTTTGAGACATCCTCAAAGAATTTGCAGGCACTTTATGGCACATACACAGTTCGATAATCCATGCTGTTCTGGGGGCCAAGCATTTCACATGGAGACTCGGAGTTTGTATCGCACCAGATACCTCAGTCTGCATGACTGAAACTAGTCTGTCAAAAGAATCAAGCATTCATAAACTGTGTCACAGTATTACTGAACTTGGTTCACAACATGCTTAAAAAGTTACTGTATTTATAATTGTATTTTTAAATATATGTACATGTATATTTTTGAAATTCTGAACAAGCTATTAATCAGAAACATCACACTCTAGGGAGGTATGCAAAACTGAGAAAAGGCCATAGTGACATCATTTAGCATATTAAATGTTGGACATGAATATAACCTTTTGACATAGGATAATATCCCAAAGAACATTTAAAGAAGAAATGTTATCAATTATTTAAATCTTATACTTTGCACCTGTCACAGAAGAAGATATTTCCATTAATAAAATAAAAAATATCCATCTAGCCTTGTCACATCAGCTTGCCAATGTAGCTTGTGGTTTATCAGAGCTGGGGAGCAGATTTGCTTCTATGTTATTTTTATTGGGTTGTTTTGGTGTTTTTTTCTGTTTTTTTTTTTTTTTTTTTTTTTTGTAAGTAGCAGAAACCTGAAATATATTTATTTATATATTCTATATAATGTAATATATTTTACACATAATATAATAATTTCAAACTCCAGTTAAGCGCAATACAATTAGAAAAGGGGTACTAGTTTTTAAAGTGAAGGTTTTTGATGTATCTCGCACAAGTTTATTGTGGTGTTTAGGTCTAGCAACTTTTGTTTTCAAGCCAGTGGGGCTTGCTTAAAAATGGAAAGCAGAGTGTGCCTCTTAGCTGTGTAAAGATCATATCATTCTTATCCATTGTTATCTTTTTTCATTCAGTTAACGTTGGTGCTTTGTTATTTTGTCATTACTGAAGGAAAATTAGATGCACTATATTTTCTATGATATAATGTAAGATATATTGCTTATTATATTAAATTATTTTAATAAACAATAAATATTTAGAATCAATTTAATTTTGAATCTTTTTTAAAATCCAAAAAAGTTGGGGGTCTCACATGAGCAAACATTGTACAGAGATTTTTGGATACATAGCTTATAGTAAGTGCTTTTTTATATACATGTGCATATGCCTATATATATCTTCCCTATTGTCTTTTTATATTATTCAGTAAGTCTCAATCTGACTACTGGAAATACTCGCCTTCTTCCACAATTTCCACTGTGCCACAGGCCCCAGAAACACTATGATGAAAAAAAAGACCAAGGATAAAACATGACTGTACTTAGTCCTAAGTACAATGTTCACTTTTTATTTGGAGTTTGATTTGGTTTAGTTTGGGATTTTTTAGTGGGATGAGAAAAAGCATGAGTACTTGCAGCAGCTGTAGTAAAAAAAGGGATGGAATAGGTAAAAAAGGAGTGAGCACAGCAGGTGATATCACCTCTTTAGATACTTACAGATTCCCTGAGAGTACTTGGGAGACTGGTACAAATACTTCCCATTTTTGTTCACTAGAGACATATTTTCTTCACTAAAAGAAATTCATTTAGTTAGTAATATGCAAAATAAAAGTCTCAGATACTCCTGGAACAAAAGGCAGAGGCAAAGCAACAGTCCCTCAGAAATGTTGGTATCATGTTGGTGTTATGTTGCTCAGGTTTCCTTCTCCTGACTGATGACATTTTGTGGTTGCAGACAGAAACTATAAGTTCTGCATATAACCTTTTGAGGTGGTTTATGACTAAAATCAGTTATACTAGGTAATTTATGCAGCTCCCAGTACTGTATATTGAGCACATTTAAATTCTGAATGCATTTCTTCTCCTACCTCTTTGTGAAACATCTATTTTTTTTTTTACACCCTCACAGGCAGCTGAACTGAGACTGCAGCAGGAAAGGAGGTGGTTAGGGCTCAGATCTTTAGATAGCTTGCTGTCGAAAACAGTACGTGAACTGGTGGTAAAAATATATCAGGCATTTATAAAAATCCTACTAATATATATGTCTTTACATGCTCAATTATCATTGAAAAGTTATCCTTAGGTGCCTGTGTATATGTATAATATAAGAAGTTTACAGCAGAGTCGGGAGTCAAATCCAATTTTGCTAAATATTAGATTAAGTTCCTTAATCACTAGAAAATCCTTCACTTTTGACCTAAAAAATCTATTTAATTCAACACTTTGTCTTAAGAAAAACATAATTTGAGGCATTCTGTGCAGACTTATGTGAGTGTTTATTTTCAGCAGCAAGGAATTAGAAAGGAGAATAATTTCTCTTTTTTTTTTTCATAAATTTGTAAATATTTAAAATAGACTGTGAATAAAATCTCTGTCCACGCTTTCCAAATATATAGTCGGTTTATCCCTTTAACAGAGTATTTTTTTTAGACACTACTAGGAATGTGTGACCAGTTTATATCTTCTCATCCCCCCCATAATGATCATTCCTGTACTCTGCCTTTTAACATTCCTAGTGCTCTCTTTGCCAGCAGGCATTCAATGCTGCAAATTGAAGCACATTGGCAATCCATTTCACTTGCACGTTTGGGCCATTTCCTCTGCATGGAGCAGAGAACGAGCTGCCGATCTAACTGAGAATATCAATGTCTGTGTAAGCAAAAGAAATTAATGCATCGAACATGCATATAGTCTGTATTTCTGAGCATAGATTCCTGTGAGCAATTAACTACTCTTGTTTAATTCGGGATGCACTAATCCATAAGAAACTACAGGCAAGGTCACTCAATGCTGCACTCTTCAGCTTCTCTGAACAAGATTGTCTGGGATAATAAATGCATATTTTAGTTTTGTTTAGGTCTTATGTTGTTTTCCTCACATGGAGCTGGGGAAAAGAGAAAGCAGAAAAACATGATATTCAAATGGGAAGAGATAAAAAGAAAGCACAATGTTTCACAGTGCAGTTTCTTTACTGAATGAGACTAGTTAGGAAAGGATCTGATGTGTTTGAAATATCTCTATATATTTTCCCATGGTTTTATTTTTGACCAAATATCAAATAAAAATTGACAGAGAAGTAAAGGAGTGCTCCCATTCATGGCATACATAAGCAAGGCTTCAGGAAGTCCTTCCAGTACCTAGAGGTATGCATGAAAATTCTCCCATCATTATTCCAACTGATTATTCCAAATTTCAGTATAGGCAGACGCAATCATAGTTCTTTTACAGAGTAGTGTTTTATGACAGATTTCACAAAATCCTTCTTGTATACTCCAATGTAGCAAATACGAATGCTAGATTGACCAAAGCTGATAATACTCTATAGAGTACTTTCTGAGGAATTTGCCTCAAATCTCCATGATTTAACAACTATGTTCTGTCACTTGTTTACATATAATTTTATCTGAATAATTTTTCTTCAGTGTTCTTCAGTCCTTAGCTTTGTTGTTATGTCAAAAGACTTCATTTGACATAGATTTTGCATTGTGGTTTTTTTTTCCCAGTGAATTACTTTAGTAGATGCTGCATATATCTGAAATTTTTGAAAGATGATTACAAGGTATGTAATAAACATTTTCCTTTGAGTATGATATCTATTCATTTTCAGGGTTACCTTAAAAGCAATCTCAAAATTGCAAGACTGTGAAAAAGTTGATAGTCTATAACACAAACATAATAAATTACAGGTGTTTGTCTTACAACAAATATTGGTTCTAGATTCTGACACTGACATTGATGAGTTCTGTATATTGACAGCTTAAGACAAAAGACTGAAACACAGACACAAATAATCCTCTAGACTTGAGTCTCTTGGCAGTAGAATATTTGACAGCCCTAATTATCTTGACTGGAAAATGGATGTCTACAAGCTTATATTGGTTGTGATATTTTACTAGTTTGTCAAAACTTAGGCTGTAAAGAATGAGAATCTGGTTTCTTGGGGAAAGACTGTCATTGCCTACATAGCATAACTTGAAAAATATTGAAAACATCTTAATATAAATGTTACAATATTGTTTTCTAAGTAAGTTTGAAGTGAAGTTAGACTACTGCTTAACTTTGGATAACCTTGTCAGAGGAAGATATTTATAAAAAAGGTAGATAGTAAGATTGTAATGTAACTCAGAGGCCATAAGTGTAGTTGCCACAAATCCTGTGTTTTTTACCAGATAGCCCAGGAACTGGTTCTCAAACAGGAAAGGAGCTCCATGAAGGGGTAGTTATATTTATGTCCTTATGAATATTTTCTGAACTTTACAAATAAAGTCTTCAAAACCCCTAATCTGAGTATCTGTCATATGACAGTCTTACTTATTCTTGTACTTCACATAAGAGTATGTAAAAAGCACTTTATACATAGTCAACATGTACCTATGTCAAGCAATTTAAGTTTTTAGTGTCACTATGAGCCTACTTAGAACAAATTCAATTACAACATTCATGTTTTATAAATATGTTTTATTTCTCCTATGATTGAGACAGAATATGATATTTTCATTTCTTTTTAGATACAAATAACAATGACAAACAGAATAATCTTTTAAGAAATCATAACTACTCTCTACATCTTCAATACTTTCATCAGCTTGTTTCCGTGTTCTTTGTATGATAAAAATTTGTGTTAATGGTATAGTAAAATTTGCAACCTATGTACTAATGTATACAGAAAACCTCCTTAGTGCTGATCTCTTTTTGATCTGCATTTGCTCAAGTATGCAGGAATGAAATTCTGCTTTTCTTTCACAACAAAATGTGAACCTAATTTTCAAATACTTCTCAAATTTTCTTCTAAATTGCATGGACATCAAACTATATTATTATCTAACATTACCCAAAATGGTTTTTAGCTACTTCTACAACTTCTAAAATCCAGGTAATGCAAGAAAAATGTTAGTAGGTTTCTTTTCTTTTCTTTTCTTTTCTTTTCTTTTCTTTTCTTTTCTTTTCTTTTCTTTTCTTTTCTTTTCTTTTCTTTTCTTTTCTTTTCTTTTCTTCTCTTCTCTTCTCTTCTCTTCTCTTCTCTTCTCTTCCCTTTTTCTTTTTCTCTTTCTCTTTCTCTTTCTCTTTCTTCTTTTTCTTTCTTTTTCTTTTTCTTTTTCTTTTTCTTTTTCTTTTTCTTTTTCTTTTTCTTTTTCTTTTTCTTTTTTTCTTTTTCTTTTTCTTTTTCTTTTTCTTTTTCTTTTTTTCTTTTTCTTTTTCTTTTTCTTTTTCTTTTTCTTTTTCTTTTTCTTTTTCTTTTTCTTTTTCTTTTTCTTTTTTTTTCTTTTTCTTTTTCTTTTTCTTTTTTCTTATATTTTTCTTTTTCTTTTTCTTTTTTTTTTCTTTTTCTTTTTCTTCTTTTTCTTTTTCTTTTTCTTTTTCTTTTTCTCCTTTTCTTTCTTTTCTTTCTTTCTCCCTCTCTTTTTCTTCCAGTGCCAACGAGGTTAACATTTCTAAGTCTAATACAACACTTTTTGGACATAAATAAAGAGGAGGCATCTAAAACTAGTGATAGGTCCTGACATGCTAGGGGAAGATTAAAGCGATGAAATCCAACATTAAAAAAGTAAAACAATTTAGTGGGCTCAAATCACAATGTGCTGCATGACCTTAAAGACAGACATGATGAACCAAACAGAAAAAGAGAAAATAATTAAATAAGGAAAAATGTCTGCCTAGTGAAGATCTATGATTAATATATATTTAAACAAAAAAAAATCCACTTAAAAATGAAGACAATTTAGTGACACAGATGAGCACAGATGAAACGAATATTAAAAACCAAAAATCAACACAAAGAATGCATTAAAACCAGCTGCATTTCATGTTTACTATACTATTCCCTGAGAAAGCTGGCACCCTTTGCTGTTTCTATGGTTTTAATATAATCCTTGATCATGGACAAGTACCTAAGATAACTGTGGTTTTTTTTTTTTTTTAACACATATTCTCACTTTGGTATTTAAGCATCATAGGTGTTACTGCTTTTTCCACCTGGATTTTAAATAGTCAAATAACTGTGTTGATGACACAATACAGTTTTCATACAGTTTGTATATGATAACCACAAAAAATCATGTTGTAACTTAAAAAATCTAGGATGCTAAGAATTTCAATAATGTTTGTCATGCTGATAATGTTTTTGTGATTTTGTATTAATGAATACAACTTTTTTTTTTCTTTTCTTTTTATTCCCCCACATAGATGAGTTGCTTTGTTTAGGACTCACATAGCCAGCCACAAATGTCAAGACATGACATTCTCAAGTCTCCTTTTTTAAATGAAGAATGCAATTCATATGATCCTAAAATAAACATCTAATATTAGTCAGATTAAAAATCCTAAAATTATCTTTTTTTTTTTATTATCAAAGGTATCTTAAAGTGACCATGTCAGAGCTTCACTCTAACCTGTAAATATAGTGCAATCATAGACTATTAAGGTTGGAAAAGATCTATAAGATCAAGTCCAACCATCAACCTAGCACCGCGGCATCTCTCTGTGTTTTCTCGGTCTCCGGGCAGCTCCGGCACCTAGAGCGGTACCACCTCTCTCTGGGGCCCAGGATCGCTGCGTGTTTCTGGACACAGCTCTGTGCCAATGTCCGGGCGGGGGTGCCAGCGGATTCCTCACCACTATGAGCAAGACACCAGTAAAGAGTGAAGGAACGTCCGTATTCCCCACGCGTGGAAGGCTGAAAGTCCTTTATTGCCACGAGGACCTGTGCTGAGGTGCCACGACCCGCTTCCAGCTGGCGCATGAGGAAGAACGGCCTCAGGCACTCTGAGGTGCGGGATTATATCGGGGACGGGGTGAGGAGAGCAGGGGCTCTCCCACCCAATGGGGGCAGGCACCATGGTTATGACGTGGACCACGGCACCCAATGGGGACACAACTGGGGCAGACCCCGGGCTCTGGGGTGAACGGGGGATGGGAATTTGGAGTGAGGGGCACTGAACCCTCTGGGCAGGACAGCAAGTGGTCACAGGAGTCACAGCGGAAGCTCTAACAGTAACAGCCAGGGACCCGGAGTGAACCGCCGGGGCAGGGGGTGGGGGGGGAAGGGGAACAGACACAGGGGGTGCGTGGGGGTACACAGATCACGGCTAGCTAACAGATCAGAACCCCTAACCTAAACCCCAAACCACGATGCAACACAGCACCACTATCATGTTCACTAAATCATGTCCTCAAGTGCCATACCCATATGCTTTTTGAACACTTCCAGGGATGTTAACTACAACCTGGGCAATCTATTCCAATTCTTTAGAACTCCTTCTGTGGTTTTTCTCCCAAATATCTAATCTAAACTTTCCCTGGCACAACCTGAACCCCCATCTCACTACAAGCTCCTTTCAGGGCATTGTAGAAAGTGTTAAGGTCTCCCCTGAGCCTCCTTTTCTCCAGACTAAACACCCCAGGTCCCTCAGCTGCTCCTCATAAGACTTGGGCCCCAGACCCTTCACCATTTTCATCACCCTTCTCTGGACAGGCTCCAGCACCTCAAAGTTCTTCCTGACATGGGGGGCCCTGAACTGAAAGCACTGGATTTGAAGGGAAGCCTAACCAGGGCCATGTACAGAGGGACAATCACTGGCCTGGTCCTGCTGGCCATGCTATTTCTGATACGGGTCAAGATGCCATTGGCCTTCTCGGTCACCTGGGCACACACACTGGCTCAGGTTCAGCTGGCTGTCAAGAAACACTGCCAGGTCCTTTTTCTTCTTGGCAGCTGTACAGTCACTTATCCTCAAGCCTGTAGCTCTGCATGGGGTTGTGATCCAAGTGCAGGACCCAACTCTTTGCTGGTGTTGGGCTGCCTAATACAAGACATATTATCTGTGAAAGTCTTCAGTTATGTCTACATCACTGTATTCACTAGACAGGTAATTCTTGAACTTTTTAAAATTACTAAATAATCACTTTTCAAGTATCATGCACTTATTTCTGGGTACCTACAGCCAAAAGTATTTGGTTGCTTATATTTAGTTGCCTGTGTTGGATATACTGTGCTAATCACTTTCATTTTAAAAATAATTGATCTGACCTGCAGTCTAATCTGATCACAATATCTTTTTTTATAAATTAATATTTTAGGGTTTAAAATATTTTTAATGCCTCTCTGCGGCGTTGGGTTTTTCTCTGCCCCAGTCCCGGGCAGCTGGGGGTGCCCGGCTAGGCATGCTCCTTTTCAGCAGGGGCTGCTGCGTGGTGCGGAGCTCTAGGGCTGAGCCTCTGCGTGGGTTGGCTGCTTTCGTAGCCACACGCTGAGAGGAGACAAAGAGAGAGAGTAGGCACACTCTGCCCTGCGACGCTGAGAACTGTTTATTTCCCATGTGGCTGCCGCAGTGGTCGCAGCAGCGTTCCCAGGTGCACACATGGGCAAAATGGCGGTTGGACAAAGGGAACATGGGATTAAATAGGGGGTGGGCAGACAGGGGCGGAAGCCCCCCTCGCCCAATGGGGACAGACAACGGGGGAGTGATGCGGACCATGGCAACCTATGGGAACATTACAGAGGTGGGGACAGCATTCTGGGACAAATGGGAATGCAGAAGTGGGGTGATTGACACAGAACTTTCTGTGGGGAAGAAGGGAGTGGTTACAAGATTGACAGGTCAGAGCTCCTATGATACAGCTTGGAGCAAACCATTATGTGGGGGAAATAGGGGTACATAGAACCGACCTAACTAGCATTTACTAAAACTCCTAACTGAACCAACCCGGCATGCAACACCTCTCTGTATTCTAAATTGAAAAAAAATTACTTACCTGACTGCAAAGTTTGAAGATAAGAAAATTTGGAACTGGCTGACAAAATGAATGCAAATATTAAACCAGAACTTTTTTTAAATTATTTTGGATATTCAGCTATGGCATCTAATTAAATTAATCCTTTGTTTCCTCAATATAATGGTTTGAACTTGAAGTAGATCTAAATACTCAAAACAAAGTAGCCGAGATTTCACATCGCACAGATTATATAGGCTTGTAAGTCAAGACCTTTGGATACTACCAGTTTACATAGAAAAATATGATGCTTAACTGTCCCAATCATTTGGGGTTTTACAGTCCATAATCCAGAGGACATAAAATTTGTGTTTGCCATAGTGTTAATTAGCAGTAGCTAATGAGGTTGAGTTTCCAGAAATTAACCTTCATACAGGACAAGAACTAGTGAACATTATTTGCTTGCTTTACCATTAATTTTCATTTTAAAAAGAGCTGTGTCTAAGGACATCTATTTTACATGTACATTTTATTTCCAGGCACATGGTGTGAATCTTGGGGATGTCCTGTGCAGGGCCAGGATCTGGACTTCCATAATTTTTGTGGGTTCCTCCCAACTCAGCAAATTCTATGGTTCTACCATAAACTATTTCAATTTTGTGAATGACTTGTTGAAAACAAAACATATGTTAACATAACGAAGTGCAAAATACTGTCTTCAGTAATAGGTTGACCTTGGCTGGCTGGCAGTTAGACTTCCTGACACTCTCTCAGTCCTGCTGCTCAACAGGAAAGGGAGAGAATAAGATGAAAGTTCTTGTAGGTCAAGAAAAAGATAGGAACTGGGGGAGGTGATATTGTGGAACATCCATATGGTGAAAGACTACAGATTTTGGGGGGAGACCCACACTAGAACAGGGAAAAAGTACAAGGGGAAAGGACTGGCAGAGAGGAAGTTTTGCTGACCATGAACCTTCATTCCCAGAAGATGGGCAGATGAGTTGGGTATAAAGGAGTAAACCTGAGCCTGGGGATAAAGGGGATTGAGGGATGTGGTGAAGGTATCCAGAGTTTTGTATTTTTTTTTTTTTGTCTCTACCCAAATGTTAATTTGTTGGCAATAAATTAAAATTCATTTTTTCTAAGTCAAGTCTGTTTTGCCTGTGCCAGTAGTTGGTTAGCAACCTCAGTGTCTTTATCTCAAATTAGCAGCTTTTTTATCATATTTTCTTCCCCTGTACTATTGAGAAGGGGAATGAGAGAGAATCCAGGTAGATATCTAGCAGCTGGCAATGGTCAACCCACTACACTTACTTGTGAGTACAAACATACTTTTTGTGGTGCTTGATGGGCTTAAACAACACATACAAAGCACAGGTGAAAGCACTTGGTAAGAATTTTTCAACCTGAAAAGCACCAATCTGTGCCTGCTGGCTGTGAGATATTTCTAGAATTTTGTTATAACAAATTTCCACAGACTTAGAACGTTTATCAATGAAGTTTTAGCTTGATGTTAATTTCCGAAATCCAAGCACTGTTTCTCAGTCTCAACAATCTCTCGGAGGCGACATGTGCTTTCCCTTAAAACATTGAAGCTTATATATTTCCATTGAAATAAACTATTCCAGATGTGAGAATAAAAGCAGTTTTTAAATAACGAAAATAATGAAGAAGAAAAAATAATATACTTCTGAACATTTCTTTTTTGTTTTTTCACTGAAAGAAAAAAATAGTTAAATCAAATCCATCAACTCAGTTAAAAAGTAACATGCCCAGTACTTAAATACCTACAGAGCTGTTTCCTAAGTGGAAAGAAATCAGAAAGCAAACCAAAAAGCCATAATTTAAAAACAGATCAAAAGGAATAAGTTTTCTTATTAATATTACTGAAAAAAGAACACCAGCTTTTGCAAGATTTTAAAGCCTTTTAAAGTAACTTTTTGGCATCTGTAGCAGTATTTCAATTACTGTGCAAAAATCTGGCAAGTTCCTTTTTCAAAGCTTAAAAAAATTCTCATATAACAGATAGATCCAACCCACTCTAATTTGCACAAACCCTAATGATTTCTGAGGTCCTAACTAACTTAAACTTATATAATATTCTTTCTCTTATGACACCTTGGAAAGATATGTTTGTAGTCATATTTTTATTGGCACTAAGCTCTGTCATGTAGAGGTGCATTATTTTACACTATGTGACAACTACTAACGTAGAAGTGATTACTTACAATTGGGAATTTAATGTGCATAATCAGTTTGAACTAAGTTTCTTAAATGAATATTTCATTCAAATGTCTCATTCTGAACAAATGAAATAGTGGTAGTTCTTGCAGTTCAATTAAGAGAAATAAAGTTTATTAGAGTTATCCAAAGATAGTCAAGGAATTAGAATCTATATCAAAAATGTTTTCTAAATAGTAAAAAAAGTATTAGGATACAGCAGACCATGAAGGCTTTCACAAAATGAAATGAGAATTGTGTCACAAATGACCAACACCTAGTTATTGACTGATATGCTAAGGGTAAATAACAGTGCTGGGGAAGTAAGTCTAAATAGTCAAAACTCCCTTGTATAGACTATTCAAATGATATTAACTAGAACCCATTTACTATAGGTACTGAGTCCTTACATGCCATCTCTTGTGAGATGTTTCAGCCTTCCTGTACTTTATTCAAACCCAGTTAATACATATATCCTATATTTATGGATGTTTATTTAATATAGATATATAGTGTATAGATACATAGATTAAATATGTATGTGCATGTTTATTCATGTCTGCTTGGATATGTCTCTGTGAGACATGCTCCAATTTTCTCCTCCTTTTTTTGGTGGGGGGGCAGGTAGAGGGCTGGTTTGAAATAAAGAACAAAAAGAAATTTACTTACTGCAGAGCCCATAACTCCCTGATCTCCGTTCTATGTATCAGCCACTTGACTACTTCCAATTTCCAAGTAAGAATAAGTATTTTATTTTCAAAATAAATTTAAACCAGGACCCATATTTTTCTCTACTGAGTGGAAACTAGAGTGTTCTAGCACAGTGACAGATGGCAAAATCAGTGTCTGTGTACTCCTACCATAATTTGAAAATGCAAAAGCAAAGAAAAAAGTCAGAATCTATTATGAATTAGTCATTATTTTTTCAATTTTGTTTCTAGATGCTGGTTCAAGTGCCAGAAGAATAAATTTAAAACCATCTATAAAAGGGCAGTTATGCAAAAAAGACTAGTGTGTGATGAATTAGACTCTTCCTATACAACATTGAGCTGATTGCAAAACAAGGATGCAATTTCATGCCTTTACCACTAACATTTTAAAAAAGGTGTAATTTGAATTTCACACTTGTCATCAGTGATTATGATCTAGCTTAGCCTTTTGTTCGGGGAAAATATTTTGACACTGGATTTATAAGTTTCTTAAAGATTCTGTCCTGACGTTAACTTCAGTTTTGACAGTTACTTCTGATTAACTCTGGCCCATGAAAGTGTATTAGACATAACCCCATTAGTTTACCACACTTTATGTTCTCTCTTTCAAGGCAGAAATAATACAAAGACTTTCTTTTATAAGGAGGTAATCTTCAATCCTTACTTATGACACTCTTTGAGTAACACCAGTTCAATTGGACTACTTGTCATTCCATGTTTTCTCAGCCTGAGTCAATGTATTAGAACATATGTGATAACTACTAGTTTCTCACACTTTTACTTTATATTTTTATATTTACTTTATATTTTTACTTTACATTATATTGCATGGTCCAGGTGTTTAAGAAACCATTATATAAAATTGTAATTAATTAAATTACAGTGTTGTTTGCAGTTGTAATTAATTAAATTACAGTGTTGTTTGCAGTTGTATTTTCAGTTTTAAGTCTACCAAGAATTTACCATTTGATTTTGCATTATGTAAGTCTCTTAACTCAAATATATAACAGTATGTAGCAAAATGTGTAACAGTGATGTAAATATCATATATTAACCTTAATAAATGTATCAACCTGATATGTTGTTTTAAAACAAAGTAGTCAATTTCTTCAGTAGATCCACTTTCCTTAGTCTAATTTTGATTATTTATTTTACTGCCCCAATGTACAATTTATTTTCTCTATCCTTCTTTTTTTTGTTTTAATCAACTTGTATAATAGGTCTATATTTCTGCAGGTCATCTCCAAATTGGTCAATATTGGTTTTCTTTTTTTCCCTAACACACATAAGCCCTTTTTAGTTATTACTTGTTGTGTGAGACTTGAAGGATTGGTGGCTTGAAACATTACGAGTGCATGTGTGTGTGGGGGAAAGGGCAGGTCAGGCTGAATCCTAGTGAGGCGATGCTCTGTTCTGTACACCCCACCTACCCAGGCCTGTACCCCATCTCTGCAGTGGCCACCAATCCCTGGCACACCAGAGGCAACGCTCCACACCTGCCTCTGGAGCCCCTATTCCAGCTCCTGAGGGGCCAAATGACCAGAAGTCCCACCTGGGGGCAAGGCCAAAGGGTACTTAAGCCAAAGCATGAAGTGAGCATGTCTTGATCCCACCTCCTCATGGGATTTCTGTCAGTAAAACACCACTGAAACCAGGAGTGATAGCTATACATGTTTTTTGCTATATCTTTTCTGTCTTTCTCCTTTTTATGCTTCTAATTTCCTCTTCTTGAAATTTTGAATAGCTTAAAACTAAATGAGCTTGGAGTTTTGAGTGGGCTAAGTTAATGCTTTGTGAACTGTTTTATATCAACTGAATACTGCTCTAAACTTTTGCACGTCTTTGGTTTTCTGAAGTTGCCTGTAAACATTTTTGTTGCTTTGACCTCTTGAGAAAGTCTTGAAGGTATTTCTCCTGTCTATAGCTCAGAGTCCATAAACAACTGTAAACTATGCTAAGAGTCCCATTGAGTGAGTTTTCTGGGGCCTTGCATTTGTACTGATTATGTTACTATATGTATCTACCAATGGAGGTTAGATGTAGGGTATTACTCCAACTGTTATTTTCAAGAAATCTTTCCCAAAAAATGCTATCTACAGGAACTTTCCTTCTGTGCTCCTTTCCTGTCTCTCCACTATTTCCAAATGTTAAATCCTAATTCTTACTTCTGTAAACTCTTCTTATTCCTCTTTTCTCTTTGGTATTTTTATTGATGTTTTTTACCTTTTCTTAGTTTTTTTAAGATTTGTATATTTAAGTGTTATTGGGAGTCAAGGTGAGAGAAAACAAAAAATTGAAGTCTTGTTAGTATATAAGGACAGAAATGACATCTCACTAATTATAAATAATTTTGGTAATTTAAAAAGTGTTTGTTGTACTTTGCCACCGGAATATTTTATATAAAACAAAATGTATATTATTCTAAAGATCAGTATTAACCTAATCTTTTAAAAGTTAGTTTCAACATAGCTAGTCAGCTATGCGCAAAGGACAGTAGAATGCAGACTCTATACTTTGATAAGGAATTGAAAAAAATAAACACACTTGGCCTTAAAAAGTCTTGCCTTTTCTTCTGTAAAAGAAAGTGGCTTAAGAATCTCCAAGTAAAAGATGTGAATGGAATTGGCCATGCCATTCAGATGCCAAATACTGTGAGAACTGGTCTTCTTTCTACTCCCTTCTTTGTGACATCTCTTTAATTGAGTTGTGGAATCTTTATAACCCCAAGAAACAACTAAGTTTAGTTCTTTATTAATATAGCACTTGGTGCCGTAAGATCCTGAAGGACATTCTTCTGCAAGTATAAAAGGACACTACATTGACACTTGGCTTCTGTTTCCATTTAACACACAGACCTGTAAGGAGTTAATCAGAAATAATTACTTTAGGTCATGCACAGAGACAAGGAGAAAAACCGTATTTGTTACAGATTTCAAAATCAAGGTAGTGTATCTGGCCCTGGGATAAAATATGATGCATTTGCATATAATAATTCCCTCAAAATTGTTTATTAGGGTTGTAACTTCTGAGACTTAATAATATCACTTGTATTATTAAAGATTATTTTTCTCCAAAAGCTGCTGCTCTCTTCATCTTTTTTTAGAGCAAGCATTCAAGATAATTTTTTTGTTTTAATGGCAACTAGATGTCAATGTCAGCTATAAAGTTCATGCAAGTTAAAAAGTAGACATGGTATGGTTCTCAGTTTTAAAGCTTATGCAATTTTTTATGTAGAAACAATGTTTTTCTTTGTTTGTTAATGACTCTTCCACAAAATGAGTTCTTCAGGTCACCTTTTGGCTCTATTGTTTGCAAATGTGATATAATTATATATGTGTGACTATAAAAAACATTTCAAAACAACATTTTAGAGTAGTAGATATAAATACCTGATAGGTATGGGAGCTCAAGCAGATACAACATCATGAAATCTTTTTTTCTTTTACATTTCCAATCATGTAATCTTATAATAAATTTTTTTACCCTCTTTTTAAAAATTATATAACTTAGTAGAAAATACCAGCTGACTTTTCCATTTTTTTAGCTTCATTCTGGTTTAAAAAAAATTTGCTTATACTGACAGTTGCCTGCGTTTTCTATATCCCGATTTAGTTCTAAGTGATTTGCATTCTTTATACAATTTCAGTTTTGATGATCTGGACAGTGTAAAGATGTCCAAGGCTACACAGAGTCTGTAGAAGACTGTAAGGATTGTTTACTTATTTACTAAACATTTATCAGTGGGATTGAACTGATTTTTTTTTTTAATTGAAGTGCGAAGCTTGCATAAGAAGAGGAGAGAGCAAGAAAAAATGGGACTTTCTTCAGTTTAAAGAGGATTAAGAGGGAAAGATGCCATAGGGCATAAATTGCGAGAAAAATGCTCCAGTTGGACTCAACAGTTATTACTGTAAATTTTTTATAAAGCACTTTTCTTATCAGTGGAGTGTAAAAATTATGCACAAACAAGTTTACAAATTCAGAAAAATTAAGTAATTTAAATTGGAAAAAATGAGTAATTGGGTGATTGATTGTGAAAATAATGGAAAATCACAAAACCATAGAATGGGTTAGGTTGGAAGGGACCACTGGGGGTCATTTGGTCCAAATTCCCTGCTCAAGCAAGGCCACCCTAGAGCACATTGCTCAGTGTTGCAACCAGATGGTTCTTGAATATCTCCAGTAAAAATGAATACTTAATTTCTATAGTATTTATTATATATTGGCTGTGACTGGCAGTTACTGATTTAATAACAGTAAATTTTCAAGAGACTAGATTTCTCATTTGGCTTTTTTTTTTCCACCACACATCTGGGATCCCAGCATCACAAAAAAAAAAAGTGACTAGGGTGGACAACGGCTCTGAAATAGTCTGGTAACACTGTGAGTTTTGTCCAACATAAACAACTAACTTTTCACTTTCAAAGTTTGAAGTACCTCTGCAGTAAAGGCATTGAATTTTATAAAGTTGTTTAGGCAGTCTGGCCTTTCACAATACACCCAGGAAAGGAAGGATGTTGGCAGTTATCTTCAAGAGTTCACCTCTTACTTGCTTTCAAAATTCTGTTTCTCTGTTCTACATGTCAAGCAGGGCTTCTAGCCAGCAAATACTTCTGATTCAATAATTCTCTAACATGCAGTCAGTGGTCCAGCTCAATCAAGAGATGTCAGAATACAGCAGAGTAGACACAGAAGAAATGCCAAGGAGAAAGTCTTGTCATACATCATCTTTATTAAAATTAATTTAATTTAGGAGGTGTTTGGTTTGGGCTTTTTTAGGTATTATATAGTCAAAGCAGTAGTTTTTACACTGTCAAAATTATGAAGCTCTTCGTATTTCCTTCACAAAGTTCAGTAAAAATTTAGTATCTGTGCTGTCAATATTTTCATTTTCATGACATAATTGCCAAAAGCAATCAAATGTTCTGAACAGTACTTCTAATTATGAAATAACATTTCAGCTCCAAGTGAAAGAACATAATGCTCTAACAGATATGCATTTATGATCTAATAAAATTTCTACAATTAGAAACAAGCTCTTATTGCAATTAAATTCTAATTTGTAATACCATCATATCAAATTATTTCATATTTCTTTGTCTTTTCCAAGAAAGCATACAAGGATGAGAGCGATTAATTATCTTGTTTAAACAACAAAGGTCACAGAATCATAGAATGGTTTGGGTTGGAAGGGACCTTAAAGATCATTTAGCTCCACTCCTCTGCCATGAACAGGGACACCTTCTATCAGACCAGGTTTTTCAAAGCCCCATCCCACCTGGTCTTGAACCCTATGGTTCAAGGTCAGCAGATATTAAAAAGTCTCAACCAATATAATCTTAGTAGATCTTCACATTTGTAAAAATATTTATTTTATACCTAATGATATTATTAAAATATTTATTCTGTTTAACCCTTGACAAAGCAGTGAATTGATACACTGAAATGCATCCTAAATGAAAGATAATAATTGCTTCTCAGGTACTCTTTAAAGGAAACAATACACTGCAGTTAAAATCTCAGCATAGAAGCAGCCTGATAAAAAGCTGATTTGGACTGCAACATGTAAGGATCATTAGCAGAAAATCAAGATAGTACTGAGACATTTCTATTACACTATTCTTCTGATAGGTGAAGAACTAGAAGAACCAACTCTCAGTGTACGTCTGTATCTCCCTGTGTTTCCAATTATCATGGTTTAACCAAAGACAGCAGCTAAGTTCCACAGAGTTGCTATTCCACTCCTCACTCCCTGGTGGGATGGATACAAGAATAAGGAAAAGGTAAAGCCCATGTGTTAAGGTAAGGACAGTTTAATAATTTAAATAAAATAAATACAATAACAGTAATAATCACAATAGCAACAGTAACAGTAATCATAGTAGTAGGAGGAGGAGTAATGAAGAGAGAGAAATAAATCCCAAAAGAAAAAAGTTGTGCACAATGCAATGGCTCACCACCAGCTGATCAATGCCTAGTCAGTCTCTTAGCAGTGATTGGTGCCTCCCAGACAGCTCCTCCCCAGTTTATATACTGGCCAAAGTGTTGTACATTATGGAATTTCTATTCAGCCAGTTCACATCAGTTGTCCTGGCTTTGTTCCTTCATGGCTTCTTGTGCACCTGCTCACTGGCAGAACATGGGAACCTGGAAAGTCCTTGACTTACAGTAAGCACTACTTAGGGACAACAAAGTGTCACTGCATTATCAATATTATTCTCATACAAAATCTGAACCACAGCACTGTATGAGTAACTAGGAAGGAAATGGAATCCATCTTAGTCAAAGGGAGGACACTCATGCTAAAGTGCACTCTTTACAAGGTTCCTGCAGTCAGTCTGAAAATATAGATCCTCATGAGATTATGGATTGCTTTTTAAAATGCATAATGTTCTAAACAATGAAAAGCTTAGTATGGCATTAGATAGTTTACTAGTTATAATCATGCAAGCTGTTTGTAGACTATTTGTGAGACAAGCATTTGTGCTGATGATGAATGGATCAGAAACCTCGTTGCTATGTGCTACCTTAGCAGAGGTTGCATAGTAACCATAAATTTTCTCCCACTGACCATTAGAGCACATAGTTAAAGTAAAAACAAAGGCCAGTAGGGTTTGTTGCAGCTCAGTTTATAGATTTATACATCAGTTAGGGAATTCAAGATTGTTCTGAGGGCAGAGATTAAAGAGTTGATAAATCAAGCTGTTTCAAACTTGAAAGCAATCTTTTTCTAGACTGATAGTCATTAACAATACACATTACAATTTGCTACTTAATCACTAACAAGTGTTGTCAGCACAGAGACGAAGCAGTTATTACTTAGCAAAATTGTCTTAAACTAGCTGTAAATATATAGAACCATGGAAGTCATCTTTTTGTCAACACTGATGGCTGTGATTCATGTTCTTTCTTAGTCATCAAGATCAAGGTGGTAGTGCTCTTTGACAGAGAAATGGGAACATAAGCTGGGATGAATCCTTTATTACCTCCCTTTCCTATCTCATGCCAATGCTTCTGTCCCTACCCCCAAAGAGAAGGAAATTATCTCATCTTGGTATATTATTTTGAGGCTCATTACCTGCTCCTCAAGATTTGTTTTCTTAATGAGATTTTACTTCTTGCACATATTTTTATGAAATTCTTTTGTCCACTCCTAGCTTAATGTCTGTGATCATTAATAGTGCTAAGATACTATAAATATTACAAAATATTCATACACTACTGCCTGTTATGTCATGATTATATGTTGATGTCTGGATTCACAGCAATCAACTATGGAGCCTTGGCCTTGTAGAGACCTCAATAGTTAAAAGATATACAGTATTTGAGGTTGAATTAGGAGTTGCATTTTTGAGATGATAGAAGTCCAGATCCCTTACACATTTAATATTTCAGATTTCATATAAAAGCATAATGGCTATGTTTGTTCTACTGCACTACTGAATCCAAGACCCAAATTTATCAATTCCTATCCCCCAAATCAAGTAGAATTTTATTTGATTGGCTTACATAAATGATACTTGCAACTAAACTCAGTCCTGAAAAGTTTTTCATGGAAACATGCTATGGTGTGTTTTTATGTTCATAAGGGTTGGATTTAGGTAGTTATTTTATTAATGTTAGTTAGATCAAGATGGTATGTTCCTTGTATCCCCCCATTTCTTTCCCTCACAAATGGTTCGATCCAAGTTGTTTACCCTAAAATTTCCTGCCACTTGGCTCCCCAGTTAACTGTCAATCTCTTCACCCCTCCCTGCTCTTTCCTTGTTTGGTTCTGCCACTCAGAGTTTGTTAACACCCCTCTGGTTGTCAATCCTGTAACTACCCCCAATTTCTTCCAGAAGTTTCTGTGTCAATCACCCCAGTTTGGCTTGTCCATTTGTTCCCTGATTTTGTACCCACCCCTGTCATTGGTTGTTATGATTTATGTAATCCCTTCATAGTTTGCCTCTATTGGACGAGACAGGTTTACACCCCTGTCTGCCCACTCCCTATTTAAGTTGCTGTAACCCTTGATTTGGGAGACACTCGTCCCTGCTCTCGCCCCGAGAAGACCTTTGTTCCTGCACTGTCTTGGGGAATAAAGACTCTTTGGGCACGCAAACGACTGTCCGTTCCCTTATCTCTTTGTCTCCTCCCAGCATGTTTCAGCTATCTACGCTGCGTGACACACGCCGCAGCACTTAGCACTACCAGGGAGGCTGGAGCCATTCCCCTGTAGTGCCCACTCTTGTGGTGGCCACCCGGCCTTATACAAGCAGTGCTAGCTAGCGCATTCCATCCGCTCGTGGCCGTGGCAGGTAGCCACCGCAGAAACAGTTAGTTCAAAACAGAACTAGGGATTAAGCTACCATTTAATCTGCAGATAATCAGGATTGTTGGTCTCATTTTCATAGTGGTAAACACATACTTGCCAGCTCCTATGCTGGGCTTTGTGAAAAGTTCAGAGTAACCTAGTGCAGGGAAGATAAATGCTTATCCACCAATTCCATATGTTCTTTGAAGGCAGCAAGTTTCCACAGCCAGAACTACTTAGTTTTACATTGTACTGGAGGTACTATTTTCACTATTGCTTTATTTGTAGCAGAAAACCCATACTCAGTTATAGCAACTACCACTGTAGCACCCCCTCCCTTTTCTTCTGCTTTTTTTTCTTTTTTTTTCTGCATACCATTTGCTTTCCTTGGAAGAAACTCCTCTTTGTAAATGAAATTACTATTATTATTCAATGTTTTCTGAGACCAATGCATCAGCAAGTGTATGCTTTTCAGTGTCATTTCCCTTTGGCTGCTTAGTTAAATGCTAAGGACTCCACTGAGGCTTCTCTGTGTCCGCCTTCTTCCCAGCACAGGTTGGTAATTTTTTGCCACATTTATTGATAACCGTTTGACTTTATTGAGAAGTATCTGCCATTCACAGAATGCTCCTTTGAAGTTCTGCTGCTCTAATATGTTTTAGGCCCAGATGAGATAAATTGTGAGCAAGAACAAAATGAGAAAAAGAAGAATCCAGTTTATTAGGAGCTCACATTGCGGTTACTATCTAGTACTCTATGGAATGCAAAGGGGAAACTATTTCTGCTAGGTATGAATTGTATGTTTGTGAGGATTATGGGTCAAAATAACTGGCTTTTCTCTTTTTGCTTAGCACGAATGTGATAGCTATATTAATTCACTTAATTCAATATAAATTATCTAATTAAAAATATAATTTGTAAGCTAAACTAAAAAAGTTCCAGAGGGACCTTGAAAGGTTTGAGAGTTGGCCTGTGTGAACCTCATGAATTTCAACAAGGCCAAATGCAAAGTACTGTGCCTGGGTTGGGGCAATCCCAAGCACAAATACAGACTGGGCAGAGACTTGATTGAGAACAGCCCTGGGGAGGATGACTTGAAGGCATTAATGGATAAGAACCTGAACATGCCTCAAAAAATGCGTGCATGCAGCCCAGTGAGCCAACCACATCCTGGGCTGCATCAAAAGGTGTGACCAGCAGGCAAAGAAGATGATTCTCCCTCTCCAATCTGGTTTTGTAATACCCTGCTTGAAGCATCACGTCCAGATCTGGGGACTCCAGCAAGAAAGATGTGGATCTCTTAGAATGAGCTCACGGGAGAGTCATTAAGTTGATCATAGGGCTGGAACATCTCTCCCCTTAGGAAAGGCTGAGAGAGTTGGGGGTTATTTAGGCTGGAGAAGAAAAGGCTTTAAAGTGACCTTATAGCAGCCTTCCAGTACCTAATGTAGCCTACAAGAAGTCTGGAGTTTTTAAAGTGCATGTGATGTCAAGACAAGGGGGATGTTTTCAAACTGGATAGGTTTAGATTAGATATCAGGAAGATATTCTTTACTGTGCAGATGGTGAGACACTGGAACAGATTGCCCGAAGAGGTTGTGGATGCCCCAAGCCTGGAACTGTTCAAAGCCAGAGTGGGGTAATGTCTTGAGCTACCTGGTCTACTGGGAGGTCTCCCTTCCTATGGCAAAATGAGTTGATCTTTGTGGTCCATTGCCACTCCTTACCATTCTATGATGTTATGATTCTATAGAATTCTCACTTAAAATGTGTCTAGGACATGGAGGGTTGTGAAAGGAGGGGTGGACTGAAGCCACATACCTTATGGTCTACTTCAAACCATTTCCCAATGCCTGCAATTAGTTGTATTGTTGCCTTTTGCCCAACCTGGAAATAAAACTCAATATAATTCTTTTAAGGAGGTAATATAAAAGAGGATATTTAATTAAGGCCTTCAGGAGCAGCTATGGAAAGATATCCACTAAAGCCCACCCCTACAGGGACAGGTACACATTTATAGGTTTTAGGAAATTAGCATAATTGATAAAAACCACCAATTAGGAGGACAAGTGGTGATGCAATTCCTTCCCAGGTCAGGCCCTTTCTCTGGAGCCCCCCTTCAGCACCAACTGTACTTGGTCCATAAGAACGTATCTTGAAGAGTTGTTCTTGGCCTGGGTTCCCAGTAAGAACCACGATAGCCTAGGGGCTTTGTACCTCCTAGGGCTTGGAGATCTGGAATTTTTGTCTTTCTGCCTAGAGAAAGGCCATGGAAACGTACTGGGAAAACTAGCTACCAATACAATAAGTGACAGAGTACAAAGTTACAAATATATGTGTGAAGAATACAGAGAACATATAAAGGAAAAAGGCAAAACCCAAACAGCATCACTATGGCAAAGCTGCATCCAGGTAAATATTTTAGGCAAGATTTGACCTCTGGTGGGTTGTGTTTTCCACAAAGGAAATCCAGGCAGCCAGAGAGGTGATCTAGTCAGAGCAATGAACTATGTCATGTGACAAAATGTCACCTGCCCTGCCCCGTCCACTTCTTTTGGGGGTACATTAGGCAAGGACAGCAGGTGTGCCCTGTGACACAAGGGGCTGTGATTTGCCCCCCTCCCCCATCCCCCCCCCAGGGTCTATCAGGCTGTGCCCACTACTGTCTGTTTACTGTTTTGACTTCTTACTACACATTCTACATATTGTCATTTGCTTCCATCACTTTAAAATCATATAAAACTTCTGAGTGTGACCTTTCTTCTCTGGAGTAGCTGTGAAGTCTCATTTCATGTGTCTGTAATCCAGTTGTTTATTGCTTTTTGCAGAGAAATTTTAATTGAAGAAAGCTGCAGTGAGAACTCATACTACTTTGAAGTTTTGCTTTAGTAAGATACACATCCCTGATTTATTAGCACAATTTACAATTATATTGTAAGTAATTAAAGTAAAAACTCACTTGTCAAAATAAATGAGCACAGTATATTTTGTGTGGAGGCAACCTTGATGGCTAATTGGATTTGCGCCCTTAGTCATTTGCAAAAAAAAAGTCAGCAATGAGTCTTGTATTACTATGAATTATTTTTTTTCTTCTGCACTGCTTTGCTAAGTGTAGTCAGTGTTTCATTTTATTATATATGCCTTTCAACTTGCAATTAACAAGTTCCAATTCCACACATTTTTTAATGAAACATTATGAAAATCTGAAATGTATTTTGAAAACATCTCTTGATTACTTTGCTTTGGATTTACATAGCACCAGCTTGTAGGAGAATATAAAAATCCAGCCTCATTACCCTCAGGCACAAAAATATTCAGTGTATAAAGAGAGAGTAGAGAGTGTCATTTTATCTTGACCCTAGTGAGCCTTTTTCCCCTGTTTCTTATATTTAAGTTGATACATTACAGTCTGAATAGGCAGACAACTAGACAGGTAAAAACCTGCTGTGGGTAATGGGTCATGCTCTGCCTGGAGGCTGGTGTCAAGAAGAGAACTGCAGGGGTCTGTACTGGGACATGTCCTGTTTAACATCTTCACCAGTGATCTGGAGGAGGTGACACAACTGTCATTGAGTTCATTGGTGGCACCAAAGTGTGAGGCATGCAGCAGCAATGTTGGAGCAAAGGGAGCAATTCAAAGTGACTTTAAAAGGCTAGAGGAATGGGTCAGTGGGAATCTCATGAAATTCAAGAAGGACAACTACAAAGTTCTGCCCCTGGGAAAGAAGCAACAAACTGAGAGGTGACCTCATTGCTTTCCATAGATTCCAGAGGAGGTGAAGTGATAAGGGAGATGCTGATCCCTATCACCGGGATCCAGTGATAGGATGTGTGGGAATGGCTCAAAGCTGCAACAGGGAAGGTTGAGACAATATAAGATAACATTTCTTTACTGAAACAATAGCTAACATTGGAACATGCTTCCTAGAAGAGGTGGTTGATGTTCCATGCCTAATTGTGTTTAAGAAGCATTTGGATAATGCCCTTAATAATACAATTTAACTTTTGGTCGTCCCTGTAGTGCTCAGTTGGAATAGATCAGTGTAGGTTATTTCCAGCTTGAACCATTCTGTTCTAATGAAGGGTAAGGACAGACAAGTTGGGGCTCTGGAGCAGCAAACTGGATGTGAGCCAGTTGCAGAGATGACTGACTGTATCTGGGGCTGCATGATGAAAAGTACAAGTGCAAGAGATTATTCCCCTTACTTTCACTTGAAACTTCATAAGCCTTGCATGGATCCATTTCTCAAGTGTGTCTCAAAGTTCCTTTTGGTGTCACCCCTTTTCTCAAGCACATAAAGGGCACCATTCAGCTTGGTGACATCTACACTATCTATTCCTCTGTAACTGAAGTTTTGGTATCAGTCTTGGTGCTATTCATGTAGTGTAGTTGTATCTCCTGAGTTTTGCAAAGCTTTCTTTAGATTTAAATAACACAAATTGCTTTTATTGATTATAATTTCACAGAACCAGAGACTTTTCACAGATTCTGGGATTCTGCTAAAATTTTCAGAATTATTATTCTTCTTCTTAATCAATAATACATTCCATAAATAAAAACAGCCAATCTACAGAATGCCATATGCATGATTGCTGTATTTTTGCCATCCTGCTTTGTGCTCCTTATTTTTTCTCTTGTTTTACAATCAGTGACAATACTTCCATATCTTTCTACATAGTTTCCTTGTTTCTTAAAACAAACAAACAAAAAAACAATCCCCACCCAAAACCCAACACAACCCTAAAAAAGACCCGTTAATGGGGTCAGGTGCCTGAGACCTTCAAGGCCAGTTGGAAGAGAAACAGCAGTTCAGTTAGCCCAATATTTTATCTACAGGAATAGCAATGGGACAGGCCATGAAAAGAAGGCAGAAGAGCTGGGCTGTTTCCTTCAGACCCTTGCCATCTCCCCAAATCTACTGTACTAGTTTTACTAGGGTTCTAAGATGGTGCATCCCTCTCTGTTATTTGCTGATATCCTGTTTTTAATTAATCTGTTTAATACCATTTCAAATCTACTGGCATTCTCAGCAGTCTCTCAGCAGTCTCTCAGAAATTCATTGCCTGTATTGCAAAGAGATATTTTCTGTTATATATTTAAAATGTAGTGTTAATTTATTTGCCACATTCCTGAATTTTTAAAGCTTAAGTAACTTCCTTGTCTGTCTCTTCTCTAAAGTGTATCCTAAGTGTTTTCATATTTCATTCTCAAAGCCAATGCTTCATCTCCTATATAATTCTGGTTTTTATTCTCTGCACCTTTTCTTATTCTACTGTATCCTCCCTCAGGCTCAAAGTGCAGAACTGTGCAAGTTTTAAGATGTTAACAAACCAAGGATTTATATGGCAGCAAGATGATGACCTCTATTGTATTCACATTGCCTTTCCTGATGATCCAAAACATTTTGTCAGCTTCATTTATGGCAGATGTTTCACATTGAGCCACTGATTTCAGGGGGCTGACAACAACTCTAAGCTCCACTTATAAGTGCTAGCATTCTTACCACTTATGTGTGTGTGTGTATACATATATATATAAAATATTTATTGTCTAAAACTTTATCTTGAGGTCTTTTATAACTTCCCAGGCATATCCAGTTATGCTGATCTGAAAAAGTTTTTGAGTGAAAAAAAACCCTAACAAATTTATCTTTTTTTTTTTTTTCTTTAACTAAGATTTAAAGTACACTTTTGAATATTTTCAGAAGTTTTGATTTTGGTTTTTTCTGGTGCTAAAGAGAATTATCCACTTTTATTAAACCATTTCACAGTTAGTGTCCAGGAAGCCTTGTTACATTCCCAAATAGTTGCTCCAAAAGTAGGCTTTTTTCCTAGGAAATGTACTAAACCAGTCACTTTGCTTTTACATCTGTATGCCTAAGAAACCTGTGGTCTGTGGTTATTTACTATCTTTTTGTACTTCATGGTTCATGACCTGGAAAATAATTCTCAGTTATGAAATCTGACTTTGAGTTCAAGCAGTTGCTATGCAAGAGATACTGCTGAGAAAGAATATTGAATCTTGCTACTTCTGTAGATTGTAATTTAACCTGGAACTCTGCCAAGATAAAAGAAAAAAATCAAAAGTTACTCACTTGAATCTAATGAGACTGCTAGCCATACTTGTCTTTGCAATTATTTTTTCCTTTTTTATCCAATAAACAGGTTATGTAGTGCAACATCATTTTATGCATTATGCCTTTTGTTCTATTACTAAAGTTTCAAATGTTTTTTCATCTTTCCTCATTTCTGTATATACCTATGTAAACACTTGTACATTTCTATTTCTTGACTTTTAATATGCAAACATGGTTTTAGCAGCGCTTTTTCTGTACATGTCTTATTTGCTTATTTGTTCATCTCATGTGATTTTTTTCTTTTCAGATTTAAATGTGCAGTACTGGTAAACTTCTTCATATATCTCATATACCTATTACTGTATCCTCAACTTGCAAGAAAGAAGTTTTCTTTGTTAACTAGCAATTTTGGTAGTATGCACTATAGAGGTTTATATTCTGTGTTTCTCTGCAAAGTTATCATACCTATGCAGTTTTTGTAGCCTTCTGGCAGAGTAACTTCAGGAAATCTAGGGATAGCGAGAGTACTGTTCCTCCTGCTATCGAATCAAGAAGGTGCCGCACAGAGCACCTAAGTACAATAAATAGAAGTAGCCTGGATGAAAATAGTGACCAGTTCTGTAGGTGGCTGTGTATTTCAGCAGATAAGATGAGCAATGAAAGACTTGGTGCCCCTGATACCAAATGGCAACAATTTCCTCTTGTCCATATTGTTAACACTCAGCTCCCTCTGCAGACAGATTTTGAAAGGAGGCAGCTGAAGCAGCCCAAAAGAGAAATGGGGGAAGGGCTAAATATCAAGTCTGTCCAAGACCAGTTCATGGGACAGTCTTGTTTATGCTGTCATTTTTCAAGTTTAAATACTAGTATATTCTTGGATATAGGCATTCTCTGAGGTAGCACTCACACTGAGTCCCAAAGGCATGGGACTGTTCCAGAAGGCAGCATGAACGTAACCCCAGAGAAGGAGAGAAAAGGAGCGTGTTCATATGGGTGCAAGCTGTACTGTGCTGCCCCTTCTCTGGGCTAAAGATTAGACCATGAAGTATTTTATTTAATGGTGCCCATATGAAGTTATTACCTATATTTGTGACAGGAAAAATTCACATATCAGAAAAAATTTCCATGTTCTGGAATCTAATATGACTGAGAAAAAGTCAAGAAACCTTGTACAGCTACTTTTCCTAGTTTGGTGATATTCTAGTAACAATTTCAGGAGAATAAAAATAATAATTTAAGAAAAATACAGAATTTTTATGAGAGAATCTTTGCCTACTTTTTCTAATTACCACCTGTAAGTAAAATGAGGAATATTTTTTCTTCACCTTTAATTTGGTATGTGTCAACATATTCTTAATCTTGTTATATACCGAGGTAAACTTAAGCCACCTATGTTCATGTCTTTAACCAATTCACAGTTGAAATAATTTCTTGAGGAAATCCAAGTCTGTTTTTATCTTTTGATATGACATTGATACTGAAGTGCTTACCATGTTAGGTTTTATTGTTGAGTTGACATATGAAAAATTGCATGGGAACTTTGCCATCTTATTTTCTATTTTTAAATCTTTGCATGTGAAAGATAGAACGAAAGGGAAAAAAGTTTATTAAACTGCTGGTTTAAAAACTCTGTTCCTTATACCATCCCACATATCATAGTCAAATTTGAATATTAATTTTTACAACACATTTTTCCAGTTCCAGGGTAAGGCATACATCCTCTAATATTGTAAAAGATTTTTCTTGGCAAAAGAAAGAACATATGAATTCAAACTTCAATTTTAGCATGACCTACCTTTTTTTTGCATTCATTTGTTCTACTATTCTCTGTGTTAGTATTTTAGTTATCAATGCTATTTTCCTTTTATCTTAGATTTTAGACAGATTTTAGTTTATTGCTTTACTTCTTTAGCCTCAGTCTAAAGCTCTTCTTCTTTTAAAATCTATTTGAACTTGTGGACACATCTCCCTTTCCCCTGCCTTTCTTATACCTTAATGGAAAGTTTACTTTATCCCTTTTTTATCCTTTATCCTTTTGCTATATAAGGATAGATTGCTTGTTTTTTTATTTCCTTCTCCTATCTTCTAAAAGGGTCAGTAAATGTATCTTCTATTGAGTCTCTTGCCTGATCAAAGGCTTCAGAAATGATAATGCTAATCTGCTCCTCAAGTAATCTCTCCCTTAGCAAAAGAGGGGTTATACTTGTGTAATTAACTGCTGGATAAATGAACTTTTTGAGTGCTGCGTCTTGTTTAAGAGTTTTCTTTCAGCCTCAGAGACATTAGAAGATTCTGTTGTTTATTTTTCCTAGCTATTACAATTAGTGCATCTCTTTTTACATGTATCCAATTAGTGAGTTCTGTTGATGACATGAAATTCTTGACAAATTTTTATGCCTGTTATGACTGGGGTTTTTTGCCTTTATTCTTGTGGTATTTTTGTAAACTCTATGCTTTTCATTTTCTTATTTCACTATGAAATTTCTTCACAAACTCCCTGACTTTTTCATTACTTTTAGTCCCAAGTTTCATCTACGTTGCCTCTATTATCTATGAAGAATTTCATCTAGTCTTTGCATATGCACTTCTATCCCAGTGTCTCACTTATTTATGTCCAACTTTAAAAGGGAGTATATGCCCTTTTTTTTTTTTACACCTATTGCTGCATTTTATACTGATGTTTATCTTCTAAGGTCTAAGTATATAGTTTTACTCCTATTGTTTTCACATTAAATATATCTCTAAAAATAAATTAAACATATAACTTGATAGATGACACAGAACAGCCCAAAGCTGTAGTAATACAAACACATTTATTCTCTAAATCAGGTGGGCAAATTTAAACTGTCTTCTGGCAATGATGCCTGGCTACGATCATAATTCATGGACCATGCCTAGGAATTTTTGGAGAAACTGATTGTCATCAAAGGCCAAAAGCATACTTGGAGCCATTTTAACAACTAGCAGTGGAGCTGAATCTCTTCCAGTGCCTGGTAATATTTTTTATGGTGTGGGTTTCTGACATCTTGTAGTTGTGGGTTTGCTTGGGTTTTTTTGGGTTTTTTTGTTTCATTTTGTTTTGAGCTGTGGGTTTATTGTGGATTTAGTGGTTTTTTTTTTAATTGTTATTAATAAGATAGGTTAAGAAATAGCTGCTTTCTTGGTAGTACCAGTAAATGTAGCTCCACCATTTGCTTGATTGACTAGTCCATGAAGTGTCAATTTTAGTTATGAACTGCTTGTTTAATCTGCACACTGTTTGACCTAAATATTGGTAATTTTAGTTCTCTTTTGTGTCCAGAACTGCAATATGCTGTTCATCTTTCATCATATGAATGTGTTAATTTCCTTCTTTATGCTTTCCAAGTTCTGCTTTCATCTTCCTTACCTATAGGTGGCTAAATGAAATCAAATCTTAATTAAGAGTCTGAAATCCCATAATATCCTATTGATATTACACTCTGGAGGATGATGCTGTAGCAGTGGTTAAGGCTAAGAAATTGAGAGGATTATAGATAAAATTCCTATCATGTACAATAGAAATTTGAATTTTAAGTAAATGTTAAGAATAAACTTGTCTTCAAGATTTTACTTGTAAATCTATTGAAACTCCTGTACAGATCCATACACAATGAGGGGAAAAAAAGAATCTGACATTTTCTGAGTGTAGGCTCTATAACAGACCTGTGACATAAGATTTTTTTTCTTCAAGAGCTACTCCATTTGACAGCATCACCTATTCTGCTTTAAGCCAGCCTCTGTGGGGTACATTGCCATCAAAGCAAAAAATCAGATCCATTACTATCCTTCTCAATCCACTAGATTATTCTCATTGCTATCAGTTGTCTCACATCTTTAAGAAATTATGTAAATTGTTGTCTTTATCTTAAAAAATAGCAAGTCTGATGTCTTTACATGACTCTGCTAGGAAGAAGGAATGGACCATTTTCTCACATCTGCTCATATGCTGTAAAACTTAAAAAGAATAAGGCAGTTCAAATAAGAGAGGAGTGAGTGCAGGAGTTTCATGGTGATGTTTGGCAAACTCCTCTGCCCAGAATTTTTCTGGATTCTATACTAAGCACTTGGTTTTCTTAGAAGAACAGAAAGAAAACATATGACTAGGGAGTTGGGTTGTTTTCATCTACTTGATATTCACATAATTTAAAAGAAGCAAGGTACAACTAATCAAATCAAATCATCTGTTACAGATAATATCCTTGGGAATTCATCAATCAAGACCACTTTTAAATTACTGCTGAAATTATCAGTGCTAGTAATTTCATTATGCATACCTAATCAATGCTTCATAGAAAGTGTATAAGAATGCTAAGAGAATTCTTAGGTGCAGAAGATAATATCTTGCTGGTAAGAGCATATGCTATGAAAAGTAGAATTTGTTTAACATTTCAGTATTTCTATATAGTCTACTGAAACATAAGACACAGCAAAGAAGGAACTGGAAGATGCATACAGAAAAACTTAAAGTTTTTGTGAAATTAAATAAGTTTTGCTACTATTGCATATGTATATATATATATATATATATATATATATATGCACATATACATAGTTTGTACCACATAAATATTCATATGACTTATTTGATGAGTAGAAAAGTCTGCCAACTGTATTCCAGCCACACTGCTTTCTGGCCGACTGCTTAAAGTAATAACTTAACAGACCATCTGTAGAGTGTGTGCACCATGTCCATCACCCATGCTTAGAAAATGTTAAGTTAACTAAAAAATAATAACTGAAACTCAGTTTGCATCCCTGAAAGGGATACATATCTCCTTGTTGGGTGTCATATTTTTTGGTGTATCCAAAAAATATCAGAGAACAACTCCAAAATTAAATGAAAAAAAAATTAGGACTTCTTATTGCATTTTTTTATTTTATGATTAAAAAACCAGTCATATCATAGTAACAGTGGATGAAATGTGGTTCAAAGGAAAAAAAAATTCTGAAATCCTTTCTCTGCTAGACGTGAAGCTTTGTAACTGCACTTGCTATAACAAAGGATTACAACCAGTAACAATAGCTTTGCTGTGTTGTTCTTCTGTGAGTACGAAAGTGTCAGAAAGCTTGAAAGAGTGAAAAGCTTGAAAGTCTTGACATTTTAGTAATTAAAAAAAAAATTCTGGCAGCAACCAGTAAATCTTTGTGTTATGGTTGGTTTGTGCTTGCTGCTAAACACAGTATATCAAGGGGTACAAGGGCACTGTAAATTACATGGAGGAGAGCACAAACTTTCAATCACAGTACCCAGCTACATTTTAAGTATTGTAACTTGCTCTGAAAGACAAAAGTGTGACATCTTAAGGGGATGGTACTCTTTCAAGTGCTATGAAAGTGGAATAAACAAGAAGGAACAACAGAAAAAGAGGTGCTTCCTACCTACTGCCTTACTGCTGTTGACAGACTTTCTACACAGAACTTTGGAAATCAAACAAGAATGTTTTGAATCTCGGTTTGGGGTTTATGTTAGGGGTTCTGATCTGTTAGCTAGCCGTGTTCTGTGTACTCCCATGCACCCTGCAGCTGTTCACTCCGGGTCCCTGACTGTTGGAGCTTCCGCTGTTACTCCTGTGACCACTCCCCATCCTGCCCGGAGGATTCGGTGCCCGTCACTCTGATCTCCCAATCCCCGTCTGCCCCAGAGCCCGGGGCCCACCCTGGTCGCGTCCCCGTTGGGTGCTGTGGTCCACGTCATCGCCACGGCGCCTGCCCCCATTGGGTGGGAGGGCCCCTGCTCTCCTTGCCCCACCCCTGATATAATCCCGTGCCTCGGAGTGCTCACAGCTGTTTTTCTCATGCGCCAGCTGAGAGTGGGTTGCAGCGCCTCTGCGCAGCTCCCCGCCACAATAAAGGACTTCCAGCCTTCCACGCGTGGGGAGTCCAGACATTCCTTCACTCTTTACTGGTGTCTCTCGCTCGCGGTGGCAAGAATCCGTGGCCAACCCCACCCGGACAGCGGCACAGAGCTGTGTTCGGAAACACACGGTGATCCCGGATCCCGGAGAGAGCGGTACCGCTCTAGGTGCCAGAGCTGCCTGGGGACCAGGAAAATACAGAGACGCCGCGAGAATGAGTTTGGAAATGAAAGAAGTTGCATTTTAATACTATGGACAATTACATTCTGACAAAAAAGGAATGTCATCACAAGCCTCCAGCTGGGTAATAATTAGCATTGACTCTATTATTCACAGAAGGCTGATCAATCTCTTTATTATACTATACTTATTAAGAAACGCATTGCTTTTACAGACAGTTACAATACAGGTGGATGTAATTGGTCCTCCAGTCCAAACACCATGACCGAAGACCATTGGCTAATTAAGAAACCACCCTTTGGTAAACAAATCTCCATAACACATTCTACATGTTCACAACAACAGGTGCAGCAAGTGGAAATAAGAATTATTTGTCATTCTATTCTGTGACCTTCTCACAGCCTTTCCCAGGACGACGCCTGGGAAAGTTATGTGCTGCTCTCTGTGGCCAGAGAGCTGCTGCCACAAAGGAAGGAAACTATTTTTATGTATTTATACACATCTAAATGTGTATGTGAATATTTGCGAACATAATATGAATACATACTATATATTAAATTTATTTTTTGATTTACTACTCTGTAGGCCTTTTGTAGAAGCTGCAATAGTGGTATATATTGTGGAACAATGATTTTAAGTAATAATAAATAATACCTCTATATCAAATATACTTTAAGAAGTAAATGATGTATAACTGACTCATCAGATTTGAGTTAAATGTCACCAGTTTAAGTAAAAATCCGGAATAACAGTGCCCAAAGTTTCCACTCAGATCTGTAGAGAATTGTGCCTGGCTCTCAGCGGCCACGGGATGGAGGCTCACCGACTTAACTGTCCCACCTGTGGCCGCAGGGCAGACACGCGAATGGCCGCCCCTGAGTCTCTGCCGAGACTGTTGCGGGTGGCGGTGATTGCTGTGGCGCGGGTAGTGCAGCAGAGGCACAGGGCACGAGAAAATCAAGGCAGGGGAATAAGGGAGGGACACTTCTCTGAGTCTCCAAACATTTAATGTCGAAGTCGGGGCAGAGCACATGAAGCAAATATGAACCTGAAGGGGCTACTTTTATAGGGATGGGGGGAACACGGAGAGGACACATCCTTTGACCAATAGGAGGGCATTAGGGGAGGGGTGCAGGGTAAGGGCTCCCCAATAGAAGCCAACACAGGGAGGGAGCAAACCTTACAATCCAATTCTGCTTTGAGGAAGGGATGAGGGACAGGGAAATCTCCAGAACCAAAAGAGTGTGCTATCTTTGACAGACAGGAGTGAGACAAGGGAACAAGGGAGGTATACAGGTGGATTGACATGTGGATTGACATACATTTTGGCGGGGAAAACTGTGGTAAACAACTCGGGACTGAACCATTAGGGAAGCCAAATGGGGTACATAGAATGAATCATTACAAATTTATAACAAGGAATATTAAACCCTACTACAGAAGAACAAACTGTAAATTAACAGACTACCACAGAGAAGTTCAATCTAGATTATTAGTAGGGAAGAAACTACACAATAAAAAAAGTGGTCTTGAAAATGGACCTATTGTCTGACGACTCTCAACTAACCATCTGAAGTTTTAATGGTGGTTACACGAGAACAAGAGCGATTGTTCAAATTCTTTCCTCAATACCTTTAGATGGGGAAGGATTTTGCTTTGAAATCCCTTCAAAATCTTACAGCATACCCCAATATATATTCGATATAGGGAGCTAGAAAAAAATCACTATTAGGAATAGATATTAAATACTGACAATATATTATTATTGCTCATTTGTACACACTTGTAAGCTATTAAATTTGATGCCAAATCACAAATATCATTCCAGCCATAAAGGACTCCAGAAAAAAAACTGTGCCCGTAGTCTTCACAGATCTACACACCCCAGCAAACATAAGAACTTGAATCTGTGACAAACTGACTGGATGAGAGGAAAAGTCACCATGGTGCACAACCCAGAACAAATTAAAAAAAACCCCGTAAATATCTAAAGCAGCAAGTATTGCAATGTCATGGAAAGCTTCTTATACAAAGTAAATTACCCAAAGAAATTTCAAAAAATGACAAAAATGCAACAAAAATAAAATAACCACCAAGACCTTTAAGGTTCATTTTGTATACTGGCCTATATCTTACAATTTTTGCAAGTACTGCACTGTCCAAAGAAATGTCTTGGAACACTGGCTTGCTAAGCTATGGGGAAAAAGAAAGAATGTAGCTGTTGATCAAGTTTTTTATTAACATGAAACTTTATTATAATCACAGATGACTTATCAATTCTTAGAATTTGGCAGGGTGTACTTAAAAAATAAGCACAGGATTTGCCCAACTCACTGGTCTGTCGTATCCGATTTATTGCCTCCGGCAACTGAAAGTTCTTAATTCCTCAAAATAAGAATAAAAAATCAATTAGTATGATGCACCTACACAAATCAGCAACATTTTCCCCACTATTGTCCCCTTGGATGAGTGGTTTTATATAAGGAATGGGAATTTATTACTGCGTTTGAACATGCTGTTACTATCAGCTGCCAAAATATCAGCAGATTACAGGTCCTTCTTTTGTGTCCCCTGGGAGGCCAGCAGTAAAGTGGGGATAATCTAGCTCTGCGTATGAAACATGCATGAAATATTTGTAAAGATCTAGGTTTGTCCTGTTGGCTGCATTTTTAAAGTAGCAAGTTGGTTGTAGCAGATATATGTAGATCAGTGCATTAGCTGATTTCTGCTAACTGTTCAGGAGTGCGGCTTCTGTGATTGCAGGCAGAAGTGGTGGCTGCAGTCACTTTATTCTTTCTCCCCACATGGTTCTTACAAGACTAATTCCTCACCATCATGAGGATGATGCTTGGATCCAGTACATTTCTCAGATTAACAGCATTGAAGCAGAAAGAAACATTACATACCACAGAAAACCTGAGATGTAGCATTAAAATGAATTTTAGGATTTCAAATAACAGTTGTTAAAGCTGCAGCAATTTTGGAATGTATGACTGATGATAACTACATCACTTGCAGTCATTTTGGTAATAAGTGATAGTTTCCTGCATTGTGAATATAAACTGCAGAAAATCATGTTATCCTGTGAACCAACAAAATATGATTCCTGTAGCAGCTGCTGTTTACTGAG
Organism: Anomalospiza imberbis; assembly: GCF_031753505.1. Classification (NCBI taxonomy): domain Eukaryota; kingdom Metazoa; phylum Chordata; class Aves; order Passeriformes; family Viduidae; genus Anomalospiza; species Anomalospiza imberbis. Next base: position 100,572,947 of record NC_089682.1, on the reverse strand, counting down.
AAAAAATAGAGTATGCCATTAATTTAATTATGCTTTGGTGAGAATCACAGCCATCCACATATTTTGCTGGCAAGAGGGCAGCAATTGCAGAGGGCCAGTACTCCTTTGAATGCATCTAAAATGAGTTTTAGAGTTGTTGAGTGGTACTATTTGTTAAAATCATAAAAGGAACTATTTCTAGTGTGCACAAAAATTTCAAATTATACCATGATTTTTTGAGGATTACAAATTAAATATTTCACAGGACTACTCATTTTTAAGTTGTTAATGAATTCAGAGAGCTGGTGCCAGCAGCAGGTGCAGAGAGCCATATCCCTGCCACGCACAACCCCTGTTACCCACCCAGCCTCTCCCCTCACCTCACCAGCTGGAATCCCATGCCCTCAGGAGCAAAGAAACAACCCTCCTGCTTCAGAGCAGGGGCTCCAGGCTCTGCGCAGGCTGGTCCAGTGTCCTAGACGGTGGCACAGCTGCCAGTATCAAGCCAGTTCCCAGAGATGGCAGCTGGCCAGGAGCTGGCGTGGCATCCTGAGGGAGTGACCTAGAGTCTCTTCGTCATGCACAGATTATTAAAAGCTGCTGATTTTCCTGCTGTACTCGCCTGTGCCTGGTCCATCTCGGGAGAAGTTGGGTGCAGGCAAGGCACCAGAGATTTGAAGCTTGCTGACTGTGTGGTTACTGTCCACCAACTACTATTTCACCCATGAGACCCTCTCTGGGAACAAGCCACAAATTACAGAGTGCACGTCTCCAATTTGGCTCCCTAAGTATCTGTACTAAAAATTTTCACACCGGTGTTTTAGGAATCTCCTGGATCTGTTTGTACCAAATGTGTAGTTAACACCTGTCAAGTTGAATTTTCCCACAAGGAAAAAGGTGGATTACTCAGAGGTGTCCCTTCATTCCTTAAAGAATAATTTGTTGTCATCCTGCCTGGTGGCCAATAGCAAACACCCATGATGACACTCACTTCACTGGTTTGTCCCTCTCTCCTTGCCCAGAGGCTCCCATCTGTGACATCACCAGCTGCAGCTCTGGACATTCCAGACCTTCCATTACACTCAACACTCACAGCAGTGTCCTGCACACACACACACTGCCCTGAAAGCTCACACACCTTGACAGCAAAGTGCACACTTGCAGCAGTGCCTCTCACACCCTCCCAGTGGGGCACTGTGCACTCACATGCTGCAGCTCTGCAGCTCTGCAGCTCTGCAGCTCTGCAGCTCGGCAGCTCTGCAGCTCTGCTCATGGCAGTGTCGTGTACACTCGCACACTGCAATGGGGCCACAAATATTTGCATGCTCCCAGCTGTGCCCTGCTTGTACACCACTGATCCCTGACGTTACTGAATTGCTCTTTTCTGCCTGGGTTTTTTTTGCTTGTTTCTTTCTTCAGGGTTGGTTGGTTTGGTTGATTTGGATGGTGGTTTTCAAGGAGTTTTTTGGGGGGACTGGACCTTCAGGATTTTTCAAACATTTCATATCAGTGTTTTCCCTCTGGAAATTTTGATCTGTTTAAGGCATGTCTCAAAAGTATTACCTCTCTCTACAATCCCTTTTTCACTTTCTCAGCTGACTCTGGTCTACCGGATCTTTCATAATTTATCTAAGTTTCCTTTCTTCCCCTCCCCTTCCCTCCCCTTCCCTCCCCTTCCATCCCCTTCTATTCTCTCCCCTCCCCTCCCCTTGGAGAGCTTCAGAAAACCTCCTATGGAGAATCTTTATAGAAAATAAGTACGTACTGTCAGTCTAATCACACTGATTGCAACAAATTACCATTCCCCCCCCCCAGTTTCACATAACTCAGAACTGGGATGCAGTCCATGATTTCTGTGCTTGTAAAGCAGAAGTATCTAATTAAAAACTGATAGAAGGTAGCTTCCAGTTAAACAGAATTAGCCTGCTAGTGCAGAAAATTAAGTTATATTTTCCAAGATGTTTGATTAACCCCTAAGTTCTTGGGGGGGGGGGGAATGAGGGTTTATATGATGACTGGTTTTAAAGAAAACTTTGTAATAGTATTTTCTTTGAATATATTCATATTGAATTGGTAAATCTTTGGGGAGAATCAACACATAGTGGAAATACATATTGTGATGTGCTTAAATAATATTGTAAACTCTACAAGATATATAAAGCATTAAAATATGAAAAGTTCCTAAATGTCTGAATGGAGAGAGATAAAGGAAGTATGAAACATAAGTTCAGCTGTGTAAATTTCATTGCTACTTAGAATAAAAGTAATGATACCCAGAAAAAATTACATTTCTTATAAAAACACAGCAATGCTTCTCAAACACTGAGCAACATAATTAGAATTTGTAGCATGTGGCTATCTGCCCCATAAATATTAAATTAAAAAAAAAATTAAGACTCTTGGCTGCCTATTTGACAGTGCCACATATGACTCCAAGAGTTGTCCTAAGAAAACTTATTAAAATTTAGATTAAATTTTCAATTGATTTCTCTCTCTGTCTTTTTAAATTTTTAAAATATATCTTAAAAAAGATATAGCCTAGAAATACCAGATTTTTTTTACCTTTAGGGAAGAATCATATTTCAAATTTTGTGTTTTGTGACAGAAAGGGAGTGTGCGATAGAGTAGACATGTAGATGAGATGTCAATAGAAGAATTAAAATTACGTAAATGCCACACACTGATAAAAAATTTACTCCCCTACTTGGTATTTAAGTAGTAAAACAAAAATGCTAATATGTGACTTGAAAAAAAACACAGGAATTTTTTTCTTGTTTTTGCTGTCGTGTAAGGCGTCCCGGACCAAGGTCCTGCGGGGAAACCCGCCAGTTGCTGGTCTACAGGAGCCCCAGATGACTAAAGCTCTAATCCACCAATAGACGGGTCGGCACACGGAGCGCTGCAGTTCTCAAAGGTTTATTCAAGGCAGGAAAAGGCAGGAAAAGGTAAAAGGAGCAAAGGGAGACAACCTCTTGAGAGGAAAGCTACCCTGAGCGCCTGAACTCCGACGTCTGGGTAACCAGAGCCCTCAGAGCTCCCCTCAAAGGAGGGGACAGGGGTTATATCAGGGAGAGAGGAGGCGGGGTTGGGGTACATACAGACCAATAGGGTAAGATCTTGTGGGAGGGATAAGGACAGCACAAACCAATGGGAGACAAGGGAAGGAGTGGTTACAAGGAGGGAACCAATAACAGAACTTAGAACAAAGAACCTTCCAGAACCTGGGATGGTACAATTGCTTAACTGACATTAACTGGGGAGGGTACACCAAATGATGGACATGGGGGAAGGCGGGAATCCTATTACCATGCCCCTACACCACAGTAGTTTCCCATGGTAATCCCGGTATATCTCTTCCGAGACCTCCTCCCACAGTCGTGGATTTAAGTTTGTTTGTTTCTATAACCCTAATTTTAGTGTCAATTGTAAGGACTGTGTGACATCAGAAAAAATGTGAGTATAAGAAGATTTATATATGATAAAACTGAAATGTAGTACATTTAAAAAATTCAAAAATGTCGTTAGGAAATTGTTCTTGCATAGACTCTATATGTAGTATTTGACTGTAGAAAATCTGGTGGTTTTACTTCACAGCTTGTTACGATCATTATTCTTTTATAGCCTCCAACCAGGCATGAAATAAGACTATAGGAAAAAAAAAATCTCAGTATATGTAATTATAGTTTAAACAAAATGATGCTGAAAACAGTATGATTATTTCTACCAATTTCAATAGTCTTAGGATCAGACCTTACCTAATACCTTTGCTTAAATGTAATTATTTGTCCTGATTTTCTTCTTTTGAAAGTTTAAAGATTATATTTAAAATAATTCTAGTCCAAAGTACATAACAACTTTCTATTTGAATTAATTAAATTAAATTAAATTAAATCAAATAATTTTTGCCTGAATTAGGGCTACCAAGTCTATTGCTGCCATGTTTATTGCAGGAAAAGGCATCTCAAGTCACTTGTTTTAAGTCAAATTAGGACAGATGAAGCTTATTCATCTCTCCATCATGACATAAAATTTGCTGCTAATCAATGAACCATACACCAGGATTATTAACAACAATCCAAAAAATAAAACACAACCCTACACACTTAAAAAATGTTAATAAACACTTTTCTGAACACCCTGCAATACTGAACATCTTTCAACAATTAATCTCACAACATTCTACTATTCCTTTGTCCCCTTCCTACCCCTCACACCCCATATTTGGTTGTATCATATGACCCAGAAGTAAAGACAGTACTGAAAACAGAGTTCTGTAGCATCCTATGAACTCTCCCACCTCGGTCAATTCCCAAGTCCTTGGCCCTGGCAACGGCAGTAACTACTTACCATAGAGTTGGTCGTCCTGGGGGGAAAAACAGACTCCCAAATGGACCTCTGTGATGCAGCTTTCCCCGGTTTCTCCTTTCCCTGTCCCCTCACTGCTGGCCTCCCTGGGGGCCACCCTCCTTCCCCTGGAAACCAAACCCTTCTGCCCCTCCCTTAGCTCCGCTCCCCACCCCTTCCCCTTCTTAAGCTGCCCTCTCCATTTCCCTCTCTTTTCTTCGCTGGGTCCCCTTCAGCCACATGTGACATACTTCACTGGAATTAAACCCTGAAAAAGAGCCTTTCTTGCCTCTATCGTTGAGCCAGTTGCGGTGAGTATTGAGTGAGGGTCTGACTGCGCTGCCTGAAGGTTAACTCAACTTGCTTTTCTACAGGAGAGTCTTGTTGGGAGCAGATTATAGGCAGCAGCACCCACTACTCCAATACCTGCATTTTTCGAGGTCCTGCTCATGCCTCCCACATCTCTCAAGACAGGACATAGCTAGTATTTTAGTAGTTCAGGGGTGTGGAGAGCTTTGATATAGGTTCATCCTACAATAGGGTGGAACAAAATGACGGATTTTCCATGAAACGCAAAACATTTTTCTGCAAACAGTAGTATTTAACAAGCACATCTTGTTTCCTGAACATGTACTTATTGAGTGAATATGCCCAGTTTAGTTATTGTGTCTTGTGCCATTTGAAATGTCCTGGGATATCTTGCTCAGCTTCCTGGTGCTGCTTCTAAGTAAGTATTTTAAGGTCTCTCAGACTGCCGTATCTGCCAACTACACTCAGATACCCTTTGGCAGTGATGGGACTAGATGTGCATGAGTGTGTCACTAGACACCCAAAACCATACCATCTATTTAGCATTACCACTTGATTATTTAACACGTATCTGTTCTTCCACCTGTTTTCAGTCACTCTGCTATTTTTCTTATCGTACCATCCACAAGTATCTTATGCTTCCTATTTGTAAAGTACACAAAGTCTTTATACAAATCTTTCTGCAGCTTTCCTATGTGGGAGTCCTTTGGATATTATTTTGATTGGCCTCTATCACAGAGGATTTGAGAATAAGGTATCATGTAGAGAAATTGGTAACTTCAAAAAGTCATCATCCACTTTATGCAATTTCTAAAGAAGAAAAATAATTTCCACTGTGCAAAGGAAATTACTTGAAAGCTGTTTTCACTATATCAAAATGGGATCTTTTTGTTTTGAAATTTATCCTACTTTATTTTTTTCACTTCTATTGAATGGATTGAAAAAAAATAGGGAAATATTGGTTGAAATCTCCACTGTGTCCTTTATCACAAATCACAGTTTCTCACATCTGTAAGCCTTCAAATATTGTTGTCTGTGGTGTTCTTATTTATTCTACATAGTGCAAATTACCTCTGCCTGGGAAATTGCGTTCTCTGATCAGAATGGCCAATTTGAATTAAGCCTTTGCTCTTGCTCTCAGAACTGATCTAATTATTTAAGTGTACTGATGTACAGTTGTATGGGATGTAGGGGGCAAGGTTTTGGTAGCAAAAGTGGACTCTGTGAGAAGAGGCTGTGGTTGCCCTGTGTTGGATACAGTTCCAGTTGGCTCCAGCAGACTGACCACAGTGAATGGCTGAATCCTGCAATCATGGATCTTGATGGGAAGACTTATTAAGAAATGGGCAAAATGTTGCCCATAAGCAGTGAGGCATGAAGAAAATAAATTAGGAGCAACCATGTGAACATTAAGGTCAGAGAAGAAGGAGGAGAAGGAGATGCCCTAGGTTCTGTATCAAAGCTTTCCCTAAAGCTCATTAGAGAGCGCCATGGTGGATCACACAGGTATTTCTTGAAGTAGGCTGCAGCCCATGGAGGGCCACGAAGGACTGAGTTCTTCTGGCAGGAGCTACAGCCACTGGAGACTTATTCTTCAGAATCTCTTTATCCTGCAGAACTGGTGCTCATGGAAAGATCTCTTATTGGAGAAGGGGGAAGCTGTGAGAAGAAAGGAGTGGCAAAGAGCAACAGTTATGAACTGACAACAACCATCCCCTCCTATCTCTTCTGGGCCCTCAAAGCAGGGGCGGTGGAGGTAAATGAGTAAAGTTGAGGCAAAGCTGTTGTAATTTCTTTGTCTCTCACCATCCAAGTATAATTTAGTTGGCATTAAATTCCATTTTTTTTCTTGCAAGGTAAGTCTCTTCTACCTGAGTGTTCTTGGCAAGTGGTCTTAGTGTCTTTTTCTTGACCACTAAGTTTTCATCTTATTTTTTCCTCCATGTCTTGTTGAGTGAGAGAGCAGCTGGGTGGGGATCTGGCAGCCAGACAAGGTCAACTCAACAGAAACAATAAACAAAACCACAAAATGGTCAGAAATGGCGTAAGTTAATATTTTTAAACAATTATAATCTTGAAAAACTTACAATCTATGGATGAAACCTTATTACTTCTTTTTTGTTGTTGGGGTTTTTTGTTTAGTTTTTGTTTAGTTATTTTTAATTTGGTTTAGATTTTTTTGTTTGTTGGGGTTTTTTTTTGTTTGATTGGATTGGATTGGTTTGGTTTGATTTTCATGAGCTTTTGTGGGGCATTTTTGTTAGGTTTTTTTTTTTGTTGTTGTTGTTGTTTTTGGGGTTTTTTTGTCATTTATGATGTGTATCTTCATGAGTAAAAGTTACATGTGATGGAGCCGTGCTTTCCTGGAGATTGCCAAGCACCTGCTCATGGAAGTGGTGAATTAATTCCTTGGTTTCTTTGCTTGAGTATATAGCTTTTCCCTTACTCATCTATCCACAAATTTTCTCATTTTTACTTTTTTTTCTTCCTCATCCAGCTGTGTGGAGAGTGAGCAAACAGATGTGTGAAGCTTATTACTGGCCAGGGTAAACCCAAAATTTCCCATATCAATTAATGATAAATTTTCACAATACATACCACAAATATATTTTTATTTTGAATGAAATGGGAAGGATTCATGTTGCTAGGTTAAAAGTCTAGGAGTTTCTGTCTTAATAGTTACATAGTTTCATTTTATAATTTATAGAAGGAATGCGATCACTATGCAGCAGTCTGTCCTTCCTAAATCATTAGATAATTTACATTCCTCATGTACCTCTTAATTTCTTTTTAGTGTAATGAAAAATTGGATAATTATTTTAAAATTAACTTTTAAATGTGAAAAGTTAACAAAACTAAAAAATTACTTTTCTAAAGATGTACAGAAATACGTGAAATGTTTTGTGTATAGGAAAGTAAAACAATTGTTTCGGGATGAAAGCCAAGAAGATTGTGTCTTCAGCAGAACAGATAATATTTTTCAGTGAAACTCCTGTTGTGGGAATATGATAGAGAGACTTCAGTGTATCTTCAGCAGAACAGATAATATTTTTCAGTGAAACTCCTGTTGTGGGAATATGATAGAGAGACTTCAGTGTATATGTCTTTTCAAGATTAAATTGATTCAATCTGTTTTGTTATTTTGATTGAGAGAGTATTCAAAGGTATTTGTTTTGACTTCTTATCTTCTTACACAGAATTTGAAGACTTAATTATGTTAAATGGATTTTAGGGGTTCTTGAAGAAACAAACAATAAAATTATAAATTTTTTGGTAATTTATTCCCCCACCACCACCCCCAAGTCCTGAAAAAAAATTAAAATTTACTGAAGTAATTTTTTTTCCTTCCTAACCCCCACCTAGATAAGTAGGCTGCAATCTGGAGTGCAGGCAAGGTTGCAAAGCCTGATTCATTGTGGTTTAGGAACAAAAATACTAGAACTTCAGTAATACATAGTACAGGTAAAATGTATAAATAAATACACTTACATTGAGGACATACAATCAGAAAGCTTTCACTGACAAGGGTGATGATAAACAGTTTGGGAAACCACTGATTTAGACTATTTGTGTTATGATGAAGTTTAAACTTCCTAGGCTTAAAAATGAGGGCCAAAAAAGTCAAACAATAATTTCCAGTTTGCATCTTGTAGAAAGAGAAAGAGAAGCAGATACGACAAGCACCCATCCAAATCCTTCCTGTGAAGATCTTCTAAATGGCCATCCTAAACCCCCCGGGCACAGCTTAAGGCTGTGTCCTCTTGACGTGTAGCTGTTTCTCTGGGAGCAGAGCCCAACCCTCAGCTGGCTAAGGTTGCTTCCTGAGCTTCCTCTTCTCCAGGCTCAACAATCCCCACTCCCTCAGCTGCTCCTTATAGGACTTGTGTTCCAGATCTTTCACCAGCCTTTTTGCTCTGAATTATCTGAGAAAAGACAAGGTGTTCCTGAAAATCTTTTTTAGGAAAATAGTGAGTTTATTTCATAGATCTTTAGAAAACATTATTTTTGCTGACAAAGATTATACAATAAAACTGGACTTGGTTCATCTTTCATTCCTTCTTTAGGCATTGATTGATGTTAGCATCTGCTGGCCTGTTTACAATAACTGTGTTTCTGAAACTCTACATCCTGTCTAGGCTACAAATTCTTTGCACCATTATCTATACCTATAAATAGAATAGAACAGCTTGATTTGGAAGCTTTAACATAGCACTCTGACAGTGACGTTGAGTTCTTTTCCCGGCCCCGCACAGCTCCTGAGAGCTTGGAATGGTACTGCTTCTTGGCAGGACTCGGGGACACCACTTGCTTCCGGGTGCTTCTGCGTTCCGCACACTGGGGATGGGCTGGTCACGTTCTGCTGCCAGGCACAAAGGGCGAGACGAAGAAGGAAGGAACTGTCCACTCTGTCGGCGTGGTTGGCTGGAGAGTTTTTATTGGCGCGTGGAGCTGCGATGGAGAAGCACTGTTGCTCTCCAACGCTGTGTGGACAAAATGGCCGCGAGCATAGAACGGAGTGGGGTTTTATAGGGGGCGGGCTGAGGGAGGCACAAGCCCCCCTCACCCACTGGGGGCAGGCTTTGAGGGAGTGACGTGGACCGGGATGACCAACGGGGATGCAACAGGGGCGGACACGGGGCTCCGGGGCAAATGGCGTTACGGGGACAAGGTAACCGACAGGGAAGTCTCAGGAAGGAGCAGGGGGTAGTTGCTGGAGTTGATCTGGAGCTGGACACCATGGGGGGAACAGGGGTGTAGAAAGGGGTACACAAAACTGGCTAGGTAATACATATCAAAACCCCTAATCTGAACCCAAAATCTGGGATGCAACATATATCCTGTTGATATTATTTTGCTTTATTGATTCATTAATAGATCATGATAACCTTGCAATTACAGGTCTTTATATTGGCAGAGTGACCTGGATCTCATCAGAAGTTTTTTAGAGATTCAGAAAATTAATCAAATTGAAATGCAAAGACTGGAAAATCCCTATGAAGATTAATCCCCCACACCCCTTCTTTCAGTACTGATTTTTTGGTTTGTATTATGTAAACTATATGTACATAGTATGTATGTACATACATACATTTTTACAAGGACAAATAAAAGAAATGTAGGCTATTTACTGCCCAAAAATTAAATTCATGAGGTAAACATGCTGCCAAGAATTAAAAATATTGATTTTGGAAAGAAAATACACTAAACAATTACCTAGGGTGATGAGAGTGCTAGGGCATTCCAACAGAAAATCCAGGCAACAGCAGTAGAGAAATTGACACTCTTTGAAGATATTAATCTTTCTGTATTACTTATAGCTGGAGCATATATAAGTATCTCAGATTACTTTTATTGTATAACTGGCTTTACACTACTTATTGACAGCCCACATTAATTTCTGTCTGGACTTTTCTCAATGGTTGCATTAATATTTATAGGCAAGAAATAGAAAACCTTACATAGAATTAGGGAAAGGTTGCAATATTCTCAATATAAAATGAAAAAATTGAAGTTAGAAAAGAATTAAGTTCAGTGATATGCAGTGAAGTAGGAGGTAAGAAAAAAAGGAGAGAATTCTAAAGGAGTGTGTTTAGCAGGCATATCTTCAAAACTTTCCAATACTTCATGATAATTACAGTAATTTACAATGTACCATCAACCATAAATTTAAGACCTTATCCCAGAATAATAATAATGTAGGTGTTGGTTAATACTGGAAGAAACATTTGGCAAGAATGTGAACTGTAAGTCAATTTTATAGAGAAAGAAAGACACTGAGAAGATGGAATGAGTGAAAACACAGACAGAAAACAGGTGTGCACAAAGTACCTAGATACAGGAGTGGTGGTGAATGCTGAGCTGAGATTTCAGCAAAATATAGTCAGGATCATGGCTAAGAAGAGCCTATTGAAAAGTAGTTGTTCTTTTGAAGCTGAAAACCATCTTGGAGGACTTCCAATTAAAGCCTAAGCCCAAAGATTTGCATAATTAAATTAGTAATGCAGTGACTAGCCCACAATGAAGAGAGAAAAAATTTAAGCACAGTGAGCAAACAGCTGTCATGACATGGAACATTTTGTTCCATATATTATTCTTTATAGAAAAGTTTTCACCTTAACAGATCAAATTATTTGCACAGAAATAACATTGATTGAAAACATAAACTTTCTTTGATGCTGCTTTGAAATTTTTGTTGTTTGTTTGTTGTTTTATTTTTTGGTAAATTTCATAAACATTGATAAATTTCATAATCTCAAAAAATTAGACACATGAACAGCAAGTATCTTTCCTAATATACAAGACAAATGTGGATATCTGCAGATGTTAAGCTAAGCACAAGACATCTTACATGCCCCATTCTTAAATTATTCCTTTAATTAATCCTTAAATTAATTATTTTAATCTACATTGAATAAGTAAAGAACTCAGCTACGTTTTAGAACAGGGTTTTAATGTTTTACATTACTACTTTTGGATGTATAGATTTTACTATTGATGTTCATCCATACACAGTAAAACCTTTTGGAAGTGGATGAATTGCATGCAATATGTAGTATTATGAAAACAGTTTTGCTATTATTCCTCATTTTCATCAGTTGTCATAGAAATAATTTTCCCAGGAAAATCCTCCTTAATTTATTTAGAAATATTTTTAAATTTAATTATATTCAGTGTCACAGTCTTAAACATTTACAGGCACCCATTTTTCTGTCTTTGAAGGTTAGAACTTGGAAAAACAATCACTTTTGTAATTGGTAGGTGAGAGAACTAAATTCTTCCATTACTAATAAGGCAGCTGAAGACAGCTAACATTTAAAATAATACTTTTAGCAAATATAAATGTAGGTACAAGATTTTTAAAGGATTACTTTCCTCCTCACAAATGTTTTCCATGTTTTGAAAAGCTATTTTTTTACAATCATGGATTTGATATGTGGTTTTACAAATTTTGTTTTAATCATGCTCATTATTCCTAAAAGAAAAACCTGTAATTTTTCTATAATTAAAAAATAAGAATCATACTTTTAAATATTATTTTTAATCTTGATTATTTCAATTTTACTTTAAACATCTGAAATTTTCTTGGAATGACAAGACATCCTTATGGGATGTGTTCCATGGATCCTCACAGCATGAAAGCAAAAGCAAAGGTAAATCTTGGACAGTGATACCACTGCAAATCACAGTAAAATGTCAGCATAGCAAGGAATACCGTAAAATACTTGTACAAAATAATAATGTTTACTTGGATCAAAGTAAAAACCAAAATTTTCTGTTTGCAAAGGTGTGTGTGTTATAAATTCCTGCCTTTTTTGTATCTGATTGCCATCATTAATAATTTTATTTGTTGATAGGAAGGCAAAACACCATAATAGTGCCTGTTTCTCCCTAGTGAATAAATGAGTTGAGCCATCTTTCATTTTTACTTGAGTGAATGCAGCAGAAGATGGCAAAGGATTATGCACCTCAGCACATAATCTCTTTAGGTGCAACTATGCTGGAAGTGAGATTACTTCAGCGTGTTTGTTTAATTAAACAGAAAGGAAATTATTTCTAGGGAATGTACATTAAAAAAGAAAATGCTAATAGTCACCACAAGTAATATGAATAACTCTGAAGAAAAAACAGACTAAATACTGCAGAAGATTCCATATAACAGCCAGATCTAGTAATTACTTGATTATTTTAAAGTCATTATAAATTAAAAATTAACTAACGTCTGGATGCAACAATTTCAACATAGACTTTCTTTTTTTCTTTTTTGTAGTACCAATTTTTTTCAGCACCAAGTTTTTTCTACCAAAAACTTATTCAGAACTAAAAAGCTTTTTAAGTCACTGACATGTTTTTTGTAATTTAAACTGATGCTATTCAATCAATACAAGTTAGTAGTATATCTGAATTTCATTCCATACATTTTTGTCATGAGGAAACTGAAAGTCAAATATAGAATTGATGATTCTTAAGAAATTTTTTGAACAATACTTCACCTATGAGTTTCTTATTTATGTCAATTCTGATAGTACATCTCTCTGAGCAAAAGGATGTCAAAAGGACAACTTAGTATCCAGTAGATCCTAGAGCAGATATACAGAATTAAATGAGGCACTGATCCCTCAAAGACAAATAGATAATTTTCTGTGTCCAATGCTAATATTGCATAAATTTCATGATGTTTAAGTTTTAGAGATTGTCTTTCTTCTGTACTTGCTTTCTTAATATTTGTCTTATTTAATTTCTTATAAAATGTCAGGTTATAGTATTTTATTTATTATTATTACTGGAAATTGCTTATTTCTCATAAATTTTATATAAATTATAAATGTTCAAATACTTTTTTTACATTTGCTTGGCAGTTGGAAAAGAAATACATTGTCACAGGTTGTATGATAAAAAAATTAACCAATTATATTAGAATATAATATTTCATATTCTGTTATGTTCAAGGTTTGATTAAAAGTTATAACTGTCTCTCATGCTGGCTAATGGTATTCTACATTATTGTCCTAATTTTTCAAAACTGTTTAAATTCTGCTATAGCACTAGGAAAAAAATAGCCCATGCTAAAATCTATTTCTAAAAGAAAGAGCAATCAGGAATTGTCTGTGGAATTAGGTATAAAAATAGCATTAGGTATTTCCAATTTACAACAATTCTGAAATAAATTCTCTTGAATTCTTAGGAATTAATGTTCTAACACAAAAATTAGGAGTGTTAAAGGATGCCGGCTTCAAGACAGCAAATAAGTGGAGAATAAGATGAGTAAACCCTTAATTACTTTGTCATTATTAGTGTGTAGAGAGATGAAATAAACACCTTCTTCACAAGACTGTCATTCTTAAGGAGTTACTTGAAATTTATATTTTTTCTTTAAATTTTCACTGCTGTTATTGAAGCAATAACTGTCATCTTGGAACTTGCACTAATACATAGAAAACATTTTCTTTCTTTACTTTAAAGGAGATATACTGTATGAATAGTTTGCAGGGAAAGGCATCAAATAAAACATCTTCATGCAGTATGCGGAAAGAGTGAAAATTGTCCTACACAGACATCCAATTAGGTAAGGATTCAGGTGCCTTGGTACCTCTCTATTCCCAAAGTATAGGGTACACCAGAATATCATGCAATCCTGTATTTTTTGATCTAATGGCCACAATGAACCCTGCCAGTTGGTGCTGCTCCTCATAATCCTGAATTTGGGCAAGAAATTACTCTGTATCCATCCAAAAAGGCTACTTCCCTCCCCTGCCCCTTGCCCATTTTAAGGAAGTGCTAGCCAAGCGATGCCATTGAGAAAACTGTTTAATTTTCTTCAGCTGTGCCTAGTTATCTCTAGATTACTTTTGCCTCTCTATTCCAAGACATCAGTGAGTGAATGAATGATTGGATTTTTTAAGATTACTGTTTTATGGAGAATCAAATGACCTAACAGAAAAAAAACAGATTAAATACTGTGAAAGATTCCATAAAGAGTGAAGTGAGTTTGGGTCCATAATCTTTTTCTCCCCTCCTTTGAAGTACTTGTTTCCTTCTCTGTTCACCAGTCCCATTTCTTTCATAAGCAACTAAAAAGGATTATAAATTTTTTCACTTTTGCCTCTTGTATCTATTAACTTCTCTTGTCCAATCCTCACCCGAGTACCAAACATGAACATTTTAATTATCATATACAAACATCAAATCTCCTCAAACTCAGACAAATATAACAACATAGCTGGAAGTAATACCAGTATATGAAACAAAGGAAAAGATTTAAAATATCAATGACGACTGACAGTGACATGAGTTTTATTTTTCAGCTAGTAAGTAAAGTGTCACCTGCGATTTAGAATTATGACTTTTAGCATTGATCTGTATTTGTAGTCAAAATTACTTTTTACCAAATAGGTATTTACTCAGGCAGATGAGAGTGTCAAGCACAGTTGGTTATGAGATCAGTCATATTTTTGCCTTTTTTTTTCTTAGATATGGAAAGCACGATTCCTTAACTACATTTAATGCTATGTGATATAAAAGCCTGTCCACACATTTTTTTTCCTTCTGAATTGAAACTGGAGAATAATGAAAGAAATTCTACTGATTTGTACTTAAAGTACTGTAATTCTCTGGATTTCGTATGGTGTAACAGGCTGTTTGCAAAACCAAATGGATAAACAATGAATATGACACAAAGCTTATGGACAGAAGTTAGAGATGGAAAAGTCAAATTGTAATTAAGCAAAGCAAAGCAAGCTCGTGTTGATTTGCTAGCTAAAACAGGGGAAAATTAATAGATGCCAAAGCAGAGTTGGAGCAAAAAGCCATTGAACCAAGTTATCAAGGGTAATAATTAGCTTTTCCATAACTGCACACTATGCATTGAGAACAAATATTTGTTTGCTTTAAAAAACAAATTACACAAAGCATGGGATTTGAAGTAGAAATTAATTAACTTTAAGAGTAAATGATCATCACAAAGTCTTCTATCATCACAGTCATTGAAATTGTATCACTGTTTTCCCTTCTGGCAATAGGGTTTTGTTTGATAACAGGTTATAGGGCACAAAACCAAGATTTTACAAAACAGGTTATTACCACTTTCAAGCAGTTTAACATCTAGGTGGGTTGAATTCATAAATACTAAAGCAAAGCATGGCTAATAGGAATTGCTCAGGAGGAAGATAAATATTTATAATAGAAATAAATTTCTTGCACTGACTTTTCCGTGGTTGTGGCTATCTTAAGGAATCTATGTTTAAAGGAATATTTTCTCCACAACAGATATGAATAGATATTTTATCTGTTAAAATGCAGCAGTACAGTTTACTCTTCAATCGTTTTTCCCATATTTGTTTTCATCTCTTTTTTCCAGTCTTTCTCTTACCATTATGACCAACCGCAGTATCAGAATTCCTCAAAAGATCCTTTTTTTTGGTGGTGGAGGTTGGGAGTGAAAGCTTTATTTGTGTATTGTTTGACATGTCACACGCTCAAGGTATAATTCGCATCTAACAGAATAGAGTAACTACAACAAAAACCATTGAGTCAATATAGAGGAATCCCTTACATAGTTCAGATTAGATTCCTGTATTTCATATGACAATCATGAAGCAAAATTAATCTTCTCTAGGTGATGATTTACTAGAGAAATATGATACTTGAAATGCTGAAACTCCTTAAGACTTTGTATACAAACAGAAGAAATCTCCTCTGAAAACAACTACTCAGAAAGTAATCTCATATAACCCTTGGGAATTTATCTTTTGCTCTAGCCTACTTGTTGGTTAGTGTTATTCAATCCAATAGTAAATACAGCATTGTTAGTAATAAAAGTTATTAGAAAAGTGGATTCACCCTGAAGCAATATTATTTAAATTTTATTTTGAGATCGGTGCTATCAGGCATCCATATAATGTTTACAGCAAATGTAACAAAAGAAATATTAACTTATTGGCATTTCAAAGAAATTAATTCATAAAGGATAATTCAATCCATCTTTTAATATTCCAGATTTTCAAACATTGCAAATAAGCAAAACCTCCAAGAATATCTGCATAAACTCAGAAATCCTTTCATCCATATCTAACTACTTGGGTAGTATCACCAAAAGTTTTGCTTTGATCATACCATCTCTTCTGTTCTGCTTTTCCTTTCTAGCCTTTATTTTACCTTTTACGTGCATATACCTGACTGTGTATAGACCCTGAGTATTCTTCCAGTCATGGACAGTCTTTTCACGGATGGATAGACAGATAAGCGATTGTCCATTCCATAGAATTCCACCTTACTTTTTCTACAACTTGCATATACTGACTTGCTCTGGTGAATTCATTTTTCTAAACTTTATAGTGGGATGTACTCACCAAACTGTAGACAGTAAGCAGCAGTTATCCTTATTCTAGGTTCTTTCTTTCTAGTCAATGACTCTTCTGAAGCACCACTAGCCTTTTTTATTTTCAAGGAATTATCTAAGATGGACTTAATTACATCCTTGTTTCATTGCTAGTTGTTTTGGGAATGGATATATCACCATATAGAGGTAGCTATCACAGCAGATTCATCATGAAGGAGCTATAGCAGTTTGATCCATTGCTTAAGGTTTGGAAATTTGTCACCTGAGATTTGTTGGGATCTTCTGACTGAGATCCAACTGCCTCTGCAGAAGAATGTAATGTTTTATCTGCTGGTCCCCGCTGGGTATCTCAGCTACACTGCAGCCAATAAAATGATATTAAATATATATAAGTACATTATTAAATCCATAAATCACTCCAGTAGGTTAGATACCTAGCTATAAGTTAGTTAAGGTTAGGTGAAATTAATTGACTTTATGTTTGTAGTTGAGTTTCAGATTTTTAACACGAGTATAGTCACCTTCATGAAAGCATCTACATGAAGAGTAAGAATCCAGGATTACACTATTCAGTCAGAAAGTAGTCAGTACAGAAATCTATGTCACCTGAAACAGACACAGTTCATTTTCTCAGCGTGGCATCCAAGGGTAATAAGAACATTAGAGAAAAGCTCTCACAGCCTGCAGCAGCTCCTGTAGAAATTCAAAGTTTTCTATAGGTCCTTTTTCACATACTAGTACCATGTACACGTCTCAGATACCTTACAGAATTTCAAATTGCATTTTATGTCTCTGCGTAGGCGGTTGAATAAATACTCTAGTAGCTGATCAATTGTTAACAGACAATTCTATGTATGTGTCTGCAATCTGGAGCTGAAGTGCACGTATTGTTTTGGTAGTGTATGACTGCTATAAGAGCATTTATTTTTTGGTAGTGTAAGCTAGATATAAATTCACTATTTTTTTTCCTGTTTGTTTCTCTGGTCACTTTATAAGGTCAAAACCAATTTTTTTGTTGTTGTTTCACTGATACAATAATTTCTGAATGCCTATAAAGAAACTTCCAAATTAAGACTGCAAGTGTGCCTATCTTTGACCTTTGTCTTTCTAATTATTAGTTTTCTCTGATAAGGCTGAGTGTAGAATTGAGTTTAAATTAGGGATCATATCTTGCAAAATACTGTAAAACATTGTAATAACATTTTTATCAGAGTTGGAAAGCACTATACTAGTGTTCTTATCAGAAGTGAAACTTGCTAAGCTGAGGAGTTGAAGAGTTTTGACTATAAAACCGGAATAATTTTATTTTTTTCCATTTATTGACAAGTTAGAGACAACCATTTCATGCTTTATAAAAATTATTCTACTAAGAACAATGATAGTTTTCTAAAGAGAAAAATCAGCTAATGAAATTGTTTTCCACGCTCTCCATTTTTGTCTTCTGTGAAATGTATGCACCATACAGAATATGTAAAAGGAAGTTTTATAAGTAATATAAATTCTAAAAATGAAAAAATAGTCATAATCTCTCCTCTCCTCTCCTCTCCTCTCCTCTCCTCTCCTCTCCTCTCCTCTCCTCTCCTCTCCTCTCCTCTCCTCTCCTCTCCTCTGCTCTCCTCTCCTCTCCTCTCCCCTCCCCTCCCCTCCCCTCCCCTCCCCTCCCCTCCCCTCCCCTCCCCTCCCCTCCCCTCCCCCCCCCCTCCCCTCCCCTCCTCTCCCCCTACTTTTCTGCCCTTTGGAGTTTTAAAAATTACTGAGCCAGGAGAGACTATTTGTGATGTCCAGTTTGGGGAATAAATTTTATTTAAAACAATGACTTCAACAACAACATTATAAGTACTAAGAAGATGCAAAAGAAGTCATACAGATAAGAGTAGTGAAAAGAGGGAGGCTTGTGAAAAGAAATGCTTGTGTCAAAAATTTTGGATGTTAAGTGATCAGCTGTATTTCAAAATATATGTGAAAGAGAACTGGAAAGAATACTGTCTTCAGTAGGAGAAACAGAGAAATTCTGAATAAAAGTTAACTGGCAAAACTGAAAAAGAGAGAAAAGACATTTTACAAGTGTGTAGAAATTATAGCCCAGATTCTACCTCTTACAGGCATTAGGAATGCAAAGGGGTGTTTTTGGCTAAGAGATTAAAAGATAACTCACATTCTGATGAATAATACAGAAATCAGGACTTTTTCCACTTCTTTTATCCCATCTGCTCCACTCCTGTGTCTTTTTATGCTTTTGCTCCTTCAGCAAATACTGTAGCAATAAGAAAAAAAGTATATTTAAAATTCAAAATATCTGGGCATTAGGATGTCAGAGAAAAAGCCTCCTGTAATTCACACCTTGGGCATGTGAAAAGGTTGTCTTTATGTACCAATTTCATTCAATATAGAATTTTAGAATCATAGAAAGGTTTTTGTTGGAAGACACCTTAAAGATCATCTATTTCCAACTGCCATGGACAAGGATACTTTGCACTAGATCAGATCATGTTGCTATGCATTCATACAGGATACCTAGCCACTATATCAATATTTACTATGCATTCAAAAGTATCAGTTCCTAACAAGCTTATACCACATTGGCTGTGGGTGAGCAGTACTATGGAATTCATGCCACACAGTTACTGCTGATGACTATAATACTGATTACTCTTAGAATGACCAAGCTTGAGAGTTCCCTACAAAACAAATCATAACAGAAGTAGATTTCTTTCTTCTCCATGTTTTCTCTTCTTTCTTGATATGGTTATCTTCTTTACCTACTCGCAAGAAAAAGGGATTCTGGTCTGTCCCTAATACTGTTAACATTTGTCTCAATTTTGGCAGTCATTTTGTGTATTTGGAATGATCTCCTACTTGTTTCCAATTCCTTGGAATTACCTGTTTTTTTCTTTTTCTGTAATGTGCGTGGTCCAGCATGTTACCTCATGTATTTGCTCCTTGGATAGTCCCACTCTTTATACTTTTATGGAAAAGTCTCATCTTGTACCTGGTTATGTCATCAAAATTTTATGAAATAGTTATATTCTTGTTCATTTACTATTTTAGTAAACTTAAATTTAAGCTGAAAGAAAACCAAAAATAATTATATATTTTTCACTTATAATTTAGAAAACAGTATGGGTATAAGTTCTAAGACTAATATAGTAATCTGAGCATCTTAAATCTTCTTCTTTTCCTCTGTTTAGGTAATTAATTTACTGTGATGTTCTCCAGCCAAGCTAATATTCTGTTCAAAAGAGCAGATATTCTACTTAATTCCATTGAGACCTTTCCCTTTTAATTGTTTCATGTCTTCTCTGATGCACTTTGCTTCCCACTGATTCCTATACATTTGTGTGATCACATTCTTCATATTTATCTACGTTTTCTACATATAATTCTTGAAACTGTATTTCCTTTGATATGTTAAACAGAATATTAATTTTCTGTGTTTTAGAAAGGAATCTATGTGAAAATGGAGTTGTTTACTATAAAAACCATAAGAGCTTTTGTATTGTTTATATATGTCATAATACAACAAGGAGAAAAACTATGAAATGTCAGCGAACAGTCAGACATGGTCCAGAAACTGCTCTATGATCTTTTCTCTTTCTTCTTTTCTCTAAAATCTTATATACCAGGTGAACCAACCCCTTAGTCAAATGCTTGGTAATGATGTTACTTTAGAATAACAGTTATTACTTTGAAGAATCTTTCTGTTTTGCACAGTAACATGTTATAGAAAGCATATATGTTAGAAGTTGTGTGCTAATGTTTTAATGAAATTATTCAGCTTCCTCAATTATCTATTTTTAGTAACAGAGTATACACAGAATTCTTGAAATATTTTATAAAAATCCGAATAAGGTATTTCTTGGTTGCCAGCAGTAAAGTTCTGGTTTTTTGACTTGGTTTTCTAATGGTAGATTTAAATTGTCTATAACTGCTTTGCAAAAAGAAAAAAAAAAAAAGCTGAAAGTTAGAAAAGCAATATTCTCTTACTTATTCAGCTTATCTAATGGATTCTTGGATCACGAGCTAACAGAACACTCTTTCTGTTGCTCTCTTTCTCACTGGAATTACCCTATTTAGATTTGAGATAATTTATGTGGCATTAAGTGGAGTAATATAGGAAGACATTCTCCATATTTCCCCCTTGGTAAAGTGATTTGTGGTAAGAAGTGGGTCTATAACTAAAATATTTGAATTTTTCTGAAGAAGAAATCCATGATAACTCAGTAATTTTTAAACTTTTCTCCCTCCAATATAGACAGAGATTAAATTTATATTTAGAACTGCTAGAGTAAGATAACCAAAATCATTCTATGATTATGTTTTGGTATATATTATGTTCTGGTATATATTCATCTAATGCTCTGAGATTCAGTTACTGATGCTTTTCAAGTTGCCACCAGGAGACAAGCCAGAATAATCCAGCTGCACGTCTGCCCTCGTTCAGTTCTGAAATTGCATATCTGAAATGGTGGAAATTGGTAAACAGTATTCATTTGTTTTCTCAGTTTTCTTGAGTTGAATAGAAACATTAATTTTCATCCTTTTATGCTGTATTTCTCAATTTTAGAAATGCAGTGTGCTTCTACCTTTAACTTTAGGAGGAGAGTAATCACAAAGCAGCTAAATGGATTGCTGCAAAAAAGAAGATGCAGCATAACATCTAGGAAAACAGGCTTTCCAGTTAAGATTAGTACACCCCCAGGATTCAGCATGCAGTTAGAAAGGATAGCCCATTAATTAAATATATTTGTCTTTTAATTATTTTAATGAAGTATTATAAGATTAAAATTTAAATTTATTAAATCTTCTATTCCTGGAAAACTACTCTTATAGCTCTTATAGTAAGTAAATTTAAAACAAACGAAAAAAAAGTGTTCTGCCTAAAATCAGATTTCAAAATTTTGAGATGCATTCATTTTATTGAATTGGTATAAATTTCAAGTTAAGTAATAGGTTATCTTGTTCTAAGAAACTGGCACAGTTGTTGTGTTCCAATGAACTTTGCTGAAACTATTAGACATACCTCTTAGCCTACTAACTATCAAATAAAATTATCTCCTGTGAAGACAGGCTGAGATACTTGAGATTGTTCATCCTGGAAAAAAGAAGGTACCAGGGTGACCTTACAGCAACATTTCAGTATCTAAAGGGGTCCTATAATAAAGCTGCAGAGTGACTTCTTAAATTGAAAGATATTGATAGGACCAGGGGGAATGGTTTTAAATAACAACAGAAGAGATTTAGATTAGACTGAGGAAAAAATTCTTTACTCAGTGCATAGTGAGGCACTGGAAAAGGTTGCCCAGAGAAGCTGTGGAAGTCCCATCCCTGAAAGTATATAAGGCCAGGTTGGATGAGGTTCTGAGCAAGTTCATCTGTTCTGTGGCATGCCTACCTGTTGCATCCCAGGGTTGAGTTCAGATTAGGGATTCTGATGTATGTTAGTTAGCCGGTTCTGTGTACCCCTTTGTACACCCCTGTTCCCCCCATGGTGGTCCGCTCCAGGTCAATTACCATTGGAGCTTCCCCTCGTCACTCCAGTAACCACCCCCCATTCCTTCCTGAAACCTCCCTGTCAGTTACCCCATCCCCACAACCGCATTCACCCCAGAGCCTTGTATCCTCCCCTGTCGCGTCCCTGTTGGTTACCCCGGTCCACGTTACTCCCTCGTAGCCTGCCCCCATTGGGCGAGAGGGGCTTCCGCCTCCCTCGGCCCGCCCCCTATAAAATCCCATTCCTTCCTTTGTTCGGGGCCATTTTGTCCACACAGTGCTGGGGAGCGAGTCACGCTTCTCTATCACAGCTCCACGCAACAATAAAGCCCTCCAGCCAACCACGCGGACAGAGTGGACAATTCCTTCCCTCTTCGCCTCATCCCTCACGCACGGCAGCAGAACGCAGCCAGCCCACCCCAGTGCGCGAAATGCAGAAGCGCCCGGACCACGCAGCACCCCAGTCCCGCCAAGAAACACCACCTTTAGCCGGGCTCTCCAAAGCTGCCTGGGACCAGGGAAAAGAACACAACGCCACACCTACCCATGGCAGGCTGGTTGGAACTAGGTGATATTTAAGTTCCTTCCAACCAAAACCATTCTATGACTCTATGAATCAACCTATGCACACTAAAATATGTTCATGAAATACCATCCAGGAATAGCTATAGCTATTGAAATGCCATAACTAGATGCTAATACAGTTGCCATAACTTAATCCTTGTATTACTGTTTTTTTAATTTTCACATTTTTAAATTTTGATTTTGCTCTTCTAATATCTTGGATTATCATACTGATGTTTCCTTTAAAAAAGGAAAAACACGCATGATTAAAAGAACATTTTCATGCTAAGACTTCAGAAAGAAGTCTGCAGGTAGTATAGCTTTTACATAATTTGGTTTTTTGGTTTTTTTTTTTTTTTTTTTGCAGCATCAAGTTCAAATTATTTCAGTTTCTTGTTTGAAGTCTTTTCATGCTGTTTCAAATTGACTCAGGCTATCACCTACAGCATACTCACAGTATTTCAGGAGCTACAAAGCTTATTTACTGGAGATAAATTAATGGATTAATTGCAAGGTTTGAGTTCTGTTCTGGATGTGTCTTTACATAAAACTATAAACAAGAGTTAGGTAAGGCTTAGAGCCCTAAAGCATCCAGTGCCATTCAGAATTCTCTGGAATATCCAAAATACCTACACAGACTGAAAGATTCCAGTGGGAAACTTCAAGAGAAAACAGATACCTTTATTTATATTAAAATAAACAGCTGTAGAAAAGAAAATATTTTTAATTAGAAAATGGCTTCTTAACTTTCAACTGTATAGAAAAGTAATATATGAAAAGTTGGTTTTAGGATCAGGACCTAAATCTTCATATCTTCTAGGATTTATGGGTAATTTTATGAATTTTGAGCCATGTAATGAAGCCAAGGAGGAAAAACTGCAGGAACATTGACATCCATTTAACAAAAGCAATCGGTAATTATTCAAACTTCTCCTGTCTTTCATCTTTATTATTCATAAATATATTAATTTATATAAGTAAAGCTATAGCCATTTTATGTTCTATTGATCTGAAATATCTCAATTTAAACCTCAAACGGATTTGGTAGAGTGCCTTTGGGATGAACATCTTCATTAGTATTCTCTCAAGGAAGAAATTATGCCTTCAATTAGAATAATAAATGTGAATGAGGTAATTCATGGGCCAGGCATGTGTCTCTAATAAAAATGGCATGATGTTGCTGAGGTAGCTTGTGCTTAAAAAAAAATGTAAGGAGTTCTCCTGAAGTCTAATTTTTGAACATAGGTTTGTCTGTTTTGAAAGAGAGAAAAAGAATATGACTGGAACTAATTTGCTGCAATTTCTTCTTCATGTTACATACTTAAAAGCATTTTGTACTTCATTTTGAAATCATCTGTTCTGATTCCAGTGTTTGTTTCTGTCCTCATTTTTCATTCCATTTTAATTAAGAAGGAATCAATATATAATGTTCTGAAAATTCAGAGAACATCAGATTTTGGTTAGTTTCACACTGTATTTTCTCATCCTACAAAATTCTGTATTTCAGGATTCTTTTATTGTATCTATGCAGAAGAGCTGCACTGAGGGACAATATCTGTTCTCAATTCAAGTGTTGTATGCCTTTAAATAGATATTGACTGAAACAGAAAAGGTTCAGAAAGGAGCAGGAAGATGTTTCCTTATCTGGTGGGTAACTGAACCCACATCTCATAGGTTCTTCTTCTGTAAAGAACCATATGAACTATAGGTGATAAAATTCAAAGGAAGAATTGAAGAAAAAGAATCACAGAAGAGGGCTGTGGGTCTCCCTTCTTCTGAGAGGAAGAGGGCCCATATCAATGTTTTAATGATTCAGGTGGTGGCCCTGGACTTCCTGCACTACACAGTCCCTATGATCCCAACACCCCTATCTGTTAGACAATAACCAGGTCTAAAAGGGTTAAAGGAGAAATTGCAAATCTGGGTATGGAAAAAAAAAATCTTTGGCAAAATCAAATAGCTTCAGTGTCTTGAAAATTTAATTCTAGTTTATATTTTATTTAAAGATGGACTGAATTAAAAAAAAAAAAGAAAAAGAAAAATATATCATTCTTATCTCTTTTTGACCAATCCAAGGATAAAGAAAAGAGCTTTGCACACAGGCCACTAAGCTCTGATCAGCTTTGGGCCTGCCATTCATCATTCTAAGAGAGTCTCAATGGCTTTTTGGAAGACAGATATGACAGACAGTTCATAGAAAAAGTGAATTACAAATGTGGGATAGGAAAGTGGTCAGTCTACATGCATTAAGACATTTCCAATAACTTCTAAATATAATACATAGCAGGCCATAGGGGTATAATAACAGTATGATATTGAATATGTTTTTGTGGAGTTTATTTTCTGAAGTCAATCAACTCACAATATTACTTTTATTGTTTTCTGTTTATTTTTCCAGACAGGTATCTGGATTTCAGAGGCACGTTGCCTTTATCATGTTGCAGTCAGATGATATTTTTTACCACCAGTGTGTTTTACTTTACTCTTAGAATAATACACTGGCCATAAGTTGGACACTACTATTGACATGAGTTATTTTTATATAGATGTATTTGCTTACTGGGTCAGAAAGCAATTGTTTGTCATATCAGTCATACCTGTTACATTTTGCCTCTAAGGTTTATGACAGATAGGGTGAAATTGCCTGAAACCAAAGTTCTATGCTTCTTTTATTTATTAGCCCCTAGCATTACATCTACTTCTGTGGAAAGTTTATCTGACTAGTTAATAATTTACCTTCAAGATATAATTAACTTCATTTTTAAACTCTAGTTTACTGTTGAGTAACATATACATAGAAGCTTTGTATGGATGACACAATGATTGCAAAAATAAGCTAATATCAAAAATTACACAGTATCTTTTGATTTTTTTTTTGATGGAAACTGGAAATATTTGGCATGAGATTAAGTGAACATATAGACAGGTAATTTAAGATTTATGTTTTTAGCAACTACTGTAAACTCTCTCTATAATCTATCAATGGAAATAAGAATGTTCAGTGGACAGTTTCTTCTCCCTAAATTAGTTAACCAAAATACTTCCTGGAAATATCTGGTTTTTAATTGAGGAAACCTGGCTAACTATTTTAAATGATAAACCTGCCTTTTAGACAGAACTGCAGTGATGCAATTAATCAGTAACTTTATCTCAAGACATAGTCAGAGTAACTGCAGTAACTAATTATAGATAAGCATTCACGGTTGTCTTGCTTAGGACGAAGAATTTTTCTTGATATTTACACGACATGAGATGAAATCCAGTACCTGCCTAACCTCTATTTTTGTCTATAACTTTACATATACTTTCAGAATGAGTTTGGGTAAGTCTTATGATTCATCTATTTTCTCAGGATTTTCTGCCCTGATTTCATGTCCCCTTCTTCTTTATTATGGAGCCAGAAGAACTTGTGTTCCATTTGTTATTAAAGCAAATGATCTTTAAAGCCTAACTTGCCCACAGATAGCTTCTTCTTATGAAAGGAGCTTTGGCCTAGCTGTACTTGGTAATCTATAATTCTAGTACAAATTAGAAAATAAAACATCTGATATGCATTAGTGGTCCCTAAACAACTGTTTTTACAGCTAATTAAAAAAAAAAAAAAAGCTTCATACAAGCCTTAAAACAAATTTGGGCAAAGCAGATTCAACATGGTCCAGTCCTAGCCTCAGCAGAGCTAATACAAAGTCCCTTAGGGTTTTACTGTTATCAGTGTTTCAGCCTGATTAGCAGTGGTTCAGGCCTGACTGTGATATTATTCTGTCTGCCTTTTACCTGGGCATATATTGAAATATGACTCGGCATAGTCACATAAGAGGAAGATAGCAGTATTCATCCTGTAGCTCTGAAAGGTAGTCAAGTGACCAGCACCCAGATGCAAACACACACCTGAATGAGCTGATAATAGATCAGAAATTAGACCAGATCCCAGAAATTAGAGCCATCTGCTTTTTTAACCTATGAAACAACAAGTCATTCTTCAGGTTAGGCAGATCTTGACCTACAGAGAATTGTTTATAGACACTGGTAATACACACTGGACTTTGGGTCCCAGAGAAGATAATCTCTTTGATTTTAGCTTCACTTAGCCTGGCTACCCAGAGTATGGCTCTCCTGATCTTGGAAAATAAGAATCAACAGATTCTTATCGAACCACAAATCTATCACACACTTACTGATTCACCATTGTTAAAGAGAGATTACATATTAATTGAATGCAACAAATACATTCTTCTTTGAAGACCCAGGTTTTTGCAGGTATCTCAGTTTCTGAGACTTTTTCTTCCCAATTCCCTTGTATTGACAATTTCAGTGACAGTAATTACATGTCTTGAGCTACACACTTAAAATAACTTTATTCCCAGCTATGCCTTTCATGAGGGAATATCCCGAAACAAACCATAAATAGTCATCACAGTTGATAAGAATTAGGCTCTAGGAAGAACTCTTCACTGTAGAAATAGTCTCTTAAGGATCCTGCAACAGACATGCAAAATTTAAATGAACACTGGATCTATAAACATATGTCCCATTAGAGAATTTTTTTGTGTGGCTTTTCCGTTGCAATTTTAATGATTCTTCTCTGCTCTGCAAAAAGCCATGATTCCCTTGCCTGCTACCAGAAAACAAATATCAGCTTTTGTACTTGTAGGCAGGCAGAAGATTAAAAAAGCATTTTAGAAGTAGGAAATTTTCTAAGATATTTTCATGTAGACAAGACCATATTATTTAGAATCTTCCCTTATATCTCAAGACAAGCATCTTCCAGAATAGTGATATATATATATATGTATATATTTGGAAGCAATATGTGCTAGAATTTTGCAGTCAATATCAGAGCATATAATAGACATTGAAAGACAATAGTGAATTTAAATGCAAAGGTTTCACTGTTTTGTCTTTCTCAAGGTAAATAATGTACTATAATATCTTTCCAATATATCATACTCACCTTCCAAGGAAATAAAAAGTATCTTTGTAGTAAATATCCTCAGCAGTTAATATATATATTTTACTTGTGATTATATTGATTTTCCCCCAATTTTAGAGAATAGCAGGTTTTCTGAATCTGAATCTGAGGCAGGGAGCAAAGGGAAAGTTTTTCTTTTTGCAATCAAAACCACAATTGATGGAGGATGTAAATAAGAATACACTGGGCATGAGCAATGTGAAGATAACTTAAGCTTTGGGATGAGATGTCCAGGCATTTTTATTGTTTTTTTTTTTTTTTTTTTTTTTAATATGTGCTTACTTTATTTGTAGCATTCATTTTTCTTAGCAGACTACTTGGTTTTATAGATGTAACAAAGTTTTCCTCTGCTCTCAGAAAGGAGAAATTGTAATAATGGGCCAAGGAATGAGAATCTAAGGTATTTCACTGATAATAACAGCAACATGTAATATTAACAGTAAAAAATATTAATGAACAACAATTAGATGAGTAAAATAATATTGTTTAGGGATTTTAATATCAAGTTGATGTTGTAGTTTTAGGAACTTTGGTATGGTAGAGAGAGTTCAAGACTACTAATGGTATATTCTGGTTTTAAATAAATTTGATTTGATTGGATAATCTATCAGTACTCATCTTTTATTTCTTAAAGAATTTTGAATGTTACTTCTAGATTCATGGTAACTTTAGGAACTGCCATTTAGTGCAAACTTTATTTGCACTAAATTTATAATAATTTCTAGTAACTGTATTACTATTTTTAATATGCTGATGGGCAGATTGAATTCAGCCTGTTAATGCATCTCACATAAATTGTATATTGTGATGTCAAAAAGTCTCTGATGCGAATGTATTTCTGACCACTGTCATGCTATACAGTGAGTCTAACCTCAAAGTCCTGAACACTCATGAAGTGTCCCTGTCTTTCTTGTAATATGTTTATCAGCAGTATCCCACAGCTATCTCAAACATGTTTCTGATCTCAAGTAAAATGTGTGACCTGCTATTTTTCACTCAAGATTATTTTGTGTGCTCCTGACTATAAGAATGTGTATAAAGTGTAATGAATGCAAATACTTCAGTACTCAAAGCTATCTTTTCAAACATCAAAATCTCATTGCATAATGAATAATCTGGTGAACTGTGATTCAGAGGTGAGGAATAGGAACTACCAAAATCTTCCACTTACAACCTTTCACTGAATATACCCAAGGAATATGGATTTATTCTCAATTAATTTTTCACAGTTTATTGGCAACTTGATGAATTATGTCATATATCACAGCAAGAACAGCCACATATGGTTTAAAATCTGCTACAGAATGACCACAGGCTCTCTTTCTTCATCCCCCTGCACTGCTCAGAGAGAAGAGAAGAGGGTGAAGGAGTTGGGAATGAAGGATATACTATAAAAATACTAGAGATGAATAATATAGTCATAACTGTGTGCTTAGTGTAAATTTTTTTTTAAATGCTCTTCCAGCTAACCTGGAACAAGTCTATAAACTGGCAGGTCTTTATAAAAAATGTTATGCCCACTTTTGACAAGGCAAGAGATGTTACAAAGCTGACCTTATCTGAGTTATGGAGAAAATCTGTGATACAGTAGTTATCCACATGGCAGATAGAGAGACTGTTGAAAAATTTGTGTACCAAACTCCTGGAAGAACTAAATAATTCACCAAATTTTATTTGATTCTAGGAAAAAATAAATAAAAACCAGTAAGATTTTTGTAAAGTCATGCCGGTCTCAAGTGATTTAATTTCTACTGCATCACAGCTGTTTTCTTTGAGTCAAAATAATGTAATGAAATCTTTCAGTCAAATGACAAAACTCCCTGAAATTCCATAACAACATCAGAATAAGAAATTTTATTCTGTACACTGAAAAGTGTGGAACTGTATTCCAGTAACACAACAGTATGAAAATACTCAGTTCTTCATTAGAACCATTAATAGAGAGCAAACTACTGAGATATACCCCTTCACTACAAAGTTCAGTCCGAAGTCTCTGTGCTTCTTGAAAGGCTGAAGACACAGGCATCTCTTATTTTACAAGATACTGTCAGGTGCTGATAAGAAAAAGTTTTTCTCTAATGAGTAGTCTACTGTGAATAATTAACTATTTAAATGTGTGGTCTTCTTTTCCTGTTTTCCAATGTATCACAATTGATACTCTTTCCTTCTCCAGAATTACCTCTAAATAAATAGAGTGTACTGTTCTTGCTTTGTACTGTACTTTTGTCTTAGAACTTTGTGTTACAAGTGTACACACATGTACAGGTCTGCTGCAGAATTTTCTGCTGAGATATGATTATCTAAAATAATTGGTCTTGCCATCAACTGCAATATAATGCTGCAAAGCAGAACTGGAATTCTCTGCTTTGGGTTTCTTAATTTAAAGTAAGAAGTCACTTACTGTCTGAATTACAACAGTCACAGTGTATCATTCTTAATGTCCTCATCTGAATTAGCATTTAATGACTTATACGAAGTGACAAAGGTTCAATGGAACATAATGCCCTTTCCTGCCCTTTTCATACAAGACAATTTATAGAGGTCCTTTTGTCAATCTAATTGTACATTACCTCTTCAGGACTCTAATCTACCCCACTGGGCCCCAATCTAGATCAAAATAGAGAATCATACAGAAATGTTAAAAGAGGTACAATAAATGCCTGAAATAGCAGGTCTCTGTTAGAGCATATTCCAATAAAAAGAATAAATGTAACCCTAGCCAATTTCAGTTGGTACCACTGTGGACTAATTGCTTCAGTATTAAGTGAAAAATTAACTAGGGGGGAAAAAGTGTTTTTTATTTCAAATGCAAGAACATTCTGTTCCAGAGTTAGTTCTTAGAAATGTATAAGGTCAACTTCCTTTTCAACAATTTGCAACTCAAAGAATGACAAATTGCCACTAAGTGTTGTGGCTGTTTAATCATTGTCCCCAAGAAATTACTGACAATGCACAATACAAAGGGGAACCCAGTATTATTGAAATGCATATCTGAAACATGACCCACTAATTTCCATGAAGATGGTTTACGTCTTCCCATATATCATGCATAGTTTTACCTGTGGCTTTAAAAAGAAAGCAACAGAGAAACAGGCGATTTCAATGTTGGTTAGAGCTTGCTCTTAGCTATGCAATACTAAATGAGACAGTCATCTGGATTCCAAGTAAATGAAGCAGTCCTATTCTGCCCATGGTGCCTGGATAATGATCATACTCTAAAGGTTATGGAATTAATGGATAGAGTGAAAAAAAGTAAATTTTATCTCTGCTACATATGAACATCAAATGTCTGCTTATCACTAGTGTAAAAAAAGTGTTTGTTTCTTACTGAAAGTGCATAAAATACTCCTTGGGATGTAGAAGAGCAAGGAATTATGTGCAGCTATGCCTCGTTCTTTCAAAACAGCTGTAACTTTTTTGACAATAAACTCCAAGAAACAGAATCATAGAATCAAAGAATCATTTGGGTTAGAAGGGATCTTAAGTATCATCTAATTTTACATCCCCCCACCATGGGCAGGGACACTTTCTACTAGACCAGGTTTCTTATGGCCCCATCCAACCTGTACTTGACTTCATTGTTCCACTGCCTCACCTAACTCACAGTAAATAATTTCTTCCTAATATCTAATCTAAACCTACTCCCAGTTTAAAGTTATCCCCCCTTGTCGTATCAATACATACCCTTGTAAAAAACCTCAATTCAACCTTCTCATAGGCCCCTTTCAGGTGCTGAAAGGCTGCAGTAAAGTCACCCCAAAGCTTTCTCTTCTCCAGGCTGAAAAACTCAACTCCTACTTTCGTAGCCTTTCCTCATATGAGAGGTGCTCCAGACCTGTGATGAACTTGGTAGCCTTCTGTGGACTCGCTCCAACAGGTCTGTGTTTTTGCGCTAGGGACCTAAGAGCTGGATGCAGGACTGCAGGTGGAGTCTCAGAATCCCTTCCCTGTTTTCTGCTGCCAGGACACATTTGGCTTTCTGGGATGCAAATGCAAAGTGCTGGTTCATGTGCAGCCTCGACTCCACCAGCACCCTCAAGTCCTTCTCAGCAGAAAAAAATTAATTATACCGGAAATTGTAATTTCAATCATCCTAACCCCAAGAGGTGCAACTATGACCTTTTTTGTAACTCTCAGGCCCTACATGCCTCCACAGCTGCTGATACAGGAGTAAACTATATTGTGAAAGGCAATGTTTTTCTTTCAAAACTTTGCAGGCAGAAGGAAGGCATTTTGTAGAGCAGAAAGAACAACAGAATGTTGTTTGTATGTACACTTTCTGAATTCTTTTCAGCAGTATTAAAAGTAGCATTATTTAAATTTTTGCTATTCTTTTTAATCTTGTACTGCTTTTACAGAGGACTATAAGAGGAAAAACCCAAAAGAACTTTTCTGCATGATTTTCTTGCAAATACTGCAAAATTGTTTCCAGTTGTTTCCATTTAAGACTCAAACTGCAAGATGCAGTTGGTAAGCCTTTTAATGAAGTGTGAACTTCAGCTGATTAATTGTCTCTCATTAAGAGATAAAAAAAACAGTCCATATGAACTTCTTACCTACAAAGTTCATCATCAGAGAGCAAAGTCACAATCTTTTTCTCAATATTTGTTTGGATCTCTGAAGGTTACCTATCATGCATGAAGCAATGTATTCAATAAGATCAGCATCAAAACCTCCATTTGATTTCAGTGAGAATAGATACTTCCATTATGTTTTAATGCTTGGGCTACATGGTTCTCCAGTTTGTCTGTAGGGTTTTAATTTGGAAGCTATTTGAAATTCAAAGTCTTTTGTAGCTTCCAAAGCATCTGACACTAAAAGTTTTAAGATCATTATCTATTAGAAATTTTACTTAATTAATTTTGAAAAAATACCTTTATCTATATTTTTTGCATGGGTAAAATTAATTTCACTTACATTATCCCTATTTTTATACCTAACAAAATGTAATCCAATGGCATGTCTAGTTTTTTAAGTGTGAAGAAAAATGAATGAAAGACTTTTCAGAATATGTTTCCTACAGTGGGAAGATTTTTATAATTCATAGAAAATAAAATTATTTGAGATAACAATTTTTTTAACATTTTATAAATTCCTTTTCAAGACACAGAAATTATAGTTTATAGGTGACCTGTTATGTTTTTTTATTCTGAAGTGTACTTCTGAAGTGTAGCTGCTAATTTCATTGGCAAAAATTACCTCTTCCATGCAACAGAATTATAAGTAAAACATAACAAATGGAAAGATTTTAAGCAGACTTTCATCCAGTTAGAGATATAAACGTTGCCTGAATCATATAGGCTTGAGGTGTACATCCAAAAAGGAAACAAGCATAATTAATTACAAGTAGTATTTCATTTGTTGCCTGCAATTAAAATCTGAATGAGATCCAAAACATTTGGCTGAACATTCAGTACTTGGCTTCAGCCACATTATAGCAAAGTATGGTTTCCAGATCCATGGGAAGATGAGATACCTCCTGATAACTTACATTCAGAGCAATCGTGTATCATTACTAGACTGGCAGAAAAAGATATGTCTGTATTCAATACATATGTTTGAATAACTGTGCTTGATCTTGTTTGGAGGTTTATTTCTACTGAAGACAAACATCTTCCTTTAAGATACAGAAGAGGGACTTCTACCTACATAACAGTGTGTTGACTTGGGTATTGTGCCAGGAGTCACAGTTTCTTGTAAGTGTTCTCTGGGCATCTTTAAAAAAAAAAAAAAAAAGAACACATTGAAAAATACAGAGTGGCATTTTAAAACCTATACTCAGTGTTCCATGCATAACTCTTTTTATATTTCTTTCTTTTATTTCTCTTTCTTTCTCTTTGCCTTTTTTAGTATTAAATAAAATATATCAAGTTTTTTGGCATCAACATCTAACCTCATTTTCCTTTAATCATGTTTTTTTGGGTATATTTCAAACTTTTTTGTGTCTGATCTCTTTTATTCAGAGACGCTTAATTTCCTTTGCTCTTCTGTGTTTAAACCAGTTCATAACACTCCTGAGTTGCCAGGGCTAAATTTCCAAAGCACTATAATCTAAATGATACTTTAGTATTTATGAGAAGATGAAGTACTTCAGAAACACAACCAGTCTCTATTAATAAAAAATTATACCAATTATGGAGAGTTTTTAACACATTGGATATGTGACATTAACTTTACCAAACTAAAAATGTACCAAGAATTTATTCTTTATGTTTCATTTGGAACATAGCTACAGTTTCCACTGATATATGGATGGCTTCTTTATCTTTTAGTTAAAATACTTTCTCCTAATGCTATCATCTTTGATGTGTCTAGCTATCATGAAAAACCGTTGTGAAAATGCCAAATGGAAAATTACCACATCAAAAAGAGTATCTGCCAGTGTCAAGAAGCATCCCAGATCCCATAACTCTGCCTTATTATAACAGTAGTTGTGTCACCATGTAAGGTACTAAGGACGATTAGAGCCAACAGGTTTGGCAAAATAAAACGTCATCTCTGCCGAAGAGTGCTTACAACATAATTAAGAAACAAATACAACACTTCACTGTAATGGAAAATAAATGGAAACCACAAGGAGCATATCAGTCTTTTAATTTCAGTGTTTTTATGTGGTTGATCAGGTGCTGAGATAAACAAGATGACAGCTATCAAAGCTATGGGGAAGGAGTGGCCACAGTAAGGGAAAGCACTCCTCCCAAAAACAGTCTAGAAGTTTTTCTAATGATAGAGCCCGTTGACTCCTGCCCATTGACAGAGTGTTTGCAGGTAATTCTGGAAACAAGAAGGAGCTAATGAGTATAAATCATGATGCAGTCTCTGTTAGTAGTACAGGCTCTACTAATAAAATTACAGCATTACAGCTCCTCAGTAATAGTGAGCAGTACCAGATGGATTTAAAAACTAAATTATTGCTGTATTTTAGAAGGGTCAACTGTTAGGTAGCAGAGGATGTAGAAATTGGAAAGACAGAAAAGTAGAAATGCTAAATATGGGGTATTTCTCAATCTTAATTTTTTTTATACTTGACTTTTGAATGTATTGTTTCTAAAATGTTGAGATTTGTAGGTTTGTTGTTTGTATGATAGAAACCAACTTTAATTTGTGTCTTTTAACCATTGCTTTCAATTGTTTTAAGGTACAGGTAGAAATGCCTGCCTAGGTGCTTATCTGGAATCAATAAGCATTCTAGGAAAAAAATATCCAACCAAGCACCAAAAGGAAAGAACAGAGTCAGAATCACAGCAGTGGACTTTATGGAAGGCTCGTTACCAAAAATTTTTCTTCTGCAATGTATTTTTGCACCCCTGACCTATCTTGCAAAGGAAAGATGACTTGTGGTGCTTGGTTGCCATCTGGGTTAAACCCAAGCTATTAAGCAATAGCTTGCACAAATTTGACCTTTCTGTTGAACAGGTTGGCTGGCTGCAGAGATAAGATCCATGGCTTTTCAATGATGGATCTGTAGCATGGAAAACAGTAGGTCATCAAAGCTCAGTAAAACCACAAATACTGTTAAGCAGAGTGTAGCATCTATTCATCTTTTAGTGACAAATTGGACTTATATCTTCTTTTAAACGTATTGCTATTTTATGTTAATTGTAGTCCTTGCAAGAAGCAAATGAGGCTTACTTTCAGGTTAATATTAAAGAAATGCAACTCTGCTTACATCAATATTTACATAAGGTCTGAATTTGACCTTCTTTGAATAATTAATAAAGGAAAATGTATATTCATATCATCTTAATTTATTTTCTCCCAGGAAGTTTTGATATAGAGCAGTTTATTTTCTATGTGAAATGCAGATTAATGTTTTCCCTACTTAGTCAGTACTTCCAATTAAGGTCTGAAAATAACAGTTCTATAGAAATAAAGAATTAGTTAGCAGTTGAGTCTTGAGCATCTTGTGGCATCCCAGATTTGGGTGTACATTAGGCGTTCCAATCTGTGTTAGCTAGCCTAGTTCTGTGTACCCGCGCACCCCTGTGTTTCTCCCCCCCCGCAGCAATTCTGTCTGAGTCTCTCACTGTTGGATCTTCAGCCCGTCACTCCTGTAACCACTCCCCATCCCATCCGGAGACTTGGGTGTCTGTCATCCCGATCCTGCAACCCTGTTCACCCCAGAACCCGGGGTCCACCCCTGTCGTGTCCCCGTTGGCCGCCATGGTCCTCGTCATTGCCACAGCGTCTGTCCCCATTGGGCAGGAGGGCTTCTGCCCTCCTCGCCCCGCCCCCAATAAAATCCCGTGCCTCCCGAAACTCGGGGCCACACCTCTCCACGGCAGCTGTCCACGGCCATTAAAGACTTTCAGCCTCCCTCGTGGGTGAATTGGACATTCCTTTGCCTCTTCGCCAAAGTCCCTCGCTCGGTGGTGGTCGAAACCACGGCCAGCCCTGCCTGGACCGCGGAACCAAGCTGCGTCTGGGAAAAGCGGCGAACCCAAGTCCCGCTGAGAGGCAGTGCCGCTCCAGGCACCGGAGCTGCACAGGGCCAGGGAAAAGAATGGAACGCCGCAGTATCTCACAAAATTTTTAACAGAAAAGGCAAGTCGAGAGCATTTGTAATCTATTTGAACTTGTATTAGTGTGCCTGTTAATTTCCCCCTCCTTTTTATTTACACATACATGCATAAAATGATCTACCACTCATCTCTTTTATCCAGCAAAAGATAAACAAATTCTTTCAGCTTACTAAAATGAAAGATTTAAGGCAAGTACATTTTGAAAAACAATAATTTTTCAACTCCTGTCAGCAAAGCAGTATATCAATTAAACTTTATTACTTCAAGTTTTGTTATTGCCTCAACCTTTTTTACATCACCTTTAGATAATACATTTGTAAAGTGTGCACTAGGATGACTGAATGGAATAAAAGAAAGCAATGAAAATAATTTTGCTTTAGGAATTAAATTATTTATTGATAAATATGCAAATATTAACCGCTTATTAATAATGCAACTATATGAAAATTGAATTATAATTTGTTCTCATAACTTAATGTTGAAAATAAGAACCCCTTTATAAATCTTGATAGTAATTATTAATGTGCACAGCAAAATTGATAGTGGGGCTTTATTAGAATAAATTATGCCCCAAGAAGAACTTAATTAATGCATCAGAATTTTTTTTCTGACCATTTTCTAAATAATTTTTTAATTTGCTTTTTTAAAAAAAATTTTGTTCATTTGAAACCTATCACTTCAACCAGCAGAATGTAAAGCAGGAGGCTGTGAAATGTAACTAAATATTCCTTCTAAGAGATATAACAATGTTAAGTTGGAATCAAAAAAGTGAGCTTATAGCTTTATAGAGTATGAATAACTATTTCAAGTTGGAGTTTTTGAACTTAATTTTTTATTGACTTCTTGGGATATAGTTTATTTCATGAGGAAGAAATCAGTGCAAACATTAGCTACAGAAGGAGACAATTGTTTAGTTTAAGGTGTTAATAAGAAATTAAAATTTAAAAAATAAAAATATAAAATCAATTTTGCATGTCCAGCTAATTTCTTTAAGAAGAAAATAGCATCCTAATGATATCTGAAAAGCTTTTTCATCTTAACTGTGAAGCACAATCATTTTGTCAAAACCTAGACATAGATATTGAAGTTTGACTCTAAGGTATCAGTGAAGGCATTATTTTACTCTGAACTGAGAATTTTAAGGTACTAATTAGTAAGCTGTGGAGTAGGTGTGATATGCTGAATTAATTGATGAATTGCTTGTTTGATTAAATTATGATTAAACAGATTTATTTTTATTTCATAATCCATAAATGATAAATTACTCTAAAACTAGTTCTGTAATTAAGTTACGCATACAGTAAATGAAGAGATTAATGTTTAATTAACTAAGGTCCTAACTATAGCACTTTAGGCTCTATTCATTAAGGAAAAGCTACAGTAACTGTGGTGGCCTAACCCTTACTTTCATTGAACTTCAGTAAAATGAAATATTTGTGTATGAAGAATTAGGCTCATTAGTGAAAGGGCTGCAGGGCTATCTTTTTTTCTCATCGAAGAGACTTCTGGGTGTATATTTGTGCTAGTTTTAAATTATACCTGTCTCTGTATTCATGAATATTTACTGATTTCCATCACACAACGTGATGGTCAGAGAGCTGATCAAATGATACAGAGTATTGATGATTGCTCTCCAACCCCTTCCAAAGGCAAGAAGCATAAGCCTAACCACCCCAAACACACATATACCTATTCACACAATTAGGCAACAACAAGGAGGAACTGGAGTTCTGTGACCAGTCTGGGAGTTATGATGTCAAAAGATTAATTAGAAACTCACTTGACTCAAGGACCACAATGGATGCCTACAAATCCAAAATCTAGTATCATAAAGGAGCTAGTATGAAAAATATAATCTCTCTACCGGGCAAAACCAGTATGGAGTTGCACTGATGATCTCTTTGGATCTGGAAACAAGTATTGACCCAATTGGTTTAAAGAAAGAAATTCATCAGAACTCAATATTAGACGAGTAACCACCTGGAAAAAGTGAAGCTGCAGTACTTTTTGTGTGGAATATATGTAGAGTGAATTTAAAATTATTTTTACTGACTTTGTGTGGTTTTATTCGTCACAAATTTTAATATATGATTTTATTATTAGATTAATAAGGAGATAAAAGTATAGTTTCAAAAAAAAGGTAGTTATTTCTATTAAACTGTTTTAATTAATTGTTCCTGCGTAGTAAGCCCCATAGAAGTTCAATATCTAGCTCTTCAGCACTGCAGCATTTTTGTGTTTCTAAGGTATTGTCACAGCTACAGAATACAGAATCTGAATTTAACACTAACTGTGAGTCTCACAATAAAATCATAACTTAACAAGCCCTTTTCTCTATTGTCACTGAAAATAACAGCATAGTCACAACCAAACAAAATCATTAACGCTCTGAGATCTCAGGGCAAGTTTAAAATTATCTCTGTCAATGATCCCTATGTGATCATGAGTTCAAGGATCCATAAAAAGACTTCAGCAACTATATTTTTACATTTTTTAAACTATTTGTTACTAATGAATCATTTCTATTCTGAACTCAGACACATTTGTTATTAAAACCCTGGCATATGAAATTTACTAGCCCATGGAGAACTAATTTTTTTTTTTTTCCCAGCTGTGCTAGAAAACAAAGATATGATAACAATATTAACCAAAGAAAAATAGTTTGGTCATAAGATTACAATTCGCATCATAACATTTCCAGGCTCAGCAACTAAATATATAAAATTATATCTTCCTCATCACATTATCGTAAACTAAATTGACCATGAGTAGAAGCAACATTGTGAAATTGATTATGGCAATGTATATTTTCAATTTGTTTTAGATTTCTGAAAGAAAAAAAAAATAGAAAAGTTAACTTGAAGCTGTCAACTATGTTTGTGTTGATATTTCAATTTCAACATTTATATTTCAGATCCATACATATATAATTATACATTTAAACAATTTTACAATGTTTGACTGTCTTCAAAACAGAAAAAGCTTTCCTCTTTGGGAGGCTGAAATGAAGAGAAACTCTTGGAATTTCTGGGAGTCCTGAACTCAAAACACATTTGCAGCAGTTACAAGATGATTCAGAGAGAGCCTTACTGATGACATGGCTTGAATTAATGTTAAAATAATGCATTATTCACTATTGTACTGCTGTTTTCATTGTTGTTTCTTTATAGAACTCTTCACTTAATTATTTTTCAAGACTACATGCACATATTAGGTTCCTACTTTCAAATGGCATCTTTGAGAATATAATGAAAAAGTAACATAGAAATTCAGTACTGAAATTCTTATAGTTCCATGTGCAGTTTCTGGCTGGAGCAATGCAGAGTCTTAGGAGAGACTACAAGAACAGGATATGTGTAGTGGTGTTTTCCCAAATGCTTGCGTTGTCCCAGTGTACAATGATTTGTGGCTCAAGGTCTTCCTGACTCATATGTGATTTCTTTCTTCTTTACAGATCTCAAAGGATTTTTTTTCAAAAATCTGTCCAAATCTTCTTTTGAACACACACAAACTTAGAGCACTTAAAATGTCCCCTGGCAAAGAGTTCAATAGCTGAATATTTTCTTTTATTTGTTCTGAATCTGGCACCCTGGACCTTTGACTAGGAAAGAGAGTAAACAATATTCTGCATTACTCTCAGAATATTAGACGTCTATTTTTTTGCCTCTGTAGGTTGCAGATGAAAAAGCTCCAGTATAAACTCATACTATTAGTGCCATTAAGTCCTTCATTGCTTTACCTCCACAGCAAATGCATCAAACAAAACCAAAATATTTCCTCTCATTTTCAGTCAGGAACATTGTGTCACAAAGTGGGGGAAATCCAGTTTTATCCTACTTGCATTTCAAATGAATTCTCCTTGCTGTAGTCCACTGATATGGAAATAGGGAAATGTCTCTATTCACTTTTTCTTTCTCTAGGATGTCCTACCACATGTTATTAAATGCAAAAAAAAAAAAAAAAAAAAAAAATTCAAGGTTTTTTGGAAGAGAAAATGATAAAAATATAGCCTTCAAACATGTCTTCAATTATTTTCTTATTCTTAAATT
This sequence comes from Anomalospiza imberbis, assembly GCF_031753505.1. Taxonomy (NCBI): domain Eukaryota; kingdom Metazoa; phylum Chordata; class Aves; order Passeriformes; family Viduidae; genus Anomalospiza; species Anomalospiza imberbis. The sequence continues at coordinate 100,532,885 of NC_089682.1, read as the reverse complement.
GCATAATATCTATTTGCATGCATAAAACACTGTTGATCACCTGAGTATTGCATTTCCTTATTTTCCTCTTATCTTATGCTATTTTTAACTACTATTCTCATTTTCTGTATTTTAATCTTCACACAGAGATTTGACCTCCAGTAAAAAAAGTCATAAATGCACTTTTTTCCCTTTCCTTTTCTTGTACATTCCTCATTGCTGAATATGAAAATGGAATAATATCTTGGATCATCAAGTGCTTAAGAAAACTTACTAAAAAAAACCACCTTCACTTCACATAAGCTTATTTGGTTCACATTCATTATGATTGCTATATAGTTTGATTTTTAATGTCCAAATTCTAAGTCTAATTCACAAGGAATATTCCACTGATGATGTTAAAAAATAGGCTTTCCAGGAAAGGAAATATTTTGGACATATATTTGGAAGATGGAGTTTACATGCATTTGCAAAAAGCAAACAAGTAGACTGGATTTTTTTATCACACAAGTATTTTGAAGTCAATACAGCTGTAGAAATTTATATCTGCTTAATTTTCTCATGTTTTTCAACATAATTAGATAATCAGGCCTTTGTTACACTGGCTTTCAGTTTAACATCCTGATTTCTCTATAAAATACCCATATTATGTGCTTTTGCACATGGTCTACTTGTGTCCAAAACAAGTTTGGTCGACAAGTAGCATACATCTTCTTTTCAAGCATGACAAGAAGAATATATATGCTTTGAAGCCAAGAAAGACATACATAAACCAGATGATGCTGCAACACCATCAGTTTTTGAATTATTTATTCTGGAAATATTTTATAGTTCTGTTGTTCTCTTCATCATGTGAAAGGATGGAGAGGATGCACATGCATGAGCTGTGACAGTTATTTAATTTAGAAACTGTGTCTCCTAACAGTGCTCTACCATTATGTTAGTTAGGTTTGTAGCTATGTGAATGCAAAAATAATATTAACAACTGCCTCTATGAATTGTCCAGGACATCCAGAAGTGCTTTGATCATACTTCCACAAGTTCTTATTTTTGCAGCTTTCTATAATTCATGGGAGATGTAGTGAGCGTACCATTGCTTCATCATATGGTGAATAAGAACTATACTGTTCTGTCTGAGGTCTGTCTGAGGTATTTGTTTGAAAACCTAAAACATATTTTTCAGATTTTTGACTATGTAAATCAGATCAAAAATGGGATTTGTGTTATTTGAAATCATAAATATTATCTTGTCCAAGCTTATGTTCTGGAGCGTGCATGACTTTTTCCATGGCATTCATACCTTGTGAGTTCTCTTTCCCATTCATACCATGTGATGCCAAGATCCAATGTAGGGGTGCGTTCGGGGGGTCACCCCTCAGGGGTGTCCCCAGGGGCCCCCCCTGGGTTGTGAGTTCGCTGGTGGCAGCAGGCAGGCAAGGAGTCTCCACACAGCTTCTGAGGGTGCTAATTAGATGAGGGTTTATTGGGGGTCCTACCCCCGGGAGGCAGCATGGTTTCTGAGGGAGAGGGGGGAAAGGGGAGTGAGGGGGCAAAGGGGAGGGGGAGAGAGGGGCTGAGAGAGCACCAGCCAGAAGAGCCAGATAAGAGAGAGAGCGAACCATCCCCCCGGCACACTTAACAGAGAGATTCAAAGTGGGCGCGGAACAGATTGGGCCAATGGGATTACAGACACAGGATACTGCAGGGGAGGATCACAGGCTTGGAATAAACCATACATTTTCAAGGGTTGAGACACAGCATACCATTTAACTAAAATATAACACCACAATCCAACTCCACATTTAAAAATTATTTTAAAAATTTATGAAATATTGAAGTTCCCTAGAGCTATTTTGTGCCATGTAGGTAGAATAATATTTTTCTTGCTCTTTTACCACTGATGAAGGATTTTATAATGATTTTAATACTGAAAGAAAATTATTATGCTATCTTCTATAAATGATTAATAGCACCTTTCAAGATATTGCACTGCAACATAAAAGTAGTTTCAAGGTTTACATCTTTAGTTTTACTTTCTATTGTGCTTATCCATCTCTTAATGAATTGTACTTCAACTGTGGTTAACAAGTAACACTCAGTATTTAGCTGAATAAACTGAATATCTGGATGGCTGATGTTTATGAAACATGTAATATGCTAACTTTCTGGTTCTCCCTAAATAATACCTGAATTAAAGATTAAGTCTAATTCTTGACCTACAGTCTTCTCAAAGCAGAAAAAGAGATCCTGGAAGAATGAGGTTCTGATATGACAGTGATTAAATGTGTGTCATTTAAAAATCTGACAAATGAGATATTAAATAAGAGGATGGCCAGGTATCTCAAGAAATAGCAACAATTAAATCCTGCTCTTCTGCAGAACTTATAAACTGTAAGAGTGGAAAATAAAAGATATTTATTCCCTTAAAGGAAACAAAAAAAAAAAAGTAGGAAACTGAGTAGTTAGGTTAGTTACCTACACTGCAAGTATTCTACCACAAACTTTTCATGAACATGATATAAATCCTACTGATGTGAAATAACGTCTCAACCAGGAAATACTGTTGCATTACATCCTCCTCAGGTTATTTTTGTGAGTTTTTAAATGCTTTCCTGTCATTTTTCACTAAATCCATACACTTGGGTTAAATTCCCTATATATCTGCTTTATAGAGGAAATAGAAGTTTTGCTTTTTTTTTATAACTGTAGTCGTCTGGTGTCAGGTCTAATCACCTTTCCTAGTATCTACATTCTAAATACAATCAGACAAATACCTGGACTGTATCATAGATAATCTTTATTTAAAGAACTCAGCCTACAGCCCTCCCAACATTTTCAGTTCCTAAATTTGCTGAGGTAGATTTTTATGACTTTAGTTACTAATAGGAGTCCTCATAAACGGCTTCTATCAGTCTTCAATCTTCATAAATCCTCAGAGCCCTTGCAAACCCTTAGCATCAGAAGTGTTCTTTGGCTGGAAGTGTCACTCTTTCAATTGTTTAATGGGTAAAAATACTCCTTCGCTTGTTGTGAGATTTTTCCCTCACAGTTTCATCTGATGTCTCATTAATTTACCCTTTCTGTGCCTGTCTCATTGTTCAGTAACACTCATAATAGAGGGTTGAAATCCATTTACATTAGATAAGTAATATAGCTATTGAAAGTCCTTATTGAGCTGTGTGCTGGGTTTGGCTGGGGCAGAGTTAATTTTCATCACAGAGGCTGGTATGGAGCTGTGTTTGGGTTTTTTTTTTGCTGAAAACAGTGTGATTATATAGACATGTTTTTGTTATTACTGAGCAGGGCTTATACAGAGCCAAGGCCTTTTCTGCTTCTCATACTGACACTCCAGAGGGGAGGCTGGAGGTGCATGGGAAGCAGGGAGAAGACACAGCAGGAACAGGTGACCTAAAATGATCAAAGGGATGTTCCAGACCTTAAAGCACTGTGCTCAGTATAGAAGAAAGGAAGAAGTGGAAAATGTTTGGAGTGAGGAGGAACATTTGGGGAATGTTTGTCATCCCAATTGTTACATTCCTGTCCATGGGAAGCAGGGAATTAATTCCTTGTTTTGCCTCACTTGTGTGTGCAGCTTTTTCTGTTCTTATTAAACAAGTTTTCTAACTTTTACCTTTCCAGTTTTGTCTCCAATCCTACTGGTGAGGGAGTGAGTGAGAAGCTGCTTGTTGCTTGGCTACTGGTTGGGGTTAAAATATGATTTATTGTTAAAAAAGGAGGCCTTTTTTATTCATAATTTTCACCTAGGTACTTCTTTTCTATGCCTATATATGTACATATATATGAAGAAAAACCTGCGCTATTTCTTCTCTTTCTTTTTCTATCCAATTTATTTAATGTACTTTTATTTACATATATATATGTACTCTAGGCAGAGAGAAAATGAGTTGGACACATGAACATTTGTGCGGCAGTGCATTACTTTTCTCGGCCCCGGTCAGCTCTCGAGCGCCCGGCTTGGGCGTCTTAGCTTCTCGTTGGGGCCGGGGCTTGCCGCGATTCCCGGGCATTTCTGCTGCCGCGCTCCGGGGTGGGCTGCTGGCCGCGCTTTGCCGTCAGCGCAAGGGAGGAAATGAAGAGGCAGGGAATTCGTCCAAATCTGTCCGCGTGGTCGCTGGATGCTTTATTGGCCACGAGAGCCGCAATGGAGAAGCTGCAGCCAGCCCCCAACTTCGCACGGATGAAAATGGCCACGAGCATGCAGCGGAGTGGGATGATATAGGGGTGGGACAAGGCGGACGGGGAGCCCTCCCGCCCAATGGATACAGACATCGTGGTGATGACGTGTACTACAACGACCAATGGGAACACGACAGGGGCAGACATGGGGCTTTGGGGTGAGTGGGACTGCGAGAATGGGGTGACGGGCATGGAATCCTCAGGAGATGGCAGGGAGTGGTTACAAGAGTGACAGGGGGAAACTCCAACGGCAGGCAGCCTGGAGTTAACCACGGAGAGGGGGGGAAAACACAGGGGATGCATGAAGGTACACAAAACCAGCAAACTGATAAAGATCAGAACCCATAATCTGAACCCAAACCCAGGAAGCAACATATTTGCTTTGCAAAAGTCTCAGGGACAGTTTGGATGTCTTTTTAAACTCTCTGAGCTTATTTTAAGGTGAGTGGAAGAGCAAGGAAAATGGGGTCATAAGGTCACACTGATGCTATCATACCTTATTTCCACCTGGAGGAACATAAAAATCTTCATTTTGGTACTGGAGGACTTGTAAAGCGATGGAATTAGGGACGTCAGTGGAGAAAATATTTTTAAATGAGTAAGAGATATAATAATAAAACAGTTAAATCACAGAATGAAATATAAGAGAAAATGAAGGTCTGGATAAAGATTACAGGCAGGGATGAATCCAATTGATGAAATTCACATGTCATTCATACAACGAGATAATTTTTTTTAACAGGAAAAATTATAATTTAGAACTTAAGACTGAAAATAGTAAGCTAGGTACATCTTCACTGTTCAATAAGTGGAATCTGCTGTAAGGATGAAATATATTTAAGACAGGAAAAATGTGAAAAATAAAGAAAAGATTAAAAAATCATCTGATAGAAAACCATAGGCAAGTTGCAGCTTATTTCATTGCCTTGTAAAGAGGCAGCATGCCCTAAAGAGATCACACAAGGACTACGTGAGATCAGACATAAACCTGGCCTGAAAGAAAAATATTCTTTTGTAAATTTTTTGTTTCTGGAGCAGAACTGAAAGCATAAAATATTATGGCTGCTTGTTCCTTCCAGCTTCAGATGCATGACACTGCATCTAGAATTTTAGATATCAGCTTTGCAGTCCTGTCGGACTTCTTCTTCAGCCCCAGAATCTATAAAAGGTGATGCCATTCCAGAATCTATACAAGGTACTGCCAGACCAGAATCAGGTTCTTATTATTTCCCAGTTATAAAATCATAGTTAAACAGTCTGGTTGATGTTGACAGTTGTTGGGTCAGTGATTTGAAAAGCAAATATTTCTCCCTGTAACTGTGAGCTTTGAACAGACTTCTTCATTATGCTGTGTTTATCAAGGATATGCAGTCTGCTTGCATGGTTCACATGAATATGTTAATTGGAAAGAACATTAATTTTAGTAGCTCATTAAGAATGCTTTGACTGATCAAGGAAGAAGGGTGGCAAGCTCCATGATGTCATCTACACCTCTAAATTAATCAGCTTATTAAAAAAAACCCCACATTATTTACAGAAGTAATATTCTCCTCATTCATTCATGAAATGATGACAGAAAAGAGCTTATCAAATGTGGATACTGATGAGTGAATTCAAGATAGGAGCTAGTGAAATAAGGGATGGTTTTGAACTAATTTTTTTTTGCTGAACCATCACCTTGTACAACGTCAGTGTGCTGTATCAGTGTACTTTTTGCCTCAGTGCTGTGCCACCACTTTCATTGTACTGTGAACAATTTTAGAAGCTATACTTCCATCCTCCTGCTTTGTTTTTCTTTTTTTTTTTTTTTTTTAATTCTTCAATAATACCTGTAGAGGGAAGTGACATAACTCCTTGATTTACAGAGGATGTAGGAGGTGAAAAATGGACTGGAAATAGACAGGATTTTGGCCATTTGTTGTGGGTATATGGAATGGAGGAAATATTTTTAATGGAGTGGTAAGGATTGAATCATTTACACAGAAAAATAAAAAAGAAGAAAAAGACGTAGATAAGAGTAATGGTAAGAACAAATTATAAGCCAAAAGAAAAGTGAAGAATTGAAAAAAAAAAGATACATAGAAAACAGTAAAGAAAGATAGTGTGAACTTATGGAGAGAAGTAAAAGGGACAAAACCAATCTTCAAGGGACATGTGAATATAAATTCAGTATAAATACCTAGCTAATAGAGAAGAAAAACTATTTATGCACATCTTTTCTCAAAGTGGACTCTCAATAGAAGAAGAAAAGTTGATCTTTCCTGTACTGAGCTAGAAAGCAACTAGGAAAAAACTGTAGGCCAAATTATCCTACTTAAATTTATGCACATAATTCCTTTTCAATTTTAATAAATATTACCTGACTAGCAAAAAGTAGATTCCTGTATTTGTACAATAAGGAATAAATAATAATTAAATATTACTAAATAAATTGCCATAAATGTTAATTGGTTAGCTGTAATCACATACATATATAAAGAGGAGAAGAATAATTAGCAAAGAGGAGAAGAATAATTAGCTTTTTGCATTTGCTTGAATGAGTTAAGAGGATAAACATGCTTTCATTTTAATTTAAATCTTCGTGAGTACAGGTATTTTATTTACTAATAGGAATGATCTTATCTTCTGGGTCATTTATCCTTCATGAGCTCATACTTTCAAGGTGAATGGATTTCAGTTAAGGAGAACAAATATATTGCTTCCAGCCACGCTCTATAAATGTTGTCCAGTATCCTGTCAGTGTTTTAAAAGCCAAGTCATAAATAAAATGGTAAAGTTTGTTTTAACTGATGAGAACAAAATGCTTCCATTTTATTATACACCATCAAAATGTAAAGGCACCTCAGTTCTGTAGATACTCTATTAAGGTTCTACATCTTTACAAATTAGGAGGATAGAAATTAAAAGCTATTGTTGAAATAATTTATTTCAAAGAATATCTATGGAGGATTTACAAAGTATGACATTACATCATCCAATACTACAGTATCTAAAATTAATGTGAAATTTTAGTCTTGCTTTTCAAACTGTCAAAATGAATGAGACTTAGGACAGAAGTTAATGAAGTAAGAAGAATGAACTATGAAGAAGTAAATCAACTAAGAAACCCTCAACTTCCTTGCCAGCATGGCAATAGGAAAAGCAAAACAGCCTGTCTCTAAGTCCTGATCAACAATGACAAAAAAAATCTCTCTACGTTATCAACCTTGTGTTTGGCACAAATCCAGAAGACAGCCCCAAACCTGCCACTGGGAGGAAAATTAACCCTGCTGAAACCAGCCCACACAGATACAATAAGATTGGTATCTTGTATTTTAAGCAGAAATCAAGCAAACTTAAAACATTGTGTTTTGCATTAAGAGGTAACTCAAGCAAATTATAATTTTGTGGTGACTCCTTTATGTGCAGAGGAATAAGGAAACTGGAGAACAAGATTGGAACAAAAAAAATGTAATTCATTAAGCTATATCAGCTCTTGTCAGAAGTTCTGGTACATTTCTTTATTCTTACATTTTTGAGTCAAAATTCATAGTAGCTTTTACACGAAAATGAACATACAGATATATAGTAGAATACATGCATAGTAGAATTTCTTTTTTCCTGGTGGTGTTCTTCCATAGCAAACAGAGAGGTTCAGGAATTTTTGAGGCATATTTATCCAATTTATGTTACATGTCTGTTACCAGCATTGGGGGGATCCAACAAAAAAACCCACTAAACCCCTGTGAAACAACAGCAACAAAAACACACTCAAAATTTTTTGTCAGGTATTTTTGTAGGTCTAAAAGTGTGTAGGAATTAATTCTTCTATGTACTTAGATACATTTAGATACAATAAGAAGCATGCATAATTATTTAAATGAATTCCAGTTCACAGCCTGAAGACTAGCAGATATTTTAATTATTCCAAACAATGCATGTCTGAGAAGAAACAGAGAAAGCATAGAACAACATTCAGTGATTTAAAGTTTTGTCATTTCTTTTTCACTGCCTACAAGTATTACTGTAGCGAGCGCGAGTCTCCAGGACGGTTTGGATGGATGAGAGATCGCTGAAGTCAGGTCTTAGAAAATGTGGTTTATTAAAAGGGGGAAAGACCCTGCTTGAAGTTGCCAGGCGCAACTCGTGGCAGGCCCAGGGAGAGAGGAAGAGGGAGAGAGAGGGAGAGAGGGTTCCAGGTGAGGGTCCCAGGGGAAGATCCAAGAGAGCGTCTGGTCCCTCGGGCACACCTTATCAGGGGACTTCAAGGTGGGCTGGAACAGGACTTGGGCCAATGGGGTCATAGATACCTGATACTTCAGGGGAGGGTTACAGGTGTGGGATGAACCATACATTGGGGGGTGAGACAGAGCATTCCATTTGACCCTTGGACCTATCTGCAGGTAAAGGGCATTGTTTAATCAGGAGGGGGGATTGCTTTCAACTTGGCTATATTATTGTTTTCTAGTTATTCAGTAGTCAAGGTTTGTTATTTCAAATCTAGTTCTCATCTCAATGTCTGTATTTTCCAAATCTTTTGCCAGGCTATCATATTTATAAGGTTTTCCTATTTCCTCTTCCCCAACAATTACTACTGTGATTTAAATCTGTGTTAGGACATGGTGGCAAATAGCATGAAAAAAACAGTAATTCTGTGAGGTTGATATATATAAAGTAAATAAACAATCCATGTGATAAGCAAGTAATTATTCAGTTAAAAATAAAGAAGACAGGTATTGACTCAGAAAAATTTGTCACAGGGTATTTGATGGCACGCTAAATTAAAGTATCTCTATATTTTATGATACAGAAATTATATTTTACTGCAGTAAGAGGACAATTGTGTAATCTTGAATCATTACAACATATTTTACTAAGCCTATATAAAATTATTAGGTAAAATCATAATTTTTATTATCTAATAAATGCCAAAATACTTCCATTGCACTTAATTAAGCATAGCATGCAGATAAATTTAAAAGAACAGAAAAAAACTCAGGGAATTTAAATGTAGACACACTTTTTCTTTTATTTTAGCCATGTCTGTAGAAAAAAAATATTACTGAAACATTTTAGAAGATAGGGAATTAAAGTTCTCTCTACTTTCTGTGTGTAGTTTTGCATACATCCATATAGCACAGGTAGCCTTTCATTTTTATTTCTGTAATGTCTTTGAAATCTATATGAGATCTTGAAAATAATATCATCCTGCTTCAGAATTACCCCAGGAATGAAAACTTTGATTTCTTCTTCCTGTTCATGTTCTTCTTCTTCATCTTCTATCATGCTACTATAGTAACACTGCTGTTACTAGTGATTTCTGCAGTCCCTTGTGTCCTAAGAGCAACACGAAAAAGTGTGGCATGATTAGTATGGTGCTCTGGAGTTGCCTACACCTGCTTTGATTTAATCTAATTTAGCTGTCAATTATTTCAAATGTCAGACTAAAATGGAGAGATCTAAACTTGTGGATGATTCCTCACTGAACTGAGACAGTCTGTTAGAGGCAAAAGTTTCAATCAAATGCTATTGTTGTTTGTATATTCTATTGGAAATCTCTGTACCAGGAAAAATCCCAATAGGTGAAATACTGCATTACTTTACTAAAACAAATACAAATCAGGACTCTCCTCAGAAATATAATCAATGAGGAACACTTTCCCTGACTCCATTTGTATTCTAACTGGTCTGCACATTCAGATGAAAAATTCAGTACTTAAGCACTTAGAGTAAGGAGCCCCAAATACTTTTACCAGTAAAGAACAAAGGCCTCCATTATCTAAAAAGATTTTAAGACCTTTGATGGATAAACTATAGATAAAGATTCTAAAGTAATTTAAAATCCAAACAAAGTGAAATTAAAATTATTAACCAAGGTTAGGAAAACAACCTTACTTTATTTCACTCTTGTGAAAATCCTATCTGTAAAATAAAACTAGAAATAGTGGTGTTTAATACATTCTGGATGTATGTGTACAGCTAAGTGAGATATATATATATCAATACCACCAAACACCAGAGCCACAGTGAGCAAAAGAAAGCATATCAGGTCTCTTAAATGATACACACTTCCCTATGTAAAACACTGACTATATAAATATCCATTTCTGATAAACTTTTCAATTGATAAAGCTGAGTTGGGATAGCTGAAATCCACTGCAGTAGTTAGAGAATATACTATTATTTGACTACAAGTATTTTAGGACTTCATACAAAAATTTGAAAGAAGAAAATGAGGTAATTTTTTTTTTTCTGTTTTGGGGTATTTTATGTTTGCTTTTCTTTTTTTGTTTTGGTTTTTGGAATGGATTCTTTGTCAATGTTTCTATCTCCATCCTAAACAGTATTAAATCACTTCTGAGAAATACCTTGTATATGATACATCAAAAAAAGAATAAAAGTTTAGAAACCTACTAGATTGTTACAAGTACTGTGTGTTGTCAAGGAATAATATATCTCTGCTTCCCTGTGAGATCAGTGGTACAAGGTTCATACATTGTATAATTGAATTCCTCATTAAAATTAGAGCAGTTGCATGGAAGACTGAAGATATAAATATATATATATCATCAGTAAACATTCATGTATTTTTACAGAAGTAGGATGGGAGACTTTGGAAATTTTTCTTATTTTAAGGCACAATTAATCTGATCTATTTTGACAATCTGCTTTAAAATGAGATGAACCATGCCCTAGAAGGGCCTATTCATCTTGATTGTTTGTAAAGGGAGTTTACGGTGTTCAGGTGAGATGCATATATCTGTGTGCATTCAGATGAGTCTTCCATTGCATAACTACAGAGACAAAATGTTGACCTTTGACACAAGTGTTGACAGAGGAAAAGATATGAAAAAAATTACATTTAACAATATTTGTATTTTATTGACTTGGAACCTGATTTTTCAGTTTTCTTTTAAAAGGGGAATAAATATTTTCAGTTAATGCTTTAATACTCTTGGCATTTTGCTGCCTTTCAAACTCCATATTTAATACCTTTAGAAGTAGAGAATATTATGTAGCACATTGCTGAAGCTTTTTTTCAGGATATATTTGGGTGGGATTCTTTGTTATAATGTTGACAACTTCTGTTCGTTTAATAGTTTTTCATGTGTCTTCATTTCTTCCTATGGAATTAAGAATCAAATCTTAGTATAATAGAATCCTTGCAAGGATTCAATGCTCTGAGTGTGCATACCAAGTAGTCACGAATTATTTTTTTTTTTAAACTAATATATCGAATGGGGAAAAAAACACAAACAAGTACCCAAGACTTGCTTACAGAATTAGACCCTGCAAATATATTTTTCTTATTTCTACTTCTGAAAATTAGAGGGCTAAAAAGAACTTAATATTTCAACCAGATCCTCATGTTTCTCTTCCAACATCATATTTCTTTAAAAATAAGTTCATTTTTTGTTTCAGTGTCCTATATTAGTTCACTGTTTTGGTTGGGTTTGAAGTACTTGTTGCTTTTTTTTTTCTCTCCAAGGAGTCAAAAACCAGAGTCCATCATAGAGGTTGAAGTCACATGATTACATAAATAACTATCTTCAGTGCAGACATGTGAATCTTTTCCAGTAATTCAATTACACCTTTGTAGTTGAAGAACAAAACATATATTTTTAGAGTGTTTGTTGTTTGCCAGATATAAAGTAGAAATCTCTTTTGGACAAATTAATAATTTAGGGGAAATTTCCTTTTTCTTTTCCTTTCAATCATAATAAATCAGCGCCAAAAAAAGTGTAAAAAATTCTGTAATGCATGTATTAAAAATTAATTTCTATATTGCATAATAATTCCATAAGATGTTTGAGAATCCCTTTTAACAAATTTCTGTGACAATATTTCTCTTAAGCTTTCTAAAATCTTTAAAAAATAGAACATTGAAAAAAAAGAATGTTATGAATAGTCTTGAACAGACAAATACAAGTCTCAGGAATTTAATTAATTTTTAATTAAAAATGTTATATAGGTATTTTAAAAATGAATTGGTATGGAATAATGCACACTCATTGTCCTGAATAGAGCAGGAAAAATATCATAGCTCATGAGCTTTGGGCTTGAGCCAATCTATAAACACCTCAGCAGCAGCTAGCCCATGAAATTTCCCTAGATTTCTCAGAACAAGTAACTAAATTATGATACCATCGTGTTTCCCAGCAACAAGGTCATATGCTTCAGAGATTGTTGCATAAGGCTCTAAGGAACCACTGAATAGGATTTACTTACACAGAGGGATATATCAGTTGTGTTCTCAGTTATTTTTTCATGTACACTGTACAGGTTTCAATTTATTACATATAACACCTTCCTCACATTTTCAGTTAAAAAAAACCCTGTTGTATTCATGGTGAATTATCATGGGATGCTTTCGCAACCAAAATAATTGTCTGTGGCTCTCAGAAGTCTAAATGTGATCACTGAGAACATGCTAAGGGAAGTTTCAGTTTGATGTCAATGTCATACAGTGTGTCAGTGAAAAATTTAAGACTCATCTTTTTCTGTTCCCACTCATCCTTACAATAATCATATGCAGTGTTCAGTGGTTTTGTTCCATTTTTATAATACGGTATTTATTTTAGCTTTACTCTTATGGAATGCATTTTTGTTCTTTTGCCCTCTGGTTTAAGAAAAAATATATCCTCTTGGTAATGGCCTCTTTTCCAAATGTTTTTGGCATTACCAGAGGGCACTTTTCTGACATTACTGGAAAAATGTATATGTACTTTTGCACCAACATTTTCTAAACTTTAGTTTTTGTTTCCTGGTTGTTTGTATTTGACCACTAAATCTGTAGCTAACTCGAGCGTACATCCTCCAATTTTTTTTGTAGTCTTTAATTTAGGTATTGGGGGAAAACAGAATGGCACATAGAAAAGGTGAACTCTGATCTACCAAATAAAACTGTTATTTTTTGCAGTATGTAAACAACTTAGTATACAGTTTGGTTTAATATGAAATCAGCAGGACTGCATGGAGTTTAACAGTAAGATTTCAGGAGACAGAAAAGGATGATTACAAGCCTCTTCTACCTTAAGGATGGAACAGCCAGTTCCCTGAGTGACTGCCTTTGTCCATAAGAAATGACATGACTATAGTAACTGAAATCCAAGAGTAGATTTTTCAAGAAGCACGAGCTCTCAGACTGAAGCCTTGTAAAGGATTTAGAACTGAATATTTTGTTCTGTCTCCCTAAGTCCCTGACAAAATACTTTTGAGAGATCAGTACATGGAGAATTTAGTTCAACACAATATTATAAACCAAGGTGATAATCCTCACTTCACAATCAAATTACAAAAGCCTTTATATTTCAGTCTTTGTTTCTTTCTGTGAACAACATTAAAAATAACTGAAACAAAGACATAAAAATATCTACTACAAAGTATTAAATATTCCCAGAACTCAAGACAATATGTTCTCCAGTGTATACTATACTAGCATATTGAAAATAATATTTTATATCTCTGAAAATCTACAACACCCAGGAGCACCACAGTGACATTAATTTCATTCTGAAAAATGGCAAAACACATACTATATACATATACGTCACCATAAACCTATTTTAATAGCAATATTTTGCACTCAGTTTTATTCCCTAGAATTTCTAGTCCTTTGGGCAGCTATTTTTAAAAAAAATATTCTTTTAAATTCAAGACAAATTATCTAAATCCTTATATTTCAGAACTGTTTTTATTTATAGGTTTCTTATGCTCATGACATCACCTCAGTGGAAAACCCTGAAAATACACAATATTCTTTGTAAAAACTTGTATAGTTGCCATTCTATTATATTGTTCATTTCTGTACTGAATTAATGTGTGAATTTTCTTTTCTTTTAAACTTTGTAACTGCACAATGAGAACTATGGAAAAAAATAACAAGTCCGATTTTGATTTTCAGTGAAATGAACTGAATTTCAAGAAATATCTGAATTTGTTTCTTTAAAGCAAAATTCAAATAAAAGCCATAAATTTCTGGAGTATGTTGTGTTCTCTGTTTTATTGCTTTTTATCTGTCACATCTGTAGGCTTATTAAGCCAAAAGTGTTACCACAGTCTGGAGTATAGCTTTAATAATATGTGTTGTAATCAAATCCTTTGTCAATATAATTTTTCTCTCATAATTACTTATACCAATGAAGTTGATAGATTATGGGATTCTGTGATTTTGTTAAGAGAATCATTGAATTTCTTATGACAAGAGTGGTACTTTTTGTATTTTAAACAAGTTGGAGATAAATGCTAAGAAATGTTGTAGTTTGGGTTGGTTTAGTCAGGGATTATAATAAATGTTAGGTTGGTTCTCTGTACCCCTATTTCCCCTCACAATGGTCTGCTCCAAGCTGTCTACCATGGGAGCTCTTACATGTCAATCTTGTAACCACTCCCTGCTTCCTCACAGAAAGTTCTGTGTCAATCACCCCACCTTTGCATTCCCATTTGTCCCAGAATGCTGTACCCACCTCTGTTATGTTCCCATAGGTTGTTATGTTCTATGTCACTCCCCTGTTGTCTGTCCCTATTGGGTGAGGGGGTTTTCCACCCTGTCCGCCCACCCCCTCCCTATATAACTCAATGCTTTCTTTGTCCCGTCACCATTTTGCCCTATATCAGCGCTGGGAACGGCTACTCTGACCACCGCTGCAGTCACGCGAGAAATAAAAGTTTTCAGGCTTGCCGGCAAAGTGAGCTTCTCTTGTCCCTTTGTTTCCTCTCTGTGAGAAGCTACCAAAGCTGCAAACTCATGTGGAGTGCTCAGCACTTGCAGGGAGGCAAACGCCATAGCCCTGGAGTGCCCGTCCACATGGCAGCTACGGTCTCTGCAAGGGCAGCTCTAGCCGAGCGTTCCTGCTGCCTGAGGCTGTGGCGGGTGAAAAGCCGCAAAGAACTTGTGTAGATCTCTGTGTGCAGTTACTGGCTGTTAATCTCCCAACCCTGACTTCCTCTTCCTGGGAATTCAATTTATGTATGATCAGTCAACTTAATGAATTTATTTTCAACAAGGTGAAATGTAAAGAACATTTAACTGTGCCGTAGAAACTGCAGACAAGCTGCAATTTAGAAGTGTTGGGGGTTAGGAACAGATTTTTCCTTTCCTATCTTGCACTTACGTTTAATCTCTCTTTTCCATGCAGGTTCTGAATACACCTTGTTTCCTTTTAATGAATATATTCTTCTCTGACTATGTATTTCCATATGATGAGAGAAAAAAAAACACCACCCCCCCCAAAAAAAAAAAAACCCAAACCCACAAAAACCCAAGCAGACCAACTCAAAAAACCCCCAAAACTAGTAAACAAACAAGAACCAACAAGAACCACACAAAGATTTTTCCATAACATTTTGTCTTAAGTCCCTTAGGTTCACCTATCTCTACTTGAAAGCCTATTACTGTGAACCTACTGACATGCAGAAATTACATATACAGGGAGTGAGGACACAACTAAGGTCAAAAGAGTAGAGAATTCTCATACCTATCATCTGCAAATGAATATATTAATATGAAAAGTTTTTGTTTTCCTACTAGAAGGAAAATTGTAATGAGATTACAATTGTAATTTTAATGAGATTATTTATTAGAAATTCTGGGATCAGTTGCTCATTTCTCATTGAACGCATTTAACAGTGAAGTATTGCAATGTTTCCATTGCATCGTATGTGGGTTTTATTCATGGTTTGTTTTTTTTTTTTTTTTTGTTTATAATTCAATTTAGTTTGGTTCAACAAGATTTTCCTTTTTGTGTAACTTTGTTTTCTTGGTTTCTTAGTAAGACTTTCCTCATAGTTGCTCAAAATATAGATATTTTCCAGATGTACCTTTTGTAAATGAAATCACATTCTGAAAATAGATAAATATTCATATAATTTGTTTCTCTTGTGGTATTTAAAGAAAATTACAACTTTCCAAGCAACATCAGTTTAATTATATATAAAAAGCCTCTTAAATAATAGACTAAATTATGCAGTACATCAGAAACAGAATTAAAAATGCTGTGACAGAATTTTATAATAAAGCATAGAACAAAATAAGGAATTATTTAAAATATATGGCTGTTTACTTAACCAAATCCTAAAAAAAATAGCTGCACAACAAAGTCACAAAATATTTAACTTAAAAAAAATTATATTGTTATGAAGAATAATAATCGGAAGAATACGTTAAAAATTAATGGCAAACTCTTCAGGTTGCTTGTAGATACAAACAAAGCCAGTTAGGTACTCCCCTGTGTTTTGCTGGTGGGTTTCTTTGTTTGTTTTTTTGTCTAGTTATTATATTGAAATAACAACATTGCCTTTATTTTGTAAATTTTGATTTGGTTTGGAAACAGGAGCATACCATCAGGCTTCTGGAATTGTTCTTTTACTCAAACAGCAAATGAAATAATGTAATTGCAACATTTAAGCTTTTAGATGTAGAGCGTGTAATAGAAGAAATATCTTTTAAGAGGCAAAGGATGGTAAGCTCTACTGGGCTAAACAGAATTCAAAGGAAAATGCAAAACTGAACATGAGGAGAAGGTGCCAAACAACTGCTACATGACATTTCTAGGGAAAATAAACCAGGTAAACACTCTTAAGCAGATGTGTAACTATTGAAAAGATTTAATACTGATTTATAAGTGCAGGCAACACAGAATGGCCTCAGGGAATGGTTCTGACATGAATAACAAGATAATGTGCTTGTTATTTTATTAAAAAGATAGGTGATGCAGTCTTGGTGGCAAAAAAAAGTACTGTTTTTTTTTTTAATCTGAGTTTTTGATATGCATATTTTCACACTAGTTTATTTTAAATAAATTAAAAAAAAAGAAAACAAAAAAAACCAAAAAAAAGAAATGTTGGTGATTTACCAATGCTTTAAGAAATAAAAGTTTTCCCAAAGAAACTACAGTACATTTCAAAATAGTCTACCATCCTCAGTTTTGGCACTTATCCTACAAAATTCAAAAGAGAGATGCAATCTCAGATTTTCAGACTGCACTTGAAAATAAAAATATGAAGGCTGAAAAGATAAGGTCTCAAGGCTCTTATATTTATACTGATTTATAAGTTACAGCTATTTGTCAACCAGGGACTGCTGTTCATGAATTTTGCACTAGGGAGATGTTAGATACGGAACACAACTAACATATAAGCAGGGTATTTAAACTTCAGTACTCCTGCTCCCTTCTGACTTTTGGAAGCACTGCCAAGAGGACTATTAGTATTCCATGCTATTTTGAGTATCAGAGCTCATGTATCATGGCCTGGCTTCAGGAAAAATGAGCTACAATAGCACGTAGGATACTTCTCTTGCATGTGAAAAATAGAAATTTGAACAACTGGAAAAGGCCTGGAATGCAGGTATCAGTCTTCCTAGACATGCTCTGACAGTCACTGCCCACCCCACTCTACTGAACACAGAAATTTTACTCTGTGTTTTGAGTGGCCTTTAAAAAAGGCCATGCAAAGTTCTTAGCCACAAGTTTTTTATATATTCATATTGTCTTAGACAAACTGAAGCTGAAGTTCATATGCTGGTTCTAATGTATCAGGTGGTGATTTGTCAATGCCAAGAAATTTTCCCAGTATCTATGTACTTTCTATGTATTTCATTACATATTTCCCTATCTATGTATTTCATTACATATTTCCCTATCAGGTTAGATTCTAGATTTTATTTGGTTTCTGCATCATTCTTTGGAGCTTAACTTCTTAAATCCTCTCGAATCTTCATGTTTGTGAGTTCAGTACTACCTGGTGTCTTTCTTTTATCTGTAGGAAGATCTGCAGGGTTATGAAATCCCATCACCTCATATCAGATGGATTGTGTTTCCACCTTCAAGAATATTATTTTCTGAATTTATTCTGGAAGAGTTTATATCTGTTCTTTATCACATCAACATTTTCTCTATGTTTTATGTCTCTTAACCTTTTCTGATATTTCTGTCCCTGAGGTATTTTTAGAAAGCTGTCATCCATATTTTGTTTTCCATTCAATTTTTTTTTGCTAGACTAAACAAAAAAAAAAAAGCTTCTGTAGTCTCCTGTGTAAAAAAGGACTCCATTCCTCTCATTAGTCTACTCATTGTCTGTATTTGTTTTATTTTGATTTCATGTTTCTTGACCACAAAAATGTACAAAATAAGGAGAGTTTTAGTCACAGTATATAAGCCATCCAGAAAAATCATGTAGAACATTCCTAATTCAAGTAATATGTCCTTTTTGCAATATATGAGAATGTTATCTTTCCTTCTTGTAGGTATGGATTTAGGTGGTTTATAGTCATTCTCTAGTCTCTTCTCTTAGTTTTTGCCTTGCTTGTTCTACATAGTAAGGTTTTTGTTAATCTGATTTTTTTCTAGTCTATTTTTTGGTGACTTTCATCTGCACAGACTGCTCTTAAGTTTATCCTTTCATATATGTTCTTAATCATTTAATTTCATCTCTATGACACTCTGATTCATACAGAGTATTTGGTCTGGTTAAATCTGAAATCCTTAAAAATTTAACTATGCTTTAACAAATTTTCCAATTGGAGAGATTTTTCATTTTCCTGGGGGTGTTTATTAACACTCCAACAAAATCCAAGTAATGAAATGTTGGTTGGGTTTTTGTTTCTTTTTCATCAAAAGAAGTATAAAAATATTTTTTATGGTTGTTGTTAGTTATGAATACTTTAAAAATACAAAGTCATGATTTTCTGCCTAATTTCCAGTTAGACTATTTTTATCCTTGTAGAAATTCAACATTATTCCTTTTTTTTCCTTTCCATTTCATCATTTATGTAAAAAAGAGATAAGGAGAAAAAATAAGAAATTGGATGTAAGAAAAAAGTTTCATAATCTGAAAGCCTACATTTGAGACGGAAATCAGCATAATTTTAAACTATATCCTTCGGCAGGCAAATCTGCACTAAACTTAAAATACTTGAGCAAAACCACTTTGGTGGCTCTTTGCAGGTCACAGAGTACTTTCAGATACTTTTTTCAGCATTTCTGTGCAGTGTGCTGCTGACATGGCACCAAGCCAGTCGCCTGTACTAGAAATATCAGCAGAATTTTTTTTCTATTTTACTGTAAAAAATAAGATAATACATGTGGTGGAAGATGGAAAGTTTGCATACTTATTTTTGAACTGCTATATAAAGAACATGCCTACTCGATGCTACTTACATATCAGCCATGTGTTGGCTTTTCCAGTTTGTCAGGACACCTTCTCTATTGCTTGCTACTGCATTGAAATATACAGAACTCCAAAGAATCAGTGGTTAAATATGTATGTTTGTAATAAAAGTTTGTTTAAAAATATGTCAGAATGAGAGATAAAAGCTAAGAAAACCAAAAAACATTCATCAGGATAGCACCAGCATTTTGATAAATACCATGGATATGTGCTTTTTAACTTTCTCATTCAGCTCAAAATTTTCATCTGTTCATAATAGTCATGATAATAGATTTTATATTATTTAATTTACATTTATTTTTATTTTTCCAGTGATCATCTGTGTCTTATTTTAGGAAATATTTTAACTGAATTTTTAAAAACATAAGTGCTGTTTGGCTAATTCACAATATGAAACCTGAATTCTTTCTCTGAAGAAAGAATCTGCATAAAGTCTAATAACCTAGACTTCTGAAGTTATCAGAACAGTAGAAAGAAAAGAGTTTTTATACTTTATAATACTTAACTGTGATTACCACAGTTCCTGAAGTATGTTTATTAAGGGTAATTTTCCACTTAATACTAAACTGGAATCACGTAAAACTGTAGAATAATTAGATGTGCAGGAGCAAATCAATTTAATGCTTTACATCAGGTCAGAATTTAATACAGTATCAAACATTTTAAATTCCAGTGAAAGGTAAGCCATTTCAAGAAAAATAAGGAAAGTGTAAAACACATAGAGAATAATAAGGAAATTTTTTTCAGGAAGTATTACTTTATATTATTCATTTTTATATTACATTTTTATTGCTACATATATGTGTTAGATGCTACATGTGAGGAATAGAAATACATGGCTATGCCAAAAGCAGAAAGCAAGGGGCCTTAAATGCATCTGTATTGCTATTTTTCCTGATTGGGCTTATTTACAAGCATTGTTCTCTTGACATTCTATGACTCCATAACAATGATGTAGGTCCACTGTCAATGAGGCTCTAGAAGTGAAAGACTCTTGTCACAACCATATTTTTGCCACGTGGTAAATGTTTCAGCTGATTAAGTAATATATTTATTACAGTAATGCTGAGAGATTCTTCAGAGTGTTTCAGTACTGGTCATAATATAGACTGTGGATGATATAAGTACTTCAATCAGACATTGTTCTGGCTTTTTTGACAAATAATAAGTAGCAATCTTTTGTGATGTAATCTATATAGACAGGACAAATATGGAAAATAAAAATGGAAGCAAAGACAGATGAAATATTTTTGCTCTTTTTCTAATGAGAGACAGAAAACTTAGAAGACTTAAGTTATCACCAAGGATTTTTCACCAGACTTGAGATTAACATAATGCTTTATGTTTGTCTTTTTAATTGCCTACAAATAAACATGATGTTTCTATTAAAAAAAAACAGGATGATAAAAGAAAAAAATTAAGGCGAGTAGATATAATTCAGAGAGAATCAGACTCCAAGACAGTCTGATATTCTTACTTTATTCAAGCAAAATATACATTAACATAGTTACATATAAGCTAATACATCTCCATGTGAGGACACAGGCCCTATTGACTTTATGGGAGATTTTTAAGAAGCAGGGCTGCCAGTACAATGCTGTAGCCAGAAAAGCTATTGCAGTCTCTGCACACATACAGAGGCAGAGTGAGGAGGAAAGGAATGTCACTGCTGTGTACAGCATTGGAAGGGGTTGATTAGAGTTCTGAATGCAGATATCTATTCCTAATGTGGAAGCTGAACAACTGGAAAAGGTGAAAGGACAAAGAATAACATGCACATAGACAAAATGCGTTACACTTAAAAACGTCATGCTTGCTGCACAATTGATAGTTTTTCAGCCTAGTTTACTCTGCCTCCGTAATGTGGTATCAATTATGTTGTCATGTGGGAAGGTTGAAGCAGAAAAACAACATACACTGAGTTTCAGAATCCTAATTTTCTTAACCTAATTATGTTGTCATTCATAATGTTTTATGTATGAGTGCTGTTTCTTCAACAGAGAAATGTGATGAGAAGTGAATAAAAAGTAGGTTTTCTCCTTCACTAGATGGTAGGGGTACATGTTGGTGTTTAAGTAATAGCATCAATCACATGAGGTCCTCAGCTAGTGAGTCCTCAGACAGAAAGAGATCTCTGTCTGCTATTTTTTTTCCATTTCTGGACTTGTTGTAACTGTTATATCTTCTTGCTACCTAATTTATTTTAACCACAAAAAAAGCTCACGTCAGAAACAGAATGCATCAGTTCATGCTTTTGACAGGACTGAGTACATGTATTCTGTATGTGTTGTTGCTTTCATTATTAATATTACTGTCATCCAGTATGGCATGATGTGAGACATATCTCCTTCACTTTTTTAGAGAAATAATAAGCAAGTTGCACTGACATGTTCTTAATTAACATTTCCTTTCAGTAAAAAATTTTTGTAAATATTTAAACCAAAGAGTAAATTACATTGTTAAAAGATTTGTTCAATGACATTATAATATTTCTTGCCTCAAAAAGAAAATATTTTTTATGGAAAATCATAGAGATTTTTTTGTCAAGTGAGCGATCAGAAAGCAAATTGAAGCAGGTAGCTTGTAGCTACCTACACTAGTAGCTTGTAGTAACTGACGATTTTCATACCTTTGAGCACATAGACCATCAAGATGTCAAGATTGCAGCTGTGTGGCAGCACTGTGATGTGTTGGCCTAGCAAATATTCAGTGCTGTGAAGTAGATTACAGATTAACTTTGCATGGTGCTCTAGGTTGTGCAGAGATTTATCAATCAGGCAGAGGTAAAGTTAAACATCTGGTTTTGCTCATATTGTTTTCTAACTGATACTTGATCAAACTCACGACCAAATATACATGGTCCTTTTCTCTATACCTCTATATTACTCTATATGGTAGCATCCAAATGGAAATAGTTCAATGCATGGAACAGCCTAGAATCAGCACATCTCTGGACTAATCCATAGACTGAAGGTACTAGGAAAGGTGTCAAGAACATCACACTGACTAGATGAAGTACTTCTTTTTTTCTGTTTGTGGCACATAGAAAAAGATGAGATAAGAGAACTTGAAAGAAGTGTTGCTTTCCATGCTAAAAGCAATGCTGCCTGGAGAGAAAAACAGATGGATGATGGGGAGAACAGTCATGTTCGCAATCTCATGATAATTTACTTACCAGGAGGGTAATTCCTGTAAATATGGGCATAGGAATTGCACTTGAAGATTTTTTCCTTCTAGCTGACATTCTATCAATCTAAGATTAAAAAAAAATAATAATAAATCAAGTAGAACCATATGTAATTTCTGTGTTCTAGATTAAAAAAAAGTAAACTACATATTAAATTTACTACTTTTAAAACTTCCTTTTTCTCTCTAGTCTCGAAGTTTCTACAAAAGCAAGCATTTATTTGACAAGCTGAAACCAGCAAGAAAGCAGAGATTACAAATTCATACAGTTGAAGCAACACCTTTGCCTAATGTAAAAGTGATGGGAATATGAAAAACACTGCATGGTTTCTGCTTGCAACACACCTTGTGTGTTACTTTTTAATGCAAAAACTTTACAGTTGGAGAAAATTCTCTCTGATTTTATCTGCTGAACTGCCATGAATCTTCCATAAAAAAAATTTTTACAGGTAAGACTGGTCAGCTTGGCATAAATATCTCTTCCTGTTCTGCCTTGGGCTTCATATATAACCTATCCAAATCACTTACGCACTTTAAATACTAGTAAATCCCTGTAAAATAGGGTTGCTAGCTAAGGATGCATGAAACATTAAATAAAAATATTTGGTCAGCTGGAAGTTAACAACTGGACTTCAAGTTTAGAAAATGGTAATTATTACATAGCAGAAAGCTAACAAAATTCTTTGCCACGTTGTTATGTTATAAAAAAGAAATAAGAAATTAAAATGTGTGTTTGTTTCATGTTTTGTAGCAAAATTAACTTGATACACTTTTTAGTTTCAGTTAGAATGTTAAAAAAGTTAGTACAAAGCACTATAAAAAGTACAAGGTTATGGGCGGTCCACAGAACAAATGGGCTAAACTCTACTCACTAGCTGAATATGGAAACAGAGAAGCAGAAGACTCCTTTCAGTTCTGAAACTGATGATGATAACCCACTTCTGATCTGTAATTTAGTAGGAAATTATTAATATTCTCAAACTTCCTCCAAAAAATCACTGCAATTTCTGCAGAGACAAACATGACCATGTTATCAGGTATATTATGTTTACTTTTGATACTGAAGAATAACAAAATGAGAACAATGTTTGTCCTGAAAGGAAAAAAATTAATTTCCTGGTAATGGGAACTGAAAACAGTTTAAAAAAAGGTAGATTATAAGCAATGGTAAGTTGCCTCTACAGCTGTTCCAGGTCTCAGTGGAATAATTGCTCAGCTTGCTACCTGATATCTGCTTCCCATGAACTGTCTTGCCTAGAGGAAGTTATTGATGCTACATGAATATTTAAGAAGGAAAGTCATTGTGCCTGGGTATTGAAGGATTTTTTACTAGACCTCCATTGACTTTAACAGGAGATTAAATGGCTAGTTTCCAGATAGGTACATATATTTAGATACCTAAATGTATTTGCAATTTGCAAATGAAGTGCACGAGTACAAGCCTTCATATCAATTTTATAACCATAATTCCTGGGCTAGTTGAGGTTATTAGAAGAATCTTATCCAACATTTAGCTGGTGCCTGAAATGGGAGCTGATCCTGTGCAGCTATGGGTCTTGTGGTGTACCTTCCAGACACAGCCTCACGTAGAGATACAGAGATCTCAAACATCCTCTGCATCTTAAGTTAAATTAAACACCTATTGCTAAGCAACTAAGCTGATGCCTTTTTTAATTTTTGAAATACCAAAATTTAGGTAACATGCAAATCAATTTTTGTCATGAATACTCAGGAATGAAAGGAAGATGAGGAAACGAGAAAAAAAATCTCAAACGTGTAAGAAGGTATACTTTTATCATGCCTTGTAAGGATATGATTGAGATGCTGATATTTTAGCTTGGTTGGTCAGAGCATGATGCCAATAATGCTGTGGTCATGAGTTCAATCCCCATACAATCTACTTAAGAATAGGACTCTGTGAACCTTGGGAGTCCCTTCCAACTCAAAATATTCTATGAAAACTCTTCTGTTTGCAGGTTTTCTGCTTTGTTTTCTGAGGCAAAAAAAAAAAAACAGACAAAAAAAGGCAAAAAAAAAAAAGAGAGAGTGCATTAGACTAATTCTTACCAAGTAATTCTTGAATTGGAATGAAAGGGTGAAACACTTGTAACTCCAATAAGCACAAAGAAAATATTATATGCGTCTTAATGATTTTCAGCTTGAGTGGAAAGTATATTTCATTGTCAAACCCATACAATATTTTCATCCTTCTGCCTGTCTGAAGTACTGCAAGCTAGCTATTTTTCCATGAATTTACGGGTGATTTAATGCTCAATGTTTTTGTCCCCATTCCCTGAATTTCTCAAATATAGAGGAAAAGCACTGGGGACAATTTGAAACATTTTTCTAACATACATTGTCAAAAGAATAAACTAATTTTTATGTTGATTAAAAATTCCTAAGCAAATGAAACACAGATTTAAACTAATACCATATTCTCTCAAATTTTTTCAACAAAACTTTTCTATGATGTGAAAATTTGCCACTGACTTCTATGTGCATTTTTCAGTTATAAAATATAGGACACTAAAAAACTAGGAAAAAACAGTGTGCTAAAATAGAGTTAGTGTTTGTCATAGTAGTTTATATGCTACTGTGCTTTGGATTAGGGAAGGAAACAATGCTGATAAAATGAAGATGCTCTGGTTACCACTGAGCAATTCTCACAAAGAGGAAAGGCCTTTTTCGCTTCCCTTTGATCATGTTTGTGGTGTCCCTTTGGACTATCTCTAGCTTATTCTTGTCTCTTTTGAATTGTGTTGACATAAGAGGACTAAATAATCCAGGTGCAGCCTGAAAATTGCTGAGTAGATTTGGATGATCACGTCTCTGTCTCTGCTGGTAATGCCCCTGTGGATGCAGCCCTGGATCCAGTTTGAGACAAAACACGCTTCCATGCTTCCGCCTGGTCCTTCACACTACCATGCTCCAGACAACCTCAAAATACTGCCTAAGGAGCCTTCCTGACCCTCTGGAGACCTCCAGTTACTGGTTAAACTTGTGCAGCCAACAGCCACCTTGAGTAACTGTGGAGGCTGTAGCCTAAGACCACAGGTGAGCAAAGCAAGCAGCAGCCTGGAAGAGTGGACTGTGCTTCCAATGTGTCCTGATGACACCCTGCTTGTTTTGGCTTTTTATTTAATAACATATCTTCTTTCCCTAATCAATGCTGTATATTTTTATTGTCAAACTTCTAGATGTCAGCAGGATGATAACATTCTAACTGTTTTGGATATCTTCATTTGAGGTTTCCTCTTATAATTAATTACATGTAAATGTCTTTTAACATGAAAGGTGGAAGTATGGGAGAGAAGTGGGAGCCCACCTGCCTTAATTATATTTCTAATCATTATTATTCAGGGAACAGCTACACTATATCCTGAAAGCTCTTCTGCTCCTTATTTATTTGTTAAAAATTTTCCTGACATACTCACACATACAAATAAAAATACTTGCAAGGGGTATAGTTGATGTCATATTTTGGTAATTTATTGGTAAAAGCAGTTTGGGAAATGGGAGAAAAGAGAGAAAGAGAGATAGAAAGAGAATCAGAGACAGGGACAAGGAAAGAGAAAAGGAAAGAGAAAGATCTCCCCAGTAAGCAGCAAGGAACTGGAGTGGCAGGGGGTCTCTCATACAAGTACAGTTCTCTGGAGGTCCTCTCTGGTACAGTAGGTAGCTGTATCACAATACTTTACTGATAGTATTTATGTAGTTTCTGCAGGAAACCTGCTCAAAGTCTCTGTCAGTTTTCCCTCATTATGATGCTATTAGTGCTGACTGGAGAATGCTTTGATCAGATGCAGAAATTGCACTCTCATTTGATGCTAAGTTCTGTGCATATATATTACTGATATGCTTATTACATATGTAGCTGACAATTATCTACTCTATCATCCATCAAATCTTGACTTTCCTCTTGAGCAAGCTAAAAACTAAAAACAAAAAACCAAAAGCAAACAAACAAGCAAAAAACAAAAAAAGAGGGAATTGAAAAATTAATGTCTATGATAAAATCCTCATCCCAGCAAAAGTTACTTTCCACAATAATAATAATACCTTTTGCAAGTGTAAGTACAGAAAAATAACAGCAAAATAACTGTATGGCGGTAATACCAAAGGGGAAAAGAAAAAGAAATACTGATACAATAACTTAATTGAATGCTTATGCAGTTTCAAATGAAAGGGAGGTTGTAGGAGTGAGAGTGAAGGCCTTCAAGTACCCAAGTGAAGCCCCTTAGTATTGCAAAGATTAAAGAGTTTAAAGCACAGTGTAACATGGGAAATTGAAAGAATATTCAAATTACAGGATTTAATCCCTTCTTTCAATCATAAGAGTAAATCAATTGAAATACAGGATATCCTGGATAAATTTTGGAATCATCAAAGAATTCACAATCATATAGAGAATCCAGTTCTCTGAATTTGTTGAAGTGGAGAATGGTTTGTTGGTTTTTTTTTTGGTGTTGATTGAGAAAATGCAGGAAACAAAGAAGAACCACTGTTTCAGTCACTGAAATTACCTTACCTAAATATCATTTGCAAACATGTGCTCAAAGCAGAGTTAACATTGACACCATTTTTGCTCCCAGGCTATTCTCTAGCATTATTTTCAGCATTGCTTAAACTAAAGATCCTTTGGATACAGATTTCTTACTGCGACTCATGCCCATTTTATGTAAATTTTAATTCTACAGGCAATTACTTTCAGGGAAATTCAGTACTATGAAGACAGTTCATCAATAAAGGACAGGATAGGAAAGAAGGCAAGAGATTGAAGAGCACAAGATGCTGAGATTTTCTAGAAGGATATCAATTCCATGAACGTATATCTAAAGTTTTCCTTTCACTACTGGTTTTGATATTATTTAGCTAAATCTGCTATTGTGCTT
Organism: Anomalospiza imberbis; assembly: GCF_031753505.1. Classification (NCBI taxonomy): domain Eukaryota; kingdom Metazoa; phylum Chordata; class Aves; order Passeriformes; family Viduidae; genus Anomalospiza; species Anomalospiza imberbis. Next base: position 100,505,484 of record NC_089682.1, on the reverse strand, counting down.
AAGAATTTTTAGCTTATTACAAGCTAGATGGCTAACTATATACAACAGTAAAACTGTGTAAATCAAGAAGTAAAATAAAAAAGAAAAAAAAAAAGAAAAATGGAGAGTACCCAATTTCAGACTATGCAACAGAAAATATTAATTCAATGTAGCTTTGGATGAAAAAAATTAGGATTTTTTTGTTTGTTTGTTAAATTGTTTAATTTGTTCTCAGGGATGGGATTTCTCCTGGAGGAGGCAAGAGCTAGCTGCTGGATTTGTCAGTTGAATCATTGTTCTTTAGCTCATTGTAGAAAAATCCCATATGCAGTACAGATTCCTCTTTCTGTACATTAGAAATTAAAGTAAATTAATTCTTTCTTATTAGAATCTCCTCTTCGTTTGCTACAACAGGATCTAGTTGTACAGCTGCAGTCAAACAATGGTAACAGACCCTGTATTAGAAAGAATGTGTGATATATGCTTCAGATCTATTGTAAAAGAGCTGCTTTTAAGTAAAAAATAAAGACAAAATATGATAAAAAATTACAGCTAAACTACAAAATATTAACTGCCTTGCTTTTCTTAAAGAAAATTTAAATTTAATCCACATTCAGCTACTGAGCCAAATCATCATGCTTTAAAAATACATTATGATGCAGTAGGTGGAAAACATTTCATATCAAAAGCTTAATACATCAAGCTGCAAGGCTGGTTTCAGATGAATTACACATGAAATATTTTAGTCAGCTTCTAGGATTTAAAAGCAACATTTTAATATAGTGATGTATGACCCACTCTAACCACTGCCTTCCACAGTACATTAAAAAGCTGAATAGTAACATTAAATAGCTTTTTTTTATTATTTTCTCTTTTTTTAAAGCATACTACCTAGTGCTTTTACTATTCTGTCTTTAAATTCACCAACAAAGTAATAAAGCACACTAAGTTTGTCATTACCATAAAAGTCATGTTGTTACCATAAAAGCTTGGCTATTTTAGACAAAATTATAAATTCTTCTCTCTACAGCTACATAATAAATACCCTCACTTGCCATTGAATGAGAGTCTGTGTATCAACAAGATCAAGTCATAACTGTCCTTACAGTTAGATGTTGTTAAATAGTAGATGAAATAAAATCATGCTCTGTGCTGCACCTTACAGTTTTCCAGAGCTGTTTGCAGGAAACCTTCAAAGGCTGCTTTGAAGGAACTGAGATATGAACAGAGGGCAAGTGGACAGAGGTAGAGAGAGCACAGGCATTTTCATTCAATGTAAGCATTCTTGAAAATAGGGAGGTACTGAAAGGATTGGAGGAGCAGCGACAAGGACTCCACAGATAAGGAGAATCCCAACATGTACACTGGAAGATTACGAAAAAATGGAAAAGTTTAGGAGGACTTATGAAGAAAATGATAAATGGTAAAAAGGGGTCCCTGTATCAGCACTTTGTAATTAGCAGGACCGAGGGCTTCCCAGTGGTGAAAGGGTAACTGTTGAACTCAGGGCTGAGATTAATAAAGTGGAAGCGATGATCAGATGTGATGATGGAAAGGTTTGAAGAACAGAGAATTTTGATGAGATGAGGAAGAGATAGAGTATGGGTTAATAAAAGACCAGGAAGACGTAGTAAGTCAGAACATCTGAGAAGTTAGAACAAGGAAGTGGTAAAGATTGGTTCTCTAATGAATGCTAGTGATTCTAAATACACTTTTTGGCTTAGGAAAGAAGATAGTTGTAAACTGTAATTTATCTCTTGCTGATGTTTCATTTGCCTGCACTTACCACATAGACATCTAGTGATACTTGAGACATGCTGAATGATCTGAGATATTCAGCATGTCTCCAGTGGTGGCACAAAAGAGAGCAGGTGCACACAAGCTTTTTTGGAGTATCAGCTACAGATTATATGGAATGTTACTGGATACCTCACCAAGTGAATATGCATGAAGGTGGTTAAACTAGGCTGACATGTTTACTTTTGGGAAGCATGACCCCAATACACCAGGAGAAGATACACACGTTGTTAGATTCTTAGAAACCTCAATTACACCTTATTACATCTTTACAGTTATCTAAAACCAAGTAATATACAACATACTCCTGTATCATGCTGCAAGGAGACGCCTTGCAACTGTTGTTACTGTCTAGAGACACGGAAGTCATGAAATTAATATATTGCTTTTGGTCCTTAGTTACAGGGATAGCTTTATGCAACCAGGGTAAAGTCCAGCTTATCAGAAAAGTTAGCATTATGCTTTATCATTTGTGCTACATTTTTTTTTCTTTCTTCTAATGTTAGGAGAGGGCTTCTTGACCATGAAAAATGTTTTAACTCCCGGAATAAAGGGTCTGGCCCTCATTCAAAGCTTCCATTTGTTTCATCTAACCACTTAAACACTTGGTTAGCTTTCAGCAAGTGTCTGAATTCTCAACTGCCAATAAAAGATAACTCTAAAATTAAGTGAATAATTCACAAAAATGGAGTAAAGAAACTTGTTCCAATTCCCACTAAAAGGGAAGTAAGACTCCCAAATTAATTTTAAATTTAATCCTCTTTAGTGAAATATTTGCATACCTTCAGGAACAGAAATATAAAGGCACTTTAATATGATTAATTCTACTTCATTCCCTCAGATGTCTTGCTTGAGAAATTGCATGACATATGGTTCAAAATGTAATTGTCTTCCCAAACCTTTATTGATAATCATTGTCTTCAAAAAAACATTTGAAAAAGTCAGGCCTTCTTTGGGAGCAAACAGTCTCATCTCAGACATAGATTTTCTTCAGGAACAGCCTCTCCCACTCATCCATATATAAAATAAGGACATTCTTAAAATTTGGAATCAGGCCTTCATTTTAAAACTTATGTGTCTTACTTTAAATTAAAGGACTTTTCTACATTTATAGATAGATGTACACTTATGTATAATATAAATAAGATATACTGAACATTAAATCTCTAATTAGTTTATTTATATACATATATTTATATACATATTATATATATATGTATATTTATATACATATATTTAATACGGTTTTTCTAATAAAGTCTCCTAAGGTCAAAATGCTAAGTTCAGATTATTTTTATAAGTAATTGTGAATATTTTAAGCTTGCTCATGAATGCTTCAAGCAAGCTTGTAGCTTCCTTTAAAGATGTGCAAATCGAAGGTTTTAAGCTTTAATGGGTGAGCAAGTGCAAGCAGAAGTCTGACATGTTCTTTAATGCCCATATTCCCATATGGTTCAGAAAGCAGAACATATTCTTGGACTGCATGGTAATGCAGAAAAAAGAATGTCTCTGAGTGTCTCAAAAAGCATTTCAAACATTAAGGAGTCCCGAGAAGACTAAATGTTGCAAAAACTGAAAATATATAAATATAACAAGGTATATAAATATTTAATGGATACTGGGAAAAAAATCAGTTGATTCTTTGGAAAGTAAGTTCTTACTGGAAATTAAAGGAAATTAAGGACGGAGTACACCTAATTGTATTTTTATACTCTGCAGCTGTTTTTGCCTTTTTATTATTCTAGCTAGAAAATTAAGAGAGTCTTCCTCCAGACAAATTTATACTTTAAGAAGTTAGAGATTTTTAACAGAAGTAGCTACTTTAGGCTATATTTATAGTCAAACAGAAATTAAGATTCTAAAATAACTATCAAGACTAAACACAATATTTTTGAAGGTGCATACTTCTCTGCACTGACTATAAAGAGAATCTAAAATAGCTACTTCTAATTTAAATATTTAGCTATTTTTATTTTTAGTTCCATCTTCTGACCTAGGAAATCAGAAGGAAATATAGAAAGAAAAAGTTATGGGATTGGACAAAGATAATGGGGGGGAATATCTTTGTTGAGGCAAACAGAGAAATGAAGTAGAAAGCCCTGATATAGAGGAGAAAGAGGTTGCTACAAGGACATGACAAAAGAAATAGTACTTTCATATTTTGTTTGCCTTTTTTTGTGTGTGTTACACCATGTCATCTCTCTCATACTGACACTTCTTCTGGTGTTAATATGGAAAGGTGACAAGAAGGTGAAACATTTCATAGTGTTCTATAAGTCTCAAAGCTCAAAATGTTCATATCTGTCAGAAAGTGTCAAACTCATCAAGTTCACCATTTGGGGGAAAAGATCTGAAACATGCTTTCACAAAAGCCTCAACTGCACATGGATTTTTATTCTTTTATTTTTCAGATATTTTTAAAATTCAGCTGTTCTGTAGCTGTGTGGATTTCTCCTCCCATGGGAAAATGCAAACCCACTAATGGGATTGTCTTTGCTTAAGGATCAGGGTGTACTTGGTGGATAATGCAGAAGAATGGGGGAATCCAGTGTGTGCCTCAAAGAGTCTAAACCTTGGAGGAAAAATTATCTGAGGTGTAAGTTGTATGTTGCAGGAAGTAAAGTATCAGGAAGACATTAAACTGACAAAGACTGAATTTTGAGAGGAGCAAGGAGAGTGCAACAATGGCCTGAGCCCAGATGGTGTTGGTGCCCAATGACTGTGCTGCTTCTCCTGTCATAAGTATCCATCCTGGTAGCTGAAGCCAAAGTCATAGAACTGGAGGGGAAGATGAAGCCCATGACATGAGAGAATATTATCTATTTGTGGCAGGACATCGTAGTTATGAAAATATATAAATCTGTATGTTGGGTATTTAAAATGGTTTAAGGATGCAGTTTAAGTTGCATGAATTAGTAACAAGGGATTTCAGTAATGAGGAATAAATACAGTGGAATAGGTAGAAAATATATAAATTGTGCAGAAACTGAATATGAAAAAACCAGTGTGGAATAAGGGGTGCAGATTGTATTGGGACTGGCTGAGATGGAGCTCATTTTGCTATTGTAGCCCTTACAGTTCTGTGCTTTGCACTGGCATCTGGAAAGGTGTTGATAGCACCCCAGTGCTTTGGGTACTGCTGAGCAAGCCTGGCACAGCATCAGGGCTGGCTCTCAACATTTCCCCCACATCAAGGGGTGGGCAAGATCCTGGGAGGGGACACAACCAGGCCAGCTGAACCAAATAAATCAATGGGATTTCCCATCCCATATGATGTCATCTCAGATATAAAAGCTAAGGAAATGAGAAGGAGAGGGTGGAACTTTTTTATTTACAATGTTTGCCTTCCTGAGTGAGCACTACATGTGCTGAAGCCCTGCTTCCTGGGGAGTGGCTGAACATCTTTTGCTGAATGGAAATAGAGAGCAAACCTATTTTTTCCTTCTCTTTGCTTGTGTATGCACAAACTTGTACTTTTACTTTAGTAGGCTGCCTTATCTCAACCTACAAGTGGTTTTCCACCTTATTTTCTCTCCCCTGTCCATTTGGTAAGGAAAGTGATAGAACAGGTTGGTGGGTACCTGGTGTCCAGACAAGGTCAACACAATAAACTTAAATATGCCTAAATTTTGATGATCTGTAAGTCAGTAGTAGTAATGTCTATTCAAGAGATGTGAAATGCTGTATTTTGGCAAAGAAGGAAAACCTACTGTATTTTGCAATCAGAAAAGTTTTAAGTTCAGAAACTGGAAAAAAAAAAGTTTTACATGAGGTAAGGATAGAAAAGTTAATCTTGAAAAATCCACAGGTTCCAGCTGCAGACTCTTTGAAGCTCCATCTTTTCCTATTATTTCACATCAATGATAGAAGCACTTGGTATTATGAGAGACCAATTAAACCAATTCTGTGGAATCACAATGAGATTTTCCACCCCAAAATAACTAAAATTCTGCTTTAGGCAATATGTAGGAGCTATCTATATCAATGAATCAAAAGGGGAAAATTATATTCTCAATCTGTCTTTTAGTAAAAAGGGACTTAATTCTGGCAAACAAAAAGGAGACTCAAAAGAACAGTTTCAAGCCCTTCTCTCTGTTTTCTCTTTTTTCTTTTACTGGGCACTTATTTAGCTTCAGTGAAAGTATCATTGAAATAATGAGTGAAATTATCCCTGACTGAAATAATCTTTCTGAAGACTGCAATGACCATATTTTATCAAAATCACAGAATCATTATCCAGCTGTCATTATCTGCTGACATTTTCACTTGTGTTAGTTCAGTTATTTTGTTGGGACTTGAGTCATTCTCCTGTCTAAGAGTTTATCTCTGTGTCCTCAATTTGGAATAGCAAAGAAGAATAATCTTGATTTAGACTGATGTGAAAAAAAGGTCAGAAAATGCTTCACCAGTGGTCTTCCCCATCACATCCCAGTTCATTTTTTTTTGCAAATGCATTCAACTCAGGCCCTCATTCTTAGTCTTTGATTTAGCTAAGCTGCACACATGCTTTGGCTTGTATTTGTATTTCTTTCACAGTTTAAAAAGTTGCTCTGTAAATCCTCCCCATTGACCACAGAACTGATAGAAAGCAGACACGATTCCACAATCCATGCCTTATCCATTGGATTTTTTAAAAAAATACATATTTTTCCCATTTCTAGAAAACTCATCAAAATTTAGACTATTTGCTTGGTAAGCTGTTAGGTATAATAACCTAAACTATATTATGACTTGTTCACAAAGTTTCTTTGTCTGTCATCATCTTTAAACATGAAGGAAATAATTTTAAACAGTAGGTCTTGTTTGGTGACAAAATGCTGTATATGTTACCATCGGTAAACCATAAAAAATAAAGAAATTTGCAGATATAAATGAGCGAATAGATAAAAAATAGAAATCAAAACTCAATTCAATAACCTAGTATGGCTACTAATAAACACAGATATCCTGTGCTAATCTGATTTGATCTTTAACTACAATTCCTACAAGAGTTATCTCCCATGGGTCTAGTCTAATGTGTGCCACTCCCAGGTGGATGCTCAGATTATTGAGGACAACTCAAATACCCCTTTATGCTTACAATTAGGCAATTGTATCTAGTTTAAGATTTCTGATTTCCTGTTATAGCCCATTCTATTACTCTGTTTATTTTTTCACAAGGTATCTGGTGCCATATGAGATATCTTTGATTTCCTTTAACCTGTCATTTGTAAATAGGACACAAGTTTGCCATCGACCATATTGCATCTGCCTTGGATTAACAAAGGCATCTCAAATGGTTGAAAATGCTTCTGTCTGAGCAGCTCCCTAGCCATGTCTACTGGAAGTTTTACTCCTAAATTAGGATGCAGTGTATTGCGTTGAAATAGCTAAACTAAAGTGCATGCAATCTGGACGTAAACACAACCCCTAATGTAACATGAAATTTACCTTACCTTCATGTCCACCTAGAATTTCAGGAATGGGACTTGTTGTTGTGTAAGCCTCTCCTGATCTTGCTTTCACTTATCTTCCCTTCTTTCCAAATCATGTGATACCAGTGGGAACAGAAAGCTAGTTCAGTTAAAAAAAGACTTTTACCCTCTCATACCTATATTTCTTTCTATGTTACTAGAAGAATATGTTTGCTTTAATATAGTTCCTTCATCAAGTAAGAGAAGAAATTTGGGCTTCACAGAATCTCAATAATTCTTCAGAGAGAAATTATCATATATAAATTAAAGGTTTGATGAAGAAAGCTAGTAAGGGTTTTATAGCAACAAGAAAACTTCAACTGTAAATAGGAAGAAAGGAGATTTTATGCTAAAATATGAAATAATTCCTGTATGCAAACAGCTTGCCATTAGAACAGAAAGGCAGAACACTTGACTTTGGACTTATTTTGAAAAGATAGTACACAGAAAAAGAGGGATAAGCTGCTACCTGGTGATGGATAGAAATAGACACACAGATTCAGAAGTTTGATAATCTTCAGAATGATAGTCCAAAATGGCAAGATATCCTTCTGTTGAATTAAGATGAGATGATAAAAAGCTTCTATGATTAGCTGTCCAACAAGATATCCAGCAGAAATTAAAAACCTATCAAGAAAGCATAAAATTGATGACGTAACAATGTTTCTCTCATGAAAAAGAGTGTAATGCATGAAGCATTTATAGATAAGTCATCTACCACGGATGTCTGAGATTTCCACGTTACAACCGATATTTTACTATAAAATGAACCTTAATTCTGAGAATATGATTTCAAAATATTGCTATGAGGAAAACATTGTTTTCATACTTGCTGAAGAGAGGCACTTAGCACACCTACACTTTATAAGCTTTGTAAAAAGGAAAATGGTGAAAACTGGATTCCAAGATGTCAGATATTTCTACATGTTAACTCTTTGAGAAGGTACAATGGTTATATATTTTTTCTTGTAAATAACATCATAAAACTGACAAGGAAAGCTATAAACAAATCAAAGCAAAACATCATAGTGTTACATTTATTGTTAATAACATTTAGGAAGAACTGTAGAAGAAAATAATTTATTTCAAGCTTTAAAACAGCAATAATTGGATTTTCCAACTAACCCTGAAAATAATAGAATTTTTTTTAAGAATTGTAACCCAAAATACCAAAAGCTGCTGTAAAAGCAAAGACTTTTTCACTCAGAATAAAAAATATAAAGTATTTCAAGTATAGTTTGTTTGTTGTTTTTTTCATCACTCTGCTTTATGGTTTTGATTTGGTTTTAAAAATTTCACAATGTACCTCATTAACATGCAAAATTGGTATCTGTGAACACAAGACATTTAATATACATTTGTAAAATCTGTCTATCATTCCACTTCATATTTTTTTCATTTATTAAAAATTTCTATGATTATCTTAAAATTTGCATGTAATTTTTAGTGTATGTGTTAGGGGGCTTTTTGACCAAAAAATAAGTAAACTGTCTCTAAAAGCCTCAGATTTTCTTATATTCAAAAGTGTCTTAAGTTCTTCACCAAATTCCTTGAGATGCCAATTTCTATTATGAGTTCTCTCTAGCATAATAAATAAATAAGCAAATAAATAAAACAATATTTTCACATTATAAGAACATACATGATACTTGCCAACTGAAAATTAGTTAACTTGTTCAAGCTGGTCTTGGTGCCTTCTCCATATAATGTGGAGAGAAAGCTGAATATACAAAAGTGTGAGTCATTTGATCCTAATATTGATTTCTTCTACCCAAATTGTGTTGCCTTTTAAAGATGTCACCACTGATCAAAAATCTTATTTGCACAATTAGTTTAGACTAGACACCTACTTTTAGCTGGTTAAGATGGCAGCAGTCTCTCACTGCACTAAAGTGGTCTGAATTAATCTTAGCTAACTAAGGTACTGTAACAAGCAGGATAAATTTGAATCATGCTATCTAAATCAATTAGCTTGCACTTAAATTTTAGTGCATTTATCCCCTTAAAAGGAAGTGTCAAAGTTCTTAATAGATACAATGGACATACAGGTACCCTTGAAGTGGCACAACTCTACAATTTAAGATGTATTTTTCTCATTTAATCTTCAGAAGCTTCTACCTCACTGCACTGAGGATTTGTACAGCTGAAAACACAACAAAGGTACTGCATGGAACTCTGACCTCAACCTTTGGTACTGATGTTTCTTACAAGTCCTGTGTATCTCATAGGTCCACCAAGATGAGTAAAATTTGTTTAAGATGGATCCTGGATGTCTAAGAAGCACAATTTAGGCATATGAGTATGTTGTACTGGATCTCTTCCTGCATCACAGCCTTTCTGGGTAGTATATGAATGTATGGCTTCCTGACACGTAATAAAAGTATTTCAAAATTAAGGAGAACCTGAAGTCTTGGATGATACTATTATTTTCTCACTAGTTTTCTGGCAATGTGTCTCACAATTCTTACCTCACTTCTTCCCCAAGAGTGCTTGTGTAGTGTTAGGTCATACTGAGATAGAAACATAGCTTTTAAATCCAAAACAGACTAGGAGACTAGCTTATAAAGCTATTTAGCTTTATAAGGCTAACATAAATTGTGGAATTGCACTAGTTTGTTTCTGTATCAGACTTCTATGTCAGATTGACCTAAAACACAATTTATGGACTAGGCTTATGACCTGTTTAAAACTACCTCACTAGAATATGCAGAGAAAAAGACAAATCTTTTTGGAAGTTCATCATGATATGATAAGAGGCGATAGACAAAAGTTAGAATATGGGAAATTGCAATTAGCTGTCAGGAAACTAGTTTGAGGTGGTCAAACTGTAGAAGAGGTTTCCCAGAGACACTGTGAAATCCTCACATTTGGAAGATTTCAAGACTCATCTGGACACAACCATGGGCAACCTGACATGATTGTATCTGTTTTGAGCATGTGTTGAACTAAGTAACCTGCGCGGGTCCCTTTCTTTGTGAATCATAGTACTGAAGTTCTGTGACTGTACTTTGTGTTGTGCTGAAGGGTAGTAAGCTCTCATTCTATTTCTTTATTTAAAAACTTATACTTTGGTGCCTACATGCTTTCTCAACCTTCTTATCTTCTAATTGTGGTAAATAATCTTGTAGTGTTAGCATTTATAAAGTACAGAGTAGAAATCACTCAAGTATTTTTATCCCTTCCTGATTTTTTCATATCCTTCTGAAGCATGGAAAATGTATTGCCATTACCTACAGCCTTAATGAGATTGTGGTCTTCTGTCCAGTAACTTCACTAGATTGTAATTACAGCTAAGAATTTATACTCTCTGTTGCTGTCTGGCTTTGCATAAAATATATATAATGATAATGTTTAATTTTTCTATGTAAGTTTTAATAAAAATTAATATTTTATAAATAAATCTATATATATTCTATTTTTTCATGTAATAATACTTAATCAAAAATTAAATTATTTAATAATTAATTTAACCCACGATTAAAAATAGAAATGTTGTTTTTATTAGAGGCATCATTTAGATAAAAGGAGATTTTATTCTAAATACTACTTGAAAAAAGTTTGTATTTTCAATCTTTAATGTGCTCTTGGCTGTTCTTCTTATTTATTTCCTCAAGTTTCAGAAAAAAATATTCTGCTATCTAATAGATTCTGGCAGCCTAGTCTTTAAGAAAAATCTTAATTAATATGCTTATCATAAGCACTAAATTATTTCATGGGAGATGGAACTAATTAATACAGTGATGACACCACCCTATAAATACATAGAACTGTTGGCTCTATAGACAGGCAGGGTTTCCAAACCATCTAGAACAATGTCCTTATTTAACATAGATAATATCTTTAATCAGAAGACAGGAAGATTTGCTTTTATTAATTGCTTGTGGTTTCCTTAATTAATTTTCTATTTGTGAACAAAGCTTTGAGTGCTAATGATGTGTGTGGTTGGTATAACATAAAGTAAAACATTACCTATACTTCATGCTTTCATGCTGAGCCACTGTTCATTTTCTGATTTTCTTTGTGTATACTGTAACACACTCCTGTTGAAAAATGTCCTCATCTCTGATCCTGACATTCAGATTTTCAGTCTCTTGTCCCATCTCATATGGCAGCTTCCTACAGACAAGATGTTCCTTCATACTGACAACAAAACCCTCTCCACCACCTTCCCTGCCTGTCATTCCTAACAACTTTTATTTGCTCACTACACCACTCCATTTCCACCAAGTCTTATTTCATTCAACAACATTGCAGTTGTGAGGCAACATCTGGCATTCTGGTTCCTCCCACTTGTTTGCAAGGCTGGGTACATTTTCATATGTATGCTTTAAAATGGCATTATTCTGCTCTCTTTCTGAGGTCTTTTTCGTTCCTGTTGCTATGGGTCTTAGGTTTTCCATGTGTGTTCACCATTTCCACACTTGACTGTGTCTTGTAATCTCTATTTCCTTTTCTTCCTAGTTTAGAAATCTATTCACCAAGATGGCAAGATTGCTGTATCTTGCCTTTGGCCACTTTCATCTTTCTACAAGCTGCTGGGTGTTTTTTTCTTCATCAATCACTTCAGTGAATTAGTAAAACAGTTTGAAGAAAATAAATGGCTAATCTTTTTCTCTATTATAGCTCTTTAGTCCTTTTGTCATTTCATGCTTAAATCAGTCCCTTTAGAGAACTGCTTGCACTTCTTAAATAACTTAATTGTTAAGGCATCTTTTCAGTGCAGGAATTGTTTTTTCTCAGAGGGACGAGCTTATTTTTTATTGTATTTCCATTTGAATAGAGGCAGCATTCATTTAAAAAAAACATATATTGTGAGGTCTGTGTTACCTTTTTTAGGATTTCAACTAAATATTGAGATAGAAAGGCAACAGAGAAATGAGTCTCAAATGCTGCTGACCGCACACCATGTCACTTAGAAAATGGAAATGGCAACTTAATAAACATACAGTCCTGTAACCTCAGCCATGATTAATAAATTGTGTAGAGAGATTCTTCAACTTGTCCTAGAAATTTTTTTATTTTACAATCAAAATCCATTTAAGTACTAAAAAAAAGATATTTTACTCTTTTCTTTTCTATTATGCAAAAGAAAAATAATTAGAAGACTTAACTGGATCATCAGATTTATGAGAAACCTGTATGTCAATAGTACAGTGGTGATCATTGCTCTCTGTTGGACCTTCTGAACTATCTAGCAGATTGTACAGGGAAGAATAAAATTAGATCAGTAATATCTTCCATAACATATTTTTTTCTTTTCAAAAAAAGTCAGTTGTGGTCTGAACATAATATCTATAAACTCATTGATATATGTTTTAATAGTGTATGCAGTGTTAGGGAAATTATACTTAAAGGTAAGTTACCACAAATACTTATTTCATCTCTGTTTAATTTAAAAATTGTTATGGTAGAGACAGTGGCAGATATAACTGTGGCAGAAAATCATATGTGAGCATTACACTGAGCAGGATTGGATGTCAACACAAAACAGATTTAATTTCCTCAGATGTCTTTGATGCTTGCATTGTTGACGCGCAGACTCTTACACTCTCCTTCAAAGACTGTTAAGTAACTCCACTAAAGTAAAGGTAACAAAAAAAAACCCAAAAAACAAAAGAGGAAAGAATTTTAAATTTAGGTGGTTTCTAACAGTCTACATAAGAGTATAGAAATTCTATGAGGGTGCTCTTTTAAAACAGGATATTCCATAATTTATATTTTTAAAATAGGTAATAATTAATATCTTACACAATTTCACAGAATTACCAGTTGGGTAATTCTATCAGTTTAGACATTAAAGTATTCAAATTAGAACTGTTTATAGGACAGATGGGAGAGAAAAAAAAAAAAAAAAAAAAAAGGGAGAGAGAAAAATAGACGGAAGAAAGCTGAAAGGAAGGCCAAACAGTCTGGACAAAATTATCAAAATAATTTGATGCTTCTTTCCATGTACATCTCAAATAAGGAGAGTGGTATCATAATCTTACATAACAAAGCCAGCTTGAGAGAAAACAGCCGAGGACTCAGAAATGCTGACAGCAAGCATGAATGTAGTCAAGATACTAGAGTCACACAACAAGTTCTAGGACCATGTCTTTGTCCTTGTACTTCTGGCAAAATCAGCTTTGGTTTGCACCATGACTAGGGCTGTGGTCAACATGGACCCATTCTTGGGAGAAGTATCAGCCAAAATGAGTGCCCTTGACTTGGAAGCTGCCCACGAGGATAGATGTGTGGGAACACAACTGTCCTGGCACAGCTGGATGTCACAATGTCACAACAGATGAGGCATTTGCTGTGTGCTGTGGGGAAAGGTGTTAAAACTACTGAGAACCTTGAACTGTCTCTGGTACTTCGGTGCCACAGCTGTCCCCATATGGCAGCAGGAGACAGTCTGTGCACCACTGCTGCTAAATGAACATTATTAAAAAGCTCTGTCTGCAGCTCAAGCACTAATGTTCATGCCAAAAACTGTGCTAAACTATAACAAAGACAATTTCAAAAGTGAAGCTTCTTGAATTGCAGGAATTTAAGTAATTTAATGCACATGTTATCAGAACTCCAAAGCTTTAGAGAAAATGAGATGGAAAATTTTGTTTTTCATGAGAAAATAGAGCAGAATATAGGAAAGAGTTTTACTTGCTTAACCAGACCAGAAACCAGGTTTCAAATAAATGCTGGGAATAAATAGTTGCTTGCAGGCAGCATCCTACTGTCTTACTCAAATATTTTATGAATATATGCTTCCTCATTAACAAATACATAAAGTAAAATAAATTCTGAATTTTTTTACCATTAAATACATGCAAAATTAGCCTTCAAACCTGTTAGCACTGGAATAAAAGTGGCTATTACAGAATTATTTCCAAAGAACAGAACATTATACAATTTTAAAATTGCTGTATTAATTCATTGAAGAGCAAATATTATATATATATATAAACAAAAGATCACATATATTTTAAAAAATTATAGTCCTTGAATTAAAAGAAATGAAGTTATAACTTCAGTTTTCTTAGTCAAAACAGAACAAATTGGATAAAGTAGTTTAATTAATTTCATTAATGCAGAGAAAGTTTAGAATATCCCAAATATCTTCCAAGAGCTCAGAAAGCTAAAGATAAGCTCTTCTTCTACTGATAAAAAAACATCAACAAACCAACAACAACAAACCTCCCCACCAAACCAAACCAAACCAAAAAAACACCATCCCCAAGCAAATAAAAACCTGCCAACCAACCAATCAACCAACCAAAAAAAACCACGAACAAAACAAAACAAAACAAAACAAAATCATCAAAGTCCTGCTTTTAACACATTCTCTTAATTTTCAAACGAATGAAGGTGACTGAGAAAATTATAAAATTAAAAGCACTTGTAAATGAGTCTTGCTGAACATGTTTCAGGCAACCTACAAAGCTATGCTGAAAAGACATAAATATTTTATAATATTTAATGACAAAAATATAGCGATTTGTGTCCAGCATAATCATGCCATTAAAGCTGGATCTAATTATTTCTGACTTATCTTGAACTCTTCTTATTTCTGCATCTGTTATGAACCAAGTTTGAATGTGAAGTATAGGTATAGGCTCTAACTGTTAAGATGAACAATGTTGGATGCACAAAGAACTTTTCATTCTTAACCTGCAAATTTATATATTGTTAATTACAAAATCAAAAGCTGTTTTAAATTGCCTTTATTACAGTAAGTTGCATCTTCCTCCTTTCTTTCATTTTACTGCCTTTTTGCACTCTCTCTTTATAGATTCAGGCTGATTTGTTTGCTTGTTTAGGAAGCTTGTGCACATATGTGTGTATGTGCATAGCATACCTCTAGGCCTCCTGTGTTAATCCTAAGAGCGCTAATTATACAAAATTCTTATCTGGCTAACACACACTGAGAACATTTGTCTTTTGGATTAGCAGTGCTTTAATACTGATAAACAGAAACTCTTCCAAGAATCATTGACTTCCATATTTTAATAACATTTCACTCTATTGTTTCCCAGTTATGCCAGAAGGATCCTTTCTGAAGCAGGAAAAGAGTTCAGGACACTTACAGAATTTTAAGGCTGTGCTGAAGATGATCTGAAATTTGTTTGGGGTTTTATGGTGTTTTGTTCATTTTATTTTTAATATATCAACATGTTATTATCAATGATTAAGGGACAGAAAATTGTCTAGACCTAGATTCACTGACTAAAGATTTTTGAATCACTTTGTGAATGTGGATTTTCATGAGTGGACGCATTGGTATTTTACCATATTTCTCAGTACAGGTTAAAATTTAAGAGCTCACAAAGACAAGAACTCCAAGTATCACTACATTATTCATTTATTTTCACCTCTTTCTTATTTAAAGGTTTATTCTGTACATGACATCAGGCTTACAATCTATTTCTGTCATTACAAGTGCTCACACTAACAAACTTTTATAAATCCCATATCAACTTCTTGATTCTGACTTTGCAGCATAAATAATGGAGGGAAAGAAGATCTGTGAGAGCTGTGAGAGTATTTTTTCTTGGAACATATGGGAGGAGGAACAAACAATATACTACCATCATTCTAAATTCATATTTAAGTACATTGTCTTGTCTGAAAAGGTGTCCGAAACACGAGTTTGCTGTCCTGACTTTAATTACTAGCAGTTCAAAAGTCTTTGTCAAACTAGATATTGCAGAAGGTTAAACTTCTAAAAAAAAAAAAAAAAAAAAAGAAGAAAAAGGAAAAAGAAATGGAAAATTTTGACAGAGAAGCAGATTGGGAAGAATGTATTGTGGTATAAAAATATCCATCAAAACAAAACCTGAAACATGAAGGTTGATGTCCTTGATTATAAACTTCCATTCAGTTTTCTCTTAAAATAAATTAGGGGAAAAAAAACCTAGCATATCTACGCTTTGTTTAAGTAATGTTTTCCATGCAGTGCCTGCATGTTGTTAGAGAAATAACTGTTTTTTCTCTTCATTTTTTCTTTTTTTTTTTTTTTTTTTTTATAAATATCTCTAGACTGAACCAAGGTCTTTTGTGCTCTAAATAACTTCATCACTAAATGTTTTCTATACTTCAAGGAAAAAATACTGCTTTGCTTTGGGGTGGTTTTTGTTGTTTTGTTCTTTTACTGTTTTTACTCAACTTTATTATATTGTATTATATTTGAGTCCATTTAATCTCAGCGTTTGCATCTGGTTAAGCATAAGGATTCAAGCGGAACATAGTAATTCTCTCTCAGTGGTGGTGAAGTTTAATTAAATCTAATTGAATCTATTTATATCAGAATCCAGTTTAGTCTCTAAAATGTAGTTTATATTATTTTTATTCATTTAGAAACACAAATTGGTTCATTACTGCAGCTGCACAATCATACTTTGGAGATGCATAATGACTTTGAGATATTCTTACTTCAGAAGATACTGCAATTTCAGAGACCATCTCCAGGTTTTTAAAATATTCACATATTTTTTAAGGTAACTTTCTTTTGCTTGTAATATCTTAAAGACACATAATCTTTTCCCGCTTTAGCTACTAGTATTTGTTTTTGGTTTTTCTCAAAAAACTGTAAAAATTGTACCAGGATCTACACACAGAAATGATAATAATTCATAAAAATGTTTTCAGTAAGTAGGATAAGTATAAAATGCTCAATATCTAATAAATTATAATGTTCAACCATGAGTGAGTTCATATTTTTATCCAGGTGTAGCTCTATTATCGTTTGAGATATTTTTAAAATTTTTTTTCTTTATAATTTTTGATCCTAGTAAAGTCTAAGACCATGTGCTGCAAGCCAAAAGAATATTTTGGGTTTATATTTAAAACAGCTAATAATGAGTGAAACTATAATCCATATATCACTAACATCTTCATTATTCTCTTCCTGTTTTAAAATTGATCTCAATCTGATCAGGTGAAGTCCCTAGTTCAAATTTCTTGTTACTAAAATGTAGAGGAATATTTAAGAATAACTGTAGCACAAACACCAGAAAGTCTAATCTCAGGAAAACAGTTTTCTCACTTTTCTAATTCAGTTAATATGATAATATCAGTGGAAGAATTGTGATTAACTTTTATTTCTATATTTCGAGTTGGAAGTATTTTCCTTCTGTGAGAATTTTTCCTGAGTACGATATAATGTACTCTTTAAAGTATCATACTAAAATATATTAGCCTAAAACTTTTCTTATAAAAGGAGAAAGCTGCAGATGTAGATATAGAAAATTTGAAGATTATTGTCAAGGCAAGACAAAGTTTAGAGGTAGAGGCATTCTCTATATTCTGTATTCAAGCAGAAAAAAAGACCTGGAAAAATTAAACACATTTTTAGTCACAGAAGGTTTCCATCAAAGCTGGAAAGGAGATGTTTTGAAGATTTCACATATTATTGTTTGCTGTCTAATGTTCAGTACATTTCTGAACACATGTTTGGCAGGAAGAATATGAGGAGAGCTTTACTCTGGTTTCTGGTACTGCTTTTGTCACTACACTCCTTCTGCTATCCTGTAAGCTGGCATGAGAAGTTCAACACATGCCATTTTCCTACTTTAGTTTTGCTGTGGATCTATAAAAAGCCAAGACTACCTTAGGTAGCCATGACTACAGAAGCAATTTCTCTTTCTAGCTTCCAGATCTGCATTAAAAGGTGAGAAACCAGAATGACCTTAGCTTAGAATAGTGGCACTTAGTACTCTGACACCTGACAGTAGCTATTCCAGATGCTTCAAAGACCACTCCTCTACTGGCAATAAGAAGATGGGAGGAGACATAGCCAGGACAGCTGACCTGAAGTGACCAAAGGGTAATCTCAGACTGTATGGTGTTATGGTCAGCAATGACTTCTGCAAAGCTGGGAGCGTCACCAGAGGACACAAAGAAAAACAACGCACCACAGCTATGGTCACGATGAAGAGACTAATTTATTTCTCCTGACTCCAATCATTGATAGTTCTCAAAAGGTGCCAGTTGATTGGAAGGTGAACATGCCACCTCTCCATGACACTGGGCAAACTACCAGTACATCAAATTTCTCCGCCTCTATGAAGGAATGCAAAACAACAGGTTATTTACAGAAAGTTATGTGCGAAAGTTTTCTACAAGAATGTAAACTCAGAAGGCTTTAGAAAATTTTAAAAAATCAGGGCGACACTGGGGGGAAGAAGGAGGAAGGGAGAGAATGTTTGGAATAATGGTGTTTGTCTTCCCAAATAACCATTTCACATGATGGAGCCCTGCTTTCCTGATGTCTGAACACTTTCCTATCCATGAGAAGTGGTGAATGATTTCCTCGTTTGCCTTGTCTGTGTACACAGCTTTTGCTATTAAAATTCTTTGCCTCAACCAACAGTTTTTATACTTTTACTTTCCCAGTTCTCTTCTCCATCCCATCAGGGGGGTAAGCCAGAGGCAGGGGCTTAGTGGGGTTTAGTTAGAAGTGGGGCTTAAACCACACCACCTTCTGAGTAAAAAGGACCAAGCAAGAGGTAGAGTACAATTTAGCATTGACTACTACAAGTAAAACAGAATGGATTTTGAAGAACAATTATTCTCTCGGGGAAAAACAAACAAACAACCAAAAAATCCCCAGAGAACAGAAGATTAGCCTGCTGCTTTATCCAAAGCTCCTTCTAGTTGTTTATCTTTTTCTGACAGAAGACAACAGCAAGATGAGTATATATTATGTCCTGGAATATGTTCCCAGCTCTTTTATTTTATTTTGAACAGATATTTTCTGAGGCAGAATTAGTTTCCAGGTACTACAACTCTGGGTTAATTTTTAGTCTATTAAATCATCTGATCCATTGCAGATCTCAGAAGAAAATTTCAGCAGACATAGCATTTTGTAGCTAAGATTTCCATAGCTTTCCAAACTCTTCCTAGTTCTTTTGGTGGTTAATTGTACACTCAAATCTTCATAGAGATTACGAAAACTGGAGTATGTCTGCAAAAAGGAATTTTGTGGTAATGGTTCTACTGTGGAAGAAAAATTAAACAGAAAAATGCAAAAAGTCAAAAAAAGTTCTCTTTCCCTTCTTTTACTCATATAATAAAGTCCTAAAAGAGAAATTATCAAATCTTTGCTTATTTTTTCATTACAATATTTTCCAATTGGTACTTCTTTTCAAAAATGTTAAAATAATTTCAGGCAGATATGCCTGCTGTTTTTCAATTTTTTTCCTTGGTGTTTCTGCAGATGGTATTGTTACTTCCATTCACAGTTCATATTTGTAATGTAATACATAATTTGGCTTTAAATTATTTTTATAAGTGACCTTTTTCTTTTCTGTTTGTCATTCATTCTACCCCAGGTATTTCTGAGAAAAGGTGAGGTATTTAGTAAAGATCTGAGTGATATTTCTATGTATGATGGGTTTCTTGAATTGAACAGTATTATGTAGATCTCAGCTGTCCTCCCTAACTGTTTCCCCTTCATCTTTTTCCATGTATTCTGGAACCTTCTTCTGTATTTCTTTTTTATGTAAAGTGTATTATGCTCTGCTTTATATACATCTCACCTGTAATATAACCATATCATATAATCAAAAAAAGCTTTGAACAGGGCTTTAAAATATGGAAAAATAATAAGCCTTTTTTTCCTCTTGTTAAAATTGTTTCGTCATTTACAGAATTGCTTCTGACTCGTGAAATACAAATAATAATTTATATCACTTCAGACAACCAAGCAATAAAATTTATTTTAGTGAAGAGGTAGGCAAAAGAGCAGTAAGAGATTCCTTTTTATCTATTAATGCATTTGTTTATAAATGATGTTGCAACTATAATGTTAGATGTATGAAATCAGGCAGGGACTCCTTCCTTTGGTTTTGGATGGGATAAAGCTGGATGCTTTCCATCAGGGACCTGAGTGCATCCTGCTGTCCAGTGCTGGCAGGGTGCAGGAAGGTGGCCTTGGATCAGGCTGCTGGGAAGGGCTGGGAGAAGTGCAGCTGAATTCCAGCTTGTTTGGATTCTGATTTTAAGCTGAAGTATTTGCCCTTGGTCATTTTACATTCAGATTGTGCTGAAAGCAATTGCAAACTGAGAAAATTCTCTTGGGATTTGGTACAAGGAGTAAGGTTATTCTTAATAAAGGATTCCAGTACTTTGTTTTCCACCCACATTTCTAATTTAACTCAGCTAGTCCTCTTATGCACAATCACCTCAGTATAGTTTGAGCATGCCTGTAACTTTGGTCTTCAATGTCTGTTCCAAGAAATAAATGAGGATCTCACCAAAACAATGTTGAACCCAAATTCAAGCAATGGTAAACCCTGAGTTACAGCCACAATGATGTGTTGGGCAGTGATTGGGGCAGCCATATTCCAGCTATATTTAAGTTAGGGTGCAGTTATCAGTCTAGCCTTAGATTTCAGAAATATATATTTTTCATATATTTTTATTTATGAAGTTATTTTTATGAAGTTTATTTATGAAGTATTTTATTTATGATGTTATTTATTAACATCATTTTGTACACTTTTAACAAGTGCTTTGAAGAAGATTTCTCAAATGTCAATCAGATGAGATAGATATTAATGATAATCTTTTTTATTAAATAAATAAGACAAAAGAGCAAAAGGACAAAAGGACAAAAGAAAGGTGAGATTCTGTAAAGAGGTTTCTGTAAACAGTCTGCAAAATTATTGATTTCTTTGATTTTTCCAGTGTTTATCTGTTACATTTCATTATGTAAATTTCTCTTATTTGGAAATTGTTTTCTAAAGAAAATTGAGAAACTTCAGGGGTTTTATGTGAACCAATTTTTAACAATGAGGACTGAATTCACTTCCTTGATGGACCCATTTATACAATTTTCTCATTCCTTTATTTGAAAATACATAGAAAGTAATGTAAGAGGAAAAAATAAAGTGTCAGCTTCACTTTGATACTAGCCTTCATAACCTTTTTCATCTACGACACTACTTGAAATTCTACCATACACAAAATTGACAATCTGTTATTGCAGTCTTTCGAGGCACCGTTTGCACAAGTGATTTCAATACTCTGACAGATAAGCTTGCATTCCTAATAAGAGTTGCAGCAAGCTGTTTCACAATAATGAAAACTGCACCCAAAAAACTATTTCTATATTTCAATGTGTCTTAATTGTCATTTCCCATCTGACTTTCTTCTCATAGAGAGACTGGGAAACACTGAAGAGGCTAAAGCTGATGAAAAAGAAAATACCAAGAACAAAATACACCGTAACTGCAAAATTTCCACTGGAGTTTTGCTTCTTCTAACAAAAGAAGAACAAAGTGCCATAGTATTACAGAATGATTTGATAGCTGTCACAGAACTGGTGGTCTTTTATTAGACTGTTCTTTTATTAGGAACAGATTCAAACTAAAGCAAAGTTCAATGACGTTGGAAATAGGGAAAAAATGGAAACATACAGAACATCTTGAAAAGATCAAAGGTTGCAGTTACGGTATCAGGCTTTTCACTTTTTCCTCTATTTCCAGCACATGCTTCTAAATCAAATAGAATAACTTATTTAAAACACTTGTTTTCTTAAGTGATACTCCTAAAAAGTATCTTTCTTGAGCTCAATATGGTATGTTGATATGCAATTATGCTAATTTTATGACACAATTTAGATTCTTTTATTATTCTTTCAATATTATTTGTGATCTTTTTTTTTTTTTTTCCTCCAGATATTTGTCATTTACTTTCCCTTCCTCAGGGTAAGGCTGGTCATTGTTTTCACATGCACTGGAAAATTTCTTAATCGGAGTTTCTTAATTATTAATCTATTCCATTGCTTTCATTTAGGCTACCTCTGGAAAAAGGTGGGATCTTCACATGAATTCTGAGATCAAAACATGGCATTCTGCTCTTGAAACATTAGTATCTTAGAGTTGCTCTTACCTAAGTAGCATACCTCCAGGCACCAGCAACTCCCTGGCAAAAATACACACAATAAATCTGTTTTTTTTTTGTTTCCCATGGCAACTACATTTTCTCAGAAATCTACCAGTGCTTTTATGAGACAAAATATATTTATTAATATAGGGTTAGTGCATTTTATATTATAAGCATAGTTGTATGGACTACTCCAAATTCTGTATTTTGCTTTTATCTTCAAGGTGCAACAATAAATAAATTCACATGCTTAGTGGGAATCAAAGCAATGGGTTTTCTCGTTACATCTTAATTATTCAATAAGGCTGCACAAGCTATCTTGTGGAATAGAAACTCATAAAATATTTTCTTCAGTTTTCTTTGGACAGTCCAGAATGAGGCTGTTTATATTTTTTTATATATTTTTTTCTAATTCAACTGTAGATTTAATTATTACCAAAAAAAAAAAAAAGGTATATGCAAAATCTGAGTTAAAAATAACACTGAAGATGAGCAGTTACTGCCGTGGTATACCCCACCTATGAATTTAATTAAGGCAAAGTGCAAGACTTAGTTTTAAGCAGCAACTGGAGCTACTTAATTTCAAGAATGACAGATTCATGCACCAGAATATCCTGGGAATATAACCAATATATGGGTGTTGTGGGTTAGCCCCATTAGGCAGCTAAGCAAGACCCAGCTTCTTGCTTGCTCCCCTACACAGTGGGATAGGGGGAGAGAAAATCAGAAGGGTAAAAATAAAAAAAAAACTTGTAGGTTGAGAGAGTGCAATACATAAGGCAAAAGCCATGCACACAAAGCAAAATAGTAGTGGATTCATTCAATCCCTCTCATTATCTGGTGTTCATCCAGAAAAGCAGGGCTTCAGTATGTACAATGTTTACTTGGGAAGTCAAATGCCATGAAGATCCCCTCCCTTCTTCCTCCAACCTTTTATTGCTGAGCATGACAACATATGATATGGAATATCTCTTTTATCAGTTTGAGTCACCTGTCCTGACAGCATTCCTTCTTGTGCACCCCCACATCCTCACTGGGAGAGTGAAGTTAGAAGCAAAAAAGTCCTTAACTTTGGGTAAGCACCGTGTAACAATAACTAAAGCATCCCTCTACTACCAGCACTGTTTTGGTGACAAATTTAAAACATAACCCCACACACAGTGCTATGAAGAAAAATTACCAACCCTTGCCAAAGCCTGTACTGTGAGCCAGCAATGTATCTTTGTGGCAAAGAGGGCTAAAGTTAAACCTCCTAAAAATCTACTTCAATCTCTAAATGAGCTTAGAAATTCTTTAGGTTTTCCCACATTAACTTTTTAATTACAGCTAATGATAAGACAGTGGCCACTTTTTCTCAAGGATAAAATAGCCAACTGATGAAATCACTTGGCCCTGAGTAATCCCTTCCTGAACCTGCAGAGGCCTGTACCCAAAAGACAGTCTTCATTTTTAAATGACTGGATATAATGTGGAAAATGAAAAGGAGGGACAGAGAAACAGTTGTCTTCCCTTCCTGCTTAATCTGAACTTCCACAGAGCAAGATTTGTGTTGGTTGAGGTAGAAATTATTTATGCAATTTTTATGCTCCCAGGGGATAATGATGGTAAGAAAACAAGACCTTGGCAGCAACACATTGATGAGGATATTTTTCATGTAGTCAATATGATTGTTTAAGTCTATTAATTCCTACAGAAACAGCTCATTTGTTTTGCCTTTTTGTAGAGCATTTTTAACTAGCTAAGGCATCTGCAGAGAGCTGGGAAAGCACTTAATTCAAGAGTAAGAATTTTGTATGAGCACAAAGCAGAATCTGGAAAGCGTGCCACACTGTTGCTCTGGTAATTAAGAAAATGCTTGTAATTAAATAGAACTAGGTAAAGGAATCAAGACTAAAGTAGAACACTGTTTCTAAATGTATCTAAGGTAAAAAAGTGTTGCAAGTATGAACTTGATAATTTCTGGGCAACATTGAGGGTACCCAGACAGTAGTGTCAATACTATCAGATAAGAGTAAAAATGTCTTAGCAACAATGTCGGAAACTCCAGATTTGGTTATGTTTGTAGAAGACATTGAGATCAATGAGGAGAAAACAAGTAAGAGAAGAGAAGATAGTTCCAAAGTAGGGAAAAATTCAAAGAATAAAAAAAGCAAGACTTGAAGTTAGGTAAAAAGCATAAGAGAGCATGATCTTGCATAGGAAGGAGTGTCTACAGCAAGTAATAAAATTTACCTTCAGAGATAAGCCCAATAAAATGTCCCTCAATAGTCTACAAGACTCTCCATCATTTCTGTGCCTAAAATACTAGATCTGAGAGGGTGTAGTAAAGAGGAATTTGATGTCTTGAGTGTTGTCTTGGAACATACAGGAAGACAGTTTAAATATCTTCTTGTTGGAGAGACACCTAATAAGAGGAATCTAACAAGTTAATTAACCCCAAAAGGATAAATTCCTTTAGTAAAAAAGAAGAGCCTTTGTCTTCTCTTTTTCATTTCAGAAACTCCAGTAGCAGAATTCTGAGTAAATTATCTTTCCAAAGTGCATTGAGTATTCCCATAGTGACACAAAATTTGTATTTGCTCACAGAGTGCACTTTGTGCCAGAGCCATCTATATCATATCTAACAGCTTCGTGAAAACCAAGGTTCGACTCACTTTGGACTCAACAATATCTATCACATTCTGTTTGACTTTAGAGCTTTTTGAATGTCCCAGTTTCAATGGTGAATCTGGGCATATAAGCACAGAAACTGTGTATTAGAAGGCCAAAAACAGGTTATGTGATATAAATCTTTATTTCTCAGCGCTAACTTCATTTCCAAACAGTGGAGTCCTAGGAAGCTGGTGTGACTCATTGCATTTAAGTGCCAGTGGAAAGCAGGAAGAAAGCCAAGTTGAAGCCTGTATCACTTTAGACAAACTCAGGACTTGACATATGAGAAGCTGCCCTTGCAGTCTTTATTAAAGGAGAGTCAGAAATAATGTGTTTTCTAGAACATTTGCTATGATTTATGGAATATCTTAACTTCAAATCAGTTATTCAGGTTCAGGAATATATTTGTCAGAGTGGTATCCCCTGGGGGTGAAATCTTGATCCATTTATATAGAAGAGCAAAAATCTTTTCCTAGATACCTCCCCAGGTAAGCTGCAAGCGAGTGCAGCTGCTCCCCTGCTATCAGATAAGGGAGAAGACTGCACAGTGTTGTCTGTGTTGCACACCATGTGATACTGAGTGCATTACATGGGGGGAAACATTATCTTTAGCTTTCTCACCAGTAACCTCACTCACTTGTTTTCCAATTGTGTAAAAAGATTTCAGGTTCCCTTTTCTGTAAAATAATTTGTCCTTTATTGGTTTGATTCATTTTTACTTTCACAAAATTCTATCAGGATCTCTGTAATTTAACATTAACATTTCCAAGACATTTGGAATTTTAAACAATTCCTAGCCCATAGTCCCAGTCAGAGACAACAAAGAAGAAAGAAACAAGTACACTTACATTTATGACTTATTACTGTGCTTATGTTTGATTTCATAACAACCAAATACTATAATCTGCTCAGTGGGTTACTGTCTTCATGGATGCAACAGATCTCTACTTCAGCTGTATATATCATGGATATATTATCTCCCTTGTTCAAAAAGTTCAAAAGTACTTAGTTTTACTTCACAGTAGATTTTGAATTTAGAAATTTTGCAAACATTTTAAAATAAGAATCCAGTAAAGAGCACTTCGTGAGCTCTAATGTTCATAAACTATATATTCATTAAATATGATTGAGAGAAATATGTCAATACACCACTATGAGTCCTGCAAGGAGTTTCAAAATAGCTGGCCTGCAAAGTTGAGGTATATTAAAATATCAAAACACAGCTCTTCAAACTTTATTTCCTATTCATGTTTCCAAGCCTTTTTTACTTCATAACATGCATCAGATTTAACAATTTTAATAGATGAGGTTTTTTTTCTACCTGTGGTTGCTAGAATTCCCACATGAAATATCTTTAATTGATGATGGTAGCTGAATTTTTTCTACCATACATTTAATTTGAAAAATATGGAAAAGTTTTTAGCCATATACTAATAAATAATGGAAACTCTTATTGTCTTCTAACTACTCATTGCTAATATAAACTTATTGTTGATAGAATTACTCTGCCAACATCAGCTAAAATACTATGCCCAAAAGTATTTCTTTAGTTTTGCTTTCCTTATATTTGTTTTCACTTGGAGAACAATCCCAACAACACTGATGTAAACAGTATTTTTACTCTTGACTTCAAGAGCGTAGCAACAAAAGACATTGTATTAATTTAAATGGAAATTTGATTAAATCTGAGTTTTATTTTCTGAGTTCAAGTTTATTGATGATCTCTGGAAGATTGCTGTATTATTCAGTAACCATGTTTAAATACTAAACATTGAGAATTATGGAAATATACAAACTGAAGTTCAAAGAAAAGAAAGCAGAACTATAACATGGCAATTTCTAATGATGAGACCAGAATAATGAGATAATTATAGATTTCTCTCATCTATAAAGACAAACAAGAGAAATATTATGTTATCAGACTGCAATGGAAATTAGAAATGCTGCAGATAAAAATTCAAGAATAATCTAAGAAATTAACTAAAGATCTCCTAAATTCAGTAACAAATCAACAATCTTATGAATGATAACTACTAAGAATAAGGAGTGGATTTTGTCTGTATAGCTTGATCTCACAACTGTAGGTAAAACATAAGCTCTGTGAGAGCCCCATTTGAATGTGGTATTGATTAAAATGGATGGGAACAGAGGAATTTCATTAATATGAAGCATTTATCACCCTGGTGATGTGAAAAGCTATAAAGAAGACCTGATTAGAAAGAGAAAATTACCAAATGGGAGAAAACACCTGCTAGCCTGAGAACTAGGTCAGGGAACCAGACACACCCTTGAAAAGTGCAGCTGGCCTCTTTGAAGGACAGCAAAGTACCTGGAATCCAGAGACATCCTGAGAAACCACCAATAGGTGCTAAAACATAGAACTGTAATGACAACCTGTCATCTGAAAAGGTGAAAAACAGTCTGGAAAAAGACAAAAAAAGTCTAGCAAAATAAACTTCTGTTTAAAAAAACAGAAATCTTAATCATCCCTTGTCTGCTATAGGTGAAAAAGAGAAATCAACATCATCTTTTGGCTGCTCAAAGTGGTGTTTTTCTAAGTCTATGTCTCCATGATATAAAGAGGACTTAATTTTTATTCAAAATGTAGCCTCTGTCTCTGAGAATTTCCCATGTTGCACATACTTTTCCTCTCTTTATGCCTGTATGTTAGTCAGGTCTAGCACTTTGCTGACTTTGGGGCCCCTGCAATGTCCTGAGCCCAAGGATGCTGCTGGCCCCATCTGTGCCCTGACATCATACTGAAAATATTGTATTCTAGAAGGGTATCATCAGCCCAAAAATAACACTATTTCAGAAGCCATAGCAAAAAAAAACCCCCCAAAAAAAAAAAAAACCAAAAAAAAACAAAAAACAAATCAAACTGGGTTGTCTCAGAAAATAAGAACAATAAGTCATTACTTTAGGGTGTGCTTGAACATCTTGAATGGCTGTTAATGTCTAAAAATAGGCAAATAAATCCTGTCTTCAAAGAGGAAAGAATTCAGGTCTTGATTTGCAGGTGCCCAAATTTGTTGTAAATATGTATCTGTACATGAGATGAATTTTCAAGCTCGATTTCTAGGTAACGAAATTATAAGATTTAATATAGTAACTTGAATATAGGCATCTAATAGTACATGTGTTGACTGAATGTGATCTGATTGCTATCTCCCAGTTCCCACTCCAAGACCTTGGCCTCTTCTCCCAGGAAATTAGTGACAGGACAAGAGGGAATGGCATCAAGCTGCAGCAGAAGAAGCTCAGGTTGGGCTTTAAGAAGAATTTTTTTACTGAAGGGGTGGTTAAGCATTGGAATGGGCTGTCTAGGGAGGTAGTAGAGTCATCATCCCTGGAGGTGTTTAAGAGACAGCAGGATATGGCACATAGTGCTACAGTTTAGTGGTTTTCTTGAACCGCATGCACACTTACAGCAAAATAACCCAGGATTTTTTTAGAGGATATAAGAGTCTGATATGCATGTAAGAAATCAAATTTAGCCCTCCCCAGACTGGAACAGAAATTCAGGTATGGCGTTCCCATGTAAACTCTTACATACAATCATTTGGATCACATGCAATTGTCTGACATGAAAGGTGCTCTTCAGGCTAGCAGTACATAAGGAATCACTGCCTAACAAAATCAAGACCTTAAAGGGATCCAAGCAATTTTTAATAATTTTCCATGGGTATGAGAACATTTATGTTTATATCACATAAGCTTTAGTCACTAGACACTCCGTCATTTACTCCATAAACGTTCATTTAAGTGAGAAAATTTATAAGAAACCTTTTCCTTTGAGGCAGAAGATCTCATAACTTCTGAGGTTTTTTCATTCTGTTCATAAAGAGAGAAGCTGCTATGCATAATAAGGGAAAATTAATCTTGAAATATTTCCTTTAGAGTTAAACCAGCACATACCACAAACCTGCTTTAAGACACTGACCTTCTGTTTTTTTCTTTCTATTAATTCTTTTTCTTTTATTACCTGTTCTTCCAGTGTTGGACAATAACAAATGGCATATTATCAAATTATTCTTCTAAATTCCTACTAATACTGATTGTAAATCTGAGTGGTGCATGCAAAGTAAAATATCCAGCATACCTGTCAAATAGTGTGTATCTTGAGCAACAATTGAGTTCTCCAAACATTGTCACTGCTTCATCAAGATGCTTAAGGTATGAGAGATAGCTACAAAGGCTGTCAAATATGATGAAGAACTTACAGAGACATATGCTCATCTGGAAGAGTAATACATGGTTAAGTAGCACAACTTAGGGAATATTAAATCACACTAGATGTTTATTGTTATGCAGATGAGTTCCACCCTTAGTATGGAGGAAGCTCAGTTTCCTTCATCAATTAAACTCATTATTTATTTTATATTATTCAGTCTCCAAACTGGTGAAACAATCTCTCTGAAGTCTCTAAGAAATAAAAATATAAAGCAGTAGTTGCAATAAGACTAAACAGCATACAGCACTGAGGATGAATAGCTTACATTGTGCAATTAAAGTAGTACTCATAATGATAACAATAGATCTTTTTTATTGCTTAAAATACATTGGCCAAATGTTAAAATCATTCTACACAGAGCTATTATCTACAACACCACAGGGGTGACAGAAGTTTCATGGAGGTGAGAGTCTAATAAAATCTGATATGAAAAACATGACAAATTATATTATGCTTTTTTCTTTCAAATATCTGACAGAAGAGTAAGCTGGAATGAGATCTGCCTCCCAGTCTTTGCTAAAATCTTATTTAAAGTAATTAAAAATTATTTTATATAGCAGGTGCCTGCCACCCACTTCATATCTGTAAGACTTAAGGCTGTGAAAATAAAATAAGACAGTTTCAAATTTTAGGGTGGGCATTAGACTAACAAGTTTGGTAACCAAATTTCACAAACCATTGCTATGTAAAGCTTTTAGCAGTGGGAATATCTTTATCTGGGTACACAATATTAAATGTTAATAATTATGGCAAGTTTGTTTTTTCTGAAGGCTAGGTTTTGAGAGGTTGTGAAAGTGAAAATAGAGTAATACAGAAAGGGAGATTAATACTTTGTTAAAATACAGCAGTGATAATAGAATGCTCCTGGAGATTTACATGTGACCAAAAGGGGTGTTACTTGGTTAGCAAAATGATAAGAGAATAATTTAGATATGGTGTCAAATGGTACATTGAAAGTTACTAATAAAATAAAAGTTTATTCTGATATGAATGCGAGCATCCAAAATCAACATCAGCTTTGCAGGAAGGTAAAAATAAATCAGTTTTATTACAAGGAAGTTACCGGAACTATGCCTATATTTAACAGCCCATACATCATATGTACACAGGAATGGAGTTAAGCCTGGTTTCCCATGGCTGCTCTTCTGAATGACTGGGACCTGTAGGTGATGGTGAGAATTTGCAGGCTTTTGCTGAAGAATGTTCTAAAACCAAGGCATTTTTCATTCTTAAGGAGATCTCTACTGTTCATTAATGTGTGCATTCACATTATGCTCAGAATCTTTAGAATTAGATATATGAGATTTTTACCAAATTCTCAGTAGATGCCATGTAACTGGAGAACATGTGGAGATATATGTGCCAATGTTTCTGATTTCTCATAAAAGCAAGAGTTAAGAAAAAAAACAAAAAAGAATTAATTAATTTGTATCCATAGACTGCATTTTAGCTGTAAGTTTTATAGTGCAGAAATTTGTGATAGTTCTTTAGCAAAAATAAGTGCATGATGCAATTAAATATTTGCTTCTAACTGGAAAATTAGCACCTATTCTGTAATTAAGCAATGATAATTAAAAGTGCACTTCAGCATGATTACAAGAGGAAATGAGAAATGTCACAGGACAGAAGTTTAAGAAGTGAAGTGGTTTCTTGCTTCTGATAGGGTTTTTTTTTGGTACTTGTGTTTTTTGCTTATATATGTTAGATTTCTATGTTATTTTGTGCTTATCACAGAACAAAGGAGGCTTTGCCGGAAATTTCCAATTTCCAATTCCAGGAAAAAAAGAAATAGAACCTTTTCTCTGATCATGACATCGTCTTTGGGAGGCAAGTTACTGGTTTCTGTGGCAGTTTCTCTGTTTTCATGTTGCAGTTCAAAATTATCCAAGGTTCTGGACTCAAACTTTGTTATGGATGGTAACTGTCTTCAATACAGAATATGGGGAACAAAACAACAACAAAGTATTAGGTCTTTCAGTCAGAAAAGTGTCAGGAAAAAAAGAAAAGAAAGTGTTGATGCTCCACTTTTGTTTTATAGCAAAATTATTTGTTTTATAGTCAAATTATAAATTGGGAAAGAGAAATGATTGACTGAGGAATATAAGAACATAGCAAACTGTTGACAAAACCATAAGTGACTAAGAACACTGTAGAAAGCCAGACCCAAACACACTTTTTGTCACATAACACAATAGTAGATTTAGTTAGAATTGACCCTAGTTAATTTTCTAGCTTTTAGGATTAATCATCTTGTCCATTTTGAACCGAGGAACAGAAGAAGTTGTAAAATAGAAAAAAAAGAATATAGGCATAATCTCAGTGGGACAAGAATGGGAATATGGAAGAAAAATGCAAAAGAGCTAAGAGTGCTTTGTTTTCCCAGGTGTTCCATCACTTTCTCATATGATAGCAGTTTGCCATGTCCCATGCCTATCACTCCTAGTTTAAAGCTGGTCTGAACAGTCTAGCCAGCCTATTGACAAAAGTTTTTTTTTTTCCCATTTGGTCAATTCAATCCTACCTCTTCTGCTTTCTTCATCATCAGTGAGGATGCCTTGGCCATAAAAACAGAACCTTTGTTATCATTACAAAGCATGCAGCTAGCTGTTGACCTGTAGAAACTACACACTCATCCTCTCTGCTCCTCAAGCCCTTACCCCTCACCTGCAGAATTGAGGAGAAAACTACCTGGGTCTCCATGACCTTGATCCTCAACCCCAGTGCCTCATGTTCACACTTGCTGTTCAGCAGGCCTTCCTTGACAGTAAAGTTGATGCTTATGTGGAGGAGCATCAATGATAGAACCTTATCAGTCTGTTCACAGCATTCCAGATCTGAGCAGTAAATCTTAAAAGAAAATAGGTTAAGTCAGCAGATGGCAGCCACCATTGCCTGGAGTAGGGTGTCTCTCACTGCTGTCACTCATTCTCTTTCCTCTTGGTGCTGCTATACAGTTTAGATCCTGCCTTCATGGGTGCATCCGTGAACACAGCTTCCAGCCCCTCATGTGCTACCAGGACACTGAAACTCTTCTGTAGTTTCACATGTACAGTTGTATAGATTCCCCTGCAAGAATTAATTTAGATGGACTTTTTCCTTATGACAGAAGTTAAAAGCTCTCATACTTTTCCATTATGGGAGTCTCCATTTCCCAGCTCAGAGAACACAGACTCTGCCTGTGCCTTCTCCAGTACAGCTGAGCACTTAAGCTATTGTAGCTCAGTATTGTAAGGAAGATCCAGACAACCGCCTTCACAATATCTTCAATTCTGTGAGGTCCACTGAGCTCCTCCAGCAGCTACTTGGCAATGCCGATTTTCCCCCAGCGCACATTTGCAAGCAAGGACACCACTTCTCCAATCTCAGCAAGAGGCCTTAGGCATCATTCTGTGAAAATTACTGCTTTTGTTGACTGGCAGTAACACCAGCCTCTCTGCAGAACCTGCTGAAAGGGCATTGCCCCTCCTTTATTTAGGTGGAGCAAAAGCGTAAAGAACCATTTAATCAGAAATAAATGACAGAACTTCTTAAACATTTCTGTAGTTTGCTGGAAGCTGAGAACCTCCTGTAACTATCCTTACCTATTTGCAGCACAGTGATATTCTCTGACAACCCTAATTCCCAGAATAATTAGGTACCTAAACAGTGCCAATAAACTGCCGTGCACATTTTTGCACATGTTGCTTCCCTGTTGATGCTTTAAAAATTTCAAAACTCTATGATTCTTAATTTTGTGAGCATGAATCAGAAAAGTTTTATTAACAGCCTAAACATACACCCTCAGATCTGTACATATTTTGCATATATGTATTAATCTTGCCTAATAAGTATACAAACCCAAATTCTCTGAACTCTGTTCATAATCAACTCTGAGGAAAAAAAAAATGGTTTTTACTTATTTACATGGGCCTATGCAATATTTTCTTAAAGACACTTGTTATTCTACATTTTGTATCAAGGGACAAGTAATTTCAAATATAGATCTCTATATTCAAGATATCAAAAGCCCAGTGAAATTGACTTCAGTATTAATGCCTGTGGTACTTTGAATTTACCATCAGTTCTAGTAAATTGTTTTCAATTAATTTGAATGATGGCTGCATGGACATTTAATTCAGCTGTAAATGCAGCTGAAGCTCTATTGTCTAGATTTTGGTTTGGGTTTGCTTCAATGATTTAGCATTTGAGTGCAGACTTGGGCATCAGAAAAGGAATCTGATATTTTCTGATATAGCCAAGACATGCACATGAGTCTAAAAGGTAAGATTTCTTTGTTAGAGAAATGCTGATAGAGTGGAAGCTGAGGGCCAGAAGAGATATAATTGCCCATCTGTTCAGATATTAAAAAAAATTAAAAACTTTTTGTCTCCTGAAAATCTTGCTAAATCTCATTGTATTGACCAGTTTGTAATCAATATCTGTTGGTTTTAATGTAAGTCTAACTAGTCTAAAACATAATTTTTATTTCAAATCTATCTTATGAAGTACCTGGTTTAAGTGTCTGAATTTGAATCTGATTCCATCTCTGGGTTATCAAAGAATTCAAGTCATAAAATCTATGACTTACTTACATCAAGAATAAATTTCTGTAATGTGATCATATGTTTCTTGTAGAAAAGAACAAAAAATTCTTAATAGTAAAGTCTCTATAGGCTACATCCCACAGAACTTGTTAGTCAGTGATAAGAATGCTAGATTTCAAAGTACATGCTTTTACAGAAAACCTGACTTGTTCTTAAGTCATCTTGATCTGTATTGATAAAGGAATGGAAAGGCGGCCCAGAATTCAGCTGTTGCCTAAAACCAGTGAAAAGTACAATTATTTGGCAGTGTTATCTTTCGCTGATATATGACAAATCTAGTAACAGCTTTCTATGTGGCCTTCTCAATAAAATCCCTCTCACTATATATAATCTGTTAGAAATATTCTCTGCTAGCTTTTACAATACTCTGAAAAGTTCACTGTCAGACTGTCAGGGAAAATTTTCTAGGTTGCTTCATACTGTGTAGTTGACACATACTCCTAGAGAGAGAAAAAATGTTTGCTGTAGACTTTGGGCTTGTCTTCAGCAATCTGACATTTTAAAACTTCTTTAAAGAATATGCTGAGGAAGCATTTAAGTTCTGAAAACAGCAAAGTTGAAAAAATATGAAATATGGCATACTTATTATGAGCATTCAGCAAAATAAATACAGCTTCTGGTAATCAGTGTGCTGTGAATATTACCATTTCCCTCAAATAAACTCTGGGGGAAAAAATCAGTGCATTAGAAAAGCCTTTTAAAGTTTCTCATTTCCTTCACTAGAGTTTGAGCCATGAGAATTATTGTAGAGAAATGGGAAACTTTTTTTCACGTATTAACCTTTATTTTTCTTCTCCAGAATTTAATAACTTATTTTTTTCTGCCAGTGGAGAGTTCTTAAATTAATTGGGAATTAAATAAGGTGTTGGTCAAGCTGAGAAATAAAAAAGTTGTTGTTTCAGGTTTTTTACTATTTATAAGATTATAATTAATCTTCTGACTTTTCATTGGGAGAAGTATAACTTACTACATCAGATACATAGAGAATATATTTCTGTCCCTACTTGATAGATGTTCCTGAGCTAATAGGATATATTCTAAAATCCTTTTCTGACAAATAATATTATCTTTTTTACTGTTTTTATTGTCAAAGCAAATTTTTCTTCAGAAATAAAAACTTGTCACCTTTGCTGACAAATTAGTAAGTCCTCTGACATATGATGGTAGCAAAATGAGATTGAAATATCTTACCAGGTTTGCAGGGAAAAATATATATTAAAAAAATTATCAGTCAGAAATAAAAAATTGTTGGCAGATAACTTTTGCATGAAAATATAAAAAATCATTTTGACACAACATCCATTATTTCCTAAAAAACAAGTAGGAAAAAATGATCTTCAAATTAAAAACAGGTTATTTTTTAATTTTAATTTACATTTAATTCATATAATCTGAAATATTGTAACATTGATTGTCTCAGGGCATGAGCCCCTTAAAATTAGGAATTATATAAAGACTGAAATATTTTTATCTTCAATGTATATTTTGATCCTTGTTTCATGTAATCAATTAAATAATAAAGGTGTCAATATGTTAGCCAAAAGTCAGCTTCCTCTTTCTGAAAATGACCACAGCAGATCTAATGGAATGTTGTGAAATTATATCTAAGACAGTAATTAAATTTATATATGGAATAATTATCTTTCAATCATAACTTGTTGCAAGTAAGCCATATCTTGCATCTCTGTCAGTTTGCATAAAAAAATAAAAATGGTCAAGATCAAAAGATTTCTGGAACTACTTGTTATCTGATGAACATATTTTTTCTGGGAAAAACTGCAGATGGTTGAAGCCCTTCTTGTATTCATTACCCACATAAAGGAAACTAGTCAGAAGCAGGAATTAATGCTCTATACATAAGATGGTAAATGAGATAGTTCTGGTTCAGTGTCTGTAAAACTAGATTTAACTGATCAAGTTGTTTTTTCAGTTCCAGTATAAAATAAGATTTATCCAACAATGAACAAGATTTTTCAGGATTTAAAAAGCAGTAGAATCTATAGTTTCGAAGAATTAACCAATTTCTCTCTCAAATAATATCCTGAGAGGAAAAAATGTAAAATGAAGAGCAGAAAAAAAAATCTTGTGGCTACCTGATAGAAAAAACTCAATATCCTAGTACTCTTCACTCAAAAAGTGATACTGGTCTGGGGAAAGATACATGCTGGGCTTCTACAAAAACTTGGGTACAGGGTTGTACCTCAAAGAAAGTACAAAGGCATAGACAAGAACTAGGGGCATCAAAAGGCCCCTAGGGTCAAAACAGGAAAGAATGAAATGCCTCTTCGTGAAAAGGGTAGCAAATCCTGACACCAGGAGAGGCCAGACTTGAGAGATGCAGGCCCTGCATATCTGAGGAGCTCTGACCTCCATGGTCAGACAATATCTGTGTGTCACTGCAAGGAGGGCCCTGGAGGAATCACAGTGCACTGCCCCACATGACACCTGCCAGCTCAGAGGGTGCACTTGCAGGGATTCAGAAGGGGTTGTTGCTTGGGCAGGGCTGTCAAAGAGTTTCTGTGTTGCATGTACCCAGTGAGTGAAGGTGGCTGGGAATCATCTCCTACTTTGCTGAAAACTTTTAATTGTATAAACCTTTAGACAAGTTAAGATGTGAACTGTCATGTCTTGTATCATTCATTATGCTCTCCACAGTAGAGGTTCAGAGGGCAAAACAACAGTGACTGGAAGAGCAAACTTTTGAAGACTACTAAAATGGAAAAAAACATACCAGGGTTAGGAAATTCTCAGAGCTCAAAACTGTTGGAAATATGAAAAGAATCATAAATGCCTCTTCTGTTAATAGTCTTCTGTAAGCATCTGCTCACAACCATTGTGAGGTTCAGGATATTGAGTTATATAGCTTCTTGGTCTGGAGCAAAATATAGCCTTTCCTATATTTCTCAAATTGAAAAAATGTAGCTGATTTTTGCAACACTGATTTTTGAACTACTAAGTACACTTGTTAATAAATCTTCCCCTAAATTATCTGTAAAATCTTTCAATATTTCTACCACAGA
The DNA here is from genome assembly GCF_031753505.1 of Anomalospiza imberbis. Taxonomy (NCBI): domain Eukaryota; kingdom Metazoa; phylum Chordata; class Aves; order Passeriformes; family Viduidae; genus Anomalospiza; species Anomalospiza imberbis. The sequence goes on along the minus strand of NC_089682.1, from coordinate 100,468,901 downwards.
AAATTAAAATTTGGATACTATGGTCATGCAGAAAATGGAGTAGAATGTCCTGAACTCAGTAATCATTTTATATAAACCAGTGAATTTTGTGGAATATTACTGGATTATTGTGAATTATTATATTTTATTTATGTACAGCAGATTTTGTGCCACCTTACTTTGAATACTAGTGTTGACATATGAAGGCAGATGACTAGACTTCGGCCTGAAGTTTAATTGAATCTTTCATGAGAAATTTCTTTACTTGACATGAAAAAAAAAAAAAAACTGCTACATGGTGCATAGCACAGCAAGAAGCTGAGAAAAATTACAGATGTCTCCATGAGGGATGGGTGGATCTCAGAGACAGCTAAAGGGGATTTGTGCAAAATGGCCAAGTGTTACAGACAGAAGAAGGGAGGCATTGATCATCTTTGAAAGACCATCAGTGACGCAGTAACCACACAAGTGATACCATTCAAGGAACATATATGATCCTGGCAAAGGTCTTAGACTGTATCAATTCTGGGTATTTTTACCGTGTGGAGACAAAGACAAAAAAAAGGAAGTCAAGGTTTATATAGGAAGAACCATCATGGTGTCAAAGGTAATAAAAATGGCTGGTTTTATGTAAACAAGCCACTGGTCTGTCTGGATTGAGCCCTGTGCCTGATCACTGTTCCCTGTCCTGTCTTATGTGTGGGTATACTCTGATCTTCAAGCAGAAGCAGAAGCAGACAGACATAATTTCCAGCAGATTCAGCTCTACCCAGTGATTTGAGCATCCATAAAATGATCTGGTTTGAAGGAGAAAAATACTGAACAGAATAAAATGTCTGCTGAAAATACTGATAGAGAAATTGCCTGCCAGCCAGGGAGCTGTGAGCCTGGGAACAGGAGCTGAGAACCAGAAACATCCCTGAAAAATGCAGCTGGCACCTTTGAAGTACAGTTGGGTACCTAGAAATGACATACATCCTGAGACACCATTACACATAAATGGAATGGCAATTCATCATCTGAAAAACTGGAAACAGTCTGGAGAAACAAAAATCACTAAAAGAAAAGAAAACTTCATCCATCCCTAGGCTTTTACAGGTGAAAAATAGACATGAAGAACATCTATTGGCTTTTCAAAGTGCTGATGCCCTAAGCCTTCTTATTTCTCTATGATATAAAAAGGACCTAATTTTTATTGAAAATATAGGCCTCTCTCTGAGAACTTCCCATGCTGCACACACTTTTCCTTTCTTAGACAGCATGAATTTTCCACACAAACTTTCTGCAAGGTCTTGGACTCTCAGTGGACACACTGGTCTTACTCCAGACCCTGTCATATAGATCATCTTTGAAGTGAGACAGTCCGCATTTTTTCTGGTTCCTACTCTGGGCCTCCTTCTGGGGTAGATACAGTTTGGTTTTGCCTATCTGCATTTATCAAGGGAAACGCAAGGATGTAAAGATGTCAATTTTATCTGCATATAAAACATCCACATTTCCCTGAACTCAGTACTTTTTGCTAGTTCAAGTGTCATTAGCACCTTTCTTAGCTGTATCCTCAATTATTTAAGAGCATTTCTGTTGTTTGCACCAACTTGTCAATGTCCAGTGTTTAGGTTTGTAGATAAGAGAAGCACCTTAGCTGAAGAGGGAAGTGCATGAACACTCCTGTTTCTTATAGCAATCAATACACTTGTGCATATGCTCATGCAAAATTGTAGTTTGTACGCAGTATGAGGCTAATAATTAATTATACATTGTATGCAATAATGAGGCAATAGATTTCTCCATTGTTGCATTGATTTTCACAGCAAAACAAATCAGCAATTCTGCTAATATATATGGCCCACACAAAGCCATTGCACTGGTGAGACTCTCTGCTCCTGAGGGCTTTAGCCAGGCAGTGAAGAACCAGTGCAGACCTGCTGAGCAGCCACACACTGGCAGATCTGCAGCAGACACAGGGAAAACGCTCAGCACTTCCTAATGGCTTCTCAACATATCTCCATTCCAGGATGGACAATACATTTATAAAACTGCTACATGTTTCATACACTTCAAAAGAATACACTTGCCCTCTCTAAGAGGAAAAGTGCCATTCCAGGAGACCAGGAAAAGCAAACCTCATTATTGTAGGTGAAAACCAAAAATCTTTCTTGTACTCTTTGTCCACAATTTTGATAATATCATAAACAGCCTGAGCAAGCAATAACTCCAGTAATTCCAGGAATAAGATTAGATAAAAATAAGCCAAAGAAACCCCCCCACAAACATCCAAAAAAAAAAAAAACAAAAACAAAAACAAAAACAAAAACAAAACAACCTCCCAACAATACCAACCCTCCAAACAACCTTCCCCCCCACAAACCTGTCAAATTTCATTGAAAGCAAGAGAAAAGAAAAAAATACCCAACAATTTTTAACTACTTTCCTATTCTTATTACATCCTTCTACTTACCAAGACAGTTGAAAAAGAGTATTGACAGCAAGAGAAGCCCCAAAGAGCAAACCCTTACAGAGAGATCACATAGATTATTTTTTAAATAAAGATATAGTGCCCTGAAATATATTGGTAGGCTTGATTTGCAATTAGTTTTTTCATCATAATTAATAGCAGTGCAATAAAAAAAAATCTAAATAATATAAAAACTCAGTTTATAATACCCTTAAAATTGCTTTCTCTTTGGTGTTGTATTTAACTTCATAATGCTGAGTGAGAAGGTCTGGCTTTTATCAAGCAAAGACACCCTGAGGTGTCAGTGCCTGGTGATCCCTGCTGGAAGGAGAGTGGTGCCTGTGGTGAGTGTTCTTCTCCAGGGCACAAGGGCAGGTGCTTCACTGCAGAGTGAGCCTGGCTGGCTTTAGGAGGAGATGAACCTTCTCTTCTAGAATAGCAAAAAATACTCCACTTTAAAAGAGCAAACTGAATAGAGGCATAGCCTCTTCAGATCTTCAGATGAGATTCGTGCTCAGCAAAAGAAGCAATGAAAATAGAGATATGTGTGGGTAAACAGGAATTTATGATGAAGAAAAGCCAGGTAAGAACAGGAAATAATGTGATAAACTTCTGTTAGTAATACCTAAAAAACATTTGAATGACCCTGGACCACTTTTTTGATTGCATTCTGAGAACATTTTTACAAAAATAGCTGAAAATATTCTTTATTCTTACTGTAAAAACATACTCTTGTTCAAATCCCATAGCTGTATGAATTATAAATGTATTATGAAGTTATATTATTATTATTGTCTTGACAATCTATTCTTGCACAGACTAGACACTCATTTTTATGTGATTTCAATATGACTTTTTAAAATATTGACTTATAAAATAGTCATTAGGTTATCCAAGAGGAATAAGGGTTAATTTTTTCCTGAATACATGTTCAATATTTCTGAAGTTTTAATACTATGGAAGAAAACAAGTAATCACATTTTTTTATTTTCTCTTTGGCACATATTACATATTTCAGTTCAGTGAAAATGAAGAATAGTAGAATGTGAGGAGACTAAACCAGGATCTGGCAAATATTTGCTTTCCAAAATGACAAAGGTCACTGAATTATTAAACTACTTTTTCTTACTTTAAAAAGCAACAACAAAACCTGAATAAGAAAAGCTATGTCAGTATGTCAGGTTGCTTACATGGCATCTTGAATTGCAAAAATCCCTGTACATAAAACTCTGAGAACCAAAGCTTAAGACTTGGATTCTAGCACAGTTTAAATGCTGGGCCACAACTAGAATCCAAAATTTCATTATGTCTTTTAAATAGTGCAAATTTATAAAATAGTCAGATTCAGTTCCTAAGCTGGACAAGTTTGATTTACATGTATTTGGTTAAACCATAACTCTTGAAGCAGAAGAGCATGACACTATTAGAAGGTATTTTCATTTTTAAAAGGCTGTGAGTAGCAACCTAAATAAAATGGAAAGGAAATGAATTTCTCATTAATTAAGCTTCAAAGTAGATCAAAAAACAATAATATAGAGACCATCTTTTAAATTACTAGAATATTTTTATGCCAAAGTAATAGCAAAACAACAATTTAAATGTACAAAAGTACTCCAACTAATTATTACAATCTGGCACTTAATTTCATAGGTACTTAATAAAACAAGTATTGTTAATACTGTCAGAATCAAAGTATCTAAACCCAGGAAATTCTTATTAAAAGGGAAATCAAATCAGTTGTGATGGCACAAAATGTCAGAAATAGCACACTAAGCCTTACCTATCTATCTATTAATTTTCTTTTCTTTTTCTTTCTTTGAAAGTCTATTCCAATATTTAAAACACATTAAAGGCAAAGAACTTTAATTTTGCCATGAAACTTTTTATTTTAGAGGAGTAGATTGCAGTTTATTTTTATATTTTGTAATTTCCAATGTATTTCCTGATTATCACAAGGAGTCCTTTCTTTTTCACCCATTTGGTTCTTTTGTCTTGGAAATTCAGCTGTATTTTCCCCCGAGGCTGCATGCATTTCAAATATTTAAGCCAACATTTTAAATGCTAAGGTCATGTCATCTCACACTTTATTTCCTTGTTATTTACATATTTTTCTGTCCAGTTAGGAAGAGATACTGGAGATATTTTATCTCATTTATGTTTTTAGAGCTCATATACTTTATTCTTATATACAACAGAAAAAATAATAGGCACTCTATGGAGTTTTATTTTCAAAATAATTTTTTTGTTATGACAATAAATATGATATGTTAATTATTTTGATGCGTGTTTTGCATTTTTAAAGCAAATTGTGTGAAATGGGAAAACATTTTGTTTATAAAACTTGAAAACATACAGTTCTTCATTATAAGTAGCATATTTATTTTCTAAAATATATGATGGAATATCTTTTCTTCATTACGCTATGCTAGAAGACAAGCGAACAAATTTTCCTCCTGAAATACTGACTTTTAATCAAAGTACTACAAGATTTAGTTGACCTGTAATAGTGACCCCAACAGATAAAACTAAGAACAAGGTTTGTTTTTCATTTGCTTGGAATCAATAGTGTCCTATTCATGAAACTACAATCATTAAATGTGAAATGGACATAGACATAACAAGATTAATGTCTATAAAATTTTACCTAATTGTCCTGGGAGACAATGGGCACAAAAACCTAGAAATGTGAACATTTTTAAAATGTAGTAAATCTGAAAATTTCCAGAATTCTATTAACTCTCTAAGGGATGTTTTTGGGTTTTTCTTTACCTGTGTCTGCTCTGTTCCTAAATAGTCCAAATTGCACCCACACTCTTGAAGGCTTGCAATGAAACTTTTCCCAGGTAAAGATAAAGCTTGTTTACTGCATTTAGGGGTAATATAAGCAAAATCCAGGCTCTTTTTAAGGTCCAAGGCACTTCTAGAGCATAATTGCATAATTCACATTTCTTTAACAGAAATGTTTAAGAGAGACACTTTGAATCTCCCTCTAGCGAGGTGTATCTCTCTTCATTAATTATGGCTTTGATTGGATATTGAACTCTTAAGAGCCAAAATTAGACAGAATTAATTTCATGCTGTTCACAACCTCACTTTATATACTGATCAATGAGAAAACTAATTAAACAAAATTAGTAGGTGTGGAGAGAAGTACTGAGAATGCAGAAGAAGTGTGAAAGGTAATCCAAATTTGGAAGCTTGGGGAGCAAAATGAATAAAGGGCAATAGAAATGCTGCATATAACTAAGTAGTTTGAAATACTTGTTGCACTGACACTGAAGGTTAATTCAAAAAATTGATATTAATCTCTCATAGTTTCTTAATCTATTATTAATTTTAAAAAAAGTATTTGTAAAATGAGGGTAATGAAATTCCCTTCATTGAAAATAAATTCTGAAGCATATGCATACTGTTACAGTAACATCACATGTACAGGCAGGAGGAACTTCTCTTTCTGAAGCAGGGTGTGAATAATATGCATTATATAAAGCATGGAATCATGGATGCAACACTGAAAAAAAGCTTTAAAAGAGGTTATTTAATTGAGTACTAAATTCAATATTATGCTATTTGTGTCAAGACCACAGACATGAAATTTGCATAGAGCATCTGATTTCCATCATTCTTAACTCAATACTTGTCCTTGCAACTTGTATGAAATTTTAACAAATATATCCTGTGTCAATGTGAACAGTAGTTTACTCATGGTTTTGTCTGCACTTTATTCTTTCTTTTTCATGACCCAATTTTTAATTAAGTCCTCATTTATTTTAATGACTTCTAGAATTTCCTGAAAATGTTTTGAAGCTCTGTCAGAAAAAAACAGTGTAAATAACAAAGGTGCCACTCTCAAGAATAGACGGAGCAGCCGAGTTCTAAAAAGCAGATTCATCTGTACAGTTAATTATCCACAAGGAGAGGCATTTAATTTCTGATACTCTGTAAGCATGGTAAATGATAAAATGGGAAAACAATCCATTAAAAGATACAAATTAGTGGCATATAATAAGAAGAATACCTGTATTATATGGTGGATTTGAATAATATCATAAAAATGAAGAGAGCTGTATTGTAAATGTCTTCTAAATATTGGACAAATCCACACTGTTTTTTTAATATCATACAATCAATAGCAACAAAGAAATTTTGAATGTTCTGAGAAACACAAGGTAATGTCTGCACCTGTTTAACATAGGCTACAAATTTTCCAGATTCTGACATACAAAAAGTACTAAACTCTAAGCTAAAAAGTCAAGTTTGATAATTTTTTTGTTTTGATAAATGAGATTTAAGATAGTAGTGTTAGGCTGAGAGTTTTGTCATTTCATGAACCTTATGAAAAGAAAGTGATAATTAAATGCTTTATGGAATCTGATGAATGGCCTAAACTAAGGTTTAAAAAATGGGTACTACTTTTGACTCCATGAGGAAAGCCTACTGTGATCTTAGACTGAAAAAAGCAGCTCTACAGAAGCCTGAGAATTTGTGTTTGGGTTTTATTTTTGTGGGTTTTTTTTGTTTGTTTGTTTGGTTGGTTGGTTTGTTGTTGTTTGGTGTTGTTTGGTGTTTTATTTTTATTATCTAAATGGCCTGTGAAACATGTGGGACAGTGAGATCAAAGCTGTTGGACATATGAAATCAAAACAGTAACTTCCTTAGACTGTATTTGTCAATCATTTGGGGTTAGAACTGCAATTTCTAATTCTCTTATTTGCCTCACACTTTTGCGCACCATTTTCTTTTTTCTGTAAGTTGAAATAGAACCACTCCATAACTAGCTTGTATTGGGGAAAAAAAATATGAAACCTGCGAGGAATTAAAATATAAAATTCTTTGGACCATGTACAGTTATCTTCATCTAACTTCTGTGCATACATACTTTCATCCATGAGTGTATGTGGAAAACATTCAAAGAATACCTCAAGTTGGAAGGTACCTGTAAAGATCATTGGGCCCAACTCCATGCTCCTCACAGGACTAAATCTAAAGCACATAAATCTTATCATTAAGCCAGTTTCTCAGAACCCTTTCTGCAAGACTCCTCTCCATCCTCTCATCCCCCATTTTGCATGTGTAATCAAGATTATCCTATCCCAGATGGCAAATTTGGCACTTAATTTGTTAAATTTCGTATGTTTGGTGATTGTCCAACTCTCTAGATATCTACATCTCTCTGTAAGAGCTCTCTACCTTTGAGGGAGTCCGCAGCTCCTTCTAGTTAAGGATTATGGGCAAACTTAATGTATATTCAATTTCTGCATCCAGAACATTTGTATAAATATTAAAGAACATGTATATGTATATATCTGTAGATTTTGTAGATATGCATGCACACTTTTTTTTTTTTTTTTTTTTTTTGTGTGTGTGTGTGTGTAGACATGCATAGAAAATAGTTATGTGCCTTGTGGACATAAAAACATAAAATGCACTAATGAACACAAGACTTAATATACTTAGTTTCAGAATCAGCCTAAACATTTTCTTTTGAAAAGCAGTGTTGAATGTCATATTGATTAACTGAGCTCCAAAGAGGGGCACTTCATGTAGATAGGGCCGAACAACTAAAGGATATAAATGATTCTGAAGGTGAAAGAAACTGGGCATTTATCTCACTCAAATATAAGCATTGCTGCTAGATGGTCCAGCCTACCTTTACAGGAAAAGGAGAGAAATTTACACAACAGCATATTCCTGAATGAGATGATTTACATGTACTTCTCTCTACTGCTTATGAATAGTGTCTAGTCAGACAGTTCCTGTATAGAGATCTACATGGTGAGTATCTCAAGTTAAGTGGGTTTTTGTTACGTAAGGATAAAAAGTGGAGCACTGTGGAATTAATTTATGATGTAATTTTGGTATATTAACTGAACAGGTTAGTGAAATTAACTGACGAGCACCTCATGAAGTTCAACAGAGGGGAATGCAGAGTCCTTAACCTGAGAAAGAGGAAATCTGTGTGGCAACTGGAAACTGGTTTTCCAATTAACTTAGAGAGCAATTTTGCAGGATGTGGGAGTGAGGGCGAACCAAAATTTTATCACAAGGCAGGATATGTGCCCTTGTTGTAACAAAGGTCAAGAGCCTCTGGGTTGCAACACTCAGGATAACATCAGCAGCAGACTGGGAGAAGTACATTTTACCCTCTATTCAGCAATTATGAGACGACACCTGGACTACAGCGGTGTTAGTTAGTTAGTTAGTTACGGAGGAAGTCCTGAAGGGCCAGAAGGGCCAAACTCAAAACTTTAGGGCCGGGATGTAGTTTCTGATAAACACTGGAACTGCAAAACTGCTATTGATATTTTAAATCCTCCCAAGGACACTGAAACCACAAGCAAAATCAGAGCAGTTCTGAGTCTTCATTACAGTTCTTATATTCTGAGCCTATATTACAGTTTATTATTATCTATAAATCGTACTTCTTTTATCTGAATAGCACACTAGTAGTGTTGTTCATTAATGCAAAATGTAACTGGATTAATAAAAGATGAACTCAGGTATCTGTTTCACTGAAATATATATTTTAAAGACAATTATTTCAAAGGGCTTTTTATTAATTAAAAAAGCTGATTTTCTGAAAACACAGTTATTAATTTCTAAGTTTTTAAAACTACTATTTAAACACAAATTTATGTGGCTGAAACAGATTTATTGAAGTTCTAAAACAAATGGTATCAGTATGGTTTTAATTTTCTGAGACATCAGAATCTTGGTCAATTAAAAGAACCCCACATAATTTTTTTTTCTGTCGCATTAGCAAATATGTAGATTCTGAATTGCTCAAAGTCCAAAGTCAAACAAAATACAGAAAGAAACCCTCAGACATCTTCTTAGCCTTCCCTTCAGACAGCTTCCTAACCTTCTGCACACTTTAATTTAAAAGCCAATGAGTTACTTTAAGGTATAACCATAAGTCAGCCTGAAGGAAATCTTATAGCTGTGTAGATGATGGAATGAAACTGTAACGCAGAGATGGCTTCACTGTTACAAAAGTAATCAGCCTCTCAAGTCAACTATGGAAAAACCACACATTTTCCAGACATATATTAATATGCTCAAGTTTTTCTATGTGCATTAAAAATGTGCAGTGAATTTAAATGAGCCTGGTGAAATATGTGTCACAATCATTAATACATACACTTCTAGGGTCAGAAAGCTGACTTTTCTTGAAAAGAATGAATTAAATCCCACATATGATGATAGCTTATTTCTTATTCAAAGAAGAGAATAAAGATAGAATATTTGAAAAACTGAACTGTGTGGTGATATTTCATAATATCTGATAACTGGAAAGAAAGAATAAGATATGTCATCATGTATATTATTAAGGCTCCAATTAGTATGCATCTTGTTGAGCACCTACTTTTTAATTATAAAAGCTAGTCTCAATATTCACAAGTCTACTACTCTTGGTAATGGGGAATGAGAAAGCAATACTAGTGAAGTGCAGTTACAACCTTTCATATAACCTTGAATATATAGATTGATTTTAAGCATTAATTTTCATACTCAAACATATAGGAAGTGCTACTAAAAAAATTAATCAGATTTTGTGACTTAAGACAAACATTTTTCTTCAAAAATAAAAAGTTTGTAAGCCAGAATAATTAATTACTCTTGTTTGTCTTAAAAGTTACTGAAGCTATATGACATTTTTTTATTGGAAGAAAAACACGTATGAAATGGACAATGGATTGAATCTATGGATTGAATGAATATTTTAATGTCAGGTATAATGAATATTTTAATGTCACGTATATTAGTCTTCCACAGGCATGGAATCACAGAATCACAGAAAGGTTTAGATTGGAATGCACCCTTAAATATTCTCTAGTCCAACCCTCTTTCTATGCAAAGTGATGCCATCCACTAGATAAAGTTGTTCAAAGCCCTCTGCAGCCTGAGTTGAATGCTTCTAAGGACAGGGCTGTTGCATGCCGGGTTGGTTCAGTTAGGGATTTTAATAAATGTTGGCTAGTCGGTTCTATGTACTCCTATTTCCCCCTCACAATGGTCTGCCCCAAGCTGTCTGCCATAGGGGATCTTACATGTCAATCTTATAGCCACCCCCTGCTCGTTCCTGAAAGTTCTGTGTCAGTCACCCCATCCTTGTAATCCTGTTTGTCCCAGAACCCTGTAGCCACCTTTGTAATGTTCCCGTAGGTTGCTGTGGTCCGCATCACTCCCCTGTTGTCTGTCTCCATTAGGCGAGGGGGGGGTCATGCCCCTGTCTGCCCGCCCCCTATTTAACCCAATGCTTCCTTTGTTCAAATCGCCATTTTTGTCCATGCGTGCAACCTGGAAACGCTGCTGTGACCACCGCTGCAGCCACGCGGGAAATAAACAGTTCTCAGCCACGCGGGTCAGAGTGTGCCTTCTCTCATCCCTTTATTTCCTCTCAGCGTACAGCTAGGAAGGCGGCAAACCCACGCGGAGGCTCAGCTCTAGAGCTCCGCACACGCGGCAGCCCCGGTCTCACTGAAAGGCAACGCCACTAGCCGGGCGCCCCAGCTGCCCGAGACCGGGGCAGAGAAAAACCAAAGCCACAAAGGGCATCCATGAGCTGCTTCTTCCAGTGTCTCACCATGCTTACAGTAGTTTCTTCCTTATGTTCAATCTAAACCTATTGTTTTTCAGTTTAAAACCTTTCCCCTTTCTCATGTCACTACAGCTCCGTGTAAAATGACTCTCTCCATCTTTCTTACATGCCCTTCTTAAAGGCTGCAATAATGTCTCCAAGGAGATACAGAACAGTTCAGATTCTTGAGAGATACCACTTATTAATGGTTTCTACTGGGACATTTACTGTAACTATTTGGGGAGGGCCATTAAGGCAACACTTTATCCATTGAATAGTCCATCCATCAGAACTGTGTATCTCCAATTTAGGGAAAAGAATGTTGGTAATACTTGTAAAAGAAACATAATTTTACATCTTGGAAAACCGATGATGGACAAAACTTTTTATTATGGGTTATGCTTTAGAAAAGTTCACTAAAATTAGAACACAGTTTATGCTTTATTACCCCAATCATGTTTATTTGGGTCATGCCTTAGAACATGCTAACAGTGCAAAATTTCTCCTCTGATGTACTTTTTAAAAAAAAATTAACAGAAAAACCTTTTCCCCAAATGCAGCATAAGCAGCTAATTGTAAAGACAAAGGCAATGGAACAATACAATAGGGTGTAATAGAGAAGAAGAGGGGACATTGCAAAAGAATAAGATGCTTCTATAATGTGAGAGGGATTTCATTTATAACAACTGAGTGAAAAATGGGGTTTTTTTGCCCATTGGCATATAATGAAAGAACTAGTAAGCAAACTAATGTTTATAAATAATATATAGATGCAAATCTATTCTGACATTTGTAACTGCTTGTCATTGTGGCAAATATGGAGTATTCAAAATTTTTTATTCGTTCTACTATGTTTCTCTTTTAAAAGTTATGTTGAAATAATGGTGAATAATAGGTCTTTTACCCTCTAGTCATTTTTAAATATTCCTAGGAAAAGCTCCTTGAAACGTTTAAATATATCCAATTATTTGTGTCTCAGTCAGGTGCTCATAATACACAAAGGGGTAGCCAGACTTCTACCTGTAAAAACCCAAAACTAAGACATTTATGGCTATGACTAGTTTGACTCAAAAGGGTTAACTAGCAAATATATAATTTACAACTCAAAGTTCTGGTAGCTTTAGAACTTTAAAATCTAACAATATGTAACAGAAATCCCAGACAGCAGTCTTCCATTGAGAATCACATTGTCTTTTCGTGTGATTCTGCCCAGTGGCACATTTGTATGCATTATATCTGATAATTAAGCCTTTAATTAACATTGGTAATACTAATTGTAAGTAAATAAATATAGTATAAGTCTTTAAATACTGGTTTTTACTTTGTTAATATCTAATTTACTTGATCGAATTATCTTGCTAAACACTAATATAATGCTTTAGTACACTTTCCATTACAGTCTATTAATAGCAGTTCAATTACTTTTTTATTGCTTGTGTAATTTAGAAGAACTAAATAGCAACAACATTTACATTTCATCTTTTTACAGCCTATTAATGTTCTTAAAATATTTAAATGCAAAAATACTAATGAATGGTCTTATTTGTGGTATAATCTGGTTGTGAAATACTCATTAATAGGAGCAAAATAGAAAAAGGAACAGTCTTACAAATAAACCAAATAACAATAACCAACAACAACAAAAAAAAGCATATTTCAGTGTTCAGTTAAATTCTATAAAAAGTTATTTGATAAGATGTTTTTCATCTCTATCAAAACATCTTTAATCAGAAAAACAAGTAACGAAATATATAATACATATTCAAATGAAATAATGGCTCTCACCAGAATTTTCATGCATGCAATAGTCTCTTATGGTAGACTAAATCTCAAGGCCAGAAACTTTGCTGCAAAAAGTACTGTTCACTTTCCCCATTCACTGAGAGGGAAATGAACTGCAAGAAAAATCCTTTTTGGCACAAGTACTCATAAATACAGCTTCTCTAGTGATTCAGAGTTGAATGAGGTCCACCATAACATGAGACCTATTACAGTCCAACCACTAAAACACTGAAAGCTATTAATGTGGGACAAAGCAAGCAGCCTCTAGCACACAGCACAAAATAGCAAAGTGTGATTATTTGTTGCAGAGCCATTCAGACACCTGAGCTTGTCCAGAGCATGTATTCCCTCTGCACTTGCTATTAGTAGTTTTAATTTTCTGGATATCAGTCAGCAGCCTCAAGCAGATGTACACAAAGATAAAATAACTTCCTGGTTTTTCTTTTCTTGCCATGAACTATTTCTCAACTGATTGGTGAATGGAAATTCCATTACTATCCAAGAAAAATGTGCCTCATGCTTACAAACAAAATTACTGTGCATTGTTTTTCATCACTATGTTACCAATAATAGACGTAAAGCTTGTAATAATAAGCTATCTATAGCTATAAGGCACTACTCAAACTGCAGTAACACTTAGAAAATAACATTATATTCACCTCTAATCCCATGACAGTGCAGTATTCACAGCAAACCCTGCATTCACCCCCTGACACACAATTTCTGTTTCTGCAGAATAGAATAGAACAGAGATGTAATTCTGTTTTGTTGTTGATTTAGAAAATCAAATATGATTTTCTAAAAATTAATTATTTTCTTAGTTCATTTAAAAGGAAAAAGAACATCTGATGAGAGAGGTTGGGTTTTAATTATCAGCTAAAAGCAATTATAAGTATATTTGATCCAGATTTTTTTATCTTTTACCTTTGTTTTGCCGCTTTAGATTTTTTAAATGTTTGAGAAAAATTATATCAAACATCTTAGGAGAGGAAAAGCTGTCCTGATATACTATGCCATCAAAAAGGCTAGCCTGTGGAATGGCTGCCAGCCCCATAAAATGTGTTGGAGTACTCATTTACAGTGTCTAGTAGTATTGCTGAGAAGAGAAAAGATGGTAGTAACTAAAAGATACCTCTAACCAAGTACTCGAGGCTTTCTGTGATAGATATAACAAAAGAGAAAATGTACACATTAATGTTTTGGTTTGGTTGGTTTTTGGTTTGGTTTTTTGTTTATTTTTGGTTTGTTTTGATTTTTCTGTCTTGATCATTTATCTAAACAAAATCTTTACTAGGATATAGGGAGGATTGTCTGAACATTGATGAGTTATCTTATTGTACAGCAGATTCACCAATCCACTCTTAAAGGAACTTCAAAAGGTAGGGGCAAGCATTAAGGTAGTGAAATTATAAATATATAATATATAATATATAATATATAATATATAATATATAATATATAATATATAATATATATACATACTATATATTTATGTATTTATTTTAACGTATTTTAACTACCATTCCCAGTTTGAATTTTTTCCTTTTATTTGTGTCCAGTGCAAAGTGCAAGTCTGTTTATCCTCACGCTAAAGCTCTTTCACAAAGAAAAATGGCTTACAAATATTCAAAAAAGCCCTGTATCACCTGAGCTGGTGATAATCAGTTTAGGAATTGAGAGTTTCAGTTTATTATCCCTGAAAAAAATTGTATGCACATATAAACACACACACACACAAACACTTGACATGAATTTTTGTGTGAATAACACATTACACGTCTGTAAATCACACCAGGGACTGTTTACTACATGAAATTTAAGAGTTCTGTTTGTTTCCTATAATGGTCCCAAATCGATTGAATGAAAAAATAGAATATAAAATAATTTATTCAGCTAAAAAATATGAAAACTGATTGTCAAATATAACTTTGATCCACCTAGTCAACACTATGGAGCTTCTGTGAAGCATAAACCAGAAACTGAGCTTTTGGCTTGCATGCATACTGACTTATAGGGAAGGAAAGAATCAATGATGTATATATAGAATATTTCCTATATTCACAGTTTTCAGGTGAGCCATTTGCACAAAAACATTAGAGCTCTATTGTTTTACTCTTTGTCCACCTGCAAACAATGGAATCAGCGTACTTCATACAAAAATGACATACATTAAGAAAGCAAAAATGTAGGCTGGGCAGCCGCTGATGTGATGGAAAGGAGATGACTAGATATCAGTGTCTTATACTCTCTTTTAAAGACCACAGTCTTTAAAAAATGGCATATATGGAGGATGTGAAGTTTGATACCAAATTTGCTTACTTGGACATAGTTGATGTTACATCAGAATTCTTATTTAACAGAGTAATAAAGATTCTACTGAAACCATGATGCACATGTAGTAAATTGCAATACAGTATGTGAAAGGAGGTTGTAAGGAGGTGGGGGTCAGTCTCATTTCCCAGATAACAAGCAATAGGACAAGAAGAAATGGCCATGAGTTTTATGGCCAAGAGTTTAGATTTTTGGGTTTGTTTTAGACATTAGGAAAGAGATCTCTGAAAGGGTTGTCAAGCCTTGGAAGAGGCTGCCCATGGAATGGCTGACTCGCCAACCCTAGGGGGATGTAAAAGACGGTAGACATGGCACTGAGGG
This sequence comes from Anomalospiza imberbis, assembly GCF_031753505.1. Lineage (NCBI taxonomy): Eukaryota > Metazoa > Chordata > Aves > Passeriformes > Viduidae > Anomalospiza > Anomalospiza imberbis. Next base: position 100,453,452 of record NC_089682.1, on the reverse strand, counting down.
ACAGCAGTGGATGGTGGACTTGGCAGTACTGGGTTTACAGTTGTACTTGATAATCTTAAGGTCTTTTCCAACCTAAATATTTCTATGACTCTATGGCACTGAGTGTCTCAAGCCACCATAAAGGAGGATGTAGGTTGAAGCCTGTGCAAGCCCATTGCCCTGTCTTAAAATATTTTCTTGACTGTGTAATTATTTTGTGTAATTGTGTATTATATGTTTGGTTTAGCCCCATATTCACACCCCTTTTGGGTGTGTGCTGTCTTTGGAAGATGTGATTATACCACCAGATGATCCATTCTGCTATGATATAGTCCATTAATCCACTCAACTATCAAAAGTCTCTGAGGGGATATTCCAAACAGAAAATAGTTAAATGTTTTTGCACAATTCCATGCAGATCTCTTTACACTTAAATCATCTATTATTTAATTGGCTTAACTTTCTCATCCTTTAAGATATTTTGAAATGGTTACAGTAATGGTTACAAGTAATTTTAGTACTTGTCTCCAAACCTAATTTTCACTTTCTTTGTATGGGATATTTACATTTAGAAATATTTTATATTTAGCATTTTTATTAAAATAAATTTAAGAGTAAGATAATAACACATATTTTAAATATTTTGAGCAAGTTGCAGTTTCTTATTGGAGTGATTTTTAACACTTAATTCAATAAGCTTCAGTATGCAGCAAGCATAATTTTTCAAGAAAAAAAGAGATGCTTTAAAGAAAAAATATATGAGAGCAACAGATTTGGCGTTAGTTTGTAGAGATAGTAAAACAAAAAAAAATTGAAATCATAAATTAATATTTTTTCAAGAACAAATAGCTCAGTCCAATAATTTACATAAAATTCATGAAGCATTATAATTTCTTCTCTAGCATTTGTTATAATACCTAGTATAAACATTCTAAGCTGTTATCCTTCCTTGGGAAAATGCAGTCATTATCTGTGACTAAAGAAAATCTGATAATAGGGTAATTCATAGTTTTGGGATACCACTGGAATTAGATTCAACACAGAAATTAGTATAATTATGGAGCAAAAAAGGCAAGTAAATAAAAAAAAAAAGGCAAAATACAACTGTTGAATTTAAGGTTTAAGTACGAATATATTTTAAAAAACAATAACAACTACTATAAAACATTTTAAAAGGAGAAAGAATATTCAGTGACAACCAATGAGAACTGTTGTCTTTGTGTTGTTTTTTCTCTATGGGAAGTAATGCATTGTAAAGTGGATGTTTATTCTTGAGCATAATCTCTGATTAGAATTTACAAATAAAATATGTAGTCTACATTAGTGAAATATTTTACTTTTATTTTTCAAAATACCTTTTACAGAGCTCATTGACAGGAGAAGGAAGAATATCTGAGCTGAATTTTGAAAAGTCTATTATAAGAAATAATATTTTTGAGAACTGTGGTAAAATAATAATCCTGAAAATGTGATCAAGAATGCAAATCAAAACATAAGAATCTAAAAATGAAAAATTTGATCTGCCAGTTCCCATATACCTTAATTTTGCAGTTTCAAATACTCTAAAGGTATATGCATCTTTTCCTGAGCAGCCTGAAAGACCTCCAACTGGAAATCTAAAAAGTAAAACCATTGCCATTGTTACAATTCAATTCTAAAGAGAAAACTTTCATGTCACCTAGTCTAAAATTATGAAAGACAGTTTTTTCCTGAAATGTTCTAGCAAAAAAATTCTATTCTGTTGAAAATGTAAAAGAAAATAAATTCAGAATTTGCTTTTCTTGTTCTTTATATAGGCTAAAATAACAACACTACTCTGTGGAATGATGAAAATAATAACAACTTGAATTATTATTCTAACATCTGGGGTTAGATTTCGTATTAATAGGTACATGATGAAAAAGAGCTTATGACCATGATAATGATGAGGAAACTAGTTTTTTTCAGATATTAATTTTTCAACTCATCAGAAAGAACAATGTATTAAATAAATGTGAGGTTCTTTTGTGCTGTTGATATAGTAGGTCCCAAAACATAGATGGTAGCAAGCAAGAAATTGAGAAAAAACTGATTCTTTAACAAAGAGTATGCTGCAGACTTGGTTTGCATTTAACACAGCTCAGTAATGATGTAAGTACTGATGGAGGAAGTTTGAAGACCACTACAAATAGGAAGAAATGTGTAGTGAGGGTCAATTGGCTGCAGCAGATGTGATAAAGTCCCTCACAATATTAGGTGTACATGTCAGAGTTTTGGGGGGCAGGATGGGCGACCTCTGTGAGAAGAGGCCAGGGGTTTCCTACAGCAGGACACAAATGTTTCTGTTTCAGCAACAGTCCTACCACTGGCCAAAGTAACTCAAACAGCCTCAGTGAAAAATATAGTTAAGGGTAAAAATGTTGAGGAGCTGTGGTAAAAAAATGTCTGAGAAACTCCCACAGACACTGGGGGCATGGAAGAAGGAGGAGGAAAAGGAGGTGCTCCAGACAACTGAGCTGAGATTCCCTTGTAAACCATGTAGAGACCATATGAAAAATGTCATGTGGAGAGCACCATGACAGAGAAGATATGCATGCTGCAGCACATAATGGAACAAGTGGATATTCCCTGAAGGCAGCTGCAGCCCATGGAGAACTGCTGGAGGAAGTGTATCCTGAATTACTACAGCAATGGGAACAGCTCATATCAAGGGGAAAAAGTGTGAGAAGTAAGGAATAACAGAGAGCAGCTGTTATGAACTGACCTCAGATTCCTCATTTCCCCCTCTGTGCATTGCTTGAGAAGGGTGGAAGGCAGTAGAGGCATTTGAAAATGAAGGAGTGAAGTGGAGCCTGGGAAAAACAGGGGAGCAGCATAGCCTCAGTAATCAGGGAACTAAGATTGAATCAAATCAATGAAAAACAAGTTTAATAAACATATTTATTTTCTGTAGACAGATTTAATCTTTCCTGTATTTCTTGACAGATAAGTGATTCATGTTTTAAAGACACATGGTAAGAGGGAATAGCTGTTTGCCATCATTGTAGAGATTTTCTTTCTCTACCAGCAGTAAGTGTACCAGAGGAATTCCCTCCATTGACTTGCCCAACTGTTAAGTGGCAGTAACATTCCATTGGTGTTCAGCAGAATATAAGGCAGCATTAATTTATCTAATTTTAGGCATTACATCCAATTGAGGGCATTATATACTGCAAAGAGGCAGGACACCTTCAACAAGAGGTGGCACAAGACGCTCTTTTCCCCAGGCTTTGTCGCCCTGGAAGAAAGAGCACATGACTGTTCACACAAGTTATGCATGAAGCCATCCTTGGACTATTTTTCTCTGTTTCTACAGCAAAATCAGAACACACTTGAAACTTCCATTGGAAAATGTTGATTCATTCAACTTAAGCCTTTTTGCAGGAAAGAAACAAGTACACTATTTCTTTCCTACTTAAGAGGTTTTGAAAACCATAAACCTAAAAATATTTAGAAGCATGTAAAGAAGAGAAGCATTTTTATTCTTTTCTTAGAATGAGCTACTTTCAAGTGACCAGTATTTAACCAGGTGTAACTTTGCTTATTGAGGATTACAGTAATTATTTACAAGGGAAGTGCTGAAAATATTTAAGGAAAGAACAAGTACAGGTAAGAGATTTGTACTTACCCCTCTCCTTCCCTTCATGCAAATGTTGAAGACCACAATGAGGTCTCCCATTAGGCTCCCCCAGACTGAAGAAACCAAGTAAGGTAAAGTTGCACAGTTAAACCATGTCAGAGCACACCCTAAACAGAGGTGACTGAAGCCCAAGGTGGGGTTGGAAATGTAGGAGTACAAAGGAAATGTAGTACATTGTACACTTGTAGTACAAATGTAGGAGTACAGAGAAGAATACTTATAGGGAATTGAGTCTCTTGGTCTACTTGGGGCCTACAATTAGAAAATTTCAATTTAGAAGGCTTTAAAGAGTCTGATTAGGCTTCAACTGCAGTTTCATCTGTTTGTTTTGCACTCAAATAATCTTCGCAGTTAGTTTTTCTGTTAGTGTCTAACTAAAGTTCTTTTTCTGTTTCTTAATTTCTAAGTGCCTGACAAAGAATTTGAATACCAAATCACTAAAAAAGTAAATGTTTCATCATTTATGGGTTGTCATGTTGCATGAGCAATCAGGCTACATTCTTATATTTAATGAATTATAAATTTGCTGCCAGGAAAAAATAATCACGTATGAAATGAAGGTATTTTCAATTGCACCTGAAACACATATACAGAGGATACATAAGACATCATTTTAATATTTTAGCAGCATGTGTCATGTCATTGGTTACTTCTGCCCGAAGTGCATTGGTTGTCTACGCATCTAAGTAAAAAGTTGGGACTACCCATTTTCATTTTGTCTGGGTTTGATGGGCAGAGGAGAAAATTTCAAGAGATATTTAAAATGGAAGTTTTTCATGTTATAAATATGTCAGTGTTGCACATATAATTTTTGTTAAAAGCAAAGGTTTTTCTTCAAAATCATCTAAGCTTTTTTTAAGCAGCTTCCTAATTAGAATGTTGACTATCAGAGTCTTTTATAATTATGTTTACATGCTTAATTTAGCTGCTGCCAATAAATGATAAGACACAAATTTTTAACTAACTTCAAACAGCCAAGACTTCAGTAGTTTCAGACATAAGGGTTACCGCATGGAATCAGAGCAGGCTTTATCATGCTCAGTATTATATCTTATTAATTGTAGTGCCAGTCTATGTAACTTCTTGTCATAAGGAAGACATTCATTGCCTTTATCACACCAACTTAAGTGGGTTTTATCTGTCATGAAATCATGTAGAAAAAATGTCGGTACTGCTCCTATTTGCTGTGAGATTCTAAACACCTAAGAACTGTGTTTTAGATTTTTTTGCATGTTCTGCAACAATATTTGGAAAATTGTTTGCTTCTGTCCTTTATGCTGCCACATATTTTTCAGTGTGCTGAAGAGTTTATACAAAAGCTATCTTTTACTGAAACTCATGTAATACCTGCTGTGTAAATTCCTTTGCTACCCATCACAGTCGTCAAAACAACTTTTTTTTTTTTTTCCCACAGCACTAAATGGGACTTTCCAGCATCATGAGAATAACAACTTCAGTGTATCTAGTACTTGAAAGACAGGTAGTGTTTGGCATTTATGACATATAAAATGGATTGCTTCATAGGCTTCCTGTATCATCTTCCCACACTGCTTCTTGAGGGTGGACAAAAAAAAGAGTGCCACCACATATTTTCTTTTCACAGTCAGATATAATTTGTGCTCTTACAAAAATTTCTGTCAGCAGACTAGCAGATTTGTCTCCTATGCTGCAAAAATATATTTTTCTGTCAGCAAAATCATCTTACTTGCTTTTTACCCACTGTAATTATTTACTGAATTGAGCTCATCAATACCATACAAAAACCTGCTTCTTGCAGTTGTATATGAGGAGTTGAAAATGGTGTACATTCATGTAAAAATTACCATTTGCCATAAAAATACATTAGAAAATATATTGATTTAGAGAAGCACAAAGCTAAATACAAAATATGCACAGTAAAAATACAAATTTAATATTCAAGTATGAATGTAAGGCTAGGTATATTTTGCATACACTATGTGTAAAATACTGTGATGTTAGATATGGGAGCATCAATATGGTAGCATATACCAATCTGTATGAAATACAAATTTTAAAAATGTTATCACAAATGGATTTTTGTATATAAAGGTAAAAGAAGAAGAAATTCACATTCTGCATTTTTTCCACAGAATAGCCAACCTCTTTGAGCTCTGTTTCACATCTATTTTCTGTTCCTGACACCTGGGCAGCTCACTCTCTGCAAATATGTGAAGAGAAGGCATTTTCTGTTCTCATTTCACACCACCTAGGACAAATGGTCCATCCTGAACTGAGGGAGAAAAAGAAGTATAGGTAAGTATCTCCTTACTATTAGATAGTGACACGGAACCAGGAAAAGAGACACAGTAAGTTTTATCCCAAAAGGTATAATTCACAAATATTTTCTTTCTTTTTTCCCCCTTTTTTCACATTAGGCTATTTTCTAAGCCTATTTAACCCTTACAGTGAAACACAGTACGGGAATATACCTAGAAGAAGCATAATATACGTAAAAAGTGAAGTTGAGAGGAGAATCAGGATATTAGTCTGATTTCAGACAGAAATAACCCAACCAACCTACTAGAAAAAATAAAACCAAATCTTAAAAATATGCAATTTTGGCCAAAGGAGCACTCATATATTGAACAAATTCTACTCCCTCCTTTGTCTTCTCTGACCAGCTTTATAACAAACCCATTTAAAGCACAGAAAGCTTTGTTCCACAAGCAAGTAAACATATGTTTTGAACCAAGGAACATTACGAGCCTCCCATACATGGCAAATAGCTATTACCACATGCTGAAGTAACAGCAGCATGCACATTATTAAAAGCAGTCCTAGAAAACAGTTCACACACTGTTACAGACATCAACTCAAATGCTTTTATGTTTATTAGCAGTTGGTGTATGGTAGCAATATGCCCCATCTTTAGCTGGGCGTAAAACCATGACATGAGGTCCAGTTAATTCTAAGGACATTTGTTTCAAGAATACAAGCAAATAGGAAATATGACTAAACATAGCTCAAATACACTTGAATGGACTAGTAGTATCATATAAAATAATATATAACACAAAGGATTTCAAATAATGGTAGTGACACTGGCAAACTAGAAGTAAGCCTTCAACTCTCTCAAGTACATACTTTCTATTTCTTTAAAGTATCTAGTGCACGTTAGATGTTGGGATATTTGTATATGAATGTCATCAGGGCGACATATGAACAAATGAGATAAGCCTGTAGGGAGTTAGAAAAACTTTGGGGCCATTGTTTTAATCTATGGACTCATGTTCGTTTAATAACTCCCACCAATTATTTTTATGAGTTCACAAAAAATGACAGATCAGTTCCTTAACAAGTGCAAATGACCTAGTTACCTCAAAACAGTTTCAAAATAATGAAACATTCTCTTTAAATGCTCTGTCTTCCAACATCAATATTTGACATATTCTCTAATTTTCCTTGTGATGTGTGTAGATAACTGACATTTTCTTTACAGAAATTATACTCAGAATTTTTTTTATATAATGAAGAAGTAAAAAGACTACTTTTAAATATACCTAACAGATTAAATGTTTGAGTCCTCTCCCTTATCTTTCATATTTCCTCTCATGTGTCATTGTTAATAGCTTATGGTACTGATTTAGGCTTTTTTTTTTCCTTTTTCTTTGTTTTCAGACAGATGTTTCACTTTCCCAACAAACTGCAAAATCTTGTCCTCCCATAAAATAAATTCTTATTAATATATTTTTTAATTTGTTATATGGTATGATTCTACCAATAAAGTAACCTGACATTGCCTATTTCTTTCATAATTTTACTGGCCCATCTTAACAAAAATCTGAAGTGTGGTCAGCTAAAAGCACTTGGCTGCACAAAACTATATTGCGTTTCTAGGAGATGTTACAGGTAGTCATTTACACATTTCATCTGCTCTAAATGTGGGTGACATCAGTGGAAATATCTTGTGTGTCCCTATGAGTTTATGATGTATTACCAAACTAAATGATACTAATGGATTTGACAAGACAGTCAAAGAACATGGAAGCCTGTCTACACTTTAAAACCCTTCAAAACACAGCAGGCGGTTCACCTGAATATTGTCTCCTGTTCAGCATGGCAGATTACAGTGTGACTAGCAGCAGCTTTGACCATGAAGGAGATCCTTAAAGGTAACACAAGACAAGTCTACAGAAAGGCAAAGGTATATTAAATGGGCTTCGACTTTTATTGCAGTCACACACACCTATTAATTCGGGTGGCACACGTTTTGTTTGTTCCCCTGTGTTTTACCTTCTGAGCTCCATATGAAGTCAGATAGGTTATCTTCTACTACTTGAGTGTATAAGGAAGAAAACTTACTGGATCACTATGGAGCATTCAGATATAATCCCATGTGCCAAGCTTTCTTTAATTTCTGTTTAATTCAATTTATGCATTATACATTTTTCCCTTAAACTTGGGGTTAAACAAGCGAAACTAGGAAAACAATTTTTTTTTACATTATACTAAATGAGTTTCAGCTTTTCTTCAAAGAAAAAAAATGCAGCAGCACTGTGCCGCTATTTCAGATTTTTCCATTTTCATCTGGCCATTTATCTACTGATACTCTCTCTGTAGACATTTACACCACAACATCATCTCAGTCCACACCCTAAATGATGAGATTTTAAAAAGCATGATAGCTTTCTCCCTGTAATGTAGACATTTGTAACAGATGAGAAAAATTTCTCCCTAGATATGCCTATTTTGTCTCCCTTGAGAATAATGGGAGTCTATGATAATTATTTCAAATATAGGTATCTGTTTGTGTGACAAATTCCAGAAAAAATTAGAATTTTACATCCCTTTTGTGCATAGGTATAAATAACAAAACAAAATTCCTTATAATACCAAATCAGTTAGCCAAGAGGATAGTGCTTTCTACTTATTGAGTTACTTGTGTTTGTGCTATAATTCACTAAACAAAGAAAATAGTTACACGATGTCTTATTTCAAAACTAAGACATATACAAGTAAAGATAAAAAATATGAAATAAGAGTCTATTTAAGCAGAATGGTTGACATGGAGTTCTATTTAAAACATTCCTGACATTAAATTGTACCCAGTAACAACCTTCAAGATCAAGTAGACATTGGTATTCACAGAGCACATTCACTGCAGCCACAGAGCCTTCACAGAAGCTCATCTAGTAACGAAAATAGAAATGGAAAATAATGACCTGCCTGAATTAACAAGGGAATGCCTGTGCTATAATTTTCTTTTATATATCAACATATCGACACTGATATTTGAACAGAATGATCCATCTCACTCTCTAAAATGACCTACCAATTTTAGAAAAGTTATAAAGAAACAATTACTATATTTTGTCATTGGAGGAGTTCAGATGGCAAGACAGCAATATCCCCTGTACTCAGGTAGCCCATGCAAATTTCTTTCTTTCAGAAGAGAAAGAAAATATACATGTGCAGTGGGTTGACCTTGTCTGGGCACCAGGTGTCTATCAAGCTGCTCTATCACTTCCCTTCCCAGTGAGAAGGGAGATAAAATAAGATGGAAAATAACCGGTAGGTTGTGATAAGGCAGTTTAACTAAAAAAAAAAAAAATTGTAAGTTTTCATAAGCAAGGGGGAAAAATTAATCTCTACTTCCCATCAGTGAATGATGTTCGGCCACTTCCGCACACATAGTGCTTGCTCAGGAAGGAAAACACTGTAGTGTGGCAAGCACATTTCTCTCTCTCTCAGGATTTTTATAAAAGTGCACAGAGAGAAGTGAAAGAGAAAACAATTTCTATTTCTGCTCCTTGTTTTTCTCTTGTGGAATGTGTTTGGAGAATTGTTTACCTAGAGCGAATACCTGGTTGGATCACGTTGGATTGTTTGGGCCTGATGGCCAACCAGATCCACCTGTGTCTGGACTCTGGAGAACAGGATCATGAGTTGTGAGTTAGATATGATAGAGAAAGTAGCATGTAGTTTTTAGTATCCTCTTTTATATAGTATATTAATGTATCATAGCATAATTATAATAAAGAAATCATTAATTCTTCTGAAATAAGTCCGACATCATCATTCTTCCCATTGGGTTCGCTGACATCTACAACACTGTAGAATAAAAATTGCTTGTGATTCTTCCTCCCTCCCTTAGGTTTCATATCTGAGTTGATATCATATGGTGTGGAATATCCCTTAGGTTAATTCGGGTCAGCTGGTCTGGTTGTGTCCCTTCCCAGGATTTTGCACATACCCAGTCCCTTGATGGGGGCAATGTTGAGAGCCAGCCCAGATGTTGTGCCAGTGCTGCTCAGCAGTAGTCAAAGCTCAGCACTGTGAGGACTGCTAAGGGAAAATGACCCAGCCAGACCCAATCCAACACGTTATCGTGGTTCACTTGAATACCTCAAAATGACTGAGACTATCGACTATCTGTGTTTAATGCCCTTTTAAGCTGTAAGTTGTTCCAAAAGCTGTAAGTCTATCCAATGAAAAAAAGCTATAATTGCTAATATAGAATCATCAAAGAATCACTGAGGCTTTGATTGAAAGGGATCTTAAAAATGTTGCAAAACCCCTGATGCTCGGGGTCCAAACATATTCCTTTAAATTCTGTTATATGTTAATAATACAATTTAACATGTTTTCTATAACGCTCAATGAAAGCTTACAGATCCTTTTCAGTGTATTTTTAGCATTACTACTGAAATTAATTAACAAGGAAGAAGTAATACTTACCATGAAAGGCTTTAATTGTTAAATATTTTTAACTCAATATATAGGCAAGAAGATCAAGATTATAAAGAAAAAAATCAACAAGGTAATATACTAGTTCTTGGTTCTATTATACAGTTTTGACCATATTTGATGTCAAGTACTGTTGATATTAAAAAAAATTTACTCACTGCATACACAATTGATCTTTTGATCTTAAGTTAAAAAGATAAAGACGTTATTTTTTAAAAAATACCATTTTCTATGTTAAAACCAATTTTTTTTCTGAACTAGTCGGGATTGATGTCAAGGCCAGATTGGATGGGGCCCTGATTTAGTTGGCAGCACCCCTGCCCATGACAGGGGGCTTTGAAATTAGATCTTTGATCTCTTCTAGCCCAAACTATTATTTTATGTATTTGGAGCTGGAGAAAAAAAAAACCAGCTTGGATTTATGAATGAAAGATGCTTAATATGATTTCATTAACAGTTTCAGAAAAATATTTTTATCTTCCAAGAAGTTATTTATACACCTATAAATAGGTGTATAAATAGATTAGTATATTCTGAGTCAGAAGCTCAAAGGCTTATTGGGAATAACTGTGAATTCCAAGACAATTGAATCTACAGTTTCAATCATAGATTGAGCCAATATAAGATATTCTTAAAATGTATCTGTTAATTTAGTATTTCCTAACATTAAAAGTCAGCCAGGCCAGACCTTTCACACTGACCATGGTGTGAAGATGAGAGGCAAGGGTAGAGAATGAGAACATTATTTCATCTTAAAAGCAGTCACTCAGTGCAGTAGGCTTTCCCAAGAAAGGTGGTCATTTTCAAGATCCAACTGGACAAAACACAGAGAAACTTGGTCTTATCTCAGACCTGTCCCTGCTTTGAACAGGAGGGTGGACAAGAAACCTCATGAGGTACCTTCTCAATTGAATTATCCTATGGACTTACAGTGTTCAGGAAACAAGCCTGGCTTAATTTTTTAACTGAAAAGTTGTTAGAGAAGGAAACATTACTGAGGAATTACCAGGCTGCTTCTTTTTGCATTGTAAAAACCACTCTGTACAACTAAACAACAAAAGTAAAATCAATGAATTTTCAGGGATTTTAATTCTAAACATTCCCAAAAATGCCTTTTGAAGGCTTGATGTGGTAATGCCATTCATGAATTTCCTGTTATTTCAGTATTCATAGCAAATTTTATTCTCTGCATATGTAAGTATTCCAGAATTCAAAGGATGAATCTGCTCCTCAAAAATAATTCTGGATAATCTAGTTAGGCTTTATTACAGGGAATTATTCTGAGTCTAAATATGTTTTAGTCTTTCATGTTCATTTGCTTGTTTGTTGAACGTTTGCTTGTTTTCAGATGTAGTCTGAAAAAATGGTTACAAATATTGTTTATCTCTTCAAAGCTTGTTTCAGCTGCCTCCTTTTTTTTTGTTGCTTGAATTTTCTAAGAGTCTGCTATAATTAGATATGGACTAGTGGATGGTTTTGAAAAGCTTAACACTCCAGGCAAGGAGAATGTCTTAAAACAATAATAAAAACATGCTTTTACTTATACTAGAGAAAGCTACCATATTCTAATAAGTTTTTTTTAACTTCTTAAAAATTTCTGTCAACTAAGTGTTGTTAAAAGTGTTAAATAATCTTTATTATTAGAAAACAAAAGGACAATATTCTCAATCATTACAGCAACATTTAAGCTACGTGCAGAAGATTTATTTTTAAAACAACCTCAGGGGATATCTAGGGTATGCAGAACATTTCTTTGTTTCCAATACAGTTCTGATTCTCTGCAGGAAGATTGCAACTAAACCAGTCCACAAAATAGGCCCAGATACTGGCCCAGGTCATGGTCCCGGAGAAGATTGTGTATGGGCTGACCAGCATCTTTCTTGGCAATTGAAAAGCTTGGTCTAGTGGGAGAGCTCTCCATCCATCAGCACAGAGAAAATAGAGCAGTTATTTTGTACCTTGACTCTGTATGTGGCTTCAGCTTAATGTTTCTAAGAAAAATACCAAGGAAAGCTTACTCAAGGAATGCCTTCCAGAAAAGGTGTGATGGAACATGCACCCTGTGTGGTCTCATCATCCTGCCATGCTCCCCAGCACAAAACCAGACAGCTAGACTGCTTCCAGGTGTTTAGATGCAGCTTGAATGTAGAGGTAAAACAAAATTTGCAGAACAGAAGAATACTAATATTATTTAAAACAACAATAATTAATACTATTCAGCAGTGTTACCAGTAGTAATCAACTAAAAAAATCTTTAAAAATAATGAGTGCCAAAAATATTTCTAAAAATGCCTATTCAAATGCAGTAAAAAAATGAGGAAGTCAAAAGTTACATTATTAAAGACTAACTTCAGAAGTATTTAGAGATGTAATGATGGCTACTAAGGGAAAGTATTCAAACAATTTCTACTAATAATATATTCTAAGAATTCTCCTGTTTACATCATATTTGATGTGAATCTACATTGCCAAGTTATTTTTTTAATAGAAAAATTTAGTTTCACTAAATTGTTTGAGGGTATACAGCTTTTCCTTAATTTCCTCTTTAACCGTACATCTCCATATAGCAAGCACAAATCTACTCATGAACTGCAAACTATTCTTCTTTTAGCCTAAATGGAATTTTACTGAATTGAATAAGATTCTTTAATCTTACTTTTAATGCTTATAATTTCTTGGATGAATTCACTTAGTTATAAGAACCATTAAATTTTTGTTAAAGTTTCTGCAGATAAATAAGAAAGCAGCTGAGGACAACTCCCAGATAATAGTGATAAATGACTTAATATTTTCAATGAGAAGAGTTCTAATATTTTAGAATTTATTTAACAGTAGGTATCGTATACAAAGATAATACCTATAATTCCACTATGACAACAGTATTTTCAAATATCCTCTTGTTTTTAATGCTAAAAAATAGAAAATAAATACTTAACTTTTAGTATATAAGTATTTAGCAACAGCAATTAAGAATTACAAGCTAAATCAGGTCAGATACTCCATTGACCAACATTTACATTGTTTTATAATCTTCATTACATCAAAATACAGTTTTACTCTATGTCACTGCTTACAGAAAAAATTCTTTTAAGTCACTTTTTAAAAATCTGAAGACAAAGCAACCATATGCAAATTTCAGAATGCAATAATTGTACTTGACACATTGTGTAACTAAGCTTATATAACACATAAATTATGGGGTTGTGAGAATTTTCTGTCGCTCCTTTTAAAATATTGTTAATTATAAGGGCTTGTTTTCTAGTCGTTGAGTATATTATCTTATTTCAAACTATTACACAACAAAGAATCAGAAGAAATTTTACCTTTTCTATCAAATACATAAGTGTGTGTCAGGGCTTTTTTATTTATAAATACATAAAAATTAATATATATATATCTGCTTTTGCATTTAGCAGATAGAGCTGATAGACATCTGCACTTTCATTTGATAGTCATTGAGATGACCCTTTTCCTGACTATCTTCCCTGATTACTATTTGATGAAAAGTGCAAAGAAAGTAGGATGAATCTGTGAAGCTGTGTAGAAGTTCGTAGAACTTAGTTCTCCAGTAAAAGTCTGATCATAGTATTATTCTCAAAGTTATACATGTACTCTTGCATTTTTTCTGAAGAAAAGGTCTCTATCACTTCTCCTAATTTTGATATGTACTAGAAAAACAAAAGCTTAATTCTTTTCAGCCTTTTCCTATGATTGTTAAGAAATGCCTCTGCCCAAAATAAGGTGAGACCATATGCTGAAGTCAATAATGCAGAATTTATTTAACAGTAAATGAAAGAAGAAAGAGAAATAGCAAAAAGGCAGGGGGAGAGAGAGATACAGGAAGATTAAATAGAAGACCGTCACCACCACTGCATGGATCCTACAGTGTCCTGCAGATCCTTCTTCACCCAGGTCTTCTAAGTGATGGGGCTCTCAAAGTTGTTCTTTGGGAGATATCGCCTTTATACAGTCCAAGTTCTGGGTATCCACGAAGCATAGATGCCATTGCCATAACTTGTTATGGCATACATATAAGCAGTTGTTTCCTTTCCCACAGATTTCCACTGTGGGAGTATTTGTAGGCATTAACTAGGAGGATATCCAGATCTGTTTCACCAGGCCTGGAATTAGAGCTTTTCTCTCCTAAAATTTCTCCTTTTTGTGCTTACCACAAGTTACCCCTTCAGTGATTTAGCTTATGGCGAGTTCCTTCTGTGGCCTTGCCAGAGTTTTGAGATAGGCAAGTGCATTCTTTAAGTCCTTATACCTTTACCATCTTTAGGTTGAAGTAGTTAATATAAATTTTAATTTGTGAAACAAACTTTGAAATGTGCTGCAGATGAAGGAAAAAGTTAATCTTAGGGGGTAAGAGGATAGCAAACAAAACACAAGCAAATAAACCAAAACTGCACCCCAGAAGTCTAAAAACCTTATTCAAAAGGAAAATATTTTATTTAAGGATTGCAATGATAAGATGAAATAGACTAGATAGAGCACATGGATTGTAATAAATTTAGCAAGGTTACAGCTTGGTACAACCACTGGCAGGAGGTCATCTATGTTAACTACTAAAAATGTCTCAGGAATTACTGTGTAATACTATTTAACCTAGGCGCGGTGGGGTATGAGGGACAGGGCGGACAGGGCGGGGAGAATCTTCTCCCTGGGACAGCGGGGCGGAGGTGACAGAGCCCTCCCTGTCGGGGGAGGGTGGGGCTGATGTTGCGGCAGGCAGGACATGGAAGAAGGGAACACCCACCTGAGGGGGAACAGGGGGAGGGGTGGCAACCCGATGCCTGGAGTGGGCGGTGCCCACACCCACAGGGAAGCAGGAGGGGGTGGGGTCAAAGGTGGGGATACAGGGAACAAAGGGGACAAAGGGATTATGGGAAGAAGAAACCCCTCCACGTGGCCGCCCTCCATCTTGGGAAGACAGAGGCCCTAGCCACGTGGCTGCAGCTTCCTCAGGGGGACAAAGAAAGGGATTCAGGGGAGCAGAGCAGCGCGGGGTAGTGCCAGAACTAGGACTTCAAACTGGGAAAAAGGGACTGGAAAAGGGGTTTGGGATTAGTTCTTCAGCAGAGTAGCTAATTCCACTAAGGCGGGGGTGCCGGGACGGCTCAGGGGAGCCAGGAGCACAGTCCACGTCTGTGGAGATGCCCTGCGCCTCAGAGCGGTGGAGTACTCCCCTCTGCCTACCCGGTTTAGGGGAAAAAGGGGTAGGAGAGGATGGGGAAATGGATTCAGGGGAAACAACAGTTCTGCCCGATGGCTCTTTCCTTTCCCTGGACGCTTCTCACGCGGACCCTGCTTTTACAACCTCCGAGATCAGCAAATGGAGCTTTGGGAAGCAATCTTTCACAGAGGGATCCCTGTCGATTCCCTCTGCTAACCTGGCTGCTACTTGCTCCCAGAACTCTGTTCTGTGAGCATCCTCCGCGGTTACACGTGGAAAGGAAAAGCAGAGACATCGTACAAACTGCTTGACTGAATTTTTGGGGTAGGGATGTTTTACCCATAAAATCCCCTTAATTTGGGTATAGAATTCCCTTTGTTGGGCAGATAGCGTGGTCCCCATGCTATTTCTACCCACAGCCTCACCCCTGGTGCCGAAAAAGCGAAAGAAAAAAGCAAAAAACATGAAAGACCCCGGCGGCCCGCCGCACACGCTGCGCGCTGTGTGATCCGTACCCCCGGAAACGCAGCAGAGCCCACCAACGTGAAGTATCAGCTGGGTACCCCCCGAGGCTAATCACTCACCAAACCGGAATCTTCGCAGATAAAAACTGCTACCAGGGTCTTCTTTCCCGGGAAGCGTCCGTTCTTCGGCTTTCCGTAGCCGTGAATGGTTGCGCTTCCAGCCCCACGTGGGAAAACACAGCGTGTTTTCCTGTGGGTGGCGGAGACGTCACTGATTTACTTCGGGGGGGCACTTGCTCCTGTTTCCAGTCCAGCACGGAGCACTTTTCCGTCATGGACCGCGACCCTGCGGTGGCGGCGGCGGTTTTCCGCGCGGATTGCGCTCGCTCGTCTCAGCAGCGGCGCTTGCTGGTCGGCAGGCAGCTTTGCGGCGGCAGCGCTCTCTCTGCGCAGCTCCCGGGTGCTCTGTGGTGACTCTCTGCCTGCTCCGCAGCCTTGCGCTGGCCATCGCCCCACATTGGGCGCCACTCGTGGCTTCGCGTTACTTTTCTTGACCCCGGTCTGCTCTCGAACACCCGGCTTGGGTGTCTCAGCTTTTCGTCGGGGCCGGGGGTCTCCGCAGTCTCCGGGCGCTTTTGCTGTTGCGCTCCGGGGTGGGCTGTTGGCCGCGCTTTGCCGTCGAGACACGAGGGAAGAAACAAAGAGGCAGGGAATTCATCCAAATCCGTCCGCGTGGTGGCTGGATGCTTTATTGGCTGCGAGAGCTGCGGTGGAAAGGCTGCAGCCCGCTCCCAACGTTGCACGGATACAAATGGCCTCGAGCATGCCGAGGAGTGGGATCAAATAGGGAAGGGACAGGGCGGACGGGGAGCCCTCCCGCCCAATGGGTACAGACATCGTGGTGATGACGTGTACTACAGCAACCAATGGGAACACGGCAGGGGCGGACACGGGGCTTTGGGGCGAGTGGGACCACGAGAATGGGGAGACGGGCACGGAAACCACAGGAGTAGGGAAAAACCCGGGGGATGCACAAGGGTACAGAGAACTGGAAAACTAACAAAGAAAAAACCCATAATTTGAACCCAAACCTAGGATGCAACACCTAGGTTGTTAGTTAAACTACACCAATTCATCTTAAGGACAGTAAATATTTCTTTATATAAATAAAGCCATAAAATATAGTACTAAACCACTTGGCTGAAAATAAAAAAATGAAAAATGAAATATCCTTCTGCCAAATAAAGAAAATATTTTAAAAAGTAACAGCTGGGTAGACCAAGTCTTCTCCTGACAGTGCAAACAGCATCTCTGTAGTCCTTTAATGTTGCCTTTGTTACCAAAGTGCATACACTTTTGTTTTCCACCTAAGTTCTAGATGAATATTCCTGTTCATACAAGACAACCTTTTATACTGCTTACTTGAGTTCTGAAACTTTTAAGTTACACTCTCTCCTTTGTAGCTTTGCTTGAATTTAAGGATGAAGATTGTTGTCCTAGGGTATTACAAAGTCTAATATTTGAAGAATAGTTGTAAAATAAAGAGGAATTAATTCATACACCCTCTGGTAGAAGGGAACTTTTAGTCCAAATTTTATATGTCTGGGAACTCCTTTGACAAGCAGGGGAAAAATGTATTGGACCTTATTTGCAAATGTTCTGAAATCTAAAACCCTAGCTGACAGTATAAGCAGATGTGACTCATAGAACATACGCGCAGTCAGATATTCCCCCAGGCTATTTTTATTCAATTTCTCACTAAATGTGTACAAGCATTTACACTTTCCACTGAAATGTCTCATTTTCCTATTCAACGACTAGAAAAATCCTCACATTCCAAATTGTCCTCAGGGGGCCATCAGAAGTTCCTAACACTATGCACTGCCTATACAATCAATGCACATATTTTGTACACACAGGAACATCTAGCTTAGGTAACTAATTTAGTAACCTAGATGTAAGTTGCATAGTGTTAAAAAGTTGGTTTTGCTTTTTTTTTTTTTTTTTTTTTAGCATAATGCACAAGATATATAAAATGTTAAAATAAGAGAGATTTTTCACTCTAATATTTTAATTCAGGAACATTCTAAAAAGAATCTTCTGAGTGATATAACTCCCTTTCCTAGTGTCCTGGTTTAGGAATGTTAATCTCCAGTATAATACTCCTGCTAAAACCACATCACCACTCGCTTCCTGTCCCACTCTAATTGAAAGCACAAAAGGCAAAGATGATGGGTTGAGATAAGAACAATTTTCTGGAAACAGCAGTGAGTTAAAAAAACAACCAGTAACAACAACAGTATTAATAAAAAAGGTGTAAGACAAATAAACAGTTTACACAGAAATAAACCCAACAATAAACAGTAAGGGACCAATCTACCCACCAAGTTTCTCCACCACAAGGCACACCCTTCTCCTCAGAAGGAAGTATCTTCCCCCAGTCCCAGCAATTATGTGATGTATTGAATAACATCTGGGTCCTCGGCACACTCCCTCAGCCACAGTCCCTCTCAGCTCCTGCAAAAAATTAACCCTATCCTAGCCAAAACCAGGACACTCACCTCTTTTGAACCAAAAATTCTTCCATTGGTACATATTTTAACTTCTGCTGAAAGGCGTATAAGTAATAGGTGTCCAGAAGCCTTTTTTATGTTGTTAGCTAACATTAATGAATCACAAAACTGCTCACCCATTTCTCCTAGGAAGTAGGATGCATATTCTTGTGTTTCATGACACCATCTAATCTTACACTAACTGACAAAATTAGATGAATGAGAAATGAAGGTGCAAACTTGTTGGCATTGGTGCTTGGCACCAACTGACAGTGGATGGAAACTATCATCATTAGTTTATTATCTTACTGTAAAACTTTCATACCTTCTCTCTGTCAGTTCCCAAAGGCAGCTTCTCTCAACTCTGACTCCTTTTCTCTTTCTTCCGCACAGCTGGCTCCCTTATTCCAGTTCCTACCACAACTGCCTAAACCTATCTGTCCCTAGCACAAACACCTGACCCTTGCTCCTTGCAGCAGCACAGCCAACTGACTCCAACTCACCTCTCAACCAGCTAACCCCCTCTTTTATGACACCCGTCCTCATTGGTCCATCCTTATTGGACACAGCTGTGACCTATTAAGGGGAAGGCTGTTCTTAGTCTTTGGTAATTAGTACAGCTGCAACTCCTCAGGGGTGAGATTGCCTTCAGCACTATCCCTATTCTCTCACAATCCATCCTCCCACACAAACCATTTCCTAAGAGATGTTTGTAAATTCATAGAATATTTTACATGGCTATTAAGTTGTTGGTTTACATAAATGTCAATCAAATTTCACAAGCAATCTGTTATCAGAATGTTATCCTCTAAATTAAATAGAACATGACTTGCTGTGTTCTGCAGGTCAGATAGGAGGTTCATATAAAGTTAAACTAAGGAAACTTCTAGGATCAAAAAATCACTCCCATTCATACTATATTGATCATTTGGTAAGCAGGTAGGTTAACACAGATTAACAGTAGAGACTTAAAATTTTGAAAATGAAGGGATGTAAAATGCATGGGAAGTAGTGGTTGGACTTACTTAAGGATTAAGTCTGGTACTTCAGGATTGTCTTCTGAATCAATTAACTCTTTTTTTTTCAGATGCATTATATCATCTTTGTTTCCTTGTCATCTAAAAAAATCTTTAAATTCCAAGATAATAAACACTCATATCAGGTTTAGAGACTAAAAGGCTAGTCACCATTTGTGATGATTTTTAGGACAACTTTAAATACTCAAAATCTCTTAGACACAAACACTCTACCCTTTAAACAAGGCTGTCAATCAAACAGACAATCAAACTTAAGCTACAGAAGACATGTATATTCTGTATAAGAAGGCAAAATATTTTCAATGGGAATAAATAAGTAACTACATGTAAAAAAGGAGAAGTAATGTGTGTAAAAATGCGTAGAGATTCTTTGAAAAAGCTTCAAGACCCCATATTTCTGTTATATTACCTCTGAAACAGAAATCTTGTAACAATACTGTGATTATACTGCTAATATACTGCTTTGTCATGATATAGAATCATAGAAACACTTAGGCTGGAAAAGACCTTTTATGATCATCTAATTCAACCCTTAATATAACATTGATATGTCCAACACTAAAGCATCTCTCTAACTGCAATATCTGCACACTGTTTAAATACTTTCAGGGAGTTGAGTGTACTCAACTTCTTCCCTGGGCAGCCTGTTTGTATGCTTGACAACCCTTTCCATGCAGAACTTTTTTCCTAATTTCCTAAATCTCTCTTGCACAACTTGAGACTGTTTCCTCTTGTCCTATTACTTGTTATATGGGAGAAGACACTAACCCTTTTTTCTCTACAACCTTCTTTCGGGTAATTATAAAGAGAAAAATATTCTACCTTAAGACTCTTTTTCTGCAGATGAGGGACCACCTCCTTCAGATGCTCCTCATAAGACTTGTACTCCAGGCCCTTCACCAGTTCCATCACTCTTCTCTGGACACGCTCTGGCACCTCAATATCTGTCATATAGTGTGAAGCCCACAGCTGGACACAGTATTCAAGGTATGGCCTCATCCTCACCAGTGCCAAGTACAGGGTGGCAATCTCTATCTTAATCCTGCTGGCCAAACTATTTCTGATACAGTCCAGGTTGCCATTGGCCTTATTGGCCACCTGGGGCCTCTTCTGGCTCATGGGGACTTTGCTGGTTCATGTTTAGCCACTGTCAATCAGCACTCTCAGGTCTTTTTCTTCACAGCAGCTTTCCAGACACTCTTCCCCCAACCTGTAATGATGCAGGGGGCTGTTGTGACACAAAGGCAGGACCTGGTGGCTCTTTACCTTATTGAACCTCGTACAGTTGACCTTGGCCCATCCAGCTGTCCAGGTCCCTCTGCAGAGCCTTCCTACTCTCCAACAGATCCATGCTGCTGCCCAGCTTAGTTTCATCTGTTACTGAGAGTGCACTCTATCCCCTCATCCAGATCATTGATAAAATTACTGAATAGAACTGGCCCCAAAACTGAACCCTGTGCAATATCACTTGAGGCCATGTGGGGCCAGTCTGTGCCTGCACCTTTAGAATATCCTTCTTGATGAATATTTAGTCTTTCAATTTCTCTTGTCTTTTAGAACTGTCTCCAAAGGAACCCTTTCAACCAGTCCCCGAACCCCACCAATGTCTGCCCACCAGCAGTCAAAGGAAGTTCTGCTGGCACCCCTTCAAGAATTGAAAACTCTGTAATTTCATGGTTGCTGTGCCCAAGAAAGGCTCCAGTCATCATATCACTCACAAACCCTTCTGTGTTCACAAACAACAGGTTCAGTGGAGCATCTACCCTAGCTGGTTCAGTCACCAGCTGTGTTAGGAAGTTACCTTCTACACACTCCAGGAATCACCCTGACTCTTTTCTCTCCTCTGTATTCTATTTCCAGCAGACATCTTGGAAATTGAAGTCTCCCACGAGAACAGGGGCTAGTGATAATGCGACTTCTCCCAGCAACCGGGAGACTAGGTTATGGCTCAGAATAAGGAATATTAATATAATTTACTGCATTGTAAAACACATGAATAAACTGCTGGTACTAAGTTTTTAAGATAGCCAGTCATTACATGATTTAGCTAAAAGGCTAAAAACAGCTTAGGAAGTGGGACATGAACCAGGATTCCTTATTGTGCATGCATCTTCATTCTGAGGTCATTCTGGTTTGAACTGGCTGTGGTTTGAACTCCTCCAACTACCACTGTCTAAAACAGATGCACAAATTGACTGTTCAAATCCCTGGCTTCCACCTGTTTAGCAGAACAAACTTATATACATTTCGTTTATCTGTAAATATATCAAACCTAGATTTAAGTCTCTTCATGTAAAATTGAGTCACAGACCTCGCTGGGATATATTTGACAAACTTTGAGATGTTTTTTCCTGTGTTTTACAACTCCTTTGGGCTGCAACCCATTGTATAAGATGCTTAATGAACAAATATGTTAAATGACAATCAGGGTTTAAAATGTGTTTCATAATATGCCTTTTTGATGACCTTTTAATAATGCAACAATGCTGATTTAAGTTCAAAATAATATAGTATTTATTATTTATGTGTGACAAACATTAATAATTTATTAATTGCCCATTCTTTATAACATGCTGTAAATTATCTGAAATGGAAATGAAAAGTTTTTGGAAAATGCTTATTGCATTTCTATAAGTAAAGACTTGTAGAGCCCTCAAACAATGAAAATCATAATGTTTAAAAAAATCAAAATTCTCTTCTATATGATGATGGACTTCTGGCCAAAACCACCACAAATTCAAAGGATTCAAATGTTCTGTCCTATTGGAGCATTATTTTAATGTTTAAGCATGTGCCTAATGTAATTTTAGACACAATTATAACTTACCTGTACCTGCACACCCAGCAGATTGTGGGCCTTCTTAAGCTCCTGTGTCTGGTCTGCCAGGATACTGGAGCTATCTCAGATACTTGATGATTCAAATAGAAGTAGATATCTAAATTTAGGCACCTAAATTTCTCCCTTAAAGCCCTAATTTGGGTGTGGTTCAGCCTGAACAGAAATTCCTTTAAATAACTGCCTTTCTTTTGTCACTATGTCTGTCCAACATGCAGTGCAAACTCTAGCTCATTGGTTATACATTCTACAGGGAAAATGTGGTTTTCCATTGTTAAATCTTGAGTGGGTGTATTAAATATAATTTTTATTTCTTGGGGTAAGTGGTTTTAGTAACAATGCTGCGTAAATAGTAACAATTTTTAATTTTTAAATAAGAACACAAGTGTTATTCCATTTTGTGAAGAAGTAGTGTTGGTATGTGCCCTGTGTGCTTTGATAGCAGCTTAAGCTCTTGGGAGTATTCAAATGACTTTCAGATTAAATAAAGCATGTCTAAGCAGCTACTGGGGTATGATATCTGAATTGCTATATTTTAATTGTCTAGCTGAGTGTGGATGTGACAGCCTGGTCAGAGAGCAAGAAAACTAGATAAGATTTCCCAGAATCAGCTTGTGTGACTTTAAGGAGTTGAAGATAAACAATGATAGCTTTTATTATAAATAACCTGCAGGTGGTGTTTTCCTACTCTCTGTTTTCCTGTTTTCCTCAAAGATTGTTTATAGGAAAAGTGTCTTGTTAATTAGCCAATCAGGAGAAATGTATTGATGAATTGAACAATCTGGTCTGTCTGTATCAGAACAGTGCATAAAAGAGAGAATTTTGAAGTAAAGTGAGATGCTGTACAAACCAGCCTTCTAGTGAGTCTGTGTCATTTCTTACTCAACAGTGACAGCTTGGAACTAGCCAATTTCAGTTTTAGCTACCAAAGAGTTTTTCTAAATCTGGCTGAAGATCTCCAGAAAGGAAAAAATGAAGTAGATGGAAATAATATTTTATTTTGGTTTTCTTTATTAACTGGATAAATTAAAAAAAAAGTTGAAATAATTTTACTTAAATGTATATACATTTTGATATCAGTTTATGAAAAAACCTCATTTTTTTTAAAAGACAGTCCCAAGAAGTAAAACATTGTGATCTATACAGAATCTGCATTCAATCCTGCATAATTATGCATTGCGGCAAGCTGAGTATTAGAGCAAGCTTGTATTAGAATTTCTGTTACAAAATCACCATAATACCCTTTGATTGATGCATTAAATCACATTTTTTTAAACAAAAGGTTTAAAATAAGGACACAAATAGCACTATTTCCTTTGTAAATTTTATAATCACTCACATGAGGGCAGGAAAAAATAACTCTCCTTTTTTCTTTTCTTCTTTGTTCCTTATTCCTCCCTCTCTTCTATTTTTCCACCTTATATTACCTTGAAGCCTAAGGTCTTCGTGTTTGTAAATAATGGACAAACATATTATAAATGTCTTTTTTTAAAACTTGCTTTCTCTATGGAATGGATTTAAAACTGTTCTGATAGCAAATACAAAACCTCCATATTTTAAGCAGACAGAACTCCACTAGTACTAAAATACAGCAAAACTGGCAAAAATTAAGCTATTTCCCCTATTTTTCAAGTACTTGCTGGTGGGCATGATCTTTGACTTGTCCTGAGAAAATTAAGCTGTCACAGAGAGTGTGGTTATTCAAAAGTACTCAGTTTCTTCTCACAGATGCATTATTATTTTGTTTGCCGACTTAGAAATCCAATCTATTAAATTGCATATTGTTACTGGTTTTGGCTGGGCGAGAGTTAATTTTCTTCACAGCAGCTCATAGGATTTTTGGTTTATGAGCAAAACAGTGTTGATAACAGAGGAGTGTGTTGCTCATTACTCAGCACTAACAGAGCAATGGCCTTTTCTGCTTGTCTTGCTTGTCTACTTCTCCCCACCGGTGAGGAGGCTGGAGGTGCACAGGAGCAGGGAGAAGTCACTGCCAGGACAGCTGAACCCAGCTAACCAAGGGATATTCCCCAACACGTGGTGTCACTCTCAGCATAGAAAGCTGGAGGAAGAAGAAGAGGAGACATTTGGACTTACAGATTTTGTCTTCCCAAGTCACTGCTCTATGTGATGGGGCCCTGCTCTCCTGGAGATGGCTGAACACCTGCTGCCCATGGAAAGTGGTGAATGAATTGTTTGTTTGGCTTTGCTTGTGTGCACAGCTTTTGTTTTACCTTTTGAGCTTCCCTTAATTCAACCTAAGAGATTTCTCAGGTTGAATTATAATCAGGTAAAAAAAAAAAAAAATGTTTTTTCACCCTTTCAGTTGTTTCCCCCACACCCCCGAGGGGAACAAGCAGAGCAGCTGTGTGGGTCTTAGATGCCTACTTGGGCTAAACTGCAACAGTGGTTAAACCTAACAAGGTATAAATGACAACTCTCATTGCATACATGCAAACCTGCTTCTGGCACAGATATTGGTAACAATATAAATGGGTAAAATTCTGTAGGTAAATGCAAAATTTCCCACAGTAATTCCACAAACTAATTCATGTGCATATGTATATATACATAAAACTGTCTTTTACATCCCTAATAATTTATTCTAAAATTTTTAATTGCTCTGTAAATATTTATACCTTTTTCCTCCAAAAAGACTATTATAAGTGCTTATTTAAAAAAAACACTACTTGAGAAAGACCAGCCCAATATGAGCTTATTTGCCAAGTAAATTTTCACTTAGTAAATTTTCACTAATTTTCATGTACTTTGGATATACCATTGCTCCAATTTGAATGCAAAATGTTCAAATTGAGATGCTTGTGTTAAGTGACTAGAGAAACCTTCCACAATATCTGTAAACCTATAGTGTCCTAGTGTCTCAGCAGAAAAACAAATCTGAAGACTTTTGCTGAATTAATTAGCAGCCATTCGATCAGGTCACATAGTCTATAATCAGCAGTTATTTTTTCCCACTTTATTTAACTGAAAACCACATCAACATCAGTCCATTTCATGGCTGATAAGGCTAAGGGTATTAACAGAACAAAAAACAAAGGGCTAAACTTAATGAAAGGGCTAAGTCAGACCAATTTTGGAAAAGGTTGGTGCTTAATATCACCTGATCTGATGATATTGGCAGTCAGTAACTAACCTAACAGCAGGTATAAAAGTCAAGACATACAAGTCTAACAATTCTACAGGCAACTTTTTGCAAGAGTTTAAATTGAGATTCTCACATTCAGCTAATTTGTTTTCAAGAAATTTACACTGACTTTAGTATGAAGTGGGTATTTTGATATGATACTAATGGTTTTGGATGCAGCTTGATTTAGTTTGGGCTTAGTATGTACCTTAAGAATAATTAAATACTGTGTATTGCAGATTTTTAAATTAATACAAGATCCCTACATATATTTTCTAAAGTGCAAAATATTTTTTCCCTGTTTTTCAAAGTTAATCAAAATAGAAGAAAACTTTTAAAATTTACCCTTTATCTTATGCTTTAAAAAGCAAAATATATTCAGCCATAATGCCCCCAGTGATTAGAACTGCACTATTCAGGGCATTCAGAGGGAAACAGAAGAATATGAAGAGACAAATTAAATAATAAGGCTATTTATTCTGAATTTATGGGCTTCTCCCAACCACCCCATATAGTTCTTTGTGGCAACACAGCTCCCTGCACTATCTTGCAAAAATTATTTTAGATCATGATAAGTAGTAAGGGGATAGTTTCAAGTTTCAGTTACTAAATTAAATGTTATTGTGTTCAAAACCTTCTGAAGATCTTAGTTTTTATTAATGTTTCATCTCCCTTAATGAAATTGCCAAAAACCTTCATAGTAAGGAAGAATGGATTTAATAAAATATTTTACAGTGAAACCTCCCAACAAACAAAACAAAACAAAACGGAAAGTGAGAAGGAAAGATACTAATAGTAAAAAACAGTGGGAGCCATGATGGATAAAAAACCTCAGCCCTCTAACAAATAAGTCAATAAAATTATCTAGCTCTGAAAATGTATTGTCATTATTTTTTAATTTTATTTTCTGAATACAGAACTTCCTTCTGGTAAGACCAGCTTTTTTGGTTAGATTACCCATAATTTTTTCCCATACCATAATTTAAAAATAAGAAAGGAAAGCTTTTCACAGTTTTGTTTCTGACATAGCTCAAGTAGCTTTGAAATGCACAAACTGACACTTTCATTGGTGCTTTTGTAAAGTTTCTTTGGTTTTTTTTGTTTCATTTTTGTTGGGGTTTTTTCACTTTTTTTTCAATTATAATCAAACATCTACTGTAAGAGAACAGCTAAATTCCCAAATGTAAACACTCTTGACTTCTGGTCTGCCAGTGAAAAAGTTGGCATTAAAAACTATGGTTTATTGTAAATAAATATTCACCCATGTAAGTTTTTTTTTTTTTTTACCCTTTTTACATCATCTTCTGTGCTTCAAACACTTTGCTTTATTCAAAAGCAAAAATTCTCATATTTTAATATCACATTTCTTGACATTTCAACTATATCAATACAAATCTTCTTTTTTTTTTTTTTTTTTTAAGAATAACTAAGGGTGTGTGAGATTTCCTTTTTACTAGAATTTAAAAGCCTGCCTGGAAAACTCAAGAATGTGGTCGAAATCTCCACCCGCTTCTGGTTTTCTTTAGTCTATAAATAGTCCTTAAATGATCAGTGCAAGCTTTATTTTCTAGCCTTCCCTTCCTGCATGGTTTGGTCATGGGTGAAGACATGGAGTCAAAGTGAAAGAGAAATCATTCCTATAAAGGGCTGTGTCTGCTTTCTCAACCTGGGAGCAAGCCAGTCTTTAATTGCATCCATCTGTCTGAGTTCTGATTTAATGTAGGTGCCTAACAATTTATTGCACAGATAAACTGTTTCCGCAATCTTCACTTTACACTTCAGCACCTTTACACTCAGGGGAATCAAATTAAATATCTACAGGCAATATTGACTGTGGTATTCCTACTTCTGGGCACTTGAGATTGCAGCCTTGGTAATGTTTTTAAATTATTTAGTTTTGGGATCAATTTATTACTTAAGGAGAAGAGTGTGCATAATGCAAATAATGGTTCATGTAGGTTCATGCTGATATCCAAATGAATAATGCACATTATAACCCTTTCCAACCACAGTAACTATCTGTGTTAATATAATAATAATAAAAACCCCACAATAATTAAGAGAAAAAGAGTCTAGTAAGTGATAAAAGGTTGAGAATGAATTTCCTAGGCTTCCAGATGTCATGTAGTACTTAGTCAATAGGTCCCTCTGGGAAACTGCCCACAGGGACAAGGGAGCACAAAAGCGCCTGCAGATCTTTGAAGATATTTTTCATGGAGTGCAAGGTCTCTCAATCCCCAGGTGTAAGAAACCAATAAACAAAGGCAAAAGATCAGCATAGATGAGTAAAGGCCTGTGGGTCAAGCTAAAGGACAAGAAAGAAATGCACAGGCATTGAAAGTTACAGGGACAGTTATGGTGCAACAATGGGAGAGGTTGCTCAGGGTCGTTGTGAATGTCTTATTATTGGAAGGGTTTAGGGTTAGGTTAGATGAGGCACTGAGAAACACAATCAAGTTAAAGATGTCCCTGCTTATTTCAGGGGATTTGGGCTAGATGACTTTTAATATTTCCTTCCAACCTAAACTATTCTATTATTCTATATATTCTAGCCACCACAGCTCAAAATTCCACAACAGATATCTCAGGAAATGAAAAACAATGCTGTTACTTTAAAGAAACTGTCTACTTTAGTTTCATAAATTTATTACTTTAAGCTTCAAATCTTTCAAGATGTCTTTATGTATGTTAATTCCCTTTTGCAGATTGATAGTCTATGTATACATTATTTTTAATGAAATACAGTTCCACTCTTCACTTTCAGAAAATGCCTCTCCTAAAATCCTCACTTTCTTATGGCTTTCTTTGTCTCCTTTCTATTTTTCAAGGAACATGGCTCTTAAAGCAACTTTATCAATCATCCATGTTTAATCCTCTGCTATTGTGAGCAACTGAACCTTAAAGACCCCATTTAATGTCAAACATAAATTTATACATAACCAGTTTATATTGATTTATGCCTGTTAGTATTTGAAATTATTGCTTTTATCTTAATATTTTTTCCTTGTATTTACAAAGAATAATCATATTTGCTATTAACTTCTATTAGGCTAAGCCAAAATCCCCACATACTTTCTTAGAGTTTGGTGCCATGCCAGCTTAAACCAGTCTAATTTGAGATTATCCTTTTTGCCTGTCGCTCTGTCTTCAGTCATGTGTGCTGAGAGTAGTAACTGCCTTTCAAGCTGTCAAACACTAAGCCAGTTTAGAGAACTAATTCAAAAGCAAACTAAATGTAAATAAGGCAAAAGTATATGTTGTCCAATTCTTGGGGATTTTTTTCTGTCTCCTATGAAGTGTTGTTTTTTTAGTTCTGGTCCTTGAACTGCATCATCAGTGGATGCACATGTATTTATTTCAGTACAAGTAAGTCAGAATTTAAGAAATATAGAAATATAGAAATATGATATAAAAAAATAATAGGATATAGAAATAAATTAGAAACAGAAGATATGGCTTTATACCATGTGATGTGATCAAAACTTCAAATTCCATAATTTGAAAATATTCCATAATTCCATAATGAGAAAATTATTCCTAAAATATCACCCACTTTAGGTAAATGTACTCTAGCTAGAAATATGCATAAATGTATAAGTATAATGACACAAATGCAATGTTAGAATTCTCATATATTTCAGTTATATTCATGCATGCAAGACACCAGTGAATCCAGTAGAAAGATGTTGTGGTTTAACCCCAGACAGCAACTATGAACAACACAGCCTTGTGCTCTCTCACCTCCCCAGTAGAATGGGAAAGAGAAACAGAAGAAGGTAAAACCCGTGGGTTAAGATAAGAACAGTTTAATAACTGAAATAAAGTGAAATATGATGCTAATAATAATTATGCTAATGAAAAGAGAGAGAAACAGTATCCAAGGGAAAAAAGAATGGTGAAGTATACTACAATTGCTCATTTCCTGCTGACTGATGCCCAGCTCAACTCTGAGCAGCAATCAGTCCATCCTGTCCAGAGCCTCAGTTTATATACTGTATATGAAGTTCTATGATATGGAATATCCCTTTGGTCAGTTTAGGTCAGCCACCCTTGTTGTGCTTCCTCTCAGCTTCTTGTGCATCTGCTCACTGGCAGAGCAAGGGAACATGAGAAGTCCTTGATTTAGGGTAAGCGCTGCTTAGCAACAACTTAAATATCAGTGTGTTATTAGTATTTTTCTCATCCTAAATCCACTATATTAGCTAGTCAGGAGAAATTTAACTCTACCACAACTAAGCTAGGATAGAAGGATAGATCCAAGGAATTTAAAAACAACAGGAGGTTTAAAATAATTTTGGAAGACTGAACTGAAGCAGCAGAAGGCAATAAGTGTACTTGCTAAGCAGAGCAGAAAAACGGTACTGAACAATGAAGTTTAAATAAAACATATAAAAACTGCAATAAAACATCTCTTAACAGATGTTCAGAAAACCTATGGAGAATTAGAAAGGAAAAAACTCAAACCAAAATAAACCCCCTAATCTCTCTCAATATATTTCAAACACAAATTAACATAGTACTTTTATCTTTTTATTTGCTTGTGACAAGTACCCAATATAGAACTCAACAGTTAATATCTTCATGAAAATTACATCAGCTACCACCAGAATGAAGAAAATTTGCAAGAAACTTAAAAATACTATAGAATAAATTATGAAGATCTTAAACATCTACCAATTATTCAGTTTCTTCCAGTCCTTCCAGACCAATAAATTTTTAGGGTGTTTTTAGTGCATTTCACTAATGATCAGTGTTTACTGTAAAAGTCTAAGTTTACAGAATCATAGCTAGACTCCTATCACTCACACCAAAAAGGCTATTGAAGAGTTTGGATCTTAGACATAGTTGGAAGGTGTTTCGTGTTATGTTTAATTCTGATGCTCATTAAAATAAATCACTGGTGGACTAGTAGTAAATTTTCTTCTGTGATGTAGAAGTATGTAATCTATTTACATTGGAATTTTTTTTTAAGTGGTATAAAAAGTGAGCTGGAGACCATCTCCTGAAACAATGATGAATTTAGAAGCCTTGAATAGGAAATAAAAGTAGAAAAAAACAAATAAAAAAAGATCCTGAAAAGTTATTGCCCATTTTTGTTCCACTAATTTTATGACGGGATGGGAGGAATCATTTACTCTTTATATTCTATGGTGTGGTCTACTTCTTTTGAACTCAAAACATGTGATACAAAGCTACAATTACTGTTAATATCTGTGTTGGTTTTTGCTGGGATAAAATTAGATTTCTGCATAGTAATTAGTATGATGCTGTGTTTTGGGTTTGTTCTAGAAACAGTGTTGATAATACAGGGATGTTTATGTTATTGCTGAACAGGGTTTCCACAGCATCAAGGCCTTTTCTGTCTCTCACTCCACCCCATGACCAAGGAGGCTGGAAGTGTACAAGAAGTTGCACAAAATGGAACACAGCATCATGGTCATGTAGATGAGAAGTAGTGAATAAATTCCTTGTATTGCTTTGCTTGCACGCATGGCTTTTACTTTGGTTTTTTTCCACAACCCATGAGTTTTCCCACTCTGACTCTTCTGTTTCTTTCCCCCATCCTGCTGTGCAGTGAGTAAGCAAGCAGCTGTATTGAGCTTAGTTGCCAGCTGGGACTAAACCACTACAATATTATTATTGACAGTGGATCTGATACGCTCAATTCACTTAATAATATCACCTTAAAAACCCTATTACACATAGTTATGGCCATAAAGTACAGTATGAAATAAATTTCTCTAAAAAATAGTATTTTAACTGAGCAGGTATTTTATTCTCTTGGGAACCAGTACACTACTCATACTACTGCAAAATCTGAATGGATTGTCTGCTTGCAATGGGCTTTAAAAGAGGCAAAGATAAAAAGGAGTTGTGAGAGAGTTGTTATTCTCCCAAAATTTACATTCAAATAAACCCAAATTTATGAGCACAGCTAAGCAAAATTTGACTTCAAGAGTGAAAAAAACACTGAGCATTCTGTTGCCTAAAATGTCTCACCAAAGATACCTGAGTATAAAGGGAGGAACCTTTGACATTGAAATCTTTACAAGCAGTTTGAATTCAAGAAATTGAAAAGTTCAAGTCAGCCAGCTTGTTTTTCCATATAAGCACATAATTTTATCTGGAGATAATATGACAGTTTGAACATTATGAATTGCATTTACATTTCAGTTTCCTGTTTTTAATTCACTCTTTATACTAAATATAACAATTTACACAACTTTCTAAAGAGTCTGAGATATTCAATAATGTTCTTCATAACCTTATATAAATATTTCAAATAAGGCCCCACTTGTCCTGGACTGTGTTTATTCTAGTGGAAAAAATCCAAGTCAAATTGGGAGTAATTTCTGATTTGTTGGATACAGTTGTTCAGTTATAGTATCAAATTTAATGGAGAAAATGAAAGCATAATTATTCCCTCCAGTGATACAAATTTAATTTAGTCTTCTTGAAACTTTTATCTGAAAAAAAATTTCCTCCTAATTTTACTTTTCCGATTAAGCCTTTCACTTTTATATTAAAGTGGGTATGAATTAATTATCTTAGCATTTAGCAGTGAAAGCAAGTGTATGACTTTGTAGTAGGTTGATTCTGACAAACAATCAAGCACCCACTTTCCTGTTGACTCTGACAAACCCAAAAGCACTCAAGAGCTGTTCACTCACTTCCCTCTCCCATGGGTCATGGAGAAACTAGGAGTAAGATTCAGGCATTTAGATGTCAAATAGGTGGGGATAGAAGCAGTGCATTCAAGCAAAGCTAAAAAAGGAATTCATTCACTACTTCCTATCAGCATGCAGATGTTCAGCCACTTCTAGGAAAACATGATTAATAGCTACTTAGGAAGTCAAACATCTTAATCTTCGTTATTGCCCTCCCTCCTCAATTTTATGAGCTTGTATTGCTGAGCACATCTTATGTTATGGAATGATGCTTAGGTCAGTACTGGTCAGCTATCCCGGCTGTGTCCATTACCAGCTTCTTGTGTACTTTCCGCAAATCACTGAGGGGAAAGAGTGGGAGCAGAGTGAGCAAGAAAGAACCTTGATGATGAGCAACCACTGTTTGGTCACATCCAAAACACTGTGTATTATCAATATTGAGTTAGTCACCAATCATACTACTACAAAAAAATTGGCTCCATCCCAGCCAGACTCATCCCAAAGTAGGATTTCTCATTTCTTTCAAGCATGGTGCATTTCAAAAGTAACTAATAGTTTATCATCACTATTAGTATTAACACACAAGGTTCTTGAAATTGAGATTCCTATCAAAGAAAGTATTGTATAAATGTATACGGAAAAAGAACGCACAACACTATATCTATAGAAATAACTGAGCTACCTTTCCCACAGGGTGCTATTCAACCAGCTAGTAATTCATTTACAGTGGCTTCTCAGCATTTTTTCAAGTAATCCTCAACACAATCATGCAATTAAAAAAAAAAACAAAACAAAAAAAAAAAAAAAAAAAAAAACAAAAACAAAAACAAAAACAAAAAAAAACCAAAAAAACAGATCTAAGTTGCATGAAGAATGAGCTTTAATGAGCAGTTCATCATGTGATAATCTTTTTAACTCCTAAGAATAAAACCTACAGCAGAAATCCTGGGGAAAACAAATAAACCAACCCCATAACAGTGTTCTTACTGAGAATTTATATTACCATTTCCATGACAATTTAAATATTACTTTCCTAATAGCAGTTTTAAAGGAAATCTCAGAATAGCAGAATCCAGGAACTTTTCTGAGAGTCTGAGAGATATTTTAGATAAATGTAAAGAACAGCCAGTGAAAAAGTGCTTGGAAGAGGAGAACATGTAATGAGCGTACATGTATCATCATCTATAAATAGAAGGCTGTTGGACAAGTACAGATACTTCTTAATCATCAATAACTTTTAGAGATTTTTGCAAATGAAATTTATTACTTTACATGAAAGTCCTTTAATTTTCTTATATTACCAGAAGCCAAATAACCCAAGGTTATCTCAGTTGAAATGAAGAATTGCAATTGAAACCACTAAGAAAATGGGAGTTTTACTCCAGGAAAGAAACATGTGAAAGAGCACTGAGTGATATCATGCTTGTAGAGTTAGAGAAGGTCAATATTGCAGTAAACCTAGAAAATGATAAAACATTTGATTTACAATTTTGGAAAAAATAGGAGTTGCAGGGAGATGTTGACTTTTCAACCTCACCAAAGCAAGTGTCAGAATAGTGATGAGGACATAGATTATCTAATTTACAGCATTCTGCTTTAGCCATTAGGCTGTTAAACAGCATTATTTCAACTAATGGAAAACCATTAAATTTTTAGGGTGTCATTTAATGTTAGAAGAGCTAATCGCTAAAGAACAATTGCGTTTCTACAGCATATTTTTTATGGCACTTAATTAGGGATATGTCCTCAAGTAAACTCGTAAAACCTATGTCTCTCCTGCTTAAAGTTCCTTAGGTCATAGGCTGTTAAAGTGCTAATAAATCTCTGCTAGTTGACATCACCTCCTGACTCTTCAAGTGAAATTTTCTTCACAAGTTATTATATTGCCTTCTTTCTTTCTGCATTAGGGGCCATCTTGTTAAATTATATGTTATCACTTGTAAATCCATTGACCTTCACAATGTTAAAGTTTATAGGGTTTCCAGTGATCAACTGTAGTACAAAATGCACTTTCTAATAAAAATTCGATTGCCACTATGTTGGCTAACTTAAATAATAATATTAAACAATTAGTAAAATACTTCTACGGTTTAATTGAAAGTAAATTACTGTGCAGCTTTTCAATTTCAGTAATTTCACATTGGACGTACTACTTTAGGGGAATCTTAGGAAGGATTTGGTTTTTTTTCCAAAACAGAAAAAGTATATAAATTCAGATTTCTCTAGAAAGAATTAACTAATGACTAAAATAGCTGAATTGGGGCATAACACAAATTTGTAGTTATAGTCTTTCAAAGGAAGAATTTCATGCCTGTACTTCATTTGAGTTCATTTATCTCAAGAGTTAGAAATATAATGATGACATTTAGGTAGAACAGAATGAAGAAGAGCCTTTTAGGAAAAATAGAGAAGAATTTCAGCATAGATGCACTCAGTAAATACTGTAAATAACTATACGTATGTTTAATACATAATCAGGGTTTTAAAAGATAAATTGTATAGACAAAATAAATACACTTAAATAACAAAGTACTAGAAAATAGTTTATTCCTATAGGCATCTTTGACTGAAGTAACTTTCAGGCTATAATCAAATATGTCAGTTTTATGTTATATAGGTGTCGACAGTAGACATGAATAGAATTTCTTTTCTTATAAGATAATGTTGTCAGAGCTCAGAGGAGCAAAATAGCATAAGCCTTCTGAAGTGATCTGCATGTCATGCTGCATGTTTATTGGAGATTTGTTTGCTGATGCAGAAATTAGGGTCCCCAGCATCCAATGGAAAGTAGTATTATCTGCGCTATCCCCACTTTCTTCATACGGTCGGCTCTAGTAAATTTTATTTTAAGAGATATTTTAGTCTAAATGCCTTTCTTTTCGGCATCATAATGAACCAGCACCTCTGGTAGATACTGCATGCCTGAAGATTGGTATAAGACTAGCATCACAGAGAAGTGCAGCATCAGCAATCTACTAGTATGATCACATCTCAAGAAAAGTATCAGGAAGGAATGGGAATTCTGCGTGTCCCTTCTACACACTGAGACTTATGGATGTTCTTGAAAGAAAAAGGAGAGGTGGATGGAAGGCACACTAGTGATCTAGTACCGAGAGCTAAGGCATTGCAAGCAGATGGGAGACTGAGTTGCTCAGTTTAATCATTGCCTTCTCATGTTACCACTGTTCTCATGGCTGATTGAAATAGTCAGCGTGGAATGGAGAAGGCAGAGGAGAGGACCATGCTGCCTTGAGAGCAGATGAGGATAATCAAATGTTTGGACTATCTGGGTAAAGTGGCCAGTGGCAACTCTGTGACATAACAGCAATAATAAGATGTTCTAGTGAATAAAGGTGCTTGGTGCACTTTATTTACCCTGTCAAAAGGAAGCCATGAAGTAATAATCTATTGAAGACAAAGCTTTTACTTTGAACTCTTACTTTAATATTCAAAAGTGTGGAAATATTCTCTTTGTCTTCCTTCACTCCCTTCTTTGAAACCCTTTTGTATTCAAGGCTTCTAATCATAGCACATAACAGGAAATTTAACAAGTTTGATTCTCTTAAACAAAAAAGCACATATTTCAGTTTACACAATTTGAGAAAAAAATTACTGTAGTTATACTCATTTTTCCCAGTATGAGAAAATTGATCCTTTTACAGAAAATATGACAGCAATTCAGAAAGATGAAATCATTAAGTCTATAGAGGTGAAAGGCAATGTATCTATGATATTTAGCCTGAGCTGGTGAAAATACCAACTTATTTCTATGAATTTACAGAAATATTTGTTTTCAAGTTCTAAAACAAATGAAAAGTACAGTTATTTTATACCCACAATGGCAAAATATTCTCATTATTCCTTTTAAATGGAATTTGCTTTGATAGAGCAAGTTTCCCCGAGGACTTGCTCACGTACATAAAATCTTAAATGGTACAGGAGCCAGATATAAAAAACTCCATTTAAAACTTGTGCTTTTACTCTTTTGACCCATTGGAGTATACTGAAACTCTCTTAATCCTTTTCTGAAAAACAAATATGTAATGAGATTCTACATATGCCTGCCTTTTACTTGGGAAACTTTTTTTTCCCATGGTGTCAACTACAAAGACACTCAATTACCCTTTTCCACTATTTTTCCCCATCCTCAAAATCATAAAGTGAACAGCAAAATATACATTATTTGCAAAACTAAGAATTTATTTTTAATGTAATTTAAATTTAAACAGTCTAACCAATGAATTATTTTTACTGTAAATCTAGTTGTTACAGAGAAAAAAAAAAACACTGGAAAAAATACTTGTAGTAGTTGAAATGGTTATGCACTTTCCAGTATGTACAAGCTGGTGTTATGATCCTTTCCTTATGTCATTATTTCAGTTCATCCTAATTCTGAACCTTCACTTTTCCTGATGAAGATAGAGGGGCAGTTGCAATTCATCAGTGTCCAGAGACTTCACCAGGAGGATATACAATTTTCTAAAATGTAGATATCTAAGTATGACATACTCTTCTTATATTAAATACAGATAAATTGGTACTTTCAAAACATATTTCTTAGGGGAAAAATCCTGCTTCATCATCCTTTCATCAGGTTATCTTTCATCTGATATATTGTGGTCTGAAGTTGAACATTTCTCTCAAATTAATAGTGAACCTCAAGTGGTTGTATCAGACAAGGATGTCTAAGTTTAAAAACACTTGTCCCTCCACCTCTCCTCACAGACCAAGTGTTCTAGCCCTAACCAAACTGTTGGCTCTGCCCTAATCTAGCCAGTGCCATTGCCAGGTCCAGGGAGAAGGTGTGTGTCTTCATTTCTAAAGGGAGAACTCTGAATCTATTATTTCTGCATTTCATGATGTTCCATCTGGTACATTTCTCCTGACAATCAGGATGGTATTACTCTGAGTGGCATTACTGCCTTCTGGTATATCAACTTGATCCCACCAGTTTGGTGTCATCTGAAAACCTGATGACAGCAAACTGTGTCATCTCCAAGTCATTCATAAAGATGTTAAACAGGAGCAGAAAGAAATCCAGTGAGCACATTCATTCTACATATGCATTTTCAGAAAGTATATTTGAAAAGCCATTAGAAGTCCCTTGTGACTGAGAAAAAGGGAAAATTACTCTTATTTTTAAAAAGGGGAGAATGGAAAACCCATGGAACTGGTGAGCCTTACCTATGTGACTGTGAACATCATGGAGCAGATCCTCATGGAGGCAATGTTAAGGTGCCAACAAGTGAGGTTTCTCAACTAATGGTCAGTCACAGGAACTCAAAATTGTCACCAGACATTTCCTCAAAATATAAAGATTTGATGCTCAAAATATAATGACAACGTATCTACACAACTGTGAGATTGAGATATTCATTATTTCTCGTGAAGCATTTGTCATCAGTTCTCACTAAAACAATAGGGCCTAGGATATAATGTGACTACTAGTGCTCAGCTCAGAAACCTGAAATTGTAACTTCATAAGTGCATTACTGAAAAAAATCCAAATGCTTCAAATAACCATGGATTCTCTTGACTTCTCTGTGTTTTCATCCATATGTATAAAATGTTAAAATTAACAGTCCCCACACTCAAGTAATTTCAGATTGTTAATGCCAATAAATCTTCTTAGAACAAGTGTAATGTTAATTTCAGAAATATGCTCCCATGAGCCAAATTTTAATTGATATGAGATGCCAGGGAAACCTAGGAGAAAGCATTTCCTTTAAAAGAAGTTTTGAAAAAAAGGAAAATATATCGAACTACAAAATTTGAGATTTGAAGGGACCTGTTGAGATCATATAGGAATGGACCAATTGAGATCATCCAGACTTGTTAAAGCAGTTAGCCAGAAAAGTGTCCAGTCTGGTTTTTGACTGTCTTCCCACATGGAGAATCCACAACCCCTGGGCAGCCTCTTCCCATGTATGAGAACACTAATTCAAAAAAGTTCTCTTTAAATTAGATTAATTATTACATTATTTAACTTCTACCATTTTCTCTTATCCTATGGGTGGGCAGCGGTGGGAAAAATCTGGTTCCCTCATCTTCATTATCTCCCATTTTGTCATATATATTGACAAAATCTGCTCTGTCCCATCCTCCCTCCCCCCTCCCCCCACAAATCCTTCTCTGCTCCAAGCTGAACAGAACCAGATCCCTGTCACCCCTCAAATGAAAGACATTGCAGTCCCTTCATCACCTTTGCTGCAGTCACCCTATTCAGTTATGTGTTGTACTAGGGAGCCCAGAACCCAACACATCGTTCCAGATGTAGTCAAGTAAATTACCGCCTCCTTCAGTCTGCTGGAAACAGCTTCTTCCTAATAGAGCCCAGATGGAAGATAAGCAGAGAGTAACATTCAAGAGCAAAGAATAAGCCTTAATAAACTTCTCATAATGTTCCAAATGGAGACACTGTCATGCAGTAGAGCTCTCTAAGGTCAACAGATGGGGGCCATCATTTTTCACAGCAGGGTCTCCTACCGTTGTAACTATAACCTGTAAAGGTTTTGGCTCTTGAAGCCTCAGAGACAATCTGCACAGTCTCCGATCTCTCTGATGCTGCAGTCTACTGACTTCCTTCAGGAGTTCTTTTGCTTGCCAGCACAGCTCCTAAAGAATCACACACCTTTTGCAGGCTAGAATAGGATCTGCCCCAGCTCAGCAAAAGGCCTGCAGTTTGAGCCTTGCAGAGATGCATCCTCCTTCTGAAGATCCATAAAGGTCAAAGAATCTAACTGCCTTGGGACAGTTGCTCCATCAGTACCTGTAGACTATGCCTTTTAGCAGACTCTGCCTGAAAGAGAAAATGTATCAATCCTTCCTTCACATCCTGCTGCCCAAACCACCAGCTTCAGGGGTGGTGAAATCGAGAGGAGACTATCCTTATCCTTACCTTCCAACAGCAGGAATATTTAATAGCTAAGTTTAAATACTTTAATAATTAATGTATAAATTTAGAAAATAAGATCTAGAGACAGCAGGTAATTTGACAATGAATTAGTTAGTATTTTTGCTGAGCAAGATGTATCTTCAGTTTTGGATAAGAAATTAGAAATAAATAAATTATTTCCCTTTCTTAGGGATTTTTGTTGTACAGTATTCTAATTCTGGCATTGAATAAATAAAAAAAATCCAAAGCAAACAGCCACTGTGCTTAGTAAAGAAACACTGTACTCAGCTACATTTATTTTGTCACTTCTTTGACTTTTAAAATACACAAATTGCACTATATCTAGTGCAATTGATGAGCTTTAGCAATATTTCAACCATAAAAATGGGATATGGAACCTATTTAATGTTGATTTTCATTTATTTATCCATTATCTAACTCCACTTCTCCATTCACATGATTCTGATGAAGGAATCACTAACCTCATGAAGAATTTTTTGCATTGACTTCAATTGGCTAAACTCTAAACCAAGCTTAAATGTAAGAATTATTTTCGTGATGGATCATTATTGGTAAGATTAATATTTGATCATCATAAACTTTATTTCATCCTACTTATTTTTTCTTTTTTTTTTTTTTTACATAGATTTCATACTTTCTTGTTTGCATAGATACTTTTAGGTCATGTTTCTTTTAATCTGGATACATGTGAAATCAATCACTGAAGGGAACCTGGGCCATTAGAAATTTACTCATTTCCACGTGAACAGCTATATTTGCTTATATAAATCTCATCCATATGGCATGCCTAGTTTTATTTTATTTTCCATTGGGATAATTTTGGATTACAGTAGCTGTTTAAACAGTTGAAATATATTGGTTTAATGGGCACTTCGGGAAAAATACTGGAAGTAGATTAATGTGTTAGACAGCAGGAATTTAAGCTTAGATAAGGAAAGGCCTAAACTAGAGAGCAGAGAGTGCTAGAAAATGGAGAGAGAGATGGGAATAAGAAATGTAAAACACTGTCATATTGAAGAGCATGCTGTGTTTTCAGATTACTTTGACTGAATAATAAAGCCAGGTCTGCAAAATGATACCTTGTATTTTAAAGTAGAAGACCTCTTCTGGGATAGGAAACCCCTGGAATATGAATGTTATAGATGCCATCATATATAGTCATTCAGTTATGAAGTCAATCTATGTCTAGGCTACTGTCTTCCTTCAAAATCACAGTCAGACACTTAAATTCTATTAATGTAATTGATAGAGTTCTGGATTAAAACAGATTTACAGAGGCAAGGTGATGACAAACTAGTAGATTCACCGTTAATATAAAAATGTAAGACTGAATTATGTCAGTATTCTGCATGTCTCCATTCTTATGGTGCTGAGACTACTTTAGGGGAATAGCAAACTTTAAGCAATCCTCAATAATATCAAATAAGTGAATGACATAAAATTACTTCACTCCTTTGTCACAATTTGCTGTTTGCTTCCAGTTTCATCTTGTCAGTACTGAACATGCCTACTTTATGAAGAAGTTTGTCTAATCCATCTTGCTGTTTTTATAAATGGTCTTTGCCACAGGACCTCCGGGAAAAAATAAAGAAAAAAGGTTTTATATCTGTAGCCATAACCAAATAAAATCTTAATAGGTGTCAGCATCTTTACCTATGCACATGAGAGAGTGTTTACATACACTAGAGGTAAATTAAAGAAAATGCAGTTTGAATTGTATATTGAGGATAACTCCACTTTCAATGTGTTTCTACTTTACCTTATTCTTGCTACACATCTCCTGCCTGTCACACAGGCAGCCACAGGCTAGGGGTCGCTTTTAACAGCACCACATTTTCATGACTCACACCAGGCATAAGCCCAGATAGACGTGTCCTTTCCTCTTGGGCTGACAGAGGCAAGAGGTTACCAGTGCAGTGCATTTGTGAACTCTACAGGTTCAGAAGAACATGCACATTCATGGATGCCCTGAGCACTGTGATGGCCATTCTTCCTGTCTGGCCCCTACCTGGATCCCATTTCCTCTTACCTGCCCCACACATTCCAGACTCACAAGCAGGTCCAGCTGGCTGCTCACAGCAAACACAGCACTAACATACTCCACTAAATAGCAGTACAGCACTAACCTGGGCACCCTATTTGCTGGCTGGTCCAGCTTGGAGTTTGCCAGTGAATTCCCTAGCACATCCCACATGCATCTGGCTTGAGGAAGGCACAAACACTCCCAACATCCAAAACAAGGCACATGGGCTATGACCTGTAGTCCCGTTATAGTCACAGTTACTGAGGCCATCACTTGCCTCACTCTCCCAGGTTTCTCCAGTGACTTTTCCTGGCTGTGGCTGGGATAAAGTTAATTTTCTCTATTACAGCAGTGTACCAGATGCTAAGAAGTAAATTAACTCTATCCCAGCCAAAACCAGGACAATGATTTTGGGAACAGATGCTATTCTTCTCACCCCAGTGAACTGCAAGAACCCGAATGCTGATTCCACAGGAAAGGAGTCCAGTCTGACTCCAGGAGCTGGTACTCTGTCCACCCATTCCAGTCCCCTCAGTAGCTGGCATGAAATCCCTGCAACATTCATACACATATGGTGTGGATAGTGATAGTATGCAGGCACAGGGTTAAGATTTAACAAGAAAATATGAGAAGACAAGACAAACTCACTATCAAGTGCAGAGCATAGTTGGATAAGTGCACTAGCCAGCTCTGATTAATGTGCCATTAGCCCTACATATTTTTCTGTCTAGTCTTCCTTTGTTTTTCCCTTCTCCCCGCTCCTGTGCACATTGCATGTTCATACCAACCTCTTCCAACATCCTCAACCCTCAGATTTGCATCCTTCTGAGTTGCGAAGTGCCAGTTTGCCACAGTTTCTTGGTACTTCATCAACGAGTGTCACTGTTTCTGCTTACTGTCTGCATAAATGTTAACTGGGCAGGTTTTAAGACCATCTGGTTACTCTCTCCCTTTTTTAACCACTCAACTGAAAACAAAAATAAACATTTTTACACCCCTCATACTCTTCAGGTCAGTGCCAAGGTTTGTTCTTTTTACATCCTTTCTTTTAATTTCTTGGTCAGGTCTGTCTTCATATGTTCTGATTTATGACTTCTTTGACCAGGTGTCCTTAGAGGAGTAGATACTCCTTCAACACATCCTTACAGATTTATTTGATATTTTACACAGCCAATGAAAAATTGCTCTTCATTCACATCTATTTTTTGAGAGGGCTGTATGAAGTAATAGTTGAGTGCTCTGAAGACAGTAATGGATATGGAGGGTGCTGCAGATCTTCCTCAGATCAGTAGGAGCAATGATATAAGGAGTACCTGTGTCCTGTTACAGAGCAGTACATCAATAAAAGAGAATGAAGAACCAGTTCAAATAGTGGAGCCCCATGCTGTTAGCTCACATGCTCCTTCTGTTCTACACTGCTCCAAATCTCTCTCTTGAACAAATTTATTACAGAAGGTGGTAGCTGTAAATAGTGTGATTATGAGACAGTCTGTTCTACTTCATCTTGGAGACAGACATCAGTTTTTGTCTCTCTTCCATTTAGTGCAAGAGCTGTAATTACTATGTCCAGGTAAATAATGCTTTTTGCTGGACTAAAACTGATTGTGGGAGGCAAAATGTTGAGTGTACAGAAGGTTAATGCAGCTGCTTACTGAAAGATATTCTAAAGAAGGCAGTGGAGAGCTAAAAGGAGAGGCTTTGCCTTCCAATATGGCAAGGGCAGGATGACAGGAATTCTCAGATTCAGGAGTATCCCAAGATGTCAAAATAGCTCTTGAAATAGTTCTGTTAACACTCAGAGATCTGCACCTGAAGCATTTTGTAAAGGAAACAATAAGCCATAACACTGTAAGTTGTGCACTTTTCAAGAAAATCTGAGCATGATCTTACTGACAGGTGTCAGATTCCTTCCTCCAATTTCTATGTCTCACTCTTACAGTGACAATAATTACTTCGTATTTAATTAATTTAATCCAAAAGCATTCCCAGTATCTGGTGCTAGTGATGGGAAATATTGATGCTTGGAGTAGTGATCCTTGAAAAAATTATTATAGGATTTTAATTGAAATACAGGTCTTCTACTAAGCAGCATAATCTTTCCTAGAATTAATAAACTTTTCCAGGTTTTT
Source organism: Anomalospiza imberbis (assembly GCF_031753505.1). Classification (NCBI taxonomy): domain Eukaryota; kingdom Metazoa; phylum Chordata; class Aves; order Passeriformes; family Viduidae; genus Anomalospiza; species Anomalospiza imberbis. Next base: position 100,410,161 of record NC_089682.1, on the reverse strand, counting down.
AGTTCTTCATTGTAGAGAGCACTCCTTTTTATCCATACTGTGATCCATTACTTCATAGGTTTTGTATTATGTCTGAGCAACGGGATGCAGGGAACAAATAAATGTCTTCGGACTTGAAGTCAAATAATGGTGCAACAGGTATGATCATTGAGTTATTCATAGATTATTGGGTGTAAATTGTTAAACATTATAGAAATTCTACAGTTTAAAAATGTATTATCTGCTAAGAAAGTACAGCAATCTTTGATGTACATTAGCTTTTCAGAAAATTTTTGCAATTATAATGATCCTGATTAATAGGGAAAAAAGAAATCAAGAAAATATCTACTCTATTGGGCTGTTCTGACACTGAAAATCAGTATAATTAAAATTTCCCAACCTGTATGATTTTAAATCAGCAATATATTCATCCTGGTTAAAGGAAAAAACAGTCTTGACAGTGGATATTCAGTTCCACTGCTCATTAAAAGCAACCAAAACCCTGTAAAATATGAATAGAAGGAAAACATAGAAGAAAACCAGAACCTTTTCACTGCAAACAATAAATTTCTAAAAAGTTGAGTTTGTAAGTTGTAAAAATATTCTTTTTGTTAACATGACAAAAAAACAGTGAACAATTCTTCACCAGTAAGTCCACTGAAAAAGCAGTTCGTACACAAAAAGTACAATATGTAATCAATTTTAAGAACTATCTAAGGAAAAGTGATTTTGTTTTATGAATAATGGTGTTGTGCAGTAAACTATTCTGTCATTTCTTTGTGTAGTAGTCTAGAGGTGTGAAAAAGCTTAGCAAGGAGTTCAGACAGGCTGAAAATTAAAGCTCGGCCTTGAAATTCATTGCAAGCATTTCAAATCTGTAAAACATGCACCTGAGAAGTTTCTAACCTTGAGTACATTAATTCTATTTCTTTTGCTTTTTTTTTTTAACTGGAATTCACTGTTTCTAAAAAGAGATGGACTGATTTCCCCAGAAAGAGAATACTTAAACCTAGTGCAGGCAACAAACAAATTGGTTTTCTGTTTCCTGCAAGATGTAATATATTCTTCTATTTAATATTTCTTAAAAATATGTTTCCAAAATTTGATTCAATTCTACAACACCAAATACTATTAACTTACCATATTTCTTACAAAATGCTAAGCAAATAAGTGAAATTTTGCTTTATCTAAGAATTAAACCACCACTTTCTTTACAACAAAGAGCTGAAAAAATGTGTTTCTTTACTTGTGGTAATCTTCAAGAGTGTGCATGAATTTGCACAATCTGTGCATGAAATTGCTTCATAAAATGTAAGTATCTGTCAAGATAAGTGTATATTGAAATTTGGATGATTGAACAGTGTTTATTCTATAAGAATTCACAAGAATTATAAACCAATGGGAACTTTTTCCCCAGAAGGTGATTGTTAGTAACATAGTTACAAATAAAATAATGACAAATTACATTGTTAATCTCTAAGTTCATACACCCATGATTAAATATACCTATTATATAGGCTATAGGCAGATAAAAGGATTTGGTCCCTAAAATACTTAATTATTATTCATATACATTTGCATATAGACTGTGTCTAGCTTGCATGAAAAAACAACAATCTCCCATACAGTTAGAGGTCAAATAATACAGACATAGATTAAAATGTTATCTAAATTAAAATGTTATCTAATTGTTCTGATAGAAGATACTAAAATAATTACAAAACCATTATGTAATTATAATGACAACAACACCTTTTTTTTTCTTTTCTTTGTATGTTATGCCAGACAAAGTCAGTAAAGGTTATGGATAGAAAACAAATTTTATGCCTCACCTGAGGAAAGCAATCAGGTATACTGAAGATCCAGTAGTCCGTGGAATACTTTGTAGAAATGTATTAGGCCATGAATATGTGAAGAAGGGAAATGCATAAGAGGGAAAAATAATTCTCTGTGACCTTTCTCTTTTCCTCCCTTTATTAGAACGACCTCAACTCTGTAAAGAAGCATATGTAATTTGCTCATATTTTAGAAGTACATATTTTTCTTACCTCTGCAGAATTTTTATTACCCTCAACAGAATCTAAACTAGAAATTCTTGCCTATATGGTGTACAAGATATGGGTTTAAAAAGTAACATCATTCTATATTTGGTTGAAAACCTGAAGTAATGCCTTTAGCTATGAAATGCAAGTATTAATTTTTAGAATATATTTTGAAAATAGGTATGTTTAGGAGGCTTTCAGGTTTTTGGGTGGTTTTTTTTTTTTTTTGTTTGTTTTTTTTTTTTTTTTTTTTTAAGACATGAATTTAAGATATTTTTTTGACCCCTGACCCACTCATACATCTTTCTTTTAAAACAGCTTAGAATATCCACAGTGCTAGTACTAAAATATGCCATCTTTTGCAGATTCTTGCTGTTCCTCTTTTTACTTCCACAAAAGGAACAGTAAAAAAAGTAAAACTGTTTACTGTTTCTGTCTCGCACAAAGTATCATTTTCTAAGTGGATCATTTTGTTGTATATTTTTGTTGAGAATGGAATTTAAATTGAATAGAACTGGTCTATCAAATAGCTGGAAATAATTGGCAGGCATGGTTAAACTCAGAATTGAATTCAGTCTTGGATAGCAATGCAAATGTATTTATCTGAAGAGTTACTTGTGCAGTATATTGCCTTTTTTATGGAAACTGCATGAAGCAAGAAGAAAGAAAATGAAACAACAAAAATCCTGGTAATAGCTTTCAACTTCTAAAAGTTCTAAAAATATTTGCCTTTGGAATTCTGTTTGATAGTAAACATTAAAAAAAAAAGATTCAAAATGAGCTTTCTTTTCTGAAACAAGGCTGAAAGCAAAATGAAATAATTTAACAAGAATTTACATTAAACATTTTTCCCTGTATCTCCCAATTATTACATTTTTGCTCTCTATAATAAACGTAGAAAATAATTTGTGTGTGTGTTTAATTAAATTTGTATTAAAAAAATACATTTTTCTGGCTTGCATGCTCACTGTTCTGACCAAAACCCAACCAACCAACCAAAAAAACACAAACCAAATACCCTCCAAAATATGACTAAAAATGGAAAATTACAGTACAATATGTTATTAAATTTGATATATGTTGCCATAGAAATAAACCCACAAAAATTTTAGAATATGACTTCATATATAGCATACAAAAGTGCTTTTCATATTTTAGATGTATATGCAATACACATGTATAAATTATATTACCAAAAATTAATACTGTAAGTGAAAAAATTCAAATTTTCTTAGCCATATCCTCTCTAGAAATAGAATAGCAAAAATCTTCTAGTTAATTCCTGAGTTGCTTTACTTCTCTTGCCTGCCATCTCTTTGTCTACATATTCTTCATTTGATACAATTAGTTTGTGTAATTGTAATATAATTAATAATTTTCTTAGGATTTTAGTAATGCCTGTAAGTATGTTTCCACTGGATTTAATTCTTTTGGCAAAAGCTCCAAATGTTTAAGAACAATGTGCTACAATGTAAGTGGAATATCAGGACTAAAACCTCCTCAGTTTTTGAAATTTTTTTCTGCATTCCCTAGGGACAAACTGCAACTGATGCAAATGCACAGGGACCTAGAAGAGAAGAGTTGATAATTTCTGGTTTGTGAGTCTGAAAACTATTGGTATAGCACATATGTATTACAAAGTATTATTTCTTAGACCACATAAGAGTATGTGAAACTTAATTACAAAACTTTATCTAAATATTTCTCTTCAAGTCAATATTTTTGCAAAAAAATACACATCAGAAATTTAAAATGCTGCAGTTGCTTTAAAAAAATCATCACACATATTTCTCCAAAGTCTATCCCTCCAGCTCTAACACTGTTGTGACCACTGAGAGGCAAAACTGAAGGGATGCTCCTGGCAGCCTGCCTCAGACATATTTAAGGGAAAATGGTAGTCATGAGGACATATGGAAGGAGAAAAGGAAGTAGCAGAGGAAAACAAGGAAAAAGTCGTTTTTGTGGACACAGCTAGAGAGACAGTCTTTGAAGAAGGCCCAATATTCAAGAGGATGTGCTTCTGCAGGACTGCAGGAAGCCCATGGTGGGGCAGGGCAGCCTAAGGGAATACTATCAGTGGGCAACTCATGGCAGGACAGGGACATTCCCGAGGGACTACGGGTCACAGGTGACCCATGCTGTAACAGAAGATGAGTAAATAACATGGTGTGGTGGAGGAAAACAAAAGAAGGAACAGGAGAAAGAAAAGGTTTTGCATTGACCTCACAGTTCTGCACTGTCTGTCACCTAGCTGAGACAACTGGGAGAGACTACATGTATCACACAGCAAAAAACAATAGTACAGTCAACTAGGAGTGTTTGCATTAACTGTCAATAAATTGAATTAAAATTCTTCAAGTTAAGACTTTTACCAGACAGATAAAAGAACTAAATGAAGAACAGGTCAAGCAATAGTCACTTGACCACCAGAAACATTACCACATTTAAAATATGCTTAGAACCCGCTCAGGACAAATTAGATATTTGAGGGGTAAAATAAGGATAGATAAAAAGTATGGATTAAGCACTCTCTGAGCTGACCCAACCTAGACCACAGGCCTGTGTTAAAAATTAGTGCAACACTGTGAATATCTGACAGTCCAGAGGGCAACATGTCATCTGTTTTGGCTTGGTGAAGGAGAATGATACCTCTGGCCTAAGTCTAACTTCGTACTGTGGATTGAATAAATATTAACCCTTACACCACATTAGATGTGCTCTCAGTCTTCATTCTTCAATGTAGTTTCATAAAAAATGAATCCAGATTACAAACTTCAATGCAGCTTTAATAAAGAAAAATGAATTAACTGTAGAAAACTGTGACTTTTCCTCCTTTCTAAAGGGAACTTCTGATTGAAATAAAACTTGCATGTAGATAACGTCTGTGTAATAGCCACTGATGAAACTACTGTGCTACAATATGTCTTTGAATCCTTGCATTATCTCGTACAGCTGAAAGTATTTGTTTACTACTGTGTCAAGAGATTTCATGGTTTAATTATTGCATGAAAAAGCATTTTCATTCTATTCATTTTATAAGCCTGATTTGTCTGAAAACTTCATGTTCTGTTGTTAGAAATGATGAATAATTTTTCTTATTTCCTTGTTTTGGCCTCATGTGATAACACAGATCATTGGTGCTCTCTCTGTATCCAATAATTTTTGTTCCAATGTACATTTTACAACTGCAAGGTTTATAATCTATTTCCATTCTATCGTTTTAAGCTGTTATATATTTAGCTCATCACAACCTGATCTAATTACAATGTGCATTTGTAGATTGTCCAAATAGGATCCTGGAAGGCTTGGGTCTGTGGATTTCTCCACTACAACTAGTAGTAAATAAGTGCTGTTTTTCAAAGGTTTTTAAACTTGTTTCAAACTCCCCTTCAATATCCAGCTTACACTAGTTACATGCTTTTTACATTTTTAAGTATAAAATCATCCTTCAATTTTGATTTCTCTGTATGTATTAGTTAAGTATATTTTGTGTCTTTGCTTATATTTTGCTGAGTACTTTATTCTCTTACTCAGATTCACAGACTAGTTGAGGTTAGGAGGAACCTCTGGAGGATATCTAGTCCAACTACCGCTGCTCAAGAAGGAGCACCTACAGCAAATTGATCAGGAACATGTCCGGAATAATTTTTACCATCTCTGAGGAGGAAGACTACACAGCCTGCCTGGACAACCTGTATCACTGCTCAGTCAATCTCACAGTGAACAAAAAAAAAAAAATTTCTGATATTAAGAGGGAATCTCCTGTGTTTCAGATTGGGCCCATTGCTTTTGGTCCTCTTACTGGGCTTTCTCTTATTTGCATTTCCTTCCCAAGTTGGGGAAAAGTATTTGTTACCAATTAATAAAAGAGTGGGACAACAACAAATAAAAGCAAGACAAAAACCTGGAACTCCCTCTGTCTCTTCTTCTAGAAAGGAACCCTCCTCTAATAAAATCTTGACACGAAAAACGAACACATGTATATGTGAATTCACGATGGCCCAGTGGGAGTGCAAGGGTCTGTGTGCCTGACACTGTTTTCCTTAGTCTTATGCTAATATTGATAGGAAACCAGAGTTTCTTTTCTCCAACTGCTCAATACACAAATTTACATAAGAATAATGCTGCAATTATAAAGACAAGCAGCGCAATTAAAAATCATCATCAAATCTACTTCACAATACTTAATAAATATTCATTTTGAAAATTCTATTTAACATTTTTAGAATGAAACAACATTAGTTTTTTCTTTGCAGTATGCCAATTTGACTACTAATACTAATGTAGTAATTTAATTATACAGTGAGTATAATGAAACCACTTGGGTTAAAGGAACATAATTTATGGAAAACACTGTAAAGAACTAGTGTTATCTGTGTGAACCACACAGCTCAGATATTTCTGTTCAACAATTTAAATTCCCAGTATTATCCTCCAACACTATTCTTCCACAATTAAAACCTTCCTGGCTTATTAGATGGTTCCTAGCCAATATAGTTAGTTCATTATTCTTATGCTGCTCATACAACAAAGATACTTTTGGGGTTTTGTCTATGCTGTTATTTCCTTTCTTCATGCCTGTGATGGACCTATAGTTTAAGAGCAACATTCAGATGAAAAACTGAATGTTAATTAGGAATTTTTCATTTTACTCCATGACAATCTCTCCATATATACATATATCTATATCATCTGCAGATATATGTCTGCATATATGTATATGAGAGAATTCAGGTCCACTTGCACAAAGCAATTTAATGGAACAGACAGTTTACTATTTACCGTTGTTTAATAGTTGAAGAAAAGTAAACAGTAAACTACGGAAGTTGTAAATCAAAGATATCAAAAATTTAGCAACTAAACTACTATCCTGAAGACTTGGAGTCTTTTAACTCTGTTTTCATGGGACATATCATTGTGCATTTGAACCATACTATATTATTATATAAAAAAATAGATTTTAAATTACAAAGTTTGATAAAATCTCATGACTTTTGAAACTGAGGCATAACTAAAACACTTTTTATGGTAGGAGACATAATAGATTCTGTAATCTAGTGGCAATTTATGTAATAGAAATATTTTTGTGGATATGGTTTAGGGGGGATTATGGTGGTGCTAAATTGATGCTTGCACTAGATGATCTTCAGGATCTCTTCCAGCCTTGATTATTCAGTGATTCAGTGACAAGTAAACTTTTTATTTTTTTAAACAAAGTTCATCTTGCATATTACAAATTATATTTTGTAAGATAATGAATGTCTCAAAGATTCCAAGAGTAATTTGAATTATTGTATGTTATGCTAAGTGACCAACAATTCCTTAAAAATTTGGGTTCATTTAGATTTTGCTTTGTAGTAATTTCTGTTCAGAGGAACAGAACCTGAACCTATGGAGTATAGCTCCATGCTTAATACTGAAAAAAGTCTGCTTTATAGATGTCTGATGGTGAACTCTGACTTTTAAAAATAAATGCCTTTTCATCAGATGGAGAGCACAGATTCTGCTCTGAAAATTGGAAAAAGGCTTTGGAAACATGAGGAAAAACAGCAGGAAGCAATCTAGAATCTGTCTTGCTGGCAAATGGAAGTCAGACGAGAATGCCAGAGACAGCTGTAGGTGTGATGACATTCATCAGTAGGCTTGCTAACAAAACAAAAGTTTTCAGTGTGCTCAAAGAATTAGAAGATACTACTCAGATACTTTAGTAACTTAAGTACATAAAGGTAATCCCCAGTATCAGTATAGACTGGATGGTAAATTGATAGAGACAAGATTTGCAAAAAAAGACTTGGAGATACAGATGGACAAAAAAATTAATACGGGTCAGCCATGAATGGCCCAGAAAACTAATCTGGGCCTAAATTTACAGCTCATGTAAGAAAGACATGGAACTGTTAGAATTGGATTCAAAGGAGAGACACTGAAGTGGTCAGAGGACTGGACACCCTTTCTCTGAAAAAGGCTGAGACACTTGAGGTATTCTAGACTAGAGAAGAAAAATCTCTTGAGGAAATTTATAGTAGCCTTCCATCACTAGAGGGGGCCTACAAGAAAGCTGGAGAGGGGCTTTTCTCATAAGAGCAGGAAGTGGTAGGACATGGGATAACGGCTTTAAACTGAAAGAGTATAGGTTCAGACTGGACATAAGGAAGATTCATTTATGTATTGTTTTACTTTGAAGGTAGTGAGAATATTTTGCTCAGAGGGTTCGTAGATGCCCCATCATTGGAAGTGCTCAAGGCCAGCTTGGACAGGGCATTCAAAAACTTGATCTAGTGGAAAGTGTCCCTGCACATGTCAGGGAGGTTGGACTGAGATGTACTTTAAAGATTCCCTCCAATGCAAACCATTCTGAAATTCTATGAAGTCAATATTTTTCTTCCGTATTTAGGGTCTTTTTGCCTCAAAGTTTGCCCTAAGTTAGGATATTTGGGAAACATCAATTTCAATGAAGAGTGAGGCAAAAAACACCTTTAGTGCCCCATGTTTTCTGTTGCTTTTATACCATAAAAAAAAGGGCAGCAAGTTTTCATAGAACAGAATTCTATGAAGACATTGTGTGATTGTTTGGCTAGTTTTTCCTTTTGCTGGTAATAATCCTGTGAAATTCTCTCGTTTCCCTTCTCATTCTCAGCCGATATGAACTCTGGACGTACTCTGCTCTTCACAGTTATTTTTCTGCAGACACAGGTCATGTGCTTATAGCGCTCCTTTGTAGTTTGTCCTTGTTTTCACCTGCTATATACCTACTTCTGGTGTTCAAGTTCAATCAAACATATTCAGCAAAGTTGGAATTTTCTTGGAGATCATGTAGTTCTGGTGCTTTGAGAACTCTGTCTTTAAAAACTGACCATGTATCCTGGAACCCCTCACACTTTAAAGTAGAGATTTTCCCAAGAAATCTTGCTTACCACATCCCAGAAATAGCAACAATCTGTTATTCTGAAATGTTTAGTTTATCACTATTTATTCCCACTGCCCTGAGCCAATATGTGAGTGAATTTTCTTGTAAGTTTTTAGGAAAGTATTAGCAATTAATTTTTTCCATATTAGTTTGAATGTGAGTATTAATATTATCATAACTGGATCCAAAATAACTGTCTGATGTATTTTAGATAGCTTCTTCAGATTTTAATTAAGATAAAACTGAGTTTTGGGGGCTCCCCATACTAAGTATTCCCTTTTTAAAGAGAATAAAAATTTGAATGAAGTAAATGTTTTGGAAAGTGATTGTTTCTAAAGGATTGTTTACTGAGCTGGTAATAATTTGTAGAAAAAGCTGCATTCTGTCCTTCATAATTATGTTGTGAACTCTGTTATTTTATATTTATTGTGTTAGTAATTTCTTCATTCTTGTGGCTGTGCAATCATTGTCTCAATCAATGAAGTGTAAATGATATGACAAAATCTTATGAATTTTAGACATAGCTTTAAATAGTTCTGCTGAGATTCAAAATCTGGTAAACTCTTCTCTACCTAGTAAACACCAGCCATTGCATGTCAACATACATATATTTCATATATATCTGTATGTGTGTGTGTGTGTGTATATATATATACTTATAGACATTGCAGAGATGTGAGATGGATTTTTTTTACTGACTTGAAAAAATGTGTCACTTCATCTGAGTATCTTTCTTCTCAGAGAATAATGCACATTATAGTATCCAGAGAATTTTTGGCAGCAGAATTTTTCCATATATTGGAAAACAATATATAATGTCAGCAGAGAAATCTTAATAGAAGTGTAGCTATTAAAAAAAATCTGAAGAAAATTTCCAAATTCTGTTGAAAAAAAAGTATTTAAATACTGCTTACAATGCTGACAACTTGCTAATCAGATGTTCACCTATTAACCTTTCCCACTTAATCTGATGATGACTAGATTCAGAAGAAGAGGTGTTTCAAATAATTACTGATGGAGAAAACAAGCTAAAAGAATAGATGTACTCAGTCCTGAATTTTATAAGGCCACAGCTTAAAGCCATGATGTTACTTGCCCTAGAAACTGAAAAAACAAATGGAATGTTTAATTTTCAGTGGTTTGGTGAATGTTTTGTCCACCTCAAAAGAGTATTTGAACTTTTTTCATCTTATTTGAGGCTCCAGAATGAAGATTAATCTTTTCTCTCCCATTCCTATTCTGTAAAACAGGTAAAAGGATATATGGTGGTCTTCTGACACAAAATTATTCTCAAGTGTACTATCCTAACCTGCATGAAAAAATCAAACCAAATGTCTACACAGTACACCAGCATCATATAAAACTATTTGGAAAAATGTTAATACAAAGTTTATGGCAACTTTTGTTACTTGAATCAAAGAAAAAATATTTTAAGGGTTTTGTGACTATTCATTTAAAGAAAAAAAAACACAATTCGAACTGATATTTCAGGAAGAACATGTGATTTAAAATATTAAAATATTAGAGGGTCAAAATTGATGAGTTGTCTTACACACCTTTCCTCACATACCAATACTAGAATTCAAGTATCCCTATAAGAAAACTACAAAATATTTTATAAAGGTAATTTCTATTCTTGCAATATTGATAGTTCCACAGCTGCTTTAATAATCTAGAAATGGATGTTGAAACTTTAATTAATTCATTTAAATTTTACTACTCCACACGCTCTTTGGGTCAGTGTATTTACAAATAAGAAAAATTTTCTTTTAATAAGAATGAATATTCCGATATCCCTTGACACTTATTTTCTGACCATTCAAAATAATTGGAGGTAGTCAGGTGCAGATTATTCAACAAGTAAGGAATTTTTATTTATTCTCTGTGTGCTTAACTGTGAAATAAATTATTTTTTCTTTTTCATGGCAGTAAATGTGCACAGGAGAGGTTATCTGTAAGAGGTAAGTCTTTTTTACAAATAATACTTTATGAAATGCTGCCATTTATGAGTTTCAATATCTTTTCAGACAGGATTTCTGAATTATGGGGTATTTTCTGAGAGCTACTGCAAATAATTTTCAGTCTAAGTGTTCACGAACTGTACTCTTGAGCCTTTCCACTATTATTTTCTCTCTTTTGAGGGGTATAAATCACAACTATCATTAGAACATAGGAATCACAAAAAATGCTATGAATAACCTACATTTAGTTTCATGGTGCATTTTTATTAGTTTTTGAGGCTTTTTGTTGTGTTTTGTTTGCGTTAATTTTATTGGTGGCATTTTTCATAATCATAGAATCATATAGTACTTTGTTTTGGAAGGGTCTTAAAGACAATACTCATAGTCAGAATTTCATCTGCTATTAAATTCTGTTTCAGGAGCTCTTCCCTATCAACGCGAGCTTTGAAGTTAAAGCAACAGTAGATATACATTAAGTTCTTAAGCTTCATGGGTGAAGAAGATGTTCATGGTAACTACAAATCATTTCAGCTTTTATTCAAAAAATTTAACATACCTCCTCTAACATATGATTAGGATAAAGCTAAAGACATATTTTGTTAGGAATAGAAAACAAAATGAAAAGTAAGAAAGGAAGCAGTTTTGAGTGTGGCATAGAGGCATTCTCCTAGGATAGGTACAGGTGACAGGAAAAGCAGTTGGAGCAGAAGGAAAATAAGTGGAGTACTGATAGATATATCTATTTCATGGATATGAAAATGATTAAATGCTCACTAGACTATAACTTGATCTCATTGTTTCAATGGCTTTAAAGCAGTGATTCACAAAGCCTGTTATTTATTTCTTTTATAAGGGTTTTTCATTTTAATCATCAGTCTCTAGTAGCAATGAAACAGATGCTTGAATGCTTTTCTTTCAATAATGAATAAAGCCTGTATGATTCATGCTTATTCTTGTGCATAATGAATTTCTAATGTCCAGGCCTTATGTTGCTGAATCTATCAATTAATTAGTCAAATTGTCATTAAATAGGAAGTTCTGGCTGGAGTTCTTTGTTGTTGCTATGCATAGTAGTGGAACCTCTAAGTATTCTACTGGAGTGCCTGGTACATGGCTCAGCTTGCACCACAACTATCAGAAACAGTAAGCACCTGAATTAGAAAACCTACTTTTGTGACTTCTACTTGTTGAAAAGAGGTAATGCTGATAGCAGAATGCATCTAATTTAACAGCATAGATTGGATTAAACGTCTGATAATCAATTTAACATAATTTAAATTTTTTTCTGATCTTTTAAAATAACAGTCTGTGTGTCTGGGAATTATATCTCTTCTCTTAAGTTCACAGTATTTCAAGACTGTGAAAGAAAAATTCCTCATTAAAGGCATATTTGAAAAAAGTACTAAGCAGGTAATCTGTAATAAAAATATTATTTTAAAATACAATTTATAACATTGGCAATAAATTTACACCTTTATCCTGCACCAGAGTAACATTCCTTTTCCTTTATTGCATTTATTATATCTCGTACTGGGGGACAAGGGAATATTCTTCAGCCTGCATGCATTCACTTAAATACACATTTAATCTTCCCATCACCTTTTGCAGAGAGTATAAATGGTAACTTCTTTTAATCTGTTAATGCACCCATGAAAGCCAAATCAAAGTATCCTGCAGTTATTTTAAAACTATGCTGCCTTAGCAAACCAAATTCAACCTTGGTTTAATTGGTTTTATTAGAAGTACTTCATTAAAAAAAAAAAAAAAAACAACAAACTGAAGATACTTTACACTTTGGACTACTTAAAAGAACAAAGATCAGAAATAAAATCAAAACATGAAAAATATTTAATACTTAATATTTAAATTTAATATTTTAATGTTTAATATTTAATATCTACTAATATTGCATCTATTGGAGATTAAAGGAATAACAAAATGGAATACCCATCATTATGTTTTCTGACACATCTCAGGAGAAACTATTTTTTCAAACTGAATGAAAAAATCTTTTAGTTGCCTTCTTAAACTGTCACTATGTAGGGAAGAATGCAAGTTTTCTCATAAGAGAGCTAAGGAACTATTTCCAAAAAGGGAATATTTATGTTCTTGTCTTTAGTCTGTTGTTAGTTTATGCATTTTATGTCAAACATCTCTACATCTTTTAATGTGGCCCTCTGTCTCTATTATTACAAGTTAATATCTTAACATATTTTTTGGTATATTTTGTCTTTTCCTTAACCCAGTTGGTATTTAATTCTTCATCTAAAGGGGAAAAAATTCAGCAGAGGTAAATAAAGATTTCTATTTTTCTCATACTCATGTCAAAAAACCCCTTGCTAATAGTACTTCCTCAAATCTTTTCTTGAAGATAATTCAGTTTCACAGTCCACTCAGTAAAACATCTCCTAACTCTATCACTGTCATCCTAGAAGCAGGTCTTGGCATGTCTGGTAGCACATATTTAGGTGTTTATAGAGATTGACTCTGGAGTTACACTGTAACCAGATCACCCATGTTTTAAAACTTTTCATATTATCTGCAAAATATGAAGAACGGTTTATAGCTTCAGGACAAAGGGTCAACTGAATCAAGTCTTTTTTCTCTAGAAGTTACTACAACAGGAAGCAAACACATTGCTAATAAGTACTTCTTGGGTGTTTTCATGTCTTTAGCTCTGGGAATTTCTGGTATGCGAGGGCTATTCAATTGCTTTTAGCTGGTCTCTCTTATAAATATTTTCATATTTTCCCCTCTTGAAATTGTGCAAAATTTTGCATCCAGTTTTGAAATATGATGGCAGCCAAGACATTCCTTGAGCTGTTTCTATATAGGTATAACCTGCTTACTCCAAATTTTTCTCCTCCTCTTTAAATTTGAAGTCTTCATTTCTGGTTATGTAACAGTGAAGGCTTGATCACTGTCCATTCTGTTCATCTCACTGTTTATTTGAAAGATGTCTATGATATTCATTTAAAAAAAACCTCTTTTTCAAACTGAAGACCTTCACCCTGCTCCGTTATTCATCATATGGAATGGATTTTATCACTTTGCAACAGGACAACCTCACCAAAAAAAAAAAAAAAAAAAAAAAAACCAAAAACAACCAAAACTAAACTCAAAGCTCAATCAAAAAAAGAAATAGTACACAGTAAGGTGGACAAATAATGGATTTTTCAGGAGCATACAGGTTTTATTTTTTTTTTAATTTGATTTTATTCTTTTGCTTATAATTTTTGATTGTTTATTTTTCAACTTCTTCCAAAAGAAGACACTTTCATGAACCATCTGTAATAATCCCATTTTGCTGGTGCTATGTGGCAGCCACCAGGTCAATGTCCATCATTATTCTATTTGTGAAATTTGTATTGTTTTTTAGCAGGTATATGCTTTTTGTTTGCACTGAATTTCTTTGGCATTTTTTTCTTCCTGGTCACTCCTTATAATGTACTTACACAGTTCTTCCAAAAGCATGTTTTAATTTATTTTTTCAGATCTCTTGTCAATACCTTTAACATCAAAAGTCATTGCATAAAGCACACAGAATTCTGTCAGGTGTAATGCTCCATGGCAAAAGCTAATAATTTACTCCTGTCATGTTACTTGTCTTATAATTATCTATCCATCCGAGTACTTGTCCTTTTATCCCATGCTGTCTTAACTTCCTTAAAAGCTCTATGTGATAAACTTGTTAAGAGCCTTTCTAGACCCACCTATCTCTTGGCCACATATTATCGTTACATATATTTTTTTTCCTTTTCAGAATAATAGCAGTTATGTGTTCAAGTCTTTAATAGGGGAATGCCATTGTTAGTCTGGACCCAAAAACTTCCCCACTGCTTTTAAAGTCACTGGTCTTTTAGAATGCACTCTACTACAGAGAAACTCACTGTGCTGGAGATATGCAAAACTGTCAAAAATTTGCAAATTTTTATTCAAATAACTGAATTAAACAGGATTTTTCTCAACAGAACCTCATCTTCATAATTGACAGGTAATAGAGATAACCTGTTCCTTGTAAATACCTCCCTTAAAAGACCCTATCTACCATCTGACTAGGAATATAAGGAATTCAAGCTGAAGGTTTTTGAGTAGGAGTTAATGAAACATTTTTCCTTTTATGTTAAATTAGATGTCAGTAAAACACCAGTTGTGTAAGGCAGAGAAAAATAGTTTAAACCCATTTGAAAGATGCAGTGCCATTTCTGAAAGGAGTTCAGGCAACACTCAAATCTTTGATTGATGCCAAATAAGAGCACATGCCAATCATAAAACAGCAGGAATACTCATCTGGGCTGTCAGGTTTCCAAGACTAACAGGGCTCCCATGCTGCTTGATGAGACTGAGGAGGTTATGTTAAACAGATTTGTGATCTTCTTCTCTACAAAAGCAACAAAAGTAAATTGCTGCTACCCTGTGAAATGACAATGTAAAAGGTTTTTATATAACTACACAGCAGAGAAATTCATCCTATCAAATGCTGGACCTGTGAGTTACTCAAGTCTAGATAGTGAGTCTTTCTATGTGTCTGTGTGGAGAGATAAATTTCCAAAAGCATATAAAAATTATTGTTAGATATTATCTTTTTTAACTTAAAATTTGTAAGAAAATGTTTTTCACTCCTGCATAAAATCAGATAACTGATCTCAACCATAGGGAAAAGAAAAAAAAAAAGGCATAATAAAAGTTGCAATGCCAAGAACACAGTCAGCAAAGTGACTTACCACACAGATATGATGAAAGGACATTATGACTTCCACTATGAGCAATTCTATGAATCTTTAATTTCCTGTTCTATCTCAGGGCCAGTTCTGCAAATGCTTTATCATGAGAAAAGTCCCTGAGTTCAATGGGATTACTCGCAAGGGTAAGGCACAAGGCAAATCTGGTACAACTTATAAGATCAAACTACAAATGCTGAAAAGATTCAGCTTTCAAGTCCTTTTGATCATGTACATACTTTTTTCCCTTCCTTTTCTTTCTGAAAAAAGTTGCAACTAGAAAAAATGCTCCTTCTTTAGTTAAAATAAAGAAATAAAAAGCTAGTCAACAAGGAATATAGAAAAAAAAAAGAATTTATTTCTCAAGAAGCTGCAGTGATGAATACAAGTTATTTAATTTCAATCAAGAAATGTTAAGAAAGGAAATAAGCCAATTACTATGTGTTTTAGGCATTTAAGAGGTCGCTGAGGAAACAATATTTTTTTTTAATCAATTAGCTAATCAAAGGAACTGCTAAAAAAAGAGAACTCTTAATATGAAATTATTTTCCTATGCAACTCTAAGAAATACTCTACTAGCTCATCAGATATTATTTTTTCAGTAATGGAAGAAACTTAATTCATATTTCTGCCCTTTATGATGCTTCAGCCATGAAAATATAAGTGTCTAAACATCATGTTATAACTTTAAGAACTTAATTTTCTAAATATGACTGAACACTTTTTGCAATTTTGGCTGGATCAGAAAATATTTAATGTGGCATTTCTGAAAACTTTAAACTTAATGAAATTTTTTTTTCTGATATAAGAAAGTAGTAGTGAATGTGCACTATTTTATTAATATAGCTGTATATGTAACAATATGTATAGCTGTATATGTAATATTCTGTAAGTCATGAATGGCACTGTAAAACACAGTTGTTTGAAATGTGATAAAATACAAAATATTGAAATGCTAATCTATATGAAACTATAATGCCTCATAATAGAAACATTTTTTGTTTCTGTTATTAACTAGGTTTATTAGCGCATTATGTAAACAGTCTCATCACTTGCCTAGTCAGTCGCAAAAAACAAATTGTATTTTTATTCTCCCACCAAGTTTTTGCTATCTCATACATCCTCTAATTTATTTAAATTTATAATACATTCATTGTAGAATAGGGAAAAGGAGGATTGATGTACTCTACTGTTGCATCGCGGTTTGGGGTTTAGGTTAGGGGTTCTGATCTGTTAGCTAGCCGTGATCTGTGTACCCCTGCGCACCCCCTGTGTCTATTCCCCTTCCCCCACTCCGCAGCTGTTCACTCCGGGTCCCTGGCTTTTAGAGCTTCCACTGTGACCACTCCCTGTCCTGCCCAGAGGGTTCAGTGCCCCTCACTCCAAATTCCCATCCCCCGTCCGCCCCAGAACCCAGGGTCCGCCCTGGCCGTGTCCCCGTTGGGTGCCATGGTCCACGTCATCTCCACGGCGCCTGCCCTTATTGGGTGGGAGAGCCCCTGCTCTCCTCGCCCCGCCCCCAATATAATCCCATGCCTCGGAGTGCCCGAGGCCGTTTTTCCTCACACATGAGCTGGGAGTGGGTCAGGTGCCTCAGCGCAGCTCCCCGCAACAATAAAGGACTTTCAGCTTTCCACGTGTGGGGAATCCAGACATTCCTTCACTCTTTACTGGTGTCTCTCGCTTGAAGTGGCGAGAATCCGTTGGCACCCCCACCCGGACATCGGCACGGAGCCGAGTCCAGAAACACGTGGCGATCCTGGATCCCGGAGGGAGGTGGTACGACTCTAGGTGCCAGAGCTGCCCGGGGACCGGGAAAACACAGAGAGATATCGCGTTCTACACTGAAGTCAGGAAAAGTCCAGTGGTTCAGAACTGAATAGGTAAACTTGCAAGAATTGCAAATGAATAATGATTATATGTTAATTTGAACATTTCTGACAAGCATGTAAGAAAATTTAATGGAAACATGATAATGTAGCACTGCATTTATTTATTTATTTATTTATTTTAATCTCAGGAAAATAAACTTTTCTTTCATAATTTTACTTGCTGTTATGGACCAAGATATTTTTATTTTTCGCTCTGCCTCAAAACTTGATGTTAGGAGTGCTAATAGATTGACTCTTTTCTGAAAGATATTACTATCCACAATGCACTTTATCCCACTCCTTCATGACAAACAGTGTTTAATACATTGTAACTATTCATTATGTTATACAGTTAAGGAATTTACCTGAGAATAATTAAAGTCTTATGTTGATGAGACATTGTAGGATGTGCAGTTAATATACCTGAATGAATATTTTCACATTCAGCATCAGCCTCTTATCTGAAATTTGCCATCCAGTATGGAAACTGATTTCACATCAAAGCAATTTCAAATGAATTAGGATTATGTCACAGGCAGTCAACTGCTTTTTTCTTCAGGTCCAGACAGTCTATCAACCATTTCTGGTTAGTGCAATTAGAGAGCTGATTGCTGAATACAGACTCATGTGCAGATCTTGTTCTCATAAAGATTTCAAACTTTCTTCTTTCAGCTATTGAAGGTCAAATCTTATTTAAAAATGCAGACTTATAACTAAGCTAGTAGAAACTACGATCCCAATTTTAGCTAAAGTATTGTCTGCCCTGTCATCCATGATAGGGCTATGTCCTTAGGAGGAGGAGTATAAGTCTTTTTTTTTTTTTTGAGGAATCTCATTATCCATCAATACTTCAAGAAATTAATTCATTCTTATTAGAGAAACAAGATATCTGTTTCAGAATATTTTAAGAATTGTGGTGTGGTAATGAAATATCAAATTCCTGTCAACACAGAATTACTGAAAAATAGCCACCATTCCTCTGCACAAAGTGAAAAAGGCAGAAGTGGGTAATTCCTGCTATCTAGGCAAGGTTTTAAAGTAGAGACTTGTCTTTTATAAAGGCAAACTGAATGAAATATTAGTGTAGAAAACATGGATTTTTATTAAATGTATTGCCCGAAGGAAAAGGAGGAGAAGAGCTATTTTAGCTTTAAAATAATATTGCCTTGGAAGGAAGTGAGCATGAATAGACCATAAATGAAATTTAGGTGAGAATAAAGACCTGATATGGAACAGAATTTATTGAACAACCTTGAAAAAATAGTGGAGCAAAAAGACCTCTTTTTAAATACAACTAAATAATAATAATGTGATAACACCATGACAGAAAGAGTCTGGGCATGATCCAAGGTTTCCCTCAAAATCCTACATTCTGTGTTCCTCTACATGACTATAGAGATTATAACAATATGTGGGAAAAGATAGCAGATGCATGTTATGTATCTCACAGTATATGATGTGTCCAATCTATATTACAGAGAGTGTATTTTATGCCACTTGTTACAGGCAACAGTATCACACATACATATTTCCAACTCATACACCAAGCCTACCCACTTTGATTATGTTTTATATTTTAATTCATTTGAATACTGTTGTTTAGTTTCTCCAGATGTAAGAGGCTTGCTGAGTTTTTCTGATTATTTTTTCTCTGCAATAGCTGAAAAATAAAACAACTAAAGTTCAAGAAACTCCCTTGCTTCCTCCTGCTTTTTGTTCTTCCACATTTTTTGGGGCATCTCAATGTCAGTGCTTGCTTAATTTGTAAATCTGTCTTTTGAAGTGTTCATAAATGTACTAGGATGACACTAATTTGCTGGAAGCAAAGTTCTCTTTTTGCTTGTAGGAACCTCTCTGGGAGTATTCCCCAAGAAGTTTATTATGCTGAAAGGCTTCAAGAAAGGCATTTTCATGTCAAGTTTTGGAATGCATGGTGACAAATTGCTGTTGTGATGATTTGCTTTGTTCACTGCTATCATCACGTCTGAAAGAACCTCCTATTGCGGGTTGTTTTTCAGATTGCTTAAATGTCTGCTGACAATGGTTTTGTTATGTTGCTTTGGTTAATTTAAAGGAAAATGGGTTATCTTTTTTCTACTCTAAAACTTCTGATCATTACCAGTTAAACACTTGGTTTTCAAGTATGTTGATTTCTATTCCTTTAACATGGGCAGTGATGAATAGGCAGTACTTTCTCTATTTTGAATAGTGAAGACAATCACTTTCTTACAATCACTTTCTTCTTTACACTTACTATTGATGATTGCTCATACACTATTTTCCCTTCTTTCATGCATGGGTCAATGTTTGAATTACTAAACCTTTACTAAACTAAAGGTTTCTTATGGATTTGTTTTTAGGGGAAATTATGGTCCAGGGACAAAGGCAGAGGAGGAGAGGAGCAAAGAGCAGACCACCTAATCACAGCTAACTCAAATATTAAATTTTTACCCAAAAATCTATATATAATCATAAAAGAAACCTAACCCACAAAATAGGAAGTATTAGCACATATTTATGCAGCACATCTGGGATAATGTAAGTGCAAAAAAGTTTCTGGACACCAAGTTGAATTCTGGGCCAGGTTCTGTTATTCATGATTGCACTGATCTTCATTGCATTGTAGTTCAAATGTTTCCATCTGAATTTAGATTTCTTTAACTATGGGTGATATTGCCCAAGGAACATTTCTTCCAGCCTAAACAGGTGATTTAAGTGGATTGTAGGGTTTAAAATATTAAAGAGTGACTCTTCCTAACATTTTCCACTAAATATCTAATCTCTCAGGTTCCTCTACTAGAAAGAATTATTTCAGATTTGGTCTTCTGATTCTTGGCTGGGGCAGTAATCTTTGACTGCTGCCTACTAGACCTATGACTCCCAAACTCCACAGTAGTGAAACTTCAGAAGATAAAGGGGCTCATTCTCAAGCTGTCACATAAAAATATCCAGTCCAATACATCAATCTTTGACAGTGAGATCAGACAGAACCATGCAAAAGTTATTACTAACTGGCTCTTATCCATCACTTTTTAGCTGAAAGAGGGAAGTAGCTTCTTAAATGGTTTGAGACCTGTGTGGTGCTTAGCTCCTGGCTGGGGTTAAACCATAACAGTCACGTCAGGTGCCTAGTGTGGGACAGTATCTATGAACCACAGTCTCCTGAGGGGAATACCACCTAGAATATAAAATTATCCACAGCCACAGAAGCTCTGAGGTGCACCTGTTCCAGCGTGGCCTCCTCCATCAGCCATAATGCCTTGCCTACAGCTACATTCCTTCAACTCGAGTTTGCCGTGGAGATCCAGCCTGGTCAGTACAGCACCCAGGAGCAGCAGTGATGCCCTGGCCCTCTGCCAGCCAGGCCCAGCTGGGAAATGTTGTGGTTTAATCCAAGCCAGCAACTAAAACTCATACAGCTCTTTGTTCACTTTTCATCACAGTTGAATGGGTGGCAGATTTGGAAAGGGAGTAATGAGAAAACTCAGGAGCTGAGATAAATACAGTTTAATAGATAAAGAAAAAGCCACTCACACCAGCAGAACAAAACGAGTTCATTCATCCCTTTCCATGGGCAGGCAGGTGTTCAGCCATCTCCAGGAGAACAGGATTCCACCAGGGGTCAGCAGTTATTTTGGAAGAGAGCATCATTACTCCAAGCCTTCTCCCTCTCCTTCTTCCCCCAGCTTTATATGCTGACTGTGATTCCATACAGTGGAATATCCCTTTGGTCACTTGGGGTCAGATGTTCCAGCAGTGCCCCCTCCCAACTTCTTGTGCCTTCCCAACTCCTCACTGGTGGGGATGGTGTGAGAAGCAGTAAAAGCCTTGATGCTGTATAAACACTGCTCAGCAATAGCTAAAATATCTGTTATCAACATGATTTTCAGGAAAAAATTCAAATAATAGCCCTGTACCAGCTTCTATGAAGAATATTAACTTTCTCTTGACCAAAAACAAAGCACTAAAAGAGGATTTAATAAAAAAGAAGTAAGTGCAAAATCACTTTTGTCCTCTAGCTAAATCTAGGTACACAATAATATTGCAAAAATATGCCAAAGAAAAATTACAAATTTAGTGAACTCTTATGTATGCACAAAGCCATACAACATTTTTTCTAGACTTTGCTAATGCTGTGATTTCAAATTAATTTCTTAACATAAAAAAGCCCAATAGATCTTTTTTCTTTAAATTAAAGGTACTATTCCATTTTCTGTTTTTTTTTTTTTTTATTCAGAAACATCACAATGGAGATCATAGATGCCTATAATCCAAGCATTACTGAAGAAAACTGTGCTCTTAATGATCATGTTCATAGATTCTTGCTTCTAAGAAGATGTAGCTCCTGAATCTCCATTTCCTTCTAATGGATGTGGCATAGTTTTTAATTATTGCAAATCTCTAGAACAACCTGAATATGCTGTCCAAGTATTTATCAGATTCCTTTTCATACCCAGGAGCAGCATACTTATTTTTCTCTGATGTTTTGTCTCATCTTTCTGATGTTGCACTTAATGACAAAGTTTCCATTACTCACAGTATATCATTTCCCTTCATTACATTTCATTTTGAATTTTCTATCTTTATCTTTTTAAGGTATACCAATTTGGTAAAGTGCACTACACTAACTGTTGTACTTACAAGAAAAAAATGACTTGGTTCACACAGTAAAATCTAAAAAGAGGTTCTGAATACAACCCCCAAATAGAGTGTAATGTCCAGCCTCCCCACAGCGGTACTGTGAATCCCCACTGTTTTCCTAGACATGTTCTCTACTGTGGTTTCAATTCAGAGGAACTAGACACTGCCTGCAAACTTAGCAGGGTGTCTGGGCACTCAAAGCAAGATTTCAATAGGCTGAAAAATTATTTTCAGTTAACAACTGCAAAGTTCAAGTCTACTTTCAGGATCAAAATTTCATTCTGTGCTTGGCCTGCTCAGTCTCCTCAGTTTCATTGATGTTCTTTTAAAACTGCCAAATAAGAGATATATGTGTGTCTTCCATAATAGACAATATATTTTGTAAGCCATTTCTTACCAAAATTTGAGTGCAGGGATGATGATGTTAAGAGCTTAGTTATTTGTATGCACAGCTCACTCCAAATAATTGAAATTATTTTGGCCACAATGAAGGCTACAACCTACATTGACCAAGTATACCACGTTTCATCAAAGGGAGATTTGATATGTACAATTTCAGGCTTTCAATTTTTTGAGATATATTGAAATTTAAATAACAATAATAAATATTAATAATAGGCTAGAATAAATTTGTTTGCTTAATTTGCTTTCCATTACATTGCTTAGTTTGACTTTCATTTTATGGCACATTTGAAAATCTAAAACATCATATTTTTAGGGCCATATTCTTTTAGTTTCCAGCTCTTTTGTTAATGATTTTTTTTCAAGTATTTTCACTTCCTCCTTTACACTTTACAGTGATCCAAAAAAACCCCTTCTTTTAGCTCTTATTTTCTATAATAAAGTGAAAATTACTAATTGTAGCTTGCTTTAATTATTTGGTTTTCTTTCTAATAGGGTGACATCAGCAATAAGATTTCCTCTGAAATTTGTATTATAGGCTAGCAAATTCATAATTTCTATGCCATTCTGTCTTGATAATCTTTATCTTTTGCTACAGAAATTCCATCCCAAAGAGTAAAATTAGTATTTGCGGCCTCCTTGCCATTTGAGGGTTTTTAAGATCAATTATGTGATTTTTTTTTCTATATCTATCTATATGCACATCTACATCTACATCCACATCTATCTATCTATAGCTATATAATCTATATCTATAGACATTTATATCCATGCATCTTCTCACCTTTTTAATGCCTGTGTCACACCAAGCTTGCAGCCCTCCCAAAAAGCAGTTCACAAATTTAATAATCAGGCATACTGTTTACTTGAACATACTTGCACCACAGTATCTAATTATTTGATTATTTAAAGCTTTTTAGTTCTGTGGTTTGGGTGGGTTTTTTTGTTTGTTTGTTTGGGTTTTGTGGTTTTTTTTGTTTTGTTTTGGTTTGGTTTGGTTTTGTTTGTGCATTTGTTTGGGTTTTTTAATCATTACCTAGCCCTCTGAAGTCACCAGCTAACACACTGTTGAACTAAGTTTTATTTGGATCTTTAATTGGTGTTTTGACATGAATGTACTTTGTAGTCTAGTTATTCTTCTTCTGTCAGCTCACCAGTTCTTTAATCAATTTTTTGTTATGAATAAGAGATATTAATCTATTACAGTACACTATTATTTGTGTCCACATTGTATTTGTACCAGAGTTTCTCTTTAAAGAACACTCTTTAAGAAAAGGAAATTACATAATATTGTACTTTTATTAGCCAATTTTCTTTCAGATATTAATTTTACTCTCCATGATTCTTCTTGTCTTTCATTTTGTGCTTATTTTCATATTTGTGTCTCCTGCTCAACTTCTTTCTGTCTTTTTCATATTCAGTTACATTTCCATTATATAAATCTTTCTAGGTTGAAGCATTGCTTTATTTATATTTGTCTGTATTTCTGCTTCTCTTTACTTGTGTGGTGTTTAATCAATATTCTTGTGTGATAATAAACATAGAGTTAAGCAGAGGGTTTTCATTTTTTCTAAGTTGTTGAGCTTATTTAGAAAAGGAAGCAAAAGAAAAGCAAAATACTTTTCCTAAGGCTGGTCTTTCTAAAGCAGTGTCTGGAGGCCAGTAAGATCAAGATAGTGCTTTGATTGATCAGTGTGCAACAAATCTAATCAGTCCATCGCTGTTGGCTAAATTACTGACTTTTGTTGCTCAAACAGAACATCAATGGAAATTGCAGCAATGTTTCTAGCAGTTGGAAGTTAAAAAATTAGACTATACTAAGAGAAGAGCTGTTGTGCACACCAGGAGCAAAAACTCAAAATACTTCATTCGCTTTATTCTGCACAAAGAATCTGAAATTATGACCAATTATAATTCTGCTTAAACTGAGCTTTTTTTTTTTTGCAGCTAAGGAATAATGGACATCTAGAGCAGATAGTGAGTTTTAAAAAAATAATTAATTATAATTTAATTTTTTAAAAGTCATTATTGAGCCCTCCTATTTATTGGAAGATATTGAGGCCTATAAACACCTATTTTGGCTTCTTTCACAGGAAGGAGAAAGAAGGATGAGGAATTATGTCTGTAATCTACTTGTCTTCCCACAAAGGTGACTGAGAAATAGATAGGACTGCAGAGTTATGAGCCTGTATCAAGGAATTAATGTTATGTTCCACAAAAAACTTTGCCAGGAAGAAAGGAGGATGGACTGGAATGTTAAATTTTCTGTGAATGCCCCTGTGCTACTGCCTTTTGCACAGAGTTTATTGATAAAAATCATAGTATATCTTCAAATTTTAGTGTAACTCCTTGTGGATGACAAACCTAACTTCCTGGCCAGCTCAAATAAAAAACCATCTATCCACAGGCAGGATGGAGCAGCTCCCTGCATGGAACTCCAATTGAATAAGAAAATGAGGTGTGGGTGACATGACAATAATGTCCTCTACTGATGGCATCTTCCTGCCATTCACAGACTGAGTTAAGGCTCTGCATGGTCTGATAAAATTCATCAGGACCCTGTGTTAAGGTATTTTTTATTCCTAAATAGGTTACAAATGCCTCTGGCTTACTTGTCAATCACCCTGCAAGTCTAAGCCTTGTTTCACAGCCTTATATTTTCTGTCTGACAGCTGCCGGTTTCACTCCTGAAGATTGTTAGGGAAGTTATTACACAGAGAAAATTGTATAGAAAAAAAAATATTGTTTTCCTTTGCTTATTTTTTGCTTTTTTTTTTTTTCCTTATTTTTATTTTTTATTTATTTTGCTTCCTTTTTATTTTATCATTATTCTTGAGATTACTTTAGTGAAGCTAACAAAATTGACATACACACAGATATACATAGAAAGAAACAGCTGATGTTTCTCACATGTAAAGCTGAATACTCTCTACTACTGCCACGACTTTATGCAATGTCATGCTCTTGCCAGGAATATTATCTCTGTGTGTCAGAGGCTAGTTTCTGACAAATTGGAATAACTTGGCCTGACAGGTTTTAAAACATATAGAGAATACTCTCTACAATACTCAAGCTAAAGAATCACAGAATCATAGAAAGGCTTGGATTGGAAAGGACCTTAAACATCATCTAGTTCCAAATCCCTCAACCTAGGCAGGGATGCCATCCAACTAGAAGGGGTTGCTCAAGGCCACATCCGGCCTGGCCTTGAACACTTCCAGAAGTAAAATATTTTTTTATAGACAACACTTCTGGACCTTTGAAAGTGACTTTAGCAACTAAAATTTCAATTATTGTGGTCTGTAAGGAACAGTAAAGAGTAGTATGCAGAGTTTTTGCTTACATAGATTTATATTCACTTTTTACAATCTCATGGAAGTTTACATCCCACTTAAACCCCTTAGAAAGGTAGATATCACCTGAAGTATTCATGAAGCCTGGAAGCTTATTTCTACTATTTATTGTAAATGTTTCATTAAAGTTTAAAGACCTCAATGTGCCAAAAATCAGACATTTAACACATTTTTCTTCAACAATACATAATTCATATTAGTGACTATTGTCTTGAGGTGTTATTTTTTATTATTTTTATTAGGTAAATATTGTGAATATTGTTGCAAATTTTAAATATTGTGGACTTTATTTCCTGTAACTCTGCTCAAGTGACAATCAACAGTGGCTGTCTAATGGATGCATGTGGTCACTGAGGTGAATTTGGGGGAGATAGATAACAACAGACTAGCCAAAGGCTAATTAGAGCAAAACATCCAGCTAACCACAGTGCTGATCAATGTCCATCTCAAGTCAGGTGTGAAAGAAAGTAACATTTGCAATCAGAATGTAAATATGAGTCAATTATCTTTCTCTATTAATAGTGGACAGCCCAGAACCCATTGAGCTCTCCTGCACAGCCAGACTTTTTGCCAGGATCTCCCCTTGAGTCAGGATGCCTCTGAAGATCTGTCCTTGAGGCCAAGAAATTCCTTGCAACAAGAAATCTCAGTGATTAACATGTCAAACTTTGAAAGCTAAATGAGATAAAGAATTGATTGTGCATATGTACTCCTTTAGGCAGAAACTCTTGATTAAATCTGTGTCCAGCTACACCTAAACTCCCTTCTGAGAAGTTTAAAAAGCTTTCTGAATCTCTTGAATCAACAAAAAAATCTCCTTGACAGCTTTATCTAAGCCTGTCCTCTATGCAGTAAATAATCAAGTGTACATTGACTTTAACCTTGTGAAACCACTGTCACATGTACTATTAAACTTGTTAAATCTGTTTTATATCAATATACACATTGCTACTTTCCTCTTTCAAGTCAAGTATTTAATTTCTGTGCTTTTATTAAATTCAACCGTGCATTATGTTCCTATGCTATAAGCAAAGATAATGTGTCTAATGTAAGCTCTTCCAATTATTTGGAAAGTCTCAGTTTTCAGGACAGTGTCCATTGGTGTATTTAATTCAATTAAAAGATTGCAAAAGTTTATGTCATTTGCAGCCACTAATTTGCTACCCTTATTTTTCATATTCAAGGTATATGGCAAACAATATACTAAATCATATCCCAAACATTTGTGGTATGAGAAGATAAGGTTTTAGAGTTCTTTAGTAACTGCTTGTGTAGAGAGTCTTAACTACAAGTGAATCTATAAAACAAGAGACAACATCTGTATTACATTTTTCATTGGGTGCACAGTGACAACTAATATACAAGAGGCATATGATTGCACATTATAACACACTTTCTAGTAACTTCTTTCTGCAAACAAGCCTTAGGTAAAAAAAATGCAATAAAAATTATTGAATCACTCTAAATATTTTTTAAAAATTAAAGAAAACCTTTTGATTGTTTGAATCTAATTTTTGCTTTAGACTTTGATTTTTTTTTTTAATTTATTTTTCACTTTCCACTTCAAGATGAGGACTTTCTTTTTAATTCTTCAGTAACTTAGAAGGTCAAGAATGTTATTCTTTTCTCTAATAAATTAGAGGTTTTATTAATTCTCACGCAGCTTTATATATGCAACAGTTTTATGTGTTTTCCTTTTGGCAAAAGGCTGAAAGCAGAGAGGAATTCTGCCTGATTGCTCTGTCTTGGCTACCACACATGGCTCCCAATAAACCTTAATGGAAGTGTTGCTATCCCTCTAGCAACTGAGGAAAACCCTGGGGAAAAATTTTACTGGAGTTGAGTTGAGAAAGAAAAGAAAAAACGTAAGCAGTGAAAATGAAAAAGGAAGTTACAAAGCTAGAAAAGTGTAGGAGACTGGAAAGAAAGAAGAATTAGTAGGGAGGAGGATTTAAAAGCCCCAGTAGAGTAAGAGAAAAATTCTTTTGGAAGGTACACAAAGGAGACTGAATAGAGTTTGTTGCCAGTCAAAATCTGTGGATTTGCAGCAAGACTAGGAAAATGGCAAAATTGGACACAGTATCAAGACAGAATTTCTTTACAGGCCCTTGTTTGGTATTCTGCTTCACCCAAAAGAGCTTATGTCTTTCTACTTATTAATATTAATTCTTTTAATGTCTGTTTCAAATATCTAGCTTCAGAAATTAAAACCGTTCTCTAGGTTTTAAAGAAAACATCTCAACTTGCGATGTTTTCTTTATGGAAGTGGGGTAGACTACTTCACCTCAGAGATGTAGCAGACATTAATTTCCATGCATTATGAATACAATTACAATTCAAGTACTGGAGTTCTGATAATCATGGAAGAGTTTTTTTTTTACCACAATATGAAATGATAAAATAGGCAATATCACTCTTTCTTCATTTCTTTCATTACTTATAAAAATGTAGATAGCTTTATTTTGAGCTAAATAATTCTTTTGGAACATGTTAACTAATTTATTTGAATAAAGGTACCATCTATGAAGTGAAATAGCACCCAACGATACTTCTTTTGCTGTTTGGTTTCTATTCACAAGGTGGTACTTGATCTAAAAATTGGAATTTGTTGTTAATCAGGCTGCTCCACAGTTGTAATGAATGCCAGTTCATAAGGCATTTGAATGATTATTTATTCCTTTAAATAAAAATTGATTTAAAGCTCAAATAAGTTGAACATTGATTCTTTGGAGTCACTAGAGAGCCATAAATTAATTTTTCACTCATCAACCACAAATAATAAAGTTGAGACATGGAAATTTGTTCCACTGTTTTCTTATAAACATTTTAAATATCTAGAAAACAGCCTTTCTCTGAAACTGTTTCTTGCTTTACTGTTCTCTCATTCAGAAACTCAGTCAAATGTGAGAACATAGCTCAAGATGGCTCATTTGTATCACTCACTAGCAGAAAACAAATTCTTGATTTGTTTTGGTTTTATTGGACCATTTCTATGTAATATAACTATTTTGTTAACAAATTTAGTTCATTCAATATATTGGGGAAAAAAAAATCCACACCCCCTCCCACTCCTTCTCAAAAAAATCCAACCAAACATTACCTCAAGTCAAAAACAGGTTGATGTATCTGGGAGAAAAACACAAAAGAAAACCAGGCATGCTTTAGAGCATGCACTCTGGTAAATCAGATGTTTGATTGATCAAACACAGTTTGATAAACAAAAGAAGCAAGCAGTGAAATTATCTCTAGTGAGCTTCTCACAATGTCATTGAAAAGAAAAAACCCCAACAATACAAAACAACCTCTCACACCACTCATTCAGTCTACTATATACCTGGCAGCATAACTTGTGATATGCTATGAAGGTAATAGCACATATAATTAATTATTTGTAATGATTATTATTTGTTACTTTGCACTGTTAAAGATGGGTCTTGTCAGCCATAATGGATAAAATTTGCTTCTTGGACAGTTTTGACATAGCTAGAACAGAAACGTATTTTTTTCTTGCATATTTTGTTACAGTCTCCTCACAGCTGTAAAAAATAGAAGAGGCAACAGGCTGTGATTCTCCTAACTTCTGCTACTTTCTGTGACTGGATAATGCCATATGAAGTAAAACATGGCTTGAAATACATTCTGCTAAAGTGAGGATTACCATGGTTTGCTTCATTGAAATCACCTTGCTCTGCAGGAAGTAAAGCCTTCTGACAGCTGTCTATTTCTCAGGAGCTAATGGCCAAAGCTACTTTCTTGTTTCCAGTTTTTTGCTGAAAGTCGTGCAGTTTAGCAGAATAATAAGGCACAGAAGCATATGTCCCTTGACAACTCAGTGTTGTTGATAACAAACCAAACTGTAAACTATGATTCCCTGGGGAAATCTCAAACACCTGCAAGTGAAAATATCTCCTCAGAAAAATGTACATTATGACAAAATCACTGTTACAGGACAGTCTGTCAAAGACATACTGAAGATTTTATTTGCCTTAATATTTTATAACTTTGTGGCTGTCATTTTAGCCTCTAGATTTATCATGAAACTTCTGTAGTGTCAGATTTCTTAATTTTTGTGATTTTGTTTATATACCTATTCATTTCTTAAAGCCACTAATGGAAGGGTACAGCTACCACTCTCTTAGGCAGAGTGTTTCCTTACGTTGCACAGACATACATTTTGCACTTTTGCACTGAAAATTGCTCTTTCTACTTTTTTTTTTTTTTTTTTTTTTTCCTTAGCAGGAAATAAAAGTCTGCAAATAAGATGGAATTAAAATGCATAGGAAAGCAAACAAATCAAAATAAAACCAGACTAAACCTGTTGCTGTTTTATAACTAGTTAATAAAAAAAATTGATATTGGTACAAAATGAAAGGTAAGCCAAAATGCTTAAATACATTAGTCAAATGGCTTACTTTGGAGAAATAGAGAATCAAATTAAAAATCTTTGCTGAAGGTTTCAAAATAAGCCATATCCATTCATTTTTTGATCAAGTAAAAAAGACTGATTTTCATTGCTGATTAAAGAATTCCGTGCAACATTTTGAAAAGTATTTTCATTTCATGAATTAAATTTCTTGGAAGAAACTTGCCAAAGGAATTTGACAAGATATTTTAATTTGTTGTGAGAGGCTTGTCTATATTTCCCTTTCTGGCTATAAAATCTTTACTAGATTTCATCTCCAAGAGAATCCAGTGGTAGTATATTTTTGTTCTCTATGTGTTACATACACACACACACAAGAAATTCCTTCTCCCCCACTTAAATGAGTCTTCCAGAACTGAACAAGTAAATATATCTCTATAGCTGTATGCGGTGTTGGCTTTTCTCTGCCCCGGTCCCAGGCAGCTGGGGGTGCCCGGCTGGCACGCTGCTTTTTGGCGAGACCAGGGCCGCCGCGTGGGTGCAGAGCTCTAGGGCTGAGCCTCCACGTGGGTCTGCCGCCTCTGTAGCCACACACTGAGACGAGATAAAGGGTGAGAGAAGACACACTCTGCCTGCGTGGCTGAGAACTGTTTATTTCCCTCGTGGCTGCCGCGGTGGTCGCAGCAGCGTCCCCAGGTCACGCACGTGGGCAAAATGGCAGATTGGACAAAAGGAACATGGGGTTAAATAGGGAGCGGGCCGACAGGGGCGGAAGTCCATCTCACCCAATAGGGACAGACAACAAGGGAGTTACGCAGACCACGGCAACCTATGGGAACATAACAGGGGTGTGTACAGTGTTCTGGGACAAATGGGAATGCAGAGGTGGGGTGATTGACACAGAACTTTCTGTGGGGAAGGGCAGTGGTTACAAGATTGACAGGTGAAAGCTCCTATAGCAGACAGCCTGGAGCGAACCATTTCGAGGGGAAAATGGTGGTACATAGAACCAACCTAACTAGCATTTATTAAAACCCCTAACTGAACCAACGCGGCATACAACAGCTGTAAATTGCCACATAAATTGTAAAGCAACACATTTCACTAGAAACCCCACAGACATCATTGAATTACAGTGCATTTGATTAATATTGTTTGAAAATAAATGCTCTGGCAAGCCATTACTTTGGGTTTTTTGTTTGTTGTGTTTTTTTATTCTTTTATTTTGTTGGCTGGTTTTTTTTTTTTTTTTCTGGACTATAAGGAAAGCTGGTTTTATTTGTTTCTGTCATAAAAAGTAAAAACCAGTTTTAGACTATGAACATTTTCACATTTCTTTTCTGTTGTTTTGTCTAAATAACTGTACTGACCTCCCTCATTAATACATTATAATTGAGTTCTGCAACAGTTGTGTTAAAGTGGAAGTTCTCCAAAGAATCCTCTGGTACAATTCAACTGATTTTCAAGGAAAAGAAAATCCTCTGAAGCATGTCACTCCTTTAAAGCTTGAACTGAGACTGGGAAACATACACTGCCTACTAACCAACAATTCTTTTTGATTGTTACCCAGGCTCCTCTTGCTGCTGAAGATCCCTTTAGAAGAATCTAAGTAGTGTTAAGGCAAGATTGCAAGAAATGCACTTATATAAGGATTTTGAGCAGTAAAATCATTCAAAAAAAGGATCAAAAAACATTATACATAAAAATGCATAATTATATACATATTAATCTGTACTTTTAATAGCCCTATATTTTCAGTGAGTATGGATACTGTGCAGAAAAAGACAGGATTTATGTGAAAGGTAGCACAAGCAAATAGTTAATTTGAACACACTGATGCTGATGATCACTCTCTGACCTGAAGAAAATAATCAGTTGCTTAGTGTATAAATATAATCAATCCACTGGCAAAGAAGAGTGGGATGAAAACCAATGCTGCCAAGGAAGTGACAAGTGGCAAGAAGAAGATGAAGTGGAGGGTATATCCTAGATGGAGGTGAAATTATTCTTCTGGTATATCAAACTGTTATATGAGTTTGATGAAAGTACAGAATAACTGATTTTAATGATACTGAGTGATTTAAAAGGAGGTTACATCCTTTAACTTAAAAGCTGCACAGCACTGCTACTTTTTAATTTTTCTCACACCGGTTTATATCCATTTATATTCCTGTGGTAAATACATTTACAACATATTCCCATGAATTTTTACACAGCTTTGCATACAACAGTATCATGATTCTTACTAAGGAACATAGGGAGAACTGTCAAGGGAACCTTACAAAATAAACCCTGTGATATTAATTAGGCAGGATCAATTTTAAGAAACAGAACAATTCATCAACATTTTTTTCCACCAATCATTGAGGGCATTATTATCAATATTATAAAGATATAGAGGGATTGTAGCTTCTGATTTTTAATTTGACAGATTTTCTTTTGTTTATGCACTTTCAGGAAGGAATTAATTTTAAAAGAGTGAAACATCTGAACTGGGCATGCAGGGACAACATTATCTTTGTGATAGGATTTCACAGGAAATAACTATTTCTCTGAATTGTCAGAATATTAAAAAATTACAAAAGGATTGTCAGACTCATGTGCTGTTAAGAATTCTTTTTCCTCAAAAAAAAATACTAAATAGAAGTTTGGCTTCTCTTATAAAGTGCTGCCTTTTGTGTGAAAATCTTAAAATACTTTTCATTTGTATGATCTCATATCTTAACATTTGGAGTTATCCAAATGGCTTATCTTAAAATAAATGTTCAGAAGAAGCAGAAAGTTAAATTCAGAGTCTATCTTTATAAAATAAATCCAGAAGACAGTTCTGTTTCACACAACTTATTATGATAGATTTCTTCCATTTTTAGAGATTACATAGCCATTTAATGTGCCAATATCCTTGAAGCCTTAGGAACAGGCACTGCTATTGATGTTGATGTTGTTGTTATACTACAAAATTATAGATTATTCAGCATGTAAAAATGGAGATGGATCACTAAATTCAAACTAGGACAGATAAGGTAGAAAATATTTAAACTTTCTTCATTTTAAAAGGCTCAAGGAGACTAGATGTGCCTATTGTAGCTTTTTTTTTTTTTTTTTTTGGAACAGGTTCTTTGAAATGCAGAAGTATGTGAAACTGTACAATTTGCCTTTTCATTTTAGTAGAAAAACAAACAGATAAACAAAACCCAAGAAGTAGGCAAACAGATGGTTTTTTTTAACACATAGTTAAATGCAGTTACTTTTATTTTATCAAGACTGTAGGTTGGATATGGAAATGTGGTTATTGATTTTCATATGTGATGAGTTCTACACATTGGTCACATGGTATTTGCATGCTTCACAAAATAAAATATATGATTCTTATTCCTCTTATTTTTACTACCTAATTATTAGCTTGTTTCCTAATGCTGCATTAAATAAAAGAAAAGGATGGGACCTGGAATATAATTACTTTTGAATCTTTATAATGGATATTTATAATATGTAGAAATAGAGATATGTATTTTTTATGTCTTAGGCTTTAGACTTAGACACGATACACCTAAAGCTAATTACTGTAATGCATTACCTAATATTTTTATTTCACCATCAAAATAATCTAAATTGAGCAGAGTAATTTCAGTTTCAAAGCGCTTCTAAAATATCTGATAAAAGACTACTGCTTGAAAAGCAGAAATCCTAAACAGACCTCTTAGAGAGTCTATGAACATGGAGCACTTGGGTATGTATTTCCAGTTGAACATATGATTATTCTCTGGTGGAAGAGGGTAGAAATCGACTGCACAGGGGCTCTAAAGGCCTAACATCCAATTGAAAGGGATGTTGCCTCCCTCCACAAGATTTTGAAGGCCAAATACATGAAATTTGAAAATAACAGCTATTACTATTACACTATCTCAAGGAATATATTGTGGGTTTACTAGAATGCATTCAATCAACAGTTATGGACCAGAAAGTGTTTAAAGAATCACAAAATTAAGATATGGATAAAAAGGTAAGGAAAAAAATGCCGTATTGCCAATTTGAACACTATGGGTGTTCTATTAAGCAGCGATAAAACTATACTGAGAAGCAATTTTTATGTAAAAATCCTGGACCATAGGGATTTTAGTAATGTGAAGCAGAGCAATATAACATAGCATATCTTCCCTTCTGCAAGGAAATTGGACCTCTTTGTAGCGGGAATCACTTCCTTGTTACTGCACTAGTTTTAAACACAGCAAGGTGTCTTAGAGGTGTAAAATTCTGTGAAAAAAAGAAAGGTGAAAAAATTACAAATTAAATAAGAGGAAAAGAATCTAAGAATTCTTTCTTTTCAGATAAAGAAGGAAATATTTGAAATATTGGAATGAAACTGCTGCCCAAACCATTCAATACACAGTTGGGTCAGGATAAGGAATAAAACAACTGTTAGAAAATAAGTGCACACTGAGTCAGATCTGGTCTCAGATCAGACACTAGTGAAGATTGGGATCAATCAACTGCCTGTGTTTCAATTAACCATAGTTATGTACTCTCAGTGTGCCAAACTCCTGTGAGAATTACAGTAGCATTCATTGAACCTGTATGGGTATGAAGTACAAATTATTCTGAGAAAAAAATCATGACAGGCATCATCTTTTTAGATTTAAACTGGATGTGGGGGATTGGAATTCTATGACAGCTCATATACAGTAAGAATAACATAAATAGTGAGTGAACGAAAGATACACGTTACCTTGGATTACTTAGTTTTTTGTTTTATCTTATTTAGATTGCTGTAGAGGGAAGGCTAAAATTCTGAGAGTATTTTAGAAATCAAGAAAATAGCAACTTTTTTCTCCTTTGACTAAAAAACTGATTCAATAGAAGGAGAACCGCGGCGTCTTTCTGTGTTTTCCCAGTCCCCAGGCAGCTCTGGCACCTAGAGTAGTGCCGCCTCCCTCCAGGACCCGGGATCGCTGCGTGTTTCCGGGCTCAGCTCTGTGCCACAATCCGGGCGGGGGTGCCAGTGGATTCTTGCCGCTGTGAGCGAGAGACACCAGTAAAGAGTGAAGGAACGTCCACCTTTCCCATGCGTGCAAAGCTGAAAGTCCTTTATTGCCGCGGGGAGCTGCGCTGAGGCACCCGACCCACTCCCAGCTTGCACGTGAGGAAACACGGCCTCGGGCACTCCAAGGCGTGGGATTATATCGGGGAGAGAGCAAGGAAAGCAGTTACCCTCCTGCCCAAGGGGGGCAGGCGCCGTGGCGATGACGTGGGCCACGGCACCCAATGGGGACACGGCCGGGGCGGACCCCAGGCTCTGGGGTGGATGCTGGATGGAATTCGGAGTGAGGGGCACTGAACCCTCTGGGCAGGACGGGGAGTGGTCACAGGAGTGGCTCTAACAGCCAGGGACCTGGAGTGAACAGCCGCAGGGGGGAACAGACACAGGGGGTGCGCGGGGGTACACAGAACACGGCTAGCTAACATATCAGAACCCCTAACCTAAACCCCAAACTGCGATGCAACAGAGAACCACAGAAATTTGTCTGATAAACAGTTTTTAATAAAATAATTTTTGATAGCTCCAGCTCAAATGTATTTTGAGACTGTTCTCTGTGACCAAATTATCAGTCCTGAACCAGTTAGGAAAGATTGGTCAAGATTGGTCAAATACAACTAGAGTTAAATTTGTCTTTGAAATAAAACTTTTTGCCTTTTCAAAAGTTCAGAAGTGCAAGTGAGTCAATGAAAAGATTAACAGTTAGCATTGGTATGTGCACTAGATTTTACTGGGTCTGAAACGGATAAAAAATGGTCAGAATGAGTGTATTTCCCTGTATATAGGAACTTATTGTAATTTTTTTAATCTTTTGTTTTATGATATTTTACAAAGCAATAATTTATTTTTAGGTGTAATTTCATGAGGAAACTAAGTCCATGAAGATCTTTTCACCTTTTTACTTTTATATGATCTTGCAGATAAGCATAAATAAATTTGTACATACAGATCTCAAACCTGAGTGTGACTTGTATGAACATAAATAGGCATAAAATTCAATATAGTAATGTATGCAAGACTCTTAACATCAGAGACAAAAAGCAAGACTAACTACATCAAAAGAAATACAAGACATAACAGAGAAAATCATGCTAAATAATAGGAGCGACCAAGAATTCATATTTGATCCTTTAATTTGAATGTTACCATTCCAATAGTTAATGCTTACTCCTACTTGGATAATCACTAGAAACATTTCCATCTTTGCACTGTGATTAGTAGAAGAGGACACTGCCTATCTTAGAGCTTTTTGGTATTATGACTATAAAAGTAAGCAATAACCATCAAAATAAAGAATTATATCCTACCACCTTTACTCCTGCTGACTAATAACTACAGTGAATTTTATTATTTTGAGACATAAGCAAAGAAAACCAGTGATTAGCCATATGTAATTCTTCACTGCCAAATTATCTCAGGATTAATTTCCTATTTTTTAAATATACTTTGTAATGGTTTGCTCCTAAAATGCACTACATAAAACATAATTTTATTCATCATTTGACAGTGAGAACTTGACAGTACAGGAACATTTTAGAAAATGGAGATGAAACATTAGAATTGTAAAGCTAAACCACATTATGCCATTCTGTGGATGCTGTCATTCAAGCAGTGTTCTCATGCTTCAACACAGGTTGATCTCTTTAGTTACAGGAAACTGAGATCACTTTATTTCTGAATGACAATATCCAAACAGGGACACTAATGTACTTATCTTCTCTACTTAAGCCAAATGGTCTTAACTTTTCCTGAAGCTTCCGTTTAGAACCACCTTAAAGGATTTACAGAAAAGTCTTAAGAAATATTGTGAGCATCACAGAACTATGGAAAAAAGTTCAAGTGCTTGTTTAGGGGGGTTCTGGTGGGTTTCTTTAGTGTTTTGTTTGTTTTTTTGGGGGTGGTTTATTTAGTGTGTTTGTTTGGGGGGGGTTGTTTATTTGTTTGGTTGTTTGTTTGATTTTTATTTAAAAACTTGCTTGAGAAATTGCAAAGTCAGTTTGAAGTAATTCCAAATAGCATGTCAGGATGATCTCCTACTCTTAAAATTTATAGATAGTATCGTTTTGGTGTTACTAGGTAATTAATATACAACTTTGTTAAGTTTCCCAGCAAATGTATCCAACATTGGCACTTAATCACAGAATCTCAGAATCAAAGAACAGTCTGGGTTGGAAGGAGATCTCAAGGATCATCTAGTCCAACCTATTATGGCAAAAGCACTAGAAAGGATGGCCCAACACCCTCTCCAGCTGAATCTGTAAAGTGTCAAAATCTGGGGAACAATCACTTCCCAGGGGAGATTATTTCAATGGCTAATTTATCTTTTGAAGAATTGTCTTCTTGTATCTAATTAGAATCCACCCAGGACTAATTTGTACCCATTGTTTCTCATCTTTTCCATGTGACTCCTTCTGAAAAAGGGAGTCTTCTTCCCCTTTGCAGCTAACCTTTAAATACTGGAAGATCATGACAAGTTCTTACTTTAGCCTTCTTTTATCAGGGTGGAAAAAACCCCAAGTCCCTCAGCCTATCTATGCCAGGCTTCCAAGTTCTTAAATGGTCTTTGTGGCTCTTCTCTGATCCTTGCCAGCCTCCCTACATCTTTATTTATACTGTGGAACCATGGAATCATAAAATGTTTAGGGCAGGAAGGGATCTTAAAAAATAGTTCTACCTCCCTACACTATGGGCTGGAACAAGTTCCACTGGACCAGGTTGCACCACCCAACCTGGTATTAAACTATTTCAGTGATGGAGCATCCATTACTTCTCTGGGCAACCTGTTCATCCTCATCAGTAAAAGATTTTACTTTTACTCATCATCCTCTCAGTAAAAGATTTTTCCCTAGTATTCAATTTAGACTGATTGTTTTTCAGTTTAAAGCCATTCCTCCCTGGTCCAGTCACTGCACGTCCATATCATAAGTCCTTCTCAGCTCTCTTGTACCTTTACAGTTTCCATATAATAGTTTCCAATACTTTACATAAAATCCTTGATTAATTAGTGTAAATTGTTGGTTTTATAAAAAGCTGGTAGGTTGTCTAAATCACAACGGAAATATTGATCTTGCTTTCATGATTTTATAGCTGAAGAAAAATTGCAACAAAGGACGGGAAAAGTGAGGTATTTGTCCAAGTTTGCATCTTAAATGGATTAGATTTTAATGGTGAGAATTGAATTCACACCAAAAAATTAAATGAAAGAGCGTGTTCTGTTTTCTTCCAGAGTAAGCATCAATGAGTAAATGAGTACCAATCCTAATGCAATAATTCATTAGGTTTTTATTACTTCTACTGGCAAATTACTTACCTTAAATTTTCATTCTCTTGAAGGTCAGGAATAGAGTGGGGGCATAAAAGCTTTTTGTGTAGGAAAATTTCTTATGAAGTAGGGTATTCAGAATATACTGATATCAATTTTATTTTTCTGGGGTTTATTTTTACATAAAATGGTATTAAATTAGGCAACTATTATCAAAATAAATAAAATTCATACTGTAAAATAAAATTTTAAAATGTATATGAACTCAAAATTTCCAAGTACTCATCCTTAAAATTTCTTATTTACTCTGCTATTCCCCACCCCACATGGGGAATGGGAGGAGAACGGGAAAAAGGTAAAACGTGTGCGTTGAGATAAGAAAAGTTTAGCAATTGACATAAAGTCATCTACTACTACTAGTAGTACCACTACAAATGGCAAGTAAATGGAGACAAGAAAACTAGAGACAAATAAGACTCAAGGGGAAAAACCAAAACAAAAGCATTATATACTCTACAGTTACTCACCACCCACTAATGCCAAGCCTGTCCCTGACAGTGATCAGCCTCTTCTGGCCAACTCCATCTACTTATGAACTGAACATGCCCTTCTGTGGTTTGGAATATCCCTTTCGCCAGTTTGACTCAGTTGTCCTGTCCCCCCTGGGCTCTTCTGCACGTTCTCACAGGCAGAGCATGCGAAACTGAAAAGTCCTTGACTTGGGATAAGCATAGTTTAGCAAAAACTACATCAGTGTATAACCAACATTATTTTCTTCCTCAATCCAAAACACAACACTTTATCAGCTAATAGAAAGAAAATTAACTCTATCTCAAGCTCTATCTGTCCATCCAAAATGAGGACATATGGTTTTTGTAGTTTTAATGTAATAATTTTGAGAAAAAAATCTTTAAAGAAATAATACATATATAAAGAAATAATATATATGCCAATTTAGTTCCCATTATTTCTATTGATTTAGATACAGACTCATTTATACAGATTATTTGTAATTCACATTTATTAATAACTTGGTGAGCCAGTCACACCTTGTGTGATGGATAAAATTACTATACTTACTGTCTCTATATCTACAGGTATGTAGACATGTCTGTATTTTTTTCTTCTCTGAAGTGAAACTTACCACAGTAAGCTGGTGTAGCTGGAATAGTAAAAAATACAAGAGTCTGATAGCTAGGAAAGAAGATAATGGTTTGAATAAGCAAACTCTACAGCTTTTTAAAATTTTTTCTCTTTTGATCCAGGTAGTCTTCTGTATCTGGCTCTTCTCACAGTTAATGACTGCTTTCAGAACTAAAGTTTTCTAGTTCACTCAAACAGAGCCATCTTCCTTAGCTTCCATAACATTTAGCTGGGATTATCTCTCGTTTAATAGTACTGCTTTTTTCCCTTCTAACAGGATTCACATAATAATTCTTTCTACTGATCCTTCTTGACAGATCTGGGAATCAGTAATTAAAAAAAAAAAAAAAAACAAAGAGAAAAAAACAAAACCAAACCAAACTAAAACAAGACTACAAAAATAAACAACACAAACCAAATAAAAACAAATAAACAAACAAAAAACCTGAAACCAAACTAAACAAGTTTTGCAGCTTTGCATCTATTTTGATGCAGGAAAATTATCTGTGCTGACAATTTACTTTATTCATATTGTCTCCTTTCCAAAACATATTAATTCAAATTTAAGGTCTGTCAGATCTAATATATTTCATATTGAATGACTAAGTCATCATTGATTTATCCTATTCTGGGACAAACAGCTTCATTTGTTCAAAATACTTGATGTCACTTTGCTGCTTCCGTTATGAACAGCCCACAAAGTATGTCTGGATTTTTCTTTTTACTTGTAGTGGTCAATTCAAAGATTGATTTTCATGGATGCTTTGGCAGTCTGAAATCACACTCAAGGTAAGTCTAAATTCTCATACACATTAATTGTATATTAATGTAGGGTGCCACACATACAGTGGGATCTGAGTGGCTTTTACTCATCCTGCCCATTTTTCTCTGAATTTGCAGGAAACACTGTCATGCAGGAGTCAAGTTCATTCCTTCTCCTCTCTCCAAAGAGCAAACTGCCTTAAGCAACTGCCAAACCAACCAACCAACCAACCAACCAACCAACAAACCGATCAACCCCCTATTTATCTTCCTTTGTCATAGAAGCATGGGAAAGATTTGGATTTTTGTTTTCCTAATACATTATTCATGGTACATTGTAACATTTTTTCCCCCTTTAATATCATGATTTATTCTATTTTATAAAAATACAGTCCTGGAGACTTTTTGTTCCTAGTGTTACTTTGGTTTTTCAAAGCTTGAAACACTACCATTTAGGTTTAGGGGATTGACAGGCAATTAGTTGTTCCTGGGTCATTCACATTGTTTTTAACTTCTCAGTCTATTAAAGAAAGGCGGAAAGAAGATATTTTCCAGATAATTTGTATCTGAAGATAAGGTCCTCCATAAAAGAGGGCCTTAAAGATAAGGTCATCCATAAAGATGAGGGTGATTTCTTTTCAAAAGTGTTATAGGAAGAATATTATTGTCTTTTAATTTCAATGTCAACAGATTGATGAATTGACAAATTATAGCCAGGTAGTGAGATTGTTTTAAATGAAATTCAGTTCTGCAAGTGTATTGTGTTCGACTTTATTACACCTACATTGACTGATTCATTCAGCTTTTACTGTATACTTGAGGAGAGAAGGTTAAAGTATAACAGCAAGAACAGTAAAAAGATGTTTATTTCAAATAGCTGCAGATGAACCTTTCTGAATGATTAGCTGACCCCATAAAACAAAAGGAAAAATACCAAATTATTATAAAATTGGGGGTTTTTTATATGTTAAGGCAGTTGGAATAAAATAGTAATAAAATATTGCAACATATTTTATTACATAATTAAAATGTATTTTCCATGTGCTGCAGGCTTCTCCTATAGCAAAACTTTTCAACTTTCAGACTGCAAAAATGTAATTTCATTTTTTTCAGAAATGCTCTTTTATGTTGATGTATTGTAAAACTGATAGAATATGGTATTTAAATTATAGTCTGGTGGAAATTAGTGTACTCAGATGTAAAATAGTCTTCATTTAAGGAAAAGGTGCATCTCTTAAAAGTTAAGAAAGATACTTAATGGCTTTGGGTACACATACCTTGTGCTGATGCTTTACAGGGTAATAGTCAATATTTGCTTGTTTTCTATTTCAGAAGGTAAGAGACTGGAAATTTATCAAAACTTTTGATTTTCTTCCTTAAAGAACACCTGAAGTCATTCTTTCTTCCTGCGTAATTAAAGAGATAAAGTGAGAAGAAAAAATAAAATTAATAAAATAATAAAAAGCAGAAAGAATTTTGTTTTTTAGACAGCATTTTTGACATTCTCTTTTCGACCCATATCATTACCTAGGCAGTGTGTACTTATATTTCAATTTATTACTGTGAGGCATTACGGACAGAAAATGCTTTAGTACTAGAGAAGCAAGAATTTCTAAATTTTGAGAGAAAGCATAAACAATTTAGGACACAGTTCAGTTTCAGGAGATTTCTGGAAATACACTTTAAAAGAAGTGTATTTAAAATATTCAGGAAGGAAGACTGGACATGTAAGAGCTTTGGGAAGGCTACAGCATATTTATGTGTTCCTATAACCCAAGATAGACTTCAACTCTGTCTTTGACCAGAGTACCAGAGGAAAATCCAATTTCAAGCAGAAGTGAAGTATGATCACATTAAACAAACTTGAGGCCATGTAGAAGAATTTGGATAAACTCTGAGAGTAGAGTTCTGTATAATTACATTGTTCATGCTTGCTTATAGCTACACCCAAGGATGTTAGTGATCAAGTGAAGTAGGAAATAAATAGTTTGCTATTTAAAAATGTTAATATATGTATATACATACAAATGCTTAGAACTAGCTTAAGATATATATATTTTCTCTCTTTCTTCAGCATCTGGTTAAATATTATTATTCTGAAAAGTAATGTCCTTAATCTTCACCTTGGCATCAAATAAATATATAAAAGAGTTTTTTTCCACTAGCATTTTATTCTTGCATTTTTTAAGCCCCCTGGCTGTAACCTTTAAGTGAGGGTGTTCAAAACGACTCAGCAGATTGCTTCATGCTGCATGGCTTTTAACCTGTTTGTTTTAAACATGAATTAGCTATAGCTTTTAATATTCCTGGCGCATTTCCTTGTCTCTCAGCATGAAGTTCATTATCCTATGCAAGACAAATTAGCATAAAGACAGCCAATTTTAACTGAGCATCAGCCTGAAAAAATGGAGGGACTGAACTATCAGTTTCATACATGGGTCTGTGTCATGGCATGAGTCAGATAAGCTCTAGATGAGGATCAACAGACCAGCACTGATATTGTTCTTAGCAGTTCAGCAGCCAGTTCAGCAGTTCAGTGACTTTTAAAAGATTGGGTCTTCACAAACAGCTCTTCAGTGTAGCATCTTGCAAGAAATCTGGCCAGAGCTCCTTGTTTTATTTTGCCCTAGCTTACATCTTGTTTCTCTCGCAAATCTAACAAGTATATGAAGGAAAGAAAAAAAAAACATTAATAAGAATTTTAATAATGAAAGTAAAAATTTTGATTTTATTTAATTGAATTTAATTCCTTCTCAACACCAAATGAATGCATTAGACAAGAAATTATTCTGCTTTATTAAAGGCTTGAATATAACAAAATTGTATTTTCTGGGAAAAAAAACAGATTTCAAGATATCTGAAAATTTTGTATATGAAACCATACTAATTGTAGGGTTATAATAGTTCTGCAAAAGCATGCATTCTTTGTCTCCATGGAAATCCCTCCTATCTCCATATGAGAGGAAAGGAACAGCTGGCAAAATCAAAGCCAGCATTATCCCTTCAAAATCAAGAACAATACACTGCACACAATCAACTTTCCTGGAAAGAAAAATGCTTGTTTGATCAAAAGCTAATGAAGTGCACATGCCTCAAAATAACAACTGGGAAGTCAAAAAGTGCCCTAAGCTCTGCCAGCTCTGCCAGTGTCATAACAGGGCTCTCCCTTGACAGTAACTGTGAATACTAGATGGAATGAACTATTAAAATCAAAAATGATTGATGCTTATTCAGAATCCTCACAAAAAGGCTGTCCTTGACATGGACAGCTTAAGGTATTCAGCTAATAAACTCACAGTGCCTTAGTTTAGCAAAGTGAGAGCCAGAAGATGCTCCCCAAGTACCCCTAAAAGTTATAATTGAACTTTGGCAAGACATTTACTCCAAGTAAATAATCTCCCACTGGTCTACCCACAGTGTTATCTGAAGGTACCTTGTGTATTTACAGCTGTTCAGAAATCTGGAATTACTGAAATTTTGGCAAAAGATGTGTTAAGCTTCTATGGTGGATGAACAAATTAGAGGTACTGAGCCAATAACTTCTCCACAGTTTGACTCTTGTTGGGTGCTAGCATAATAAAAACATAAGACAGTTTGGTTTTCACTATATCCTTTGCAAACTGGGATCATGTCTTATGCTTTCCTTTTCTATTTCAAGTACAAACTGCTAGAATGATGCACAGGGAAAAAAAACTCAAAAGCTCTAGAAAGTGACACAGAAACAGAATTTCTAATAGTCTGACTGTATAATTTATCCTTCTGTGCACAGGCTTCCATAGCTGCAGAACTGCTTACCTGGAAAGATAATGTATCTAGAACTGAGAAGCAGGTTTCAGTTTACCCCTTAAAATGTTAGGTCTGGGCAAATCCCTGATATTAAATTTTACATCTTGGCACTATTTTATGAGGGACTGTTCAAGTCCTCCCTTACTGAGAGAATGGTAAGTGAAAGGGCTTGGAGAAAAGGGGGGGAGTTTCAAAATATATACTCCT
Source organism: Anomalospiza imberbis (assembly GCF_031753505.1). Lineage (NCBI taxonomy): Eukaryota > Metazoa > Chordata > Aves > Passeriformes > Viduidae > Anomalospiza > Anomalospiza imberbis. Next base: position 100,365,726 of record NC_089682.1, on the reverse strand, counting down.
TCAATTTCTCACCACAGGCACAATGAGACTGAAGGATTAATGGACTGATAGAATTATAGAATTCTGGAACCACAGAATCAATCAGGTGGAAAGGGACTTCAGGAAGTCTATACTCCAAGATCCTGCTCAAGCAGGAGCAGCTCTAAGGTCAGAAGCAGTTGCTCAGATTTGCATTGAGCCTGATTTTGAAGACCTCCAAGTACAGTTAGAAATATCTCTATGGACAACCTGCTCCAAATGTAGTTTTCATGTAAACAGTGATGAAGGACTGGAGGAAGAGGTGAGCAACATAAAATGTAAACACTAAAGAAAGTAATTCGTTATTTAATTTGGTAATTTCCACAATTTTCTCATTTTTACATCTTGACTGTATTGTCTGATTAAGGGGGTTGGTTTTACTTGTTTTTGGGTTTTTGGTTTTTTTTTCTTTTTTTTTTTTTTTTTGTTCTTCATTGAATTGTTGGGGGTTGATTCTGTAACAAAGATGCCATTGTGTAACAGTGTAGGCAAAAGGCTCTTTGTCATAATAAATAAAAATACTATTGATATAAACTTTAACTCAGGATAAGAAACAAAAAAATCTTTATAAGGACACTTAGCTTGCAGTTCAATGCAAGAAAAAAAAATGCATTTTAATTTAGGCATTCATAAATTGTGCCTATTAAAGAACTTCATTTTTACTGTGATATAATAAAAAACTGTATTGCCATAAACACTGTGTTGCCACAACAATACCATCTGAGAAACTTAAATCTGTAAATTCGTGTTGTCTGGCATGTCTATAAATATTTTTTGCACTTTAATTTTTACAGGCTGTATTTAACAGATTATTGAAATTAAAACATGTTTGTATGGAGGCAGCTGAGAACCTTATGTGTACTTTTGCAGGCTTTTTTTGAGTTAAATATGCAGTACAAATCAATGCAATGTAAGAAAACATAATGCATTGTTGAAAACAGCTGAATAGGTGAATTAAATGCCTCAAGTTCCATGCTTTCATTCTATAGAATAGAAATTGAATATAGGACTATAGCACTGATACAAAGTGCTAAACTCTTAAGTTAATTGGGTCAAATAGTAGACCTTAAAACAGATGAGAAAATTCTAGTTTTCATGCATTTTATGACATACAGCTTTATGTATTTGGAAGACTTCATTGAGGACCACAATTGCATGTGTCTGCAAGCCTCTCTTTCTGGTTTTAGCCTATTACTCTATGATGTGGTCATTCAAAATTGTAACACTGTGTTTTACATCCTTTTCACAGTTTGTATATATAATTACATTGTTTAATAAACATTACTGAAGCCATGCTTTCATTGGTTATGAGCTTTTTGAGAACTCACATTTTATGATTACTCTGTTCATATGTGAAACTATCATATAAATAATAGAGGTCTGTGAAAGAATTACCAGTGACTTACACATCTTGTATGCTGCAGTCCCACATCAGTCTCCAGTGTCCAAAGAATTTCCTTGTTTGCAACTGAATTTAAAAGTTGAGACAATATTGAACTGAAAATAGACTTTACTATTCATTCAAAGTAAAATTATCATGATATAAAGATGATGAAATAATTATTCTTGCATTATTGAAATTATGGGTAGAGAAGCCTGCTTGAAAGATTTTTACATCAGCAGCTAAAGTGTGTCTAAAATGGATAGAATAGCAATGGTGCTATAACACAAGGGAGAGTTCAAAGTGAAAGTGTCAAAAAGGTATTATAAATTGAAGGGAGAACGAAAAAAGATAAGGAAGAAGCAGAAATTTAAGGCTTTTCAAAATGATTAAGGCTTTTCAAAATGAGTATACATCTAGTCCAGTTCATTCATCAACTGTTCCCAAAATAGACACCTAAATAAACTATGCTGATAACCTACTCACTTTCAGAATATAATGGACAGTTGCTTAGAAGGCAGTTTTGCAAATGAAGAATTTTTTCCCCAGGAAAAAAGAATTGCTTCTACACTAAATGCAGTTTGCATAAATAAAAATCATAATAAATAATGAATAAATATAAAAATAAATAATTAATAATAAATATAATAATATCCATGTAATACATCATAAATATATTTAAAGCATATCAACACATAATAATACTATTTAATTTATTAGGTTATCAAAAATGTCTTTACATACATCTTTTTTAAGAACTGATGTGACTAAACTAGTAAGTGTATTAGATCCTAGGTTGTAACTACACTGTCTTCTGGCTTCACCAGAATGTTGCAAAAATATTTTCCATCTCAACCCCACTTATTATAAACACTGTAATATTTTAGAATGATAGGAGATTTAGTCCCTTACATGCTTTCATAGCTTAATCTATAAGAAGTTGCTGAATGAAAGTAAAGAGTTAAATTATAAATTATCCAGTAGTAGGGTAAAAATTAATTGAAAATACTATCTAGTAGTTCAGTAATTGGATATTTCTTAAGGAAGCAGAAGAAAATGTTTCTATTCCTGCAGACTCTTCTGATCCTTGGAACATATTTGGGGGATTAAATAGTTGTCTGTGATGTTGTTCCAATGATGTCTGAAGACAGATACATTTTGCTTTCTCATTGCATGCCATAATGAAATTCAAACCTAACATTGACTCTAGTTTAATAATTCACCACAATTTATTAATTCAGATATCCTCTGCTCTTCACAACAGAACATTTTTTTTCTGAGATTATTGCCAGTAACTGAATTTGATAAGGGTAAATAAAATTACTTTTTCTGACAGGATAATTGTCTTTAAAAATGAACCAACATTAAAGTGTTATGGTGAGATTTTGTCTAGGACAAAGTGTTCTCCTCATGCAATAATTTTAAAGCAATACTTCTTCCATCTGGTAAATGGAATTCATAGTCTTTGGATTCAAATATTTTAATGAAATAGCAATTGTCTTGGAAAATTCACTCATAAAAAGTTCCATTTTCACTGAAAGCAGGCTAGTTGAGATTTTGCAGTTCAACAGAATCCTCTTATCTGAAATTAGCTCAGTTATTTGCATACATACAGGCCACAGATGGAAAGAAGATTCAAAAATAAAAACACCATCTGCATTTGTATTTAATGACAAGTTATATGGAAGTCTGAGATTCTCATTTTCAATAACTACATTGCAAATTTGTTCACAAAATTTTCACAGTCCTCTTCTGGTTTGACCCTGCAAAAAATTACTATAAAACCTATCTATGTTTAAGATAATCAGAAGTACTTCTATAATTCTTATTATTAGGGATGCAACAAAATTTTTGTCAATAAACCATTTGGAATATACTAGCACATCAACTCTATAATGTATCTACCGATTTTTTTTTTGTCAGTGGTTATAATCCTAAATATGAAAGACATAAAATTTTCTGTCATTGCAGTGAATGACTGTGATGATCAGTTTCATGGCTCCATAACCTTGTCACAGACAATATATAGAAGACAATAGTAATATTTGTTTTGCCACACAATCAGTGAAAACTGAGGGCACTATAAGGCCCCAAAATCACTAGACAAGACTCTTAGAAGGGCTTACAGTTTTCATGTACTTGGAGTCAGACACACAGGAGAAATATTGACAAGATATTCTCAAGTAATCAAAACAATAAAAACTATAATCCATTCATATTGCTGCCATCTTCTCTTTCTTGTTCCAGTCACCTGATCCCAGACAATAGTTTTTATTTTACAAACTCCTTAAGGAATCTGACCATCCATTGTGAATTAACCCTGACTAAGCCACTCACTCACTGACTAGAATGGAGGAAAGAATCTGAAAGGTAAAAGTGAGAAAACCTGTGCATTTAAATAAAGACAGTTTATGAAGTAAGGCAAAAGCTGTGTACACAAGCAAATCAAAACAATAAATTTATTTACCACTTCCCATTTGCAAGCGGGTGTTCAGTCATTTCCAGAAAAGCACTATTGAAGATTAGAGTGAAGAAGAACCAGAAGGATACCATAGGAATCTACATGGTCTCTCTTTCCCCCTCCTCTGCTCACTTCTCTCCCCCTCTCTCTCCCTCTCCTCACTTTTCTCTTCCCATTTCTTTCTATCTCTCGCTACCCCACAATAACTGTTAAATAAAATCTGTCCTATTTGACTTTGGCATATCATCTCATTCACACCTAATTCAGGCAGAGGCCTTTAGTATAATCAGGTCATAAAACATGCTTAGCATATAAAGCTAGGGCAACGAAAGAGGAACAGAGGGGGATGTTTTGAGTGATGGCATTTTTCTTCCCAAATAATTGTTACATGGGATGGGCCCTGCTCTCCTGAAGATGGCTGAACACCTGCCTGCTCAAGGGAATCAGTGAATTCGTTCCTTGTTTTGCTTTCATTGTGTGTGAGACTTTTTGCTTTTGCTTACTGAACTGCCTTTATCTCGATCCATGAGTTTTCCAGCTTATACCCTTCAGATTCTCCCACTGATCCCACCAGTGGGGGAGTGAACTAGCAGCTGTGAGGGGCTTGGCTGCTGGCTGGGGCTAAACCACCACAGAAGCAGAAAGAGCTTTGATACTATGTAAGCACTGCTCAGCAACAACTAAATTAACCCGCTTTTATCTCGGCTTTTGTCACAAATATGAAACATAGCAGCATATGAAGAAGATATATTTAATCATTTTCAAAAGCATTATATTATGAATATATAAAGAGTATAAAGCACTTTATTTTCCTCCTTGGCCTTTAATTTTCTTACATTTATGTTCAGAGGGTCCTGGTTTCTGGCTTTTGGTGGGGGTTTTTTTCTGTTGTTTGTTTTTTTTGGGTTTTATTTTGGTTTTTTTCAGTTTTTTTGGGTTTTTTTTTTGTTGCCTTTTTTTTTTTTTTTTGTAATTTTAATAGATTTTAATTGTTTCATGTGGAAGTTTTTTACTTTGTATGTTTGCCAAAGGTGAAAAAAATCCCATACCTATTAGGTTTTTTTGGTGGAATTTAGGAGCACTGCATTTCTGACAGTGAAACTATAGATTAATTCACTTTTTTGAGGTGATGTCTATGCTCTCAGGTAATGAAATGAACATTTCAAGAAGTGAATAAAGAGCATGAATGGCAAGTAAAAGAGTACAAACATTATTTCTGTCCATTTGGTAATATACTTCTCAAAAACTTAATCGAACTATTGCCTTGCTCTTCAGTAATCTTTTTTTGCAGCCATTTAATTACTTATATATCTGAAGTAGTGATCAATTTCTACATATACACTTGTATTAGAAAGTATTTGAGAATTTTTAAATCTTTGAGTACTAATTTTAATTTCTAATCAGTTTCCTATAGATGAAAAAATGAAAAACAATTAGTTTTGGATTACAGTGAAAATTTTCATAGAGATAATTGTGTGAAAGAAAACACATTTCTGTCCTTAAGCACTATCTAACAGTGACTGTTTCAAGCACTAAATGCTGTGAATAGAATCCAAAATTAAAATCACAGAATCACAGAATAAGCTGAGTTGGAAAGTATCCACAAGGATCATTGAGTCAAAATAAACAACAAAAAAAAAGGCACATATAAAGAAAAGTAACTGAAGAAATCTGTGAGGAAATACAAATAATTCTCTTAAACAATTGTTACAGTATTCACTTCAATCCCAAGGATATCACCAGTGTTTGCACAGAGATGCATGTCCAGTGGACTGCTAAGCACACTGGGAAACAGCTGCAATGATTTAAAACACTAATGAATTCAGGTATTAACCTAATCGAGCAGCATGATTGGCAGATAACATATCTAAAAACCTGATTACCACAATATTGAACTAGAGCAGAGGAAGGAACTGTTTCAGTTAGATATGCAGTTAAGCTGCCAATGTGAGCAACAGAATTTACTCTCTATATAAAGACCTGACTATTGAAGAAAGCACTAGAAATGTTGATCGTGATACCGTTCAGCCAATAAAGCACACACAAATTAAATGAACAAATTATACAGCTACACCTTGAATATGCACCCTGACAAGACTTGTTATGCTTATTCCATTATCTGAAAAAATACTGAAAGGTAAAGTTTGAAAAGAAATGTCAAACTCGGGGGGAAGAATGTGCAGCAAAGAAAGGAATGTGAAGAAAAATGACATATACATGGATATCTTATAAGTAGATATCTTTGTGTATCTTTGGCGCAACATAGGTACAAAATCCCTCTTTGTTTAATATGTATATACTTTCACCAAGCTGTTTTTCACATGAGAGGAGAACAGTGAGTCAGAGGAAACCTTATTCCACTACATTCAAGATGCACTGTTAGTCCACGCAGACACAGTATGGGCAGCCCTCTTCCTCTCACAAAACCCAAAAAAATTCAAACCAAACCAAACCAAACCAAACCAAAAAAAAAAAGGAATATAACAGAAGAAAACAGACATTAAATACCACAAAACCCACCCAAGAAGTTCTTCTGAAGAATGAAAATTATCTGTGGTGTTCCTGGTGTGGAAATTAGAATTTATTTCTGCAGGACAAAATTTTGGCATAACTGACATGTATCTCCCGTGCTCCATTCAGCCCAGCACACAGAAAAGGCTTCAAAGATGTTTTCCCGCATTTATTGAAGATGGATGATTAGTGCTGGAGAATCTGTAAAAAGAAGAATGAAAACTGTGTTCAGAAAGTACCAATCCAACACCTACACTATTTATGTCCTTTTTGACCAGGGAGACAGACTGTAACTATAATTTTTCTGAAGTTTTTAAAGTCAGCTGATGCTGACTGGATGACCAGACATTGGTCTAAATCCATTCATGCTATCTGAAAATATGGCCTTAAAGGTTTCAAGGGAGAAGCCTGCAACAGGAAAAGACAACAACAAAGCCAAAAGAAAGCTACACTTTTATCTCATAGGACCTTTATATTTATTTTCAATATGACAAAATAAAACAAGCATAAAGATTTGGGTTAGAAATAAATTACAAATTCTTTCTTTAAAGCATAAATGTACATTGGCAGATGAAAGAAAAAAAATTCTATTTACATGGAGCATGTGTCTCCATAAATAAGTGAACTTGTGTGAGTAGAAACTTTAGAAAATAATTTGTTCTTCATATGTGCACATATCATTCTGAATTACTAGCACATTGTTAATCAGCATGAAGATTATTGTACACAACACAGTACAATGTGGTTATAAACAGACAAAGGAGAGCAATCATTTCAGAAGAGGCTCTAATGATCAAATCCATCTTAACATGGGCATGTTCAACTCGTTTAGATGATGTGAACACATGTTGGGTACAGAGGAAGAATTATTACCCTGAACCTTCTGGCTAAAGTATTGACAATACAACCCAGCCTTACAGAGGCATAAACAGAAAGTCTCTGCCAATTACACTTTTGTAAATGTCCTCAAAAAGGGTTTAAAAGTCTTCACAGGTATGCCACATAAGTATACATACTATTGATATATTGGGGATGTAATTTTAATTTATATCTCATTAATACATTCTCAAAAAGTATGATTAATGCTGCAATTTGCTAGTATAACATTAACCTTTAGTTACTAACTTTAGAACATCTTTTCTAAGACAAGTAACCTGTCTCGAAACGAAGGCCTCCAGAGAGACCAACAGTTGAATGTTCTGAGGGAATTTTATGCCTAATGGTTCACACGATCAAAATGTAAAGCAAAGCATTAAATATCTCCAAAATGTACACAATTTTAAATAAAAATTCACAACTTTTCTGTCATCAATAACATCTGTAATCAATAAAACCAATAAAGTGAAATATCAATAGATTTGGAGGGCCAGGTCCTTTGTTAATTTCTATAACAAATCTAGGGAGGATGAATTTTCAGTGAAAACTTCCCCTACAGCATTGCCTTGGTAGCTTAACTTGGCAGAAAATGCATGAAATCAGCAAAAGCAAAAAGAACATTGTAGCATTTGGGAATGTAGAAAATGCTGCTTAACCAGCATCATTGCTATGGCTGCCTGCAGGCCAGTTTAATTAGGCTACAATTCATATGCAAGAAAGTAGTTTTGTAATTACTGTCAAATGACCAAATCAATGTATAAAACCTTAGGAGGATTATGCATTCCCAGTAATGAACCATACTGAAGCTGACTGGGATTTGTTAGCTGAGAGATCTACTTGTCAAAAATTCACAGTAAAATGTGTAAGAAAATAAATACATGTATGCTCAGATATTGCACCATTTTAAAGAATACATGTCAGTTTGCTGGATTTAACTATGAATTTTTTATTAGATGCTTATACTGATTTTTTTTACCAGACATATTTGTATGGATGGGAAAGCACAGTTACCAATTTCCATTTTAAAAAAATTGCTTTTTTAGCAGAAAAGTTATCAGAACTTTAGTATTAAGGGTTGGGCATAAAGCTGCCAGAATTAATGATGTAATTTTAGGTTATCTGCTTTAGTAGCAACAGTAGACATTTTTAAGGCACTAAAATTGATTTTTTTTTGATTGACTATAATCTTTAAAAAAGAAGTTTAGTTAAAATGATACATATCTAGGTAACAAGAAATTTTCTTTTCCCTATACTTTAAATCAGTATGCTACTAAAATAAAGTTATTTCATTAAATTAACAAAGAAGGGCCAGAAGATATAGTTATTTTTCTGAATGTGGCTTATTGCTACAGTGCCTGCATTTGAAATAATTGCCTAATATTTCTGATTACCATAGATTTAATTTATCAGGAAAAAAAAAGTCAAACTCTAAAAAGCATGGATGATACATAAAATTAAATTCCATCAGAAGTCTTCCACTGGGTGTATTAAAGAAAAAAATGAATCCTACTTCCTCTTTAAAAAGGTGACATGAAATAGTGGGTCTGAAGAACATAAAAATGAAGCTCTGAGGAGGGCACCAAGGTTTCCCTAAAGCAACTATATTTCTTGAGCTTTAGGCTTTTTTTCACTAAGCATGTTTTTTCTGTGTCACTGTTCTCAGACATCTGACTTGCAAATAATTAGATACATGAGCACTCCTTCCCTTAGAATCTATGTTATTTATGGCTACATTTATGTGGAGAATTTACCAGAGATTTCAATGGTATGGTATGCTATGGTAGGACAGGAATTTGGTAGAACACTTAAAACAATTCTAGTTCAAAAGCAAGATTTTATTCCATTCAGTGAGATATAACAGCAGAATTATCAATTCTAAATAGTGTATATAAACAGATATAGTAATCTAACACATAGACATATACATGCATAGTTATCCTTTCATACTTAGAAAGCTAAACATTCTCAGTACAAAGCTCAAGAGGCTGAAAACCTCAATATACAGGATTTCATTTAATCATATTTTAATTGATGATATGTATGTTTAGCTTCTGTTACAATGTGGCACTTAGTCACATTTATTCTCTGTGTTTAACAATTCTCTGAGGTTTGAGTTTTTTCATTTGGTTGAATGGTGGGGAGGTTTTGTTTGTTCAGTTGGGTTTTTTCCCCAGTTGAGTATATGTGATACAGTTCTAAATGTTCATCCCTCATCTTCTACTCAGACAGGAAAGAGACTTAACACACATAAAAATACATATAATATATTGAAATTTGATGTTCAGTAAATGCAGAGGGAAAGAAAATAAGACAAAAAGAAAAACTGATTATATAAGTTTGAAAACTTCTGAGAGAAATTAAAATATTCCCTAATTAATTAAAATAAAATTTTCAAAAATTTCAGTCACAAAATGAAATTCCAAGGCGAACCATCCAACTTTTTATCTATTAATAATGTTTGCATGTTCTGTGTGTTACTAAAAGTTAAACTATATCCTAATTTTCATCAAATTTTAATTCTCATAAATTTCTAAGCTGCTTCCTAAGCTAGTTATATAACAAAGAAGTGTGCTTCTTCAGTGACATTAAATAGACCACCATGCTCTGAACATGTTATATGGCTTAGAATGTTTTAAAGGGTGTAAACCATTGCTATTGTTCTTAGCTAGAGAGAAAACACAGAATTTTTTACTCCTTTCAGGAATAGGAGCTGTGTGGGAAATGACTTGCATCTTTGGCTGAAGACCACTTAGAATCCTACTTTCCTGCTCTTCAGCCTGAGGACAGTGGAGAAGCAAAATGTTCTGGCAAGCACGTCTACTCGTTAGTCAGGTTTCTCAACCACAAACTTCTCAGGTCTTTACATTAACACTTTCTTCATTGTTACAGATAAATAACTGAGAGATAGCCTGAAGTGTCCCTACCCCATGAAGTATATTTTAACAGTGTGAAGTTATTCCAATTACTCTGATGATTTTTCTTCTGGTTTGTACCAATAAATTAAGCTTTGTTATTTTAAATAGTGTTATGGCAACCTTCCCAGAGCAGATGTCTGCCAGCAGGAGCAAAATCTACATTAGAAATTCTGAAGGGGAAAGAAAAATAAAAAAAAAACCCCAAAAAAACCACAAAAAAACAGAGCAGCTAGCAAAAGCCAATTAACAGTTAGCGGTCTATGACTATTGTGGGGGGAAAAAAAGGATAAAACCTTGCATTTAATTAATCTTATTTATACCATTCTATCTCCTATAATCCTTCAGAAAATCTATCATAGTATTTGAAATGCTGTTTTCTCTCATGTTAACATTTGTGAGTACATTTGAAAAGAACACAGCTGTGTTAAAAAACTTGAAGAAATAAACCATATGCAATAATTATTAAAATACTTTGAAAAATGTTCAGGTTTTTATAAGCTTTTTCCTAGACTTTCTGTCTATAACCATATCACAAACTTATTTTCATAAGCAGTGGTTTTTTAACATCTATTTTAATCTCATTTCTTTAATTAAGAACCACATAGAGAGGTTTTAATTGTTAATTATGAAAGTAGAATGAGAAAAAAAATCTAATTTCAAATATTCGATTAAGAAACATGCTTCTGAGTTTATATATACCCATGAACCTTGAAAGCATGAACAAAAAAAACACTCAGGTAACAACATTCTTCGATAATTTCCCCAAATTCATAATTCCAGTGTAACAACTGTATTAAACCACAGGGAAAAAAAAAAAAAACCCTCCCCATCCCGTTTGGAATTGTATAAAACATTACATTAGATAGCAATCTGAGAGAAAGCTAATTACATTAATACATATTGGAAGTCTGAAAAAAATATGTTTCCTCAGAAGATAATTTATAGCATGTACTTCTGTCATGATTTAACCCCAGCTGGCAACTGAGTTTGATATAGATGCTTGCTTATAATCCCATCCATTCCATGGAATAGGGAGAAGAATAGGAAAAAAGGTTAACCCCATGGACTTACATAAAAACAGCTTAAAAGTTGAAGGAAAATATAATATCAACAAAAACAATAAAAAATAACAAGAACAACAAGAATAGTAATTGTAATTGTAATGAAAAGGGAAAAGAGAGAGATGAATAAAACCCAAGTAATGTAAGTGATGCAAAATACAATTTTTTACCATTTTCTGACTGATGACTAGCCCTACCCAGCCCTGAGTAGTGATGGTTATCTCCCAGACAGCTTATATAGATAGACCATGATAGTCTATGTTATGGAATATCCTTTTGGGAAGTTCAAGTCAGCTTCTACGGCTGCACTCTCTCCTACCTTTGTGCACCCGCTCACTGACTCATCATGGGAAATTGAAAAGTTCCTGTCTTTTGGTAAAGCCTACTCAGAAACAACTAAAACATCACAGAATCACAAAATATGCTGATTTGGAAGGGATCCACAAGGATCATCAAGTCTAATTTCTGGTCCTGGACAGGATCATCCCCAAGAGTCACATCATGTGCTTGAGATAATTGTTCAAACACTTCTTGACCTCTGTCAGCTTGGTGCTGTGACCACTTCCCTGGGGAGCCTGTTCCAGTGTTCAAACACTCTGTGGACAAAGAATCTTTTTCTAGTATCCAACCTAAACCTCCCCTGACACAGCTTCAGGTCACTTCCTCAGATCCTGTCACTGGGTGCCGTAGGAAAGGGATCAGTGTCTGTCCCTCCACTTCCTCTCACAAGGAAGTTGTGACTGTAATGAGGTCTCTCTTCAGTCTCTGCTTTCCCAGGTGAACAGACCAAGTGACCTTAGCTGTTTTTCATGTGCCTTCCCCTCAAAGCCCTTTGGCAACTTTTTTGCCCTCTAGTGGTTTAATATCTTTCTTATATTATGGTACCCAAAAATGCACACAGAAATTGAGGTGAGGCCGTCCCAGTGCAGAGCAGAGTGGAACAATCCCCTCCCTTGCCTGGCTGGTGATGTTGTGTCTGATGCACCCCAGGACATGGTTGACCCTCCTGGCTGCCTGGGCACGGCTGACTCTCATTTAATTTTCAATTCACCAGGACCCACAGGTGCTTTCCGTGGCACTGCTTCCCAGCACCTCATTCTCCAATCAATCTGTACACCCAGGGTTGCCCCATCCCAAGTGTAGAATCCAGCACTTTTCCTTGTTGAACTTCATATGTTTGGTGATTGCCCAATCTACTAATTTATCAAGGGCCAGACAATATCAAAACATTTATTGAAATCCATAAACAACAATAACTTTTCAACATTATTCTTATTCTCAATCCAAGCCACAGGACAATACCAGCTACTAGGAAGAAAATAACTCTATCCCCTATCAAAACCAGGACAGTATTCAGTCTTTATTCTATACCATTTAGACCATGTCCAAGTCCCTTGCTTTCTGCCTTTTAATAAATACACAGTTATTATTCCCTTAAGTCCTATATGGGCCATCTATATGCAATATCTTTTGAATTCGTTTAGTCCAGAATTTGGGCTCCATCTGTCATGACTGTCTTTCAGAATAGGAAAGATGGTGTGAGGTGGATTCCTGGATTGGATTGGATTGGATTACTGCCTGTTGAAGTCAGTTCTAATTCCATCACTTCACTTGTCTGGGTACATCAAAGTTCATTCTTCATTAATCTGGAAGATTTTTACAAAAGGGAATCAGTTTCATACTTCGGAATCTGAAGAGGCGGAGACAGATGTCACGAGGTGTCACCAGGTGTCCAGTGCAGTGATGGGCATAAAGAAGTAATAATACATAGTTGTATAGCAATTAAAATCATTGGACATTCAATTCATTGGTTATTCTCATCCCAAATCCCTTGAAATACATACCAGACTTCCCCATCCTCCAGCATTACTCACAGATTGCACACAGATCCTTGAGGAGAAACAATGGGTTTTTCTTTTTTTAAGTCAAGAATAACCCAGACTGTTTTCCACAGTAGGTTTTTAATGTGTATTATAGAAACTTTATCCCATTCTACAATATATAAAAGCTTTTATTGTACAAGGCCAGTCTGATCTGCAGGTTGTCTCTTGCTCACTAACCACATGACTTTTATTAAATTATTATGCCAATGATTGAAGGTCCCCCTGTTGCTCTCAGTGCAGTCTTTAACGGTACATTGTATCATCCAATTTTTCTGGAGGCTGGTGCATGATAAGGAGTGTGGTATTCCTACTTAATGCCACGTTCTTTGGCCCACATGTCTATGTGATTGCTTTGGAAATTAGTTTCATTTTCTGATTCAGTTCTTCCTGGAGTACCATGTCTCTAGAAGACTTACTTTTCAGGGCCCAGGATAGTGTTCTGGGTGGTGGCTAGGGACACAGCATATGTTTCCAGGCTTCCAAAAATTGCTTTCACTGCTGTACATGGCACTTGGCACTTGCAGTTTTGTAGAGTACAATAGTCAATCTGCCAGACCTACTCATATTTGCATTTCAGCTGTCATCCTCCATACCTGAGGGGCTTTAACACTTGGTTAATTGCAGCACACATTTCACATTCATGTATAACGTGGGATTGTGTCCATGGTCAAGTCCACCCTTTGATGCAAGAAGGCATCTCTCTCTTGATGGCCTGAGGTGTCATGGGCCAACCAACCTAGAAATAATTCACCATTATATTGCCAGTCCAGATCCACCTGAGACACTTGAATCTTAGCAGCCTGACCACCTGTTAGTCATTCTGGTGATCTTCAGTGGCCTGAGTCAGGTACGTGAACATCCTCATGGCACACCTGCACAGTCAGGTTCTCCACCCAGGAGAATGGCTTAGCCCCCCTGGGCAATGCCTTGTCACAGTGTGGCAGCCCCGATGGGTTTGTATCTACCCTGCCAGTCGGTCTGATTCCATTGCTGCAGCCACCCCTACATTTTCTACCATCCATGGATCAGTATAAAGTATTGGCCACTTTTCTTGCTCAGCAATGTTTAAAGCCAGCTGGAGAGCTTTACTGTGAAATTGCAATGTGAGTATATAAAAACTTCTCATCTATCACTGCTTTAAAGCAGAGTAAAATTTTAAATATGTTCTCTGAGCTTTGATACATTTTGTACACTCTGTCTCCTAGTGATTAGCATCACAAGCTGTGCTTTGTGACAGCACAGTTATTTCTGTTCTAGTCCAGATGATGGGCCCTTACCAGGTATTACTCAGGCTAGTCAGTGAAATTACTATTTCTAAAAGATTGATGCAAATTCCATCCCATCACTTCAGGACACTGTGGGGACAAGTACTGGAAAGCAACTCTATTATTCTTTCTCCTTTCCAAATACAAGAAAAAAATCATGAAGAGATTGTATTCTTCTCAAAAGACATCAGGATGATGCATTTTAAGGCCTATGTTTTGGTCTAGTTAAAGTTGTAATATTTTATGTATTAGCCTCCCTAAAATGGAATCCAGAAACATGCTTAGTTTAAAAGGTTGAGTGGGATTACGTAGCTTTGTGTTGAAATAAATAAATAAAGTAGCAACTTTCTGATTAAGGTATATACAGGCTACTTGACAAGTAGTTAGTCTCCTTGAGCTCTCTCCTCATTATTCTTGTAGATTTCAATCTCAAAGAAAGGAGGTTTTGTCCAGCACTCCTGATAACAGTCTGTGAACCAAGTGGATAGGAGGATAAGATACTTTTCTTGGATCATGGAATCAGTTCAACAATTTTTATCTTTCATAACCTTTTTACTACCTCCCCTTTTGTTTCATCTCTTCTGCTGTTTTTCTCACAGATACAAATCTCAATTTTACCTTTAAAATCTTCATGTCAACCTCTTGACCTTTTTTTCTCCAAAATTCATGAAAGACTAATTTCCTGTTGTAAATTCCCTTTTCTCTTTTAAGGGGATCTAATTAGGAGAGACACCAATTACAACCACGCTGTACTAGAACACCTTTTAATTAAGCTGTTGTTATAAAGAGCAGATAATTGTCTGTACAATACATTTACATGCCCCTTCCCATTAGCACACAGCATGCACAGATGCATAATCACAATTATTAATTGTTACCTGTTTTGAGCAACAGCTGACAGTCCATCCATAGCTGTTAACAGAAGCAGAGTCACAGTGTAGCTGCTAGATTGTTTTTCTCAAAGTCCTTCAAGAAGGTTCTTCTTTCATCAGGTGTTTATGTAATTCTGAAATACTTGTCTGCATAAAACACCCACCACCTTTGTGGATGTTCTCTGAGCTACACAAACCCATTGTTTATGATAGTGCTTATTGCTGGCCTTGGGTATAGGCAGCAAACTATAGACATTCTGAATTCACCTGCACTTGTAGACTCAGCAGGCCTGCGAGTCTCCAGAGCTCATCAGGTATTAGACACGTTTACAAGATACCTCTCAACATCTGTTTTTCACTCTTTAGCCTGCTATTTTCTCACAGATATTTTTTCAGCTGCATCTACTGGCATTTGTAGAGCCTGTTCGCCAAAACCCATACAGAAGGAAATTTTATAATGCCCACCCCCAGGCTACTGCTACTAGTGTTTTTGAGAAGCTTTCAGTTGTTAAACACAAGTGTTTCCATTACACTGAATGTTGCCATATGGGAAATATCTCCATTCTACCCTGTAGCACTACATAGGCTTCATTCTTAATAGTACTGTGTGAGTTCACCTCACCATCAGCCTTTATCTGTAACTCTTAACTGTCTCTTTCCTTTGGCAACCGTTTTCATCAAGTTATGGACTTCAATTTTTTTGTTTTTTTGCAGCTCCTATTAGAAAAACAAACAAAAAACCCCCAGCAACAACAAAAAAAAACCACAACAACAAAAAAAAAAAAAAAAAAAAAACCAAAAAAAAAACCAAAACAAATACCCAACTTTTTCCTGCTTTGTGCAAAAGCTGTGAATAGCTGCAGTTTTCCTTGTCAGGAAAGACAGAGAAAGGGGAAAAACCTTATATTTGTACTTCATTATCATTTGACTATAGCACTGGTAAAAACCACATCCATATTAGTTATGAAAATCATTGAGCATGTGACAATATTCCAAGCACCAGTGTTGAACTTTGATTACTTAATAGGACAGTAGTTCCTAACTAAGAGTGATGAACTGTCAGTAGTTTTGGCTTCTGTGGCAGCATTTAAAATACCAGCCTATCACTGGGAAAACCTGTTTTGGAGGTTGTATGGCAAATACAGGTTTCCTAGACATCATGTAAGCATGAAATACCTGGAGATAGTTTTGAAGGTATGCAGTTACATATACTTATTTCTTGCCATATATTCAAAGTGGAAAGTATCTTTTTTATCTGTATTTTCACCCACTATATAGTCATATCTCCAGTTACTATGTATAAAACAGGATCCCCAGCTACAACTCGTTGCCCACTGTACACTGAAGTATTTTCACTCCCTTAATTTGATAACAATATCAATGAACAAAAAAGACTTTACAAACTGATTCAATACCATTGTACGTCTAGGACAGCATTATCATGGACACAATGCACTGTTTCAGAAACTGAAGGTTTGCTTTAAAGGTAAGTCTCCCTGCCAACTTACTAAGTCCCCTGAATGATGTAAAGACTTATTCCTCAGGGAAATATCCAGTTTATTAAAGGGATTTTTCATTAGTTTTTCATGTTGATTCTGATTTTGATGAAAAACAATAATAAGTAAAAAGAAAAAAATTCCAGAATTTTGCCAGGATTGTATGAACCACTTCACCTTCTACTTGAAAACTGGATGCATAATTTTCCTTTGCTAGTAACTCTATAAATATGTTGAAGACAAAGACAGACACTCCTATTCTTTTATAGGTCTGCATCAGAAAGATATTTGTCTTGGTTATTTTCATATTCAGTAAATAATCTAAGTGCAATGAAAAATACAAATATGAAATGCACTATCTGTTCTAGAAATACACATATTTCATGTTTCTAGTATTGCTTATATGCTGAAAATCTTTCATTTCTATTATTGCATGGCTACAGAGGAGGTAAAAGGAAATTTTTGCATGCGTAGATTTTAGCTGTCTTCAAGACTGATCTTTCTCCCAGATAAATTCAGTTTTACTTCAGTCATCAGCATTATTTGTCTTTGAAACAGACAACTTTCTTAATTCAGCACTCAGCAGTACTATGGAAATATTGATCTGCAATCAACAGCTGACACAGTTATCTTTGCTTAAGCTGCATGTTTACTGAACTGCAAACACAGCAGTGTTACAGGCATATATAAGAATTATTTCTACCACAAAGGAAAAAAAAAAACATAGAAAGCACTTATTCTAAATGGCTTCATCTGTGTTTTATTCTAATACTTATTCTTACCAAAGGTACTTTCAGGGTAAACCATTCATACTTTCTTCTTTCTATCATAATTTTTGTTTGGGGAATATATTTGTTGGTTGCCTGGTTGGCTTGAGGAGTTTCTTTTACCTTTAGTAGGGAATATAACGCTAAGAGAAATTTTCCTCTACTAATCCCATTTTAAATTTTCTTTAAGCAAAGTAAGCTGGTCAATAAAATTGAAATTACTCAGAAGAGCTATTTCCATTGTCTTCACAGGTGCTGTTTTGGTTGGGAATCCCAACTTGCAGGATTTTTAAAATACTTCTGCCAATTCAGGTTTGAATAAACAGCCAGGTCCCTTGTGATCAATACAGTCTGCTTGATTTTGACAGATTACACTATTAAAGACCATATTTATATTTAATGCATACAGCTCCATAGAAAATTAGTGGAAGGTATTCCTGTTTATTCCACAGATTAATTAAATTTGATCACAAATGGAAGTGCATAGAATGGGGGAAATTCTCTGTAATTTACAAGAAAATCAAACCACAATGGGTGTGTTGAAATGCTACCAAAGTCTTTTTAGATTGTAGTCTTTACAATCCCATTATATGAACATAGAAATATAAAGTGCAAATTTTGGAATAACATTTCATGTCAGTGGCAGTGAATGGTAAATACATTTCAAAATTTGTCATCAAAGCAGATAACCTTATTTTATAATTTAGCTGTGAATAAAAAAATTGAATTGCCAAACACACAATAAAAGGGCTGACTTTAAAAGATGGAACTAATAATTGTATACCTTAATCCCCAAAGTCAACTTTTCAAATTAAAATTGCAATTAACTAGGAAGGGTTTAATATATATATATGTCTGTGTATTTGCAAAGAGTATTAGCCACTGTAATGACTACAACTGGTTTTGAAATTATGAATATTGCACAAAACTTATTAAGAAATATTTATATTCACTTTCTAGGATATTAATACATACTAAACATCATAAATACATAAATATTCAATAATTCAGTGTAGCGTTTCTAATTGTCCTTGTCATCTTAGTTATTTAAATTTTCATTAGTGTAACAAAAGTAACAGTAGTCAGCAATACCAGTCCAATAAGTGGAAAATACAAGCAACATATCAAAAACACAAACATGTATGACTCTCTTAAGTAGCACCCATCCCCAAAAAAATCTAAAAATCCTTGCTGCGTAAAGAACAGATTAACTAGAATTTTAGCACCTAAATACAAGATTGTGATTCCAGAAAATGACTGCTAAGGAATGTAAGGAATTGTAGATAATTGTATTTAACTTCATACTCTAGATTTTTTCAGAGTAGTTTTTTAGAGCCATGTATACCACCAAGCTGACAGATCTAAGCTTTGAAGCCTTTTCAGAAACTTCAGGCTGTTTGGACATTTTCAAATCAGGCAGACACTGTACTGACAGGCCCAAGCTGATTTGATTTTTCAAAGACATCTGACATGCACATATCATCCATACAAGAAAAACACAGCAACCCCAAGGCCATTGTCATGCAAAATGACAGCCAGAGAGAGAGGTGGATCACATTAAATAACAGCCTAATGCCTGAAGTAGAATGGAATCTGAGGATCAGTTCCAACCTTGGCCAGAAAAGTTTGAATTTGACATCTTCTGAGGGGATGCTTGAGCCCCCAGGTTGGAGTACAAAAGCTACATAGCTAAGGAAAAAGCATGGAAACAAAGAGAAGAGAGTATAAATGTACAATGTGAGAATATAAATGTACGTTTTCTAAGTTTTAAACTTTTACCCACCAGTTGGAATCACAGTCCAAAATAACTAGATATCACCATGCATTTGCTTGATGAACAATGAAAACCCATCATAATATTGTATTTCTATCTGGAAATCACTTAAAATTCAATATTTATCCAAATTTGTATTTCCATTTCTATACAGAACAGTCTTTTTAGGACTAATTTAAAAAACAAAAACAAGCAAACAAAAAAAAACCCTAAACAACAACAACAACCAAAAAAAAAAACCAAAAAAAACCAAAAAAAAACCCCTGGCAAAACAAAACAGAAACAATCACATTCCTAAAAAGGAAGGAATTCATCTTGCTTTGATACCATCTTGATACTAACTCATCTTGATACCAAGACTCTTTGTTTTACATAGATAAATTCATGAAAATCTATATTGAATGCTCTCATAAAATTGCAGTGCAAACACAACTCATTTGTTTTAAAGTAAAACACACAAAATGGCAAATCTTGGAACATGAGTGCTGTGATTAATACTAACTTAGCCAGGCTGTATAAAGCTGACAGTAGTCTTGATTTTGTTCCTGGAACAGGAGAAAAAATACTTCTGAAGATGCACATAAATAATGTATATCAGTATTATGACTAGGCATGCATAAAATGAACAAAAGATATATAACTTTACCTAAATCATCCACTTGTCTTCAGGTTAAAACCCTTTCTTTTCATCATAATGTGAATGAAATTAGGCATAGTAAATCTCAAGATGGTATAAAGCAGTACTCATAAATGCACACAATTTTCTAATAGCTTGTCTATCCCATCATTATGTCACTTCCAACATGAAAAAACATATATTGGATAAAATGAAACTAAGGGATACTCACATAAAAAATCAAAACGAAGTTGTTCCTTTAACAAATTTTTGGATAAAAGGTCTTGAAAATGAATCTTCATTTAAAAAATAAAAATCATTCTGCATGCTCATGAATTACTATTCATGAGTAAGTGACACAGGTGCCCTTCAACTTTTGAAAAAATTCTTCCCACCTTAAGATCTCTACGCTCTTGCACTTTACTCCAGTCTAGATTATATGAATCTAGAAGTATAAAAATAACAAAATATATAGGAACACAGTATTTCTTTTTAGGAAAATAAGAGCCTAATTTAAATCTTAACATAAACCACTATTTGCTTGAAAAATGCCAATTTAACCCCATCCCAAAAATTCTATGACTTTTCAACTTGCAAACTGTTTCAGACTACCATTTCAGACATTGATAGTACTGTGCGATTTGTCCTGAAGGTATTTTCTGTGCAATAACTAATTTCCACAGGATAGGTCATTATTTATTTATTTAATAACCTGACTTGAAAGAGAATAATATTTGCCTTAGAAAGGAAAAGTAATCTATAAACTTTCTGAACACCTCCAGTGATGCCTGACACTACTTGTCTCTATAACAGCCTAGCTTTTTTACATTTCCTCCTGTTAGACAGATTTATTCAATATCAAATTATTGGGAAAAAAAATTCTACCTTGCTATTTTTGTGACTGTAACTAATTATTGCAAATCATAAGTTACACAAAAAAATCAAATGTTTACTGTGAAGTTTTTTTTTTTTTACTTTGGGATGATTACTTAGAAAAATGAAAATATCAAAATCTATTTAAATTAAAAAATTTCTCTTAACAATATATAGTTTTCCTTTGACCTTCTGACAAATCCTGATCTAGTACATACTTGATCATATGCTTCATTTACATTCCTGACCAATGTATTAGATATGATGTTCATAAATTTACCTGTGCTTAAGCAATTCTGTCATCACCAAAGCAGATGTAATACACAAAATATATTTTATGTTCTGTATTTCTAGCTTCAGTGTCATTTATTACCTTTTGATGATTAACCTGTTTTAGGTAGTAATCAAAATCACTTCTTTTAGCACATCTGAGCCTTAATCTATCAACATTGTGCTAATGCAGCCAAAATAATCTGTTCAGGCAAAAATTACTTTCATTGTAGGATTTTTTGTCAATATTGTGACATACAGCACACACTGCTGTATCATCCTTTTAAAGTGTTTTTTAGTATTACAAACACATATGAGTGTCATAACCTTTTCAGGTATGTGAAGGCAAATAGCAACATAATTTATCAAAGTGTTGTAACTTTGACACACAATTCTGACATACAAACAAACAGAGAAACCTGCTGCTAAGAAAGTCCTATTTATTCATTTATGTAAAGAACTTCTGAAGCCTAGTAAGAATTCAAATGGCAGCCATGTCCATCAATCATTAAAAACCCAAAGCAATATACAAAGATCTGTGTGTAACCATTGAAGAGAACGTTCCACCAGATTTTAACTGCTTGGCTAACATCACTCTTTTCCAGACTGTAGGATGTCTTGTGAGAAAATAGTCAGGTTTATACTGACATGCCAGTTTAAGCAAGGATTGATTACCTTTTTTTTTTGTCTATCTTCCTGACAATATAGAATCTTTTTTGTAACATGAGGCAGGTTACTTTGTTATCCTACAGAGAAAATTCACCTCCTTTACATGGATAAAAAAATGATACTAATTCCAATTTTTCATTTCCAGAGGGGGTTATTATTTTATTCATCCATGTTTTCAATTTCCTACTAAAATAGTAGCATGGAGTGTTAAAGGACACTAAAATAATTAGTTGAAAATATTCTAGTAAACTTGACTCTCAATTTATTTTGCATGCTGGAGGGAATCATTAAAACCTATGCTGGAGGGCAATATCTCATAAACTAGTAGCAAAGGTGACATAAAAGGTGCCAAATTAATGCCTTAAAGAGAAACAAAGACACCAATACATTCAAGGGTGAATACACCTGTCTTAGCATAAAGGGGAAGGCTTTATTTCCAGTCGTTGAACCATCCTGGACCCCTAGTAAAGAGGCTGTGCAAAGCTGACATGCTGTCCTGGTTACCCTGGGGTCTTCATACAAGTCAGTGTTCCAGATATTTTCTTAAAAAAAAAAAAAAGAAGTATATTTTTTTGGGTTGTATTTGGATTCTGCAGTTTAGAGTTGCCTCTTCAAATATCTTTGAACTTAATTTGAACAAAGGTTACCCAAATAAAAAATGTTAAAGATTTGTCATGATTCACAGCAAGCTAATTTCATCTCAGCTCCACAATCAATCCAAGAAACCTGATCATGAGGATTAGAAATACAAATTTTAAATGGATTAAAAGTTCAGGTCTATATAATGAGATATTTGCTGTCAAGACAAAGACAAATAAACTTTACTTTTGGAACAGTTTAAATTATTAAGCATTTTTCAAGTTAAAATAGTGACAGGATTTCAAATGGTGATCTTTGCAAAAGAACACAACTTTAGATGGCTGGGAACCACTGACTTGTATCAAAAACTTTCTAAAAGGAAAACAGAACAAATGGCAGAAAAGTCAAATTTTATCTGAAAAGTCAAATATCTTCAATTTAGAGCAGGAAAGAGTACTAAAGTTGAAAACACTTAGTGAGTAATGTAATGACCAGCAACACACACACTTGAACGCTGTTACCCAGAAGAAAAGTGTCATTATCAAGATAAGATGCCACAGCTTGATCAGAATACTGACAAGTGTAGACAGGTAACATCTTGAAAGTATGTGCAACTTTCAGTAGTGTGATGCTTAATGTGTTCTAGCTTGCTCTAGGAATATCTAACACATTGTATATTTTTAGTAAGCTACAAATCTTAGACTAATAGTTTAAATTCAAGGGAATCCAGATGTTTTTTGATACCTCCATCTTCAAAACTTGTTTTGCAGTGAAAAATCTTGATTCTGTTGCATGTTTCCATGTACCAAAGGTAAGTCCCATATAAACCTTTCTTTAATTCTATGTGCATCAAGTCTTCCTTCTTTATCAAAAAATTTCAGCAGTGATTTAGAAGAAATTTGCTATGATGGATACCCATTGTCATACATTTAATGGAAGAATAGAAAAAAGTATTCACTAAGAGTTCTGGTGACAGAAGCCAGAGGACACTATCTAGTCTTTCCCTAGATATTTGAGGCTTATGAGCAAACCTTGCTCAGTTTGCTATTCGATTTCAAGCTGATCAGGAGACAAAATTTAAGCTGTCTAAGGGTAAAAATGAATTCATACCAGAAATTATGTATTTTTCACTAACTTGCCACATCCTGGATATTGTTCTCTGTTACAAACACAGCCAGGATCTACAGGACTACAGTGAACTGTTTCATAGTGCAGGGACCAGGTGAAATAAAATTACCTTTATCCATGCTATTCAACTCTCCTGCCTTTCCAAAACTGTGATTTTCATCAAAAAACTCATCATCAAAAATGGCCATTTCCTGATGCTAGCTCCTAAATTTTTCTCAAGAATTATTTGGCGGCTGCTATTTGACCTGGGACAAATTATGTGACCATCCTAATGGTATAAAAATACAGATTTTTGAGATTAGGCGCTTTAGGAATGAAAATTTGTCATACTTTTCTGTTCTACTGCAACTAAGTTCTTGCTACAGATAACACAGGAATGTTTGTATTCATATGCATACTCTTGAAGACTTAGCTACAACACTATTTTTATATTCCCTCAAGATAGTGTTGCAAAAAGCATATCTTAAAAATCCCTTAATTTCTGAAAGCAGAATACTAAAGTACTTGTCAAGGCATTTATTTGAGGACCTGGCATTCTGAAAATTACACTTGGAGCAAACCTGTTTTACGACAAAAATCGGCGTGATTTTTCTACAGACCAAGTGAAAGCTCAATGAAAAACTATTCAGAAAACAATATGCAAAAATGAAAATAGAATCAGCCATTCATGTATCTACACACAAGTATAAGAAAATTTATGCATTTAGAGTAGTAATTTTCTTATATTATCTCATTCAGTTTTGAAACTGTCAAAAGTCTCATCTAAACACAGGACGAGGATACAGGCGTTTTGACATTACTTTCACATTTCAGAATGTTAATTTTGGTGTATTTTTCCACATGTACAACATGAAAAAAGTTTCCTGTGTTTCTGTTCATATGAAGTTTTGCAAATGTTACTTTGGGAAGGATCATTCTAAAATGTAATAGATTGTTAAAACGTCATATCTAAAACCTCTTAGTTTTTACTCATGTATTAAATTTTATTTAAAGATTTCTCATGGATTAAACTCAATATTATTTTATTTATCTAACTATCTAGAATGCCTACATGGAAGGTTAGTTATAGAAAAGCCAGCTTTATAGAGATATAAGAAAAATCTCTGCATGTAGTATTTTCTACATCTTGATTCAGTTCAAATTTACTGAACATGTTCAGTAACAAACAGAAATGTATTAATCTTCATTAAAAAAAACTCAAAAATTACTTTCATTTCAGTTTGCCACTCCTGATAAAATGAGAGTGAAATGTCAGGAAAATTACAATTGGGAAGTAACAGACTTCAAAGTCCTACTCAGAACATGGCATTGAATTCAGGCCATCTTTCTCATGACATTTGTTCATTCAAGTTTTGGGATTTAATTATTCTCATGGTTATTTCCTCCTGCCACCCCTTCTATCAAGCCTCAGATTACCTCATATTTTTTAAAAATAATTTTATTTAAACAGTATTCTAAGTAAATCTTCAGTTTGAGTACACTGGATATATATAAGGAGTATGTAAAATCCTAGAGTCTAATGGTATCATAAAAACCAAACAGTGAAACAACATTAGTCCATTTTTCTCTTAGGCAATACTTTACTTATTTATGTACTTATAAAAAAACCCCTAGAACATACTTGCATGGGTCAAACATATCAGGCGATGAAAATTAATCCCCAGCATTTCCTCTCCCACATTCCCTACAAAAATTTTCACTCTGAGCAAAGTCATCACATAAGGAATTAATCATTTTATGTATGAAGTAACACATTGAGTAAGACTGAATGAGATTTTTAAGTCATCAAGTTTTGATCTTATGCATATCTTTGCTTCTGAGAATTAATTCTTGTTTCAAATACACCAAGGTATTGAGTCTGACTAAAGCTGCCAAAGATGGGGACTTTCATACAAGGTGTTGTAAAATGTTTCAGTGTTTTAAGCTATCTGAAAATGCTGCACAGGATTTTGTGTTGAATGGCACAAATATATTTTTTTTACCCTTTTCATCCTTTTAGCTGTCATATTTTGCACAAACACTCTTCAGGCAAATTTCGTATTTTCTGAAATTAAGTCATTCCATATATCTATTGTCTTTTGTCTAAAAAGATTGAACTCCTAAAGTCTTTCTCATAAATCTGTAATATTTCTGAACTTTTAAATTATTAAGTTTTCCCATCATTATTTCCTTTTGAAATATAGAAGTGGAATCAGAGATAGGATAAATGTATAAGTTAAAGAACCTGCCAGTTATGTCTGATATATTTGTTTCTTTGTGGGTTTCTTTTTTTGTGTATTTGAAAATCGCATTGTCTCTCCATTGATTTATTTTTAGCAGAAGTCGTATTACTCTATTATTTATCACAATCTCTCAGCCAACTTATCTTCATTCTTGAGTGCAACTTTATTTTGATACATTGGAATTTACAGTGGAAAACTTTAAAACTTCCCAGATTACTCTTTCTCCCAGATTCTCTCAGAATTACTCATTTATCTAATAATTGTATAATACTTTGTCTACTTATATATTTGCTTACTGTAATACACTCTTATCATTCTGCAAATAAAACATACTAAAATAGGCTATAGTTAAATATGGAATTTGCTTAAGCATCTAGAAATTTCATTATGTCAAGAATGTGTAGGCCTCTGCTTAAGATACTGTATTATCTAAAAGACAAGTTTAAAACACTCCAATTTACTTAATGGATAGTAAGAGAGAAGTGATTCACTGTATTTTACACACCTTAATTTAATAATGTCAAGGGCTTTTTGCATGGAGCTCTGGAATCTGTTTATTCCTCTCAGTTCAGAAAGCTGCTATGGCTGTTTTCCAGTATGTGGCAGTATTTTTTTTCATTATGCTCACACATTGGTGCCTTCATGCAGCTTTCTTTTCACTGATTTGAACCCACAAGTCACAGTATTGTTTGTTATGATAATTTCTGATGGAAACTGACTGTCATCAGCATGAGGATCAACCCTTCTCTTTGCTCTTTTTCTGCCCTTTGGTCATAGATATTGTCAAGATTAGAGGATCCAATACCAAAATTTTATGCAGGAATAACTATAGCAAGTATGAGCATGTTCTGATGTAAGCAACACCGTAGCTACTATGTGAAATATGTTATACAGGAACAGCTTCTCCACTAGAGAGAATATCCAGTAGGAGACAGTAATCTGGGGAGTGGTATTGGTTTGGTCAAGGTGGAATGCTCTCTTTTTTTCTTTCCTCTCTGTCTCCTCTTTTATTTTTCCCCAGAAATAACTTTCACCACTAGAGTGGATGTGTGCCATCAGCTGAGGACTCTGCAAATCCCTGTGTATGAGAACTGGTCTTAACTGCCACTGTGCAACAGAAAAACTTTCCAAAATTAAGAACAAGCAAATAATCCTAGCAGAACAGAAGTTACAGAAAATATGATGGAACCAAATCAATGTTTCAAATTTGTTCCCATTCAAAGACATGAAAAGAAATTGATGAATTGAAAAAAAAAATAGAAAAAATAACTTCTATGATGGCATAAGTGAGCAAGTTGAGTGAAAATTTTTATTGTGCTGAGATACCAAAGAGTAGAGAAAAATGAATAGTGATGCTGTTCATCTTCTATGCAAAGGACATGCATTTTACATTCAAATACAAATATGAATCCTACAGTGAGGACATCACCAATCTCAAGAGTATGAGATTATAGGTTTTCTTGTGCCCACACTGCTAGGCACATGATAACACATGGAGTACTTGGCCTTGTTTCTCCTTTAAGATTACATATTTCTCTATGGTTGCTAAGACAAAAATACTGTTTTTCAATAAATATTTCATTAGGTAATGAGAAAATGAAAACAAGTGAAGAGTATTTTATAACGCAGTCAAGTGTAATTTTTTAATCATAATGCTGACAGTATATAAGCAGGTCCTGACGTGTGACAGCATCATACTGTTTGTTTAAAGATTTTAATGGTTTTCTGGCAATAGTCAGTTAAAACATAGCTTAGTTTCATTCACTCCACATTTTGGTAGTAGTTCATGAAATAAGATGTTCCCTGGACTATGCACACAAGATCATAGAACACCTATTTGCACCATTCCATGCAGAATGAGGCAGGAAAGCTAATAATGAAAGATAGGCAAAGTCAGACTTCTAATATCTGAGCTCTCTCCATGACAAAAGTTTTTTTTAGCAGTACAGAAAATCCCATAAATTCTAATCTAGAAAGTCACAGAAAAGAAAATCAGATCACACAAAACAAATAGGGGAAAGAAATATTCTGACAGCAGATGTGTTCTTTCAGATATAAAAGAGAAGATGATAGAAACAAAGGTAGGGAAGCAATAGTGTGTCAGAAGTTGGCAAGAGCTCTGCAAATTCACATTCCATGACATGAGGAGAGAGCACTGCTATGGTCAATCCTAGTGGAAGAACAAAACTCTTATGACATCTTGGAGTACCTTTGCTGTCTTTAGTGTCTTGTGGAAAACATGTGTGAGAACATAATGATTTTGAGCAAGGCCTGAAACTTAGTGCTAGGGCCTGAGACAGCCATTGGCTCCAGGTATAAGCAACAACAACAGCAACAAAAAAAAAAAAAAAAAAAAAAAAAAAAAAAAAAAAAAAAAAAAAAAAGACCAAAACAACCAATAACCTGACAGTTTTGCAAAGGACAAGGAGGGTGATCCAGGATGGGCTGGATGAGATCTGGACAGCATGAAGTAGATGTCCACCAAAAGAAAAGAAGTAGGTTGTTTTTTTTTTCAGAAGACAAATGATAACAGAAGACTGAATTGAGATGTCTTCTGTATTTCTTCAGTGTTGTTGAGCACATTTTAACAGTTCATACAATCCAGTTCGTGAGAAGAAAGAAGCTTAGGAACCAAAATAAGACAAAAAGTTTGACCAAAATGTTTTGAAAAGGGAATAAAATTGAAAACTTATTTCTTGAAAAAGAAGGTAAACTAGGCAAGAATAATGAATTTAGAACAATATAATCCGTTGTGTGCATTTGAGTAAATTTCAAAACTTGCAGATAAAATATCCAAGACCTCAAATAAGGTCCACTGAGGTTAAATATATGTCCTTAAAATCAAAGATTAGTGACAATTAATAAAGGAGGTCTTTAAGTACAGTTTGGCAGAACAACTTGACATTGATAACAGAAAGATACTTGAAAGATAACAGAAAGAACTTGACAAACTGCTTCTTTGCAACTTATTATTTATGCTTATCTAAGTGATAATAGATATCACAAGTATTCAATGATACAGTCTGGAGTTCAAGATGGTGGACAGGTATAACAGATGAGTCCTGAATTACAGAAAATTGCTAATACAGTTGTCATAAAGCTTAGGATGTAGCCCTTAGCACATCAGAACCTTAATTGGACAGGTATAAAGAGGGAAACAGACTGATGACATAATCAATATGATATAATCAATATGTATTATCCATTACATAATAATATTATTCAATATGTGAGAAATAGTAATTCTTCGAAGAATAATAGGTTATGTTATCTAAAAGTTATTTATTCAGTCCACAGAAATTTGACAATCTCAGTTGTGTTATTTGAAGCTGCATTTACAAAATTAGCAAGATTATAGGGTTTACTTGAAACATAAAAGACAATGTGCCTTCTGAAAGACTAAAGACTATTTTAGACTTTCTTTTCAAATTTAAGTGCTTTTTCTAAAACAAAATATGTCTGCTTTTCAATTTTGATCTTAGAACATCCATTGAGTGGTCATAAAAGACAAAACTACTGTCATGAAATGGGAATACTTTTCTTGGAGGATACTGAAGTATTTTTCATAGGGTTTTTTTTGCTTTTAATTTACTGCCATGTTACTGAATTTTCTAGGTAACAATGCATATTAAAATAATGCTAGTCTTAATTATGTAATATATATATTGTATATTGCTTCTTCTTAATATCCTTGAGTATTTTTTTAGAATTAAAATTATATCTTTAAAGGGGAAAAGACAAAGAAAATCTAAAAATAATCCAAAAAAAGATTAATTTTTTTTAAAATTAATATTTGATACATTGTAACCTTTGTGTCTAGAGTAGACTTCCAGTATCCAAAACTAATATCCTAATGAATGAGGCTGTTGTGGGGCCATTCAAACTGTGAATAATATGCTTTTACATCATATACTTGGATGTGCATTTGTCATGTGCCAGGGCACTGCACATCATAAAGCAGGACATACATTATTTCATCATAATTAAATATAAACTCTCACATTCATGGTGTCTTCACTAACAACAATAGCCATGTACCTATTTTGGTGGTTTCTTCTCTGTCCATAATTCATAATTAGTTCCCTCATATAATATTAATTTTATATGGTGAAGTGGGTTATAGAAGAAATCTAATCTCAGATTGGTTTTTACTGTTTGCATAGTATTCAACAAACTGTTAATCCATTTGTAGATAACTCATTCATCTGTAAAATGTGTTCGGTGGTAACCTATACTCATGAGAGTTAAAAAATAAAGTCAAATTTTTAGGCAATCACAGTTTTTAGGGACTGAAAAATGTAATTTCCATCATCATGAAATTCCAAGAGGAATTTTATAAAGCTGAAATGTCCTCCACTAATACAGCGTTATTTTCCCCTCAATGTCTTTCAGAAAGTATGAAGGTGGAAGGACTTGCCTACAGCATTTCCTCAAAAACTATTATTAATTTAAAAAAATGAAACATACATAAAATTGTGATTAAAAAAATAATATGGCAAAAGTCACTTTTACTGATATATAAAGTTTCTGTGTTTAAACTGGAAAGGGTATTTAACTTACTGCGGGACCACAATGGGCAGCTAGAGAGAAGGCAGTTCTTTTAGTTTCTAAGAGGTTGTCTTATTAAAACACTGAGATGAAAGGTCCCAGACATCTTTGAGTTACTTGCTAGTGTAGCAACAAAGACACTGTACAACATATGAATGATGACAAAAAAAATTTGTAAAATTTCACTACACTCTTTCTTTCACTGAAGTAAATATACAGAACAATTTGGTAAATAAAATAATTAAGTTTCTGGATTACTTTCTTGTTTGCTCTGTAAAGCTAACAAACAAAAAACGCTCAGCAAGTCTGGAAAACATTCTGAATGTATAAAACATTTTATTGCGCTTTGCAATTTCTATTTTCTTAAAAGAAAGATAAACTATATGATAGCTTGTTTGCTCTGTGAAGTTTAAAATTATTACTATAGGCAAAGTTCTCTGCATTTATCATTCATACATGTGAAAATTAAATTTAATTCCTTCCATAATGGACTTCATATTCTGTTGAAAGAATTTCAGTGTGTCATAATAACACCCTGAAGATATAACAATTTTTTCCTTGTTAATACAGAAAAGCTCCATGAACACTTTATGCTTTGCCATATTCATTGTTGCCCTAGGTACAGTAGGATTTTTTTCCCTCTAATACTATAAAATATCCCTTTCATTTTCTTTAAAAGCAAGACACTAGGAAATCTTCCTTTTGGAAAACACTTTCCTGCAAAACAGCAACCTATATAAGTCAGCATCACTAGGGAATGCTACTGCAGTCTTCTTTTCAAATTGTAGTATTTGATGAAATTTCAAAAATATGTCTATTAGAATGCAATATCTATTTTAACATAAAGCTTACCAATGCAAAATTTGAAAACAGTTATTTTTTCCTTCCTGAATTATGGTGGTAATTCTTTATTATTGTTAGTACTATTGAGGAAAAATGTTTCATCTGGGGAGTTTTTGGTTGGTTTTTTTAGATTTGGGGTTTTTTTCCCACCAAAATCAAGTATATTTTTAAAGTATATTGATTTAAAAATACCTTGAACAGAAAAATTTAAGCAACACTTAAGAAAGAACCTAAACTCTCGATCTTGTCAAGGGTCTTGTCAACCCTTGATCTATGCCCCTATGGCATATATCTTGAGACTCATAGACAAAACCTTTCCAGTCAAGACTGTTTATTATGGTTTATTTATTATAGTTCAGCAGATATGTCAACCTAAAAAGTAATTTAGTAAAGATTTTGGATCAGATTCTCTTAATACTTCCATGCCCCACTATGTCAAGAGTAAAGCTGAAGTTTTAGCAAATGTTAAAATACAATAAATGAATGCAAAAACATATCAGAAGGTAGAGAGCTGTAAGGTCTCCCCTGAGCCTTTTTCTCCAAGTGAAACAACCCCTCCCAGCTCCATCTGCAGCTCCACATAAGATTTGTGCTCCAGCCCCTTCACCAACTTTGCTGCCCTTCTCTGGACTCACATCAGCAGTGCTTCAATGTCTTTCTCACAGTAGAAGGCCTCATCATGGTCTAGGCTTCCTCGCAAGGGGAGGCAGATGGGCAGACACTGATATTTTCTCTCTGGTGAACAGTGATAGGACCTGGGGGAAGGGCATGAAACTGTCAAGGAACATTTAGGTTCAACATAAGAAGTAGGTTCCTCCCCCAGAGGATGGCTGAGCACTGGAACCCAGGGAAGCAATCACATCACCAAGTCTGCCAGAGTTCAAGCAGTGTTTGGGCAATGCTCTTGGGCACAACGTGTTATTCTTGAGGTTGCTCTGTGCAGGGTTGCACTCAGTGATCCTTGTGAGTCCCTTCAAGTTGTTTTAGGGTTCTCTGATCCTTTTTCAAGGGATACAGTCCTTTAGAAACAGATTGCTCTAGTGTGGATCTCCCATGGGCTCACAAGTCCTATCAGGATATCTACTCCTGCATGGGCTCCTCTCCCCATATGTTCATAGGTCCTGCCAGAAGCCTGCTCAGTCATCCTGAGAGTAAACAAGTGTTTTCTGTTGTTCAGAATGATCTTGCTGCATTTCAGCTTGTGCCCATACACTGGGAAAAAACTGAAAAAATAATGTCTTTATTTTCTTTTCAAACTCCCCTCAGGTATTTATCAACATTGATGATATTCCCCATGAGCCTTTATTTTGACAGGCTGAACAGTCATTGCTCTCTCAGCATTTCTTATAAGAAAAAAGGAAGATCAGAAAAGTAACAAATAATAAGGAGGGCAGCTTACTGACAAGGAATTGCATAATTAGAAAGTGATTATTCCATGAAACGTATATTAATGCAATCAAGTGAAAGTTCTGTCCAAGAAGAACATGTCAACTATTCTATATAAAAAAGGGGAACCTAAGAATTTGATGGTAGCCATAGCTTAACTCCTCAAGAAAACACATGAGTTATGATTACTATATCTAAGGTTACACCTATAAACTCCTGAATAGATAAAATAGACATGATAGTAAGAACTAATAGGAATATTGTACCTTTGTATACAGTATTTATGTGAACCACTATTTGTTAAGTAGGAGTCTTCCATTTTAATCCATCTTTTTTGCATACAAGCAATGCATTTTCAATCAACTCTATTTTCAATTGACTGTAATTCAAAGATTGATTTGCTAATTATGTGTTCTATCTGACCCCAAAACAGCCAAATTTGCAATTTCAAGACTATAAAGAAGTGGTCAATAGAAGATGTATCTTCTTAGTAAAAAGAAATCACAGAATTAATTATCTGGAAAAGATCTCTGAGATCATCAGATCCAACCTATGACTGAATATCCCCATGCCAACTGTACCACGGTGCTGAATGCCATGTCCAGTCTTTCCTTAAATGCCACTAGGAGCAGTGACTCCACCACCTCACTGGATAGCTAATTCCAATCACCCTTTCTGTGAAGAATTTCTTCCTAATGTCCAACTGCCTTCTCTGGCACAGATTAAGACGATGTCCTCTAGTTCTATCACATGTTACCTGAGAGAAGAAGCCATCCCCCAGGTGGCTACACTCTCCTTTCAGGTAGTTGTAGAGACTGATAAGGTCTTCCCTGAGCTGATTTTTCTCCAGGCTAAACAACCCCAACTCCCTCATCCTCTCCTCATGAGACTTGTGCTCCAGACCCTATACAAGCTTTGTTGTCCTTCTCTGGACTAACTCCAGCACCCCAATGTCCTTCTTCAATTGAGGGGCCCAAAACTGAGTACAACACACAAGGTGTGGCTAACCAGTGCTGAACATAGGAGAAGAACATCTTTGCAGGTCTTGTTGTCACACTATTCTTGATACTGGCCAGGACACCATTGAACTTCTTGGCCACCTGGACACATTCTTGTCTCATGTCCAGCTGGCTGTCCACCAGCACGCCCAGGTCCATTTCTGCAGGGCCACTTTCCAGCCTCACTGTCCCCAGCCTGTGGCACTGCCTAACGTTATTGTGGTCAAAGTGTAGGACACTGCACTTGGTCT
This sequence comes from Anomalospiza imberbis, assembly GCF_031753505.1. Lineage (NCBI taxonomy): Eukaryota > Metazoa > Chordata > Aves > Passeriformes > Viduidae > Anomalospiza > Anomalospiza imberbis. The sequence continues at coordinate 100,332,063 of NC_089682.1, read as the reverse complement.
GAACAAAAAACACACAAGGTGTGGCTAACCAGTGCTGAACATAGGAGAAGAACATCTTTGCAGGTCTTGTTGTCACACTATTCTTGATACTGGCCAGGACACCATTGAACTTCTTGGCCACCTGGACACATTCTTGTCTCATGTCCAGCTGGCTGTCCACCAGCACGCCCAGGTCCATTTCTGCAGGGCCACTTTCCAGCCTCACTGTCCCCAGCCTGTGGCACTGCCTAACGTTATTGTGGTCAAAGTGTAGGACACTGCACTTGGTCTTGTTGAATCTCATGCTCTTTTATCTTGGCCAATTGATCCAGCCTGTCCAGGTCCCTCTTCAGGTGCATCCCCACCTGCAGATTGATACCCTGACCCAACTTAGTGTCATCCATTAATTTGTTAATGGTAGACTCTATCCTGAATTGCGGTGATAAATCAAAACCTTACAATTCCGATAGATTTGTAAGATGTGGTATGTATTTACAGTGCTGGGCGCACGCCAGGGTTTCCCTTCAATGGGCATGTGCACCCCTAAAAACTCCCGATCCTTTTTTATTACTCTAGCTAATTTAAATACTCATAGAATTTCAAAATAGGTTCATGCATATTCATTCTTCTGATTTCGCATTACACTTACAGCCAGTTACACTTCTACTCAGTTTTTGTCAGAAAGTACAGAAAGAGCTCCTGGGTCACTCTGCACTGTCTGTTTCAAGGTCCGAGGAGTTTTTCTTATGTCTTATCTCTTTAGCTTGGAAATTGGCATTCTTTCTCCTTAGCTGGGGCAGTTTTGCTAGTGCTGCAGTTACTAGACTAAAAAGCATATTTTACTTATGTTAGCAAGCTCAAAGAGGCACATTTCACCTAAATCCAAATGGATTTCTACCCTGGTAAATTTTTACTGTGTCTCAACCCCTCATTCAGATCATCAATAAAGATATTAAGCAAAGCTGGGCCCAACACTGATCCCTGGGAGACACCACTGGTCACTGGCCGCCAGCTGGATGCAGCACCGTTCACCACCATTCTCTGGGCCTGGCCATCCAGCCAGCTCCTAACCCAGCAAAGAGTGGCCCTGTCCAAGCTGTGGGCTGCCAGCTTTTCCAGGAGGATGCCATGGGAGATGGTGACAAAGGTTTTGCTGAAGTCCAGGTAGACAAAATCCAGTCTTTCCCTTATCTACTAGGCAGGTCACATGGTCATAAAGGGAGGTAAGGTTGGTCAGGCATGAGCAGCCCTTAGTAAACCTTTGCTGGCTGGGCCTGATCCCTTGGTTGTCCTGGATGTTCCCTGTGATCACGCTAAAGATAATCTGTTCCATAATCTTTACAAGCACATTGGCCATGCTGACCAGCCTGTGGTTCCCCAGATCCTCCTTCTGATCCTTCTCATGGGTGAGTGTCACACTGGCCAGCCTTCAGTCATCTGGAACTTCCCCAGTTAGCCAGGACTGATGATAAATGATGGAGAGTAGCTTAACAAGCTCATCAAACAACTTCCCCATCACCCTAGGACAAATGACATCTGATCTTACAGACTTGTGAGCATTAAAGTGGCTCAGCAGGTCACTGCTTCCTCCTGGATTGCAGGGGATCCATTCTGCTTCCCATCCCTGTCTACCAGCTCAGGAAACTAGCTGTCCTGAGGATAACCAGTTCTACTGTTGAAGACTGAGACAAAGAAGGTGTTAAGTACCTCAGCATTTTCGTCCTCTTATGTGACTACAATTATCCTTTACAGAAGTGGCCAGATTAGGTTATAATTGAGCTTTCACCTCTAATTTTCTTTCTGCATGAATTAATGACATCCTTAAATACTTTCTGATTGCCTGGTCCTTTTTTCAGAAGTGACATAACCTCTCTTTTCTGCTGAGTTCCTGTGAAAACTCCCTGCTCAGCCAGGCCCATTTTTCAGCACATCAGGACGGCCTGCTCCCGTGCCTTCAAGATTTCTTTCTTAAAGCATATCCCACCTTCCTGAGCCTCTTTGTTTTTAAAGGCTGCTTCCCAAGGGACTTTCTAAGTCAATGTCCTGAAGAGGCCAAAGTCTGTCCTCTGAAAGCCCAGGGTAGAGGTTTTGCTAATGCCTGTTAATGCCTTCACTAAGTACTGAAAACTGTCATTTCAAGGTTGCTGTGCCCAAGAAATATACTTTGTAGGAGCAAATCATCTTCGGGTTTATTTTAACACAATGTTTAACTGTGTTGGGTTGACAAATCAAATATTTTTTGCCTCCCTGGACAAAATAACATTTTATCAATCTAATTGCAACTTACAGATTTCAAATCAAATAATGTCTAGCAGCAGATGCAGCTGATAAATTTGCCAGACCAAAAAAAGTCTTCTGGCCTAGAAATCGAACTGCTGTTGGATGACAAGGATGAACCAACAGAAATTCACCTCTCTCTTTCACATTCATAGTTTGCCTTCATCAAGAGCATCAACAAGTGGAGACCTACCGTCGAGGTGTTACCAGAACTCTGCTTCTCCTTGATCCTGGTAGTGGTTCTGAGTGGAAGAATATTGTATTTTAGGAGATAGTGATTCCCAGCAGAGTAAACTTGAGCAAGCCCAAGCCTGTGCTGTAATGAATGTACAACCTGGGCTCCAATTCTCTGTTGTGCAGCATAGATCCCGTTTCTGCACAGTAACCTCAGCCAGCTAACAGAGCAACCAACAGGCAGCTCCCACTTGTTACTGGTGATTATGCCACCTGCATAGCCTTATCTTTATCTAAGTGTGCAGAAATAAATTCTCTTGACAAAAGAATCTTTTCCTTGCAGGAAAATCCTATTGTAAGTTGAATGACTGAAAAGGCAGTAACTCTGTTATAGATGGGGTTGGCATGATGTTTTACACAAGGAGTCCTGTTTGATGCTGCACTGCCCAGGGCTTTTACCATCTAAAGGGACACAAGACTTCCTATATTACTGCAGAGTGTTAGCTCTAACAAATAGAATTATAAATGATAACTTAAAAAGTCTAAATAGCTTTCTACTGGGATCATAACAAATAATACCCTTTTTCTAAGACATTATCTAACATAACTTATATTACAGAAGCATAACTATCCCTGCAGTGCAGGTCTGACATTTTCCTATGAACCTGGAAATCCACAGATGTAAAACTAAGTTCATGTAACAGCACAGGTACTACTAGGTCTTAGCCCACAGGAAACATCAGATAATTAAAGTTTGCTTACACATCATCCTTATAGAATTTTCTTCTGTTCCTGCCTGTGTTGCTCTCTACTTCCCTTTTATCTTTTCCTCTGAAGCATCTAATTATTTTTAATGTAATCCTACCTATGTAGATATCAACCTTATGCTTTTTTCATAAACTTTGTTGCACAGGGAGACTACTTGTTTATAATGATGTTTAGGCTGGTTTATGTCAGATCAGATGCTATTTATGAAAAGGCAGACTGGAGACATAGAATCCTCTCATTTTGAAACCACTGTACTTGTGAGTATCTTGTATTCTCTGACAAGGAGAATATTTATGTGTGATATTGTTCATGAAATGGTTAGGCCGGAGCAGTCCTTGAACCAAGGACAAGAAGGTGAAGAACCTGAAAGCTTAAAGTCAGGACAAAGACATCAGAATTGGATTAATGAGAAAAAAGAAGTTCAGGGTTCCAAACTTTGTATTTAGCTACTGGGCACATCTATGTAGTGGAATAATAGAGTGAATGTGGTGGGTATGCACAAAGGAAGTGTTAAAGATACACTTGAAGGTGCTGGAAGGGCAGAATTCTACCATCTTGAGCACTTTGGGTCACGTCATACAGGTGTAATAAAGACAATACAAGACTTTCAGTGTTTTACTGGGAGAAATGGTTTGAAATGCACAGCCATTAGGATTTAGGCTGTAAACAACAGCAAAAAAAAAAAATTGCAACAATCAGTATAAAGCAAAATGGATAAAATTCTGAAGCTGATAATATAAGCATCTCTAAATTTTCTTTACACAGGAGATGTTACTCTGTTAGCACTAAACTATCTGTTTTCTGCCTATAAAGAGCCTTTAGCAAAATATATTTTGGAGACAGTCATAGAAGACTTGGAAGAACAAACAAAAATTAGTTACTTAAATAGGTGAAGCCAGCCCCTTCACTGTGCTTTTCTTGGAACTTTTGATGACTTAAAAGTAATGCAGAAAATGTGATTTGGGAGATTAATTTCAAATCCCAGCTCTTTTAATTTCTTATTCCATCAACAAAATTTATATCCTCTGGTCTGAAAATTTTTGTTTTACCAGCATTTATTTTATTTCCTTTCATTCATATATTCAATTACCAAGTTTTTTGCTTTACCAAAATCACACAGAACATATCTGGTTAAAAAAAAAGGGACAGAGAGAGAAAGAGAAATATGTAAAATATTTCAAATATTTCTCTTTCTCGCTCTTTTTAATATTTTTTAGTACCTAAAGAATATCTTTAGATACTAAAGCTAAACTGAAGGAGTTATAATTTTGGGAAAAAAAAAAAAAAAAAAAAAAAGACACACTGGGTTTGTAAATCCAGAAAGAATATTGAAACATTGCCTGAATATGAGAGATGGAAAACATTTGAAAAAGTTAATACAAGGATAATAATCTATAAATTCAAATATTCATAATTTCTGAGGAGCCTGGGGATAGATTAATGGCTTATTATATAATTTACAGAATTGGAAATATCATTCAGAGGGTGATTTATGTTTTTAAATTTGTTAATATACTGCCTTGTCTGAAACTCTGTTAATTTGTGCTTCTTTACCTCTAAATATTGATCAAACATATAAATCCCAAAGCTATTAGTCAGATTGAAGGATTTAAAAAAATAAATTAAAAAATACTCTTGATACATTTATTTTGAGAATTTGATTTTAATGTAAATCTTGAGATTAATTTTATAATTCTATTTCCTTCAACCTCACAAACAAGGTCTTTTACCATCAAATTCTGTTTCTTTAGACTCTAAATTTTAAAATACTTTCCAAAAAGAATCACTATCATTAAAAAAATAGTTTTAGTGCCAGCCATCATTATAATAATAGATGTAAATTGGATCAATCTTCCTTGAATTATTTCTCAAATAACATATATTCTTTCCAAAGAAAATACTGAAATATTTCAGTCTCCCACTTTATATTGTGAAATCATTTCCAGTTCATTCAAATTTCATTAATTTGCTGTACTCATGAACAGACTGTTCTGTATTGCTTTTTCCTCATTTTTTCTCTCTTACCCTCTTTTTTTTTTTTTCCTGCCTGCAATCCATCCATTGTTTTAGGCTTGTTCTGACATTCAGCTTTTTCTAGCAAAAAGAATAACATCTATAGAGGTAGATTCTCTGCATCTTTCCTAAGGCCTCTTTTTATTTGAAACATAACAGTCAAGAATGTCTTCCAAGAATACAACATGTTATTTCTCCACAATACATCATGCTATTTCTCTTCATCCCCAATTGATTTGGGGAATTTTCTTAGACTACTGTCAATATATCCTTGAAAGGTCTTCACAGGGAAAGTTTTTATCTTGAAACTGCAAGGTGCTGTTTTGTTGTCTTCTAAAGTGTGTTTCTAACTCCTGTAATAGCTGTAATCTGAGTGGTACTAAAAGATTCTTAAGATTTCGTTCCTTATACTGTATTTCTCCATTTCAGGGTATGTTCTGACGTGTTCGTCTTCTATTGTTTGCCATTTTCTCTCTTTTTACTGACAGGAGGCTATTTCACAAATAATCTTATAAAGGGAAAATAGGTAGCTACAGCTGGATAAGTGTAAACAAGCAATTTTTTACTGCTCTAAAGTCCTTTTACTGGTGAAAACTGATAAATAGATCCAAAAGAAAGCAATCTCTCCTACACAGAGAACAAGTGTTATAACCATATAAACCACAGGAAAAAGACAGTCAGGGAAATGAGGGAAAATAGACTAATATAAGTTTAAAACATGGTAACACTGCATATTGGTCTCCAACATTATTGGCTCTTAAAAGACAGAGCTTCTGTAATGAACTAATAAAGAATTAACACACACTGCAAAATGCTTTGGTGCCTTTTTCAATGCCTTGTCTCACATTCTAGGTTATTCCACCTACATGCAGAGAGAACTACAAGGTTTGTAAAATTAAATAATGAAAATGTGGCCCTAACCATTTTATGATGCAATCTGCTTAACTGAAATGGAATGAAAAAATAGAATCCAAATCCCTTGGCAGGGGAAGGGAAGGTGTCTCCTAATACAAATATTCCAAGTTTCTGAAGTTTGAACTTCACTTTTTTACAGCATTGTTGCAATAGAAAATATGTATAAATATTTATATATGGTTGTGTATACACAGAGAAAAGCATGTTTAAGTTAGTGATTTAGAGATCATCAACATGGGATGTCCGAACTCACCCCTGGTTGGGGTGAGCCTGTAAAGGTGGAAAAGTCTCTCCTCCAACCCATGTCTCCAAAGAAAGACTCAGTAGTCTTCAGTCGTCCGGTCTCAAGGTAGTTTCTTGAATGTTATCTAAAAGATTTCTCCCTGAGCTGCTGCGGTCGGTTCAGCAGTCAGGCAAAGGCACACTCTGACACCCAGGGGGCTGATGCCCTCTTTTATATCATATATTACGTATTAGATGTTTACAGTTTTTCCCCAATGCCCATCACCTATATTGAACAGTGACTTTCTACTCTAAACCAATCTGTGAATGCCAACATCACCATGAACATGGAGGTTAGGAAGAAGAAGGAAAAAGGACAGGGCACACCCAAGTCCCTCCATCTTAGAACCTCTGACCCCCATGTTCAAAACTGAGACCCCTCTGTACAAGGCCTAAAACCCCCCTGTACAGCACTCAAAAACTCTTCCTCTCACTTTGTGACTACTTCTACTCTAATATCTAAACTTTTGTGATTTCTTGTTCTTCCTGCAAGGTTGGTAGATTGTTCCATGGATCAGGTTCAAAGCCACAGGGGTCTGTGTCTGCATTCCAGGGTCTCAAATGCTTCTGACCTGGGCCCGGAACATCCAAGAGTGTCCAAGGGACATTCTGTGTTCCGACAATGGGAGAGCTCAGAATACTGGTAAATAGGCATGATCTCTATGTTCACCCTCAATATCTAGCTTTTCAACTATTCAGAACCTGTATGAAGAATCCCTTATTTTTTCTGTTGCCCACAATTTACCTCTGTTTGCCTCTTGCCTCCATAAAGTTCCTACAATAAAAATGTCAGCATTTCTTTCTTTTTTTTTCAATCCTTGTCCCTTTTTTTTTAATCTTTGCCTTTTCAACTGAAATCTTCAGCTGAATTACTATGCTTGCTTGTCTATAAATTCTTTCTCTGCTTTTACAGAAGATACCTGGGAAAGCTGACTTCAACCTGTTTTGTCAAACAGGTCTTCAGTCTGGCTCCAGCAGTCTCTGAAGCTCATGCCACTCAACTAAGACTGGGTTTATTTTGGTCTAATGGTGGGAGTTTTCACCATTCTATCTCTTATCCTTCCTAGAAAATACCCATAGCTTATACTTCCTTTACCATAATCATAATACCAAAGAATAGTAATAATGCGATATAAGTAGGGGTGATACTCTGAAATAGAGGTATGAAATCTTCTACATTACAACAAAATAATTTTATTTTACCTGATAGATTTTTTTATAGAACTGAAACATCTAACCAAAGATAAGACATAACCTTGGAAAAGGAGTTTGAATGCTCCCAGCTATAAATGCAGAACCATTATATCACAGTGCTGCTTCAGTGAGCAATATGACTGAAGCATTAAAAGAAACCAGTTAATTTCACCTAATTTTCTAATCATTACTATAGAAAGTACATGTCATCAGAACAGAATAAAGCAAACAAAAAAAGAACAAACAAAAAAGAAACACACACACAAAACAAAGCACAAAAACCCAAACCAAATAAACAAAAAAAAAACCCAAACCAAAGCTTTGCAAAATCTATAATTTCTAATGATATCATCAAATTTATATGCAAATACTGCATACAACTGCAGAATGCTCATTTATTACCCAGCGTATTGTTACAGTCCTACATACAAATGAGTGAAGTAAACCATAGATGGACGAGTGCAAGGAAATGAAGACCTGTATCATATGTCTGATGAAATAAATGAAAGTTTTGATCAGATTAATAACTCTTGCCTTGGCTAGCAATGGGAATTATGATATTTAGATTACTTCTGCCACTCTTACTACTCTGGCAATATGGGATAACAGAAAATTGTGTCCTATACGATGTCTTATTTTGACAGTATTTCAGAAAGGGAAACTCTGTTTTTATGTGTCTTACATATGGATCTGCATTGACAAGATGTATACATCTCTAAGTTCCACTAAAATAGAACTTTACTTTTAATATATATACACCCACCTCTATATTAATTAGGAATAACCTTAAGAATGGCTTTACACAGCTTGTGTTCTCTTCCTGTGTGGTTTTTAACATCTAATTGGAATAAATATAGAACCACATCAAAACATATTCTTTTTCTGTGATTGCATCAGTTCAAAAGGAACATAATGTAGCTGTTTTTTTCCTTGATTTATTTATTTTATTTAACTTTTATTAGTTGGTTTAACTTTTGAATTCTGAGGCAAAAGAACAGGCTAGCTAAGAGGAAATATAATCTTTGGGCTAAAAAAGGACTTAGAACCAAAAGCTTTGCTGATTTAACCCACCTGTATTTTGAAAAATTATTAATCATAACTTGTTTCATTGAATCCTGTCCCCTTTGAGTACAATGAATAAAAACACCTAGCATCTTATTGAGTAAAAAATGTGAATCTCTCAAATTTTGGATATAGCCACTCAGATTTTGCCTTACAATAGGATTTATCTTCTAAAACAGTAGCAAATACAAATTACAAAAATATAAATCCTCATTTATGCAATTGATTGAACATGAAGGAATGAGAATTAATTTTTTGTGGGATGGTTCAGTACAAATATATCTAGCTTTGGAAAACAGCTCAGGCAAGGTAGTCCACATTCTGACTAGACAAACTGACAAAGGGAGGACCTATGCCTGCCTTCTCAGTATTTAAAGTGCTCACCTCAAAGTATAGAATTTCTTTGTTCTTAGTAGCTTCAAGAGAAATGTTTTAGTGACAGTTTATTGAATGTCTGAATTCACTTTCACCAGCACTTCCCCCTTTCTTATCAGAATTTACTCTTTCCCCTCTTGTGTTAGTGGAAGATCCTGCTTGGATCAATATGAAATAAAAGAAAGAAAGAAACAATTAGGTTTTTTCTATTTGCTTTTTTTAGACTTTTATTGTTATTTGCATGCAAATGTTCATAATCAGCTAAAGTGATATAAAGCCCACATCAGTTTGTGAACTACAATTTTGTATGCTGTGACACTAATTTCTTGACAGGAGCCATTTATGGAAGAGGAGATGTGCACTCTTCTGGTTTTCTCTTGGTTTTTGAGCAAGTGACTGAGGGACACTGACCCAGCAGAGACCTAGAAGTCATCTCCCAGGAATTCTATATAAATACTTATTTTTATATTAGTTAAAAATTATTTTTAGAGAAGCTCTCATAGGAGTCTATATAGAATGTCAAGATACTTGTGTCGACAAATCAGTAACACAAAGATGATGGGTAATCACCTGCATACTCATTAAGCTGTATCTATAGTGTGTTAGAAATCACAATTTTTTGTACTAGGGTACAAAACCAAAACAAAGCAGAAAAAAACAAACTAAAGCAAGCAAGCAAACAAAAAAACAAACAAAAATAGAAAATACCAAGGGAGAATTTTGACAGAGGAGATCAATAAATAGTACTATCAGTCTAAGCTCTGTCATTTAGCAGAAAATCATTAGCTAGCAGTTTTGAAGCCACGGATTGCAGCCCAGATATTTAGCTTCCTGAAAGCAATAAAAAAATACATTAGCTAGCAGTTTAGTTTTTAATAAAGCTAACTTTGGTCCATGGAATTTTAATACTATTATAGTATAGGGCACTTGAAAGTTAAGCATGTTTCCATCTCTTTTTTACGGTAGTGTGCTTAAAGTGGGCATAAATTGTATTAAGTTTATTTGCATTTGCAGAATGTTTTTCTGTACAAGGCTGAATGAGCACTTCATCTAGGTCTGCAGTGAAGAAAGAGTGGTGAGATCGCTATGCTGACTGTACCTGAAGTTCAAGAATGAAGTTGTCAGCAATCAGTATTTTTTTAGTTGAGGAAACACATAATAATAATAATTTACAGAACTGAACACAAGCACAAATAAATATGCTAGGGAGTAGAGAAGTTGTCAGAGCTGCCCTATGTTAATCTGGAGTGATTTGGTCTAGAATAATGTAGGCAGTTGGCAAATATGCTCTGGCACAATATGGAATTGAAGTGTTTATGAGCTGAATGTGATATGTACTATTAAACAAGCTCACATAGACTCAATATGAAAAAAGATGTGGAAGGTTAAGATCTGTAGAGGGCTTTTAGTTTCTCGTAACATTTCAAAGGAAAGCCCAATAAAAATTGCATCTGATTTTTAGATGTGTTTAAGGATACTTAACTTTAGATGTGTTTAAGGAAACACAGGACACAAAATAATCTTCACTATGCTTAAAGCAGTTTTTAGCAACAAATAGGTATAAAAATTAGCTCAGTTTTCCAAAATGCATAGAAACAGAGAAAAAGGGACACTTTGAGTGTAAAGGGGTAGCAAACACAAAAAAAATGTAACCTCATAAAATATGTCTTCCTTTTGCTGTTTTCTTCTCCTTAACAGAAGTGAAGACTTTGAAAGACTGGGATGAATTCTCTGCTGCAAAAAATAATTTCCTGCTCAGGGGATGGAAGATTCAGGGTTTGCATCACTGTAAAAAATGAACTCAATATCTTATATTAATGAAGTTTACCATAACCCTACTGACACAGCAGACTTGCATATAAACACTACCTTTACATGTTTGTAGTTACTTGAGCATCCTGATCACTGTTTCAAGAAATAATGACAGTAATGATGATAATGATGATGAAGTAGGAGCTGTTCTTTGAAAAACTTACTAGTCACCTATGTTGCAACTGGTATTGGTAGTCCCTTTTAGTCCCCTTTTATTTGTTGTCTCACAGGTGTTTCACGTAAAAATTTGCTTTCATTGTGAAATATAAAGGCCTCCTTAAAAAAATATTTCTAAGATTTTAATTTACATATTTTCTGATGTGTGTTTCTTCTGCTGTCTTGTGTTTGCAAAATATAGTATTGCCCTCAGAAGATAGCCATATGAAAATTTAAATTATGAAATGCAGAGCATAACTTAAACTGTATTTACCTATTTCTTCAAAATTTTCTAGCAAGATGTTTTGAATTTCCCGTAAGTCTGGCAACATAAAAGTTCAATATATATGCCAGTTAAGTAACGATTTTGTAATCAATAAGAGGAAGATTGTAATTCCAATAGAATGGAATTATTAAAGTACTGGTACCTTTGCTTATCTGAAGTAATTTTTTTTAAGGACTTCTAAATTAATTCAGGTTTGGATTTTCTTTTTTGTTCTTATTGAATGTGTCACTCATTTTGAAGTATGCTTGTGATTCTCTGTTTTATCAGATCTCATAAACCATCCCACAGATTTTTTGAGTGAAGAATACTATATGAATGAGAAATACTGGCAGAAAAGAACAATTCATTGCCTATTTATAACAGAAATTTTTGGTAAATACCTTGGTTTAGCCACTAAAAATCTCTTGAAAAACACAATAATATTTTCTGAAAATATGCAGTTTAGTGTGACCAATGCTGTGCCTGATGCCCACCAGGACACAGTTGGCCCTCCTGGCTGCCAGGGCACCGCTGATTCATGCTCACCTTTCTGTCGACCAGGAACCCCAGATCCCTTTCCATGTCATTGCTTTCCCTCCTCTTGTTCCCTTGTTTATAGACCAGGGATGCCCCATCCCAGGTGCAGAATCTGCCACTTCTCCTGGTTAAACTTCACACGGTTGGTGAATGCCCCTTTTTCTGATTTGTCAAGGTCTCTCTGTGGGACCTCTCAGTCCTCAAGGGAATTGACATTTCTTCTAAATGAAAGTGCTTTGATTGGACCTAATACATGTATTCTTCCACTTCTAGTTCTACTAAAAAAAAAGGAAGTTTTAAGCCTTTTCATCTTTATTTAGAAATATTTAATACTTAGATATCAGTACTATGGATCAGCTGACAAGTAGCAAGAAAGAAAATCAGAAGCATCAGAATTACAATCATAAGTTACAATTTTGTGTCCATGAATATTTCTTTCAGCATTATTTACCATTTTTTAATATTTTTTTTTAAAGTTTAGACCGGACAGGTAAAGTTTGTGTCTAGTGTTTGCACTTTTTATGCAAAACCAAATCAAAGAGTAACATTGTATTTTCTATTGAATTTTTTTCATCATTGTAAGCACAGGCAGGGAAGATTAGGGGAAAAACAAAAAAAGAAAAAACATTCCATAACTCACCTCTTATCATTTAAACAAATGTTATATGGCTCAAGCTACAATACACACATCCTAAAGTGATAAAATCTCCAGACTGTCCCCTAAAGCTATAAGCTCTTCTACCATTAGCACCCAACTATTTAACCTTCTCTCCTTCTCTTCAGCCTCTTATTCAAATAATGGTTCTTCCAGAAGCATGATTGCAAAAACTCTCTGCACTTCTTTCTTCACACAAATTAGGATGTGAAAATCAATGGGTCTGTCTTCAAGGAGCTGCATTCTGGCCTTCTGACCTCACGTTGTTTCCAGCTAGCTACCCAGTCTACTTGCCTAGCTTCTTATCTTAGCACACTCCACATTCACTTCCTTTTTCAGGTGCATTTCAGTCCTGCACTCGCCTTTGAATGTTTTTCAGGTTGTAATTTTTTACCTATTACTTAACTGCTTAACCGTCGATTTTCCATTAAGTTGAAGCATAAATTTGCTCCAAGAATTTATTCTCATATAAAGAGATATTGCACAAAGATAAACATTATTTATTGTGTGCCCTTTGAAGTGTCATTTTGTCCTAAGCTTTCAGTTTTCATGAACACAGTTAAGTCTCAGTGAAGCTTTCTATCTTCAGAAGGAAAATATTACATTCTAAACCAGAAGCCTGTAGCACATATTAATGCATGGAATCAAGCTTGGAATATCCTGGGAGAGTTTTTATTTAGTATTACTGTGTGAATTTATCCTCAGTAGAAGGAAAAGTGAAACCCCAAAAAAAATATTTGGAAATACAACAATGAATGAATCTGCACTGGAAGCTTCCTACAAATGAGTGAGAAATGTAGAAGTAAAATTTTCCAGCCACAGATTCGAGAGGTAATATAGCTTTTCTAAAACCGCAAAATAATAGTATGCAAATTATTTTCAGAAAGTTCCTGAAAACAAATTCAGTCAACCAGCATAGAAACTTTATTTGAATCAAATAACATTTATTCAGTGGCTGCAGGCAATTTCTAGGCAGAGGAATTGGCTTATAATACATAATAGAAGGAATATAAGCTTCAGGTCTCTGAAGAGATCCACAGTGGAACACAACAGCAGCAAAGATCAGAGTACCTGGTTTCTGTTTGTGGTGGGAAGTGAAAGTGTGTCATTAGGAGTGGTACAATCCAATGGTACCGCAGGTAGTGACAGCCAAAGCAGCATGTGCTGGGATCAAAGCTTGGCAAAGGATTTCAGAATCCATTCAGACTTCAAACTTTTTTAACCCTCTCCCACACCTACTCTCCACCAAGTTTAAAGCTTGAAATGCATTCTTCTCTGTAATATTAACATCAGAAGTGAAGGAAAAAGGATTTAGAGTACACTGATCCATCTGCCAGCCATTGATCACTCATTACTTTTTTCAATAAAATGAAGCAAAAAACGAAAAAACACGAGAATCGGTACACAAAATGGTCTAAAGCTAATAAAGCATCTCTCCAAAAAGGTTACATTAAATGTTTTCTTGTTTACGTTTACTAAATGCCTTAGAATGAATGTTCTGCTGAGTTTATACTTTCAAACGCTCTAGACAAAAATGCACAAAATATTTTCAAGAAAGAATAGGTAACAGTTACTTGTATAAAAGGTAGTACAAGCCTTTCATCTTCCTTCCTCACAGCATGCAGTAAAAGCTGGCATCAAAATACAACTACTCCCAAAATAAATTGAGAGCAAATGTATACACATGACTGCATTCTCATTAAAATTTCTTAAAAGTATCTGTGTCTACAGAAAGGAACTGCCTTTTTCCTGAAGGCAAAATAGTTTCTGCATTTTTCTGGCTTTGTCTCTCTTTTTCAACTTCATTTGTAAATGCATTCATCTGCAATATGAAAGGAAAAAAAATTATCATAATCTGAGCTGGGAAAAAAAAAGATAAAGAAGATTAGCTAAAACAGATGAAAAAATAATTTTATAATTAGTTTTTCAAATAATTAGTGATTAATTTCTACTTCAATAATGAAAATAAATAATTATTATTTAATTATTGATATACCAAATAAAAACATTCTACTACTGAACAGGTCTCTGGGTCTGCAATGAAGAGCAACAGAATGCAGCCTCATGGTGGAAAAAGAGAGGCTCCTGTACCTGGTGCACCACACTTAAGGACCATGCACTTGTAATTTGGAAGCCTATTGTTCATTCATTTGGCACCCCCTGATCTCTCATCTCCACATCCTAAGGCTGCTGTACAATGACACTGCCCTGGTGTCCTGAATACTCCTGCCCTGATGGCCCAGCCTTGGCAGACTGCAAATTGTTATCATGCTGAATAGTGGAGGCAGGAAATCATGCAGGAAATAATGGAGACTTCAAGAAGGAGACTATTCTGCACTGTGCATTACTTTTCATGGCAGACCACTGGCCAGAAAGTTTCTATTGCTTTCTCTTATCTTTATTTATGGTTTTATTTACATATTTGTTTAGGGGGTTTTGCTCAGTGTTGGGTACTTGAAATTGGTGAATTCTATTAGCTGTAGGCCCCACAAAGGTGCTTTCTGCACCTGTAAGCCTCTCACAGTTTTTGACTCCACAGCATATGTAACTGAGTTGTTTTGAGTTGGGTTGGGGTGGATTTTTTGTTTGATTGGTGGGTTTTTTTGTTATTGTTGTTGTTGTTGTTTTGGATTTTTTTTGTATAAAGATACGTAGAGAATAGAATAAGAACAGTAATATAATACTTCTTTACAAATCATTTGCAATTAAAAGTGTTTTAACCCTGACTGCAATCAGGAGTGAGAGGATGAGTAAAGAAACAAGGTTTTATTTGAAGACTAATCTAGAAAATAACCATAAGAATTTATTTTTCTTACAGTTCTGGTCTGAGTTTAAAACAGGCCTTTACATCTTATGCTAAAAAAAGTGGACATAGATTCAGTTTGAATTTCTAGAAGAATTAAAAAGCCCAAAACAAACACCCTCACAAACACTCAGTCCACATTTTAATCTTTCACAGGATATTAGAGTCACTCTTTTATTCAACAACCATATTAATAATATATGCTTTTTGTAAGAACACCTGTGGGAAATAAAACTGCAGCTAAAAGGAGAAAACATTTAATAATGGAAATAATTATCTCTTGAAAAAAAATTAAGAACCCAATATGATGAAGAGGTAAAAAGTCCATAGAGTAATAGTATAAAGAAATAATCTCATATCACAATGTAACAAGGATATTTCTTGATTAAAATAAAAATGAGTTTGAAAAATGCCATCTAGATATACTAACTAATCAAAAATGTGGCCTACAGGCATGTATTTTACCAGTGAAGTAAAAAACTGGAGGTGTTTTGAGACCTTAATCATGAAAGAAAAGCTGACAGGGAAATGATAGGACCAATACAAGAACCTAGCAGTGTTCCTAATTATTTAATTGTAAGAAACAAAGTTTTCAGCCATACCTAACAGTCAAATCTGTATCTGGATTAAAAAATAAATAACTTGTAAAATAAAGAAAAACAAGATTCTTTTTCCCAGGAAGGTAAATTAAGCAAGGTACAAATCCAACAATACTTAAATAAAAATTCTAAATACAAGATTCATTGTTTGTTGCAACAATCTCTTTCATGTTCCAACACTGTTACTGGTCAGAGTGGATTTATTTATTGTTATGCTCTCCCATTGTTAGAACTAGCCAATGAGGAATACTGAATTTTTTGTCATGTAAAAAATAGAAATGTCATGCCACTTCAGGACCTGCCATGGATCGTGCTTGCCTACAGTCCAGATGAGGCTGAAGGTGACAATGCAGAAAATAAGAACACTGTTCCGTGATTCTGTGTTAGCTCAATTTTTCCCCATTATTAATTATATCATCAAATAAAGTATTTGGCTACTAATAAATTAAACTAATACTCCTAATTCTTACAATTTATTTGGGTACAATTAAGTGGTATAGCCAACATTTTACACAGTATAAGTAGTATAAGTAGTTGCAAGCAATTATTTATTGTAAGTGGATGGAAATATATATGGCCTGTCATAAATATATAGTGTAGAGGAAGACTGTCTCTGAAAGCAGTTGTACCAAATACAGGCATAATATAATAAGAAAGACAGCACATGGTATACAGGAGACCTCAGGCTATAGGAAAAAAAATACCAAATCACAATTACTGATATTAAAAGAAATTCAGGTTTGCAGTTCATGTAAGTCACTGAACATATGATAAATTCAGACATGCTAAGAACTTCAGAAGACAAAAGCAAGGCATGGATTTTACTAGCAAACATAAAAAGTAAAGAGAAGCATGCCCTCTATTAAGGAGAAAGAAAACATAAATGTAAATTGCATACTCATTTCTTGGTAAAGAAAAAGAGACCCTCATCAATACTACATTTCTCTTAGCAAAGAACTTGGGGCAGAAAAAACATGCTCTGAATCCCCTCCCAAACTGAATCCAAAGACCTTTGGACATGAAAAACATAGTATAACATCAAAGAAATTGATAGATAGTAGAAAGCTTGTATCAGTTTAACCTGTATATAATTTGAACAATTGTTACTATTGTTACGATTAAACTAATAATATGTCTTTGGCTAGAAAGTTAAGATTTATTTCTAATTAAGATTTTAATTAGATTAGCAGTACATTCCTGATTTGGAAAATAAGGTGCAGTCCTCATGGCCCACAGCAAAATTTTTAAGTATAACAGATGACAGATATGGCACAGGATTTATGGAATGTCCTGTTCCTTGAGCACCTGGTATTGGCTCACACTGTACTAAGCATCTATGCATAAGTAACTGGACACTTTCTTGTTCATAAATGCTTGTGTTGTCAACCATGACTCATCAGGCCTACAATTACCAGGAGCCATTTATTTCATTTGAATTCTCGATTTAATTCCTTCACTGTTAAATGAATTTATAATTGTCACTTGCCATTGTACTATTCTTGTTCTTATTTGTTGTTTATTCTCTAAGCTGACTCCATGTCATAGCAATATTCTTGTAAGCAAACTTTTGTTTGCCATTTCGTACTTTGAAAAATGTGACTTTGAAGGTACTGAGAAACTACTCTTTGCACAGAAAACTTAGCATGTAACATTACCTAGCTTTAGACATCTAAAATACAGCCAATTATAAGTTCCCTGTATAAGTAGGAAAGTTATAAGTTATATAACTAAGTTCCCTGTATAACTGTATCAGGTGATAACTGACTGGGTTACCAAGGTTAAATATTTATATTAGGATGAGATGGAGTTTTCTATAAGTCCCTTTTCCTGCCTTTAAAGGCAGCATAGATGGCTAATTGATGTCTCCTTTAGTCAAACAAATGATACACTTAACTGCTATCCTTAGGTTTGAGTGTAATCTTAGTATGTTTTAAGTGATTTTGTACAAGAAATAGCATAATTTTTATGTCTTTCATTTGTTATGGGGTTTTCTTTTTTTTTTTTTTTTTTTTTTTTTTTGGTAGCAGCAATGATGCAGAATAAAATCAATACTGTCACCAGGAGTGTAGATGAAGGACATGGAAAGTTGATATTTAAAGAAGATAATGGCTCACAGCTTCTAGGTACTATTTCTGGTTTTAGGATGGATTGTCCATAATGCTAAGAAAGTACATTAGCACCAGACTGCAACCTTATTGACAAAGCTGCTGTACAGCTCTGAATAAGAATCAGAATTAGGAAAAAATGTATGTGAAAATGAATGGACAAGCAAATATCTCAGATACTGGAGAAGCAAACTCCAGTAGTGTTCTGAAATCAGAAAACTATTTGCTTCTGCATTTTTCTCTTAAATACATGTTCATAACTCATACAACCATGCTTAACCTTTATTGTTCATTTCTTTTCAGTTTTAAAAGGATTTATAAGAGATTGAAATACATTTCAGACATAGTCAAATTAAGAACTGGTTTGTTCTCAGCTCACTTCCGTTGGGATAAAGTATACAAGCAGTAATGTCTCATTTTATTTTACATTGATACATATATATGTATATACCATTTTGTCCCACAATGCAATATGCATAGAAAGGGCTTTTTCTTGCTTAGATTATCCACTGTTTCTCTCAAAATAGTACATGCAAACAATCATTGTCTTTGTTTCTACCAATAAACATAATTGCTTGTTCTGGTTTCAAGTGTTTATTTCTTTTCCCAACTCACTGTTTCTGTCACAGATACCTCTTAATTCACAAATGGTTTCATGAGAACTGGTTTTGGCCAAATCTTTTCTTGATACTTACCTGAGGACCTTATACAATGTAAGAATGTCCCCCCCCCCCCCCCCGCATTGTATTTGGCAATACATGAAAATAATCCTTTTATTCATCTCCAAAGCTGCCATTAAATGACTCATTTACTTGATCAACTCATTTGACTTATGGTGTTCATTGACACTCTCCATTAGGCATTCCATTTCATCTGATCATAATGAAATATAAAGGACGATATTAAGACAAAATATTTAAACAAAATATATGGAGAAAAGTGGTACATGTCAGTGATTAGATGTATAATTTGTTTTTTCTTAGTAACAACTGAGTTTGTTTTCTACCTCACTTAAGCTCTAAGTAGTAACACAAAAACACTGAAATAAGATGTCTGTGGACATATCTTTACTTCATCAATGATCAAAGTGTCTTCTGCTGCCCTTCCTGTCACTGCTCTATGCATATATACCAACAAAAGCTTTCTCAATTAACCTTACATAGATCTCTAAGAAAAATTATTTCCAAATTTTCTGTGTTATATTTATTCTCTGGAGCACATTCTAAACTTTTTTGTTATTTCATTCTGTATTTAGAGCACCTCTACCAATGATCTCTTCAGAACTACCAACATTAATAACATCTGGAGGTCTCAGCAACTGTGTAAAAAATCTCTTCTAAGTGCTCCAGGAAGCAGTTTTGTTAATCCAGTATTTGTCAATTTATTCTGAGTCAATACTCAAATATTTCTTAGTGTGGCACTTCAGCTTTTTAACATTATAATTATTTCAAGTGTCAAGTAAAACCAAGCTGCAGAGAAGTAACAGCCCTTACTTTTCCAATAACAATTTTTGCTATGACTTAATCTTTCTGACTTAATAGATATAAATTAAATTGCTTTGGTAGTTTATCTTGATTTTAATATTTTTTACACAACAGTTTTGTATAGATTCAAGAAGAAAATTTTACTTTCACTTCTAAATTGTTGGGACTGACTGTTTTGAAAAGAATGTCAACAACATATTTAAGCAGATAATCATTTGCTCTCTATTTGACTGGGTGTATGCCTTTTGCTTGCTAAAAAAACACTCTTACTACAATACTTTTGAAAGATGAACTATACAGAGTTATGAAATCACACCTGGAAAGCTGTTCCAAAATTCTGAAATCAATATATATTTATGGCAGTGTCATGGTTTGACACTGGCACGATGCCAGCGCCCCCATGAAAATGTACTTCTTTAAATAATTGCTGTAAGATGTGATCAGGAACAGAGCAAAGCAGGCCCAAACTTAGTAACAAAGAAAAGAACTTTATTAAACTACTACTACTATAAAAACTACAAACACTAAATCCTGGATGAAGACTTTCCAAAACACCCCTCCTCCTCCCACCTAATTTCTAAACAAACTCAACAGTGAGACACCACCCAGGATCTTGATCAAGTTGCTACCCTTCAGATATTCGAATACTCGATCTTTCAAGGGAGACAGGAGTCTCTCTTGTGCCACAGACTCCCCAGGAAACACAATTGCCACCCTTGTGTTTCCATGTCACACATGGCAACCGCCCGGAGAAAATCTGCCATGGTGACACTCTCCTTTCCATGTCACAGTGCTCTCACCACCGTGCATGGACACACTGCTCATAGGGCTCCTTTAAGGATGCTTTGCCATGGACCAAAAGAGACAACAGTTCAGTTTCTCATTTTGGGACTACAGTCCCCCCCATTTTCCCCCGGGGCTGAGGGTCCAAGAACAGAGGTCTTCTTCTCCTCCTCTTCTTCCTTGAAGATAGAGGGCTTCTCCACACCTTCTCCAACTCTCCTCTGTACTCTCTACTCCTCTGCTGGTAATCACTGAAACAAGTCTCTTGGCACACCAACACACCACCCTAAGTGCAGCTTCTGTTAGGAGAATTTGGTTCAGTCTATGGCTAACAAGAAAAGTCCAGCCACAAGCCACTCCATCATCTCCTTCCAACTCAACAATTTCTTCTTCCATCATCTCGGATCCCAGACTGTCTCTCTTCTACTCCAAATCAAGGAGGAGTCATATTTTACAAAGCCTTCATTTTTCAGGAAAGGGTTAAAAGCTCAGACTCCCTGGACGGCTGATATCTCTGCCCAGCAGCTGATTCCCAAGGCCAAGGCTGAGCACCTTCCCCCCAACTCTTTCTCCTCCGCGCCGGCAAAGTTACAGGTGCCGTCCGGACTCTCTATCTCTTCCCTCTGTGGGGGGGAATGAAAAAAGACATCTCCGCTTCTCTCCACCCCTCCGTCCACAGGAGCTGGCTCGGTTCCAGTCCTTCTACCCCTCGGCTCACCTCGACCAGGCCTCATGGCTTCCCCTCCCCCACCCAGCCCCATGGCTGGGCAGGGGAGGTCTGCACAGCACCCTGACCGGAACCAAAGAGAGCGAGCTCTTGGGAGTTCTTGCTTTTAACCCCCTGTGTTCTCAGAGGCATATCCCTATCTTCAGTGGTCACTTCAGGTGCCAATATCCAAACTTGACCACTGATTGGTTTGACTCAACTTCCTGAAAAAATCACTTCCATGTCAAACCACTACAGGCAGCCATTATCAAGGCCAGGCTGGATAAGGCTTTGAGCCCCCTTGTCTAGTGAAAGGTGCCCCTGCTCATGACAGGGGGGCTGGAAGTAAATGATTTTAAAGCTCCTTTAAACCAGAACCCTGCTACGATTTTGTGATTCTATGATTTATAGTGATAATCCCTTCCCCGCTCAAATAGGCAAATAAAGTCTCAGTTCACAAGCATTTGTGCTCATTACCCAAAATAACATGGCCAGATGCACAGAAAACATTATACTCTTTCAAGACCAGTTGTCATAGCCAATATGAGTTTAATACAGCACAACATATATGAGTCATATATTTGCATGCATATTGCATGAAGCTATGCACAAGCAATAATAATGTTTCAGGAAGGTATATAAAGTTTTCTAGAGATGAAAAGTCAGATTAAATTAGTTTACCTTCAGATACCATAACTGGAAGTAGGTATCACATTGTGTTAATGCATTTTGAGACCATCCAAAGGTATGATTATGTCTATCTGTAAAACTAAAATGTAAAAGAAACCAGAAGATCTTTTAACAATGACATTTATTACCCAAGTTTGGAATTACCTATCCTGAAATCATGTTTCCTCAGTTGCATTCCAATCCTAACTCCCAGGTCAATTTCCTCAGAACATGCTTGTCATAGATGACAAACATGCACTTGTTTTTTAGTGATTTCAAGGATGTTTATAAATGGATCAACCACTAAAACAGCTATTGAAAAATTTTTGAAGACACTATAAATCAAGGCGAAAGAACGGTGACATAAACACTGAGATGTTTAGTCAGATCAAATTGAGATCAATTTTTTCCTTATTCTTCCATTTACTTCCCAGCTATCATATCAGATTTTGGTATATTCCTTCTGAAGTTGCTATTTCAGCAATTTCCATTTATTTATTCAGACATGATTCTTAGACTGTGGTTCGTGCAATGTCAAAAATTAAAATATTTCTAGTTGTTTTTCTCCACAGAGTTTAAAAGTAAACTGATATTGAATAGTAAGTGTTAAAAAATCCAACTAAACCTCATTGGCTTTCCATTTCTGCAATCACAGGGGTAATTTCTTGAAAGCAGCTCTCTCCATCTTTACTGTAAACCTCAAATCACACTGCAGCATTGTTGTTTACATTTGGCATACAGCAATTTGAGAGATTCATATTTTTAAATGTCACACGGTGAGAGGAAAGACCAGTGGAAGACTTCTAGCCTTAGGAACCAGTTCCAAAAGTAAATCCATCTCCTCTGTATCCATTTTTTTCTTTGTTTAAGTGCTAGCAGCACAGCTGCATTCTTAGCAAATTTGCATATCTCTAATTATTTGTTTCCAAGTATGAAAAAATGCAAAATAAGTTATAGATTTTGTCCCCAGCATGAACAATAAAGCTTAAAGACCTGTGAGATTTGATTGTCTTAATGTCTTGTTTTTTATATTTTATAAATGGAAAATTAGAGCATATTAAGAAAGGGAAAAGGTACTATTTTCAAGTAAAGAAAACCAGACATAAGTGCATGTAACTGGTTGTGGTTCCACATGGCTAATTTAAGGAAAAATGTGAAAGTGAAAACAATTCAGCCTAATTTTTTATCCACTATCAAATGGAGTGCATCTGCTGAAACCACATGCACAATAATATCAATGCAGATTAAAATCTAAAAAATATAACTAGTAACTATTTTCAGAATAAATTCCAGACTGAAATAGTTTTAAAGAAGAATTTGCAATAGAAAATGAAGATTAGAACAGTACTATCCTGTAATTCTGGATTTTATACTCTGGGTAATCACTTAACATTTAGTAAAACATCAGCATTCCTACATGCTGTGCAGCCCAGTTTTACATCTGTCAAATCCCTGCATGTATTCATGATCTCTTTAATATTAGTGAGCTATGAAAATGCAAATTTTAGAAGCAATATTTTCTGTAGGGCAGAAGGAGAACTAGCAAAGCACATTTTGGAAATGAGTTCAGTATTAGAAGTCCAAGACCTCTTATCATCAGTGTGGCAGGAAAAACAAACAAACAAACAAAAAACTATAGCTAAAATGAAAGAAAAAATAAAAGATGCAAAAATTGGGGTACAAAAATTGTGTAAAGGGTTACATCAATTTCCCCTTGAACTCAAGATTAAAAGACTAAATGGAACTTGAATTTCAGGGATAGTTTGAAAGCATACTTCCAGCATCGCTCATTATATGATTATTACATTTTATTATTTTTTAAAATTTTATTTGCATGCAATAGCCAGTGGAAGAAGCAGAACATAAGGTGATATGCATTTTTATGCAGAGTATGTTGGCTTCTTATGCCTGCCAATTTTCTTTTCTTCATATTTATAAGTAGAATAAATTAAAACCACAAAATAAAAGGTCCCCCACCAAAACTCTCAGGTATTTCCTGCACAGACTTGGAGAAATACTCTATGGTGCTCTCTCAGTTTAGAATTTAAGACATTTTGCAGTAGTGAAGTCTGGCTACCAGGGCAGGAATAACAATGGTGACTGGGGTCAGCTGAATGCCTGGCAATCACCAGGTAAATCCATAGGAGACCTGAAGACAAGCTGGGAATTCAAATCATTGTGGCAGTGCTGAGACCAGCAAGAAATAAGGCCCAAACACAGCATACTTCTGAGGTAGCTCAGGCAAGGACTGAGCCTAAATGCAAAGTGTAGCTCAATAGGCAGAATTTGCACATATAGGGGCCCAGGTGAAGTGTTTGACAGATCTAGTGGCAGTAGATGACTTTCTGCTTCTCACTTCTCTTTCTGTAAATTTTCTGTATTTATAGATGTTTGGTACAAGTCACATGACTGCACTATGTCATAGGTGGCTTTTGAAACAAGCTACTCAGTCTTGGGGAAAAAGTTGCAAAGAATTGTGGAAAAACAGTTATAGGCTGATCAGGTCAGCTAATAAAGCCTCTTGATGCACTCAGGACTCTGACAGAAAAATTCTTTCTTATCCAAAATCCAGAGGGTTTTGTATTTTTTCTTTTCATTGCTTCAAGTGGCTCCTTAGCCAAATATGAGAGAAAAATCTACTGATATTTTTATTGAATGAGTTACTTCAGAAAATTTTAGCCTCAAAAAACAAATTCAAATTTGATTCTACAACTCATTTACTAGTTTTTCTATAGTTGCCATTATTTTTATAGCTGAACATTCACCACTGTTTCTCCACCACCATATTTCTCCAGAAAGAAGCTTTTTTCATATCTTTCACCTGATTCTTAGGTTACTTCATTATTCCCATCTTAATCTCTATGTCTTTTCATGTCTGTGATGCCAGCATCATTACCAAGGCTCAGAGGTACACTCTCTTCTGCCTTGAGTCTGTCATTCATGGCACAACCAATACACAATGTACTTACACTAGAAAATTTAACTCCTGGATTATTGAGACAATCTCACTTAGCTGTCAGCAGAAGACTTGTGAAGAAGTCTTTTTCAGTATTAGTATTTCCACAGAAAATTCTATGCCAGTCTTGTCTAACATCAGGATTAGTCACATATATGTTTTCTAAACTAAAATACTGTCAATGCCAAAAATTGTGTAATGCCAGTGATCAGAATTGTTCAATACATAGGAAACAAGCACAGTTTGTATTTTAATGTAACCAATCAATCTCTGTGAACAGAATATCTTGATCAATTAACTATGCAAATTGCATAACAATAACTATCAGATTCAAAGACCAGTACTGTTTTCATATGTAAAACTTGTGTTTGAAAACAAATGATAAATTTATAAGACTTCCACTGCAATCACACACAGCTGAGCTCTGCATGTATCTGAAAGCTAAGGATGAAAGTCATGATTGGTTTGGAGTGTCCAGAGATCAAAGATGACTCTACAACTCATGTGCCTGAAGAAATCAAGCCAAGTTAGACTAACAGTCAAGCTGCTTGTTGTATTGCTTAGTCTTAGAGGGTTACATAATTTTTACTCTGTAACTATTAAAATAATTCACTGAAAACTATTTTAATAAAGCAGTTCATGTGGTCTGCTCCAGAGCTTCTCAAAGTTCTTGACCAACAAGCCGTTAACTATAAATAAAAGGAGTTACAGCCCTTCTCTAGAATTCCCTCTCAGAGAAAATATAAGATTCAAAACATGGTTGAATACATATACCATTAATTTTAGAAGGACAAGGGTTAATTTGAATGGAAGATTTATATTCATGTCAAAGTATATGACTTTGTTTCTGTTATGAAAGCACCCAGAAAAAAAAAATATTCATCCCCAAAAAAGTCATGTTTTCATGCCTAGCTTTAATAGAGCTTTTGAAGCCATGGTACTGGTATTAAAAAGATTAAAAACATATAATGAAGAAGGCAGGATACTCCTGCCTTCAGTGTTTTTCTCTCACTGAAACACATAGGTCATTCATCAACCACTACATGCCTATCCCCTTTCTAGAAGGACTCTCTTGTTGCTGTAAAGAGATGCAGAAAATACATATGCATGCTTTTTCTTTTTTTTTTTTTTTTTTTTTTTCCTTATTAATCTCTCATCTCTTTCATTTAATCATGACTGAAAAGTTCTGGAGGCAATAAATCTGATTTCTTAGGATTGTCTCTGAAAGGACAAGTTCACAAAAATGTCCATTTACAGTACTCTGTAGTCGTACCAAAAACTTCTTCAAGCACTGAACTTCCCGAAAGGTGTACACATGGACAAATATTTACCTTACATCTATAATATCCCCTGTCTTTTAATAGCATGATATTCACACACACACTGCATACTGCATGTAAGGAGATAGTGGAAAGAAAAAAAATAGACAAATTATCTATTTTTCTGTTTAAAGAACAGGCACAAAAAACGTGTGAATAAAATGTGACTGAATAAATGGAGTCTGAGTAATTAAAATGCCTACTGACCATGGGTAATTAATATATTTTCAATGTACTAGTAACACCAAATAAATGAACCATATGCTAAACGAAGCCATCTGTGTTAGTAAATACTCTAATATAAGATGTTAAATATAATTAGAAATTTTATCCTGTCCCTTTTATTAGCAAAGGAAATTTGGGGAAGTAAATGATGGTATTTGGAAATTTAAAAGTCAAATATTGGAAATACAGCTGGTAGACTTTAATGGAGGAATGAGAAAACTTCATTGCTGTCTACAGCTGTTGAAAAATCAGGAGATTTGTTGTGCAGAGGGGTTTAATCTGCTTAGGCTTACATCTCCTAAATTCTATTTTGAGATTCAGATGTGAACAGAAATCTCAGAATAAAATTAATTCAATTGAATGCATGAATATTTGCATAGGTAAAACTGTTTAAAACTTAGAAGTTGCAAAGCATTTCTGAAGTGTGTAATAGTTATGTGAAAGCATACAAAGACTGACCTTAGTGTTGTGTTGGATCTCAATGTAACCCCGAGGCAAGAAAGACTGATCCACACTGGGACAAACTCAGAAGAAGGCTTCTGGGATGCTTGGGACAGTATCACTTATTGTGTTAGGGGAGCCTGAGGGAATAGGACTTGGTTAGCATGGAGAAGGGACAAATTCTGGGGGAACCTAACAGCCAGAAGATCTTGCATCAAAGAGACAGAGGCAGGTCCTTCACGGCAGTGTGTAGTTGGAGTATGAGAGATAATAGGCCTAAGCATGTACACAACAGACTTGGACCTGAAAGATATTCCCACCTGAGAAGTGCCTAGTGGTGGAAGAAGTTATGCTGTCTTTGTCCTTGGAGGTTTTCGTCACCTGACTGGACAAAGACCAACCTGGTTTGCCCTCACAACTGCTCCTGTCTAGAGGAGAGTTAGAAAAGTTCTGAAGTTCCTTACCACCTAAATCATTCTACAGTCCTGTGGCTTCAAAGCACTATAGTCTCTCAGCAAATTTCTGAGAAAACAGAAAGATTTTAAATGTCTTTTGTCAGTACCTGACTCGGGTGGAGAATGATGTAATCTTTGGCAGGTAAACCTGGACAGGAGCAGACTGTACATCTTAGCACACTTCTCTTTCAACTTTTAAGGTCACTACATTAGGATAAACTGAATTGAAAGAAAAGGAATCATGCCTGTTTATTTCCAACAGCCTTACAGAAACCTGAGAGAACTAGCTTGGATATATTTACATTTAAACAACATGTCAGTAAGGCCCTTTCCTAGTAATCATGTTAATATTCCAAGGAAAGTTGATGGACGTACAGAGGCCTCAACTATAAATACAGTGCCATATATTTAATACAAGTATATGGCCAGGTAGAGAACACACAGTATCACTGATGTATTTATTCTGTCAAGTGTGTGCCTGTTGTCATCAAATCTTGAGATTTTCTTCATGCTGATAACCTCACTTCTCAATATAACCCTGATAATTCAATCAGTTCAAGAACACTAATCCAAAATAAACTTGAAATTGTCAGTTGTGACATCCATGGAATGAATTCTCTGCCAGAACCCAGCTTTAATTTTGCGCTCAGAAGAGACTCTTCCCAAAAAAATGAAATTACTGTCAAGTTTCTAGGAGCTGAGCACGTGGTATTTTCTGAAAGTTTCTTAAAAAAAACACAAAAAAAAAACCTAGAGAAAATGAAGTTATTCAGTAAGTGAAATTACAAATAGAAAATATTAAAAAACCACCCAGTATATTTTTGTGGTATAGACAATTGAATGCTGCAGTAAAGAGCTGAATTTTATCCATATTTCTACCATGGATACTTACGTAGTTTCTTATGCTCAAAATTATTTAATGTACAAAAGTGGAACACACTTGATTAAGGAAGGCAAAAATTTACTATTGATTAAAATTTTAGTAGTTGAATTTTTCAAATTATTAGTTTGTTAATAATAAAAATCTTCTATAGTATAGTATCTTCATACCATTTATCCCTTTCCTGGTGTTATGCTCAAAATTCCAGCTTTTCTTGAGGTCCTCTGTTGATTTCAGTCAGTGGAACAAAGTCAGTCATTAGAATCCTGTAGTTTTGGAAGGCAGTGTTCAAGAGAGGAACAACTTCTGCCTCTCCATCAGAGAGGGATGTTGGTTTCTTTCTCCTCAGTTTTGAGACTGCAGGGGTTTATTTAATGTTATCTGAAAACACTACACATCACTTCATAGTTTCCAAATATTTTTTTACCACTTTAATTTCTAAAACCAGTTTTATCCAAGCAACATCACGTTGTGCTTCTTTAGTCAAGGACCTCTGATTCTTTCCCCATATTTCTGTTCTTCTATGCCACATTTTATTCTGGAGTCATGGACAGCTCAGCTGACAGAAAATAACCTCTTGGTTTTTTCATAAACTAAAATTAAACTAAAACAAATTCTAAAAAGTACCCACCTGACTGCTAGAAATTTGTAATTACAGCTAAACAAGCTCAAACCAGCTCTTACCAGGGTACATCCAGACAATCCTGCCCCTCTACTGTAAAGTGAGTGCAAACAGCATGCCCTTCTACTATGGACTATCTGCCCACTAATTCTAAGCATATAGAATTCATCCCACTATGCTAGGAGAAAGCCATAAAAGGAGTAGATGCCATTTTCCAAACAATAAAATAAATACATGATTTTCAGTAGTATTTGTAACCATAAGTACCCAAAATCAAATATGCCTATCCTCTTCAACTAAAAAGCAGATACCTAAATTCAAATATTTTGAAATGTTAGCCATCTAAATTTGAGCAAACATTATTGACGGCAGACACTTTCTACTGGGTCTAAATGGGATTAAATTAATTTTCTCCACAGAAGCCAATATGGGGGTGTGTTTTGGATGTATGACTAAAAAAGGGTTCATGCACCAGTGTTACTGTTGCTGAGCAGTGCTTACACAGCATGAAAGTTGTCTTTTTCCCTACTCTGCCCACTGTGAGTGGGCTGGGGACACACAGTGAGTTAGGAGGAAACACAGCTGAGACAGCAGACCCTGACTAACCAAAGAGATGTTCCATATCACATGACATCATGCTGAGCAGTAAAACTGGGTGGGTA
The DNA here is from genome assembly GCF_031753505.1 of Anomalospiza imberbis. Classification (NCBI taxonomy): domain Eukaryota; kingdom Metazoa; phylum Chordata; class Aves; order Passeriformes; family Viduidae; genus Anomalospiza; species Anomalospiza imberbis. Next base: position 100,302,890 of record NC_089682.1, on the reverse strand, counting down.
ATGGGAGTTGTGATCCAAGCTAGCTGTTCCTGGGAGACTCGCTGGGCATCAGTCTGCGGGTAGGAGGTGGTGAGGTTTTGTTTAATCTTTGAATCACTTGATGTTTTTTCTATCCTTTCCCTTCACTTATTAAATTGTGTTTATCTCAACAATGTATTTTCATTTTTTCCTGATTCTGTGTCCCACTCCACTGAGGGTAGGGAACTGAGCAACTGGGCAGTAAGTTATCTTCCATATAGGGACAACTCAGCGCTGAATGTTTTGTTTAGTTTTTTTAATACAGTTTTGTGTGTGAGACCCAATATGTGTTTCTGTGTGCATTTACATAATTACATAACTATAAAATCACCAAATATTATTGACACTAAATTGCAGGGCTTGACATTAATAGGTTATCCAATTAATTGACTCATCTTAATAGGTCTCCAAAATGTATTGTCTGAAAATAAACGGTGATTTCACTTCCTCATCCTTGTTCAGTGGTTTGTTTACTAAAAAATTCAATTTTATTTACCTGAAGTAGACTTAATTTAATCAAATTGGAAACTAATCTTGTGAGTAATTCCATTGCACTGTCTGTTAGAACTATATTTACATGGTATCTTACTAATTTCCTCTGAAAGGTATAAGAGACACACAGCAGTATAATCTAGCTCGACTAAAGTACTACAGATGTATTTATATCCTAAGACTCTCCTCAAGAGAAGTTTTCCATTTTGCCACTGTTAGATCCAGTTATTAAAATTATTAGAAAGATGCTTCTGCCCAAACTAAGATGCAAACAAGACCATATGCCAAAGTCAATAGTATGGAGTTTTATTTAACAGTAAATGTGAGGTGGAGATAGAAAGAAATAGGAAAAAAACCCAGAAGGAATAAGAGCAGAAACATATGCAGTTGCCACCCACTGGATCCCATGACAAGACTTGTCTTTTAGAATTTCAGTGTCTGCTGATGAAAGTGATGGTTACAGCCTTGATCTATCAAAGGTGGAAGAAACCCACAAAAGATAAGTTCAATGCTCTATATGCTCTCAGTTTCATGTGGAAATACCCAGGCAACTCCCTGGGACAGGGAGTTTCACATGGACTGATGTAATGATGTGGATGACACAGCTGCCTCTCATCTCAGCACAGCCGAATCAACTCTGCCTCATCAGAAGGGGTGAATACCTTCAGACCACCTGTGAATGCCCCAGTACTTTCCTGGAGGTGAGTTTTCACAGCTGAGCCATTATGTAAGGGAGGACTTTGGCAGGATAAAAAAAAAGTCCCAGAATTTGCCTTTTATCAGCCTCTTCTCCTATCTTGTTCAACACCTAGCTTTAGCTTCCTCTGCACCTGGGCACTTCAGTAGATTGAGTCATTAATCAGTCCAGTCTCTCACAGCCATCTAAAATTATTTTTCCTGTCATAGAAAATAAAATTATTTGGCATCTATGACACTATTATTCTAAACAAAAGGAAATGAGCAAAGAGTTCAAAAGTTTTCCCTTTCAGGAAAACAAGAGCTAAACTGATCTCACTCACTATTATGGAGCACACTGATAAGCTTAAGCAACTCCATTCTGACAACAAATTATACTTCCACTTTATAAAATTATTCAGTGCTAAAAACAGCATACAAGGAATATTTAAAAGGCCTGTGATATACTTGCATTAGGATTCAAAATAAGCAATATCATCAGGGTTTGATGAGATGTTAGTCTTGATAATGTTTAGATTAGACAGCACAAAGGGTCAACACTTTCATACCCAGAGAAGGTAGGTTTAGATTAGATATTAGGAAGAAATTCTTCCTTATGATGGTGGTGAGGTCCTTGAAAATGTTGACTTAAGAAGTTGTTCCCATCACTGGAACTGTTTAAGATCAGGTTGGATGTGTCTTTGAGCAACAGGATCTAGCTGAAGATGTCTCTACCCATCACTGGGGAAAATGGACTAGCAAGTGTCTAAATAGTATGGGCATTTTGTTAGGATAACTCCTTGTTTCACTAAAATAGTCCAAATTATATAAAGAAGGAGACATATTTTATTATTATAGTTACAACTTCAAACCATTATAATATACAAGTTCTAGCCATCTTGTTTACTATTTCTCCAGCGACTCTCAGGAAGTGCTGTCAGATCTGTCAACAACATTCACTCAGAAGAGCAGGAATGTATAAATATACACATATGTTCCTGAAGGCTTCAACTCTTCATTTGCTGATTGTAAACATAATTTAAAAAAGAAGTGTGATTTCCCTATACCAATATGGAGTTCCATTTTGGAACAGACTCTTAACAGTCTAAGGAGATGAAAATGAAGGTTTGTTGTGATTACATACACAGTGAGATATATGTGAGTGAGACAAGTGCATCAATGTTTTGGTGATAGAAAAACACTTTGGGCAATCAACTCTTTCTTCCATGCAAGCCAGACTGCAGCCTATAGAGAAGACTGAAAGAAAATAATGTTATCTGCAGTCATAAATGGTTGCACAGGTAGCCATCAAAATAAAATCAATGTATTTTGTCACTGCAAGGGTAAAAGTGTGGATGAGAACAAAACAAAAAATCCTATCCTGAAAAACACCAAAAGAGCTGAGTACTTCAGGCAAGGTGAGCATGGGTCTAGCATATAAATCATTCTTCCCAAAACTTGCAATGTAGAGCAGCAGAAGAAACTAAAAAGCAGCAAATAATTTACCAGTTTTTCAGTTTGCTTCTGTGATGCTACTACTTTGTGCAGTGGATGTGCAGTACTCTTTTAGTAGTCTGCCTAGATTTCTTCAAAGAAACATGGGAGAAGGCAAAAAGGGGAGAAGTACTGGTGGTGGGGATAAAGCAATCACAGATTAGGTAGAGCCATAATCCACTTGAGATATATTTTGCAAATCTTATTCACATTGAACATTTACACTCATTAAGGTTGACCGAATTTGGCCCAGAAAAATGTTAACTGTGTGGTTCATCCTATTCCATTAATTTATAGAACCAGCTGGATCTTGATGTTTCATTGTTTTTTATGTATTTGCAAATCCAGGGTGCACAAAATAAATGCTTTATCAAGGATTATTTGGTAAATTTTTACTAAGTCCATGCTCTCATTTCTGAAGATCATGTTCTATTCCTTAAATTAATGCTTGCCAAGGAAATTAAAAACAAACAAACAAACAAAGGAGTGTTCACTAAAATATCAGAAGATAAGTTTAGGAAGCAAGGAAGGCAGTAGGGATAATAAGCATAGTATTCATGAATGCAAGCTACTCATTGGTTATTCTGAAATAACTAAACTTCTACCCTGTTTTTTTTAAAGCCCCTTCAGGAAAAGATGAAAACATTCTGAGAATTAGTAATTAATGAACAGAAGGTCAATACAACTGTTGATAAGAATAGATAAGAAAGTATCAGGAAAATGTTTGCATATAAAAGTCTACAGGTCAGTATGGTATGAATGCCATTACATTAAGGGCGTTAGGTAATGACTTGCTGAACCACTTGCAATCATATAGCAGACTTGATGAACCTACAAGAAGATATAAAAGGATTTTAGTAAACCGAGAGCAATGGCAGTGAAATCTTTAATTAGACTTTAATTCAGTATCCTAGAAGAAACAGAGGTCTCTGTCTATAAAATTTAAATCTCAATTAGAAAGAAACTTAAATTTAGAGTCAAAAGCAAGGTAATGAGATGGTGAGAAAAAAACTTCTTTTGATTTCAGTAAGCTTGCTATCAAGCCCACCTTGAAAACACACTGTTATATTTTAGAATAGATGGAGAGGGAGAGAGATTTCCAAAAGTAGAATATTTCTTGTTCAGTTGTTTAATGAATCTCAAAATAAAAAGGAAAACAGCAAAAATCTGTCAGCTCTCTAGTTATTCTCTGACAGGTGTAGAAAAAGCAGAGAAAAGTGACATGTTCCTCCCCACATCAGAGGACAGGGGTGGAGTTAAATGATCCTGAAGGTCCTTTCCAAGCCAAACCATTCTATGATTCTATGTTGACTAAGATTAATATTCAAAGCATCAATCAGTGACAAGAGGCATTTTAAAGCTCATTCATACTGAAGATTATTATAAAAGATGGAGTTACAAATTTCTTCTATATTAATCTACAAATGATTGTCTTTTTCTGAGGAAATTTAACAGAAATTACTTGATTATAGCTGGATTTCTACAGGCCTTAGGTTCATGATAAGTTCCTAGACTTAGATTTGCCATTCCAGAAAAGCAAATGTGGCAAAAGTTAGGAGAAATTACATAATGAGCTATGTGCTTGTCACCCATCTGAGAGATACACAAAATGCCTCAAACAGATGCTGAGGTGTTTCTGACTTTTGTACTATGTCCCTGACAATGAAGTCCTGCTGAACTTCATTTTAATGCTTTTCACAGAAAAGGAATATCTTTTATTAACAAAAAAAAAAAAAAAAAAAAAAAAAAAAAAAAAAAACTAGAACAAAAATTTTGTTTAGGACCAGTTGACTATTTCTTGTTTAGTTGGAGAAATTAGGCTGGTAAGTGGGGAAGAAATTTTCAGTTGGAATAGGCAAAAATTTCCAGGTAATCACACTTGAAATAGCAGAAAAGTAAGAAAAAAGAAGTGAAGATAGAAGTGTTTGATAGAAACAGAAATGTAAGACAGGAATACAGCTGTTTAACAGGAACTCTTAGGATGACAAAATTATAGTTTGGGAATCATTGCATGAAAAATTTCAGTACAGCAAAAGAAAAGGGAATATTGTAGAAAAAAAGGAAAAAAATAATAGAAAACCCCTATAAAATATTCTCTTAATACTATAAGATGTTGTTTCATCTATGGAACAATGGTGATTTGATCAGAGTTTTTTTACATTTCTTAAGAAATTCATGATTATTTAATAAGTCCATTTTAAAAGGCACATTAAATCTTTTTTTCTTCTGTTTTTGTTACAGGAAAATGGAATGACAAATCTGCTGCTGCATTTTTACAAGCATTTGTCTGTATCTTCAGAGTATTATTTCCACTCCAGAAGAGTACATAAAGACATTTCCCTCAGTCTCTCAAATGTCAACCTTTTCATCCTCTAGACCTCTTAGTACACAAACTAATTGAAAACCATGCTCCAGTTCTTCATCAGAAAACTGGGGATAATGCTTTCCCACTTGAATTACTTGGTTTAGGTGTTTTTTTCGATTTCCACCCCCTTCTCCAGTCTTCATCTTTGAGGGGAAAGGATTATCTCTTATCATTACAGATATCTGAACTAAGGAGTTCTATCTTTTCTAAAAGTGTTTACAATAGGAAAAATATTTTGCTTTGGATAGAGAAAAAGACTTTCACTCAGACATCTTTAATCTTCTAAAGTAATAAAAAAAAAAACCCAAATTGAATCAAAATGAAAACTATAAAACCATTTTGTTGGGAACATATAAATGAGACACCAATTTTCCATGGCTGTTTTAAATGAAACCTTTTTTAAGTAAATGCATTCAGACCTTATAATATATAGTGTTCAATCACAAATTACTTCTGTTGGTTAAGTATCTATGATGAAAGCTATCAAGAAAATATGTCTCTATAGCTGGTTCTTGTTTACATAACATCAGAATACTTTTAAAGAATATAGAAGAACATTTAAAATAACTTGCAATTGTAGTGCTTACTTTTAAAAATTTGTAAGTGTATGCACATCTTCATAGATACACAGAGTTTTAGTCCTCAATGAGATTTCAAAATACAGCTTTAAACTAGTGGAAGGTACTGAAATCATAGTCAGACATTATGGGAAATGTTGGCCCTAGAAGGTGAAAGGATAATTTTCCCACACTGAGAAAAATTTCAAGGCATTTTAATTCCTCTGTGCACTCTGTGAATGCTCAAGCTCACAGTACAGTGGGTGTCCATAGGGCAGAAAACAAATCCCAGACACCTAGAAATATTAGAGGATATTTTGCTAGAAATAAATGCCAATACTTTCATTGCATTTTTTCTGGAAAAATAAACTGGGACAGAAATTGGCAAAGTTGGGTGTTGCTGTCTACTTAAATACCATTTCCTAATCCTATAGACAGAAGCAAAAAAGACACAAATCAAAGGGTAGCAGCCAGACTTAGAAGAATTAGGTGAGTTTTTGGGCAGCAAGAGCAATAACAATGTTGAGAGTTAAAAGGTTCACTTATGACAACATCATCTTTTCGTTTTAAACAAGTATAGTTAAACAAGAGATTTAGTTTTGTGTCCTAATTTAAAGTTTGACCCTGAAGCCACAGTAAACTATTTTCTTAAGTGTTATAGAGAAATAAAAGTACAGAGACATGTATAAAAATGCATACCTGTGTCAATAGACACTAAGGAAAAACCTACATGTGATGTTTGTGTTGGGGGTTGTTTTTGTACAAGAAAAAAACAGCAAAAGCCAGGTTTCTTTAAAAGAAATAGAGCAGAAGCAAACTATATTAGGCTATACTCAGAATTCCCCAGAAGACCAATTTTCAAATTATTTACCTTCAAAATCACAGAATTATTGCTTATTAAACGTTTGTTGATAAGCCAATTACTTTGAAATTAATATAAGTGTATGTTTATGGTCCATATTTACAAACAAAACACCAAACAACAAAACATAAACAACCAGCAATGACCAAACAGGTCCTTTATGTGAAATTAAACCATAATTTAGGATTGACTGCCATTAACTTTTAACAGGAAGAGGGTGGTTTGGGCATTGGAGCCATAACTAACATAACTTTTATTGACTATTCAGGGGGCTGGCAGTAAATAATTACAAGTCGAAAAAAGTACCTTCCAGCCATCAAATAACATGCATTGGTCTATTGCTATAATGCTAGAAAATATTAAGTATTACAGAAATTATATGTCTTGAGAACTTCCAAGTAGTTGTAACTTCTACAAAAACAATTGTGTTTGGAATGTTTGCCTGAAAGAAATATTAAAGCTTGATAGAGCAAAAACATATAGAAAAAAATCAAAACATAAAATGCAGCTGTCTAAGAGTCAATGAAATAAGACATCCTGCTGTTTGACAATTTGTAATGCAAAGGAGTGATAAAAGTCCATTCCAATACAAGCTATGAAAATACAGAAGAAAAAAGATAATGTTATTTTCAAATATATTTTAATTTCATAACTAATTTCTAAGTTACTCAAAAATTGTGGTTCCCACAAAAATATAAATTCAACACGTTAAAATCAAAAATATATTTTTACTGTAAAACTTTAATAGGAAAACCACTATGTGAAATATTAATTACAAAACAAAATTCCTCTTTATTCTGATTATCTTATTTGAGTAAAATTATTGCATATTTTAAAGTTAAGTAGGCAAAAACTGATTCTAGATTATGTTAAAATTGATTTTAAAGGAGTTCTTATAAGAAGTCCATGAGATTACTAATGTCAGGCAGTATTTTTTCTCATTACAAAAGAATTACGTACAGGCACCTCACCTTAAAATTTCACAAAAGTGACACACTGGTATTTTCAAAATGACCATAATAACTAAACAGCTTTAAAAGCTTCCTTATTTAATATTAATTACCTACTCTTTGCTAATTAATGACATAAAAATCGTTTTAGAATATAAAATCCAGCTGTTTTAATTTATTTTGTCTAGTAAAATCCAATGGTTAGTGCTCCCTCTACTGGCAGTGAAAAAGTAAGTAAAATTCTGCAGAAAAATAACTGTGTCCTAAAGATAACTGAGGCACACAAAATAATTAGACAAAGAAGAATTTGACTTTGCACGGCCACACCAGATAACATTCACAACACAGAAAAATCTTCTCTAGTTACAGAATAAAAATATTAGCCTGGAGATAAATAAAATTCCTTTCCAAATATTCTCAGGTGAGAATTAAAAGATATTTTCTTAAACCAAGGAATTTAGAATTTCTTTCAGGTCACCTTGCAATCTGAAAACCCTTTCTCCCTCTGTTCTCAAATATTGCACACATTTTGTGTAATATTTTGTAGTTGCTACCTGTTATAGTTAAACATACAAATCCATAGGGGAGAGACATTTAGGTAATTTTTAACAAAACATGATATGTAAAAAGATTTATTAAATATTGAAGAATATCTTTGAATATAGCTTTTACTCTACTGACAAGCATCAGTTAAAATGATCTCTGGTGCCACTGGCTCAGAACTTGATGATTTATGACCCACACCCACAAGATTACAGTGAACAAAGAAAGAAATTAAACTAAATTAATCCTCATCACTGGTAGGTCATAGAGGCAAGAAGACAGCAAAGGGAGGGGAAAAAAAAGAACTACTACATTTTGACTATCCATTTAATGCACAAATACAGAAAACAAGAATTCTCTGAAAAACTCAAGTAATCTGAAATCTACTTCTTTCTTACTGACTATTTGGAATTGACATCCTTTAATTTATTAATCTGAAAGTATGGATACAACTGACTGGTACAGCATAAAGAGCTTAGTCCTGATGAGTGGACATTTAAGAAATTGGGACATCTAGAAGTCATCTACAGGACTGAAACAATCAGCTTCTATGCTGCTGAAACACACAACAAAACACCTGCCACAAACAATCCAAGCCAGTGATATTGGTTACAGTCATAAATCAGTGGCTATCCTCAGGTTATATCCAAGTAGAACTGTTAGAAATTGGCTGATTTTACACAAGTTACCATACTCCAAAATTACATTTGCAATTAGAATACAGGTGCTTGAAGTTCTAGGCTTTTGTTCTACAAAAGATGAGACAGTAACAATCATCTCTTTACAGGCAGAATCGATGTTATGTAAGGATGCAAAAAATCATCAGCTCTGACTCTGAAAGGTTCATTTTAGGGTAGCAATTTACTGTGAACTCTATAGTCAACACAGATGTGAGAAATGGCAATTGTCCTCTAACCACCTGTCCTTCTATGTGTACAAACTCTCCTCAGTAATCTATACTCTGCAATGAAACATAGCTGGTAAGAGCTTTTCCTGGAACAACACCCATCAGCATCTAAAAACTGCAACAGATAGTAATGACAGTAACAAACATGAGCAGAGATGCCTTTGATTGCTGTACTTTCAAATTTTCCATACTCTGATTCTCTGATTTGCTCAGTTTTCAATATTAGTGAGAAAGGGGATAGTGCTAATACAAGGCATGAATTATGGCCACAGTTCTTGATTGTGTTACACAGGTGTTTAATGCTGCGGGGGGGTGGGGGGGGGGGAAATCTTTCTGCTATTGGAACAGCATTTTGAAAAAGATTATTTGCTCACTTCCTTCCTGAAAATTGAAATATAAATTATATTTATATTTATTTTATGTAATCCAGAAAATTTTGAAGATGTGTGGTTTTATTTAACATTGTCCTTCTCTACTAAATATGAAGTCTCAACTCACCCTTGATTATATTTTCAGTCAGCTCAAGTCATTACTATTCTGTGCATAGGATTTCCTTTTATTTTGCATAGAGATCAAATATAGACTATAGCTATTAATATGCAGTAATGAAACTTAACAAGCTTGGCATACTTAGTTAAAATTCTATTTATAATCTAATAGAATGAAAGACTTAAAACAGAAATTAAGCTGATTTTCACCTTAAGCAGATAAACTGATCAACTGCTGGACTATTTTTTTTTTTTTTTTGTTGTTTAATCATTAATTAACATTAGCCTAATGATTTATTTTACTGACATTTTAATAAATACAACTGAGTAAAAGGGCATGATCTGCTTATATAAGATCTGCTTCATGAGTTATTTGCAAAGTTTTAGAGGTAAAAGAGTGCAGTAGACACAGTTACCTTTAGATCATTAGGTTTATTAACTCATTTCTGATATTAGTTTTCCATTTTTATAAGCACTAAAGTCTTTTCTCAGCTTTGTCTTTTCACAAGTACTAAAGTCTTTTCACAGACATTTGTGACTCCCTTTAACCTCCATCACTATAATTTATTTATCTATTACAATTTAATAGAATACCAGCTGAGGGGAAAAAAATCATAAGTTGAAACAAGAGAGGTCCTGACCTGATATTAGTTAAAAAAAAAAATCCACAAAAAAAAAAATAGTTGAACCATGGAACAAGTAGTTGCCTTGAGGAGTTGTAATTCTCTGTCCTGGGAAGTTTTCAAGTCCCAAAAGCATGAAACTGGGCGACATGAACTTATTTAATACTTGGTGCTTTGAGCCGAATGTTGTACAATGGAAATTCTAAGGTCTTTTTCAAAATGAAGTATTTATTCAATAAGTGGTTTTTCCAACAAAGAATGTTTTGATCAAAAAAAACATTAGTAATGATGAATGATGACAGCTTTTGAATGATTACTGCTTTCTATACTAAAAGTAGTAATAGAGTTATTTTTGATTTACCATGCAAATATAGCAAAGGTGGTTGAATGGTGTAACATATTCTTCAATGAGAATTTTATTAATAAATATGTTATTGTTCCAGTTGTTAATTGAGTATTAATACCTGTTCTTAAAATATAACACATCAACCACTTCCAATTATGAATTCAAATAAATTCTGAGATATTATTCCCCCCTCGGGATCTTCAAATTACTGTTTTTCCTTTTTCTTTACTTTTTTCTTGAGGTTTATCTAACCATAGCTGAACTTTTAAGATCTTTCAAACATAACTTTTTAGCTGTCACTGCATAATATGTAAGTTTAGTTTGTTGCAACAGCAGTTTTCAGGCTTGGGAAGATATGATTCTAAAGGTATGAGTTTTCAAAAATACAGGTTAAAGAAATATAAATTTGCCAAGAGTTTGTTTCAGTTTTGAGGGAAAAATAGGTCCCCTGGATATACATCAAAGGAAAGCTTTTTCAATTTGACATTACTATATCTTTCTCAGTACTCCTATGCCATATACAAGTAGCAGGACTTGGGCTATCCACCGTCATGCACTGCAGCATTGCATGGGTTTTTTGTGACCAAGTGCAGGACCCAGCACCTCACTTTGTTGAACACCCTGCAACTGATCTCCGCCCATTGATCCATCCTGTCCAGGTCCCAGAGTGTTCCTTTCCTCAAACAGATCAGTGTTCCCACTCAACTTGGTGTCATCTGCAAACTGACTGAATGTGCACTAAGTCCTTTTGTCCAAATCATTGATAAAGATATTAAACAATACTGGCCCCAGTACTGAGTCCTGGGGAACACTTGTGACTGGCCACCAGCTGTATGTAACTCCATTCACCACCAATAGGTCAGCTTGGCCATCCAGCCAGTTTTTCACCCAGTCAAGGCCACACCTGTCTAAGCTGTGAGTAGCCAGTTTCTCCAGGAGGATGCCGTGGGAAATGGTGTAAAAGACTTTACCAAGTTTCAGGTTAGCAACACCCACATCCTTTCCCTCATCCACAAAGCAGGTCAATTTTGCATAGGAGATTAGGTTGAAGAAGCAGAGCCTGCCCTTCATAAATCCAACTGGGCTCAATTCCCCGTTTGTTCTGCAAGTGCTACATTCTGGCACAAGAGATGATCAGCTCCATGTCCTTCCTAGCATCAAGGTCAGGCTGACAGCTCTGTAGTTCCCTATATCTTCCTTGGTGGTGATAATGAGCAACACATTTACTAGCTTCTAGTCCCTGGACCTTCCCATTTTGCTAAGACTGCTAGTAAATGATTGAAAGCATTTACTCTGGAAGTGTGGATTGGCTGAGTGGCCAGTGAGATGGATTGTGAGTTGGCTGAACAGCAGATTCTAGAAGCTCATAACCACAGGGTCTATTTCAAGGCCTGTCACTAGTAGAATCACTAAGACTTCAATACTGAGCCTAGTATTGTTTAACTTAGTTATCAATTACTTGGATGAAGGGTTGGATGACTTGGATGAGGGTTGCCTCCTTAGCAAGTTCACTGGTGACACAAAGCTGGAAGCAGTAGCTGATAGCCCAGCCCTTCAGAGGGACTTCAGCAGTTTGAAAAGATGAATAGTCTGAAGTTCAACAAAGGCAAATGCATGGGCCTGCACCTGGAGAAGAATAATCCCATGCACCAGCACAGGCTGAGGATTGACCTGGAAAGCAGCTCTGTGGAAAAGGACCTTAGCGTCCTTCTAACAAGCTGTCTGCGTCCTTGGGGCCAACAAGGTCAATGGGATCCTGAGCTGCATTAGGAAGAACATTGCAAGCAGGCTGAGGGAGGTGATCCTGCCCCTCTACTTAGACATGGTGAGGCTACAGCTGAAGTTCTGGGTCCAGTTCTGGGTTACTCAGTATTAGAGAGATACAGAACTTCTGAAGCAGCTCCAGCAGAGTGTTACAAAGATGATTAAGGCACAGGAGCATCTCTCTTACAAGGAAAGGCTGGGGAAGCTGGGCCTGTTCAGCCTCGTGAAGAGGTGACTGAGAGGGGACCTCATCAATGTCTGTAAGGATCTGAAGGGAGGGTGCCAAGAAGAAGGAGCCAGGCTCTTCTTGGTGATGTCAAGCAATAGGATAAAAGGCAATGGGCAGAGACTGATGCACAGGAAGTTCCACCTGAACACAAGGAATAACTTCTTTACTGTGTGAGTGACCACTCACTGGAACAGATTGTCCAGAGATGTTGTGGAGCCTCCCTCACCGGAATGATTCAAGAACCGTCTGGATGCAATCCTCTGCCATGTGCTCTATGATGGCCCTGCTTGAGCAAGGAGGTCAGACCAAATGACCCACTGTAGTACCTCCCAACCTGACCCATTCTGCGATTCTGTGACTCCGTGAAATCGGCTCAGTGAGTGCTTCTACCAGCTCCCTCAGTACTCTCAGGTGTATCCCTTTCAGTCCCATGGATTTGTATATCCCTAAGTGGTACAACAGGTTATCGACCATTTCTTCTTGGACTACAGGGGCTTCATTCTGCTTCCAGTCCTTGTCTTTCAACTCAGTGGGCTGGCTACCCAGGGAAGAACTGATCTTACTATTAAGGACAGAGATAAAGAAAGCATTTATTATCTCAGTCTTTTCTTCATTCTTTGTCACTATATCTCCACTGCATCCAATAATGGATTTTGTTGCTTATGTATTTATAAAGACTTTTTTTCATTCTCTTTTAAAGAAGTAGCAAGATAATAGTAATTTATGATCATTATAGCATAGTGGTAATGAAAAACAATTCAATAAATTTAATATTCACCACCTTTAAGATAGGTAGGTTAATTTAAGCCATCATCTGTGGCCAAATACTGCAACCTAGATCTATTAGCTGACTCAAAAACAGATAGGATAGGTAAGCAAAAAAAAAAAGAAAAATCTATTCAAAATTAGGGAAATAGTGAGGACGTAAACATACAAAAAGCAAACAAACAAACAAACCACCCCTTATGTTAAAAAAACCCAAACCTGAACAAGTCAAATGAAATGAAGAATTTTCTCCTCCTCCTCAAACACTTTACTAAATCAAATATACTGTTGGCTAAATTTTGATATAACATAGGATTTTGTAATTGGGAATGGCACTCAATTTCTTTGCATCTTTCAGTTCAGAAATTGCTTCAGAATCTCAAGAACTGAAGTGTGAGGAATATGGGAAATCTAATATATATCAAGAGGAAAGTATCTGACTGACAGACTGCCAGGTCAAGTGAATGAGAAAAAGAGAGAAAAAAAGAATTCCATGTGGTGCAGATTTGCTTTTATTCACTAATGTTCAACACAGTTTCTCTAGTTCATGATAACTCTATCTAGATGTAATGTTGTGGTATAGAGATGGTCTTAAAATATGATTTCCCATTCTTCAGACCTGTTGTGTAATAAGGTGATTTTGCTAAATGAAGAACAGCACAGGAGCTGTTTTATGACTGAGAAATCACAAATTTCCAGTCTCAGCATCTTATCTGGAACAGTGAAGGAAGACTAAAGAATCATCTCTTAGATAGCATATCTTCTGCCAGTTTTCCTGTTTTTTTTACCTGCAACTCCTCACCTTATCTCCATTAACATCTTTCAGCAAATCACAAAAAAAAAATCCTCAAAACAACAACAACAACAAGAAAAAACAACCTAAAACCAAACTCCCAAACAAACAAGACTAAATTTATCCCAAGAAGCATTAGAGTGAAATGGAAAAAAAAATCATTATTATTTTATCATAGTATGCTGTAATTCTGTAATGGTATAAGTACAATTTAATTTTATTTCCTGAAAAGCTGCTAACATGGTTAACCCAAGGGAGAATAATCCTGTCTAAGAGAGAGTTTCATGAATGTTTGCAAATATCAGTCTGTTCTTTAGCTGTTTTTTTTTTTGTTTGTTTTCCTTTTACAAACACAAGCTGCAGAAGTACTCTCAGTACTGAATTGATTAAAGGGCTGCAGCTCTTGATCTGTGAAGAGAGAGTGTGGGATCAGGGTTTGTTCAGCCTGGAGAAGATAATTTGATTTTACAGAAAGGATGGCACATTGGGCCTTTCTTGGTAAATAAAGCTTTGTCAAGATTCAATCTTGAATACTGGCTCTCAACTGCCATTACTATTCACTTATTGTTGTGGACCTTATGGTTTCAGCTTGCACCAGCTAGTATACTCCTAAACAAAACCCAAATACTGTTTAGGAAATAGCAGAGGACAGAACCTGGTACACAACATGTGTTTCACCACTCTAGTTGAAGGGAGAAATGAGAGTTTTGCTGTAAGAACATGAACCATGCAATGTCAGCAGTCCTCAGACAAAGAAGCCCCATTTGTGTATAAAGTGTATTTGCAGGGGTGAACCCATAGATCAATTTTCCTCCTTCATGAGCTTTTTCCTCTAATTTTTGATACTCCGCTGTATTAAGGAATCCTAAGTAAAACTGTCTTATAACAGCAGTCTGTATTTAATATATATGTTCTCCTTGAAACTTAAACTGGGTTTTGAAAGAGACTGCAACTCTCTCAATACATCAAAGAATGATCTCATACATTTATGGGTATTTCATTTCTCATCATAACCATGTAACTGGGATATAAGATGTTCAGGGACTCATGTACTAGAAAATTATTAAATAGCCTGTCAAAACAGAAAATTTTTCCTCGGTAGATTGCTTTTGTTGCATCCATTAGTTAGTTTTTGTTCCAATTAACTTATCTGTAGAAGACTTATTTACATCAAGTTCTTAAATATTTTGAATCTTGTCTCTTTTTTCTTGTCAGGTGAGTTCTGTGGGCTGACTGTGGTTTCTCTGTCTCTATGTGGGCTCTTTGCCCTATCTGATAAGTAACTCTGTGGTCTCCTTATTCATTCTTTGATCCATTAAAAAAGTTGAAGTCTCTTTTAAAATCCAGTTTATGTTTCAAGGAGTGTGATGTTGTGTTCTTTTTCCCGGTCCCGTGCAGCTCCGGAGAGCCTGGAATGGCACTGCTTCTCGGCAGGACTTGGGGCCGCCGCTTGCTCCCGGGCGCTTCTGCGTTCCGCGCACCGGGGATGGGATGGCTGCGTTCTGCTGCCATGTGCAAGGGGCGAGGCAAAGAGGGAAGGAATTGTCCACTCTGTCTGCGTGGTTGGCTTGTGGGCTTTATTGACGCGTGGAGCTGCGATGGAGAAGCGTGACTCGCTCCCCAGTGCCGCGTGGACAGGATTGCCCCAAACAAAGGAGGGAGTGGGGTTTTATACGGGGAGGGCCGAGGGAGACAGAAGCCCCCCTCACCCAATGGGGGCAGGCTATGAGGGAGTGACGTGGACTGGGGTGACCAATGGGGACGCGACAGGGGCAGACACGGGGCTCCGGGGCAAATGAGATTGCAGGGCTGGGGTAACCAACAGGGAAGTCTCAGGAAGGAATGGGGGGTGGTTACTGGAGTTGGCCCAGAGCGGACCACCGCAGGGGGAACAGAGGTGTACAAAGGGGTACACAGAACCGGCTAACTAACATACATCAGAATCCCTAATCTGAAACCAACCCCGGGATGCAACAAATGAGGACAATAACCTTTACATTAACAACTTTTTTAACCAATTTCAAGCATAAAATATCAATTTGAAGGGCTCTACTTCTGTATAGAGAACACTCAGGAAAATAACAGGGATTCAGAAATAAGTGTCACTTTACAAAATTAACCATTTCTTTGGTATCTACATGCTCTCTGACAAGAGAAGATACTTAGCTTTCTCAGGATTTCTCCTGAGAGAAGATGTGAGAGAAGCAGAGAAAAGAGAATCAAAATAATTCTTATCTCATTTGCTGTTTGTGCCCATGTGGAATGTGTTCTGGAGATTGTTTACCCAAGGTGATTGCTTGATTAGATTCTGGTGACAGTGTTTTGGATTCATTGACCAATTGGATCCACATGTGGCTCTCAGGAGAGAGTCACAGGTTTTCTAGTTAGTTAGTTAGTGATAGTTCTTGTTAGTGTAATACAGTGTAATATAATTATAGTATAATACAATATAATAAAGTAATTGATTTGCCTTCTGAAATCATTGGAGTTCAGACATCATTCTTACCAAGTCAGGGATCGCAGCGCTGATACATTTCCAAAATAATAGCAATAGAGTTACTAATCATTTAAGAGTTCTAAAGTCACTTGGTTATTGCCGTGATTTCTACCATCACGACCTGTGATACACTGCTGTGCTGGCTTGGCCAGCTGCCAGACCCCACTTGCCTCCTTTCTCACTCCCCCTCCCTGACAGGACACAGGGGACAAAATAAGATGTAAATGCTCATGGGTGAGATAAAGACATGGAGATCACTTACCAATTGTCACAGGCAAAACAGACTGGACTTAGAGATTTTTGGTTTTTTAATTGCCAATTAAAATAGATTAAAATGATGAGAAACAGAGACTGAAATACTGCCACCTCACCCTCCTTTTTTCTCAGGCTAAACTTTACTCCTTCATTCCCAACTCCTCCACTTTGCCTCTTCCCAGGCAGCAGATGAAAATGGAGACTGGGGAGTGGGAGCTGTAGTCAAGCCATAACTATCCCTCCCTGCAGCTTCCTCCACATATGCTGCAGCGCTTGTCAGGAAAATCTGCTCCAGCGTGTACTCTCTGCAGGATAGAGTCCCTTCAGGAAACATTTACCTGCTCTATAATGGGAAACTACACAGGCTACAATGTGTTTACCTGCTCTGGTCTTGTCTTCCTTGAAGATGCAAGGGAGTCACATAGACATAAGCAGAGGTGGAGGTGCGTAACAGGAACAGAGGCATTTAGTATCTGTGCCAGGCAAAACGATCTAGGGGCTTTGCTTGTACTCTAAAATGTTCTTGTCATTCTAGTGACTTAGTAGATACTGTGGGGGTGGTGAACTGTGGTGCAGCTTGAGGTGGTGGTTGGATTTTCTCTTCAAGCTACAGAAATTATTTATGAAAATCTTCTTATTCTACACTGATTAAGATTCTAACTAGAACATAACCAAAGATAGATGGGAAGAAAGTTTCCTTAGAAGCTAGAAAAGTATGTGAAGCTAGAAAAGTTGGCTTATTTGGATTTTTCATCTCTGTGTAACAGAGAGTGAATGAGGATCTTGCAGCATGGGGAAAAGGGACTAGCAATATAACATATCAAGGATGAAACTTACTGCTTACAACTAGGGAGAAAATACATACAAGTACTTGAATAAATGTTTTTGTTTTATTCCTATGGAATTATTTGTCTTTATTCTCTGCAGTAGTTATTTTATCAAATTGAACTTTTTTTTTAATGCATTACTAAAAAAAAATACCACAAAAAGGCTTGGGTTGGAAGGGACCATGAAAATCACTTTCTTCCAAGGCCCCTGCCATGGGCAAGGATGCTACCCACTAGCACAGGTTACTAAGAGTCCTGCGCAACATCAACTTGAGCATTTCCACAGAGGGGCATCCACAACTTCCCTGTACAATCTGTACCAGTGCCTCTACCCTGTGAGTAAAGATCTTTTTCTTAACATCTAATCTAAATCTCTTGATGTTTAAACCCCTTCCCTCTTGTCATATCTGCCCGTGTAAAAAGTTGCTCTCCCTCTTATTTATAAGCCCCCTTTAGGTACCAGAAGGCCACAATGAAGTCTCCCTGGAGTTTCTTCTCCAGGCTGAAAAACCGCAGGTCTCTCAGTCTGTCTCTGTAGCAGAGATGCTCCAGCCTACATATCAGCTTTATGGTCCTCTTCTTGAACTGCTCAAAGAGGTTCACCTTTTTTTTCATGCTGAGGACCCCAGAGCTGGATGCAGCATTTCAGGTGGAGTCTCACAAGGGCAAAAATAGAGGGGGAGCTTACCTGCAACCCTCTCCTCTTTTGATGTAGCCCAGCATCTGCTCAGTTTTCTGGGCTGCCAGAGTACACCGTGGGCTCACATCCAGCTTTCTATGCCTGAGAACGTTCAAGTCCTTCATTGCAAGGCTCTTCCTACAGTCTACACTCATATCTGGGATTACCTCTACCCAGGTGCAGCACTTGGATTTGTTGAACTTAATGAGGTCCTCATGCACCCAATTGTTGAGCTTGTCCAGGTTCCTCTGGATGACTTCTCTTCCTTCTGTTGTGTCAACTGCACCAGTCAGCCTGGCCCTATCTGCAAAACTGATGAAGGTGCACCTCCTTTCTGACCTGTGTATACTTAGAATCCCATCTTGCTATTTTTAACATCCCTTACCAAGACCCATCACCTCTGTGCCTTCAGTTCCATGACCCCATCCCTACACATACTAACAGTATCCCTGTACTCCTCTCAACTTCACTGTCTGTGCTTCCACTGGTTGTGCTGGTTTTGGCTGGGGTAGAGTTTATTTCCATCACAGGGGTTGGTACGGGGCTGTGTTTTGGCTTTGTGCTGAGTACAGATTGATAATAGAGAGATGTTTTTGTTATTGCTGAGCAGGGCTCACAAAGAACCAAGGCCTTTTCTGCTTGTACTGCTATGGTTCAAGGAAGTTGGGAGTGCATGGGAAATTGGGAGGAGACATCCAGAACAGGTGACTCAAACCGACCAAAGGGATATTCCAGACCATATGACATCATGCTCAGTATATAAACTGGGGGGAAGAAGGGAAAAGTGCAGGATGTTTGGAATGATGGTGTTTGTCTTCCTAAGTAATTGTCACATGTTTTGTGCCCTGCTCTCCTGGAGATGGCTGAACACTTGCCTATCCATGGAAAATAGTGAATTGATTTCTTGTTTTGCATTGCATTTCTGCGTGCTTTTTTCTTTCCCTATTAAACTGTCGTCCCAACCCATGTGTTCTGTACCTTGTACCCTTCCAATTCTCTTCCTGATCCCACTAGTGTGGAATGAGTGGTTGTGTGGCACTTGGTTGCTGTTTGGTTAGTGAGTCTTCAGGTTAGAATGTAAAGTAGTATCAAGAGAGCTTAGAGATGTTCACATTTCTGAATATTCAAGACAGATATGGAGGATAAAAGGGGCTCAAACCAGAGTTCTCTATGTAATCAGGGCAAACTACAGTCAGCCTTCCTCACTGACCCCTCACTTTCACCTCCCTCCTTACTCTGACAGGCAGTGGGAGACAGTTGCATGAAGAAGATATTGTCAGCAAATAACTTCATCAGTTAAGGTCAAGTCTTGCAATATTTATGAAATATTTAACTAATAATTCTAGACCTTTGACTTTGTTTTTATGAGTGTAAAATAGTCTTAAGTTTTAAGCTGAAATGATATTTGGAATTGGGACATCAGGAGATGGAAAATCATATTGTAAATGAGCAACTAGCTGAAGTGAAGAGAACACAGTGTGCTTGATGCAGTCTGTTTTATGGAGGTAAGAAACCAATTGAATCTGTGGCCTGGTCACAGAAAAGTTCATCAGCAAGGTTAAATTATAAATTCTAAAAACCTTTGTTAGCGAGTAAAACTACAGCATGGACATAATAATGTGATGTATATGTGCACATTGTCATAAAGCTTTTGAAACTGTAGACCTTTTCAGGATGCTATTAGCATAATTTAGGAAAATCAACACAGTTACATTGGATTAGATAATGGAAATTGGCAAGATAAATAAATGTTTGAAAGCTCTTGGGGATATGAAACTGCATTATTAAATTAGAACTTCGGCTAAAATTATAAGGTCTGGTGATTACATTTTCATTAGTTGTACCTTCTGCAGTGTCACATAATAGCTTTGTTGATTGTGCATAATTTACAATGCTTTCAAAATGCAACACAATTACATGTCTCTTTAAAATATTATTGTTGTGCTGGAAAATAAATTGATGGGGCTAAGCATAAGTTAAAAGACACCTGCAACTAGGAGCATGAGTCTCATATTTTTTGAACCTGAGTCTTTTAGGGGAATACAATTGTATTTTCTCTGTAGAGAATATAGTTTTGCAATGAAATAATACTTGACTTGATCATAAATTTAAAAATAAAAAATCTAGATCTCAGGAGAACTAAGCCATATAGACGGTATAGATGCTACAGAAAATTCTATTTTTTTAATGAAAGTAGTTTGGGTTTTTTGGTTTTTTTTGGAAGATGAATGAAAAGAGCAACATGGAATCACCAGCAAATGTAGGTACCAAACATAAGGCACTTCCATAAGTTCAATTCTTTTAAAATTATTACTACACAGAGTTTATTATTAAATATTGATTTAATATTACATATATATTTTAGGCTATACTTCATAACTGGTACATTACTATAGCCAAAGTGCTGACTTTGTTAAATATATTCTTGCAATGAAATGAAGCTTTTTGGTGTCACCCAAATAAATGCATTTAGACCTAGGAAATACATATTTTATTAGACTGAATGAAATTTATGATGCGGCTGAAGGAACTGCATTTCTTTGTGATGCACATAAGACTAAATGATCAAAATAGAAGCCAAAAAAATCTAAAATTTTTGGGATTTCAGGTTGAAATTTGATGCAAAAGGTCAATATTTATTTTTTTTCTTCTATATCAATAGGAATTTAAATAGTCGAATGCAAAAAAAAAAAATCTGCCTTCAAGATTAACTGAGATTAGAAAAAATATTATTAAAATTTGAGAGTTGCTTTGTTTTGTTTTCAAACAGGCAGAGAGGGTACTAAAATTTCCTTTTGATCCAGTATCATTTTCTGGAATGTAAAGTTCTAATTCTGCTCTTTGCTAGACCCATCTTGAAAATTTCGTCTCTTTGTAGCACTGTATAGTGTTACATACTGAAGAGAAATCAGCAATAATTACACAAAAAATAGAAAATGTGACACTCAGAACTGAGAAAATGCTGGTGCAACCAGAGCAGATAGAAGTGTAAGCAAACAGAGAGACTTGAGGGATGAAGACTACAAATCTTTACTTACTTGTGTAAGAGCCTACTAATAGTAGAACAGTAGCAAGAATTTTTTTTTTTATTTCATCACCTGATTGTATCAGGAGAAAAAGTAATTTCCAGATTTTGATGCAGTCTGGAAGCAGAATTATTGAAACAAGTTTTGTGATACATTTTCTGTCTCCTTGCAATATTCATAGGATATAGAGCTCCAGTTCTAGCTGGCATGTTTGCCTGCAGCCATTCATTAATCTTCCTGTCTTGATACTTTGTCCTCTACTGTCCTGATTTGTCAATGATGTTTCCCTAAAGGGAAAGCTAAGACACTGTTTTCACAGAAAAGAAAATTCCTTAAAGAAGCCTTTCTAAAAGTATGTTAAATTTCCAAATCTCAAAACAAACATTGAGTTTGTAAAGTTTGTGTGATTTAAAATTTCTTTTAATTCATTCTTCCATTTCTAAGTTTTTGTGCCAAAGACTGAATTTGACATCTGATTTTTTTCTGAATTTTTACTAATGAAATCTCTCTCCAGAATTATTTGCCTTAATCTATTTAGAAAAAGATAAATTAAGACACATTAATCAAAGTGAATGTAGTTTAATTGAATATTTAGGAACAAACCCATAAATTATAATAATTGAAAATATTTTAATTAAAGAACTACTATGCTAATTATTCAACATATTAATATCTTCAAAGATAAGGAAAATTAACTTTTTCTTCTGCTGATGAAATATAAGCTGTATAAGTAATGGGAAAAGTGAATACTGTTAATTTAATTTGATATGATAAAAATGTTCAATTAAAATACAAATAAATATGAAATATATGACAATATATGAGAAAGTGAAGTTTACTCCATATAACTTAAACTAAGCATGCTGGTATTGCACATATTTATATGCAAAGTCTTTCAAACAATAAATACAATGGAACTGAGTAAAAGAAAAATAAAAACTAGTAAAGGGAGTATAAAATGCAGTAGATGCTTTAGTCTAATCTCCATGGATTGGAGAATAAATTGCATTGCAGTACTCTATAGTACTATGAATTGCTGCTGTGAAGTGACAAAGGAAATATTAAATGTATTGGGGTTTGAGTTTTTTAAAAATCAAATTATTGCACTGTAATCTCATTTTGTTTTAGTGATTAGTTGGAAGAAAAAAAAAACATTTTAGGACATTTTAGTTACAAGTTAGTAGTTGGTAGTATTTTTTGTTGTTTCTTTGGTTGGGGTTTATTTTATACTAAGGTATAGATAAATTCCTCTCTCAGCAAAAGTCAGTATTTATATAACTTATACAGAACTGATTTTTTAAACTGTAGTTAATTTGGAATTTTACTGGACAATTGTCATTGGATCTTTAGTTAAGATCTCTCATTTGTTATCTAAAATCTGGACATCTTAATGAAATTTTATTTTTAAAGAAAGGTAAATGTTTCTGTGTTGGTAAGTTTATTCTTACATTGGTTACTTATTTTTAACTTACACAATCTAATTTCAGTTTGTAATATTTGGGCTAAGATTTTTTTCATTTAAGAGGGATTACAGCCTTCATCTCAGTTTTGTCCTCTCCTCATGATATAAACTCATTAAGTTATATTAAAAAAAAAAATTAAAAATTCCCCAAAATCCCAAAGAAAGAACCTGCCAACCCTCGACAAGAGTTGTGGGAGAAGTCAGTCCTCATTCCATGACAAGACATAGTTGATTTTCACTGATTTTTGTAGGTTTACAATAGACACACACCCCAGCCATTCTGAAACTCCATGTCAGTTTTTGACACAGATCAACAACAGGTTTACAACTTAGGTCCTGCAGTTATCATAGCTTCTTCCAAAATTGAAACAGCAGTAGAAAACTTATTTTCAAGAGAAAGTAGAATGTATAATTTTGGGTAATATTAACAAATTTCATAAAGTTATAGGGATAATTTGTAGGAGGAAGTAAATAGCAGTCTTATGGGTTTTGTTCACAGCTCTGTGTTGACAGTACAGCAGATTTAGATCCTAACCCATGAGTTTTACAGGCCATGTTATGTACCTGAATAAGCTTATAGTAATTAAATCATGTGTTCTGATGATTTGAAGTCTTAAAAATACTTTCAGCAGAATTGCTTCTTTCTCAAGATACTTATTTGCATTGAGTTTATTTATTTATTTATTTATATTTAACTCAGGCTTGTCAGTGCTTTTGTTTAAAAGTACATTGCTTAAAAGATTCATGCACTTGGCCCTTACACAAGAATGATGTTATCATGTATTCCTCTTTGCTAGTCCTAGCAATATTCTCAGTAATTTCATTTGTTTCTGGTTCATGAAATAAAGGTCAATTTATTCTTCCACATACAGTGCAGCTGATGGAGAGTAAGCTTACCTCATACTTTTGTGGTTCAGGTTTTGGAACACTTCATTCATTTTAAAGAGACGCCAGAGAACAATATTGTTATTTTAATAACAGCACATCTTTACAAGAGTTGATAAATACCAGAAACTATTATACTGCTGACACTGCCTTTTTCCAATATTGCTTTCCATCTTCATTTCCCTCAGTAATTTTACTAAGCAATTTTTTAAAATGCACTCCAAGCAAACGTCATGCTTAATGTGCTAAAAGAGGAATGAAAATGTAATTAACATACTTCAGCAATATGGGGAAAGCATAACTTTATCATTATTTTTTGCAAAGGAAGTAAATGAAAGTAGGAAAGAAATAATTTATTTCTTGTCATGTTGTATCAAAATTATCTGTATTTTTAATACATTTAATACATTTTATTTAAATCTGGTTTTGTAAGAAATACTCCTGAAGGACCTATAGGTTTATGCTAGATTCCTATAAATTCTTTGGAAATTGTTAAATTCTGAGGGAATGCATTTTATTCACATTATGCAAGACAAAAAAAAATCTGATAAAGGTAAAATTGTTGAAAAAAAATTGAAGATTTAAATTAAAAAAAAAAAACAAAAAAACAAAAAAAAACAGATCACTGAAGTGAAAATGATAAAATGCACAGAATTCTAGTGGAAGAGGGAAATCTTTCAGAGCAGCAGCAGCAGCAGAGATTGTCTCCATTTCAAGAAGACACTCAATTTCCAACACATGAGCAATTACTTCCAAGCCAGGAAAGATTCGTTGGTGCCATACTGGGAATAGGGAACATATTAATGCTTAGCATAGTGAAACGTTATTCTCAGTTATCTTTGGGTGCATCAGCACATAAGAAATTACTTTGTACCTCGAAGCTGTGTTTATCCTACCTGCAGAATGTCTTCATGGATGGTAAAAGTTGTCCAAACTGTTGCACATAGAAGGAGGGTTATACTGGGAAAAATAGAGAAGACTGATGTAGCATCCAGAAAGAAATAGAGAAAGGGATTTTTGAATAGAGGCTTGCTGAGATTGATGCCTCTGGTAAGCAGGGTGGAGTGGAGGCACTGATTATATTACTCACATGCTCCCAACAGGTCTCTGTATTTCGATACACTGAAACTCCTGTCTCAGCAGTGTCAATCAGAACAAGCTCTGTCACTAATCCTGAGCAAAAGCGGGGCCACTAGCAGTTTTATTGAATTTGATAAACTCTTTTCATAGAATATTTCATACATATTTTGCCTATAATTAATGTTATCTGCACACAGAGATAGATTTGTAGTATCTTAGGGTGTTTGCAGGATCATAGTCTATGTTAGCAATAAAGAACCAATTTTGTGAAAACAGTTGTTTATTAGTCTTTCTGTAAGGATAAAGGTTTTTGTTGTTTTTGCTGTTATAAGAACTGGATATGTATTCCACACAAAGGATTTATCATTGGTTTAATGGAGTAGTTTCACTTCCAGATCCAGAATGAAATGTGGAAAGATAAGAGGCAAAGCCTTTTAACATTACCTAGACTTTATCTCAACTTTAACAAGGAAAAGATTACTTTCAGAAAAGAGAACAGCTTATGTAAAAGAGTAGCTACAAGGCAAAGTGTCAAAGAAACAAAAAAGGAAAACCACTGAGGAATCTGCACACAATCAGGTTTATGGAAAACAAAAACAAAACAATAAACTAAACATTGAAATTGAAGTAATAATTTTCATTTTTTCTTTTTTTCTTTTTTTTTAACATACTGGTACCTTGCCTTTATTTGAGAAAAAATATTTTTCCTTTTTTTTTTTTTTTATATTTCCATTTAAAAATCAGGAACTTTTGTCTGCCAACAATATGAAAAGTGTTTATGGTAAATCATATGAAATAACCATATTATCTGTGAAAAAAAGGTATTTTTGTATAGAAATGGTTTGATTGTTTTCTTTCATGCTTTTGTGATATGCATACTAGCAGATATATTTCCCTCAACAAAGTTGAATGTAGTAAATTTTCATTCAATTACAATTTTTCTTCACATATTATTTCCATAATATCATGACTGTAGTATGATGAGATGATTGTTGTTGACTTGAACTTGTATTCTTATTTCCAGTGCAGAGAAAGACAAAAAATATGCCCATGTTACTTTGAATGACACTCCAACCCAATTAGAGTGGACAGAATAATTTTGCTTATTTTACTTAATTCACTAATGATCATACTGAGATGTACTGCTAAAATATAGTGTAATATTTAATAATAGGGAAAAAAATTCTGTCTTTTGTAATACAAAGTAGATGAAAGACTCCAAATGAGCTAAAGGAGTTGAAGTTTTTTTGTTGTTGTTTTTATTGTTATATTTTTTCCCCTAGCTGGACCATACAAGAGAAATGAATGGTCTGAGAACTGTCCTGTTACTCATTGCTGTGTTTTGAAAGATTCAGAAAAAGAAAAATATTATTTTTCCTTGAATCATTTATCAATACACAGAAATAATACTTCATCTGCTCAAGAAATTTCTATCTCAGAGTATAAAAGATTGCCTTTAGTAAAACTACATAGTAGGGTGGTTTTTTGTTGTTTTTTTTTTTTTTTTGGTTGTTTTTTTGTTTTTTTAATATCAAGATATCTATGTGCTCAGATGTGGCGTTTGGCTTTCCTTCCCCCCAGTCCCGGGCAGCGGGGGGGTCTGGCTAGCGTGCTGTTTCGCGGCCGGACTGGGGCCACTGTGTGTGTGTGGAGCTCTAGGGTTGTGCCTCCTCGTGGGTCTGCCACGCTGTAGCCAGACGCTGAGGCAAGACAAAGGGCAGAGAGAATGGTGCAGTCTGCTCACATGGTTGAGAACTCTTTATTCCCGCATGGCTGCAGCGGTGGATAATGCAGCTGTTCTCAAGCCAGCATGGGCAAAATGGCACCGGGGTACCAGGAGCAGGGGGTTAAATAGGGGGAGGGCCGACAGGGGCGGAAGCCCCCCTCTCCCAATGGGGACAGACATCAGGGGAGTGACGTGGAACACAACAACCTATGAGAACATAACAGGGGTGTGTACAGGGTTCTGGGATGAATGGGATTACAGAGGTGGGGTGACTGATACAGAACATTCTGAGGGGAAGGGGAGTGGTTACAAGATTGACATGACCGAGCTCCTGTGACACAGCTTGGAGCAAACCATTATGAGGGGTACATAGAACCAATCTAACTAACATTTATTAAATTCCCAAACTGAACCAACTCGGGATGCAACACTCAGATATTATGTATTACTCTTCTATAGGAATGAGCTTACAAGTGAAGAAAAAAATAGAAGGTGCTCAGAACAACTTATCTTCTTATGCTTGATTTTGTATATCTCAATAGAGTTGAAGGACCTCTAGAAATCTCATGTCAAAATGTCAGTAAATTTTGTTTGTATGTCTTTCTGTAAATCTGAAAAGTCCTTCAAATCTTTCTATGGTGAGAAGGGAATTATAGAGACAATTAAAACTGCAACAGTGGAAAACTACTTCATCTACTAATGGTGAAGACTTTCAAGTTCTTATTTCTAGGAATATATATCACATTCTGATTGACATTTAAGCAATATACAGAACATTTAAAAACAAGGTTAAAGTGTGTTCTGTAAACAAACTGAATGAGTATCAAAGTTACATTCATGGGAAATCTGTGAATAAACTTCAGTCACCAATAACAGCACTATATCCAGTACCCATGTAGAAGCAGATACTCTGCTCACTTTTCAACATATTAAACACTGATAGCAGTAGAGTCCACAAAAATGTCATTGGAAATAAAAAAGAAATGATAACACTCCATGTATCAGGAAACAGAAAATGTAGATATTTAAGTTTGAAAATGCAGAAGAAAATGCTCCAATTCCAAATGCTTCAATCAGTTTTGTAGGAACTGACTTTCAAATAAAAGACTTTCATTACGTATAATCCAATATGACTTATAATTCAATAGTATTTAAAGACTCATTGAAGCTGATGTCAAGAAACCCAGCACAGGTAGACGTTCTTGTCAATTATTATTTTATTACATATTCAAGAGTGTAGGCTTGTAAACATATAGTAGGAGTAGTTCATATTTTTCTCCACCTCACTTCCTATTTTCTTTAAAATCCCCTGAAAAGAATACACTGAAGAATCAGAAATATGCAACTTACCCATCTCATAATTAATCTAAAAATAAATAACAGAAACTGATGCAGGAAGATGTTTTAATTGAATGTCTTTTGATCACCATAAAGTAAAAACCTCCTAATGGTTTTCATTGTCATAAACCCTTTTTATAAAGGGTAAATAAG
Organism: Anomalospiza imberbis; assembly: GCF_031753505.1. NCBI lineage: Eukaryota > Metazoa > Chordata > Aves > Passeriformes > Viduidae > Anomalospiza > Anomalospiza imberbis. The sequence continues at coordinate 100,275,091 of NC_089682.1, read as the reverse complement.
GGTTTATAAACTAAATTAAAGGGTTTATAAGCTAAATTATTTTTTTGCTACTCCAAAGGAGTATTTTAATTTTATGATTTTAAATTATAACATTAAAAGACACATGTGTCAAGACTGAAAAAGTCAGAGGTGATGATGATATGCATTCTTGCTATGAATTTAAGAGAGATTCAGGGATCAGACACTCCAGTCTAAACATGCTGCAGAGAGATATCAGCTGAGCTACTGAACCATGACTACACATTAGCATAGCATCAGAATTAAGCTGCTGAGTCCTGTCCAGTATTGTCTCAAGGACTGAAAATGTTTCTGCTTTTCTATGTCACATGCGCAGTTCTTCACACCATATGTCACTAAGGAGTAGAGACATTTGCTAAGTTGCTTAAATGTCTTAGTGTTTACAAGATCAGGGCCAAACATGCATTACAACTTTTATTTCCTTAATTATGTGTGCACTTGGTACTAGATCTTGATCTTCATTAAGTGTTTTATCTGTCTAGTTCTACACTGATTTCACTGGGATATATTCACACAACAGACGAGTCAGTATTCTGCATGCAGGACTTTATTGAGAGAATCAGCAGTATTTTAGTAAGAACAGCTTTTAAAATGCTATTTTTAAAGTAAAACTGTATGCTTGGTACCACAGTAGCCTTTGTTGAAATAGTAACATAAAAAAAATCACTTTTGCAATTGGCAGCGTTCCTTTGTGGCTGCAATTAAAAAGAAAAGTTAAAAAAAAAGGATGATTTCTCAAAAAATTGGGATTTTTGATGCCAATATTTCCACCAGGATCAATTTGAATTAAAGCACATTGCATAAAAAACAACTAACACAAGCCTCATGTGTAGATAATCTAAACTGACAAACATTTTTATAGACAGAAGTTACCCTGAAGATATATAGATGATGGTTGTACAATTCTCTGAAAAGATTAATATTCTCTCCACTTTATAGAATTGTTCAGTTACATCTACTCATAAAATCAGTAACAATTGACTTCTTCAATCAACCTGTGTTGCTGATCTGGACAAAAAAGCTGGACAAAAAAAAAGAGGAAAAAATTAATTAAGTCAAATAGGAAGAGGTCTCATGCTAAGATCCTAACTTAGGTGCCTATAACAACGTGTTGTGAAGTTGAGGATAAAGAAGTTGAATCCTAAATTACAAGTATAGGCTTGTTCAGGTATATTCATGTTATGTAATTTCTGATTAAAAAAATAAAGCATCACTTAAAGAATATGTAAACATTCTTGCAGGATCTCTGTAGTAGTTAAAGTTAAATCTACAATTAATAAGGTATAAGCAAATTTGTACAGGAAAAAGTCTTCATAATTACGAGCATATTTCTTTTTATATATTTTAATCTATCAGGAACAGTTCTGCCCTTTACTTATAGCAGCTATTTATATTCTTTTACATAATTTTTTATTTTATAGATAGAATTTTTAGCCAACTTTTTTTTAATTCAAATGTTCCATGAAGGAACTAATTTTCCTCATATATAACACTTTAATTTTTAAATTGATTTTTTCTTTTCTGTGTGATAGCATTTGTGCAGGAATTACATTATGTGTAACATTGAGAAAATGATAACTTTAAATTCCAATTTTTTTACTGATTTTTTAATAATGGACTTTGCTTTATATGCTTAATTATTTATCATTCATCCATTAATCTGTTTCTTATTAATAGTCTGAGGAGGCTCTAAATTTCAACATTCCTTTTCCTAAACATGTTCTTGAAAAGAAGCTTGGAAGGTGACTGAGACCTCTGTGTCTTAACCACCAAACCATTAAAGTTTGCATAATATGAATGAGCTTCAGTGTATCTTTCAGATTTATTTAAAGGCAATGTGAAAGCTGGTTCAAAGCTTGCTTATAGCACAACATTAGCATAACACCCAGTAATCTTTACAAGAAGCACACACCTCTTGGCAGCAAGTCAAAAGTGGCCACTGTCCCTGAAGTGGTAAGGCATGGAACCAATATGATTGTTAGGCATAGGCAATTCCTGGAAACTTCAAACCATTTTGCAAGAGCAGTTTGAAAACTGCTGTTTAAAGAGACAACAGCACATACAGTTATATTTAGATGCAAGATATTAAAAGGTTGCTAAAAAGGGTCCCGTTATATCAGCATCAAAGGATCAAAGAGTATCTGGATATTTCAACATTTCAATCTTATTTTGGCTGTTATTTTTTTTGTGAGTTTGGACTCAAAATTCGTAACATAGCTCATCTCACCTGATGTTAGATAACATTTGAGCTAAACTAACTATTTAGGATCTTGCATGAGCAAAGGCACAAGTATTTCCAGGGAAGATTCACCATATTTCCCTTCAACATTCTTTATAATTCAGAATCAACCAGTTCTTATAAATGCATTTTACTGACTATTAAGAAAGTTAATATAATAATTATATATAATATATAATATAAAAAGTTTATGTTACATGCCCAGTTTTGAGATACATAATTCCATTTATGACAACTGACTCCATTCCCCATTATGCAAAATAAATTCTAGATTTTGTTAAAAATAGTATTGATTTTCTTTTGTTTTTAAAATATATTTAATGTGCTTTTTCTTTTTAATTTAAGGTAAGCAAACTGGGCATCTTAAGTCTAATATTGCCCCTTGGGTGAATAAGTAACTGTAGTAAAATTTTTAAAGGGATTTGATATAAAAAATATTCATTAAAAAAAAAAGGAAAAAAATTGAAACCGTTAATCTCTATTCTTCTTAGAATTATAACTTGACTGCTAATTAATGAGTTTGGTAAAAAGTCCCTTTTCATAGTTGTGAATTCTATTGCAATACAGAAAATGTAAAGAGACGCATCTGGGCTCCATCTTTAACTCAAAGGAGATTTGCTCAAGTGTAACATCACACTTGATGCAGTTTCCAGTCAGGCCATGAGTTCAAAAGGCTTATTCATGCTTGAAAGCTTTGGACTATCTGCTAGAGACACCTGCACACAGTCTTCTTATTTTTGAGAGGAATCCTTTTCATGCTGTCACCACAACCAACCTCAGTTCAGGAGGATTTTCAAAATGCAATCATTGCATGAACATTGGCTGACCTCGGCAGCAGGCAGTGTCTTTTAGAAATGAATGCTTATAAAAGGAGACAACTGCTAGAATTACTGCTGTCTTTCCAATTCTACTCCTGCACACCTAAAGAGATAGAATATGAAAGACGAAGCCAGCCCATTTTAGTAGCACTAAATACAAGCAGAGCTAAATTTGGATGCATTTTCTGAAGGTTTTGATGACGGTAGAAGTCCTCTCTGAAAAGCTTCTTACTACAAAAGTCTCTAAAGGATGCCTCAGGGCTGTTTTTTCAGTTCTCAGCTATTTTTCTCCTTGCACAGTGTTGTTAATACACATATCCATTAAATGTAACTTCAGAACATTTCAAAACCAAGTGTTGGAACTTTGTAACTGCACAAATAATCATGACCCATCTGTGATTTTGCCTGAAAAGAAACAAAGATCACATATGGTTGTTTATGTCCTGCAACTAGTAGACAGAAGATATATAGCTCTTGAAAAGTACTGGAAGCGTATAAACACATCTAGGATTAAATGGAAGTGCTAATATGTTTTTGGTGAGAAGTGTAACAACTTAGAATCAGTAGAGAGCTCACAGCTCTTTTAAGACTTTTTTTCTGAGAATGACAGAGTTCTTAATCCTCATGTGCAAGAAATCAGGCAGGGGAGGCCAAAGATAAGCATGGCTATGAGTGCTGGTTTGGGCCAGGATAGAGTTAGCTTTCTTCATAGTTGCTAGTATAGGGCTACGTTTGGGATTTGCACTGAAAACACAGTGATCTTTCTAAACAGTGCTTACACAGAACTAAGGCCTTTTCTGCTTTTCATGTTATACCACCAGTGAGGAGGCTGGGGGCACTTTAGAAGCTGAGAAGGGACACAGCCAGAACAGGTGACCCCAAATGACCAAAGGGATGCTGCGGTGTTCAGTTTTTCTTTGCCCCGGTCCCGGGCAGCTGGGGGTGCCCGGCTAGCACACTGCTCTTGGCGAGACCGGGGCCGCCACATGTGTGCAGAGCTCTAGGGTTGAGCTTCCACGTGGGTCTGCCGCTTCCATGGCCAGACGCTGAGGCGAGATAAAGTGTGAGAGAAGGTACAGTCTGCCCACGTGGCTGAGAACTGTTTATTCCTGCATGGCTGCAGCAGTGAACAAAGCAGCTGTCCTCAAGCCCACATGGGCAAAACGGCGCCGGGACAAAGGGAACATGGGGTTAAATAGGGCGCGGGTCAACAGGGGTGGAAGCCCCCCTTGCCCAATGGGGACAGACAACAGGGGAGTGACGCGGAACACAGCATCCTACAGGAACATAACAGGGGTGGGGACAGAGTTCTGGGACAAATGGGAATGCAGAGGTGGGGTGATTGACACAGAGCTTTCCAAGGGGAAGAAGGCAGTGGTTACAAGATTGACAAGTGAAAGCTCCTATAGCAGACAGCCTGGAGCAAACCATTTTAAGGGAAAAATAGGGGTACATAGAACCAACCTAACAAACATTTATTAAAACCCCTAACTGGACCAACCTGGCATGCAACAGGATATTCTATACCATATGGCATCATGCTCAGCACATAAAGTTGGGGGAACAAAAGAGGGGAAATTTCAGAGTGATGCCATTTGTCTTCCCAAGTAACTGTTGACTGTGACAGAGACTTGGTCTCCTGGAGATGGCTGAACACTTGTCTGGCAATTAGAAATGGTGAATGAATTCCTTGTTTAGCTTTGGTTTCTATGCTGCTTTTGCTTTACCTGTCAAACTGTCTTAATCTCAACCGATGAGTTTTCTCACTTTTACTCTTCCAATTCTCTCCCCCATTCCACTTGGGGAGAGTGAGTGAGTGAGTAGCTGTGTGGGGCTTAATTGCTGTTTGGAGTTAACTCAAAAGTCTGACAGGGTATCATTACATCAACACAAGCTTGCTCATGACAGGTTATGATACCTAGTGAAGCTTCTATTTTGAGGAAAAGCAAGGAACATGTGTTTGCAGTTAGGGTTACAATGATTTTACTATTTTTGTAGGCAGAGTCTTTTTTTTAAGGTATGGTGAAAGTAACACCTCTTTCTGGTCAAAATAAAGTGTGGGAAGGAAATGCAAAGGCAGTGCAACTAGGGTCTTATATCCTGAGAAGAACAGAGAAATTCTGAGTAGGCACAGGATGAGAAATGCTAAGGTAGAGCCGAAGATGAATTTGGCAATTGTGAAGAACAGTAAGAGGGGCTTCTACAGATATATGGATCGTAAAGAGAAGATTAAAAAAAATATGCCCCCAATAAATAAGATAGCCTGGAGAATATAAGGCTCTAGAGTGAACTCATCAGGGCCTTTCAGTACTTGAAGGGGCTTACATAAAAGAGGGAAAGTAACATTTTACATGGGCAGATAGTGGTAGGATGAGGGGGAAAGGTTTAAACCTAAAAGAGGAGAGATTTAAATCAGATGCTAGGAAGATGATATTTACTCAGTGGGTAGTGACACCCTGGTTACCCTGAGAAGTTGCTGATGCCTCATCCCTGGAAGTCCAATGTCAGGTTGGATGGGGTACTGTGCAGCCTGATCAAATCAGTGGAATTCCTTCCTGTGTTGTCACTGCCCATAACAGAGTTCTGGAACTGGATGATCTTTATGGTTCCTTCCACCCAAGCCTTTCTATGATTAAATTTTTCCATGTACAGGACCTTTCAAGCTTGGCTGCTTCACTCTGGGCAGCTAAAATCCTCAGGGATGAGAGCTATAAGTGCCAATTCACACCCATCAGCTCCATGGTACTGTATACTCGTGGTCCATGGAGTATAAGGGCTAACAACTTTAAATAAACAATGATCATGACTGACAATAAATAAGAATTACTAACATAAAGTACATCGTCAATAAATATGATGTAGTAATATTTTTTTAAGTTTAAACCTGGCCCGATTTATGTCATTTAAACACTTCCATCACACTGATTGCTAATTGTCTCTAATCTCTCTAATTCTCATAGATATATTTATCAGTTATATGACAAGATGAAATAAACCACTTGAATGCACCTTGGACACCAATAAATGCCAATGTATGTGCAGCTTATTCATTCTTTATTTTCTGTATTCAATAGTCTCTTATTGTTTGGTGATGTTTATGTGTGCTGATGTGTAGACACACTTTTTGAGGTTTCAGAATCCAGAGCTGGGTCACACTTGGGCTGTGAGTCATCTTCCTAAATCAGAGGTGTGCTGTGCCCACTGAGATGCCAGGGAATGACCACTGGTCAAAGATACCAGACTCCTTTGTAATATTTGTCATTCACATATGATCTTTTTGGCTATTTGAGGCCGTCTTAAATGGCACAAATTGGCTGTGTACAGACATCTCATTCATAGACTGTATGTCGATTGAGCTCATCACTCTCGTCTCTCTAAAAACATGGAAAGAAATCAGCACCTCTGGAGAGCAATTTACACAAGAACAATCTAAATTACATGCTTTCCCTCTGGAATTACCTGTTTTTCTTTGTGACCTGTATTTTCCTGTAATTATTGAGATGTCTTTAGGCAAACAAATCCCATTCTGTGAAATCAAAATTTAAATAATAATTCAGTAAAAATCTATCAAAGATATTTTGAATCACCATGTTCTGACAGAAAACATTATCTTCTCTTTCACTTATTGAGAGTCATAACATGTTGGAAAGTTTCCAGAAATTTTCTGTGTCCTTACTGTTTGCTTTTGGAAAAGGAAAATTTTTGTATATATGTAAAGAGAGTAGCAAAGTAACTGAATTGTAAGCTATGATTCTGCACACATGAAGCAGAGGGAGACATCATAAGTAATTTGTTTAAATTTTTGAAAAAAAAGATGCCAAAACTGGAAAAGAAAAAACATCCTTTCCTGTCTTAAATTTTGAAAGGTATGAAAATAAAAGCAAGCAGCAAATAAAAATTATCCTATGACAATTGTTATCTTTTTGTATAGGATTTTATAGAGGAGGTGTCAGTTTTATCATGCCTTTAAGAAAGGGTAGAATCTTCCTACAAAAATTGTAAAGCCATTTAAACCCTAACTGCAAACACAACATGATCCTTTCATTCCCTCAAAACAGAGGCTTCATTAGGTAGTATAACCTGTCATGAGTAAGCTTGCATTAAGGTAATGACACCCTGTCAGTCCTTTGGCTACCCAAAAAACTTGATTGTATCACAATGGCTGTCGTGGGTTAACCCCAAGTGGTAACCAAGCACCACACAACTGCTCACTCCCTCACCCTTGGTGGAACAAAGAAGAGAGTTAGAAGAATAAAAGTGAGAAAACTCGTGGTTTGAAATAAAAATAGTCCAAAAGAGAAAGCAAAAGCAGTAGAGACAAGCAAAGCAAATTAAGGAATTCATTCAGCAGTTCCCATTGGCAGGCAGGTGTTCAGACATGTTCAGCAGAGTTCCATCAGGTGTGACAGTGACCTGGGGAGACAAATGGTATCACCCTGAACATCCTGCTTCTCTCTTCTTTGCCCAGTTCTATGTGCTAAGCATGATGCTGTATTGTGTGAGATATCCTTTGGTCAGCTGTCCCAGCTGGGTCATCTCCCCTGTACATGTGCACACCCAGCCACCTTGCTGAGAGGTTGCAGCGAGAAACAGAAAACTCCTCAACTCTGTATAAGCTGTGCTCAGAAAAACTATAACATAGGTGTGTTATTTTTCCTGTTTTCATCACAAATCCAAAACATTTCAGCATGAAAGCTGCTATAAAGAAAATTAATTCCATTTATGCAAATATGGTGCAACAGTATATGAGATTGGAAAGCAAGTTTTGATTCTTTTCACTAGTGACTACCAAAAACATAGTTACGGTGTGATTCAACATCAGATCTTGAAATGGAATTTAGTTCAATTTCAATACACTTGCATTAGGTGTCAGTATTGGTGATTAATCCAAGTTCTTGCTATAGTCAGTGGAAATCTGGGCTCAATTATAACGTAGGAATATCATACCATTCCTTCTTTCTTAAATTCTTCAGATAGCAAAAATCTCAGCCTATCAATCTAGACTATAAATAATGTACAACTTATAGAATTCAAAGATTGTTCATATGATATGAAGGAATTAACAATGTAAGCAAAGTTGACAAATGGTTTATGAACCTAATGCCCATATCTCAATAATTACTTTCTTAATGCATGTCATTTTTATTAGCTGTATAAGACTTTTCTATCTTCATGTACTTCGTTAAAAATCTGCCATGTTTTTTTAGTTATGATTTGTAGTTATTGCATGAAAAATGATAATGTAATTTATAATGAAATTTTGTCATACCTTAATATAAACAGCAAAACCTTGAATTAATATAAATATTCTGTTAAAAAAATTAAAAAAAAAAAAAGACACCACACCCCCTGTTACCTCCACACCACAGGATTTAATCTATTGTGCATTACCACTGACCCACTTAGTGTAGAGAAGACACAATAATACAATATTTGTTAACATATGCTTAAGTAGAAAAGCAATTTCACGGGTCAGGAAACATAGTCATGAAATGTCTGTAAAGCAGTGGTGCACTGACTGTTGAGAAAGACACAGCCAAAATGAAAAAAATTCTCTGGTTTTTGTGTGCACTCTGATTTCCTTTTTGCTATTATTTTGATAAAACACTTGCTTCTCTGTCAATAGCAGTGATTAGCAACATATCCATGAAACCTCAGATTAGTGTTTCAAATATTTAAAATAGTATTTTTTTTAAGTGATTAGCGTGAGGAAGAAAGGAAGCAAAATCAGCAGCATAAAATAAAATGAAGTGCTCAGAATGTGTAATTCCAGGTCTGGATTTGAACATTCACTAGTTCCAAAAGTTAGTTTGCTTTCAAAGTCAGAGGAGATAAGGACAGAAAAACTCACCATTATGCCAAATTTGAGATGAACACTCAGCTGGTGAAATAGATGACAGAGACTGAAACACCATACGTATTCACATTAGTACCATTAAATCTGTCCATAAGATGTATGCATTCCTAAAGGAAAGAATCAATTATAAAATCTGAACCATCTCCTGTGAACCAGGATTTACACAAGAAATATATCTGTGTCTTTAAAAGAGTCTGTTCCCTACTATCTTAATTTTATTTGAGTCCAAAGACTCTTTGAAATTTTGCCAGCACTGTTTCTAATAAGGCTCAGCTGACTGCATAATGCATAATAAAACTTTCTTCAGCTAAAAATATTAAAACTTTTATCCACCTACCTTGACCTCCAAATTAGCATGTAAGGAATATGACAGTGAAAGTAGATGCTGAATTTTTATTAGACATTCTAGTATCTTCAGTTCTGTTAATTTAGGGTGAAACCAAAGTGTCAAGAAGTTGCCTCTTTTGTATTATATAGAAAGAATCATTTATGCATTATTAAAATACAGCATATCCTGACAGAATTTTTAAAAAGAGAAAAAAATCCTGGGCATGCATGCTCTTTAATGATCTACCTTCAAAAAAACCAGCTTCCATTACCCTTCTAGGAGAAAAAGCTAGCTGCGTTTTCCTTTACAAGTAGAGCTTACTTAGTTTTGTCTCAGAGGTTTTGAAAATATTTAATGGATATTTAAAGTTATAATGCATAAGGTTTGATGTCTTCAATTCTCATTCATATAAAATTGTTAACAAGTTTCTCAAAGTAATAAGACAGAATTCTTAAAATTAAATAAAATTAAATACTGAAAATATTTTAGTATTTTTAAGTGAACATTTAATTTTTGTGTATTTCTACACCACTGTTCATAGAAAAGTACATTACTATTGTGAAACTGATCTTCATTGCATAAAGATTAGTTAAGTAGTAACCCTGTCTATTAAGATCATTTATAATATCTCCATTAACATCGTGTCCAAATGATTGGTAGCTATGTGTACACTGGAGGGAAAGGAAGCCATCCAGAGGGACTTTGACAGGCTTGAGAAGCGGGGCTGTGTGAACATCATTGTGTTCAACAGGTCCAAGTGCAAGGTCCTGCACTGAGTTGGGGAAATTCCAAATGTTGTATTGTGTTTTTATATCTCTGTAACAATTCTGTAATGGTTTGCCCCTTCACCCCCCCGTTTTCTCCCAGTGGTTCCACCCTGAGCTTTCCTGCCTTTCCCTCAATGCCAATCTCCCTGAAAATGCTCAGTCATTCCCCTGTCCCCTCCCTGGTACCCTGTCCATCACTTGGCTCCCCATCCCGCCCAGAATCTTCCACCTTGGGCATCGAGTGAGTGGACGACGGCCAGGGGTCCCTCCCTTGAACTTCCCCCATTGGTTTGTGTGTCTGTCTGTCCCTCTGCCTTCCACTCCCCCAAATCCCCCCATTGGGTGGTGGGCGTCCCTTCCCCCTGGTTACCGCCCCAGTACTTAAGACAATTGCGAGAGACTCGAGGTGACTTTTGGCCACCGGGACAATGGCATTCAGAGCTCCTCGGAGCTTGCATTAAACCTGAGACTTTTTCCCTGGCCATGAGTCGACTCCCTCATTACCTCCTTGGACGCTGTCGCTCCTCCTTACAAGGCAAACAGTGAAGTGCTTTGTCTTAGCCACTCCCTGAATATCCTTGAGAAACAGGGAGGTGTCCCCTGTTGCTGACCATGCCTCGGCTGGGCAGGCGAAGCCAGGGGGCTTCAGGCAGGCACGGCGGCACCCAAGCACAAAGACAGGCTGGGAAGAGAATAGATTGAGAGCAGCTCTGTGGAGAAGGACTTGGGATTGTTGGTGGATGGAAATCTTGACATGAATTAACAATGCGCACTTGCAACCCAGAAAGCCAATCATATCCCAAGCTGTGTCAAAAGAAGAGTGGCCAGCAGGTTGAGGGTGGTGATTTCCCCTGCTACTTTCACTCTCATGACATCCTGCCTGGAGTTCTACACTCAGCTCTGGGCCCTGTAACTTAAGAAGGACATGGACCTGCTGAAGTGAGTTCGAAGGAGGGTCACTAAGATGATCAGAGGGCTGGAGCAAGGGCTGGACCACCTCTCCCATGAAGACAGGCTGATGGAGTTGGGGTTGCTCAGCCTGGAGAAGAGAAGACTCAGAGGAGACCTTACAGCACCTTCTAGTACCTGAAGGAGGCCATCAAGAAAGCTGTACAGGGACTTCTTATAGTCTGGTGTTGGTTAGACTTTCAGACCATGAGTCATAAATTCCACTCAGTTCTGCAGAAATATGATTAGGTTTGTATTAATAGTAGTTTATTTCCTAGCAATGCAGAAGGTAGGAACAGAAGTGTGTTAAAGGAAATGTATTAATTTAATTATGGAATATTTGTTAAAGTAATCAAATACATCAGCTGAGCTCCAAAATTCCTAAAAGAAGAAGAAAGTATTCTATGCTCTTATCAGACATATTTTAATTTTTGGAATATGCTATGGAACGAAAATAGTGAGATACACTAATGATGAAATGCTTTATGAGACTGAATATTTTCACTAACAGTTATTTAGTGAAAACAGTCAATGTGTTTGACCAACACATAGGTTTTCAAGAGACCTTTTCAAGAACATCATATTTTATGCATTTTACTTTTCTATATGTGAAGAGTGGTACATCTTTTTTGTCCACTGTTCATTTCTCCACTGTTCTATTAAATAATGACATGTTCTATTAAATAATTCACTATGTCATAGTGAGGAAGTCTGTCTTCTCTCTGGTCAAAATCAGGTAGATACCTCAGGAATGAGAAAGACAGCAAATTCTGAGAATACCTGAATAGCCCAGTTGGAAAACAGGCATTCAATTTTCCAGAGACATGGCAGAAATTAGCCTTTAGATTGGTTCACATGTTGTTCAAGATTGTGGGCCCTCTTCTCCAGAGGGGGTAAGTTGCTAAAAGTTGCTAATTTAAGAAAAACAAGAGGTGTGGTATTGCATTCCTAAAAGTTGCTAATTTAAGTAAAACAAGAGGTGTCATATTGCCACGGTCCAGTGGAATTTTTAGCATGCCCTTCATACTACATACTACTACTAACTTCACTACATCTAATTTACACTGTTAAAAGGGAATTCAAACGACCTTAAGGTGTTTCTATCTTGATGAAAGAGGGGAAATTTTTTCATTTTATTTTCTTTTAAATCACAATATTAGAAGCCCTTTCATCTTATGTGCTTTCTTAAGACAGGGGAGCAGGCACATTCAGAGGAAAGATCTAGATGAATTGCCCCATCATAAAACTCGTGTATCTGTGATTAATAGCTGTGGAAAAGTTAGCACTATGGTTTTAGAAGATGTCATGATTGTAGGAGCACATGTGGTGTGTTCCAGGCATAACTAAAATGGCCTGAAGCAGCATGCAGAAAAAAAGTTGAGTTGAATAGTTATGGAAATTTTAAACTGCGTAAACTGTGCAACAACTGTATTTATGCAGGCCCAAAATTTTATATAAGCAAGATTTTGTTATGTTGCAGTTTCTAAATTTTGCAAAGCATTTATGGAAGCTGGAAGCCAAATCAGAGACTACAAAAAAAGAACCTTGGGTGTTTTGATAATTACAAAGCATTCATGGCCAGCTGGAAGTCAGAGCAATGTGTACTTAACTGCTTTGAATAGTCTGTGTTTTGCATGTAGTAATCCGTGTGCATTTGCTCTGATTGCTCAAGGGGAAATAATTACTGTTTATGAAAGATTGTCCATTATTCCCCAATTAGAGAGAAAAAAACATTCTATAACAGGGAAAATCTGGCTGTTCTGTAGACTTTGTGAGAAACCCTTCCTTAGTGATGCAGTATTCCATAAAAAAAACCACAGTTTTTTCATCCAGGGTGCTGCATAAGCAAAGGGCCAAGATCCCATGGATTTTTAAAAACATCTTGAATTACTAGGAATTTACTACAGCATTTTAATTGAACATGAGACAGCATATGAACTGTAAGTAATTCATGCTCAGTTGTGATTTTGTTTCTTCCTCCATAACTTAGGGTTAGAAAAGACAAGGACACAGGGAAAAAAATAACAAAAAAAAAACCCCACCAACAACAAAAACAAAAACAAACAAAAAAATTCAAGAAAAAAATGCAGTTTACTTCTCAGTTTCTGACCCAGAAACAGAGTAGACAAGGTTGCAACTTTACCTTTCCCATCAATTTTTTTGTCTTCGGGGGAATATGTGGAACACAATGTCCATGTTGCACATCCTTGTAGGACTAATGTCTTCAAGGGTCCAGCTGTAGTGCTATTTCCAGTCCCAGTAAGCCAAAAAGTCAATTTCTTGTATTCATACTTTAATTGGTTAATTATAAGGTTTCTATTAAAACTTAGTTTAGATGGTAGCATACACAAATTTGGAGTAAGGGAACTCAGTAATATATGAAATCTCTTGCTCCTAGGAAGATCTAACAGAAAATATTTCTTAATGATATTAAAAAAAATGATAGACAATCAAGATTTGTATACCATCATCCAGAGGCAATGCTGCAAAAGCTTATGCTGAGCTGCATTTAGAGATGAAAGATGGCCCCTAGTTTCTATTACAGATGTGTTCTAAGAGGAATATGTGTTCTGACAGTGGTATTGATTTTTCTTTTCCTGATGTTTGTCCTTCATAATTTTAGAATAATATTCTAATTCAAGGTTTAACCCTCTATGATTCTGTCTGTGATGCTCACACTGAAGTTGTACTTGTGGTCTATATAGACTAGCATATTTCTTTCTGGACAAAACAGCAGGAACACTATTCCAAGTATCAATTGTCAATCGTACTTTCCCAACGGTTTTTATGTTCTCAGGAGAAATATTATCTGGGTTTACCTAATTTCATAAGATTTTTCTGTTTGAATAAAGCTATGACCTAACTCAGAGAGCCAAAATTACTTCTCATTTCCTTACACTAACTTCATACTTGCTTCAGATTTGGAGTGAGCTGAGATTCTGATGGGCCAAGATCTGCACCCTAATTTCTAATTTTCTAATTTCAGAATTCCTTTTCTAATTTCAGAAAAGGAGCTGGTGTAAAAAAAAAACCCTGAACCAAAACCCTAACATATTTTCAAGACAGACATTGAGATGAACTTAAACTAGGACTAGGACAACTCCTGTCAGTTGAATAGCTGTGGAGACAACCAGGTCCCTGCAAGCACATAGAATCAAATAAATTCCCATTAAGTTTTCTTTAAGCAAAAACAAATGAGTGCAAATGTTTAAGGGGCTGAAGAGTAGATTTTAAACAACAAAAAGAAAAAAAAAATACAAAAAAAACCCCAAACAAACATCAGATACAATTCCAGTCATAATCTGTGTGTATTGATCTAGTTGCATACAGTTTCTCAAGAAGAGAGAAGATATACGTGTTAGCCTCAGGTTCCTCAGGCTTGTGGAATTGTATATTTCTGTATCTAAATTATTTTTTACAATAATTAGTATACATTTTATTTTTCACACAAAAGATATGCAATCCAGATATGGAACAGAAGAAGAAAAACAGTAGTAATTTCTTTCTACTTACAATTGTATTCTGCTTATCTGAAGAGTAAAACATGCATTATCCTCACCTATCTTCAGGCTATTTTACTATTCAGAAATAATTATTATGGGGACCTTTCTATCCTGTTCTGTGAAGACTTTAGGACTTACTAGGTTGTATTTTTATATCAGACACCAATTGTCTAAGGCTTTTTAATAAAATCATCTGCATATGATCCCCAAAGAGGCAGGAATATCATACAGTTATTTACACAGCATAATGTTCATAAGAAGAGATAAGTATTCCTGGGGTATTATGACACTGTATCATATTTTTTAACTCCAGTGCACCTGCACATGCAATGTGGTGTTTACTGTGCTATCAGTGTGAGAAAGATCTTACTTTTAAAATAAATGCTACATTTTAGGGCATTAACAATCTAGTTCATGGTAATATATCTATTTGTTCATTTATACTTGTATAAATTTTCAGAATTAAAGTAAATTCCTCAGATTCAAAATTCTGTATTTCTCTCTGGGAGTTAGTAGACCCTCATAAAAAGGAAGTGAGCTTAGGTTTTAAAAAAAGATTTTTTTGATTGCCCCCCAAAAAAAAGTAAACCTGTATGGTAATGATTTAAAAAAATGACATTAAAACGATGAAGGAAGAACAGAGTGCTGGATACAGGTCTGAACTATGCAGGGCCATGAAATCTATGCTTTTATGCTGAAAGCACAGCACATAACTTCAGTAGTGTCTCTCAGTCTATTAAAAATTGAAAAAAGGTCAAATGAGAGCTGACACAATGTCTTAGATACTCCATTTCATGTTGCAGTTGTTTCTTTAGTTCAACTATTCTTTTTTTGTCACCTTGGTTTCATGGTACAATTCTTTTGAAATCAGTGATTGAAAATAATATGTATATCATAACACTAGAATAATTTTGTAAACTCAATGTAGGCTGAGTCTGCTGCATCATTATAAAGATTTTTTTAAAACTAATTTAACTAAAAATAGGACAAGATCTGAGTTCCCTGAATTTCGGGTATCTGAAGACTGCAGAAATGGCTAAAAGCAGAGCTCAAGCAGTCCTGCAAAAGCACTTTTGTTAAGAGCACGGACTCTGTACCATTCCCCTCCTTCTCTACTACCTGCAGTATTCATATTGCATCCAATCCTTCTGTAGTTACACATTCTCTGAGTTTCTCCAGGCCGTGAAGTATGGATGTTGGAGCCTTCCTTATCTGTCACTTCACAAAAGACAAGTCTACAATTACCTCTTCTATGTTCTCTCAAGACATGAGCCAACATCCTTTCCAGACAGCTTCCTGAGGCAATCTGCCCCAGATTCTGTCAAAAAATATATAGGACGTCAATTTTAGAAAAGACAAGAGATTCTAGTTGCAATAACATTTGGATCTCTTGCTGCACAGAGATAAAGACAGTTATGCTGACTGTCAAGGGCAATTTTTTTTCCCTGTTTTTCTCATGTTTTTTGCTTGGGAGGGAAATATATAACCATGTGGCAATCAGACTGACTCTATGAAAAGTGAATTCTTGCATTACCATTTTATGACTCATAATTATTTTGAGGTTCTTTTCCGATACAGTGTTTTTATTGTGTGCAAGTTTTCTTTTTTATCACTAAGCTAAAGCAGCCAGATTTTGATAAACAAAATCATAAGAAAAAAGAACTAGAGACAGACGATATTATGAAAGCCACGTCGCTTATTCTCTTGCACTTCCTCTCAGAATCTACTATAATTTAAATAAGCTAGATTTGCCTCCCAGGCTGGCTTGCACCTGGCCCTGCAAACATGCTGAGTTCCTGAACTTGTCCAGGTTTCACTCTGCCCCATGATCTGCCTGTAGCCCAGATCGCTTCAGATCTAGGAGCTACAAAGCTCTTGCAACCCTAGGGTTCAGACATGGACATGGACTCGAGCAGGTGGCTGAGATTTCTTCAGCTTTGAGCATTCTTTCTTCTGGCACAGTGTTATTTTAGCGTTTCAGATATTCTTGTATCCCTTTTCTCACTTCTGAAGCCATGCCCATTGATGCAAGAAGAAAATTGACATGAATCCTATGATCCTGTAAGTGACAAATAAAAAATTTAGCAAAACCACAAACCACCTATCTAGCAAAAAGATGTGATTCAATTGTTACCATGACATGTCTCCAGGGAAGGTATATTTTTTTCTTTGAGATGCTAGGCCCCTTGACCATGGGAGGAGTCTGAGGAGTACTTTGGAGAGATGTTACTGGCTGAAGCCATTTTTGTCAGGATCATCAAACTTATTAATTGTTTACAGCTTAAACATCATGTCTATTGATCAGATATGACAATCTCTAGAGGAAATACATATTGAGTATATCAACCCCTTTCTCTTTTTCTTAAATAAGTAGTGAGTTATGGCTCCTAATCGGTTATTAGGTCCTTAATTTCCCCTCCCCTGCTTCTCTTCCCCAT
Source organism: Anomalospiza imberbis (assembly GCF_031753505.1). NCBI lineage: Eukaryota > Metazoa > Chordata > Aves > Passeriformes > Viduidae > Anomalospiza > Anomalospiza imberbis. The sequence goes on along the minus strand of NC_089682.1, from coordinate 100,258,175 downwards.
GTCCTGTGTCACCATGGCATGGCAGGGGAAAGGCAGGCCTCTCTCAGGGGGCCAGGCTGGCCTTGACGAGTTTGAGTCAGCTGTCCCTGGCCCTACTCTCTTGTGACTGTTGCTGTTGTGGGTTAATGCACACATAAGTGAGAAAAGATAAACTGGTGAAATCTGAATGCTGAATAGCAGATGGAATGAGAACACTAGTGAACAAAAGTGTTAAAAAAATTCTTCCTCTTATGGATTAAGACTGTGAAAAAAGGGTAAGGAAGTAAAAGCAATTTCACGAACAGAGAGAGAAGGAATTCTTCATTCTAAAACTGTTGTTACTAAACTTAAGGAGCAAGCATGAAGTAATTTCCTTCGGAAAATACAAAGAGGTGAGAAATCACCACCATTTCATGAGCTTTAGAGACAGCTTCTTCTATGAATGCTACATGAGCACTAGTCTGTTTCAGTTCTCCAGTGCTCAGTCTTTCTTCCACTTCTGAGAAGTAGGGGGAAAAAAAGAGGAAAGGAAAGGGAAAGAGAAAGAATTTAATAATAAAAAAGATTTGCTCTAGTAATCTGATGAATGTTTGTTGTTATGGAAGCTGGCTGTCTTTTAAGATTATCACAGAGCCATTCACTGAAAACCCCAAATCTGTACTGCAGGGCACATAACCACATCACAAGAGACCATGCTCTTCTGCTAGGCTTATATTGTAGAATTCTTTTGTTGGCAGGCACTTTGATGGCTTGTCTCACAAGAAAGCTAGAGTAGGATAAAAGTCTTCATTCCTTATGCACCCATGTGAGACTGTAATCTCCAACTCATACGGAAAAATTAATTTTATACCTCATAGGTCTATTGCAACATAAACCATAATGCCACACAGTAAAAAGAATTTTTAATTTTACCACTTCAAAGGTTCCATTTTTGGATGTGCTTTATTTAGGTTATCATCCTTCTAGCATACTTCTGTATCAGTTTCAGTATCAAAACCAAAAGCTGCATTAATAACCACAGGATAAAATCACCTATGCATTTCTTCCTGTATGAGGTTGTTATGAAAATGTAGTTAAACCTGATTGATATAAAGTCTAAAACACCTCCATAATAGACAGGATATTTACAAGAAAGTTGAAAGACCTTTGACCCTACTAGTCTTCACTACATTTGATATGTAGAATCAATCAGAAGCTCAGTGCTCATTGGCTGAAACATTTTGGAGTTTCTTTTCTCCACTCCAAGATCAAAATATGGTTTGTTTTGTGGTAAACACATTTTTTTCTCTCTCAAGATTTTTTATAGAGGTGCACAGAGAGAAAGAAAGAGAAAACAATTTCTATTTCTGCTCTTTGTTTTTCCTATGTGGAATGTACTTGGAGAATTGTTTACCTAAGGTGATTACTTGATTAGATTCTGATGAGAATTGTTTGAGCCTGATGGCAAATCAAATTCACCTGTGTCTGAACTCTCACAAGAAAGTCACAAGGTGTTAGTTAGTTAAATATGGTAGTTAGAAAAGTAAGTATGGAGTTTTAGTATTTTCCTTTATATAGTATATTAATGTATTATAGCATAGTTATAATAAAAAATTACTCAGCCGTCTGAACTGGAGTTAAACATCATAGTTTCTTCCCATTACATTCACCTGCATTTTACAATACTTTTGGTTTTGGTTTTTTTTTGTTTGTTTTGTTGTTGTTGTTGTTTTTAAGAGGTGATTACAGAAGATCATCTAACGGCAAGCCCACTAGGAAACAGAATACAGAAAATGTCACATTTTTTAAATACAAATATTTCAGGCTGAAAATTAAGAGATAAGGCTCATTTGCTTTTTCCATACAGTTCCTCAAATTATGTGATATATTATGCATCATTAAATCTGTAAGACAATAGCAAGCTTCTTTTTTTGTTTATTTTCTCCTCCTCTAAACTTTTCTCTCTTCTGCAACATTCCAATCTTCTTTTTAAAACTACTTTCTAAATGGGTAATATTTATATCTTTTTATATATAGAGGAGTAACATCACAGGCTTGCAGTAATTTTCCTAATTTCTTTTTTTTCCCCTTCGCCCCTGGTTAATGTCTTTGATTTCTGGTGGATAATATTAGTGAATTCTAAATCACAGAAGAATAAATATATGGAAAGATATATGCAGTAGAACAGAATTATTAAATATCTGAAAAGATATTGATGCTAGTCTTCAAATGCAATTAGAAAAATTAGTATTACTCATCTAGTTGTATGGAGCATTTCTTTAAATGAAACAAAACACCCACCAAAATTAAGATAACAAAAATCCCCTGTATTTAAAAAAAACACCTAGACTGCCTTTTGGGCTAAACTGAGGAAGCTTTCCTTATGTAAAAGACAAATTAACGTAGACTAGTTACCGCTTACTACATTCTCTTTCTTAATTTGTGGTTATAAAGCACAGAGCACAGTAACCTTTTCAATTCTTTTCAGAAAGTGTTACTATAAAACTCAAAGTTGCTATGTTTACATGTCACATATTTTCTGGATTAATTGCTCTGACTTGTGATCAAGACAGAGCCCAGCTATCTGCTACTACATGAGTATTTGCATTTCATACCAAGGTAACAAGCAATTTATATTGTAATAGAACCATCCTTATAATTTTTTTCAAAATAAACCTTCCTACTAGGATATAAACCTAATGTTCTCAGTTCTTTAAAATATTAACTAGGTTTACATTGAAAATTATTTTAGGGATAATACAATCTTTCACAAAATGTTAGCATTACATTAATACTTTTATTTAAAGGCACCATTAATGTTCTCTTGCTCTGTCTTTCCTCAAAGTAATTGCTTATCCTTTGACCATCAAATGGCCTCACCCATAATATTAGATAAGTATCTTCTAGGATCTATTTCAACAGAAAATAAAAAATAGTTCTTTTCCAGGGAATTTTGAAACTGACTTGTTTTGTATTGTGATGCTCTTATTTCAGAAAGTATTCTCTAGTCCTTGTACTAGATAACAACATGTGTTATTTACCCATATGCAAACATTTGAGTGGCAACAAAAAGGTGACAGGATTCCTTCTTGACATTGGTTGTTTTGCTGTCATTAATTTGCTGAGAAAGTCTGTTGAAAGTTTTTATACACTGGGAAACTAAATTTTACTGTCTGAGACATTTACACACCTTTTTGTTACACAGTATTAAAATAATTTCTGAAATTCAACTTATATCAAATGAAGAACCACTTATACAGTAAAAGCTTTTATATGAACAAGCTAATTCAGTAAGAAATTGTGCCTTTGTGTATCTTTGTTTTCAACATTTCGAAACTGCAATTAACTATATCAAGTGATACACTGCATTCTACTTATGATCTACACTTAGACTGGCAAATTGCAACCATTTGTCTTAAAAGGGTATTGCTCTGCTTCCTGGATACAACATCATTCTAACAAATCCTATTCTTCTCCAACCCATTGTTTTTTTTTTCTCTTTTGACTTAGCCAAATAAAGAATGTGCAATAGAACAATCAATGTGCAATATGTTGTACATAGCAATTATGACTGAATAATTTAGAATTAGTCCCTGAAGAAAAATAATCTTGCTGGGGAATTTTTTAAGTATTTATGCAACTATGTTGCAGTATAATTTCTAGAGATTGCAACTGTATCTTACAAACAAAGTAATTTTGCTCTTCATGTGTACTAACCATCTATAATTATTTTCTAAATAAGAAGGAGTAAATTTTTTAAATATTTAAAAGTGTTCACTCTTTATTTTCTTACAGCTGTGGAGTTATGGTCTATTTTTGTTTCATCATGAGAGTAAGTCAGAATCTGATGTCTGAATATCAGTCTGAGAGCCACACAAAATCAGAGCATATGCTCTTACACTACCTCATTATATAAGCCATATGCATTTCACTCAGCACTTTAGCCTGGTAAAGTCTTATTCTAATTTACTTTTATTTATTTGACCACAAATTGGAGAAAGTTGAGTCTAGATGTGAGTGAAGACAGTTCGAACCACATCATCTTTGTTTCCTCTAACTTGCATGGCCAGGGAGAGTGGTAGAGTGGGATTTAAATAGGCAAGGTGGAGTCCCTTGGTTTGGTACCCCCAGCCTGCCATCATTTAGCCCTCACAGCCTGGAGAGAGAGAATGGAAATGTGAGAGGTCATTTGCATCTCACTTCTGCAGTAGGGACCCACAACTATTCCCATGAACAATGATGTTCCGGAAAAGCACCAGGGTATCTGGGACTTAGCCAATGATAACTGCTTAAAACCAGAATTGTCTGTTGCTGCTGTCTTCACCGGCCACAGATGAAAGTGATTCTACCTATGATTCCCTAAAATCAAAATATGAAGAAACCAAATAAAATCTGCATGCAAACGAAATAAAAAAGGTGTAGATGCCATCTGGCACATTCAAGTACACAAATCACATTTAATTATGACCTTATTTTTTTTAGTGGATATAGAATGTCTCTCTTTGTTTTGATATTTTTTTCAGATTAAAAAAGTGCCTAACAGGAACCTCTTCCTGTATGTTTTAACTTCTAAAGCAAATCAAAATGAAAATAGCTACAATACAGCTGTCAGCAACACCCTTAGGCAGCAAACTGCCTAGCAAGCCAGTCATGTTTATCTGGAATTTAGATTTTGTAGTGGAAAAGCATCTAAGTAGGCAAATTACTTTTAAGGGGGAAATATTGTTGGGCCATAACAGTGATACAGTGAGGCATGTTCAGTACTGTATAAGATTGTTAATAAATATTGGAGAACAAAGTAAAGAAGTAAAGACTTTGAGTTTTCATAGAAAATGATGTGAAAAATCAAAGATTAATCATACTTGATTTTGATACTAACTTCCCCAGAGAAAGCAACTGCAAAAGACCATTCATTAAAAAAAGCCAATAACCAGTGGAGATAGCAATATGTAATCATCAGTTGATGGAAAAGGGGGAAAAAAGGGAAAAAAAGAGGGGAAAAAAAGCAAGAAAGTGTGATTCATTATGATGCACAGAGAAACATGACTTGTATAAAAATGAATGTTCATGGCGATAATGTGAGCAGGATAGACTTTTTTTTTTTTTTTTTTTTTAACCGTGGGGTGATCTTCAAAATGAGCTTGGTTTGTGTTTTTTACTCTTTAAACCATGGCTTGGGTAATAACTAAATGCTGGAGGAAATAATATTCTGTCATACTTGTTTAACTCTTAGCCAGTTCAGTTGTGCACAGATGTGCCTGGAATATCCAAAACCCTCTCTAGTCATCTTCCTTAGCTGTTACAGCCTTTCTGAGTTTTGATTTATTCATAAGATCTTATTAGGGGAAGGCAACAGCTTCTTTACTTAATAATCCCAGAACAGTATTTGCATATTCAAAACTGCTATAATCTAAGAGTGCAATGGGGCAGAGCTGGGTCATGAAACTATCTTAAAGTGATGCTATACCAACTAGAGATTATGTAAAGCTTCCACTGAGGACATGTAAGGAGAGAAAGAAAAGGAGAAAACAAAATGTGTTGAGCTTACTAACTGTATAAGATTTTCTTTGCTCTACTATGTTTTTAATACAGAATATGGACTTTTTCACCTCTATTTTGATAAAATATTTGTTCAGTGGGGATGGGAGGAGGCCAATTTAGCAAATCTCTTTTAATTACACAGTTTCACTCGGCAGACATTTCTTCTTTTCCAGGTCTTTCTTAAAATGTACTGGATTCTATACCTTTTCAGCTAGATTTTTTTTTGTTTCTAGTACTTGGGTTTTTTTTCATTTTATATGTGGATAAATTTAATTTTATTATAGTCTTCCATAAAATTTCATCATCCTTGAATGTCATCACATTGATAAAATTTGTTGTTAAAGTTCATGTCTTAAAAGATATAAAATTTTCTGATTTTATATATTTAGGATCGATTTCTTACTTTTCTTAGTCTCTCCTTTTTTCTTCTTTTTGCAGCCTAATATCTGTTATTAAGTGTGCATTTGAGAATAATTTTTTCTGTAGTAATTAAAGCCTTAGCATTCAGCATTCCAAATACTTCTGATTTGCTCAAATTTTTCTTACTTTTTAATATTTTTCTCTATAATATTTATTTTTAAAGTATTATAATAATGTTCATATTTCTTGATATGAAAAGTGTGAGATAAATCCACATAGGGAATGAAAAAAATTAGCTTTCCGAGAAGAAATAAATTTTTGTTAACTTGTCAGTTTGAAGAGCAAATACAGGAAAATAATATTAAATAAAATTCATCACTTCAACAATGATTACATATAAACCAGAAATATAATGTACAAGTCAGTTGTTTAAAAATGTATTAGCAATCCTAGTAATCATGTTTATTCCAAAGAGTTACAATAGTTCAGGCAGGAAAAAAACCCCACACAAATCAAAGAAACAAAAGATATTTAAGGATTGCATATAATTAATTGGCAATTTTCTTCTTGAATATAACTTATTTGATTTTGTTGATAAATCTGGTCCATAAGTCCTCAGTAATGAATATCTCAATTTTTTCCAAGATTTTGGCTTTCACTGGAGAAATTTGGGGTTTTTCAGTCTCTTATTTTTCTTTATTTTAATTCACTTTATGATAGCCAAACCTTTTATTGTTTTAATAGCATAGTTTTCCATCTCTGAAATCAGAGTTATTTACTGTTTATTTATTGGACCCTTAAGCTTTGAATTTTTCAGTCTGAGGTGTTTTACATGAACAATTATTGTCCTTAAAAAAAAACCAAAAACAGAAAAAAACCCCAAACTAAAATTAACTGCACAAGAATAGTAAAATTAAAATTAAGAAAAAAACACCAATTTAATAACAGGATATTGCCTAAGTATCCAAAAACGAGTGAAGCTTTTTTATCTTTTCCCACCAAAGTCGTCTTCTTTTCCAGCTATTTGTTCCTCATTTTCTTCTCCAAATATTAATGCCCATCAAACCTTTTTGTTACTGAATTGGAAAAAAAAAATTATCCTTTTGCAGCATTATATGGGAAGATTCTGTTTTAGTCTCACATTGAACATGTGAGTCTGCATGAGTCCAAAATTTATTTTACTATGTATTTATTACTGATATTTTTCAACATTTTAACAGAATAAAATTTTAAAAGACGTTGTCATTGACCTAATATCACTGCCATTGTTAATATCAATTGAAAGTCAATATAAACAGCTAAACAATGAGACTAAATATACCTTAACACATCAGAGCCATAATTTAAGCCTGCATTCTTCCAACTGACTAGTTCCTGCAAATCCAGACATTTAATTAGTAAAATAATGATTTCAAATAATTTCACTGTTACTTGGTCTTTTGTTTTTTAATGATGGGCAATATTAATCTCACAGTACCTCTACTCATTGACTGAACACTATTAGCATAAGATTTTCTATTAAGATGTGTATAACCCAGTGCCATATATTAAAGTTATATGATTTATTTTACTGATAGATACTATCAAGTTCAACCTCACCACTTTTATCACATTAAATAATATGTATATTCATATTTCTTAGGAACCTCAAATATAAGATACAGTTTGTAACTTCCCCTAGTTAAATTGATTCAGAATTGAAGAGGATAAGCTCAGTGTTCATTGTATATTATCTTTAATGGTATTCAAATTAATTCTGCACAATTAATCATATTTCTAATTTCAATTGTTCTTCATTATTTAGGAAAAAAAAAAAAAAAAAAAAAAAAAAAAAAAAAAAAAAAAAAAAAAGGAGCTACAGTTTATGTCCAAATGGTTTTCCATTTCATTTAGACTCAGCACTATTTTACTTTTTTTTATCCATGATGCACTGGAATCTCAAGCATGAAATTATAAAATTAAATGTAGAGGAAATTTTCTTTATGTTGGATATATTTCCCCCAACATAAATTGCCCTTTTTGTACTTCTTTTTGTTTGGTTACTTGGTATGAAATTTTGACACTTTTTATATAGTAGAATGAATAGGTCACCAGCTGTATACTAACTTCTCCAAAGTACTGTGGTTTTTCACAAGACTAAACATATTAATATTTTGGATTAATCAATCTGATTCCCTCAGGAAGCTGTTATATTTTTTCACACTGTTGTCACTTCAGAAAGACAACTAGATTTACTTACCCAGTGAGCACTTGCTACAGGAGTCCTTCATAAATCTCTTAAAAACCTATTCCTATGCAGAAGTAGGTAATCTTAATTAAATTTTTAAATGTTACTTCTCAATACCTTTCAAAAAAAATCTCGACCTTATTCAACTACATTTCGCTACCTTTCATTCTTTACTATCTTAAATGTGCACAAAAAAAAAATCTGACCAAATTGATGTTTTTTCTGTAATTAAGTAGCCTTTACAGCCCTTTGTGTTTGAGTAACAATACTATGATTTTATTTCACAACATTATTTTATATTTGGGGTTTCACTTTTTCTTTTGTATACATAATTCTTTTAAACAATTGTGTTACAAAGTGTCATTGCTGAACTATTATATAGATATCATAGGCTTCTGCAAAGTGGATGGACCAACTTGGATCTAGCTGTTTTTGAAGTAAAAAAAAAATCTGAGATTGAAATAAATTATCTATCTGTCCATTTTTCAGTCTCATTTTTATCGGCAGTTTTCTTGAACTAAGGAAGACTGAAGAATAAATGCCATTGCCTCCCTTACAATTGAGGGGAAATACCCAGGGAAGTGGGACTGAAATACAATCATCATTATTGATTTTATTATTTGCCTGAGGCCTTGTCATTGTCTGCTGGTAACAGATTTAGACTCTCATTTCAGCTACATAAAGTTATGCTGCTTTGAAGACAAGAAGCCAGGTATCATTTTGGATTTGTTTGTTATTGCTTGCTTTTGTTTTCCCCCCAAGGACTCTTACCAAGACAGAAGGTTCCCTGTTACCCCTAAAACATCCTAGTTCCACAGAAAGTACACAATGGGCTAAAATCCAACTGACAAGATAAAATCAAATTTAAAAAAAAACAAATATCCTGCTACTGCATTTGAAGGCATGCATATGAAACTAAATTTAAAGGAGCATTTAGTCATCAGTTAATTATAAATTTAATTTTTAGAAAAGACCAATAATATTTTAGAGGAAAAGATTTTCCTCTGGATTTATCACCTATCATCACATCAATACACCTTATGCATCAATAACAAAAAGTAAACCTTTTGCACTAATGATGAAAAACTGAATTGATGGTTATTATTACCTAAAAAAGATGGACATAAAATCAAAGCTGTACTAAAACTTTATCTGTTTAGTATTATCCGAACTTTTGCTTTGATCAGATTTCTGAACAGCAATAACCAAGTTCATGAACAATACTCTGGTTACATGACAACAAGTGTTTTACAGTTGAAAAATAGGTATCACTGCAGCATGTGAAAATAATTCTGTGGGAGAAACTAGATTTGTTCTCTCTAAAAGTCAAACTCAGTGGAGAATGAATATAATCAAAAAATAAAGAAAATTAATTAAATTAATCTAAGCCATTTAAGAATGGTTAAAAACCAAATAACTTATAACAACAGAAAAATATTCCCTGTGTTTTACAATTTGAAACATTACAGAAATGACACAAAAATATACTGAGTTGGGGTTTGGTTTTGTTTAGTTTTTTTTTTTTTGGTTTTTTTTTTTTTTTTTTTTTTTTTGGAGAAACAAAGGGAACAAAATAAAGAGGAAAAAAAAAAGATTTTATGGTTGAGATTTGGGCTAGGATTATATTTTTAGGGGAAAATATGCCAGCATATATCTTATTATGTTTGGTGCTTGAAATGATGTATGGATTAAGGAAAGCTGAGGACACTGGGACCCATGCTAAAGACAGGAAACCAAAAAGGTCCATTAATATCAGCCCTGTAGCTGCCTCTCAAAATTCATGCCTAAGCATAGGGCTAAAGTTTTGGTTAGAACTATGGAAAAGAAACCTAGGTAAATTTTGTCTCCTGTGAAATTTTCCAACACTGAGGCTCAACATAAGGCTCTTGCTCCCAGGTGTTTCAGCTTGCCCTGACATTCTTGGTTACAGCCTATGTTGGTGCTCTTGAAGATGATAGATTTGAGAAATTAGGTGCAAGGCAAGTGACATGGATGGTACTACTTTCAGCATCAGCAAGAAAAAAAAAATGTGGCCAAAGACAAGGACAGACTGATCTGTAGGTTTTCTAGGGGTGTAGCTCAGGAGGAGGATCAGCAGATCCCTTGAAGTATGCTGGCAGCTGTAGCCTGATTAAGTTCTTTGACAAAAGACCAAGACAATTTGTGGTGAGTGGCTCTAAATTATGGCAAAACAGAAAGTTAAACTGGAGACAAAGGCAGTTCAGAAAGGCTGAGACATCTGAGGGTAATCACAAAAGACCAAAAATGCCATGGGTCAAGTAATTTGAGTTATGGGAATACATTTCAGTCTTTGAAAAGAGAGATGTTTTAGACGTTAGAAAAAAATTGTTCACTGAAAGTGTGATTGCTTGCTGCAAGCATCTGCCCAGGGAGGTGGTGGAGTCACCGTCCCCAAACATATTTAAAAAAAGACTGGATGTGGCACTCAGTTCCATGGTATAGTTGATGAGGAGGTGTTAGGTCATAGTTTGGACTAGGTGATCTTAAAGATCATTCCCAACCTAGCTCATTCTGTGATCCTGTGATAATTTCAGGAGAAGAAGAGTAAATGGAAACCCCCAGTGATGGCTGAGGGCAGCAGAAGATGTTAATCCTGGGACCAAAACGGGGTAACTGGTATGACCCAAATCTTTCTTGTTTACACAGTGTCATTGCAAGTAGTAGATGGAATAATTAACAGTCTTCACAGTTCTAGTAGGTCTCTTTTTAAATAAAGCAACCACAAGAACTAATGATGATTGATTTGAACAAGTCTAAGCAGCTATGTCTGGTATCAATGGGCCTTCAGTATGGAAAAAGCATAGTAAACAAGAAGAGTCACCATTTCAAGGTCAAAGCAAAGACCAAAAGCTTAGTTGGGCTACCAAGTTTTTCAAGATTTCAAGGTTATTCAGGAGAGAACTGCAATGAAATACACTGAAAAGTCTAATGGGAGAATTTTTCACAGCCAAGAGAAACAAGATTATGATTTGGAATAACATGAGGTACTAAGGAGAAAACATGGATGTCTGGAATTGTTGTTAAAAACCCGAGCTGGAAAGGAAACTCACACTCATTTTTGAATCATCATTTAATACTGGAAAGAGATTTTACATATCTGGATTTTTTCACAAATTTAGGTACTTTCTGGATTAAAGTGACATCAAAAATAAGAAAGGTCAATATTGATGATCTGAAAATTTATTTTTTACTTAGGCATAACTAAAGAAAGCAATTGACCCTTAAAATATATTGTATTTTACATAAACTATGTATACTTACATAGCTCTTTCTTGGAGAAACACTGGTATTCCTTCAGACCTAAAGCAGGACTATGTTGCTAAAAACTTAAGATGGTATTTCATTCTGCCTTCTAGGTATTAGAGACCTGTCTGTACTTAAATTTAAGGCGGAAATTCCTGTTTCTCTTATGGTTATATCTTCAAAAAAGATGAACTCCATATTTAATGTATAACATTCACATGACCTAGAATCTAAGGTATGTGAAGAGGTGTCCAAAAGTTCATGGATTTATTGACAACTGCTACATGTCACATACATCTGGCTGTAATTAATGCCAGTGTGTATGCTATAAAGGCAAAACTGAAGAAAACAGTTTATTAAGTCTGTGCCAGACTCCAGGGCTAAATTGGAGACATGGCTTTTAAAGATCAGCAATTTATATTGATCTGCACTTCTGCCAGAAGGCACTCGGTGACTGTAAAATGTTGGAGTTAGGGACAGTGGTAGGCCTTTCAAAAATAACATAATTAATTTTTTGTATTTGATGAATACAATCAAAGTAATGTTTTTTATTGAATTTAGGCTTCACTTTGCTTAAATAAAAAGGCTGTGTGATGAATTATGTCTTCTTTTCTTCCTATATCAATATCCAGAGCTGCAAATTTATCAAACCAATATTTACCATGCTATACAGAGAATCTTGTTACGTGTAAAAAAAAAAAAAGGAACCCACTAGGCTTCTAGAAAACTATAGCTGAAATATAATACTCTTACATGAGTCTCCTTCATTCTGTCAGAGATTTGGTACTCTTTAGTGATGTAGAATCACACAGAAATAAACTGTGATCACTTATTTCAGTAAAACATTGTATCAGAAGAAACTATCACAACCCATGGCAAAAATAATTATAAATAATTGCCTCCTGAGAAAGATGTCTAGCACTTCATGGGATTGGACTCACATAAGATCAGGAACAAGAAGATAAAATGAATGGCAATCAAAACTGAAATACACTTCAGTGAAGTGGAACTGAAATCTATTGGAAAAGGGTGGCTGTGAGGTCATTGAGTAGTGTATGGGTATTTTACTCTACAGTACTTCTTAGAATTGCTATGTCTGTTGCTTTGACTCTAAATCCCATGTCACATTTTACAGTGGATTTATTAATCATTTTGTGTACTTCAAGTTCAGTCAAAAGATTACACAATTTTCTGCCTCATATTTTTTATTAATAAATTCGTACAATAGCTTTAATGAAAGGGAAATATTTTCACATCACAAAGTTCTGACATTACAGTCTTGGAAAAAAATAATCTTTGGGTATGAATAAACATTGTGAGTGGCCATTTTCTATTTTAAAAATTGTGGTCTTCTTTAAAATACATTTTGTGGGTTTGCTCGTACACATGTCAAAATTCAGATCAAAGCTAAATAAAAAAATTGCAGTTTGTTTTGTTAGTCATCAGTATTTATGTGGCAAGTATTCAAATGAAACTCTGCATTTTTACAGTAACTGTGGTTTAAAAAGCTGATACTTCAGTTCTATTCAACTTCAGCTTATACAAAAAAACCAAATACTGGATTCAATAATGTGAGATTCATTCAAGCAAAATGAAGCTTAATTGTTTTCATTATTAATGTATACAGCATAATTCCCATGGTCCATGTCCTCTCACAGCAATGGAATCTAATGAATTAATCAGTAAATAATATATGAGACTACAACATTCAAATCATTCTGAGACTGTGGAATGAATTATTAGATGCACACTCAGACTTTATAGTAATAAGTTTATCTGGAGTGACCTCACTTACATGATTTTAAAAACGCAATATCCTTTTAATTTGCCTATTCATAAGGAAATTCTATAGGTCCCTGCTAAACATGAAATGGAAGTATTTAGTAGATATTAATGCGAGTAACACTTTGTTTCAGGAAATAGTTTTCTTTGACACATAATTTAAAGAAGGAAGCAAAGACTGAATATTTCTGATAAATTAGCTATAAAAAGGGCTATTTAATTTTGTTTTCCAGTTGCTTACTAAGGTCTGTCTGGAGGTAAATTTCAATGCTGTTAACAATTTTGAATAATAATTTACCTTATACTTGTGATTATATAGAAAACCATTTTTATAGCCTTGGAGGAAATTAGAACAGATCCTTCCCCTCTTCCAATTCTACTCTATGCTTTCTATTTAATTCCTTCTCTTCTTCAGAATTATCTAAAGAGAATTCTTTTTCATATAGTGTTCTTGATTTGTCTCTGCATCCTGTTCTTTTAGTGATCTTGCATGACATTTTCTACATTTGAACTAGGGGAACTTCCTGACAGAGGAACATTTTTCCTTTCATCCATGCATCCTACATTAGTGCAAATAGGTCCTCTTTAGTTCATAATTATTATGATTTTAGAGAAAAGGACCTGCAGGAATGTCCTTTAAGGAACGTCAACTCAACTAGTTAGATTGTCAACCTTGTTCCTTCTCCATAAATTATTTAATTCTGAATTATTTTGTCTATGCAAACAACAAAGGACTACAACTTCTTTACAGTAAATGGAAAATTTCTACTTCCTACCTTGACCTACCTTTTAAGGATGAAGTACTACTATAGGAAGAAAGCATGCTGTCCAATGACTCTCAAGAAAAAAAACACTCAGAGTTACACTCAGAGTTACTCTGGTTACATATTGAAAATTTACCTAGGCAGTACTCCCCTGAACCAAACTCAAATTAAAATATGAATGTTTTGCTTGTCATCATACCTGTTTGAAATGAATGAGCACACCTCTGAAACAAAGGGTATCATTAGATGAATAGTCAATGTTGAGGTCATGTGACAGGCTAAAACAGATCTGCTACACATAGGTAAATTGTCAATAACTTGTCCTAAAGAAGTGGTCCTTGTGAGCTACTCTGGTCAAAAGCACCTTTAGAAATTCTGAGTGAAGAGTATCTCATATCAGAATCCAGTGGGTATTCTTTTAGTAAAACTTGTCATATGTGTCTTGAACATTTCTTTCACCCTTGAATAACAATCAGATGAACAAATCATAATTAATACATATTGGTACTTATCAAGATGACATATTGATGAAAATCTTTAGAGAAGATAGAAGTGTTCTTTCTTCTACTTTTCCAGATATACCAATTTTTCATTCCTAAAATAAAGACAATATACATATTTATTTTGCTGAGTAATTTAAATTGCCTCCAGTAAGAAAATTACTGTCATCTGAATATTTTTTGGTGCATGTATCATGATATGAAATACATTTTTATTCATATGTTGCAAAGAAGCCTATGTTTTTAAGCTCAACAGCTGTTCAGTCACTTCCTCTCTAGCATCATAAAAACATTATTATTTTTGTCGGTAACCTAGCACAGCTGACAAGGACAAAAAAGGAATATTTCTTCCTGTCACATAAAACATTATTTTATTAGCTGTCAACAGCTCCTCAAGTTCACATCAAACACTACCGGCACAACAGATGCACTTCTTTGCAGAGAGGGTGGCCAGACACTGGAACAGGCTTCCTAGAGGGGTGGTCAATGCCCCAAACCTGTCAACATTTAAGGTGCATTTTGACACTTCTCTTAACAATTTGCTTTGAGTTTTGGTTGGCCTTGAAGAGGTCAAGCAGTTGGAGTAGATAACGGCTCTATGTTCCACCCGACTGAAATAGTCTATTCTATTGATCCTAAATTCACAACTTAAAGGATTTTCTTTCCATCAAATTCAGTATTTGTTACATATTACAGAGAATTTGTGACTTTTTAATAATTAACTTTCTCCAAGGAAATAAGTTTTCCTCTAGTTTTTAATTCATGTTGAAAAAATATTACCCTATTTTATGCTATTCTTATTATTATTGGTATTGATGTGTTGTAGGCATTAATGGAATACTTTGTTTTCAAATATTGTATTATTTTGACTGCTTTAAGAATGTAATGAAAATAATTTTTTTTAATGACTGAGAATGTGAAACAACTATTAACATCATGATATTATAAGAACAGGCAAGGAAAGTATTAAGGTCAGAATTATTTAAAACAAGCATTTTACATATTTTACTGGTCAAATTTATTATAGGTTAGTTTTGAATTAGTCACTGAGAGATGAAAGGCTCCCCACATTATGAGATTCCTCCACCTTTCATCTATTATTCAGAGTGGTCTTTACATCTTCAAAAGGAAGATGTTGCAGCTGCTCAGTTTTCAGAATCTTTGAAACCACTCAGTTTTGCTGTTTTTCTCAAAATTAAAACATGAATAAAACATTAAAATTCCTTAATATAAATTTTTCTAGACTCTTTACAGTTAAGAGTCCATAGGTTATTCATGTTCATTATTCCAACTACAATGGGAAGAATAAATGGCTGACAAAATATTGTTTTAAAGAGGAATTTCCACAAAGGGGAGGAGAAATCACTGGGTCTCAATTAAAGAACCTCTCAACTTCTACAGTACAGCTAAAGGCAATTCAAATGGGAACTGTGTGGATATGGAACAACAGCTGCATTCAAAAAAAAGTTTCAAAGTAGCTGAAAAACAGAGCTAAAACTAGTAATTTTTTTAAGTATATGCTACATCTAAAAGATACAAAGACAATAATGTTGAAGGAGGTATTCAGAAATTTTCTGGTTCAAAATAATGTATTTTAACTGTCCCTCAGGAGTTCTCCTGGTTATAAGATTAAGACATTATTTTCCTTATATATGTTGGGCTTTAGTTTTATGGAGAAAAACATAGATTCAGAACTTAAATCCAGTAAAGAAACCACACCTTCAAACACTATGTATTAAGAAGTATATCTGCCTTGGAAAGTGGTATCCACATTATAACTCCAGAGAAGTAAAAGACAAATTGCTATACTTATTTACAAAGAACAAGAAGCTGCAAAGACTTACCTAGGAGAGCTTTCAAGGGCAATTCTATTTGGAGACCTCTGACTTTTTTTTAAATTGGAGCACCTAGCTCATACATAAAGAACTAATGCTGTTTTTCTTTCTGGAAGTCCTTATGGTTATTCATTGGGAAAACAGCATGAAAATTTTTAATTTAAAAGGTAATGTTGACAGCTAAATGTCACAATTATGCTCATAGCCTTTCCCATCCTTTCTCGTCAGAATGATAATATTTTAAACAATTGTTAGCTGAAATACAAAAGGAAACATCTGAGTAGAAATCTTGCAGTCAGGAGTCCTTCCTTTTCTGATGCATTTTATAACTATTAAGTAGCCATTCTTTCTTTCACTTGCTCTGTCTCTTGAAATTTTGTGTTCTTCTTCTGCATTGCATCTGGCCTTTATCAGGATAATGAAAAAAAAAAAAAGATTTTGTGGACCATGAAGATAAGCTTTTTATAAACGTTTTTTAAATTAATAACAATACAGGCTTGCTGTCTACATGTGAAGACAAAATTGCAACAAACCAAATACCAGAGTGTAACACTCTCTCACCAAATTCTTTTAGACATTCCTCATGTAGAGGATTTAATGGTTAATACCAAATTTACATACTTGAAGTAATAGATGTTACATAGCATTTTGATTTAGCAGAGCAATACAATAATGAACATAAGTCACAACACAAGAACAAACTGTGTGCAGCAGATTGACTGCAATACATATTCAGTTTACAATATAAATGTAATTCTCATAGCCATTCTCTATAATGTACTCACTCAACATGCTGAGTATCCCCAATAACTGGAACAAAATATAAGTACTTAACCACCTTAAGTCCATTGTTCTCCTTTAACATTTGTTGGCTATTTTTTTGCTATACTGCACATTAAACTAAATAACTTATACAGTAACAATCTCCTCTCCAATAGTCTAACTCAGGAAGACATCTATCATCTTTTGGTTAAATCAAGGACAAACAGTAACAGCTGGTTGATTCACTGAGCTGATATAACTGCTTAATTAGGTCAGCTAATATAACTGGTTGATCCAGTCAGTGGTTGTAGCCACTTAGCTAAAATAAAAGCCACCCCTGGTTCCCTTTGTGCTGACATAATTTCAGTTTTATTTCCAGCAGCTGTGGTCAGCCCTTCCCCACAATTTCCCCTGAGGTAAAAGAGCATATTGTCCTTGTCTATATTTCTTCCACTGTATTGATTTATTCATCAGTCACACCAAGAATGCAGAGTTTGTTGGGAACTGCTAACTTGGCTGAAACTCATGAAATAGGAAATTACTCGTTTGAGGTCAGCTATTCTAACAGATAATTCTTCCTGGTTTTAAAACAAAAAACTTATAAATACTTTTACTTTTCATTGCCATCATATTTCTTTGCAGGCATTTACTTGCAATATCTCAAAACATATTCCTGGAAAGAAACTAGGGAAATGCCTGGCCTAAATACCTCCAAAATTAATTCTATGATGATTCCAGGTGAGGTTACATAAGTTATTTCTTTTGTGGATGTTCATTTCAGATATTGGTGTAGAAGCACAGGTACTACCTTGAGTTCTGCATAACACTGCCTCACCACTTACTATTTCTATTTTTACAAGCATGTCAAGAGTTCTTAGCAGCTTCATAAAAAAGGGGTGAACTAAATCACATTGCCTAAAACTTACATCAAGGAAAATGGTTTGCTCTGTTGCTTTTGATTTTATGATTCTTTCACAGTTGCTTTAGTATTCCAGAACCCCAGATATAGAAAGAATTTATGTAACAGTTCCAAAGCTATTTTTCAATAGACTTCACCATCTTTGCAAATTATATTTCTGAAGCCTTTGTTGTTAAACTGTAATTGAGCTAACAGTGTTTAGTTAAAATCCAATATTCTCAATATCAAGGCATGTGTAAATGATTTTTAACATCATTAGTAATTTAATATTAATGTTTTTTCATTATTACTATTAGTATACCCAAGTTTCTATATTTACATGTTTAAGTAAATGAAACAGTAATGGGGGTGTGAAAGTATATTAATAAATCCAACAGATGAAAAGGAACGTGGGAATAAAAATTTCAGATAATAAATCACTGAGAATCTGACATCTTGGGGAAAAAAATCTTCATAAAATGTCATAGTATCGTACCTGGAGGCAACATTTGCTCTGTGTTATAGAAAGGATCTACTCCCATTTGTTCTGTGACAGGAGACTTAGGGTAAGCAATCAGCCAAGCATAGCATGTATTCTCTCTGAAGAAGAGGCATTTTAGGTGGGTACACAGTTTTGATATACTATCTTCTTACATCACAATGCTATTTGGAAAAGACTTGTGCACCAAAGACTTATACCCACACTTGTTTATGTATAGGAGTGTACACATAGGCAAAAACTTTTATTTTTCTAGAGTTTATTTATGCCTAAAAATCCATATCAAGCAAAATAAAAATCAGACTGAAAATCTAAAAACTAAATCTTCTTCTCTCCACAAGATACTGACAGGATAGCTGACTAAGAAAGTGAATCCATTTGACAGAAGAATGGCAAGAAGATGACAAGATCTGACACAGCCACTTGCTCACTCTCCCCCAGTGGGATGTAAGGGAGAGAGTCAGAAGGGTAAAAATTAGAAAACTCAGGAACTGAGATAGAAAGAATACTGGCTCTTCAGGACGATCTGTGAAGATTTTTATGGCCAGCCTTGTAACTGATGGTGACACAGCCTTTGGTCTGGCCCAGTCTTGTCTGACCTGCTGCATTGCTCAGGGGCTGGAGAGGTGTGGGAGGGGGCATCCTGACTGGTTGTGATGGTACTGTCCAGCTCTGACCATGTGCTGGAGGCTGCCAGGAGGGACATGAAGGTCAGCAGTACTGTCCCACACACACTGGGCAAGGGAGGCCAGAATGGTGCCCCCAGTCCTCCCATGAGCAGAGAGACTGCCAAATACACTCTGAGCACCCATCACCAGGCTTTGCCTGGCCACTGGCTCCAGCTTGAGGGCTTCTGGGCGGACCCACGTCTCCCCTTACTGGTGCACAGTAGTCACACTCATGCATGGTGGTGGTGTCCCTCAAGGCAGAGCACCAGTTGGGTGCCTTTGGCATTTCAAGATAAACAAAGGAGGAGGTGCTGTGGCCTGGAGAGGCAAACAGGTGAGTGTCTACAATAGCTGAAGCTGACAATGACACCAAAGGAGCTAACCACAGGAAAATGGACCTTGGCAAGAGAGAGTCTGATAGTGTATATGAACACACAGGAGCAAAACATGGGTGAGATAAAGGTTATTAAAACATCCGATGTTGCTAACATTTATGGGACCAGGTCAACAAGATCTTATCACACTGCTACCTACAATTGCTCAAGATGACCAGTTCTAAAACAGAGAAAGGTATTAAATCCTGATGACTCAAAGAATTATGGCAGGATAGAGATCTGTCACTGTCAGCTCCTAAAGAGTAGAAGGAGATATTTAAAACCAGCATGCCCTCAGGAGGAACCAAGAAGTGTGGGGAAGGGCTTCACAATCAACACACTTAATCACTGCAAATAACCCTGTGCAAACTACCTCTATACTGGCATCTTAGAGCTTGGACACCCACATTTTTTTATACATGTCTTGAGGCTTGTGGGTATGAGACTGTGGGAGACTGAAATCAGTCAAGGTTTAAAATATGTTCATCTTTCTTTCTATGAGGTTTTACACGTAGCTACGCTCCTGCTACACTGTTGGAACATTATTTCCTTCAGGGCAGTTTGGAAATATTTATGTTTTACACAATCTGCAAAAGATATGTATACTGCTGTAAATAATGCGACATTCGCCTGTGTAATTACAACCTCTGAGATTAAATATTTGTCAAAATGGGGTCATCTTTAGTGTTAAAATGCAAAAGAAAGCCAGCATTTTAAGACTGGGTTAATTTCATCCTGACATCCCTCACAGTTAAAAAAAAGTTCATATGAAACCTCCAGAGGACAACAGTAGATGAATACTTCATGGTATTTCTCAGTATCAGGTTATATGGAATTAAATTTAGATGCATAAATGTAGTAAAGCCATTAAAATCCCAAAACATATGCATTTAGAGCAATTCTTGATGCCCTAGAATACTTGAGATTTGTGCACAGACCTGCTATTACTAACACAGGATCTATGGGTATCCTTCTTATTTACAAGATGAAACTTCATAGATCTCCCATCAGACAATGTTCACTGTCTTGTGGGACTTCACAGGCATATGGGACATCCAGAAAGAGCAGGAACATACTATCCAGCTGAAGATGACATTGGCTATCACAACATATACTTCTGTCACCTTCCAGCCATCAACTGATCACTCTGTTTGAGAACACTGGTACCCTGTGCAAAAATCCCTATCAATCATTTTGTAACAAGCACTCTGCCCTTCAGTATCTGTGTATCTAATCCATGTTTTTCTGCTTTCCTTTTCTTCTTGAAAATAGCCTGGTTGTTATCTGCAATCAACAGTTCCTTAGTTTTAGTACATCTTTTGCAGTATAAACCATTCAAAAATTTTATTCTTAAAGTAAACAATTATTTGGCAGGATCCATGAAAATGTCCTAATGTCCTCTACCCCTAACATGTATATATTGTCTGACAGGCTAGTTGACTGCTATCATAAACCAATTCTATTTTATATTACAAACCTTCTGGCATATCCCAGTTATTCATGATTAACATGGTCCATAAAATGTATGAGAGGTTTTGTTGCAGAGAAGACCCCATAGCTGTTCATTTTAAATTAATGAAATGACATACTTATGTATATTGAGTACACAAAAGGCTAAAAATTTATTAAAATCAAACATATTTAGCACTGAGGCCTAAGCAACTGTTCTCTCCAAAGTCTTAGCAGAGAGTTCAGCTATGCAAAGATGTCACTGTGGTTGTCAAAAAATACTGTATTCTTGCTATCACTGCTAGGAGTCCCTACTCTGGCTGTTTCTACACTTCACAGGAAACATACGTCTCTCCAACTGCGGTTTCATCCTCCTCTCATATAACGGTTCAACCAGAGAGTGCGCCTCATTGAAAGGTTTTGTCTTCACCCTGACAAAAAATTAGTTTACTAGAGTGATGTGGAAGATACTTAGAAATGAACAACCATACGGACTATGTCAAATTTTTTTTTAAATCCTTTAAAAATCATACATTTAGATTAGTTTGTTGCAAATTCACTAAAATCCAATGCTGAGTTGCATCATTGCTACCCTCTAGGTGTGATAATTCAATGAAGGAATAAAGACAGAAAGTTAATATTTTGATATTAACAACCTCCCACTCATACTTTCTCCTAGTGAAAAAAAGAGAGGGATAGGAACTGAATAATCCAATCAGGAATTAATTACAATTAGTGAAAATTTCAGAGCAAGAGATGTATAGGCACTCAAGCACAGTGCAGAAGAGATCTCTTCACAAATCTACAACAACAAAGACTGTACTGGGTTTGTGTGGCAAGGTTTTGGGAGCGGGGAGCTACAAGGGTGGCTTTTGTGATAAGCTGGTAGAAGCTTCCACACTGTCCAACAGAAGAAATGTCAGCCAGCTCCAAGACAGACCCACCCTGGGCCAAGGATGAGTCCATCAGCGATGGCAGTAATGCCAAAATATGACAGCATATTTAAGAAGGGGAAAAAAGTTATTGCAGAGCAGTAGCCAGAGAAGATAGGAGAGAGTATATGTGAGAGAATCAACCCTGCAGACCTAAAGGTCAGAGAAGTATCCCAGGTACCAGAGCAGAGATTTTCCTGCAGCCTGTGGTGCAGACCACGGCAAAGAAGCTGTGCCCCAGCAGCCCATGGAGGTCTGTGGTGGAGCAGAGATCCACCTGCACCCTGTGGAGGACCCCCAGGCCCCTAAACATCATCATTATCATCATCATCACCATTATGACTACTACTACTGCTACTAATAATAATTCCTATTCTTATTAATATTAATATTAATAATGTTATGAATATTATTTTCCCCACAATCCTTTTAGCTAATTTCTTTGTTTTCTGCCTCTTAAAGTTTCTGATTTAAGTGCTGGTGAAGGTTAATGCCATAAATAATCTAACTATAGACTCTTGAGTGTATTAAAGACTGTTTTGTGACTTCAGCCTTTCAAACTCATATTTTCTGCCTGTATAAATTTATGAACATATTCTTTTAGTAAAGGAAAACAGTTTTTTCATTTTTCTTCTAATTATGGTTGTTTAGCAATCTATAAAATAGTTACAGATATCTTCTAAATATTGTGAGCCATCTCATCTCAGATAATGCATTCAAGATTATCATTCTTTTAAGATCTGGTTCCAAGACTTTTCAAAGGCCCTGAAAACTTTAATTATTTAGCAATTGTATATAAATACAGATGTACAAAAATACTCAGGCATATATCTATTTATGCATATGTGCATATATGTGTGTATATTTTACACACACACATTCCCACATGTATCCATGTGTTTTCCCAAACTGCTACTTATTAATATTTTCACATGTATCTAATTAAAACAAAGCTAATGGCAGTAATGCAATTTGTTTACTTAAATCTGTTTCTCTTTAGAATCTACCATGACTTTTATCATCACAAATTTCAATATCTTTTTTGAGAAGCTGGAACTTCAGATACATAGATTGCCTTGAAAAATTCCTGAGATGCTGAGTCATACAGAATTCAAATTATATGTCTAGAATGACAAAATGGTGCAGCAGTCCAAAGAACAGAAAGAAGCATGATTGTAGAGTCTGAGCACTCTTAAACCGATGCTGAGATCACAGAACATTTTTAACATTCTGAGGTAGCTATCCAAATGTAGTATTATTAAAACTCAAAAAGAATTTTAATTAGAAATCTGAATAAAATCAGTATATTTAGTGGAACTTATACAAAGGAATACTTTGTAAAATAAAGGTTACATTTGAACATTTAATAATTTATAGATATTACTTCCCAAGGTAAACACAAATCCAAACAACAATATTTATTTAAAAAAACTGTACAATCTCTCCTTGGAAAAATAAGAAAACATTGGTGAAAATACTAGAAATAATAATTAATCATAAAAAAGTATTGCCTACATAACCTCGATGCTTGACATTCACATAGCACTCTGACAGTGCTATTTGTAATACTGAAATTGCACAGATCAGCAAAGATATTTCCTGTCTGGAAGCCCTTGCAGTCAACTTAAAATGAAGATTCAACAATCACACCCTGAAAGTAATGGATGCATTAAAGAGTATCTTTATGTGACTATGTGAGCTAGTTATATGCATTGGATGATGACTGGATGGTTTCTTCCTTCTGCTTCAACTCATGATTTAAAAATCTTTTAGAGTTTATATGCATATATTCCAATTGGAATTGATAGCAAAATTTAAATGACTTAGATTTAGGAATAACTGAGTCCTAATCAAAATCTGAGCTTTCAGACAGGAGCTTTCAGCTCCTTTCTGAGCAATAAAGTCTAGTCCCCTGATTGGTACTCAGACAAAGTGACTTGCTATTTTAGGATGCTATTGCATCCTAAAACATGTCCTAAAACAGTGTGACATTACCTTACTTTTTGAGCTTTGGAAAGCTGTACTTTATTTTCAATCATATTAGGCAAAAAATACCACAGTAAAAACCATTACTTTCATTCTTTACTCTTCCTAACATATGAACGTATTCAAATTTATCAATATTAATTTTCATAATTATATTTTAATACTAAACTGTAAAATCGTATTTCTATTTTATCCTGTTATAAATTAGCAAAGAAATACTGGGGGAAAAAAGAGCCGATAATGTGGCAAAGTAGACGATAAGAAAAGTTGATCCCAGATCCGTATATAACAAAACCCTGTTTTATGGTTGAATGCTTATATTATGCTTCTATTTTAAGCTTACCATTCAAGGGAAGGGTTTAATTTTGCCAGACATTGCACTTAAACCGGAAAAGAGAACATATCTTAAAAAAAAAACAAAAGTGCAAGTCAAATAGAGAAGATAAAAAAAAATGTGGGTAAAGGTAAATTACTTTTGTAAGAGGCTGAGGTGAAGAAATTTAACTACTGTTTTCCAGTTCTATATGAGAAAAGAGTGTTAGACTTAAAATGAAGTCCAGAACATTCTGAGTTCACTTAACTTTATCCGAAATAAATAATTGCCCTGTAGCTGTTTTTGAGCAATTTAAATGTATGCATATGCATGCTTAATATCAGTCTGTAAAATGTTTTGACAATTAATTGCTTTCTAATGGTGACTCAAAATGCCTCTTGCAAGCTTTCCATACCTAATATTTAAAGGTATGATAAAGCATAAGCATTTTGTTAGCAGCATGTTTTCTGAAATTCTTAACCGTTCCAGTGAGACACATGGAAATGCAAACTATTACATTGAGGAAAAATTTTGTTTGCACCTAATTTTCATGTCAACATATAGCAGCACTTAAGCACTTTGCCAAAGAAAGAAAATGCATTCATCCATCCAGATATTAGATCACAAAATTTAATGTGTCATTATAACACAAAAAGATGGTGCCAGAACTGCTACAACAAAGTTCCTTTGCCTCAGATTTACTTCACTGTATCTGCTATGAACTTTTTTAAACCGCAGTGCATATCTTGTAATAGGCAGCATTTAGTGACATTATGTTGTAGTTACCATCAATTTCCCTCTGTTTCAGGACAGAGAATTCCATGATTGAGTGTACATTTAAAGGTTATAAACAAAAGCTGAGTAATTCTTTTTACCCCAGCTGCTGGTGTCAGATGAACTAACCTGTGGGAGTATGGATTGTAGGAGAATATAGATAGTGCTAAAGGCAATCTTGCCCCTGAGGAGTTGCAGCTGTTCTAATTTTCAAAGACTAGGAACAGCCTCGCCTTAACAGGTCACAGCTGTGTCCAATAAGGATGGGTGTTATAAAAGAGGGGGCTGGCTGGTTGAGGGGAAAGTTGGAGTCAGTTGGCTGTGTTGATGTGAGGAGCAGGGGTCTGGTGCTCATGCTAGAGACTGGAAAGAGTCGGAGAGCTGCGCAGAAGAAAGAGAAAAGGAGTCAGTATTGTGAGGAGCTGCCCATGAGAACTCATAGAGAGAAAGTATGTAAGTCTTACAGTAAGGTAACAAACTGGAAACTGATGATAGTTTCCATCCACGGTCGATTGCTGCCAAGTGCTGATGGCAGCGATTGGTGGCCCATACAGGGATGGATCCTGACACTAACCTAGAGTATTCTAACCAGCACTCTAAAGAAATAAAAAATTGCCATATACCTGAAGCAAAGTGTCTAAGAAAGTAATTTACTTGCTTTCATTAGTTTAGTTGTTGCAGCATGTTTTGGGGGGGGGAGGGGTTAATTTTCTTTAAAGTAGTTAGCATGGGGCTATATTTTGTGTTTGTGCTGAGAACTGTGCTGCTGATAGAGACTTGGTGGGGTGGGGAGAGTTATTGCTGAGAAGTGCTTGCACAGCACAAAGGACTTCTTTCTTTCTCATTTCATCCTGATAGCAAGTGGGCTGGGGGACTGAAGGAAGCTGGGAGGGGACATGGCTAAAGCCATCTGATCAAAGGTATATTCCATGCCATATGGGATCAGAATCTTGGGAATTAATCATACTACATTCCCTAAATGGCAGGAATATGACTTAATAATTAATGTTTCCTTCAAAGAAGAAATAGTCTAGTCAAAAGATAAAATTCTTCTAAGGTGTTTGTAATTTTTTTTTCAAATGTGTGCTATTCTGCTGTGTGTAGAATAACACAATACCAATGCATGAAAAATGAATTGATTTCAACAGGTCTGCCAAAATTAAGCCTTCATGAGGAAGTAATGGTAAATTCAACTTGTATCCTGAAAGTGATACACTTCCGTATCCTTGTCATAAAGATGCAGAGGATGGGTCAAAACGGAAGAAATAGACAAATTTGCTTCTCTTTCTGCTTAAGGAGTCTGGTAGTGCAAGACTTTTAAAATTATGCTTATACTACATAAGTTATGTATTCTGAAATAAAATATATCTTCTTATATATATTTCCATGTCTGGCCCAAAATCAACTCTCATGGTGATTTTCTCCCTGTTTTTTCTAAGAAAGATGCTGCTCCTAATATACTCTGTCTTGAATATTTTCCTGACTTCCATTGTTTAAGTGTAGCTCATGATATGTATTGGCTGTTAGGATCAGTTTTAAACTTCCTCGGCTCAGTGTTTCAATTCTTATCCTCAGCCTGGTCACCATACATCTCTAATCACTCTCCCTCAAAGCTGCAAAAGTGGCTACTCCTTTGTCTTCATTCTGTCCAAACAAATTCATATCAATGAATGTTAACTGTTGTTTTCTAGAAATACTCAGAAGTCTAAATAGTGAAAGAATGCAACATATAAAACACACACATTTTCTGAAATGCTAATGGCTTTTAAGTTATGAAATTGGAAAAGACAAGAAAAGTAGGACTCCAGAGATAAGACTCCTCTGCAGTGATGTATATGGCAGGAAGCAGAGTTCATTCCGCTTCCAGAATATAATATTTGGGAGAAGGAAAAATCACAATGCACAAACTGCAATTTAAACAGGTGATTACCCTTATGTATCTCTCATGTTATGAAAAGGACCAGAAAATTGGTTTTAACTAAGTCTTATTAGACAAAACTTAATTTGTCTTTATTTTTATCCTCATCTGCTTATATTTTAAGATTCCTAAGTAGAAAGAGACATTAATATAATGTTTTTATTTACCTCAGTTTTAACCTGTTTTAATGGAACTGAATACAGACAGAAGTGTACAAAATAATAAAACTTAGATGGTGCACATTTCCCCATTGTTATTTTTAAAATAACTTTAATGTTTTTAAAGGCTTTCTGAGAGACAAAGTAATGTAAAAGGAAGACATAAATCACACTATTTCAATTCACTCAAATTTTTAGGACCTTTCTGGTTGTTCAGTAAACTATTTGATGGAAATTGAGGGTGATGGCAAAGCAATTCCCAAAATATACTTCCATGCAATCTGAACACTATATTAGAATGGAGGAGTTATAACCCAAAATAATCTGCACCTTTTTAAGGTATTTTAGAAAATAATATTAATGACAGATACAGATTACTTCAAAGATAAAATGAATTTGCTGGATGTGACAAGACCTCTGAGATAAAGTTGTTCTTTTCTGGTTGCAGAACCTGATGCCAAGGATGAAAAAATTAAAAAAACCCTGCAATTTAGCCCAACTCCTGAGTATGTAGTATGAATCAGGAGCTCCAAGAAGTTTAACATTTTTCTTTTCTGATCTTGATGATAACTACCTGAAGTGTGAAGACATCAAATGTTATTAGACTATCCATCTGTTATCACAGCACTCTCTTAGCTCACATGATCAGAAGGCAATCACTCATGCTGCTTTTTTCTTAATAACTGGGAATTCTGTAATCAGTTCTTCCAAATGTTAGTTTCTCCACAGATAACTAAGGGCTAGAGAAGATGAACATCATATCTCTTAGGGCATTACTTTGGTAAAAGTCTCAGGCCATGAATACCAAAGGATGTTCTGTTGAGTGATTTGTCCATTCTGAGTGCTGTGAACTAACTGTATAGAAATGAACTGCATCCCTGGCACCTGGATATGTCACCTTAATATATTTTACCTAAAAAATGTGTACCTAATCAAAATTTTGCTTTCTAATACTGATTATTGAGAAAGCTATTCTGAATAATTTAGCAGACTTTTCATTTCCTTTCCAAAGCCAAAATTTATAGCTTTTTTGAATATTAATGCTTTTGTTTGAGTTTGAAACAAGTTTTTTAAAATAATTAAGATTCTCCTTAATTTAGAGTTTGGAGGACTTTTCCTAAGAATTATAATTATACTAATTTTCAGGTGACTATTCTTCTCTGGGACCAGATTTAGTGCAATCAATTCAAGACAAGAAACCACCAAATTTTAAGAGCCTCAACTTTATTAAAGACCTGATACAGAATCAGAGAATCAATTAGTTGGAAAAGACCTATGAGACCATTGAGTCCAACATGTGACTGAACACCCCCATATCACACAGGCCATGATACTTAGTGCTACATCCAGTCTTTTTTTTCAACAACTGCAGGCATGATGACTCCACCACCTCCCTGGGCAGCTCATTCCCATGTTTAATTACCCTTTCTGTGAAGAAATGTTTCCTAATGTCCAGCCTGAACCTCCCCTAGCACAGCTTGAGGATATGTCCTCTTGTCCTGTCCTTAGTTGCCTGGGAAAAAAGGTCATCCCCCAAATTCAGGTAGCTGTAGAGAGTGATAAGGTTTCCCCTGAGCCTTCTCTACTACAGGCTAAACAATCCCACCTCCTTCAGCTGTACCTTATAGCATTTACTCTTGAGACCCCTCACCAGATTTGTTGCCCTTCTCTGGACTGTGCTCCAGCACTTCTTACCTGAATTGAGGGGCCCAGAACTGGGCACAGGATTTAAGGTGTGGCCTTACCAGTGCTGAGCACAGGGGTGATTGTTACCCCAGCTTCACCCAACTGTATGCCTCAGCCTGATGTAACACACCTTATTTATTAGGATCTGTGTATCTGCAGACAGCCTTTGCTAGAAGGGATGTGAGGGCCCTTAAGAATCCAAATATTGTTTTCTCAGAATCCATTTTAGATTAGGCTTAAAATATGTCTTGAACAGTACATGCTGAGATTACTGGGTTTCTCTTTGCAACAAAAGAACTTTCATTTTAACTTACCAAGAAAAAAAATCTCAAATACCTTGCTCATACAGATTCAATAAGAGACTGAAATTTAATCTGAACCAAGAGTGACTTCTAGATAGTACAAGGAAGCGATCAACCTCTGTCTGTAGCTTTGAACAAGAGATAAGATAGCGATTCCCCACACACTTCTAAATACAAATCAGTGTGGGCAACAGTGATGACTGATACTTTTATGCAGGTGGGGTTCTCAAAAACAAGAAAGGCAGATTATATTTTTTTTTCCAATTTGTTGGAATTCCAGCGTTGTTGCCATGAGAATGGTGACACTCTGCATGGACCACATGTACAATTCATGCTTAGTGCAAGAGGGAAAGAAGAGTTGGGAAAATTTCACTGGCACTCTACATTAAGGTGG
The DNA here is from genome assembly GCF_031753505.1 of Anomalospiza imberbis. Classification (NCBI taxonomy): domain Eukaryota; kingdom Metazoa; phylum Chordata; class Aves; order Passeriformes; family Viduidae; genus Anomalospiza; species Anomalospiza imberbis. Next base: position 100,228,831 of record NC_089682.1, on the reverse strand, counting down.
GCATGGGAAGGGCTGCCTGTAAGTCTGCCAGTTGCAGATCATTGACACAGCAGCAAAGCTGGAATTATAGCTGCAACTCTAGCTGAGGGAAAGCAGTATTTATGCTGAAAATTTTGAACCCATCCAAAACTTTGCTTAACAGAAGAAATGCTGCAGCACTTTGTTCCTTGTGGAAATTCCTTTCCCTTAGCAGAAATGCATCAGCAACTGGGAAAAAAGCCAGGGTATAAGATGCCCTGCAGTGTTCTTGGGTTAGAGTGAGTAGGAAGTTTTACTAGATAAATATGACTGTAGGTGCACTGAGACTAAAAGCTAAAGTCTTGGCAGACTTGTTTTTTTGGCATGTAATGTTCAACAACACTCCAGCTCTGACTCTCAGTGGTGTACTTTGCCTGCAATGTAAAACAATATTGAGAGCACAGGTGCTTGTCACATACCTAATAAGCAGCATCAATAAAACAATGTCTTCTAATTTTTTATGGTGAAAAGGTGTTCAGAATAGTTGTGTTTTCATGACCTTTCTTTTTTTTTCCCCCCACTGGCACACTTGCATGTGCGGTCTTGCTTCTTCAACACAAACATATGTTTGTTACGGAATCATAACCAAAGGGAAATTCTTCGGTCTTTAAGTGCTATGAGAAAGCTTAATTTTTTTCCTATGTATTTTTGATACATAATTAATTGCAGAGGAACAATGTGTCAAGCATTACCTGTCCTGTGTAAGAGAACACAGTTCCCAAATAAAGGTACAATGGCTTGATTTTAGACTGTACACACTGGGATAAGAGTAGAGGTAAAAAGACTGAATTAACTTCTAATGTAGCTACTAATTTGAGACTTCACCAAAGCCACACCTTACAAAGTAGACATGTCAGCTCTTCCTAGAACAGTTTGAGGGCCTCTAAGATACTGCTGCATTCTGTCATCAAGAAATGGACTTGTGCATCTAAATATATCTGGCTTCCAGATGTTTTACAAAAGTGATATTTTACAAAAATTCTTCCCTAAATTATCTATGCCATTATTCAGTTCTAATTTTTCTAACAAAAATATAACGTAACCCATATAGGATTTTTTTACCATTGCAGACTACACATATGACCACTGGATTCCAGGGCTTCAAACATGGAGCAACTATGCACCATGACTTATAAGGCCCAGGCCTGTGACAGCAGTAAAAAAAAAAAAAATAAAATCGTGATTTAATGAATCTCAAACACAGATTCAACAGGGATGTGCTGACTTTAACCCCCCTGTATGCTTTTAATGTCTAGTAGTTCTCCATTCTTTCCTTTCCATACCTAGAAATTACTGGAGGTTATCTAAAAAATGGTTGGTTTTCTGCAATTTCTACTTGAGTATATGTGACATTTTAAGGCTTGCTTACAGCCACAGAAGCTATTAATCATCTACCTAAAATTTATCATCAGAAGATAAACAGGTCCTCTAGCAATTTGCAAGAACCAGTCCCAGCACCCTAGGAGCACTTTTTTTGAAGGCTTGTGCATTGTTTTCTTTACTGAGATTTAAAAACTCTTCTAGAGTAGATGCACTGTGGATTCAACACTTTTTTGGTTTAATTTTTCCCCTGTAGCACAGAACTGTATTGAAAAGATGTATTATTCAGTGGTTAAAGGCAGATATCTTGCTACAAAGTTGAAACAAGAGGTCAGGCTTTTTGCTGTGCAAACAAAAACGCAAAGAAAACAGAAGGCTGGATCCTAATCTATTTTCCTCAATGCTTGCATTTCTAGCATTACGTATCTTGTATCTATGTGCATCTCAGAAAATGCCTTTCTTCACATCTGTTCTGTACCTCCCTCAGCACTCACTGACTACTATGGATTTTTAAAGCAGTCTCAGCACAAAGGGTTGGTAACACATATTTTGGAATCTGGATCTCATCCTACTCTGTCTGTTGCTCCTGTACAGGAGCTTTGAAATCTGGTGGCCTCATTGTCAACACTATAATCCCACAGGAGCATCTCTAGTCCCAGTGCATTTTCCTCTCTCATTTCTCTCCAGTTTATTTTTTTTTTTTTTTGTCTTGTTAACTAGCAGAAATATAGATAACTCTCTCAGACAGAAATCTGGGCTACTATCCATGATATTCATACTCCTTTTGACCTACTTCCACTCCAGGTGGAATATTCACAACAAACCAGAGGTCCTTCCGATTTGCAAATAGCAAAGAAGAAAACTTAAACAAAGTAACTGTTATTTATCTCTTGAGAAAATTCTTGACACTTTTTACTTTTTGAAGGCACAATATCTTATCAAGGCAGGTGACAGGTACCGTAATGAAGTCGTACATCAAACTTTTTTCTCCATAAGGTAGTGGTAGTTTTGAAGGCCCTGATGCCACAGAATTACATCTACAATGTTAGGATCACAAACCTCTGCAACATTGGCGATTTTAAGAGGAATTTATTCATTTTCTTTCTTTCTAAAGTTTTAGCAAAGTAATAGAGATCTGTTTCGACAAGTCTCTTATTGCTTGCATTCTTAATTGCTAACACAGTACATCAGGAAATTAAATCTGAAGTCTACTAATAGCATTATATCAATAAAGGATTAAGCTTAGGAAAATGCTCTTACAATATTATTTGAGATACATTTGCTCTTTCTGCTTTGTGGTGGTAGGAATTGTAACATTTGCTGGTGGAAGACTCTTTTCCATATAGTCTGTCTAACAGAAATATAGTCAAAAGGTCTTAGAAAAATGGAGAACAGATTGTTTAATTTTCCTTAGAATGCAGTTATTTGGTCTTTCCAAGCACCAGATATTTGTTCTCTTGAGGTAAGTTATTTTTTATTAAAGTAGGTTCTAAAAATGGCATTGAGAGCAACTGAGGTCTCTGTAGAAGTAACAGGAACTGTGGCCATTATAGAATACCCTTTTTTTTTTTTGATTGTTTATATATACATTCTCAGATATTTAAACTGCAATTTATAGCAACATCTAAGCCTAAAACCTCTTAGAAACACATCATCAATCAAGCTGAAAATAGTTGTCTTTCATTTTAAAATTGTTAAACTTCCAAGCAGCTATCTTGAAACTGCTCTAGACCTATATACATAGTATTCATGTTCATGACTTTACAAATTCATTTATTTTCTTTAATTTTCTATTCTAAGCAGCATCTTTTTGAACTTTAAACTGTCAAGACTGTTCATTAGAATTCATTCTCTAATAGCATCTACCCCAAGGTCACAGTCATAAGCTGTTTTTGCATCATTAACTCTGAATATTTAAAGAAAAACATGAAAAACAAAAGGAATCATGGTGTTACTTATAAGAAGCTCTTAACAAACATTCTGCCAAGCAGTCTAAACTAACATTAAAAATAGTTTTAATAAAGTTACAGAGAATGAAATAGGAAAGGAGCAAAACCAAATGAAGCACATTATTTCACTCCAAGTCAACAATGTGTCTGCAAGTTAAATACCATATTCAGTTATTGTTGCCCTGTTCTCAAATAGCATTTAACAGACAAAGAAGGCAAAGAAAGTTGCTGAGAGGTACAAGAAGAATACAGAATTATTTCTATTCAAGGACAAATTAATAGATTTGTCTCTTCAGTCAGAAAAAAGACAAATGACTGGAAAGATGATAAAAAGTTTCTCAGTTAAGAGTTACTTGTTGAGACTAGTTGAGGAAAGTTTGTTTATTGCTTATAGTACAGGAATATGTATGAATCTGGGGGTGATGGGTTAGAACAAAATAAAGAAGGCATTCCTTTACATAATGGTCCACAGATATCTGCTTCCCACGGAGAATAGCTTTCCAGAAGTTGTTTTGGATATAAAAATTTTACCTGGGCTCAAAAGTTTATTGAATGAAATCACATATGAAAGTGCAACATTTGGCTTCTGCTCTGAGCCACAGAAAGCTGTTCTAAATCTGGCAGGGTGTACAGGTATGGAAATCATTAGAAGCCTGCCTAGATCTGACACTCCTTAGATATCACTGCTAATCCAACTCAGAAATGGGACATGGACCTTGACTTTTTACATTGATTTAGTAAAAAAACATTTTTATATTCATATGTAGTGTGTAATAGGAACGTATAGAAGACATTTTACTGTGTCTTGCTAACAACATGATCAAAAACTAAGGTTGTTATATATATTTTTTTTCTTCCCTAATTTGGCTAAGAACTATACAAAAACACTACACTTATTTACTTGAACATATTGGATCCTACTCTTTCAGGTCTTATTTTTAAACATGTAATGTACAACACACCCTTTTCCCTCTCTTCATTTGTCTCTGTAATTAGCATTGATTTGTCAATTACATAAACTGCTTATCAATGTAATATTAAAATGTTAGCTCTTTCATTATTGCACACTTTTTTCAATGTAATTGTGTTATTCCCTGGAGATGAGTAAAAATAAATCACTGAAAGTCTTTTACTGGGAAAATCAGATTTATTGCATTTTCTTCAATGTATAGTTTTGTGAGTAGTTCATACCCAGATAGTCAGAGAGAAAATCTGAAAATTACCTGTCTCTAAAAATGCTTAGAGTACCATGGATCAAAACAGTTATGACACCTTATACAGAAGGGAAAAAGAATTTAAAAAAGGCAAAAATATGCCTTCTCTTAAATGTTCAGCTTTGCCAATGTTTATGGTCTGAAGGTACTTATACAAGAGAAAGGATTGAAGCCTTTGCATAATCAGAACTATAGTATATCCATAAGCATCTTTTAAATGGCTAAGGAAATAAAGCAGTTTACAAAATTGCAGGAAAGGAAACAATCTTCCACTCATATATGAACATTATAAGAAATGAATGTGATCAAAAAGCCCAGATAATTATTATATAGTAATATAAGGCATCATTATGCAAAATCATTCGCTTTCCAGCTCTTCTTGATGCTTGTCTGAATACACAAAAGCAAATTCTAAAAAGAAGCAATATATTTGGTAAAAAAGGACAGACAGAAATGGGAATAAATAAGAGTATTCTCTTCTTTGCTCTGTTGTGGAACAAATAGAACTGTTGAATCTATGTGATCCTTCCAGAACATATTTGAGTCTTTTTAGTGAATGTATAGTTACATCAGATAATATCACAGTAGTTTTCATACTCATCAATTCTATAAAGTTATATTCCTGGCTTCTGCAGAGGAGGATTCATTTAATTGCAAATTTTTCTTGTGATTTGATTTATTTTAATACTTTTTATGCATCTTTTTCAATGAAGAACAGAATCAATGCATCAACGAAATTGCCAGTTTAAATCACAAGTGTTGGCCGAGTTGAAAACTTTGTGGTGAAGAAAATACACTAAAAACAGAAGATGTGGAGAGCAGGGTAGGAAAGCTGTGGGCCTTTATAAAAACACCTTTATAAACTTGGTTATTCCTCGGCCATATTGTAATTGTTCCTTGACTGATCCCTGTATTTGTAATTATGTATCTTTTTCTGCTAGCCAGTTCTGTGCATTTGCTATTCTACAGGTGAAAAAGTACTTTTAAACATCTATTCTGCATTGTTTTTCTCTCATTTCCACTTGTACTTACTGAGCTTGTCATCTGAAATCATCTGGAAATAGTTTCTTTTGAAGTTATTAACCACTCCATTTAACAATGTGAGCACTTCAACACGGTCCTACTCTTTTCGAGTCATCTTTTCCTTTCTTTTGATATGAACAGGAAATTACACTTAAAATCTCTGCAATAACTATTTCCAGGAGGGTAATATTACTGCGAAATTTTTTATCTTATCTGCACAAACACTATGCTGCAGCTTCTTCTCAAATAAATGAAAGTATAAAAGTGCTGTGATGACAAATCACTCTGATTAATCAAAGATATAATTAACATACTTTCATGTATTAAGGCACTCATCATTAGCAAAAAATCTAATCAATGAAACAAGGAGTTTTTTCTGATTAATTGGAATTATTTCCCCATATTGTTAGTATCTAAATTAATGATTGAATAAATAATCGTTTCAATTATTAGGATAAATAATTCTGAAGATTAAAGCTTTACTTCAAATACTGAGAAATGTTTAAAACTTTTTTTTTCTGTTTATAGTTGGAAGACACAATATTATTTGAATGCAATGGACTAAATTATTAAAAAACAGACTTCTGCTTATAAACATAAAGGGAAGAAAAAGTAAAATCAAAGGAGATTTAAAACAAAAATTAATCACTGAACAGGTGAGGCTGGAAGGAATTGTTGGGTCCAACGTTTTCTAGTAAAGCACATTCACCTAGAGCAGATTGCCTGGGTTTGCATCCTGGAGGATTTTGAAGGAGAAAGAGACTCCCCAGCTGCTCTGGACAGCCTGTTCCAATGCTGCTCAAAGTAAAACGATTTGTCCCCATGTTCATATGGAATTTCCTGTGTTACTGTTTCTGCCAGTTGCCCCTTGTCCTATCAATGGGCACTTCTGAAACAGTCTGGTCCCATCCTCTGGACACCTGCCCGTAAGTTATTTGTATTCTTGGATAACGTCTCTCTTCTCAGCTGGGTTGAGGCCCAGCTGCGTCAGCCTTACCTCATGAGATGCTCCAGTCCCCTACCGATCTTTGCTGCCCTGTGCTGGACCTGCTCCAGGATCTCCACATCTCCAGAACAGGACAGCACTGGGATGTGGCCACACCAGCTCTGAGTAGAGGGGCTGTGTCCAGTCCTGCTGTAAAAGGGGAGCTGGGAAGGATTATTTTTGATAGACTCCTCAGATAAAAATAAGTGCAAACAGTTTTCACAATATTACGTGTGAGAACTGTTTGTTGATAAAGATAGAGGTTCCTACTGGAAGGGGGCAAAGAGGACACAAGAGAGACAGAGCGAAACAGAAGACAGGGACAGCGTCACCGCTGTGCCCCGGGCGCCCCGTTAGCACCAGCTCGGCAGACGGAGCGTGTGCGCTGCGAGCTGCGTGGCTCCCGTGGCTCCCGTGGCTCCCGTGGCTCCCGTGCGCGCAGCCGGCTGCGCGTCCCTTCCCCGGGCGCGGAACAGCCTGCCGGGGCTGGGGACGCACTCCCGGCGCGGCTGCGGCCCTCGGCGCCGGGGCGCGGCGGCTACACCGCAGGGAAAGAGCGGAGCACTTGGGGTGCCTGGGGTCGAGCTGCCTCGGGGAAGCGGCAAAGCAGGGTAGGACAGGTGCAGACAGGGAAGACGGACGGGGAAGAAGCAGGGAGAAAAAGGCGAGGGGGAAAAGGGGTCCAAGCTGACCCTCCAGGTGAGCCCCCCGGTCCCTCCAAGAAACACAAAGGAAAATGGCCCCGGCTGTGTCGCAGCTAACTGCTTTGGTGTGCTCAAGCCCCTCCCATAGCCCAATTTCCCAGGCATTTTTCCCGGACAGTCAGCGATCTGCGCCACAGGCCAGTGTGAGGTCGCTTTGCAGTCCGGTCGTGGAAGATTCTCTGCCTTGATCGGCTGTCACGGGAAGTGTGCCCGGGGACAGGAACGTGCACAGCCTTTCCAGTAGTTTTTAATCTCATGTAACATATGTTGAGGCATAAATAAAAATCAGATTGGTTCCTCTCAGGCCCGATCACCTCCCTTCATCCTGCTGGCAATGCTCTTCCTGCTGCACCCCAGGATGCCATTGGCCTTCCTGGTCCCCAGGGCACGCTGCTGGCTCATGGACAGCTTGTTGTCCACCAGGATCCCAAGCTCCTTCTCCAAAGGGCTGCTTCCCAAGTCGGCCCCGAGGCTGTGCTGGTGCCTGGGGTTATTTTTTTTCCAGGTGCAGAACCTTACATTTGCCTCTTTTTGACTTATGTTCTTTTCTGCCCAACTTCCCATCTTATCCAGGTATCTCAGGATGATAGCGCAGCTTTCTGCTGTGTCAGGTGCTCCTCCCAGTTTTGTGTCATCAACAAAGCCAAACAAGCCTACGCTCTGGTGCAGCTGTCTGCTCAGTAGCTCCAACTGCTCTTCCTTTTCTGAGTAATAGCTATGAAGAGATGAACTATTAGCAGGATAGAGATAAAAATTTGGCTATAGCAAGTGGGTTGCTGTAGGTAAGGGAAATCTCAAATGGGGATAAAATTACTACTATTATCAACAAAGTGAGATTAAAATTGTAGATGGAATTTCCTGTGATCGGGACACCTAAGGATTAAATAAGAAGGTTTGTAACTAGTAGAAGGAGAGGAGTGAAAAAAACCCCATAATTCAGCTGGAAAATATTTAATTAAAATATATTTGAATTTATTACCTTCTCTATGGTCCAGCACGTTAGGAGGATATGGTTTACCATAACTGCTAAAACTAAAAGCAAAATATATTTCTGTCAGACTGTCCAAAATTGCTGATAAAATTTTCAAAATAAAAATTAAGTCTTAGTTTCTGGGCACACCATACTCCATGCTGTATGAAGCATCAGTTTACTTGACACATTTGGCAAGAGTAAAATAATGAATGTTCAATTTGTAATGATGTCAAAAGTCACTAGAACTAAGAACACAGTTGCAATTCTTGTGTTCTGTTTTTAATTGTGATGACTGTAAAATTAAAATGCAAATTAGGAGTAATTAAAAAAAATATATAATTGCTTTCAAAATATGAAAAAAATCCACAAAGAAATCTGTTAGTATTGCCTGAAATTCCTTTTCAGGAAGTGAAATGAGAAGGGGAAAGTGAAGAGCAAGGCAAAGGGGAAGCAATATTTAATAAAACTTGCAAGCCATGTAATTTCTGTTTTGCTTAATTCATCTCATATATAAACAAAATTTTCATTTTTTTTTTTTATGATAAAGGATAAATCTAGTTTTAATGATTCATACTCTCTTATGCCTTGGGTTTCATACTTAATGTTTTCATACTTATGCCTATGGGTTTCATACTTAATGGTTATTGTTTGCATAGCCTCATTTGACAAGCAATACCAAAATGTTCAATGGAAAAATTTTGCAACTGATTACTGAAATCATTATAATTTATCATTTCCAACTATAATACATTTTGTGCATAATCTTATCTTGCATCATTTAATTGTATTTTTATTCATGTTGTATTAATATTGGACTTAAGAGTTAATATGTATTTAATAACAATTTAAGGATTCCTTTTCAAAATCAATAACATCCTTTTCTCATTCCAATCTATTTACTAACTAATTAATGTTCATTTATTTATTCAATCGCTAGAAAGATTTTCAGACTATGTGTCTCTTCAGACAAGGAACTTTACTGTGTGTAAATATAAAAAGCTATTGATGAAAATTATGTAATAGTTTTATTAAATATTCTTAAAAGAGAAATAATGAAGCAAAGGGGGGAAAGGAAGAAGAGGCAGAAAATCTTGGCAAAAGTAGGAGGAATAAATGGGCAAAATATTGGTAGGAAGTCAATATTATAGCAGCTCAGACCACAGGATTAGTCATAGAGTTACATCCTTGTCTTATGTTAGAAGGTGGAAATAGGCTGGTCCACATATAATACTGTACGATGGGTGAGGCTAGTTCATTCAGACAGGAGCACTATTGGTCAGAATTGGTTTACTTGTTAATAAGAACTTTGATGAATCCAAAATATTAGGTATGTCTGCATCTTATCCATGATGTGGAATACACAAGTAAAAATTCCTGTTTTCTGTTCTTCCACTTGCAAATATAGAAAGGAAGACACTTAAGCCTCCTTAAACTCAGTAACAAAATATCTTATTGGACAAAAAAATTATTAATTAGATTAATATAAACTATTTTTGCTAAAATTTGGTAGCCTAGATTATAATATTTTAATTTTCCAAAGTTTTGGGGTTCATTTGTTTGTTTATGCTTGTCATTTTAGTGGTCAGGATTGCAGCACTTCCCTGAAACATATGAACAGATATGTTTTTCATAGACAGGTGAGTATTGCCCTGCATCCTGAGGAGTAGCAAAGGGAAAAAAAAATAAAAAAGAAAAAAATGATGGAGCTGTCTTAAATAAATTTTACCAACAGAAAAAAATTACCTGTGAGATCCTAACCTGTCTTAGTTGAAATTTGTCATTGCATTGTGAGTTCAGTTAAACCTTGGAGCAATCCAGGTGGATTGCAATTAAACTACATCTGGAGTAATTCCTACTCAGCAGGAACAGGACTGAAGGCAACAAGCAACAGCTGTTCTACATTGCAGCTTTCTACTAATGTTACTGTATTTTTAGGACATTGTAAATGAGCTGTTTATACACAGTCTTGCTACATAAATTTGTACTGCTACTACTCTGAGCAAAGCTTAGCAAAGGGGTCCAGCTTAAAGTAATACTAAGTAATACTCTCTTATTTGAGCTCTATTAAACTCCATCACTCTTATTTTTAATCTTTTGGCATCTTATTTCCCTGGAAAACTCAGGTTCTTTTATACTGAGGGTTCTTCTCTGCATGTGCACACTGACTGAAAGAAGAAGCTTTAAATTTCTTTATCACTGAAGAGTAGGCGTCTTAAACCATCTAGGCATAAAGTGCAACTCTGATCTAAGGTAAAGGTAATGAAGAGAAAATATGATACTTACTTCATATGATTAAAGTCAGGATTCATATAAAGGGCCTGAAATCTATGGAATGTTCTGATTTTAATATTTATGCAAAATCTGTAGTGCAATGATTCTCTTGTTTTGGGGGGGGGTGTGTTTGCTTGTTTTTAATATAATTAATTACTTATTATTTAAAAAGACATTCTAGCATCTTCTGTAACCGAAATGTTTGGTAAAAGAGGGATTATATTGCACTGGGCAGCTGAGGAGGGCTCCAAAAATGAAAAGTGTTAAAAGGATTGGAAGGAGTATGTATGCCTGGTAACTGAATGTGATGTTGTCTTTGCTGTACATCTGTGAAGATGAGGTCTCACTTGGGGTCTAACAAGTATTCTTTGTCATTTCCAGATGTTTGGCTGTTGCCTTTCAAGGAGTTCATGACTGATTACCTGTTTATCACACAAACTGGCCTAATCTCTAGACTGTGATATGAACAGTAGTATTTCTTAAGTGACAGTATTGTGCCAAGGAGAGAACATAGAATTTCCAAAGAGTTGCTGGAATCACTTCTTTTCATGGATCAATACAACAGCAAATTAATTGCCTTGGATAAAAACAGGAGGTTGAACTACTTGCAATATATTGTTTGAAGATTGCTGGGGTTTATGACATGAAATACGGTTGGTAAAAATGCTGAAAGTATTAGCATGTTTTAAGGGACAGCTCCTAGGCACAAACCTCTGAAGATTCCTCAGCATCTGTAATAGAATATGAGTTGCAGACTCATCATATTCTGTACCAGATAAAAATGGATAATAGAAGTGGAGGATTATAATTTAACAGGCTTTGTCATAAACAATTTGGAAACAGAAGTGCTGCGGAGAAGCCCAAGTTGTATAATCCCATTCAGTTTTCTTTCAGGCACTGAGAAAGGTTATACCCCACTTGGACTTATATAGTAAAGATTTATAAGTATGAGGCAGTCAAGCCCCTTCATAGCTGTTGCTGGATAGGGATGCTTTTTAGATTTAATGCATCTTATGTATTCTAATATTTACTTTACAAAAAAAAAGTTTATTTATGTTAATTACATTTAATTAAATTAATGACTACAAGAAGAGCTTACAGTTATGTAGATAGAGAGAGGAGTCATGTATATCTCAACCAGAGATTTTTTTTCGGTTGCCTTTTGTGTTTTAGGTTGCTACCCAAGAACTTGGAAGCACTCCTTCCTCCTCCAGCAGCCTATTCCAGCAGAAATAAAATTAATTAAGGAGTTATACTGAGTGGGAAACAAAGTACTACAAAAACCATCATACCTATTAAAAAAAAAACAAACAAAAAAGCCAAACAACAACAACAACAACCAAACAAGAAACCTCCCAAAACAAAAAAAAAAAAAAAAACAAAAAAACCAAACAAACAAACACCAACATAAACAAACAACAAAAAACACCACCCAAAATTGGACTGAAAAAAAAATTGAAAGGCGGTTACATTTTACAGTGTCAGGAGCACCACCATAAAACTGAAGAAGAGATAGGGCCAAGCTGCTATGTACAACAGATCCACATGCAGCGAGAGCTAATGTTAACACTGTTGGCATGAGACCCTGACATTTCATCTAAGGAAAATTAATTGCTTTTGGGGCTCCTTTTATTGACTAGCAAAAACTGCCACACAGGCATTTTCTAGGATGCAGCCAATATAATGCTGATGGATTTTTACCTGTATATGAAAAAGAAAATCAAGAAAACCCATGAATGGATGAACCTGAAGCAGGAAAGAATACAGTGTTCAGCACATAAAGCTTGACTTCACATGAGAAAAAAGAATAAGGAAGAAAGGAGAGGAGGAATGACACTACACATAGATTTTACACATAAGATGAAGAAGCCTTAGTGGGTTGACCTTGGGTGGATGCCAAGTGCCTACCAAGCTGCTCAATAACTCCCTTTCCCAGTGGGACAGAGGAGAGAAAATAAGATAGAAAACAACTTATAGGCTGAGTTAAGACAGTTTAGTAAAGCAGAAAGAGGGGAAGTTTGAACATGTATAATCGAAAAGAAAGTGGATTCTGTACTTCCCATCAGTGAGTGCTCTTCAGCCACTTGCTGGCAAGCCTCAGCACCTGTCACAGTTGTCCAGGAAGACAAACAATGTAAACAACAAATGCCCCGCCCTGTTCCTCCTCCTTTCCTTAGCTTTTACATCCCAACTGACATCATATGGTATGGAGTGCCCCTGTGTTTAAACTGAGTACGCTGGTCTAGTTGTGTCCCTTCTCAGTATCTTGCCCACCCCCAGCCCCTTGATGGGGGATGGCAGGAAATGTTAGCAAGCCTGTGCTGACACTGTGCCAGCCCTGCTCTGCAGTACCCAAAGTACTGGGGTGTTATCAACTCCTTTCCAGATACTGGTGCAAAGCACAGCACTAAGAGGGCTGTGATGAGAAAATGAGCTCCAACTCAACCAGACCCAACACAGAAGTAAAAGAGACTATTTGGCAGATGTAAAGAATATTTTAGGTTGCATATTAGTTCAACAGCATGGGAACTGTTACAGTGAAAAAATACAGACCTGAGATGATAGAAAATTATTTACAGTCTTTCTTAAGGGACAGTGGACACAACTTCAGAATAAAACCAATTAATGTTTGACAAAGCTGATGGAGATTGCCATCTCCAAAATCTTCAGGACCCAGGTGAGTTTTATATATCTGCAGTCTGGCCGCTGCATTCCCTTAGTTCAGACAGTAGACAGACAGCTTACTCCCATGGGCTGGGTGCTTAAACGCCCCAAGAAGCAGCCAATTCAGTGTCCTCAGTTCACTCAGCAAGTCACTGGGGTTGCTCTACCTGTTATTGTCTTTCTGACTCTGACCAGGTCTTTGTTTAATGTAATTATCATGTTATCAGATAACCTGACAAAGGTTATAGAACACTTACTCAACACAAGAAGACACAATCACATAAACTAAGGTGGTGACAAACTAAGGTGGTGACAAAATCAGCAGGGTTAATAAATATTGTTAACAAGATCCACACAAGTTGATTACAGAGCTGATAGCTATGACTTTTTTTCTGTTACAGAGAAGGAGAGAAAAAGAGAAACCACCTGCAGGAGGGAAAGGAAGAGGACATATAAAATGCATATACAAACTGAAAATACACTAAAAATTGAACATCTCTAATAATAATAATGTATGGTAATGTCATCTTGAGTTAGATAACAAAATAAAAAGATATATTCTAAAATATACTAAGGAACAAAAGAAAAGTACATTGAATTTAAGGATTTTAGGACACATCACAGGGCTAATGATGCTAATGGCAATAAGGTTCATGTTTTAAGAGTTTTTCTTCCTAGCTACAGCAGGAGGTAAAGAGCTGCTAATGTTTAGGTGAAACATTCCATGGTATATCCTCTGATTAATGAGGAGGAAGAGAAGAGAGAGACACCATTTTTTCTTGCATATATTTTCAGAAAAACAAAACAAACAGATAAGCATTTGATAACCTTTACATATTGCAAATTTTAAAGCCAAAGGACATAAACTGGGGGATAATACATGTATTATATAGTGTTGCTTTATGGTACTGATTCTGTTTCCTTTATTTTCTCCCCTCACATGATGAACTGTATTTTCTTCTTCCCATACTTTTAAGTGAAGCATAAAGAATTATTAATAACATATTAAGAATCCGTGTAACCATGTTAGAATTTATGACCTTTACTGAGGGAATTCCAGCAAAATTGATTTACAGTATCTTAAGGACAGGAACTGTGTATATATGAAATATCAAAAATATTTTTACACAGAAAAAAATTTGGTTAATGGAATGTTAATGTTAGTTCAAAAATATGATTCTGGTATTTTCCAGATTGTATAGAAAATATATCATAACTCTGTCTTTATCTTCATAAATGTTCATCTAATGAAAAAGTTTATGCAAAAAGAAAGGCACTTTCATATGTAAGACATGTAAGCAAAAAAATCAATAATCTGCTTAGAAAAAAGGATTTTTATGGGCCATACAAAATTATTTAAAATAAAAGAAAGGTTCTTTGCTGCAGCAAATTACTTCTGCATTACATTAATAAGCACTACATTACATGAAACACAAGAAAACTATTAGCATTTTTAGTCGTTCTACTACTTAGAAAAAAATTCAAAGATAAGGCCATAAAGAGCACAATAATGAGCATAGATAAAATTAATTTTATTTTTTGCCCAATGTCTTGATTGCTAATAACGTTTAATGTTCAAAAACTTGTCAAACAAACAAAAAGAAATTATGCACAGGCATTATTTTCTACTGTAGGTGAAGAAAATTAATTATTAGAAATTGAGTTTTCAGAGTAACATCTTATGTACACTGTTGTAAATTTCTGTAGAGAAGTCTTCTAAAACTGTGCTTGTTAAATTACAAATAATTTTATACATGAAAGATTGAAATTAATATAGTACAAAATTTGCTATATTTTAATGTGTTAAGCCAAATACTGGGATGAGAGGTGTATACTTTCTCTTTCATAATCATACTGTGCTGTCTAAATTTGCAAGTGTTGGCAGGTAAAAATGCTGTTGTGCCAGGAAATCCATAGATTTGCTGTATCTCTCTGAGTTACAATATTTTAACCTTAAACTCTTGATTTTTCTGTGGCAAGAAGTTAGAAGACTAATGCTAAACTGATCCATAAAGTAGAATTGGAAAGATACATTAAAATCATGCTGAAAAAAACCCCATTGCCTTGTTTTTATGCTATCAAACCAAACATGTTGTGGTGATTTTGCAGTGACACTCTTATTCTGCAGATTTCAGCATCAGAGATGTTTTGAAAGCCACCTAAAAGCTGAATATGACTGTTGCTCCAAAGTACTGAAAACTCTCAGTCAAATGAGCATGGATCACTTGGACCATTCCATCATAACAGCCTTGCAGTACTGAACCAGCAACTTCACAGAAACCCATGTCAGACTATCAACCAGGGAAGAGCCTGTAAAATCAAGTATTCAGTATCATACCAGAACTAGAAATAATAAACCTATATCACAATAACACAGAGACAGAAGTCAGGATTTTCTGCCTGCCCAGCATCATGAAGTCATTCACAGATTAGTCAGTCAACAAACAGATGCCTATAGATGCCTATTATCTAATTAAATTCAGATATGATAGTTATTCATGGGAATGTAAAAAATATAGAAAAATGTGTCAGATCTTCTCACACAGACCTTCTCAACATCTATTGTATTAATAGTGTTAGCCCTGATTCTAGACACCAAAAATCTTACACCTTTCTTGAAACTGTCATTGAAGTCATGGATCTGTGTATTCCCTCACACCATCCATTCTCAAGTCACTTTGCTGTCCTTCAGTTTCTCATAATTTTTTTGCTTTTTTTTTTCTTTCTACTGGTCAGGAAATCCACAGAGGAACTCTTTAATCTTCATTATTTTGAGAACTTTCACATTTGCTGTGATTTTTATCCAGTTGGTAGAAAAACCTAACAATTTGTGCAAAATGAAAGATGTACTGTGGATGATTTCACTGCTTCTATCAGGAGTCTTTTCAATGTACATTTCACATCCTCATGTTTGTTTTTTTGTTGACCATGCTTCTTTTCTCTCTATCCATCTTGCTAATTTTCCTTTAACACCAACCTACATTCATATAGCCTTTTCCTACTTTTGACATAACTCTTAAATCCAGCAAGGTGGGTTTTAACCAAATTTTTTTTCTTCTAGTTTTAGAATATCTTGCTCTCCCTTTTCTTTGAATTTAAAAAAAAAGTAGCCTCCAGTCAGCACTTAGCCTTCTCATTTCCCAAAACTTCTTACCTTTTACGGTGAAATTCTTATTTTATTCGTTGCTACTAAGGTTTTTTTTTTTTTTCTGTTATTTCTCTTTTGCAGTTTTATGTGAATGTATTTTAAATTGTTCTCAATTTCTTCAACCACATAGTCCTTTATTTTTTTTTATTTCATATTTGTAGCTGTGTGTCTGGTGACTGTCTTCATTATTTAGGGATCTATTTTGCTTTTAAGTAAAAAACTCTATAAATATTGGCTTTACCACGAAATCAGATGTTTATACTCTTTTCTGATGCTTACTATTGTTTTCTGCATTCTTTTTTGGACATATGAAGATATTTTCTATATTGCTCAAGTAATCTGCTTCCACAGGACTCACCAAAGATATTTCCCTGTACAAAGGCATTTTAATAACTGTACAGATCTGGAAAGACTTTTCAGCTGTGGGATTCATGATTATATAATGGGAGAAAAATTTATGTGAACCCTCTCCCACCTTAGAAGGAGAAGGGAAGGGTAATAATAGAAGCATCAAGATGCCTTGGCGCTGCTGGCCACACTATTGCTGATAGAGGCCAGATGCCATTGACCTTCTTGGCCATCTGGGCTCACTGATGGCTCATGGTCATCTAGCTGTCAATCAGAACATCCAGGTCCTTTTCTGCTGGGCAGATTTCCAAGCACTCTTCCTGCAGCCTGTAGTGCTGCTTGGAATTGTTGTGACACAAGTGCTGCCTTAGCATTTTGCTTTGTTGAGCCTCATACCCTTGGCCTCAGCCCACTGATCCAGCCTGTCTAGATTTCTCTGCAGAACCTTCCTACCTTTCTGCAGAATGACACTCCCATGCAGCCTGGTGTCTTCTGTGAAATTACTGAAGGTGCACTCGATCCCCTCATTCAGATCATTCATAAAGGTATTAAACAGGACTGGCCGCGATACTGAACCTTGGGGAATCTCAGGAGTGACCCTCCACCAACTGTATGTAGAAAAAATCGCCACAATTCTCTTGCTGTCCAGCCGGTTTTTGACCCACTGAAGAGAGCACCTGTCCAAACCGTGGGCTGCCAGCTTTTCTAGGAGAATGCTGTGGGAGACAGTGTCAAAGGCTTGAGTCTAGGCAGACAACATTCACAGCCTTTCCCTCACCCACTAGTCAGGTCACCTGTTCAGAAATGTAGATCAGGCTGGTCAAGCAGGATCTGCCTTTCTTAAACCCATGCTGGCTGGGCCTGCTCCCCTGGCTGTCCTGTACGTGCCACAGGATCATAGTCAAGGTAATCTGTTCCATAGTCCTTCACAGCATCAAAGTCAGGCTGATAAACCTGCATTTCCCTCGATCCTCCTTCTAGCCCTTCTTGTGGATGGTGTCACATTAGCCAACTTCCAGTCATTGTCCCAGCTATGTCCCCATCTAACCAGGGCTGATAATAAATAATGGCTTGATGAGCTGTTCTGCTGACTCCCTCAGTACCCTTGGGTGAATTCCACCCAGCCCCATAGAGCATTCCAACCCTCTAAGTGGCACAGCAGGCCACTGACTGCTTCCTCCTGTTTTACAAGGGGTGTCTTCTGCTCCATGTCCCTGTCTATCAGAACAGGGAGTTGCTTGGCCTGAGAATAACTTGTATTTTTCCTTAAGTCAAAAAAGTCTCAGAAGTACCTCAGCCCTTTCCTCAGCCTTGGTAATGATATTCCTCTTCTTGTCCAATAAAAGTGTAAGATGATGTGTCTCTTGACTCTCATGTCTCATCCTCTTCAGAGTTATCACTAATCAAGTTCTTCACTGCATCATCATCTCTCCTTTGATTTTCCTCCTGGCACACTAATTATCATCTATTACAAATGTAAATCAAGCTTGTAGCACTGAAGTATACTTAACATGTTGCATATACATGAATTGCAATATTTTATCAAGGATGCTCACTCCTAAAAATAATTTGTATATAACATTTAAAAACTGCTCTTGGCATTTTAAGGACTCTTCTCCAGTAAGCTCTGCAGAACCCAGGGACAAAATGAAACAATAAGGGGGGCAAATAAGCCCCTCTCACTGTTTTTAAATTAGGCTATGCAGAATATTGTCATTTCTCTTCCTAGCAAGATGCCATGCTGAGAGCTAGAATAGAGAGCTGTTATCTAAAAATGTTGTATTTCTTTACAGGAAGTTTTAAAAAACCCTGTTGGCTTTTCAAGCCCTTAATACAAGAGCAATTAGTTCAAGTCTTTATAGTCACAAAGGTCTCTATATCATGGATGAAAAAGAATTTTCTCTACTCAATGTGTTTCAGGGACTGTAAAATATATCCCTTGCTGTTACTGCAGAGGTTCTACAATTTTGTCTACTGCTTTCAAGATTAGCAGGATCATACTTCAAAAATAGCCAGTGATATGTCTTTAGGAACCAGTTGCTTACTTCACCATTCCAAGTGTCATTTAATTTATCTTGAAAAAATTCAGTGTCCATGAAAATACTAAATAATGAACACCTTAAAGTAGCATGAAATTACTTTAAATTACTCTGTAATACAGCTTTGTATTTTTTATATTAATAGCTCATGTTTTGTTTTCTCTGGGATTTTTAGGGTATTTTGTAGTTGAACAGACTTATTTACTATGGTTTAATGAGAAATTCTTCTTTCACAGTCCAAAATAATTGAAATTTGTCTATTCAAAAGATGACAGGATCTTAGCATTTTGACATACAGAGGATAATTCACTTACAGGGATTATATTTTGTTAAAAATTAAAGATGGTCCTAAGATCTGTTTTTGTTATCATGACCTGTCCCAGAGTTCCTGATTGGCCTTGGAAAAATCCTGGTGAACTCCAGGGTGATGCCAGTTAAGCTCTGGTTTTGCTAAGCCTGAGTTAACAACTCTTATTTCAAAAAAAAGGTTTTCATTTCTCAGGAGAGTTCTTTCATGATTATACAGGCCACACATCTAGCCAGTAAATCACACTGACTTGGGTGAAGATTCCATTAGATTAGCCTATCTGATCAAATTTCAGAGAAATATAAAGCCTTCTGTAGTGCCAGATGAAAGGTAAGGTAATTCACTGGCTACTGGATCCACTGCTTGGATAGGAATTAAGGAAATCTGTCTTATTCTAAGTAGTCCTATGGCCTCTTTCTTGAGCTCAAGAGTACCCCAAATTTCAGGATGTCACGCTTCTCTATCCTCAATTTTGTAAACTACTGCCTGGGAATTTGGCCATTCTTAGCAGGGTCTTTTCAAAGCCACAGGAGTGGTTTTTTTGAGAGAACATCATATTAATTTGGCTGAGAGGGAATTCAGACCAGAGGGATGCCCCAGTTACCCTGTTGAGGTGCCCTGTTGAGGTGTAAGACTCAGGTGGCCAGGCATAGGAAGACAGATTTTTACTGCATAACATGGAAAGGTAGAAACATGGTGGAGGTTTTCAAATGCTTTCTCATATGACTACTTATGCATTT
Organism: Anomalospiza imberbis; assembly: GCF_031753505.1. Taxonomy (NCBI): domain Eukaryota; kingdom Metazoa; phylum Chordata; class Aves; order Passeriformes; family Viduidae; genus Anomalospiza; species Anomalospiza imberbis. The sequence continues at coordinate 100,209,128 of NC_089682.1, read as the reverse complement.
TACCTGCACATTTTATAAAATAAAATGCACAATCAAAATACACAGAGGATTAAGAGAAGTGTTGTTCTCTGTGAGGAAATATTTTATCCTTGGAACAGGAAATAAAAACTCCAAACTTCTTTATATAGTCCATCACTGATAAACCTTAGTTTCATTAAGACTGAGGGATTTTTCCTTTGAGGAGAGAGTCATGGTTGTTGGTAGACTCTTCCTCAAGTACTCACTACACATCATGTGGGTGCAAGTTTTGAAGAGAATAGTCAGCTCTATTAATTAAAATTCAGTACCACAGATATTCTTAATTTAAAATCCCTTAGAAAATTATGCACAGTTGGTTCATGTCTACAGATTTCTAAGAACTTCTTTGTTACACAGCTGCTGCAATTTTTACTTCTAATCCATTATTTCTTTCATAATAAACTCAAGATTTTAAAGCAATTTGGTAAAACTGTAAAAGGTAAAATGACTGTAGCCCTCATAAAAAAGCAGCAATAATACAGAAAATTGCCATGAATGATGTTTCGTCACGTAGGTGATAAAAAGGAATTAGAAGCAAGTGCTTCATCGATTGCTAATATAATCACAGAATCACCACTCTGCACTCTGGAAAGTGAGCAGCTGACAGTCTGGTTAAATTGTTATCATTATACAATTAGTATTTTTTCAGCTTTAAATGTGAAGCAAACACAACTGTAATTTAAGGCATTGAGAAGTAAAACCAAAGATTGTGGAAAGGTCCTAGAGAAAAACTTGAGATCCTGCATCACTTACGGCTGCTTGGTCATGCAGGGGGTTTTCCCTTTGACATATTAGCCACCCAGAGTCCTTCAGCATTTGTGAATCTTGGGGTGTCTTCTGAAAGGAGCCTGACATGTCTGTATTGACAGTCTTGGAAGAGCTTCTAGCTCCTAAATCCTGATGGGTGCCCTGTCTTGACTTTGTATCACTGTGACAGCCAGGCATGCAGCAGCCCTGCTTCCCAGGTCTGGTGTCACAGAATGGGAATTGTGAAGGGCAGGCCACAGCAGCCTCATGGTGCCCTGCAGTCAGGCTCCAGGATAGTGCCCCAGAAGTTTGCAACTGTGCCTGCAGTGGACTTTTTTGTTGATCAGCAGTTTCCTTGCCTCCTGTCTTAATTTCTTGTCAGAATAGTATGAGCTTCCCAGGAACCTGTGAAATATTTTATGGAGAGAAAAGGGGAATTTTGCACATAATTTAAAGTTGCTTTATAAAAAAATTGCTGGAAAACATATTGTAAATAGTACAAGATAAGAACTTTGCATTTACAAGAGATTGCTCTAGTCATTATAGCAGGTCTTTCCTATCTCATACCTCCAGGAACCTGAGAAATGGGATTAATATGAGTGGAATTTTTGCTTCCCAAACTGTTCAGATACCTGAATTCTACCATGTTCTTTACTAAAGCTGTATCTTCACCTAGGGAGAATATTTTAGATACCATTATATTCCAATACTATTTGATCCTTTTTTTTTTTCTTATACCATGAAGGAATTTACTCAACTTTTTATGTATAGAAAGAATTTTGCAAACCTTCCTTCCAGAATATCCATGGTAATCTACTCAATATCATTACTAAGGACACTATTGCTTAGATACACATTCATTTCAGAATTAAAAAATATGCAAATGTAATGTGAAATTTAAAAAATACAGCACAGCTTGGGTTTTCTTAGTACATTTTGTTTTACAACTGATCATTGAAATAACCACTCAGTTTTCACTGTCATTTGTCTTCTATCCAATAAATCAGTTTTCACAGTCATTTGTCTTCTATCAAATGTTTTGATCAGCAAAACAGATTTCAGTACACTGAGATGAAACCACATATATTGTATTTTTAGCTACTGAAGTATGTATTTTACTGGAAAGACATATGTAATGTAAGCCAGAATCTCTTTAGCTATGGGCTTACCAAAATTGTTGCTCTATAGGCTTCTAGTCTTCTATTCTTCTAAAATGAGGGTTTTTTTTCTTACTACGTTTTTTTAATTCCACTTTTTCAATTTCAATTGCATTAAGAAGAAATGTAATTCATATTCCCTCCTAATTTGTCTTGCAAATGACATGACAAAGCAAAAAGACATATCAGGTGAAGAAAATGGTCTTTATTGATATTAATTTGAGTAAAGCTCACTGTTCTTTAGGTATGTGATGTGCCTCTGAACTGGCCATATTAGAAGGCAGCAAGACAAAAGGTCAACTTTCTAAAAGGAAATGGACTAGTAATACCATATCTTTTCTACCATAATACAAGCCTGCAAAGTAAATTGCGTAATAAATTAGTGAAACCACTCCAAATCTTTACACTGAATGAGATTGTTTGACAGAAAAGTGAGAATACAATGAAGTTTCATAATCTTAGAAATAACACTGTTCTGATTTTGAAAGATGAAACATTTTCAAAACAGATCAAATAGCTTCATAATGCATTTTGTAAATATAATGAATTGTGCAGAGGTGGAGAAGAATGACTTATGATATACCACCTACTACCTTAGAATCACCCCTTATACCCCTATTAAAACTGAACAATCAGTGATATAAAAGAGATAAGTTTGAGTTTACATTAAAAAGATAAAAGAATACATACAATAAAATCCCATAATTCCTATAGAAAAGGAATTAATGCAATATGAAATGTTGTCAATTGAAAAAAAAATAGAATTAAAGACTGGAATTTTAATTGAATGTACAAACCAAACCAAGACTTAAAAGCAAAGTGTGCTGTCTCCTTCCATTACAATAAACAGTTCAGTAGGGGATAGGAAAAAGAGCACTTTGTTTCTTCTTCTCCCTGATTTTCATGTTTAGTTGATATGAACTGCTTACAATATTGAAAATATTGCATTCCTTCTTGAACTGTACTCACCTTGCCTTTGACAAGACAAAGTCCTTTCCTTCATCTAAGCATTCTGGATAGAAATAGATATGGTGTTGACCTCAAATGTCTCTAAGTAAAAGGTTATTCTAAAAACAAATCAGGGAGTATACTTTGATGTCAGGAGGTTAAGTTGTTCTTCATGCTCTCTGGAGAACTTTTATTATGATTGTCATTTGTTTCAGACCCAATTTGGGACGATATTGATGAAAATTATTAACTCTTTACAACCTCTGCCTGTGACAGCACCTACCAGTAAAAGCCCATTTTATAACAGCAGGATATTCACACCCTGCTAAACACTAATTGTTTAGTTGACAGTAACACTTGTTGAAAGACTGAATAAACACAGTGACCACATTTCCTTCCCACCATCAATGTCTTTATCCTTAGCCTTAAGCACAGACACAGGTAATGTTAATTGTTCAAAGCCACTGTAGAGTGCCTACAGTTTTTATGCTTTCGATACAAATAATTGGTGGCAGGGTGGTGGGAAAAGTGGAAGGCATCTTTTGGAGATATTAAAATTTACTTTACAAAGGCAATCATTAATGAATTGTATTTGCTCTTCACTGTTTTCCCAGCAAGCCATAGCTGTTTTAATGATAGATTTATAACAATTTAAGCACTTTTTTGTGTGTGGAATAACACACAAAAATTAGTCGTCTTGAGGGACTCATTGCCGTATATCAGTGAGGAAGTCAAAGCTCTACTAGGGCATTAAATATCATCACCAGAAGTCTAGTTCTCTGATTCCCAAGTCCAAAATTGAAAATCTTGGAGTGTAGTCTAGTAAAGGGAAGTGAGTTGTGTTTGCTTTTGTGTTTGTTTTTGGATTGTTTGGGGATTGATTGTTTTGTTTTGGTTTTTTTTTTTTTTTTTTTTCTAGGGGTATGGTGGTGTTTCCTTCTGACTATTGCAGTTCTTAGTGTAGTGGAAAATTTTCTTCTGAGTGAATAACTGAGTACTCATGTGTTGCGGTGTGTCTCCTCCCTCCCAAAGGTAACCCTCTCCCCCCACCCCAACCCCCATGAGCCCTGGCTGTGAGACAGGGGGTCCAGCGAGTGATTGGCAGATTGGCAGATTTGAAAGATACCCCCTGCCCCCTGTGGCTATTGGTAGACCTAAGTGCCCCTTTTCCCCTGGCACCCCTCCCCCTCACCTGGTTGGTGGCTACCTGTCCCTGCCCCTCCCCTTACCCCCGGGTTAAAAGGACAATCCAGCCACGTGGCCACCCCTTCTGTTGGAGCTGCCACCAGGTCCACAACTCTGTAGCTGAAATAAAGACTCTGGATCAAGCTCTAGCAGAAGTGCCTCCTTTCTTCACCATCGCCTGAAGCCTCTCCACTGAGGAATATCGCTCGCAGCCTCTGAGTAACCCAAGGGTGTCACTGGGGGGTAAACATCCCAGCTGCCGCCATTGGACTCAGCAGCAAGGCAAGCCCGGGCAGGTCTCTGTCGGAATATTGGGAACCCCAATACTCATGGTATTAAAAACATGTTTGTAATCTTCAAATTAATTGTGTCCTTGTCACATATCTACTACAAATTCATTACTGCCAAAACTTTTAAATTTTCATGAAAACTACAAAATATTTATAGTAAGAAAGTAACATGTTCCCCTTATCACCACTAAACTAGAAGACAGGGGATTTGCTGATCTAGTCAGTCTTCATCACATTTATTTCTAGTTATGGAAAAATATGTTACAAAAGATTGCACTATATTAAAGATTTTCTGGTTCTGAACAGTGTATGTGCCTCCTGTCTCTTCATGCCTAGAGCATCTGTTTATAGGAATACTATCAACTCCAGCTGCCTAAAGGCAGATTGTAAGGAATGCATTTGCATAAAACATGTAGAATTTTCTGTGCTGCATCAAATCATATTTCTTCAGATTAATTTCAAATTAATTTACCAATCACTACAGATAATGCAACAGTCTGAGTGCATGATCTTACAGAGTCAAGAAATAATACTTGGAGTAGAAATGTATCTTGAATATTCTAGTTATCTTTTTTTTTTCCCCTAAAAATTCCCATTCTGTAAGCAAGAAGATCAGAAAAACTATTAAGATTGGAAAAACCTTGATTTATTTTTATGAAGATGACAATAAATTTGTCTGGGGATGGAACAAGTCAATACAGCAGAGGTCATGCAGATGCTGCCATCCAGAGGGACATTGACAGACTGGAGAAATGGGCTGAGAGAAACCTCATGAAGTTCAGCATGGCAATATGCAGACTTCCACGTGGAAGACCCCCTGGCAGTGCTAGACTGTGCAGTGATAGACTAAGGAGCAGCTCTGGCAAAGAGACCCTGAGGGCCCTGGGGGACATTGAGCTGAGCATGAGCCTGCAGTGTGCCCTGACAGCAAAGACAGCCAGCAGCATTAACGGAAGCAGTCAGCAGGCCCAGGGAACTGATTATTCATACCTTTGCTCAGAGCTGATTACACAGATTATTGTTTCTCTGTCCTGCACCAGAAAGACATCGGTAAGCCAGCAGGGCAGTCAGGACTGGATCACTTGCCTTATGAGTTGAGGCTTAGAGACCAGGGCTTGTTCAGCCTGGAGAAGAGGTGCTGTGGGACTCTTAACGAAAGCATATTTTTGCCTGTGGGGAAGTCAGAAAGGAGACAGAGCCAGGTCCTTCGATATAGAATCACAGAATCATATAGGTTGGGAAAAAACTTTAATACAATTAAATCCAGAAGTTAACTTTAGCACTGCTGAACCCACCAATAAGCCATGCAGCACGGTGGGTGGATGAGAGTCAGTGGGTATAATTTGAAACAGGGAAGTTTCTGGGTGTGAAGAGAAACCTTTTCCCAATGAGAACACACAGTAAACAAAGCAAGTTGCTCAGACAGGTTCCACTGCCTCTGTCTTTGGAAACTTTCAGGGCATATGGACAGAGCGCTGAAAAACTTGGCTTGACGTCAGAGCAGCCCCTGCTTTGACCAAGAGGTTGGGCTTGGAGAAGTATCTTTACACCTGAATTGCCCTCTGATCCCATAAATAGGCTACAGTACTACATTTTCAAAGATATCTTTGTGTCCAATTGAGAGCATTTGTAAGACTATTTGATTAGTGTCATTTGGCTACAATATATGCATATTTCTGTGAAGCATACAGGGTAAATTCCAGATTTTACAAAAATTTTACCAATTTTGAATAATCATTAAATTGTTATTTTACTTTTTCTAACATATTATATCAAAATCAGACTAAATCTAAAGGGTTTATATGCTAACTTTTTGTACTAAAAATATTATAACTTTATCCCTAAATTTCAGTATTAGAGACAGCAATGGACAGTGCTATCAGTAACATAGGCTTAGGCCACTTAAACCACATAACACAGATAATCTTATATAAGTAATCAAACAAGGCATCTTCTTTATTGTGTTACAGCAGCAACAGCAGAATAAACTGCTTTCCTCTCCTTGACATGAACACAGGTTTTTGTGTTCAGGACCTTCTAGCAAAGAAAACCAAAAAGCCTTTATGCAAAATGAAGGCTGGAACAACCGGCATATATCCATTCAAGATTTATCCAAGGAAGTTATTCAGAACATCTGTTTTGCATGTCCTGTGTCCTTTAATATATCAGAGCTACAATGAATGTCTTACTCCTGGATGTACATACTGGATTAATTGTGACCTGTACACCAAGAATTACATTTCATAACACACCAAATGGCTTCAATAACCTTCTTAATGGTATTGTGTACTTTTAATACACGAAGAGTTACAGAATTGTGATCCCTGACAATGAAGAAGGAAAAAAAGCCAAACCAAAAAACCCCCAGGAGTTACTCAAGACCTTCCCCTGTACAAGCCCTGGACATCAACAAATATCTAGAATTTCACCAAGTTCCTCTAGGTCCACTCCAACAGGTCCATGTCTTTCCTAGAGGGAGAGGACACAGCTGGGACAGCTGATCTGAACTAACTAAAAGTAATATTCCATAGCACATGTCATCATATTCAGCAGTAAAAAATTGAAGTGAACGTGCCATGCTCAGCAATAAAATCTGGAGTAAAGGAGGAAGGAGGTATGTCTGGAGTTGTGGCATTTGTCTTCCCAAGTAACTCTGCTGTGGCTACTTGAAGGCCTGCTTTCCAAGATATAGCTAAATACTTGCCTGCACATGGAGAGTAGTGAATGAATTCCTTATTTTGCTTTGCCTGTACACAGTTTTTGTTTTTCCTATAAAACTGTCCATATCTCAAACCATTAGCTTTCTCGCTTTTACCTTTTTGGTTCTATGCCTCAGTGAGCAAAGGGCTGTGTGGGGCTTATGTGCATGCCAGGGTTAACCCACAACAGCTGCCTAGAACACTCTACTTTCTCCAAAGGAAAATAGAAATCCTGGAGAGATTTTAAGTGTTTTCTGAATTGTGGAAGCATCTGAAGATATGGAAGATTGTTGTAGGTTGGGTTGGTTTAGTCAGGGGTTTTATTAATGTTAGTTACGCATGTTCCTTGTACCCCTATTTTCCCTCACAGTGGTTTGCTCCAGGTTGGTTATCACGAGAGCTCACCTGTCAATCTTCTCACTCCCCCAGAGTTTTCTCCTTACAGGGTTCTGTCAATCAGGGGTTGTCACTCCTTGTTGGGGTGTCAATCTTATAACCACTCCCTACTTCTTCACAGAAAGTACTGTGTCAATCACCCCACCTTTGCATTTCTATTCGTCCCAAAACACTGTACCCACCTCTGTTGTGTCACCATTGGTTTTGAAACCCTATCTCGATTTAACCCCATAGGGCGAGACAAGTTTCCACCCCCGTCCGCCCACCCCCTATTTAATCGGCTGTAATCTTTTGTCCATTGCCATTTTGCCCTGCATTGAGCTGAGGGAGATTCTCTCAGACCACACATGGGGGAATAAAAGTTCTCAGGCTTGCAGGCAAAGTGTCCTTCTCTTGTCCCTTCGCTTCCTCTCAGCATGAAGCTACCAAAGCTGCTTACCCACACCGGGGCACTCCACAACCCTGGAATGCCTGCTCACGTGGCGGCTACGGCCTCATAAGGCAGCGCTAGCCATCGCTTTTACTGCTTGAGGTCGTAACGGGCAACCACCACAGAAGATCTGAAACCTGCAAGAGAGATGTCTGAGAAAATCTGAGATGCAGCTATTTCATTCAAAGATCAACCATTCTGGAGAGGAAGAGAAAAGCAAGAAAGATACATCAATCAGTTCTCTTTGACTTCTGTTAAACTGCTGTTTGCTCTGTTTTTCTAAGCTTAGTACCTCCTAGATGAACTAAGTTTTCTATGAAATACCAGTATGTATGTATGTTAAAATTATCTAGTGATGAAAAATTCATGGTTAACAGTCTTACACTTACTATGACCAAAAAAAAGCGACAGTTGTTACTAGCAATAATGAATTTAGACCAATATCTGTACCTGAAACATTAATGCACTTATTTACCAGCATATTATTCTTCTTCAGGCATAATGTTCTCTTTAATTCTGTTACCAGCTGCCTGAACAGGACAGGCTGACCTGCTAAAGCAAGTTGTTAAGGGCATTGACCAAATGCCTGTTAAACATTGACAGACTTGAGGTATTGAACCCATCTCCAAAAATCCAGTTTTGGTTTCTTGGTAAAGAAATGTTTCCTCATGCCAACTCTGAACCACTCCTGATGCAGCTTTGAACCATTCCCATCCTATCAGTGGATACCAAGGAGTCGAGATCAGCATGTCCCCCTTCGCTTTTGGAAGCATCCTTTGGAAGAATTATAAAATTACTTCTCTCATAAGTTAAAAATTAAATTAATACAGTGCTGTGTTGTGGAAGTATAAAATAATTATGTTATTTATCAGTTCTAATCTTCAACTTTGATATTAGACAATGGACCAAACATCTTGAAGCATTATTTTTTGTCCGGTTTTGAAGACAATATTTTGCATCATCATAAATGTCAGGGAATGATGAAATCAAGCAGGAAGCTGGGAGGTAAGAGTGAGAGAGGCCAGCAGAGAAGAAGCTCGTCAAGAATCACAGAATCTAATCAAGAGAGAGAGTCTGGGATGGGGATTGTGAACAAGATGTCTAATGGTAAGACAAGACTTCACAGACAAGGCAAACCGAAGCCTAGGGAGTAAGTCTGTGCCCACGGGCCAAAGCCAGGATCAGGGCCAAGATGGCAGCCTAACTCCAGCTATAACTCAAAGTGCATAGAAATTCTGCTCCCATATGAAGAAGGGAAGGAGCCAGATAGGTTTGCTTCATCTCCATCTCATCCAGCTCTTCTTAATCACCTGATAACGGTTGTGCAGCTGCACTGCATCCAGCCTTGAGCAGAGACTAACAAGCATTTGGGGAACATGGTGTTTTCAATGGCTAAAACTGAGATTTTGCTGTTAGCATTGCCTAGTTTTAGAAAGAAGATAAAATTGAATGTAAACACATTTCTTTGCTAGAATATTACATTGTACAGAATAATATGATGGCACAGCTACATGACAAGATGCCAGCTCCCTGCCAAAACACATTTGACAAAAAGCTTTTTGCAGCTTAGGAAAGCTTCCATCAATTCATACATTCAAACTGAAGGTATCATGGGAGACTCATTGGTATACAAATGCCTTGCACCTGTTCGTTTAACAGATACAGATGAGAACAGTGGGATGTTGGCTCTTGCAATGCAGAGCAGAAGGTATTTACCTTACCTGGCATAAATAACAAGTTATATTATTTGTTGTAAGATTTAATATACAATTTGAGATAAAAAGCAAACAAGCAAAATCTTAACAGTACCATAAAATATTTCCTTTAAGTAAAACATATGTGTTGTCAGTGAGCATACTTTGATTTCTTCACCTTCCAGAAAGCACGGTAAGTCACTTGTCACACCATGATAATAATGAGTGATATACTGAAAGGTATCTCTCACTAAAGAGAACATAGCAACCAGTGACAGATATAAGTGAGAAAAAGGAAACTATGTGTACAAGAGCAGAAACTATATGACAGCCATAAAGATGAGTAGAGGACAGTTGTTTCCCTGGTTATATTACTACGTATCATTTACATTTAAGTATTTATGTTATCCTTTCTTTATTTTTTGCCATCTTGGATAGCAGATATTCTTCATTACATCTACATTTCACAAAAAAAGTAATTCTCTATAACCTCTCTATTTTACTTTCTAGAGTTTTACAGATGAGTCTTTAAACTCAGTTGAATGGGAGCTTTTCTTGGTACAAGAAAGACATGGAGATCCTGGAGCAGGTCCAGCAGAGGGCAACATAGATAATTGAGGGATCTGAGCATCTCTCTTGCAAGGAAAGGATGGGAGCTGGGCCTGTTCAGCCTTGAGAAAAACAGCAAGGAGACCTCATTAATAATATATCAATATAAAATAATTTGTGTCTGAAGGGAGGGTGTCAAGAGGACAGACCCAGGATATTCTCAGTGGTGCTGAGCAATAGGACAAGGAGGCAACAGGCAGAAACTGCTGCACAGGAAGTTCCACCTGAATCTGAGGAAGAACTACTTTGCAGGTGACCGTGCACTGGAAAAGATTGCCCAGAGTGGGGGTTGTGGAGTCTCCCTCACGGGATGGAGAACCATCTGGATGCAAACCTGTTCAATGTGCTCTAGGATGACCCTACTTGAGCAGGGAGGTTGGATCAGATGACCACTGTGATCCCTTCCAATCTGACTTATTCTGTGATTCAGTTTGGAAAACCAGAGGCATTTTTATTTGAAATGAAATGTATTTGAGACGCTATTCAACCATAACTCTTAGTAAAATCATATATTAAGGAAAAATAGATATGTGTTTTGAAGAATTTCTTTAGCTTGTGAAGCTCTGTCTTCCCTAGACTTTTGGTTGCTGAGTGAGGTAGAAGTGTAGCACAAAGCCCTGAAGTACTATCTGAATTGTGTTAACCATACTTTGTGCAGGAGCTTCAATTCTAGACAGCTCCTGGATCCCTTCAAATTTGATTGATCCATTTTCTGGATTGATTAATTATTAATCATGCCTGTGACATTTTTAAGGTTAATAAACCTTTCTTTAAAATGGATGGGTGTAAGAGATGGTCTGAAGTTCCCCTCATTTTTGCCTCACGATTGTCACAATGGCAGAGACTAAGATCCTGAAGACCCTGATTGGAGTTCTGGCCTGGGTGAGGTGGATGCTCGCCAAGTGGTTGTTTGCAGGTGTATTTACTGTGTCGCCACACTACACTGCTTCAAGCAGGGCCTGGCAAGGAGTGGCTTGCTCTATACAGTTACACCTGCTTCAAGGTTCCCGAACCCATGAATTCGCCCACCTCTTGGCCAAATTAACTTTCTGAGGTAACTTTAGTGATGTCCCACTGAAGATCTGCCTCATGACCACTGTGATGGATGGAGATTGAAGCTCCCTCCCAAGGACAGAGACTAAGACCCCTATAATCCTAACACAGGGGTGCTGGCCTGACTGAAGCAGGATGTTTGTCAAGTGGTGCCTGCAGATGTGTTCTCTGGATCAAGAAAACAATGGAACAATGGGTCTCGCTCACTGCTGAAATTGACTTTCCCTACTTCAGAACATGGACTGTCTGTACCCGTTTTTCAGTAGACTCATTTCTCCATTACCTGTTCCCCCAACTCAGCAGAGGACTGTAATAGACCCCTAAGTTAACCAAGACTTCTGTGAACCCCCACGGACAACGACGAATCTATGTGGCTGGACCATCGAGGATTTCATCTCTCCATTTGGTAGCTATATCCATCTTCCCCTCTATTTCTTTCTATCCTTTATCTTCTTTTCTGACCCCTCTATCGCATTTGCTGTGGGCACTCAATAAAAGGTGCATTTGTTGTTATTAAACTGATAGTCCCCTGCTGTTTGCCTTTTGCACTTTTGGGATCGGTAGACAAACCATCACGACACCCCACTTGTCCTAGCGGATCGTGACAATGGGCTGGTTTGTTTTTTGTCTAAAGAGAGTAAAGTTTAAAGGGGGTAGCAATTATCAATTTGCTCCTATTACAGGTGTTTTTCAGGCTGTCCTGAAACATCTGAAATCTTACTTGCAGGTATAAGTTTACATCTGTAGTGTTTTGGGGGTTTTTTTGTGCGTTGAACTTACTTTGAAATGGACACACATGTATATGTACACTATAATTTAAAAGATAGATTTTCTATACAAGGCAAAATGGCATCCTAAATATTTATTTATTTAGACCTTTAATTTGGATCTTTGTTTATTATTCACTAAGTCAGTATCATTATCAATTAGGTACAGTTGAAGAAAACTTTTCACATACAATTTCATACAATTTGATTATTTAATTTGTTCCTGTTTCTGTTGACAGAATTTGTTATGAAGTTCTTGTTTTCTAGTATGTTTGCCTCTACTTGACAAGTGGTTGGCATGAAAGAGAAGAACAAAACACAAGGCAAACATCATCTACTTAACTATTCCTTTTAGGTGTTTTATATTCAGGAGCTGATGTACTATCTGTGTAATATATTTTTTTCCACCTGAAATGCATGTATAAAATTAAATGGTCCCAGATATGCATTTGGCATTTGCCTAAACACTCAGATGAAAAAACATTGTCTTTCAAAAATATTTTCTAACAAAAATCAGAAGAGGCTGCAAAGCTAGTCAAAATGAAAATACAGTAAATGTAATTGTATTGAGGCCTGGACAAGTCATAGTATAGTGGAAGATAGGTCTCTGTGTGGAGTTATCAAAACCTAGAGATGTGAGATGCTTTGGAACAGGAACAGGCTTCAGCTCTGTATGATGTGTTCATAATTCTTCAAATTTTTAATAGAGACCACCAGATCAATGAAGGATAGCTTGGAAATTTAGAAAGATATAGGAGGCAGAAATTTAGAAAGATATAGGAGGCAGAATAAGGAAAGCCTTGCACCAATAGCCTCGTTCAGAAACCAATATACAGTGAAGACAATCACATCTTGTCATGTAAACTCCACACTTGGGATTTCAGTTGTACCCTGAGGATGAAGCCCAAGGGGAAAAAGCTAAATGTTGAGACTGGGAATCAGTTGCCTTCAGTGGTCACAAGATCCATGGTGCAGGTCCAACTTGGACCAGAGGGACTGCGGAGGCACAGAACATGAGGCAGGGGGTGTTTTTGAGAGAGAGACTTGTGTTTTTGTTTTAAAATTGAAACCTTAAACCAGAAATCATTCTTTACTCTCCACCTACTCTGTTTGTTTACTAAATGTTACATTAAATACCACAGTTCTTGCAGACCCCCCACAATTGCCTTGTGACATTAGGAATGCATTTGGGGGATGGTTAAATATGAAGCTTTCAGGTGACATATAGTACATTACAGAGTTGAACGCTATGTCCTAGTAGTGGAGAAGCATGGCAAGAGAGTAATATCCCATCAAACTCTTTCCCTTTATCCTTTACCATAAATATTACAGACACAGAAACTATTGATCAGTCAATTTCAGCCACCTACAGAATTAAATGAGACATTCTGAGGTGAAATAACCCATTAAAGCAACCAAAATCCTTGGTGTTTAAAGGAATAGGTAGAAACTGATGGAAAGAATAAATTAATGAAGATAGGAAAATTGCCTGATGAAGTCAAAATACCATCATCTACAGCGCTGGGAACTGCAAATCAATCACATCATAAGGAATTTTAAAGGAAAGAAAGTAATAATAGCAAAATTGCTTTTAATTTGGAAAGAAAAATTAAGTTCTGATTAAAAAAAAAATCACAAAATTTAATTAACACTTCCTGGTGCTTAATAAAGGATGTCTGAATGTTCATTAACTTCACGTATGGAAAGTTTTAGTTTTTAGATGGTTTTGTCTATAAAGTGAAAGAAAGTAAAAGATTGTGTAACAACTTTCATTTTTTAATTCATGAGAAGAAAAACTGATGATAAATTAATTGCATTAATTACATTAATCTAGCCACCGATATGGGAACACCTGGAAATAGGAGTAATTTAGAGCAAATAAATTTCTAAATAGGAAATGGTAATTTGAAAAATGCTTATCTTAAAGTAACTGCAATTTGGATTTTTTGGTGAAAAACAACATTCAATATGTGTTATTACTGGCTACTACATGATTTTTCTCTCTTGATATTCTAATACCAATTTTCTATTGAAATAAATAGATTTTATGTGTAAAAAAGTGCACAGTTTGTCCATTTGAGAAAACGGTTTGATGTTTCTCTTAAAGGTATATATTTAAAACATGGAACAGAGAAAGTATTATAAGACACTGAGAGTTTTGTTTTGAAGCTCCCTAAACAAACAATTTTAATCCAATTTGGTTTTAAATGACTCTGCATATCTTTCTTTATTAAAGATTAAAGCAGACTAATAAATTTTCCTTACAAACCTGTTATGGAGTAAAATGGTGATTCATGATAGTGATGGACAAGACACACTGAAAACTTTGACAGGGGCCTGTTCTGGCAGAAGGTTTCTCAGCAGGGAAATATGGGCATATTGGAAGAAGAAAGTCCATTCCAGCTGGTCAGGATCCAGATTTGTGTCATTCCAGCCTAACAAGAGGTGTCCCTGGCTCCCCTGAGGTAAGGGACCAATTACAGCTGGCCATTTCTTCAGCTGCATAAATGATTTCTTGGTAAACATAGTTAATTACTTGGCTGACTCAGTAAATATCTACTCCTTGACATTATAAACAATTTTTTTTCCTTTTTGTTCAACAAAACTTAAATTGTATCTTTTTACTTGAAACATTTTGTTATGATTACCATTTTCTTGGTAGCCCTTGTCAGGGGAACCACTTAATTGCTACTCCAAAGATTTTCTAACCTTTTCAAACAGCTTTAAGGTAACTAGCTACCACAAATCCAAGTTTTATTGGATGAAAAATATTTTAAAAACCCTTTTCTTGCTATAAGATGAGGAATTCTTTTTAGACCTATGTTATGGAGTTTTTGGTTTTTTTGGTTTGTGGTTTTTATTTTTTGGCTGTTGTTGTTGTTGTTGTTGTTTTTGTTGCAGCTCCAAATGAGCCAATTCAAGCCAACAGTGAGACACACCAGTAACAACTGCTAGAACATATCACCTGCACCCCAACTTATGTCCTGAGTAGAAAAACAGAACAACATAACCCTAGCGAATAGACCTTCCTACCACTTGGCAGGAGATTTTAAATTTTTTGATGTTATCATAAAGAGTTACTGCTTTAGCTTTCTCTCGCCTAGGTGACATATGAATGTACATTACCAAGAAGGTTCTTTGCTGCTGTGCACCACTTTTGAAGTTTAGCTACTTGCATACATTAGATTCTATTGCCCTGTCTCCTTAAGGTCTTCACATCTGTCCCCAGACTATCCCCAAGGTGAGTTCCAGGGTTTAGAATGATTAGTTATCACATGAGAAGAGGCTTTTAATTTTACAAGGATTTAATTGTTTATTGAAAGGTGGGTGCAAGCCGAACACTTCTCTGCATTTATGAGTTAATGGATTTGAACTTTTCTTTTCACTCTGTCTTTTGCCTAATTTTTACTTACTTCTGTGGTCTTAATCTATATTTAGTACAATTCTGTATCAAAATATTTTAACAAGTATAATGCTATACTTTAAATAAAAATGCAAATACAATATTGAAATATAAGTAATGAGTTAAGAAAATATATGGCCAGAGAACTATATGTAAAAGTACATATTTATTGTAAATAATCAAGCCTAATACTTATTCTGTGCCTAAATTTCTATCAAAAACATTCCTCAAAAGACTGAATCCCTGCTTCTGAACGTACCTAACAAACATCATAAAAACTGAGCAGTTAGAGGTCTAGCTGGCACCTAAATGAAATTAGGATCCAAAATCTTGATTTTTCTTTCACTTGTGACGATAATTTCTTTTTCTAAATTATTCCATTCCCCTAAAGAAATAATTGTGGTGAACTATAGCATTAAAAATTATGCCTCTCTTGAGAATGAAAAGGCAGGCAGGCAAAATGAGATAAAAATAATCTAGTATTTGGGAGCAGGGGAGGAGTTAAAGTGTGGAATTGTACTGATTATTTTGTAGAGTTGCTTGAAATATTTTAGACTACTTTGTGATTAAATGTATAAGTACATATTATTACAGTAAAAATATTGAAATGTCTTAAATATTCAGCACTAAATTGCATAGTACATGAAGAAATTATAATTATGCAATTGGAATTTCCCACAATATTTCAAGGAAGGCATTGGTTTTGGTGAAGATGTTAGTTTATCTGACTAAAATGAATTGATATAATTTCCTGTTGTAGTCTACATTTTGTGTACAGTGCTTGCACCGTTTCCCAGACAAGACTTAATCTTGCTTAATGTATGTGACAAAGGAAGAATACCACACAGAAAAATACTATACAGAAAAATGGACACTAAATATTATTAAGGAGAGTGCTGTAAACAATTATTTAAATTAAGCAATTGGTGCTCATTATTAAATTTCAATTGTTTTATACACAAATCTTTGCTCAGTAGCGTATAAAGACAGTTATGAAATATGCCTTGAACATATATTTTTTGTGAACTTCTAATGTAGTGAAATCTACTTGAACTAGTGAATGTATACATAACTGAAAAAAACCCAAATTTTTTAAACATCTACTTTTTTACAAGCCTATGACTGTCTGTCTGGTTTGAAAGAAGTGCCATATAAATATGAATTTGTTTTAGTATCGTTGATCTCATTGTATAAGAAAAATAAAAAAGCAGAGATATGAAGCAGTTTCCTTTGAGCAGAGCTGGTATACAAAAACTCTTATTTTCATTCAAGGGCACTGTGCCATTGTACCATCCTAACCTTGCTATATGAGAAGGATTGTATACTTAATAAAAACAAGTGATTGGATAATAAGATTGAGATGTTTTGGGATGCACTAGATTGCTGTATGCAGTAACTATTACACCTAATTTTTATGCATTTTCTTTCCCTCTAGCTTAAAATATAATTATATTTGTAACACAAAGTTTTCAATAAGCAAAGGAAAGTCAGTGATGACCATGCTAAATCTTACGTTTGCTGGGAGAAAAATTCTCCAGTAACCACTGCTATGTATAAAAATGCTCAGATTCTCATAGAAAATCTCATTTTTCTTTCAGACATCTGCTGACAAATATATAGTCCAGCTGTTAAAACAGCATGGATGTCATGGAGAAATTCCTCAATTGATAAGGGATGGGGCAAATCTGCCAGGAGGTTCCCACCCAGAGAAAATGAACAGGATTCTTGAAACAAGTGCAATGACTTAGTCAAAAAAGAAAGATAATCTTCCCTTTGATCTTTCCATCTATATTTTTTATTTCACTTGCTATGAAATTGTGATTAACTAAACATGCCAAGAGCTCTTCTTCTGTGAATATGATTAGTCTAATGGCTCTTTGTTATTTCAGTTTCACACAAAAAAAGGAAACTTCCCTGATGAGTAGAAGGAAATAAGGAACTTTCTGAGAATACAGCCTTATCTGAATATGAGTGATTATACTATTTCTCTCTGGAAATTAATATGAATGGATCTTATTATAGTGCTCTCTTGATTATGAAGGGCTTATATGTCAAAATGTTGAAACACTAATAGCTTTTTCTTTTTAACTATATTGTGTATAATGTGTGAAGCAGTTTAATTTTTTTTATATTCTTTCTTTTATTTACATATAATTTCTGTATATGGTTCTTTTCTGCCCATTTAGATATGAATACCCTGCTAGATTAAAATAATTTAAAAATTTGTGCTATATTTGCTAATTATTATTGTAAGAAAATATTCTGTGATTGATGTATAGAAGTCTTAAGACAAGCATTCTGTAGATTTTTTTAATATAGTAGTACATATATATTGTATAATTTTAAACTTTACTATAATTTTCAAAATAGAAAATGAATTTGAACATTCAATCTTGCCTAAGAAGAATTTATCATTGTCTTCTATGGATAAATCCTTCTCTAGAAATAATGATATTAAGGAAAACCTTTAGCCTGGTGAAGCCTTTAAGAAAAAGATTTCTAGTAAACCATGAATTCTACTAGGACATATAAGGCACAACACACAGACAAACACAGGATCTGAATAATCATTGCATTTGTTTCAATTGCTCCAGATAGTAATTTTGATTTCTAGTTGACACTTATTCTAAGTTCTATTATGTGGATTGTCGGTTCCATTAAATCTTCCAAATCAAAATGAAAATATGAACAAGCTTCTTAATTGTTTCTGCTTACTTAAGCATACTAAGCTAATAAAAAAAAATGTGAAGCTTTAATTGCCTTAAAACTTATCTTTAATATGTACTTGTGGTTTGCCAGATCTCCACCTCACAATTTTACAGAGCTTGCTTTATCTAGTTTGGTGAGTGAGTCTTACCAATCACCTTTACTGTGCAGCAGTAGAAGTTAATTAAGAAAAGCAGAAGTATTATTTGAAGTGCTTCACTTCCTTCACAATTGTTCATGGTGACTTACCAATATCACCATGCCTTAATACAAACAGCAAAAAAAGATAGTGCCATATAGGAATTCACTTTAACAAAGCATTTTTATAGTTATTCTGTTAGATTCCACATCTGCAGCACATAATGAGGATTTTGTACAAGAGGAAGAGAGAGAAAGAAAACTAATATGCTTTGTAGGAGTATTTATAAAAATGAACTGGGCTTGGTAAAGATTATTTATATTAAGAAAAAAAAAATAGATGAGGGGGTGACACACATAGAACTTTTCAGAATAGTTTCTCCTAGTTACTAGAAATGTATAATAGGAATTATTTTTATTTGAGGATGTGTTTTTTTAAATTTTAAAACTATGTATATTCAGAATGTAACTACTGAAGAATAAAATCATGGCAAATTGACTTGACACAAAAGTTAAGAGTTAAATATAAAAGACATTTCTAAAGTTTTCAAGGGACAGGTAGACTTTTGTAAGTAAGAGCATTTTTGTTTAATAAATGAAGAAGTAATTCATCCTTCTAACATCAAGAAACTGTGAGATGAAATAGCATTAGTATGAACAAACGGTCAGAAAAAATGTTAATGCAGTTCAGTGTAGTGGTTCTCACACTGTACGTCATTGTCACTGGAGATATCTCTAATCAAATTTGCCAGCATGGCTCTTTCCTTTTTCCAGATTGCATTAATTTCCAAAAATATGTTTTGCTAGTAAGCAGTGCCTTTTATTAATCCAGTGATGTCATATCATAATTAATCATATTCACGTCATTTTAGCATATATGAATGGCTGAGGGACACCAGCTGCAAAGTTTGGTAGCTCCAGAAATAAAAGCTTTCAGAATTTTTTTATTTTCATGAAGTCTAGTAGAAAACTGATTAGGTAGACATGCTCCTTTTTTTATGAGAAATTTCCTTTTTTTTACAAGCCAGTACAAGATAGCTTGCTACAAGATTGCAACCTCATTGAGGAAGTTTTTCTGATAACAGAAGGTATATTTTCAATATAATTCTATTAATATTTTATAAAGATACAGGTTATTTCTTTAAATATATTATTTAACTACATTAAAGGATTTCCTTCTGAAGGAAATTGTTTATTTATCATCCATTATTAGAATAATATATATATTGCTACATTTCAAACCATAATATGTAACACAAAGGACATAATAGTTCAGGAGACTGGCCTTGCATTCTGGATCTACCTGACTTCTTTTTTTTCGTCAGGTGCTCAAGAATATTTCTTGTTGAACTTAAAAGTATGCTTCATTATATAAACTTATGGTATTTTTCTTCCTTTAGGGAGCTGTCCTCATAATCATTTTTTCCCAAGAAAATACTTGTCTGCTTCACATCTGGTAACAAATTAAATATTTACTGATATCTTTGAAAAGAGGTTAGTGGGCCTGGTCCTGAGCCTGACACTGGCACAAGAAGAGCTATAATGTAAATAGATCCTCACAGAAATACACAGTGACTTGAACTACCTGGGAAATAGTAAGCCCTCTCCATCCCTGACGTGCTCACACACTTAAAAATGAGTAAACATATCCATCTGGCATGTTGTCAGATGAGAATACTTAGAAATAAAGGGCAGATATTCTTCCAACCCTGATTTCCCCTGTTTCTACTAACAAAAATTAGAGAAGACATGCAGACATTTAGATACACTACGAGTATCCTGACAGGTTCAGAATAAACCCTCAAGGTCTTTATAAGATCATAAAAATGTAAAATAATTTAGATTGGAGGGTACCTCTGGAGGTCCTGTTCTACCATTCCTACCTCAAAGCAAGAGTAAACTTCAGAAGCAGATCAGATGGCCTAAAATCCTTCTCAGTTAAGCTTTGGGTATCTTGTACATTGTATG
The DNA here is from genome assembly GCF_031753505.1 of Anomalospiza imberbis. Lineage (NCBI taxonomy): Eukaryota > Metazoa > Chordata > Aves > Passeriformes > Viduidae > Anomalospiza > Anomalospiza imberbis. The sequence continues at coordinate 100,188,920 of NC_089682.1, read as the reverse complement.
CATCACCACCTCCTATAAAGCTCACTATTTCTTTATTGTCGTGGTTTGACATGCAAGTGAAGTTTTTCAGGAAGTTGGGTCAAACCAATCAGTAGTCATGTTTGGATATTGGCACCTGGAGTGACCACTGAAGGTATGGATACGCCTCTGAGAACACAGGGGGTTAAAAGCAGGAACTCCCAAGAGCTCGCTCTCTTTGGTTCCGGTCAGGGTGCTGTGCAGATCTCCCCTGCCCAGCCGTAGGCTGGGCGGGGGAGGGGAAGCCATGAGGCCTGGTCGAGGTGAGCCGAGGGGTAGAAGGATTGGAACCGAGCCAGCTCCTGTGGATGGAAGGGTGGAGAGAAGCGGAGATGTCTTTGTCATTCCCCCCGCTAGAGGGAAGAGACAGAGAGTTCGAACGGCACCTGTAACTTTGCTGGCGTGGAGGAGAAGGAGTTGGGGGGAAGGTGCCCAGCCTTGGCCTTGGGAATTGGCTGCTGGGCAGAGATTTCAGCTGTCCAGGGAGTCTGAGCTTTTAACCCTTTCCTGGGAAATGAAGGCTTTGGAAAATATTACTCCTCCTTGATTTGAAGTAGAAGAGAGACAGTCTGGGATCCAAGATGATGGAAGAGGAAATTTTTGAGTTGGGAGGAGATGATGGAGTGGCTTGTGGCTGGACTTTTCTTGTTAGCCATAGACTGAACCAAATTCTCCTGACAGAGGCTGCACTTAGGGGATGCGTTGGTGGGCCAAGAGACCTGTTTCAGGGACCACCAACAGAGGAATGGAGAGAACAGAGGAGAGTTGGAGAAGGTGTGAAGAGGCCCTCTGTTTTCAGAGAAGAAGAAGAGGAGAAGAAGATCTCTGTTCTTGGACCCTCGGCCCCAGGGGGAAATGGGGGGGACTGTAGTCCTGAGATGAGATGCTGAACTGTTGTTTTTCTTGGTCCATGGCAAAGCATCCTTAAAGGAGCCCTATGAGCAGTCTGTCCATGCACGGTGGTGAGAGCACTGTGACATGGAAAGGAGAGTGTCACCATGGCAGATTTTCTCCGGGCGGTTGCCATGTGTGACATGGAAACACAAGGGTGGCAATTGTGTTTCCTGGGGAGTCTGTGGTACAAGAGAGACTCCTGTCTCCCTTGACAGACTGAGTATTGATTATCTGAAGGGTGGCAACTTGATCAGGATCCTGGGTGGTATCTCACTGTTGGGTTTGTTTGGAAATTAGGTGGGAGGAGGAGGAGTGTTTTGGGAGGTCTTCATCTGTGATTTAGTGTTTGTAGTTTTATAGTAGTAGTAGTTTAATAAAGTTCTTTTCTTTGTTATCAAGCTTGGGCCTGCTCTGCTCTGTTCCTGATCACATCTCACAGCAATTATTTAGGAAGGTGCATTTTCATGGGGGCGCTGGCATGGCACCAGTGTCAAACTGTGGCATTTATATTGACACTTTATTCCTGATTCAGATAGACAAATTCAGGTTTACAATTCAGTAACAGGGACCTCTGATGCTATTTGATATGACCTAGACATGAGACCTGTTTCCACCTCCCAGAAGAACATGGGTTCTCACAAGTCTTATCATGTACTACAGCCCTGTGTGGATGGCCTGAGCAGCATAGGGGTGAGTTCCAGTCTAGTCAGTGTCAAGAAGTCATTGTCAGCCTAATTTACCAGTTAAGGACTGAAGTGTTTGGAGTTACATGTCTAAGGAATTAAAACATTAAATTCACAAAAAAGGTTTCTTTCTTTTCTTGAATACCTGTGTCAGGATGGGTAGATCATTCCTTCATTAATAGGAGTGATCTCTTTACCCTGTCTAACTCCCAGGTGGCTGGGACAGGTAAACTGAATCTTGTATGGCCTGCATATGTCAGGAGCATTAACTTAACTCCTACACATTGGCTTTGAAAAATCTTCCTGAGAAATGACACTAGAATATCATTCAATTTGTGTTATGGGTATATTTATATTGACAACTTTTGCCTCAATATAAAAAAGTGACCAAGATTTATTTATTGACTGATTGATGAAGATAACACACAGAGACTCTCTGACAAGCTTTAGTGTTTTAATTATTATTATGTACCAAAAATAACCTTCCTTAGAAAAGTCATACAGAAACTTTTAATAAAATATGTGAATACTTGCTCCCACTGCATGCTTTATGAGATGCATATGCATCTCATTATATGCAGGTTGTGTGCATCTATGTGATTATTATTTAATGGGAGATGCAAACTATTTCTGCTTTAATTTTTAGTTTCAGCTTTTGCCATTCTTGCCCCTTTTTTCACACAGTTATATGTATTTAAAAGGCACTTGTACATCTTGGATATACCATTCTGACTAAGGAGGCTACTTGAAAACATTTTAAACATTGGGGAATTCAGTTTTAATAATGCAAGGAACAAAGGTGTGCTCTTTAGGAATAAAGGTGTACTCTTTAGAATCTATTAGAAACGTGACATAGTTCAAGAGCTCCCTCTTCTGTCACCAAACACTATCAGTTTATTTAGTCTAAAAAAAAATCTCCTATTTGGGAAGGTAATTTAACAGCTCTGTGAGTCTCAACATTTACATTTTTTTACCACTATTTTTTTGTCCAAGTCAAACCTGAGATTCTATATAAGTTACTTTTAAAAAAGCAATGCAAATGCTGACCTGCACCCACCTATTTTTAGTAAATCATGCATTTCACAATGAGGAAAAAATTTTCCAAAGTAGGAATAGTAGTTCACCATTTTGTTATATATATTGTTCAACTAGACATCAAAATATTGTGTATAATATACATATGTGTATACACACACACACACACACACACACATATATATATATGTCCTAGTGGGACAGGACCACTGAACTGTAGTGGAGAACAATCACAAGCTTTAAACATCAATCACAAGCATCACTTTATTGAATGCAAATATTGGGTGAAATTTTCAACTCTGTACAAATTTAATTCCCTAGGTGATTTTAAAATAATATAGGTGTTAATCTCTGTATAAATATGCAAGTAATGATGAATTCTGCAGTACTGTTTTCCCCTGGCTAGAATCCAGGGGGGTTCCCCCCACCCCAGCTAGAATCCAGAATCCAGTATTAGAACTTAGACTTCTGTTACAAAGCACATGGGGACATAGGCTTCAAAATGGCAACGAGGAGGAACAGGATAATTAGCAACAGCTGCCAACAGCCAGCATTCTTGTTGAGGGTCCATTCAAAGACAGAGACTGGGGAAGTATGGAGAAATTTTCCTTCAAGTCTCCACATGTTATTTACTTGGAGATGCTCCACTTGAGACGCAGTGCCTTGAAAAACAGCTACTAGTTCTAAATCAAGCAAAAGTAGAGGGCCCTTCTTCCCTCTGCAAATTGAGTTTAGTTTTCTTTTTCATGGATTAAGTACTTCTCTAGAATGTAAGAGAGCGATGTGCCATTCTTCCTTTCAGTAAGTCCTGTAGTGGTGGAAAAATAGAGAGAAGTTATGCGTATCTTATACGGCTTAAGTACTAAATCCAGGAAGAAGTTCCAGACCCTGAAATCTGACCATAAATAAACCATATGAGTTTTGGAGAGATTCCAAATGTCTCTTTCTCCCCTTTCAAATGCTTTAACATTCGTTCTTTGAAGTATCCAATGCTGGAGGCCTGTTGGATATTTTATCATTTTCTGTATGCTGAATTAAGCTTTACATTTGGAAACTGACCTGTATTAAGTGCATTGGTACTTAATGATGAGAATAGAAGTAGACAGTCTCTGAGAATAAATTTTTTCATGGCAGCATCTGCATAGTTGAAAAAAAATAGGTGGACACTTTTTCACCTTCTGGGGCAGGGGCAGAAGTCTACCACACTGAATCTATTCAGTCAAAATAATTACAAAACTGTTTACTTCTGAATGGGTAAACATGATGTGTGTGTCACAATACTCAGCCACACCAGAATCAACACATTTTTACATCTGTCAAAAAGGAGGTCCCTCATGACACTATTGATTTAAATAAAGAAAACTAGAGATCTATCAGATTCAACAAACTCAAGCTGAACCACATTTTTTTAAAAGAAGTTATAGTTTTAGATTCTAAATTTAGCTTGAAACACTGCTTTTTTTGAAAGTATTAGCAAATTCATGTTGTTCATTTGACAGGTATAAGCAAGACTGGGTAAAAAATTTGTATTACTTTGTTAACACAGTGTAACACAGCGTTACACTTCAGGAAACAAACTGTCTAGTAAATAATTTGATCTGTAGAAAGATTTACAAGTTCTTGGGTAGTCAGAATCATACTCTTACAGAATTTGTAGATACATACCTAAGCATGTTTTCTTACAAGGTAATATTCTTCCTTAGTCACGGGGTCTCTCTGTGTTTTCCTGGTCCCCAGGCAGGTCCAGCACCTAGAGCGGCACTGCCTCTCTCCGAGACCCGGGATCGCCGCGTGTTTCCGTCTCGGCTCCGTGCCGCAGTCCGGGCGAGGGTGCCAGCGGATTCCTCACCACTACGAGTGAGAGACACCAGTAAAGAGTGAAGGAACGTCCGGATTTCCCACGCGTGGAAGGCTGAAAGTCCTTTCTTGTTGTGGGGAGCTGCACTGAGGCACCGCGACCCACTCCCAGCTCGCGCATGAGGAAAAACGGCATCGGGCACTCCAAGGCGCGGGATTATATCAGGGACAGGGCAAGGAGAGCAGGGACCCTCCTGCCACATGGGGGCAGGTGCCGTGGCAATGACGTGGACCACGGCACCCAATGGGGACACAACTGGGGCAGACCCTGGGCTCTGGGGCAGACAGGGGATGGGAATTCCGAGTGAGGGGCACTGAACCCTCCGGGCAGGATGGGAAGTGATCACAGGAGTAGCTCCAACAGCCCAAAGTGAACAGCCGCGGGGGGGGGAAGGGGAACAGACACGGGGGGGCGCGGGGGTACACAGAACACGGCTAGCTAACAGATCAGAACCCCTAACCTAAACCCCAAAACCTAGTATTTTCCTACTCTTTAATATTCCTGAATATTTCCTTATCTGGTCCTCAGCCTAGAGCCTCTATTATTCCTTTTCCTTATCTCCAAAGATTCTGACAACTTTTTGTTTTATATATATAAAATAAGCATATGCTTTTATGGGAATTTTTGCTATTGTAGGATTCTCTTAAAGTCTTTATCTTTGGTGTGCTATTAGTTTTCTCAGTTCTAAAGATAACCCTTATAACTTTAACCTTGTACTTTAAATCTTAATGAGTTCAAATATCTGTCAATCAAAAAGGTTCAGCTATTAATTCCAGTCTTAACACAGAGTTTTGAGACCTAGTTTCATCATTACCCTACTGTTAGGCTTTCTCATTTCTTTATATATTCTAACTGTTTTTGAAATATCTCTGAGAGAATGTCAAAGGAGTGGCAGCCCCTCTCAGTGAGCATGAACTACTTTTCACATGCACTGCTCATTCAGAGCCTTACAGAAACACCAGCAAATAGCAGATAAAAGGCAAAAAAGGTCAGCTTTTAAACCACCTTTTGGTATAATTTTCCGTCTCAAATATCCTTCATCCCAATACACACACAAATTTACTTACGGTGTTACCACCTTTCTGAGAATTAATCCTAGGCATCTTGTGGGAAACGGAAGTGAAAGAAAGAAAATATAAATAGGCAGTCAAAAGCAACATGGTCATGCTATTAAAAAATAAACACACAAGCAAGAATTAAATATTTATATTGACATTTAAAGAAAAATTGAGAAATGAAAAAAAAAAAAAAAAAAGAGGTAGGTGTATTTCCTGAAATAAACTCTCTTACTCACTTCAAATAAATATTGTTATCCACTGAATGATCAGTATTACAACCATGAGCATGCTGGTTTAGTGACCTCACACCAAAACCTCTGTATCTAGATATGAAAATGAATGAGTTTGGAATTTGAAGCCATAAAGTTTCCAAAGAATGTTCTTATAGGAATGCTTTTATTAAGAGTAAATGATTAGTGGCAACACATACTTTATAGGGAGAACTGTTCTGGACTAAGGAAAGACATTTACTTCATCGTGTTACTGATTATGTTCTGCTTTATAGTATTTTTAGCAATAGAAACCACTTTTATAAATTGTTGCCTAGAGGAATTTCATTTTGTAAGGTGTCTTAGGAAGACTGGGTAAGAGCTACTACTTTTCTTGAAATGACATTGTCTCCTTTGGGGCACTGCATAAATTTATTATGAAACACTGTAATGAATAATAAAACTATATTATCGAACTAAAAATTATTAGGGAACATTCATCACCTTCTTCTGCCCCAAAATCATATAGAAAATTGCAGCATCAGTGTAAAATCTTGTGCGTGCAGGATGCTTTGGATTAGAATGCATCACTCTGACATTTATTCCATTTATAATGCAAAACAAAGTAGATAGTGGTCTCTGTGATTGTCTCTCCTAGCAAGTCCTGAAGTACACAGCAATTTCATTCTTAAGAAATGCCCTTTTTCAATCTTTTACAACATTCTTTTTTACATAAAATTCTTGCACAAGTGAAGACACATGATAGATACCTTAAATCTATTCTGGAAAAATATGTTGGTTTTGCAGCCAACAAATGCTTCTGCATATTGACACATTGAGTTGAGAACAGTACAAAGATGTCTTATTGAACCTCCTCCATTTTACTCTTAACTGTGATGTTGAAGTTTCACCGCAATCAATGAGAAAGGTGATACAAGAAAAAACCCTTTGAGATTTCCCTCTCCTCCCAGTTTAAGTTTAGCAATTCTGATAATATTGTGGGTTAGGGCAGTGTAGCACGATCTCTGCCAAGCATCATTGTTTTATGTCAAAGAGAAACTCCAGCCTACTGTTGGCAGAATTTGTCTCCTCAATGGCAAATATAGTAATTAATGCAGCCTTGAAATATAAACAACCCATCACCCAGTACAGTGGCAGACTTTCCCTGGTCTTATATTAGCTGAACTACTCAATAAACTACAACCACCAACTAAAAGGAAATGCTTTTTGGTCATAAAGCAACTTTGTACTGCATTGAAGAATTTCTCAATCCCATGCCAAGGAATAAAAAAATAAGAGCTTAGCAACACTGGCCCCAGAGATATGTCTAAATCAATACACTTTGAAACACTCCTGGTGTCCCTGGCACAGGTAGAGGAGCTATATATTGTAACCAGAATCAGCCAAAACCCAAGAGCATGTGTGCCCCACATAGCAGCTCCACATATTGGTTCATACCATAGAAACCCAGGTACTGGAGCTGAACAAGAAGTTTAGTGCTTTCTGGGCAAACTTTTTATATGTACAGTGGGTTACACTGCATGCTAAGGAGCACATCCACCTGCTGTTATCGGAGATCATAATTTATGGTAGACTAGCCAATTAATTAACTTCATGCCAAAAGCATTTTCTTGCTCCTAGGGTTTTCTTCCTGGCCATCTTAAGAAGCCAGCTTTTGGTACCATTAACACAGGATGCCATAAAAATGTTTAAAGGAGTGTTGTATTTCCTTTCTCTTAGTATCTTTGTTGTTGACCTTCTTCACATATGCTTGGCATTTTCATCCATCTGCCTTTGGCAGTACTACTTGCTCAGTGGTGAGTCGTAAAAATGTTCTAAAGCAACCCACCTGCCAATCTGGTAGGTAAGAATATGTCAGCTTTCTCTGCCATTTTTTCTACTTTATGTCATTTTGAAAAAAAAGCCTTATTTCCTTGGCACTGTTTCCTTCTTATTCTTCTACCTTAATTAGCATGTGTTTTGATATTATTCTATTCACCAAACCTATTTATTTTCTATCATTACCATATATATCATACTTTTTATTTTAAGATTCCAACCCCTATTCATATAGAAAAATATCCAGACTTGATATTTGGAAATGCCACTTAATACAGAGTTTATGAGTTTTAAAGAATTTTATACTGTGTGATGAAGTTACAATATTATTTTATTAATAATTGAGGGAGATGGAAAATATCACTTTCTCTTTTTCTTTTGAAGAAAAGAATAGAAAATAATTCTGCACTTTGTTAAATGAAGAAAACAAAAAGTCATTACAGGATTTCACCAGGATCATGGTTTTTCCAGAAAACTTGTTTTCACATGGGTACTGTTTTTTACTGTGCGTCATAGAATGGCGCTAAGCTTTGTCACAGAAAAGAAAATTTGTCATTACAATGAAACTACTTTTCATAGAATATTTATTTATTTCTTACATATGTGTGAAAATGTATATAAATATTTTTAAAAATTAAGCCATGACATAATCTGACTAGTTTATGGAAATTGATTATGAGCCTGGCTTTGCCACTTGGGCTTTTTCAGAGGTAAGAACTGTTAAAACTTGTTTGTGTGGAGCTTCTGCTGAAAATGAGCAATAATATTATGGACTCATTAGAAATTATTTAACAAATTTAAACTATTTAAGAAATTTAAACTGGAATCTCAGTGTTTCTTTGAACTATTATAATCATAAGTTATACTATGACAATATATCACCTTTCTTTACAGTGAAATTACTTTTATATCCTAGTTTCTGTATTCAAATCTTCCTTCAAGTTATATTTTAGAAATCTAGTTGAATTATATTAATAAAGAGGTTCAGCACAGGCTGGTGGAGGAAAAAATGTATACTCTTTCAAGAAAAGAAAATTCTCAGCATCTGCAATCTTGTTAAAGGTGTTTTTTTAAAATTTTCCATTACAAAAATCCTTTAAAATAATTTAGAAAGAGGAATTATTATATACTTGTCAAAGGCAGCTATTAGCTCCTTTTTGTTCTTTAAAAATTCGCAGCACCTCCGTGTGACAAGGTAATGCATTTTTTAAATGGTTTCCTAAAGAAATTTTTTTATTTATCACAAAAAATAACACAGTTTTGTCTTTCTTGTATATTCCCTGCTTAAACTGTGCAACCATTAATTTTAGTCTTCAGTGCTACCTGAATTTCTCCTTTTCAGAAAAGTAAATGCAGGTTTCTTGTCACAAGGAACAGACTGGCAGCTTTTCCAGTAACTGTTCCCTAAACTTTCACATAAATGGCAAGAAAAGTTAAATAATCTTGAAAAACTGTCAAAAGGTATCATACAGTATGGACAGTGCTTGTCAGTTTTATTTTACCACGGATTTGCCAATTGTAAAGCAAATGTTTTGTTGATGCTGAGCAAAATGTGTTTTGCATTACTAATTGACTCCAACCATTCTGTTTCCAAAAGGAGACAGGGCCTAGAAGAGTTTAAATCTTTATGTGACCTTAAAATATTGACAGCTCCTAATTTTTGTGATTCTTTTTTTCTGGATGTGATTGGAAGGTTGTAGTTACTCTGTGTTCCAATACTGATCCAAACTCTAGCAACTTCACATTATAAATTACAAAAAAAGCCTTTTGGCCAGTATTAAGTCAAAATACTTCTAATGGTCTTCTACATTTCATTACAAGCACTGACACTCATTTCAACTCTGGATATATTAAAACACTGTAAAACAAGGCTTCTGATCTCTTTACCTGTTTGCTGTAGTTTGGATGTGATATGACAAACCAATAGGGATTGTCAACATACGGTGCTCACAAGCTAGTGAGCACTCTACTTTCTGACTTAAGTCAATACTTTTGTATTTTTACATCAGCTTCATTTGTCATGTCCTTGGGTTTTATAACATTTTAGAAAGAAGTTAACAACTATGGCAAAACTAAAATTATTTCTTTTTTTTTAATCAAAATTAATCAGGAGTATTCAAGTAATGACCTACTGCAATCCACTCAGGGACAGACACTAGTTAATGAGGAATCCCAGAATCTTACTATAATAAAATAATTGTGTACACATTTATTTACCTATGTCTTGATGCTCAGTAGTCCAGGATAAATCAGCCCCTCTGCTTTATAAACTAGACACCTCGGTTAAGAAGCTCAGATTGCCCGTTATTAATCATGCTTAAATATGTACACATATATAATACTTACATGCACAAGTATAAACACATATACTACTAATAAGCAAATAGAAAACTGTTTCTTCCTACTGAGGAGCATATAGAATTTTCTAAGAGTTTAGGTATAAGCCAGTAGATATGTTTTTTTGACTATGCATCAAAAGAGAGATCTCTCCTTTGAGAGAGAACTAGCATCCAACGAGGAAGGTAGGAAAGGAAGGAAAGAAAGGAAGCAAAGGAAGCAAAGGAAGGAAATACAAGCAGTCTAGAGAAATATAATTGCCTCATCAATCAGGTCCCAAGGTCAGTAGCTCAAGACTACTCTGCAATCTGACACGAAAAGCAGACGTAAATAAGGAGAGTAAATATCTACCACACTGAATGGATATTCTCATGCTAATAGTATTTAATTTCATGTAAAATGTTTCACAGATATGATTTCAATTGTAAATAGACTTATGCAGGACTGTCCACTCACACAAATGTTTATTCATGTAGTATGCATATGATGGGAATTTCTCATCATCTCTGATACCCTGTTCTGAAAGCAGAAGAGGCTAAATGCAAAGATTTTCTCCTAGAGAAAAGGAATAACAGTTATGGATGTTTGTATCTGACTTATCTATCATAGAATTCCTTCCTAACAGTAGCTTTTATCTGTAGGCTGACAAAAACATTTGTAAGTATTTACATTGCTGCATCTGAAAGTGGTCAGGTAAATGGCATCCATAGATGTCCTTGTCAGAAACAAAAGACATGTATCAACATACATTTAAAAATATTATTTATGAGTATAAGAACACTCATAAATAGAAAAAAAAATGAAGTGAAAATAGAAGAGGAAAATAAATGACAGACAGCTGTCATGAATGTAGAGACAAAGTGCACACCTTTTATTTGATGGAAAAAATGAAAGTTGTAGGCAACAGTTCAAAGTAGTGGAATGCTCCTTTAAAAAGGGAAAAGAGAAGATGAAAGTGGAAATATAAAGGGCAGGAAAGAAATGATGAAACAAAGACCTGAGGTGACAGGAGAAAGATAATGGTGTAGGAGAGCAGCAGTCAAACCATATTGCATAATGTTAGAAGAAAGGATGATAAAACAAGAAGGAATAACTTAAATATAAATAAAATAGAATTTAAGAAAAACCCAAACATGTTTATGATGATAACAGAAAGGAACATATTGCATGCAGAAAAAAAAAAAAAACCAGAAAACAGGGGAGAATAAAGGACTAAAGGAGAGCATACTGTTCTGTGTAGGCAAAAAAGATTATTCAGGAGACTCTTGTGTAGAAACTTATTATCTAGGTGCTAAAATCAGCTCAAATGTGCTATTTCAGGAAAAGGAAAAATGTGACATTTCTTTTAACAATGAATATGTTTTCTAAAATATTGTGTGTGTACTAATTATGATGTTTTTTTTTCACTGCATAGAGTGAATCAATATTCATACTGTCATACAGGCATGAAAGTGTTTAAAATGTACGTTGTTCATACATTGTTTTACAGAATTACAGTGTCAAAAAGAGAAGTAATAAAAAAAAAAGAGTGAACACTTACAAGATTATGTGAAAAATATTTTCAAGGCCAAAAATCATATAAAGCATGTACATGTTAGTTTTGATTTGTGGACTAAAATAATCCTGTCATATAAAGTTAACCCTTCTGTATAAGAAAGATGAGAAAGAATTAATTTTAAATAAAAATATAATCAATTTTTGTTCATTTATTGTTTTTTTCATTGCTTAATAAGATAGTTTACAATTTTTATCCATTTCTGCTCTTTTTTTTCTGATAGTTTTTTTATTGATAGATGTTTAAAAAACATGACTATGTATTGTATTAATGACACAGTAGAGCACTACTGTGCAATTCTGTCTGTTTTTGTACCTGTGGCCTAGTGGATTTATTTTTGAAACAGAAATAAATTTGGAGTACTCAGACTGATCTTGTGGCTTAATGGCTTAAATAATTTAAGAATTGAACATCAAATGTTATAGATGTCACCTTTGCTGTGCTATCCTTTTTAATTCCACGGAGATTTGTTGCCAGAAGAAACAATGCATGTGTACAAAGAATGGACTAAATGTTCTTTTGTTGTTCAATTAATGTGATGTCCAGAGCTTTACTAATTGTACTGTCTGTAGCAGTAAAATGAGGAATTTCCAAACATTTTAGATGTTTTATGGAAGACTACTGAAAAAAATAACAATGAATAAAGTGTATTTAAATCTGATAAGGAAGCAAATAGATGGATGCATTTCTCATATGTTGGGATTGTTTCTCCTTCAAATCTAAGCTTGAAGTCCTTACGGGAGACAGGGAGGGAGCAATCAATGCAAGTGTGTATTTCCTGAGAAGTGACAAATTAAATGCATGGAATTAATTAGTCTGCTGTTAGAGGAAGGAGAATCAAGTCAAACCTGGAAGACTGTCATCCCTCTGGCTCTTATCTAGACAATACCTGGTTCCAGTGTTCCATTATATATTCAAAACTAACTCTCTTTAGTGAGGTATTTAGGTTTACCTTAACTTCTTGCACACTCCAATTTGTATGTGTGGAAAGAAACATCAGACATCATCAGAGAAATACATAATATAGAAAATAAGTAAATGTCCTGAAATAACAGTAAAATGTAACAAAACATCAGTGGAAATGAGGGCTGTGTGTGAGATCCTACACTGTGTTCATGCCATAAGCATCTTCATGACATCATTACTCTGGCTCCTCTGATTGAAAATCCTTATTGTTTTCCCTGAAGCCTAAAGGAGATAGGAATGACTTTGTGCTTTGCAAGAGTTCTGTTGAGGTTTTTTGTACTTTGTGTTTGATATGCTTTCTGCAATGTTGCAAAGCATATCTGACTTGCCCAAAATCAGAAGTGTAGTGAGAATCTCAAGTGGCATAAAATATGTCAGATTTCCAAAGCAAGAGGTTCAGATAAGCTGTGACCAAGCATCCAAAGTTTGAATAAATATCTGAACTTGTTAGATGAGCAGGATAAAGTGAAACTAATTCAGAGAAAAGGCAGAATGAGGACTCGAGAAAAAATAACTCTCTGCGTGTCTCATCCCTTCAAAGAGAGCTAGATGCTTTATAGTTAAGGAAACACATCTGCACATTTATCAGAATTGTACTGAAGCTTATTTTCCTCCAGAGTGGTAGAGATATAAAGACTTGGATTTTAATTGTAGTAGTACAATATACATTTGGCCAGCATAAGGTAGGAAAACTTAAATAATAAACATTTTGAAATGTTTATTTTGAAACAGACTATTTCTCATTGACCTCTGAATTAGAAATTAGATAAATATAACAGCAAATAATTTTTGGCAATGATATAGCTGCAAGGAAGACCTATTCACCTATACACAGAAAAAAAGCCTGAAACAACAAAACCAACCTAAAAAGCAAAGCACCACTCAAAAACTATAGACTGTTGGGGACAAGAAATAATTACTTTTCCAACTTTAAGTATGAAACTAGGAAGTTCCAGAGGAACTGAATATTAAAGTGAAATGCTGAAACCAAGGTACCGTAGGTGTTACAACAGAGTGAGAACACACATTCCTTCAGGGGAAAAGTTTTTATATTAGCATGTTAAGGAGAATGCAGAAAGTAGTTGAGAAGAAGTTAATGGAAGAAAAGGCAATATGTTGATCAGAAAAAGCCTTACATAGACGTGATATTGTAAATAAGTGTCTTTTTTGAAAAGGGATAATTTTTCATAAATCCCACTGATTTTGACATAATATTTTGCAATCTTTAGTCTTAATTTTAAACAAAATACCATAACAAAAAGAAAACCCAAAACAAACACAAACAAACAAACTAAAACAACCATCCAACTAAATAAACAAAAAAACCCACAAAAAATCCCCAAAAGAAAACCACCCCCTCACCTCAAAATCCACCCTTCTTATAATCAGAAGGGCAAAGCTTTTTTTTTTTCTGCTAACTTCATTTTGACCAATAGATTCATTATGATGACTGTTAGGTTGTTAATCAAGTGTTCACTCACACTTATCATTGACATAAATTGCAATACAAGGAAGCATTCAGCGTAAGATGGTGGTATGCTCTTTTCAGTGCAGTTCATTTTCTGTTTGAGGGTTTTCTGTTTAATATGTTTTTTTTTCCTAGGTTAACTAACTCAAAGGCAAAGACAAACAGTTAAAGATATGAGTGAATTTAATAAGAAATAGGAAGTCATCTAGAATAGATATCCATATGTAAAAAAATTGCCAGTATGTGTGTTAGTAGTTACATTTGTTAAACACAAAGTTAATCTTTGATAATCTAAAATAAGTTTAGATTCAGATATAATAAGTTTTTAAATGACTTTAGAAGAAAATACTGTCTCTTATTGTTTAAAAAAAATTATTAATCTCTCAGAACATGTCTGTGTGGAAGGTCTTGCATGAGTATATTGTCTTTTTTTCAAGGGTCACAAAATCCCTTATTACAATTTAGAAGTTTAAAACAATCTGTCAACATAAGCAATTAAATCACTAGTTCGAAAATTACCACTCTTACACCCAGAGTCTGTACTACCATGATACACCTGCCATTCTCATTTACCTAAAATGAAATTTTCTCACTGGCCTTCCAGTAGTAATTGTAGCAATAATTGTCACCCTTCTTGTCTAGCCTGTCAAAGCCAGCTGTTACTCCATGGCAAATAGAAAAAGACTTTATCAAAGAAAAGATTGCAGCAATCAACAGACAGAGATAAAGGGAAATCAGGGGACAGGAAGATCATCTTTACTGCCAGATTCATATCAAAATCGCAGCCTTACACCTTGCACAGCATTATCATGACAAAAGCAATGTCACACAAGCATTCAGCAGTGGCTACGGCAACACTACCCCCAAACTTGGGAAGAAGAGGTGCTGACAAAAGAGGAATAGAGATTTGCTCAGTGGGTCACTATTTAGATTGCAATTGCAGCTCAAAATGCTCTGTTTTGTACTTGTGAAACATATGTGAACAGCTTGTCTGGGATGCTGATGCTGAGCAGCTGAAGGCACTGAACACTAAAAGCTACCCTGGCAAAATTTATCCAAATCACACACTGAATCAAAATTTTCCTGTTAAGATGCCAAGTCAGCAATAGAATTCTGTATAGGAAGCATTGCAATTAATTAATTAATTTATATAACTACTAACAACACATGCTTATATGGAAATAAGTAACTTATGTAGAGATGGGCTTCTTACATTAGAAGAAGCCCAATGGGATCATCCCAATGGGATGATTTTTGAATCATTTTGAATATTTAAATTTATTTAACATTTATTATTTTTTTAGCTTTTGTTCAAAATTTATATACTTCTCTAGAATTTTGGGAGCAAGTAATGCCATGGAATAGAAACTGGAATTCTGATCGCTTCATCAGGTTGTATTCCTTAGGTCAAGGGTTTCCATATCTTCACACACTGGACTATGGTTCTATGGTTTGCTGTGCTCCATTTACCTCATATGCTTCACAGGAAATTATTTCTATAAGTTGAATTGAAAATGTTAGGGGTCTTTTTGGGGTTTTTTTTGGGTTTTCTTCAAAAATAATATAAAAAGGAAAATAATTAGGAAATAGGTATAATTTTAAGTTCCTGACTGACATTGTTCTTTATAAGAGTATAATTATTTCTGCTAGCAAAAAACAATACTGGGTGTCACACTAGATGCAACAGGGGCTGTGTCAGATTTTTATATGGCGAAGCTACTCCTCTGCTCAATGTTTTTGTAGGCATTTATAGTTAGTGATCAGTACTCATTTTGATGCTCTGACAATTTCTAACAGTTGATAAGAGAGTAGTCAATTCTAGTTCATCTTTGATAAAAACAACTACACATTCTAAAAAACTAAATATTTAAAAAATATTTGTTCCTCATTTTCAGGCCTTCTCCCAGTGATTGCATGTTTAGTTTCATCCCAAAATATTTGGCTGATACCTTTCCCCTGACTTTTGAACTTATATTAATTGTGAATAATTACCATGTAAATGAAGACTCTCAACTAATGTGCCAGTTGTTAGACAGCATATGATTCAGCTTTTTAAATAACTGTGAAGGTAACATAGTGAAAGGGAGTCAAAGAACAAGCTCTCTACAGTCTAATATCCTGAAATAGTACAGGGAATAAATAATTTCATTTATTTAATTTGGTTTGTTTGTAGTAACGAAGTTGAGATCTGACCTAATCTCTATATTAGTTTGAGAAATAGTCTGTATTTTATATGTATTGTTTACTTTTACAAAGACAGCATTTCTTTGCTCTGCTGTGAGCTCAGTTTTGTGTTCTCTTGCTACCTTCTTTAGTGAGCCATGACTATTATTACTTTTTATACTCTAATAGCTGACTGCTGCCCAGCAGCCCCTGACCTCTCCAATTCCCTCTGTTTCCCAAATGCATAGGATTGGAAGCTGACATTGCTGCAACTTTCACAAGCTCAATGAAGCTGAAAGGCTAAGAAAACCTCATTAAATGCCTCAGAAGCAGACAATAATATTTTTATAAATATATTAATAATATATATATATATATATACAAATATAACACAGAATCCTTGATTGACCAATGCCCTAAGACAGCAATCAAACCAGAACTATGAAATAAAAACAACACTAACATAGTGCAAAAGTTATTACACTTTTTTTATGCATGGAAACCTAAGGCTAACAATAGTCCAAAATCTGTGAAGGGAAAAAAAGCCTGGATAACTTGAAATTTCCATATAATATATCATCCTCAGATAGTTATATAATTTCTATATTTGGGGAAGAAGTTCATAAAATAATTATAGATGTGATTTTTTTGGTCCAATTACATAAACTGCTGTTTCATTAATGGTTGAAATTCTTCCCGTAGCCACATTGAATTTTTAGCAAAAAGGCAACAGACACTTTTTAAATTATTTTTTATCAGTTGTTGGAAGTGAAGAACAAAGCTGGAACATTTTGTGTGTATATATATATATATATCTGTCTAGAGCCTGTCATGAAAGACTTACTGCTAGTGGTTTTGGCTTCATCTGGGGATACAGACTAAAACAAGCAGATCCAGGACTCTCTATGCCAGTCTCTTCAATGCATTACAGATTGAAATTCCCTTTACAGACAATAAAGGACAATTGGCTGTTAAGATTGGCAGTTTTCTATACCCCATTGACTTGGTCATGGTATTCAAATATACCATTCCTAAAGTTGTTGAGACAAATATTCAAATACAAAACTTTCACAAGTCACTATGAAATTATTTAATAATTTGTGGTTTTTTCGGTATTTTATGCCTATGTCTCTGTGCACAAAATAAAGCCCAGAGATTACTTGAAACTACTGTCTTATTGGTGTCCATCAGAGTATACTTGTATAAGTAGAGAATAGAAAGAATTCAAAAAATTCCCCTTGTTAATTTTTTAATGCTATTAAAAAAGAACATAAAATATTTCAAAACGTCCCCAAAAATTTATCATTAAAGCCTCACAAATGTTTGGATTTGTTCCACAGAGCTGAAGTCATTATGTCCAAATTTCCAAGGACAGTTGTCATATTACTCTTTATATAATTTATCACATCTTAAAGTGCACACTGATTTGAATATTTTTGCCATGAATCAAGTTTTCTGATTTACAGAAATTTCCATTAGACTGATTGTAATAGAAACTTATAGTAGTCCTGTAATATTCCACACCCATTTTTGATATGAGAAATCAGCAGAATGTCTTTTCATAGAAACTGCAAAATACAACATTTGCATTCTTACTAAACCCTGATGCTAATATACTAGTAAGTGTTTACTGTGTGTTCACAGTTTTTAACAGATCTACTTTAGCAAATTTCCTCAAATTTTGGTAGTCAGAAAAATCTCAAAACTGTTGATCAAAAACTGCAGAAGTTGAAGGGATCTTCCTTGCTGTATCATTCTTTAGCAGACCACATTCCAACACCAGGCAGAATTTTTTCAAAACCATTCAGGAATATAAACTCCAATCTATTGCAACTTATTTTCTTCAATATTAACAAGAAAAGCATATTAATTTTGGCTTTTTGAGTTTTTTTAGTTTATTTAACATGAAAGTAATTGCTCAAAAATATCAGAGAGAAATTCACTTTTTTAAAAAAAACAGGAATTTACATATAAATTCTTATTCTATATTTATTAAGCATCCAGAGCACTGGGAATATTTTATTTAAATTCCAAGATTCATTTCAAATTTTGAATTCCAAGGAGAACTATTTTAAAACATATTAAGTTGTGTTCAAGTATTTTTTAAAGAAAATATGTAACATATTAGTAAAACTTCTCCTGTCTTCAGCTTTTGCTAGGCATTTGCACATATTATAATGTATGATATTGACTTGTTACTGGTATGAATGCTTAAATTAAGTTCATTAAATGAAGAAAAGGGAATTTTCTCCCTAGAAAAAAAACCACTTCTGGAAAAGAAAACACTAACACTGAATAAGGATTTAAATTTTGTCACAAATTAGCATGAGACTCAGCAACAAGAAAACAAACAAACAAAAAACTCCCCCCAAAAGTCACAGTATTTATCACATACTTGTGGGAATCTTTCAAGAAATTGAAGGAATTTAGTCCTGCCTCAGGTCATAGTCATTATGTGCAAGACTCTATGTTTATTTTGTTTAATTAAAAAGATGAACTTGAAAAGTAATGGTATGCTTCACTGTAATTTTCACAGCTATAATTTCCTCACAAATTTAAACAGGTGCTTGTGCTTAGACCATTTACATTTTAGCATGATTTTCACACATACTTGATTGCCGATTTAAATAAATTTATTAGTTACCTTTATCACTTTTTATTCCTTTTACTAATAATGTCAACATATATGCTTATCATGCACTTTTAGACTTTTTTTTTAAATTTTTGTTTCTTAGTAAAAATTATCAGAGCAGGAAGAGTAGGCAGACATCATCTAATGAAGTACACCAGGGTCAGTTGAAATTTTAACAACCTTAAGCTATAGCATATTTGTGTGTATCTCTTGCAGAACTTGGTTTTATTCCTTAGGGAATTGTTTTGGTTTGTTTTTTTTTTTCTTAGCAAATTTTAATTAACAGCCCTGATTTCAGGCACCAATAAAAAGAACGGGGAGAATAAAATAATAAAGGTGGTGTTTCAAAAAAAAAAAAAAAGAATTCTCATATAACATTAACCGTATATAGATGAAACTGAAAATATATTTTGAAAAATAGTAAGAACTCAAACATATCATTAGACAAATGTCCTTGCAGTCCAACACATTTGTATGAAGCATATGTTATTGAACATTACAGATGATTTTTCCTCACAATAGACTGAATGTATCTATTAATTATGCAAATTTATTTCTTTTTACCTCATAGTCAAACCTTCCAGGAAGAAAACAAACAAACAAACAAAAAACTCATACCTTGATATGCTGAAGATAACCTGTTAAAGTTTATAATGTTCAGAAAAATTCCTGGCACATTATTTTGAAGTTGTCTTAGTGCTGCTAGTCTTGCACTAGCAATATACAGAGTTATCTAAATTGCTAATGAATTTGATAACTTCGTTGTAAATTAAATGAACATTTCAATTCTGGTAATATTTATTTTGTTACCTATAAGGTTACTTGGTTATTTAAAATACCCAAAGCATACAGCATGCTCACTGAACTAACAAAGGAATCACAAACTTTACAAATATTACAAATATATTGAAGCTACATTTAGATGTTTTTTAAGTATCTTCTCATTTTGTAAATAATTTATAATATGGATAAAGCAGTATAAAAACCAACATAGCTTGTGAAATGATGTAGTAACTATCTATCGATATTTTTATTTCTTGGTGGGGGGAAGGGTGTCTTTATTGTGCAGTCATTAGGGTCTCAACTCCATGACTGCTAATTTCTTCTCAAGCTTCTTCTGAAAGCAATATAGCTGTGTATCCTATAATTCTTACCTTTTTAAGCAGCAAATAAATCCTGAAACTTGAAGAAAAGTCAAAGTGCAATCCACATGAAGTAATATTTTTGAGATAGAATATTTCTTTTTACAATTTCTAATTTCAGCATACTCTTCATACTACATTGCTACTGGCAATTAAATTCTTGAAATAGTTGACACAAAACCTGTGTTTATATGTAGTAAACACTTCAGATTATGCAGAATTTACCAGTCTGAGGTACATAGTCTAACAGCTGTTAATTAATGTCAAATCTCCTTAGGAATGTAAGTGAATAGCAAATGTGGATTTAAAAGCCAGAAATAGTTGTATTGACTGAATTAATTATTGCTCTGAAAGTTTTGTTTGTTGACACATATTGAATGAGCCCTTGTGTTAGAGGCCTGCAGGCATATTTCAGCATATATTTCTTATCTACAGTAACCCAAACAGCTGGGAATCAAAATATGTTTTTCAAGAGATAGAAATTGTCTACAAAAAAAAATTTGAAAACTATTCAGGAAATTAACTGTGTTAAGAAGACACCTAGCATAGTAAGTCAGCTGTTTGTTTCCCTGCACCTGTAAGGTCCCCCTGCTCAGCCTATATACTTTTTATTTTTTGGTTATTGTGGTCTCAATTGCAAATACAGCAGGAATAAGTCATATTATTTAGCTGCTCCAGGGAGAAGGCAGGCAGAAAGTTTTTTGGCCTGCCTACATATCTGTCTATTAAGTATGCTTCATGCCTGTGTACTAGACCCAGACACAGAGAGTTGAATAGACTTGTCTGTTACACTCCTGTATCTGATCCCAGTTAATATGTCTAGTTTGATATTCATTGCCTGCCTGCCAGGTATCTTTTCTCACCTTATCATCTTCCTTACAGCATTAAGTCACTGCCCCCTTTCCATTCTAGGTTGCAGTTTTCCAGCGGGTTGGGTATGTACCAACCAATTACTTCCAAAACAATAGCTAAGAAGAAACAACACAGCCATGGAAGCTTCCTCCAGTCAGGAGTCAGTGCTGCAAGGCCTATTCTTCACCAGTGCTCCAGAAACTGGGTCCCTACCTGTATGGAATCTCACACACTTGTCCTGACAGCCTTCAAGCACAAGACAAGTGGTTAGATTATGGCCCAAAACATGAGCTTTATGAAATGAGACAAACCTAAAGACAGCTTTATGAATTTGCAGTTCAGGTAGAGGAGCCAGAAAAAGAAAATGTCCAGAAGGATGCAGGCAGATAACACAGGCAGGCATTATAGATGGATCTGGGCTCACAGCATGAGCTAGACAGAATAAATGGCAGGCTTTTTTTTATGTATGAGAGAGTTAAAAACCTTCAGAACATGAGGAAACCCCTCAAATTATTTTCATGGCACCAAGCAGAAACAAAATATTACTATACCATTTTTGCCCTTAGAATCATGTTTCAAATCCTTTCCTCCTACTCATTCTGAGGTGAATTTGTCACAAAAGTTCTCAGAGAACAAAAGAAGACAGCAAGAGTACAGTGCTCCATCAGACTTGCATGGATCTAAAAGGAAGATTTATAACTTTGTGATCTATCACTTGACATATAGGATTTAAAAAACAAAAGTGAAAATATGTAAAATGTATTTTAAAGGAGAAGGTAAGGATAGATAAGATAAAAAACATGATGGGTAGAAGGGGAAACAGGAAGAAATAACTGGTTATTCAATCTTCAATGCCACCAGTCATCTGCTCTAGATGACCTGGCAACTCCCCACTCTTGCTGGTTTTCTGTGGGCAATATATGCTGAAATTCCCATGCTTGTGCTGCAGCAAGCTATCCCTGATCATAATATAGGCAGATGGTTAGTGCAGCTGGGGTCATAAAGATTTTTGACAATGTAACTGTCTTATTTATTTTTTTTTGTTTATCATATGTTAATTCTGGTATTATAGGTAGACAGTAGTGAAAAGCACTTGTGAAAAGCACTGAGCAAGAATCAAACAGCACTGCTTAAAAGATGATTATTCATATATAGCCAATTTTTTAAATGAAAAGACAGGTTATTTCATTAATGATATTCCCCATGAGTTCTATACTTACTGAATTGAACTAAACTGAGCACAAAGATATATTTGCAGTACCTTATGTAAATTTTGCTTTCCAAATTTTACTATTGACAAGAGAATTCACACCATTAATCTATTCACCCCACTAATCTTTTCAATTACCTTATTAAGAATACCATAAGCTTTATGCCAAAAGATTCTGTTAGTAACAGTTCTTAAAAACCTGGGACAAAAAATGTTCATTTGAAGATTATCATTCTAGACTTTCTTTAGTAAATCTAGCATTCAATAGTGATTATATATATTTACAGTCATGATATGCTTTCAGTCAGTTGCAACTTGCCAAATCTAACTGCTCAAAATAAAGCCCACTTCAGAACATGTCTGTATTTTCATTCAGCTTCTGATGGTTATTTGTTTGTCCAAGTTAAAAAATAAAGATTTCTTTTTACAAACTTCTGCTGACATCAGAACCATCAGAACCATCAGAATAACAAAAAGCCAGCATGTTTTCCTTTGTGTTAACTAATAAAAGCAAGATAAGATATAAAAGAAAATATTGACTGGTATTTTAATCAACCAGTTTGAATGTTTGACCTTTTGGAAATCAATAGAAGAGCAAAAAAAAAAAAAAAAAAAAAAAAAAAAAAAAAAAAAAAAAAAAAAAAAACCAAAAAAAAAACAAAAACAACAAAAAACCAAAAAAAAACCAAAAACAAAAAAAAACCTTACTCTGACACTATTTTATGACCCAGATTCTACTCAGATTTTAAATATTATGTGTGATAATTACACAATGTTGAAGAAATTTATTCAAAGTAAGTTGAATCAAAGTTATTACAGTAAGTCCTAAGTACCTCAGATAGGACTAAGTTCCCTCAGATATGAATAAATGAAATCTAGGTCTCCATGTACCACTGCCAGATAGTGAAGTCTCTTTTCCTCTGATTCTCAACCTCCATCCTTCCCTCTCTGTGAGACGAGCATTCCCTCCTTGGGCCCAAAGGGATGGGGTGGGCAGAGGCTTCTGTTACTGCCTTGTGCTTAAAATATTGCAGGCAGACAAGTCCTCAGGAGAATGCATACTCTTTTTCTCCCTGCTTGAGGGTGCCACTTCATAATTTCATCCCATAATCTGCCAGGGCAGAAGGGTCAGGAACTACTCAGAGGGACAGGCCGATAGTAATTTTAGAAGGAAAGTATTCCTGGCTTCCAGAATAGACTAGGAAAAATGAAGTTTAGGAATTTATTTTCCACAATCTCTCCCAAAGAATCCAAGTGACCGAGGTACAGGTTAGAATGTGACTTTTCCTCTTAATTTTGAATTAACAGACAACCAATTTATGAGTTTGTTTAGCATCCATTTTCCTAGATCAAAGGGAATTTTCATTGTTCCTATGGGCCCTAATGTCAGTGGTTTGGAAGGTCTACTGACAGTGGCTCATTAAAAACAATTTTGCATTCTTTGGTATGCTTGCATGATAAAATAAAGGAGCAATAATGTTATTATATTTTACTCCTGGCTCTGTTTATGAAAAGTTTAGTTTCATTTTAGTCTTCACTGTATTCAGCAGTAAAGTATCTGTAGCTTTATTGCTACAGAAATAATTTGCCCTGGTCTTAATAAGGACTACAGAAAAATTTCTATTTCTTTGCAAGTTATACATTCATTTATAAGCTTACACTTTAAATTTTGCTACTCATTCTTTCATAGGATTTCTGGTTATTTGGACTCGTAGAATTATTTTATGTAATAAATGCCCAAATATGAATGGTAAAACATTCATAAATTTAGATGAATATGGCAGGTGTATATGCAGAAGTTCTATTGATTATTCAATTTTTAGTTTAGATTACGAATTTTTAGGACTTGCCTTGTTTTATAATTAATGATCTTATTAAAACAAAACTGCAGGTAGCCAGCAGCTGGTACATTCAGTTTACAGGATAGCAGATTTTTCCAAAACAAATGATTCAGCACTAACCTAAATCTCATTTTGCTAATACTGAAATTATAACATGCCTGGAACTAAATATTACTCTTGAAAAAGATTGCATTTGAAATTATTTAAAATTGTAAGCCTCTTGTTAAAACTCCCCTTTTTAGCTTCAATTTAATTTCACAAGCAGCACTGCTTCCATGAGCCAAATAATTTGGGCATTGTTAAGAGGTGTTCTTTGCCCAAGGTAATTGCTATTTGGCTAATGATCTATCTTGAAGCTATTGTAAGTTGAGCAAAAAGTAATTGGCACAATGAAGAAAATAATTTTCTTGTAAATCAGACATCACAAATGTTAGCCTAGGGCCCTAGACCTGAAAATTCTCATTTATGTATGTGCTTAATTTACACATGAGTAATCCAACTCCAAAGGCAAGGCTATCTGCTTGTTTTTTGTTTATTTTGCTTTTTCTGCTACTCAATTCTTGTTCCTCCTATGTAATAAATACTGGTGACTTCCACCTCCTTAGTGGATTTTCAAGACAAGGGTGTACTCTGTTTTCAGAAAATGTACATGTGCGCGGCTTCGCGTTACTTTTCTCGGCCCCGGTCAGCTCTCGAACGCCCGGCTTGGGCGTCTCAGCTTTTCATCGGGGCTGGGGCTCACCGCAGTTCCCGGGCGCTTTTGCTGCCACGCTCCGGGGTGGGCTGTTGGCCACGCTTCGCTGTCAGCACGAGGGAAGAAACAAAGAGGCAGGAAATTCGTCCAAATTCGTCCGCGTGGCGGCTGGATGCTTTATTGGCTGCGAGAGCTGCGATGGAAAGGCTGCAGCCGCTCCCAACTTCGCACGGACGCAAATGGCCTCGAGCATGCCGAGGAGTGGAATCAAATAGGGAAGGGACAGGGTGGACGGGGAGCCCTCCCGCCCAATGGGTACAGACATCGCGGTGATGACGTGTACTACAGCGACCAATGGGAACATGGCAGGGGCAGACACGAGACTTTGGGGTGAGTGGGACTGCGAGAACGGGGAGACGGACACGGAAACCACAGGAGTAGGGGGAAATCCAGGGGATGCATGAGGGTACAGAGAACTGGAAAACTAACAATGTAAAAACCCATAATTTGAACCCCAAACCAGGATGCAACAATTCCCTTCTTTAAAAAATATAAAAAAGACAGTTGTTTCTGTTTGGATTCTTGCGCAGTGGCCTCTTCTCCTAGCTTCTTCTGCTGCTGTGACTGCTTTGTAGATGGAGAGGGCCTGGGGATGGTACTGGAGCTGCTTTTTTCCTGGGTATTTGGGGATAGGGGAACTGGGACAACAACTTTATTATAAACATGGGCTGGGGACATACATGGACTGAGGTAGATGTGGGAAAAGTGCTATGTGTATATGGTCATGCTGTGGGTTTGGATTTTTTTTTTTTTTAAGCCTATAAATAGATTGATTTGCAGTTTTGAACTTTTGGGGGAAAATCAGTAGTCTGTAGGCTGTGACTGTCACTCTGATTAGAGTGAAACAACTTCTTCAAAGCAGGAAGGTTTTAGTGTTTCCCAGAGGTACTCAAAGCCTACTATACGTTAATCTCCTCTGGAAATTATTTCTGAAGCTTGACCTTCTGGCTGATATTTTTTAAAATTACTCCCATTGTTACTTTTATATTACATAATCTTAATATGTGCACTTTATACACACTGGCATATACTCACAGACGCATATGCAGAAACATGTCCAAGCTATCAGATATCCAATAATTAAATGTCTGTGTGAATAAAACATATTGATTGAAAATTTAACGAATATCAGGAATTAAATACTGCTGCCAAGATTAGCAATGAAACAGTATAACGAATTTAATTTTGAAGATGAATACTGATTACACAGAAAGAAAAAAAAAAGGATTTAAGTGTTTCTCAAAAGTCAGGAAGCTTGATTAAAATATGTTATGTCATTCTGTTTCAAGTGCCCATGAGTGGATACTTGCAACAACCTACAGTCTATATATTTTAGGAATAAAAAAAGTTAAAATATTTATTCCTGACTATGATCAAGAAATTTTTTTAATGTCTTTGGACAGTTATTATTTTCTTAAATCTGTTGGTTTTGCTAGAAGCTATATGAATAGAACTGCTTTTAAGACTTAGCAATATTTCCTGTAAGATACATTTTGGTGAAGAAATAAATTAATTTGCTTCCTTAAAGTCATTATTCACAGAACAAAAAATACTTTTATGAAAACTGTAAAACAAACACTTGCCGTTTAAAAAATTTGTTGAACTTAGAGTATTGTAGGAAATAAAAAGAGATAAAAGAGGCCAAATAGTTTCACAGCATTTAAAATATTATAATGAGAAAATGATAGAATTTATACCATTCAATGCACAGGTTTGAAACTTATCTGTAGATGAGTAGCTGTCTGATAAAAGCAATCCTAGAAAACACAGCATAGATTCTGTCTTCCTTTTAGTTTAAGAAAGATTTTGAATAAGTAAATCACGAGTGCAATTTTTTTTTCTTATCCTAGAGAAAGTGCTGTACCTGGACAGACAATGTAAGTACAGTGGTGGCCTGAGCTGAACTGGTTTTGGAGCCCAGTAGCTCCATGCAATACAACCCCTCTTCTGTCCTGATGTATATTTTGGATAGGATATTCTGTAGCACTGGTCCACAGACTAAGAAAATGATATCTCTGTAAATATATCAAAGGACAAGAAGGGGGTGGTGCCTGCTGGGGGTGTTTTAGATTGTGTGGGACCTGAGTATGAAAGAATCAGTATGGAATAAAGGGCAAAGATCTCACCAGTTTTGGCTGCCATAGAGTTAAACTTTCTCATAGCAGCTTTTACAGTGCTGTACTTTGAGTTTGTGCTGGAAACAGTTTTGTAAACAGATATTTTCAAGGTTGCGAAGTGCTTACACAGAGTCAAGGCCTTCTCTGCTCCTCACCTCACCTCACCCCAGCAGCAAGAAGGTTGGAGGACCACAAGAGGTTGGAAAGGGAAACAGCTGGAACAGCTGACCCAAACTGACCAAAGGGATATTCCAGACCGTATTGTATCATGACTAGCAACAAAATCTAAGGGGAAGAAGAAGGAAAGGGCTGGAGGGGGAAGACAGAATATTTTACAGGCGTACTTATTAGACCCTCCTTATAAAAGTAGCCACAACAGGACAAAAAAATTGTAGGTAAGAAACAAAGTAATGTTTCCTCTCTGTCTACAAAGATAATCTAGCATTCAGAGCTAGTATCTTCTTTTAGAAAACAAAGTTAAAAATCCAGTACTCTACAATGTTCATAGATATTCTAAATAGTTACAAATCTGTGCAATTAAACTCTTTTTTACTTTCACACAAATGGTTGTGTAGAAGTGGCTGTATGGTGCATAACCTGAACTATTAAAAGTGACTTATGGATTGATAACAATTTAATACTTTCTTAAAAATCTCTCTATATTTGTATGAATCATGAACATGGAGAATTTTGAATAAAAAAAAATATTTGGTGCTACTGCTTGATATGTCATTGAAGTTACACAATACCGACTATATATAGATATATGTATATGTTGACTATATGCATAAATATTAACTATTTTCTGTATGTTATCTTTTGCCTAGTAAAAGGCAACATTTTTGTTAAAAGGTGAAAACCTTAGCAAAAATACCATCAGGAGATAGTATTTGGACATTAAAGATCTAATGCATTGTGAATTCTGAAGTAGAGCAGGGAAAGTAGTGGTACACTATTAAATAGAGCATTTTAATATGATCACACTGTCTGATATTCACATGCAGTTTCATCTCCCCCTAGTGGAAGGAGCTCTGTGGAATGAAACATCTGATTTCCTCCATATTCCCTTATTTCTGCAAAACATTGTGCAACTGAATTAGGTTTCTATACAACAGAAGTTCAGGCTCATTGGATCAGATATAATTTCTCACAGTAGTATATACCATTATCTTTCCCTCAGTGAAAACTTTACTGAATAGTAATAAAATAACACAGATTTTTTTTTCGTAGATAATTAGCAGTTTAAGTGACTGCAGCAAAGGAGGAAATTCTTGCATCTAGAGGCAGTTTATTTGTATGATTTCAAACTCCTTTTTAAAAAGTACTTATAATTATCTGTCTTTCAGAATAATGGGGCAACATGCATTTTTGTATATTAGGTTATTAAAATATTAAAAGTTACTTAATCCCTAATTCCATGCATTCCATGCTCTACAAGATCACTCTTTCTTTCTTTTCTCTCCAAAAGAAAAAGTCTTCAAGAAGTCATCTTGAAATTCTCTCACAAATTAGTAAACAGTCTGTAGAAGGGATTAAGATGCAAAGTTTAACTTCAAAAATCAGAGTAGTTGGGTTAGGTTGGAAACGATTTAAACTTTTTTGTTGGAACCCTGAATGCTGAGAATTTTTAATTTTCTGTGCTGAAAGTCACAGACCCACCAGAGAACACTGCATTTGACCTGAGGCTGCAGAGAAGACTTCCAAAATTTATTAATAGCACTGGGATTATGGGTGTGTAGTTGGTTAGAAATGTATTCTATCACAGGGTGGAAAATGTAGAGTTTGGGGTTTTAGAATCTAGAAATAAATATGAAACAAGATGGAGGTTTTAGGGCAGAGGCAGAGTGTTCTTCTTCACCTTCTTCTTTGTGGGTTTAGACGGTATTTTGTAATTGGACAGAAAAGTCTGCATTGTGGGTTTCAAATGATCAGTTACTGGGTTAAAAGGGAAAATAATCTAGTTGTCATTTCTTAATTGGATAGTTTAGTCTTAAGAGACCTTGTAACAAGAAATAGTTAGCCATTTTGTGCCTTGCTAATGAAAAGCTGCAGAACTCACAGTGGTGAGGCTGTAACACTGATAAGAAACTAAACACCTGAGATTGAATGAGAACTATTGTCTCAAGTGCCGTCAATCCTGACCCCAACAGAGATAGAAAAAGCAAGTAGAGATCCTACACTTTTTGACTATAATTTTTTGAAAACTTTTGAATGATTCTTGCATAGACTAAGTGGAGAACAACAGAGCATTAGACTGAGAAAGATAGATATACTAGAATAAAAATTCACTAAAAATAGGATCCAAGAATAAGTTTCTTCACTAAATTAACTGCCTGAAAATTTATTTAATTACATATTTGGCAAGAAAGAATTTTGTGGGACTACATTTCAAGTGTTTTAAGCATAAATTAGTTAGGTCTATTGTTAAAAGAGTTATTGAGTGGAGAGTTTGTCATAGCTAATCAACCACATAGGAATTTTCAGGCAATATCATGAGACAGTTTTTTCATATATTTTGAAAAGTTGTAGAAATTTATTCTGCCTCCTGTCTCATAACCAGCTCTCCCCAGTTTATATACTGAGCATGACTTTCTGTAGCATGGAATATCCCTTCGGCCAGCTCGGGTCAGCTGTCCAGGCTGTGCTCCTTCCCATCTTCCTGTGCAATTCCTCACTGCCAGAGATTGGAAAACAGAAAAGTCCTCAAATTAGGGTAAGCACTGCTCAGTAATAATTAAAATTGTATTATCAACATTATTTACATACTACATCCAAAACCACTTCTCGGTATTAGCAACTAAGAAAATTAACTCTATCCTAGACAAAACCCAATGATCCCCAGTTCTCCCCTCTGAGACAAGAATCTGCAATTAAATTTCTCAATTGTTTTTGTATTTGTATAAGTTCAAGTAGAGGATGAACTGAATAAATACAGGACAGAGAACATGGAGAGGTAGAGGTTAATTTGTCCTGGAGGGGAGGAATTAAGGAGTGGGAAATTGAAGGAGAAAGCTACTTTATTCCTTCAGGGCTCCAATATATGGCAATACAGAAAATAGAGTTAGATTTTTATAGTGGCACAGAACAAAAGAACAGAAGGCAGTGGTGCCTGTGAATACCACAGGTGTCTGACTTGGTGTTGCTGTTTTAGCAGTCAAAAAAAATTGTTCTGGGCCTGCTGCCATTTTTGAGGATTGGCTTGTATATTTTGGCTCTCTATTTCCTACATTCAAGGTTCATTCTGCTATTCATAACTAGAGGCCACCTACTGACTACTTAGAGAAACAGATGGTAAATTTCATGGCCTTATGGTAGCAGTTATGTTAACTAGATCTAACTTATCCTACCACAGCAATTAATAATCATTACTAAAAAAGGCAGCTGCCCATGAGTCTTCTGTAAATGTGCTCTAAACTCTCTGTGTCCATATAAGGTGAAAGTGTTTATAAATTCCTCATGGATTAATCTTTCCAACAGTTAATTGTTGAAGGTCTATGATGTCTCAGCTGGATTGCAAATTACTTGAATTATACTAATATAAGGATAATTCTGCTTGTACTTGTGTGATCTATTA
Source organism: Anomalospiza imberbis (assembly GCF_031753505.1). Classification (NCBI taxonomy): domain Eukaryota; kingdom Metazoa; phylum Chordata; class Aves; order Passeriformes; family Viduidae; genus Anomalospiza; species Anomalospiza imberbis. The sequence goes on along the minus strand of NC_089682.1, from coordinate 100,158,715 downwards.
GATATATTAATTTGGGGAATTAAATATTTTTATTCACCTAAATCTCCATAAAAAAGGGCAAATATCCCAAAAATAGACATTTATTTTTCTGTGATTTAAAAAATTATGAAATTAAACTGGTATATATAGACTGTGAATTGCTCAGGAAGGGTTTCTGGCCAGGAGACAAGTCCTCCTGACAAATATTTGCCTGCTTGACCTCCTGACAAATATTTGCCTGCTTGACCTCCTGACAAATATCTGCCCCTTCTCTGTGTCCTCTCCACCTGACTGTGCTGGACAGATGTCTTGCTGACCCTGAATGGTAAGTTAACAAACTGCCTCATAAACTGAAGTGTGAGAAATCTTGTTAAATTTTGTTGGTTATTTTCCATCTATGTCTGAGCTCAACATCCCATATTTAAGTACATATAAAATATGCAGTGGCTACACTTCTATTGCAAAGTTATACATAAACAGGGAAACTACCTTGGTACTGGAATTCAATCAACTATACTGATAAATTGCTGCAATGATATTTTGAACAATTTAGCCTCTGATAGCTGGTTTTCTCTCAGAAAATTCTAAACTATTATTTGAGCATTAACATTGACCAGGGGTAAATAATTCTAGATATTTATATGCTTTCAAAAATAAGAAAATTCAATTTTAGGAACACTTTTTTTCTCTCTTTTGGAGGTTTTGTTTTATCATTTCGTGTCTGTTTACCTCATGACCCAAACTCAATTAATTTATTAGTAGTGTTGTAATCCATGAGGATGAGACATGAAAAAATATGGCAGGATGGTGACATGTAACTATCCAATATATATTATGGAGTAAAAGGCTATGCCTATGATGTGAGGATGGCCTGCACTGCATCCTTCATTTCTGGCACAAAGTGTATTTTGCTTCCGGCTTAGCTCCATGTTGTAGGGAACTGTGCTAGCTCACCACTCCACTGCACATGCAAATTTCCTTCCACAGGGGGAAAATAAAAAAATATGTTCTAGCAGGTCTCTTCATGGAGATAATTGAAGCATATTTTCCTTGCAAATGAAATGAGGCCAACGAGTCCAATCTGCCTAGAGCAGGATGTACTGAAATGCAGATCCAGCCGCAGGGTGTGCTGGAGATTTCTGGATGTTATACTGTGAAAAATAATTGAAGGATTTTTATGAGGTGTATAAAAGCCTTAAAGCACCCATATTTCTTCGCTAAGATTTATATAATGAAAAATTAAAGAGAAATATTCAAATTAGTTAGCAGAAAGGATGATAAGGAAAAGACAGGAATGCATTTGTATAAATCATCCAGACACAAGAAAAATATAACAAACAGCATTCAACTAGCTCCAGTTTTTTGCTGACAGAAAGAGAGACAGAAGCCCCAAGAACACTGTGATTACCTTAGAATTCCTGAGTCAAGACTTTAAATAATTTAAAGAGAATATTTGCTTAATACCTGAAATAACTATTTGAATCTGTTCACAAATGTGACACAGTTACCACTCATTAATTGGCTGAGACACACGTGCTGAATAGGAGTGATCTTGTAGAGCAGAAATGAAGTGTGGTGGCAAAGCTGTATGTGAAAAATATACCAATATATTCCACATAATGGTTAATTTATGCCAGAGCTATTAATCTCATACTTCTAGAAATATTTACATTTTTTCTCAGCTATGATATTTTTAATTATATTTCAGTTTAATAGCCTTTTAAAAAAACCATGAAATTTTCCATAATTAATAAAGCAGATAGTATATACTGAGAACTTCATTATGCTTACCAAGTATAAAAACCTTGTTCAGGTTAGTTATTTTAGGAATGGATTTTATTTTTCTTTGAGATCATAGGTTGTTCCAAACTTCTTTCAAGGCATTATAATTACCATATTCAGCATTCCCTGTTCTTGAAAGTTAATAATAATTTCAAAAAAGTTGAACTACATTAACCAGTTTAACACTGAAATATTATGATTAAAGTATATAAATGTGTTATATTCTTTCTGATATTAGTAAAAATGTGAAAATATCAGCATTCATATGAATAATGTGATATTCATGGTGAAAGCTGATGAAATTTTAACATAACATTTATATGACCTCTTAAATACAGTTAAGTATAGCTTATGAGCTAGACACCCACGTGTGCATTTGCATTTCCCTGGGACTGGAGACTAAACAGAACAGAACTAATCCAGCTCTATTATGCAAAAGAACAGAATTTCAATGGCTTCTTTATGAGAAGCACTCCTTCTGTATTTGTGTAGCACGTGTTGAGGAAGTACCTGCTACTGACAAGAGAATAAAAAAATATTCATAAATTCATTTGTTTCTCACTTAATCCCTGAATTTCTCTGAAGATTTACTCAAAATATTTACTGGGATTATACAATTCAACTGCTCAGTATTTTTTAAAGAAAAGGCTGTCTTTCTGTCCTTTAGTAGATTCCTCACTGCATTATTTTTAACATGAATCAATATTAAAGAAAAGAATATAAGTATTACTCCAGTTTATTTTTGCTGTAATGTTGCTTAAACTTTTCACTGCCCAGAACATTAAAAACCTAAAACTTCTTCACTGTCAATTGTAGTTATTGATTCAAAAATTATCAATGCTCCAGAATTCTTTCATGGTTTTAGTACATCAATAAAATCAAAGTGGTGGCAGAGAAATGTTCAATATTATTGTGCTACAAAATCATGTAATAAATGGTCAGCAATTTGAATTTAGGTCACCTCAAATTCCAGTTAATGTATTTTGTGTTTGAGCTAAAAGTAAAGAATTTCCAAGTAAATAAAAGAAGTGACCTAATCTCAGGAGTCTCTTGAAAAACCTATTCTGATAATATAAAATAATTCAATTTTTAAAATATATAATATAATGCATAATTTATAATATAAGCATAATGAAGACTACAGGAGGAAATATGCTGCTAAAATATAATGTATATTAGTATACAGTTTATGAGTGAAGATAATCATAATTTGATATTATAGTAAGGCAGGTTAGCATTTGGAGAACATAGATAAAATTAGCATTTTTTAATGAGATAATGGGGATTTTTGTAAAATTCATTCTAAAGAGAATAAATTGTTCTGTTGGGAAATTTTGTTCAGCTGTGTTTTGCCATAGTCATATTACAGATCTGAATTTTTTTAAATGCCTTGTCAAAATTTACTGTCCAAAATAAAGCATGGAAATTCTGAAAGGTTACTCAGGACACCTGAAATGTAGCTACATTAACATTCTATATGTTCTTACCATTACTGATATTATCATATTGCATTAAAGTCAACTTTTTGTCCGTAGTTCCTGTGACACCATACTAATTTAAAAAAGCAGAAATGTCATTATGCTAAACAAGTAATCACACAGTAAGAGAGAAAACTATCAAGGGTAGTTAATGCTTCAGGGCAAATCTGTTTCAAACATTATGCTGGGAAAGAAAACCACAGACAGAAGCCAAATACATGATGTGCATTAAACTAAGTACTAAAATGGGAGACATGAGAAGTGGATACATTTTCCCTGAAGAAAATGTTCTGCTAGCCTTTGGGTTGATGGAGGTTTCTTTTCCTGTCTCTTGAATGCACTGAAATGGCTCTTTCTGACTCTAATCCAACAAAATGGCTCCACAAATTCTGCTCATAAAATTTAGTACTTCATTTATACATCTGTATATCTCTGTGGTCTTTTCACAATCTGCCTACTTTTTGCTTCTTTTAATAATTATGCTTTTAGAAAACTATATTTTAGGAAGAATGCATTTTTCTATTTAATGGAGCCAGGTGTGGTTTTGGTTTTATCCCAGTAAGGATCTTATACATGACATAACAGGATTATTTAGGGTATCAGGATCAGATTGTACAAAAAATTCTGTGTTCATCATTTGATGTTTTATATAAATGAAACTTAAGTTTACAGGATTGTATAGCTACTTAAAATAAAATAAAATTTTAGTACTCATTAAAAGGTTATTGCCACCACACAAACTTTTGTCATGCTGCATTTTCTGTATAACATATAGGAAATCACACAATTGAAATACAGATTTTTCTATGTGAAAGGGATTTGTTTCTTTGGGGATTATTTGAATTTTTTGTGTTTACCTGAAAATATTTGCTATCTGTATTCTCAGCCCTAATATATTTTTTGGAATATCTCCTTTTGTAATTAAACTTTGATTGTTGTGTTTCCATTTTTCTTGACCAGTAGAAAAATCAAAATTACAGAATTTAATAGCAGTTTCCACTCAAGTTAGCTGAAAAGGGGAACTTCTCTCTTTTAGTGTTGTGGGCTGTAATGCCGCTTTGGCATTTCCAGCCACATAGCTGTGCAACTCAGTGGTGAAGTAAGTGAGGATGTGTGTATGCTATGCAGTATGTTGGGCCTTATCAGGAGGGTAAGTTATAAAACTGTAAGTCACATTATTTATTGAACTTTGAATCGTTCACATAAGAAACTCAAAACATTTTCTCACCACTCGCTAAGAGACACATAGAATTGTAGAATGTTTTGCATTGGAAAGGATCTTAAACATCACCAAGTACCAATCTCCTTGCAGTGGCCAGGAACACCTTCCACTAGGTCAGGTTACTCAGGGCAGCATCCAGCCTGGCCCTGAATGCTTCCAAGGATGGGTCCTTCCTTCCAGCTCCTCTGGGCAACCTGTTCCAGACCCTCACTCACTGTAAAAAAATTATTCCTTATGTGCAATCTAAGGCTACCCTCTTTCAATGTACAACATGGCCCTTGTTTTCTCACTAGAGACACCTGCAAAAAGTCTCTCTCCAACTATCTATTGATCCTTTAATTATTGTTAGGACACAGCTCTTGAAGTAGGATGGAAGTAGCTTTTAAAGAAAATAAAAAATATTGGCTTACCCAAACACTTTAATCATAATAAACATCTGATACCAGTCTTTAAGATACTGCTCTTGCTTTGATCTCATTTTTGTCTGTCAGCTCAGTGTGGTTGATGTCAAAATGGACAAGCTTGAGTATCTGTCCTGAATTTGGTTCTTTGCATCTTCTTTTTTGTATCTCTGGGGCTTGACACTTTGCTTAATGATGGGCTACTTTTTTTTTTTTTTTTTTTAACAGCCTGTGTTTCTGATATTGTTTCAGGTAAGGAACTCCAGGCTTTACTGCCAAGCTTATCAGATAAACTGCAGAAAGCTCCCTTTCTACTCTTTGATCATTAATGACAGACTTGAGCTACAGGGACAGTGTACTTATGAACAATTCCCTAAACATACTGCTATGGTGAAGAACTACAGATATTTTTGTATTCTCATTTTATTTTGAAAAAAAAAATTAAGTTGCCTAGTATAACATCATCAATAACTATCTGGGTAATGCAGTATTGGTCTAAGCAGGATGTGCATAGGGAATCAAGACTTAGAGAGTGCACTACAGAAAATACCTGCCCCAAAGCAAATGCAGACCCTTTGAGATCCTATGCTCCAGCTTTACAGAGAATGACCTTGACATAATTAGCCTAGTATGCCTCACAGCATGCACAACTTAATTTAACCTGAATTCCTATTCTATATGAAATGTCAATATTTTTATAATATAAAATTCCATTTACAAAAATAATTGATCATTTATGGGAAAATATTTGCATATTTTCACCTTTAATTCTTGTGATAAGAAATTCAGTTTAAACCTTTTAAAACATTTTCAAAACAGTTTGTTGCCATTTTTTCCCCAATTCTTCTGAATTTATGCTAGAAAATATAACTGTCTTCAGTAGGTGTGCATGAGAAAAGCATGGATTCTCTTATGAACATGTCTTTCCATGGCTGTACTTGACAACGTACATTCATCTGACTTATTTGAATGGAAATCAATTGAATTTGTTAACAACAAGTTAGAACAATGGGTTTTCAATAAAACAGTTTCCCATTAAAACATTATCATTAAAAAATGCAGAGTCAGCTTACTAAACTTACCCTTATTACACTTAAAAAGAGTGAGGACTGGTAACCAGCTGAGAGAGCTTAATTTTTCACTAAAAAATTTGGAAGAAATCAATGTACAAAAGTGTCTGAATCTAAAAATGTGGAATATTTATATATTGTTTCTTTAAAAGCATCTACAATTATATCTGGTGGGTTTTATTAGGAATCTAATGCACTAAGAAGAACATAATATAGTTATTATCTGTATTCTTGGAGAAAATATAAGTCATTATGTATACATCAGCCATATAAAACACAAATTAACAAAACTGAAAAGGACAAAATATAAATGAGTTGGAAATTGCACTTCATAGTGGAATGGGCTGCCCAGGGAGGGGGTGGAGTCACTGTCCCTGGAGGGGTTTAAGGAAAGAGTGGATGTGACATTTAGTGTTATGGCCTAGTTGACAAGGAGATGTTCAGTCATAGGTTGAATTCAGTGATGTCAGAGGTCTTTTCCAAGTTAATTGATCCTGTGAGTCTATGATATAGGGAAGTAATACTGTAGAAGTTATATCTAGGGAACTGAATAAGAACTGTCATTTTCCTATAAGATGTCACATCTGTAGAATTTTATAGCACTTCTATCCTCCATTAAATTTTACAGGAAGCTAAAAAAAGCCCTCTAGAATAGGTAACAAGTTATAAAAGACTTCTCCCATAAAGGTTAGTAAGTCCCAGAGGCCTTCTTATAGGCACTGAAGCAAAACGCATCATGCTGGTTTGATGAAAAATCACAAAACTTATGCAGACAACTTCTGACTCAAGAATCAGTATGTGCTTGATTACCTAGATGGTGCGGATTACATTAGTCAGTGTTTGTGTCCAATAAGGCATTTGCCTAATGGTATTATGATGTTATCAGTTATTTATATTTGTTGGCTAAATGCTGCTCTTTACCAGATAAAATCAAGATTTCTGGAGATCTAGCTTCAAGATCAAGAGCTATTAGATCACTGTGTGTATATATGCCAACAGAAAAATTATGGTTTTAAATCTAGGGCCATAATTTATTTCTGATCTCATCTATGCTTTATATATGGAGTATAACTTGAAAAGAGGACAAAAGTAAACAACACTCTACAGAGTCATACTTGAGTATATTTAAACTACTGTCTATTAATAGAATCATAAAATCATAGAATGGTATGGTTTGAAAAAGATCTTAAAGATCATCTAGTTCTAACCCCCCTGCCATGGCCAGGGGCACCTTCCACTAGACCAGGTTGATCAGGCACCTATCCTGTTTGGTCTGGAACACTTTAAGGAATGGGGCACCCACCACTGCTCTGGACAAATCATTCTAGTGCCTCACTTCTCTGTTTAAAGTTTAGAGTCTCATCCACAGCACTAAACTGAGTTACATCCCTCAGCTTGATGTGGGTGTACTGAAACCAAACAATATTTACTATAATTTCTATAATTGTTAGTGCTTAACATTTAGAAATTATTTTCTATGGAAAGAGCCTACCATAAATTAAGAAGAGCCAAAATTATAGCAGTTTTGAGTTTGATAAACAAATTATATGGTAATTTGCCAGAACTCATCCCCATACGGGCCACCAACTGTTGGCATCAGTGCTTGGCACCAATTGATGGTGGATGGGAACTGACTGTCATCACCAGTTTATTATCTTACTGTAAGAATTTCATATCTTCTCTTTGTGAGTTCACACAGGCAGCTCCTTGCAACACTGACTCCTTTTCTCTTTCGTCTGCATGGCCAGCTGACTTCTTCCTGTTCCTATCACCACCACCTAACCCTTACTGTCCCTAGCACGAGCACCAGACCCTTGCTCCTCACAGCAGCACAGTCAACTGACTCCAACTCTCACAGCAGCACAGTCAACTGACTCCAACTCTCCACTCACCCAGCTAACCCACTCTTTTATAACAGCCATCCTTATTGGACACAGCTGTGACCTATTAAATGCAAGGCTGTTCCTACTCTTTGGTAACCAGCCCAGCTGCAACTCATCAGGGGCAAGATTGCCTTCAGCACTATCTCTGTTCTCCTACAATCCATCCTTCCACAGTAATTAATTAAAAATAATGATGAGATTCCACTGAATATGTCTATTATACTAAATATATGAAAGTCAAAGGCAGTCAGGGACCCTGAGGTCTAGAGATACAACTTCTCATGTCTCCAAGACTTTCAGATATTTCCTTCTAAAGCAGATTTGTCTGGGAAAGAACTAATTGACTTGGACATAGTTAATGTGCTGACTTCTGACAATGTTGTAAGAAAACATTTTCTTCCTTATTAGGGTTTGAAATTGTGACACTTAAGAAGAGGCAGATGAAAAAATCCCACTTGTACACTTTTAAGACTTTCATAGTATTTATTAATTTTTCTGAAGCAATATTTCTTTGGATACCCATGAAAATGCATCTTTAAAAAAAAAAATTTCTTATGTCAGTTCTGCTGAAAACCACCAAAACACTTGTTACAGGCTGATGAGAACTCCTGATTTTAGATAAGTTTTCATGAGTTTGACAGTCATTCTCTTTAAAATATTCCCTGCAGGGTAGAACAGTATAGTAACTGTCACTTACTTGTGGCTGAAAGGAAGCTTTTAAATAAGTTCTTTTGTCCTTGTCCCTAAAAAGAAATACTGAAGACCACAGGACCGTACTCCAACCATGGGATTAGATGCACCATCACACAGCAGGTCTGCTATGTACATAGCTCTACCCATTACAGTCAACACATTAGCAGTGTTTTTTAACACTGATGCAGGGACAGAGTGGGGGCACCTTGCTCCCACACTTAGATTCACTACAAAATGCTACACATAACAAGTACAAAAACAAGTACAAAAGTACAAGTACAAGTAACAAGTACAAAATTTATATACATACACATGTATTTATATACCTATGCCTGCACATATATGAAGGATAATTCTGTACAGCGTTGGGTTTTCTCTTGCCCTGGTCCCGGGCAGCTGGGAGCGCCCAGCTAGGCACGCTGCTTTTCAGCAGTGACCGGGGCTGCCGCGTGGTGCAGAGCGCTAGGGCTGAGCCTCCGCGTGGGTTGGCCGCTTTCGTAGCCGCACGCTGAGACGAGACAAAGGGAGAGAGAAGGCACACTCTGCCCTGCAACACTGAGAACTGTTTATTTTCTGCGTGGCTGCAGCGGTGGTCGCAGCAGCGTTCCCAGGTGCACGTGTGGGCAAAATGGCAGTTTGGACAAAGGGAACATGGGGTTAAATAGGGGGCGGGCAGACAGGGGCAGAAGCCCCCCTTGCCCAATGGGGACAGGCAACGGGGGAGTGATGTGGACCACAGCATCCTCTGGGAACATAACAGGGGTGGGACAGCGTTCTGGGACAAATGAGTTTACAGAGGTAGGGTGATTGATACAGAACTTTCTGTGGGGAAGTGTGGAGTGGTTACAAGATTGACAGGTCAGAGTTCCTATGACAGACAGCTTGGAACGAACCATTATGAGGGGGAAATAGGGGTACATAGAACCGACTTAACTAACATTTATTAAAACCCCTAACTGAACCAACCCAGCATGCAACAATTCTGTATAAAGAAAGGAGATTTAACTTGATAGTTAGGCACAAATGCAGCTAAAATTACACTCATCTTTTTGAAGTGTAATATTCAAACTGGATACTTGCAAATCCAATGATTGCAAAGTAGTCTTAGAAATACTTCTTTTCTTTTTGTGTGTCTCATTGGTTTGTCGTGGCCTGTTACAGTAGTACCATTCAGGACAGTTTGTGACATGACACAATGTGACATATTCTGACCGAAAAACAACATGACTTCATACAGAATGTCAGAAATTTGCATTAAACACATGATTTGTTTTGAAATACCAATATGAATTTCAGCTACTAAACATGACTTCTGTTTGCATAAAAGCTAAAAATTCCAACACTGCGAGGTTATACTGGGGAATTTAGAATATCTTAATTGATCAAAAGGTTACAGAGAAGTTTAGCAATGAGTTATAGATGAAGCTTCATTTAAATCTTATTGATCATCCACAGTTTACTCAAAAAAATTTACAAGGTTAAAAAAATAATCAAGCATAATTGCACTTAATGGTAAATCAATACTTTCAACTTTCTTCATAGCCTGCAAAAACATGAAAAAAAAATTAGTTGTTAGTCCTTTTATATTCTGTTAATGGGTTTTTACTGTCAGTGATGTCTTCAGATGACATCATCCTTAATTACTGTCACTTCTCATTTCAAAAAAGACTTTAGCGAATTATTTATTAATCACCAAACAATTTTGCTATCATTTCTGTAAAAATGATATCAAATGTATCATTTGCTATCTTTTCTTTAAAAAAAAGAAAAAATAAAACTGTTATCATTTGCTGTCTTTTCTTTAAAAAAAAGAAAACTGTTATGAACAATGGTCTTGCTGGCTATATTTTGCCCACTCTTATAATGTGCGTTTTTATAACATTGCTGTTTTGTGGCTACTTTTTAAAAAATTCATTTATAAGACAAAGTAAAAGGATGAAAGTATACTTTCAGAAATATTTTCTCAGAAATTGCTATAGAGAAGTGAAGAGAATTATTTTATACAAAGGTACTTCAGATACAAACTATTTCATAGTTCTTAATAAGAAGAAGCATTCAGCCTAAGATGGAAACATTATCTTTCCATATTATGTTTGTCTCATTAAGTATGGCTAAATCTTAAAAGAATTTTGACAGTTTCCTATAAATCAAAGTGTCTAGAAGCAAAAAATTTTATACCATTCTTACAAATCCTTGTGTCTAAAATAGAGGTACATGGATTTGACAGCCTTTGTGGTTTAAGCCCAGCTGGAAATTAAGCTCCACGCTGCCACTCATTCAACCTCCCTGTCTCCCTCCCCACCCCAGGGGAATGGGGAGGAGAATAAAAGTAAAACTTGCATGTTGAGATTAGAAGAGTTTAATAATAGAAAATAAAGTAAAATACAGTAATAATGGTGAATAATAATAATAATACCAATAATGATATTATTAATGATACTAAAAAGGGAAAAACAAGTGATTCACAAAACAATTTTTCACCATCCACTGACCGATGTCAGACTCTCCTTCCCACTGTATAATCCATGACTCTAGCTTTCATCCCCAGTAAGAGTCTATCAGGGACTATAGTATGAGGTATTGGATTGTTGCATGTTGCACATTTGAGTCAGTCCTGATTCCAGTATTGCTGCTCTTATTCAGTTTTATCCAAGTTCCTTCTTCACTGGTGTGAATGTGACGATCAGAGGGAAGACAGACTCAGATCCCCAGAATGTCATAATTAATGCCTCAATTGAGTGTCTAAATCTCAATTAATTGGGATGGTTTACATTTTTTTTTTATTCTACCTTTGTGATTCATCATTTCCATTAATCTGCTACCTTTGTGGGTAGAATGACTGGATAAATATTTTCTCTCTCTGAATTTGAAGATTATTTTTCTTGTTTAAAAAATAAAACCTTTGTTTCATCTTATTTCTGGCTTGAACTAAGGATATTACATTTTAGTTATAACTCAGAGAAAACATTAAAGAATACTTTCAGTTTGAACTAAGTAATGTAAGTTTTAAATTGTTTTATATCTTTTGAGATAGAAAATTAATTTAAGGAAGATTTTAAATATTTTTCATGAACAGTTGAGTTGGGCTTATAGCTTCAGGTCTATCAAAGTTTTCTCAAACAAAAATGTTCTATGAATTCTTTATATTTTTGTTCTGCTTTACTTCTCTCAAAGCTGCAATGGGAATATTCATTTTTGATTGATCTACACATGAAACAACACTTGGTTCAACTGAGATACAATTCTCTCAAAAAGTAACTAGGAAAGCAGCTCTAACTCCCATCAGCAACACATGGTTCTTGTCTTATTAAAGTGCACTGTGGTGTAACAGGAAGAGTAGGATGGAATTTGGAGAAGAAAAACATTACTAATTTAATCTTCCTCATACTTTCCCCCCTTCCCCCCGCCGCCACCCGCTACCTTCCAGGACTGAAATATTAATGTGCAAAATCCAAAACTTGACTCGTATTTCCAGAATATAGAAGATACCTTGAACCATTGCTCAGATGAAGCCTTGACAATTTAAAAGATTTTTAGAAGCCACATAACTACCATCCAGGATATAATTACATAGGTCTTGGCTTGCTTTTGATCCGAAAGCATCATAATAGCAAGAAGTTCCCTAGAAATATCATCAACTCTTATCTACAGATGTTTAATTCATCTGCACCTTAAGATGTTCAGGGTCCCAGGCACACTCATGGAGGGACTCCAGGTTTCTCTGTCCCGAGGGGCCAGGGGTGAACCTGGTTTTGGGGCAGTACAAAGATGAGGGCCAATCAGGGAATAGGGAGGGAGTGGCTCAGGGACTTAGAAACAGGGGAAGGAGCCAATGGTATCTTAACAGCTTTTTGAGGGAAGATTCTTGTGTCTCCCTAACCTAGGGGATGCCCCGCAGGGTCTCCACAACTCTGGGGAATGACTGAGTGACTTAAGGAAGGCAAACAAAAATCTAGGAAGATTGTAAAAAATCCTGAGATTTGTTATATCAATTTTGTTAGCTGTTGTCTGTCATAAAAAACAGTGACTCCATGATCGCTAAGATAAAGTCCTGTGCCCCCTAACACAGTTTTCTGTTGCAATGTGAGGAATTTGAACCAGATGCTCATATATCTCATGTATGAAAGTAAAAAGTTCATGTTCACAAGCTTAAATGGGAAGTTGTTTGCTTGCAATATGAGGGGTATCCTTGTATCTTGCTTAGTCACCCTTCTTTTTCTGCCATTCTTGTGTTCATCCTGTGCAGTCAACACTGATGTCTTTAGTCTGTGATGGTCATCAGTTGCTAAGGTTGAGGTGGTAAGACTTCAGAACAATTTGAGGAGGGAAGCTAGAATCAAGTGGTCCCTTATTTCACTCCTGATTGTCCCTAACCATCAGCAGTGATTTATATTCCTCATCTCTCCTCAAAATAAGGGGTGGTGATCTCATACAGCCTGACATATATGATGTTTTTATGGGGAGCAGGAGTTTTCCTGGTTTCACCAGGCAACTTGTCTGTTCTGGTTTCAACAGCAATCTCTCCTGGCTCTTCTACAACCTTCACTCTGATCTATCTTACTACTTGCATATTTTTTCTGTATTCCTATTTGTACAGCAATACCACAAATCTCCATTTGCACCTTTGAGACTGCACAATATATTTCTCTCTCTATGCTTAACTTTCTCATAAAATATTAATACATTCTTGAGTAATATTTATGTTATTAGCATTGTTAGCATGTTACAAAATGATTGTGCACTGCTTCCATTACATTATTTTAGTATGTCTGTGCCTGGGTCTAAAGTAAATATTTTAACAACTTAATATTTGCACATAGCTTTATAGTTGCACCAGGGCTCTGCTTTGGCTATTCCATAAATTAATAAATAATAGCTCTTCCACAGAAGAACTACATCCATAAAAATTAGCAAGAAAAGATGATGTAATTGAAAACTTGACCTAACTTGAAGGGGACAGGATTTCAGTGAACAGGAAATACATGCCAAGTGTAAGTAGTAAATATAGCAAAATAGCAAATATATATAATACAGAGAGGATCAAAATTTCATTAAGAAGCAAAAGGTTCAACATCAACAAGATACAAAGATGCTACTATGTTTTCAGTAGACCATATTAAAGATATGTATTTTTGATCATCACAATCAAATTAAATTTCCAAATTATCGTCGTCTTGTTTTTTTAGGTTTTTTTTTTTCTGTTTTCATCCTTTCTATGTGTATTTTTATGTAATACAAGTAATACTTGTCTATATATGTATTGAATATGCATTTACTTAGTGCTAAATTTGAAATTGCCACAGTTAATAGTTTTCAAATACAAAACTACATTAATGTATTATAATTTTTATAGTTTGCAGTTAAAAAATAAAAGAATATATTAATGGTTCTAATATGGATTACACTGACTACCTACACATTGATTCTTTTTAATCCATTCAACAGTATAAATCACTAAAAGATTTAATAAGGAAATATGTTTGAATACCTAGTTTTACTGTATTAGATAATTTCATCTTGCATAAATGTTTTGACTACCATTTAATGTTTTCCTATTATTACACACATATGAATAATTGTCTGCTATGGTAAGATCTAACATAGTAAGTTACACTTTCTTTTTTTTCCACTTTGCACATTGAAAGCAGTCCTCTGCCTAAAGAGGACTTATAGAGTTACTTATTATGTTGAGCAACAAATCTTCTGTATAGTAATTTATGTGGGTAATCATAAACTATCTTTTATAATTTGCAGTCTATTAACATTCTGTTCGGAAGTGACACAGAAAAACTCCTCTCTAATAGAAGAGGTGATCTTATGAAGTCCAATTGTAGAGGGAAAGAGGCTCTGTTACGATGCATTGGGGACATTAAAAGTCAGTCTGGCTGCTCTTCTAAACAAGCCCCTTAATGAAAATTATTATTTAGTCAGTATATTATTGTTTCTAAAGGCCTAACCCTATGTTCTGTGTGATTTCTCACTTTCTGAGAAAATATGACCCTGAAATTTGATGTTTCAGTTAGTACAAAGTAATTTTGTTTTGTTTTGATTGTGGTTAGTTTTTCCAACTTCATAGAAAAAAATTGAGCCAGAGTTGTTTCTTGTTTTTTCTCAGTGAATTTACATATGAATTGCCATAAATTTGAAAGGACAGAAGAATGACACCTATTCTCTAATCATTAGCAGAAGTAAAACCACTTCTAGTGTAATAATTATCTAAGCCAAATATTTATTAATAATGGGACCAATCTAATTATAGCTTTATATTTCTATATTATCTCTCATATCTACTCCAGCAGATATTTTAAATTAATAAAAAATTACTTACAGGAAGTGGACAAACTCCAAAAACAAGCAGTTACACATCTGTGACTAGTGATTAACCAGTTTTCAGGAAAGTAAAAGACTACTTTGAATCTTTTTTTTTCCATTATGAATGCTCAGCTCATGTCCTTTCAATGAGAATTACTCTATAAGGGAAAAAATAAAGAACAGATTTCCAATTTCTTATTATAGGCTAAGAGGTAAAGTGACCCATACATTTTCTAGAGAGAGATTATAGAAAATTTGTGGGATTTGCTAAACTTCTCATTCTGTCATGAATGGGCAGACTTAGCAGCAAAGATACAGCTTTCTGAGAGACCACTCCCCAGGGAAGTGGTCACAGCACTAAGCCTGTCTGAGCTGAAGAAGTGTTTGGACAATGCTCTTAGGCACATGGTGTGATTCTTGGTGTGCCCTGCACAGGGCCAGGAGTTGGACTTGAAGGTACTGATGGGCCCTTTCCATCTTGGATATTCTATGATTCTAGGAGAGTTTCCACAGATATATCCCTTGGCACTGCTGGGTGCTGGGGATTTGCAATACCTGGGAGAGAGCTAACCAAGGATATCTAGCAATGCACCTTACCCATAGTGCAGTCTGAAACTCACAAGACTCACAAAATCTTTCAGAATGTATTACTTCACCCAAAAAAATATTTTACCATATTTTATTTATTTTAAAAGTGTTGTAGTTTCACAATTGCACCTGCACACAGTTGACAATGTAGCTGTCACCAGAATTGCTAAAGCACTGCTATTGAAACTCTCTGCTCTTATGATCTGCTGAAACCTTTTAAGTCAAAGAAGCTACATACTATTTAAGAAGAATTAGCAGATATATGCCCTAAACAATCATATTGACCAAAGTATTTTTTTTTTAAATCATCATTAATATATTCACAGAAAGAGATAAGAAACAAGCTTTTGGCTACCATCAGCACACTGGATCTATGTCAAATGTGAGTCATGAATATGCAGATATTCCAATGCTTCAGTAGGTACCTGGAATAAGAAAAATATAATGAATGTAAAACAAGGAACACAACTGCTAACACTAAGCTGAAAGTATATATATCAGTCATTCCATGGTGTCTCTAATCTGAAGTAACTGCAAAAAATATGCTTAGAATAGTTAATGATGCTAGAAATAGTTTTATTCTTCTATGTAAAAGAAAGGAGCTGTTTACAATTTTTTTTGTTCTTTAGTTAATGTTGTTTTGAGTTTATCTCTTGTATTTGTCACTAAATTAATAATTTCAATAGAAAATTATTTCTGTATATCCCACAGTGAAGTAATCATGATGGTTTCTTAGAAACCTGTATTATTGTCTTAATGATTCTTATATTTATCCTTACTGGAACTACTGAATTGTTTTTATCCATATTTTCTCTCATTAATGCAAGCCTCACAGAATACTCCTTATGTGCAATGTTATGAAATCAAGGAAGGAAGAGCCTGATGCAGCTCTCTTTTAAATATGCTTTGAGTTTATTGTTTAAATTCTGGGATAAAACTATCTTAACAACTAAGGGTAAGCTAGAGTGAAAGCTGGGAAAGAAAATGTTTCCATCTTCTTATGGAACTCAAGAAATTTGCAGGTTAAAGAGACTAACAGAGCCTATTATGTATGATGACCTTAGTTCATGCAGAGAAAGGTGATTACAAAACAACAAACATTAGTTTGCTTCTTACATTTTTTTCTATTTTCTAGGCCTTCATGTAACGGTGAAAAAAAATCTCTCTCTATATATAGCTCTCTATATTTATGTTTTACACGTTTGTATGTAGCCAACATTACCAACACTAAGTTTGTTTCCTCTATATTAGGTCCATTTTCAATTTTCAGAACTTGAAACTAGAAACTACAGGGTTTCTTTAAAGTGTGCTTTTAAAGTGTTTTGTGGAAAAAATAAAATGGAATGAAAAACAAAATATATTTGTATTGGGTTCATGTAGCAAGGTGTTGGTAGTGAGGAGACTGCTGTAATTTATGACCATCCAGAAATGATCATAAATTGCCTAAAGTTCTATCTATTTTGTGTGCAAAATTTATCAATTGCTACTGACTTTTAACTATCACTTTTAGTTTCAACTTTCATTGCTTGTATATGACAATGCAAAAAAGAGATTGGAGGAGTAATTTTTTTTCATATCAAAAGAGCTTTTATATTTATGGGCATTAAACAATACTGCAAGCAGAAAAGGCAGAACAGTGTTAAAATCATATATAGCTTGTCAACAGCCAATATATGATTAATGGGGACATCCTTTGACCCAGTACTGAAATTATTACTGGTGAAATATTTCAAAAGCTGTAGAGGGCTTAAGTAGTTATGGACCATATCTGATTTACCACTCTCTGGATATTTCTCTTTGCACAGTCTGTTCAAAGAGCAGGTTTGTTTGATTTTTTTTTTTATTATTTTTTATTTTAAGGTGTTGTTAAAGACTATCTTACACCAGCATTTTGTAGAAAGTTCAGCTCATATGGATTTAGAGGTGGGCTTTAATTGTCTACACCCAGGCAACTATTTTCTTTTAAGATGGCAGGTATTATCTGAGACAAACCTTGTAGGCACCAAGTAGGGCCTATCAGGCATTATGTGCTCATTTTTAGCAAGGCTTGAAGCACAAGCAGGTTACCCAGGGGTATTTAAACACACAGTATATGTTTCTGTGTAGGCAACTGATATGAGTGCTAAATATCTTCTAAATGATAAAAACCAATTAATAAGAGCTGCAGTCCAACCCCTCACTCTTGCTTTTTAATTTATTATTTTAATAATAGGAATAAAAATATTAATTAAAAATAAATTAAAAATAATATGGGAAGAGAAGAAAATACATAAAAATTGAAGCAAAGATAAAAATGAAGGACAGCTCTTTAGACCTTTGTTTGAGTAGAAAGCAAGATAGGCCATAGCAATGGTCAAAGTTGTTGCTGAAGCAAATCATGTCATAAGCAGCTTACCTGTAACAATCTTTTGCAATGTTTGGTCAGATTCAAACATACACTGTTCTTCATTACATGTTTCTTTTGAAAATTTAATAGAACTTTGAAATCTTTAGCTGTTTTAATAGGTTTTATTTATGCCTAAAGAGTCATCAAGATCCCTTTTGATGCTTAAAATGAGAAACAGATCTTAAAAACATTTATAATAAGACCCTGATCGCTCATAGTAGAGCTTTACCATTTAGCTATTTCCATTGTTTTCCTTCACTTTTTTAATCAATAAATTTCCAGTTATCTAGTATGACTATGTTACTGAAAACAGTAAAATAATTTGAAGTTTAATTGGTCTTTTAAAGCTTTCTGATTTGTGTTACTGGCTCATTAGCTGGAACCAAAAGCATAAAAAATAGGTCAAAAATCCAGGACAGGATATAATCACATGTAAAAGATAATTGAGAAAGTATTTTTAAATACTTATTTTTGTATATTGTCCTCAATATTCTGTTTGGTTTTATGAAAACAAGTGAAAGAGAAAAGAAAGTCTTATTCTCCATTGAATTTTCTTCCTTTTTCCTTAGGCAAACTTCAACATGACAGTTTAATATATCTTTTCTCATTGTGATTTGTCAAGGTTGTCAAAATCACCAGAAGTATAGATGTTTTATTTTCAAGGTTTTCTCTGTCTTCTTTTTTGGGAAGTTTGTTTTTTGCTTTTAATTATTTTCGGTAGTAGCCAGACTAAAGAAACAATGAAGATCAACATCACAGCAAATGAAAATATATCAAGCAGTCATGGCATTATTGTGTATAAGATAGCTTTTCTTCAGAGCCATAAAATAAAGAATATAGCCAAGTTAAAATGTATATTCTTTATGTGGAAATACATGACTGATTATGATTTGCTATTTTTCATTGTGAGTGATAGGCACTTCAATTTATAAGTGGAACTGTTATGAAGAAATTATTCGTCACTAGTCCTGTCATTGAATCAGCATGGGTAAAATTCAGTCTGCTACAGAGAGCTAAAAGACTTTCATGTATATCATTCAAGCTCTACTTCACTTGCATTCTAAGGGTTTTACTGGAGCTTAAATGGAGCATAGGTTTTGTTTTGCATTTCTGATGGGATTGCACTCCGCCTGAGAATATCCTAACTGCGTTCTCTGCAAGGTTTTATATGGTGCTCATCACTTCTGCATCTGAGCAGCAGTGCATAAAAGGCAGGTGTAACATCTGTGGAGTGCATGTTCTGTCATTTTCTTCTCAGACATGTTTGAGATGCAGTTGTTTTGAGCTATTGTTTTCAGAATTTTATAGGCAGACCTGAAGTGTCATCTGTTTATTGTTGTACATAATGGAGATGCAATGTAAATTGTGGAGACAAAGGTAACAAATTCAAGCACATTGCAGGAAGTAGTGTTATTTGGCACATTTCACCATTTCTCCAGGAAAATTCCCTCCAAATGAACTTCACACATAACAAAAGCTTTTTTTCTAGGAACCTATATATAGCACTGAGTTCTTCACATTTTTTTTCCTAACTGCTCTTTTCTCAAGACCTGGGACAAACCTTTTTCTTCAGCATTTTGCTGGACTCGACGAAAATGGCAGTTATTCCCACTATCAATACCAGTTCCTCTGTTTATTCAGAATAGCCTCTCTACCTCTACTTCTACCAGCTGATATTGGTCCTTGACACCTCTGCAGTGCCCCATATGTACTGCCACATTCTGTTGACAACTTTCAGCTTCTGATTATTCTTACTGCTTCTCTGGTTACTTCCAACTCCGGATCTAAAAATCAGCTTGACCCTGCTGAAATATAGACAACATTCAGAACTGGACTGTTGCTGATAAAAAATCACATATCAATGGCAGATCATAGTGAACTCTGGAGATAGAAAGTCCTGATGTCAGCGCCTGAAAGATAAAATCACTTTGACCAAGTAAGCCTCATGGAGGTCAGACTTAAACTTTGCAGTCACAGAAGGGACTGTAAATCAGCTGGTGATCCAGAAGAAATGATTGCAGAGAAAGAGCCCATGAAATGCAGCAGCAGTTCAGGATTACAGCAAGAAAAACATCTCCTGAAGATCAAGAAAGAGTATCTATGTAAATCAGCATTTTGCCAGGCCTAGGTACTATGTGAAATTCAAATTCAGCAGAAAGAGAAGCTGTGAGAGTTTCAACAAAAGGAAGCCTGCCTCCAGAATGTTTTTTCAGCTTGTAAGAATAATTGATATATGTTGTGGTTTGGGTTGGTTTAGTCAGGAGTTTAATTAATGTTAGTTAGGTTGGTTCCTTGTGCACCCCTACTTTTCCCTCACAGTGGTTTGCTCCAAGTTGTTTACCCCGAGATTTCCCGCCACTCGGATCCACAGTTACCGGTCAATCTTCTCACTTCTCACAGTTTTCTCCTTATTTGGTTCTGTCAGTCAAGGTTTGTTCACTCCCTGTCAGGTGTCAATCTTGTAACCACTCCCATCTTCTTTATGAAAATCATGTATCAATCACCCCACCGTAGCCTTTCTATTTGTCCCAGAATGCTGTGCCCACCTCTGTTACGTCACCACTGGTTATGAAACCCTATCTCGTTTGTCCCCATTGGGTGAGGCAGGTTTCCACCCACTGTCTGCCCACCCCCTATTTAATCTGCTGTAACCCTTTGTTCTCCGGCATTTTGCATTGCATTGCGCTGAGAGCGTTTTGTTTCAACCACGCATGGGGGAATAAAAAACTCTTGGACTCGCAAAGTGTCCTTCTCTTGTCCCTTCATCTCCCTCTCAGCGTGTGAAGCTACCAAAGCTGCGTTACCCACGCAGCAGCAATCAGCATTACCAGGGAAGCTGATGCCAGACCCCTGGAGTGCCTGCACTCATGTGGCAGCCACCCGGCCTCATACAGGCAGTTCTAGCCAGTGCATTTCGACTGCTTGAGGTCGTGGCAGGTAGCTGATGCAGACATAAGCATATCTTTGGTTGAATTTTCTCAATCAGTGCTCTCTTTTTTTTTGTATTCCCATCAAAACATTGACTCTTTCCAATATGGACAGTGCTCATAAATATAGACTCTAACATGTACCGGAGTAAAGAATGTAGTTGTTCTTGGTATTTGAAAGTGATTTAGGACTACTCAAAATTGTTAATTTCTAAAAAAATAATATTATAATAGAGATCCTGTTCCTGCAAGGGTGAACACAGGAAGAGAACCAGTACTCGTTCTGTATCTAGGTAAAAGAAAACTGACACAAATAACAGTGCTACTATTAGCAGTAGCAATGGTTTATGCTACTCCAGTATTTTCAGATCCTAGATAAGAAGTTACAAAAGTTCAGGCCTCTATCACTTTACAAAACTCAGCAAAGGATTCTACGCAGAATCTATATTGATGAAATTTGCTTTATCTAAATTTACACAGGATTAATAACAATATGCTATGCAGGATTAAGTATAAAGGACCCTTGGATCTGGCTTAGATGTCAAGAAGTATCTCTTTTAAAAATCGAACACAAAATATTTCTTTTTATATGCCCTTTTTGAAAAAATGGAACCATGTGATGTGAATAGTTTGAAGGTATGCCTGTACCAGCCTGAACAGGTGCTGCCAGGCTGTCTGTCTGCTGCCTTTTTGGTAATAAACTGAGATACAACTACTTTTTTACCACATGAATAGAAAATGTTGGTGTTCCTCTACAGTGGCATAAAATTTGTAGAATTACGTATCATTTAGATTTGTAGCCCTCTCATGAAATTTACCTGAAAGTAGCTGTTGTATTCACATAGTCAGAGGGCATTTACCTTAGAGGAAACTGTGCCCTGAGAAATCTGCAGAAAGGCTTTGCTTATTCAAAATGTGCTGAAAGCTTCTGTGTGTAGTAAAATTATTGAAGTCTTCCTACTACACTTAAAGCATTTTTTCACTAGCACTATGAACACCAACAAATGTCTTCTACCCCTGGGTATTTATCCCAAAAATCACAGAACAAGAAAAAAAATCTGATAAGATTCTTGTTTTGACCTTGGGTAACTGAAGTATTAGGATTGATAGATCATCTTGTTCTGGCAAGCAGTAAGATTTCCGCTGCCTACCCCATCAGCAACTGGGCACATTTTGCATGCTGCTACTAAATCATCACAAAATTACTTTAGCATATTGTGTATTTATTTATTTTTCGAATGTGCTGTTCATAATGGCCATAATGGGAGCAGCACTGTTGTGAGCAATCTGACTAAAAAGTCCAGCTGCAAACTATAAAGCAATACTTGATTTATCTGGCCACAGCAGGCACTGACTTCATTACATTACACAGAAGCCAGCAGAACTTAGCCATTACAATTATTCTGATGCTTTTCTGTGTTGCTGTTATTCATCAGAGTAAGTTTCACTTGTCATTTTCTGTGCAGTGGAAACTTTCCAGTAAAGCTAAATTTTAAGAATTTGTGCAGTATTATTATTGCTGATTAAAGTCAATTTTCAAGGAGGGCTCATGGTGTAAAAAGCCCCACAATCATACACAATAAAATTGCCCTGAAAAGCTTGCAGTCTAAAAGGCACTTATCTTTAGAGGTGAGAAAAAGGTTTCATTAAAGGAATTTTAAATGCATTGAAATGCATTATTTGGCAAGATGGAGTAGAATAAGTAAAGTAATCAAAGTAATGGCAGACAAATGCTCTTTAGTTCTATTTTTAGGGTGATACAAAAGTTTTACTTGCTACCTGCAAACATTTGACTCTAAAATGGCATATATCTTCTTCCCACCTTGCCCAGCTCCTACAAGGATGATGACTGCTTCTGATCATCCCTTATATCTACCACATCACCATAAAATTTGTCTGGTTCAGTCTGCCTCGGCGTGAACTGCAGCTGAGAGTGTAGCTCCTCACAGCAGCCAGGAGGCACAATTACTGTTCAGACCACACAGTCCCTTTGAGGTTGCAGTACAAACTTAAAGCTGGGCCTTTGTTTCCCCACGGTGGCACAAAACCCTCACCTACAAATCCCATATGCCAGATGTGGACAACCATCGAGATAACCAGCTGTGCCAGACTGAAGAGAAGCAGCAGTGCTGCTGCTTGATGAGAGTTGTCTGTTCTGTGACAGGAGCACAAAAGAAAAGCATTAGTAGACAGATACACAGGTTCTTTGATTTCACAGAATTCTAGAAACTAGTTGAAATGTTAGTGGCAACTTAGGCAAAAAATATACTTTTTTGCCTAAAATATATTTTCTTATATAAATGTCACAACTGTGTAAGTATAAAGACCCTCCTGGAGAGATCAATGACATTTTTAAGGTACGTTTCCAATGACAGTTGCCTAAAGACAGGTATTTAGTGCTATCAGAAATTCCCTATCTGGTATGCAGTTTTGTTTTCAGAAAGGTTTGAGTGTTTGTAGGTCTTACCTGTGAGCCCTAGGCTGATATCATGAATACTGTAGAAATTACCAGCTTCAGTTGATATCCACTTTTAATCCACTTGATAGTGACTTACTTTTCAATGAGCACAAATAGGCCTTTGGGTAAGTAAGACTCAGTTTGGCCAACTCCACATGCATTACTTTTAATCATCACTTTACACAGGGGCCTTAAGTCACACAACCTTTATTGATGCCACTCCTTGTCACTTTCTATATGATGATATCAATGACTTTATTTCCCTCTTACTTCTATTACATTTACGTTTGCATAACTAGCAAATATGTTAGCTATCTACTTTAAATTATCAAAACTTAGTTTCCAAACAATGAACAATCAAGTATAAAGAATTCTATATCAGTACTCTTCTCCATCTTTTGGACTTCTGCCTGACTCAGAATGAATAAACTTAAGGACTTATTTCAAGCTAGTATTCCCACTTTTGAAGTCTTCTGACTGTAAACGGCTTAGGATATAAGGCAATAATTTTGGAAAGTGAGTTGGATGAAATAAACTACTGAAATACAGCAGGACCTAAACTGATAAATAAAGAAGACAAATTTTGTTTAGATCTTAATATTGGTATTAAAATTTTTGAAAGATAATGAATTTACCTCTGTGTTTTGTAAGTTTTTCTTATTTAGATATAGTAGATCACTACTTATTTTAAACACTGTGTATTGAGAAGAATGAGAACATCTGCAGTCAAGGCCTGCTTGTGCAAGGACAACCGGTGCTTTTAGAAATGTAACACTGTGTAACATGTTCTGGGTTCAACCAATTATTTTATACTAGGAAAAGCTGTTATTAGCAGCCTGATACATGTAACTATGATGTTTCCACACATTAGGTTTCATTTTATATTACTGAAACATTTGATTTTGTACTAAAGGTGTATCATAGATCTGATTTCTTGCTCATTGCCACCTCTGAACACTACATATTGAAAGTGGAGATGAAAATGTTGGAATAAAATGTTCTTAATATTTAGGTATTGTTTTTACAGATAGCTCCAGGAGATTTTAAAATAATAGTTTTTTTTCTTCAAATAGTGAATGAAATGGATGGGAAAGAATACAGAAGAATTGTGTTTGTTGCAGAAGGTTTAATAAATTCTAACAGCCTGTAGAACTAATAGCTATCCATTTTGCAAGTTATGTACATATGTGTTTATTTACTACCTTCTTAAATAATTTATTTCTAGCAATACCTACTCCTGCTCCAGAAGGACACAAGACATGACTGCATTAAAATTTTCATTGATTTCTTAAACTGAGGTGGGATTCATCTCACCTAGCTTTAAACAGGTGTAATGTAGATGTCTATATCTGACTAATCAAATATTATTTGTAGTCATTGAAAAGCAAAGAAGTGTTTCTGAACCAGTTGTTATGTAAGACTACTTTAAAAGCAAATAATATAATAAATATAATAATATAATATAATATAATATAATATAAATAATATATTCCCACTATTTTCACAGGGAGTCTAACGTGGCAAATTTACTAAGATATGCATGTTACTGAGCAGAGAAATCTAAACTCAAGTATCTGATGTAAATATATTTTTTAAAAAAAGTAAAAAATTATTTGAAAAACTCTTGCAAAATCAGAAGTACAATCTTACAGCTCAAACTATAGTGTTTAGTAGCTTAAGACCCATATTTTCTATGTGAAAATAATGAACCATTTCATACTTCTTGATTTACAGACTTTTTTTTTTTTATTGTTCTACATTTGAAATCCAAAAACCTCTCAATGATTTAGGAATGTTGTGTGGAACTGAAATCTATTTAGTTATTTTACAGGTCTGTGATGTAGCAGCATGTAGTTGATGCCTTAATGTTGATGCCTATGTTGCCCTCTGGCAACACAGTAAAAAATGCTGATTGACTACATCAACAAAAATATGTTCAGATATTCAAAGAATAATTTGCAGATGCTGAAGTGTCAGATTTAAATAAAGGAAATCTACCAAGAGTAGTGTATATTTTCCATCTGGAAAAAAATTATTTCAAAGATTTATTATGATTTAATGGTTTGCTACCAGTGCCAGTCCATGCATTGAGATGTAATTACGCAGCTGAGGACCTCATGCTGTTAAAGATTCAGAAATCAAGTGCGTAGCAAGTAGGAGGAATAAGTTAATTCTTGGATTAAACTGCAGAATTATTTTATTCATGTCTTGTTTCCTTCCTTCCTTCTTGGTTCTTCTTAAAAACAATTTTCTTTTCACCAGCATATTGCTATTAAAGCTGGGAAATTACAACAGCTGTGTAGTATGTAAAGAATCTTTACAAATGACCCAAAATGCTTTTCCAGACTTTCATTGCAAAGACTTTAGCTTTAATGCAGACTTGTCTGAATGGTGCATCATTACATTCTGAACATCTCTTAGGAATGCTTAGCATGCTTTTCATAGTTTTCTTAGTTTGAATTAAGCTACTTATGTTTGTGTGCTCCAAATCAAAATGTTATGATTCATTAAATTATATTAGGGATTTTCCATTTAAACATGTGCATATTTATAAATTTCAGACATCACTGTGCATGAAAGTAGACTGCTTTACAGAAAGTAATTCCATCTATTTACAAAATATTTTAGAATACTAACACTTAACTCTAGCAGTGTTTTGGGAAACATCAATGTATCTTGTTCAAAATCTTTGTCAAGAATCTGGTGAAGACAGTTCACTTCTCATGAAGCTCTCTTTTGACTCTCTTTTGAGTGGAGTGACTAGGCAATATGAGGCTGGGGCCCTTGTCAGCCACAGAAATTGTGACAGACTGTAGGAATAAGCCAACAGGAACTTCAGGAAATTCAACTGTGATACAGACAACTTGGGAAACAGTTTTGGGAAAAAAGTCCCTG
This sequence comes from Anomalospiza imberbis, assembly GCF_031753505.1. Classification (NCBI taxonomy): domain Eukaryota; kingdom Metazoa; phylum Chordata; class Aves; order Passeriformes; family Viduidae; genus Anomalospiza; species Anomalospiza imberbis. The sequence goes on along the minus strand of NC_089682.1, from coordinate 100,132,641 downwards.
AGGAGAGTCACTGGAGTCAGCAACGTGTATTGGCAGCAGAAATAGCAACAGCATACAGAATTGTGTTAACAGCAGCCCAAGACATCAGGTCCAAGGAAGTGATTATCATCCCCTTTACCCCACACTTGTTAGGTCACAACAATATTACTGCATCCAGTTTCATGTTCTTCAGAATAGGATTGACATCAGTAAAGTAGAGTGAGTTCAGCAGAAGGCCATCAAAACAGAATGGAGCACTTGCCCTGTGAGGGACAGCTGAGAGACTAGGGCTTGTGGTCTTGAAGACCACTGTGCAGTGTAGAAAGTTTCCCAGAGAGATTGTGCCTTGGGAGTTTCAAGACCCAACTGGACAGAAATGTCTTTGGACCCCTGTATCAAGAAGGAAGACAGACTAGAATCTTCCTATATTCACTTCCCACTTGAGTTAGCCTGTGTAGTGACACAGAGAAAAAGGAAACCAGATTCAATGGAAAAGACACTCTTCTAGGGTGGGACAACATTTGAGATTAAACCAAAAAGGTATTAAAGATAAGTGACTTTCTGAGACATGTTTAGCCTCTAATTTATTATAAAAATGACAGTGATATTACCAGCTTGGTTTTATGTCTCTGCTCTGAACAAGTAGCGGATTACAGGCAGGTTGGTTAATTTAATTTTCATTCTGATAGGCACTGCTAAACAATGTCTTTATGTAGGGTTTGAAGCTAACAGTGCCTTTTTGACTCTGACAACAACTATTTAGTTTCACAGAAAGTGATCGCTGTTGAGACACATTTAGGGATCTATTAACATCTGGATCCACTGTCTGCAAATTTGTCATACAGATCAGACATGAATAAAGAGTCACATTTCTGTCAAGTTAGTAAAAGCATTTAACATGAATGTTGATACATGAGAAAAATGTTCTGGCTCAGTAAGTTCTTGTTAGTTCAGTACTCAGGGTAGGTTTCAGCTCAAGACTGTAATTCCTACTTTTAAATGCTTAAATAAAGATGTCTACTTCTGACTTAAAGGCTTGACAAATGGTACAGTATATATAAGACCATTTGTGATGGCCAGGGTCACCCAGTATGGCTTCTAGTTTTTCATTCAGAAAAGTTCGTTGTCCTACAGATCCCTAGGGCTTGTGCCTTAACTCTTTTAATTCAACTGGGTAGTTGAATCAAGCTCTGTGTCTTTATATCCCAGCAATAGTCATTGAATATCCAGGATGAAATTCAGTCACTGAAACTTTAGGTGCATTTTGATATCTCACCTAACCTCCAATGTATGTTGATAAGTTTTAAATTAACCATCCAAAAAAGGTTGGCAGGAAAAGATGCTTGTATGAATCTTGCAGATTTAAGCATTAATAAAATTCCACAGGATTTCTGTGTAAAAAACATATGTAAATAAATAAGTAAATCTTCATTTCCACAGGATTAACTCTATAATTACTCCTGTGGATCTCCAGAGAAGGCTGGAATATATTCTGCTGGTCTTGAAATTGAGTTCATTTGGAATACAAAAGAAATTTGAAAGAGAGATAAAAAACCAAGAGCAGTGAAACTCACTTTAATTTCAGTCAATACTGTTCTGTGATATTACCAATAATTTTCTTTCAGATTTTTACTGTTTAGTTTTGCATTTTGTGTACCCTGTAATAATCCTTAAACAAAAATTCTTCATAATGAAAAAGGAAAATATTTCCAATTTTCCTTTACTGTGCATTTACCTAAGACTTTTCATCATGTTACAGTGAAACTTATGAAAATTTTGGTCCCTCAGAGATGTAGGTTTCATCATATTAGTATTCATTAAAACTTGCTTTTGTTTTTTAGCTACTTAACTCTTTTATCTGTTAGGTACTAAAAGAAAGAATAAGTAACTATTTAAGTTAGTGCATATTCTAACGATAGGAAAATATTTCCTCCTTAATTTTTTATGAGATTAAACTTTCTGTTTCTCAAAGCAAGGTAGTAGTTGCTTGCTGTGACCTAAGTACCTTAAAAATTAAAGAGTTTGCTGAAGAATTACTAGGGAACTACTTTAGTAACCCCAAACATATACAGCTGATATGAAATGTCTAGTCTGCATACTAAAAATTTTGCCCTTCATAGAATGGACAGCTCTGAATATTTAGAATTAGAAACTGCAGGTTATAGTTATCGCTCCACTTAGCAAGTGTAATGAACTAGCAGTCACAATTACAAGCACAATCAGATTCCTGGCAGATGAAAAAAAAGACAAGCAAAAAACAACTCATAAATGAAGGAGCTTAATGAGCAACACAGCAAGATGTAAAGAAAACGGTCTAAAACATTCTAAATAAGAATTATGTTTCTACAGGTGATTATTATCTTCACTGTTATATCAGGCTTCCAGTGCACCCAATTCTAAGAGTTAGAAATATCTATACGACTAAGTGACTGATAACTAAAGGGAGAGGCAACTTAATGACTCATTCATAGGCACAAAGCTGGATGTAGCAGTAAAACTAAGAATGAAATCTAACCCTTACTTAAGTTGGATAATGAAACAATAGTCCTAGAAATAATGACAACCACTGAAAATATGCAAGTATTTTTCAAAATAAAAGGAAAAAGGAAAAGATAAACGTAAAAAAAGCCCCAAACGGACAAACACAAAACAGTGAAGAGATTAATAAATCTCTTCAAATCAAAGTTCAATTAACTAATATAATCAGCATCTCTCTCTCTTTTTATAGTATTCTACTACAGGAGTAACTTTAAAAAGTTTAGTCATAGGAAGTTGAACAGAAGGTCTGGAAAGAACCAGGAAGTAGCAGGATTGAAGAAAAGGATTCAGAGAACTCAGGGATGCTTTGGACCATCAGCAGAAGGTGATAGCAAGCCATTCAAGAAGAACATACAATGAAAGGATTAGAAAATTTTGGGGGAAAAATTCCCTAAACAATGGTACCCTAGAAGTATTTTGTCAAAATGTGGTGATGAAGAAAAATTATTTATGTGTTTATGTTATTTATGAAATTGGGATTATGTCCTTTATGTGAAATGCATTGAAAAGTAGATATTAATATTGATATAAGGACTAAATATAGAAGATGGGACTCTGTCCAGATGCTAGGAGTTGAACTATAAATTACTGTAGCAGGTTGGGTAGAGATTAATATAAAATATTACACAGTTGGCAGTATTGTGTGCTGACTAATCTTTTAGAATTATTGACTATGTGAAAGAGACAAATAGGATTGGTAAGCACCAGAGAAAATAATAAAAAGAAAGACTATAATTTATTACTGGATTTTACTGTCTTTGCTTCCATTAATTGTATGTGGGGTGAGCAGGAATGGTAGCTATAAAATAAAGAACTAATTGAGGGAGAGTGTTTCACCATGGACTTTCCTCTGTTTTGCAGAACTGGAAATGAAAATGACATAAAAATTGAAAAAATATTATAATCAGGCCTTAAATTGAATGGCATGAATGGAATAATAACATTAAAAAATTATGTGTGGAGACACAAAAGGAACATCATGTAACCTGGAAATTTCATCCATCCTAATAAAACAGGTCCTTAGAAAGTAACTTTAAAGAGCATTGAACTTATTTTTTAATATGAGAGGAGCTTTGGTATGAAACAGTAAAAAATAAATCCATTTATTCTTAGAAACTCAAGTGAATAACAGCTGAACCAACCCAATGAAAATGTATTTTAGCAAGAAGTAAATCCATAGGTTTTCTCCTGTTTTGTTTAGGCTTTTTTTGTCTTGAGTGTTTTTTAACCCATTCTTTTTTCTTTTAATAGACATGCATTTGTTATGCTAGTTTTTGGAAACATAGAAAAGCTGTATGTTTTATTAATATTATATATCTAAACCCTGCTTTTGGATTTGGTGTGGATCATGACATCTTTATAACTAATCATTGTCTTTTGACCATGTGAATCTGTTGACGCAGAAGATTTCATGTCTGTGGTAATGCACATCTTGATCATAAAAACACCCCCAAGTTTTCTCTGACACCAATGCACCAGTGATTTCCCCAAGACTTATACCATTCTTATTTGCAAACGTTTTATGTTCTACTCAAATGGGTTAATTTTATTTAGCAAAAGAAACCAAAACACAAAAAAAACCCAAAACCAAAAATTAAAAAAAAACCACAAAAAGAAACAAAAAATTGAGTTGGTTTTGTTGCTGTTGAAATGGAAGTAAATAGAATGCAAGGGAGACATCACATCCTACCTCAAATCCACACCAAAAATTAATTTAAATTTACTTTTATTTTTATCATTAAGCAGATCTTGGATTTGTTTATAAGATAGTCTTTTTTTTTTTTATAAAATCATGCTCTCTTTCCCAGTATTGCCATGTTGTAACACAAAAATTCATACTAACAGGTAAGATTCAGTGACCTTTAGCCAGAATAAATTATTTTTTAGCAAAAACTAAAAAAAAAAAAAAAAAGTCACTTTTGCTCCAAAATTTTATGCATATGTTCTCAAACAGTTATGTACAAATACTGTTCAAATATCAGGGAGATAAACCAGCTAAGCAGATGCATTACACACCTGTGTAAAGAACTAGTACTAGACAGTACCGTGAGACAGATATTAATTTACTGAAAAGTCCCATTGTGATAGGACGAATAATAATTTTGACCAAACATTCTGAGTTTTGCCTTGTAAGAATAACTTACAGCTCAATAAAAGTATTTTTAAATCCTGCTAACATTCTTCATTCATGCTTATATGAAGATCTGTGACCTTTTTAGTATCCTAAGGATGGAGAAGACTATCAAATGCATAAGCAACAAGGAAATTAAGAAATAAAAAGCTAGTTAAAAGTAAGAGAAACAGGGTCTTTTAAAGAGAAAAGAGAATTTTATAATGAACACTGTAAATCAGTAATCACTTGCCCTAATTTCATACAAGACCATGAATAAGGTTTTAACAGTTATAATACTAGCAAAGTTGTAGATATATTCCTGCCCCTATCTCACCTGCATAGCAACCTTTCTTCCTTCCTTCATACCTGCACTGATCCATATAGCTTTAAAATTGTCAGTTCCTAAATACTCCTTTTATTCATATGAATAATGGTGTTCAAGCAAGCAACCCTAGCAGAAAAAAAGAAATCCTAACTTCTGTCACATAACTGTGAGCTCATCTAAATAGTCTATAAATGAGGGGGAGGAAAAAAAAAGCCTGTGAAAGCTTCTGGTTCTAAGCTTTGGAAACTAGAACTAGTTACATAGTCAGAAACAGCTGAATGCTATTTTCAGAATTTGCTCATCACCACCTGTTAGTCATCAACTTTGTGGCATGTCAGCTAGAACTGACATGCTTTTGACAAGCTTACTGTGCTTGAATTCTGTAAATGTTAAGAAAATTTAGCTTATTAATCTACATGTTGAAATTATTTTAGTCTCAAAACTCATCTGTTTTACCTTAACAGAGCATATTTATTCTGGTTAGATTAATTTCTTTCTGTGTAGTACTCTTAGGAGCATGGTCTTCTAATAATCAGTGATTTCTAATAAGTACAGTTTTACCTTTTTGTTTGTGTCAGTCTCAGGACATACTTTATCTGCCTTATGTTGATTTCATTTCAAATCATTTTTACTTTAGTGGTCTTGGCAGTGCTAAGTTTATGGTTGAACTCAGTGATCTTAAGGGTCTTTTTCAATCCAAATTATTCTACACTTTGAAATTGTTCATATCAATGATAGGCATGGCATTAGCATAACTATGGAACGCTGGATTATGCAAGCAAAACCCCCTATTTTGACATCAGGGGACAGTAGGCATTTGTTTCATCAGGATGAGATAACTTCTAAATTTGTAAAGAGTACCTTTGTTTAGTCATTCAAGAAACTCTTAACTCCATACACACACAGTAACTAAACAGCCAGCATTCCACAGAATAACATCCTTGACTTGATGTAGACCACTGCCTCTAGTAATCACCCTAGCAATATGCATGTCTGTTTAACTCTACCAATGATAGTTAAAGCTGATGCTGCATCATCTCTAGCAAAACCCCTCTGCAGATAGAATGAGGAAGTGTATGTTGACTGTTCAGATACTCTGTAGTTTCTCTGGCAGCCATAGAAAACCATCATGCTCTCCTCACTGAGCTGAATCCAAATGGCATAGTGTTATCTGCATATCTGATTTTCGTGTTCTGTCATTTGTACTTTGCTCTGAATTTCGTGTGTTCCTTTCAGTTACTACTCCTGTTTCTGTAATTTAATTTCTCCACCTTATGATCAAATTTATAAGCAACAGGGATCCATTCTCAATGTGGAATAATTATCACAAAACCATGTTTTGAAGGACGTGCCTGCCTGCAGCTAATTGTGCTCACACAATACCAGTCTGGCTCGTATCACTAGGTGCTAAGGAGGTAAAGATAAAAATAATAAATCTGTTAATTTAGGAGCAATTTCAGGATATTTATATTCTTGTTATTACTGTTTTCTTTTAGTTACTTCTTGAGTTTTTAGTGTTTCTTTTCCCCAGAACTCCACACATTTCAGCATTACTGCACATGTTTGGACTTGAAGAGAATCTGGGCAATAAGGTTTCCTGTAGATGAAGAAAACAAGTAACTCTGTTGGGAAAAACAGTATATTTCCAATACAAAAAAACAGCAGTGGGGGGAAGTAATTAGTAAAAGCTTTCTTTCTGTTACTCTTATGGGAAATGTGCATTAGCAAATATGCATATTTGAATCTATTCTAATTGCTTGGTGATAAATGCTGTTATATTAATTTTGCTGTTCTGAACCTACATTTGCAAACCTATTTTCCTTAGAAAATAAACTGGAGAATATTGCCCTCAGAAGTGTATTTGAAAAATTCTGCTTGTCAGTTATCGAAATTAGCACATACCTTCCAAAAACACAGCATATGCTCAACATGCAGAAAATGCTAAAATAACTTTTGCCTGCTCAACAAAGAAGCATGAGAGATTTATTGACTTGCAAGCTTAATCATTACTGATAGAACATTGTTATCATCTTCTTTTTTTATTTGCTTTTCTTTTTTTACTATTCTTCTTGAGGTTTGGCCCCCAGTGGTGCAAGATATTTAATTGTATACCGTGTGTAAATCATTTGAATAACTGAAGCCTAGAATAAATTTCTTGAAAAATGCATCAGTCAATATTTTGCTGAAGTAATCCAGATCATAGCCATTATTTCAAAACTTGCTTTAGTGTATGGTTCAGTTACCATAGAATCATAGAATATCTTGCATTGGAAGTACAAAAAACTCATAAGAACTCTCAGAAGATTTGTTTTTATGAATTATTGCAATTACTTTCCCATAATAAAAAATTCAAACATTAAAATATAGCAGTGTAAGAATATGGAAATAATAGAAATATACTTTTGAAACATGGTGAAATATTTTTGAGGTGGGTGAATATCAGGGTGTATCTTGTGGTCATCTGGATTGCTTTATCAAAATACTTTGCAGTCCCTTCTAGCCCATACATAGAATTTTTGTTCAGGCAGGAACCCATTACATTAGGATAACAATGTCATTTAGATATCCCCTTCACAGCTGCTCTGACATGGTTAATAATTTCACCCAGATATGGTGAAATAGGTAGCATTTCTCTGTCTCACACTTGAGGGAGTTATACCACACTTTGTACTTAGCATCTTAATGGACCAGAGGAAGGTATTCTCTTGTGGTGGTTTTGGTACTGTTATTTTCCAAAGCCTGTTCCTCCATAGGTTCATTCACCAATTTCCCAATTAGAAGAGAGAACCATTACTAGCTTGACGTAGTATCAGTCTATCCATATACATTCAAGGCAAACCTATTTTTGCATAAAGTCATAAATTCTCTATGCATGAATGCACACTTTTACAATAGCGCTCGGCACTGGTCCTTTTGCACCTTTATGGATGGCCTATGTCTTTGCTATGAAGAGGTTATACTACATTAGCATAATGAGCTCTTCCAGGCAGAAAAATAGAATTTTCTATCAAATATCTAGAGGAAGCAAGTCAAGGCTTCGGTGTGCCACAGAAAAATGAAACAGGACCATGGATAAAATTGGCCCATAAATAATTATTTTTAAACTACCATTTCCTATTATGTTATGTTTTACCCATATCTTTGTTGGCACTACATCCAAGGAAGTGGTAGGTGAGAGGAGAAAAAAAATTCAGCTTTTTTTCATAGAGAAGACTCTGGTTAGGAGATGCACATTTCTTTCTGTGTTGTTCCAGTACAGCATCATAGCCATAAAGAATTTAAAGTATTGAACTTTTTTTGGGTAATGTACCTGTATGCAATGGAGATGAAATTTCTTTCAGACAAAAACTAAATTTCTGCCTTCTTTCTTTGAACTCAAGAATCTAATGCTTATCTAGCCCATAGGTAAAAGATTAAACAAAATTATCAGCTGATATGAAATTAGAAGGAAAAAAAATGAAGAAGCTAGATAGTTTCAATGACTTTTTGTACTAAATATTTACATAGACTATCTTTTGTATTTTTGCTGGACAATTAGTGTTGCTGTTATGAAATGTTGTTTGAAGTGCATAGTCAGCTGGCACCTGAGGTTATTTTAACACAGACTTAGCTTTCACCATCTGTCCTGTCCTCTAATGAAGATTCAATACCTCCATAATTCACAAATGCATAGTGAAAATTCAATAATAACTAATTAAAATGCATGGGAATGTTTGTCATTTATTGCTGCATTCACCTGTTACATTTTGGACAAATAAAGAGCAGGAAGAGTTTTATTGCTTTTTTCTTCTCTCACATGATCTTTTCTACTGGTTCAATACAACATTTTTCTTGGTGAAGTCAATGGATTTACAGCACCATTTATCAGCTGTCTACCTGACACACAGCATGGATTCTGCTCTAGTTATTTTTTAATTATAACAATACATTTAAAAAAAAAAGTTAGGTCTTCCATTTTAGAAATAAAGCATCAAGGAATGTTTTCTTATTAATTTTACCCAGTCCTGTTGCTATGAAGACAGTCTGATAATATTTTGAAGAACAGTCCCCTCTGAACATAATGTGTACACTGCAGTGCAGAAATCTCTTCAGTTATCTTTCAGTTTAAGTAATTAGCTGTTTGATATAACAACAGTTGTGCATTGCATTCTACTATTATTTACTCAGCACTAGAAACTAAAATAATTGCCTGCTTTGCTGTCATATTTGTCTTTCTTTTTATCAGGTGCATAATGAATAATTTGAGCTTCAAGGCTAAGAGAATAGATAATTAAATTAAATTATTTCCCCAGAAGACATGAAAATGAATCCTACATCTTGCTTTTCAAAGTATATGTATTTGGTTAGAAATACATTTATTCTTCCCTTGTATGGCCTTTTCTCTGTCTGCCTTATTGTGTAATTGCTTGTTTCCTAATAATTCACTATAGTAATTTCTTGCTATAGACAGGTCATTGTATTACAATACTGTATATGTGTAGACAGTGAAAATTATGGAAATAATGTACACCTCCAGTATGTCAAAGATATCAAGATTGATATGGTTATATCACATTAGCTCAGTTCATTTAAATTTGATAAAAAATTTTCAATTTTGTGTCCTATATTCTACTCTTGGAAAGCAGAAAATGGATAATTTTTGTACTAATCTCCCCATTGTAAAAGAAATAACTATAAAACCTATTTTACTATTAAAAATAATGCCTAATTAATTTTAATAATACATGTATATAAAATATAAAATTAACTTGATAAATTTTAGCTATTAGTTAATAATCTTCAAAATAAATTTTCTAATATCATCAGCAGGAAGTTCCATCACAAGCTATGTCTAAGGACTAAACATGAAAATAAAAATTTGCTATTATTTTAAATGAACTGATAATTTCAAGAGACATGACTTACATTTGTACTGTGATATTAATATGCCCTGGATGTTCATGGAAACTTCTTTCCTGACAGTCTGCACAGGTATTTCAGGAGAGAGAATTGGCCAGTAGATAAAGATAGAAAAAGGAGTAGTTCTTTTCCCCATTTATCCTAAGATGTGGAGATCCATTCACCCAGATTTATCTGAAAACAATAATTTTAAAAAATTAACTTAATGTTTATGTTCCTAAAGACTGAGAAGCAAGTAAAACTGCCTTTATGCACAGAACAAAAGGCCATTTTCCTAAGAGACCTGTAATTGTCCGAGCACCTAACTACAAAATCCAGTGTCAGTGAGGCAAATAAAAAGTAACATATGGAATAAGTCTGCCAGTCTACAGAGATATCTACAGACAGTGCTGGATCTCAGTAGTCAAGCTATCATCTCGGAACATGCCTTCAGACAGATGACATTCTTAACTTTTTTTTCATTCCTTAAGAGTGGTAAGACTGCTCTGCCTGCAGATATTTTTAAATTCTTCACTTTCATTTCTCCTGTAATGAGTAAATTAGAAGTTGAAAGTACCTAAGGTGACATTTCTAATAATTTCTACAGTAGCCCTTACAGAAATCCTAGTTCTGGCAATTCAAATATCTTTAATTGTCCATTTTCTAACTAGAAATAGTAATAAAACCAGCTACTTCATTTTTCACAACATGAATTCCCAAACTGTAGCTCAATTATCATGTTTGCAATAGCATTGATCCAAAACTTTAAAAAATAGAAGACCCTATGTTATGATTTAATTCTGAGCTACAGTTTGTCCCTCTGAAAAAATATGTTAGGCCTTTCATTAGTCTTATATATTACTTGGTTTTTCCTATTTTCCATGAAGGTCTACAAAACAAAATAGGGAAATTTCTGTCTTTAAAAGTTAGCATACTTCTTATTCTCAACATAAAGAGTTTTTCTAGGACTTTCCAGTACTGGAAAACTTTGACACAAAATTACAACACACACACCAGAAACACTTCTTAATTTGGTAAGCTTGCCATAAAGCCTAAAAAAATGGGTCCAGGAACAGACCCTAGGAAAATAATGCATAACTCAAGCAGACATAAAAGATAAGCAAATGTCAGTCTAAAGAATGATCAATCAGAATGATTCAATAACAGAATTTATTAAACACTTCAAATATATTTGTTGGCGTCCAAAAGGAGCCACTCCTAGAATACTAAAAGCAATGAAGAATTTAATTGGTAGCATCATCTTATAGAATTAGAACTAAATCATGGATACAAGTTTAATATTTTTGTGGAAAACTGTTATCTAAAGAGAATTTTAGAGAGTTGTCTTGAGGTGAGGAGCTTTCAGAGCATGCTGAATAATTGTGTAGGACAGAGGAAGCTGGTGCAGTCATGTTCAGATTGCATTTTGAGAGTAATTCTTGGAGAGTTGTTAACCCAAACCCTCTTCTAGAAATTAATTACTTTAAAGAAAAATAAGTGCAAGTAGACACAGAATAAAATTTTAAAAATCAAATCTTCTAAAGGTAGTAACTAACAATGTATTGAAAGATGATCTTACTTTTAATAGCCATTGACAATAAATTAGAAATCAGATGAACTCACTTTGTTACAATGTAATGAGAAACACATTTTGGTGTTATTTTACAGTAAAATATCTGAGCAACAGAACAAATGAACAATAAATCTTTTATACATACCTAATTATATTTTTGTCAAAGCTATAGTCAGAAACATGATCTTCATTTTTGTGTTATCATAAAAAATGAACAAGTTATATAAAATTGCTGATACATCATCTCCACAACAAATTACACTTATTCCTGGTGGCATATTTTTCTAGTGGTTATGCTGAGAAAAATGAAACTGTAGATAAGAAATTAATATTACAGTTTCATGAATGTTGTAAAATATATATGGAATTCCAGAATTTTATAATCTACGAATATTAAAAATTAAAATATTGAATTTTTTTTGGTTTTTCAATGGGGTGGCAGAATGTTAAACTCGTGATAAAAACTTTTTAATAAATCTAAGATTTATTTATGTCTCTCTAAGGAACCAGTTGCATCAGCAGTCATTTGGATTTGGCCATATTTTTAAATGCTTGGTATCTGATTTTAGTACACTATCTTTGCATCACAATGCTATGTCACCATATTTATACACTTTCCATCTAGATTATTTTAGTCAAGCGGAAATGAAAAAGCTTGGACTTTCGAAGATATGAACCAGTACAAATAAAATATTTGATTCTTCTGTTCAAGTAAGTTTTTTGACCATCTAATTTTTTCTGTATGTCTCTGTTGTGTTTTATGCCTTTCTGATGGTCAGTCATGCTGACCAGTAAAAACCTTTCATTAAGAGAATTGTCTATAAACTGCAAATGAACCACTAAATTAATTTTGAAGTTCAACTTTGCCAACTGCAATTCTACCCTGGCCTTCCATGAAGACATTTAACAGATACACTGGACTCTGTTCAAATGCCTCAACAGAGTTGTCCAGGAAGATGAATGATACCATAGCAAATACTGGCTGTCCTCCAGCTGCCATTCAAAAGTAATGTTGGTCTCCTGAGTGTCATATCTGCCATCTCTGTGTGGATCTCTAATAAATCCTGGTGCCTCTCAAAAAGTATTATGAGTTATGTCTGGACAGCTGACTGACTTGGCCCTCACATGGCGTTTGTTCTGTGGGCTTCATTGATCTCCGCTGATGATAATGGAAGCAGACACCTAAATTTAAATGTCACCATCTTGAAATTAATTTCAGTCCTGTCATCCAAAGAACTCCTGAATATAGTAAAGACTCCAGAATCTGTGTTTAAATGAATGAGATTTGATCTTTCAAAGATACTTTGTATTGCCATTGCAATGTAGGAAGTACCATCTGTTTCATAATATTGAAAAGATATGCCAGTGAAAAAGATGAAAAATCAGGAATGCCATTCTATGATTCCATTACTAGTAAAAAATCTCTCTCCATCTTTCTCACAAGATCTTTGTAAGTATTGAAAGACCACAATAAAGTCTCTCCTGAGAGCTTTGTCTTGTGAACAGACCCTGCTCTCAAAGCCTTTCTTCATTGGAGAGGTGTGCCAGGTCTTTGATCTTCTTTGGGACCCACCTCTGGATCCACTCTAACATATCAATTCTTTTCTGTATTGGAGGCCCCAGAACTGGATGCTGTACTGAAGGTGAAGCCTAACAAGAGTGGAGTAGAGGGCAAGAATCACATCCTTTGATCTACAGGCCACACTTCTTTTGAAGTCCAGGACACAGCTGACTTTGTGGGAAGTGAACATGCACTCATGGATCATATCCAGCTTTTCATCTACCAGTATCCCCAAGTCTTTCTTGGCAGGGCTGCTCTCCATCCATTCATCCCCCAGTCTTTATTGATACTGAATATTGCTTTGGCTTAGGCAGAGGACCTTGTACTTGGCCTTGTTGAGCGTCATGAGGTTTACATGGTCCCACTTCTCAAGTCTATCAAGGTCCTACTGGATGACATCGTGTTCCCCTAGAGGATCAACCATACTACTCAGTTTGGGGTTATCTGCAAATTTTATGAGGGTGTTCTCCATCCTACTGTCCATGTCATTGATGGAGATCTTAAATAGTATGGGTCCCAGTATAGAGTATTGAGGTACACCGCTTATTACTGTTTGCTCTCTAGTTCTCATTAAAAATAATTTTTAAAAAAGGGAACTGTTTACCTTCTAGAATATTAAAATAGTATTATGGAATCATAGAATCATAGGATGGGTTGTGTTGGAAGGGTTCTTAGAGATTTAGTTCCAGCCGCCCTGTCACGGGTACCTTCCACTAGACCAGGTTGCTCCAAACCCCATGCAGCCTGGCCTTCATATTAGGGTATTTCTCTGTGTCCTTTAGTAGTTTAACAGTAATTTGCTTCTGTCTTAATTGTACATTAAGAGCCAGCTAAAGCTAGCAAAAGCTGTCATTATTTTAATTAGCATTGAAATTCAAATTAAAATCTAGTACAGAAAAGTATGATAGTTTTGACAAAGCCTTTGTCAAAAGACAGATCAAAATACAACTTTGATTGTAAATATCAGGCTTGTATCACTAAATTATTGTAATTATGACACTTCATTTAGTAGCTCCTGTAAGTGTTTTGCTTGACTGGGAAGTTGAACTTGAACATAGTTGTCTTTATCCCAGCTCCAGAGTGCTAACAGATCTGTGATGGGCTATGCTTTGCAAAACTAACAAATGGACAATAAGCCAAAATAAAATCCTGCAAAGTAAATATTAAGGATTTATGGGTATTATTTATTATCAACTTAATAATTTTACATAATAATTAATTAATAAATTTATGTGTTTTATTTCTGAAACCTGTCATGGGTTTAGAGAATTTTCACAGAAAAAGGAGGGATTATTTTCCACACCTCCTTGTCAATCCTTCTGAGGAAAATCAATAAAGCCACAAAGAAAGTTGCCATGAAATTGGAGCCAGAGGCAGAAGCAACAGTGCTTGAAAGAAAAGAAAAAGATTAAAAGAAATTACTATTAATCTTTCTTGCCATCAAAAAAACAACTTTTCCAATAACACAAGTAGAATTGTAGAACAGTGATCCAGACATTCCTGAGTTCTTAAAACAGTATTCTATTTCTCACACCTTAGTGCTTAAGACGTATTTTAAGCTTTACTGTACATTAAATGGATTTACATGCCATAGTAACTTAAGAGAGTTTGGATGATACTCTAGTACCTTCCTTTAAAAACATTACTCCTGTAAATGGAATAGGATATTTTAAAACAAAAAAAAATATTTTGAAGGTGGAAAAAAAAAACTTATCCTGATTGTTGTAAGATTTTGAATTTCTATGTGTTACTGACATTACTTTAAGATCTTGAATAACCCTTGTCTATAATTTCATTGTTAGCAAGCTTGAAATCTGGAAATTCACTTGATTTTAAATAAAACCAATGTAACCATAACAAGTCTATATTTATCTAGTTAAAAATTATTAAGTCTTGAATACTGAGCAAGTACGACATAATTGCTTTTTTAAATTCCTGGGAAGATTACCTTAAATTCTAAACCATAGTGTTATGAATTAGACAGTAATAATAATTTTAAACAGTATTGGCGACTGTCTCTAAACTCACTCTTTCTAAAATCAGCTTTGCAGCCTTTAAATGACTCAAAAATCAAATCCTTAATAAAAGCTGTGCTTATCAGTTAATGATGAAGCTAACTCTTAACTCAGCATTAGGAGAAGACTAGCTTCTGTGCAGTTTTGAAAATTAGATATACTTCCTATTGGCATATTCATACTGACAATGTGGCTTTGCCTCCTGTTTCATTCCAGCTCATGGTTCTTGGAGCTGGCAATATGTGCATTAATTTACACTTGGAGTACAATGAGTTTGGTTATTTAGTGGTAAAACTTGATTTCTTGACAGAGGATAATCTGTGGGTTGAAAGGAAAGCCTATCCATACCACCTGGCTCTGGGAGTACTGTGAGGCATTCCCAGTTGTTGATAGTGAAGATAAAGTAGAGGTTTCTATGACTCTGTGAAGGCAACTGGGGGAAGAATCTTGACCTCTAGTGGTCCAGTGGGGTCTGCAAGTCACTGTGCAATCGCTGTTCATCTCTGGGAGCAAGAGGCACAGAGGGTTTTCCTGAGATCTTCTTCAGTAAATCCAGCAACCTTGATTTGAAAGGAGATCACATCCAACATTCTATTCACACTTTTCCAAGGAGGTCTTCCCAGACCATCAGTCTATTACAACTGGTATGAAGACACTTCTCCCTACCAGAAAATATTTCTTTACTTTGTCTGCATCTATTCATCATTAATAAAATGTAATAATATTTCATCAAATAAACAAGAATTTTAATGAAAAATGTTCTGATGGCTGGGGTTTTCTTTTTAAGAGAAGCATGTCAAACTGATGGAATATATATCTTCACAGATCATGACTGATTTCAAACTTTATGTTTAGAAAGGAGATGAAAAATTTTAACCATATTAATATATATAAAATAGTATATTATTATTATTATTTATAATTTTCTTATTATTTGCTTGATATTACTATATTTTCTTTCTAGGTAGTATTTATTTCAAGGATTCTTATGTTTGCTTCACCTTTTTCCCCTGTATTTTCTTTGATTTAACACATTTTTCACCATTTACAAGGCTTCAAATTAACTTGTGTTCTGATTTCAGTCCCATAAACCAAAGTTGGTGTAGATGCTGCATCTCTGAAGAACCAGGAACAATGCACCCACTCATTCCTGCCTAGATACTTGTAAGAAGCACCAAAAAAAGGGGCTAACCTGCAGTTTAACAACTGGATTTAGAAATATTTGAAAATTTACTATATTTTCTCATACAGAAATATTTATTCGTTTCTCTTTCAGTAAATGTCCATCTGATGTTGCCAACTTCAGTTTATGACAGTGTCCAGTAAGATAGTACAGCTTCTTTTTTACAGGAATCAGGAAAGGAATAAGATATTTCGAAGTTTAAATGATAAATAAATGTATATAGTTAAGCAGAAAACTATAGGAACCCTTTTTTTTCTGTCTTTAAATATCTTCAGAAGTACTTGAATGAACTGCTTTGTATCAGCTTCTCTTTTCCCATGATTTTGTTTATGACTTGATATGTTTTGAAAGTGATATATATTTATTAAGCTATTACAAGGATAATTTTAATTTTTAAGCATAAATTTTAATTCATAATGTATTTTTCTCATTTCAGTTTTAAAAATAACTACCTTAGTTTTTTTAATGATGATGATGTTTCCTATACTTTTGATTAATGTAAGGGATCTGCAGGTATATTAATAATAATAAAAAAAAAGATGGCTAATTACCTTGAATGTTCAACATATGTCTTGTTTGCCAGATAATTAAATTTTATTTATTTTTCTCTTTTTTAGATGCCAGTATGACATACAGATATGTTACACTGAGTAGACTCAACTGGCCATATCACAACACACTGGAAGAGGAGTAATGAGTAATCTCTCCTTATGCTTTTCCTCCTGGCTAAAAATATGTCACTCAGGACAAAACAATTATTGATAAAATACAGGAAATTATAGAATTAATATTGAAAATATATCTATTATAATAGAAAAATAATAGGTTTGGATTCTTGAATGGAAGAAATTTCATATTTTATGTAACTATAAAATGAACAACACAGTATATGAAGAGTAAAATTATTGCTTACAGAAGAGGTTTGTTTGCTTGTTCTTTATTGTAATATTTTAAAAATTTTCACATAGGAAATATTAGGCAAATACTGATACCAAAATTGTTATACTATTATTTCTAGAATTGCCATATTTTATGCCTTTGAAAAACAAGACATAATGAAGATGACTGAAGCAGTCAGTTTGATACAGGACAGTATCATGTGATGTGCACCATATACATGGAGGTCTGCATTTCCATTGAAGGACTGATGCTGTATGGGTTTTGCCTTTTTCCTTCATATGTTCTCTGTATTCTTCACACGTATATTTGTAACTCTGTCACTTATTGGATTAGTGGCTAGTTTTCCCAGTAATTTTCCATGGCCTTTCTCTAGGCAGAAAGACAAAACAAATTTCAGAGCTCCAAGCTCCAGTAAGTACAAGGCGCCAGTGCCATCTTGCTTCTTCCTTGGAACCAAGGCCAAGAACAACTCTTCAAGATGCATTCTCATGGACAAAGTACAGCTGGTGCTGAAGGGGGGCTCCAGAAAAGGAGCTTGACCTGGGAGGGAATTGCATCACCACCTGTCCTCCTAATTGGTGGTTTTTATCAATTATGCTAATTTCCTAAAACCTATACATGTGTACTCATCCCTGTAGGGGTGGGCTTTTGTGGACATCTTTCCATAACTGCACCTGAAGGCCTTCAAATAAAGATCCCTGTTTATATTACCTCCTTGCTAAAATTATCTTGAGTTTCATTTCCAGGTTGGGAAAATGGCAACTGTTATTCTGGCACCCCAGACGGGAAGGGAGAACCTGGTACCCTTCCTCTGGACTGAGAACATCCTGCAAGGATTTCTTCCCTGCCAGCAATCTTGAGAATTACGTGCAGTGGCCTGAAGTTGAGACACCATAGTTCCAAGCAGTTTTCCTGCCTTCTTCTTTTGCCTTATTGCATTTTTTTCATTTTTATAGCTATGTATTTTTTACTCATCATGGGAATTCTGGAACTTTATCTCCATTCTTCCAATATTCAGAATAAATCATTCAAATGAATGAGATTAATCAGATGCATGGGGAAGGAGGGGGAATGTTCCAATGATACCGTGAGATGTTTGTGTCTGAATTTACATGTTTACAAAGACTGAAACAACAACAACAAAATAAGGTGGAAAAAATGTTTAAAAAATATTAAGAATTACTTCTATGTTCCTAAATAACATTCTCAAGGACAGTTTCCTGCTTCAGTTTTTTTCCTTCCATTTTCTTTATTCATTCCCTCCATGCTGCCACTTCTCATTGTGTTTTCTATCTCATTTAGACTTTAAGCTTCTCTGAGGGCCAGTACTTCCAGTTTTATTCTTAAAGATTTACTTGTTCCTATTGAGTTATACAAAAAAAAAGACATTTTTAAATGCAAAAATGATGTGATGTAATTGATAACAGGTACAATGTAAACTCAACAATTAGTTAAAGTTAATTGAAACAAGGAATTTTCTAATTTAAATGGTAATTGTGAAAAGGATTTATCTATGAGATAAATAGGGGAGATTTTTAATAAAATGTATAGGTCAAAATAAAGCAAATTTTAATTTAAGTAAAGAAGGATTTTTCAAAGCCCTTCTTTACTCTATGAGTATAAATCAAATTGAGGTTGCCATTGATTAAATTATATTGTCAACCCACAATCCAGCTATGAATAAGAAGTTCCATATAATTGGGCAATCTTATTCCCCTTCATTTCTAATCCCTTCCAAATCTGTGATAATTAGATTACTAAATTTTACCTGTCTCTAGTCTTTTGATTGCTCCAGATTTCTGATTGTACAAAATAACACCTCTTGCTTACGCTACTGCCTCATCAGTCTGGTTATTAAGCATGACCTTGGCTATATTCTACCATATTAGTGAACGTAATAGTCCAGAGCATCAGACCTTTAATGACTGTTCATTTTGTAGGGAAGATAATTTCTTAGTTTACATTGAGGAGCCAAATCTATCTACATTTTTGTAGTGAAAGTGGCCACAAAACTAAACCTTTCAACTCATCATTATATGTTTTAAGGTCTGATAACATACCTCATTTTTAGAATGTGAAGCAATACTTCCAGAATGTAACCTAAAATTCACCACATGTCCAGGTTTTGCAGTTGTTGACTTACTCTTGTTACAGAGTATTATCTCTGTGTAGTAGAATAATAGAGCTTTCCTCTTTATGTTGATGGAAAAGGAAGTGGAGACAAAAGTGATAAACATTGCAGAGATATTCATATGTTTCTGTAGAGAGATAATGAAAAACATAAATAAACAGATGCATAAACAGATGTAAAGCAAACACCTACACAAAATAAATCTCAATGTTATAAATATTTGGCTCTGAGCTTGGTGGTAGTAAGCTTATTGTAGGGCTGTGATAGATAACTTTGTGAATTACTGACCCAATTCAAAAAAGAAATAACAAAAATATATGATTATTAGTAAAAGAACAGAAAGTAAACCATTGTGTACCTCTGTGATGACCCATGAGTATTTTTCAAAATAAGGTAGAGATGGAAGAGGTATAAAGAAATCATAAAGAATGATCTATGAACTATAATGGTTCCATATAAGTAAAACATCATTAGACTAGGGTAGTTCAGCACAGAAGACAGATGACTGAAGTGGGATATAAAAGGGACTTTAAATCCTGTGTGCCTATCACAGTTTTGGGCTAAATTGGTAGCGTGAGTACTGCAATGCTCAGATACTAAACAGTCACAGGTAAGTTCAGTGTTCAGGAGAGACTTGACTCCTCTGTCCTTTAGGGCTGACAACATGGTCAGGTAGGACATCACCAGGGTATTATGTGTGGGCCTGGGGCCAGGTATGGAGTGCCCTCTGTTCTGTCTAGAGGCTGTCTCAGGGTCTCTTCTAGATCTCTCCTTGATAATTTACCCTTAACTGCCACCCTGTTGCTGAAATCAGATCCAATCCATGAGAGCTGCAGAGTGCCACAGGGAAAATTCTCTAGAACTTGTTCAATTCTCTAGCACCAGGAACAGAGTGAGCCAGATGATACGGACTGATCACTGGTTCAAAACAGACAACAGACTGGACTTTTTCATTCCATATGGAGTTAGGCTTGCTGTGGTTGCTGTGGATGCTGAAAGCTAAAACCACTTGAAAAAAGGTTTGAATAACCTTACAGAGAAAACTATACGGTGGCATTGAATATGAAGAGACCACTAAATCTCTGTTAAACTCATACAGCTACTAAATATCAGATGATGTGGGTTATTTTGACAATATTGACATTCTTTTTCTCTTCCTTAGGGTACCCATAGCAAGCCAGGGACCTCACTGTTTAATTAACCTCCCTCACAATGTGATTTTGACTGCCATGTCCATCTCAAAATGTGGTTCAGACAACAGCATGGACCAGCATCTACCAAGAGTAGGGTTTCTTGACAAGACCATTCTATTTTCACAGCAAGGATGTAAATCACACTACTGCACTGGGACATTTAACACTGCATGTGTTTATTCCTGTTGTCACCATCTCCTCTGAAGGGCTATTTTTACAAACTTGTTTGCAATGTTTTAGTCAGTCCTTTTGTGAGTGTAGAGACATATGGAGAAGTTTGTCACAAGCCACTCTGGGAGTACCCAGGGTCCTCAAGTGATCTAGAGTGCTAGTAAATCTATTTTCAGACCTATGTATTATTATATAATAGCAGTTCTGATTGATTTCTTCTTTTTAATGGTGAATTAAATATGTATTATAAGTCTTTCAAGTGACTTCAGTGTTATGGACTACTCACTTCAGTCTTGGAACAATAACAACAGAGATGGGAGGCACTTGAGACATGCTGACCTTTTTTTATTTTTGTTTTGTTTTTATAAAAGGTTCCAGTGTGCAATAGAGGCCATAGGTTTTTCCCCTCATAAGTGCTCTTCTAAATTTTTGTGTCAGATTCTGTTCCATCATTCCTTCTGTTCAGTGTCCTGGAAACTTATAAGAGAGTTGGAATAGAGTTATGGATTGGTATTGAATAAAAGTGTGAATAATATTCACATTTATAGCAAGCATTTTTGACACATGCAGTAGCAATTCACATGAACTTCCACTGAGATAAAATTTTGCTATCAACTGGTTCTTATTTTGCCAGACTTGGAAAGCTTTAACAAATGACAGCCTAAAATTTTGGTGAGGACCAGGGATAGTCAAGCAGTGAAATAAACTGACTTCAAAGCAAATGGAATACAGAATTTCATCAGTGAAGTAATAAGAGGAGACTCTTGGTGGAAGTCTTGATGAATAGCTAGTGTTATAGATCCCTGCTGGAGATCAATTGTCAGCTTTGTTTTGGACTGCTGTTGTACTGCTGCCCAATAAAAATGAGAGTGTGATTTAAAAAACACCATACCCATTCCCAGAATTTTTTTTTCAAGAACATTTTCCCTGTTTTTTTCTTAGCAATAGTCTCTTACTGTTAATAAGATCCTTTAAATAGGAAATTAATGTTATAGTTAAATCCTCTTTGAAGTGCATATGCATCTGCACTCCAGAAAATAAAATGACGACTCAAACTTTGATATGCCTTACTATAGTCATGATTTTAAGGATTGAAAAAAAGATTTAATAGGAAGATGTTGCTTGTAGCAAGGGGATTAGGACAATGAAGAACACAAATTTTAGAATACAATAATTTTTTCTTTCCTTTTTTAAATTAATACTTACAGATAGATTTTGCTATCACTGTTTTTTGCACTCTCTTATTTTGCATGCTAGCACTGTAAGAATAGTGCTATTATAAGGTGCTTAAACAACAGAAAATATCCCAGAAAACTGTAATGTACAGAGCAGCATAGTCTCTTTGTTTTCTGAAAAAGATTTACGAGGGTTATTTAAAAGGTAGAGACTCAATTCTTCTTTGAGTCTTATTAGAATTAAAAAAAAAATTAGTATAGGCTATGAATTGCAAAAAAAAAGAAATTTACTTGTACTGTAGGTTTTTTTCAAGCACATTAAGACAGTGTGTGCACCAATTTACTATGCCCTGATGCATTACTTGTCCAACACACTGTCCACTGTTGAGAGGCCTAACAGCCCCTCTAGGTATTAGTCAAAACTTTTGCATTTCAGAGTCATTCTTCTCAAGTTTTTGCATCATATATTTGTGTCAGGAAAGAAATAAAGTTAGGAAAAAAAGCTTAAACCCCCTAAAATTCCAGTCTGTTCACAGATGTCTTATGTTCATTTTACTATGTACCAAGTTCAATATGCCCAGTGAGCAACTGCAAAGAAATATGTTGTCAAATTTCAAGTTTAGTATCTTCTACCTAAAAATTACATTTAAACCCCACCATTAACTTTACTGGCCTTTATAAAATGGTCTCTGGGGCTTATCATGGGTTTCAAAAAGGTGTATCAAGGAGCCAGATAAGCTCAAATGATAAACTGAAATATTTGTGAAGTTATGCAGTGTTTAAAAAGCTAATACAGTCTTACATGAGCACCAGTATCATATGAAGAGACAGCTGGAAAGATACTGTCAGAGTTTCAGGCAGTTACTTAACTGTGACAGCATTTTAAACTGATATATATTGAAAATTAGTAATTTACATTGCAGTTCTGTTCACAGCAACTCATTTCATTGAGGTATTAAATCCACTAAAGACTAGATACTCTCTGTGTACAGCAAAACCTGACCTACAACTGTTGTTTGTACATTTTATATAGTATATATAAATATATATTGGCCAAACTTTTTTTCTGATTTTTTAAAGAAAATCTGCAGCTGCTACTCAAGATGCTTTGTAATATGATGGCATATGTCTCCTATCTTTTATTATTTCCTTCCACTTCCTTTGCTTCTTTTCAAACTGTAATTTTAAGTGGTTTTCTTCTCTCTCACTCCATAATTTTACTATTATTGTGGACTGTTAAGTAATGTGAAAGAATGGAAAAGAGCTTAAAACAAGTACATATATTCACAATTTTAGAACAATAGTAAGTTTAAATTGTCACTTTAAAGTGCATATTTCCTGGAAAATATGTCACTGAAAAATTCTCCTTTCAGCATTAAAATGAAATTCATAATCTTTGACATATACATGTTCAATAAAATTAGTGCTAATAATTTCAGAAATGCTTATTGCTGGATTTTTTTTACAGTTCAAATAAATGTATTATAATAAAAGATTACTACATGAAATAAAATTTGAAGTTCCAGTTTGTTACTTACACTAAATTCAGAGCACATCTGAACATTCCTAAATTAGCTCTTAGACAAGGAACAGGGATTTTTCTTATAAAATCTAAAGTCCAGAGGACCAGTGAAACAATGAACCATAAAAGATCATGCTCTCCTATATAGTATAGAATCACAAAGGACATTTCCTAAATATTCTTGACTCACTGACTGGAGAGGATACTGAAATTGTTTAATAAAACAGTTCCAAAATGCAGTAAATTTAATTTTGAGTGTCAGTTTATTTTCTCCCTAATATTAATCTGCAATTTAACTTCTTATAGACAGGGTTATTTCCTCCAAACTGGAAAATCAAAAAACATTCTTTACTAGTTTCACTCTCTCCTCTCATTTCCAACAGATCTTCTCAATAGACAAAGGCTGGTGCTTATAGCCTCATGGCCAGGTAAATCCAGGCCTCTGGATTCACATTGCTCTGTTGTGGAAATTTGGGAAGAATAAGAGTGACAGCTTTTAAAAAAGATAGATAACTTCCTGATGTGAAGCACAACACAATATCTTCTTACAGTGCTTTTGGGATCTTTCACACCTAGCTTGTTTAGTAGGATCACACTAGAATATGAGTTACAATCCTGCAGGTGTGATCAGTAAAGGCCAATTTCCAGTTTGTGAAGCAGTGTTTGGATTACATCAGGAATAAATTGAACAGTGTAGCTCATGCCCTTAGTGGACACACAGATGCTGAAATTGTCCTGGCAGAAACATAGGAACCTTCAAGGTTGACTGGTGATCTCAGTTGCCATAAAGAAACAGTTTGAACCTAAATTCTTTCTCAGATTTTAGCCTTAAATTAAGACTCACTGTCAGCTTTCCTCTCTTGCATTTTTTTCCCTCAGATCACTCTTTTCTGTGGCTCATTATCTTTCCACCTTCCCTCGGGCAGCAATCTATCAAAGTAAAGCTTTAGTCTGAAACTGCTGCAGAGCCTCCAAATATCAGTAGTTTTCTGGGAGGGCCCCAGAAGAGAAATTTAGTTTGTTAAAATACATATGGAGATACGGAAAGCTGTGAGAAATTATATCTCTATTAATTTGTTCTGTGCCTGAAAGATGCAGCTTTTGCAGGCATAAAATCTTGGTTTATAAAACCCTTGTTTCTTACAAAACTGTCATCTTACTGAATAAAAAAATCCATGGTCTTTGAAGAAAAATGACAGGCACTATGACATACAGGAATTTTCAGGGACTGTAACCCCTTCTCCAATATATACAACACCAAATTCTGCTCTCTGCCTCCACAACACTTATATTAGGCAGCCAGGTAGCCTTTCTGGTCATCAGATGAAAAATAATTATGGTCAGAATTTTTAAAAGCATGCTCCTTCTTCTATTAACAGTTTTGCTAACCTATCTCAGAGAAGCCAGAAGCCATCTCCAGAGAAAGAACATAGAACTATAGGCTGTCAGATGGAGGTAATACAAACCAGTTTCAGAACAAATAAACTTTTACTGACCTGCTGAGCAGGTAGTATATCTGCAGAAATCAGTCGAGGTGAAACTAGATTAAATCTGGAACATTCATAGGAGATGTATTCCTGGAAGAGGTATTTGCCCTGCTCTTCCTCTTTCATGGCATCCATTTATGGTCACTGTTAGAAATAGGATACTAATTCAGACCATTCATGTATCTGAAAGAGTATTCTATTCTTATGTTCTGCCTTACTGTACTTTATACTTCTGTGCCTTCATATTTTAATAAAAATTCTTATTGTTTTCTATTGTCATTAATGTTGCTATGGTTGCAAATTTATAGAAATATTTGAAAGGAAAATTCTAATATTTCATATTATTTGCTTTCTTGAACATATAGCTTTTTCAGTAATGTTAGGTTCTTTTTTTAATAACATTATAGTTTTATAAGCATCAGTTAATCACTTTTTAAAGTAGAATAATTTGTAACACATTATAACTGGATTCTTTGTTTACTGCAGTTTGGTTCAATCTTTCCTTCTTTGTAAAATCAGTAAAGAATATTTTAATGCCTTTCTTCCTTAATAATTTGTTAGTTTGAAATTTTCTAAATTACTGATTTTGTAGTAGATTTTATAGTAGAACATGTCATAGTAAAAGTTGGGTTCTAAACCTAGTCTTTGAAAAAGGCAGACAAATGGAGGAGGCAAGCAAAAAGTCCTATCATCTTTTAGAACAGCCTAACAAGATTATATTTGTCTGTTCACTGCAGAAATTGTGGAAGAGATTTGGGAATTGATTAGTAGTTGAGATTAACAGGATTAATCTCGATTCTTCTCAAATGGCTTCAGCCATCTACAATGTAAGTTTCCACTTCTCAGTGGTCACATTACATATTCTTTGTGGTTTAAGGAGGAATTAAATATGTCTTGTGGGCTAACATTCAATTAACTTATTTTAAGCATATACTTTAGAATAGGAAGAACCCTAAATGCACCTATTTTTTTCCATTGTCTCCAAAGACCACCTAGAATGACTAATTCAGTTATAGATGTCCCCACCCTAAAATTCTGTGGTAGAAATTTTTCTTTCTGTTCCCTGTACCATTTTTGTATGCTGTTCCCTGGCACCTCACCAATCTGTACACTGGGTTTTGGGTTTATAAAGACTGAATTTGCTCAAGAAAGGAACTCCTTTGAGAATCCAAGAATCCTGTTAATATATGTATATACCATAAAACTTAATGCTTAGAGGCTATTTAATATATACATTTAGGCTAAAACAATAGAATTGAAATCTCTCTCTACAGTTACAAACTTCCAATTAAAACACTTCCAAGCCTTCAAATCAAGACACTACATGCAAACTGCCACTGGCTGTCTGTAATGGTACAATATTTATGACCCTTATTCCTTGCACATGTTCACAGTGCACAAACACTGGTTATGTCATGTCTCATCACTGTAATTTTCTGCAATACCAAAATACCTGGGAGTTGTGTTTAGTTGTGTTTTTTATGAAATCTTTGTTAATAAAAAGTAGACATTTTCCTGGTGCAATATAATTGATCAATTTAAGATATGAAACAGGTCACAGATTAGATGTTTCTCTGTCTTCCTATTGACTAAAAAATTGCTTAGGTGAAAAACTTGGAAGTAAATATGTAGACTGAGGGTACAGACAGAGATAATTTCTAAGTGTTTGTTGTTTTTTTTTTAAGTTCTTTATGGTTATTCTGAAGGCAGAGTCTGTAAGCAAAAGGTGACCAAGAGAAAGCATAAAGTTGGGAGGTACCACAGTGGGTCATCTGGTCCAATCCCCTTGCTCAGGCAGGGTTATTCTCCTTGAGTACATTGCACAAGATGTCTTGAATTATCTCCAGTCAGGGAAAATCCACAACCTCACTAAGAAATCTGTTCAGTATGCTTCCACATTTAGAGCAAAGAAGTTATTTCTCATACTCAGATGGAACTTTCTGTGTATCAGTTTCTGCCCAGTACTCCTTGCCCTATTGCTTGGTAGCACCAGGAAGAGCCTGGCTCCACCCTTTTGGCAATCTCCCTTCAGATACTTAAAAACTTTGTCAAGGTCCCCTTTCAGTCTTCTCAGGGCTGAGCTCTCATAAGAGAGATGGTCCCCCACCACCTCCCCTAAACATCTTTGCCCCTAAACATTTATACCTCTTCTGGACTCATTCCAGGAACATTGCAAATACTTTTGTTTAATGTTTTTAAGGGCTTTGGAATTTTTTTAAAATGTTGTTTCAGCAAAAACACAATGTGCTTTGGAAAAGGAGCTGCCAGTTTTGTAATGAATTGAGGTCTTGATCAGGATGGGGAAAATTGTATTTATTCCAGTATATGTTTTTACTCACTTCCTTTAAGTACCCCTCTAGTTTCAGTGCATCTAAGACTGATGATTGTACTCTTCCTCAACAAGAAAGAAGGTCAGGGTGAGTCATCAGCTTTTGGAGCTCTTCACCAAGAGAATGATGATGGTAGTGATGGTGATGCTTTCTTACTCATCCTATGGTCTTTTTAGAATAATCTTTCATACTTTGCAGCATCCACTACACATTTTTTTACTCACTGGCCTCCCGTTCCATGCTATACCAGAATTTCCATGTTGCATTTTATGCTGTTTCTTTATTTTTTCTTTGTTCTTTGTAAAAGGACTAAATTTGCTCAGGTCATGAAGTTGCAGTCCTTTAAAGAAATAATTGACTGTTGGCATTAAGATAATAGCCCTGGAATCTCTGTTTTCATCCTACCCCCATTCTTGTGATGCCTCTGCAGTTATTCTGTGATTGCACTTCTGTACATTACATCATTATCCTGGGGTCATTCTGCACTACACAGAAGAGTCGTGTTTCACTATCAATTAATTACATAACTATATCAAAAGTATATAACAATGTGCTACGCCACACAGTAATTCAAAGCTAAGCAAAACTAAAACCATTTAGACAAAAATCCTTAGTCTTCTGTTGGTAAGAAATTGGCCTTAAAGATAAGAAGAAAAAAATTAAAAGAACTCCAGGCTCTTTCTCAAATTTGGCAAATCACAGCTGGTAATTTTTTTCAGAACCTGCAGCTAAATACAAACCTCTGATCTGCTGCAACTAATAGCAACATACATTTACCAGTCTGCAGAAATGAAATGGCTTCCCATAGTTTTATTCAAAGCTGCATTTCTTAGAAGATTGAAGTACAAAACAAACCTCTCTATTTTTATCTCCACCATTCTTCAGCACCATCAGCACCAAAGTAATGTGACATATATTTTTCTGCTCGAGACATGGAAGAGAGGACCTAAAATATTGCTTGTAACCTTTCTCTCTTTCTTTGTGGTTTGCTTTATTTTTTGCCATTTGATGTTCTCTGTTTTACTGCTACAAACTGAGTCTTCATCCATACCTATTGTATTACTATACACTCTCTGAGTATACAAAGATGGCTTGTGGAAGAGGTTTTGGAAGACAGATACCTTGCCTATTTCATTCCTCCATAGAGGATCAATGATTTCAGGATTTTTTGTTATTGTGATATATTTAATACTGCAACCAAAAGGAGTTATACGGTTTTTATGCCTTTCTCAGTCCAGAAAAGAAAGCATCAAAATAAATTTTTTATATATACATTTGTGAAATAAAACAGAAAAAGAAGAAAAATTGTGGCATTGAAAGTGTATCCTGGGATTTAGGAATTGTTTTGACAGTTAATGAAAACTTACAAAGTAAGCTGTTCTCCTTTGTTTTTCTGACAGATTTAATCTTCTGAAATAGTGGTTGCAATAATTTAAAATTGTCTCCTCTACTTTAGTATTCCAAACCAGACAAACGTGTACTAAAGGATAAAGCATAACACCATTCTTTGACTTTTAGGCCTCAGAAAGCTAATGCTGGTAATACATAATGCTGGGCTTAGTCCAAGTTGTGTTAGTAGTTTCTGCATTCTGATGTCAGTGGAGTTCAGTCAACAGAATTCAAGACACCTCTGTGCAAATAGATTCTATTTCACCACTTGTGCTCTCCTGGGTAAGAGGAGGGCTACTGAAGAGGCTGACGTTTTTGGCTTTCTTTATTTCAGATCACCTCTAGGCAACCTGGACCATAACAGGAAAAGATAGCTTGCAAAATTGCCACGTAATCTGATTTTGCAGTAGCCTTTCAGTACATATCCTCACACATCACTGAACTGATGCAGTGATGGCAGTAACAAAAATATGGCATGAATTTCCTTTGCATTTCAGATGTTCCTCTAGTATAGTCAAAGCTAAATTTTCCATGTCCATCTAAAATGTATTTATATCTCTTTGACACAGCATAGTTCAATGAAACATAAAAGGAAGTAAAAGTTTAACCTTGGTCTTCTATTCATCTTTATAGTACCATGGAATTGAACAGTAGTGTTTGTTAGAACAGTGCAAGGAAACAGCTCTGCATACATTACAGTTTTCTTCATGATTATCGAAATTTTAGAATATTTTGCCCACACTGAAGTTTTGAGAATTAAAAATATTTGTAATGATCAGAAGTTTATATATAAATTTCTCATCACGTTAAGAAAAAGTTTAATAAACAAAAAAATCATGGTCTCTTTTTCAAGGAAAAAATATCAGTTCAACTATATCAACAATATTCATTTATGTGTGTCTTTGGGTAGACAGTCCAAAGACAGTCCAGCTTACTGAAAGTACAGCTGAAAAACATTTATTTTACCAAGAATTAGTCAATCTAATTCTTATGGATCCAGTTTACTTCAGTCAAGAACAACATTATTCATTTTGATTTTATTACTCACATCAAGACAAGCATAAAACATTCTTTTCTGAATGGCCATTTCTGAGTTGTGCTAGTTGCCAAAATATTAAAGAGCACAACTAAAATTGCAATTTTGTATGTAAGTATTTTTACATTTTAGTTTCCAAGATACCTTTTCTACTACAGCTTTTCAAAGACTGCTGCTTAGTACAAATAAATTGGATATAAACTTTTAATTAGTCAGTGCGTGATATATACCTATATTTATACTTGAGCAAACATCCAGAAGACAAGAAAATATTTCAGTGTTCAAAGAACAGAATTTAATGATCTTGAAAGTATACTGAAGCAAAACCAAAAAAATTGGTTTTTGAAACCCCAACAATTTTTAGGTTTCTGTGTTGAAAATCCTGAACAATTCAGCAAAGCCCTCTTGGTATTTCCATGTTCACTTATGATAGCCTGGAATGCACCGTTCAATTAATGCTGCATATATGAGAGGTTTCAATGAAACTTCTGTTCCCTGGAAAGATAAATTATAGGATATCATAAGTGAATCCAAAATACATGTATTTCACATATACAATGTAAAGTTTTCTCCTATACTGCTATCTAAATAAGAGCTAGTAGAATATGATTAATGTATTACTCTAAAATTGACACATTTTTATCTCACAGTTTTGTCTTCTTTTGTGCTTGTTCAGCAATATTAAGCAATTCATTGGTAAATTTCGATAATTGTGAATTTCAATGTATCTGAATTCTGCAGTTTTTTTTGTTTTTTTTAATTTTTGCTAAAGTAAGTGATCCATGACAGTGTACCTTGGCAAATAACAAGCATAAATTCCTACTTCTACTTCAGTTTTCACTCAGAATGGACTGTAGGCATTTTTGATTTGTTGATTGTTTTTGTGTTTGGGGTTAGGGGTTTATTTGCTTTGGTTTTTTTCAGTTGTTTTGGGATTTGCAATATTTTTTTTTTTTTTTGCATGACATGAACATTAAAATGTGAATTACTGCACAGTGTTGATAAATTTTATATTAACTATGTACATTGAATGGCAGATCTTATTGGAAAAATGTCTGAAAATTATTCAGTTAAAGAGACTATTATAATGAATATGTACAGAAAGTCTCAATTTCAGCTTTTCCAATATTTTGAGTGTTTGATTTTGAAAATTAGATTACACTCTTCTAAGTAGGAGAAAATCAATAGTGTGGTGAAAGGAAGACAAGAGCAAGACCAAGTTTATACACCAAGTTCTTTCTTCAGTGGTGTGATTTTTATGCTTCTTTCAAAGCTTTTTAACATAAATATTTTTTACAGATTTTTTTTTATATTTAAAATCTGAATTGTTCTCTGGAGGTAATTAGCTCTCTTTTGTGAACACGCAAAAGTGTAAAAGAGCTAGGCTCATTATTTAAATGCATAAACTGATGTTCAATTAATGCAGGATGAATGTAGACTAGGTTTATTTCTTTTTTGCTTTAGTCCTTTTAGCCTGATTTTTTTTTTTTTGCTTTTTTCACTGAACATTCTGTCTGATTTTCACAACAGACATTTTCTCTTTGATTCACTGAGGAATGTCATGATCTACTTACAGCTCATGCAGTTCTCACATTACATTAGCTGTCCATTGTTGAAAAAGGTTTGAGAAAGAAAGGAGAAAGTGGAACTCTGAAGGACTTTCAGCTGATGGGTCTACTTCTTAAGGATTAATCCAAAATTGCAACATTGCATATTGTTCCTGTTTCATGCTATTTTAGAGATTCCAGATGACTTGGTGAATTATTTTCGTTTTCTGTTCCTAATTATCTTGCTAAATACACTCTATTGAATAGTGATGTTCAAAATATTTCTTGTTAGAGCTAAATGAATGCTAAGTAGTTCTGATGCAATTATAACTTCAGAAATAGTCTGCAACCCCAAAATTCTTCAACCAAGGGGAGCAGCCAGCATATAATTTTATGTTCAAAACTACTTATTATACACCTAAAGTAAGATTATGCACTGGATTTACTATATGAGTCCTTAATCTTATAAAAAAAAAATCACTCAAACCATAGGACTTGAATTTTTTATAACATCCAGAATGATAAACAGAGATGTAAAAAACCAGATAAGTAGGTAAATAAATAAATTCAGGAACACTTTCCTACTTCTTAAACAACAATTTCTCTGTGAATATATTTTTCAGACTGAGTTCTTTTTTTATAATAAAAGTCTGTAATGGATTGACTTTGGCCATCTGCCACACTTATACACACACACACAGATTCTCTCTCATTTTCACTCCTCAGCAGGTGAGGAAATGGCAATGAAAATATTTATGAGTCAGGACAGACAGGGAGTTCATTTACCAAATATACTCACATGGACAAAATTGACAGAATTTGAGAAAAATAAATTTAATTTATTGTCAGTCAAAATAGACTAAGATGGTGAGAAACAGTGACCTCTTTCTTCTCCCCCTAAAAGACCTTCTTCCCTACCCCATACCTCTTTTTCCTCAGATTGAATTCCGTATTGCCATTCCTGACTCCTCTACCTTCCTCACCCAAGAAGTGGAGGGGAGGATTGAACGATGGGGGCTGTGTCCATAACAGCTTCACTCTGCTTCTCCTTTCTTCTCTCACTTTTCCCCTGCTCGAGTATCAATTGTCTCCGAAGCCTGCAGTCATCCAGGAGAAGCCTGTGTCTGGATTGTTTTCCATAGGCTGCAGTTTCTTCAAGCATATCCCCCTACTTTTGTGTCAGACCCTGAACAAATTGCCCAACTTGTCTAGGAAAATATAATCAATAAGGGTTTAATTCAACCTAGAAACACGACACAGATGTTTTCTCTTATCAGAAAAAAACAGGAGGAAGGGTAATATAACCATCATTTCATCCTAGGGTGAGAAAATCTTCCTTTCAAAACTTAATTTGAAGTTAAGATTCCTTCAAAGTGAAAACACCACAATTCCTACAATGCATGAAGATAGTGTGTATGTATATGCATATATGTATATATGTATATATATATACATATATATTTTATATGTATATATATATATACAAACACAACTTTTAATTAAACTGTTCTACATTTTAAAAATCTCTAAAAAATTGTGTCAAGAATTACTGGGCAGTACATCACATTGGTTTTATATTATTAATAAAGTTAAATAGGCAAATAAATGTCTGTGAGACTAAAATGCAATTTACCATATTAGTCAAATGCAGAATTTCTTCTGAACAAATTTTAATCTTGGTTTACTGTCAGCAATGGAACTCAAATTATTCAAACCTGTCTTTTCAATTAATGCAAACTTTGAGGCAGTTTCACAGGTCATTAAACATTGTGCTAATTTATGGAAAGTAAAATGCAAATTAAATTTCATACTTTTCTGTATTCATATTCTTAAAAGGATCATGAATATTATTGTGGACAGACTGAGTAGATTTCATATGTGTATCCGTATTAAGTGCTCCTTACAAAAAGAGGATTAATGTCAAGCATAGCTTTGTTATTTAGTTAGTTTTATTCAAAGCAGATTCCACAGGGCATTTTAATGAGAACAAAATGTGCAGGAAGTTACAAACACAAGTTGATGCACAGACATTTTGAATTTAGATGCAATTACTATTAGGCACTTAGGTTTTTTCTACATTATGCAAAAGAGCAGTCAGAAAACACACTATTTAAGAATCCATATCCATAGAAAATCATCAGATGACTTCAACTAACTACTTGTCAAATAACTACTAGTTAAATAAGTGGAAAAAAACTTTAAGTCTTGAAGATATCATCTTTGCAAAGTAATTTAAAAAATAAAATTAAATGCTTCTGATCAATATAAATCTTTCTTCAGCTGTGTTTCTATCTTCATCAGGCGAACAAGGTTTAACTGAACTATATTCCTGATTGGCCAAGGCCCTTTTCTAGCAACTTAACTGTTTTCCCTAACTAGTGCTAAATAGCTCAAGGCATGAGGTCAATAAGAATTTTCATACTGTTGGCATCTATAAGACATTTAGCAAACCGGAAAATGGACAGTGAGTTAGATTGAAAGCAATCAGAACTGCTAGGCTAAGATAGTTGTGATCAGCAGCATCGAGTCCAGATGGACAGCAGTCACTAGCAATGTGACTAGCAACAGCAATCAGTAATTCAGCATTGTTTCACCTCAGTGACAGGGGGGAAAAAGTGCACCCTCAACAAGACTGTAGGCTCTACAAAACTCAGTCTGGGTATGTAAGATGGGTATGTTTCCATTTAGAAGGACCTGAACAGGCTGGAAAAATGGGCTAACATCATCATGAAGTCCAGCAGCAGGAAATACCATGTACTGCCCTTGGAAAGGAACAACATATAGGCCCACATAGTACTCAAAGTTGTAACTCACTCAAATCTGATCAGGGTTTGTTATATATAAAAAGAGGTTATTTTTTTAACTTATGACCAGTCTGTTGAAATTATCTAATGAAACTACACAGCTGAAGAATGTGAAAGTGCAATTGCAATCTTAGAATCACACAATCGTAGGAGGTTTTGTATTAAAGGAGACCTTAAAGATCATCTATTTCAACCCCTTTTGCAGTAACATCTTCCAAAAGATCAGGTTACCCAAGACCACATTCAACCTGACCCAGGTCACTAACAGTGATGGGGAATCCACAAATTTTCTGGACAATCTGTCTCAGTATCTCACCACCTTCATAACAAAAATTTCTGTTTGTCCAATCTAAACCTAAGCATTTTCAGCTTAAAACCATTTCCTCTTGTCCTGTCACTACAGACTCTGAGGAAAAGTCTTTCTCCATCTTTCTTTAACCCTCTTTTAAGTACTGAAAGGACACCACAAGTTCTCCCTGGAGTCTTTTCTTCTCCAAGCAAAACAAATGAAATGTACTGTACATACTGCCTACACATATTGTTTCTAGTAATCATAGAAGTTTTTCAAGAGGAAATAATCTGCTTGAATTAAATAAACAAACATGAATTCTAATACAAAGTAATTAACAGAATTTCAAAAGCATCAAAAATATTAGTTACTGTCCATTGGGAAAAGCACTAAGAAAAGCATAAGTAAAAGATTTAGTTAAAATCTCTTTTCAGTCCAATTTTTATAATACTTTGAAATTAAAATAACACGGTAACAGAATGTGATACACATAGCTTAACAAAATTCCTGTGCTTTTGACATAGGCAAATTTTGTATCTATGTCAACATTCTTTTTCAGTTGTCATTCAAAAAGTAATTTAATCTGGCCTGATGACAATGTGCATGAAACAATAGAAACAGATTCGGCATTTAGAATTAGCATTGGGAAAAATCAGTTATGGTAATGTGATCATGAAAATGTCAAATTGTATTTTATAACATTGGAAAAAAATCTGAATGCACTGTAACATATGCAGGTGAATGACATACTCAAGGGTAGATAACCAAGTGGTACTAGGGTTTTTTTTCTTTAATTCAGTCTAACTATAATCAATTATGTCAGCTGAACCCCACAACTTCTTTTTACAGATTAGGTATACGACTCTGCCTTTAAAACATACCTGTATTTCCAGTTTCAGTTCATATGTTTTAATGTGAAACCATCAGGGTTTTCTTCACCACATTAATAAACTTGTCATTTTGTGTTAGTATATTTTCTCAAGACCACTTTGTAGATACATAAAATCACCGAAGTGAAATGTGCTTTATTTTTTCAGTTTCTAAAATAGAAAAAAAAAGAGAAAAAGAAAAACTGAAAGAGAAAGAAAAAGTTAATTTACCTCAAGAAGCTAAATTGCCTGAAAAGATACATAATTTAAAACATGATTTAAAAATCTGAATTATTGTAAAGAGTGTAAATTTCAATTTGTTGTGTTTTGTTCTGCTGTTACTATCACTTTGTTTGATTTCAGAACAGCTTACTTCAAGACATAACTACCAATATACTTGTGAACTCGAAAGTCACCCTTTCTAAAGACAGGACAAATTTCAAACAATTTAGAAGAGAATAATGGACCATTACTTCCTCATAAACTTGCTAATTACAAAAGGATTGAGATCTATAGCTACCATACATGATGTACTGTCAAAACGATGGATTTGACTTTGGTAACACCTCATAGAAGTCAGAAACTTTATATCCATATATTTAAATTATTGCCCAGGTGGCATATTTCTTTTTCTAAAATGTAGCTATTTCTAGCCTTGGGGAAGGCAATGAGCTGTCCAGCACTTAATTTTTAAAATTTTGCTTCCATCAGCACAAATGCACAGCATGAACAGGCACATCTGAAGCAACAGGAGCTCATTATCTCTGATTATTCATATCAAGCAATTTTTTGCATCTATGTTTCTCAGTCTGTTGCTGTATTTTCTTGTCATCTGAAATCTAGATACGTGAAATCTGAAATATATGGAAAGTATTAGTTTCAAGGTTTTGTTTGAATAAAAAATATCTTTGTTTCCTTCTCATACTTTCTTTCCCAGGAAAGCCTTCTGCTGCCTTAAATGATAAAATATGTTCTTTATACCTGTCTGTTTTCAGTAGTTAAAGAACAAGTAGTTAAAGAACAAGTACTAACTTTTTGTTAAAAGCCAAGTTCCTTCATATAGTTACAATAAACTTTTGAGTTCTAGGGAATCTTGTTATTTTCACACTTGGATCAGGAATGCACAATATAATTCTCTAAAAAAAAGAAGTCTGTATACGTGTTAAGGAAAAATGCATATAAAGGAATTAGGAATTTTGAATATGTCACTGCAGAGATTTTACAACTCACGGTTGTTATTATACACTGCAATATTTCTGTGGTCTGGAATCAGGAAGTTGATATCCTTTCTCCTCTCACTATAGATGGGATGAATGGTATTAACTAGTTGCCCTGGTAAGTCTGCCACCAAGAGAGAACATGGACACTCTTCTGGCTCTACCGTTTGGCAGTCAGTTTTGACAGTGGCATACTCCATTCTGACATGTGGAAACTGTTCTAGGAAATAAGGGATTCAAACTTCTCAATGAAACTTAACTTTCTGTTATATTTTCAAGTATCATGAACTTCTGACTTATGGATATGTTATGGAGAATCTTAGGCAATCTCTGTACTCCACATCTAGTCTTTTTAAAACAGATATAATATGGAATGAAAGAAAAAAATTGAGAAAAAAGAGATGTCCACAGATCCTCATCCTGGAGGAAGAAAGAATACAGAAATTGTACACAGGGTCTATATAGAGACAACTTGTGAAGTTAAGGAAAAATACCTTCTCCCACATAGTCATCGAGTAGACTGTATGTTAAGTTCCTGCCCTCTATCCCTCACTGCAGCATGAAAACATCCTTGTAATATTAACACTGTCCTCAGCACAGAACCAAAACAGTGCTATGCACAACCTACACTAAAGAAAATTAACTCTCTTCCAGCCAGACCCACTACAAGTGAAGGATATTTTCAGGGAAAGAGGTAAATTAGAATATGATTTAGTGGTGAACTATATACAATTATGGCAGTAGAATAAATGATCAAGCTCTTTTTCAGTGTCTGAAACAAAGTAAAAATAGCATTGCAGGGGAAAACAGAGGGTTATTTTATTTTATTTTATTTTATTTTATTTTTAATTTTAGAAAACATTGTTGACTTCATTAGAAGGGCTTTAAGCTAGGATGGCTGGGGAGAGCATTATTGCCAGCAGTGCTGCAAGAAAGTGATGAACAGATCTGCTGAGGGAAAAGCATGGGTGGCAGCGAGGAAAGGGATCAAAAAGTCAACACAATTGAGACTGGGGTTACATCCAGCACCTGCATGTTGGCAAGGAAGTGCCTACAGGGCACCATGGAGGACAAATCCCCCAATTATATCTGGGAACATGTTGAATGGCAAGGTGCTTTGCTGAGGCCAGGTTTGCCAAGGGGAAGGAGGAGAGGTTTGTGGCGTCCAACTCTCTGGTCTGCACAAGAACAGCCCAGGTGCAGGGGCAGGGTGAGCAGCACTGCTGGAGGATGACCAGGACAAATTGAGCCTTGTTTAGCAACAAGCTGGTTTTTGAGCCATATGGGGCAGAAGGCTGATAAGAAATAGATCCTGCAGTAAATCAGATAAAATGATCATACAGAAAGACAAAATTATCTAATGTTCTAATAAAAGAACTGAAGTGTAGCACTTTTCACAGTTATCCTGGAAAAAATGACATACAAATCATTTATGTTTTAAATGCATCCTGCAGAAGAGCTGTGCTACCTCTATTCCAAAAATCAATGAGGTCATGTTGGATTTTTACAGTCCTCCACATTCAGTCATGAATAAAACATTTATTTTTATTTTAATAAGATCCATAAAAACATTTGTCTAATAATATATATGTTGCTTGTAGCTTCTAAGCAAAACTCAAGAGGCAAGAGTTTTGGGGGGTTTTATTTTGCAAATATTTATTTTAAATTACTTACATATATATTTATACATGTATAATTTATATATTTTTATATATTATTTATATATATAATGGCAGGATGCTTCTATGTACTGGAAAGATAATCATGTTGTTTATTATTCAAAACCAGCTATGCTGAAATATTTTTAAATCATACTACATAAATATGATATAGTAGACACAATAGAGGTTATTTTATAGTCACACTCATTACAGGGTTTTGTTTTGCTGAAGTGAGCTATTGATCTGTTTGATTGGCTTGTACAGTTTTAAAGAGTCTCTCTACTCTTTTTTTAGAAGTACAAATAGCTCAGCTTTAAGGCATGGATTAGCTCTTTCCTTCCTTTTGTAACTTTCTGTCCAGAAAGGTAACACACTCCAGTAGGAAGTACATTTTACCAGCCTTGGCTTACAGTTTGTTCAGCCTGAAAGATGTACTTTCATATGTTTTTACAGTAGGCATTCACAGAAAAGTTCAAAATCTAAGAGCTTGTAATAGTAAAGTTTTGAGGATTCAATTAATTTGCTACATTTATGTGTCTACCTAGGCCATTTGAGATGACCTCTGTACCTAAGAGGGCCATGTGAGCCTGAAAAACCAGGACCTACAGGAGATGCTTGATCTTGTAGATGAACTACTGGAAGCCAGGCAGGATATGCTAAGACATCAAGATGAGATTCCATATTTTTTCCTTATATTAAGAAATTTACATTAATCATGCACAAGGGCCCCAAGAGGTAATACACCTGATCAAAACTCAGTTCTCCATATATAGACTTCTAAAGGCTGAGTGTAGCTGGCTAATCAGGCTTTTATTTTTAATTGTAGTCAAGAGTTTAGTAGATTTTTATAGTTCTGTTCTTTGCTTCTTTGGGGTTTTTTTTCAGGTTTTTTTTTTATTTTTATTTTTATAAGACTTTTATTCCTCCTCTTTGCAGGGAAAATACATTTCAAGTGAAGTTTGCTCACTCTGACTTCCCTTTCAGATATTGCAGAGAGGCAGATAACCCGTAGAAATTACACTGTGAACTGTATTCCCAGATTTAAAATGTAACTAGCTACCTAAAAAACCAAGAAATTAGTCTTTGCCTCAACTAGGGCATTTTGAATAATTTTCTTAAATTTTATGCTTACTTTCCTTCTGATTTCTGTAAATATTTTATGGAATTTTGATAGTTATATTATTAGGGAGTACTCAAGGTAAAATCAGAGCTAAATATTTAGGAAACAAAATTATGACCTCTAATATATCATCATTAATGATTAAATGAAATATAAATTAAGATTAATATGTTTCTGTTATGAAATTTTTGAAGGGTGGGCTGAACTTCGCTTAGTATATATAATTTAAAAACAGAATATATTCAGGGCTGTGTTTTTTTGTTATTTGTTTTTGTTTATTGGAATCTTTTAAAGCATGTTACTTAATGCAATACATCTTCTGCTCCTAAACAGTACGATTTAGAGAAAATAAAGAAAGCTAAACAAATTCAGATTCTTTTCCTTGTTCCAAAATACAAAAAGAAAGCCTTGCTTTTCTTAGGTGGCATCTATCTGTTCAAACAAGTAAAACATATTTTGGAAGAATTAAAGGATACTTATATTTCTCACTACAGTGAAAAGTACTTCCAGAAGCACTGTTGTATCCTATTCACATCTTACAAGCTTATTTCACTGTAATTCAATGACTTTGTGACACTTACTATTAATTTATCTTGAGAGGAATATCCAGACTATTAATCATTGCCTTGAGCATGATACTCTATCAAAGTAACAATGCAAGCCAAACATTGTCTCAAAGACCTGTTGCTAAGAGAACTGAAGTGTACTTCTTCAAATCTCGAGTCACTAATAAATGGGTGAAGCTTTTATGAGTGAGTACTGGAGAATTACTAACTCACTTGAAATTATTTCCACTTTCTGATAAGCTAACTCTGCTGTCAGTAGAGATCCAACAGTTCTGCTTTCTTTGTAATAGGAATGTCTCTAATATGAAAATATTCATGATTAGAACAGTATCTGAGATATATTTTACTTTAAATTTTGTCTTATTTTAAGCAAGTGGAACATTTAAAATTTGATTTTTCATGAAAAATGTAACAACCTATAAGTAGTACTCAGAGCTAAACAGTACCCATCTATCTCACTTTGATCAGATAGGAAGGGGCAGGTATCTGGCCCATAATTATAAACATTTGATTGTGCAAAGCCACACAGGAAAAGTCAAACAACTTTATTAGACATCTGAACACCAGAAGAGAAAATTGCATAATGACATATTAAATAATGAGAAATGTAATTGGCTGTATGTCTGCTTTTGTTCCTTATAAGATGGAGTGGGCAGATTTTAGATTACTTTCTTTTAAATTTTGTAGAACCAAAACCATTGATGGAGAAAGTCTATAAAGGGCTAGGATAGCTAAAGATAATTTAAAAAGTGTTCCTTATTATTTATTGCAGCCGTTCACAAAACTCTATGTACTTTTATGTAAATTTTTTTTTGTCAAGATATGCACATATAATCCTGTATACACACACAGACACACACACATATACATACATATATATATATATATGTATATACACACACACTTGCACACTTGCACACTTGCAAATATGATTTATCCACCTGCCCTGGCAGAGTGCTAACCTTTTTTTATTTTTAATGTTCCATTTACAGCTTAGCAAACAATAGAATTACTTTTTTTAATATTAAATTTTTCTTCAGTGTGTTCAGAAGAATGAAAGTTCTTGCTGAAACTTGCTGAAAGTTTTAACTAAGCATCTGTTAGAAGCTAAAGGCTTTTTTCTGTTAATCATTAGATTATTAAAACACAATATATTGCATTATGTAGGGCAACAAGTCTTGGAGCAGATTAAAAAATTCAAAAATCAACCTCGTTGGACAGGTGTTGTGATCAGAGCCAAGAAACTATAGGCTTCATCCTTCCTACTGGCATAACTTTCATATGCCCTCTCATAAAATGAAGGCTCCATTTAGAGTTTAGTGCCTCTTTTAACACAGCAGGAGGTGGTGGAGTCTTGCAGTCAGAGAAGAAATCAAAACATTTGCCTAAGCACTAGAAAATTATTTGGGAGGAAAAAAGCCCAAAGCTAAATTTCATTACCTGCCTGCATCTTTAGGGTCTCACATAAATCACAAATGGCTAGGATTTCTTCACAGAAACTCATGGCACAGCTGGAGGAAGGATTCGAGACTTCAGTCAGGACTTATTGTTTCTTATTTCAATGTGTTCAGTGCACTGTTTGACTTAGAGACCACTCAAAAATATCCAGCATTTTGCTTGTTGTATGAAGACTCTGTAAGCCTGACTGAGGACTCCAGGTTTCATGGTACATTATCCAAAGTTCAGTTACACTACTCTGTATCCTATAAAGAAACAAGGTTTCCTGTAAGCTATATCAAATTATCACTTTAACGTGAATTGTCACAGAAGAGAAATCCAGAATGACATGTGGTCCCCAAGTCTTTCCTACAGTATGTGTAGGAATGTGTTTTAGAGCAAAGATTCAAAAAAATCATGAGTTTCTGGGGAAGAAACTAACCTTGAGTCATCAGAAAACACTAAGCACTAAGATCTTTAAAATTATATGCCCAAGGCTGTAGTTTCCATTCACTTGGGATGCAGAAAAAAATTCTCTCTTCAGGATAATCAATGGACTCAAAAGTGTGATCAAAAACAACCTAACTTGTAAATAAAAGCTAGCAGCATGTTCAGAGGTCATACCTGCCCTATTTGGATGTCCTAGAAGCTAAAATACTGCTAAAAAACACAGGTAGGTTCCTAAGACTGTCTGCCTTAGATCTGTTCAAATTCCCATTGACCTATCCGCCGGTACTTTTTCATCTCCTCTAGCTAACCCACTGTGTAGGAAAAATGGAAGTCCATAAGTAATTTTTGCATCGTGTGAGTAGGTGACCTTGGAGAGTGTATCTCCAGAAGATGTTCCATTTCTGGCTGTACACTGATTTTATGCTGACTGTGAAGCTTCTTTGAGCTCAGGGAGTGACAGAATTGCAATGGCTCAGTGACTGTTCAAGTTAAGCAAAAATATTGCATGATATGAAGTTTCTGAGAATTTTTTTTTTTCTTTAAGACAGAATTGTAGAACTTCAGGATATCATCTCTACTTAGTATTTGCTCAAAGTGAACTAGTCTTTATCAGCTCTAGCCCCGTTTTGAATTTATTTTTTTCCCTTTCCTGACAATTAAAATTATTACATATTTAATATTTTGAAAGAGAAGGTTGTCGTGGTGCGTTTTGGGGGGGTCCCCCTAGTCTGTGAGTTCGCTGGTGGCAGCAGGCAGGCAAGGAGACTCCACACGGCTTCTGAGGGTGCTCATTAGATGAGGGTTTGTTGGGGGTCCTACCCCCGGGAGGCAGCATGGTTTCTGAGGGAGAGGGGGGAAAGGGGCGTGAGGGGGGAAAGGGGAGGGGGAGAGAGGGGCTGAGCGGGCACCAGCCAGGAGACCTGGCGAAGAGGCATGAGCACCTTTAAGAAGCGCGAGCACACTTAACAGGGAGATTCAAAGTGGGCGCAGAACAGATTGGGCCAATGGGATTACAGACACAGGATACTGCAGGGGAGGATCACAGGCTTGGAATAAACCATACATTTTCGAGGGGTGAGACAGAGCATACCATTTAACTAAAATATAATGCCACAGAAGGTCACTAAAAAATTTACACACCCAAACGTTTTTTAGGAGGTCAAATGCAGGCATTCTGTTTCTGTCAAAATTCAGGGACAGTATCAGTCACTTTTAAAACTTTTGGTGTAGGAACTCTATTTTCCAGCATTATTTTTTGGAAATTTAGTACATTATATTTCTTGTTAGACTATGGATTCATTTATTTAAAAGTAGAAAAAAAATTAAAATTATTTACTCCAAAAAATTGATTGTTAATAATAAATTACAACTTCCACAGACCTATAACAAAATTTCCAGAATTTTTTACAACTGTGAAAAAACTACTGAAATCTATAGTTTGCTATTTAGATAGCATCTGACCCTGATCTTCAGTACACCTTCACTAGTTTTATGTGTGCAACCAGATTTACCCCTGATTTACATCATTTATCAGCAACAATAGAACCAGTTCAAATAAGTTCAATTACTAGAAACTGAATTATCTTCATCACTCTTTCTGTAACCTGAAACAACAATTCATGTCATAAAGTAACTATTAACTACATAGGAAGGCACTTCTTCCTCTACATTCCCCTTCAGCTCTGCTAAATCTAGATAAATTGCCATAATAAAAGCCACTAGTGAGTGAGGAAATATAGCAGTAGAAGAGAGAGGAAGAGAAAGAGAAAGAAAGGAGAGCTCATCTGCTCCTCTATTAGATCAATCAGATCCTGTAAACAGATTTTAAATGCCTGTGACATGTTTTTTATTCTCAGCACAATAAAATTATATCATGCAACTGGAAGAAAACATCACTCATGCAGCTGACAAAAAGGCAGCTACCACAAAAATCATACACTAAATATTTACAGTTAACTCATATGCTTTTTCCTATATTCTAGGCCAATGAATAGGCAAAATGAACCTAAATAGAAGAAACACAAATTTCCATATGAAGCTTATGTAGGAAAAATCAATAAAATGACCATAATTTAACATCTAAAGTGGTTGGCTATAAAAGAAAACTGTCACCCTTTCAAATACAGAAGAGGGGAAAGAAGAGGAAAAGATAAGCAAAGGAAACTAAAAGAAGTAATCTCTCTGACAGCTCTTTTTACATTTTTGTTGTGAGCAGATTC
The DNA here is from genome assembly GCF_031753505.1 of Anomalospiza imberbis. NCBI lineage: Eukaryota > Metazoa > Chordata > Aves > Passeriformes > Viduidae > Anomalospiza > Anomalospiza imberbis. Next base: position 100,088,963 of record NC_089682.1, on the reverse strand, counting down.
AGTTTAATGAACGCATTTGGTGTGGACTCATTATAATTACAGTGTGCCCAGAGAGCAGATATCCCGTTACTTAAAATGTCACCGCACTTGTGATGATGAACAGGTTACACATTATTTTAATAAATTTGCTTTATGCTGTTTTACTGCAGCTGAATTTGTTCTGCTGTTGTTTCAGGGATTTTGCAGGATCCATTAAAAACCCTGTTTTTAGTCATTTATATTGGGGATGCTGAAGGGTAAAACATACAAACTACAATTGACTGACACTTCAGTTCCTTCAGTGCTAAATGAGAATCTTGAAATTACTTTATAAAAGCCAGTATGTGCTGACAAATTAATTTATGGTGAGAAATACTCCACATTTGCAGATTAATTTAATTTTGTCAGTTGTTTGCCTCTTCAAACTTCTCCTCTCTATTTTATAGTGAGATTGAACTACAAAATTTGGAGCCAGGGTCTTAGCTGCTGTAAATAGACCTAGTTCTGTTGAAGTCAATAGGAGTCTATTGATTGACATCAGCTGGATTTTTTTTTTTTTTTTGGAAGTTCTTCTAACTATCTATGTATAAAAGATACTTCAGCAGTGGTTTTAGTCAATGAGATAGTTTATCACACCACTTCTACTATTCCTAGTGCTAAGGAGTACTATTTTATTTCAGGTAAACTACCACACCCTCACTTCAACTAGATCTGCTAAAGGCTGTGATGAAGAATTCTTTTATTTCTGTAGAATACACTTCAGTAGAAGCCTTTAAAATATGTAAGGCAAAATCATCAGGATTATTATTACTATATTTTATCCTGCTTTGTACATATTTGGGATAAGTAGTCTCATTTGAATTCTTCCTGCCCTGTCTTTCTGTGACTCCTTGTGCCATGGTAATACAGCAAAGTCATTGTCTCTTAAACCTGGTGACATCAGTTGTAGCCTTCACTTCCACTTGCATTTAAGCAACCCCACAGTTCCTGTCTCCATATTACAGACCCATCGCTTATCACTTCTAACTGTCCCCTCAGTCAAATGTAGGGTGAAACCTTCTGTGACAATATGAAAACATTATCCTTACTTCAGTGGAGTTCTCTGCTGCAGGGACCAAGAAGTCCTCAGCTGACCAGGAAATTTTTAAAAAGTAAATTTCTGTATCTTCCATTCTTGAGGTTTAGGGGGAAGGGGATATTGAGGCTTTTGTGTGTGTGTTTCTTTGTTTGTTTTCCTTATTCATTTAACACAAACACTTTCCTTATAGCAAGAAGAATCAAGAGAATTTTCCAACACTAAGGTGTTCAAAGGGACTAAGGAAAGAGTAAATTTGGATTAGTTTGTTACTTGTATCAAATCTTTGTTTCTTCTATATTTCTTCCTTTAATATTAGTGAGAAAGATCTGAAATTTGAGACAGTCCAAGGAATTACAGACTGATCAGCCCCAAGTGAATCCCTGTGAAGATGGTGGAGTAAATAATCTTGAGAAAATTTCCAAACACATTAAAAACAAGACAATATTGGGAGTAGTCAACATGAACTGGCAAAGGGAAAATCATTCCTGCCCAGACTGATTGCTCCCTACAGCAGAATGACTTGATCAGTGAATGAGGTGGTGTGGTGGGTTAACCCCTGCAGGCAACCAAACTTCACACAGCCCCTCTCTTACATGGACGCTCCTGCCCTGCAGTCAGAGGGCTGAGAGAACTGAAAGGACAGAAAGAAAAATCACCACTGAAAGAAAAACATAGCAAAACAAAACCTTGGAAAGTGATGTAAATGCTATTGCTCACAACTAGCAGCCAGTCGCTGAACAATGGCAATTTTCAATTTTACAAAAACTCCCTTTCTACCAGTGTCTTCCCATTTTTATTGCAGAACACAACATCTTATAGTATGACTATCTCTTTGGTCAATTTGGGTCAGCTGTCTCAATTTCTTGTACAGCTCCAGTCTACTTGCTGAGGGAGCAGAATGAGAAAGAGAAGTCCTTGACACTATGAAAGAACTTCACAGCAATAGATGAAGAATCATTTAATCTTTAGTTAAAAAAATACAGCACTGTGAGGACTGTTGTGAAGAAAATTTACTCAATTGCAAGCAAAACCAGTATGTGGGGAGCCCTGCTTGTTTTTATCAATTCAGCAAGGCTTTTGACATTGTCTCACATAAAATTCCACTAAGTGGACAGTGAGATGCACTGAAAACTGCCCGAACTTCTGGGCTCAGACCATTGTGATCAGTGGCGTGAACTCCATCTGGAGGCCAGTATATGTTCTGCTCATGTTTCCCCGGGACCATACTGTGTTCAGCAACGCTGAACACATTCATTAAAGACCTAGATGGCAGGGTGCCAAAGTACACTTTCAGCAAGTTTCCAGGCACCATAAAACTCAGAGTAGTGACTGATATACTAAACAGGAAGGTTGCCATGCAGAGGGACCTAGTCAGAGTGAAGAAACAGAAATAAGAATCTCATGAAGCTCAACAGTGGGAAATGCATAGTCCTACCACTGGAAAACAAGCTTATTCACCAATACAGTCTAGAGAAAAACAGTATGGGAAAGAGCTTTGAAGAGAAGGCCCTGATCTCCAGGTGGACACCAAGATGCTCGTGAGGCACCAATGTGTCCCTGCAAAAAAGAGTTCCAACAATCTTCTGGGCTGGATTATAAGAAAACATTGCCGGCAGGCTGAGGGAGGGGATCTCCTTCCTCTCCACTCTCCTCTGGTGGGAGACAGCTGGAATATGGGGTCTAATTCACTCCTCGCCAGCAGAAGCAAAACATGCATATACTATGGTGCATCCAGGAAAGAGCCATAAGGGTGAACAAAAGATTGCAAGATTTTTTTATATGAGGAAAGGAGGAAAGAGTTTGATTTATTCGGTCTGGAGAAGGCTCTGAGAACCAAAGGAGTGATGGTTATTATGTGTTTAAATATCTGATGAGAAAGGGTGATGGAAAGATATCATGTACATTCAAAACCAAACTGCATGTGTTGACCCTGCTCTAAGCAGTGAGGTTATGTCAGACATTTTACAGACATTATCTCTGACCACAGTGATTTCATTAAATAGGGTAGGTATAATGTTTTCCCTTGTTATGTAATTTTTTTTTCTTTATGGTTTTGGCTATTCAATAGTCTTAAAAATATTTTCTTTTCCTTATAACTCTGGAAATTAATTTTTTTTTCTTCACACTATAAACAAAAGGTGTTTCAATAAGTTTATTTTATAATCATCTGTCTACAAGAACCTGATGGAATGTATGACATTCTACATGATAAATTAAAATTTAGGTGCAATATAAATTAGGAAAAAATACTCAACATTATTGTCCTTCCCAAAAAGGAACCCCTTTCATTCTAAAACCATTAGCTACTGTATTTTTCACTTAAAAGACAAAGAAGACTTATGCACTCCATTTCCCCATAACAACTGGGAACATAAGATGGCTATCTTATGTTGCAATAGAACTAATTAATTTGCTTGTTGGTTTGGGTTTTTTTTATTTAAGCTATGTGTACTAGTAGTTCAAAGCTATCACAAGAATGCACAAGCTAGTTATCAATTTCAATAAAATTTATTTTAATGACCACATTAAGAGCTGACTATAAAAAAATTCAATTATATTACAAAAAAATTTATAATTTCCAACAGCTACAGTATCAAGGATATTAAGGCAATGTAAGAATGCCTGTAGATTGGTATTTTAACCTGCCCTTTGCTGCAGTGCAGCCCTATCCAACAGGAAAAATATGTGCTTTTCCAAGGTAATTGTATTAAAACTCCAGAAATAATTTACCTCTGAAAGAGATGGTTTCAGATTCTGCATGGACCTCCAAGATGCATCAGAAGATGGAGAATCATTCCAAGCTTCCACTTAATTTAGTGATGGAATTTTAACAAGAGCTTCCCAGGTTTTCACTCAGGGACATTATTGCTGCATTTTTTTTTACATTTTGAAGGACATTGGGAAGATGCTTACTGCTGAGGTATGGTGCAGTACACTGCAAGAGGACATTTCATTTGTAGCACAGCAAGACAGAATTTCCCAGAGGCCCTTCAGGGGATGTGTCATATAGAAGTAATACATGCCCACATGCAAGCTCTGCAGCAAACTGTTTGTTCTCCTTTTGTACCTAGATGATTAAAACTTTCAATTTAATGTTTAATTTCTGCATTTAATTTATTATGCCTAATAGCTAAATATTTAAAGCAAAAATAAATGAGTTTTGCAATATCCTCTGAGCTTGAAATATTACAGGTGCATGGGAGACCCTTGATATATATGTTGAAAAATATTAGCAAGATTTAAAAGGAAAAATAATTTTAAAAACTCTTTTCACTGGAGATCATTAATATTTATTTTAAATATTAATGTTGAAACAAGTATTTTCTAAATAGATCTACATTGCTTTCTTCCTGTAAAGATTGGTGTTGTAATTGCCATGTTTAGTGAACAGTATAAAGCTAAATACTCTGTAAAGAAACAAAGATAACAAATGAGTCTACTTCCTTGTTCCCAGGAAAGTTCAAGACAGCACCAAGAGTTTGGAAATTATAGCCAAGAAAAATTATAGCCATGAAAAGACAACATTTGCTATCTTTTTATGCTCTTCAAAACTTGAGTTTGATTTGCAAAGGCCCCTTTTTCCTGAGGAATAAGTTAATTAAAAAAAATCAATTTCTGCTTGAACTTCCTTTAATTGAAGATTTAATTTCTATTTTCCTTATTGAAATGTCAAACATAGGCAATCACAATTAAACAAACACACACAAAAATTGCAGTGACAGGGAAAATTATCAGTATGGTGGTGTAAAGACCTGGTTTAGTCCCCTCCCCCCCCACATTCACCTTCCTGTGAAAATCATTTGCAATTTTTAAATTATGTCTTCTCAAAGGAGTTTCCAAACCCCTAAATATGCACAAGCCTAGTCATTAATGTTAATGAAAAGCTGAAGTCAGTCTTGAAGCAGTGCAGATAATTTCTACTGGATGAACCAGGAGAAATCAAAGCCTGTTGGATGCAAAGAGATGGATAAGTGCACATATCCTTGAACCCTGTCCATGCTGCTCAGGGCAGAGCTGCCCATCGGTCAGGAAGAAACATCGCTTGTTAGCTGCAGTAGTAATTTTCACATATACAGGCAGTTCAAATGGCTCAGAACGAAGTTGTGGGCAGCTGGTCTTGATTCTGCCTGCATCTATTCATGTAGATACATGCTGTAAGACAATCAGACTTGTTTAGGACCAAGAAATTAAGACAAAGCTGAGAGAGGATGTTCATGTCCTGTTGGCCTTGCTTATTTCCCCATGCTTTCTTTTCAAAGACAAAAAAGCCCCAATAGAATCTTCTAAGTCTTATGGTGAGAAGAAGAAGAAGAAGACGAAGAAGAAAAAGAAGAAGAAGAAGAAGGAAAAGATAAAATAATACAAGATAAAATTTTTGGGGGATAAGATTTTTAGGGAAGAAAAATAGAGGAATGCCTAGTTTTTGTTTTTCATATTTCACTGAGTTTCTGGATTCCAGGCATTATTTGTCTTTGCAAGAAGTAAAGAAATTGCTTTGAAAATCCCTGGAAAACTCAGAAGGAACAGGAAAAAATATTTTTGAAGATCAGAAACTATCTCAACTGAGCTCAACTGAGAGCAATGCAATTCCAACTGATTCTATAAGGAAAGACTTTTTAACACACTTAAAAGTGTGTTCTCCTTTTTAACACACTTAATTTTAATCACAAAAAGGCTAAACTAAAAAAACAAAATTTGCGTAGCTATCAACTAACTATGGAAAGAAAATTCAACAATTTTCTATGCTTACAGGCAGAACTTCTTTCAGAGAGACATACAGTCTAAGTTCTCATTTTATGGCTTCATTTTTCAAAGTCAAACATCATGCTTACATGGGATCAGGGAAGCTCTTACCATACTCAGTTTTGTGATGACTAAAAAAATTTTTGGTTTGGTGAGTTTTTATACAGCTTTGTAGCTAGAGACTCAATCTGCCGTACATTTACTCTGAGTTCTGAAACTTTTTATAATGCATTGACTGAAACAGAAGCTGCAGAAAGGCAATTCCTCATGTACTGCTTCAAAAAATATTAGTATTTGTTATCTATAATCACAGTGTGAGTTTCTGCCATTTTTTGTGAAAGTGAAAAGATATTCTTTTATCTGAAGTTCTTAGGGAGCCAGAAGAAAAATACCAGTGGATAAAAAATTGCATACTATTTGTCTGATTGTTCAGCTGTCAAGAACAAACAGTTAAGAAAACAAATTAGCCACTTGCAAATATTGCAATAAGGATGAGCATGGTAACAGCCTCTACAGTGCTGGAGGAGTTAAAAGAGAATGAGATCCCTGTCTCTTGTTTAAGATTCTAGCTTTCATTTCCATTTCAGCGATTTATTTCCATTCATACACAGAAGACACAGAATAACAGGAAAAAATGTAAAAGATAGGATCAAATTCAGATACCTGGATTCTTGTGGCCTCATACATGCCCTCATCTATGTGAATGTATTATTGTTTAATGCAATCTATCCTACAGATTAGAAAGGCATTCTAAAAGCAGAGGTCTCAAATAATTTGGCTGTGTCTTACAGTCCTTCTTCCTACTTGGGAATCAAAGAGAGTCTAAAAATATCTCCAAGGTTGTCACATTTTCCCTAAAAAAAGGAGGAAAAAAACTGACAGAACAAAATTAAACACAACAGCCTAATTTAAAGAAAAATAGGTCAATCAATAATGAAGCTGTTTACAGCTCATTCACACAGTTATATGTAATAGAAAAATGCCGTTAACAACATTGTATTGGTTTTAGGTACAAGATTTCAGTAGTGAGGGACTATGGGGGTGGCTCCTGTCAGAAACTCCTAGAAAGCTTCCCCTGTGTCCCACAGAGCCAATGCCAACCAGCACCAAGACAGACTCACTGCTAGCAAAGGACGAGTCCATCAGCAATGCTGATAGTGCTCCTGGCATTACAGATTTAAAAACGGGAAAGAAGTCACTGTGCAGGGGCAATTTCAGTCAGAGGAAAGAAGAGAGAATATGAGAGAGAAACAACCCTACAGTCACCAAGGTCAGTGCATAAAGAGAAGCAGGAGGTGCTCCAGGAACTGTAGTTGAGATTCCCCTGCAGCCCGTGGCAAAGACCACGATGAGGAAAGCTGTCTCATGCAGCCCATGGAGGTCATGAGGAAACAGGTATTCACCTGCAGTCCATGCAGGACCACAGACCAGAGCAGATGGATGCCCAAAGCAGGCTGTGATCCATGGGAAGACTACGCTAGAGCAGACTCCTGGCAGAACCTTGGCCTCCTGAGGAGAGGAGTCCAAGCTGTACAAGGTTTTCTGGCAGGACTTGTGAGACTGTGGGGACCATGCTGAAGGAATACATTCCTGAAGGACTGCATGCCATGCAAGGGACCCATGCTGGACTAATTAATGAGGAACTGTAGCCTGTGGGAAGAGCTCATAGAGTTCATGGAGGACTATCTCCTGTGGGAGGGACTCCACGGGTGATGCAGAGGAAGAGTGTGAGGAACCCTCTTCCTGTGGAAGAAGGAGCAGCAGAGACAATGTGGGATGAACTTACTGCAACACCTACTCCCCATCCCCCTGTGCCACTGAGGGCAGGAGGGAGAGAAAATTTGGAGTCAAGTTAAATCCAAGAAGAAGGGAGGGTTGGAGAAAAGGTGTTTTTTATTATTTGTTTTCTATTTTCCATTATCCTACTTAGATTTGATTATAAACAAATTGAACTAATTTCTCTGAGTTAAGTCTTTAAGTTTATTTGTGATGATAATTGGTGAGTGATCTCTCTCTACCTTTGTCTCAAACCATGAGCCTTTACTTATATTTTCTCTCTCCTGTCCAGTTGAGGAGGGGCATGTTAGAGTGGCTTTGGTGGGCAGCTGGCATGCAAACATGGTCAAATCACCACAGACTTAAAGTGTTTTCAGTGGACATTGTGTGCAATCCCAATCACAATCTACACTAAACTATTATCAAAGACTTTGAGTTAGTTAACAAATAACATTTTTGTTTACAAGTTCTTTATCCTCTAAAGTGAACTGTCTCCACTTTTCAGTTCCCTTGTTGCAGGATCCTCATTTGCTGCAGGATTATATTACTATTTTTTAATTGTACAGCTAGCGTATATTTATTATGTTCTAGCTAAAGAGGTTCAGTTCCAATATAGAGTAATAAAGAAAAAAATTTCTCTTACATTCAATATTTGCAATTTCTTTGGACAAGGTGAGTCTAAAAGAAAGAAGTTAAAGACCTTTCCTTGTTTGGAAATGATTTTGCACACTTATTGCAGCTCTTTTTTAGGCCATCACATTACATTCAGAAGACTTCATAAATAAATTGGGGTAACTGTATCCCACAATTATTACTCTGAAGTTAGAGATATAAGTACCTCTAGACATTTCTGAAAAGTTTTAAAGCTAATAGAAGACAAATGAAACTCCAGGATTCATATTCTCAAATGTGGCTTTGAAATATTGTTCAATATTTTAAGTAAACTGAAGAAATATATATTGAATAGTTGTCAGTTTGATCAGTTGATACCTACATCTAGGATCAAAACAGTCAACCCAATCAGGTTTCCTACCCCTAGTGCCAAGGTCACTTCAGATATGCATTAGACACTTCAAAAATAATTAGATGTGAAAAATGTGAAGATAGGAATGTATAAATCTGTCTGCTGTAGTTTAAGTCCAGTCAGTTAATTTCTATTATCTGACTCAGATGAATCCCATCCCCCTCCCCCGGCCCACAGCCCATAGCTGAATAGTCAGTTTTCAAAGTCAATGCCATTTAATACAGAAAATACAGAGTGGATTTAATTGGAAACCCCTTATACATACATTGTAATTAATGACTTTGCTTTATTAACACAAGCATTTGACAGACTGTGGACTTAAGCCCCGACAGTCATGGCTGAACTTCAAAGATTTTGGTAGTTGAATTACCATAAAGTTCTAAAACTTCAGTGCTTACCTTTTATGAATTATCCAGATTTCCTGGTTACACAAGAAAACAGCCATAGTGTAAAGAAAGCAGGCTCTTTGATAGTTATGACATGATTTTTCTGTTCAGGTTTCTAACACCAAGAGAAAATTTGGGCACTATCACCACTGGAGATAACCAGGGTTAGGAAATGCAGAAGCAGTTAAAACTGTATGGCAGGCCTTTGTGACCTGAACAGATATTACTTATTCCTTCTGTTACAGTGACTCAGAAGCAGAAATTGGAGTCCTGGCTATAGTGCTTTAAGCAATGTACAGGCACTTAGAGAGTTTCTTACTAAGTCAAAATGTTAATCTCTAACAATGCTTATGAGGTTATAGTGACCAACAATTAATAGAGGTCTGGAATGAGATTATAGATTTCTTTGTGGTAGGTGCTGTGGCAAAGGCCTGAAACAAAACCCAAAAAAATCAAGAGAGATAAAAATGCTCACGTACTGAAAACACTTATTTGTAACACTCTGAATTAATTTTAATCACAATGAAGCAGAAATTCCTGGATGCAATTTGCTTCTGCTTCTGCTTAATGCTACAAAACCAGAATTAGGTTTTGTTCGATGTGAGAAATGGATTTGTAAAGAAACATTTCATTTGTTTAGACAAATAAAAAGAGATGAAGTCAGAATCTTCAAAATAAATTTTACCCCCATCCCACCTCCAAGATGTCATTGAATCTGTAAGCAGTCTGCAATTGGAAATTACATTAGCTGCTCTTTGGCACAGCTGCATCCACCTTGGGGAAATATATTGATATGGTTTGCACTAGACCACATTTAGGCATCTAAGTGGATATAAAGAAAAATGAATACAGTAAAATCCCCCATAGTTAATAGAAAGAGGAAGATTTTTGCAAGGGTCTCAGTTTCAGTCATGTAAATAACTTTTTCTCTTTCAGCTGCAAGGCAAATAACAAAGCAAAGGAAACTAGGCTTATTTGGTCCAATTACTGGACAATCATCAATTAAGCAAGACTCAGTATTTTTTAGATATAACATTCATGCAGCACAATAATGAAACAGGTTTGAAATTTTAATGATCAGTCTATTAAAAATACATAGACTTTGCATATATAGCACTTTTCTTAGACTCTCAGATGTGAATGCAGCCTCAATTAAATAGTTTTATTCTGAGGTATCTTTTTCCAAAAGACATCATTCACAACCATTGAAGGCAGTCATCCTATGGTGTCTAAATATGATTATTTCTCTAATGCCATTATTTTGGGAGAGGAGGAGTGGAAGCCTCTAAAAATGCTGAAGGTGAATTAAACACAGCATTGATTTAGCAATATCAAAGGTTTTTTTTTTTTTTTTTTTTTTTTAACTGCCTTTTAACAACACTTTTCAAATTCTCAGTAGTCACGCATTATTTGAAAATCTAAAACTGTCCTTCTCGTTTGCTTATATATAAATGGCTATTTATATAAAAATAATTAAAAGGGAAACTAGAAAATTGTATTGCTGGTATGGAAAATGGAACAAGACCTTAGCCTTGCACTACAGAATTCCAAAAGAAGTTAAGAGATAACTGGAGCCCTGTTTGGGTCATGGGTGAATGTAGAGTCATAAACTTTTCATATGACATTATGGGTAGGCAAGCTTTTATCTGTCTAGCCACAGAAAAACAGTATTCTGAAAACTTGTTAGGTTTGCTCCTCATTTGTATTTTTCATTTTACTCTGTTTAAAATTCAGCCTTCTGAACTGAGAATGTTTCATAATAGAATATAGGATTCTGCACATCTAGGGGATGGTTGCATGAGATGGTATTAGGTCATGATGTGATTGTAATCTGGAAAGCTGGTATCTTTTCATTGTACAAACAACTGATGTACTCCCTGATTAAGTCAGAATTGAAAATAAGATTAAGGGAGAACATTCTCTGCAGAGATAAAATTCTATTTGTCTGTTGCTAAAAAAGGTCAGTTTCTTGTTCTCATGTGCTTTAACCCATTTTTGGTCTCTTAAAATAATGAAAAATATGCAGTTAGACCTGTAAGATTATTTTCTTATTAGGTTAGGAGTTTTTTTTTTTTTCCTTCCCTTCTAAATTACATTTTTATCGGTAAAAATAACCTTAAAAAGAAATAAATTAATTTTTTGTTGAGGAATATTTTTTAAATGGAAGAATGTGATTTAAAAGAATAATTCTATATTTTAACAAGACTTTATAAGAACAGAGAAATCATCTTCTGAAATTTGGTGAAAATACTGACTATGATATCTCATGCAGATAAAACCAGTATGTCTGTGAAGACTTTACAAGTGGAGAAAACCTGACAATATCAAGATTGTAGTGTAATTTGGGAGGAAGAAAGTACCCAGATAACATACCTATTTTTTCAAAATAGGATCACAAACTTTTCTAGAAATATGGATGTTGTATAGAAATACGGTAGTTGAAAAAACCAGCAGATAATTTTCATGTGTCAGCCTCTTGCCTGACACCTAAAGAGATACCAAGGAAAGCTGATGTCTCCTCTCTCATTTGGAGACATTTCTGTGCTACTTTGTCTTCAAAATAAAATATGGGTAAATCATGTGTATAGTGTGTGAGTCTACATGTCTCTAATATGAAGACTATTTCTTTGATTTTACTCATATTTGATTTAATCAATTGTTTTTTACCTTCTCTTCTTCATAGATGGAAAAGATGTGCTAGTAAGGCAAGGAAAAGATTTTGTCTGGAAGAAAGACAGGGATGAAATTCACTCTGAATTGTTTTTGATTCTAAAAGTCATCTCACAGTATAACTTCACCAACTTCAGTAGCAATTTAAAGAAGAAAAAACAAGAAAATCAAGACTTGTTCAGATAGCCATGAAAACTTAGGTAAATATGAACAACATTTTTCAACATTTGGGTTTCTTAAATTATTGTTCAGCTTGCTGATGTCAGCAAAATAATATTGAGATTCACAGGAAACTTTTAAAAGGGGCAAATGAAAAACCTTCTTTGCTTTAGCAATCAGAAATAAAGTTAATTCTTCTTTTATTTTAAACTATTTTTATTTAAACTATTTTTATTTTCTTCTTTTTGGAGACATTTATCATTTAAAATATAGGAAAGTACCTTAAGAACTGGAATTATTGAATTATTTCATAAAAGATGCAAATATTTTTTATTAATATATTGTTTCTATTACTAGTAATTTTGTAGTTTGTCTAACAGTAAAGAGCAAAAAGTGTCACTATTTAACTTTGTTACAATTTAAGGAAGTATAAAGACTAATGTATAGTAACTACATAGTTGAAAGATGTCTAATTTTCATGTTTTAAAATAGGAAATTGCTCAGAACTTCTTTGTGACTAATATTCTTATTGAACTGGGTGCAGTGGAGCAAGACGTTTGAGTGCCTGCGTATCCAAGACTGGTTTGGCTATTTGTATTATTAATGTCACTCACAAACTGCATTCCTAACAAAGAGTTACATGAGATAAGAGGAATATTACTTGCAATAAATTAAATTAATAAATTAAATAAATTTAAAAAAGCTGTTACTGCCAAAAGAAAATTCATGCACTCTATTTCCAACTCCTCTCTCTGTTAATAAACTATTAATTTCATGCACATGAAATTATATTTTTAAAAGGATTTTGGGTTGGTTTTAAGAAACAAGAATCATTCACTGGTCTTCATGTTTAGGAAATATTCCAGAGGTAAATACCAGCAACACAGACTTTTAGAATATTATCCAGTGAGAGGTAACTTGAGTATCATCCTTAGATTGAGTCTAAGGTGTAGTTTCTATTATTCTGTTTTACATTGTTCTGTTTTCTATTGTTCTATTGTTCTTGAGAACTTCTTCATATCAAGATGCTTACCAAATGAACGATATAACTCACCTTTTCTTCTATGATATTACATTTTATATGTGAATAAATATGAGAACAAGGAAATCTTGTCTTAAACATTTCTCTTCCCCTCAAAAAAAGCAATTGTTGCAATTGTCTGCACTTGTCTGCAAAATCCGTCTTCCTATTTAATTGTTTTTTTTTCTCCTTGAATGGCTTGTTTTGTCTGAATTCCTAATCTAAAACAGGTAGCTCTTACTTCCTCTATCTCGTCTTAGTTCAGGCAACAGCATGTTTCCTGTGGTCTAGTTAATATATAGACACATATAGTGCTTTGAACCTTAAACCGATTTAATAGATGAACAATTTGCCATATACTTGCCTTCACAGGGTTTTGTTGAATTGTGAGGTTTTAATTTATGCTTTGGAATATTAGATGATGACATTAAGTTAGCCCATGGATCAGCAAAGAAGTAGAAAACTAGTAGAAGGGGAAAATAAATCAGGGAAAAGATGAAAAGAAGGAATTCCATCTGTGCTGAAAAAGTGAGGTGAGAGGAGTTTGTCTCAAGTGTCACACATATGGAGACAGACTGAAAAAAACCAGACCCAACTGCAGGTGTTTATTTCAGAAAGATACAAAGCCAGGTTCTTCTCAGAGAAGAACAGTAAAAGGAGGAGAGACAATGGTCATAGTTGTCACAACTGAAATTGTGATACACATGTAAGTAAAACAAAAGGATAAATAAACAGTTAGAGAAGTTTACCTTGAGATTTTCAGAACTAATCGGGCATGCCTTTAAGCAACCTTATGTAACTCAAGCATATCCATGTCCAAGCAGGATTTTGGTATAGATGGTTTACAGAGTCTTCTTCCAATATTATTTTTTTGTGAGATGTGGTAGATGGTAAATAGATGTTCTCTCTGTGATATTATTTTGCTTATTTTGTTAAGTCCACGGCTAGTATTAAAACACAGAGCAGTTTACTGCTGCTAGGAGGAGTAGAATTTGGCAACTGTTTCTTAAAAAAATGAAATGCTCGTTCGATAAATATTTTATGTACTATATACTTTAGACTTGCAGCTAGAAGTATATTCAGAAAGGGGACACTTTGGCTACATGAATGATATACTCATAGACATAAAATGTAAAAATTCTACTAATAGGGAGATTTCCTTTGATATTGACTGTCAACATCAATAAAATTATGCACAATTAGTGTTAGGTTTTATCAGTATTGACCTCTTTGACAATTCATCATTTCAGTTTGCTTAAAAAATAATTGCTGTGGGATTCCTTAAGGCTTTATCTTTAGATAACCATAAATCCTTTTTCCTAGGTTGCTTGGTAACTTTTTGTCCTCAGCTAGCTTTTGTATTTCCATGGAAGAGGGTCAAATATTTTTAGCCACGTCTCTCACATTTTATTCCTTCTAATCTTTCCTTAATTGCTCCTTAATAAAAGTCCAGTAAGGGTTCAGAGTACAGCTAATAGACATTATGTGTTTAGCATAAATTCCCTGTATTTAATAGTGAAGTCCTTCAAAGACAGATAATACCCCTTATAACTTTTTTTAATTAGCATGCATATTTAGAAAAAAAAATACAAACATAAGGAGAAAAAAGAGAGCTCCTTTCTGATGACTGATTTTCCTGCTATAATTTATTTTTCAGTAGATAAAGCAAAAAAACAAAGTCATTTATGTCATAATATGCAATAGAGTACTCCAATATAGGAATATGTTCTGATTATATTTTCCTAAACTTTCTCTATTAATTCACCCAAAAATTATTTTCACAAGTTGGTTCACAAATGCATATTAAAATGATATCTGAAAGACAATAGCTGTGAGCCCTCTTTCTACAGGCCTTATCTTTTTCTCTTTTGAGATGGCAAAGAATGATGGCAAATGGACTTGGTATGAAAAAAAAAAAAATGAAGAAGAAACCAGTCTTGGCATAACCAAATATAAGATTTTCCAAAGTCTTCTAAGAGGAAAAATATTGCAATGCCACCAAAGAGAAGACCACTAAAATGGGAGTGAAGAAGGGAGGGAGGGAGGGAAGGAAGGAAGGAAGGAAGGAAGGAAGGAAGGAAGGAAGGAAGGAAGGAAGGAAGGAAGGAAGGAAGGAAGGAAGGAAGGAAGGAAGGAAGGAAGGAAGGAAGGAAGGAAGGAAGGAAGGAAGGAAGGAAGGAAGGAAGGAAGGAAGGAAGGAAGGAAGGAAGGAAGGAAGGAAGGAAGGAAGGAAGGAAGGAAGGAAGGAAGGAAGGAAGGAAGGAAGGAAGGAAGGAAGGAAGGAAGGAAGGAAGGAAGGAAGGAAGGAAGGAAGGAAGGAAGGAAGGAAGGAAGGAAGGAAGGAAGGAAGGAAGGAAGGAAGGAAGGAAGGAAGGAAGGAAGGAAGGAAGGAAGGAAGGAAGGAAGGAAGGAAGGAAGGAAGGAAGGAAGGAAGGAAGGAAGGAAGGAAGGAAGGAAGGAAGGAAGGAAGGAAGGAAGGGGAAAACTAAGGCAAACATGCAAGGCAAAAGCAGGAAGTAATAATTCTATAAATATTTTTCTTCGATGCTTGTAAATGAGCAATAAGTATTCATGTCAATTCAATTCATTCTGAAATTGATAATTGAGGAATATGTTAGGGAAAATATTACAAAAAATAATCAAACCATGCATAATAAGAATGCTACTAATTCAGATTGCAGAAATCAGTACAAAACATCCTTTTTGGGAGAGTCACTGGTGATTTTGAAATGTTGATATTCTTGCTGATGCAATACACTCAGCCAAATATTTCCAGATAAACACAAAGAATGACAGTTTCATTAGTCAATATGCTACAAGCAACAACAACAAAAAATTGTTAAAAGAAATACTGGTATCTCATTTTCCTACCGCTTTCAAAAGACAAATTAATATTTTCAGCAGTAAAGCCTCTGTATCAAAATTTACCTTTACATAGATGAAGCTAGCAATAAAGTATTCCTCCTGTAGATAATTACAAGACATAATAAAAAGGTCTATGAAAATAAAAAATTATTAATCTGTTACACACATAACTCTAGACAGACCTAATGTCAGCAGATTTATAAACTACCAAACCAGGTATCAACTGTGGTATAATACTGCAGAATCCTAAATATAATCTTTTTACTGATGCAGTATTTTGTAGCCTTCTCTCTCAGCTACTGCTATTTTACTTTTGCATTGTATAAAAATCTAATATAAATTCCCTTTGTGTCAGGTTTTCAATGGCCTTTTATACTTTTGTACTTATAGATTAGATTATTGCAATGGAAGGTGAGTGTACCAGACAGATGCTAGGTTGGCAGGTCAGGAAGGAACATTAACACACAAATTGATTAAGCCAGGAAGAGAAAACATCGCACTTTGATAAGCACACAGGCTGTTGCTGCTAGTTCATTAAGCACTCAGAGCATGCTAAAAGTTCAATTTTTGCCTCATGTCCCCACTGAGCTTTACAATGAGTCACAGCAGCCTATACAGGATCACTTTCCAGAAGTCAGGTAGAAAGCATATGCTGTGAGTGGAGAGGATTGAAGAAATGCTTTTCTTAATGTCTGATGAAAATTGTGCAGAGCACTGCATAGATGAAAGACACATGATCTGTGACCACTGTGAAGTTCTTATGAATTTTAATAACTGCCATGTGTTCTCTGAAGTATATGACACTTTAACTGCTAATTTGTCAGCTGTTTTTCAGATGAGAAAGTTATAGCTGATATTTGCAGAAAGTGTAGACTTTAAATTAAAGTTGTTCATAAAAAAAGCATTATGGAGAAAACACATTCCATCTTTTATGAGTTTCAACTTTTGGAGTTATAATTGGGCTGTCATTTTGGGGTAAATAACTGTTTTGCAAGTTAAGTTGCATCACCTGTCAAAGAGTAGATAGTAGCACAAAAGGCAGCATGAACACAGGAAGTGCAGAGAGGACAAAGTAGGCACAAATTCATAGAGAATCTTAATCGTCAAGGAATACTGCATAAAGATGTCTGGATGTATCTGTATAGAAAGCCCTTAGAAAGTGACTCAATAAACTCTTAATGTCATAAGAGGCAATGACAGATGGAGTTTTACTTTAGCCTTTAGAAAGATACTTATTGTGTTGAAACAAACATTTCATAGTCTTCACAAGGAACATATAAGGCAGAGAAAAAAAATCTTTATTCCTCTTATTCTGTGATATTCATAGAATACTTAACAAAATTGCATATTCTATAGAACAATCAAGGGATTTACAGTCCTCTCAGGTTGAAGCAAATCAAATTAAGTTGAGAATTCGGAATTGCATTGTAAAACAGTTGTTGTTGAAAGCAACATCAGGTCTTTGGTCCAGTGAAAAAATCACTTGTGTATATGATTACTTTGGTTTTCTTCAGAAGGAATAAGCTGATTACTTGATATATTTGAAACAGTGCAAACTGAAAATTTGGTTTCCCAAGTCACTGTAGGTCTGTCAGCTAGGATTTCTGTAATATCCATCACTTTATTATTTGTTCACCAAGGGATCCAAAAACTGAGATTCAAGAAGCAGACATAATTTTCAGTGATGAATTTAGGATTCTACCTTCATCTGGTTTCTGAATTGAGGTAACATTTGATAAAAATGGAGAGATTTATGAAGTAAACTTTGAATCCATGAGAAATATTTAGAACCTGCACATAAAAGTGAAATCCACATACTATACAAAACTATAGGATCATAGAATTGTTTAGTTTGGAAAAGACCTCTAAGATCATAAAGTCCAACCATTAACCCAGCACTGTCTTGTTGACCACTAAACCATATCCACACACCTTTTGAAGACTTCCAGGGATAGTGATATCACTACTCCTGGAATGCCTGACTATGCCCCTATTCCAATTTTTGATAACCCTTTCCATCAAGAAATTTTTCCCACTGTGCAATCTAAACCTGGTGCAACTTAAGGCTGTTTCCTCTGATCCTGTCACTGGTTATGTGGGAGAAGAGACCAACATCCATGTGGCTACAACCTCCTTTCAAGCAGTTGTCGAGAGTGAGAAGATCTTCCCTGAGTCTCCTTTCTCTAGGATAAACACGTCCAAGTCCCTCTGCTTCTCCTCACAGGATTCGTGCTCCAGACACTTCATCTCAATGTCTTTCTTGCAGTGTGGGGCCCAGAACTCAGGATTCAAGGTGTGGCCTCACCAGTGCCAACTACAGGGAGTTTTGATCCCTGCCTTGGCCCTGATGGTCACACTATTCCTCATACAGGCAAGAATGCCTTTGGCCTTTTTGACCATCTGGACACTGTGTTGGCTCATGTCTAGTGTCTGTCAACCAGATCCTTTTCTGGACATCTAGCCTGCTTTTCATCCAGTGAAGAATACAATTATCGAACCCATGAGCAGACAGTTTTTCCAGGAAAAACTGTGGTAAAGGGAGTCAAAAACTTTACTAAAGTTGAGGCAGACAACATCCACAACCTGTCCCTTGGCCACTAAGTAGGTAAACCTCTCATAGAAGAAGATCAGTTGGGTCAAGCAGGATGAGCCTTTCATAAACTCATGCTGGCTGGGCCTAATCCCCTGATTACTGTGTATGTGCCATGTGATGGCACTCAAGATGATCTTCCCTGGAACTGAGGCCAATAGGTCAGATCAATCCACCTTCTAACCCTTGTAGACAGGTCTAACGATTGCTAACTTCAGTCAACTGGGACCTCTCCAGTTAACCAGGAGTGCTGCTAAATGATGGAGGGTGGCTTGGTGATCACTTTCACAGCTCCCCCACTACTCCTGGGTGCATCTCATCTGACCCCATGGACTTTTGTGTTTCTAAGTGGTGTAGCATGTCCCCTTGGATTACAGGAGCTTCATTCTGCTCCCTGTTCCTTTATTCCAGTTCATGAGGCTGGGTATCCTGAGGACAACTAGTCTTGCTCTTAAAGACTGAGGCAAAGAAGGCATTAAGTTTCTCAGCCTAGTCCTCATCCTTTATCCCTGTTTTTCCCTAAGGAGACAGGAAATGATGAAGATACTCCGTAGCCATGCTTTTATTGCTGTTGTATTTGTAAAAACGTTTTTCATTGTCTTTTATGACAATGACCAGAGCAAATTCTTGCTGGACTTCGGACCTTCTGAGTTTATATAAACTCATGACAGCCTTAGAGTCCTCCCAGGTTGCCCGCTCTTTGTCCAAAGGTGATACACTCGCTTTTTTCTCCTGAGTTCAAGCCAAAGTTCTTTGTTTAGTCAGACTGGCCTTCCCCTGCAGAACCCACATTGGAACTGGGGAAAAGTAGGAAGAATAATGACTGGCAGATATGAACCTTTATGTACTGACTGCAACTCCCAGTTCCCCATTCCCTTTGCTCCTCTCTTAGCTTGGAGGAAGGGAAAGGCAAAGTGGTGAAGAACCAAGTTCTAACTGATCCGGAATAAAGTGTGTGGGGAGGAAAGGTGTTGTTTTAATTTTTGTCCTTGTTTCTCACTATACAATCTATTTTAATTTACAATAAACTAAATAAATTTTTATCAAGTCAGTTTCTTTTTTCCCAAGTGATAAATGATCTCCCTGTCTTTATCTCAACTCTAAATGTCTTTCATCTTATTTTCTTTCTTTTTTTCTGATGAGAAGGGGAAGTGAGAGAGCAGCCAGGTATGTGCCTGCAGACAGCAGGGGTCAACACACCACAGCATTCATTCAGGATTTTGTGCTCCTGGCCCTTTTTCCTGAGAAAGTGGCTATAATAGGCTTGTAGTAAAAAGTACACCATCACATACTAACTTTGAGTTCAGTATGATACACAGCAAATCATGAACACCTTTTCTAATAGACAGTTACATAATTCTTATGCAAAGCTTATAGCTAGCTAACATTGATTGCCCAGAAAGCATGAATTTCAGGCTGAAAATATCTATCAAACAGAAGAAAACTAAAATACTGCTCACAAAGACAACATCCTACTACAAGGGACTTAAAGGGATAAGAATACATATAAAAGGAGACAAGGAAGGGAAAGAAAAGTGTTATACCTCTGTAATATTGAATGCTAGGTTTCTTCTCCCTGGTTTTTTGTGTGTTTTATACAAATGTTATTTTAAAAAACAATATATAAGGAATGTGTAAAATCCCTAAGGGCTTAATAGAAGAGTCAGCTTGCACTTCTTATATTTGTCCCTTCCACAGTACTTTTTCTTCTGTTGTGTATGTTAAATGCTATTCTGCCCCTGAGAGCCTTAGGAGCTTGAGAGAAAAATTAAGATGTAGTTGATTACAAGGGTGTAAACCCCAGACTTCTATATGGTTAATTTGGAATGCTTTTCTTTTTCTATTGTCATAATACACATTTTATTATCTTATGGTATCAGCATACCTTGCATCAAAAAGAAAAGCTTTCCCCTTCAATAGAAGCTTTAAATGTAGTTTATATTCACACTCCAAAATACCTTTATTGTATTGCTTAGTTAAACACTAAGTCTGAGGTCTCATCTCCCACCATTTTGTTAGAAGCATTTGCTCTGACAGCAACAACAGGCTACTGGGTATTTTCTGGAAAGACATTATTATCTTGCCTTAGACATTTTTCAAAGTAATATGGACAAAAGCAGGCTTCATCTCACTGGAAAGCTGTGCAACTTTATCTCCTGGCTCCAACATTCACAGTGGCTTGACTAATAGTAATAGTTGAAAGAACTAACCAAGACCTCTAAGGAGCTTACATCTAAAATAAGATTTGAAATATAGAAGAGGAAGGATGAGAATCAGCTGCCTGAGTGTATTTATCTGGAGTAGCTTTAGGCACTCTGGGGAAGTCTTTCAGATTTCAAGTTGCTGCTCAGAAAGATGAGTCTCCTCTAAGTCTTCTCTCATACCTGTGAGCTCTGGGTGAATATTTTGAATACCTAAGGGGTCTCAGATGATATTTAGGCAAAAAAAAAAAAAAAAAAAAAAAAAATGTCCAAGGCTGATGGCAACAAAATGGCAGAAAACAAGAAAGTTGAGTATGCACCTTTCCAATGTACTGCAATTCTAACTTCATTTTTTATAAAGTGTTCCTTATCCTCATGGGATAGTTCAGCTTCCCAGATATCAACAGTATATGCATATGTAATTATGTGCAGACTAATTGCTATTGAACCTGGCACATCAAACAGTAAGATATTTGTGTACACATGGTATTGCTTTATGTAAGAGAGACATGCTGTCATAATATTTGTAGTTATTATAGACGCCAAGAGCAACTCACCAAAACTTTTAAGAAAGCAATTCAGTAATATGTAGAAGTGTGATATTCACAAGCAACTCATTAAATTAATCATAAAGTAAAATCAAAATATCCTATGCCCCACTGAGTCACTTACAGTACAGAAATATGTTGTTTCAATATGCCAGAGACTGTTTTTTGCTCACAGAAACAGTTAGCACTTATTTTTGATAAAGCTTCATTGTCCTGGCATTTCTAAAACCCCACCTCTGAAAACTCCTCGCCATCTTCACTGGGATCTCTCTTGTTCAGAGATATAAGATCCCAGTCAGCTTTCCCTTTGTAAGGTTGAACAAACCAAATTTCTTCATCTTCTGCTTCATGTGCTCCAGCTCCTGATATTGGTGGACTCCTCTCGTACTCCCTCCAGTGTGCTAATGCCTTTCCTGGAATGAGTAGGCCAAAGGCAGAACCATCAGTCCAATGCAATCTCACAAGTGCTAGAAGTGAATAATGACATGTTGACATGTTTTTACCTACTAGGCTCATTCTTGCTAGTTCTTCCCATGGTATATTTGGTCTTCTTCACTAGAAGGGCATATTCCTGACTCTTTACATTTATTGTTGAGCATGGGTCTTTTTTTTCAGAAATGTGGCTTTCCAACACACCAGTCCCCATCCTGCACTGTTGCAAGAGCTCATTTCTTCCCTGGTGCAGGGCTTTGCATTTACGTTTGGTGATCTTCAGAACGTTTCTATTGGCTCACTTCTTCAGGTTGTTCAGGACACTCTGGGTATCAGTCCTAAGCTACAGAGTGTCAGCAGCTTCCCCCAGCTTGGTATCTTTAACAAGCTCAGTGAGGGAGCAGGCTAGCTCTTATAAAAGTTGCTGAATGCTACTGATCCTGTTATTGATCCCTATGAGGCATCACTAGGAATTGTGAGCCAGTTACTCAGTTGACCTGAATTCATTTTGCCACCTGCTTTATTATCCACTTCGGTCCTATACCTTGCCCATACTGTCTTTCATCAGAGAATACCACTTAAAACTAAATTGTTTTTGGAAACAGGCAGCTGGGATACTCTAGTATCCACAAGCAAAAATAATAAACCACAGCATACCATACTTTGTTCCTGTAAGTCTTGTAACAACCTAACAAGTCACAATGGTTTCAATACACGATTACAATGAATTTTTCTGTATAAAGCAAAGACAGTATATTTCACAAATGATGGATGAATGCACTGGCCAACAGGTGGAGAAAGGTATTTTCTACTGCTAAGTTATCTGTCTTAACAAGGGCATTCAACACAAAGAACTGTGTATATAAAGGACTGTCAATTGGATCACATGAAGTTATTGCAGGAGGTTATTGCAGCAAGTGCCTTTGTGTTTAATTCAAAGGTTTTAAAATTTTCTCTGAAGGACTAATGAAGCTTCAAATATTTTCTCTTTGATAAAACAATTATATAATTTCATACTGTTGATACCTGAACCTTCATTTAAAAAAAAAATCAGTTTTCTTGATAGTGAGTTGATTGCTTTACTATATTGAAATGAAGAGGAGCACTAATTCCTTAATTTGGAATGCTACATGAAAATCATTTCTCTATAGTCTTTTCGTACTTGCAGATCTCTCTTTTATTCTGTATTTTCTTTCATTGCTAAATACTCAAGGTGGGTTTTCAGATAGGAGTTATCTGTCTTTTACCTTTTTAATTTTCAAAAGTATTGATATTGCTTGAACTGTAGGGCATTATTTACTTTGTTCTTTTCAGACACCATTAACTTGTTGCATCATTTTGTCACTAGCTCTGAAGTTCTGATACTATAGAAAACTAAACTGACATTATAAACACACCTCTTTCCCGAGTAAGACATACTGCATTATAATATTGCCATACAACATCTGCAATGGAGAAGAAGATGACTCTAAATATCACCATACTAACAAGTTACTAGCGGAACAGCCTTCTGAATTTGGGGTTAAACAAAGAAGCTACTAAGCCCATATTTATCTGATTACATTCTGAATTAATAAGGTGGAATAAATTTCAAACTATGTGATTATTTTTACTCATATAAGCTTAATGAAGTGCACTCTGATCTGCTGACCTTCACAATTCCAACTAATTTCAAGCTGTGATTATAAATTCAGGAGAGGTATTAGTGAGATCTGGACATTTTTTAAAGAGACTCAGGCCCCAGACATTCTGATGGTGTAAAACAAATTTAAAAAACAAACAAACAGGCAAACAGAAAACCCCCTAAATTAAAAAAAAAAAAATTATAACATCTTCCTACAAAGTTTTGATATTATGATGGTATTTCATGCCTTCTTTTCAGCCTGGCATTAACAGTTTTGTCAAAATCTCTATACATATCTATCATTCTTGTCTTCTTTTTGAAATGTTGTCTATGTCAATCTCCATGCTGGTGGAGAAACAAAGGTAATATTTTACTGTATTAATCAAGAAAATGAATAGAGATTTTCACAGCCTACCAATCACTCAGAAAAGGAAAACACGCAAAAATCCAAAAACCAAAACAAACAAACAAACAAAACACCAAATGTAACAAACAAACAAAAAAGAAACAAACAAAAACCAAAATAAACAAACTAAAGTATTAGATTACAGGTTGCTCAATACTGCCTATGCTTGCAATTAACGAATCATGGGTTTTAGTTAAATTATTTTTCTACAGCCAAGGCATACACAGAACACTGCGACTTACATGAATGTCCTTGGCAAAAGGACAAGATTATCTGCCTTTATAGGAGATGTTTTTTAAGCTGATGATCTTAGAAGTTACCAGACCCCAGTGAAAAAACACCCTGACGAACAATCCAAATATATTTGTGTTTACCCCAGAGTAAAAAGCAATTGCAGTTTGATCAACTGATTGCAGTCCTCACCTGGGAAATCTGAAATCACCACCTGTTGTTTTCTTTCTATGCCAGTATGACACACTTCAGCTGATTTCAGCAGAATATAAAACAGCATTGTAGCCCAGAGAGGGGTTGGGGGAAGATGTTTATTCACTTGTACATCTGCATTTGAACTGTGGCAGCTGAGTTTTTAAAGGAAGCATTGAACAGAAAAGGCAGGTACTCAGAAGCCCTGTAGAGATTCCTAATACTGAAAAAGTACTAGAAGAATTCTTATACTGTCATCATCTCTAATTACATTTATATATACATTTATCTATATGTGTGTGTGTTTCAATAGACCTTCTCTCCAAGGTGATTCTTTTCTCTCTTGTACTCCACATCAACCTCTGTAGTTATAACTAAATACAACAAATAATTTCTATTCTAACAATTGATATGTTAGCATTTTTTAACCTTACAGAATGTTATTTAGCAGTTATTATGTGAAAATACAATGCACCACCATATGCAGCAAAATGTTTTGGGATTATATTTTTTTATTGTATTGCATATTTGCACTACTGAATGAGAAACAGAGAACTAACAAATATTTCTTTCATGCAGAATGGGCTGTTAAACAACCAAACATCATGGAGCTGGTATAGAAGTACATAGATTGCACAAATAAAGCCAAATAAAGAAATATAACATGGAGTTCAATTTCATGTAAACTAAGCAGTTCAAATCTGCAAGACTGCACAAACCTAAATATACATTTCTAAATAATATTTTTCATTATAGATTGAAATGCAAAAGCACCCATACATCATTATTCTGTTTTTTCTTTTTAATTGAAATATAAATATACAGTTTCTGTTGTCGAGTGTATGTTAGGAGAATGTTTGCATTGTTAACTTTCCAAAGTGAACATCCTTGATACATTCTGACTTTTTGAAATAGAAAATGAGACCAGAGAATAGAGCAGTACAAAATGGATTTGGCAGTGCAATACAGCTTTTATTTCATAATTGTGGTGCTATTTCAGCTTTTAGCACACACATGCAGCAGTAAAAGTCTTGGAATAAGGACAAGTGAGTTAAGACAGTTCTCCTTCAACTACAGTCTATTAGCTGCATACTTCCCTTTGTAAATAATAGAATGGCACTTTAAACATTTACTGAGCCAAACATTAAAATTACAACTTCTCAGTCAAGGTGACAGATGGACTGTCTGGTCACATAGCAGAGATAAGAATAAACCAATTTCATCCGAAGCTCAGTTTAAAATAAAAATAAAATCTAAAATACAATAGCAAAAATTTAAGCCGATTACATATATAGATTTTTATAAGCTTTATCCTGAATCTGAGGCAATCAACTATATCTAACCACTGTAATCTAGTGGTGAATAAAGATTGATTGTAGCAAAGCAAGGTCTTTGTCAGCTTGTACTGCGTGGAATTCGCTGTATATATGATTAATGTGCTAAAGGTCTGAGCTGAGCCTACAGGCTTCTTGCTAGGTCTTACTGCCATCTACTGATCAAACCTAAATCTCCTTGTTCTCTTTTTGTTTGGTTTTTAAATATGATTGCTTTTTTAACCTTCTCCAGAGTTGTAAGACTCAACAGTAACAATAAGAGTCAGAAGCAATGAGTACTGTTACAAACTAGTTGCCATGGTCCTAAATCCAGGACTAGATGGAAATGTACTTTTTTTTGAAATTGAGAATACCATGTCTTGTGAGTTTGTTCAGAATAGTTTCTTCTGAAACATCAATCAGGTTAAACAGGATATTATTAAAATCTATATTACCTGTTTAAAAGCAGTCTGCACACTAGGCAAATTAACATTATAGTAAAGAAATCTTTCTTGTAAGAGAAACAGATAATCACAGTTAGTTCAATGTACTGTGATTAGAAATTAAAGGAGAGTTGCTAAGTATACAGAAGCAGTGTTGAATTAAAACCCTAAATCTGGATGATTATCACACAAACAAGAAATTTGTTTGGAGATTTTCAAAGACTGTGGAGGATATAATTTCAAATATAATTACACCTGCAATATGTGCAAGAAATTGGCACTACAAACTTCACAGGGTATGCAAAACTTTTCTGATGATATCTAATGACCTCTTCATCAAGACTACAAATTAAAACCTCTCATCTGATCATTCTGATTTAAATACATTGGAATAATATGAATTTTTAGATACAACAGTACTTCGGGTGATATGGGCACACCAAGTGGACACAACTGATTGTGCTTTAAGACAAAACAAAGAGTGTTTCAAAAAATGGGATTCTGAAGGTCTCTTTGGGAGAGAGGGAAAAGCTCCAAACCAACCATACGAAAACACAGCACCTGATATTTCCTGAACTAAAACCTCTCATAAGAAATGTAGAATAGTGTAGTAATCGCTCAGGTTTTGCAAAGGCCAGATATGCCCGCTATGGGTCATTTCTTTTTGTCCTAGTATTTACCTCATGCAAAGCTTACTTGAAGTGTTTGCTGCTCTTTTAGAACACTGTATGCACAAGTTTTGTATAATCATTGACACTGCAGGGTCCAAAAAAGAAAAAGAAAAAAGTCAAGTTAAAGCCCAGAAACTGTGATGTAGCCAGTGTCATTGTTTTAATGACACAGGTAGCCTTTAACCAACAACTCATCCACCTCAAAGCACTCTGGCTTTGTTTCTCAACAGTCATGATCAAGTTCTCATAGTAACTTTAACTCCATTAATCCTTCTGCAGAACCTTGATGAAAGAAAGTAAGAATTAAAAAAACTGGGCTTTGGAATCAAATACAGAACTCATATCACTGAACTTTAGATGGCTCCAGCAGAACCTTCAGCGTTTAAGAAAGGCTCTATGCAGTTTAAAGTATTTCTAATTCCTAGCTCATTTTGTTAAAATTAGACCAAGGCATGAACCCTGCTTGCTAGATAACCACTCATTCTTCAATTTATCTTGATTTTTTTTCCCTTTTAGTTCCAGACTTTATGAAAGGTGGATGAGAATGCTGAAAACATCTCACTCTCAGCAACAATCCAGGAATTCTTTAAATGTCTACTTCAGCCAAGTGCATAGTTCAGAAGAAATCAGTAAGACTCTTTACTAGTACACAAATAACATTTAAGTGTTTTGGGCATTTCTTTTAAAGTCTTGGAATTATATTTTCTCCTTCTTAGTGCACACCCTGGATAATTCCTGGATAATCTGGTAACAAGAAATATCCTCTCCTTCCTGTAACTTCCATCTTGTCCTCTGAGTAACATTACTCTTATCACTCATTGTTTGGCAAATAGTAGTAGCTATTGCAGTGTATGTTCCAGAAATACATCCCAAAATCATCCTATCCTGGCATATAACTGCATCACATTTAAATAAACTTTACATTTAAAGTAGTATTTAGAAACCTTTTTAAATTGCCTGGTTAAAGCTGAATGCCTAGATTCTTTACTAAAGCCTCTAGCGGAAAATGTCAAATTTTATCATACGTTCCCTTCAGCCTGGAAGATGCAATAAGCATAATAACTTCTTTAAAATGCAGTAAGACTACTGATTTTTCTCTTACTGAGTAAAAATTGCTTAAATTATTTATAATGGAAATGGTAACACCATCTCACATACAGTGGCATGAACATGCTGCTCCAAAAATTATCATCCTGCTAACTTGTTAAACTCAATATATTTGCCGAAGTTGTAAGCTACTTTAGTTTTTAAGCTTCGGTATTTAAGCACACGGCCAACAATATTTATGAGGTATTATTATTCTTACAGCTTAAAGTCAAGTTATTTGCATTTTGTATGCACAAGTAGTAAGATAAAACAGTCCAAATCAGATGCATGTCTCTGACCGAGTAAAGCAGAATACATTTTGCATGTATTCCTTCAACAGCATCAGAACTGGAACTTAGAAAATATTCCTTTAGGTACTATTGGTGTTGGGTTTATTCACCATGATATATATACTTGCTGAAAACTAAAAGTGGGACACAAAGGGGAGATGGAAAAAATGGGTAAAAGTGTCTTTAAAGTTTCTAAATGCAGACAAAATCTTGTGAGGGAAAATTATCCAGACCATCTCCATTATATACCAAATGCCCACCCAGCTGCTTGCTCACACCTTCCCCTAGCATGATAACAGAAAAAATAAGACAAACAAGAAGGAAAAGGTCACAGATTGAAAAATGGGGAGATTACCAATTTGACACTGCAGGCAAAATAGACTCTACTAGGGGAATATTAATATAATAATTAAGTGATTAAAAGAAAAATACAATTACTAATTTGAGTCATGGGAAATAGAAAAAGACAAAATACTTTCCTTCACTCTTTTCTAATCTCAGCTTCATTTCTTTGCTCCTGATTCTTCTATCCTCATCTTGATCACTGCAGGGAATAAGAAATGGGGGTTGTAGTCAGTCCATAACAGCTCCTCTCTGTTTCTCCTTTCTCCTCATACTTATCCCGTCCCTGCAGTGTGGGTTCTCCATGAGCTGCAGTCCTTCAGGAAAAAAATATCTGCTCCATAGTGGATTCTCACACATACTACAGATCTTGTCAGGAAAAAATCTCCTCTAGCTCATGCTCTCCATTGGCTGCAGTATGTCCTGTGTCATGGAGCACCTTTCTTGGCCTCTGATCTTCGTGTTCCCTCTGCCACATCTGCAGGCTAAAGTCTTCCCATTTACACCAATACAAATAGCAAAGAATTATTAAGTATGACTGTCTAGTTTAGTAAAAATGGCAATAACACCATATCTCACTTAAATCCATGCTTAACTCATGCCAAAACCTTTAATTCCAGCACATAAACTAATGTGCCATCTCTCAGAAACCTAGAAAAAATGGTTAATTAAAATGCTTGAGGTTACAAATCTTGTCTTTGTTGTGTAATACTCAAGTTCCTATCTGTTGATTTGAATTTTTTTTAATGATCCAGAAGACAAGCTTTGTTGATTATTGAGAGGGTGATTAAGTAAATTATGGTCCCTGACTTCCAGGCCTAAACAGTTTCCTCAATCTACTATTTACAGTGAAAGTATGATAAAAAAATTATTTAAGCCTGCAACTCACTCCCATAAGGTCATGCTTCAGATTTGTATTTGTAGTTAATGGAGTAAATTCTACAAAACACGGAAGTGAAATGTATGATGGAGGGATTATGATTCCCATTGTGTTATACCTGATGTGTGAGTAATAGCACTTAGATTCGGTCATATTTGTATACGTCATTTTACAGTGACTCTCTTGAAATAATGATTTAAAAACTATCTGACATCTGAATATTTTATACAAAGAAGATACTAGCCCATCAATTCCCTGCAGCTTTCCAGAAGTATTACTATGAAAAATTGCCACAACACTCTTAAATAGTTGTCTTACTAGTACCTTGACAACTCCTAAATGCTCATATAATTTATGTCACATAACTCCTAGATTGTTCTGTTTTCCACTGGAATGGAGTTGAATTTCTTCTTAGTAACTGGTAGAGTGTTATGTTTTGGATTTAATATGAGAATGATGCACAAGCATAGAGTCTGTATTTATTACTTAAATAAAGAGTGTTGTGTGCTGTATACAGTCTAATAGCATGTCTTGCAGGTCAAAATAAGGTTTGAGAATATGTTCAGAAATTCTGCAGTTTAGACAAACCTTCAGAAATTTCCTAAGACAACTTCATCTCTCTTTGAAGAACTGGTCTCTCTATATGGACTGTGACAGGAGACTGCGATCACAAGCACAAGGATAATGAGTGCATAAAGCTGGCTAAGATGAATCTGTGACTACGTGACTTTGCTCAAATCTCCCAAAAAGCCAGCGACTGAACTCGGATTTTGTTTAGTATCTAATACATTAATTAACTAATATTTTAAAGACAGATTTCTATAGATTTGGTGTCATCAGAGCATTACCAAAAACTGCATTTCTGCAGTTTTTCTGCACAACTGTTTTTTGTGTCAATAGCTAAACTTTGCCTCCCTCTGCATATCAAAGAAAAACTCCTAAAAAAAGAGCTATAACTAAGAGGTCAATCAAACTTGATGAAGTATAAACAGAAATATACTGCGTTGTGCTAGTTTTGTGTCCTAAAATCAGGGAAGAAAAAGGAAAAAAAAAAACTGAATAAAGAGACAGTATAGCTAAAAGGTTAGACTTGTTTTCCAAAATATTTGGGGTTTAAACTGAAAATGTTAGACAAAGCTATAGTGAAACCATCTGCTCAGTAGATTGGAAGAAGGCTGGAGTACAGAGGCAGTGATTCAGTTTATTTTGCCACTAACATGAAGCAACAAGGATAACTGTCAAGAAAAATGTGGAACACGACAGTATCACGGTATGTAGTTGTTATTGGGGAATGAAATAATGAAAGGGGACCAATATCAAATATCAAAGTCAGCAAATGACAATTCTAGAAAGGAGTGTGTGCACTAAACTTTTGCAATTATATTGATTGAAAGCTCTGCTGGAATCTTGTCATTTTCTCACAACAGATTTGTTTTGTCAATCATTATATTTAAAGGTTTTTATTTATAGGACAAAATCAGACTAACAACAGCAATGTTGTGAAGAGCTTCCTACTTATAGATTATATAATATAACAGGGTGAAAATTTCATCATCCTTATGAATAAATAACACTAAGAAGTATTTTACAGGACTGTTGTAAACGGTACATGTGACATGCTACTTCAAAAATTGAGCAGTGATAGAGATCCTTTTTAAATAACAAGTAATTGGTAGTACATTAAAATTAATTAGCATTATCAATTATACTCATTTCAATGCATGTTAGAGAAAGAGGTTGTATCTAGAGAGTGCATTTTTTATATTGGCAAAAATAGAAACCATTATACACTTAAAATAATTCAAAAATTGTATTAAATATTAGAAAAACAATTAATTTAAGATGTCTGAGTGGAGATATTTGTCTTTGGAAAATAATAAATGGATTAAAATACTGTTTTGCAAGAACATATCTATTTCGTCAAATGTGCCTAAAATCAATTACTCAATTAATTTTCTTGATAAAAAAAAAACTTTCTTTTTTTTAATTTTTTTTTCATATCAAACTGTTAAAATGAAGCATTTCAACAATTTTTTTTCCAGAAGATTCTTGTAGGTTCTAAACAAAATAAACAATTTACCTTTTTGAACAAAATCCTAATCTATAGTTTCCTTCCTTCCTTCCTTCCTTCCTTCCTGTTTCTGTGAGAAACTAACAGACCATGGATAAAAAGAAAATCTTGAAAAAACACATAAATGAGCTCCTGACTCTCTGTATTACCCTCCATATTAAAGATTTATCCAAAAAGAGAACAGATGCCTTATTAGAAAAACAAACAAACTAACTAAAAACCAAACTCACTACAAAATGCCAAACAAATTTAATACAAATAATTTTTGTTTGAAATACTAATACTCTGAAATATTTGTCTACTACACAGGCAAATGACAATTACATTAGCAGATGTATCAGGCCAGGTTCATGAATTATTCCAAGATTTCCACTAATTTTCACATAAAAATATTCTTAAAAATTAATTTTCTATGTTGTTGAATAGAAAAATGGAAATGCACACATTTTGTGAATCTACAACAATATGAATGGATGGCAGGTTTAAAATATATCTACATCTGTGAATTACCTTATTTCTCAGTGATATTTCAAGCTACCATACATCAGTCAAGGATTTTGTGATAGTAGTTTGCTTGTCTGTTTTTCAAAAATGGACTAGTAAAACCAAGAAGTGATGCAATTTTTCTCAAGCATATGAATTATTAGAAAGTGTGGTGGAGATTAACTTCCCATAGCAGAATTTCCCAGTGGCTCAGTTCCAGACTGTTCATGATGAAACAAATACAGAAGCAAAACTATTCAGATGAATAAATCATTGGAAGAGGACTATGGTCTATACTAAAATCTAAATACATATTGATGCACCTATTGATCTAGAGCAGAGGAATGAGATCAAGATCCTCAAAATCAAATAATTCCAAAAACAAATTCTAAGAAAATATGCAGGCTTTGGATTCATAATTTGCTTTACATATGTGCTGATTTTGGCTACTGTAGGCCTAATTTTCTTCATGGGTTTATATTTTGTGCTTATGCTGAAAAGAACATCAGTAATATAGAGATTAGTTGGTTATTGCTGAGCAGTGCTTACTACATAGAGCCAAGGCCTTTTCTGTTTTTCGTATCACCCTTTCAGCGACAAGGCTGGGAGTGCACAAGAATCTGGGAGGGGACACAGTCAGGACAGCTGACCCCAGGGGACCAAAGGGCTATTCCATACCATATGGCATCATGCTCATCATATAAAGCTGAGAGAAGAAGTAGGAAGGAGGGATATTCAGAATGACAGCATTTGTTTCCCCAAGTCACAATTACGCATGATGGGGCCCTGTTCTCCTGAAGCTGGCTGAACACCTGCCTGCCCATGGGAAGTACTAAATTAATTCCTTGTTTTATTGTGCTTGTGTGTGTGTGCCTTTTGCTTTACATGTTAAACTGTCTTTATCTCTACCCACAGGTTTTCTCATTTTTATCCTTCTGATTCCTTATTTCTCAGTGATATTTCAAGCTACCATACATCAGTCAAGGATTTTGTGATAGTAGTTTGCTTGTCTGTTTTTCAAAAATGGACTAGTAAAACCAAGAAGTGATGCAATTTTTCTCAAGCATATGAATTATTAGAAAGTGTGGTGGAGATTAACTTCCCATAGCAGAATTTCCCAGTGGCTCAGTTCCAGACTGTTCATGATGAAACAAATACAGAAGCAAAACTATTCAGATGAATAAATCATTGGAAGAGGACTATGGTCTATACTAAAATCTAAATATATATTGATGCACCTATTGATCTAGAGCAGAGGAATGAGATCAAGATCCTCAAAATCAAATAATTCCAAAAACAAATTCTAAGAAAATATGCAGGCTTTGGATTCATAATTTGCTTTACATATGTGCTGATTTTGGCTACTGTAGGCATAATTTTCTTCATGGGTTTATATTTTGTGCTTATGCTGAAAAGAACATCAGTAATATAGAGATTAGTTGGTTATTGCTGAGCAGTGCTTACTACATAGAGCCAAGGCCTTTTCTGTTTTTCGTATCACCCTTTCAGCGACAAGGCTGGGAGTGCACAAGAATCTGGGAGGGGACACAGTCAGGACAGCTGACCCCAGGGGACCAAAGGGCTATTCCATACCATATGGCATCATGCTCATCATATAAAGCTGAGAGAAGAAGTAGGAAGGAGGGATATTCAGAATGACAGCATTTGTTTCCCCAAGTCACAATTACGCATGATGGGGCCCTGTTCTCCTGAAGCTGGCTGAACACCTGCCTGCCCATGGGAAGTACTAAATTAATTCCTTGTTTTATTGTGCTTGTGTGTGTGTGCCTTTTGCTTTACATGTTAAACTGTCTTTATCTCTACCCACAGGTTTTCTCATTTTTATCCTTCTGATTCTTTCCACCATCCTGCTCAGCATGGGGAAGGTGAATGGTTGGGTGGTGCTTGGTTGCCAGCTGGGGTTAAACCACAATGTGAGAGAGAGAGAGACAGAGCGGAATTAGCTGTGTCAGAGATCTTTCATGTCCATCTGCTTTACCAGATTGAATGCAGTGTATTCTAAATTTAAAAGTTATGGTTAGAGAGGAAATACATGAAACAGTGGCTCATACAGAAAACACCAAGGGAAATTTTTCAGTAAGAGTGTTAGCTGATACCACTGTAATAAATCAACAGAACAGTTCATTCAACACTTCATTTGTTGAGATGGAGAATCAAGCACAAACTTTTCCTCTTCCTGTCAAGCAGAATATATATCCCATTTATTTCTTGGGCATTTCAAAAAATGCCAGACACCTGTACTGTTTAGATGCAACATTAATCATTTTACCACTTGTGTGTCTTCTCATTTACAGCATCTTCCTTCTTTCAATTCCAATCACTACTATCATTTTCTACAACAATAGGGAGTAAGTAGTTGCTGACAATATTCTCTTTCTCATTTAATTATCATATTATTTGGATTTTAAATTCTTTTTTAATTTATACCTTGGTCCGTTCTTCTCACATGTCTACCAGTTTGCTGTTTTCACCAGAAATCTTTTTTTGCTAATATACTCATAATAATTAAAAAAAAAATCTTTACAATTAAATAGAATGGAAAAAAAATTTGCTTCATCCTTTTTTTGCATACAAAGCAATCATAACCTTTCTGCCAATGCTTGATTGGCAGCAAGCAGGACAATATTTGTGTAATTTGGGTAGCTGATAAAGCACTGGTTCAGAACTACACCCAAAGACATCAGAGGATTAAACTATACATTGTGAAGATCATTTTTATTCTACTGCAAACAGATGTCATTTATTTAAGCAAACAATATTTCATGAAGGAGGGAAAGAAAATATTTAAAGGTAGACAGACAAGGTAAAGAACAAATTTAATTTCTAATACATAATCTGTTATTAACAATCTTCTCCTTTGGTGAGGCAATTCTGAGACCAGCTGGTTGCTTGTTTTCTCCTGCACTGACACTTGACTTGAATATTATGGTTCTGAAGTTTTGCTACAACAGCATGAATTTCACATGCTGCTCTCCCTCTGCTACCATTCCCATATTACAGCTCTGCCAGCAGCTGCTGCCTTTTGCTTTTAGGAAGACTGCACATAGCACAGAGCTGGCAATCCCACAGAACAGGAATTCTTTAACAACTTCTCATGCTACAGTATCCTCATAGTACATTAATGACTTTTTATCAATGTCGTCTGAGTTTCTTCACATTGTAACTTTTACATTCTGGCTCTACAAGCTATTGTTTAGGATTGAGAGACTGCTCACCCAAGGCACAGATAGAAACAGTCTCTTAAAACAGACTGTTACACTCTCTGATCTTCATTAAAATATTTTTATGAGATATATGTTTCTCAAACGTAATTAAACTAAATGTGAATCTATCAATTCCCACATCTAAATTATCTTGCATTTCTCTGCAAGACCAGCTGCCTAAAGTGGGATCATTGTCTGTCTTTTCATGCTTCCTATTTTTCTTGTAAAGGAAGTATCATGTGACTTTTCCATCAATCCTTCACTAACAGGCTTGTGTATGGCTGCAACTGAATCCCAAAAACATATCTAAACTCTAAGCATAACACTGAGATGTCAGACCTGATCAGAATACTCCATGATGAGCTGTAGAAGAATTCAAGACTTACCAGGAGCAGAGGGTCAGTAGGAGAAATTTATTCTGTTCTGTACAAAATTAGATGACAGGTGAAAGTAACACAGTATTTGAAATGGTGGTTTTATACTTCTGAATGTTACTGATTCATCATTAGGGCTTTCTGTAACTACAAGCTTTCTCAAATAGCATGCATAGCTGGAATTCTTACACAGTAGTAGTTTACCTTGCTAATTCATGTAACCTATTGTATAAGCACTGAGCAAATTTAAGAGGAGGTCTACAAAATTTAGTATGAAGTCTAAGGTTAGAAATCACTGAAACCTAGCTAAGCAATGAATTACATTTTAGTTTATGTGTGGAAGGACAGAACATGAAACTTTGTTAGTGCCTTACTTTCACATAGAGATAAAGACTATATTTCATTGTGTTGTAATTATGAAGGAGGCACAGAGGACTGTGCATAAAAAGGTAATTTTTTAAAATATCCCAAGTAAATATAATGAAAAAGGGGTGATGAGAAAGTTGCAAAAAAAGACACAGGCAGCAGAATTGGGAATGCATCTCAATAGCTCAGAAGAGAGGCAGAGCTAGAAGCAAAAAATATTAATTCAAAATCATAATATCTATTAATTCTATCTCTAGCTTCTCTATCTAGATTGCTCTTAAAAAGCAGAAACTCTGAAAGTTAAGGTATGAAAAGTAGGTCTACAATGAATAAAATAATAAGACCTTCTCTTTCTCATTAATGTGAGGATTCTCATAACAGGAAAAGTTGAAAATGGGAAAATTTCAGGAGGATAAAAAAGTGGATGTCTTGGCTTACTTGGGACCCTCTTTGTGCACCACTAGACTTACTGCTATGTCCTGACCTTGGCTGATGAGTGGGAACAACTTGGAACTACTCAACTAATCATAAGAATAACCCTAAGAAATGTTGAGTTCTAGTGTTGTCCTCTCTTATACAGTAAATGTCATAAAAGAGAAAAGGGCCATTTTTCTTTTGTCTCCTTTTCACCAGCTTGTGATACTTTACTAAAAACAAAAACAAACAAACAAAAAAAAGTAAAAAAGACCCAACAGGGTTTTGCTCAGACCCAGAAAGTTCAGCCATATCATAATACAGACTGGAGAAATGAGCCAGAGACCATGTGATTGGACCTTTCAATCCAATGGCTCTCAGCAGCAATTGCTCCAGATCAGTGATATTTTCCTATTTTCCTCATTCATATCACTTTTCTTTTAAGTTTTGTTTGTGTCTATGTGCATTCATTAAAAATGAGAAAAAGGTGACTACAGAGCTAATTATTTTGTTCCTAATACTTATATATATATTCTCTATATTTTCTGACACATAGCCTTTAATAATAGACTTTGACTTAATCATGGCTTTCCCATCCCTCTTCCTCTTCTTCCTCTTCCTCTCTCTCTCTCCACCCTCACTTCCTCTCTCCTCTCTACCACTCCATAGATTAAATAAATGCAATTCTAATTAATCCATTGTCTCAAGGACTCATATTTCTATTGCTTTCTGCATTTTCTTTATAATTTATAAATTTAAAATTTTATTCCTTTTATACACATTTCTTTTCAAATATATTTCTTTTTAAATCTAGCATTTCTTGGTTCATATGATAATTTGATTATTAAATTTCAGTAGAATTACCAAAAGACTCCCCCCAAAACTCAACCCCCCTAAAAAAAAAATTAAAGTATCAATTCTGCTAGGATGAAGGAAATGTCAATCTGCCCCACAAAATAAGCCCTCTTTGTAGTTCAGCTTTCACTCTGCTAGCAGCCCTTCTGCTGATTGTCATGAAGTTTTGTATAATAACCACTGTAAGCATCTGCATGCACCTACATGTTTTACATGTTTTCTGCATGTTTTCAGCAGTAGCAAAGGACTTAGATCTTCCTGCATACCATTAAGCTGTCACTCATGATCCGTTTTCAGAGATATCTTATTTACTTTACTGACATTCCTGTTAGAACTAGGGGTTTAGGAAGCATTTTTTCTGTGGCTGCAACTGAAGCAAGATAGGAGGTGGCTCTTGCTGCCCCACAACACCTGATTTTCACCCTTTTTTGAAAAGCGTTATCTCCACTTGTACTACTTAAAATATTCTACTAGGCACTGTTTTTGTAGCTGACTCTGTCAAAAAACTGTGCTATTGAAAGTATTCTATTTAACAATTAATATAGCAGACCTCACAACATAGTGACTAATAACTGAGTGCAAACATAAGACAATAATGTATTGTTCTCACATAGTAGAAGCCAGAGCAACACTGATTGCAGTATAAATTTAAGGCAAGAAAGACATTCATATTTTTGTTTGTTTGTTGGTTGGATTTCATTTGGTTGGTTTTTGTTTGGTTTTGGTTTTTTTTTATTCAACTTAGAAACACCAAAGGGAAGTTAAGCAACAGGAGTCTGAAGGCCTCATAGGCTGCTTTACAAAACACCTACATTATCTATTTAATTTAAATCACTTAAACAATGCCAATGAAGTCATGCGCTGGTCTTGTAAAGCACTGTAGTAGTTTTGGCTGGGGCGGAGTTAATTTTCCTCACTGTGGCTATAATATAGGTAATATAGGTCATTGTTTTGGACTTGTGCTGAATGCAGTGATGATTATAGAGATGTTTTTGTTATTGCTGAGCAGTGTTAACACAGAGCTGAGGCATTTTCATTGCAGTGAAATCCTCCAAAATCAGCTTGCTGCTGTCCTAGACTAATTATTCACATGACCCCTCTAAATGGTTAATTTCTGTCGTATCGGGCTTGCATGGCAAGGATTTGGTAGCAGCAGGGTTTCAAGGGCATGTTCTGTGAGAAGTACACGTGAGACCGAAAAAGTGAACCTCTTTCAGAATCTTCATAATGAGCCGGCAAGGATCAATTCTCCTTTGCACAAAAATAAATTATTCATATTTTTCATCCTTTTCCTTCCATTTGTAGCAGCACAGTTTCTTTAGGAAACCTGAAAAAAGCAATATCATCTGTACAGAGTTAGGGGTAAAAATCAAATTCAGATCAATGCCTATTTAAGACAAAAAAACCACAAAACCCTTGCACTGAAAAATCCATTTCTTGGAGTTGGTGACAGAAACACAAATTCACAAATTCACTTTGTATTTTAGTAGCCATTATATTTCATTTGTCCAAAACAAATATTTCAGATGCAATTTATGTCTGCTACATTATGTTTTCAAATTCAAATTTCAAAATATTATTGTGGATTTTCATCCAGAAATTAATATAATGTAAAACCCTCCAGCTTATTTCTGCTTGAGGCTGATAAGTACATTAAGTACATTTGTTCTTTCTCCTCCTTTAAACTTGGCAGTAAATGGTTGCACTTGCTCATAGCTCAGAAATAATAGCACAAAGCCAAAGAATTTGGTTTCGTTATCTTTTCTATGTTTCGTCTTTGCTCAGTATTATACAACAAATTGAGAGTTCCCTTTCAAAAGCCATGTATTTCCCATGAAAACAAATCCAAATCTTAAAACTACAGAAGCCTAATTGGTAAATCCCAGCTGTAAAGATTCAGGTGTCCAGCCCTTTGGGCTACTATTAAGATGATAAATCTAATTGGTTACAATTTTGTAAAAGAAAAAAATATCAAATGGAATTATAAGGGGAAAATTCTTATTCTAGACCAAACAGGACTTGACTTTAGAGCATAGCTCTAAAATAAAATAGGTATGAATATGTACAGGTTTCTTTTTGCTTCCAAAACAAATAAAGAAACCAACAAACACCACCAAAACCTGGGTATATTAAAAGCATCTTCTATTCAAAGCTTATCAAGTTTTCAAACTTAATATAAAATAGGAACTAGATTTGCAGCTCTCCCAGGAAAAACAGTTTGGCATTTAACTTGATAGAACTATGACTGACACATGATTAAAGCACGAGATTGGCACTTTTGGTCCACCATCATTCTCATCTATACTGCGAAAAAGATTTGTAAGATCACTGGTGGAGCTCATACTGAATGACTTGATCAGATCCTGTTCTTCCTAATCACCTGGGGGAGTGCCGCCGTGCCTGCTACAACAGGGGAGAGAGAGGTAAGTTTATTGGGTTTTGTTGGATTGTTTGTAGCTTTTTTTACTATATGGTTTCATTTCTTTCTCAAAGAAATAATAATCAAGGTCTTTTTGGTTTTCATTTAAAAGGATGAAAAACTCTAACTAAAACCGATGTTTTCATGCCTTGTGTATGAAAATTTGTCTTGAGAGGAAGAAATAGATTTTTTCCAATGAATAGATTTTAATCTAAAATACATTTTTTTTCAAATTGAAAGGGTTTTCAATAGTAGCTAATATTAAAAATATCTTCATATAAAATATGGACATTATTTCTACTCAAAAAGAAAGGAAAGACTATCCTTAGCACTTCAAATAGATTGTATGGAAATAAAAAAGTCAACTTCAAATACATGCTTACTTGGCTGAGACTGACGGGCATGAGCAAAATTTTCTCCCAGGCAAGTGCCTTGACTTGTCTGATGGCTCTGTTTTAACAAATAAAATTTTGAAAGCTATGGCATCCATCTTGATATACAGTAGGGAATTGCTGTAGATTGGAAATAATAACCCAAACTTTTTGTTGCTCAGTTCTATCTGTACCTTTTTGGACAAAACCAGATTTATTTCAGGGTATAGGAACACAGAATTTTTAAACTCAGATTCTATCACAGTATTCTGGTCTGATAATCCCAAAGCAGAAGTTAAGCTCAGACAACATAGAGGTTTGAAAACATGAAGATGTTATGACATTTCCAAATATCAACAGGACTTTAATTCAAGGAATGAACAAATACTAGGTTAGCTCTTTATTTATTCAAGTGGATACACTCTTTTTTGTTACCATACCTATACATATGAAAATGCCATTTTGCCTCACATCTACTTAAAAATAAAGAAAAAATTGATCTTCTAGTATTATTTTAAATTATTAGAGTGCTTGTTCTGAATTTAATATAAAATCAGTACAGCAAAATCTTCAATGTTTGATAGAATCATAGAATACCAGGTAGGAAGGGATCATCTGGACCAACATTTCTTGTCAAAAGCATGGTCTAGACAATATCTCCCAGCACCCTGGCCATCTGAATCATACAATTGTCCAACATTGCCACTGGGGGGAAGATTATAATGGCTAATTGTTCTTGTGAAAATTTTTCCTCTGGTGTCCAATTAGAATCTCCCCAGCAGTAACTTGTACCCATTATCCCTTACCTTTTGCAAGTGACTCCTTTCTTAAAAGGAGTCTTCTTATTTCTAGTCACCCTTTTGAAATTGGAACATGGTGGTAAGATGTTCCCAAAGTCTTCAGTGAAACAGGCACAGTTCTGTCAGTGTTTCCTTGCATAGCAGGCTTCTCATTTCTTTGACCATCTTTGTGGTCCTTCTCTGGACCCTCTCCAGCCTGTCCACATCTCTTTTGCAGAGTCAAGGCTAAAACTGAGCATGGTATTCCAGATGTGGCCTGGCAGGCGCTGAGCAGCAAAGTGAGATAATGACTTATCTTTGCTGGTGTCCTTGTTAATGCAATCAAGCTTCCTGTTGGCTTTCTCTGCCATGGCAGAACACTGTTCATCCATTAGGAACCCCAGGGTCCCTGTCCACAGAGCTTCTCCCCAGACAGGTAGTGCATCAGTTTCATTAGGAGGCAGCTGTGGGAAACTGTATGGAAAGCCTTGGAGAAATCCAAGTAAACAGCATCCCCCACTCTCCCTACATCAACTAAGCAAGATACTTTATCATAGGAGATGTACAGCTTTGTCAAGCACAATTTACCCTTGGTGAATCCATGGTGGCTTTTCCCAGTCATTCATGCCTTATTAGACTTCTAACAGCCCACATAATCATGCATTCCAGAACTTTCCCAGGAATGGAAGTAAGACTGACGGATGGGGCTATGATTTTGCAGATCCTCCTTTATGCCCTTCTTGTAGATGGAGACGACAGTCTTCGAGTCTTCTGGGTCCAGATCTTGTCTGATCTCAAGACATCTCAGGAGCTTTCTGTGTAGAACCATTGGTTTCAATTCCAAAGTGGGTGCCCACCATTATGGCAGAGACGTGGAGCCCTCTCATGCAGGGCTCCGGACCTGCAAGCAGAGTGCACAGCCCTTGTCACACACCCTTCTGTGTGTACTGCTGCACAAGCTGCAGTGGCCTCTCAGACCCTGTTTGCCCACCCTGCCTGCCATGCTCCTGCTTGCTGATGCTCCACAGGGCCATTTAAATCTCCCCCAGGTTCTTCTGGCAGCACCCAAGTCACATCAGCCTCTCTTGTGTTTTCCTTTTGTTCAAGACAGTAAAATAATGAGTACACCTTTGTTTATGTACAAGGTAATAACACCTTATAGCATACAGTAAATAATACCCATAATATCTCTCTACCTCATTATAATCTCCTCCTTGAAGTTTTATAGTTCCCTGGTGGAAATCATGTGATGTTAACACTGGATCTAGCTATTAATCTTTAAGTGTACACTTCTCAGTATCTACAGCCCTTAAAAAAGGTCTAAGCAATAAACACATACAGATAAAATGTAGCATATCTGTATCTCTATTAAGGAAATTTGAATTACATGGCACTCCCTAAGGTGCTACTAAGGAACCTTTAAATCAATACTGTTATTGTTAGGTTTCGAGTTTTCATAATTATACCACACCAGAGCTCACATCATTGATGCTCTTGTGTGCAGGGTACTGTGTCATGAATCAACGGAGGCAGCAAAAATGCAGTAATAATGAAATATGGGGTTTTTAAATATAATTTTTTTCTTACTGGTCTACATACATAGTACGTAATATGTACTAGAAAGAACTTTTTTCACTTGTTATCTTCTGCTGAATCTGAGATTTTCCAGGGAAGCTGTTAAAATGGAGTAACAAAATGAGACCAAAAAAAAAAAAAAAAAAAAAAAAAAGCTAAACATATGGACAATTTTATGCTTTTATGATGTGTCATTTGAACTGGGGAACCTTGACGTATCAGGTCAAGATGTATTTCCTAGCTGAAGTTTCAAAGTAGAAAACTAAAGGGAAAGCTTCCCAGCTTTCCTTTTCTCTTCCACTATGCATAGAGTTTTTTTCAGTATAAGAAAACCATGCTACTAGACTCTAGGGGGTTCATGATACCCTACTGGGAAAATGATACCCTACTGGGGAAATATAGATGTTGTAGGTTGGGTTTGTTTAGTCAGTTATATTAATGTTAGTTAGGTTTGTTCCTTGTACTCACCTATTGTTCCTCTCACAGTGGTTAGCTCCAAGTTGTTTATCCCGAGAGTTCCCACCACTCGGATCCACAGTTAACTGTCAGTCTTCTCACTTCTCCCTCTTTTCTCCTTATTTGGTCCCATCAGTCAGGTTTGTTCACTCCCTGTGGGTTGTCAATCCTGTCTTTCATTTGTCCCCATTGGGCAAGACAGGTTTACACCCCTGTCCGCCCACCCCCTACTTAATCTGCTGCCACCCTTTTTTCCCCGGCATTTTGGCACTGCAATCCCCCCGAGAGCATTTTGTTCCTACCACGCATGGGGGGAATAAAACTCTTTGGGCTCGCAAACAAGGTGTCCTTCTCTCGTCTCATCTCCTCTCAGCGTGTGAAGCTACCAAAGCTGCGTAACCCACGCCGCAGCATTCAGCACTACCAGGTTGGCAGACGCCAACCCCTGGAGTGCCCACACTCACGTATCGGCCACCCGGCCTCACACGGGCAGTGCCAGCCAGCGCCTCTCGACTGCTTGAGGTCGTGGCAGGTAGCCGTTGCATATATATAAACAGAATACTGTATAATTCCATGTAAAACATTTCATGGGATCCATACCAGGGAGAGTTAACTACTTTTAAAAGCCTGATAATCAAGGAATAGAGATGTAGATGTAATTAAAATATTAAGGAAAATTTATCATGATGGATCCAATAACTCAAGAGACACAGGTCTGACACCATTTTGTGTCCCCGTGAAGGATATTTATATAAGATTGCATGTAAGACTTCATTAATTACACTAATTTTCTTTGTTTGGTTGGTTTTATTTTCTTTATTTTGTGTTTGGAAATGGATTAAACACAGAAAAAAAATAATGAGCACTTCTACTAAACTGGTGCTTGCTCTTTAAATATAATTTTGTTATCCCTGTCATATATTGCTGAAAAGCAAAATTTGAAAACCAAGATTATGAACGTAAACTAACTTTTACAATGAAAAAATATTAAATTTTGTAAGGATCAACAGGTACAGACTGTTTTTTTTTGGAATAATGAGCATTAAGATGACAGCTAGGGTGTCAGTGCAAGTTAGGCCAGATTTCGCTTAATATCCATCTCTATATAATAATTTTTGCTGTGAGAGTATATCAAGATGACTAATTTACTTGTGAAAAAACTGAACTGCTAACTTTATCTTACAAACCACAGCATGCAGTATCATTTGAGGGTTTTTTTAACAGAGGTTTCAACACCAAAGTCAATACATTTGAACTATTAAAAAACGCCACAAAAATAATGATGTAAGAAATAAGTATTGTAACTGTCTTTTAATTTACATGATGAATAAGGCAAGAAAAAAATTACCCAAAAGTCCAGCTGATATTTTTCTAAAAAATCAGGGCTATTCTGTGATCGTGAATTCCAGTATTTTGTGGCTGCTACTGACAAGACACTGACCAGTTCTTCCTTTTTGCTGAATAGCAGATCCTGTGTCGCAAGGTTCTCACTGATAACTTTTTATCAGAAGGAAATGGAATATCCATCCTTGGAGATATTCAAAAGTGTAGTTCTGGCCATCCCATTCTAATGTAGTGATACAGAAACTTGAAATTGTTTAAGAAACTTCTCTGCCCTCATTAGGCAGTCTGCAAAAAAATTCCATCAGAATTTAATTCCTGCTAATCTCTTCTCTATTTCTAACTCCTGCAGGAGCAGTGAGAATGATCTTCTCCTTTTCTTGCTGTTATGTATGAATGTTATTTCCAGAATTACTGTTTCTAAAAGATATGTCACTGAAACGACTTCACCCACTGCTGTGCATAGGAGGTACACATAGTATTTATGGCATTTGGTCTGTGTTGGAGGAAAATCATGAATGGACATTTTCACATCCATGAGATGCACGAAATTTATATACTCCTTGCCCTTCTTGAACAACACCCACCTCGTGTCTTCCTCCCAGATAACTAGCTTAGAAGCTACCCATATAAAAACTGTAAAAAATCTTGTAAATGAGTGGATCATAAAGACAGAGAAGTGAGTTCATATTATGAAATGGGCCATTGAGGTGGGAGAATAAGCCTTTCTCAAATGTGAGATAACTGTTTGAGGTAGATCACTATTTGTTGTTTTTTTTTTTCTAAAATACTTCAGTGTACCAGTCATTATTTGGAGTTAATGTTTGATACTGCCCCTGTTAGACCAAGACAATTTAAGGTTTTATGTGCACTGCTTGTAAATTCCATCCTTTCAA
Organism: Anomalospiza imberbis; assembly: GCF_031753505.1. Lineage (NCBI taxonomy): Eukaryota > Metazoa > Chordata > Aves > Passeriformes > Viduidae > Anomalospiza > Anomalospiza imberbis. The sequence continues at coordinate 100,044,389 of NC_089682.1, read as the reverse complement.
GCCTTTTTTCTAGAAACTTATCAGAATCACTTTATTCACAAAGAAATTATGTTATTCAGTAAGTGCTTAGAGGAAACAAACAAATTAATAAACTCACAAATTGGTGTATTCATTGAGTCCAGTTCCTTTTAATATTCCCAGTTAGGTTTTCAAGAGCTTTAACAATGGTTATCAGCTGCTGCCTTCATGAATTGCACAAATGTTTGTAGAATAAACAGCAGTTTCATGAAAAAAATTGCATAGCAGTTAACATTGTTTATGTTGTCAAACTTGAGAAGCTGGATGCTATTTCTGCCAGTATTCTTGCAGTTTTCATCTGCTGAGTTGGCTCCATTTCAGTTAATCCTTTTGTTTTAGTCCCGTTCTACAGGGGTGCATTTAGGAAAACAAGAAGGTAAACAGAGATGAACACGCTTTTCTGGCTAAAAAAGTCTTTCAGCTAATCCAATTTAGGAAACTGAGTGTGAAATTAAACACAACTTCAAAAAGCAGTAGAACAGATAATGGAGATCACAACTGAGCTGTTTATAGTAATAAAAGTATTATTGTGAATCAAGGAAATACTGCATCATACATCCCAAATGAAATATGTGTTACACAGTATTTTTCTGAGCTAATTTTGTATAATTTCCATCTTTTTTTTAATAATTAGCATTATTTTTTCTTCTGAATCTGGCAAGGTAAATTTAAATAGCATACTAACGTATATATTTATTAAAGTTCCTTATAAAACTTTTATTTTTGTCATCTTTGGTTTATAGCCTGCTTATCTAACTGTTTCTGGTATGAGTGATACAATTTTCTGTATTGCTCTACATCTGCAAGTTATTTTTGATCTCTGGGACAGTTTCAATTACATTTTGGAAAGAGGTAGAAGTCTTAAATGTAATTAAGTTCCTAAAACTTCTGTGACAAATGCCACCATGGTATACAGAGAAATCCCAGTCTGTGCCTTCATAGAAGGAAAAAGAAGCAGAAATTTTGTACAAACAATTCAGAAATAGGCTGGCCTGTCAGCATGTACATAGCATTTACTGCATGGTGGCTAGTCTAAACATCTCTCTTACTCAGAAGTGTCAAAGGAAGCAAGTTTAAAGAAGTATTATTTCAGTAGAACCTGTGGGGAGCAAAGGTACGAGTGGAGAGGTTGACAGACTCCACTGTTATGCTATTTGTGTAGCAATATTTTTTACATTAGAATTCTCTAATCACTTGATATCTTGTAATTAGGTTCATGCTTAAGGCTTACCAGCATGTGAAAACAAGCTATACTTTGTTTTATTTAAATATATTAGAGTCCTGAGGGAATTGATTGATAGAATCATAAAGTCACTACCATCATATTTGAAAAGGCATGACAGTCAGAAAATGTTCCTGATGACTGGAGTGAAGGGAATATTGTGCACATTTTAAAAAAGGAGGACTCTAGGAACTACTGACCAGTCATCTTCAACTCTGTGAAAACATGGAACATATCCTCCTGAAGGACATATCAAAACAACTAGAAGAGTGCTGATTAGAGGCAGCCAACATAGCTTCACCAAGGGCAAACCATACCTGACTAATCTAGTGGCCTTCTAGGACTGAGAAGTTTCTTCAGTGGCAAGGGGAAGAACTACTGATTGCATCTACCTGGATTCTGTAAGACCTTTGCTGCTATTCCAGTACTGCACAATATTCTTGCTGCTAAACTGGAGAAATATGAATTTGATGTAGAAACTGCTAAATGGCTAAGAAATTGGCTGGATTGCTGCTCCCAAAGAGGTACAGTTAACCTCTCAATGTCCAAATAGAAACCAAAAATGAGTGGTGTCTCACCAGGGGCCATACTGAGACCAATAATTCATCAATAATAAACACAATGGGATCAAATGCACCCTCACCAAGTGCATTTCTAATGTAGGAAGAATAACATTCCCCAGTCTGAATTTGTTTCCCTTTAATAAAGAAGAAAAACAAAAAATAAGTTGGATTTGAGAGAGAGCGCAGCTTTACCAGAGGAAGCAAATTTTTTGTTCTGATTGATTTTCCTTTGTTTTTTTTTTTTTTTTTTTCTCTTTCTAGGTAATGATTACGTAACATAGAAAGATAAAAGAATTCAGGGTTCAGAGACGACATTCAAGCCTCTCTGTACCACCTCCCTCTGCCTTTAAGACTTTCACAATCTTACATGAACAGTAATCAAAGAATTGGTGAAGAAACAACTTTCAGTGTATTACATACATTTGGTCTGGAGCTTAGGACATTTCCCTGAGACATGTGGATCCAAATCTACCACATTCTGATTCTATATTTTAATCATCCAGATATTTGTCAAATTCTTGAAGATCTATAGTATAATAACAGGTTGGATTCTTTTCAACATTGTTTTTCTCTTCACAGATTAGAAACTAACAGTCAATACTTCTTTTGCAATTATAATTCAATCATCTAATTCCTCAAGATTTGCCAGAAAAAAATCTCCTACACAACTATTCACTAACTTCTAATTCTCAATGCATTTCTCAGAGTGCCCCAAAGCCAAGATAAAAAGTTTTTATTGATTGCTATTTCACCCCACATATCCTTAAATCTGACTTTATTGTAGTACAAGAAGTGATAGTCAATTCTTATGAAATACAGCCAGTAACATATTTACATCCACAGTTAATGAAAAAAAAAATGAGAATACAAAAGAATGACAATATATCTAAAACATTGCATATGTGCATGGACATACATATTTTAAAAGAAAGTATTTGAATAAATTTAAAGTAAGACATTCTGTATGGTGTTATAAGCCATATTTCCCCTTTTGAAAAATTGCCAAATTTTTAAATGAATATTCAAACTAGTTTCAAAAATATGATTTTTAACAATGATTTAAGACATAGCTCAGAAATTGTATTGGTGATTCAAGTTTTGTATCTGGATTCTTAGATAACATTCCAAGTTCTAAATATGCTTTCGTAATTAATCATTCCCGCTCAAAAAGACAAGATGTATATTATGACTTTTTCTGTTTAGCAATACAGCTGTCAAAAAAATCTAAACAAACAAACAAACAGACACCCCCCAAAACCATAAACCCAAAATGAATCTCTAATACTTTTGCTGTAATAATACTGACAGAATATAGCCAGCAGTTCATTCACTCAGAAAAGCATCAAAGAAGCTTTTTATTTTCTCTAAAACTCTCTGCAAATCTCTGATTTTTTTTTTTAATAAGAAAGATTCTGAGACTTCTATTCATATTTTTAAGGCTTTTATCTCCCATGAATGACAAAAGTGGTATGAAGAGACAGTTTGATAAACATAGAAAAATTAAATGTATTTTCCTCCAAAGGGAGTGAAAGACAGACTATGTCTTTGTTACATGATATTTAAGAGAAAGATTGCTCATTTTTAGTATTCACATAAAATTTGGTAGATGTTGCATGTTTTGGACAGACAATTTTTCAAATAACTTTGAAAATGAATTCTGCAATGCCATTTCCAGGATATAAAACATAAAATGTTTGTCTCATGCCCATCTTGTAAGAAAGAAAATAGTCAGTTTTGTAACAAAAAACACTTGATGTGCTTAGGGATTACAATCACTAACATTCCATTCAACATAGCCAAAGAGTATCTTGATTAACTGCACTTGTGTAGAATAGATTTGTCTAAGAATCAATTTGCTGTCAACCTGTCTGCCATCTCCATAAATTATGCATGCAATTGTGCAAGAGCAAATAACATATTATGTTGATTTTCCAGGATGGGTTACCATCATTTTATTAGATTATTATAAAAAGGCATTTTCCTGACTAACAACTTGCATAATATTGCCAGACCTGCCCATATCAGAACACTTAGTTATGTAATTATGTTATTTAGATATTTATGTCTGCTCAGCTACAAAATCAATAACTGAAGGACACACACCATTTGCACCTTAAGCACTCTACTATTCCACAAAAATAACCTTATCCTGAATATGATATTGGTAAAATTCTGAAGCTTACTATGTGGATTTATTTATAAGACAATGTTATACTACAACAGGCTTCAGATGACAGCACACAGGGTGTCACACATATCCTCCATAAGGGAAAAAGATTATGTGAAGAATTTAAGGTAAAATATTGATTTATGATTTCAGTTTTGTCATAAATGTAGGTGTTTCTGGATAAATTGCACCTCCTTCATCTGTTATTAGTACTTGGAATCACTCTAAGAATTCCATAAACAGCTAAAGGATATAAGACTAATTCTTCCCTCTAAGTTAAGTTGGTCTATGTTGCAGTCATAACACTATTGTTATCCAAATGCTTTCCAGGCCTTTAGAAGATACTAAAGGATCTGATAGTGGCTGAAGTTGGAGAAGATGAGAGAAAAAAATATTATCTGTATGTACATAAATAATCTATGTATGTGAATGTTGAGAAGAGTCTACTTTCCTATTTTTAATGTCTTCTATTGATGGCTTAGGCTTCAGTATCAGGTGATGCATCTCACTCAATGTCTCTAGTCTCAGACTGGTGCAGGTGTTACTGCACGTGGTGCCATATTCATATCACAAATCTGGAAAGGTGTATTACCATCTATAGTTGCAGATCTGATATTTCAGTCTCAGCCTCTCACCCCTGGTATGTGGGTTGTTTTTTTTTTTTTTTACCACAGGCAGTGCAAACAATGAAATTTAGCTATGTTTGTTCCTAAAATGAGTATTTTCTTTCTTACAAGATGGGCAAACATTTTATGCTTTATATCCTGGGAATGGCATTTCAGAATTCATTTTATTTAAGATGAAGTCTTGAAAATTCCAACAACCCTAGAGGAGGGGAATAGAACAAGTAATATTCCTGTAATTCAGGGAACTATTTAAAATTGGAGATTTTATCAGTTTGTGTTTTTTTTGGTTTTTTATTTCAATTGTGTTTTCTTTATTTATTTCTTTCTTGCTTTCTTTCCTTCTTTCTTTCTTTCTTTCTTTTTCTTTCTCTTGTTATTTCATTCTTTCATTTCACTTCTCCTCTCTTATACCAGAAATGTCCAGAAAATTAAGACTAGGCTGCCTTTTCTCTATAGTGTTCTGATGCCTCTTGTTAATTTAGGTCCTCATTCAAGTATTTTTGATTATATACTTTGGATTGTAGGCTCACATCAGGCAGTAGTTGCAATCTGCTATCCACATTTTTGTGCTCTGATTATTTCTCTTTTTCCATAGAAGTTTAGAGAGAATTGTTCTTGTCTAACAGGTTAAGACAGAAGTAGCTACACATTCAGTCCTCTGAACATCTTTATAATAGCCCTGTCTGTGAGAGTCACTTCTGCCAGGTAAAAATTAAACTAGATGGAAGTAACTTTTTCTCTTGCTAAATTCAAAAGAAGCACTCTAAACAAAATATATCTACACCAAGGAGGTTGTGAGCTGGGGAAAATAAGATGATTCATAAAGTTTTAAAACATCTCTGAAAAAGCATGTATGCCAAACCTTTCTGTAAACACTATAGTTTATGTCCTAACTCATTAGACTTATACTTCTATTTTCAGATAGAATGTATGTTTAATCAATCATCAAATGCCATTTTCACTGATACTTCTCTACTTTGTTATTGAGCATTACATCAACATTGATATTTATCCCTTCAAATCAAATGTGCCATATTTCTTATAACTAAACCCTGAATCTAACTGGGAAACCAGTCTATATACATTCTATCAAAATAAACAATGATGTCTGAATAGATTATGTTTTTTAGTTAACACCAGGTCATCCTCTGTTCTCATTTCTGGCAAATCCACATCAGTCTTTCTGCAAAAAAGTAATGTACTACATTTACCATCTTACCCATACTGCATTTCTTTACAGAAGAAAAAAAACCTGCTAATTTGTTAGATGTCTCTGAGATCTCCTTCTGTTTTATTTACATTATTATTTTACTAATACCTTAGAATACTTTTCAGAGTATATAAAGATATAGCATATACAAAATAAATCAGATCTAGCCTAGCAATAACACTTTTTAAAACATGAAGAGATTTAAAGTAAAATAAGAGAGAAAAAATACACTTAAAATATTCTTATACCAACCAACACCAATATGAAAGACCTTAGACAAGCAGGTTAGTCTAAAAGCATTATATATCTCCACACTCCCATCCAAGGTATGGTCATGGAACACAAGAAAAAGACTGCAGTTTTGTTTCTCAACAAAAATCTCTAAGATTTTGATTCTTTTGTTATCAGTCCTTTGACAGGGCACTCAAGTTTTTCACATAAAATTAGAAAATACATTACTTTGAGTTTTTCTAGATTAAGAATACTTCTTTCTGTCTTGAATATATATTTTTTTTTCTTGACTTGAAACAAGTCTTAAAGATGGCCCAGGACAGAAGTAGCAGTACAGCTTCCTGAAATTTTACAATTCTTTCATTGAATTGAGGTAAGTTTATTTGAAATAATAATTAAGTAAGCAAAATTAAAAGCAAAACTTTGGATGCACATTCAAAGATGATAAACCCCATAGTTTTTTCTGCGTTGATCACAAAAAACATTACACATTATACTTTTAATAAGTACATCACATGCATTACTACATCAGATAGTACGAATATATAAGAATGAAATATAAAACTTTTTCTTCATTCTCATTACTACTTATACACTAATTTCTAAATAAAACTCAACACTGAAAAAAGTAGAAAACCCATGTTAGAATTTTCATAGTTGTTTTAGAGTAATGAAGATGGCAACACAGTAATTTTATTTTTAATAAAATTTTATTTTTAAAATTTTATTTTTAATAGACTCTACAGATATTTTGAAGCAGATCACACACAGCTGTATTGAAATAATTTTTATATAAAAATAGATAAAGATAATTAAAAGCCCTAAGCATGAACAAAAAATAATTTTCAGTCTTTTGATGACACATTACCTCCCTATTAATAAAAGAGAACACTACCTCCTTATTAAAAAACCCAACAACAAAACATCCTGAAGCAATGGTTTTAATCATGAAGTCTTGTCATGAACAATGATTGAATATTTCATTGCTGTATTCCATAAATATGAAACTAGAATTACTTGTGATTGCTGAAAGTGCAGTCTTACATGTTCCTTCTGATGAGAAAATTAGCATCCTACGCTTCATTATTTAGTATATTTCATCAAATAGTTAACCTATGTCCTTTTCAATCTGTAAAATAAAAGTCTTCAAAACCTTTGGATCTTTTCTGTTTTTCAAATCATATTCATGCCTTTTTAGCAGCACAGTTTAAATTTCAGAAGTTATGAAACCTCTTAATAATTCTGCTACTCTATCTTGCTGCATCCTTGAGTGATATACATCTAACAATGTCTTTAAATATGTCAGCAGTAAAAACTCCTAGTGTGATAAGAATCATAGGCAGAAGCCACAACTAAACAAAAAGATCAACATTTGCGATCAGAGGGAGAAGTTTAGACTAACATTCTCAGAACATTTGAAAAGAAGCAATTACTTGGCTCTGTGTTCACAATGTTCATGCCACTCTTTATGAATGTTTTGCTGGGGCCTAAGAAACCAAGGTTATTAATAAAGGCAATTCCTTAATGAGTACCCTACAGAAAAATGACAAATGTGTATATCCAGAGATACCATCCCCATGGAAACCATAATTCAGCCAGTTTGTGCACATATATTAAAGAATATGTTTATGCAAGGAAGATGAGATATGGTTTCCTTGGAGTACATAACACTGACTTTACTGACTTTTGTGTGTGCTAAACATCAACCATTATTTTGCATTAGTATATCTTGTGCTTTCTTTATTGCATTGTATTTGCTGAGTTGCACACTGCATACTTGTATAATGAAAGGATGTTTTGTGGTATATTCATGCAGAAGATAAGATAGACATAAAGTAGTAAAGAGAGCTGAAATTAGAAGTTTTCACTTTCAGGTTATTCTTTTAGCTGTCAAGCTTGGAGCCGAAAGATCATTTCTACTTACAGATCTGCACAGCTGCAGAGAGAACCACGATCTCTTTGTTTGAGGGAATTACACTAGTAAAAACATTATACAAAAGAATTTACCTTAGAGCATCACACTGTTAGCTTTCATCTTTAATAAAAACAGAAGTTATAGATGCAAAAGTCTAGAAAGGAGCTTGCCAATATTGTTAAGCTAGTGAGAGTTTAGCTTTCTTGTTAAACAATGATAAACTTCAAATTTACATAACGGTCATGTTACATCACAACAGCTAAAGAAGACCTGCAAGGCCTGAATATTTAGGAAGTTTTACTTATAAAGGCAGTCTAAAAATAAATCACACACTTTTCTTCCAGGCAGAGTTGCATTGTAAACGAAGTACTAAGCTGGCAAAACAATAAAAAATAATAAAAAAAAAGGTTTTCAAATTCAGATGACTAAAGCATACTTCATTACAAGATTTCAGGATAAAAACTTACAATTTAAATCCCACCCCAAGAATCTCTGGGTGCAGATAGAATGACCAGAATTCAACACTCTTTTCTTTGCCTTTCTTAAGTTTCACATTCATGCTCTAGTGGGAGCAAGCATATACTAGGAAAAGACTAGAAAATTCCTAATTGTGGTAATTTGGCCCTGGCTAGCAGCAAAGTTCCTACACAACCACTTGCTCACTCACTTCCCATCTCCCTAGAAGGAACTGGGAGAAGATGGAAAGAACATGAATGAGAAAACATGTGGATTTAAAAGAAAATAGGAAATCACTCACCAATTACTATTGAGGGCAAAATAGACTTGGGGAATTTAATGTATTGACAAATAGCATAATCTAAACATATTATCACTGGTTCCAGTATTGGGAAACAAATTTTGTTCTGTTTTTTGTTAGGATAATTTTCCTTATAATAACTTGCATGCACTGTCTTTTGGATTTGTGACCAACCAATTTTAATAACACAGCAATGTTTTAGCTGTTGCTCAACAATGCTTACAAAGTGCCAAGGCTTTCTTTGTTTCTCATGCTCCTTTGGCAACAAGTAGGCTAGGAATTGGCAAGAGATTTTGAGGGGACACAGCTGGGACAGCTGACCCCATTTCTTGTTTTTAACCCCAGGTGGCAACTAAGGTCAGTGCTGTGTTAATGTGTTTCATGCATTTACATATCTTCCTATACTGTATCATGCAGGCATTACCTTGGACTAAGCTTTAGTGGAGATTCCTATTTTGGACACTGGTTTACAAAAAACGGGGTTTACAAAAAAGCTGAAGAATGTAATATAGACTGTTATTTAACTTTAAATTTGCAGTAGATGCTTACAAAAATGAGTTCACTCTTCTATCAAACATTGTCACAAACAGTCCCGCTAAAGTCAGCGAGGTTTTTCATGGAGAAAGATGCTACACATTTTAGTCTGAGTTATCAGGATCCATCCCATAATTATTACAGTGAACCATTAAGGTCTTGACATTTATCACACTATGGTATTCGCTGTTAGTGAGCTTGAATGGGGAGTACTGCAAATACCATGTGAAGTTTAACTACCATCAGCAGTAAATGTCAAGATTTTAATGGTTCCTGCTCTACATGTAATAAGAATTTAGAACTGAAAATGTTCAAAAATGTCTGACTTCTGAACTGAGTTTGATTTTTGCATCCTATATTGCATCCTGTATTTTTACTAATTTAAGTTATATTTGAGATGTATTTCAGGTTTATGGAAACTCTTCTGTCAATAACTTAACAGAAGTTTCACTTTCTTAGAAACTCTCATCATGCATAGCAACACTTCTACACAAGTGTTTCCAGTAAGTACAAACATTACTGAATCATTTACATAAAAGTTAGTAGTCTGTTTTATAATAATAAATATAATTAGCTTTGTAAATCATTCTTCATTAGCTAGGAGGAATTCTATAATGTTCCAAACTATTAAGTAACATTACTGTAAAATGCTACTTAGAATAGATGTGAATAATATTAGAAGTTTTGGTATTATTCTTTAAGAGTCGAGAGAAAATATGTGCAGGTACAAATGGCACGCATGAACACGCACATTTGAAATCAGACCATTTTAATTACCCCATTTTGTAAGGCTGTGAGCTCTACTTTGGATACAAGCCTTGTTGACACATTTTACTCCCTGTATACTACAGGGGAAACTGTAAAATAGCTAAAATTCAGTAACTGATAACTTTTCATTAAACATGAATAATTTTAAACCTCAACAAAATTTCCAAGTTTGGAGAATCATTTCAGAGGGAAGAGGGAAAGAAAGAGTTAATAAAAATCAAAGCAAACAAAATTAGAGAAGCAATGCAACCTCTTCCTACACTTGTGTGCTGGCTTATAGTGCATCAGGGAGCTGCTCACTCTGTAATTCACATCAGGTACCCATGAAAAGTGTGCAATTTCCAGTGATATGTAGAAGTCCTGAGGGGTGACTTCAGCTATATCAGCTTTATACATAAAATTGAATCCATGTATTGCATTAATTATTCACCACCATGCACGGCAAAAGATTTTGGTTCTGAAAAAACAGTGTCTTTTACATTGTTCAAAGTGTAAAAGGGGTTTTTGCACCTTTTTTTTTTTTTTAGCTTGTTTCTGGCTTATCTATAGCTTTGTATGAGGCAAAACCCAATTCCAATTCATTATCTAGTTCTATAGTAATGCCTTTAATAAATCTCCTGTCATATTAGGAGATCAGATGACCCTTCCACCACTCATTGATTATTATTTTGGAGAAAAGTTATATAGCATATTGACTATATACAGTGCCTGATATTTTACTTAAAGAAAAGAATAATGTTGTTGATAGTGATGAGTATGAATATTCATTTACTATCACTGATGTTTTTCAAATGGAACTGGAGAGTTTGGCTGCATTTCATTCGGTTCGTGAAAGGAGCAAATCTTGAGTAATGAAATAATTTCATTTCACAATTCATATAGCATACATCCTTGTCTGTGGATATGCATAGGATATGTGATGAGGATATTTAAGGTATAAAGACAAAGAATACTTAGAAATAATTTATACTAAGTAATGACTACAGCTTGTTATCTAGTGTTTCACAAATTTGGGGTTTTAATTAATAAAAACATTTCATGTGCACAATGTGTAATATTTTTAATTACTAGCCAGGTAATAATAAAGATTAAGCATATATGTATACTCTTCTAGAAAACCGTTTTTTCTCAGGATTTACAAGCGAAAAAAAGCCCATAGATAGAAGCATTTCTTTTTTCTTTCTGTATGGAAAACAAACTGTATCAGTCACCTCTAGTCTTTGAATTTTTACATGCTTGTTACAGGCAAGAAGAAAAAATCTAGTCAACAGTTTTCTTCTTAGCTCATTTTTTTAACTAGAATAGTTCATATTAGGCATGTGTTTTCAATCAAATTTATCACTGCAAAGAAAGAAAAAACATAAAACGACCAATTATTTACCTCATGCTATTCTTGCAGTGAAATGCTAAGCATTGGTTATTGATTATCTTTCATGCAATTTTCTGACTCTATTACAAAATGCTTTGAAAAATACAGAAATAAATTACTTCTATAGAAACTACTCCTATTTTTAAATAAAAAACTTGCTGTCACTCATTCAAAAAATAACTAGACTTGTAAATAACCATGAACATGTGCCTGAGTACAAAAGACTCTTTAATACACTAGGAAGGTAGACTTCTGCTGTTAAATATCAATCTTCTTATATCATCTATTTTGAAAAATGTGCTCAAAGCCATGTTTAATTAATGAAGAAACAACCACTGGGAATTGTTACTGTACATTATCTTATATAGTCAGTCATCACTCTTAATTGCTCTAAATAATTTTGGAGCATTTTTCCCTAGCTCCTTCTTTATTTGTCCTGGTTTCAAAATTGATATAAAGTAAAAAAAAAAAAAAAAGTCCCCAGCTTGAAATGTGATGAGTCCACTAGGAACACATTCAGCCTAACAGTCTGCATAGAATTTTCTCAAGAAACTTCCAGCATCCGTACATGGTTTAAGAAATATTTTCTGCTTTGTTAATTTGGTACTAATAAAGCCACATTTGTTTTAATCTAATGTCATTTTACATGATAACACTTTACTATATGAATGTGTAATAAAAGGTAAACTTGGAAAACAGTTATGTACAATCAGATGAGGTAGCATTATGAAATCAGAAAACAATCAATTAGAACATTTCTTCATGCTGCTGAGATAGGATTCAGCTCAAGATTCCTAAAATGCAGTATATTAGTGTAGGTCTCCAAGACTCAGCAGATGTTATTTACTTAGCTAAGTTTGATTTATTCTTGTATTTGCACATCTGTACAGTTTCCCATTCTATAACTGAACTGCCTAAACAGAGGCACATACAACCAATTTGGAAAATTTAAATAATTATATTATTCCCAGTCTTCAGCTGCTCATACAAAAGAGTTAGCTCATCTCACTGCTTTTTTTGTGTGAATTTGTATCTGTCAGACCTGTGTGAATATTTCAGATATCTTTAGCACCAGAAAGTGCTGTTACAGTTAAGAGCTGATTCTCATCTCCAAGTTTCCCTGGTTGATTGGACCATCTCACCATTGATGATGGTGGGAACATAGAAACGTAGCTCAGACATAGATCTCTAAATTTTGACATTTGAGTAAAGTTTTGAGGATTTAAAAGCTATTGCAATGACCTTGTGCACATCTCCTCATTTCTTGGCATTTGCTGGCCTGGGCTCAGGTCCAGCTGGGAAAGAGCACAGATCGCAGCCTTGGGGAAAATTGTTCTGAAGAAGGTGGACTTGGCAGGGTGGACTCCCTTTCCTACCAAATGGAGCTGTACTGCTGGGACTGGCCCAAGTTCCAGCCTCTGCCGTGTCAGAACTAGGCCCTTACCTACAGGGTAATGCCCTCAGCCTTGCCCTGTCACCCAGAGAAATTTCCAGTGTCCAGGTCTGGGCCTCTCCCAGTTTTCCCCAGCTGCCCTTTTCCCTAGCTGGTTCAGTGAAACAGGTCCTGGCTGCCAGTCCCTGCCTTTATATCCCCTAAGGGAACCTCTGATATGCTCAGGCAGCCACATGCTGCGCCTTCACACACCATCATCCATCTGGCTGCTGGAAAATGGGTAAAAACAGACTACTAAATTTCTTACTTCTTGCTTCTTGTTCTGTTAGAGGTGTTTAAAAATTATTCCAGAAAAGCTCCATACTGGCAGGGATCCCCTAGTCAAAAAGAATTTAAAAGTTAGAAATTAAAAAAAAAAAAAAAGGATCCATTGAAGATATTTGGAAAGACCAACTGTAGGAATTGGGACTTTAGAAGGAAAACTGCAGAGCTGGGAATATATCTATAGAACAAAATAATATCCATGGAGTTGTTATCCTTTCATTTCCACTGATAAGGAGTAGGTAATAAAAACCTAGGCCTTTACCTACGTACTGGTATGAACTTGTGAGATCTGTGATGTACAACCCATTGCAGATAAATAAAACAAAATAAGGCTGGTGTGAGAGTTGCCTTCCTGAGGAAGTTCTGGAAAAAGGAAAGGTGTGTGTAGCCTCTAGCTGTTGGTAAAATCCAAAGTCATGGTAAATTGACAGATTGTAAATACAAACTTCTGCATATGAGAAAAGCTGTTTTCTTGAGAGGATTGCTGAAGTTTAGGATATGTGAGTGGAATATTCTGCAGATGGAGCAGGCTGGTGGGCACTTCTCATAACTGAAAAACTCTCTTCATCAACCATCTTAATAGAATAAGAATAAGAGGTATATCTTCTCAGAAATATATCTTCTCAGGTATGAGGGAAGTGCATGACCCAACATCTGAGATATTCAAACTGATTTACAGAAGGCAATCATAAGGATGTGTAAGGCTAAGTGCCTAAAGTTAATTTTTAGGAATATTAGTATCCTTATCTGTCAGAATGACATACTTTCAGAAATGTGTGCCTATCCTATATTCAGACTCCTGAATATAAATACTCTGATGAGAATTTCCTGGCTTTCTGACTGGAATATAATGACAGCTGCATAGTACCAAGAGATGAAATTTTAGTATTCTATAAAATCCTCATATATAAGAATAAAGGCATGAATTACTCATTCTGGAGACAAAGGTTCACTTATGGATGAACTCTCAAAGATGTCTATATGTTGTGCAGACATTTGGGTTTTGGACTTTCAAACATCTTTGGACTTGCAAGTACATAGGCAAGCACAATAAAATACATGTGTATTGAGACAAACAAAAATAAGTAGGATTCAAATTCAAGGAAAGCATAGGGTATTATAGCTGGGAAGAAACAATCATCTACACAAAACCAAAAAAATCTCATAGGAAAAGTAGGAGGAAGCTTATGCTTGCTGGGCTTAATGAAAGTAAATGTTTTGTTAGATAGGTGAAGGGGGAGTTTTGGCTTGCTTTGCTTTTAGCTCATGTCTGAAGTCAGGTTCAATCTTGGAAATCTGAAAAAAAAATATTAAGGAGAAAAGCCCAGAAGATAAAGACAGGCAAATCTAGAGAAACACAACAGTCATAGGCTTCATAATCCATGGAAGAGAAATCTGAAATGTTTGAGAGACAGCTGCAAAGTGGAAGTGAAAGTTGCTGAAAATACTTGAATTTGACAAGAATTAATGAACTTAAGGGAGACTGAGCATTTCTGTACAGTGTTTTTAGAAGCTTAAACATGTCCTAGTTAAACACTGGAATACATAAAGATTACTCTGTGTAGAAAACAGATGGCAAATATTTTGGCAATATTTGTCTAGCATTCCTTTTGAATAGTATACTTCACTGTAGGTTTACAGGTGAACTTTTTAACTTCAGATCTTTTACAGACTTTAGGGGTTTTTTTTGAATTCTCAGAGATAATCCCTGAAAAAGGTTACTATTATAGCTTTTTAAAATTATTTAATAATGTATAATTTAAAAACATATTTTTTCTTGATTCAATAATCTGCTCTCTCTGTCTTACTGAAACATATTCATGTGTTTAACTTTAGTTTTTCATAAACTGCCACACATAAAATATTAATCTCAAAGCAACAAAGTCATTACTCTGAAGGTTACATACTGCTTCAGGAGGGTGATTGCTTATTGTAATTAGAGCTTAATTATTCAACAATAAAAATATTACTGTTCTAATATTTTTATCTAAGATCACAGTACAAAAGTATTCTTATAAAGAAAGAATCCTATATTTGTCATTTCACCCATTTTCATCCTTTGAGATGGGTTAATGGATGTTTTTCTCCAGGTGATGGGTGTGTGTGATGAAGTAATTTCTTAAGACAACAGATGTATATTGAAATTATATTGATCATATTGATTTGCATAATCTGAAGGTCTGAATTACTCCCTTCCCTATTTTTCTTTCTTTTCCTCCAAATATTTTGTGACACTCTATTACAAGGATATCCAAATTCTGTGAAATTACACTGTTACCGAGAGAAAAGAAATATAGGAAGGGAAAATCCTAATGAAGAGGTAGAGATGGATCAAGTATTTCTGATGCTGTTCATGATTTGCAAAACCCTTTTGTCTCTAATACCTCTCAGTTTTCAGTTTGTCCTTCAAGTAAAAGCTCCACCCCAAATTTTTTTCAGACAAAATTAAGAATTAAGTCCAAATTTCCATGCAGGTAAAGTGAAAAGGAAAATTCATTGAGGTATGCCAAATGGTAACAGAGATTTAAAAAATTCTTTAGAGGAAAGAAAACATCCATGAAGAAAAAAGGAAATTTTGTCAAAGTGGACACAAAATTGACAGTTTTGCTTTCTGAAAATAGAAGCTGAATTTCAGTTAGATATGGATGCTTTTAAAAAAAAATAACAAATTGAAAATTCTAGAACACTTTTGCCGCTACTTGGATACACCATTATGAGCAAAAACACATTTCAAGAGCAAGTCTTCTCAGCATCAGACTGGAATACATATAAGTATGGAGTGCACAGTTGTATTAAATAATAAATAAGTAACAACACAAGGGAAATAGGACTACAGTAGAAATAGAACGAAAATAAATTAGTCCCTAGATAATAAAGAAAATAAGAAAATACAAATGCATTTAAAGATTATAGATTTCCTGGCATTTATATCTACTAAAGAAAATATTATGTGATTCAATTAATATGCCATCTCAAAGTCCATTTTCTTCTCATTACAGAAAATATTCCAAAACAAAGCTATATGTTAAGGTTTTATACTTGCAAAAGTATAACAGTGGGCAATAGTAGGCAACACAGAATCTACTAAGTTAACTTTTACAGATTGAATTTTAACAGCTATTTTAATATATATCATGTTGAGATGCATTGACCCTGACTTCCTCAATTAGAGGAGACAAAATATAGCACAAGGCTCATGGCTCAAGATAAGGGCAGGCAGCCTCTCTGTTTTGGAGCCAGGTAGCCTTTACACCATCAGATACAGAAGAAACTTCTGGCAGCTTCTCACAGAAGTCACCCCTGTAGCCCCACTGTAGCTACCATTAAGAACAAGTCCAAAATATTTGCATTCACTCAGGTTTTCTCTTGCTGGGAAGAGTCACAGCTCTTTCCAATACATTGACAAAATCCTTTGGAAATCTTTGCTGCAGTTTATAAGCTGTAGTCTTATGTTAGTATCACCAAAGTTATTACTCTCTTCAACCAAACCAGATTTAAAGAAGCTTTTTAGCAGTTTTCCATCAATTTGTTTTCAGATGTTCTAAGTTGCATTGAAATGTGCTAGTTTATTACTCATCAGGAGAACTATCCTGTAACTTGTACCTAATATGATAGGACGTAGATTCCACAATTTCTTCTTGAAGACTGGATCAAAATTCATTAAAAGGATCACACAGAGGATCTCTAAGCAATTTGGACATGACAAACAAAAAATCATAATACTGTGTGCTAAAAAAAGAATTTTCTCTTTGTCCCTAAAATTAAGTGTACTGTGTAGTTTAGATGTAGGAATGTTGTTGTGTTGTCGGGCCTCACCCCTTGGTTGGGGTGGCCGGAAAGTTGGAAAAGTTTCTCCTCCAACCCGTGTCTCCAAAGAAAGACGCAGTAGTCTTCAGTCGTCCGGTCTCAAGGTAGTTTCTTGTATGTTGTCTAAAAGATTTCTCCCTGAGCTGCTGCTGTCCGTTCAGCAGTCAGGCAAGGGCACACTCTGACACCCAGGAGGCTGATGCCCTCTTTTATATCATACATTACGTATTAGATGTTTACAGTTTTTCCCCAATGCCCATCACCTATATTGAACAGTGACTTTCTACTCTAAACCAATCTGTGAATGCCAACATCACCAAGAACATGGAGGTTAGGAAGAAGAAGGAAAGAGGACAGGGCACACCCAAGTCCTTCCATCTTAGAACTTCTGACCCCCATGTACAAAACTCAGACCCCTCTGTACAAGGCCTAAAACCCCCCTGTACAGCACTCAAAAATTCTTCCTTTCACTTTGTGACTACTTCTACTCTAATATCTAAACTTTTGTGATTTCTTGTTCTTCCTACAAGGTTGGTAAATTGTTCCATGGATCAGGTTCAAAGCCACAGGGGTCTGTGTCTGCATTCCAGGGTCTCAGATGCTTTTGACCTGGGCCCGGAACATCCAAGAGTGTCCAAGGGACATTCTGGGTTCTGACATTTAGAAATATCCAACATATTATGTTTACACATCCAAACAAAGAAATGGATATACCTGTAATCAAAAGTGAACATGATCAGCAGCCCATCCAGGTAACTTGACTTTTTTTCCTGTATGCCTGAATTTCTGCTAACTTTGGTCCTTGATCCCACGAAGGAATTTCCCAGACAGGCATTTTTCTGTTGTATTGTGAGAGACTGGAAGGACTGCTAGCTTGAAACATTTCAGGAGCATGTGTGAAGAGGAAAGGGGCAAATCTTACTCTGGTGAGACAATGCCCTGCTAGGCATACCCTGCGCCCTTGGGCCTGTATTCCAGCCCCACAGTAGCCACAAATCCGTGGCGCATTGGAGGCAATGCTCCGCAAGTTCCCCTGGAGCTGCTATCCCAGGTCCTAAGTGGCCACCAGATCAGAAATCCTACCTGGGGGAGAGGCCCAGGAAAACCAAAGTGTACTTAAGGCAGAGCATGAGGTAAGCACATCTTGACCCTATTTTTTCAATTTTATATGAGCTAGAACACCAATGGAGGAGTGGTAACTCTATTTGTTCTTTTCTCTCTTTTTCTCTTTCTTCATCTAATTCCTTCTTTTCAAAATTTGAGTATCTTAATATCAAGTTGGAGTTTTCTAAATTGAGATGGGTTAGAATTTGCTAGGTTAATGCTTTGTGAAAAGGCTTATGTTGACTGAATGTTGCTTTAAACTTTTCCATAGTTCCCTGATTTTCTGAAGTTTACTAGTAAAATTTTTGTTGTTTCGACCTCTTGAGAAATATCCTGTTGATATATTCAGTGCTTTTGACTTAGGGTACATAAAAGAATCATAAGCCCTTTTAAGAGACTCATCGAGTAAAATCTGGGGCCTTGCACTTATGTCACTCAAAGTATCTGTTCTAGGAACCATTAAAGGACCAATTGCATAATCAGAGCCTTTCTTTTTAATTAGTATTTTTATTCAAGTAAGATGATATTCAGAATATGCAATGAACTTTATAACTCTTTCACAAATTCTCTCTCTTTTCTAAAAAACATCGGTCCTGAGCAAAGTAAAAAAAAAAAAACAACCAAACAAAAAAAAAACCAAAAAAAACCCAAAAACAAAACCAACAAATTCTAATAAAATAGAACACCACATTGTGTGATAAGAAGATCTATGATTACCATCAATCTCAATGCATTCTTTCTAATTGAATTGGTCATTTGAAACTTCAGATAAATTACTTGGCTGACAACCATATCAGTATACTTATGAAGATACCTATTCCAAATAAGTTACACATTATCAGATTTTTATTTAGTTCTCTTCCTTGACCATGACCATTTGCTTTAAATTAAATGTTTCAACACTTTTCAAAATGTGTCTTGCCTGCATTACTTATGAATTTTTCCTGTTTCTGAATTTTCATTTAGGCTCACAGGTGAGGCAAATTTTGGAATTTGTACACAAAATGTACTGAGAAATAGGGATGCTATTTAGCCATGTTGTACTAATTTCTTCAACTAATAATTAAATATATATGTAAAGGAAATTCCAAAACAACTGAAGGTCACATTGTTAGGGTAAGGCTGTTTGGAAACATATACTATATTTTTAAAACTTTCTAGATGCTTGACTGCCATTCCTTTCAATATCTTTGATTTCATTATAACCAACATGCAGGGAGAATCCATATAGTCTGAAGCATAGTGTAGAATGAAATAAATAATCAAATCTGTGATTTTTGATGAGTAATGGTGGGAAAGGGAAAAAATGCAAAAAGAAGCATTTTAGCTCACATAGTCCATTCCAGATGGTCTGCTGAACACAGTAATTCCTTGCCTGCTAGGAAATTCTAATTACTGATTTTAAAAAAGTAATTTAGGTAATTTAGTAATGTTTTCATCTGACATAGCACAAAAATATTAATAAAAATAAGAAGAATGAAAATATTTATGTGAGCAGT
This sequence comes from Anomalospiza imberbis, assembly GCF_031753505.1. Lineage (NCBI taxonomy): Eukaryota > Metazoa > Chordata > Aves > Passeriformes > Viduidae > Anomalospiza > Anomalospiza imberbis. Next base: position 100,024,882 of record NC_089682.1, on the reverse strand, counting down.
ACAATTTCATCATTTAGGTTTCATGTGCTAATCCATGATACAACACTAATTATTCTAATTATTGTCTACACAAATAAAATCTCTTGATTATATGGTACTGAAAATTGCTGTGTTGTACTAAATCCTGTTCTTTCATTCCTGTGATTTCTTCAGTCTTATGTATTCTTTGTCTCTGTGTTAACTATTCATTTTACATGAAATTCTATATGAACATAATGGAATAAAATTGCTAATTTAGCTGCTTTATTAAAAAGATATTTTAAAAAAGAGAGATTTCTTACCCAAAAGGATAAAAACCTGATGGCATTTTATGGAAGGGTACTGTAAAGTTCTGAAGCAATTTCAGAAGAAATAAAATTATTTTGAAGGGATAATAAAACTTTTTAAGCACTGTTTCAATACTTCATGATTTGTTATATCCTGTCAGCTAAAAAGAACATTCACACTAATTAAATCTCCTGTGTCCATAACCATCAGTATTTAGTATTACTGAAATACCACATTGGGTATAATAAACTCTGAAACTCTGAAAATCAATCTAATATCTTTGTGCGTATTGCACAGAGCTCTTCCTTACATGCATATTGTGCAGTCATGTAGGCTTTCATACTATAATCAGGATAAATTTATTTTATCTTTTTACACTGTCATGACTAAACCAAAGAAAGGAATCTGGTCCCAGATGCACATTTAAGACTCTCTATCTGAAAGGAATCTAATTCCACTTGTGCATAAACACACAAATTTCCAATAATATTTCTAAAACAGACTGGAAATTGAAAGCTAAGCAACTGACTACTGAGAATAAAAAAAAGATTGGAACTTTCATATATTTATCATGCAATTTTATGAACCAGAAAAATCTAAAGGTATTAGATGACAAGTGTTGCTCTGAAGCTAAAACATATTTCCTCTGTAAAAGATTTAACTTAAGCCACATGGGTTTGTTTTGCTTTAGTTTGTTGGGTTTATGTCTTTTTTTAAAGATCCCACTAGACAGTAAATGTTACTAGAACATCATTTGGGATAGGAAAAAGAGGTTGATCTGAAAAAATATCCATGTCTAGTGTGATGTAATTCCTTAGGGCATGTCTACGTTAATTTAAAGATACTTCCTTCTACCCTCCCCCCCAACCCAAAAAATTAAAAAACAGCAAATGATGCATGCATGGATTAACAAAAACCTCATGCTGAATGAGACTGAACAAATTTTTTCACTCACAGTGTTTAATAAGGTCAGTCTTGGGTTTTGGTTTTTATAGGATCTTGCTTCTTTTAAATCATCCTAACTGGCTCTTTGCCAGATGAAGCCTATTGATGTTTCTAGCAGTAGGTAACTTCCAGGATTGTTTCCCAAAAGTAGTAAGGATAATTTTATTTCTCATTGATTAATGACCCTTCATCAAGAAAGGACAGCTAATAAGGCAATCTGTTAGAAACACAATACCTCCATAGCCTTATATATCTCATCTTGCTTAATATGACCCATATTCATCAAGAAAAAAATGCCACTACTTGGAGATGTCTGCGTTTCTACTGTGACCAATCTCCAAATCAAAATGTAGATGATACTGTGGTGTGTTAGCAGCATTACAGCAGAACTACAAGATAGTCCAGGCTTTATCTGAAGCTTTTGCTGACCTTGAGAATGAAAACTGCTGTGGTGGAAAAGGACTTTGCGCGATATGGATGAGAACTAGATCTGTCTGTTGTTGTAAAAGACAACAAAAAATATTTCTGTAAATGCATAAGCAACAACAGGAGGATGAAGTAGAATCTCAATCCTTTACTGGATGTGGATGGAAACATATTGCCAAAGGATGAGAAAAAGGCTGATGTAATACTTTCTTTGCCTCTGTTTTTTAACAGACCAGTTGTTCTCTGGAACAGAGAAAATCTGAGCTGAAAGACAGGAACTGGGAGCAGATTGAAGCTCCCACAGTCTAAGGGGGAATTGTTTGAAACCTGCTACACTCTTTAGACACACAGCTATGGGGTTAACCATCCCCCTCACACAATTCTATGTGGCTACCAGCTGAAGTGCTCACTGAGCCACTTTGCATTATTTACCAACAGTCATGGCTAACTGGGCTGGACTCAATTGACTAGAAGTTATAAAATATGATGTCTGTCTACAGGAAGGCAGGAAGAAGGATCTGGGGAGCTACAGGCCTGTCAGCCTCACCTCTAGTATCAGGAAAGGTCATAGAGTCAGTCATCTTGAGATCCATCAGACACAGGACAGCCAGGTGATCAGGGCCAGATAACGTGTTTAGGAAAGGCAGGTAGATATATCTAGTATATCACTCACTCTCCATGCTGTCAAATGATGGCACTCCCTGTCATGCTTTGGGACCATTTCAACTATCATTTTCCCAAAAGACATAGAGACAATAGGCAAAATTATGTATTTCATAGGCAGAAAAAATATGAAGATATGTTGCCTTTGGTATATTCCTCCAGTATTGTCTCTGCAAGCCAACCTATTAATGTCTTATCCTGTCAAAAGCCAAGAAACACGCTGTGGGATAGTCATACTTTTCATAGGCTGTCTCTGTGGACTGTGGCATCTTCAGATGGCAAAGCAGCAGCAATATATCTAAATAGTAATGAAGTATCTCACTGAGCAGTATGCCACCTTCAGAACATATGAGGGACAGAAGTGGTAAACATGAGAACAATTGCACAGAATTGATGCTGTACACAGCTATGCATGCATAAGACCTGACCAGCTTTCTCCTAATCAAGAAAAAAGGCATTTTCTTAAAAGTTCAGCAAGAAGTGACAAAGGCAGCTCACATGAGAAGCATATTGATCCCTGTTTTTTTTGTTTTGTTTTTTTTTTTTATCAGTTTGGCTCTTCTATTACTTTTTGATTAAGTGTTGCATCCTGGGTTTGGGTTCAAATTATGGGTTTTTTCTTTGTTAGTTTTCCGGTTCTGTGTACCCTCATGCACCTCCCGCGTTTTCCCCCCCACACCGTGATTAGCTCCAGGCTGCCTGCCATTGGAGTTTTCCCCTGTCACTCTTGTAACCACTTCCTGCCTATTCCTGTGGTTTCCGTGCCCGTCACCCCATTCTCACAGTCCCACTCGCCCCAAAGCCCTGTGTCTGCCCCTGCCGTGTTCCCATTGGTCACTGTAGTACACGTCATCACCACAATGTCTGTATCCATTGAGTGGGAGGACTCCTGGTCCGCCCTGTCCAACCCCTATTTCATCCCACTTCGCTCCACGCTCGGGCCCATTTTCGTCCGTGCGAAGTTGGGAGTGGGCTGCAGCTTTTCCACCACAGCTCTTGCAGCCAATAAAGCATCCAGCCACCATGCGGATGGACTTGGACGAATTTCCTGCCTCTTTGTTTCTTCCCTCGCGCCGACGGCGAAGCGCGGCCAGCAGCCCACCCCAGAGCGTGGCAGCAGAAGCGCCTGGGAATTGTGGCGAGCCCTGGCCCCGATGAGAAGCTGAGATGCCCCAGCCGGGTGCTCGAGAGCTGACCGGGGCCGAGAAAAGTAACGCGCAGCCGCAAGTAAGGTGCAAGATGCCAGTTGGTAAAATTTTATGACAAAATTAGAGAAATTTGCTCTAGATAGATAATGATCTTACAAAGTTGTGTTCTGGGTGTGCAAGGGCTGGAGGGATGAAACCTTATGGATCACAGCAGCTGAAGTGACTTACCAGGAGATTCTGTTCAAGGGCTGTTGTGGTTTGGGTTTATTTAGTCAGTTGTTTTATTAATGTTAGTTAGGTCTGTTCCTTGTACTGCCCCATTTTTCCCCTCACAGTGGTTTGCTCCAAGTTGTTTACCCCGAGAGTTCCCACCACTAGGATCCCCGGGTACCTGTCAATCTTCTCACCTCTCCCTGTTTTCTCCTTATTTGGTCCCATCAGTCAGGTTTGTTCTATCCCTGTGGGTTGTCAATCCTGTCTCTTGTTTGTCCCCATTGGGGGAAACAGGTTTACATCCCTGTCTGCCCACTCCCTATTTAATCTGGTGCCAGCCTTTATTTCATCGGCATTTGTAACTGCACCCACCCCAAAGGCACTTTGTTCCTGCCCCGTCTGGGGGAATAAAGACTCTTTGGGCTCGCAAACAAGTGTCCTTCTCTCGTCTCTTCATCTCCTCTCAGTGTGTGGAGCTGCCAAAGCTGCGTAACCCACGCCGCAGCACTCAGCACTACCAGGGTGGCAAACACCGTTCCCCTGGAGTGCCCACTCACGTGGCGGCCACCCGGCCTCACACAGGCAGTGCTAGCTGGCACATCTCGTCTGCTTGAGGTTGTGGCAGGTAGCTGCCACAAAGGGCTAGACTTCATAGATGATCCACCTGACACTGATGACACAATAACCCAGCCTTGTCCTTCCAGGTTTGCTGCCTCCCAGTAAATTGCCTAAGGGCACACTCACAGGAAGCAGCTGAAAGCCAGATTAGTAGGGAATGTATCTTTGTTGTTGTGTTCATGAGTTTTACCTGAAAGCAAGAAGAAAAACTTATGGGAAACACTACTTCCCAAGGCCTGTGGCAAGTAAATAACCATCCTCCTTTAAGAATTTATGTATGTGGACATCACATATGCTATGTACTTTACTCCAGTCTGTAGAATGGCCCACTTACTTGGTAGTTGTCACAGACTTTTCTTGCACACATTCTCAAAGAGGTTCTTAACTGAGTCAGGAAAATGAGCTTTCTGATGTGTTATTATAATAAACAAATGGATGTCTACATATGGACTGTCCGGTAATAGCACACAAAAGAGAAGTTTCTGATTTGAATGAATGATAAACAAGTTTCCAGATGAACCTCAGCTAATTTAGAGTCAGGGAAGTCATTGCCAAAATAAAACACATTGTCTTCCTGAATTGGTTAATCTGTAATATATTTCCACCTAGTTAAAAGACCATTAAGTCAAGAGAGAGAGCCTCTTAAATTTTATTAACTTATTTGAGAATTAACTCCTGCTGTAGTAATAGAGCAGGAGATACTGGCAGATAATTATACATACTGTTTGCTATGCTATTGTTTCACAGCTGGAAGTTTTGGCTCAATAAAACATGAGGAGGGGAAAGAGGCAGGACCACAATTCATCGCAGACAGACAATAATAGGAAGTATGTTACATGCGTAAACATACACAAAAAGGAAGACAGTTTCATCCTACACCTGCATTTGCTAGAATTTTATTTATTTATTTATTCATCCTTTCATTAATTGTGGGGAAACATTGAAAAGTAGTCTTCATGAATTTGTTTTCTCTTTTAAGCTACAGGTATGATATTTTTCTTTTCTCTCTCCTTCTTAGTAATCAAATGAAAGCATAGACCACTAGGTTCTAGTCCAAAAGCAGAAATAAAAGATGTTTAAAAATTAATGTTTCATTAAAACAGTTTTATTGAATAATTGTGCTTGAAAGATAAATTAGGGGGAAAATATAATGAAAAATCATAATGCTGTTTTATAATCAGTTGTGTTGAGATGCATATGAAGAAAGCACTTGGAGCCACAAAGAAAGGTGCCACTCATTTACTTTGGTCACCAAATGAGGAATGAAGATCTAAATCTTGAGTCCTTGGGAGGACAGAGAGAGAGTAGCAGAAATGCTGTGATGGATGCCTTGGGACTGATGCTGAACTTGTTCAGAGTTTATGGGTCAGGATTATAGAGCAGATCAGTGATGACAGTGTTGTGGTGGGTGTCTACTGTAGATTGCCTGATCAGGAAGAAATTAATGAGGTCTTCTTCAGGAAACTGGAAGAGTCATCATACTTGCAGCTTTTCATGAGAAACTTGGAAAGAAATTTCAGCATAAAAGAATAAAGATAGCAAACACTTCAACAAGTTGGGCATACACAACTTCATGGGACCTGATGGGACATAAAAAGAGGCAAAGGACATAAATTCTACTTAAATGAAAAAAATATTTTTACTCTGGTGATGGTGAATTGATGGAAAAGGCTGCTCAGAGACATGGAGCATTCATCCTTGGAGGTAATCAGAAGCAGATGTCAAACAATCTGTACTAGTTAATCTTGGTCTGAACAGGCATACTGGACTAGGAGATCTCCAATGATTCTGGGAAAACTAACATGTCCTTAACAGGTGGGAGGCTAAGCAAAAGTTCTGTGGAAAAAAAATCAAAATCAGCCTTATCTTTCAACTCAGAATATTTTCAAGGATTGAAATAATCCTATACAAAAGAAAGGTAAGAATATTATGCAAATAATTCAATTAGAGAAAGTTGATTACTTACAAATTAATTTACTGAACCACACCATGTTTATTCAAATTATTCTCTTTCAATTTAAAAGTACTATTTTGCACAGGAGAAAAGGAATCCACACTTTCCCCTGCAGCTTTTAGAAGGTATTTAAAATACTGGAGAAAGGACAGAGTTTTAAGACTGTAAAATGCCAGTGCCAGCTATGATCCAGTCTACTGAACTTAGAAATCTGTTATGCCAAAATTTTGATCTGAGAGAACGCGCACCATAAAATTCCCAGTGGAACATATTAAGAGAGTCAGATGCCCTTGAAGGTCTGTAAAACAAGTGTCATTTGTACAGAGAAAGTTTCTTCTGTATTTGGAAGAGACATGAGACAGCTTTTCCTGACAAAATAAAAATGTCAGTCATTGTTTTGAATGTTCATTTTTCAGTCAAAACTCAACTTTAACTATGGGGAGATAGTTTCACTTTGGTAGAGCTCTATTTAAATACTCGATCTTTGAAGTTGCATCTACCTTCTTTCTTTTATTTTCCCTTTCAAAGAAAGTTAATATTCTAGATTTATCCTTAAAAATGTCCAAGTTTTGAGAAACTCAAGCACAATTTTAAAATTTATCTAGGTATTTTTCATAATTAACATGTTTCTTTCAAAATTTTAACAACAGAAATTTCTGCTCATTGACTTCACATTTATTTTTGCAAAACAATGAGACAGAGGTGCCCAGTGTCCTGGAAATTATTTCATATGTTCATAATTTTTTCTGTCTTTGAAGAATAGGACTAGGACCTTGTAAAATGAATTTTATTTTCATTTGTATAACTCTTTTTTCTTGTTATCAAAATGGTTTTGAGATCAATAACTAGGAAGCATTTGACATCACAGATATTTTAAAATGTTAAAGCATTCAGTATAACTGTACTATTTGACAAAATGGAATTTCTATATACAGTGTGTATATATATTGTTCAAGTTATAATCTTAGAGTACACATATTCAGGAGGAAGAACAGAGTTTAAGAAACAACAGCAGAAAATCCTAAGCAGGAAAACAGTAATCATTAAATATAGAAGCATATAGAGCATGTTCAGAGGAAAGATATATGAAGTGCCATGATCAAGGTGAAAAGCAATTCCAGAGGAGCAGGAAAGCCCTTGGTTTAAGAAAAAGACCTGTTGACCAGTGAAGTTTCAATTTCCTTGGCAATTCAACCAAGGATATCCATTCTGCAATCACTAAAGCAGCACTTGAGCCCTTCAAGGTGCAATAAGACTACTTCTTTACTGTTCAATGAACAACAGGATCAGAGGCAAATGGAGAAATCATCTTAGGAAATGGACTCAGTGTAATAATATTCTAGGAGATGGTGAACATTTCAGGTCTGCTGATCTCATAAAGTCTAAAATACTCTGGAGACTGTGGTGCATATAAAAAGATGGCGCTTGCTAAGTATATTGGACTCCATAAAGCAGTCTAAAGAAAATGCAGCTTTACTCTTAAATGGTTAAATTAGAATCCACTACTATCAATCGAATGTAGACAATTTTATTACCTAAGAAATAGTTGAAAGAGACAGTAGTCAGTGTTTGCAATAAAAATCTATTCAGGCTGGAATGCTGAATGAATACAGATTTCAAGAAACTTGAATAGAAGAGCAGACAGAGATTTTAAAATATATAAATTTTTGTGGTTTAATGTTTTTTCCCCCATGAGCACATTCAGTGCAAACTATTCCACATGTGCTGAAAACAGGATATTTGGTTCTAAAAAGTCTTAATATATTTTTTGTTACTTCCTTGAAAGAAGAACTTTTCTGAAACTGTTAGATTATGTGATTAAAGGTTCAGGAAGAATCCACAAAAAAACAAGAATCACAGAAGAAAAATAGCAATATTCTAAGAGAAGAGGTAAGTCGCTGCCCTGGCTCTTCTCCCAGATGTTCCAGGAGAGCCTCAACCTCATGGTCTGGGAAGAAAACTTATCACCATGAGTCAGCAGAGTGGCTCTCCAGATGGTTTTTCAGAATGGGTGGTATTACTGCCTAGTGTTACAGGGTTAATATTGGGGTGCAAGGAAGCAGAATTTTTGAATTTCACTAGACTTAATATGGAATGTTAGGGGAAGAACCAAAGAAGGAAAAAGGGAGGGATGAAGGTAGTTTGGAGAGAAGTAGACATAGGAAAATAGAGGATTAATACAATAAGTGGGGTCAGTCATGCTGACAGATTCTGACAAATGCTGATCAGTGTGCTTGTAAGGCTGTGCCTTGCACCTGGTCCCTGCACTGTTCCACTGTAGTGTTTTCTCATTGGACCCTATGTGTATTTTCTGACTGCTCTGCAGAGCCAGTGAGATCTGGTGCAGTTAGTTGAGAAACGTTTTTGCTCACTTGTCTGTGTGTATGAACATGTCTGTGTATGAGGTAGCTGAAAAGCTGAGCGTCCAAAGGCCAGCTACAGGGTAGGCTGAGTGTCTGGGGCTACCTTGCTGGCCTTTGCCAGGGTCAGCCAGAGAGACAAAGATGATGAGGACACTGGTGTCATTCCTGAAGGACATTCATGTTTGTGTGAGCATCATGTCTTCTCTCTGTGTTGATCCTTGTGGCCAGGAGTGTGAATATGTATATGTATTCTACATGGTGTGATTCTTGGGAGTGTCCTGTGCAGGGCCAGGGATTGGACTTTGATGATCCATGTGAGTCTCTTCCAACATAGGATATTCTATGAATCTATGATTTTATGAATCTAAGCGTGTTCCCTTGCATGCCTTATGGGAAGGTATGCTCAGCTTCACTTTAAGCTGGACCTAGGAAGTGGGAGCTGCAGCAGCACCTCCAGCAAGATACTGATCTCAGCAACTCCTCACAAAATCAAAACCAAAATACAAGTATTGCAAACATCAGGATATTGTGTTGTTATTTATGGTAAAATTAAAACTCATGTTCAGGAATACCTGTACCTGAATAGCTACCTAGCTGTGCAGAAATAAGTGGGGTCTTTGTATTTCAAAACCAGATATTTCCACTAAATATAAATCAAAAATGGCAGAAGATATGATCAAAAGAAAAACAGTTCTATGTCTATAAAGCATATGCAGTATCAAGAAATTCATATTTCAGCCAATCTATTTGAGTATCTTTCTGAACATATTTTATCTACACAAGCTTTAGGATGATTTCTATAGATTTAACAATTATTTTAAAGTCTAATTACTTTTGTCTAGATCGGGTATAGAATCAGAATAGTATAATTCTCACCTTCAAAATCAAACTTCTATAAATGTTGATTTCAATGCAACTTGCATAAAGTTACTGAAGCAAGTGTAAATAAAATGAGACCATGGTTTTGTCAAACTTTCAAGTACACACTTATGACTGTGGCAGTACAGAGAAAGGAAAAAACATCCAAAGAAGCACAAGTTTTGGTTGCATTTGCAAGGCCAGATTTTGTTTTTGCAGAATACTGATTATATTTCAGGTAAAAATCCTTGTGTTGAATGGTGGGGTATTTTTTGAAGGTGGACAGGGAGGGGTGTGGTTTGTTGATTTTTTTCAAAGATACTGTTTAAAACAGTCTCATTTAAAGAATGTCCTCTGAACAGAGAAGACATTGTATGTTATAGATTTTGTATTTCCCTTGAATTCACCTATTCTATGAGTGAAATTGAACTAAAATATACTGACATTATATGTAGTACCATAATAACAAAGAAGGAAATGGAAAAGTAAAGGTGCGGCTTCCAAGAATGTCAGGATTAATTATAAGCTCCCACTCTGGGATGATCTTCTAAGTAATGAGGAACCTTGAAGAAGATATAGCTTCATCTCAAGGTAAGTTGTTTATGAAAAATGGCTTTTTGGCTTCTAAATTAAATTTTGATTTTTCATTCCTTAGGCATCCTCCTTTCAAGTTCCCTATAGTCTTCATTTCCACTTCTTATATCCTTTAGATATTCTTCCCTTCCTTTTTCTTTCTTCTTGGGTTGTTGCATTTTCTTCGCAAGAATTTGAGTATGCCTTGCCCTCCTCACTCTGTGTTATAATTTATTCAGTTACTCTCTTGCTGTGCTGAAGAATCCTCCCAGTATGAGTGCTCCTGTTCAGATGAGGGCTTCCATTATCTGGCTGTTACTTGTAACACATACTGAACCTGACTGCAGAGTAACAACTCAGGAATGATCTTCAAAATTTTACAGCAATGTTATAACTACATGATTTAAGTGGCAAACTCTTAAAGTTAGTAATGTTTGTTTAAAAGTTATAAGAAAACAAATTTTTGATTTTAGATGTACTAGGAAAGCAATTTTTTATCTCAGTTTAACTAACAGCTTTAAAAAAACAATTTAGTAGCTATTAATTTTGTATCATAAAAGAAAAAAAGTATTGGGACATAATTTGAGGAGTTCAGAAATGTAGTAATGAAAGCATGTTCTATGTAGCTTGCTTAGAAGGATTTCATGTTTATTGTTTTTTAGATGCAATTTTTACTTAATGATAAATTAATTATGTCTAAACTGGCCAGGGTAAGAATTCTACTAAGATATTTTTGGAATTAATGAAGCATTGGATGGGTATAATTCCTCCCTTACTGAGTGCAGTGACATTTTCTCAGTACTAAAGTGGTACAGTTACAATCATTCTGCACCTGTGTATCTGTGGAAATTTAAGCAATAGCGACAGCTCCATGGTTTCTACACCTGATTAATTAACGGCTGGTTATAGCATGTATGTCTATCTTTTTTTCTGCTGCTCTAAGTCTTTAAAATGTAGGGTATTTATTATAAGAGTCATTAAAATGGTGTTATATAAACAGTGTAAAAATTGTCTATTTTGAAGTACAGCATGCCATCTAGTGGACTTACCTTGCAAAAAGTACAGCAGATAGCAGAACTTAAAAACCCGTGGTGAAAAAATCCTCATCATCGCTTCTTTTCAGCTGAACTGCAGTGTCCCTCTATCCATCTGTTTTTTGATTAATGTACACCTGACCTATTTGTGAATCTGTGCTTCCAACTAAACTTATCCAAATATTGGAAATGGCATTTGAGTATTTGATACAACTTATTCAAATAAATGGAAACTTAGCAGAACTATTTTGAAAGCTGTGCATGAAATATTAGGGGTTTTTTAATGAAAACTAACTTTCAACAGCAGAAGCCCAAAAACTTAACTACTGACTGAGTCACTGTAGAGTAAGTAGTATTTAATATTCACAAAGTTTTTTGTTGAAGTGAATACATCTGCCATCCTCACACTGCTGAGTTAATGCAGGAGCATTGATGTATACAGGTGTGATAGCGCACAGCTTTCTGTCTTACCAGTGCCTAATAGGAAGGCAGAAGGAGAGAGGGCTGCATTCAACATTTCTTGCCCTTGCTCCCAAAAGACACATAGGATTATCTCTTACTGCATCAGTGTGATTTAAAAGGACTGAAGCTAATTGTGAAACTGCACCCCAGAGGCAAGCTGGCTGCTGAGCAGTACCATTCCTCTCAGACATTCCCACTGCTGGCTCCCACTGCATTGTGAATCCAGCAATCTCAAGTTTCCCATGCTTCTTATGTGTTCAATGAAGAAGGAAAGCTTTTTGAGGTTGCAAGATCTCACCTTGGTTCCCAGCTACTGCTAAGATTCAAGATAATCCAAAAGTTATGCAAAATATTCAAATTAAATGTGGAGACATTCCCCACCCCCCATTTTTAACACTGGTGTTCACACACTACTAACTGGATCACTTCAAACTCCTAAATACAATGAAATTCACCTGGATGAAGTAGGCATTCTTCAAAGGAATGTCAACTATACACTATTAACTTTGAGAGCTCTTGAAGGACAGCTGGATTTTTCAAAGCAGAATAGGAAGAACAGACAGACAGAAAGACAGAGATGCACAGAGACACACAGAGAAAAAGACAGACAGAGACAGAAAGCGGGAAGAAGGTTCCTGATCATGTAGTCGAATATTAGTTCCCAGAGTGTACTGGAAAAAGAAACTTGTAAACAGATCTATCTATAACCTTTGAAAAAATCAAAGATAGTGTTAAGAAAAAATCACTTAGGAGCAATGCAATTTGGAAAAGCAAAAACAGGTTTCAAGGAGTATAATTCATTCTCTTTTTCTAACTTTAACATTGGCTCATACGACCTTACAATAACACTTAGAACACATGGCACAATGATAAAAAGTGATAGAGTAGGAGCCAAACTTGCTAGAAAACTGTACACACAGACTATATCAGAGGTTAACCATCATAGTGACAGGGTTCTTCCGTGTGTCTTTGACAGTTTTGAACATAAATCAGTTGTCAAAGTGCAGCAGAAAAGGGAACAAGTGCTGAGATGTATGAACAGGAGTGTTGCTTGTAAGACTGAAAGGAAAAAAGAAGAGTTCTTCTTTGCTCATAAACCAGAGGGCATGTAACAAAAAGGTGCAGAAGTACAGGAAACATGACTGAAAAAAAAAGACTGTAGGTATGAGCACTGTTTAGTCTTGTAGAAGACTCAGATCACAGTCTTTGTATGAATAAGGGTTGTTGTTGTGAAGAAGGCCATAATTTATTCTTGGTGTCCATAGGAAAAAAAAAAAAGCAAACACATTTCCATTACAGGAGATTCTTAAGGACAGATTTGACAAATATTTGGTAGGAACAATTTGGACAGAATTAATTTGAAAGTAAAGGAATCAGTTATATGACTCTCAAGGTTAATTCTGGATATCATTTCTGTGACTGGAAATGACAGACATATTGACCAAACTATGAAGAGTATTTCCTGTGCCCAGGACTAAAATTCCCAGAGGTCTCTGGTAAAAATTAAGGTCTTTTCTGTTTCTGTTGGATCTGTTGGAAATTTCAGGAAGAAATCAAGACTCTGTTTCTTTTTATGTTTTTTTTTTTCCAAGAGGACATACACCAAAAAAAAAAATTCTTAATTGTACAATAACTGTCTCTTTATACTTTACTTGAAGTTAAAACATTCACTTAAAGTTGACATATAATATTTTTATAATAATTTTATAGATATTTCTAACTCTTAGTGTGCAAGTTATGAATAAATAAAGCTTTAATGGAATTTTGAAATAATTGTTTTGCAATAATGTAACTGTCTCTTTTTGTCCATAACTGGCATATGGAAAAGACTTTCATAAAATGTTAAAGAAACTGTGCACCACCCAAATGAAGAAATCCCATGAGAGTTTATTCTGCTTCTGCCGTCATATCACCTCACTCTTTTACAGGACCAGGAGAAAAGTTGTAGCTTCATTCAAAGAAGTTGGACTTAGCAAGCCTATGCAAACCTTTTCAAATGCTGAATGACTTCAGTGTAGCTGTTTCTCTCTTTTTTTTTCCCTACTGTTTCTCAAAGGACTAGCTCATCAAACGGAGGAGTCTTCCAGCATCTCTGAGGGTCATTGAATTGAAATTAATTTGCACGGGAGTGAGGAACAAATTCTTGCAAGAAACATCCTTTTGAGCTCCAACAATTTCCTTTTTGCTTGCATTTCTCTGATGGCCTATTGATTCCCTGGGTCATACATTGGCTACTAATGCATATTTTTGTTTTCTAGCTCTCTGTGCTTCCCAGGAAACCTTTGTAATTGGGAAAAAAACTTTCATGTGCAAATAGTGTTTTAGCTGATAAAGCTAACAGAAAGTTAGCAAGCAAAGCAAATTACCACAAGCAATCACAGTTGAGCATGTAAGCAAAAGTGTCTTGATGTATCTTGCAGGCTTACCACAGTTAAAACCGTAGCTTCTGGTATTTGAATGGAGGTCAAATGGAGGAAGATTTTTTTTTTTAATTACTCAATTTAACTTAAACTCTTTAAATATATTCATTTTTTTTAAAATAGCTTTAGAAGTTTTCCAATAACTAAATAATTTGAAAAGGTGGTAGGAGATGAAGGAAAGTAGGAAAACTGTAGAACTGGCAATATCATTCACATCATGTTATAGTTGAAAATTATATACTCACATTATTTTGATGGGCCCTAAAACAGTGGGGTAAGCACAGCTGTAAGTTTCTGAATAAAGTGACAATAACCAGGAAAAAATGTCAACATCCAAAGTTTATATTCTTCCAAGAAACTTGACATATTTTTTCATTCACCGTGGCTCCATTTGTCAGGACATATTCACATGCACTTTTTATCACGCATGTCAGTATTTTTTTATTCACTGACTGGAATGAGGGTAGAATAAGGAAAGAGAAGAGACTGATCAAAATAAAAAATGTAGCTTTTTTAATGAATTACAAAGTTAGGTAATTTTTTCATTTTTATCCTTGTTTCTCGTTCAATCCTCATCTCTTTTCCATCCCATATACACATTTCTTATCCTTGTATTAACTTGGACTAGCCATTCACCAGTGGCTGAATCTATTTCAGTTACTAGATATTCCCTTCCCTTTATGCAATCATTTTCTGACACCAATTCACCTTCATATGAATTGCCTGCAGGCTGCACACTTGTACTGCATTTATTACAAAACTTATGATGACTTTTACAGGCTTCAGCTGTAATGCATCTCATGTTTATGGAGGTCAAAAGAGCCAGAAAACTGTGCTTTTGCTTATTTTCTGCAAGTCCATATCTTTCTCTTCAGCATAAAATTTCAGCAGGTGTTATCCATTGTAAAAATAAGAGGAAATAAAAAAAAAAAGGGAAGAAAAATTTAACCTGTTCTTGTGGAACAAACATTGTAACGTGCAGTCATATAGCTGGGTAGACAGCCTGAGACATAGCTGAAAAGAGATTTGCTATATATTGATAGAATTAAAACAGGGCATATGTTTCAGAATGCACATATATTTTCAGGTGAAGGTGAACAGAAGTATGCACATCTGTCTTTCTAACATAGAAGGAATATGATATTTAAATTAAAAAATTACAGAATTATAAAAGAAGAAAAAACATTTCCAGGAAGCAGGTTTCTTAACTTCCACTCAGCTACTTCCACTCAGTTACTTTCCACTTCAGCTACACATGGGAAGAAAAACAGTTTCTTAACAGCTTCTCCTGTGTCTTTTTTCTTGCAGTCTTATTCTGAGCCAAGATGTCCAATAGCTTTTGCCTGAATAAACAGGCAAGCAGAACTCAGTTCATGAGGTGAGGAATGTGCACAGAGAGAAGCACATTGTTATCTCTGCTCTGCGATGGGATTTAGTAAACCATCATATCACTATGTCTCACTAGGACTGCACTGAAAGGCAAGTTTAAAAATTACTTCGTGATTTTCTTGTCAAAAAGTGGTGTGTAAAAAGAAAAATTTGAAGAATCTGAAAATTAAAAAAATTTGCATTCAGCAGATGTGGACTACATATTTTCATTGATAAGTGGAAGATGAGCTGCTATTGCTTCTCAACCATTTTTTTCTGCATATTATATCTTGTTCAAAATACAGTATCTATCACCACTTTTGATGTATTAAGCAAAATATAAACACTTTTTAATTTCAATGTTTTTGCAGCAACAGCAGTTCTAAACTGCTAGTGTAACAAAAATGCAATTTCTCTGTGTGCACTAAACCAAAATAATTACTTTCAAGTTTTGTCATAAAGCTCTACTCTATACAAATCAAGTTTCTATAGAAAGAATTTCTTGGGTTTCTGGTTGGTCTGTCTCAGGGCTGGGAATACTTAAATGTTCTTCTTACCTTGGGTCACGCCTTCCACCTAGATCTAACAATTTCAGACTCTGTGATTTAGGGGCAATAAAAACACGAGGTTTTATATTCCAAACTATACAATAAAGAAACTGCAGGATTCTGGGGTCTAAATAAAGTTTCCTGAGGAAAAATCTCATTATAAGCCCCACCCAGAGAAAGATATGATTATTTAACTTAAATAAAGATTATTTGACTCTTCATTTTCTACTATTGAAACAACTACTCAGCTTCACTTTTATCTCATGACCACAAGGTTTTCGTATAGTTATGCAGTGAGGGATTTTGCCAAAAACATTCTGAATTCAGTTATATCAGTATCTTTCTAAGGAACACAATTATCAAGTGCACCAGATGCAGCTCCTGCAGTGAAAAGGGCTTAAAAGCCAAAACTGAAAACGTTTTATTTCTGTCCAACAGATACCTAAACTCAGTAGAAGTCTAAGATTTATTGATTTTGGACATGCAACTCCCTCAGATGCAGGCTGCCCTTAACCATGCCTCTATCCTATGTAAGTAATGCCTAGCCAAAGAAATTGAGCAAAGCACTATGCCCTACTCTTCTGGGCCAATGCTAAGTGTAGGGGGTTGATGCTGGCTGAGTGCTGGGCACCCACAAAAGCCTCTCTGTCATTCCCCTCTGCAGCTGGACAGGGGAGGGGAAATGGTTTGATACTGCATCACGTACCTTCTACCTTTCAAAAAAGAAAGAATAAAGCATACTTAATTCTTTAAAGGTCATGTGTGAACACCTTTATGGATACAAGATAAATAGAAAGTTTGGAACAAATCCTCAAACTGTATGAAGAGATTAGATTAGAATAGCACAGAACGGAGTAGAACAGAACAAATCATTTCAGTTGTAAGGTACCTGTAATGGTCATATAAGACAACTGTCTGGCCGTTTCACGGTTGTCCAAAAGGGAAAGTATATTATTAAGGACATTGTCCAAAGGCATTTCAAACACTGATAGACATGGGGCATTGACTACATCTCTAGGAGGTTTTTTGTAATGGCTGACCACCCTCCCAGGAAAGAAATGCTTCATCACGCCAAGTCAAACCTCCCCTGATGTAGCTTTGAATCATTGCCATTACTGGATGCCAGGAGATGAGTTCCTCCCATTCACTTTCCCTTCTCTGGAAGCTGTGGAAAGCATTGAGGCTACCCCTTATTCTGCTTCTCTTCAAACTACACAAACATTGTGTTCTCAACTACTACTTATGGTGCCTTCCAGCTCACCAGCTTTGTTGCAGTCTTCTGGGTATATTGAATGCCTTCACATGCTTTTTAGATTGGGGGTATAAGATATCCTTGCAAGTATATGTGAATTCCTGGCACAGAGCACTGATCTTAAGACCACATATGCCGCATCTATATAGTCTGGGGTTTGTGGGTTTTAAGTTTGTTTATGTTCAAATGGTCTGTCAAGTGGTCATCCAGGTCTAGATTCAGTAAAAATTTGAAATTCTCTCTTCATGTAAGAGAAATAGCTCTTTACTGCCTTCATTTCTTCTGCCTAGAAGTTGAAAAAATACATTAAGCTTTTGAAAATTCTCAATGCTTTGAAATAGAATGTTAGATGTATATAATTTTCATTTATTTTATAAAACAATCCTGCTAATCCCACAGTATCCACAATATAGGCCAAGTGACACCAAACTTCTGAGAAACACTGACACATCTAGCTAAGGCATGTGGATATCATATAACGAACTGTATCCTCACATAACATTTATTTTAAATACTTAGTCTTTAATCGTGGCCTGTTTCAGTGATTTCACATATATCTTTCAGGTGCATTTTACTTTCCAGTAATTTTTTTTCCATGTAAAAACTTTTCCCTTTCAGTGAAAAGAAAACCTCAGTTAAAATTCAAAAGGCCATCCTAGTCTTTCTTATGTCTAGTATCATGCATTAGTTCTGCTCAGTAGCACCTCCACAGTGTTAGTATTTTCTCTTTTTGGATTGTGCCCTGAGGTAAATGTTCAAACATATTTCCTATTTCTGTGAAGAATTCTGAGTGTTCTACATACTCAGATGTCAAAGATTTTCCCAAAAACATCTCACTCAGTAAGCCCTTTCTGGATCTCCATGGTTTTTCAGATTTTTGTAATTGCAGGTTGCATACTCAGCCTGCTCCCAGTTTTACTAGCTGCTCTATTGCCTGGGGCACAATTCCTAGTAATTTTCTTCCCAGATTCATCTAAATCCATGACAAATGGAAAGGAAGCATATCAACCAGGATCTCACCCCTTCAGAAAGTTTCTAGCTGTTTTGCAGTCAGCTGTCAGCTTTTCCACTTGCCCACTATTTGGTCTCTCTTCCTTTCAAAGCAGTAGCTTTCTTTTTTTTCTTAATTTCCACCAAGCATCTCTAACCAGTTTACCCTCACAGATTGCATCTTCCAGATTCCTTAGCATCAAATAAGCCAAGGGAGTTGTATTGGAGCTATTTTTAAAGAAACAGACCCTGGTATTATGCCTTGAAACACAAGATTGTAAGTCATAATTCTTTGAATTCATTTTATGAGTGTCTGAGGCACAAACACTGACAATGCCAAGGTTATTGAATAAACAGATATTAGATTTGTAATAGGAGAATGAAGTGTGAACAAAATATGGCACAATATAAAGCAAAAAGAAATTAAATACAGCTTGCTGAACATTGCCTAGCACAACTGGATACGGTGGTAACAGAAAAGAGGATATTTTTCATGTAAAGCAGCAACCAATGCAGCCATAACACAAAAAAGTTTCTCCAAAAGCTGCTGAGTTGCTAATGGAAAAATTAGTAAGAAAATAAAGATCCCCAAAGAATATAATAAATCAGGGCTCCAGGGTCCTAAAGTACCTCTCATGAACAGAATGTAATGACATTTCATTTCCTACTTTTCTGTCAGGAATGTCAGGCCAGAATAATGATATAGAGTCTTATACACCTTTATGCTTCATTTCTGTACTGGATATTTAGCAATGTGTATTCAAATAAACTAACAACACAGTAGAAAGTAATGTGTTGTTATTTAATATCCCTATTTTCTGTTCATAAATACTTCGAGACTTCTTATAGTGATGTACCATTTTCTACAAAAAATTAGCTAAGGGCTATGTGTGTTTTTCTCATTATTTATAAACTGAGCAGTACATTTACTTCAGATTTGATACATAGAGTGAATTTACATGTCATAATGCAGTTAGAGATCTAGACACTAGCTATTGTGGATGGCACAATACAAAATTATAAAGACATCATTTGTTTGAAAGCATGTTTTATAGACTGTTAGGCAACCTCTAGTTAATGCTGGTGTCTGCAGCCTGTGGCCTAAAACTGTTTTGCTAGTATGTTGATTGTTATGGATCTGTTTCTGAGGTATCTAGTTCCCACTTGACATTATAAAAGCAGCTTATGCACCTAATTTTAAATATGGATATGGCTATGGGACAGGAACCAGAAAGTTAGGTTTTGCAATATTCAGTATTGCTTAACAACTTCCTTTCTTGGTTTAGATTTCTGTCTAATGTATAAGGGAAATCTGTCTGACAACTGGATGCCAGTTTTCTCCAGAATCAATCTATTTTGAGCCATGATTGCAGTAAACTGATTCCATCCAGTCCTGTTTACAGCTTTTAGATTTCTGTACATGCCCCCATGAATTCTTTGACAATTTTTTTCCAAACCTGAAGTATAAAAAATTAATTACAATAACACTAACCCATAAATAAATAGTCTAAATGTTAACTCATAAAATACACTCACTAGTTCTGGTACCTGGACTTTTGTTCATTCAGGATATTTTTAGTGAGTGAGCCAATACTAACAACTCAAAAAATTCTATTTAAGGGCAGCTATAAAATGAATTTACAATGACAGTCATATTTTATATGGTATTTGGTATAGAGATATATATTGGAGATATATTGGTGTATAGAGATATATTGGTTTTACTGAAATTAAAATCAAGTATGAAAAGACAAAAATAATGTTTCATTTAAAGCTCTAGTGAAAAAATTATGTAGTTTTATTTTGTTACAAAAAGGGCTAATAATGTATTCAAAATATAAGGGAATGTCCCTCTCCAGCACTTAGACACATGAATACTTAAGATATTACTCTACTTCACCACTGTGGTACTATGAAAAAATAGGCCCTATACAGTGCATTGACTTGGACTGAACTAAAAGCAAGGGCAATTGGATTCATTTATTTTCTTGAACTCCTCTGTAACTAATAACCCAAAAGATTATCCACCATATATTTCTTGGTTCAGTGATTATAGCCTATATATGCTAGTTAATATAAAGCAAGCAAAGATTAGATTGTGATCGCTACACTTATCCAATTTCGTTCAGTAACAAGTTTCAAAGAAAGGCAAAGAAAATAAAAAGTGTATGAAATTACTTCTGTGTATGCGTAACATTCAAATAGGCTGGCATATGTCACCACAGAAGAGACACAGTTTGGAAAAAGGGTGAATATGGGTGGAATAATATACTCATGCGTATAAGAGACAGAAGTCATAGGAGCTGATAGTTCTTAAGCTCTTGCAGTGAAAGAAGAGGGGATGATTGGTAGAAACAAAGAGGGTACAAGTTTGGAGCAAAGAAAGGCAAGTTGTTTTTGTTTTTTATGCAATGGGCAGCAGAGCTACGGAACTCGTTGCCAAAGGACATTGTGGTTATAAAGATTTGACAAGGTTCATGGGATGCTTGGATGGCCTCCTGGAAAAGTAGTGCACTGGGGTGATTAAGGAGAGAAGTCAGCTGGGACTCCAGAAACCCCTGAGCTGAAATCAGTTGGAATTTGAGAGCATAATATGAAGCCATATGCCTGCTCTGTCCATACTCTTCCTTGAGTACCTGCTTATGATCAGTCAGAGGCTTCTGGAGACAGACTTTGGATCTAGATGGATAAATTGACTGAAACAATATTTCTATTCTTATATCTCAATCCCATAAATTTCAGGAAAATATTTGTTGTTCTATAAAAAGACAGAGATGCTTGTACACATCTCCACTCATTTTCTTATCCGTCATTGCCTCACCAAACTTGATTCTTTCCAGTAGACACCTGGGAATGGATTTCCTGCTGGGCTAATTACTCTAAAAGCTGACAAACCTGTCGACTGCTCTCACCACAGCAGCTGTTCAGACATTCCATTATATATAACCCGTGTAATTCTCCCCTGTTAACTTGCCAAACAGCATGCAGTTGGCTGAGAAAACAAGTCATGGCAATTGTTCCTTTATGACTTGCATACACCACCTCCTCAGTAACTTAGATCACAAAAATAGCTTGTGTTTCTTAGCTATATTGCCTGTGAACTCTTGCCCACATCAATACAAATAATGGTGAAGTCTTCTGGTAATGGAACAGTAATAATACAGCTCCCACAAATATTCTAATATAACTCATTAATTCATACAGCAAAATACATTAAAGGTTGTTATTCTGAGCCAATTTTGTTGATTTCATGTGCTTCTATTTCTCTCTGCAAATAGTCTGTGTACATTGTCAATTTAATCACTAAACAGTGGCTGCAGACAAAGGCTCTACTAAATTGGAGTCAAGTTTAGGATTAAAGAACAGTAATGACATTGCACCTTTTAGAAAATCAGTTAAAAAAATTATATATACATAGGCAAAATAATATAATTGTTTAGGGCACGCAAACAACCCCACCTCTGCCATAAAACAAGGCCATAAAGTACTTATATTTTTAAAACACTATATTTTTGCATATTTTCAAAAACTGAATTGCCTCTGAAGATAATTTTTTTCTAATCTATTTGGGATTCTTCTGGGATTTTTCAAAGTATTTTTTGAAGTGCATTCTCACTTCCATCCATACTTCCACTGCATTTCTCTTCATATTACATAGGTCCTGATGTTTTGCATGCATTACTAGGAACAATACTTACATGAAATTGCTAAAATTCATTTAGGATGACATCAACACAGATGCTTCAATATTCACATGCAGTTCTCAAAGAATCTAATTCTTCCACCCAGTTTAATACAATCAGGTGGGAATATTCCTCTTTATCTTAGACACTTATTTCAATGAAAAACAGGCCAACATCTTAAGCACCAAAAGAAAATATTTACGTAAAGAGTCTCAGAAGGTGTTAGCATTTGCATGCCTTTCTGAAGTCACGTGTCAAGGGGCAATGGTATTCTAACTAATGCTTCTGTAAAATTAAATAAAACTAATCCATAGAATGATGTAACACTGGCATAATAAAATGTCTTTACAATATCTCTAATAAGCACAAAGTATATAAATTCATTTCTGTATATCCCTTGCTATCATGTAGTTGTTTTTCCCATGATATTGTATCAATGAAGTGTTCTGTTACTGCATGACTTCTTTTTTATATTACCTCAGGCTGTGAAAATGTTATTTTTATTTATTTTAGAAAAATATCACAATTAAATCTATTAAAATTAACCACTAGTATGTGAACTGCATGTTGCTTGGCAGCATAATGTTTGAGCTAGTAAAGACCATTCCTCCCTCCCCTACCTCCTAAACAGAGAAGCAAGCCATTGTGAGCCTGAGTTCCTTACTAGAAATATTTTTGCCATTTAGAACTGTCACAGAGGGTCATTCAAAACTCAACCTGCCTGAACTTTACCTTCACCCAGTAACCCTCAAAACTATTCATTATAACACTCATCAACCTTAGATGGAATGAAGCAGAAGAGAAAGCTATTAGGCAAGAACAAAAGCTATAATGAAAGTAGAGTTTCTAACAGCATTCTTGGTAAGATGATATTTTTTTCACTTCTTCAGCAAAGTAAAAGCAAATATGACCAAGAAAAAGAATAATTAGTCTGAAAACCATCATAGTGGAAACAGTGCTAAATACATATAGGAAATAAACTATGAAAGGGCCTTGGACACAAACAGCAAGGAGGTAATTATTTTATTACTCCATTTCCTCCCTTTTAGTTACTGAGATTATAAATATATTTTATTGCACTGGCCAAGCAGTCACAGAGTCAAGATGTCTGTTTGTGCTTGTGCAAGTATAGCCAGGACAGTATTTGTCCTGGCAAGCAATTCTTTAAGCTTTGACTAATGACATCTAGCAGGTCCTTTCCTAAGGGAAAGATTAATTTCTCATTAATGAGAATTGTAAAGATGATATCACAATTCATTACCCAGCTCACTGCTTAGGAAAAGACTTAAGGAGGCCAGTGTTCTGCCTCAGCATTGATTTTTTTTCCTATTTTCTTGCCTTTTTTAAAATTGATTGAGTTATGTAAACTCAGAATTGTTACACTGTTGAGTGGATGAAAGTAGCTGTATGAAAATCCATTCTTACAACAGAACATATGCAAATGCCAACCTTTAACTCAAGAAAAGGACTCTAAATCCCTTGCCTTGTCTCAAAGAGAACTTTGTCAATTGCAATGGGAACCAAAATAGAAGTCCTGCTGCCAGAAGCTCCTTCAAATGCATGGAATATATTATATATACTCTCTACATACACTTTACAGCAGGAACTCTGAAAAGAATTTATCTTTACCACTTTTGCCATGTAAATCTTCCTTTTGGCAATTCCAAGCAATCTATTTGATCCAGACCCTTGGATAGACCATCTTCTATACCAAAGACTTACAAACTAATTAAGAATAAGCAGCTGTCTGACAAAATAAAGCAAGGCTACTTGTCAATTTAGAATAGGAAATATAGACAGTTACCAAATGCAACTTTTAAAAAATGGGGCAATATCCAAACTGGAATGTGGCCAAGACACTAGATTTAACAACTCTATTCCCACAGGGTCTGAGACATTTATTTCTTAATCCCCCAAATCTACCTTAATTGTGTGAAAGGAAATGTCTGCGTTAAAAGAAAATAACAGGGGTTACAGTAGTTCTTTTACAGCTCCTTGTCTACATATATCACTCAAGTTTCCTCACAACTATTAAACTTTCAAATTACTGATTTTTTCCAATATGTTCCTGTTTCCTAACATTTTCTCAGTTATTCTGCTTCTCTTGACTCTACTTCATTAATTTACTGCTGGCTTTTCCTGCCTGCTGCTCACGATTCTAACCCTTTAACTGGTACCTTCTGAAGTTAAGGGACAAGAGAAAAGGATTCTCTCTGCCAGTTGGCTAATAAAAAAGTGGAATAGATAGATGTGACTGAATAGCAGTCTTGTCCTACCACGTAGTTTATTATTATTTTACAGCATTTATCCTTAAAACTTTTGCAATTTCAAATAGGTCCATAACTTGTGCATCAAATCAGTTCTTCTTTGAGTAATTGGCAGACAGCATATTTTCAGGGACCCCTGAAACATAGATTTTGAACAAAAAAGGATTCCTTTCTTTGAGACAACATCTTTCAGATGTTATAATTTTCAGCACTTCCATCAACTATACAAATAATCATTCAATTTTCTGGGAATCAAATGTTAAGTATACAGAAGAGATCGCGTATATTTAACATTTGCTTATATCAGTTTTTGTTCTGTTTTTGGAACATTGGAAGATGTTGTTTCTGCCATTTTATTCGGAGATAACACTGGTGCTATGCATGAAGAGACTGATACTTACTTTGCCAAGTGCTGTATACACCATTATTTAAATCCAGAGATGAAAAGAGTTCTATATACAATCTGTACACTACTAAAATATAAAAACAAACTAGATTATTTTTTCAAAGTGAAACTTAACAAATGGGCCAGCACTAAGGGATTGGAAATGGCAACATTTTTTCAGAAGTGCTCATTATTTAGAATTTTATTCACATTCATACATACTTAAATGTCTCAACTATTTAGAATAGCATATCCAAAAAACACTGCAAAAGCCATGTATCAACATTTTAGAGTTTATATGAAACACATTGACACAAGTTAGCCTTCTACAGTGTCGATAGAAACTACATTTGCGCAACACTGAAATGTGGGGTGGAGTTCTGATTCCACTTCTGGCAATGGTGCTTCAGAGGCTGTGGATCATAATGTCAATTCAACACCACATGACTGCTTCTGGAGAGGAACTCTTTAGAATAGGGTGTAGTCTACACAGATGTTTAGCCTGGAAGCCATGACAGTCACTGGAAAATAAGTCAGTTCTAGCTACATGGGTCCTCATTCTGTGTTTGCAAATGTATTGCTTGGAATTAAAGCAAGAAGCTCAAAACAGTTTATGAGTTAGCCCTAAAACAAAACTCTTGAGTTACAAGGTAAACTGAAATATATGGCACCAAAAGATAGATTTTCATTTAAAAAAAACCCACACCTAAAACAAAAATTAACTCTAAGCAAACAGATAAGAAACCTCATGCATATTGTATCAAAAAAAAAAAAAAAAAACAAACAAACCTATTTCCATTTTAATTCGAAGGTGGAATTTAATCCAAATACAGGTTCTCTTTTTATTTTATAAAAAGGGTAAGTGAAAGTTTCTTAAACTGAATTTTAAAATGGAAAAGTGCTATGAATTACAAGCCTCATGCTCTGACTTCCCTCAAGGTTCTTCATGTGATTGAAGCCTTTGTTTGGGGAAAGTGAACATTATTTGATTAGATGAGATTTAGTTTGACTAGATTCACCTGCCTCCCACCTTTCATGTATTCACTTTTCTTGTTTTAAGGAATGGGTAGCCTACAGCAAGATAAAAGGGAAAAAAAGCATAAAGAAAAAAAAGGAAAATAAGGTAGTATGAGCATACTTCCAACATACTATTCCATTTTACCTAGGAGTTTAATTGCTCATTCAGAACAATTGCTTCCCATGCAACAGGAGTGATGACTTCTGCAGCAAAACTGAGCAAATATAGAAAACAGGGAATTTTACAAAAGCATGCAGTCTGCAAGAAACAATTTCCTATGTCAATTTCAGTTACTATCTCCTTCTTTAATATTTTTGAGAGACTCAGAAATTCATTTGACACTACGAGAGATTTCCAAAGGCCTTATCTCTCACAGAGGTACTCAGCTTCTATATATGAGCTCTCCTAACATGGCTTAGATGACAACTTGACTTTAGTATCTCTGACAGCCTAAACCTTGTTCCTAATGCAGTGTCCTCGTCTTTATAAGAATGCATTAATAAATAAAGGTATTGAATAAAGAGTTAAATCTCTATTCACAAAGCAGCACATGGGTACTCAACACTTGAAATATTTCATCCTGCTTTATCATTTTTATCTTACATTTTAAAAGGCATAAACAATTAGAATTTTAATAAATGTTGCTTTTCTTATTAATCTTTTATATAATTCAGAAATGTAGAAAGAGAAATAATTTTAAACCATACCTGTAATTTGATGACAGTATCATTACTTCTCATTCTTCAAAAAGAGGAAAAAACAAAAGTTACTTGTTTACAAACTTTGCTTTACAAGGTCAGGATTTTGACATATATCTATCTATATCTATATCTATATCTATATCTATATCTATATATCTATATCTATATCTATATCTATATCTATATCTATATCATCTATATCTATATCAATAATGTGTGTGTGTGTGTGTCACAAATACAGCAGTTTTTGACTAGGTAGTCACCTTCCAGCTGCTGGAGAGATAGTACAGACAAAAAGTTCATACTTCTGGCATAGATTCCTGTGATTTCTGGTAGATATCTGTGTTCCCACTTAAAGATCTAGTCATTCAGGTAATATCTGTTCACCCGGCATGCAACAACATGGAGTCTAGGCTTAAGCTCTTCAGTCAAGATTTTCAAAAGCTGTACTCAGTGTAGCACTAGCAAATTAGTTTACAAGTGTGTGGGCACAGAAAAAAGTGAATGAGTTTAATTGGAAAGTCCCATTTTTGAAATTCTTTCCATGGTGCTTTGGCTTTACAGGTTTAATTAAATTGATCTCTATTTCATTAAATAATTCTAAAATAATAGAATAATTGGAAGCATGAGTTACTAGTGACATTTTCCCTGCCAAGTTTTATGGTGTCATTAAATGTTTTTATAATAGCTCATTAAACAAGCAATAAAATATAATCTCAGACCCATTTTCTGCTCCCCCCAATGGAAATATCAGCATAAGGCAATTCAAATAAACATTGACTTAGTTTAAGTTTCTTTATTAGATAATTTCATTATTTTGAAGGTCTCTAGTTTATGAACCATCATCATTCTAACATAATATTAATGAAAGCTGGGCTAATTCTTATTCCAACGCCGTCTGAGTTGTCTTTTATTTATTGGTTTTTGAGTTTCTTTTACTGAGAGCTGGTAACGTGTGTGTAGAATGTCAATTCACATAAATACATGAAGAAAACTTACTTTTGCAATGTCTTTAAGATTGAGAATTACTAAAAAAAACCCCTCAATCTTGACAATATTAAAATTCTATTGTACCAAGAACCAAAATCTCTCCCCGCCTTTCTCTTTTGTCCTTCAATGATTATATGCTCCTAATTTTAACATTGTTCTCTGGTGTGATATTCCAAAATATCCTTTCTTCCTATTAAACTTTAGAATGGAGGATCTCCATTTAGAAAACACCTACTCAATATTACATTTGGCTCTCATTGTTTAGCTCCTGATCTTAAACATCATTTAAATTTTGACTACTTGTACATAAAAGTGAGGTCTCTACAATTTTTCTAATAGAATGTTATGTTTACCATATATAGAAAATCTAACTTAAAACCAAACAATGCTTGATCTTTATAGATGTCTTGGTTTAACTCCAGCCAGTAACTCAACTCCACACAGCCACTTGCTCATTCCCCAGAAGTGAAATGGGGGAGAGAATTGGAAGGGTTAAAGTAAGGAAACTTGTGGGTTGAAATCAATGCAGTCTAGGTTGAAAATATTGGAGTTATCTGTGTTAAGAGGCTGGAAGTCAAAATCAGTCAATAGTCTCAGAAGGTTTGCAGATGTTCATTTAAAAGCATTGTTAAGAAAAGCAGCAGATGTATTCTCTGGCAAACAGCTTAAGTTGCTGTGACCCTCTGTTTGTACCTCAGAAAGCTAATTTATTAAACAGTGAGGTGAATAAGACCTTTTATGTTCCTCTGTGGAAGAAGGTTACTGCAATAAGTACATTGTTCAGCTGCAATGAGAAACAAAGCAAAATATTTTCCCTGTAAGGCCATATCCTATATGGAACTACACTGCAATCCCCCAGGCTTTCCTAGCAAAGATAATAGCTGTCTCACAGGGTCAATCATTTGACAGACAAAGGAGAATATGGCACTTTATTTCAGGGCAGGTGGGCCTGTGGTAGCTGGTATTGATACTAGTGGTTTTATGGGTGGCATAAATCTTTATCATGACAAACAAGACAGCAGGGAATAGGAAGACACAAGTTCCTTTGGGAGCAATATTATGGTGCTAGATGGCAATATGCCATAAAATGTAAATTTATATATAATCAAAGATGACTACTTCTGGCTTCTTTTTTAGTGGAGAATGAACAAGCTTTTCTTGGATGCAGTCATCTTGAAGAGAACATTTACATTTCAATGTTTTTTGGAAGTAAAGGTGTCAATGTAATGACTACAGAGAAGGTGTAAAATCTAGCTCAAACACAGACATTGGCAGTCTAGGCAACAGAGGCCTGATTTGATTAGCTAAACGTAGGCATCTATTGCAATCTGAAATGTTGCATTTGAGACATCTGAGGTAGTTTGAGACATTTGTGGGAGGATGACACAAAACTCTATATATATCATAGGCTCTCAAGGAGATTTCAGCTGTTCTGAAGTAGCAGCTTGAAACCAGGCAGATTCACAAAGGAGTTCTAAATGCCTATGACTAGATAAATTAACCAAGTCCCTGAATATCTGTGGCATTAATACCACACTCTCTGGCTGCTAAGCATTGATTTAGATTGAAAATACATACCAATAATATCTAAAACTTTTCCATATTGCTAGCACTCTGACACTGTCAGAGCTTGAGAGTCTGTTACTATGAAGTAGCTATTAGTTTGCACCTTTAATGATTAGTTTTTGTAATCCATAATGAACATTGACACAGCACTCTGCAAGTGGTTGTTCATATGTGCTTGTTCATGCAAAATTAATTTTTTATTCTGAGAGCCAGAATTTCAGCTAGCTTATATAAATATAAATTCACTAGAGCTGATGGAGTTTTCAAAGTTTACACCAACTGAGACTTGACACAGAATGAGGTTATAAAATACATTTTACCAGTACAGCTTGATACTTTTGGTATGAGTACTTAATTTGGTCAAGTGAGCAAGCAAAAGTCAGTTTTTCCAATACTAATGAGGTTTCTATTTTCTTTGGACTGTGGTTAGAAAATGACTTATGAGGTTCAGTGTTCTGCACCTGTCTTTCCTTCTTGTTGGGCTAGGAGTGCTAAGATCCCTCAGACAAGCTTTCCCACAAGAATTTAACTCATGGCTTCTGGCTGGATGCTCAGGCTTTCCTCTATGTTTTTCAGCTTCCTGGCGGTCCTTCTTCACCACTCAATTTTTCTGGCTGTTGTCCATAAGTAGTTCTGCTCTCTATTTCACCTCTCCTCTTTGCTGTACTATGCTTTTTCTCTAAATGCTCATGGACAGGAGACTTATTTCTAAAACTTGCTCCTAGTTCTATTTCCCAAACTGATGATCAAATTTATTTCAGGTTCTTTTCAGATTGTCCCTTGACAGGGAGCAGCCAAAGGGTGGAGTGAATTTAATGAGGGAAGGATACATTATTCTCAGCCGGCCCAACAATAAAATGTGGCAGCAGCTATATTTGCTCTCAGTCTTTCTGGACTTTGAGAAGTTTGAGGACAGAATAGGCTAACTGGCAGAAGTCTGTTAACCTGACTTTATGAATGACATAAAATTCAAAACAATGAGGTAGGTTGTGAAGAAGACTACCATAACCTTTCAAATGTCCTTTTAGCAATATGGGAAGCAACCAGAATGTAGCTACACCCTTGGAAAACAGAAGAGATTAAGTTATCTTTGGTTTTGCCTTGTATTTATAACTGATGGAAACACAGAAGCTAATTTAGATCTCACGAACATTGCTGGAACCAGAGAAAATGTCATTAAAGTCAGTAAATACCTAAATAAAAATGTAGTCAAAAGGTGATACAAAGTAGTATAAAAGAATCACAGAATCATAGAATCAGAAGAGCCTGAGTTGTAAGGGACCCATCAGGGTCATCAGAGTCCAGCTCCTGGTCCTGCACAGGATAACCCCAAGAGGCACACCATGTGCCTGAGAGCATTGTCCAAACACTTCTTGAATTCTCTCAGGCTGGTGCTATGACCACTTCACTGAGGATCCTGCTCCATTGTCCAACCACTCTCTGGGTGAAGAGCCTTTTTCTAACATCCAAACTAAACCTACCCTAACACAGCTTCAGGCCATTCCCTCAGGTCCTGGCACTGGGCACCAGAGAGAAGAGATCAGTGCCTTCCCTTCCTCTTCCCCTCAGAAGGAATTGGCAGACTGCAATGAGGTCTCCCTCAGTCTCCTCTTCTCCAGGCTGAACAAGTCAAGTAACCTCAGACACTCTTCATACAGCTTTCCGTATTGGCTCCTCCCCGCAGAAAATCTTTAATAAAGATACCTGAGTCTTTAGTGATGGAATGTGGTGTTCTCTTTGACAGCTGTCCATATTTAAAGCAAAATAAGAAGAAACATCAGCTTCCAAACCAAAAATCTCCACTCTTTTATGAGGGCATATATGTGTTTGATTATTTAAACAAGACAATAGGTAAAGGGTATTGGTACATCAATACTACTTCTATAGTTGAATGTTTATCAGAAAGAAGACCAGGCAAAACAGAAAAGTATTACTAAAGCCATCAAAAAGCATGAGGAATGAAATAAACATTTGAAATACAGACATGCTAGGGTGAACATGCAAAGGTAAGGGTTCACAGAGTACTCGCACAGGGAAAAATATCAAAATTGTGACTTTTGATGTGATTAACATAAAATATTTTCAACAGAACAAAAGTTACCATTCTCCACTAGTTTTTATGTCATTAGAGTTCATATCATGAATCCAATTTATGGATCCAATAAATAACATTTTTTAACTTGATGACAATTTCTAATAGATAGTAAAATCAAATACATTGTATTGCTGATTCACAACGACAGATAGAATTAATCACTGTTAATTTTTTTAATCTTGATATTTTCAGCTTCTCTCAGAACTAAGGTATATTCAAAGTATTTAATTTCTTTATATACAAACTCTAGTTTGAATGCCACCCTTGCTCACCTTTGATGGATACAGTTTCAGGTAATATCCATGTTTAATTCTTACTTCATGCACTAGGGGGTTCCCTTTCCCTCCTATAATGTAGTTTTAACATATATATTTAAGTTAACAAGAAAAAAACATCAAATGTGGTTTTGATTTGCTGCTATTTTAGGTAAGAGTTTTTATTCAGTACAAATAATTTTCACTATATGAAGAATTTAAACTACAATCCTGTCTCTGATAGAAGTATATGCAACATTATCCAGTATTTTTATTTTGCTCATTTACATATAAATATGTTTCAAATTTCTTGAGCTATATGTGATTGAAATTTACTAAAATAAATAATATTTTTATACACTTACTACTTACTTGCGGGTATCATATTTGTTTTAATCCCAAACAGAAACACCAAGAAGACAGAATAATAAAATTTCAATAGAGTTATAATAAAGTAATAAACATGGGATAAATAAATATGGCAGAGCAAATATGACCGCTTTCTTGTTTTACAGATTTAAATCAACTGGCTATAGATTTTAAAATAGTATGTCACTGTGGTTTCTTTTTTAAATTTAGAAAAAACTAATCATTCAAACTATATGTGCTGTAGTATTATATTTATAAATTATGATACAATACAGCAGAGATTCTGTTTGGGTGGGTGGGTGGGCAGTAATGTCATCAGTGTTTTGAGATGTCTGTAAGGATTGAGACTAATATTATTCTGTTTCATGATAGACTTTACCCTGGTAGAAATTTCTGTCTTGCATTCAGAATAATGGCAGTAAAGGGAATGTTTTTGAGGACTTTGGGAAAGGGTAAAACTCTGAAGATATGAAATGTTGGTCCAGTATCTTACAATGTTCTAATAACAATAGCAGTTTCACTCAAACCTTCTGTTACAACCAAATTTCTGAAATATTCATGCATTATTTATAGTAGAAAGATAGGTTGTAGTATAGTGATCCATTAATTAAACGCACTTCTGTTTCTTGTTGTTTCTGTCTTCTCCATGCACCCAAGTCTAGGATAATCTAAGCAGGATTCAGTGACAGCCTGAAGACAACTGTTACACATCGTGTATATGTATCAACTCAATAGGCACGTAGCTAATACAGTAATTTAGAGGCAGATAGCTTTCCAGTTGAAAACATCTAGGTGTCTTTGTTAGGGTGAGCCAAATATTTCTCCAGCCTCTACTGGCTTCTTTAAATAAATTTGTATTTTGATCACAGTGTAAACTAGACATCCCAGACTACACAGACAAAGATACTACTGTATCTACACGTAGAACCTCAGTCATCTTCCTAAGGTGTTTAAAGAAAAAGTACTGTCTTCTCCTGTCTAATTTCAAATAGGAAAAAACATCATGGGCTTAATTCAGTTACTTACACATAGTACATTCAGTGCCGCTTGCAAAGGTCCAGGTATCTATCCTGGTTTTGGCTAGCATCGTAGGGATAATATCCAAGACTTCTGCACAGACCTTGCAAATATGGCAAAGAACAAACAGAAACCCACTCCCCTCTAAAGTGGAAGCTGGATCCATGTGCTAGTCTCTCATAAAGTATTAGCTGTCTCAATATAAGCAGTTTAGTAAAGCACTAAGTTTCTTGTATGTGCTAAAAGAAAATTTATTTATTTCAATGAAACAAGAATTAGCTGCATCTAGATTTACCTCTTGGGATGTGATACAGTGTGTTCTGCAGTGAGTGTCTTTCATCCATCCTCTGCTGGAATATATAAATCCTAACACTAGAGAACAAGAGAAAGGTCCTTTTGCATACAAACAATAATGCACTACAGGTTGTTTGTTGCCCTCAATGTCTTCTTTCTGATAAAGGCCCTAATGGTGTTATCGCCAGGCCTGGAACTGATAAGCCTGCCCTAGTACTCCAAAGTCATCATAGCCAAAATAATTCTGATGACATCATAAATATGAAAGATAAGTTCTCTTTATTGTTTGCATATGCCAAAAGAAATCATAAATAATTTTAGTAAAAGCAAGTTTTCTTAAACAAAGATGATGCATATCTATACCAGAGCACAGTTATTCTCCATATCCGTAATTATAGACTAAAAACTGGCAGTGCAACGCGACATAGTTTTCCATTTCTTCTATGTCTGAATAACTTGCTTTTGCATTTGCAATTATTCCAGCTGCAATGACATAATAATTTGCTAAGCTAATCCCAGATGCTTATGCTTGCGCTTGTCAGTTCTACTTTTAAAAATAAAGCTTTGTTGGTTCAGTTTCTGCCTAACTTCTTAATCTTAATTCCTATTTTATTATTTTAAATATATGCTCACATGATTGCAATCATTATATTTTCTTGCAGTCTAACATGTTATTATTTGTCAATTGACCAGCTTACTTACAACTTGTAACCTTAAAAAATGGATAACGTACTTAACATCACTTTAAAAATGTATCTCGTTTCATTTGCAGCACCATGAAAGGAAGGTATACATATGTTAATTCACCTTGGCTCAATTCACAAGACATAATTTGATAAAAAGCAGTAACTGAATCAGCTGAAGTAGTCTGAATATATTCTGAAACCCTGTCGACATAGACACAAATATTTCTGTGAATGTGGTTTATGGAATAAAGGTCCCCAGCTGTTTGTTTGGTCCCTCTTCTGAAGATTACTGCCATGAGAGCAGAGTCAGTTATGTATATGTTTTCTGTTCTTCTCTTTTGCCTCAATCCAAAGTCAAATGACCTTATTTGTACAAATATTTACATCTTTGAATTTTCTGGTGGGTTTTACTGCGTATTTTATTTTAAAAATGAGAAAATTAGCTTAGGAAAGCCTATGTAGTACTGGTGATGAATAAGTCATATGAAGAAGTGTGTTTCCTAAAGCAATAAGAGCCATATACAAAAAATTTGTTAAAATAAGAAAAAGGACAACTATGTACTAATCAAGAGGTCATCTAGAGAGTGTGATTCTCTGCATACCTAATGTTGCAGTGCTGACAAAGTAGCTTGTGAGAGATTTAAATTTTGTCTGAAAATACTTATTAAAGCCTGAGGAATCATATTTGATGAGATAGACAACTGAATGGCAGAGTAAAAGATATCTTAATTTCTCATTTGCTGATATAAACAAGATTCTGTCAAATTTCAGGCATTGCATAACAAGTCAGAATTTAGGTCATCATTCTACCTGGGACTGGATAGCCCCACATAAACCTGCATGCCAGATTTACAGTGGCAAGTGCGTCGGCTACCTGCCACGACCTCAAGCAGTCGAAATGCACCAGCTAGAACTGCCCGTATGAGGCCAGGTGGCTGACACGTGAGTGTGGGAACTCCAGGGGTTGGTGTCTGCCTCCCTGGTAATGCTGATCGCTGCGGCGTGGGTAACGCATCTTTGGTAGTTTCACACGCTGAGAGTGAGATGAAGTGACGAGAGAAGGACACTGTTTGAGAGCCTGAAGAACTTTTATTCCCCCATGCGTGGTCGGAAGTAAAAGCTCTCTGAGCGAGATGCAATTCAAAATGCCAGAAAACAAAAGGTTGCAGCAGATTAAATAGGGAGTGGGCAGACAGGGGTGGAAACCTGCTTCACCCAATGGGAACAAACGAGATAGGGTTTCACAACCAATGGTGACATAACAGAGGTGGGCACAGCGTTCTGGGACAAATAGAAAGGCTACGGTGGGGTGATTGATACAGAGCTTTCATGAAGAAGCTGGGAGTGGTTACAAGATTGACACCTGACAGGGAGTGAACAAACCTTGAATGACAGAACCAAATAAGGAGAAAACCGGGAGAAGTGAGAAGATTGACTGGTAACTGTGGATCCGAGTGGCGGGAAATCAAGGGGTAAAAAACTTGGAGCAAACCACTGTGAGGGAAAAACAGGTGTGTACAAGGAACGTACCTAACTAACATTAATTAAACTTCTCACTAAACAAACCCAAACCACAACAGCAAGCATATATATTATTAGTTTATTTGTGCCTGTGAGTATGTGCATAACAATATCAATGAATCCACTGATATCCATGCATCTATATTGACTTTTCCATGGGTATTAAATTCATTATATTGATTAATATATTTAATCATTATCCTTGTCCCTTCAACTAGCATCTATCTGACATTTACTGAACAGAATACCATTAAAAACATAGCACTTGAAGGAATGTGTTTCCATTAAATTTGCATATTTATACAGCAGGCATAATTTCATTGCAAATTTCATTGAAATTTTTCTTTCAGGAAACACATGAAATAAGCATTTCATGCACTGTACATAAGAACAAATTCCTCTGAACAGAATGAAAGAATTTTAAAAAATAGTATTATTGAATTCCATTGCAATCTCTATGACTAAACATATTTTGCAGCAGTAATTACTTTCCAGTGGTTTAAATTAGTATGTGAGACAGTGAAGAAAGTTAGGACAAGATAAGCTTTTGTTATGTCAAAATTTATAAAGGTGTACAAAACTTGTTCTGTTTCTCTAACTGTAAAAGACTGTATACTTTCAATAACATTGATGTTCAAGTTTAAGTGCCCTAAATCAATCCATTTCAAAGCCATAAAATTTCCAAGCACAACCAGTTTAAATGTAAAAGTATCTGAGAATTATTAAAGGTCTTCACATATTTTAAATGTGCTTCAGCTTAGAATCAATAAAGCTAGCCAACATCCTCCTCCAAAACATTTTTAAGTGTCATTTTTTAAAAAGCAGCAAATCTTACCCTGTGACACCTGTTATACGATCATGTGTTTGACTGTCTATGTGGTCCCACTCTTTATTTGACAGTCAAATGCAATATTTTTAACATACATTACAGTTTGTTTCTATTATAATCACAACAACCCACCTTCTTAGCTGGTTTAAATTGGGTTTTTTTCTACTGGTGAACAGTAGAAAAATATTTTTCTACAGTGAACAAATATTGACTTCAATGGGGTAATTTGATTTATATTTCCAGAAGACTTATGCCACTATGTGGAAATAAATTTTATTACAACAAATTCTGTTACCACTTCATTTGGCCTAAGGAACCCTTTGTTGATCATAGTAAATACTTTCCCTTATTGATATCCCTTCCTAAATTTTAATCAAACAGATATATTCTCTGTACATTAGAAGTCTATGGTAATTGAAGAGATGTGCATGAGGATATGTTCCTTTCAATGATCTCATTTAAAATGTTGTCCATTTCTTAGTCTTAAGAAGTATTTTATGCATAACTTCAAGTTTTTACATTATTATACACCACCATCAATATCACACCTGAGATAAAAAGGATTCAATCTAACTAATTATCTTCCAAAATTTTGTGAATCACATTAAATTTTCTTTAAGGAAATATGCACTTATGCAGTATTGTTTGATTTGAGCACTGTAGGAGATCTCAAATATTTCAAAAAGCTTTGCATTTCACTATTCAGAAAGTTTTGGCCTGGGGAAACAATGTCCTACAAGCTCTCTAAGCTCTACATCAAAGTAGCTAGACAATAAAAAAGGTATTTCAGAGAAGGGTAAAGACAGATGTGGGAATGATTCACAGGAAAGACAGACTATCTTCCTGATATTCTGCTATATCCTCCTCCAAGAGGAGCTACTTTGCTCTAAAACTGCATTCTTCTGAAAATGAATGCTTGTCTGTGTTGAAATTCCCAAATGCAGATGTAATCAGATAATTTGTTCTGGAAATACACCCTCAGAAGCCTGAGGAATGCCTATTTCAAACCATCTGGATACCAGTTAGTACTGCACTGGACTCCATAACTTAGAGATTTCTGGTTATGTAATTTTTCCAAAATTGCTAAAGCAGGAAATTTTAAAGGCACAGCTAGAACTGTCACAATCTTGCGTACAGGTGCAAAACAAAGAAGAAAGCAAATATAGCTGCACCAGGAACCCTTTTAATTCTTTAATGCATCTAAGGGTGAGTGCAAAGGAAAAGCATAAGAGCTGAAGAATGAAACTGCAGGATGCCACATGAAACTAAAAAAAGGATTATGATGTTACAAACAAGCAATTAAGTAAGTAAGTAAATTGTAGAATCATAGAATGTTTTGGGCTGGAAGGGACTTTAAAGGTCATCTGATCTTAACCCCCCTGCCAAAATAACTCACGGACTATCTGACAACTTGGTTTATTGTCAGTCAGTAATAGCTGAAGGATCTATCCTCTCACACTAGAGAATCCATGAAACAATCTCCAGATACTGATGTTCTTGGGATCCTAAGGAATAAATGCTAATATTTAAAAAGTCAGACCAATTCAAGAACCCACAGAAACACTGGAATAAGTTAATGAAGAGTAACATTTGTAAAATCTCAGTAATAATAAGGTGACCAAAAATAGACACCATAGAGACTAATCAACAGCTGTGTCTAATGTGTCATTTCCTTTCTGTATGCTCTACCAGGTTAATTGTATATGGCTGATTTAGTAGACCTGTTATATCTAACAAAACTTAGGATTCCATATCAGATGAAACAATAATGGATTTGTACCTATTTGAAAAAGGACATGTAATATTATTATTAACAGTTGAATCGTAAAAATATATCAGTGAAGCTCTGAGGGTTAACCTTGCTTCAGAGTATTGCATTATGCGAGGTTTTTATTAACACTTTGTCCAACAGATCAAAAAGAACATCTACAATAATGTCTCAAGAGAAATTGTAATAATTTATAAAACAATTCAGAATTATTATTTAATTCAGAATTATTTTCATAACACCCTCCAATTTCAGCTCAATTTCAGAATACTATATTTTAAAAAATAGTTTTCATACAATAGCTCCTTAAGGACTTGTGTCATGTTATTTTAGTGACACAATGACTGCTTTTGTGACTGATGCTTTATTGTCTTTTATTGAAAGAGTGAGGAGGAAGGAGCTCAAGGTTGAAATTAATTTAGGTTCTGTCCATTATTGGCTGGATGTTACCTTCAGTTTTCCAATAAATTTGATAAATTTCTGAGTAAAATTGAGCCAACATTCTTTTTCTATTACTACTTTCACATCCATAGAATAGTCTACTTCTGAGTAAAAGGCTTGTTGAGATGCAGTTCTCAGATCAACACTATATAGTTTACATATGCATCTGGCCCTGAAATCCTACTGTTTTCATCGATGTTGCAGCAAATGGAAGCAGCTTCAAGAGGGCAGAAGCATCTTTACATGAGTCAAGACCTGTGAATTGTGGAGACAATTAGATGTTTTGCTCCATTGATAGACTTTGTGCTATGGAAGGTGTTGGCTGAAGAAAACCAAATCATGCTTTGCTGACAGTAAGTTCTGTATGATTTCCCTAGTGAGAAGTGTCAGTGTCCATTGGCAAGGTATGAACTACCCTGTGTGAAAATACTTCATGTGAGAATCCTGGTGGGGTAAGTT
The DNA here is from genome assembly GCF_031753505.1 of Anomalospiza imberbis. Lineage (NCBI taxonomy): Eukaryota > Metazoa > Chordata > Aves > Passeriformes > Viduidae > Anomalospiza > Anomalospiza imberbis. Next base: position 99,986,437 of record NC_089682.1, on the reverse strand, counting down.
CCTAGCTGTGGCTCCCCAGATTAACAAGCAGCTTCAAGTGTGGAAGAAAAACATACTTAAAGAATATCAGCTGTTAACTCCTGTATTGGATTGAACACATTAGGAACTATTTGATAGTGAAGAAGATAATTGAAATATTTTTAATTGTACAGTATTCACAGGCATTTCATAGATCCCAATAGGTCAAAGATTTCAATACCTGTATTTGCACTGAGGATGTGGAAATTTAATTATTTTAATGTATCAGATAGCACTGAGAAAGATTAAACTACATTGCTGCAGGATATTTCTGTTAACTTATTTTCATATGAAAATGCCTATTGTAATTATAAATAAAACCCCCAATGATCTGAAATACTGATATAGAAAAACAGAAAGCATAGACAGGGCAGGATAGTTAATGAGTTCTTTCCATGCCAAACCCCATGTCAAGAGCAAAATAGTTACTGGTTTTGACTGATAATCTGTATACCATCAAATCAGAAAAGGGAAAAAAAAAACCAAACCCCCCCGAAACACTAGGTGAATATTAAGGGAAAAAAATCCCACATTTATGACACCCTGTCAATTATTCAGTCCTCTAGAATTACTTTCAAACTGTAAATGCATGAGGGACTTTTCAGAAGGCACTAAATGATCTAAACCACATTTTGAGAATTTAAGACATCGTCACATATTCAGATGACTTCATTCATTTCCATAAAGCATCGGAAGAACATCTGGCAAGAGTGGAAAAGCTTCTAAAGCTTTTTAAGGAGTAATGGTTGAAACTTGGGAAAAACAAATGTCAATTACTGAGGGATCACATTACCTTTTAAGGATATGCATGTTCTGAAGAGTGACAGAAGCCTCAGTCACAGAAACTGGATATTGAGTAATACTGGGATAGTTCCTGGAAAAATGGGTACAAAATCTAATGCAGATTCTTGAGGACACAAAAAATTTTCCAAAACAGCCAACAGAAAGCAGCTTTCTCATGATACAAAAATATGAGAGAACTTATTATTTATTGGGAAGTTGCAGCTTGTAGAAACTGGTGATTTTCAGTTTCTATTTCAGTTTCAAATTTTAATTGTTATAGTGTTAGTTGAATAAATCTCTAAGATGCTGAGTACCAGATTTTTAAGATATAAAAAACTGTAGCAAAATTAACTACTCAAATATATAATCTGAACTTTGAGGATCCCTCAAAGGTGTTTTTAGTGAGAATTACATGAATCAAGTACGTGTACCATGTACTATAATTCCTTGTGGTCTCTACTTAAAACCCACAGGCTTGTGGAATGGCACACAAACCCCAAGTAAAAAGGGTCACAATGATGAGTTATCTTGGAAAACACAATGACACAGGTTTCCTATTGACTGAAGACAATGAGATTAGAGGCATGAGGTTCAGTGATGGTATTCAAAAAAAATAGGCTTTTGAAATAAAATTGAAAGATTTTGCCAGTACCAATTTGCATAGTTGCATATGCAAGATTGTTGCTGTTGTCAGTGGTATACACAGAAGAGAGCTGAAATGTCCTCAGAGTCTATGATGAATGTTCTATTAGAGGCACTGGGGTGGATTCTCCCTGGTACCCTGGATGCCAGGTACCCACCAAAGCCTCTCTATCTCTGAAACTGGACAGAGGACAGAAAATACAGAGAAAGGTTCATGAGTTAAGGGCCAGGAGATATCACTCACTGTTCACTGTCAAGTGAAAAACAGACTGAACTTGGGGATATTAACTGATTTTATTACTAAAAAAATTCAGAGCAGGATAATGTGTGTCCTAGGCACTTGCCTGTACAGCCCACATACTTTACAACTATCCAGCCTCGTGGGAGATCCCTGTGTAGTACTCTTAAATAGATTAAACCTAAACAAGACCTGAAACACTTTCAGAAGACTTAGCAACAGGACCATGCTGGTTTGAGCATCCCAGGGATATTCAAAATTCTTAAGAGCAGTTGTAATTAGCCTGGAGGAGAAGGTGGAGATGGAAGGAGGTGTCTCCCCCTTAAGTTGGCTTGGAGAAGGCATAATTAATAATGGCTTCCAACAGATGGCTCCCAAAATGCAGAGTTGACAGCAATGCTGATTATAAATACCAGATCGGTTTCATAACCTGTAATTCTATCATACCATAAGACAGTGTTACAAAGAACAACAACAGGATGGCCTTAGCTCATGAGTGATAAACAGCACAACAAGGATCATATACTGCAAGTAAGGTATTACTCCTACTAATTTTAATAAAAAGCATAACAACTTTATGAGAAAATAAATCAACACTGTGACTATCAACTATTAAATGAAGATAAAGTATGCTTATAATTTTTTTTCTAATTCTTTCCACTCAGATTTGTTGTTAGCTCAACATGTCATGCCCCACCTTGAGGACAGAAAGTTCTGTCATGGTTTATCTCCAGATGGAAAATAAGTATTATACAGCCCCTTGCTCACACCTACCCCACAATGGAAAGGGAAGGACAATCACAAATTAAAATGGCAAAACCTGTTGTTTCAGATAAGAACAGTTTAAATTTTGAAATAAAATAAAATATAATCATCATCATTGTCATCTTCATCATCCTAAAGTAACAGAAAGAATAAGAGAACCCAAGGATAAGTGTTGCACAATACAATTTCTTATGATCCATTGAGCAATGCCCAGCCCGTTCCAGAGTAGTAAATATCCCTTTCCAGCCATCTCCTTCCGAGTTTATACACTGAACAAGATCTTCTGTGGTTTGGAATATCCCTTTGGCTAGTTCAGCTCTGCTACAAACCCTCACAGCTTTTTGGGCACCTCTTCATTGTTAAAGCATGAGAAACTGAAAAGTCCTTGACTTTGGGCAAGCACTACTTATCAACATTATTCTCATAATAAAGCAAAAATCTACTGCATTGTATCAGCTATTAGAAAGAAAATGAACCCTATCCCAGCTAAAACCAGGACACCAATATAGAAATAGTGGCAGAACAATAGAAAAATTAATGTTAACCTGTACATTAAGGCCATGATCAAGAAAATCAATGTAATTTTTTGAAATTGTTTTGAAATTTAAATTTAAAACTAAAAAAAAACAGAAGAAAGGGGAAACAGACATTTAAGAATTATTTGTACTATCTGGAATCTGACACGGATTTCACCTGAATTATTATCCTAAACAGTGCTTATAACCACTGGAAAGAAGCAGGCATTTTGTGAGGCCTAGATGTCTAACACAGGAGAGATGCATCTCATCTTTAAAGAACCTACCTCTGTGGTAGTCTGTTGTTTTACAGTTTGTTCTTTTGTAGTATGTTTTAATAATCCTTGTTATAAGTTTGTAATGATTCATTCTATGTACCCCATTTGGCTTCCCTAATGGTTCAGTCCTGAGTTGTTTACCACAGTTTTCCCCGCCAAAATGTTTGTCAATCCACGTGTCAATCCACCTGTATACTTCTCTTGTTCCCTTGTCTTACCCCTGTCTGTCAAAGATAGCACACTCCTTTGGTTCTGGAGTGTTCCCTGTCTTTCATCCTTTCCTCGAAGCAGAATTGGATTGTAAGGTTTGCTCCCACCCCGTGTTGGCTTCTATTGGGGAGCCCTTACCCTGCACCTCTCCCCTAATGCCCTCCTATTGGTCCAAGGTTGTGTCCTCCCCGTGTTCCCCACCATCCCTATAAAAGTAGCCCCTTCAGGTTCAGATTTGTCACTTGGTCTGCCCTCCCCCTTCGGGAATTCTCCCCTTTGGGATTAAATTCTTGGAGACTCAGACGAGCGTCCTTCCCTTATTCCTCTGCCTTGGTTTCCTCGTGCTCTGTGCCTCTGCTGCACTACCCACGCCACAGCAATCACCGCCACCCGCAACAACCTCGGCAGAGACTCAGGGGTGGCCACTTGCGTGTCTGCCCTGCGGCCACAAGCAGGACATTGAGCCAGCGAACCTCCATCCCATGGCCACAGTGAGCCAGACACAACCTCTAAAATGGTTAAGTCCTGTCCCTGTTACTTGCAGTAGTCTTCCATTAGCTAGTCTTGCCTATAGAACTACAAAATCCAAAGTACAAATACTAAACAACAGATTAGACATTCTAATGCAAAAATATCTGGAAGGCTCTTTTTGGCTAGTGAATGCCAAACAAATAAACTCTATTATCAGATGTAAGATAAAACAATCACTTAAGGCTTGTAAAAGAGCTTTATTGTCTCAGAAAAGTTAAAAAGAAAAGATTCTGTTCAATGAAAATTTTACTGAAACTGGCTTCTCAATGTGTAATAGTATTTAAAATGTCAACACAACATTATGAGGTCTGAGGAACAAAACAAGGGGCATTATGACCATAGGATATTATACTTGTTATTTAAACCAGGGCTTGCTCTTCACAATAAATACTGTGTGATGTTCTTCACTGTCTCAATATGTGCAAGGTTACAAACACAGAAATTATCTGGTCGTGATAGTAATCATTGTTTTGGAAAAAAATTTCATTAAAACAATTTCTAAAAAAGACTGAGATATTTTCCATCAAACACGAATGAATAATATAAACACCTACTTTATAAACACCTACATGATAAGCACTAAAGGACAAGAAAAAAAAGTAAGAGAAGATATTTGGGTTGATATTGTTCCCAATTAAACATACCAATGGCAAAATAGGAGGATATGGTATAACAATAGTTACGCTCTCAAAAGGAGCCAAATTATCTCTGCAAGCAAGACATTCAGATATCCATAACTTAGAAAAACCTGAAAAATTTGATCAGAGATGTTTGTGAATCAACAGTACTCAGGGAATAGTAAAATTCATTCCTTAAATACATAATAGAGAGTGTATGAGTAGGTACTATACCTCAGAATCTAAGCTGATCTGATTTTTCTAGAGGAAGTAGACCTTTTTGCTAATTCTCAATTGTTTGTTCACAATGACAAGGAATACAGATTTTCTGGAAAGGATTGCTTTAAACCAATCTGGTAATTACTTTGATGCAAGAAAAGTAAGACATGCATGAACTGCTCCACAGGCCATTGAAGGAGGTTGTCTGCCTGAGACTGGAGACACTAGAATTATGTGTACTAACCAGAAATGAAATCACAGGAGTCTGGGAACTCTATATGCATTATTTCTGCCCTCCACAAGATGTGCTGTACGCATTCATCAAGCCTGTTCTGTAAATCTGCAAACTCTTCTTTTTCATCATTCTCACTTCAGAGCTGTTCTGACACCGTCTAAGGTAGCTTTACTCTTTTAGGCAATGCTGTAATATAACAGAAATGCAAGAATACTGTTAGAATATGTGTGTGTGCATATATATATATGTGTGTGTGTGTGTGTGTGTGTGTGTGTGTGTGTGTGTATGTGTGTATATACACCTATATATATTCCACATGGAAGTAACTAAAACCTGCCAGATCATTCTAAGAGCACTTCAGGAGCAACAAACCATGATTATGCAGGGACACTCAGCTGTTCCAGAAAAAAGAGTCAAAAGAAACAGGAGGTGCTCCTCCGCAGGAAAACTCATGTACAAGTAGTGTCTTTCCCAGTACAGCTGTCAGTCATCACAACTAAATTTAGATTTCTAGTCTGCTCTGTTACACTTCTCTAACCAAGATTATGGGCTGCATGCATACACAACTCTCAAAATTTTCAATAGAGCCTAAACCCAAACTGTATTTTCTTCATCTTAAATCTCTTGTTCATGGCCCTGAGCTACCATTTTATAAAAATAATTTGGTTTAAATGATGGTGAAATTTATATTCCTCCCCCCTGGTAACAATGATTGTCATAAAAAATGAGATACTGCTAAAATAAAATGTGTACTTTTCAAAGGAGTTATTTTGACATTGCAAAATGGGTTCCTTCAAATAACAGAAAAGTCGAGACCTTGCCTTAGAGATGACATTGTTATTTTCCTTGGACATATCAATGATAAAGAATAATGTTGGGAAAAGAATGAGTATAAACTAATAATTACCAATTTTTGTCTGAAAATTAAAGCAAAACTTCTATGTGGAGACAAAGAACATACTTGTTTTGGAGGGATGCAGATATACCTATTAATTTATATTTATTTAGTATGAGAAAATTATTTCTTTTACTCCTGTGTCCCAAAGAATTCTATTAGTGCAATAAAACGTAGGACAGAATTCACACACAGCTAGGAAAATGCAATGGGAAGTTGGTGGAAGTTGATGGATGAAATTTTGAATAGGTGCATATCCTAGCTTTTATTATATTTTCAGGAGAGTAAAAAATCAATATAATCAATTTGAAAAGAAAAAAGAGACATATTCCTCATAATGTTGTTGGGTTTTGAAAATATTTTTTTTAATTTTACTTTTTCCTTGGTCAGAAAATATTTCTTTATTTTATGTATTGTGGGTATTTGTTTAATTTATGGTGAGTGAAAAACAGATTTAAAGGAAAATAAAGGATTTTTAAATTCCATATTTCCTGACCCAAAGTCTTCAGAAAATAGTTTTTCAAGTGTGAAATATGGTGTTTGGCATAGCTGATGTAAGTATTTAAATTATTTGAGGGTAAAAGTGAAGTTACCTTATTTTTAGCTACAGTCTTCTATGTTTTGGGACAGTAACTACTCTTCTCATTCTTTCTGGTATGACTAAAATTAAGTCAGACACTTTATATCTTATCTTCTAATACAAATTAATTTGAAGGTGTGACTCTGAATATGGGAGTAGTCATACAAAGCAATCTATAACTTATTTGTGGCACTGATAATGATCTTCTTTGTCCTTTCTGTATCTCTTTTATTCTGCCTGGATGAACATTGTTTTCTCGGTTGCACACACTTAAGTTAAATGCTAGAGTTCAGTCCTACAGCTAGTCTATTGACTTTTAAATTTTTTTTAATTTAAATTAAAATAAAATTCCAGAGAAGATCAATCACTGCAGTACCATTCACAAATGTGTTCTTTTCCTGTAGCTTCAAATAAACATACCCAGTTTGCAAAAATCAATGGACTACAAAAACTAAATCTCATGAAAATTTTATGAAGTTCTTACGTTCCCCAAGTACATGATGTAACACTACTAAGCAGTATGGAAGAATTGTTACAGCTGAAAGTAAAACCATTCAGTATGTGAAATGTGAATCCTTGTCTTCTTTGTAATGTAGAGTATTCAGGGCTCCATTCTCCACCTGATACCCACAATTACAAAAGAGAAATCAAATCTTGAGGACTGAGGAAATGTTGAATCTATGGTAGGTGTTGTTAAGCTGCCGATACGACTTCCAATAACTATTGTCAGCTTTAATTAATAGACAGCCCTGAAGCCCACAAAGAGGAATCTAAAACATCATCTGGCTTTTGGTTCAAAAAGTTTATGAAACTCACTGTCAAGTTAAACTCACTGACTGCAGCTGATGGATGCACAGGGATATCTTAAAATATGGTGTTTGGGGTGAAACTCCTAAAGGAGTCCTTAGCCTCTTTAGCTTTGTGATATCTTGGTGTTAACTGAAAATGCAAGAATGCAAGGAACAACCAGCCATTCCCTTTTCTCCTCATGGTCACAAGTGATAAATTGGATAGCATGTTGCATCAGTTTTATGAAATATCAAGATCTTCCTGGCATGGAAATTTTCTGTTGCTGCCTATGCCACCTTTATAACTGTTTTGCAACACCTTCACAGGATCTTCATCACAGTGGAGGGCCGAAGACTCATGTCTGAAATCTATTCAATACAATAAGATGCAATTGTTTGGAACAGAATGAAACTCTGAATGTCTGTCTTACTGGTGCATGCCAACTAAAAAAAAAATTAAATTTTTTTTTACAAGGACAGAGAAAACCTGGACACACAAATTAATTCTAGAATTAAATTGGTTTTCTCTCTAACAATGCATTTGTAGAATACATTAATTTTCATTGCAGTCTTCTGCTGAAAAACCCAGCCACTACAAGTGCTGAGGCAAAAAACAGCTTATGAGGATCTTGCAAATACTTAAACTCTAAATGTGCCTTAAGCAGAAACAACCCAATATCCTGCATTTGAAATGAAAATATATTTTTCCTTTGTGAATAGTTAACTGGAGCCAAGAACACATCTGTTATGAGGATTCTACCTCATTTTTATGCTCTGCATTCTTGAGAACAAAAGGTTAAAAAAAATCATTTACAAATGTATATCTGCAAAGAACTTTGTATTATTTATTTGCTCTTCTATTTAAAGTATTCTGTACATCTGCTGTTTATCATTAAGTTCACTAACATAAAACTGAATCTGCCCTGAGGTGTTAATCTAAAAAAGGGGCATTAGTGAGAGAAAATGTTATGGGAATGACAGAAGAATGCAGCTATATATTTTGATGAACAGTGAGTGTTCAGTGACCCAAGACAGGGGAAGTTATATATGATTCATAACTTTGAGAAATTCTGTAGTTTCAGTAATTTAAGACATAGAGTTCTGTCTAATTAAAAGTAAGTACAGTATCTATTCTAGTCTTAGCTCTTTTATTAGGTCCTGGCTTCAATAAAATTGTTTTCATGTGATGAACATTGCTATTTTAAGGGCCTTTGTATGGTGTATTCATTGATTTATTATTATCTGATTTGCACATTGAAAACGATTGCTCTCAGGAGAATTACAGTGGGATTTGATTCAGATGTAAATAAATAATGGAAGAGCCCTGAGATCTCAGCACAGTTTGTTTCTTTTTGTAGAGCTTTCCAGATTTCAAACCTAAAGATATAAAATTGAAAATTTTGTCTCACTTTTTTTTGCTCTAGTTGGTTTTAACATAGATAGATATATAATTTATATAATGGACAGCTGCCTTTGACTTTGGGAGTATGGTTGTCCTTGCACTCATTCCTCTTTTAAAGGCAGACTAGATAAATACTTCCAACGCTCTCAGTTGATACCTGGAAATAATACCTTTTTGCTATTTGCTATAGAAATGCCCTGGTTCTGCAAATATATGCACACACAAATGTATTTAAAACATTTAAAAACTGTTTAAAGTTAAACATATAGAAAAAACTCAGATGTCTTAAAATCTGCCATTTGTAGTTTCTAGACACTTGGCATTCTGAAGGGCATCCAAAATCTGGATGCAGATACATTACAGAGGTAATCAAGAAAACATGTAAGTGCTGGCCAGGGAACTGCAGAGCGAGGTAGAAGGAAACCTGAAATCCTGTACGTCCCTAGGAAGTAGGAAATTGAATGGGACTGCCAGTGGGTTCTTCTGACTGTCAGAAATGGATAACTATGTGCTGGAAAAAGTTACCTAGAAAAGTGTAATTGAAAAAAACAACCAACCAAAACTAAGACTCAAACAGTATTTGTGGATATTGATTAGTCAAAAAATGGCAGTTTAGAAAAAAATTACTGTAACAGAGTTCAGAAGTCTGTAACTCTGGTTGAGGAGCAATAACTTTTTCAATACCTTGACATTGTTAAAGTAAGGTGGAATTTCATCTGCTAGAGTGCAGGCTCTAGAGAGGGATCTGGACAGGCTGGTTCATAAGTCAAAGCCAGTTCTATGAATTTCAAGAAGGTGAAATGCTGGGTCCTGCACTTGGGTCAAAACAGTCCCAGGCAGTGCTACAGGCTGGGAGCAGAGATACTGAAAAATGGCCCAGCAAAAAAGCACCTGGGGGATTCTGGTCAATAGCCAGCTGAACATGAGCCAGTGTGTGCCCAGATGGCCAAGAAAGTTAATGACATCGTGGCCTATATCAGCAAGATTGTGGCCAGCAGGACCAGGGCAGTGATTGTCCCCTTGTACTCAGCACACATGAGACCACACCTTGAATCCTGCGTTCAGTTTTTGGCCTCTCACTACATGAAAGTCACTGAGGTGCTGGAATGTGTCCAGAGAAGGGCAATGAATCTGATGAAGGGGCTGGAGCACGAGTCATATGAGGAGCAGCTGAGGGAGCTGGGATTTTTTAGCCTGGAGTGAAAGAGGCTTGGGGTGAGGAGTGACCTTATTGCTCTCTAAAACTACCTGAAAGGAGGTTGTAGCCAGATAGAGGTCAGTCTCTTCTCTCTATGGTAACAAGCAACAGGACAAGAGGAAGTCTTAGGCTGAGCCAGAAGACTGAATTTTAGGAAAAAATTCTTCACAGAAAGGCTTGTCCATCATTGGAACAGGCTGCCCAGGGAAGTGGTGGAATCATCATTGCATTTAAAAACATGTAGTTGATGGCACCCGGGGACATGGTTTAGTGGTGGACTTGGAAGTGCTGGATTAATGGCTGGACTTGATGTGCCTAAAGGTACTTTCCAACCTAAGTGATTCTGTGATTCTGTTTGAACAAGGCATATTTTTGAGTGTATAATAATGACCTTATGTTTGCTTATATCCCTGTATAAACTTTTATTTCTTCACCTTAAGTGTAAACATTTTTCCACAGCTTTACTGATTCAGACCTATTGATGACATTTGGGTGTGAGATTTTGTGAGGGTGGAGAGAGACTAGATCTCTGAAATGCTGCAAGTTGCAAAAACTTTTCATTGATGATACTTTCCTCTTATTGCTACCTCCTCTAATTGCAGATATCCTTTGATCTTCTCCAAGCAGGTCCTCAGCTAATTTTCTCATTTTTTCTTTCCCATGTCTCTTGAAGCTACTACTAGGCTAGCTTTATTAAAGTTAAGAGATGTTGAAAGAGTAGATATGAAGACAATGATAGATAACATTGCTAATAATATGATTTTTGTAAAAATCTTTCTGCAACTGAGAATGTTTGGTATGAGTTCCAGCACACATTGCAGTTGTAGTCTCTGACAGGCAGTGTCCCACAGGGGCTGAGTGGAATGGCCCAGGCTTGTGACAGGGACCGCTGAGAGGCCTCAGAACCTCTGGGGACCACTGAGACAAAACTAGAGCCCAGCTTGGATGTCCCATTACAAGCATTTGGATGTGAAGAGCAAAAGGTGGATGTAAATAACGAGCTGGAAAATGTAGAAGATAAGTTAGAAAGATAGACCCAGAGTTTAAGATAGTTTAAGGCTTTATGTATCACTCAAAAATCAATACACATTCAGAAGTCATGTACTTTGGTACTTAAGGTCTACTTCATTCAAGAAGAGTTGTCTTGGTGTCCTGAAAAACTTCTATCGTTGGAATGGCTTCAATCTTAGATACTTCACAACTCATCTACAAAAGATTTGCTCTACGTGACATAAAATTTGCCTTCCAACTAGCAGCCTATCTTGGGAAGAGGACATGAGTGAACTATCATTTACCAGTGCCTGGGTGGGAGGTATAGGCAATAGATCTTCAGACATGAGGGAGTAGATTACTTCTTCGTCTCCCTGCTTTTTTACTAGCCCTGCTTTGAAAGCGCCATTGGTGCTATTCTTAGAATTAAATAGATAATATGAGAATCCCACTGCAGCTCAGGTATTGATCGGTCAGAGGGTTTGAGGAATATTCCAAGAGCTGAATAGCTGTATACATATAGCCAGTAGGAAAAATACAGTTTCCTATAGACTTTGAATGCTTCCCTGGTTTGTTAGATACTGGAAAAAGGATTCTGAAAAATGTTCAGAGGTCTATAAATTTCTAATACTGTTTTATCATGATTAATAAGTATCCAAATGCATTCATGAATTTAATTCCCTATTCCTTCAACTCCTCTTTGGCAACCTCTTAAGATATAATGATGACTTTGGGTTTTTTAGACTGTAAATTCTCTGCTGCTTTCTCAGTATACAAAATAGATCTCAGGTGTCGTCTGACACTTACAAGAAACATTGCAACAACTCTTATGGTAAACCAAGGTTTGGTTTAGAGTACTTTGATTGGTGGAAGAGAAATTATTATTCTGAAAGCTTTATTAGAGATTAAGCAGAAAGAAGATGAGGGAGCAATTAAAATATTTAGATTATTTAGGTTTCAGATTCTCCAAATCCTTCAAAGTCATCAAAGAGATGGCTGAGATTCATTCCAGAAGTTGTCTTCAATTAAGTAATTGTAAAAGGATTACAAACACACTTTTAAACATGATTCTCATAAGAGAATAAAAGAGTGAATTCTGATTCTAATAGAGGTTGAAAACTAAGTATAAAAAGATAAATATTGCAATATTAACAGCTGTATAATTGTGGAAAAGATATCAGGCAGGTGTCAGGTATGTTTTAAGGTATAATTAGCCTGCACAGTCCCATGCAGAAGTAGTTGAGTTATTATGAGAATGACAACCTAATTGCATTGTGCCATTTTTTAAAAACTGATCTTTCCTACAGAGATAATTGTTTTAAAGTACCAAATGCCCTGTATATTGTAAAATCATCAATTCAGTTTAAAGCAACTCTGTCCTGGCTCACTGACATTCAGAGCACAATAAAGTTAAAGACCAAATGCTTCAGCATTTACATATAATTGAAAATACTAAGTTTGAATAGCACTCTGTGAATAAGTAGTGGTCAGCTTTGCTGGATAGAACATGGAATAATACCTAATATGTGTACACACAGGCCTTGCTGGTTTTGGATTAATATTTACAAACATCCACTTAAAGATTCCTACATTTTATGGGAAACAATGAGTCCTGAATTCTTTTTTCCCTCAACCATCTCATTTTGCAAAATAATTACTTTAAACTTTGCTTATAGATATTGCATTATGTTCTGGTGAATGAGATGTCATCATTCATCTGAAGGTCGTGGTAAGCAAGGAAGAAAATATAGTGGCAGGGAGTAATTGTTAATTACTTTTACTGTAAAAATTTGTTGCCAGAATTTGAATCAACTCCCATCAGCCCCATTACATATCTTGATGAAAATTAATTTGTTTAAATATATAAAATAACTCACCCATTCTTAAAGAAAAGCATACATGAGATGAAGCAACTGACTTTCACCTCCTATGTTTGCATCACTGGTTTAAACTGCCCAGCAAAAATTACTCTGAGTACCTAGAGGTAATATTGCAACAAGCCAATTATTAGGAGACCCAATGAGGGGAAACTTAAGTCAAATGGAAGACAATGCCTAAATTCTTAACTCTAGGAAGATGAAGTAGTTTAAAGCATGAGATTTTGATAATTTTTCCCTTTCTTTCCCTAAAAGGTAAAAATATTTACCTTCATGTTGATTACATTTAGGAAACCAAACTTTTTATGTTTTTTTTTTTTTTCCCTTCAGAAAATGTTAGCCCTTGATAATATCATCAATATTGGGAAAATAGTAAAAGTATTTTTGACTAATCTGTTTTGGATGAAAATGTCAGAGCTAAATTGGGTATGCATAAAATTGGTTAACAGTTATAAATCTTAATTTATGTTCATGTCAGTTAGTTCAGACATATTTAAACATCCAGCAGAGCTCTAATAAAAAATATCTAAACAACTGTCATTATATGATCAGTTTCAGTGATACCTTTTTTCCTAAAAATAAACATTTCCAAAGTGAATCTATGTGTTAGATAACAGCATTAAAATATGAAGATTGTGATTTGAAAATTTATGGAAATTTTGATCCATATAAGAAAACTGTGTTTAGGCCAAAAATTACTTTCCTCATCTACAAAAATCCTTCATGTGATTAGAAACACTTCTACAGTCTATAGTCCACTCAGAATCAATCTTGCAAGAATAAGTGTGCAACTGGGTTGTGGATTGCAAAGTAAGATGTTAACAATTAGCTTTGTCACCATTTAAGTATCTAATCTCCAGTTGTGCATGCATAGATTAACTCCAGCAGAGCTATGGGAGGGTGCAGGGACGTGCCTACATAGCCCTCCCCCCTGCATATCCATACTCTTTTTTTTTTCCAATTTTTTGAGAGGTATTTTAGTACCAGCTTTCACATAAATTAACCTTTCTGGAAAGAAATTTCAGAATTTCTTTTTGGACTGAAGAGAGAGGAAAATAATAGTTTTATAAAAAATTTGAATTCGTCCATAAAACTGATGTTACTTAAGCTCTGAATTAATAAAATCTCATTAGAAAATATATTAGATTTACTTTAAATGCATGCTTATCTATGACTGTGCAGAAAAATACAGGACCAGATAATGATATACAGTGTACATATACTGTATGCATTTATTTTCATAATTCAAAGAACTTTGAGGTTTTGTTAACTTTAGAGTTACAAATTCAATAAAAGTCCAGAAATTTTATACAGCAGTGCTCTAGTAGAAGTTGTGAGTCTTCATTCATCTGTAAAATGAAAAACACTTTAATTTTCATTATAGCATTATACTCTGTATTCTTCACTTTCAAAACCACCTAGCTTGTAGGATATTAATTGTGTTGATTTTTAATAACATTATATGAATAACACTATATGGGAAATGGTGTAATCAAGTGTCACTGTATCAGGATATTTTCAAATAATAATTCTCTCCTACTATTACAGAATCACCAGATCTGTTGCAGTGATCCTGGATGCAAAAGACATGATCCTATTTATTTTCAAAAGAGAGGTTTTAAACCTGTAGCAATGTTACAGTGAAAACTTTGCTGAATTGTACTTAGACTATTTATGATCTGTTACATTTGGAAAATTGTGGAATAAGGTATAATTCTCTGTGTGCAAATGGAAAACAATATGATCGTGACTGTATTAAATAAAAAAAATCTATTTGAATTCTTCCCCTCTCACACTAGGCTGGTGATGAAAAGTGGAATTAACTGTGTAAAGTATTAGAGATGTGAGGAAAATTAAGGTAACAGGGTTCTCTAGGTTGTTCATAAAGATAATAACTAAATAGCAATAAGAACAAAATCAAATTCCACCTAGCACATTCTTATCCTTACAACAGATTGTCATGATTAAATCAATTGATCTCCTTCCCTGCCTAAAGCACAAAAGCACAATGATCTGAAAACTCTTACGAATAAATGTCCTTGTCCTTTTCTGTGTTTTCACTGTTCAAGCAATCTTATCATTGATGTCACATTCATGTTTCATGTAAACCATACAGCACTAACAATTGCCATTCCCTATCTCAATAGGTTTATTACTGAGGGAAGAGCGGCTACATTAGAATGAAAAACTGTTAATGAGCCTACACCCTGCTGGACAGCTCCAAATTAATAATATAGTTCATTACAAAAACAGCATTTCCCTTCTTTTCCAGATGACAGTGATTATAGCCAGCCATGGAAAAATTTCTCCAGATGAGGTGCCTGAAGGAGAGCACTAATCTGACTCTTCTGAGAGAGCTATGCTTTCCTTTCCCAGAGGCTGCAAAACACCATAAAAGAATGTTCTCCTTGGCTTCCCCCCATCTTCTCCCCTCAACATACACTTCTCAATTTATTGAACAGCTTCGGAGCCTGAATTGCAGAATTTAACTCCTGCATATCTGAGGTAAAGGGGATTCAACCTGATTAGCCTGACTTTCTTTCAAGTCCCTTTGTTCTTTTCTATCTTACATTGAAAAGGAAAAGAAAGGAGCAGAAGTGGGAGGAAAGCACACAAGCAGCCATGAATGGATAATCTACTTCTTTAAAATATCTCATTTTCTAAGGCACTTAACCCATTAAGTGACACAGAATAAGACAAGAAGGAAAGACTTTTCACGTGGGATAACTTACAATGTGGTTAATGAAGGCCAAGAGGTTGTGCTAAGCTTGCTGGTGGTCTCTTAGTTATGAATGACAGAAAAATGGGATAAACACTTAGGATAAATCCACAAAATAGTCATATGTTTGCTTTTCAAGAGACACTATGCTTTCTCTTGACCAAATCAGGGGGAGGGAAAAAACAAAGAAAGAACCAAACAAAATATTTATTTGGTAAAAATTGGGTATTCACAACACATAAATATTAATTTTCTCTAGGGAAGGGAGGAAAGGGTTTGACACCTGTGGAGCATAAGGAGTACCTTGAACTTTTCAGAGCAGTTTCTCACTTGAGATTCACAAGCAACAAAAGAGACAAAAATTGAATTGTATGGCACTTTGTCACTTGGTTTGGTGATATTTTCGGTTCTCAAAAAGGATGTGGAAATATTCCTCAAAATAATACTAGCTCAGGATGCACTAGGTGTTTTGACAAGAATTTCAGCAAGAGAAAAACTTGAACCGTTTGTCTCTGGTACAGAGACAGTCTATGTTCATGGTTGAAACTTTTTCTGACCTGGCAACTCTTATGAGTCTCTTTAGAGACCCACAGTTTTCTGCTCAGTGAGAAGGCAAATCTCCACCCCAGCATGATACAATTCTAAAGGTCATGAAGATTTTTTCTTTTTCTAGGCTTTACTATATTAATGCATCTTTTACAAAATGGGGACTATTCTCAAAAAACCCAAAAAATCTCCAAAAGTATAAATTGAAGGAGCTCTTTTCCCTTTATTCTGAAGTTTGTAATGGATCTTGTTTCCTATTTCTGGTATCTAAACCTCTGTTTTGTTTCTCATTAGAAACTACAGGAACAATCTTATTCTATATCATTATTTGATAAACAAATCAATGCAAGAGACATATGTTATTCCTCAAAAACAGCAAAAATGTAAACATCTGCTCTAAATCCCCAAATGAAACACATTTTCCTTTGGGACATTTAAGTTTTCATTTCCTGATATATCATCTTTCGTGTCTCAGGCTTCTTACGGGAAATCCTGAAGCCGTTACACTGGATAAGAATAAATAAATGTAAGAACTCCAAAGCAATTAGAGAAAAAACCCAACCCTAACCAAACCAAGCCAAACATCCCTGATTAAATTGTTTACAATATACACAGGCCATGGGATCACAGCTAGATAAAAGAGAGTTTAAAAGATTGACAAGAGTTTTTACATTTTTTTCCTCCAAATATAAGTTAAGAGGTCTTTGTATTTTATCTTTGTATTTGGAGGGTTAGTGAAGATGAGAAAGGAGTGGATAAAACAGGTTTCTGCTGCTTTGAACACAGGCTTGAATACCTTGATGTGAATTTATGTAATGGAACTACTATACAGGGTTAGGGCCAAGTACAACTTGAACCAAAAAATTAAGGATCAGAGGGCAGTAAGAATGTCCTTTTAGATCAGCAAATACTGGTGTGGAAGTGTTAAAGAATTGATTTCATAATGGTGGGAAAAACTGGTCTGAAAAACTATTGTACCTTTCCTCAAATAAATGTCTTTCATAATGCAAACGTTAATTATATGGTTGAAATCACCTTTTTTGGAAACCTACTTAAGGACCGAAAAGGAAAAAGACTGAAGACACTGGCCAGTGCTCTCACTGTGATGTCAGTACAAGCAGATCTGAATATGCAGATTTCTCAGACAGGATTGACCTGGAATGAAAAATACTAATTAAATTTAGTCTTATGACTCATCACATTGACAATTTACCCTTTTGCAAACCAGGATTTTCGCAAGATGCAAACAGATTCCACAGTGCAATCAATACTGTTCAAAATATGCATAAAGGTATGAGACAAAAGTAACACAGGGTAAAATCCTGATGCTAAAGACAGTGGGCAATTTTTAAAGCAATTTCAATGTACCTAAATGGGCTGAGAATCTTTATTGCTTTCTGACATAAAATAATCACTGACCTGCTAAGTTTCTAAAAGACCAGGTTTAAACAGTAAAACAGTAAACTTCTTACTGAAACACTAAAGTATATAGAGTTTATATATTATAAATTTTAATTAAACTGAGTACTGCAGAGGGAGGGTTGAATACCAGCCAGTTGATTTAGATAAGCCTGAAATTAAAGCAGTTGGAGAGGTTGACAATATTTGTCTGTATCCACAACCATAAGATTATGTTGATCATTTATTATGTTGTGTTTCAATACTGGATCCTGACCTGGTTTCCTGCTCTCAAAGAGGGAGTGTGTCTTTCCATGTTAGTGAAAATAATATTATGACTTCTTTTTTGCTGCTACCTTCACTCACATTTTTCATGCTTAAAATTAAATATAAAATTCATTACCATTCTCTCTAGTAACAGGATTTAGATGTTTATTCCTTTATCTTTTGCAAATCATCATGTTTACAGACATTAAATCTCTGAGTGGATTGCAAAGTGTTGGCATTAAATAATTACATTTCAATTCATTAGACAAAACTTACTCCCACTATAGAAAAATGAAAGTAGTCATTCTATTTATGCTTGTATTTTAAGAATACTAACAGCTGTAGTTTTTTGTGGCCTATATAACAAATTGAAGGATTTGAAAATTTTTTTTAGTTTTTCATTCACATTGTCTGCTTAGAATACTGCTAGAACACTACTTAGGATATCTTTTTTCATCCATCTGAGATTGGTGTAATTAAAACTGTAGATTTGTAAGTAGCCAGCTGCTTAAATTAGAATCTGCATGCTACGCTGAATTTTAAGCATGAATTCTGTAAAGTCTTTGTTCCAGCTTCCTTGAACTAACAGGGTCAAATTCTGCTTGAGATGTACATCTGGCCCCGGTTCCTGAAACAGGACATACTGTGTTTTACAAAGAGCACTAAAGATCAGCCAAGTGACCTTTTATGTATTTTACAAATTCAATTGCACAGTGTGCAGCTGCTGTGGTATTCTTCCAAGGTGTTCCCCTTATTTGTCCCTCTGCTTCTCCCAGTGTTGCAAACTGAAATTATTCCATCGCTAATTACAGATTATATTATTAAATCCCAGTTGTTAAGTAGAAAAGCAAGGATGTCTGGAAGTAACACCAGCAGTTCAGTGTCCAGAAAATAAAGAAAAAAAGATCTCAAAAGATTTCTAATTTTTTTTCTTCCAAAACAAGTTTTAATGTTGTGATTCATCGAAACAAAACAAAACAAAACTTGAATATATGCTCTTTGACATAATTTGTCTTTTGACTATAATGTACAGAGTAATGTACCCCAGAACTTGAAATAAAACAACTTCCCTGAAATTCAAAGCAGAAGAACAATCTTTTCAAACATGCATCCAGTGATTATGCCCATCTAGAAAGGACAATAATGCTATAAGCAATAAATTAAATTGACTGTGAAAAATTATTAGGCAATGATTTTTGCTTCAGTTTGTAAAAAAATTATTTCATTTTGATATATGATTTTAATTTAACTGATCTACAGTTAATAGGTTTCCATGTAATTATTTAATATAAGTGTAAATATATTTATGATACCAAACACAATATTAATAACTGTAAGAAATTATGGTATTTGAGACTTTTCTTCTCTTGAAAACTCATACCACTGGCCACAGGAGTACTTCATTAATTTCTACCACTTTGAATCCTGGTTTCTACTTGGAAGTTTTGTTTTTGTACATCAGAATCTATTGAATTCCCTAAAATATATAGAATAAATACCTCAATGTTTTTTATGTAAGCGAATATATCTATTAACATGTATGCTCACACACACATATGTGCCTGATTGGAAAAAAAAAGATAAATAATAGAAATACTTTGATAGAATGTCAAGGTTAAAAAAAAGAAAATAGGAAATAAAACTCCACCATTAAGAGAAGAGGTTAACTCAATTCAAAGCTCTATGGCTAAAAAAGACTGTGATAAAAAAAAAAACTTAGCTCCTGTATGAAATCATGTTAACTTGATAAATGCAGTATAAAGAACTGGCAAACATGTAAACTCCACAGTGCAGAACAAATTTGTAAAAGCTTTTACAACACATTAAAGTCATATGAATCATTAAGTCATCTTAGTTGTTTAGGTTTTTTAATTGTTCCAAGTGAGTTAATAAGATGTTATTATATTTAACTGTAAAAATTCTGGAAATCAATTACCTCATAGATTATAATACAGTTTGATTTGCTAGATTTTTTGGGGGGTCCCATCAATACTGAATTTTCATTTGCCTGTTCAATTAGTGTTTTACACTCTAATTAAGCTAATAAAAATATTAGTTAAAAAAAGGGAGAAGCTCTTCATAATGTCAGATGTTCTTTCATATGCTTGTTTTGATTACAGCACACAGCCTGAGTTTACCAGTCAAGTGAACAGAATGTAGTCATGCATTTGTTAAATTAGTCAATAACAGCCTGTGTGACAGAAGTGGTGCAAAACCATGTAGAGTATCTTTTCCATTCTCTGTGACGCAGTGCTCATCTCTCCAAGCTGGCTGAAGGAGCTGGGGTTTAAACAAAAGACAACACTTCTCTATTTTTCTCTTGTCCCCTTCTCAGAATCCAAGCCTTGTAGTGACAGAACTTCAGAGAAACTGAACTTCAGAGAAACTGAAGTGCTGGAAGGCCAGCTATCTTAGATGTACTGAGCACCTGAAGTAATAGAATACGTCAGTTAACTAATGAATTTGTGAGACGTTCATTTCCACCTGGCAAACGGTTAATTTAATGTGATACCAGTGATTTCTGACAAATCAGACAATTTCAGAGAAATTAGAGTCAAATATATTAGTCTGTATGTAAAGGACAAAAGAGAGTTCATTTTGTTTTCAAGAGTGAGCCACAACAAATCAAATGCCCCTATTTTACATTGCCAAAGAATTTATATAAAGTCCCTTCTATTATCATCAGAAGAATACCATAGCTGTTACACTATTAAGAAGATAGGGAGAGTGACATAGAAATTAAAGGAGGTGTAGGTCAGGAGGTTTGGAAAACACAGGGTACATTGGTCAAAACTGATAACTCCTAATGGTATAAGCTGAGAAAAATAGAGAGATGTAGTATTTATTCCATCAGAAGAGAACAGTCAGGCAAACAAAAAAAGCACGATTAAGTTCCTACTTTCCAAATAAAAGAATTTAAGAAAAATAACTAAATAATAATCATAGTTTAATATAACTCCATGAACAAAAAGCATACTTCAAGTATTGATAACTACTCCAAAAAGGCAGATCTTTGCTACTCTACAGATGCATAGGCTGTCAATGCAGATCTTTTTGTGCTTGTAAATGATACTGACTCTTTAGGTGACTACAGCCTACTGGAACTTTCTAACTGCTAAGAGATCAGGGCCAGCTATCTGCTGTCAGGAAGCTTCACTGCAGCCTCTGGAACTGCACTTTGTCAGTATTTCTGACATGGAAATTCTAATAAGAGCTGTATGAGAGACTGAAATAAAGCTGTAAATTAACAACCAATAATCAATCATTCCTGTGCTAATCACAGACTGTATATACACATGAAAACTCACAGAATCCTTAAACCACTTGTTTTTCAAACTATTAAATTCTTTGAACTTTGAGAGGTTTTCTCACTGTTGCAACAAAAGTTCTTGTCATACCTGTTTCAGAATGTATCAGAAAGGTGAACAAGAGCTGTTTTCCAAGTAACAGGGATTTTTTACCATATAAAGATAAACTGATGGTAAAAAATAGGCATAAACATGATAAAAATAGGTAATGTTCATTTGTCTTTTTTCTTGCTTGCTTCAAACTGTTCTGAGAGATTTAATTTCAGAACAGGAAAAGATTCTCTTTGGACTAAATGAATCCCTTTTGGCATTTGAATTCAGCAGCTTAAGCCCTTCCTATAATTAAGTCCAAAGAAATACTTATTTTAGGCTTAAATAAATCCCCTTGGAGCTGTCAATGAATACTAACTTCTCTGGGCTCCAGAGAGATGTAGGGGTCCAGGGATTTCTCTTAAGTGCCTCATTACCCATTAGCTTGCAAAACACATTTATTTTCAATACCTGTAATATGATATTGAGTTTTAAGAGAGTAAAAAAAAAAAAAATCTAGAATCCAGCAGGAATGTCTCCTTATGAAATTTAATATGGAACTAACTTCAATCCCAGTTTTGGTTTTGTTTTTTTTTTTTTGTTTTTTTTTTTGTTTTTTTTGTTTTTTTTGTTTGTTTTTTTTTTTTTTTCCGTGATTGAGTGTAAGCTAACATGAAACACCATACAGGAAGCTTTTTTCTTTCTGTTTTTTAGGTTCTCCATCCCCACCCCCATCTTTGAAAACAATGCACAAAAAGGGACTCTTCTGCTGCCTGTAAGAGGTGTCTAATTACTAGCTGGAAACTCCATTCATTGCCCAGGTGTTAGAAAACACAGCCCTCTAATAGCAGGCCATTGCACTCCAATGAACTTGCCCTGCAGGAGTTTGGGCTGTTCAAGGCCAAGCCTAGGGTAACCTACTGCCTGCTATATGGAGGAGGTCTATAGTTCTGTTTATAACAGTCCTCCCTTAATTCCTGTTCTTCCTCCACAATCCCTACAGATATTTAAGAAAA
This sequence comes from Anomalospiza imberbis, assembly GCF_031753505.1. NCBI lineage: Eukaryota > Metazoa > Chordata > Aves > Passeriformes > Viduidae > Anomalospiza > Anomalospiza imberbis. The sequence continues at coordinate 99,964,372 of NC_089682.1, read as the reverse complement.
AAAGTCGTTGCAGGAAGAAGCAGATGCCTACAACCACCTGTACAGCAATTCTTTTATGCACAGACAGCAGTTCTTTTAGGCATTGTTGGCTCTCTTGTGCAAAATTAAAGCAAAGTATGCATGCATGAGCAGTTATCAAGCATTAATGTAGAAAAGAAATAGAATTAAAAGAAAGATAAATGCACAGAGCAGTCATATAAAAAACTATTAAAAAGTGTTTAAATTACTTGAAGAAATTAAAAAGAAGCTGTTTGAGGCAGAGCTACAAGTTACTGATTATATTCTCCCTTCTAAAGATTAATTGTTTTCCTTTCCTTTCCTTTCCTTTCCTTTCCTTTCCTTTCCTTTCCTTTCCTTTCCTTTCCTTTCCTTTCCTTTCCTTTCCTTTCCTTTCCTTTCCTTTCCAATTCGGGACTGGAGACTGATGGCATAAACATACACACTGTCTTGTGCACTTAAATAGCTGAAGCATCTGTGCACAATAGTCATATAAACCCTTATGTTTGTGTTCCTGACATTTCAATTTAATTTTATAGCCATTCTTAGAGCACTAGCAGAGACAAACACATCCCTTTCACACAATTGGCCAGAGCTTCAATCTTGCAAGAGTTCAATTTTAGCTAATTTTAAACAGTCTAGTACTCAAATTCCGCAATGTGTATGCCAAGAGACCCATCCCTGTTGGTGCAAAATACACTGGGTGTAACTATAATTGAGTTTTAAGTCAGATCAGGAATGCACTTTTGAAACCAAATCTCTTGATCATTGTGGAGCCACTCTCCTCACAATGTAGTCTGAAAGAGTGAGTGCTAAATGGATTTGTAAAATGCAAAATAAAATGCAAGATGTACAAGGAACAAATTTTATTTCTCAAAACTGGTAATGGATGTTCAGCCCGTGGGACCACCCTAGATTTTGTGAAATGTCCTAAAAAGCTTATATTGTTGACGCATCAGGCCCTCAACACCAGCTGGGTCCTGTAGTGTGACTTGTGCCATAGGACTTACTAATGCTGACATGATGTGTGAGCATCTGCTAAGAAACAGATATTCATCAGACCTACAATCTCTGGATAGTCTTCCGACCTCTTGTCTGCCTCTGAAGTGATAGATAGACTTTCTGTATCAATTGTTTATGAGCCACTCACAGAATTGCAGAATCAATGAGGTTGGTAAAGACTTCTGAGCTCATTGAGTCCACCCTTTGAATGAAAAACACCATGTCAACTAGACCATGGCACTAAATGCTGAATCCCGACTTTTATTGCATACCTCCAGGGATATGGTGACTCCACCACCTCCTGGGCAGCCCATTCCAATCTTTGACAATCCTTTCTATGAAAAATTCCTCCTAATGTCCAGCCTGAACCTCCCCTAGTGCAGCTTTAGGCCATGTCCTCTTGTCTTCTCACTGATTGTCTGAGAGAAAGATCTGACCCATAGCTGGCTACATCCTCCTTTCAGGTAGTTGTAGAGAGCAATAAGGTCTCACCTGAGCCTCCTCCAGGCTAAATAACTCCAGTTCCTCAGCTGCTCCTCATAAAACTTGTGCTCCAAACTCTTCATCAGGTTCATTGTCCTTCTCTGAACACATTCCAGCACTTCAATGACTTTCATGTAGTGAGAGGCCAAAACCTAAAAACAGGATTCAGAGTTTGGCCTCATGAGTGCTGAGTACAAGGGGACAATCACTGCCCTGGTCCTGCTGGCCACACTCTTGCTGATACAAGCCAGGATGTCATTGTCTTTCTTGGCTACCTTGTCCTGTATGTGCCACGTGATCACACTCAGGATGAACTGGTCCATAATCTTGCTGTAGCTGCCTGGATTCTCCTTCCAGTCCTTCATGTGGATGATATCCCACTGGCCAACCTGTGGGAATATCCCCAGTCAGCCAGAACTAATGAAAAAGGATAGAGAGAGTCTTGGTGAGCTCTTCTGACAGCTCCCTCAGTACCCTCAAGTGAATTCCATCCAGCCCCACAGACTTTTGAATGTCTAAGTGCACAGCAGATCACTAACTACTTTCTCCTGGAAGGGGCGGGGGGGGAGGGGGAGGTCTGTTCTGCTTCCTGCCCCTGTCTACCAGCTCAGGGCACCAGTTGCCCTGAGGATCACTGGTATTTCTCTTAAAGACTGGTAAAAGGACAGCATTAAGTACCTCAGTCTTGGTGACAATTTCTCTCCTTACCCCCATCTAATAAAGATGAAGATAAAGAATTCAGAAAGTATGAATAAGGAAACTATCACAAAGCAACTCCTTCTTTCATATATGAACAACAAAGTGTTTGTAAACTCACAAATAACTAGTAGAAAAACAGTGTAGTTCTATATGTTGAAATAAACTCAAAACCTGTGTTTTTGGTGTATTTACTTGATGCTACGTGGGCATCTCTACAGAATAAGATTCTGTAGGAATCACAGAAAGCGATTCACATGATTGCACTGAAACATTTATCTTAGGATGAGATATATCTGCTGATATATCCCTGAATATATATCTACACATACATACATTATATACATATATAACATTATATTATACAGTATACACATGTAAAGTTGAATGAATAGTATATTAGTGTATATTTGTTGGGGTGAATAATGTGTATAATGCTTCTCACCTCTACAGCTGGAGAGCAGCCTGATGTTTACACAGAGTGTTATGTGAGTTAAAAGACATGGTATCTTTTCCTTGTTCTGTAACCTGGGCTAAAGACAGGCAACTCCACTTAACAAACTGTGTAGTTATTTTTGGCTGGTGCTGTTTCTAAGTAAGCCTAACTCCTAGGAAAGATCAGATATGTCTGACAGAATGGCAGCAACATGAGTTATATTTGTTGTGGCATTGTGCCACATTAATGTCGTTCAGTGGCATCCAGAATAAATGGGCTTTCTCCTGACAATTCAAACACAGCCTTGAGAAGCAAGAGACCATCTTCATCCAACCATACCAAAATTCCCTGTGCTTTTATTTCTTGACAGGGCTCTAAGTACTCTGGGAAGTGCTGTCACTTTGAGGTCTTATAGTACCACCCTGGGTTAAGAGTTCATAAATAATATACACAAAAATACTAATACAGGAAAGGTGTGTCTTCTCTTGTAACTATTTACATTAATTGGAAGTGCCCCTAATCTAAACAATACATTTTTATTACATTTAGACTGAGCCGCTGAAGGAAACAAAGACTTGGTCCTGCTTTTCAGAATACATATTTGCAAGGACAAACTAGTTTCAGTTGCTGCACTTGGAAGCATAGTAAACATTGCTTGGGTCTCAAGTTTATAAAAATTGTGAAATCCTTGTCTTTAAATTTTTCTATACACCCAGTTCTTGAAGTATCACAACCAACTCAGAAGCATCCATTTTTTAAATTTACATTTCTATCTAAAAATTTTTGCACAGTGTTCCAGGCTTTCCTCTTGTTAATAAATATTTTCAAAAGTATTACAGACTGCCTTCTCATGAGAATTTGATATTTACTTTAAAAATGCCTATATTCAATCAGATTTTTTTCCTGATATTTTTACAAACATAATTTCTGAATACAAAAGTTTTACAGAAGCCTAATTATAAAAATCTTCTAAAGTATTCTTCTTAAAAAAAAAAATGAATAAACTCATATGGCTTTCTTATTTTCCCAGTAACTGCACCCTCCAATTCAATTTGCTGATTTTACTTGTGTTTTTGTTCTTTCCCAGGCCTCTACTTCCTCTGCAATGAGAGGCCTTTCCAACTACATTATCTCCAAACTCCCTTGTTGACAGAGAATTATTCTTTCAATTCCTTTGGAAGGACAATATCCCTTTGAACCATCTGCCGAGGAGATATGCTATTATAATTTTCATTCCTTTTTCTTCCTCTTTCCTCCCTCAAGGAATAAAATATGTGTACCTCAATCAAAAACTGAATGAATAGCTATTTCTCTCAGATCTTCAACTGTGTTCTTCACATTTTATCCATTCCAGAAGAGGAAGCTGATGAAACTTTCTGCATCAACTAAAATAAATAATTTATTCCTGAAACATCAAGTGATCTTCTGCAGAGCACTGCTTATAATCTCTCTCTAATCTTGCATTTTACCAAAAGCAAAGGTAAAATACATGAGGATGAACAGTAGGGAGTCTAAGATGGTATCTTCATGTTAAAATATTTTAAAAGCATATGTTGAAATCTGTAAGCCTAAAAGCTTGCCTCAAAATAATCTTTCCAGTGTATTTTTGAGCTATGCAGGAATCCTATGTAAACATTACAGCATTAGACCACTGCCTGTTCTACTTACTTACTTACTGTCATAGGCAAATCTGTTTAGTCTCTCTGTCAAACTATTCATATTTTTGGATTCAATGTTATCCTGTGGCCCTGAGTTCCATCACTTTTTTTTAATTTAACACATTACTGAGTGTCACTAGATTTTTATAAGAATCAAAAGAAAATAGCAATGTCAATAATTTAGAAATCAGAGTGTCTGTCTAATTCTGTGCCAGCATGATCATGGATATCTATTTCTGACAGTGTTTGAGTGACACAGGCTATACAATAAATGCTGAATATGTTCTGTTCTTTACCTTCTTACCTTTCATTTCTTTTTCTTTATCAAACCTGTTCAATTTATTAAAAAAGAGCTTCAACCAAGCAACAGTAGTTTACTACTTCTCCTATCTGCCACAGCTATGGTAAAGACATTACTTTTTTGGTTTTGGAGAGATTTTCTATATATTTGATGGGTGTTATCATGAGCTTTCTAAATCTTCTGTTCTTTAAGGTAAGAAGCACCACAACTTCCATTCTTTTCTCATATATTACATTTTCCATACTTGTCAATGTTTTCCTTGTTTTCATAAAGACTCAATTTGGGCTACATACTGAAGTATCCAAACATGAATTCCAGCCGATATTTTAATGTTGCTCAGTAGAGAAGATAAACAATTTACTTGTCTTGCAACCTTAATTCCTATTTAAACATTTCTATTTGATTGTTTTCTTCATTAAAAAAATATGGTATAATGAAATTCTGGTTCCCAGTAATCTCAGAGCATTTTCTTAAGAGCTGCTGTAAAATAGTTTTTCTCACCTTGTATTTCTCCAACCTAAATAATTTTATTATTCTCTATGATTATTCTTACTTTACAGTAGTCCTTTAAAAATATCTCTTTCATTTTCTTCTCAGTCAATTTCACTTACAGGTCAAGATCATTTTGAATTCCTGCCCTATGCTTCATTTTGACAACCACAGATGATCATGTGTGAGTCCCTTTTGAATTTTAAAGACCTCTGTGTTTATATCACTCATATTTGTCTATTGCTGAAAATTCCTCATCTGTCTACAGAGTCTTCATGGGAGTCATTCCATAACATTTGTTAGTCAGTTGATTTTCAGAGTACTTTCTCTACTTCTGGTGTTCAGTGGAAGGATAAAATGCCAAAAGGTTACTATACAAAGTGTTTTTAAACACAGTTTATTGAACAGCAGATGCAGTTGTGTTACCTTATGGAGAATAGTTTGTAAAATAAGTACAAATATCAGAAGCAAACTGAAGAAAAAATAGCAAATCAGGGCAAACCCAAAATCTTTCATACTGCACAGTCTCATCTTGGTAAGTTTCATGCCACACCTCCAATTTGGAAAGTAGACAGATGCATTTTGTTACTGAGAAACCTTTTGCACACCTGTCCTCATCTGGGTTCCTGGTTTATCATGCAATTCTACAATGCCTTTTGTTGGTAAAGAATGTTAACACACATTTTATAGATATGATAGTGAGAAGGTATTTAAATTGCTCATGAAATTGTCAGTTTGGTTCTCACAATATAATAACCTGTCAATTCATGCATTTCTACTTGTTTTCACCTAACTGTGTTTCCTCCAGAATTCACTGAAATCTCGAGCTGCATTTAACATTTCCTCTCCATTTCTGTGCTTTGTGATGAGGTTTCAACTCTGATGGTTTTTTGTCCTGGGTTGGTTGAACCAGTTTTGGTTTTGTTTGTTGAACTGCAGAGGGACTCCCTGGACTGCAACTGTCTTAACAGCAAAGATGTGACCTTCACCATTAAACACCACACTAGTCTGTGGCAATTTTGTCATTATTCTATCCATCATATGATATTTTTGGTATGCTGGCAGACATGAACATTGATGAAATTCCAAATGACAGAAAGTCATTTCAACTAAGCTCAGGATATTTTCTTTTTTAATTGAAAAATGGTACTGGCAACAAAACACTAGGCTAAATCAAAATATGAAATATTGTGCATGTTTTATTATTTGATTAAGCAAGAACTTTAAAGTTAGTTTCAAGTTAGTGTAACATTTCAGCATGCAAAAAAAAACTTAGCACAAAAATGCTCATGTCTTGAGAATTGCATGTGAGTGTCTTTTTTTATATGTGTGTGTATGTGTATATGTATGTCAAGGGTACATAAATGATGTCATGCTGTTTTACTGGAAAAAATAATACATTAAGGAAGCAGTAGAAGGAAACTTTTTTTCATAAGTTGAATATACTAGTCTTGATAAAATTCCTTACTCCTACTATTCCTACTGCCTGAATGACTTAGTTGCAGTATGATCCCAATACTGTAAAATTAGAACTAGAGATAGGCAGAGATACAATTTTTTTCACCAGTAGGTATAAAAACACTAAAAGTCCAAACGCCAGGGAGGGGACTCTCCTCACATAGCCTCAAATGTCTAAAATTGGTCATCAACATGTATTACGATTGCCTTGTGCTCACTGTACCATCAGCAGAGGAACATGAAATCTTCAGGAACACAGTTTGTCTCATCTTCAGATCTGAAATTTCAATTCAGGTCAACTCCCTTTTCTTCTCCATTGAGTATAAGCAAACCTATTATGATCAGCTCAAATTGAAACATTTAAATCTTACAAGCCTAAACTAAGGAAGAAATGCTCCAAATTTTGAGAAATGGAAGTTTTGAAGATACTGGTGATTTCTTTAAGTCAGTGACAAATCAATAATCATGACAAAGGTTTTGATTAATATTGATCTTGTAAGTTTATTGAGCAAGAACTTGACCATAAGCATGCCAACAGGCCCAGCAACCTCACTTGTAAATAAATTTACTAACATAAATTTAATGGAATTGTTCAGATAATCAAGGTTGTGATTTAGTACTAATTACATGAGAACCAAGGATTTTATCATCTTGTCTACCTGTCAAATTTCATAAATTATATGAGCTCTGTACACTAAACTTGGTATGCATTGACACCTAAGCCTATTTAAATTCATTTTGTAGACTTTTGTCATTTCAGTTCTGAAAGATACAGGAAAAAGAAGTGCTGATTTGTTTGTAAGCTAATTGTAGCTTCAAAGGAGGTAGAATACAGTGAATTTTCACACCAACCACTTGTCACAAGGTTTGCCAGTCTTCCATTGCTTAATTAAGCCAAGCATTTTTAATAGCTGTGAAACTGACTAAACTTCAGACTATCTTAATTCAATGTCTGCACCTCTGAAATACATTCATTTTTACTTTGAAATTTAATTGAACTGACTCTTCTTGAGTTAACACTTGATAGAATTTTAATAAAATATTTTAAATTGTCATATAAAGTGTGTATTCTTTTTAAATAAGGAGTACTATTCTTTAGTGACTAGTGACCTTAAGAACTGTAGTGGAGAAAAACTTAATAGAGAAATATAATCAGCTTGTCTCAAAGAAAATCCATACCATATTATTAATGCTAAGATGCTAACAAGATTTTCCTAATGTTAGAAACTCCTAATGGGAATTTACAACACATATCAAAAAATACATAAGATATCTATGGATGTAATATTCTGTATCACTATTGTACAACTTCAACACTTTCAAAACACTTTTATTCCCACATAGTGGTCACTATAAATTCATGTCAATTGATCTTTCTTTGATGACACAGAACCATAAAGGTCATTATACACATTGCAGTCATAAAAATCACAAATAGTGCTGTAAAAGGTCTCTTGTGGAGCACAAGAAATAAAAGAGCTTGAGCCTGTGGTGTAATGTGGCTGAGGAGAGAGAATCTATTGTTGCCAGTGGTGGTAAATCAGCTGGCATTCCCTTAGGATTTCAGTCTACACCCACAAATATCCCTCTCCAAAAACAAGCTGATTTCCTTTTCAATCCCACATGCTGCTCACCCTTATGTCAGAGCAGTGAGGCTATTTTTGACCAGGAAAATAGTAAAAGTAAATGTATTAAGACCTTCTTTTCTTACAGTTAAATTGATTTTATAGTTAAAATAAACCTGAGTTTCCTTTGGAAAACACACACAACTAATTCATGCTTAAGAATTCAGCAGCTAATCATCCTGTTCTCAGCTCAGGACTCCAGCAAGTGAAAGTATTGTCTTTGTACAGACATATTTTCCCTCAAAACATATCTCCTCCTTTTTCTTCTCTCTTGAGAAAAAGTTTTTAGAATTTAATAATATTTTGTTTCACTTTAACACACCATTGTGGTTGAGATTATTTTCCTTATTAAATTGCTGTTGGGAATATATTTCTGAAAATTTTAATTAGAATGGGAAAGAAATGACAATTTTCTTGCCATGTTCTAATAAGCTTAAAAACTGGGATGCAAAAGACTGACAACAGCAAAAAATTTCAGATATACCTCAGCATCTAAAATCTACACATATTTTTCTGTTACCCTCCATTGTTAGAAATTTCAAGAAGGAAACCATGGAATAAATTGATTAAAAATAGCAGTTAGAAAGTCACAGAACCAGTCAGAAGAGGCAGTAACATACAAAATGCAGACTGTTTTTCCTTTTTATTATTGTTTCACAGATGATTTTTTACTTTAGAACTATTGATGACATGTTTTTAATGCCTTTGATCTACTCTTTCACCTACTTCACCTAAACATATGAATTTATATACCTCCTTGTACAGGGTATAACCATGGCTTTTCAACATTGATTAGAGTAAACAGCTTTTACTTATTTTTTATCAAAGAAAAATTCTCATTACATGCAGATCTCTGAGGCTGAGGTAATTCTGATTTAAGAAAAAAAATAGAAAGTATATTTTTATCATTGTACACCAATCCCAGGCTGCAAGAGCAATTTCATGGAGATATCTTCTTTGCTGAGTCCATCTGTACTCGTTCTAGTTAGTTATATGAAAAATTACCAGTTTACCTTTTTTTCGAGTATATACTATAAATTGAAAGACTGTGACTACATTATTGTGTTCATGATCACATAGTTCATCACATTTAACATTTTCCAATATATTTTCATGCAGTTTTACTAAGAGTACAATTTTGTATATTACATGGGAAATCTCAGATGAAAAGCACTACATAAGACTAAGTACAGCTTATATCTTACTATTTAGAGAGTCAAAATTTCATCTCTGCATAGAATGGAAGCCAGCTTGTGTTCCATATAAGAGTCCTGAATAGGAATGCAACCCTTTTCCTCTCTTAGAAAAGGAAAATCTTAACAGAACACCAATCAGTGCTTCCCAATGGTAACGGCATTCACATTATTCTCTAATTTACCCCTTGAACCGTCTTTGTAACATTTAAAAGTCACCATTCTCTCCTGTATATATTCTGCTGTATGGTAGCAATTAAATAGAAAATTGTAACACCTGTGCCTGCCGTTTTATTTCACTTCACAGTTTCCAGATGGCATGAAACAGGTGATACAGCAACACAGAAAGTCTCACTTTCAGGGAAACACTTCAGTATGCACAGCAGTGCATCTCATCTCACTGCAGATAGACCTCACCAAAAAAAAAGAAAAAAAGGACCCCTACAACAACAGGAAGTTTACCACAGCAAAAGTGCACTACAGACAACTAAAAAGGAGTATCTCCTTCCTTTAAAGAAGAGTAGAGGCAAAGAGAAAGTTCCTGCCTCTCTGCCTACCCTGAGAGTTAGTCACACAGCTAAAAGACTTATCACAAGATCATGGCCAGCAATTCCAAACCCTTGTCATCTCTTCTCTCCTTTCTGGAAAGATGCAGATATGCATATCTTTTCTTATATATGTCTTCTAAAGACAGTTAGCTAAAATATTTATTTTTCTTAGTGTTAAATGGTTCAGCACACTCATTTTGCTATGTTTTATGCTTCAACTAAGGAAGTCCAGGCCTTATTTATTATGAAAGCAATGGCAATACTGCCGTCAGACACATTAGTATGGCACAATGCAATATGCTGTCTCTCAAACCCATTAAGATCCAGTCCAGAAGTCTCTAAAAATTACTTAAATTAGCTTTTACCCATCCATCTATCTTTACATACATTCATGCATAACATATACAAAATCACACTATTTTATGTCTTTCTGTTTTTTTTTTTCTTATTCAATGATGAGACTTAATGTATTTACTTCTGGAATCTGAAGGGACCCGTTCCCAAAAGCTCTCTTTTTACCACTAGAGGGCCAGTAGATACTAGACTTCAACTTTCCCATTAAACAGATAATGGAGGAAGAATCTCTAGCAGGGGCAAATATTATTTCCGGCAATTTGTCATTGCATTATTTTGTGTGCTTGCCACTGGACACTGTTCACAGAATCTATTTGAGTTGATATGAAGCAAAGGTTTGAAGTGCACAATTCCTGTAATGGGATCAGAACTGCATAAGTTAACTACCAGGTTTATATTACATATAAATGCTGTCCATACCCATCAATATGCTAAAGATGATACTTATAAGAATGGCTGCACACGTGCACATGCATTTGAACTCAGAAGTTGTCTGAGACCTTGCATCAAGTTTTCAGAAATGATTACCAGCTAGGGTATATCAGCAACCTTCCTTGCCATTTCTGCAGTATAAACGTATTTGAAAAAATAATTACTTTAGGATATTTATGTATTTTTACTTTTAGGTAAGGCTGCTTTGTGACAATTAGGATAGAATAAATTAAAACTCTTAATCAGGGCCATTAAAATTGGATTCAATGCTGAAAGATGTCTGATGGAGCTTCATGAATCTACCTCAGCAATATCTGCTGGAATGATTTTCAAGTACTGGCTAAAGAGCATTCCTGTGTATTTCCACTCAAGCCATCTGCCAATCTTAATACTTATTCCTGAGGGAGGAAAACTTCCAGTGCTGTTTTCCATTTGATTTGCAAGGACATCCTGTTTAGGTACTTATCAAAAGAACAGAAGAATAGATGCTAGATACCACAAGTCTTGGTTTAGAAAACTAAATGTGTAAGACTAAAGTAACAAGCTGTATTTAAAAGGAGATGCAGCATTGTTCCTTTATATTTGAAAAATATATGTTGCTGTTTACAGGCCAGATATTTATGCATGTCTCCACAGTAACTGCTCTGTTTCCTAAACATTAAAGGATTTTACTAGAAGCTGCTAAACTCCACTGGTTTGATGATTAAGGATGAAATCTAAAAGAAAAACTAAACAAGTGAGCTATGCAAGAAGAAATCATGACTGACTTAGGGCACCAATTAGCTCAGTTGCCTAAACAGTCATTGACCACAGAGTTCAAAGCAGGAGTGTTTACATACTCAGATGACTAGAGTTCTGCTGCTGTACTTGTTTAGAGATGCTGCCATTGTGTCTGAGCCAAGGTCTTGGTGATCATCTCATGCTTCAGGCTGTTCAGATCAAGCCAAAGACTGTGCCTAACTCTCACAAAATGCATATGTTGGAGGGAAAGGTGGAGGGAGGAGAGAGGAAGAGACCACACCCAAAGCACTCTCACAGCATTTAGTACAACACAACCAGACAGCTAGATCCCATGGACTGCCATTTCCAAAAACTGATGGAGAGAAGCTTCAAGGTTGCCCTAGACTATTGGTGTTAATTTCTTCTTCCAAAAAGAGACTATCTAACTAGCAGTCTGTGTGCAAAGCTGAAATTGCAGTGGGAGGATTCTTGTGTTAAATGTTGGGCTACTGTGCAAAACTAGGTCAGTGAGAAGTATGGGAGAGCCTGTGCATTGCTCAGTAGTTAATACAGCTGCACTCCCTGGCAGGAGAAGGGGTTCTTTAAGCTCCATTTCTTGATTCAATGACCTTATACTTTCTGCTTTAAAGAGTCATTGGACAAAATGCCCTAACTTTAATGGCAAGAATTAGAATGCAGAGAGAAAAGGGAGAAACAGACAAGCAGGCACGTGTCTCAATGAAAAGTGCTGTTTCCTTTGCACATAGTCTCTCGGGAGGCAGAATTCCTAGAGTTCCCACTGACTTCACAGTAAAAAAATCCCATCCTAAGAAACATTTCAACCAACTACTGTCAAGGTTTTGTGATCAATATGATTAGGTAACTCTGCCATCTCTTTCCTCTTCTCGTTATTTTTCATCAGTAAAGCTCTTATCGGTTCTGAGGGTAGAAGATATTTCCCTAAAATGTAAACTGATCCATCTTAGCTACTCACTCTAGGGGTCTTTTATAGGCAAAGAACAGGGGTTTGAGAAACAATCCATCTTTTCCAGAGTTATACCTAAGCTAAGTTCAAGAACTTTGAATAACCATAAAGGGGTCTATTTCCTTCTGTTGAATAGAAGTGAGTTAAAATAGACACTCAGAGGAAAATTTCCTATCATATGGATACCCAAAATCAAATGAGCAATAGTGCCTACAATCTCACTGGGAGGTTTGCTTGTATAAGAGTAGCCAGTCTAAATCTCAGACCTTCATTTTAGTGAAATAGCAAAACAGTGACATTCTAACCAAAATATTATTTTCTAATGTAGAAAGGATCCTAAGAATAAATCCTGAATTTTTATTCATAGTAAATAAAACTTGACTGAAGGCACAGATAAAAATTTAGAATCTTTTCATGCTAACAGGAAGAAAAAAGTTTGATTAAAGGCATCCTGATTTACTGTAATTAGTAAGCCGTGGATATCTACTGCTCTGAGAAACAGGCAGCAGAAGTGTTAATGTGGACCTATGTCTAGGAGCTTTCAAATACACTGTTGAAAAAGGAAACAGTAAAGTCTATTCCCAGGTATCCACCAAATATTAGCACCTGAAGTTACTTTTGCATGGTTCAGTGATACCTCTGTATGGAGAGGCAGGGTGGAAATGTTTTTTTAGTATTAGATTATCTAGTCATGCATCAGTCTTGGCCTACATGTGCTTTTGTAATGCCTTTCTGCTCCTATGTATGCAGCTTGCATAATGCTGGGCTTTGCTTCCTGCTGGAATTATTAACCCTATTTGCTTCTCCTTCTTATCTCCAGATCCAAAGCAACAAAACATTAAGTTTCTGGCCAAGAGCCCATGTGTGGCTAAAGAGGGGTTAGTGGGGCTTGCCTATTAATGAAAACAACACTTTTTCAAACATGAAAAATAATGTATTTTTTAAATCATGGCAGAACATGTTTTTTTCTACAGGTATATATAATAGAGAGACACTGTTACTAAAACAGCCATCACAACAACAGCAACAACAACAATCCCAAACACCCCCCCCCACCAAAATAAAACAAATTAAAAATAAAAACAAACAAAACCAAACCAAAACACACAAACAAACAAAAAACAACAACAATGAAGCAAATACACAAACAAAAAGTAAACATAAAAATCCCAAAAAAACCCCTAAGTTAGGGGATTCACATGGAAGGGGAATCAAAAATTGAACGCTGTTAAAGTTGTGACTCAGATGAATGACTGCTAGGAAACTGAGAATTAAGGATGACATTCTATTACAAGCTTATGCTGTTTTTCCTGTCTCTGAGTTCTCACAGACACTGGAGAAAACTTTATAATCTGAATTTTCTTGGGTTTGTTCACTGGAGTTCCTAATGCAACCATTTAAATGTGGCTTTCCTCTCTATGAACATTCTCCATTCAGGAACTCCAGGCTTGTAGTGACCCATTTTGAAATGCTGCATTAGCTGTTGGAAGAACTAGTTTGTCACAATAACTGATCATGAGCCACAGAACAGCTCCTCAGTCATATCTCGCAGCATTTATGTATTTCCTAACATGGGTCTTTTTACATGTTCAATTTATAAAAGTGACTGCAACAGTATTTTACTAAGAAATTCTGTCTAATCTGGCGCTGTTGACTCAGTCAGGAAAGACATCTTCCAAGAAAGCAGTGGTCATTTGCTCAAGCACCCAAGCTATCACAAAGATATTTTAAAAATTACTAATTGCAGTTCAACAAGAGAGTCAGTTTGGCAGGGGTATCAATTCATAGGCATGAAAGACCAACACATCCATCTAGTCTATCACTTGATGCTTTGGAGGCAGAATAACGAGTTTATTTATCCTTTGACAAGGAAAGTGTTAGAGCCAAATGATTTTTGTCTTAGCAGTTTATACGAATATTGAAGAAACTTACTTGCAAGAGTAAATACATAGGGAATGAAGGTGAGAAAAGATTAAATGCAAGACAACACTAGTAAAAAATCACTGCAGTCATCCTTGGGAAACCAGGAAAAATATCAATATACCACACTCTAGGTATCTTAACTTCAGCTTCCTTTTTTTTTTCTCTCTTTTTCTTTCTTCTTCCCTCTCTCTAATTCCCTTAAGACTATTAAAATTCAAAGAATTAATTTATAACCGTGCTGGCATTCCTGTGCATCCTGACGTTTGTTCCTATCAATTGGCTCTTTATGCCTCTCAGTGGAGGCCGGATGTTTGCAGTTGCTGGCAGCTGTTGTTGGAGGCCCCGGAACAGCTGATGGGCTGGCAGCCGACATTGAGAAGGAGCAGCCCGGAGCCTGGGAAAGAGCTCAGTGCTGAATGCACTCGCCCTTGATGGGTAATTAGCTTAGTACATGCAAGATTAGAGCACTAGCATGGGAGATAGGGCATCTGACCCGCTTTCCAAAAGTCATCAGAAATTAGAAATGGGAATTCTTTCACAAGAAATGTAAAGAATTTTGTGAATGGAGCTGGTTGGCTTTTTATACCAAAGAAACTTTGCTAGAAGTTGATCTCCTCTGAGCATTTATTTAAACAAATGGTTATTGTTTTATGGTTTTTTCCTACAGTGAAATGTTATATTTTAAATATTGTTTAACAATAAATTTACGTGTGCTTGTCTCTGAAACTTGTGGGTGCTACAAATTTTTAGGCATAACTTGTTGTACCAGTAAATCATCTGGGTTTTTTTTTAATTGTTTTGTTCTCTTTTTTATTTTTGCCTTTTTTTCGGTTTGTTTTGATTTGTTTTATTTTGGTTTTAGAAGAGAGAATCACTTTCAAGTAGTTAACCCCTATTTTTTAATGTTTTGATCTAAAAAAAAAAAAAAAGGCCAGAAAAAAAGTTATTCATAAAAATATAATTTAGGCTCCATTTTTTTACTTTCATTCATCATATAGACAGGATCAGACCCAAAGCCAAATGAGATCAAATGAAGTCCTCTGTTTCCTAAGGGGATCTGCTGTAATATTCAAGGAGTATCTGTATGCAGGGGGGCGGGAATATGTGTATGTGTGTGTTAGAACATACCACATCCTTTTTCATATCCTGCATTTAGACTGGGATTCTTTCAGGATCATGAAATTCTTGGAAATTCTGATCTAAGCATGGCAATAAAATATTGTCTTATCCAACTATGATGCTAACTCCCTCTGCTCTGGCAATGTTTTCATGAGTTTCTGCAAAAATTAAGAAAATTATTATCTACTTCACAGATGTTTTTTGAGAAAAATAAAATTATGTTTGCAACATACTTAGAAGAAAAAAATATTATCATAATTCCAAGTCCAGTGTCACAGTTCTTATTAGAAATTTGCATTCTAAACTAATTTGGGTTTCATAAGTCAAAGTATGAAAGTCTTGGCAGATGCAACCCCTACAGTCAGTGCTGTACCTGTGTTTGGACTTGATAATTGCTACCTGTGGTGGATGTTATCCCTAGTATCTGCACCTGCAGAAACCACAAATTTTTCTTTTGAAAAGATGCAAAAAAGATATAAGAATCCACAGAGAACATGGATGAGCATTCTTCTCTTCTGTTTTAGTGTACTGCATTTTCAATTAACACTGACATTTGATGTTGGGGCACCCCTTCCGAGAATAAAATAAAAATGTAGGAGAGGAAACCCAGGTTGAGAAGAAAAGGCATTAGAAACAAATCATGGGAAAGAGAAATGATATATGTTGCAATTAATTCTTACTATTTACTTCCCCTGGGAATCTGCAACTTGCAAGTGAGAAACTGTTGGCTTCATCTTGTGCTTGGAAGTCAGCTACATACCTGGGGTAGAAGAATACATAGGGAACTGTAAATTTTAAAGAGAGAAGTCCGAAATACTAGTTTCATAAAGAGGTTTTGGGGATGGGGAGCACTCATGTTTCTCGTAGATTGTTTCCTGTCAAAACCAGCTGAGAAGAGCAAGTTAAACTCATGACAAGTGCATAAGTGAACAAATTAGTTTGTATCAGATCTCCCCAAGATTAATTCTTGGGCCTGAGATTATTGCTTCCAAATGAGAAAGAGGAGAGGGACACATGATGACTGGAGAGATGGGGACAGACAAGGGGACAAGGGATGGGAGAGAGAAAGAGAAAAGCAGAGCACTATATATTTTGCTAGTGTCTAGTGCTCATATTCATTAATGACTGAATATTATCAGCATACTGAACTGTTAAAAAAATATACAGTTCCAAAGACATTTATTATCTTGGAGTTTCAAAAACTGATGTGACTTCATGCTATGACTCTAAAGGCAGTCTAAAAGATACAGCCATTCATACTTATAAAAAGCCATGAGGGGAAAAAAA
The DNA here is from genome assembly GCF_031753505.1 of Anomalospiza imberbis. Taxonomy (NCBI): domain Eukaryota; kingdom Metazoa; phylum Chordata; class Aves; order Passeriformes; family Viduidae; genus Anomalospiza; species Anomalospiza imberbis. Next base: position 99,947,666 of record NC_089682.1, on the reverse strand, counting down.
TAAGGGTGACAAGAGAAATTAGATTCTTTTCTATTCATTGTCTCAGTGCAGAAGAGCTACAAGACAAAATGCCCATGGTCTAACTTGCCCACAGTTTAACTAGACTGCTTGGGAAAGAATCTGACAGTAAAGACCATCCTGTTCCTGCAGGAACTCTGCTTTCTGAATAGCTTCCATTGTCATCCCAGATGTGTTGCAGTGATCTTGTGACCTTTTCTGAAGGTAAAAGAAGGAAATGAAGATGAGTTTGAATGTTTTCTAAACCACAAATTGGACACACAGTTAACTGAATGTAACTTCAAGTACCTGAAGCTTATGTGAACTCACTATATGTGAATCATGCTATCTCCAATGGGGGCTTGTGTGAGCTAATTTATCTTACCTTGAAGCAAGAATGCCTTATATGATAACATCCCATTTTACCTATTTCTCTCAGTTGGATGCTAGTACAGGTGTAGGCATATGCACGAGAGATGCCTTAAGTAAAGGGAATGAAGTCATTCCCTGAACACCCCCCAACATCTTTCCTGTCACTCTTCCAGAAAGTTATTCCATGACCTTCTCTACAGCTTCAGATCAGCAGTGACCAAAACACTCCATTACATGAGCTAAGCTAAATTACAATAACTTTACAATTCCCTCCACCCATCCTGTTTACATCCTTCAATATGGAAAGCAATGAAAAATATCATCATGAGGATAATGAGACAGGAAAGGGAAGAAATATTTGCTACCTCCTGTCACTCCCGAAGGGCATGTGCCCACATCAGAGCTTGGGCTGGTGAGACATTCTGTTGCTCACAGCTGCAATTCCTCTGACAGGAGGAGCAGTTTATAAAATGAGAGGTTTCTGCTACTTCTTTCCAGTTCAGCCAACTATTCCAAGAATCCTGCTCCTTATCAAGTGTCAGAGCAGGCTGACTACTCAGAAGAAAAGTAGAGAGGAAATGTTAAATATGCCTGTGGTTGATTATAAAAAAAATTAAGTCTGTCAAGGTAGATTATTCCACCGGTCAATTTTAGAACCCTCCTACATCTAAGACAAAAGTGGGGCATTGCAAGAAATTATTTTTAATGGTGAGTCTCAGAAAAAACACACATGATATCTGATTCAGAAAAAAATATGAAGTATTTATGGGGGTTTTGTTGAAAATTTCAGCGCTTGCAGGTGTTACATTTTTTTTTCCTCTTGTATTGATGAAACAGACTTCTTTCCCCCCTAAGTGATTAATTTTTGTCTCTCCATAACATATGTTTAAAATCAGAAATTCTTCCACCATATCCTTTAAACAGTCCTTTTAAACTGAAGAAACAAAAAGTCCTTAAACAAACGCCACAAAACCACTGGCCAGTATTAATATAAACCAGAGAACATCAAGGACAACGTTGACTGATAGGAGGAAGAGAATTGATTCATCTGTGTGTGTTTATGGGTGTGTGTGTGCTTTCACAAAAGCATGGAAAGAATTTATTCAGTGAAGGATGGAATGCCATTTTTAATGGCTTTTCTATCAAATTCCTTAAGAATTTTAGTGTGAATTGTGTAAATGGAAGTGAGATCTTTGGACTGTTTAGAAATGCTTACACAGTAGGTGTTTCTCCTAAAGAGATACCAAATATTTAACAGAACTAAATAAATAAATTTGTTAAAGAATACTCTATAATAAGTGATAATCTTTCTTCAGTGTACCAAAAAAGGGCAGGGGAACATATTGATTAAAATAACCTTAGTATTTGCTATATATATTTTTGTAATTTTTTAAAATTAAATTTGAAGCCCTTGATAACTTTGCAATAAATTCTGCATGGACTATTTAATTTTTTTTGCAGTTACCTTGAACCTGTACAAGTTGTCTGAATTAAACAGGAATGAGGAGACTTTGATAAATCTAGAATAAAATAATAAAAATCTATCTCAGCAATAGAATAAAAATAGAAGAGCAAAAGAATTAAAGCAAACAAAACAATGCAACAGGAGTTGGTTTAAAATAGGATCTTTGGATATCATGATGGAATTTAAATTTGTATTTCTGGTTCCCAGCTCCTAATATTTTGGTTCCAGGACACAGCTACCTTTTGAAGAGTGAAAAGCCATCATTTCCATTGAAAGGTATCAAGAGGATATTGACTATCAAGAAGTAAACTATCCAGAGGATAGTTTACAATATTATGGGAAAAAGGTCTAAAACCAAATCTTAACCATGACTCAACAGTTAACTTCACTTTGCTTAGAGACCAAGCCTCTCATAGATATGGAAACTACCACAGTGGGCCACTTAGTTATACGAAGCAGCCACAGTTTAAGGTGATAAAGCAGGAATTCAGTATTACTGCTAATATTTTCATTAGAATCAGCCTCAAAGAACTCTAAAACGAATAGCTGGAACAAGTAATTAAATTTATAGTTATTTTTTTCTGCATTAACCATTATAAATCTCCTGCCTCAGTTACTTCATTCCTTACAAATTTTTGTCATTTGATCTCCAATTTTCTAAAACTGATTTTCCCTGGGGCTGATTATGCTAAGAAATTTTCAACAATAATGATTCTTTTCAAGTCTTTAACACCTTTTCAACATCTTTTTTTTTGTGCAAAATACTCTCTACATCTAAAACTACCAAATTGGTAATGCTCAGTCTCTAGCACTATGAGGTAGGCTTTTTATCCGCTTGAGGTGGAACAAAAAAACACATTTGCACTGTCAGTTCTTAAACAAATTATTCAGTATAAATAATAAAATAGGGATAAAAATTAGTATTAATCTAATCATTTTATCATGCTTATTATTATAAAGTGTGATTTTAATTACTCTGCAGTACTTCTAGATTTTTTTCCTTATAAGTTTTCCTTTCTAGGGAAGGAATTTAATCAGAAATCTCATCCATCCATTCTAAATGTTAGCAGATTTCCTACTTCTATTAATTCTTCCCAGAATAATATGTATATTACAATGAGGTAAGCACTGAAAAGAGTTATCTATCTAGGACAAAAGTGCACTGGGTATCTCAATTTTAATTAATATAAAAACAACCCAATCAAAATAATTTTATTAGGAAGACTGAAAAGTGTCTCTGGGCAGAAATTTAAATGTGAGGGCTGGATCAAATAGAGCTCAGTGGCAAAAGGACTTCTACTGGAAAGTTTGGGTTTGACAAAACATTAATTTTGGGGGGAAAAAAGTAAACAAAAACACAGAGTATTTAGACTAGCTGATTTGATATTGCTAGTAAAAAAATTTTTTTTTTGGAAGATAGTTGCAATGTTTACATTCAATACTGGAGTTGCATTTAATTTTGACTTTTATGTAATAATATTTTAATTTAAATCTTTGTTACCTTTTATTTAACATTTTATATAAAACCTTTGAATGTTTAACATTTTTAAAATTTTATTTTAGGATATATATTTTGAACTATTAAAATTCCATTCTTCAAGAACTGATTATACATGAAACTTTAAAGATTGACATCAAAGTGTGATTTCAAAATATTCTTATTTCCAGTAGCTAGAAATTCTGGTCTCCAGACAACACTGTGGAAAACTCTCCAGTTAAACGGTGTAATACTGAGTGCTGACAGCTAATTTTTAGATGCCTCATCATGTCCATTTCAAAACTGTATTACTTTACATGCCATGCTACCACTTTACTAACCATATATATATTTATATGTCTATAGGTATATAGACATGTATAAGATCTATAAGTTTTCACAGATATAACTAGGTTTTCTAACTTCCTTCTCTTTAAAACAAATGTGGATATACACTTTAGAATATCCATTTTGAAAATAAGATTTTTTTTTCTACATGAAAACAAAATGAGATGAAGGCTAGGAATTTTTATTTCTAAGTAAACTGTAAAATACAGCCATTTCAAATACTTTTGGGGCTGGGACATAGCTAACTAAAATGTCTGGTATAGAAAAGGGGAGGAAATCCATTGCTTAATTTCCCACTAGTTTGAAAACTGTCAGCTCATTGATAGCCCTGTTTAAAAAGTAGCTGACATGAAACAGCATTACAGCCTCTGAAATTGTTTTTACACTGTTCACAACTGTAAGCACAATCTCCCTCTCAACATGTAAGCCTTCATGCAGAACAAAGCTGCTGTGGCTACTGCCTTTATACAATTCAAAAGTTTGATGTGCCAGACTTGGCATAAGCCTATCTCTCATTAACATCAAAGGCTCTCAGATAAAACACCATTAGCGTTGTTTGGGATTTTCAAGAGCAGTGCATATAAATACACATCTCTTACACTGTCACAGTTGTATTATCCTTCAACATTAATTATGACTCTGGGATACAGAACTCTGATTCAGAGCTGGGTTTTGATCTCCCACATTCAACCCACAGATTCTGGAAAGTGGGTTGGTGCCCAGTGTTTTATTTAGAAGCATTTAAAAAAAGAAAAGAAACATAAGATTTGCAACTGGGCTTTGCAGACTGCTCTAACATCTTCCATATGTGACTGCCTCTCTCTCCCCCTCTATCACTGCCTTCCAGGCCTCATATCTGACTGTGACACATGTAATTTCTCAGTTATAGATGTGCATCCATTCATTTATTCTGAGTGAAACCATTACTTGGAGGGAAATCTCTCAGAATGGACTTTTAAGCTTTCTGTTTTATATAGCTAAGGTGTTTTAAGAGAAAAATTCAGATGTGTTTACTTTCTTTGAACCTGCTTGTAAATCTATCAAAAATTCATATGTTTCTAATACTGTTTTTTGCGCTGTTTGATTAAATGAAGCAACTGACTGTAGTTCAGAATTTCCTGAAGATGTGATAATATTGATGCTTGCCTGGAGTACATGCCCTAAAACTTTTAAATCAGCATATGAAAATTGTGGCCGTGTTTTGAAAATGAGCCAACATATTAAATGGGTTCTTTGGTTTAAATTTATTTGGTTTTAATTTCTATCTCTTGTTCCCAGTTCTAATTTCTTTAGGAAAAGTCAGGACAGATGAGATGCTGTAAACTTAGCAGGTTATCAGCTCACTATAATTCACCAATGCTTCCCATTCTAGCAATGATTTTATGCTCGTGAGCCATTCCAGGTCTAACCGCTTTTGCTGCTGTTGTCCTTGTGAATGCAAATTGTTTAGAACACATAGTTGCTGCCAACAGAAATTACAGTTAACATGAGTAAAAACAAATTAAATGAGCATGTTCAGTAAAAAAGAATACAACATAAGCATCAGAGAAGTGAAAACAGACCCAAGGCCTTGAAGAGATCTTTCTCACCTCCAGCTAGGTTAGGCAGATGTTTTGATTTTAATAATGACTTTTTTCTCCTATACGATGAGCTTCTTTTGGCTAAATTTTAATATGTTATATTGCATAAGTACCAGTAAAAATTTCAGGCACATTACATTGGAACAAATATATCAAGTAACTTTGTGTATATATATGACCTTTTAGAATTGTAGTTAGTTTTTTTTACCATGACATTGTTATTAGATTTTAATCAACATTATGTATTTATCATGAAATTGTGAATTAGCTTTTAAAAAGATGAGTTACCCAATATTTTAATACCTTTGTTTCTAATAGTGATTTTCATTTAAATCTCTATAAAGAAAATTTAAACAAACAACAAGTTATAAAAAGTTACACAGAGAAACACTTGGTAAATACTGCTTGTGATATTTCCTTTAAACACATTCTTGATTCTCCTCATTCCCACTAGAATTTGGGAGTGTTCATCATGGACATGTCCTTAGTAGCTTCCATATGAGTGACAGAGGCAAATAGTTGTATGCAAATGGCTCATTCTTAAATGTATATGATGCTGGCATTCCCACATGTTTGCAAAACCAAATATGCTGACTCTTCCTCAATTTATACTTTTTTCAAAATCAAAAATTGCTGATTTTGTGTACAAAGTTTGCAAATACTCTTTTTGACACAAAATAATTTCTTGGAAATATTTCTAAATAAATATGTGGCTTTTGACAAAATTCAATTTCATTGAGAAATAATTCTTAAGAGCTATATGTAGTCAAGCAAAGCAGCTTAAAATAATTAACAAGTCAATGATCCAGTTGAATAAACTGATAGAGGTATTCTAGCATGTCGCAAACAAACATATTCAATTTAAAACAGAGCATCCGCAAAATATCTTTAAAGAATTCCATAAGTTTTTACTTAGACATTATATAACTTTTTCTACAATGTTTTCTCATTGGTATTATAAGGTGTAATTATACCCTGTCTCTTCCTAATATTCAAGCCCACCACAGGTCTCAATTCTTTCAGCAATTTTAGTATGTAAAGCAATCAGCACTGTCCCAGATTGCTAAAATGATACAGGATGGCATAGTTACTACCAAGATTCAGACACTGGCATTGTAATTGTTATTTTGTTGTAACTCAGCTGATGTTTATAACATCAGAATTGCCACAGTCATATTTGATGGCGATTATTTGTCTAATTATTTGACTAATGGGATACTGAGTATTATTTCCTGCCAAAATAGAGAAAATTTCTGAATTCAATAAAAGCTTTGACTTGCATTATTCAAAATGGCATATAGTAAAAATTATAAACTAAGAGTATTGCTGCTACAACTCAATTCCTAAATCAAAGAAATATATTGAAGCATAGAAGACTCTGAGAAACAAATATGGTAACACTGTGTCTTTGTAAAGCATCCAAACTGGATGATGATAACTCCATTTATGACTGTTGCTAAACTGTATGTCTATTCCAAGTACAGTTTGGATGAAAACACCAGAAAACTGGCAAACAAATTATCTTCTTTTTATGCCGCTAAATAGGAAACACTGGTTATAAATCATAAAAAGTGATGAGAAGGAGAAACACTTTTATTAGTAGCGAAGATTTCAAAAATTTCTATAAAACATAAAACAACCTTATCCATCACTATATTATACACCACTCTGCAATGAATATGGTCAAATGCTTTTGACTTATCAAAAGGAAACACTTAATACAAGCCCTGGAGTTTTTCACAGTTTGTCAACATATTCTTTGAGCAACATGAAATTAAACCTTGCCCTGTCTAAAAAATCTAGTGGTAACTGTAAAAGGTATTATTAAGGCTCTTAATAGCTGTTGCAAACCAAGGCAGGAGCTATTAAGGTCTCTCCAGCAGAAATCACGGGCATCATCTCCTAATCAGAATATCAGTGTAGACTTTTTCTGTAAAGTGGGATATGGAAAAAGTTATGGAACCATCATATACCTGTACAAAGAGAAGGTTGCTCAGTGCCAGGATATATCACTTGTTTTAGCTGTGGGATAAATTGCTGTTTGGATAATACAGCTAAGTTGCTTTAAAAAAAATCCTTTGGGAAAGTCAAGGCTTTTTGTGATTTCTACAGCCAATAGTACAGCCAAATGTAAGTGTATGCCAACAGTTTCTCTTTCTAGCCAAACTAACAGAAATAACCACAGTTATCTTTAGATATTCCTGAAAAGATCTACTGTCCAGAGAAAATTGTAAATATTCATCATATTTTTTTGCATTATGACAAGATGGTAGGGGCTTCAATGTAAATGGAATGACAGAATCTTTAAAGATACTTCTGCCAAAGATTGTGCCTTGATTGAACACACACAGTATAATGTCCAGCATATTACTGACTCTTTTGATTGTGGTACCAAGCACTTCAGATTGAACATATCCCAAAAAAAATCCAGAAATCCTTCTCCAACCCTATTGCACTGAAACGTATTTGAGGCAACAATATCTCCAGTGACAATGCAACTCTGAAATTTATGAAAAAGTTTTTCATCATAATGTTTCAGTCTATCATGTCAGCTTTTGAGAGACCAAATATCACTCCTAGGCAGAAAGAGACATCTAACTGGAACAATTTCTTCCCCATTAATTGGCAAATAGAAGAATAAATCAATAGCACATGCCATGATTATTGTTTAATAGTAACAGAAATGGCACCTTTACTAAATATGTTTTATTACTGCTTGGGAAAAAAAAACAAACAAGCACAATGACAAGCAAACAAGCAAACGGGTCAAAAAAAGGCTGTCTGCCTTTAACTCACGGGGATATCCAAAAGCATTGTACTAATATTACTGGCTATGGTCCATTAAAAAGTATTATATACTCCTTTCTCCTTTCAGAAGATTCTTTTGGAAAATTTCCCTGCATATTTCCCTGGATTTGTTATGAATTTTACTACATTTCTGTTAAGTAATACTTTCTTCAAGCACTCAATGTGGGCAAAAATTGTAATATCATTCACTCTATGGAAAACCATTTTATTTGAAAGACTTATTATAAGAACATATAAAATTTTTGGTGAATTTGTAGAAGATAATGTGTTGAGGAAAATGAGCAAGTACTATTTATTTTACACAGATCCAATAATTTCCTTATCAGAAAAAGAATTTATCTTTGCAAAAAGATTTTGGGGATAGACTGAAGCTTTTTTCCTTTAATTTTTTTTCAAATCTTATCTTTATATAGTTCATAAACATTAAATGCAAGCCACAATCTTCAAAGAGTTCTTAAATTAATATTAAAGTATAGAAACACTGCAAAAACAATTTAAAAAACATTCAAGCCCCAAAGAACATATTTGCCTTTGGTAACTCAGTACAAAAGAGTTGCTTGTGCAAAAGAAACATTGAAACTTAGATGGTGGAATATGGATGTTTCAAGAGAACAAAGTTTTGTCTTACTGAATTCATGCCCGAGTCAGGCAAAGAATGACAAAGAAATATTATGACAGATTATGCCATGAGCTGTTCATTTCCTGTTACCAAGGAAGACACAGCAGCCAAAATATTTCAGCCTTCTGGCCTTTATTGTACATCTGCTGTTATATTGTTGCTTAGCACACCAAGTTCTCATTGACCACTTAGTTAGCCTAGTTGCTCCTCCAAAAATCATAGTCAATAACAGACGTTTTAAAATGCACATTATGTTATTTTGAGCTTAGTTTTCTTCAGATAACTTGGGAGCAATCAAGTGGAGGCTACAGATACATAGCCATGAGATAACGTGCATTTCTTGTGAGAATAAGCAAGTTTGACTCCGATGAGAAAAATAATTTGTTTAACCTGCACCTTTTATATTAGAGATATATTTCCCTAATTTACATTATGTGATTCAGTTTTCAGAAAACAAATGTATCTGTGCCAAGACGCAGAGAAAAATTTTCTATCTCTTTTGTGAGACCTTGCCCAACACACTGCAGAATTCAGACAACGCTAAATATATTTTGCAGCCATTGCATAAAACCCCAGATATGATATGATACAGACTTACTAAAAGAAGGAGCATAGTTATTAGATTACTATTTAAAATAATGTTTTTTACATCACTTTTTAAAAATATACTAAAAGAAAGGGTAAATAGGAAATAACAAACAAAACTATAGCTTCCTTTAGCATAAAATCTTTTCAGTTTCTATACCTTTGGACTTCATTCTCTTTATGATGTAATAATACAGTTAATTTCATTTCGTGAAGGCTTTAGTGGGATTTGTTGTAGCTAAAGGGTTATTTTCAATGGGGTAAAAATTGGAGATGTTTTTGTAATGAAAGAAAGGGCTGTGCTCTCTTTGGTGACACAAAGTAATCCATGAAATGAGTAAACAAAATTTTAAAAGGTTGTCTTTAAAATTTTTATAGGTTCTCCCCTGTTGCTTCCAAAATTCCTGAAAATAAGTACTTACATTATCCAGCCAATGGAAAGAAAAAAGTAAAAATAAACTAAAAGAACAATACATTCAACTCTTCTAATTAAAGACAGCTATCTATTTCAAAGCTGAAATAAGAATATGATCATTTGAATATTTGACTTACATTTATTTTATTGAAGTCTGAACATTTTTTCCAAAATAAGCTTTACAGATCTTGTAAAGAATAGGAAGCAACTTAGACAAAGGTATGCATGAGATATTTTTTTCCTAGGAAGAGAGAAGGACAGAATGGTAAAGCAAACAAAGGCTATAAATCAGATGATAAAAAATGCACATTGTGAAAGAATGATTTCCTGTTTGGGAAGGAAGAATAACTAAAATAACATGCCCTCAGCTTTCACTACCTGTAGCAGGAATGAGTTCAAAGAAATAGCTAAGCAATCAAAGGTTAAAAGAAAGCATCGATCACATCTGTCAGAAAATTTTACCTTTTTCTAATGGAGATATGCCACATTTACACTTCTCTTTTAATTCCAGAAGGAAAGAAAACAGTTAGAAGGTTCTTCATTATCTTCTTTTTTTTTTTGACACTGAGATAAGCTAACAATTTTTTCTTTAATCTCTGTGATGTTAATAACTTTTGTCCCAGCTTTTTAGAGAGTACTTAGAATGAAAAAAAAAACTTTTAAATCCTTCAAAACCCCAATCAAAGGAAAAAACCTCCAAACCCTAGCTCCTTATCTTTGCCAGTAACATTCTCTTCCAAGGCAAATAACAAATTTATTTGGGCTGCTGTTTAGAATGTATGCACAAATATATACCAGAATGTTAAAGCTCCCTTTACATAGCATGCAAAGGAAACTTTTCTTAACTTATTGTTTTTCACATTTCTCTCAAATGCCTGTTTTCATGACTATTAATATGTTATATTTTGTTCCTGTTGTCTCTATTGCAATCACTTATTTTACATCCTGTCCAGCTGTGCAGATCTTTCAGATTAACAACCTATTTCGGGGAAATTCAGACATCACTATTCCCAGGTAATCATAATATACCCTTTAGCTAAATTTTGTAATCTTGTCAAGTTCGTTGTCTTAAAAACTAAAGTTTTTTTCTTTTCTTTCGCATTAAAAAAGTTTTTGCTGTTTCTCTGTGCATGTATTTATATATTCATGGGTGTACTTTAATTCAAAACAGAGATCATCTGTTGAAAAAATTGTGTTCTCCTATCTTTTCAAATGGACTTTTGCTCTTAATAAACACTTTGAAATATTTAACCAGTCACTATTGAAACTGTATGCTGTAATTATTGAGCTATAGCTTGATATGAGACAAATGAAACTATTTTATTTTATTTATCTGTAATTTCTTTCCTCAGAAAGGACCAGACACTTCTCTGCAAAAATTGTGAACTCTTGAGGACTAAAAGAAGATGGGGAACGTACACATTTTGAATTTTTCGAGGAGCCCAATCTTAAATCTGATCCAATATATTTTAAAAGGCACTTTCTAGATGTGTTGAGATATCTGTGATCTCTGTTGGTTGTCTGTCTTTTAGTGAACTGGATCTGACTTTACCAGATTAAGGTAAATTTACTTCTGCTTGTAATAGAGACTTTATAATGAAAAGTTTGAATCTTCCAATTTTTTCAGTATTACTTATTGTAACACCCAGGCATAAAGTGCACCTCTTCCAAAGGTAGCCTGCAGAAACTAGGAAAGCTTGCTAGAAACTTGATCAATAAAAATAAAGTATTGTAAAGTGAAAATGTGGAAATACCCCTGTTTATGTAATTATTGCATCCTTTTAATGCATCTTAAGGAAATGCTGCATTTCCCAGGCCTGCTGAATTTGCTGTAAGGCATGTCCTGATGAAATGATCCCAAGGACCATCACTTGCCAAGCAGTCACTGCAGTCTGAGCATGCAGGGAGCAGTTCTGCTGTGCACATGGAGCACACATGCAGCAAGTGGCCTCATGACTTGGAAAGTGCTTGAAGAAGGCAGAGGTGAACATCAGGCTGCTGTTGGTGCCAGAATTGTTTTATCCAACTCATGACATTCCCCCAGCATGGTGCATGAAACCTCTGGTGCAGACTAGAAGATACATGAATCTCTTTTGTAAGTACATATGCAGAAGCAAGGTGTATTTTGTCTCATACATGTTAAAAAGGAAGATTACAGAGAGGGAATATGTCTTTTACAGAGCTTTTGTAAACAGTTCTTTAGCACCTCAAATGCCTTCTGTCAGAATAATGCCATCTAAGGCCTCCTACACTGTTGATGAAGAGGCAGTCTCCAGAGGGATTCAGACTGTATGAAGACTGAATCCTTCTTCTGTTTCCTCCTGAGTAGCTAAAGACTTAGAGAAACTACAAAATAGACTTCAATATTAAGATAAAGTTCTCAGAGCTAGGAAAATTCTGACTCTGCGCTTGTTCCAAATTTTATGAAACTGTATGCTGCAGAGGAAAGCTAAATCATGTTAAGTGAATTAAGAAAATTCTGATACTTTAGCAATGATCACCATAAACAAATGGAAACATGACTGAATCCACAAAATATCAGTGTCTCAATTATTTTTAAAAGCTATTACTTTTCTGAATAGTAATAGTGTTTACTTAATTATTAATTTTCTGGATCACAAAATCACAGAATCACAGAATAGATAAGCTTGGAAAGGAGCAGCTTATGTACTGATTAAAAAATAAAACACACTGAATTCAAGCCTTAAACATTTAAAGAAAAGACAAGAAGTGAATAATAATTTTCTGGAGTTCATTACAACTCTATTTCCAAACAGGAGCACTTCATGTCAGCAGCACTATACCCTGCCACAAGCAGTCTGGAAGTCAGTGAGTCATAGTCATTTAGAGATGTGCCCCAAATGTGCCCATACACTTTCTTTTCAGACTGTCTATTGTCAATTCATGGCACAATGCATTTTGGAGCATTTAGGTTATTTTGTGTTAGATTTGTATTACATTTGTATTACATTTTGGAGCATTTAGATTATGTTGGGTCATTTGTGCTAAGCCAAGTAAGCACAACTGCAAAAAGTACTAATTACAATAAGTCTTATTTCCATTAAAAATAATTAGACCAAAAACTGAAAATGTATATGACTAATTAGGAGCCATCACATCTCATAGAGACAGTATTTATGGTTTGTTTGAATACTCCAGAAAGCAGCAATAAACTTCAAGAAGAGTATTTAAAGCCCCCAAAACAACACATCAACCCACCACACAGAATTCCTGTGCAAAGCAAATTGGTCTTTTCTCATTTTTGTTTACAGTCAGCTCTTCATAGACTAAACTCCAGTAAGTTGTGGAGTTTCTGATGTCCTCTCTCTATATACAAACAGTGCATTCACTATAAACACAATGAGGGAGGTAGGAAATAGAACCTCACAATCAGGCCCTGAAAAACTGACCCCTTACATGAAGAGCTGGTTGATAAAGAAAACTGGTGACAAAAGGTAAGAGTAGTTTAAAACACGAATGATTTAAGCAAAATAATATCAGCTTACTCACTCTGATTTCTGCAATACTGAAGCTTACAAAGATTTCATTTTCAGTCAGAAACAGAAGCTCATTTAGAGGCAAGTTCTGTAAGAAACATTTTCTGTTTGCATATGTAATTGATAAGTACCCTACAGTACTAAACAGGATCACTTTCATTTTAACATAGGTTTCAGTGTTTACAAAGCTTCCAAACTGCTTCCTAGGAACTACAAAAGCTGTTTTATATTCCTTAACTTTCTACTACACAGGTTTTATAAGAGTTGAGTACACAGTAACATGGCTTTAAATCTTTCCATAATGTAGTAATATGCAAAGAAATTAGTAATATGATTCAAGCTTAATTTTCCAATATTCAGGCAAATAAAAATAAAAAAAAGCTCTTGAATATGGATCACCAAATATCTACTGCCTCTTAGAAAGATACATCTGTTAGATATGCAATTACTTTGGCATGTTTTCCTTTCACATTTAGGAGTTAGGTGGTCATTTGAGGCCTTGTTCCAAGTACAGGAGTTAAATAAATACAGTGTTGCCAAAACCTTGCTGAGTAATCAAAATTTCAGCAGTGCCATGCGACTCACAAATAAGTAACAGCCACTGTGACAATAGAAGTCTTTAATCCAAAAGAACGTCTACATTTTTAGGCTGGAAATGAAGCAGAAATAATAAAAGAACCTTAGAGGGAAGTTCTAAAGGTTCTTCAAAATAACCTTTTGAAGAAAGAAAGAAAGAAAGAAAGAAAGAAAGAAAGAAAGAAAGAAAGAAAGAAAGAAAGAAAGAAAGAAAGAAAGAAAGAAAGAAAGAAAGAAAGAGAAAGAAAGAAGAAAGAAAGAAAGAAAGAAAGAAAGAAAGAAAGAAAGAAAGAAAGAAAGAAAGAAAGAAAGAAAGAAAGAAAAAGAAAGAAAGAAAGAAAAGAAAGAAAGAAAGAAAGAAAGAAAGAAAGAAAGAAAGAAAGAAAGAAAGAAAGAAAGAAAGAAAGAAAGAAAGAAAAGAAAGAAAGAAAAGCAAAGTCATAGACAATGTTTTCATCCTGTCAAAGCACCATAGCACTGACTGCAGAGAATCTTTCATATTGTGAGTACACTGGACATATTCTGTTTTGCATACAGTTATGCAGATATGTTATCCCAACTACTCTGTCTTTTCACACAACACACACTCATCAGAGATGATTTCTGAACTGAGATATAGTCAATTGCAGTAAGGTAGACAACCATCTGCAACCTTTATTTAATGTTTCTGATGATTTCATGGCAGTACCTAAAGATGATTTTGGATTTCAAGTTACAGGACAGCATCTATAACTTGAAATGTTTGAGTAAAAGCCCTCCAGCTCCCCATAATGTGATTTCCATATTTCAGGCTGCTAATACACCAATACCCTGAACAAAGTATTGGATCATTCCTATTTCCTCTTCTGTATTAAGGCACCTAAATTGCAAAATGAGAAAATTAAATTAGTGGACAGCGTTTTTTTCCCTCTAATTATGTGCAGGTCAAATTCCAAACAATAATGGTGTTTTACCATTTCTCTACAGAAGCAAAGCCTACTAGGAATAGTGGCATCATCCCCTGTCTTCCCTTAAAGAAACAGCGTCGAGTTTTGACCCAGATCAGGCTGAGGAACTGTGATCTTAAGGGTATGAAGTTCCTACAGATTTCCTGTATGTAAATTTATTCTGAAGGACAGCAATTTAATCAGTGACCTAAGGATAGAAAAGCTGAAGAATGATCTACTATTTGATAGAAGAGAATGCAGAAACATTATAATAAATTTAGTTACATAAATTGCTCTGATTGTTACTTTGCATCTTCTACAAGAGTATACAGATATAAGAGAATCTACCAAAATCTGATTTCATTTCACTGATTGTTGTTCTTTTATTCATCAAAAGCAATTGACTAGATATGATCTAGAAATTTAATGCATTTCTGACTGATTAATATATTTCTGACATGTCACAAAAAAAAAGGATACTCAAAATGTTTTAATCTCCATAAGTAGCTTTGTTCAATTTGATGTTGCTGATTTTATTATTTTCTTGGTCAGAAGGAATTGCATCCAAAATTTTTTATGCATAGGAAGGAAACAGATATTTCATATTTCTCACAGAGATATTTAGACCTTGATTTGGCATGTGAAGCAATCAATCTGATCATGATCTTTGTGTTATTTATATTACAAGATGTTCATCTAATATTTTCTGCTTCTTGGAAGAAGTATATTTTTCCTATTTTTGTCTAGAATGCACAAAAATTTGCATGTTTTTATACATCCAAAAATAAACTAGGCAACTGATGGTCATGATGCTCAGTGCCTGGCACTGCTTTCATCAAAAGGTCACTCATTTCCTTGAACTTCAGTATTGATTTTATTTCTCTCAAGAATATTCCTTCAGTTTCCAGTGAAGTGCATTGAGGTAAATAGTTTTATTTTAAGAGGACAAAATTAATAATCACAGATTTTTCTGCTTTTCTCATAAACTGCTTTGAATTAATGGGAAAATAGAGGAACCATGTTTATGAAGGAAAACTAGACTATTGGTTTGCTTTCATCTTTTGAAGTAAGGATAAATTAACCTGTGGCATGCAGAGTAGTCCATACATGTGCTAGATTCATCACAATAATAATTACATCAGTTATCATTTAGAAAATTGGATTACTCTGGAAACTCTGGATACTGTTTCTTTCACAACATTATCAAAGATTATGTGTGTTTCTTACCAGCCATTCCTTCAGTTCTTCTGGATCCCCCTTTCCACACTTCTCCACGGTTATATCCACATCACAAAATCTGGCTGAAAAACTTGATCTATACAATCTACTCATTAAATTTCTCCTGGGTTTTAGTTTGCTTCTGGAAATGTTTTTACTGCTTCCATTTTCCCTGTGGCTGTTTTGTACTACCTTTGCTCTTTTATTGCACAGGTAAGAAACAGGTGAGAGAAGATAGCACCAACAGGTTACATTGCATGCAGAAATGTCAAGAGATTTCATACAAATTCCTACTACTAAAGATATTTTCCTGTGTGGCCTAAAAACATCCAATTAATTCCTGCATTAGAACCTGGAGAAAGACAGTAAAACATTTACAGAGAAATGTACATGCAGTCTGCCTTTTAATGAAGTTCTTTGATACCTTAATCAAGTGCAAGTAAAGGAAAAGCAAAAAATGAAGAAATATGGAGTAGTAATTAGGAGACAGAAGATAACAGTCCATTTTCAACACAGAAAGACATTAATGGACAAATTCCAAGCTGTATCCACAAAATTACTCACGAAAAATATATTTATTTAGTCTTGATTACTGAGTTTCTTTATATGGCATTTCAGTAAGAATCAGGAATGCATTTTCAAAACAAATGTCCTGACCATCAGAACAATTCCAGGATACTACCTGTTTTGATTGATAGCCTAGAGCAGGGTTGAAGTACATAAACTATTTTTGTTTTGGATTAAATTACTGGAAGATGTGATTCAGAGCTTCACCTAACATGCTCTCTCTCCTCCCTGAATCCAGTTCATAGGACTGAGTTACATGCAGTCTGAAGTAAGCAGTCCACCCTACAAATTGCTATGCTACAGACAATGAGGCTTCAATAACAACTGCTTTATTCTACTCCTATTGGTCTTCATCACTTAATGACTTAACCATAACTTCATTGAAAAATAATATAAAACTAGGAGCAAGTGGTAGTGTCGTTTACAATGAAAAACTTAGGTAGATGAGCAATCTAAAATTTGAAATATAAAGCTTAGGTTTTGGGTTTTTGGTTTTTTTTTATAAAGGATAGATTTTTGTGATATGTTTGGATTCTTTGAGGCACAAGTCAACCAGTAACTGACATATCAACCTATGGAACTTTTTGCATCCAATTTGCTGCATAGTTGAGCTGATTCATTTTACAAGTGACTTACTCTATGTACTCTGTATTTGACTGAGAAAGAAATGTCCCTATCATGAAGAGTTTATATTAACTCTTTGGTGCACTCTCAGACCACAGAAGGACTCCACTGAAATCAGTGAAGGTAAAATTTGTGAAAATACACAGAGTTGGAGAATAATCAGGGTCCAAGTTAGGAGAATCATTGTGATATAAATTTGGAGAAAAAGTAGCTGATTCTTTTTGAAGATCATGATCATCCATAAAACTGAATTTATTTTCTTTTTCTGATTTCAGTAGTGCTTCTGTATATTTCTTATTTTAACAGGATACAAATATTATCTTAATATGTTCAAGTGGTAGACTCTTACCTTAAAGAAAACTTAAGCACTTAATCTTATGTACTCTCGCAAAATATATTTGCAAAATAAGTTTTTCTTACATTAAAGTAACTTATTCTTGAAAATTAGTGCATTATATTATGAGAATTCTCTACAAATAAAACTGCTAGATTTCCTGTTTCTCAGTCTAATTAATTTTTTCTTAAAATAATGAGGATATAATGTATGACATGAGATGGGAACCTCATGAAGTTCAACAAGGCCAAGTTCAAGGTGCTGCATTTGTGTCTGGGCAATCTCAGGCATGAGTACAGACATGAGAAGAAGTAATTGAGAACAGTCCTGCATGGGAAGAAGGGCTTGGGGGTTCTTGTGGCTGAAAAGCTGGACATCAGCCAAAAGTGTGCACTCACAGCCCAGAAGGACAACTACATCCTGGGCTGCATCCGAAGAGAAGTGACCTTTAAGATGAGGGAGGGGATTCTGCCCCTCTGCTCTGCTCTGATGAGACCCCACCTGCAGTGCTGCATCCAGCTCTGGGATCCCAGCATAGGGAGGAAATGGACCTGTTTGAGAGAGTCCAGAAGAGGGACACCAAAATGATCAGAGGGATGGAGCTGCTCTCCTGTGAAGACAGGCTGAGAGTGCTGAGGTTTTTCTGTCTGGAAAAGAGAAGGCCTCAGAGACAACTCATTTAAGCCTTCCAGTACCTTAAGGGGTAAAGTGCTTTATAAGAAGGAGGGAGAGGACTTTTTACACAGACAGCTAGTGACAGGACAAGGAGCAATGGTTTTAAACTTAAAGAGGGCACATTTAGATTAGATGTTAGGAAAAATGTTTTTGCTCAGAGGGTAGTGCAACTGGCACAGGTTGCTTAGAGAAACTGATGCTCCATCCCTGGAAATGTTCAAAAGGAGTTTGGATGGGGACTTGAACAACCTGATCTATTAAGTGACATCCCTGCCCATGGGAGGGGAGGTTGAACTTGATGATGTTTAAGGTCCCTTCCAACTCAGGCATTTGACCATTCTGTGATTCTGTGACATTCCAGCTACCAAGGATTAAACAGTTCCTTTTCTGATTGCTAAAATCTCATTTTGTATAATTACATATGTATCTTCTGACATCACTAGGTATGAGAAATTTAACAGTGTTTGCACGTGGAAAAGAGGGAGGTAGAATACATCATTTCATCATTACCAGACATGGAATAATGTACTTCTGAATAGGAAGTAGTCTCCACTGCTGCATGAAACTCCATGTTCTGCAAATGATAAATTGTGACAGAAATAAAGCCATTAGGAGATTTTTGCCAAGTAGTGCTATTTGTAAGCCCTCATAGGTCAAGCTCAGAAGATTAATTCCATAATTTTTTTCCTAGAATTCCTTGTTTCACTTACTATGTGAATGCCAACATATACTGTCAACTGAAAAGGAAATACTATAAAAAATTAGGTTAATTTCCTAGTGTAAAATATATGAAAGCATGATGTGACTAGTTTCTTGTGTCATTCAAGTACTAGGTTGTCATTGGAGTTGTAGGCAGAAAAAATATTGGCAGCTATGAGAAACATATTTGATTTCTATGATACATATTTTTAAATTATAACCAGAAACTTGAAATTGACATTCTTCCAGCCACAGAGTTTGTTAGCAGTTTCTTTACATAAATTTAAAGCTTTTATTTAGCATTACCATTAAAATACCAAAACAAAACTACAACAGAAAATGTTGCTGTTCCAAAAGTAAGTGCCACATATTCATATGGTCTTAAATGTAAATATCTGTTTGAAAGTGTAGCCTTCAACCTGTGTGCACTTTCTAGTCTCTTAAATGGGATAGCATTCCTCTATTTTTCTGTAACTTAACAGTTTTGAAATATACTACAACAGCAATTCTGTTCACTGCAATTAAAGAAAAAAGAGAAAAAGGCATTTCAAAAGCTTTGTTAAAAGATTTGGAATACTACCAATTATGGTTCTAGCCTATGGTGGTGGTGACTCAAATATGTTACTATCATCTAACTGTTTCTCATCCTGCATTAAAGCTCTGGTCTCAATCAATATCTAGTTTATCAAAACCACAGTCACATTTGGTATTCATTGCTACCCTTGTTTACAGTCTCAGAATGGAGACTAGGCAGTAAGTTAAGTTAGGGTTGGAACTAAACCCTAAACTCTTGTAGATGAGCTGTCAGATTGGGCTCCACAAAACTGGCAGGAAGAGTGTGAGGCCTCAGCAATAGTTACATAATGAAAACTGAGAAACTGAGCCTGTCAAAAATTGAACATAGAGTTTTATTTCCTTCTTCCAAACATTAACAACAAAAATCAAGGTTTCTGATTTTGCAATCTAAATATAACATAGGCACATGCCATCATTATACAGTATACTTCCCAGAATCATCAGGCTCACCAAGAAATGCCAAGACATGCCAGAGAGTGGTTTCAGCCATGCTAATCTAATCACCAGGTAGTAGAAATTTTGCAGTCTCCACAGGCAATGTATTCCAATATTCTTTTGGTCTTCCTGTTTGAATTCTTTTTTGTTATATCTAACCCAAACCTTCCTTGATGTAATTTAAATCCATTATTTTTCTTCTTACCTGCTATGGATATGTAAACATATTATCCTTTCCTCTCTGTAAGACCCTTTAAGCAATTTTCTGTTGATATTGATATTGAGTTCCACTCCAACCTGCAGACATTTTCAAAGTGCTGTGTCTGTTAATTTCTAAATATAGATACCTTTTCCTTTCTCCATGAACTAAATCCTTCAAGAAAACATTTTCTCAACTTTTGCCTTCCTTCTGGTGAACTAATTAACCCCTCTTTGGTATGCCCCTAATCTCTAACATACACTGTAGTTTTGTTTAAAGTATGCTCTATTGCATTATCACTGAGAAACAGTTAAAACACAACTGTGAAGATTTAAATTTATACACCCTCCAGTTTAACAATGAGCCATTGATAGCTACCTACGGGCTTTCAGCCAGTTTTGAGTCACTTTATGGCAATATATTTCTCTAACCTACTTAAAAGAACACCATGTGACACTGTTTCATTAATTTTATTTGAGTCAAGACATAATCTATTATAGAAAAAGTTAATCTGGTCTGTAATCATTTGTCTTTGCAATACCTTTTTTATTAATGCCATATTCTATAGGATTGCTTACAAATTTGGGTTACCTGTTTTCACATTGTCTGATG
Source organism: Anomalospiza imberbis (assembly GCF_031753505.1). Taxonomy (NCBI): domain Eukaryota; kingdom Metazoa; phylum Chordata; class Aves; order Passeriformes; family Viduidae; genus Anomalospiza; species Anomalospiza imberbis. The sequence continues at coordinate 99,927,062 of NC_089682.1, read as the reverse complement.
ACTGAAGTTGCACTGATAAGTATATAATTTCTAACCTAAAAGTTTGACAACAGATCAGATTTGCATTACATGAATCACATGCTTTACAGTTAGAAAAGGAAATATCATGTTCAATTTTGAAGGACCACTGTGAAAGTGATTAAGGGAAGGAGCATGAACTCCTCCTACACCCAAGCAATTTGAATTCAAACAAGAAGTAGCAGAAATACAGATTAGCCTTTCTTCTATACCTAAGGCACCTAAGACAGACAAATTGAGGAGCAAAGTAAAAGTTCTGAAGATATGTCCTGTAGAGGACAGAATAAAAGTAAATTAATATTCTTAATTTCAAGCATTTAGAAGATTGCATAAGCAGCTATTAAGATATGTTGCACTAACATTTTACAAGGAAAAAAAGAAAGGTTAGCATGAACAATGTCAAATATGTACTACAGTGGAATATAAATATTTGCCTAAGGTATGGAGAAGCAACGTGCTTCCTTCAGAAGGACAGGCTTATAGACAGTGTCTGCTGAAAAAACTGCAGAAAATAACATTTTGCTGAATTTCTCCATTAATAACATTAGATTTCCATAAAGAATTTATTTGTAATAAGAAGTCATTTGATCTTGGTGTATGTTCTTTCATATGCAACCAAATAAGTACACATTTTCAAGGCATTAAAGAGTTTTCAAAAAGCAGCATGTAAATATTTCAAAGTCCTCTAAATATTGTTTGCAATAGACCATGTGATGTTTAGCAAATCTCTGGCACTTACTTAAACACTTAGGAAAAATGAATGAAGATAGGACTTAGGATGGGGAGTGGGACTGGAAAAAAGAAGAAAGGGCAGAAATAAAGAAAAAAAAATAAAAGCCAATTTTACACTGATTTGAAGTTAGAATAGAATGTTATTGTCAATGCATGGCTGTATAAAAAATTAATATTTGCATTGTAAAAATATGTTCATTCTAAAAGAACAATATGAAAAAAGAAATAGGCTGCAGAGTCTATTTCTATTTTATAATAGTGCAATATTCCTTGTTCCTTTGCAGAATTTCTACATTATTAAAAGTATGTGAAAAATTGCAAACATTTGTAACCAGTTACTGGCTAAAGATGCTTTTTACAGATGGATTGGAGAGGTTGAGTCATTTTAGGAATAGTTTTTAGAGCACTTCCTTAAAAAACTATGTATCAATTGCATAAAATCACCTAGTATGTTGAACAATGAAATGAATTGTTACAGAAATCACTTACCAACTTTCCAGTCATTATGATTTTATTAATATAAAATGTTACGCTGGTCTCTCTGGCTGCAAAGTAAAATTACACAAATACTTTATATTTGTATATGGAGCCATATTTTAAAATATAAAGAAAAAAACATATTACATTTCTAGACAGATAATTTGAGGAGATTATTAAGAATCTGTTTTCAAAATTTGCTTGGAAATAGGATACAAAACTCACTTCAGTCACCAGTAAGTACTAATCCAGTAATTCTTCATCCATTTCCTTTCCAGAAAGAGTGAAAGCTCTTTCTGGGGATACTTGGTCTTAGTATGGCTGTGAATACCTATTTCCCAGTATACCCTGCTGTATAGTACTGGTTTGAATTTTGTATTAATACCAATATCTGCATTCATTGCACTAGAACTGTTTTTCTTGGATTCAGATATTTGTTTTCTCTCTTTTTTCTTCTCATTTTTTGTTGTTTTTCTGCTGTTTTTTAATTATTCTTCCTTCTTTTTCTCAATATAGTCTTTTCTTTTTTCCTCATTTCACCATTATACATGTAATGACAATAATAGCGACCATTTAGGCAGAGGGAAAAAAAACCTGTCTGTTTCATGTGGGGGTCAGGATATCCATGTACACGACAGTACAATTTATAGGTTTTATATATGCACTCATTTAGGATAAAAGGTACTTAAAAGATTCAAAAATATTCCTTAACCAACACATAAGTAAAAATGAGATTCAATTGAGATTTGTGGTATTTATATGTTGTGGTCTACTGTTTAATATGATCTAGGAGTATAGACTATTCTTACATCTTTATTTCTCCTATGGGATTAGAGGGCTAAACCACTGAGACTTTCACAAATAAGTTTACTGAATGGAATATATACAGTTCTTATTCTTATGTAAACAAACAGGCTATAACTTGAGTCTGCACAAAGGCTTTAATTGTACAAACCATGTATTGCTAAAATCAATCCAAGTCATAACTGCGGTAAGTAACCATCTTAGTCTTGAGCAATCTGTCAGTAAACTAATTAATTATACCAATATGGAGAGAGGAATAGCTCCTCTTTTTTTGGGCATCTGTTCAGCACCCAGGAACAGCTCGGTTCTAACTTTGCCATCTCTAATCAAATAAGTAAATCCTTTTTTGGTTAAAAGTTTCTTTAAACCTTTTAGGAAGTGAACAAGATACAAGGGAGTTTTCATTTGACTTTCTCTTCAGGACAATTTGAAAGACCTGTAAAGACTGAGATTTTAGTTCATCTCTTAATCCGGCAAACATTCCTTAAAAGATCCAATACACATTTTATTCAATTCTGACTACACATACATTATGGCAATAAATATAGTGATTTGAAAAGTTCCAAGATTTTCCTCTTTTGCATCCATAGAGTCATAGAATCATAAATACTTTTAGGAAAGGGACCTTAAAAATCATCTAGTTCCAATCCCCTCTTGCCATGGGCAGGGATGCCACTCACTAGACCAGGTTGCTCAAAGCCCCATCCAGTCTGGTCTTGAACACTTCCAGGGGCTTAGAATTCACAATTTCTCTGGTACATCCTGAGCAAGTGAGAGTCACAAGACCAAGATTTTAAAGACAGATATTCCTCATTTTTGATTTGCCTCACTAACTCCAGTAACAACGACTGTTATTCTTTATTGTTTTAAACCAAATACATGATGACGCATTCCACAGAGAAACAAGCATGCCAATAAAAAAGAAGGGGCTTGGAGACCTGTGTATACTTACTGTTCAGATGCTTTGATCTGTGATGTGGTCTGGATGAATAACACCTGTCACGTGCACACTTCATCGAGATATCTGCAAGAAGAGATGCCTTCAAATGAACAAAGATCTAATAAATGTCAGCATGAGCAAATTTCTCTGTGGAAGGCATGCCTATATGCTGTAGGGCTGCCAGTACACTCTATTACAGGGCAAACAGATTCTGACGAATGAGGAAATCCTAATCTAAATGACAGTCTACATGACATCTAGAATTTCCCATCTTCCACCTCCTCCTCATGGTCCCACAGGTGCATAGACCATTTCTACATAAAATAATTTTCAGGGATGAGTACCCAGCATTAAAACAACAAATACCACCATTTTACACAGTAAAAGAGCAGTTCATAGTAAATTAATTTTTAAGTTATTTACCCATTCAAAATCTATGTAAAGTTCCTAGAATAACCCCTATTTTAATCCCAAGGACTACAGGTAGACTGCTCCAGATCTTTATATTGATACTTAGGGTTGTACTAGGTGACCTAGAGTGAGCATGGAGATAGAAATTGGCATCTCCATTTTTCACAGATTCTTACCTTTCTATGCACTCTGTGAGAGTGTCAGCAACAACTTCAGCAGACTAGGATAACCAAGCTGATACCTTGAATGTCATAGTAATAACTATTTATGAAGTGTGAACCAAAAGCAGGAAATGCAGTGAAACAGCCTTCGTTACAGCTCAGCACTAACCTTGTTTGTATAAAAGCCTTTCCAGGCCTGTCACAAAGTCTGATGAAGTAGACAATCAACTCTGGTAAGCAAAAGAAAGTAAGAGCCAAACATAACTATAGCAGTGAGTTCATGGATCATTTTCTCTGTTAGACAAAACAATATCTATAGTCAACTAAAATGCAACATTGCTTTTCATGTCTGTCAAAACATCTATGCTGTCACAGCCTGTGTTATAGAAAAGCTTAGGCATTGCAGTGGAAAGAGAGGCTATGTCACCAAACTTGTCAGCAAAGAATAAAGTACAGTTTATAAATAGATAAAACAAATAAAGGGTTAAGAGATATAAAAAATGGAAATTTCATTAATATTTTGCAGCTTTCTTATTAGTTCTTTTAATTTTCCTGTTTTTTTCCTTTATTGACTGATGATATTGAAGATGAGGCAAGGGACAAAGCTAGTGGTGGAAGCAGAGGAAGAGGGATAAGATAAAAGGAAGGGATATATGGGTGGCAGATAAAATGAGGTTGAAGTGAAGTGACTGTAAGGGAAGGGGCAGAGGGGATTTGTAGCAAACATCTAAGATGAACTATCAATAAGAATGTACACAAGGCAGCACTTTATATCTTCAAAGCACAGGAAAAGTATGTCTGATGTCAAGTCAGGCATTTCTTCCATTTCAAAGTATTTAGTCCTCAGAAAAGTGTTTATAATGGGAAAATATAAATAAACCCTTGAGGGCAAAGGCAGTGAGAGGAGAGTCTCCAACTCTCAGGTCTTTGTACTGAAACAGTTTTGGGTTTGACCATCATGCAATACTTCGAAAATGTAGAGCACCATGAGTATCCACTACATTTCAGTGAAAAAAAGTTAAACTCCTGCCAACCAGGTATCATTTGCCCAAGCAAAAAAAGTTACTATTTTTTCTGTGTTTCAAGGTAATCATCTGCAATGAATTAAGATTCTCATGATTTAAAGTTGCTCATTAAAATGATGAAATTATGGAACAAATTTATATTATGCACTATGTTTCTACTTAGATAAAATCCACTGTATGTAAATCCATGGTTTGCAAATCCATGATTTGCAAATCCATGGTGTGCCCACATCTCATGTACCCATGCAGATCCATTTAGCTTAACTTCTCGGTGTGAGAAATTCCCAAATACAGAAAAATAGAAGAAAGGTTCATAAAAGTAACATATAAACTGACTTCTGAGGGAGTGATCAGAATGCTTTGATAGAGAGACAAAATTAAAGGGATGACCCTGTAATTCAAAATTTTTCAATTTGAAAATAATCTTGAATATTCTCCAGAACAATAAAACAAAAAAAGTGGTTTAAATCTGTGAGGAAAATGGGACTAGTTTCCGATTTTTATAAAAAGAATTACTAATTTCTTCCATATTGCTGTAACTCTTTTCTAGAGTCATTCCTGTGGAATACTGGTGTCTGTTTTCTGCTATGACTATTATTCCTTCAATAATCTCAAAGCACCTATAAAATTGAGACTGTGTAAGAGTGTGTACTGAAGGCACAGAAGTCATTCAGAAATCTGAGCTGTCAGTATTCTTGCAGGAAACTCTGAAGAGGATCACTGTTGCCAAAATGGAACAGGGAATGTGACAAAAACATTTGTTTTTGTGCTAGGGATAACCAGGCAGGGAAGAAGCACTGTTATTAACTCAAATATTAAGAAAACTTAACAGTGAAAATCTTTTTGTTTTTAAACAATACAGCAGACAAGAAAACACACATAATCAAGTAACAGAAGCACAATTTGAGCTCTGTAAACTGAAATAAAATTGCTGGTGTCTGGAGTCAAATGCAGTAGCTTGATGAAGGTGGGGATGCTGCATCTCCATGACCCCAACACCAACCCACAGCAACACTCTTTCTAAGTATATTCACACAAAGAAGACATACACACATACACACCATATGTATATATATATATATATAAATACATGGTGTGTATATATATATATATATATATATATCAAGGTGGATCCCTACACTTACTCAGTGTGCCCAGGAGCTGACCTTGGATCCCTGCCTCCTCTGAGTCCAGAGCCTCACACCAGCTTGTTGGGGAAGATGAAACAGGAAAACCTTATCAATATGATTGCCTGGCAAAAGATTTGGAAAATACAGACATTGAGATGAGAACTAGATTTGAAATAACAAACCTTGACTACTGAATAACTAGAAAACAATAGTATAGCCAGGTTGAAAGCAATCCCCCCTTCTGATTAAACAATGCCCTTTACCTGCAGATAGGTCCAAGGGTCAAATGGAATGCTCTGTCTCACCCCCAATGTATGGTTCATCCCACACCTGTGACCCTCCCCTGAAGTATCAGGTATCTGTGACCCCATTGGCCCAAGTCCTGTTCCAGCCCACCTTGAAGCCCCCTGAAAAGGTGTGCCCGAGGGACCGGATGCTCTCTTGGATCTTCCCCTGGGACCCTCACCTGGAACCCTCGCTCTCTCTCTCCCTCTTTCTCCCTCTCTCTCCCTCTCTCCCTGGGCCTGCCACGAGTTGCGCCTGGCAACTCCAAGCGGGGCCTTTCCCCCTTTTAATAAACCACATCTTCTAAGACCTGACTTCAGAGATCTCTCATCCATCCAAACCGCCCTGGAGTCCCACGCTCCCTACACCAGCTGATGTTACGGACCATGGTGTACATATGAAAACACACCCACACACCACACACACACACACACACACACACACACACACAGATAACTGTGACTCACATATTCATGAACAGCCAGCTCTTTCCATGCTCTTGACCTTGGAGACTATCACATCCCAGCTCCCTAAACACTTCACCTATTCTTTAGCTTGTCCATCTTAATCTTCCCTAGTCATCATGCACTCAGACTCCCAGACTTATTCCAGTCCCTGGCAGCTCAGGGACAAGGGTCCCCTGTCATTCATGGTCCCACCTCTCTGGTTGTCATTTGGTTTCATTAAGTTCAGTCTCTCCAGTCCTTAAACCCATGCATGTGGACCCTCCAACCCATGGTGTGACTAATTTCTCCCCATACACACATGTTCACGTATCAAATACAGAGGCCTCATCCAGGAAAAGAGCTAAAAAGTGATTTAATAACAAGTTGGGACATAATACACTGATCAGGCACAGGGAATCACCACACAAATATACCTACTAGTAAATTTATATAAGACTGGCATCTCTTGGCTCCTTACCCTTCAATTTCCTCACATTTATTCCTCCCTAAATCAACTCACACCACCCACCTTCCCATCTTTGGTTCATCCCTTAAATATCCCATAGAAAGTCCTATGTAACACAAAATGCTTTTCCCCTGCATGCCATATGTCCCATCCCCCCAAGCAGTAATCTCCTCATCCCAGAAGATGATCTGACATTGACCCATCCTGAGTGTTTTCCTACCAGGTCACAGCAGCTGAGGCTCTCATGGGACAGCTCTGGGAGATACCCAGACATTGTGTCACTTCCTTGAGCCTTTAATTTTTGTTCCTGCATGACTTCAGGCCTTTGTACTCCTCTAGATTTGTGGAGATGAACCTCTATGGTCTGCAGGCCCCAGGATTGGCCTCGGCTTCTCCCGCTGCCATTGTTTGTCCCTTCTCCTTTCTGGGTGTGAAGATGAGCTCTTCGAACACAATCCTACATACATTGTTTTAAAGTATGTTCCACATCACATCTCATAAAAAGAATGCAAAATAAGTGATCATAAAATCATAAACAGTGGAGCTGGAAGGGATCACAAAGAGGTATGCAATTCATTTCTGAACTCAAAGATACAGTGCGCCTAAATTATTCCACAGTGTTTTGATTATTTTTTCCACAAAAGGAGGCATTGATTAAGACTATCCTTTCACAGGTTATTACAGAGCTCAAATAGCTTTGCTGCTAGAAAACTTTAAATAATGTTTAGACTTAACTTCACCGAATTCTGTTTTACTTTGCTGTTATTTATGCTGGCCATGGAAAACTGCTTATTCCTATCTCCTGTTTTTACCTTTCTATATCCTGCTGTCATAGCTATATTCAGTCTCCTCAGCTCTAGACTAAACAAGCCTAATTCTTTCAATTTTTCTTCAGAAGTTATGTTTTCTAGACCTGTAACCATTCTTGTTATTTTCTTTTGGACCCAATCCAATTTGTTTGTACCCTTCTTGAGCATGAAGCCCAAAACTGTAATAATATTGTATCTGAGGCCTAACCAAAGCCAAACAGAAATTAACTACTTCATATGTCACTTAAACAATGCATACAATTTTTATGTGTTTCATTATGATGTTTGCCTTTTGTGTATATAACCTCTAGAGTAAACTGATTTTGTTGATCATTTCCATCTTGTGATTTCTTATAACCTATAGAGATCCTTTTTAGCAGCATGACTGTACTTTCTCTTATTCTCTAACTTCTATGCAGCTGAACCTCCAAATATTTGATAAAGCATTTCCACATTTCAAGAAGTAATCATAATCAGCTTGATGTTTCTCTTCCTTCTTGTTATTACCTTGGAAATATTTCAAAAAACCTTTATTTCCTAACAATAATTACAAAACTAATATCAAAGTAAGTTTGCTAAAATGCTTCAATTTTTTCATATCAGACTAGGGCTTAGGAGAAGGGCAAAAATTTGTTTGAAGAATTTGCACATGATCTACATTGCATTATCCACCACTTTCAAACCTTTCAAACTTTTAAAATTTTATGGTCTTTAATGTAACATCTACAGATCTACTTTTGTGCATCTTGGTAAGGTAAAGAGGTTCTACTTTCTACTACTGTAAAGGAATTGAGAGAACATAACTAAGAAAGAAAAACTCTACAGACTGTATTAATTTTTCAAGACTCTCATAGTGGCTGGAGAGGGAGAGACTTCTTCCACAACATAAAACATCTAAACTTGGTTTCCTAACTAAGTTCTGAGGTTTGCACCTCTACTCTGCTCTTGTGAAACTTAATTTGGAATACTCCAACCAGCTCTGGGACCCACAGCATAAAAAAGACAGAGAGCTGCTCAAGCAGGTCCAGAGAAGGCCCATAGAGATGATTAGAGAGCTAGAGCACCTCTTCTATGTGAGGGCACACTGAAGGAGTTGGGGTATTTTAGTGGTTCAGTGGATTTTTTAATAAAGAAAGATATCCCATGCTATTTTCAATTTATGCAATGTTAAAGTAGTCTAGGTTGTCATAGTCATGAGCAGAGTGGGAGCTTCAGACAAAGATTATTAGAGAAGCCTTCCCATTGAGTCACAAGGTACAGAAAGGACACCTTTGTTTTCTAAACTCCTTCTCAGAGAGGACCCTGGCTGGATCCAATCCTGGCACTAGATTTTGTTAATAGTTTATGCCTAGAAGATTATACTGGTGTAATTGAACCCTTATACAACTTTGTCCTTAAGGATCAACGATGGTAAACCAAAAAAAATTCTATAAATAAGATGAATTATATATTTAGAATTATTACAATAATGATAATGAGTAGGAAATAAATTCAACTTAATCAGAAACATTTACTGCACTTCAAGTTTAGTGTTTTTATTTAGTATTTTATTATTTTTGAAGCAATATTGAATCAGTTTTGTTAAAGAAATTATATAAAAACTAGGATAACAATTATTAAGTAGAGATTAATACTTCTCACACAGACCAATGACTGTAATCATATCTCTTTTACTGTAAATTTGAGGAAAGGATCTTCACACATCTCAGGAAGGTATGCTACAAGTCTTTGCTGTGCAAAACTGGGAAAAGTAGAACCAGCTTTTTATAGTGTAAGAAGTCAGTTACATGCATTTTTTAGATTACGTGTTATCAGGCTTTATCAGCAAAATGTGTTTTGCAAAATGCACTTCAGCTTTGTGCTGAAAAAAGTGTTACCTGCTTTTTGGTTTGTTCTGGTCAGCACCTCTGACTCGCTCTTCTGTATCAGAGATTGCAAAGCCTTGCTGCTCCTGGCCTCAGGGAGAATCTGTCTTGCATGTCCTCACGGTAGGTTTCATATTTTGATCAAGCTCATCTCAGTATTCTTCAGCACTAAGAACAGAAGATTGTTCTTGCTCAATCTTATCACTTAACTTGGAAATTAGGCAAATTTTGAGCTGCTGTATCCCCACTTAGGCAGAGAGTTCTGCTACAGTCATTTTTCATTTTTCTTCTAATTTTTTTTCATCATAAGCTTTTACTTACATCTTGCCCTAAGTCCACATGTGAAGCGCCTGTCACATTTATTACACTGATTTTTTTTTACATAAAATCCATCAGATGAAGTTTGGAAGGAAGCAATTTTTGAATCTAAGAAAGAAGAATTAAACTTGCCGAAATATGGACATTAACACTCTACATCTGAAGACCATGTGACAAAGTTATCTCTTCTTAATAGATCAGAAGTTACACCCGGTTCCTCATTAGAATAACCTTGTATTAGTTTTCCAGGTAATAGTAGATTGATTATGAAACCTATAGCTGTAGCTAGCAGCATCCTTGAGAAGAATAAATTCATAATGGGTAAATTACCCTCTGCTGTAGTAATCTGCGGCTTTTCACCCACCACGGCCTCAAGCAGCAGGAACGCCCACCTAGAGCTGCCCTTGCAGAGACCGTGGCTTCCATGTATACGGGCACTCCAGGGCTGTGGTGTTTGCCTCCCTGCAAGTGCTGAGCACTCTGGTGTGGGTACGCAGCTTTGGTAGCTTCACGCTGAGAGGAAACGAAGGGACAAGAGAGGCACACTTTGCCGGCGAGCCTGAGAAGTTTTATTTCTCGTGTGGCTGCAGCAGTGGTCGGAGCAGCTGCTCCCAGCGCCGATGCAGGGCAAAATGGTGACGGGACAAAGAAAGCATTGGGTTAAATAGGGGGCGGGCGGACAGGGGTGGAAAACCCCCTCACCCAATATGGACAGACAACAGGGGAGTGACATAGAACATAACAACCTATGGAAACATAATAGAGGTGGGTACAACGTTCTGGGACAAATGGGAATGCAGAAGTGGGGTGATTGACACAGAACTTTCTGTAAAGAAGCAAGGAGTGGCTACAAGATTGACATGTAAGAGCTCCCATGGTAGACAACTTGGAGAAGACCATTGTGAGGGGGAAATAGGGGTACAGAGAACCAACCTAACTAACATTTATTAAAATCTCTAACTAAACCAACCCAAACTACAGCAGTAATCCAAAGTAGAGCAATTCTGCTAATGTGATTTTTTTAAGACCATGTATTTTATTAAAGTTTGGACAACTAAAGTTAATTTGAATACTTGCTAAAATTACTCCAATATTTATAAAATATTAAATATAATAGAGCTTAATTCCATGTTGGATGACTTTCCACCATATCTACAAACTCAGCAGAGGTTGCTAATCTCCAGGCACTTCCCTCCCAAATGCCTCTCAGACTTTGGTTGATTTTAATCATGATACAGATAGCAGTAGGTGTATTCATGTTCTTAAAGCTGGGAATATACTTTTAAAAGTAGTGAGGCACCTTTCATAATGCTATATTTATGAAAAGTCAGAAAAGTATGTTTCATTCAAGATTTCAGACAATAAAAGAAAGCAGACCTTTAATTAAAGTATGACAGTGCCACTATCTCTAATTTATTACCTTTTGTTTAAATACAAACAGCAATGTGATATATAATAGCTCACAATGTTGGAGACTTCTAACAATCTCCAAAAATAGAAAGCTAATAGTAAACTAGAATGGTCATATAGATATCAGAACTTAATTTACTTTGCATGTTAGGTTAACATTAGTTTAACCTCAATTTTTCTCCTGTGTAGGGTGATACAGATTAGTGTTTTTCATTATTAGGGTACATTTTCTGCTCAACACTTGGTACTCTTAATGAAAGAACACTCCCCTCTAGCATACAAATTGAATAATTTTCAGTCACAGCATAAATAAATGCCTAGAAGATGTCAGCTGAAAATCTTAGTTATTTCCTAAAGGTGCAGGTGCTAGAAGTGGTGTAATAAAGTAGAGACAGCTGCAGCCACAGGCTGTGGCCAACCGGAATATGTCTTCAGAGTGACATTCAACATAACAAGACCTCACTATGTTTGCTTCCAAGAATGTTATCACTGTGGTTTTAAAAACAGCATAAATCAAGAGACATGCTCACAAAGTACAGCTGAAGTCACATTATCTTTATTATACCTCTATATATTTTCCTCATTACAACCTGAAATATGTTGACATAACCACTCATGCTCATCTATAATGTAACTAATAATTACACTTCTAGAAAGAAAAATGAGAGCAAAAGGTATTACAAGGTAGGAATTAATCAAGTTATGACCAAGTAGATTCACTGAAACTTTAAAACCTCAGGTACAGGTAAATTTTAAGTCTTTTTGAAACTAGCAGGGAATAATAGATGAGTCACTGCCACTTACAAACCTTTTCTTCAAAGAAAAAAATTGCACATTGAACCCTATTTGATTTCATGCCTGTGAGTGACAAAATCATTTCTTGAGACTCATTTCTTGAGAAGATTAGCACTGCAGATACTGACTACCCAATGTTCTATTCTCTTTTACAGGGACTTCATGAAAGATATGGTTTTATTTTTATTAGAAAAAACAAAACCACTATGTGACATGTATGATCATTTTAGCAAATATAGCTAGTTGCAAACCAGCAATTATTTGAAAGATAAAATACCTTCACAAAAACTTGCCATCTTTAATATTTTTTTTAGTTATATTGTAATTACTATCAGTTATGAAATACTTCTGCAGTCACTATTTTGAGCTCAGCCTTCATGTGTGAAGATGGAGGACTGGATCCCAGAGATGCTAAGTGTTTGCCTTAACACTGCTGGCTAATCTGATGGTTAAAACCTCAAATGGTTAAAGCAGGACTTTTAAAAACACTTAATATTCACTCGGTCTTTAGCTAAATCTAGTTGTCAAGGAACAAATTTCAGTCTAACCATTAGCTTTCCACATTTTTTTCTGCCAGGTAAGATATTGGTAAAATCCATTCAGGGACTTTTTTCTGCTAGGAAGATAAAGCTGATGTTCCTAAACCCAACTTTACAACATATCAACCCATGGAAGCAGACACTTTTAGTCTATGCATTTACAGCTAAATGCTCAGGTTGGTGTGATGTAACAGGTAAGAGAGTGGCCCCTTTCTACTCAGCTGCCACAGATAATTTTGTAGATGCATTCTTTTAGAATACTTCATTGGAGAAACTTATATTCTACTATTCGGGTATTGATAATACATTCAGAATTTTGACTTCAATGAGGGGTGGAGGGGAAGAGAAATAATGAGCTCCCATATTAGTGGATGTGTTCTCTAAAATAGAAGTGGCAATAGGGGAGAACCAAATTAAAACTATTGAAATTTCAGTTCCAGAGTAGAATGTATCACTATAAAAATGTCCTTGAAACCAAATGCAAATCTGCTGTAATTTTGCACCAGAACAAATTTTTTTAAATACTACTTTTCAGCAAGGTTTCTGCATATTTATGCATATGAAAAAAATGAGCTTCATTCATGACCAGAAAAAAATAATGAATAGAAATGTGCAAAGCTACATTTAGATTTTCTACCTTTTATTAATATTCAGAATTTAGGCAGTGCCAGCAATGATACTAAGCAAATCCTTAAAGTAACCAACAAGCCTTGGGCAAACAACAATAATAATAAATGGTTCTATAAAGAATTATAACTGTCTTTTTGAGCATACAGATGTTAGACAAGTTTTAAAAAGGGAGAGCTTGCACTGATGATCCCCTTATAGTTTTACAAATATGCTTTTTGAGCTGTTCAGGATTTCAGGATGCACCAACCTGGATTTCACAGGACTAACAGGGATAAACAGTTACCTACTTCCAACATATATTTTTGTGAGATAAAGAAAAATGTTAAACAATTCTACCACAGCTTTTCATAGCAAACTGGGTCAGTTCCAGCTCCATGTTTTAAGTCACAGAAGTGCATGGCTTGTCCCCTTCCCCATCTCATATTTACAGAAAGTTTAAGTCACAAATGACTTTTTTAGATTATTGTACCATATTAAAATTCTTAGCATATGACTCCAGTATCATAATGTTATGGGAATCATTAAAAAAATAAAACAAAAACAGCAAAACAAACAACAAACCCACAAGCCTGACTGATTTTCAGCAGTGAAGAGTTGCTAGATATTATTAAGGCACAAAGTGTTTCTTATATTAAAAAATGTAAAGAAATGTCTGTCTCTTCTTTAACTACTCCAGAAAAGACGTGACACCTTTTCTCCTACCTCTAAAGGTAAAATCCACATCTTTAAAAAATATCAACTGATCTCCTTCAGATTGACCCTACTCAGTGGTCCTGTTCTAAACTTCTTCTGCTGTCTCTTTCCATCTGGACTCAGCAGTTCCCATGTCCTGTTGGTGCAAATTTGAGGAGCAAAATAATGTCTCATCTCCTTTCCGAAGTATTTCCACTTTGACTTCTAAATGCATTACCCAACTGTCTTCAGTGCTTTCTCAAGGATATCCTGTCCAGAAGAATTATCTTATATCTAAACAAAAAAGGGCAATTTAAGTCAGTCACAGATCCAGACCTGTATTTTTGAAATCTTCATGGACTAATCACACACATAAAAGACCTATAAATTCTGTTTTAACAACAATAAATGATTAAGCAATAAGGACCAAAAGTATTGGCATTTCCCTGGAGACTACTGTTAGACTGGAAGGAGGTGAAGACTTGATTTAGTTTAGTACACTTTTTTGGGCATTGTTTTTCTTTCCCATCCTATATTAGTGAAAATATTCCCATATTTTCACTAAGCTAATGATCATACAGTACATCTGGAATTTTGAGGGAATTAATTTCCAGTGCATCAGATCACAATCAATCATATATTTGTTAAAATCTGAGGCCTGAGGGCTAGAAGTTACAAAAGCCTTACCTACTGTAATTTTCACTGTGTGTACTTACACAGTCATATTCAAAAAACAATTAATGGTGAAATCAGGAAAAATATTATATATACATATGCCTATCCAAGGATCAGAATGATGTCACTATATTTGGGTTTTGCTTCCTTGGAGGAACAGGAAATGTATATGCCTGTGCACATTGCATTTTCCAAAATAATTGTCATTCCAAATGCAGAGACCTGACAGCTAGTCCTTGTAGCACGTGCAGTAGCAGCAATTTCCAAAGGTTAATGCTGATTTTTTTTAAATGTCTTTATTAGGCAGCACTGGGTAAAGAGATTTGGTTGTTTTTTGTCAACTGCTTTGAATATTTTATTGTTTCAGTTTTTAACCAACTATGAGCAAGAAATCCTGCCAATTAGAGAAGTGGAAATGTGAAGTACTCACCAGCACACTATTTAAGCATAAATCTGCCTCATAAAGCCTACTGTGATGGACCACCAAGCGCACAGATGTCAGGGTCTCCAGGTCAAAGGACAGAGGTGGCTAGCCCATGCAGTGGGTCACAAGGCTCCTAACGCCAGAGAGACCTCTAAGGCCCATCCCTGCCGCTCCAAAACCCCCTGCCAAGCCACCAGGCAGTTGATCCTGTAGCTTGAAAAATAACTTGAGACATTTATTTCAGTGGAGACATCCCAGGAAATCAGGGTTCCCTGTAGCTTAACACTCATCAACCTGTCTCAGCTGGTCGGTGTGCCTTATTTTAATGGATGAGGGGATAAGAAGTTTTATTTGCATCAGCTTATCTGTGCAAGTAACATTTTATCCAGGTGTAGATCCCATAGAGTTTTATTGTGCATATTAGATAAACACATTAAAAATGGACAGAATAATGTCAGCTGAGAGCGTATGATTCCCATAATGAGTACACAATATAAACAGTACCGATCTTTCATCAAAGTAGTTCTTTTTTCTATGAAGATTCTTGTGTTTAGTAGATAATTTTAATGCAGTCATGCTCGTAAACATACATGTGGAATACACTACGCTCAATTTACTTTTTTAGTATGAACAATATAAGTCTTCATATAACTTGATGTCCAATTGAAATAGTATATATTTTTTATTCATTCAAATAATGTCATTTCATAAACTTCTTGGCCAGTCCTTCTTTACTCTTCACTGAATTTCCATACATAAACCCCCTTTTAGGAAACCAAAACTCAAAACAGTCCTGAAGGAAGTAATGTAGGTGAGTAATCCCCCCTTGAGCTACATTGGTTGTAACACTTCTGCTGCTTGGAAAAAACTCATTTCCTCTTCTGATTGCCACTTTATCCAGCTATTTTGTGTCACATTCTTAAGACTGTCGTATGGCATGTTCTGTTATATGCATTTAAATTGCTGTTAAATATTATAAGCCTTTAAAAAATGCTGTAGAAAAAACTGGTTGAATTGTGTGTGTGTGTGTGTGTGTGTGTGAATACATATTTGTATCAAAGTTCTTCCTTTGAAGACAAATGAAGTGTGTATGCATGACCACATGCATGTAAAAACTCGAAGGATTTTCATCATTAATTACAACTATAAATTCAGAGATGCCTGGAGGACAAAAGGAATTAGATTAAATAGATGAAAAGAATAAAGGAAAATGGCAGAGAGAGAGAACCCTTTGTAATCCTCTCTCACTCATTTTCTATGTATTATAGATATAATTACTTCCTTGATGCTAAAAAGAAGATATGCAGGAGAAAAAAAAATATGCACATAGTAGGAGAAGAGGGTCTTGAGGTATATGTACACTTAGTCATAATCAGCACCTCTGTGGAACAGGCTGAGCAGTGCTGTCAGTCTGCAGGAGCAGCGTTGCCCCCCCTGAACAAGGGGGGACACTCCTGGCAAATGGCTGTAGCTGGGCTGCTGTGGACTGCCTCCTGCCCTGTGCTGATTCACAGCCCTCTGGAGGAGCTGGAGAGGTCCAGAACAGTGTCAGAATATAAACTACAAACAAACATCACAATCCAGTATGCTAACTTTTCCCTATTGCTTAGCAGCATGGAGACACCAGGGTGGCTCAAGGCAGATCAAAACAGATGCCTTAGACAAGTATGGAAAGGATGGTGGGGAAGATTAATCAGTTCTTGTATGAATGGGAAGAGTTACATTGTTATAGTGAGCAGACTGCAGAGTCACATGTATGAACCAGCTATTCAGAGAGCACTTGAATAGTGGAAGGAATCAAAGAATGGAAATAAACGTAGCAACACCAGAAGCCAAATTCAAAAGGAGCCACAGAATGAGTGACAAGTGCTGTGGTGTAGATTTCCCAGAGAAAGCCATTGTTCCTGGACTTTTAAAGGAGAGTAGGCCTGAGAATTTTCGTAATGACATGCACCACCCACCAAAAATAAAAATCACATCTAAAAACAATTTTACAAGCATAAGCAACCACGAGGTAGGTTAACATCTTCCAAAGCCCTGCTTTCATAGAAAACTTAATCATAACAATGTTTTTGGTCAGTGGGCCTTTTCTTTTGTTTTGTTTTTGGGCCAGGGTATAGCTGAAAGGGAAACCACAGTTTGCAGAATGGTAAAAAAATTATTTTTTTTAAGGAGAGAATGCAGTGTTCACACTAATTGTAAAAACTTCGCAGAACTTCATGAAGTCTTAAGTTTTTGTTTGGGTTTTTTTTATTTTGTTTTGGTTCTAGTTTTAAACTAATTTTTTTCAAATTCAGCTTTTGACAGTTATAATGCAAGTACTGTTAATACTGTTCCTCTAATTTGCCAACAATTTGTATGCCCTTAAAAATAATAACATAGAAAACCCACCTTCTGGATTTCCTCTAGTTAACCCTGGTTTACACCAGTTGCACTAGATTCTTCTTTCTAGTTCATCTGTTGCATCCTGGGTTTGGGTTCAGATTATGGGTTCTGATCTTTGTTAGTTTGCTGGTTCTGTGTACCCTCGTGCATCCCCTGTGTTTCCTCCCCCCGCCCCCCCCCCACTGTGGTTAGCTCCAGGCTGTCTGCCATTGGAGTTTCCCCCTGTCACTCTTGTAACCTTGCGCTTTCCTGTGGTTTCCCTGTCAGTTACCCCGTCTTCACAACCCCATTCTCCCCGGAACCCATGTCCGCCCCTGTTGCGTCCCCATTGGCTATCCCAGTCCACATCACACCCTCATAGCCTGCCCCCATTGGGCGAGGGGGGCTTGCGCCTCCCTCGGCCCGCCCCCTACAAAATTCCACTCTGCTCCATGCTCACGGCCAGATTCATCCACCCGAGGTTGGGAGCAGGCTGCAGCTTCTCCATCGCGGCTCTTGTGGCCAATAAAGCATCCAACCGCCACGTGGACGGATTTGGACAAATTCTCTGCCTCTTTGTTTCTTCTCTTGCGCCGACAGCAAAGCGCAGCCAGCAGCCCACCCTGGAGCGCAGCAGCAGAAGTGCCCGGGAATCGCAGCAAGCCCTGGCCCCGACGTCAGACACCCAAGCCGGGCCCTCGAGAGCTGACCAGAGCCAAGAAAAGTAACGCACTGCCGCATTCATCCTTAACAATGCTTACATATACATTGACCATATATAATTTTTAAAAACATTTTGGAGTTTAAGTATAAATTTTCCTTCAGATACTGGGAAATTACTGAATAAATGCTTCTCATTAGACTGTATTGTCATTATTCTTTTTAGTCTATCACCATAATGAAAAAAACCCTCTGACAAGCAGAAGTTTCCTTCTAGGTATTGGAACGTATTTTCAGTGGAGAATAACACTAATATGTTCATCAGTACAGTGTCTCCATGCAACTGGAAGATATTAAGTTTTTCCCCCATCTTCTAAATTTCAAGAGAGTTAAATACATCTTGATCATTGCTGTTACAAAGTTGGATTTTTGTCCATCTTCTCTAGTTATTCACTATTTTTGGATTGAATCTTTGCTGGGAGTGTTTGCTGGTTGGTTTAATGTTTGCACATTTTTTTACTGGGGAGGAGTAGCCCTTTTTCTTCTTGTGAGTGGCTTCACATTGCAGCTGCTCATTGCTGGTGGTCTCTGTTGCTACTTCTTCCTCATTTGCTTCTGCTTTTTGGAGCTCTCCCAGTAAAGTGAGGGGAAAATTAAATTCTTACCCTTAAATTCTCCCTTTTTACTGGGGGGAGAGGGAATAGGTGGGGGAACTTTTTATTCTTTCAGTCACTGTTCAAACTGGGTACCTTACAGATGAGTGAGAAGGATCAGTAACGTGTACATCACATAGCATTCTAACACAAGGCGTTGGGGATATTTTTTGCAATTTTTTTGAAAAAAATTATTAGCAATTAGATATAATCTGATGTATTTCAAAATCAAAAATAATTATTCAGAAACACACTTTTATGAGCAGGTAATATAAGGAAGTCAGACAAACATACATTAATTTGGGGTATGGTTTAGAACTTGGGTTTGAAGCAAAATTAAGGTTGGCTTGCAAGATTGTCTTACATAACAGAGGTAAACTCACATACAATTTTTTCCTCCTTGGAACACAATCTGATGAAAAGGGAATTTGGTTGTGTTCAAATTGGAGCTATAAAACGCCCGTTTTAATTTTTTATTTGACCCAGGATCAAAGCCACAGTGGTGGGTTAGAACATAGTGTTCTCATTTGATCCTTTCTCTCTGATATTGGAAATATTTGGATATGAAGTTCTGCATTTGGCTCATATTTATCCAAAAATGATAGTGAACCTTGCCAGTGGTAAGGCAAGTCTCTCCTCAGCCCACTAAATTTTAAACAGAATATATCCAGTAAATTAAAACACTAAACAACAGGAAATACTTTTAAGCAAAGAAGTAATAGTCATGGAAACATCTTATGCTGGGTCTTCAGCTGTCAGAAAGGATCATTTTGCCTTCTATGTCATCACTTACAGAAAAAGTAAATGCAGTTTTACCTCCACCTGAGTCTATGGTAAAAACTTTGTCACATCAAATTCTCAGACTTTAAGACCATTGAAAATGACAGCCTCTGACTGAGATGTGGATGCAGAAACTTCTCAAAATTGAGGTGGCAAAAGAATCTTTAAGGAGTTTCTTTTTGTATAGATACCAAACAAATACAAATATTTATGGTTTTTTTTTAGTGAAGAGTTTTTAGCTGGTACATTCTAAACTGTTCACCTGCATAAGTTACTTTCAATTAAAGAGATATTTTTTCTTATCAAATAACATCATTACTATCTTGATATTTTTTTCAAGCAGTTAAGGGAAATCCAGTGTTGCAGGAGAATATTCTGGTTCTGCCAAAGATCAACTTACTTCATAACCTATAGCAAAATGCTTCATTTCTCTGTTGTTGAAAGTTTATATTTCATTCACCTATTTTTTTTTTTACACACTTTAAAATTCCACTCAAAGATACATGTTTTCTAGGATAAGCAAATATTTTCAGTGAATATTTTTTGTGGTAGCTGGAGTCTGGAATGGAATTTCTTCTTAAACCCAGGAGTTTCCTGCTGTTCAACCACATTCTTTGACTGAGGCTTGGAATAAGGTTGAAATTTCTACATATTTAGGAATTTTGGTCTTGGTCTACCGGATACTGAGGGAATACTGTATTCAGTGGGATATTCAGGGTCCTCCACAGACATCTACAAAGTTGGATGGTCCCCACTGTGTTTTCCCCTCTGCACTGCCATTTTGAAACCAGCTCATATCTCTGACTCTGGTCTCCCTTCACCTCTATTGAACTTCCCACTGGCAAAGTGTCTTCATTTCCTTTCGTGAGAACTACAACCATCTTCCACATGGAAACTATCTACCCACTTCCCATTGTGCTTTCATGTTCTGTGCTTCTGAATGCCAAGCTGCCAAACTGCCTTTTCATCCCCATTTTCTAGCTTATCCTGACTTCACTGACTCTTGGATCAATATGCCTGCAGAGGTGCAGTCTCCCTTTGAGCAGTCATTTCATTACAGTTTATTGCTTGTGGATATGAAGAGACAATTTGACAAAATTTGAAAAGACAATTTGACATTTTCTTCATTCACTATTTGGTCCTTCGTCTCAGGTTCTTTCCATCTTGTACAGGCCTCAGACTCCCATTATAGTACTGAGGGGCTTGTCCCAGCTGTATATGAAGAAAACAGATTTTCTCTCTACACAACATCAATACAGGAAAGAAAGCTTTTTCCTATAATTTCATATGCCAATCTTTATGAAAATTTAGGAAACTATTGCTCATCCCCAGGGTGAATGGCAGACATTTTGAAAATATTAAAATCATAAAGCTAAAATTAATTTAGTTCTAATTTAGGCATCTAAATTTAATAAGTTAGTTGTCTGATAGATTCACTATAAATTCCCTTCTCAGTCTAAAACAGATGATCATCTAACCCAAGGATAGATTCTCATCACCAATCACAAAGATACAGGGATATTGCACAGCAAACATAATTTCAAATTACTGTGCTTATTTCAGTATTGGTGATGTGAGTGGCGTAAGGAGAGAAAAGTTTATCAGACTTATAAAAACAAATAGTTTACCCCAAGGTTATTCTTAGAAATAAATGAAGATAGGTTTGTTGTTTTGTTGGGGTTTTTTTTCACTCTATAAAAATTACCTTAGATAAGAATTTTTACTTCAAGTGTTGAAACTAGAAAAAGAAGAATCATCTAAAAGCAGGCATTCCTGGTGGAAAGTTAGAAACAAACCCACTAATAAATAGTGATAGTAGATATGTCTAGAAAGTACTTGTTGTTGTATAACACACAAAGCTGTGAAATACATAGGGAAATGTGGAGTGATTCACTTGATTTTTGCAACTTCCCCTAGCTAATATATTCCCCATCATTTAAGGGCAGCAGGAAAGTCTTTATGATGAGCTGTCAACAAAAGTTCTAGACAAGAAAATAAATTTGGACAATACTTTACATTTCTAAAGGATGCACTAAGCAATTTTTTTTCACCAGAGCAATTTTTATTTCCAGGTGAAAGACCAAATGTGTGAAGACACACAAAGTGCTTGAGTTTTGGAGGGAAAAAAAAAAAAAAAAACAAATTGTTATTTTATGCTAATGCATCTTAGAGACTTCCAATGTATAATAGGTCTTTGTTTAAGGGTTAAATTTCAAAAAAATTAATTTCACTTTTCATTAATAAAACCATGTTAGCTTCCAAAAATTAATTATTACTGAAATGTTTATAATCCTGCTACTAAATTTTGCCATTGACTTGAGTTTTCAGGGGCTTGATCCTGAAATCTCTATCTCAAAATTTTGTTGGAATTATCTACTTTGATTAAGATAATTGCTGAAGTCTTTATTACAAGATTGTGGTGGTTTTACCTACCCGGATAAAGATATTTTTGTGCACATTGGCTAGAAAAATCATGATTCACATTTTAATGTCTGTGACTAAATTTTAAAATAAAGAAATATTTTAAAACACAAATATGTAGCTCTCTGCTCCTGCTACTGATTTTCAATTTGTTAAAAATGTGTTTGTTAACTAATCACCATTTCTCATTTTATGTAGTATCCAGACAGTCAAATCTGTGGAGATGAGATCATCATCCTAGCCCTTAACAATATGTCATTCATATAAATGCACCTGTATTGCAAGTAACAGGCTTGTGGAGAGGAGGGGGAAAGAAAACACAAGCTTTGGATAATCCTGGGTGGTCACTTTGCCCATGTTAGATTAAATATGTTTTTTTCCCACCAGGTGACTTTTAATTGCTTTCTTATGGCAACTCATTTATTCTAGAGGCTTTTGTTTGGCTCATGTTAGTTTTCTAAGTTAATGACTGTGTGACAACATGCTGAGTACAGGTGGCAAAAGGCAAGATAAAGAATGTGGATATTGCTTCATGTGCATGAGGCTACTGGTGTGGGACAAATCCTGCTTGCCTTGATCATGTGGGGCTTCCCTGTTGGTTCATGGTTTGGAAAATAGGAAGTCCTTACCTCTCCAAAGCCTGTAAGTGTCTTCAGAAACAGCAGGAACAAAAGAGGCAAATTCAGAACTCTCAGTGTTGTAGGTTGGGTTGATTTAGTCAGGGATTTTATTAATGTTAGTTAGACATGTTCTGTGTACCCCTATTTTCCTTAACAATGGTTTACTCCAGGTTGTTTACTACGAGAGCTCACCTGTCAATCATCTCACTCCTCCCAGGGTTTCTTCTTACATGGTTCTGTCAATCAGGGTTGTTTACGCCCTGCGGGGTGTCAACCTTGTAACCACTCCCTGCTTCTTCATGAAACTTCTATGTCAATCACCCCACCTTTGCATTTCTATTTGTCCCCAAATGCTGTACTCACCTCTGTTATATCACCATTGGTTGTGAAACCCTACCTCGGTTTAACCCTACAGGGCGAGGCAGGTTTCCACCCTGTCCGCTCACCCCCTATTTAATCTGCTGCAATCTTTTGTTCAGGGCCATTTTGCCTTACAACGATCTGAGTGCTACTCACTCAGACCACGGATGGGAAAATAAAAGTTCTCAGTTTTGCAGGCAAAGTGTCCGTCTCTCTTCCCTTCACTTCCTCGCAGCTACCAAAGCTGCTTATCCACTCCGGGACACTCGGCAATCCTGAAGTACCCGTAAACGTAGTGGCTATGGCCTCACAAAGAAGTGCTACCCAGCGTTTTAACTGCATGAGGTCGTAACAAGCAAATGCCGCAGTGTGGGTTTCACAAAGAATAATTTTTGTTTTCTGAAATGCCATTTTTCCTTGATGTACACATTAACTATGCCAAAGCTTTCATCTGGTTCACTAGATTTTCTTCACTGAGTGGGCCAAGGGGAATGCTAGTGATGAATTGTGAAATTCTTCTTCATCACACCAATTGGATGCATACATGTTATATCTTTCCTATCATCATCCTGGCTTCTTTGCTGTTTATGCTCTAAATCATCCATCCTAACAAAGGAAATAGCAGAATAAAAAGCCAAGAATTGCCTGGCAAGATTTGGTAGGAAAAAACTATTCTTGCTCTCAGACATAAAAAGCTGAATCCCCATATCACAGCTCACAAATCACTGTTGGCAATAAACAAATAACAAGGTGGAAGCAACAACAAAATAATTAAAACCAGGCAACACAGACTATGCTAAACTGCAGGAAAAAAGCTACACCGAGAGTATCAGCTGTGGAAGAAGCAATTAACCTGGCTAATGGGTCTGATACTTGCATTCTTCCCTTTCTGTCACAAAAAGCATATGGTTGCAATTAGCTGGCATAAAGGAAATACCATCTGAAGCCCCTGTTTTCCGATTGAGATGACCTCTGGCCCAGCATGAAGACAGTGGGAAGTATTTGCTTGGTGTTGGTTAGCTTCATATGTAGTGGGCGGGGGGCAA
Source organism: Anomalospiza imberbis (assembly GCF_031753505.1). Lineage (NCBI taxonomy): Eukaryota > Metazoa > Chordata > Aves > Passeriformes > Viduidae > Anomalospiza > Anomalospiza imberbis. The sequence goes on along the minus strand of NC_089682.1, from coordinate 99,903,126 downwards.
TTTGTAGATAGGCAAAGATTTGACAAATGTGTTTAAGCTACAAAACTATGCCTTACCACATAACAAACTGAGAGAGCATTCAAAGCAAGTTGGAACTAAAGTAAACCTCCTGATACTGCCAGTTCCAGGGCTGTTACAAAAAAATCCCTAACTGACTAAACAAATAAAATTCACAGAAGGTTACTGCTTTATTCTCATCTGGAAGTACTAGTGGCACAACAGGTTCTCCGTGGTGTGAGAGTGAAATGTTGGGAAGGCCAAAGTTTTCCTCGTGTTAGACACACTCAGACACTTGTCATGGAATATACCTTAAAAGGCCGAAACATTACATCTTTTATTCAGGTCAAATGGATTGTCATCTGCTCTGTCTCACTTCCTGCTTCTTTCTCTGCTCTGTCTCAGATAGTTCTGTAGGATGCACATAGAACTTCTTGGATTTTGAAGTGGTTGTCATCTATCCAGTACATCATTTTCCTGAGTCATCTTTTTATGAGAAAAAAATATTTCTCGTGCAGAAATATGTATTTGCTTGAAATAATTGCAACTTTTTTAGCATCTTTAAAATTATCATATGCAATAAAAGTGATATATTTGTCTTTCAAATTCTAGATATCTGTTTAAAGGTTTCTAAAAAGCTCTTATAAACTTCTGAGGAAAAAAATAAGGTACCCCTCATTCATTGTTTGAAGACAAGGTGGATTAGTTTTATGAAGTTCAGTAAGACTCTTCTATGATATTTTTAGTTAGCAAAGGTGCATATAGAATGACCAAATTAACTCAAATGTATGTTTAACAGATATGAAAAACAAAATCTGTGGTAGTTTTGCAGTCAGATCTGCTACTAATTTTATGCAGTTTAATAATTTTATCATGTCTATTATGTATGTATTTCTTTACTACATTTTAGATATGACATGAAAATATCTGGGAATCCATACTTCTAATAGACTATTTCTAACGGAGCATAGCAATAGATATTTATGCCGCCTTAAATCTTTCAGATTTTATGTGCAAATAAGTGATTGCTGGCTTTTTCAGGTTTTTTGCCAGTAGAATCCAGAATGATTGTTTAGTTTTATTGTGCAAACAAATGTAAAATTCTTCTGTAGTTCAGTCTTATTATTGTTATAGCAGAAGATTGTGGTTACCTACCCAAAAACCCCCACAGCTTCAGTATTTCCATTCATACGAATACACTGGAGTTATCCAAAAAGAAACAACGGTGGAACGTGTTTTAGCTTTTCTTTTTTTCAGTGAGGAGGAGGTCATTAAGTCTGGAAGGATGCCAGGTAATGATAATCATCAGTCCTTCTGGGGCTGTTTTATAATTTTGCAGCTGTATTGTTGGCTACAATTTGCAGTCCCAGAGACACGGCTTTATGTGTTTGTTTTCCTGTTGGATTGGATAGGAGGCACTATTCCTTAAAAAAAAAAAAAAAAAAAAAAAAAAGACAAAAACAGGAAATAAAAAAAGGAAACCTTTTAAGGAGAAAGGGAACTTTTGCATCTTTCAGTCAGTGTAATGTCAATACCACTTAGGACAAATTTCAAGAATTCACCATTCTTAGACTCTTCCAGCTGCCTGCAGTGTGAGTGGTTAAAAGACCAGAGCATGAGCCATAAAATGTGTCTGTGGGTGTTAGTTAACAATTTGCAGGTGCATATCATTCCAGTAAAGCTTTCAAATTATATGCAATTTATAAGCTATGTTTGAAGCTTGTAGTTGTTATGTCTAAGCAAATTAGTATCTTTTCTGGCTTCAGTTTTTGAGAGTCCCATCAAATTTGTGGGTTAAGGGGACAAGAAGGAGAAGTGGTTGTTTCAAACATACAAAAGTCAGACAAATAGTTTATTACATTCAGTTTTTGTTAAATGTACTGGGGGAATACTGCATCTGGAAGGGGAGAGGCAAGCAGAACTTCCCTGACTGAAAATTGAAATTAGGAATCAATAATGATTTGGTTAAAACAAGGAATATTCTACAGATTTTCACCAAATATGAATCCATCCATTAATGAAATTTGTGTTATTATTATTTTTCTTATGTTTTGCTGGAATTTGATCCTTAAAATTTTGGTTCAAGTATAGAAATGAGAATGAGGAGTTGTAACTATTAAAACTCTAATGGACTATTTAGCATGTTAAATATTTGCAGTTCTGTTTTAACCATTTAACCTGCTCCTTTCTCTTGGTGAGATTTCTACATCATGGCTTTTTCCAGGTAGCTGCCATTTGTAGTTGATGGTCTCATGTAGTAGAGGAAGTTTGGCAGAATGGAGCTCCAGAATCTTGCTTTTTGATCCCACAGTGTGCCAAAACAACAAAGCTGCATATTCCATTAAGTGTAATGTAGAATGAACTAAATACTAAAATACAAAAAAAAAACAAAAACAAAAAAAAAAAAACTAAACAAAAAAAAAACCAAACAAAATCAAAAAAATTCTCTTCAAGTCATTTAGCTGTAAATGGACAGTAACAGTACAGGTGTCTGTACCCAAAATACAGTCAATCTCTGTATACATGATGTACTTAAGGGTGAAGCAATACACCACTAGATAAAGTGTTGACAAGAGGGGAAAAAGCTCTTTAAACGCATAGTTAAAGGAACAGACTGGTTATTTTCTAGGATTTAGAGTGGAATCAATTGGCAATTATGTGTGTTCAGGAAGTACAAAATGCTGGTAGTTTGTACTAGAAAAAAAATGGGGTTCCTAAACTAGTGAAATCTTTTTGTTTATGTATATATCTATATCATCTATATCTATCTATATCTACACACACACACACACACACACACACACATATATATATAATTATAAACATATACATTTCAGTGATTAAATGTATATAAAAAGTGACTGCATTTGGCCATGCTTCAGCAAGGAAATGGTACAAATGGTACAAATTATATCCAGTTTAATCCCATAGAGTTTTAGGATTATTACAGTTATTTGAAAGAGTTACAATTAAATTGTTCAGTGCTGCTAGCTATGCAATTGCAATGGGTTGCCACCATTTTTTTCAGTCTGGTAGTTCAGTAAATAGAGAAAGGGCCGCACACCAAAGGTAGACAGGTGTGTGTATGTTGACACAGAATCAGAGCCTCCAGAACTGCAGTGCTGTACTGTAAGAGTAGGTCCTTAACAGAAGGATGTCGTGCTGTTTTTAAAGATGCTTCAAGCATCCTTGGTGGTAACAGCAAAAGTTCAATTATTTCCAGAAAGATTATTCTAAGATAAGTGCCTTGAAAGATAGCCGCATGTAAACAATGTAATCACTTCTGTCTTGGGAATACATTCAGAACTACTGGTGTCATGTAGAAATTGAGCTGTGAGAAAAATTAATACAATGCAGAAAAAATAGGTAGGAACAACATAGGAAAAGAACAATGTTGGTGTTATTTCTCTGTGGAAGGTACATTTTCACAGAAAAATTGATAAAAATCTTTTTTTCTTGCAGGGGAAAAATGAAAACCCAACATAACAAATGCAAGATCAAATTTTTTTCAAAATTGCATGATTGTTCTTGTATATGAGAATATTTCTTCAGACAACTGGGCTTAATTAATAATCAAGCTCTATAGATCTATAAAAAACAATTGCTACATTAAAGTAACTCTATCTCAATAAAGAAAAAAATGAAATTATTTGATAAAAGCTGTTTATATGGGGTTATACTAATAAATACTTTCTTTTAAAAAATCTAGAATTTAGAGTACTTCTGAAAATAAGTGTTCAGGCTTTTATCTTTAGATTAGCAAGCTGAGTAATAGTTTAGTAAAAGGTTTGGTACTTATCACGTGGTGCTAGAAGTACACTTTTATTTTCATTTTAAATTGCTATAGGAAAAAAAGGGGGAATGGGGCATTCTTAGCCTTGAGATATATCACTATAAGATTTAAATTATTTGATTTTTTTCTAAAATTTCTCTGAAAATTTGGCATAAGAATACTTTGATATGCCATGCCTTATGAAACAACCTATATTGTTGTAGTTACACTGTAGTATTTCCAGGCATTATTGACTAGAAACATTATTAATTTTAAAAAGAAGCCTAGAAATTGCAACAATGACTGGAAACAGAGAGATTTTTCAGATTTTTCCTTCTGCTTCATGTATAAGATTTAATCTTGAGACACAAATAATGAAATTATTTGAAAGATGAAGTTGGTCCTGGGGAAAAAAACTGAAAAAGTGCAGCAAAGTGTCTTTTTTTTTTTGCAAACACCATGTTTTTTTCCTGTGCCTGGCTATTTTAATTTTATTTCATTTCTGCTATATTAAGATATTTAACCCAAGAACTCCACTGAGAAATACCCTTTCCATTTCTGAGAGGGCCTGGGGACATGCAATGAAACAGCACTAGGCAATCTTTCCTACAAACAACCATGCAACAGACGGGAAACACAAATAACACGTGGGAAACGGCTACACACAGATTTTCAGTTCATTCTGAAAGAATGAAATGTAGCACAGTTAACCTCTGTGCATTCCTTGTAGAGTGAAGCCACTCAGGATTCCTTGTCTTTGTAAAGCTTTTTATACCTCTGTATGAGAAAAAAAGACAAGTACAGAGCATTGCTCTATTACTATAGCAAGTCAGAAGATAGTCTCAGGACTGTGTGTCTTACTAAAAAAAGCCAAAGAATGAAAGAAAAATCTGATTTGGGTGGGGTTTTTTGTTTGGAGTTTTGTTGGCTTTGGTTTTGGGGGTTTTTGTTTTGTTGTTGTTTGTTTTGTTTGGGTAATCATTTAATTGGTTTTGGTTGTTTGAGTTTTCTTATTTTACTATATGTTTTTAAAGGATTATCATTTTATGTTTTTTTCCAGATGATTTACATGCTGAAAATTTAGTTTATGCCATTGACTTTATGTCTCAGGAAGGTTTTTACTACAATCTTGTTTCTCTGAGATTTGTTGGAATTTTAACATCTCTATGACCTAAATTGTTCAAACTTCTAACAATCCTTCAGCTGCAAAGAATATGCAATCATTTCAGGATTTATACAGTTGTTATTCTTAAAAGTTAATCTTTCACTTCAAGTAAAAAGACACTGATAAAAAGTCACAGACTTCTACTATTGATGACTGAGCCACATGAACTGGTTAGGAGACAGTGAAACAGGTTTTTGACAGAAAATATTGTTCTGTCAAGATGACACACCTTATATAACAGAAGGTTGTAGAATCCTAACTTTCCTCCTCCAAATTAGAAGACAAATCTATACATGACTTCAATTGCAAGCATTTGTCTTCTGTGGTTCTACTCTTTTCCAAAGAAACAAAATTTTTATTTCAGAAATCTTCAGATGATCCCACTGAACCTACGCATATAAATTCTTGATCAAAAATCTGCTTTAATATTCGACAGGTTTTTAGTGTTGGTTCAACATGCATTTTTATGGGGAAAGAGCAATGTTGCAACACTCCTTCCCATTAAGTGGCAATTATCCTTTCAGAGGTCAGTTTTCTCCTTAACTCTGATCCCTCATATTAAAACCTTAAAATTTACATAAAAATATGTAAGCATTTTATTTAAAAGGGAAAGTTAAATATAAACTTGTCAGATACAAATATTACAGGTTTGCTATCTGCTGGCAGAAAAGGGTAGGAGTGTTGAAATATTTAAGTGTGTGGCAAGCTGTGTTATGGATGAGAGGATTAGAAGTTATTTCTTAACTTTCTAGAACTTGTTTTCAAAGGTTTTGATGTCAGGAAACTTGTTCTATTTAAGAAAAGATTATTTTCCATTATTTAAAACATTGTTTTTCAAGTAAGACATAATTATTAAAATCTGGAGAGTTTAAATTACTGGAAGATTTAGCCAAGCCATCAATAATTTCTTTGTGTGTGTGAAAATCAGTCTTGCTCCATTCCTAAAACTACTGAAGGATGTGCTCTAGACATTTGTAGAGAAAGCCAGACACCTTCCATTTTGCCAGAGACAAATTTAACTACAACCTCAGAAGGTTCTGAATTATGTTGTAATTTATAACATGCATTCTTAATTTGCTCACATTCCGTTGCCATATGTATGTGAAGGGAAGATGAGGAAATAAATATTGTCTGTCTATGAAATAGAGAGTTGGGCCCCTTTGGATCGCAGGGCCCAGATGGGCAGAAAGATTCAATCCCAACTCAACTGATTAGGATATTTTGTTCACTACCACTGAGATTGAAAGTTATGAAACTGATGACAGTTACATGCTAGTAGTAGTTATATCTCTCTTCTGAATTTATGAAGTATGTACAAATGTTTTATTAACATACATTTAGACAACTGAGTTACACATATTTTTAGAGAAAATTGGGATTTTCTTAAGTTCAATTTTTGATTCCTGAATATTAGTGGCATTTATGTCAGGGACACACATCTGCTGCAATCTAAGTTTCTCAAGAACCTAGTCTAACAGGTTCCTGAGAATGCAAAGTCAGAGCAAGTTAAGAGTACATATTATCTACTTTGTTTTAGAGACTGGATAAACAGAATCCCTTTTCATTAAAGACATATAAATTCACAGTGGGCTTTTCACAGTACTTCCCATAGTGACTTTTAGAAGTCAACTTGTAATGTACCAGACCTTGAGATCTCTCCTGCATTTCCTTTGTTCCTACTGATAGGTGCAACAGTGATTTCAGACTTCTTCTGGGAAACATGGGAAGCAATTTACGCATAATCATAACCATTAATTATTCACTCTCTTTTTCAGACTGTTTGCTTTTGGGGTTTTTTTGTCTGTTGGCCTCTACATTGTTCTTCACAATGTTAAAACTTTGTTTTTAAAAATTGCACAAGTGTCAATTGGTAGAATAAATTGCCAGAAGCAATGGTAAAAGTCATAATGGACTGAAACCAGCAACCTGATATTGAAAGCATTTGTCACTAGCTGCATATGGAAGAGTGTAAAATCAGATTAATACAAATTAGATTAATACAATCTTATTTTTCATGAAATAATATCTATTAGAATAAATACCAGAATAAATATAATTCAGGATTACCCCTGAATAATAGCCACCTTCAGAGAAGCTGATAAAAGAAACGTAGCTCTACTCAGATCTAAATTGCATTGACAAGAAAGATGCAGAAGAAAAGAAAGCTAAAAAATAATAGTAAATAATACAATTTTTTTAAAAAAAGTAAAAAATATCCCAAACAACCCAACTACAAACAATTTCCACTTAACTTCAAAGTGCAATTTCTACTGTTAAAAAATTAATTTGAAAGTCTAGGATGCAATCTACTTGATCCTCAATCCATTGAGATCACTGCAAGATCCTTCACTATCTTTAGTGATATAAGGAAAAGCTTACATAGAAAAGAAAATAAAAGTTATTCCTATTTTTAAGATGGGACAGTTGACTTCTTATACGTTATCAAGGAACTTCTAAGCAAATCAGGTTTTGCCCTTCTGAAGGCTTTTTCTCTTTCCTCTTATGTTCTATGAATACTTTGGTGTAAATCAATCTTAAAATGTTTTCCTGAATTTCTGCATTAGAACAGAATAAACTAATTCAGTTGGAAGGGACCCAAAATTATCATCTAGTCCAACTGCTTAAGCAATTCAGGGATAACCCACAGTTAAATTATGTAATGTACAAAAGTCTCTTGAACTCTGGTGGGCATGGGGAATCAACCATCTCTCTTCAAGCCTGTTATGGGCTTTGACTGCCCTCTCAGTGAAAAAAATGATTCCTAATGTCAAGTCTGAACCTTCCCTGATGCAGTTTTGAGCACTCAAACACATCCTATCCATGAATACTGGAGAACAGCAGCTCCCTCTCCACCTACTATCTTCCAGAAGCTTAAGAGAGAGTGAAGTCCCCCCTTAGCTTCCTTTTCTTCAAACTAGACAAACCCATGGTCCTTAGTGGCTCTCGGTGGGACATGCCTTCCAGCCATCTCACCAGTTTTGTTGCTGTCCTCTGGACACACTCAAGTACCTTGACATCCTTCTCAGATTGTGGAGCCCAGAACCACACATAGTACTCCAGCTGAGACCACAACAGTGCTTAATACAGCAGTATAATCACTTCTTTTGACATTAATATAGTTTTAATTCTGTGGTCAAAAATTATTGTTGTTTGAAAGGCTTTTTGTTGGACACTTTTTGCTATTTCAAAATTTATTTGCTTCCTTTTTACTTTTGTTTACATCACTGCATTTATCAAGATTGGCATAAAAATTAGAGGAGTATTCATAAAACAAAATGCTCATTTAAAATTCCCCTAATCTAGAAAAACTATGAGAGGGACAGTAGGCATTTGAATAAGAATGTGACCATTTTTGTTTCTTTTGGTCAACTTAATATGTGAGGGACTGATGGCTCCTGGGAGTGGGGTGGGAGAGTATTATTTGGGGTCCCCCTCCTTCCACAGTCTCTCTCAGCATCTCTGTGAGCATGTAGATGAGTTTTGTAACATAACCTAACCTCAACCTTACAGGTTAAGTGCAGGTCTAAGTGTCTGAAGGCTTTTGTAAATAGGTCCAATACCCTAAGCTGTTTAACTGCACACTGGCCGGGCAGAACACCACCCAAGAGTGATGTCCTTGTCCAGCCAGAAAAAAAGCCCAAGCACAGAAGAATGGTTCCACTGCACTCACAGTACAGACACATGACTTTACTGAATTACCTGCTGCCATCTAAATATTTAGCCTTTCAAAAGCCACATATGAAAAACAGGTGTGATAAAACCTGACTAGCTCATTCACTAAGATCTTGTGAGACTGATGATCAACGAATTATCAAATTAATGTTATTTAACAAATTACCAATATTTCTCCAGATAGAAAAGTTTGAAGGCCCACTGCTTTGTTTTCATTCCAGCTTTCTATGGTCCTGCTCTTCTAGGAACTGAAGTAGGAGCGTGAATAGTGGCCAGTCACTGAGAAATCAAGGATCTCAGCCTTGAAGAGTTACAGCTCTGTCTTAAAAAGAATCTGGTAACTGTTTACAAAATCCTTTTAGGTTTTGTGTCTTTTTTATCCCTTGCTATTCATTTCCTGTCGTCGTCACATTGGCACTGAGGGAGCATAAAGGCCTGTGTTCATTCTGCTTAGCTTAAAAACTCGATTACCGCATTAAATTGAGGAAGCTTCAGCACCTAAAGAAATAAACAGCTTGCTGGAGGTAACAGTCTAATTCTATTGACTTCCTTTAGAGACATGAAGGAGCATGTGGTACTTGCATCCTGCAACCCAGGAAAAAGTGTATTGCTATTGCTGGTACTAGGCTACTGGTTTTGTAGCAATTTTTCAAGGCCACAGGACTGAAATTTGTTAGCTTTCCTTCCTCTGAACATTTCTAATCTTACCTGGAACTCTGTGTCCATTTGGTTTAGCTGTAACTGCAATTTTCCTAATGTTGAGCTGGCTACTCTTAATTTGGAGCTTTCACTTATTAAATGGTATGACCAAAACTTTGTATAGGTAAGAGAAAACAGTAAATCCTCAGTGTAGCAATTTTTTTTGTTACACTAACAAAAATATATATGAAGAAATATAGGTATATGTTTCCTACATATCAGTATGAAAGCAGGGGAAGTGGGGACACAAGATGCAGGGGAATGCAAGCAGAGGATGTTTGGAGTCAAGGTACAGATTGATGCTGGGGACCAGTGGTCACTTAATAAAATGCAGCCCTGGACCTCAAAGAATCCAACCACAGTAGCAACACAGAACAAAAAACAGGAACCTGCTTATGTAAAATCCACCAAATAGAGTAAAGTTTGATTCACAGTGAACTTGCAAGCAAGTAACAATAGAGAAGGCTGTAAAGCAATGTTAGAAGATATAGAAAGGGGACCCAGGGGTAAGAAAGATGAAAAAATCAATATCATAGTCCTCCAGGTAGAGGAATTAGGATGAATCCAATTCACTTTATACCCATACTTATAGTAACAGTAGTAGTAATAATAACAATAAACCCTAATAGGGTTAGGATTAGAGTTATTTCTTTTATTATTTGGGTCTTATTTTTGTCTTTTATTTTCTGTACTAAATAGATCTGTTCTAATATCTCTTCTGTAATTAGACTTTGAATTTTCAACTATGCCAGTAATAACCTCTTGGATATTCATAAAATATATGTTTTCCCTTTTGTTCATAAAAGGCTTTTGAGCATCAGAGTGCTCTCCAGGATTCTGGTGGGGACAAACAAATCAGAATGTCATGGGATTCCTTTCTGGGCTACGTGGGTGACAGATGAGAAGTGATAAGACCCATGGTGTGGGAACACCATTTCACAGGTGAGGGTAATTGCCTGTTATCCTAATACAAGAAAGGATTGTGTTAAGATCTGCAGAGCTGATTACTGTCTGTTACAGGGCTAATGTAGCCGTATACAGATGTGGAAAATAAAGCAATATATTAATCCCTATCCAGTCCCTAAAAGACTGCTGCAGTTATAATGCAGAAGAGAATGAGCTTCATTGACCAAATGGCAAGTTCAGTAGATGATCTGTAGAAAGGCAAATTCCATGCTGCTTACACATTAACTGTAAAGAAATCAAACCTACACCTATGTTCTTCCTCTATTTGACCACATTAAATTCCCCTTTTCTTGGTACTGCCTGTTTCCTCTTTGTTCTGCAGTTGGTGAATGCATTTTAATAGCTCATTGTGAAGTTCATAAGAGGATCACATGCCTTAATAGTATCTTGAGTATAATTTTTAATGTTTTCCATCTCATTTCATTTCTTTCCTGCTGAAAGTACTAAAAGGTCTGCCAAGAGTACAATGGCAAATGGAAAGTACTCAAACAATGAATATTTCATCTAATGTTGAAAGCATAATTAGGGGATTACACGTCTTCAAGAGTAATGCCCCTTTTATTAGTCATAAATTGTCCATTTCTATGGATTTTTATTACCTTATGTCAGTATTATTTTTAATATTTTAAAAGCACATAAATATTTCCAATTTTGAACATTCAGAGCTACAAAGTTATTATAAATCAACCTTCTATCAGACCTCCTAAAATTTATTTCTTGTCATTCATGATCAACAGATTATATAAATTAATACAGGTATGTCTGAGAGTTGGCTGGCTGTTACTAAATGTTGGTTTGCCAGCTATTTCAGTAGAAATAAGAACAGAGTTAACAGGAGATACATGAAGTGACTTATTACTCTCAGCTTCCTGGGAGAGGTGGGGAAATCTGTTCAAATTTCCATAACTTAGCACCACCTTCTGCCATTTTATTCACTCAATCTTTCAGGAGTTACAGAATAATTTACTGTGTTTGGTTATCTCGCTCATGAGATATTTTGTGTATTTGTTTTCTTGAGATTATTCTGCCTCATTGATTAGGGTATGAAAAACAAAATAGCAATCTCTTTCCCCATAAGATATAACATTTGGAATTTGATGATCACCTTGGCCAAAAATTTCGACTTGGTTTTTTTATTACTATGATTTTATTTTTTTAGTAGGATTAAAATAAGCCAATAAGTTATTGTGTATATGAAATAGCTACAACACACAGGGTCACTTTTTCTTCTAGCCCTCAGCAAAATTTCAGTCTTCTTGGGTGGATCCTCAGTTGTCAACCTACATAAAAATACCCATGAAGCCATGCTGATATATGGAAATGGACCAGTTTTGGTATACAAGGTGACCAAACCACCCTAGGAAATGTAAGAAGTGTCCATTTAGTCTATGTAACAAACAACACCATACACGCCTTTATCAAAGGTTTTTGACAGGATTGAAATAAGTAATACAACTTCCTGGGCTTAAGCTTTTTTTGGGGGGGCCACAGGACGGTTAGACTGATATTTTTTTTCTCAGCTTCAAATTCAGAAGTCATTATGTGACTATTTAGCATAAAAATTTGCTTTTAAAAAGTTTTTCACCAACTGGAATCTGTGTTTTCAAGGTGATAAGCAGAGAAGAAAAGGAAAGTAAAAATTATAGGAAGGAATGCAGTGAAAATATCAAGTAGGCAAAGTCCAGTGTCAGTAGCCTAAGCAGAGAAATTAACACTGATTACTACTCCAAGTAGCTTTTTCCACTGGAGCTCCTTTTTTGACCTGTAACTTTCAGTACTGAAATTTTATTCACCTCCCTGGAGTGAAGACTGAGGAACAGCTGTTCCCACAAGGGCAAATAACTTACCCTTCCACTTTACTGTACTTCAGATCCTAATCCCCAAATCATCCCCATTACACAGACAATTTAATTCCTAGTCTTTCTCTTAGTATAAACCAATTAGTTTTCTCCAGGATGAAACCTAGGGTTTTTTCTTGTTTTGGAAAAAGACTTTCTACATACTATATCCAGGAAGTGAAAGGGAGTTTTGCACCTCTGCCCTATAAGTCATCTAACATCACCAAGACCTTAGCAGGTCTTTCACACTCCAGCACCCCCAGGTGCCCTCATATCATCCTCCAAAACATGAAACACATATTCTGCTTCATTAAAGAGCATCATTCTGGGGAACCCTGGCATAATTTCAGATTTAAAAAAGAAAGCAAAATGAAAACAAAACAAAACAAGAACAAAAAAAAAAAAAAAAAAAAACAACAAAAAAAAAACCAACCTAAACAACTAAACAAACCCCAAAACCAAAAAACCCATGTTACATCTCTGGATCTTGCTATGTGACCTCAGTGCAGGAAAATACAATCAGTCTGTACTATCACTCAGCAGTGTGGATGCAAACTGCAAACTGATGCGACCTTTCTGGAATGGGATCCAGAGATTGTTCTCCAAGTGGATACCTTTCATAGTGTAGTTCTACTAAAGAGCTCTCAGAGAAGAGACAGACTCACAAAATGCACTCAGCTGGAAGGGACTCACAAAGGTCACTGATTCCAACTCATAGCCCTGCAGAGGACAATTCCCAAGAGTAACATCGAAGAGTATTACCCAAACACTTGAATCCTCTCAGGCTGGTGCTGTGACCATTTGCCTGGGGAATCTGTTCCAGTACCCAACCACCCTCTGGGTGAAGAACCTTTTTCTAATATTGTACTTAAACCTCCCCTGACACAGCTTGAGGCCATTCCATCATGTCTTGGTCACCACAGTGAGGAGATCAGTGTCTGCCCCTCCTCTTCCCCTCAGAAGGAATTTGCAGATGGCAATGAGGTCTCCCCTCAGTCTCCTCTTTCCCAAGCTGAATAGACCAAGTGACCTCAGCCACTTCTCATACAGCTTCCCCTTCAAGGCCCTTCACCCTCTTTGTTGCTCTCCTTTGGATGCTCTCTAATAGCTTTTATTGTGGCTCCCAGAAGTGCACACAGTATTCAAGGTGAGGCTGCACCTGTGTACAGCACAGCAGACAATCCCCTCCTTCTATTTATTTTTCTTTAGCAAGACATTTTGTACAGAAAACTAAAGAAACATGGAGGCTTTTTTAAATGAGTACGTAAGGTTTTTATCACCAACTTTACATGTAAAGGAAAAAAACACCAAAGTTAATGCTACCAAATTTAGCTTGTTCAATCTTTTGTCTGCATGCAAATAGGTTGACAAATCTGTGGTCTAAGAAAGAACATGCATTTGTTTTATAGGGAAATTTTAAAATATTTTCAAAATATATCAACCCTTTAAAGAAGTATATCCATATAAGAAGAGCAGAAAATGTACAACTTCCTGATTCTCAGTGGTTTCTCATAGCCTGTAAGGAACCAAGGTGCAGTTCTTGTTCTCAGTAGGACTGATACAAATAGAGATGAAGGGTCTAGGAATTCCACTGTCCTTTCTATGGATGAAATCTCCTTAGTAAAGAGCAAAGAGAAGAAAACAAAAATCTTGTGATGAAAAGCATTTACCCTTGCCAAGAGGACCTTGCAGTTAATCCAACTTAGTGTCTGCCATTTAATGGCTTTTCTGTTCAGTAAGTGTGCATGTCACTAAGATAGTGAATCTAAAATTCAGGTACCAAAAAATCAGAAATTTAAGCCTGAATAAATTTATATAAGCCCCTGTAATAGACAATCTAAAAGGCAATTCAGCTTAAATGAAAATAGAGGTATAAGAACAACATCTGCTTATTTCTTTTCACTCACTATACAAGAAACTCAAGCAGATGAGCTCAGAATTTAATGCTTAGATATTATCTAAATTTGGAAAATAGGAATCCCACTCTAAAATTCTAGCCACTGCAGCCACATACTTACTTTAATATATGGGGTAATTGAAGTGCCTAGCCCCTGCTACAAATGTATGTAAGATTTCTCTAGTAGAGTTTTATACACACCCTTCCACTCTTTCCTTAAATCATAAAATAGGAGATATAAAGGCCTAGGAGGCACAGATCAATCTCATAGCTACATGACAGCTGCTACTTATAATTCTACCAAAGCAACATAGTCATAAACTTAACTTTACATGTTAGTTAAGCCAGATTTATGGCTATTTTGCATTGCCACAGTGGAGCAAAGCATCTAGAAGTTACCACTATGTCTTGTCAGATGGTAGGTGTATAAACTGCAGGACTGGTAGTGGTAACTCATCTGGTTCATTGTCCAGCTTCCCCCTCTAATATTATGTGACTAAAAAGTTATCTCAGTCCTTAATTCTAATTAATTTCAGGGGTTTGTTGGTTTGGGGGGGGGTTGATTTTGTTTGTTTTTTTTTTTTTTTAATTTTTTTACATAATTCAAGTATGTTTTAGCTAAGTTGTACATTAGATAGCCAGATATATGATCTTTCTGAGAAAGAAGTGCCATTACTTTTCTTTTTGGAGGGTTTATTGCTGTTAGCTATGTCATGCCAAATCAATTACAAATGAAAGTCAATTAATTAGATTGCAATCTTTTAATAAAATATGCATAAAAAGAACCACAGACTATGTTTAGTATCAAGGTACAAATTTTTATCAGATCTACTGCAAATGTATTGGTAGAGTATGGACAAGGAAGCATCATGAGTGAGTCAAAAGGCTTTGAAAAATTAATCTTTTCAACTTTTCACAGCCTTTTGCTTGGCAAAGTTGATTCGTTTTAGTGCTAAAGAAACACGACTAAGATAAAGCTACAGACTGATATAGTATATGTATGCATTTTTCTCTTCTCAAAGCAAGATGATAAAATATGTATTAGCTCTCAGCCCGACCAAAATCAAGGAGTCCAATAAGGAAAAGAGGCCTATTGATATATATGTTTTATAAAAGAAAATATTTGAACTAGTAGCCTTCTGGGAAATACCACTACAAGTTATTCAACCATCTAACTGAACTTATGTTGAACCATTTTCCTTTTCCTTCCCTTTGAAGGGTATTGAAGAAGCTCAAGAAAAAATCAAAACTTCTGTGCTCCTGAATAATGAATGAAGACAGTTCCTCACTCCAGTATACACTGCATTTTTGTAAAGAAAGAGAACAGCTGGTGCATGAAATCAAGCTTTTGAAATCACACATTTCAAGAAAAATTCTCTCGAGATACAACTTTCGATAAACATCAGTCTGCAATCCTTTTCTGCATGAAAATGAAACCTATTAAACTGTAAAGGTAGGAATATTGTGTTTTCTGTATGAGGTGAGTTCGCCCTAGCAGAAAGGCTGCTTTTTCCTCTGGGCTCCCACAGTCTTGTGGAATAAAAATGGTTTGTGCATCAGTGGTTTTCTGTGGGCTCCCAGACCATGTCAAACAGCCTATGACATGCTCTTTATTCAGTATATGGGAAATATTGCTTTGCCACCAGGTGCCAGGAAGGGCCCATAGCCATGGGAGGGGGATATGGGGGCCTAAAGATGCCGACAGTAAATGTACATTCCAGAGAGTGGTTAATGGTCAAGAAAATCAGGGGTTCACTGAGGCAAGACAGAGAGGAATGTACAACTTGTTCTTTTGATTGATGGCCAGTAGAATGCCAAGGATCAAGAGAAAATAAGCCCCAAAATATATTGCAGTAGGGAAAACAAGACGTTAATAGTGAATATCATGCCTAACACTGATGATGATTTATAGTCTGGCTTGCAGAAAAAACCACCAATCTGGTACAGCTAACAGCACGAGAGGTATGGAAAACTCCAAGACCTTTTTCAAAAATGATAGAGTACACAACAGCCACAAAGTTTCTTTTGGAGGTTTGTTTCCCTATCATAATCACCTGTAATCATTCAATTTGCATCAACCCAGAAAAAATTCTAAGGTGCAGTTTAAGACTGAAACTGAAAATATTTCTGGTCAAGAAATACCGTTCTAGCTTCTTGCATGAGGCAGAGTAAATCTAACTTCATGATGTGAAGTAATTGGGTATGAGGCACTTACACCTGTGGAAAAACATTTATGTGACAGGTTTATGTTCTGACAGTAAATATGTGACAAAACCTGTTTTTTTCAGGGAGCACATGGTTTACACATGACAATTTATTTTTCTGAAGTAAATGAGCTTTAATATCTTTATTTTTTTCTTAACTGTGATAAAATGAGTACTATGAAATATCATGCTTGTCATGCCAGTTCTTCCTTTGCCCAAGGAGGTTTGAACAACAATCTCTCAGCTTGAAAATATGCCAACTGTCAGGTAAGAGAGTCATTCTATTATATGTTATCTCAATCTGTATTTAAGTAATTTATAAAAAGTTACTCCAGGCAGAGAGATTGAGGGAGACATTTGAAAATACTTGATGATTAGGCAATTTACCTGAAAGGTTATTTACGCTGTTTCAGTCCCCATTGTGAATTGGACAAAGGTGTGAACTGTAAGTCTGCAAGATATTCTTAGGACACTTCTTTCAACCTTTCCTGTTGACATTATTCCACTTCAGATAAAATGCTCAAAATGTGATTGAGATGGAGAACAAGATTAGCTCTCCAGTCCTCTAGGTAGGACACTTGCTCAGGAGATCGGAACACATGACCGCCTCTCTCCAGTAAATATTTAATTGAGTATACGCAATGGAGCAGTGTCAACAGGAGACATTGAAAGAGCCCTTTTATGTTAGTTTTAAGTTAAGGGCAAGCATTCATCGAAACAATTCATGCAGAGGGGTGATCTGAATCTAGGTTTTTCACATCCTGCAGTTTACTGCTTGAGTACCTGAGCATATGAGAACTTCCTCTTCTTCTAGGCACTTGAGATTGGATTTTTTAAAATATTTTAAATAGCCACTATTTTTTCATGAATTTATTAATCAGCAGCAGCACTATTGCTTCTTCCACTGTTACCACAAACTGACATTCACAATGGAAAAGTGTTGAGCTTGTATTTGGAGATCCTGATTGCCTTAAACTGAGCAGAAATGCGTAGTCATTAAAAAGATAATTGAACCATTCATTTGTTAAACTAAACCAAAATTATATAATTGATTTTTGAGAGTATTCACAGATATCATATTGCAGGAGAAGTGCCTGATATGCTAGAGTGCAGGGCTTATTCAGAGAGAATTCTACAGGTTGCAGAATCAGGCTAACAGGAGCCTGATAAAATTTAATAAAAGCAAATGCAGGATCCTCTGGGAAAGCAGAACACTGCTCAACACCAGCTGAACACAAGCTATCAGACCGCCCTGCTGCAGGTTAATTCAGGTTTGTAGGAGCAAAAGTGCAGACAAAGATTTAAGGAAGTGATTGTTCCACTGTATTCAGCATATGTTAATCTGTATTTTCAGTAGTGTCTAGTTTTGGGATCCTGCTTTTAGGAAAGACACACTGGAGTGGAGGGGGACTCCTATGTAATCAGGAACAGGTTGTAGAAGGACAGAGAGAAGTGAACCTAGTCAGCCTGGAGAATACCAAGGTCAAGGGAGACCTTACATCTGTTTGCAACTACCATACTAGGGTACTGAGGATGGAGACCCGTTCTTCTCAGAAGTTCACAGCAACAGCAGAGGAGGAACTGAAGACAGGCTGGAACAAGAGAAATTATAATTAAATGTAAGGAACTTTTTAATTCACAGAAACGTTTTTTTAACAAGTTGTCTGAAAAAAAAGTTGGAATATCTGTCACTGGAGGTATTTAGTACTCGACTGTGCATGGTCCAGAACAACCTGGTCTAAGTAGGTCCAGCTCCTAGGAGAAGGTGGGACCCACTGACTTCAATCAACATTCAGGAAACTTTCAGTAAACTGAATTTCAGTCAATTTATGTCCTGACCATTTTATTTTGCAATGTAAAGAATTGTAGACAATGATATTGACAGTATTTGCATTTCTTTACTATTCTTGAAGAATGTAATGGCTAATTTTTTTTTAATTACTGTTCAATGTAAAGCATTCTTTTCCTACTTTATATACAATAGACGTCTTTATTCCTCTCCTTATTCATCTTCTATATTCTCCAGCAAATATGCTGAGTATTCTGTATTTAAAATTTAGGGTAATAGCCAATATAGAGTACAGTACTTGCTATTCTTTGCTTTCTTCTTCCATCCATCATCCAACAAGCTGCTGCAAAATTAAGTGTTCCAAAAAATTAGATATATTCTTTCTGTGCTCTAAAGAAAGAATCTTGGTCCAGCTTTTGCACAATTTTGTGCTCAAGATATTTAGATTAAATAATTTTCAAATAGATTTTTTTTTTAACCTGAGAAGTAAGGTTTAAGAGAACGAAAAATTAAACACACTATGTGTGTTTAAGAGAACGAAAAATTTTTGATTTATCACCAGTTGACTGAAATGTACGGTTCTCAAGCTATGGTAGGATAAATTTGTTTCGCTATCATTCAAATATTAGTACAAAAATATATCATCCCTACATTCAGATATTCACAAATAGATATGTTTATGCACATATGTTCAAGCACACAAGTGTAAGTACATAAAAATTTTTCAGAAGAAAATAAATCTTTCAAACTCAGAAGTAAATGTAAACACTATTGATTTATTTGGGTTTTATATTAATAATTTTCTCTTTTGCTTTTATATCAGAGAAAAAATATGTTTATATTGGCAATACTTCTTTCCATGTGATCTACATATACTCCTTCTAAAACTGAGAGACTCCTTAAAAAGGACACATTTGAAAAACTTTTTGCTCTTAAATTCATTGTTTCAAAGTGGAGTGCATTGAATTCTACTATAACCTTTCACACAGGGGCTTTATCTTAGGAAGTATCACCTGTTCTGTATTTGGAGAATAAGACAGAACTGCAATTGCTCTCTTTTTCATATCTTTTTGCAATTCTGTATCCAGGAGACACCACAGCCTTTAAAGTATGGGAGTGGTCTTGTCCCCTTGGATTTCTCTATTTCAGCCTAGCATGCAGCTTTTTTGTCTTGCATTATGTATCAGTGATCATTCTTGCTGCTTGAAGAATCACACAACATGTTATTATAGTATGTTATTTCTATGCACTTCAAGACCTTTTTCTGGATTTAAACTGCTTTGAATCTTGGTGCATTAGAATTTGTTATATTGTGTCAACTCAGAGATAAAAACTAGCAACAGGAGAGGAAGTTTGGAGCCAGAGCTTTATGGAGAATTAAACTGAGTGTGGGACGGTTTTCAATTGCAATATAATTTTTGGAAGATACTTTTGGGGTGAAGCAATCATCTGGCAGGAGATTTGCCTCAACAAGTATGTATCTTTCAAGTCCTTCATACAAAGTTGTCTTAAAATTCTGTTACATGGAATACATGTCTAATTTACCCAGCTACATCATTTTTGCAAGTTGTTAGCAGAATATAAAAATACATCATAAGCTTAGATCCATGGCCCATCCAGGTTGCTATTCTGTCTTCAGGACTGGCAGGAGGCCCTGATACCTGGGGAAAGTAGGTAAACCTGGTAGCAGATCAGCTACTCAGGAAAAGCAAACCTGGAAGGAGGGTGGGATAGAGAGGCTGAACTAAAACATGAACCAGAACACTTCCAGACTTCTGAGTTCAAATGGCCATTGTAGCTGCATCTTACATATCCCAGCTTCATACTGGAGAGAGTTCAAGGTACATATCTCAGCTTCTCTTACCCCTTTCAATAAAAAGAAGACCCAAGGAAGCATGCCAAGAGATAGATGTAGCATGCTCTGACTGTGTCTGCACCACAAGCAATGAGGAGAACAGGGCTTTGCAACAGTCAAAGCCACGGAACTGCTGGTCAGCCTAGATATGGCATGTGATTACCCAGAATTTCCAGCTTGTTAAAAGGTGTTATTCTGCTGTCAAGTCTAAAGGTGATTTTTCAGTTCACATAGGCAGGAGGCTACTTAGCTAAGCAAAGCAGAGTGGTTGTTAGGGGCAGCTCTCTGAGAGTAGGTCTGGTGTGTGGCTACTGCCTTCTGAGGGGCTGTATGTGGCCTATGCATAGTATAAAAAATGTGGGAACAGGGAGAGGCACCTGTGAAATCTCACTTTTTTGACACTTGGACTTGAGGCCCAGAGTCTCAGTGAGTCAGTCATTCCATGTCAGTTCCTAAAATGAAGCAGCAAATATATCTAACTAGAAGAGGAAATGTTACAGTTTTGCACTCCTTTTGTCAAAAGATTTACACTCAAATGTAATATAACCTATTCATCTGCCCAGTACAGAAATCTAACTCTTATGCACATGCACACAAAAAATCACGGAAAGGAACAGAACACATAGTTTTTTCCAAATATAGCCACAATATATGCCTTAAAAAGGAGGCTTCAGTAAGGTAGATACTCTTCAGTTTCTTTATGATCTGTTTAATTATTTTGAAATTTCACACAGTTCATGCACAGAAAAAGGCACATATATATATATATATATATATATATATATATACAAATCACATATGCATGAAAACATACACAAATACAAACACTAACATACTAACATTCAGGAAGATGTGCCCAACCCATTGTTATGAGTGGTGTGAATATGCATTTTCTCTTTTGTAAAGTCTGTAGCTAAAAAAAAAAAAAAATAAAAATAGTTCTATATATCTCAACCAAACAGGTAGGATAGGGAGCAAAAATAATAACAGTTATCCAGTCTTCTTACTATAGTAAATCTTATTCTTCTTTTCTCAGTTAGCCAGTTACCAGTTAGGTAGCCAGTTACCTAAGGTTACCAGATTTTGAAACTTGCTGTTTCACAAGCTTTTGATCTCTCTGAAGATTCTACTTGAAAAAGTTGTCAGTGACAGCTGCAAAAAGTGGCATCAGCTTGAAATAATATCTGGAATTTTTTTTGGGGGGTTAAACGTATTTGATTTACAATTTTCCATGTAACATAGGCAGAAGCATGGGATTCATCTGACACAGAGAACATATTTAAATTATAGAGAGGACTCCTTTGTTGCTTAGAAAGTTTTCAGAATTTTCAATACACAAAACATGAATCAAAAATACCATGTTTCTAAGGAGCAAAATTCTGCAGAAATGCATTGCGGCGTTCGGTTTTTCTTTGCCCTGGTCCCGGGCAGCTGGGGGTGCCCGGCTAGCACACTGCTTCTCAGCAAGACCAGGGCCGCTGCGTGGGTGCAGAGCTCTAGGGCTGCGTCTCCACATGGGTCTGCTGCGCCCGTAGCCTCACACTGAAGCGAGATAAAGGGTTATAGAGAAGGTGCACTTCGCCCGCGGTGCTGAGAACTGTTTATTTCCCACATGGCTGCAGCGGTGGACAATGCAGCTGTTCTCAAGCCCGCGTGGGCAAAATGGCGGTTTGGACAAAGGGAACAGGGGGTTAAATAGGGGGCGGGCTGACAGGGGTGGAAGCCCCCCTCACCCAATGGGGACAGACAACAGGGGAGTGACACGGACCATGGCAACCTATGGAAACATAACAGGGGTGTGTACAGCGTTCTGGGACAAATGGGATTACAGAGGTGGGGTGATTTATACAGAACTTTCCAAGGGGAAGAAGGGAGTGGTTACAAGATTGACAGGTGAAAGCTTCTATAGCAGACAGCCTGGAGCGAGCCATTGTCAGGGGAAAATAGGGGTACATAGAACCGATCTAACTAATAAATTTTAACATTTATTAAAACCCCTAACTGGACCAACCCGACATGCAACACTGCATTAATTCAGAGAAAGGTGCAAAACAGGTTGAGATATCTTTCAGTGTAATTCGATCAAATTAAGTAAGCCCTGATAAAAATCCCTCTATTGCAAAGCCTAAGGAAGAAAAACGAAAATACAATCATTTTTAGTGACACAAGAAGTTCATTGAGCACCATAACTCAGGGAGGCTGATTTTCTATGGTTTTGCTTCTTATGGTTGACTGCAAGCTTTGATTGAAACTTTATGGGGAAATTTCCTCCTCCATGTGGCTTCTTAGGTATTCAATAATAGGGAGACTTAGCTGCAACAAGCAACAACCCACAGTCATCACCACATCTAATATAATTTTTCATCACTTTAGCTCTGTATTACTTAAAGAAATATCTTTGTCTGAGACCACTTCCTTATGTAAAATTTGACTGAAATATGTTACAATTTGCTTAATTTAAGGATGAAAGAACAGAATGAGATGGATCAAGAGAATAAAAAATAAAGAGAGTAGATATGACCTTGTAAACCTTGCTTCCTTAGGTAAATATACTAAAATCTTCAATATAGGATGAAAGTATTCCATAGCCATAATCAAATCTAGTCTCAAAGCACACTTCTTCTGTGCTACCATATAATGCTGTCCAGTCCTGATCCCATCCCAGTTACCTAAGGAAATCTTCATGGACAGAGAACAATTGAAAAACTTTGAGAAACATTTTTAAAGTAAGGACCATAGATTTAGAAAATGTAAAACAGTGTGGATTCTTGACAAGATGATTCTAACAGTCATTTATGAAGAAAAAAATCACCAAGCAGAATAAATGCTTTCTACCTTGAGAAACTGCCAAAGTGAAGAAAGACCTGACAGAGACAAATGCATAATCTCAGAGTCACTGTAATAACACTCAGACAACCTCTTCTTAAATGATACTTTGCCACAGTATAGATGTATGTAAGGATCAATACTTGTACAAACAGTTTATATACAGTTCATTGATCCTCAAGTGCATTTGCAATACTCTCATAGGCCTACCAAGAACTTCTTGTGTTGCCACTATGTGAAAATATGTTATTTCAAACAATCACAGCAATTTACCTTACATGTCAAACTGATGACTACTGGGAATAAGGATGAACACATTGTGGCCTTAAACAATAAATAATTTGAAAAATATTGCTATAGATCTATGGACTATGATGTCTTACAACTTAATGGCCTTCAGTCTCCGTATTATTCTTACTTATTTCCATTGCAATGAAAAGCAGAAGTGGAACTAAATAGACTTTTACTCAAGAAAGTTATCCAAGAGCCAAAGATGTATATAGGAGGTTATATTATCATCTTATTTGATAAAGATATCTAAGTGTCCTATATGCCTACTTCTAATACTTTTTGAGATTTAATTAATCCATTTTGAGATATTTGTTTTATCCTTTACCAGGGTAATTTGCCATTACCAAATTATTTTAATATGTGTTTTCCAAAATCCAACATAATTCAGGAGTGTTCATAAGTACTGAGAACATATATGTGCTACATAGGCTAGCTGACCCTGATGCCTCAGAATAAGGACATTGAATGAAGTTTTATTTCTTATGAGTAGTCTTACTTGCATGGCTTACTTGCTAACCATGGGAGTTGGGCATTTAATCTGTCAAACATTTGTAAAATACCAAAAGCAGTGCAACTTTTGACCTGGTTCACTGAAAATGCATCCATTTCTTGTGATTTTTCTGTTTGCCCAGCCTGTTTCATGTATTTGTCCCATGCCTTATGAAGCATGCAGACAGGGTACGATCTTTGACATTCAGCCACCTGTGTCCCATACTTTTTGCGTGAAAGAAATAAATGACAGACATGGAGATTAAAAACAGGCCTCCCTTTCTTTTTCTATATTTTTTTTTTGGTGTCTTTTTCTGTCCTACTTTTTTCTTAGTTCAGGTGTTTTGCCAGATGACCTTCAAGAACTATCTGTGCTTGAGGTTATAAAAGTTTCTTTCTACTTCTTCCATTTTGTGGAAAAAAATTGAGATTAGATCATTCTCCCAATAAAGTAGACAGTAAAGGCATCATTGGCCTCAATATGAATGATGAAAGATATGTGACACTGCTTTCTTATAGTACGTTAAAGACAACAAAAGAGATATTTTTCATCTGAACGATATTTCTATTTCTCTCTTACCCTTAATACAAGAGCCTGCTGACCCTGGCCTACATTAATATAGGGGCATTATTAATTTTAGTCATACTTTGGATCAAAACATATTTCTAAGTGGGAAAAAAGTGCTTAATGTATCATTTTATCATTTACTTATGCCTATTACCATTAAGTGATGTTAAGTCAATTAAATAAGAATGATTTTGCTTAGCTTCAGGTGTTTCAGAGTTGTCCATCTTGGTCAAGGTACTCCTTCTGGTTCCACCCCATCAGTGCAGGGGGATAGGATCACCTTTGAGTCAGACAAATCATTCAGTGAAGATGAGCCTGCCTTTATCAGGACAGGGAAATTGATTTGGGTTACTTCAGGCATAAGTATCTAGTGCTGTTACAGACACTTTTGAGCATTTTATTGGGCTACCATCTGCTCTTGCGGAAGGGCAGAGATATTTCTCTTTCCCATATTTTTGTTGGTCAAGTGTGGCTATCTCGATAACATCAGTGCTGTGTCTCAAATGAGACAACATCCTATTTAGGAAACTCAACATTTTTTCTACTGGTAATTCATTAAAATTAATACTACCCACGCCCTTTCAATACCACAATTAATTTCAGTAGGAACACTTGTCGGTTAGACAGAACATTTTGTTAGCTGATCCTCCACGAACAGAGTAGACTCCAGGGCCTGTTATTAGTTTAGACTAATACTAAGTCAGTGGAATTCTGTTGACTACAATATTTTAGAGGTTTAAGTAAAAGCAAAGGCTGAGCCTCCTTTCTTTGACACAGTAGCTGATTGTCACCCTACTTATCCTACTTATTCTACTGCTTATTGAAATCATTCAGTAAATGAAATCAATCAAGTTAATGCAGAAGTGAGTTTTAGTACGGAAATTTCTCTGTTTCTGATATACAGAAGTAACAAACATTTTTAGTATTCATTTTAAAGATAATTCTCTGTAAATATTTAGCTCATATTCAAATTATTCTGGTTTATAGTTTATATTTCAATAAATATCCACAATTAAGATGAAAACTACATCCAATAAAATAGTCATATACAAGAGAATAGTGTCAGTCCCTGCATACAATTTGATATTGCCAGATATGAAATGAGGTTATAAATATAAAAAACCAATAATAGTGTGATTTCATAATTAATGATTTTGTACTTCCTTTACCATGCTGTAAGGAGATGAGAAGCCAAAGATCTAGCCACAGCTGCAAGAGTAACTTAAATTAAGTGCTTTGCAAATCTGAGAGGGAGCCATTAAAAAATAAAACAGCAGTATCTCCTCACACTGCTTCTGCCAGATGGCTTCAATCCTTCCATTCTTCAACTTCTGGTTAGATAGTTGAGCCAAAATTAAAAAATATACCAGATGCACTTTTTTGGACTATGTCCCATTTCATGTTCTCCTAATCAAGACTGGGTTAAGGATGAGGGAGAATAGTTCAGATATATACAGTGGCTTTTTCAAGAGAAAAGAACCAAAAATATTTTTAAAAATTAAAAATTAAACATTCAAGCAGAAAACAGGAAATATAAAAACTAGTCAAAAAAAAAACCACATTCAAAAAATGCATATTTCAGCAGACTAGAAAAGGAGGTAGGAAAGAAGAAATATCCAGGCATGATCTGGCAGAAGAAAGGGAATAACAGTTCTATTTCATGCCAGAGAAATAGAAATGTAGAGGCCACCATACCCATGCTGGTACTAATTTTTGTAGATGAGGATACTTCTGTCAGTAGTGACAGAACAAGGGGTAGTACTTCTCATTGAAAGAAGGTAGGTTTATATTGCAGATGAGGAAGAAATATTTGATGATGAGGGCAATAAGAGGTTGGAACAACTTGCCCAGATAAGTTGCGGGTGCATGATTGGAAGCGTTCAAGACCAGGTTGAATGGGGTTTTAAGCAACTTGATCTAATAACCTGAAA
This sequence comes from Anomalospiza imberbis, assembly GCF_031753505.1. NCBI lineage: Eukaryota > Metazoa > Chordata > Aves > Passeriformes > Viduidae > Anomalospiza > Anomalospiza imberbis. The sequence goes on along the minus strand of NC_089682.1, from coordinate 99,877,167 downwards.
AGTATCCCTTAGCAGTTGGATTGATCTAGATGGTCTTTAAAGGTCCCTTCCAACCAGGATGGTTCCCAACCCAAACTATTCTATGATTCTATGAAGAAAGAGTGAGTCATGCCTTCTAAAATATAACATATCTCAACGAAAGTAAAGCTAACTATCCGTTATCCAAAACGCTGATGCACTTGAATTATGTGTCTTTCCAACAATGCAGGTGCTATAAAATTCCTTGGACAACATGGACCAGAAACATCTCAGTTTGAATCCAGCCAGACTCACTGACTCCAGTTCAGGGTTTGCTATGCCAAAATCAAGGAGGTTTCTGGAAAAAAATCAGTGAATTCTCCCGGGTTTTTTTTTTTAAGTGGAGTTTTACCATTTCAGGTGTGATTGTTTTACACCATTTTGCGGAGATTGAAAGTTTTATTAAAGAAACAAGAAAAAGTTAATGGCAGGATTTTTGCATAATGCATTATGTTTTCATATAAATCGCAGCATATGCTTTCAGGGTAAGAGATGAAAATATTTGAAGGTGTATTTCCAATTGCTTTCCTCATCTATCTAACTAATGAAAAAAATTATGCTTATTGAGAGCCAAATCTCCCTTTAAAATATACTTTATAGAAAATAAATGGAATTGGTAATAATTCTTAATTTTTACTTTTTATTCCCTTCATTTCTTAAGATTTCTGAAAGAGCATATCTAATTTTGACTACTTATTACTGGAAGAGAATAAGAAAAATCTCAGAATGCTCTGCAAATTTGACCACACAGTCTCATTCCATTTACTGCTGAGAATTCCAAAATAATTTGATTTCTTCTTTTCAAAACTACTAAAAATTACAAAACTGCAGAATTTTTTGAAATATGAATCTGCTGTTAATGACCTCTGTAAAAATATTCTAGATGTTGCCAGTGAAGTTATAAGCTAAGAGGGTATTCAATCAACTCTCATGGCTGGGGAGTTTGACCAATCTTAAATGGTTTGGAAATCTCAAGATACATATTTTTTAAATAAGCCTTTTTTTTTTTTTTTTTTTTTTTTGCTTCTCCAATTCTATGTGTCATCTCAAAGTCAGTAATTTTTTCAGGAGTCATTAAATGATTTTTTATGTGTTCTTGTGCTTCCTGTATTGTCAAAGTATTAAAATTTCTCTTTTTTTTGTATTTCATTTTGCAGTATACCCTGAATAATGATATCTGTTTAAATTGGAAAAGACAGTTCACAGACTGTAATGAGAAGTACAGTAGCCCTTTGTTCCTGTGGGAACTCAAACTTTGGGATAACCACCTTTTACTCCATATCTCTTTCATAGACAGTTTCTTTGTGTCATAGCCCTCTTCCTAAAACCATACCCCCAAGCCATTAAACCCTTTGAAGAGAAAATAGACTTTACATTCAACTCATCATGCTGAGGAAAGTTGAGCCATACCACAGAAGGCAGATCTCATGTGGTCATGAGAACTCATCATGGCGACACAATGTCCTGTTACAATCTGGAGATGTAGCAAATGTTTCAGTATGCTCATCAGTTTTGCAACAACATAATGTATTTCTGTTTTGTTGGCTAAAATGGTCATTTATTTTAAAGTCAAATACTTCAGAAAGAAGTCACCAGGATTTCAAGCTGAATTAGTGTAGTTATGAAAGATGTGATTTGCAACTGGCTGGCAGCTGCTTTTGGTTAGAATGTTTTTAATCTCTGCAACATAGAAATGTGCTTCCCATAGTTAACGGATGTATTATTGGCAAAGGACAATGAAATAAATTCCAGATTCTATTCATCCTCCACAGTTATGTTCTTTATCAAAAAAATGATTATTTCACTTGTTTCACTGCTGTCAGGATAAAAATAAAGGCCTCATTTGACCCTATGCTACAAACAAGTAGAAAGTTCTCCTCTAATGGAAATGATTTCTTATTTCCTACCTTTGAACCTTGTAAGTCAATCAACCATATGAGGCCACTAACTCGGAAGTTGCTTTAAACCACATCTTGTATTTTTTACTCCATAATAATTTCAACAGGACAACAAAGCTTTTGGTTTTCTGTGCAAGATATTACCAGCTTTTATGAGTCTGTGTGAAAGTTGTAAAGAATTTTTTTATATAGTCCTGCTAAAGAGGGCCAGATCCCAAGCATGGAAAAGTTTGGTATGTTTCACCAAGGCTATCTGGGATGTGCAGATTAACATGAACAAAAAACTGAGATAATTCCTGATTTAGGATATAACTGTAAATTTAGAAATCTTTGCATCTTTGGTATGAGCAGATCAGGCACACTTTCTAAATAAGAAATATTGGAAAATTCTGTGAGTGCCAAAATGAGAACTAAGAGGAAGTTCTTGATTCTTCAAGTGGAAATAAAATTATTCTTTTCTTTGGGTTTCTATACTGAACCATTATTGAATATTTTGTGCTGCTAAACTGGTCATTTCCTTTAACATTTTATTAATTTGAATCTAGCATCATAACTGCTTTAATGCTTACAAAAAGAAGTTACATTATAAAAAAGCATTGTAAAATGAAGAAATATAACTTTGTCACTTATCAATTTAGTATCATAATTTGATTCTGATATTTAAAAACTCAAATTGAATCTCTCTTCTAGGCTTGAGAATAAAAAATTTTAGAAATGTCTGTAAACAACTGTGTATTGACTAAAATGCTTATATACTTTTTAGTGTTTGCTATTTATTATTCACTTTTCCTTTTGAGTTTTCTTATGTCAAAGATTGATAAAACTTCTGATTTTGTCTTTCAGTGTAAGTACTGGCCAGGTCTCTTATTCCTGCATATTTAGGTAATAAAATAAATTTAAAAGTACATTCCTTGTCTCTTCACTGTTTATTTTCTTATTCAAGTTACTAAAAAATATTTGCAGAAGATGGGATTTGAAACCAAGACTCTAAGACTATGAGGAATAAATGTTTTGGATAGTAAGAAAGGAAAAATGCTTTGAGACAAACAGTGCAATTATGTGGTCTCTGAGTGTCAGATATTTCTAAGCCTAATTGTGGAAGTGTGTGAAAGATTTGTTTCCCTGAAAATACATATATTCTTAATGCTGGAGAAGTATGAAGCCTTAACTGAACAGCTCTGTTGTTTTCCATTTTAGCATAAATAATTAAGAATGGTAAATATAACATCCTACAAGAAAATGTGTTTGCTTAAGTTTCATGTGGTTTTCATATGAACAAGAAAATAATCTCAAATATAATGTAGCAAGTTTGGTGTTACCTGCCAAAGTACCTTTTATAACATTATTGAAGGCAGTATGAAATTTGCAGGAACAGCATCAGAGTCCTGAGCAACGTTTCACCTAGCTTGAAATCAAATTTGGCAATGGTTTCACTCCAGAAAAAAATGCTTGTGCTGTGCAATGCTACTCCTGGAAGTCCAACCCCTAGGGAATCTCTGAAGAATGGCAAGTGAGATGATAATGTCCACATGTTAAAAGATGGTTTGGGTAGTGTAGGAGTTAATTTGTTGATTGTTTTACAAAAAATTGTCATTATCAAAACTCCTGATGGTCAGAGTCCAGATTATTTTGAGGCATTCACTGGGCAAATGACGCACTATAAAAATCAAGGTGTTTTTCTTTTATTTTGAACACAAAGGAATGTGACTATTCAACTGATTTTTGGAAGATTTAATTGTCCCATGCAAACATGTAGTATAATTATTTTTTTCAAACTATGACCTCCTCTAACTAGGCCTAGCCTAGCCATTGGCAAGAAACACACACCAAGTCTCCAGTCCAACAAAATCACAATCATTTATTAATATTTTTCCAGTTAGTTATGTTTTTATTGTTCTTTCCCCACTTTTTTTTTTTTTTTTGTCCTGGCAAAATCCTCATCCTGTAAGCCATGTGCTTCACATCTGTTCTTACACTTAGTGGAAATTATTAGAGAATAATATAATGTAACTTCTAAATGCTTTTCTTTTTCTTTCCACCTGCTATTTTTCCAGGAATATTTGACTTCCTGTTGTTATAATTCCTCAGGACTACTTTGATATTCTGTCAATACAAAGCATACTAGGACAACCCCTGCCCCCGACAGCAAATAAATCGAGTTTAGATCTATGCATGGCATGACAGGTGATTTCTTGTACTGCACCAAATTGGTCTTTTTTTTTTAATGGTCGCTGTAATTTCAATAAATCAAAACTGCTTTGCACAACCTGGTCTAGTGGAGGATGTCCCTGGAAACACAATCTTGTGCATATGATTAACTGCATCAACCTCTTCAGTATTTGCCAGAAGGAAACCATAGGAAGAAATCTGTACACAGAGTTGCGAAGAAATCTGTACACAGAATTGCAAAGAAATCTAACAGAGCATGTTTTCTCATCTTTTGATCCCACTATAATATAGTATTACTGATATTTTAAGTTCCTGGTTTTGAGCTGAACTCTTACCACTATTTGAGTACCAAGGATACAACTTCTCATCCTAAATGTTCAAATCTTTCTTTTGTTTGCTTTATTCCTTCAAAGACATAAGATTTGAGAGGTTCTATACCAATAATTTACCTCAAAACACAGAAGAAAGTCGTGCATATATCTTTAATGTCTTAGTTTCAAGTTCTCCTATCACTCCTGAGTGTTCTTAGAAACATAATCTACCTTTACAATCAGCAATGCTTTCATCAGGTCACAGCTGGATGCTAGCACATGAGGCTTTCAGCCTTGATTCAGCACAAACACCGGTTTGCAGGGGGTATGCCAGCAGATTTATTTTGTCTCTGTTACTGACAACACAGAATAGGCAACACAGCACTTGGCACTGTCCAGGAAGATTATCAAACCTTTCATTATTGACAGAATAAAAAGACTGACTCAGCATGGCAGAGACATGCAAGTTAAGGGAAGGGGTGTCACTGTAAAATTTAAACAAGAAAGGTTTACCGAAGTACTTTCATTTTTATCTAGCTCCTGAATTAGACATGGGAAAATCTCTTTTCTTGCACCCAGGAAATATTGAAATATTTGTAAAGTCAATTTAGTTAGTCTTCAAAAAGTATGAAACTACTCTCCCAATTTTACTATGTGCATGGAACAGGGTTTGAAAATTCAGGCTTTTTTCTCATCCCTGAGCACCTTGAATGTTTAGCTTTAACACGTGTTTGCTGGCCATCTGGGGAAATTGCCTGAGACAAGGTTGCTTCATAGTGATGTTCTGACATACACTTAAGCATGTGTATCAATGACAAAGATTTTTAGACTGCAAATACGATAAGAATCCAAATGACCTACAGAAGAATACACAGTCATTTACTGCTCCTAATTGCTGTAAATGCTGCAATTGTGACTGCAAAGTGTCTTGAATTATTTTTTTCTAATGGATTGTACCTTAGGAGGAAAACACTTAGAGACTAGGAGAGAGCCAGAGCTGGGTGATATGATCCTTTAACTGGATATATTATGACAGGGATGTATTTCCTCCGGCCACAGGAAGTTTTGTATACAGAGAAGTGGAAAGCAATAAGTCAGTCTTGCAAAGAATAAACTGTTGCAGGAATATAATAAGCTCTACCACCAGCTGGTCTCTGTGAGCCTGCTAGCACCTTTTCCTTCCTGTTGTAGCAAGTAACATCTGTTTCTCAAGTGAGAGAGTGTGAAGAGAACAAGCACACATAGCAATGCACAGAGACATGCAGGTGAAGGAAGTGATTAATTATATTTCAGACAGATTGCTTCTGCTGCAAAAACAAAATCAAGGTCTGAATGTGCTTCTGTAAAATGATTTGTGCTTGAATTTTTTTCTTTTTTTTCTCTCTTTTTTTAATGAAATGAGGTAAAACCTGTAGAAAATTTTATTAAGGAACAATACAAAAATGCAGAGTACTAAAACATCCCATCAGTACAGTGAATGAAAACAGACCTCATAAAAATAATTAAGAAAGGAGCTGCACTTCTTAACATAGGACCTTTTTAACTTTAAGTATTATTTTTCCAAAAAAAGTTTTACCTTTTCTAAAGGAATAGATGTTGGATTATTTAGATATATAGAGGTTGAGGAATTGGGGTCCGTTCAATGGGAATAAAAGTTCAGTGGGGAATCTAGGAAAAACAAACTAGTTTTAGTGAAATTTTCTATGAATGCCTATGTCCAAGACACCACTTCTCAGATTCTATATTCAGATACCTGTCTCATCTCATGAAATGTAATTGCCAGTCAAAAGCACTTGATTGAAGTTTTAGACATTTTCCTTAATAAAATGTGTTTAGGTCAGCAAAGTTGCACTGTGACAACAGGACAGCTTAATATGAATAAAACCAAATAAATCCAGCTGTGTCATTTTCCCTGAGCCAAAAAAAGTAAGTTGTTAAGTAAAGGAAGTTTCATAAACTTCGAGACAATGAGTAACAAAGTAAAATATTGAAATTATTCTCTGAAAATTATTTGAAGTTGATCTGCTAAAAAATTTAAACAGAAAAATCAAGTCAAGTACAAGAATTAGGCAAAATGCAGTTGAAATAACTAAAGACAGGTAATAAAAAATTTTAAAGAAGTCAGATTAAAATTCAACTGACTTTTTCAGTAATTAAAAATAGAAATTTCTAAACTGCCAAACATAATGCAGTCAGTGTAGTCAGCATTTAAACTTGAAGAAGGCATTTGATACTACATCAACTGTTCTAAGTAGTTTAGACAATGCGATATTGACTGACAAATCCTCAGCTGATTGAAAAACTGCTTACAAACTGAAGCCATATGAAAAATGTTCCTTAGTTAAGTATCAAGAAGCTGATAGATGAAATGTTAAAAGACTGCTAACATTAAATCACCCCTTTCTTATAAAATAAATCACTGATGTGATGGGAATGTGTTACAAGGTGTTCAAATATGCAAGTGACATGTTAATCAAAAAGGTATGCAGAGGTAAAGTAAGTTGTATTAATTCTTCAATGGGACAGGCTCCAAGCAAATTAAGTTTTTCAAAGAAAAACATGGACACTCAACCACGAGCAGACTCAACCTAGGTCTAAGATCACTCAGCCTTAAAAAGACTCAGATTTACTGTCTGTATTCTAAATCAGCTGTTGGAGGAACAGCTGAGGTGCATTTGTGTGCTCCAGGCCCTGGTCTAGGATGACAATATGGCATGATAGTAGTTGTCTCAGTTCCACCTTTAGTCTAGAGCACTGAACACACCCTTGAGGAAAATTTTAAAAAAGTTTTTGATGAATAACCATTATAGAATGTTTTGCTAAAAAATTCAAAGCTGTCCAAATTACTAATGAGGACAGCAGGATTATATACATGCTTAAAGTTGAACATGAATCTAGTTAACAATTGAATCTTCAACAGGAAATAAATTGGTCATACATTACCAGCACATATTGGAGCAGTGTTATTTCTACAAAATCCAACAGTACAAACTCAAGGAAAAAAAAAACCACAAACCATAGATAACTCACTTCAATTCTAGTTTTCATCTTTAGAAAAATTAATAGCTTTTCCAAAAGAGCTTTTTGTCAATTGCACTTTATTTGAAATTCTCATCAGAAATTTCACACGATTTTGTTTAGCTGAAGAGCAAAATTGGTACTTCTTAATCATCTCCTTAATCCACTAGTTTAAAAACAGTTAATTATATTTTTACTGATATTTTATGCATTCTATAATTTATTAATCTGTTAATTCATCTATTATAGTTATGTTCAGCATGTTCTTTCATTTTTTCACACTGATATCAGAGAACTCATCATTGTCTTTGGGCAAACTCAATCACAGACACAAAATAAAGCTGACTTTACTGGAACAAGTCATTAATCTACCTGTTTTTCTGCTTTTCCTAGACTGAAATTATGATCTGATTTTCTAATAAAATTTTCTCCACTGGTTAAAAAAAAAAACCTCTTAATTTATTAAGCAGATTTATTAACTAAACCTTCTATATTACCTTCCTCCTCAATTAGCAACAGGTGGTGTCATTTAGTCTGCTCCATAGGCACATAATCTCATCAGCATATTTATCATGAGCTTTTCCTCAGGTTCAATGCCTAGCATTTGTCTCTCCTCAGAAATGCTGCTCTCATGACAGGCTCTCACCATCGCTACCAGAACAGATATTTCTTTGTCTCTATAAAATGTACTCATGCTCCAGTCTCTTTCTTCACTCACTCTTTCTCTCTCTCATGAAGAGCCGTGACCTTTTCTTGTATTTTCTCCTCATCCCTTTCTTAAACTTACTCTGTGATTTAGTAAGAGGAAGTACAGTTTTATTCTCCATATAATTCCAAAGTTTTTCACCTTTTCAATAGCTGTAGGAAAAATTTTTATTGTACTCATCCATCTCCATGTTTTTCCGTCAGGCATAGCAAGAATACTGTCTAACAATACCTAAATATTTTTAATTCCTCTTTAAAACACCTTATTTTTTTCCTTAAGGACACTAACATTTTCAGTTCTACATAGCTGGTTTATCAACACTATTATCTGTCTGATTATTATGTCCTGTTCCTCAGTCTGTATCAACAGGTTAACTTCTATGTTTATTGCAAGTTGTATACTTCTATCTATATTGCAAGTTGCATTAATGAGGACTCTCTACTGTTGTGTGTGTTAAAGTCCTTGAGAGTCCCAGTCAGTACTTATTATTTCTATCTCCTATCCCTCTATGCTATATACCATACCTAAATTTCTGCCACTGAGTAAAAGGAGCTGCCTCCTGACCCTCAGGCCAAGTGACACCAACTGTGTCACATGCACACAGCCAAAAGCTACTCTCTGCTAGAAGAGAGCACGAGGGAGAGTTTTACTTGTTTGAAATAAAACAAGGAGAGAATACTTTAAGTAAGGTCAGGAACCAGACAGGTGCTTAAGATTGTTTCTCAACTAATTTTTTTCTTAAAAATACAGATACAGCCTCTAATATGTTGAATTAAAAGTTGTAGTAATGTGAAAGGTGGATTTAAGGGAACTGTTCACTTCCCTTTTTAAGAAAAGCATTATTTCTTCTGCTTTGACCTTGTAGAGTTAAAGCAGGGAAATAGCCCATGAAACAGTTGTACTGCCTCCTAGATTTATCTCAACATTTTCCTTTTTTCCTTCCCATGATCTCTTGATTTCTGAGTTTAAAAATATTTATAGGAAATTCAGTGATACCAGTTGTTGTTGCAAACTTGTATCTATTAACACACACACACAGACAGACAGACACACACACACACACATATATATATAATCAAATTCTAAAGCAGTACTCAACAGGATGATCACTTCAAAAGGAAAGAAATAATTTTTACAATTTCAGCAAAGATTAATGTAATTCAAAATATTCTGGTGAAACACACAGGTGGACAGGTTAACCACATGGGTAAGGACTTAAACAGCTAAGCATTCAGAGAAACATATTTTTGCATTTAGAAGATTTTGACTTTAAGTGTCATTTATCCTTCTAGGGGCCATTATGGTCTTAGTTTGTTTTTAAACTGCTTCCCAGAAAACAGCTAAAAATGAGCAAGAAGCAAGACTGGAGCATTGAACAAAGAAATTGTTCAGATATTACTCTGCCTATTACAATTTAAGAGTACTGAAATTTAATTAATACAAAGAAAATAACCACAGAATCTAATAGTGATACCTTCCTGCTAAAGCCTCTGAACCATTAACATAAAAAGACCATTCAAGTTAAACATGTTAAATATGTATTGTACAAAAAAAAAAAGGATCAAGGGAAAAATGCTGTTCTGAGTCCACCCCTAATCCCACTTATTTTGCAAAATACAGTGCACTAAAACATGGTCATGTTCTGAATTATTTCTTCAGCAGTTTGCAGACCCCTACAATTTATTTTTTTTTATTCCATTCTTCCTAGGTATTTTAATCTTATTGGAACTGTTTGTTTCATTTGAATTTGAAAATAACTTCTGAGAAACTCTACATGTGGTATTGCATACCCTTCCTGAACTCTTTCAAAGGGGTAATGGAAACTTCAACAAGGGGAATTAGACAGGACTCATACAGAGCTACACAGGAGCTTCTTATTAGATTAACCTTCAATACAGATGATTACAAATAATCCACACTCCTGCAATTAAGCCCAAAGGAACAACAGGAAGAAATCAACACAAAGTCAGAATACCTGCTCTCTCTAAAAGCAATAGTCACCTTATTATTTTGATATTTTACATGTCCTCTTGGAAAGTACAATGTGAGTGTATGTTTTGAGGAAAATTTGTATTTGGTTCATGTTTATGTGTGTACCTGGAGCTGTTAATGGATAGGGTGGGGGGCAGAGTGGGTAGAAATCTGAATCTCACAGGTTTTCCTCTTAGATTCTGTGATGACCTTGCATGTAAGTAAAGAACAAATTTTAGTCTCAAAAAGGTATGCAGAGTAATTCAAAATCATCACAGCCCTGATGTAAGCATGTCTATCAGAAATACGTAAATACTGACCTTGACTCACTGACATCTTCTGGCCATCTGTGGGATTATACAAGCACAGATTTTTGATCTAAGAGAATATATAATTACTAAGAGAATATATGATTACCAAAGGCTATTCTGCTGTTTCAAAACTAGCTAAAATAAGATTTACAGAAGAAAGTTTTATTCTTAAAGTTAGGCTTTTCCTTCAGGCATAGCAAGAATACTATCTAACAATACCTAAATCTTCTTGCCTTGAGAAAGGCAAAAGTAGAGACTTTGAAGTGCAGATCAGTTTTCTCGCTAGCACACTCTGACAAGATTTTCAGCTTAATGATCAGCTCAGGTCTTTTCACCACTGGCAACTCCCTCCACTGCACAAAGGCCAGAAAGTGAGTCGAAACTTTGGTTTTGTCTTAGTCAAAGCATCAACTTACCATCCAATATTTAAAGAGAGGAACACTGCAAACAAATTAAAAGCATCTGTGAGACAGCTCATATGGTTAAGTGATGCTAAATGTCTTGCTGAATGGGGTTAGCTCCTGTTTTTTGTATTCCAGGAGATTATGAGCAATAACCAAGGGCTTCGAGTAACATGCTAGGAAGATTTTTCTCCTTTCTTCTACTTTACATGCTAGTGTCCAAGCAGTCTCTGAGCACATGTGAGCTTTTCAACTTTACATATTATTCTGGCTATTACTCTGTGATTATGCATATGTCCTATGCACCATAAAAAGTCAGAAGAAGTACTTAAAGCTCTGAACATGCAACAGTGCACTCTTCCACTCTAAATGTACTGAAAGCAGCTTTCAGTATTTTGTTTCCTTTGACCATTACAGGTTCAGAAAATTTTCTTCCTACAGGGATCAAGAAAAAGCTACAGTCCCTCTTTGGTAATATATACTCTAGATCTTAATCATCTATTTATATAGACATTTCCTTTCTACAAATAAATGTAGAGTGAAACAGAATAAATATTCATTTAAAACCCAAATGTTTATGTTTTGGAAAATGCCTGTTTACCAGAAATTCTTCAGACAGAATGATGTTCTCCAGCTGCAGGGAAGGTTTCCATTAAAATGTTTTTATATTCATTGGGTTCACTACTATAGCAGAGTGACCCTCTGTTGGGTAATGAGTGAGTTGGGGTTTTGGGTTGCATCAAATCCTTCCTTTCTATCAGCAACAGGAAGGCTGTGGTGGTGTAAATCAGCTGGTTAGATGATGAAAGGCCATGATAACACCACAAGGAATGCAAAACCTGTTGATCTCTATATACAATGTAATGATGGATATTTCCTTCAGAAAAAGCTTTCTTTCTAAGAAAAAGAAATAAAAGTTGTATAGGATGCATAAGAGTACAGCAGCATGTGAGATAAGAAGCGCACTTCCTAACTCCTTTGCACCTTTTCCCCAACAGCAGCCTAGGCATTGTCCACAGCTCAGCCTGGTTCACAGCAATACCCTGGGCTGATCATTCACACCACGTGATTTTCATATAATGCCTTTCTAAGGAGGTTGTCTTGCCTGATAGCTGAATCACTGCCTACTACTTTACAACTACCTCCACCACCCTGAAGGAGGCTAATATGCAGAAAGCATCTGTCACATCACTGTTGCTCAACAAATTTGGAGAAGGAGGCTAAAACTAAGCCAAGGATGTTGTGGAATATACTTGCTGTCTCTCCTGTATGGGCCTTCCTGAGACTCCAACTGCCTCCTCCAACTCCTTAATCTCTCTCTAAGCCTACCAGACAGGTAATGTCTCCCTTTGCCACCCATCAGTTAATGCTCAAATATCCTCTGAATACCCCAACATGCATAGATTCTTCTTGGCTGAGTGGTCTCCAAGACTGACTCATACTTTACGTCCTTATTTGAGGACCAACACAGTCTGGGTATGTCAGACTCCCGGTGACCCAGGATGACACCAAACGCTGGAATCCATTTGATGACTTAAATTATTCTTGCTGATAAAATATTTAACAGGTCTCACAGATAATATTTGGCATATTTCCTGGAAGGCTTATGGGTGCATTCTTAAAGCCTGTAAATTACTAATGATATTTTATAAAGCATTGATTAGTAAACCCTTCACATGACTCTTAATGCTTTCACAGGAAGTCATCTTTCCTGATTCAAACCAAGATTAGTAACATGCAGAAAACTATTAATAATGAATACAGGTCTTCTTCCCCTGGCACAAGGAAAACAAGCACTTTTTCAAACCAAATGATGAGGAATTTGTCCTGCTTAGTGAAACCAAACTCAGGTACACTTTCAGTGGTGATGAACTGACTTTTTTTGAGTATGAGTGAAGGAGGAAATCACATAATAGTCAAAGAAGTAGAAATGAAAATAACTTTGTGAAATATTGCTTATTACTTGCTTGCTATTAAGAAGTAAAATACTAAGCCACAAAACAGATGAGCCATGTGTGACTATCATAAACTGACTTACTACTTACCACTGGTTAGCAGTACCTTAATCCTAGTGAAACCATTAAGGACACTATTCAAGAAAACAATTTATTGTGGGCAGTTTTCAATGTAAAATATTATTTTCACTTAACATAGCAATTGCAAGATAAATTTCTCAAAGAATACTCTAAGGTGTAATTTTCTTCAATTTTACTTTAGTTGTTTTAGCTCAAACTTATTTATATTCATTCACCTCCTTCATATTACACGATGTGATTCAATGCCTGAAGCCCATCACTCTTCTGACTAACCTTAAACCCATTCTAATCTGTGAACTGTTCCTTTCTATAAATCCCTCTACTCTTTTATCCATAATGTCATTTTGGTAGTCTGTCTTGTGAGTCAGGTTAGTGTAATGCACTTTCTAATATTGTTATCGGAATTTCTTCCTCTCCTTTTACAAGATTTCTAGTTAAATACATTTGATTTAAAATCCTATGTCGAGGATTATGACTTTATTAAAAATGTTTGGGTTGCCATACAAAATATGAAGGTGCTCCTGTATTCAGTTCATCCCAGGACTGTCAATATAGACTTAATTCATATGTAAGAATTGGAGTTGAAAGTGGTTTTCCTCCTTTTCTTTGTCCAATCTTGAGAGAAGTATTATCAATTAGGGCTCCTGAAGGATTAGGGCAGATGCAAAAGGTGAGGACTCGCCAAATGCTGTTCTTACAAAGGCATGGGACAGGGAAGGAATCAGAAATATCCATTGTTTGAGCATAGCTTTGGTCAGTCCTCCACCCTCAGAGACATCATCTCATTGACAAAGCCAGAGCTATCAGAAAAGTCAGTTAGAAATATCAAAAGTCTGACACCCAGGGTAAATGAGCTAAAGACAGTCGGTCTGTAGACCTACTCCTCATTGGTCTCTCTCTTCTGCTTTTTTTTTTTCCTTCTGCAGATTAACACTCTTCTGTCAAAAGAAGACTAGATCCAAATTCTCCTCCTAAACTAACAACTGAGTAGAGGCACAGCACAAGGTCAGGGTCAGGGCAAGGTGGACATGACAGCAGGGGCTAGGCTTTAGGCTTCATCTTTTCTAAACAGAGAGTTTAGATAGTTTCTGAAAGGGGAAGAAAGAGCCCCATGGATTAGTACTGGGGAGTTGCTGCTCTGTGAGCAGCAGAGGGAAAAAACTGCTAAGGTGTAAGCAGCTATAGCACAAGTCGGTTTGTTTTCTTTGCTTGATATGTTTATTTTTCTACAGTCCCCTCTGTCTTGACCTCCTTGTTACAGAGCTACATTGTCTGTCTTTATGGCAATTCTGGTCATATGAAGAGGCCTGTTTTAAGTGACCACCCAAGAGACCAGCAAATCAAATTCCCCTTTAAGAACTTTACTTTATATAAGGACAAAAAAAAATATTCCTTGGAAACCATAATATATCTCTTTAACATAAACATCTAAGAAGAAGCAAATTTCTTATTTCAGTTAATATTTAATTTTGTGACTGTATAACCAAAAGCTGGAAATAATTTTTGAATGGGGACTACTTGAATGATTTTTCTGGGAAATGTTGTTTCCTAACTGAACTTTTCCCTATATAGCAAGGCAGACACCCTCAAAACAAAGGCACTCAAAGCTGTGGGCAATTGGAGAAATTTTCAGTCACAAATGATGACTATAATTACCAGGAAAACTTTATAGCCAAGCATGTCAACTGCTGGACACTGAAGTCTAACAAAAGTAGGAATTCTACTGGCAATTCTATTATATATTTAAAGTATTCTATTTTGTTCCAAGCTATTTGTTTATCAGAGATAGTGGAGCAGTTCTGCTTCCTCTTAAGAAAATGTGGCTATTTTGCGTGTCCTGTGTGAAAGAAAATAAAACCTTCCTGTCTTTAATCCTCAGATCTGAAAGTTTAATAATTTAACAACAGAGAACATAAAGAAGACACTTTATTAGCAACACTATTGTGTTACTATTTTAGGTAAAGAGGTAAGTACTGAGGATAAATGTTACTTGCTGGGAATTAATACTAACTAGTTTATTATTTCCTTTTGAGGAAGTATTCATTCTTACAAAAAGCATTTGTGGTACAAAAAACTTATCACACTTCTAAAATATAAATGCTTCTATGGCCCACCTCAAAGAAAAGAAAACATTTGCTACTTTTCTAAACTTTTGCTACTCCTACATCAATGACTGGTTTTTATGGGACACCTGAAGTCCTGTGGTTTTGCTTCTTTACTGTCATGTAGGGCATTTTTCTCTTCTAATTGACAGAGAAAGTACTTGCTGGAGAACATCCCTCAAATTCCCTTTACTATGTCCTTTTCATTCTGCTTTGACAAATTACAAACTGACATTCCAAGTGGGCTCCTTCCTGATCTCTATTTCATGGGAGGAGCAGAGATTGCAATCAAATAAGTGCAAATTACTTCAGCTGCCTGGCTAGACTCTGAGGCTATCAGCGCTAAATGAACACTTGTGTGTGGCTTGTGCTCTCAGCAATGGGTAAAATGCATCTGTAATTTCTTGTATTAATAATTTTTGCAATGAGCAAGGTAGTCATTGAAGCTGTGCCTGACAATATCAAGCAAATTCTTTGTGATTATATCTCCAACCTTATTTGTAAGGACCCAGGACAATCAGTAAATCTCTTGTGCCCACGGTTCCTGGGTAGTCTGTGTTAAAGGAGAGGGGGAAAAATGAAATAAAAGAAAATATCAGATGCCTCTTTTTCACTGCTAATTTTTAATGTAGTGTCTCTGAATTCTTCTATTTTGTATCCATTTTCTTGCTGTTAGATTTAATAATGAATTATGAGGTCTAGTTGCTTTTGAGAAGATTTTCTTAGACTGAGATCAATAACTCCTTTTGCCAACTACACATTTACTGTAAGTGCTTTCCAACCTCGACCCCAGAGAAGGCCAGCTCAGTTACTGTGGAGACCTAAATGCATTCAGGAAAGGGATTAGGTGCTGATTGGTACAGACAGTCAATTAGTACTTCAAAGGGAAGCTGACTCCTTGTTTTATACACACAGAACATGGGATAAAAAATTGCAGTTTGATGTCTTGTAATCTCTGTTGTTTCAGCATTGACCAGGACAGCACGGTATTGGAAGCTTTCTCGGAAGTTAAAAAGAGTCCCGCATTGGTTCCTAATGGAATGGAAGCACTAAGAGAAATATTGACATTGTGTGATCTGTACACACTAGCTTTCCTAAAGTATTTCAGGCTGCAGTGACTCTCTGGGACTCTGTCTGTTCAAGTCAAAAGTATTTTTAATCTCTGTGATATGCTGATCAAACCTTGAACTGTCAGGTCAAATTATTTCCACAAAACCAGTCCCATTTATGATTAATTAAAATTTCTTCTTGATTGCATATAGCCTTTTTTAATGTATAATCCCTTCATTGTCTAGTGATTCAGAGTTTGGGCCCAATCCCCAAAATAAAAAAGCAAATTATTTCAGTGTGTGTTATGCCTATGCTGAGATGTAGTAAGTCCCCACATTTGATGGAGGAAACAAAAGGCAGAAAACTAAGCTAACAACAAATAATATACTGTAAAGAAAGAGTTTGATTCATGGCGACTATATATAACTGCAAAGCCATTCTGTACATTGGATTAAAACTTTTGCCCTGTAAAGGATTCACTGTTTGGCAGCTTTGTAATGCACTGATGGTTGTGGTTATGTTTTCAAGTTCATGTCTCCATTCTTCTCAAAGCAGCAAAACATCAGATCAGTATGTAACTACAAACAACAATATTCGCGAAATTATTTTGTCTTTTACAACAGTACATACTTTATTTTTGTTAAAATGAGAAATATAAACAATGACTAGATATATTTGAGTATATGGCAGTTAAATATTATCTATTATTCAATTTTTTATTAATAAATTATTTAAAACTTTTTTTTATTTTACTCTTCCTTCTCCTTCTCCTTCTGCAGTAAATATAGGGGAGTTCCAGCCCAAATGAGACTAAGAATGAAAAAGAGAGAGCACAATCTCAGATGGATCTTTAGAGCTATCCAAATTTAAAAGTCCAGTTGCAGTATTGAAATAAGGAGGACAGGAGTGCTAGATTTATCTCACCAAACTTTAAATAAATCAAATTTACTCTGTGTGAGCCAGTTATTATGTATGTAAAACTTTACAGTCAGTGGAAGAAATACACATTCTTAGGGGATGATTTTGTTGAGCTATTTTAGATATGTGCATTGTAATGAAAGGAATTGATCTCTGAAGTGTTAAGTCATCTGTATTTTTTCAGATACTTTCTATCAGAGTCTGATTATTGTGAAGTTCATATATGGTACATGAAGCTCAATAAATTATACACAAATGTAATTTAACTTACCTAATTTTTGAACTGCCTTCAGCACAGGCTAGTCTCTCTCCAAGTTTCTTGTAATAGAAACCTGTTGTAGGTTGGGTTGGTTTAGTTAGGGATTTTAATAAATGTTAGTTAGGTTGGTTCTGTGTACCCCTGTTTTCCCTCATAATGGTTTACTCCAAGCTGTGTACCACGGGAGCTCTTACATGTCAATCTTGTAACCACTCCCTGCTTCCTCACAGAAAGTTCTGTGTCAATCACCCCACCTTTACATTCCCATTTGTCCCAGAACGCTGTACCCACCTCTGTTATGTTCCCATAGGTTGTTATGTTCTATGTCACTCCCCTGTTGTGTGTCCCCATTGGGCGAGGGGGTTTTCCACCCTGTCCGCCCGCCCCCTATTTAACCCAATGCTTTCTTTATCCCAGCACCATTTTGCCTTGCACAGCACCGGGGACAGTCGCTTCAGCCACTGCTGCGACCACATGGGAAATAAAAGTTCCCAGGCTCGCAGGCAAAGTGTGCCTCTCTCGTCCCTTCGTTTCCTCTCAGCGTGAAGCTACCGAAGATGCGTACCCACACCGGGACACTCCACAACCCTGGAGTGCCCGTCCACGTGGCAGCTATGGTCTCTGCAAGGGCAGCTCTAGCCGGGCTTTCCTGATGCCTGAGGCTGTAGCGGGTAAAAACCGCAGGAACCTACAACAACAAATGTTTTCATTTGCCTTTGTTTCGTATTTTGTGTACTGAACACAAGAAATTTTTCAGTAAATGTAGATATGTTGATAGTTATGTGTAAGAACTGATTGCAGACTGCTCACAGGATGTTTCAAAAGTATGATAAAACAAAAGTATGTATTAGGAGAATGCATTTTAGACTACTTATTCATTTGGTATCGATTAGCCTAGGGTAATAAGAAAAATTATATTTCCCATACAATTTGCAAACAGATGTTAAATTTTATAGCCTTGACACTGTTTTGCTCTGAGCATACTAAACTTCCTTGATACTGATCTGCTGTGCTGTCTGTGCTGTCTGTGTGCTCCTACCAACATTTCCAGCTCACTTATACAGGTTTTCTTCCTTTGAAACTATGTGAAACATTTCTTCCTTTTTAGTCCATAGTTCACCAATATGACATCTTAGCAGCTTCTGTGTCTTCATACGCATATTTTCCAGCCTAGCCCAGGGGAAACTATTCCTCAGTGTAACAGCCAGCATGATACTATGGCACAGATAATGGTGTAAGAATTATACCCTAGAATGCCCAGAAGTGGAATAGAGGTTTTGATGCTTTCTGGTTTTCAGTTACTACATCACACTGTGGGTGCATTATGTTTCTGAGTTTTGTTTCTGTCACTATGTAACAGTATAACTTGGAATTTTAATTGCTCCCAAATCCTACCATTACCTATACCCAGTGCCAGCACTGTGATAGCACTGTGATAACATGTTCTAAAGGGCAGAAACAAATAAGCATCTTTTCACTGATGAAAAGCTAAAATGTACGTCAACACTTCTCTTGTGATACTGAGCTCAACTGACAGAGAATTTTACCTAAAAGATAGGACTCACTATACAACTTAGAAACAATTCTTGAAGTACACCATGCAGCCAGTTCTCAGAATGACTAGGGAAGCTAAAAGAGCTACATAACTTTCAGTATACTCATTTCCACCTGTGACAAATGCAATTTTGTTTTTCTTTTATCCTCATTTGTTTAATACAGGTTCAGGTCTACTGAAGAAAAGAACAAAAAAGGGTATCCATATGTTTTAAACTCCCAGTTTTGTCAGTGGCTTTACAAGCAAAGAGCATATTGAAATAATTCAAAAAGAAATTCCTGAGATATTAGCAAAAAAATAAAACGAGGGAAAAAAGTTAGAAAACTATTTCATCTAATTAGCTACTTCATCTTTTAGTTATTTCATCTAATTCTGGTCATGGTTAAAGGACAAAATAGGAAAATTATGTGATACAACTGTATCTGGCACATGAAAAAGAATGAACAGTTTTAGTGACAACATTTAGATTTAAAAATAGTATAAATCTTAAAAAAAACCCAAACCTGAAGGACTTCATAGAACTGTGAAACTGCTGACAGATTCACATTTAATCCAGCAAAAATATTTTTGTTTATAAGTCTGCTAAGATTTGAGCCTGAATTTCCCATATTGGTCTGATAAACCTAGATAAAGCTGTTTCACACAGCTCTTTTGGAGCTGCACCACAGTTAAGAGATTTAGCAATATCACAACAGTACCTGTAGGCCTACATCATCATGCAGAATACTACACAAGCACTATTGTAGAACCAGTATCATCTTTCATCCTTCATGGATGTACACAGACCAAGCAGTCCTCCTTCTCTGCTTCCAATCCCTGAAAAGAATGTCTATGCAGCTAAAATACCACAGCCTATGGAAAAAGATGCCTAATTACTCAAACTGCCACAACAGAGTCCTCTCTCCCATCTCTGCCTTGGACTGTTTACTTCCAAAACCAATATGGACAAGACTGCATGAAAATTATTAAGCCAAATTAACAAGTCAGTGTCTACATTTACTGACTTATGCATTTTTTTTTTTTTCATTTCTGGTTCTGGTCCTCTTTTCAGGGCACATACTGAAATACAGCTTTATCAAATTGTCTTGTACTTCTTATATTTTTAATATCTCTGGAGATATTCAAAAGTCATCTGGACACAATCCTGGGGACCCAGCATGAGCAGGGATTTGGACTAGATAACCTCTAGTGGTCCCTTCCAACTTTATCTGTTCTGTGATTCTGTGATTCTTGAACACATAGACAAAAGTGCCCAAATCTCACCTCACAAGAAAACTGTGGCATGACGGATGTGTGTGCGCATCCAACCAGTCCTTCTGAGCAGGAAATCCTAGCTGATCTAGTAATTAAACTTCCTTAAGAGGACTATAGTCCTGGTGAGCTTTTTCCCAAGTATGAAGCAGATTTAAGAAGTAGTTTTCATCTGACAAATAAATGATGCTGAGATGTTAAGAAGTATGAATTCAGTACAATGCCTAAGATGACTGCTTCTTCATGCCAGCTTTTTTAAGTGTTACTCTCCTGAAAGGGTTTCATTCTGGATAATATTTTGAGGGAAATTATTTCAATGTCCATTCTGCCTGTATAATACACTTCTTATCTCAGTCAGTGATTCTGAATTGGCTCTTTCTGCCTTAACTTGATGCATTTTCTGAACAGAATCAAAAATCCAGTTACATATTGTCATTAACTCATAAATCACAAGGGTTGAAGGACCATTTACTCTTCTGCCACAGGCCTCTATGCTCAGCAACATTCACTTCATCCAACCAATGGTGGCACCAATTTCATGGCAGTAAGACTCCAGATGGATAGTTAAAGTTTTTCACTTCTCATACAAAAGCCCTACATGAAAAGGTCTCAGAGTCAGAGAAGCATTTATCTTCTCATAGATTCCCTTCTCCAAAACTCTATAAAAAGTTCTGCAGGATCTTGAGCTTATGGCATCACTAGGAATTCCACTCTCGTAGAAATTATAATCCCACATTAATATTCATGAGTTCTTAATTGCCCCACAACTTGTACCTACACTCTTGATATCTGCTAATGTTTCTAAGGAAGACTAGTAGCAGTAAATTAATGAACTATATGATTAGATAAAATTATGTTTATTCCCCTCCCCCACAAAAAAAGCCAGTGCAGTTTCATGGAAAAAATGCTAGGCTGTTTCATGAAAAAGATACAAAGATCATTATGCAAAATAGGTTAATTTTTTTATCCAGTTATCATGTAAAATAGATTTATGTTGAAAGCACAAGTAGGCAGACTGGGACTTCCAATTTACTTTCTGAATTATTCACAGTATTTCTTTGTGTTCCATGGGTCTTGTTGCAAAGCTCTAGCTCCACATAGACTAACATTGGAAACTAAGGAAAGGCACACTGCAGTGACATCTCTTCTGGCTCTGAATAAGAATTTTGGTTTGAAAGCACCCTGACTGTATTTATGCCTGAGTCTGAATTAATTTGAGGGTCTCAAAACTGCACTACATTCTGTGGTGGATATGACCTTAAGCATATAAATATATTTCTATTTTTTAAGCCTAACATTCATGTGTCCTATTATTCAAGATATCCCTGGTTAGACCACTGAGCACTTGAATTCACATTTTTTTCCTAGTGGCCAGATCTATACCCATCTGAACTGCTGAACTGTTCAAAATCAAGTCCCAGAAGGACTAACAAAACAGACATTTCTGTGAATTGCACAACTTTAGAAATGAATCAGTGAGCACATGTCCAATACAAAAAAAACCTCACTAGAGACTGCTCAAGAAACAGGCTATCAAATTTTAATCCCCAGACAATGTGAAGAATTTCTTCCACTTGGAAATGAGTCTAGAAATATTACCATGGAGTACTTGCCTGTTGAAATTTTCTGAGCAGTGATAAGTAAAAATCTTTTCCATACGATGGTTCTCTGTGGATGGGACCTCATAACACACAGGCAGGGTCCAACATGCACTTCAGCTGAACTCCTGTATTTGCACATCCAGTTGTTCCTACTTCCTTGGCATGTATCTTTGCAGACTTAAACGCTTGCCTATCTTGTATCAGAGTTAAAGATCCCAGTATGTTAACATTATATGGCAGTGGCATATTCCCTTGGTGTGTTCCAGGACATCAGAGCCTCCATGCTGCACAGCAGCCGATGAAACTGGAACCTGTGATGTTTGTGAGCAACAGAATCACATAACCCGATCGGTGGAATCTCACAGGAAACATACTCCAGTTTATTGCACAAACTATCACCTCTGTTTAGCCTAATCTGTTTCTCTTTACAGGCACACAGTGGTGGGGCCTTCTTTTCATGTAGATTAAATGGTCTCTGTCTCCAAAGGGGAAAGAAGACTGACTTTTTGACAGAGTTGTTGTTTTTTTTTTCTCCATTAATGACTATGATTACTATGTCTGTTGGGGTGTGTATGTGACCACAGTGAGGATTCCTGCCTTGCTTGATGCTGAGTTTAGTTGTCT
The DNA here is from genome assembly GCF_031753505.1 of Anomalospiza imberbis. Lineage (NCBI taxonomy): Eukaryota > Metazoa > Chordata > Aves > Passeriformes > Viduidae > Anomalospiza > Anomalospiza imberbis. The sequence continues at coordinate 99,854,968 of NC_089682.1, read as the reverse complement.
TTAATCCCAGCTCCAGCTCTTCTGGCTAGTCCTCTAACCCTGAATTTTAAGCTAAAAGGCAAACCCCCCTTTTCCACATAGTATGTGGAGATTTGGATGAAATTCACTCAGCAAACAGCCTCCAAGTGGGCATACTCTCCTGGCATTTCCTTCTGCTTTCCAGCACTGAACAAAGTGATAAGCATTTAAATTAGATAGGATACATCCTAAAATATAGTCTTTGGATCTTTATCAGACCCAGAAAAGTCATTGACATTGTGTTGTGTTGCAATCCAAGAAAGATCTACATCTCTAACAGCTTCACAACATCTCTAGTAGATTAATTTTAATATGAAGAAATGAAAGCTGGTCAACACCTCAACATAATGGGCTTTATTTTCTTCAAGCACCAGTTAGCACAGCATTGTTACTGTTAATATACTTTGTTGTTCTTATGCAAGAAGAGGGTCATAGATTTTGAGGTACTACAGAGTTACTGGAATTATATGGTTTCTGGGAGTTTGAGGTGGGGTTTTGTTTTGTTTGTTTTGGGGAAGGTTTTTTGGGGTTTGTTTTGTTTGGGTGGTTGTGGGGGGCTTTGTGTTTTGTTTTTGCTGAGTCACACCTTTGTTACTTAAAGCAGGAGTTTTTCTTCTTCCGTACTTGAAACATTGGTGTACTCGTGATGCACAATGAGTGTTTCCAAAGGACTGAACTCAAATTTAACTACACAGGTCTCATTTGATTCAATGGAAAGTGTGCAGCTTAATCCTATGCAGTCCATTTAACATTAAGAACATGTTTTTCACCCAGTTAGCATTTCAGTGAAGCAGATTTGGAAACAACTTTGTGACAATCCTAGCAACCAATTCTTAGCTAAGCAGATGCTTTCTAAATAGGGCCTTTAACACTGTTATGTACTTCTTCTAGAGATTTTAATATTTTTAAAATTGAGAAATGCTGGTGTACATTTCTTACCTGCTTAGCATTAATATCTGATTCATAATCCCTCTACAAACAACAGGTTTATTGATTACAAAACCTCCCACAAGCCATTTTTGCCAGTCCTTTCTATGAAAACATAGGAAAAAAAAAACAAATGCCAAAAAAGTTTACTTGGAAATGAGCCACCTTTATTTTAAGGGTTTTTTTGCTGTTGACATGTTGTCCCAGCAACCTAGGTTCTTACTGACTGGTAGAAGAGAGATTTCTTTGGTTCCATCATGTTACAAAGCTGAAAAAAGGAAAAGAGAGACAAGCAATGAAAATTCACCATTTCATTATTCAAATATGTGAATTACCCTGAGCTGCAGCCAAGCCATGGGCTAACCCACAGTGTTCTTCAACACCTATTCAAGCCCTTCAGTGCTGCAATACTTCATTTCCATTAGTTAAATAATTATACCAAACTCTCTGTAAAGATAGTTTTCAACTGAATTCAGGCATTCCAAAATAGTTATTCAGTACAGCTTAAGCTCATCTCTTTATGCCATGAATTGACAAAGATCTTGTTTATTTCCCTTAGCAGAGGTATTTTAAAAGCCCCCCTCAATACAAAAGATAAATAAATAAAAGGAACAAACCCCCCCCCCAAATGTGAAAACTAACCCCAAATTGTAATTGATGACATTTCACATAATGAAAAAACGTGTGTCCAAATATCATAGTTCTTTATTTAATAGCAAAGTTTTTATTAAAATCTAATACAGTTAATGCATCATAAAGATGAAGTCTTATGAAGTTTAAAAAATTATTTTCCTTGCTTATATAACATGAATCCCATCATTATTAGTGGAAGAAGGTACTGCTTGAAGGTACGGCTTGAGCAAGTTTACATAATAAGATAACATTCCAGCCTTTTTTTTTATGGTCCACCTTTGGTATATATGATCACAAAACACTTTGCTTATTGTCAGTCATATGGGTCAGAAAAAAAGCAGTGATGGCTGAGAGAAACAGCAGTGTAAACCAGCTCCTTAAATGACCAGTTGAAAGGAATTGACAGGAAAGGGGAGAAAGGAATCTGAAAACATATTCAGAAGGATGAAAAAGAAAATATATGTGCCTTGCAGTAGAGTAAGTGATGACAATCAAGGGAGTGGTCTAAGTGATGTGCAGGATTAGAGATCTGTTCTTTAGTCTCTAATGCTCTTATCCATCTAGATGCATGACACAAATATAAGCCAGCCAAAATATCTTTGTGCAGCTGGAAAATCAGAGGTGGAGGATGTCAGACAGGAGAGGTCACAGTGGCATAGCTTACAAAAAATACAGACAGAGCAGCTTGTATACTAATCCACAGCTATCCAACACCCACTGTGAAAATGGGGAGGAACTTTGCCCAGCTAGAGAAGAAAGTTTGTCTCACTCACTGTAGCATTTTGATTTACCCACCAATTTTTTCTACTAGATGTGTCTAAGAGCAAATGGAGATTTTGATAGAAATAGAGGACAGAAAAACCTAAAATAAGATCATGGATTATATTTATAGGCAGTTAGGTAAATTTAAGCATGCCTAGGGATCTAAGAAGAGTTGTACACTGTGACACCAGCAATGATACTAGATGCGAACACCATTCTTTGGTGTACAAAGTTTTTCACCTCTTACCATAATCTGAATTACAAACACTACTCTTTATGCAAAATATATCAATTTTTTTACAGAAATGTATTCCTCTAATAGAGATTTTGCTTTCATCTCTGTCAAACTGTAAGATGCAAAATCTAGAGGAACATAAAGCGAAAAGAACAGGCCAGAAAAAGAAGAAAGAACTATTAATGATCAGGGGAGAGACATAAGAGACACAGAGTTCCCTCTGTCATGCAAACCATGAGGCATTTGAAAATCCTTTTATACTAAGAGAAAGCTGAAGGTCTGAGCATATATCTACTGTATTATTGTGAAAAAATATAGTGACAGAATAGTGATGACACAAGGCTGGTAAAACATCTAAGTACTGAAGGAGAAATTGCTGAATGGAATGAAAGTTTTAATCATATAATGAGGAAATCAACAGCTATGAGGACATCAGTTATTTCAGAGACTAATATGAAATAAAGTACCCTGAAATATGTTATAAGCATATATTTTTTTGTCATGGGTCCCTTCCCTTCCCTTCCCTTCCCTTCCCTTCCCTTCCCTTCCCTTCCCTTCCCTTCCCTTCCCTTCCCTTCCCTTCCCTTCCCTTCCCTTCCCATTCAAATCCTTCACATAATTTTTTATCCTGTTGTATTTGTTAGTATCTTGGAGAGTATCCTACATACTGTCTATTTCATTTTCAGTTATGGTAAAACTGAGGGTCTGCCTTGCATATCTGGATAAATACAGTGCTTTGAGTTGGATTTTTTTAGGCAATGCATTGCAGAATTTCAGTTTCATGGCTAGGTTTGATTTAAGTCATTGCAATGAAACTACAAAAACACTTGTTCTCTTTTTTTGCTCTGTTCTTCCTGCTAAACACTCAAAGTTTCACTGGATAATGTTGTTTCTTATTCAAAAGAATTGTATAGAGCTATTGTTCTCTTGAAAACAGTTTTCCTCCCAGGGACAGATGCATTTCAAAAATGAGTAGAGTGATCCACTGAGACAATTATTGCTGATATGTGAACTCAGCACAAATCAGATTTCTGATCAGCAGGTAACTGAAGCTTGTGTCTGTCTACTACTGTTGTGCATTTGCTGCAGATGAAGTAGACATGGTTGTGGCCTGTATTAATAAACAATTTCCTGTAAAGACAGAGAAGCATAAATGCCAACAGCCTGGAAGGACACTGCTGTGTAAAGTTTCATTCACCTGTCTAAAAGAAGATGATTTCAAATCAGATGTTCAAAGAAGGACAGATGGCATGATAAGAGAAGCTTTTTGTCCAAGATTTGATAACAATAATACAGTTTTTTTTGGTTTAGCAGAATAAAAGTTGGGTAGAGGTATTATTACCCTGTATAAATCCATTGGTGAATAAATATCCGTGAGGAAGAAAGGTAATTTAAAGTAAAGGATGTGGTATTCACATAGCCTCTGAACAGGGAGAGACTTCGATGTCTCAGGATTTTTCCTGAGAAGACGTTGTGAGAGAAGCAGAAAAAAGAATGATCAAAACAATTCTTATCTCATTTGCTGCTGCTCATTGTTGTGCACATGTGGAGTGTGTTATGGAGATTGTTTACCTAAGGTGATTGCTTGATTGGATTCTGGTGGTGGTGGTTTGGATTGATAGACCAATTAGGTCACAGCTGTGTTGGGACTCTCAGCAGAGAGTCACCGGTTTTTCTTAGTAGAGATATGGTTCTTATTAGTGTAATATAGTGTAATATAGTTTTAGTATAATATAGTATAATAAAGTAATAATTAGCCTTCTTGATATCATGGAGTTCTGCGCATCATTCTTCCCACCAGTCAGGCATTGTAGCACTGCGATTACTATAAAAGGATAATGCTGGAAGTAGAAAAAATACGTATATGAATCATCTAGGATTAATACATTCTCAGAACTAAGATCCCTATCATAGAATCATAGACTCATAAAGGTTGGAAAAGATCTCCAAGATCATGCCAACTATGCCAACCATGCCAACTGAACTATAACACTAAGTGCCACATACTATCTTTTCTTGAAGATTTCCAGAGAAGGTGATTCCACTACTTTCCTGGGCAGTATTTTCTAAAGCTTAATGATCCTTCCAATGAAGAAATTCTTCATGATGCTCAGCCTGAGCTTTTCCTGGCATGGCACAGCTTGAAGCCATTTTCTATTGTACTGTTACTATCTGCCTGAGAGAAGAGGCTTCTTGTGACACCCTCTTTCCAGGTAGTTGTAGAAAGTGATCAGGTCCCCCCCAAGCCTCCTTTTCTTCAGGTTGAACATCCTCAACTGCCTCAGCCTCTCCACATGGGACTTGAGCTGCAGACTTTTCACCAACTTTGTTGCTCTTCTCTGGACTCACTCCAGCAGCTTGCCTGAAATGGGAGACCAGGAACTAGAGAAAGTACTCGAAGTGTGGCCTCTCCAGTGCTGAGTACAGGGAGATCACTTCCCTGGTCCTGCTGGCCACACTATTGCTGATACAGGCCAGTATGCTGTTGACCTCTTTGGCCACCTGGGCACATGTTAGCTCATATTCAGCCACTGTCAACCACCCCCAGGTCCTTTTTTGACAGGCAGTTTTCCAGACACTCTTCCCTAAGCCTCTAGTAGAATTGAGGCTGTTGTGACCTCAGTGCAGGCCCCGGCATTTCACCTTATTGAACTTTATACTATTAACCTTGACCCATGCTTTCAGTTTGTGCAGATTCCTCTACAGAGCCTTCCTATCCTCTAGTAGATCAACACTCCCACACAACATGGTGTTGCCTGGAAACTTACTGAGGGTGCACTCAATTTCCTCATCCAGATCTTTAGGGAACCCCGCTGGTGTCTGGCCACCAGCTGGATGCGTTCACCACCACTCTCTGGGCCTGGCCATCCAGCCAGTTCCTAAACCAGCAGAGTGCTCCTGTCCAAGCCATGGGCTGCTAGCTTCTCCAGGAGTGTGCTGTGGGAGACGGTGTCAAAGTCTTAACTGAAGTCCACATAGACAACAACCACAGCCTTTCCCACATCCACTAGGCAGGTCATCTGGTCAGAAAAATAGATTGGGTTGGTCAAGCAGGATCTGCCTTTCCTAAACTCATGCTGGCTGGGCCTGATCACCTGGTGGTGCTGTATGTGTTGCGTGATGACTCTCAGAATGATCTGCTCTGCAGTCACTGCTGAGTGTCTGCAGAGTTTATTACACTAGGTATTTTAAATAGATTGGTAGAACTACTGCCATGTGTTTCATTAAGTTTTCCTGTTTTCCACAGTCTCCTCTTCTTGCTTTCAAAATAACTTAGTGTTCAGTCCAATATTAATCAAAAAGTCCACCACCTCCATAAGGAAGCATCAGAGAAATCAGAGGTTATTTATGATTATAAAATTGGAAAGAAAGAGTGGAGGAAAAGGTGGAGTTCTGGGAACAAATAACTGTGTGGGAAGATGTGGAAATTCCAAAGATCATCTCTGCCACAGATGAGGAGTGCAGGAGCACAGATAAGAAGGCATATGAGAAGATAAGGATGTTGACCCTGCTGTAAGGGAATAAAATGAACAAAGTTCATTGTTCCGCCCTTTCCTTTTTTTAATTGACAAGGGCTATTTCATGCTTCTCTCTGAACATATGCATCATGTCTTATACATTACTGATAAAGTATTTTGCAATTACATGCTAAATGAGGGCTAAGTATGATAAATTCATGCTCTTCTATACAAATTAGTATTGAAAAATGTGCAAATAGTTGCATTACAATTCTCAACAACCAGATAATACCAAGCATGAAAAATGGGAGACTTTATACCTCTTTAGTACTTGGATCCCATCCCCTGAAGTCAGATACTTTAAAAAGGTATCATTTCACCCTGAGTTTGCTTTATTACTCAGGGTAAAGGATAGATAGATTATTGACTAAATGAAATCTACACAGAGTAATTTAAGTCTCCATGTTTAAGAATACTCATGTTTTATGAGAAAAAGTTTGGACTGGAAGCGTATTCAGATACAGCCTTGGTTTTAAAAGGCCAGTTATGCAGCCAAATATTATAGAGCTCATCATCACTCTTGTGCTTTGCTCTTGAGCTGTAAGGCTGTATGCTGCAAAAATCCCAGAGTTGTGATTAGAAGGATAATATGAAAGAGTTGAGCATTGTGAGATTTTGTGGCTTTATAAGTGTTCTTTATGATGTACGCAAGGCAGAAATCATGGCAAAATAATTTATACATGGAAAACAGGCAGCAAATTCATAAGTCTTTTGGCCCTTTAAGGTACTTCTTTTTTTATTTTTAAAATCACTTTGGCCTTTTGGCCTGTGAAAAGACAGTGTTTGTAGAAGCTGATGGGTTTTTTTATTTTTTGACACTTTAATAAAATATTATGCTATATAAATGCCTTATTGTGTATATTATTTATTGATTTAGGTACACTTTCTTCCTTTGAATCCTTACTAAACAGATCCGTTGTTTTCTGAATTGATTTTGCTGTCTCAGCCACATTTAGGCATAGACACTTTTTTGGCTTCCATCTGAATGAACAATTTCCTAGTTAGACACACTGGATTTGGAGTTGGGTCAATAAAAGCTTTATTGTGTCCTTTCTCTTTCCTCACATAGCTCACAAAAGAGAACTAAATTCCATTCATCCTTTCACTGGCCACTGTGGAATCTTTAGCAGTGCAATTCTGGCTGGGATGAGGAAACATGGCAAGAAATTGGAAGAAACACAAATAAGAATTCTTTATTTTGCATGTTCACTGCCCTGAAGATTTGCTGCCACTGGGAATGCATGTGAATTTCCTGGACTGTAACTACTTGTCTCTGCCAGTGAATTACTTTGGAAGTATAACACATTAGATATCAAAAAACAATTTAGCTTAATCCTGCCAATTCTGATGTGGCTAACTGTAAGTTATTTGCAAAAAAAAAAAAGACCATTTTGAGTGGTTCTTGGCAATATGAGCATAAAGGATCATTGAACAGTTTTCATGCAAACATACTTCTAACTTTTGAATAACATAACCTCAACCATGGTTTAATAAAATGTTTTCACCTAATCCTTGTGGACAGATGTAAATTTCAAAAATTCTGGTTTGTTTGCAAGGATGTACCAATGCATTAAAATTTACTTGGCTGTTGTTTTTACTTGCTTTTTTATGTTAAATAATGCATTCATAGGTAGTCCATTCAAATTAAAAATGACTAAAATAGGAAGAGATCAATTTAAATTTTAGAAATTCCACAATAATTTCTGACTTCTTCAATTTTACGCTTCTCCATCAGCTTGTGTATATATATATATATATATATGTACATATATATATATATATATATATCAGCTCTGTCCTCTCATTCTTTAAGACTTTTTTCTTCCATTATTTCTATGTTGATGCTACATGTACATAAACAGAAGTTTTTTTTAAAAATCATTTTGTAGCATAGTAGTAGTTTTCCTATAAATTTAATCATAGAAATAATTTTACCATAAGTCTTTATGTGAGCATTTATTGGACATGCAGATGCATGGGTGTGTGTATAAAATCTTTTCAGGCATAAATCTAGGACTTGCCCAAGGCCAGACACTTGTGTTCTTTTGTGACACAGTGAAGTAGCCCAGGGGATCTACTGGAATGAAAAAAAAGGAAGACAAAAACCTCAGCAACTTTTCCCAAGTCCTGACAGTACACAGGAAAGCAAGGTTTTCTGTACAGTTCCTATATGCAGTTATACAAGAGATCCGTGTGGTTCACAGTGCACTTGACCTGTTCTGACCTACCCATCCCTAATGGGATAACTAAGTACTTACAGCAAGGCTGAGTGGAGACCATCCACTCATGCTCTCTGCCCACAGGAAGAGCTGCAGAGAATTCTTTGCTGCAAATAAGTGCTGCAAAATAGTCAAAGAATTTCAGTTTTAAAATGAGGATATACAAAACCATCCCAGATATCATTTGTAGAACTAAAAACAACAAAAGAATTGGGATTGAAGAATAAATTTTTAAGTAATGTCTCTTTAAATATAAATTACATTAGACAGTGATAAATATAAATCACAGCAGACAGTTTATTCACTGAAAAAAATTCTCTATTTGCATCATACTAATCCTCTGATTAGGAAAGACACAAACAACAGGGGTCACTTTAAAGCTTACATTTTTAACATTTTCTTTCATCACCTTTGATATGAGCTCTTTTTAGTAGGATTTTCAAGCCATTAGATAAATCAGTAAATAATGTCTGTGTCACAGCAGTTCTCCTGAGCGAAGACTATTTAACATGTAACTTGTTAAATTAGGTATAGAGTCTAAGATTTATTCCCTCTTCTTTTTCACATTTTTCTGACCAAAAAAACCCACTTTGAATAAGAATAGGACTTTAAGAGGCTAGTGCAAGGTTATGTTCTGCTGCAGAGCTTAAATTCTTAGTTTACTAAAGTTTTTGTAGCATCATTTCTTGATTTGAATTAGCGCAGAGAGGATGATTCTGAATTTGAAAGAAGAAGGCAGGAGGAGGGAGGAATAAAAATACTATTGCGGCTTTTCGCCCGCTACGGCCTCAAGCAGCTGGAAAGCCCGGCTAGAGCTGCCCTTGCAGAGACCATAGCTGCCACGTGGACGGGCGCTCCAGGGCTATGGCATTTGCCTCCCTGCTAGTGCTGAGCACTCTGGTGTGGGTACGCAGCTTCGGTAGCTTCACGCTGAGAGGAAACGAAGGGACGAGAGAAGCGCACTTTGCTGGCGAGCCTGGGAACTTTTATTTCCCATGTGGTCGCAACGGTGGTCGGAGTGGCCGTTCCCAGCGCGGTGCAAGGCAAAATGGTGCTGGGACAAAGAAAGCATTGGGTTAAATAGGGGACGGGCGGACAGGGGCGGAAAACCCCCTTGCCCAATGGGGACAGACAACAGGGGAGTGACATAGAACATAACAACCTATGGGAACATAACAGAGGTGGGTGCAGTGTTCTGGGACAAATGGGAATGTAAAGGTGGGGTGATTGACACAGAGCTTTCTGTGAGGAAGCAGGGAGTGGTTACAAGATTGACATGTAAGAGCTCCCGTGGTAGACTGCTTGGAGTAAACCATTATGAGGGAAAATAGGTGTACACAGAACCAACCTAACTAACATTTATTAAAATCCCTAACTAAACCAACCCAACCTACAACATACTATTGTTTTGGGGTTTAGAGTGTTTTTTTTTCATGCCCTTCTGCTTATTAAGAAAACAACAGATCTGTGAGAGCTGGAAAGAAGTAATTCATGTCTTACACAAGTAAATTTCTGGAAAGTAAATGTTCAAGAATCTGTAAAATGCAAGATCACAAATGGAATATGACCTGGATTCTAGATTAATTGGTTTTAAGTCTTTGCAGAAGAAATCAGTGCACATGGGTTACTGGAAGAACTAGGATTCCAAGAGTTTCTCCATTATAAGAAAGGGATGAGTAGGAAGGGCATCAGGACCTGCAGGACAAGTGAGCGTTGTATACTTGCTGTGTATTATCTATATTGGGAGGTAGCTTTTTCAAAGGTTGATTTTTCACAGATAGAAGTGATAAAAATCATGCTGACGGGACAAAGTAAGGAACGTGTGAATAAATTCTCAGAGAGGTTATCCAGTCAACCATCTTGTTAAGGATTTATTAGAGAAGTAAACAACATGGAAAGTTTTTATTTTTTCTCTTAATTATACAAAGATGGAGGGAAGAGGAAATCTTGACAACAGAGTAGAAATACTTCAGAAAGGTACTAAGTTCTAAAAAGAGGTTTCTTAATTTATTCTGAAAAACTGGGGTCATATTTGAATAAAGTTTTTACTAATAATCAGAGATATATATAGTATCAAGATTGATACAATGTTGCTATACCATACATATTGATTGAAGACCATATTCCAACAAAAATTGTGCAATGCCAATATTTTTACACAACAGAACCATGAAAACCAATGATATCTTCATGACCAGGACATGGAAACAAACCATATACAACTGGAAAAAGGAAAAATATCCTGAATTAAGCAATGATAATCAGATTATGGTAAAGTTGTACTATGAAGAAAAATAAAAGCAAATATATTTTTTAACAATTTCTATTTTAATAACAAAATTATTGAAAAAAAATCAGGAAATCAGTGACATTTGAGTGGATTTGTAAAGTTTAAAAGCTTGTCTGAAAAAGAATCTTGGAGCTACTTTAAATCACAGATTGAAAGCCAGTACATGTACTACAAGTAGAGAGAAAATGTTTGAGAGGAAAATATACAAGACCTAACTAGATAACTATTCATTCATGCTGAGAATCATTTAGTAACCAAGGAGTGAATAAAGTCTTCTTTGTGATGTTTCTCTGCAGCTGTTGAGATGTAGGCCAATGCTATATTGCTGAAAATAGATATCCATTTACCCATTTTTGACCTTGATCACATCAGTGCAAAAAAAAAAAAGCATTTACTGGAATAAGTTGGGAGTTTATGTGGAACAGCAAGAACAGACTGACTAAATAGAAAGATATGTCTTGAAGGTCAGAATATGTAGGAGAAAAGTAAGACTTGCCAACTATCAAGCTGAGCTGGACCTTGCAGAGGAAATTAAAACAAACAGTAAAAAGATTTTTAGCCACAAAAATAAAAAAGAGAACAAAGAAGGAGGAAGTGGTATGGTAATTCAGCAAGTATAGGGGCAAAGATTAAAGTTAATTTAGATACTGCCAAAAAAAACCCTTGACACAGATTTCAGTAACTACAAATGATGTAGTTCATGGAGGCCAAGTCAAGGGGCTAATGGAAATAAGAGCATGAAAATGGAAAATGCCATAACTGAGGGGGAAACAACACTGAAAGAGCCTAATGCACTGGGGTTAGTGAGCAAATAATCTCCAGCACTGGATTCCAGCTCATGTAATTACAAATTCAGAAGCAAAGCTCTTTTATGCATTTACCAAGTCAGACCTAAACACTAAAGAATAGCACACTTCAGCAGATTTTCAAGAAAGACATTTAGTGCCTGAATGTAAAGATAATAGCTCAAGAACTTCAGGAATAGAAACCTTCAGGAAGAAGGAACCTTCAGGAAGAACAATCTAGTTCAGTTAGAGATGGTTTGGTAGAATACAGAATCCACAGAAAATAAAATTTAGAGGACCTACAGTTGTACACCTGGCACAAGTCTGAAGCTTTTAAGCGAAGGCTGATACTTCTGTGAATCTCTAGTCTTGCTTGGAACAGTGACTGGAATGCATGTGATGAGAAGACACAAATCCCTAAAATGCAGTGTGATTAGCCAGATGAATGGAATTGTAGGATCACAGAATCATTTAGGTTGGTATGGACCTGTAAGATCATGAAGTCCAACCCAGCAATGCCAAGTCCACCGCTAAACCGCAGTCTGGCCCATTTAATCCACATGTGGCATATGTCCCTAAGTGCCACATGTTCTCATGGCACCTCTAGGGATGGAAACTCAGCCACTTCCCCTGCAGCTGGTTTCAATGTTTGACAACCCTTTCAGTGAAGAAATTTTTCCTAACATCCAGTCTAAACCTCTCCTGGAACAATTTGATGTTATTTCCTATTGTTCTATGTGGTAGACTAATAACAAATTCTGATACTAATATTGCTCTTCAATTGATAGAGAAAAGGATGATAATACTAAAACTCACTTTTGAACAGCAAAAAATTACAGAACACTGGTAGACATGTAACTGTCAGTACACATGCATATTCCTGCATGTTTATCTCAAATGCAAAATACTGCAATTTTTATGGGCATCAGGTATTTCACTTTAGAAGCTAATCCACATGTATTGTAAGTGAAATGGGACAGCTGTACACATTCATATTTCTATGCACTGCTATAAATTGTTAGGCTATTATTATTGGCTCATATGACTAAACCTTCAGTGAAATTTGGAGAAAGTCTTTTAATCTACCTTGTGCTTTCTTCCCTGAATTCAAGATAAGGTTTTATCTTAATCAGTCCAAAATCTACTCTTTCCTTTCAAGGCTGTCCAAGAGTTTTCACATGCAAGGTCAGAGGACAATCTCATTAGTAGCTTGTAGAATTTCAGGTATTACAATGACAAGGGCCAAAGTCATCTATGAGTAGTTACATTTGAGAAGAAAAAGAAACAACATGTAGGACTTTAAAAATGTATATGCTTTTATTTTTAGATAGTGACAGAAAATTCAGAACTTCACTTTTCCAAATACGATCTTGACCTTTTTAGTGGAAACATTGAAAAAATAAAAAAAAAAAAAAAAAAAAAAAAAAAGAAAATATAAACCACCTGTTTGGCTGAGAGAAAGAAAAAGGTTTCCCCGGTGACAAATTTAAAATGAAGAGGAAATTGCCTCCAAAGCATTATGGTGGAGAAAGCCAACTTGATTGTATCTGAACCTAGCTAAAACAGTTTAAGAAAAATAGGAGAGGTAAAAAAAATGTCTCCAAGGACCAGGAGGCCACAAAAACCATCCAAAAGGAGCAAAAAAAAAAAAAAAAAAAAAAAAAAAAAAAGTATATAATGTAATCCTTTTATAAATAACAAGTTTCTATATTCTCTTCTAAAATGTTACTCATATATCTCTTCTTCTGTAGAATGTAAACAACCTGGTTTTAAGATGAAAGACAGCAAACAAACAAATTAATAAACAAATAGATAAAGGTCTAATGTCTTGCCATACTGTCTTTAGGGATCTAAAATATCTAATCCTGAGCAAGGTAATCAACGTCAGTAAAACTGCACATCTAGACAGACTTCTTCATGAGAGTAGCTAACTAGGTCAAAAGATCTACCCTTTTAACACATTCATTTCTGTCTACAATGTGAGCCTAATCTAACTTACTTAAGCATATGCACTGAACTTTTAGTGGCCTAAAATTGGAACAGATAAAATACATCTCAACAAAATAAACTACTGAATTAGAGGAAGAAATTTATTTTTTAAACCTAAATGTGCTGACAAAATAAATGGAAGAATCAGCCAAAGATCAGTTTAGTTATGTGGAACAAATAGAAATCAGAAGCTTTTGACAATACTATGATAGAAATTACTTAAAACAGTCATCTAGCCCCCTTTTCTCCAGCCCAACACAGGGCCTTGGCCACCAGAAATCATAAATTATAATCAATTAAGTAATCAATTGATTGCTATATCTATTAAGTTCCAGGTGTGAGGCTAGAAAAAAGAAGCTCTTTTCATGTGCTATTGTAACATATCTCTTCAGGAATTTATATGTAAAAGGCAAGATACACAACCTTAAATCAGGTTCATTTGTTCCTATTGCCCTGTCCTGAAAGGCTCTCTTGCACGTGTTTCACTCTCAGATGTCTCCAGCCATTCAAATACAATATTACTAAGCATGAAACATCTACTTTCATTTTCATCTTGTAATATATATACCTGTCTCAAGTGCCAGCAAAGCTACAACATTATATCAGATAGTGTAAACTAAAATCAGTGTCCCCACCTCTCTCTTCCCTGACAAAACAAAACAGAAACAAACAAACAAAAACAAATAAACAAAACCTAAACAAACAACATCAAAAAAAAAAAAAAAACACCACCATCTATCAAACCGTTCTAGTGCCCTGTGGCAGCCCAAAGGGGCTACTGGCTCAAGTGCTATGTGGTTTGGCCATGGCATATCTGTTCTATGGAGATCTAGCCTTAAACAGAGTATGTGGATGCAATCTGCACCACTTTGGAGCCAGGAATCATTCCCTTGGGTGGATGCATTTAGAACTGTAGAAATAGCTTATATCTTTCTTATGCAGCTGCAAAGGGAGATAATTGGAACCTTAAACAAAAGTATTTAAGCAGAATCAATAAGAGTGTCCATTTGGACAGTAGACAAGGGCAAAGATCTATTTAATTCCTGACTTTGCTGCACATTTAATTTTTTCAGAGGTCACTAAAGAACAAGCAGTCTGGCCCATTTAATCCACATTTCATATTCTGCTTGTCAGCAACTTTACAGTCTTTTTGGAAAGGTTTCCATTTCTTACTTTTTTTATCTTTTCATGCTATGCCCTTCCCATCCCCTATAATTGTTTATTCACTTTTTTAAATTTAAACTGAGTCAAAATCAGGATTTAAAGATTTGATGCAATCTGCTACAGTGGAGAAATGGAGTAGCAAATGCTAAGAAATAAAAATAACTCTCTAAGTGCTACAGTCCTTATAAAGAGTTATCAATGCTTAAGCCAGCCATTAAGTGTCCCGTACTAAATAAGATTTCTGTATTTATACATTCAACTAATATTTAGATTACAGACATCTGATTATAGGCTCTAAAAGCTTGATGTAATATTAGTAAGGATCCTAAAAAGAATAAACCAAAAAAAGCTACAATCAGAATACCTCTATGCATTTAGGACCAATTCCATGCAGGCAGCACAATTAGAGTGATCCAAAATCAGTAAGAAACAATCTTCAGATTCAAGTCCCTTTAAATTTAAGAGGTATAACTATCTGTGTTATAAGAGTTTTGTAACTGTGCAAACACTTAGGATTGTGTCTTAGTACTTTAAACTAGACATATTTGAATTGCTACATATGTCTGTCTACTTACTAGCCAGTGTAGGACCCTGTTCTTTCCCTGTTCTTTCTTTCTGTTCTTTTCTATCTGAAAGGCCCTGTTAATTTTAGCTGCATATGCTACATTTATATTTTTAGCTTTCAATTTGTTAAAAATATGGACACTCATGCCTATACTGTACACTTTTTTCACATCTTACATTGAAATCAAGATGTTCAGTATGAGTGACAGAGCAGCCAAGCTGAAGAAATTAAAAGAACTGCCTTCCGTGTACAGATTCCTATTTTTCTTCAGCAATTCAAATATGGAATCTTAATGAGAGCTCAACACTTTTGGAGATAGCCTTTGTGATTAAGCAAATTTCTAAGCATATTGAGAGGAAGACAAATATTTTAAGAAAAAAGAAAAGTGACATTATGACTTGGACTTTTTTTAATGTCCACTGTCCTAAAGGAACATGATTATTTTCTCAGGACTAAGTAGTATCCAAATACAATAATTTTCCTTCAAACACAACAGACTCATTCCTTGTGTACCTTGTGCTCCTCTTTCAAACATGCAACACACATATGATAGGACAAATTTAGAAGGAAAAGGAGTCGTATGAGCAGTGGCATTCGTTTTATTTTATGAGAAGACTGACATTTTTAATGTGCCTGTCAAAGCAGATGAATGTGGTTTTTCACATTCATTGCAATATATACATATATATATATATATATATATACACACAAAAACATAACAGAATATGAAAAATATATGACAAAATAAAAGGTGTCTCTTTTAAACTCAAAAACTATTCATATGCTTCTAATTACTTGCTGTTTAGGTTGTCTGCATATCTATGTACTGTTGCACTGCAAAAATCAAATTTGACTTAATTTGCATATATATATATAGGACTGATATGTTCCTTTATAATATGTCATTTTAGATACCAGTACCATTGTCGTGGTTTGACATGCAAATGAAGTTTCTCAGGAAGTTGGTATTCAAACCAATCAGTGGTCAGGTTTGGATATTGGCACCTGGAGTGACCACTGAAGGCATGGACATGCCTCTGAGAACACAGGGGGTTAAAAGCAAGAACTCCCAGAAGAACTCTCTCTTTGATTCCAGTCATCAGATGAGTGCAGACCTCCCCTGCCCAGCCACTGGCTGGGTGGGGAAGGGGAAGCCATGCAGCCTGGTAGAGGTAGGCCGAGGGGGCTGAAGAACTTGGGAGGAGATGATGGAGTAGCTTTTGGCTAGACTTTTCTTGTTAGCCGTAGACAGAACCAAATTCTCCTGCAATAGAGACTACATTTTACGGGGCTGCGGTGGTGAACCAAGGAGACCTGCTTCAGCAACCACCAGCACAGGAATGGCAAGAACAGAGAAAAGCTGAGAAGGGAATGGTGACGCCCTCTGTCTTCAGGAAGAAGATGATCTCTGTTCTTGGACCCTCTGCCCCAGAGGGGAAATGGGGAGGGACTGTAGTCCCAAAATGAGAAACTGAACTGTTGTTTCTTTTGGTCCATGGCAAAGCATCCTTAAAGGAGCCCTATGAGCAGTCTGTCCACGCATGGTGGTGAGAGCACCGTGACATGGAAAGGAGAGTGTCACCATGGCAGATTTTCTCCGGGTGGTTGTCATGTATGACATGGAAACACGAGGGTGGCAATTGTGGTTCCTGAGGGAATCTGTGGTGCAAGAGAGACTTATCTCTCCTTTGAGGGACTGAGTATTAATTATCTGAAGGGTCGGAACTTATCAGGAATCCTGGGTGGTGTCTCACTGTGATTTTGTTGGAAATTGGGTGGGAGAAGGAAGAGTGTTTTGGAGTGTTTTGGAGGGTCTTCATCCTGGATTTAGTGTGTGACTTTTATAGTAGTAGTAGTTTAATAAAGTTTTTTTATCTTGTTACTAAGTTTGGGCCTGCTCTACTCTGTTCCTGATCACATCTCACAGCAATTATTTGGGAAGGTACATTTCCATGGGGGTGCTGGCATTGTGCCAGTGTCAAACCATGACAACCATAGGTGCCAAAATCCATTTTTTTCTGTCACTAATGCTCGCTTATAAACATATATATATGACCTTCATTTAATATTCAGATACAAAGTCAAACTGTCATTGATACCAGTAACTATTTCTATTCTTGGTGGATTTAAAGAGAAGAAATAACTAAAGTTTATGATTTCTTTTTAATATTAGCTAGTGTCGTGGTTTAATCCCCGACCAACAACCAATTACCACACAGCCACTTGCTCATTCCCCCACCAGCATGATCAGGGATAGAATTGGAAGGGTAAAAGCTAGAGAACTTGTGGGTTTGGATAATCATAGTTTAATAAGGAAAGCAAAAGCCTTGCACACCAGGAGAGCAAAACAAGGAGTTAATTCACTGCTTCCCATGGGCAGGCAGGTGTTCAGCCATGTCCAGGAGAGGAGGATCTCGTCATGTGTACTGGTGACTTGGGAAGAAAAACACTATCACTCCAAATGTCTTCCCCTTCCTCCTTCTCCCCCTCCTCAACTTTTATATACTGACCTTGGTGTCATATGGTCTGGAATATCCCTTTGGTTGATATAGGTAACTTGTCCCAACTGTGTCTACTCCCAATGTCCCAGGCACCCCCAACTTCTTCACCAGTGTAGCAATAGGCAAAGCCTTGGCTCTGTGTAAGTTCTTCTCAGTAATAAAATAAAATCTCTACATTATCAGTCTTGTGTTCAGCACAAATCCAAAACATAGCCACAGACCAGGTACAGTGAAGAAACTTAAATCTACCCCATCCAAAACGAACACAGTTAGAAACATATGAAAACAACACATGGGGGAAAATAGCAGTAGATTTCTTCTATTTAAAATATCTTTTTAATTATATTAATTCTGTTGTTGTTGTTGTTGTTGTTTAATTACAATTAAAAATTGTATATCTTTGATCATTTGAGTATCTATAACACTTTTCAATGGGATTCAGCTCAGAGAAATTTAGAAGTTTGATTCAGTTTTTGGGCTGTGGGTGTTAAAAGAGATTTGAGAAAATCCATGTTATCCAAGGCATTCAAATGAGGCTGGAAAAGACAATTTCTCAGTCAGGATATTCATATGCAGTACACCTAGTGAGTAAATTCAATGAAATCTAGAAAGCTATTTAGTTGCTGAATTTAAGTTCCAAATTTATGAAGATGTACTGTTGTTCAGACTCCATTGACTATTTTATGTTATGTCCTATTGACCATATCTCCATTGGGCAAAAGGAGAGCTGAGGCATAATGAAATGTTTCAATTTGCCAGCTGAACCTCACCTTTAGACCAAAATCCCATTGTGTGAACATAAGCATTCAGAGTAAAATTCATTTGCTTAAATTGTCAAGAAACAAAAAACCTGTTCCTATTTTTTGCCCAAGACATCTTAAATGGCACCAGACACATATACTTAGGCAACTTAATCCTGTCCTTAGGTAATTTTAATTTGCCTTAATTTTTAAATTTTATTTTAATGTTTTGAATAATTTATAATATAGTTTATATGAAAACATCAGTACCACACTGATAATACATTTTAACTGTGTTATAATCTATCCTACAGCTTTTATTTACCTGTACCTGTAATGTATGTTTATGAACTAAGGTATGAGATATGAAGGCTTGGATTCTTGTCTAACTTAGATCTCTTCACTCTGTTTTCTGAACACTTCTCACTATGTTCTATATACAAACAATGGAGAAAAAGTGCATTTTATTGTATTACTCATCTTATCAATAGCTGTGCATTTTAGGGTGAGATCAATCACTTCCTTAAATATTTTTTCCATTGACTAAACATTTCTACATCTTTCCACAGATCAGATGTAGTTGTTTACATTAGGCTTTAACAATGCTTCCTGAGCTTGCTAGTCATTAAAAAGAAATCCTATTAATGAGTTCTGGAATTACCCAACCTCTAGAAAGACTTTAAGATTTGGTCAGGAATAAACAGAAGACAATGTTGATTTGACACATTGAAAATCAGAAAAAAAAATTATTAAAAAAAAAAACCCAAACAACAGTAAAAACCAAAGCAAAAAAAATAAACAAACAAAATGCAAACCACCACACTACATAGTCTAAACCAAAGACCAAATAACCCATAGAACCTCTCTGCTAAGTCTTTCTAACTGCCTTAGAGGAACGGCTGACAAAATTCTATTCCTTGTCAATTGCTCATACAAATTGTCCTTGTAAAATTTCCAAAAAAGAAAGAATGTTCATGCTCTTAAAATCTTTCCTGCCCCTGTGAAAATGAGTTTTGAGTTTGTTGAAAATATCAGGCTTTTTTTTTACTGTCATACTTGTTACAAGACTGCCATGTTTAAGTTCTATTCTCTGACTAAACAGCATCCGGGTTTAAATTGTTATAGAGAACAGTTTTCCTAAACATCTAGTTTTGTGAGCAGCCAGCCTATTTTAGATATAAAGGTGAAGCAAGTACTTTCCTGTTCAACTATAAATCTTTTTTTTGTGAATAAGAAACCAAGAATTTCAGCTTGACACTTTCAAAAAGTACCATGTTCAATCAAATATATGCTATATACAAGCAAAAGAAATTTTGAAGGCCTTCTTTGCAAATTACAAGAACATTGCCTCCAAAGTCCTCAGTCCTCACACCAGTGTCTTTCCAGTTCTATTGAATAAGAAATATGTTTACTTACACATTTCTGCTCTGAAGTCTACAATTAATTTTAAGGCAAGGTCAAGGCTCCTTTGTTATACCTTGAAACCTATAGAAGGGAACCCTTGCTGAGTAACTCCAATACTCAACCCATTAGTTCCAGTCATTGGTCAAAGAATCTTCCAAATGAGTTATTGTAGAATCATTTATTATTTTCCAGTGTCTGCTAAATAGGCAGATTATATTGGTTGGTTTTTTTGTTTGTTTTGTTCCTGAAACCAATATTAGAGGTAGATAAAAATTAATATCATGGATCAATTCAGATTTTAAATCTTTTAACCAGCAGTTTTCAAGGTGCTTAGTCTGGTTAGACTCCAGGATGAAAATTATGACAGACATATGAGTATATAGAGAAACATAGGAGACTACATCACTGAATTTCTGGGCTGGAGTTCTCTAGGAATAATAAAAAATAATTTTTTTAGTTAAGGACATAAGATAACCACGATGAAGAAAAGTTTCAGAAAACTGAGAATAATGGAGACTTTTAAATGAAACTTGTTTACAGCAATATCCTTTTTCAACCTTTGATGGACAAAGCAAATCTTTGCTTGTGGTAGATGGAACTTTACTCCTTGATGATTGCCTCCAGTCCGCCTTTAAGAAAACTATCTACAGTAACATCTTTTAATGTCAGCAAGGAAGCTTTTTCTGTTATAATCTTATCAAGGTAGGATAAAAGTTTATTAGATCATTACATAAATTACTCATGTCTTGCTGAACACACTAAGATTTTCAGTCTTCACTTAGACATAATTTGCCTCACCTTTAATAATTTGACAGATGCCTCACCTTTTATAAAGCAGTAATGCATCAAATAGTCTCAAAGACAAATATTTTTGGAAGCCTCAGAAGTGCATATTAGTTTTCAGTAAACTAATAAACATTGTAATAGATTGATGTGTTGTGTTTGATTTCAAGGAATTGAGTTTAAAAATATCACTCTATGTTACTTAAGTGATTAAACAAATTGTAACCTCTGTCTTTTGCTTTTGATTCAGGCACCTCTTGAAAAACACAATTTCAGCATATCAAACAGTTAGTAGCTTTATTAACAAATATTAAAATATTTTTTCTGGTGTTTTCACAATTATCTTATAATTTTCTTCAGTTATTTTTGTTATTTGGAATAACTCAGCATAAATATTCTACAAACAAAGGTAGGGCTGAAAAATAAAGAAATCAATTCATGATGGTCATTCAAGTTTTGTACTGACTTGGATTAGGCATTCATGCCTCATTATTTTATTGTCTTACGTGTCTGCACAAAGCTAACTCTTGCAGTAAGGTTTCTAATATGATCAATTTCCCCACATATAAATAAGCAAACAAACATTCTTCCACATACTACATTTTACAGCAGATCTGTATGGAAAATTTGACTCCTACAAATTTTCGGCATCGAATTTCTTATGGCACCCACAGTGTCACGGTACAATACAAGTTCCATTGGCCAGAACAAACAAAGAACTTGGTTGGAAACCAGTTGTGTATGAAAGAGCTATGGTATTTTTATATCTCTAGTGGGCTAAACCAAATCTTTGGATTTGTCCCTCCTGAAATTAACAGGTTTAATTCAAAAAATACTTTATAAAACTCTTACAGCTTAAACCCATTTTCAGTCAGCACGTGTTAGTCATACCGAGCCCCAGAGAGAAATCTAGCTAGTTACAAAATGAAACTCATTAATATTTCCCCTTATAATATGATTTTTTTCCCTTTTTTTAATGCTAGTTAATTTAGAATGAGACTCCAAGGATATTAAATGCCCATGTGTGAACTAAAAGTGGCAACTTGGATTGTAAGTCCAGCCACAAGCACAGTTTTTTGCATTTGAAGTTGTTCACAGCGGGGACAAGCTGAGCTTGCAGCCAAGGGAAATTGTCTATTTGGAAACTAATAACGCCAAAGTATACTTTGCTATATGACTGTAAGTACATTAACATCAGCTTTTTGCACTAATGCATGTCCTTAACTAAAATCATCTTAGACCCCAAATGTCAGAGTTTGGAAACCAGGCATCAGTGGGTCAGGACTGACTAAAACATAAATGTGGTATTAGTTGTCATTTTATACTCTACAGAGCGATTTAAATTTACTCTAATCAGGTAAATAAAAGATCTTGTATGAAATTTTACTTTGTTGTTCTCAAACAGAAAATATTTGTCCTTAAATGAATTATTTTTTCTATATTAAAAATGGCTGGTTTTATTTTTTCTTTTCAGGAATGGCTACATAGATTCACAGAATATTTTCTGTTCAGTCATTAATCCAGCACTTGAAAGTGCACCACCACTAAATATTATCTTTAAGCGTAACATGTACATATCTTTTAAATAGCATTAGGGATGGTGACTCAACCATTTTCCTGGGCAACTTGTTCCAATGCTTGACAGTGCTTTCAGTTGCTAAAGCTGTGATAATGAGCAGCTTCACTGCTCAACTTCTTCTCTCCCACTTCAACAGGTGAATAGCTGCAGAAGCCATTGCCACAGACTTGATCAGGGCACCCAGCTGGATGTACCTGTGTAAACATTCACACTCAGACCCCTTGGCCTCATGGGCATGTCCTGTCACGCTCCTGTGTGTCTTCTGTCATGGATACCCTCTGGAGAAGATTTCCTGTTTCACAGAATCACAGCATATGCTAAGTTGGAAGGGACCCACAAGGACCATTGACTCCAGCTCCTGGCCCTGCATAGGACCACCCCCAAGAATCACACCATCTTCCCGAGAGTATTCTCCAAACTTGAGCTTTGGCTTGTTTCCTACTGTGTGCTTTTACAAATAATGATTTTTCTTCTCCCTGTTATTCAAAGATATGTACAAAGGAAATCATATCTTGGTCTCCTGTAGATGAAAGCCGCTCTGAGATAGTATACATTAGAACATACTGGCACTCACTGAGTGCCCTTGTATGAGGGCCAGTATTCTGTCTATATGCCACATTGCTTTGTTAAATATATATAAAAATAGGTGAGATAGATTAAGATAGAAAATTATAAACTCTTCTCATGCTTAGATAGATATGAATATGAAAAGTAATGTCCAAGCTGGGCCAGACAGTGAGTGCCAGGTGGGCAGAAGTGCCACGTTGGTATTGGGGGGAATCTATGAACGTGCATATGCTTTTGAACAGAGGGAGTGCTGTGTGCTGCACTAGTAGCCTTCTGCCTCTGCCATCCTGAGGGGAGAATGGGACATGGCTGTCTGTGAGTCCTGTGCATGGCCATCTCTCTGAGTGTCCATGTCTCTGTGCATCTCTGGGACATTGCTCAGTTGCTCTAATGATTGAATTCCAATGGGAAGGCAGCAGCTGAAACCCTTAGCCTGAGCAGAGCCCCACATGTCCAAAGTAGACTTCAGCAGAGAGGGACAAAGGAGACACAGGCTGGAGCTGCTGCAAACAATGGACACTTGTAACATCCCTCAATAGTGACAATCTGTTAATTTACTTCAGTTCCTCCACCAACACTCAAGATAGATGTAATCAGGCCAGTGAATGGAACTTAAACATATAAATAGTTTTTCTTATCTGTTAATTATGGCACATTTTAACTAGGGGAAAAGTATTGTATTTGGGAATGAAACACTCCTTGCACTGGTAAAGACTTGGTATCAGCAGGATGAAAAGCAGTTGCCATTGGTAACTCTCAAAAATTGGCAAATATTGAATTGCAATAGTAGTCAATAGGTTAGTTTCTACATTTTCAGAAGGGTATGTCAAACGTTTCATTTCCTTACCTGTACAAGTTTTGATGCAGATGGATTCAAAAATTTGGCAGGGCCTGAGAGCCCAGAAACCTTCATTTTCATCCATTATGGGAATTTCATTATTTTTCAGGTACTGTTGTGTGAAATGTATTATAAGCATTACTGAAAATGTATCAAGCCATTTTTTCATTATTTTACATCTTAAAGATAAAGGTGTGGAAGAAGGTGTGAAGGAAGGGGCAATTCTTGTCTATAATGCCCTTTTAAATATACAGAAAACTAACCTGGACTCTTAATGATCTAGTGGTTTTTTGGCTGACTCTAGCTTCATGCAATGTGCAATAGATATTTAGCCAAAAACATTTTATGGGTTTTGCAAAGTTTATTCCTTCCAAATGCTGAATTTAACAGTCCTACAATATTTTATAACTTCCATTCGATTCATATGGCTTGTCTTTAGCCTAGCAACAGAAGTCGTAATGATTTTGATCACTTCTAGAACATTTTATGAATTCAAAATTGATGTTTCAGCAGTTTCAGACTAAAAGTCACCATTTCCTGATGAACTGCAGGTTCATATAGTTTGAAATAATGATGAGTGAATTTCATGCACACCCTTATTATCAACAGATAATTTAGAAAGTAGTTCATTTGGCATTAAAACAGTCTTGTTCCAACCATGTCCTAATAGCTGACAAATCTCGTGGATTAAATATTCAGGATAATACTCTCTATTCCACTTTAAAAACATATTTATACTTAGATCATTTCTGTAACTCAGAAATAAAACAGAGTAAGATGCATACTCTCCTTCAACAGCATTTGAGACTTAATAGTAAAAACTGTTGACCAAGAATGAAATGAAATTATGCAATAAACATTGCACAAAGAATAACTGTGCCAAAACCATTTTAATAGATTATGAAAGGAAGTAATTTAAATGTGTAGTTGATTTACAGGCGGAAAGATGCCTTCACATTGACAGAATTTCTGGCAATTCAACTTTTTTTTGGCAGACCTTCAACTTTTCATTACACAGAGGAAGGAAGAACTATCTGTTTCAGTTATGTGTGGTTAGTACATTTATATACCCTAGGCTAAGGCACTGTTTGCACTACTCTCGAAACACATTATTTGTCTAAATTGTCTCAAATAGGAAGATAAATGTTCCTTCTTAAGGGAGATATCTTCATAGGCCAGCCTAACTTTAAATGTTTCGGCCAAAAGCAATGTTTTCCGAGCAGCTTCAACTTTCCTTGAAAAGAACTGAGTGGACCTTTTGTTGTAACACCCTGTGCTGCTGTGTGCATCCCTGGTCACAGGGTGTCAGAGGGGTGGCCATCACATGTTTTGCTACAGAAGGGCAAAACAGCCTCCCAGGAACCCTAACCGGTCAGTCAAAGTTTGAATAGCCTTCGATCTACTCTGAATTGTAAAGAGATCCTTAATTATCTGTATAAATGAGAAAGCAGAAAGCAATTTGGAATTAACTTGGCTGGTTATTTTTTCCCTCAGTTGTGCTTTGCAATTTATTGTCAGATGTCTTAAAAAATATTCATTGGCTGCAGCTCTCTACAGTAACTCCCTACATTTTGTTCTGTGGATCAGTTAGGCAAAAAAAATCCACCCCAGATCTTCAGTTTCTATTCCAGTCTTGCTTTTTTTTAGCTTTAGTTTCATGTGTTCTTGGAGAAGCCTCATAAAATTTAGCTTTAGAATAGAATTATAAAAGTTATTGCCATCTCATTTCATTTTCACTGCCTACCCAGTTCTGCTGTGGCACATAACAAGTTCAGGGTTTTACTACAGGGTTCTAGATTGCAGGTTGACTTGCTCAAAATTGTAGAGCTAGCCAGCTATGAAAATATGAAATTATTTTCTTAGTAGCATCTCTGCCTTATTGTTGTAAGATATAGATTTATCTAGATTGCAATTTAGTAGGCTTTGACTAATAGCAATGGAATGTGGCTTGAAAATCTACAAATTACAACCCATTTATCTAATTTTGTTACTGGAAGAAAATATAGTGCATCAACATGATACTGAGCCTACCTTAATTAGTGCTGTTGAGAGATATGGTTATTAGCTCAGCTACAAAATGGAATTAACACTGATATATACCTTTTAGGATCTGAGCATACATCTCCACATGACATTGTGCAGACCTTTCAAGTTCATCAGTTTTCTAGGGACTCCATTGTCCTTCAGGTATGGCCACAGTATATGCCAGGGATAACTTACTTATGACTTACACTTCTAAAAATCTACTCAAAGATTTGGAGGCAAACTACAAACAGAATTGAAACCGATAACAGAATAAATTCAAGAGCAAAAAATCCTATGCATGTGTATAGACAGATTATGCACACAGAATTTATACAGTAGTTATACAAAGAAGTGAAAGGAATTAAATGAACAATATATAACTATTATACTCTGTGTACATTTCTAAGATGCTTTCATTGAGAAAAATTCCTGTCTGTACAAAATTGCTCTTGCCTCAGGGAAAAAGACCAGTATATTTCCATGTGAAGTGAGAAATTGTCTCTTTTTCTATTTCACAACAACTGATTGGTTTAGAAAAATAAGTTAGTCATCTTATACTTACCTCAAGCACTGAATGTACTCAGAACAATTAAACTTTTTGTTCAATAAGCTCATAGCTCTCAAATTTTTGGCATAAACACTTCTTACCCACATTGTAGAAAGAAGAGAATGCAAATAGTTGATGTGCAGATTTAAGAGCAAGTCCACTATTTGCAAATTTATTGAGACAGGCTAAACTTTTTAAAATCAATTCTGTTGTAAAAGTAGAAAAAAATGAAATATAATGTGATTTGTTTTTTTCCTTAAAATATTGACATCTCTGGTGTGGCTCTAGTGAATCAAATGATAAGTATGGTATGAAGTTAATATTTTGGACATGCATTTAAGAATAAGAGACAGGAATTTGGGCACCTTTTAAAGTCATACATGGGCAAAACCTCAGCAAGGACCACGTATTCATATAAGTAGCTTACAACAAATGCAAAAAGTTTGTCTTGGTAAAGCTGGGTTTTTGGGGCTTTTTTTCTGCATAAAAGTTTTACCATAGGCAAAACAGAACAAAATGTAAGGCATTCTCCACAAACAAAGAAAATGCTTAGTTTTGCTTTGCCTTTGTTTTGCTTTGTTTCCAAGAAGAATTATAAAAAAAGAAAACATTCAACTTTGGGGCAACATGAAGAATTTTTGTTTTACTAAATTAGAGAAAGACTGAATGCCACCTGTGTGATTCTCTAATTACACCTGAACAGCAGGAAAATCTGCTACTACTCACTGAGCCTTGCTGCTGAGAGAAGTTGAATAGATCATTCATTCCATGGTTAAAGAGAGTCATTTCAAATCTGTGTACCACATGTAAAATTAGTTCTGACCTTGTCAGCCTCAAGCATGTCCTTCAGATATGGATCATTAAATTCAATCCTTAACACTCCAGGGAAAAAAGCTAAAAAAATTAAGGGTTCCTTATATTTCATTCTATGATCTCTTACTAAAACGATATATTGGCTTTGATTTTCCAGATGGAACCATCATTTATATCGTTGATGTATGAAAGCTGTGACTGGTATCTTTCTGAAGAAGATAACTTTTTCGAAACAAAGGAGAACCAGTTAGTCTGGCCCATGCTGAATCTTTATCTTCATGGCAGCTCATGCAACGAGACAAACTTACAAGAGACAAGTATGGGGCTATAAGTATGGGGCTGAAGCATTCCCTCCTGTGCATCTAGATTTTTCATTTCATGCTAACTATGTGTCAAGAAGTGAGTGCTTCCCAATTCTACTATATCTTCCTCTCTAATATATTGAGACCACTTATTCACAGAGAGAAGAGTGAACCTGTACAAGCTGCTGAATTTGCACCTTATTGTTTGTGGTGTTCATATTTGACTCTAATTTTCAAGACTGTAAATGGGCTTTCCAACACTCAGCAGTTATGACCAACTCATGATATTTGAGATTTTGCGAAAGGCTCAGTCTATGTTTACAACTAAGGCAATGTAGGCCACTTCCCCTCTCTTTTGGTCGTGAAAACTCACCCACTGGCTGAAGTTAGCTGTGTGGACCCTGATCCCTGCTGAAAAACAGGGATTCTTTCTTTTCTTTCAAAAGAATTTTCCAAGAGGGAGGCTTTTACTACCACAAGATAGGTACTTATAATGCTCAGGATAAACAACTGCCTGAAGCAGCCAGTCTATCCTTACTGTAAAGAGAAGTTAGATTTGAGCAAGATATCCAATCTAAATTTATGTGTATGTTACCAAAGAGGATTTAAGGAGATACACTGACCCAAAGAGATATAAACATAAAATACCTCTACTGTAACTCAAAATAGAGTATTGTCCAAATAATTGGTAAAAATCTGCTCTTATTTGCCTCAGTGATTAATGACAGAAAAAGGCCCGACAGAGTGTGTAGAAAAAAAGTGAATTTGTCTACTTGTCTCCTGCTCTCTGTTACACAGTCCTGGTACAATTTCTCCAGTTGCATATTTCACTAGGCCAATGTATTTCAGTTTCACCATGCTGAGCCAAGATATTTTTACTTTTTTTTTTTTTTTTTTTTTCTGAGAAAATACTGAAACATTGGCAGTTGACCTCTTTGGCATGTCTTCCTGTGCAAACACACTTTATAGTCTGCTATAGGGACCTAAATCATTTGCTCCAATACTATATTAATATTTCTAATGATCTCTCCTTCACATATGCATACACAAAGAGGATGGGAAAATAAAGTCCAGCCTGACATTTTCATTAATAACTAGATAATTCCCCTACAGTATTACACTCTTACCATGCACAAGTTCAGAAAAGCAATTTAATATGCTTGGGGACCAATTACGGCAACCCATGATGACAGAGAATGACTGCATTACAAAGTCACAGCTCCCTCTATATCCTGAGAATGGGATACTTTGTGACATCATTAACATTTTTTGCAGTTCTAAGCTAGGAATCTCAGTAGTAAATTGCATATTTAGTTGGCTTGCCTAGCCAATCTCACCAGCCATGGATTTGGAGCAGAGACAAAATGCAGTCAGTCTTCTCTGGAGGAGGTAGGAGGTTCACATTGGCTTCTTCATGTTGATTTGTCTGTGTCAAACTTACTCAATGCTACTCTACAATGTGAAATGTTCACCTTTGTTTTGCAATTCATATCCGGAAGTCTTTTTTTTTTTTTTTTTCACTAATAAGGGAATAGAATTTCTATTCATTTTTTTGGTAAAAGGTAGATTCTACAGCATTTTAAAAAATATTTCTAAAGTTGAGCATATTAAATAGTCTTGGTTGATAATTATTACCACAGACAACTGAAAAAACAGGTAACATTTGAAAAATGAGAGGGTCAGTTTTAACAAGTACTACATGCAATTTAAAATTTGAAAAATACTGTATTTGGCTGGGCGTCAGTGGGGCTGGAAGAATCATTTTATCATAAGTTTCTACCCTCCTGATGAGAGCACTTTGATTTATTTTATCATAAATCAAAACTCCTGCTGAGCTATGAATGAAAGATTTGTAAGGTTTTGGCCTTTAAAAGTGGTTGGGAGCGTAAAGGAAAGAACATGAGAGTTTGCATTAAGGGAGGTAGAGAACCATACTGGCCAATAAATACATGGAGCAAAGCTAACAACTAACATAAGAGGGCACAACCAAGTAAAATTGCATTCATTTATGCCAGCATTTGATCTTACCCTTCAACACGAAGCTGAAGAGAAAAGCCTGGCTCACCTACTTCAGTCACATAATATCACAGATAGTGGTACCAGATAGTATCTTATATGTATTTATCAAGACATCTCCAACACACAGTGTAGAAGTGTTGACCTTGAAAGTGTAAAACCTTTGACCCATAAACTGCTCCTCATGGGAATTTAGGACACCTGAGAAGGAATCAAACAATATTTAAACATGTATGAATATTTTATTACAAGGTATAACTAGGATAATGTGACAAAGATAAGAACAATGCCTTTAAAATTCATATTATTTTGGCCATATGTTAAAAGGGAAGCATTAACCTTTTCAACAACCTTTATTTAACCTTTACTCTCATCGATGACTTTATAGCCCTAAATTATTGTCATCTCTTTAATAATTTTTTCTTGTTCCTCTGTTCTTAGATTCTAGATCTATAGAACAGGAGATTGAAATCCTTTACTAAGCACAGGGAATAGCAGACATAGATTAGGCCATTTTCATGACAGGGAACTTGTAATCTAGCCAAGAATAACTATGGCTGATCATCCCCTCATGTCTTCCAGGTTTGTAACAGCTTCAAGTGGAGGTTTAATATTCTTACTCTGCCCATCTACTTGGATTTTCAAAACACTTTTAGGAAAACACATTTTTTCCATGCCAGAAGTACAATCAGTTTTGGGGGTTTTTGCCCAACACTAATGCTTACAGCCGTTAATGAAAAGTAAAGTACATGAAGTTTCGTTTTGTGTTTTTTTTTCATTGGTTGGTTATTTTTGTTCCAGCAGTCTTGTTTAATTAATACAGAGAGTGCCAGAGTTTAGAGCTGGCTGGCAATTTTCAGATTGAAAGGTTGACTTGCACAAACAACAGCAAAAAACTACACGTATTCTTAGGATTCCATGATGGATTTGTGGCAGCACATTTCTCTCTCTCAGGATTTTTCATAGAGGTGCACAGAGATAAAGAAAGAGAAAACAATTTCTATTTCTGCTCCTTATTTTTCTTATGTGGAATGTGCTTGGAGAACTGTTTACCT
The DNA here is from genome assembly GCF_031753505.1 of Anomalospiza imberbis. Lineage (NCBI taxonomy): Eukaryota > Metazoa > Chordata > Aves > Passeriformes > Viduidae > Anomalospiza > Anomalospiza imberbis. Next base: position 99,824,693 of record NC_089682.1, on the reverse strand, counting down.
GGGATGATTGCTTGATTGGATTCTGGTGAGGACTTTTGAGCCTGATGGCCAATCAGATCCACCTGTGTCTGGACTCTTGCAAACAGGGTCACAAGTTTTGAGTTAGTTAGATATGGTAGTTAGAGAAAGTAAGTTTGTAGTTTTAGTATCTTCTTTTATATAGTATATTAATGTATTATAGCATAGTTATAATAAAGAAATCATTCAGCCTTCTGAACTGATATTGGACATCATCATTTCTTCCCAGTGGGTTCGCCTGCATTTTACAATAGACTTTTCCCTTGCAATGAGATATAGAGGAGAATGTAGTAAAAGGAATTATGAAAAACTGTGTACAATAAAGAGGAATTTAAATAAGAACAGATGCAGAGAAGGATGGAGATCTGGGGAAAAAAAGATCAGTATGGTAGATGTTACCGTATGAACAGAAACTAAAATGAGACTAAAATAAAAACTGAGAGAGGGTATGGTTGCTCTCCATATATAAATAAAGGATAAAATACAGATAGAGAAAAAACAAGAGTACTCTGACACAGTGGGGCAGTAAATATGGTCACAGATAGAATCATTTTGGGATTAGAATTAGATCTCTAGCCATATGTACGCCAAAGAATCTCTGAACTGTAACCAAAGGTTCAAGGTCAGCTTTAGCTCATATAGGTCCTGAAACAATTTTGAGAGTGAGATTGACTGAGTGTAATCAAAATGTATTCCTAAATAGATTTAATTTTCAAGATGACATTGCTGCTTGAGCTTGAATTTGATGATGCACACAGGTCACATCTAGCATAAATTAAATTTGGGTTTTGTTTAGGATGACTTACCTACTGACATCAGTCTCTATGACCCAGTAAGTCCTTCCTGACAATGGTGCTATTAAAACATTTCAATTCCTACTTAATTTTCATTGGGACAGTCTTGCCCCCTCCAAATGGAGCTGACAATAACCATCTAGACAGATTTTCTTCACATTTTGAGAATGCTCCCTCAAACTTGTACTTTGTCATTCTCTAACATTTTAGGTTTGTGTCTTAACTACCTCACTGTACCCTTGGTATTCACTTATTGTCAGTGATGAAGTCTACACTAAGGCACAAGCATGGTGTGCTGTGCCTATGAAGGGAATCTCATAATTGTTCAGAGTGAAAGACCTAGCAGAGCATCTCTTGATTCCCTCTCCGCCGATGTTTTGTTCATGACCCAGGTGCCATTTCAACCTACTCTACCTGTAGATAGAGCTCTTCAAAATCAAAGGTTTCCATGGGATTGAAACATGACCCCAAGAGATCTTAATTTTTTCAAGACACTATTCCATGTGGTGACATTATTCACTACCATGTTATTAGAGCTATGCTTTGGCAAATGACTATTGTAGTCATTCAGGCAATGATAAGAAGATATGGATTCAAACTTGCAATCCATAGTAAAAGTTAAGTGAACCACTTTCAAGCTCAGCTATCATAAATAAAATGTTTTGACTTGTACAGTTTATTATTCTCATCTTCAATTATATTTTAAAGGGTTTCCAAAGACAACTAATTTATAAATTTTATCTCTAAAATAAACAATTTTAACATTATTATAGATACATCCTTCCCCAAATGCTTCAAAACAATTATCTCAATTAGATTGTTCCAGTAGAATTTTTTTCTGTCAGTATTTTGTTTCTCATTATCACTCTGATTCAGTTATTGAGATTCTGTTTGTGATGCATGACAAGGTAGGAAGGGTCCAGAGACAAATATATCTTCTAAATGTACTTTTCAGGTTCTGCATTTGTCATTCTGGTGGACAATTTCAGAACAGAATTCAGAACCCATTCCCAGTTTCCCTTGTGGCCTTCAAGCATTTTAACGGGAACGGGAAATTCTGTGTTTCAATCAAGGAGCTGTATGAAATCAGACAATGGGAATGTGAAACTCAAATAATTATTCTAAATAGTACATCCATTCTCCAAAACCTAGGCAAATCTCCATTGCAGATTTTATTCAAATTATTTACAAAATTAATTTTTACTCAAAATTAATTTCTGAGCATAATCATCTGAAAGCATTCCTTGAAAGAGCTACTAGGGCCTCATTCTTTTTAGTAAAAGATATTAAGGAGTATAATGATCATTGTAAAACTGAAATGATGAAGCCTTTCATTCAAAACCAAGCTTTAGTTTCTTTGTTTCAAGAATATCAGACCATGTTTCTTCCTTTCCAGGTGATTCTGCAATGCAGTACCTACAGCTCTGAAACAGTTCAGTAATCCTAGATTTACAGTGCCTCCTCTTAATTATTTTCTCACTTAATGGAATTTTTTTGACAAAGGTTATAGAGGAGGCACTAGCCTACCCTTTAACACATTAGTAAACAAACTACAAGTGTCTTCTACTATACACTATGTTAGGCCAAAAAAAAGAGAAAAGCTAAAAAATTGAAACTATCTGGCACAGATATGCCTTAACTACACACCAGACTTTATACTAAGGACTTGACTCAGGCACGCTTCAGTTCTCAGTACCATTTTAATCATTCTTATGTATTTTAGATTTTGAAATTAAGCTCATAGACATGGTACACTGTGGGTGGGAAATCTGGTCCTTCCACAGAGTAGCTGGAGGCCATGCCAAATATCATAGGATTGTTCAAAAGGCACTGGAACTGCATGTGAAGGCAACTGAATCAAGATCTGAGTCTCATTTTGGGAAATTTCTTTACCTTCAGTATGCTGCAATCCAAGAAAATGATGGACATCCTGTCGCTGCTTCCAGCCTTGAGATGGGGAACCTAATATGTGCATCATCTCTTCATCTGAGACAGGTGAGGAAGAGATTAGGAACAAAATTAAAGGAAGAAATGGGAACTGAGACAGTGTGGTGGGCTTGAAGAGCTTATAAAGGAGAATATTCAGAGAAAGAAAGCATAGTCCACAATTCCTCACAATAATAAAATACACAACAAATTTTCTCTTCAGGGAGGCCAAAATCACCACATAATTTTAGAAGGACAGACAGCATCAGATCAGATCTTGATAGCAGCAACAGAGCTGCTCCCATTCACATGTGCCTGACAATATAGCCCTGGAAGGTACGAGTGAAACAACTGCCATCTGTTTAGACACTCACTGTTCTTCTTTCTTTGTAAATCTCATTATGTTATTCTCAGAACTATTATTTTTTTTTTGTCCAGCTTGGGATGTTCAACATTTATATTCATATCATTATAGACTTCTGCTTTTCTAGAGACGTTAGGAATGTTCTTTGAGGCTCTAGAAGCAGTTACAGGAGGGATTTTTTGAGTTTACCCATAGGAGTATCACACAGAGTGTACTCCACTCTTGGGATAAGAGACACAGAAAAAAAGATCCAAAAGAGTGTCTAAAAAACACATTGCTATCTGTCAACATTCAAGCCATTTTGCAAAACACAATTCTCTAGATGTTGTTTTCAAAAAAAAAACATTGGATGTATTTCCTTTTTATGTACAAATGTTGATTTTTTTTTTCTTCTTCTTAATTCAGTAGGACTAACTGACAAACATTATTCACCAATGAAGGATGGAACTAAAAATATAAATATCATGGACACTTGTCAATTCAGGACTCACTTATCAGAGGATTGATGCATTGATAGTAGATGAAGACCGTAGAGGAGGTAGCACTGTCACATTAACACTCCAACTATCTTTAAAAGCAAAAAAGTCTGAAGTACAAGCATTATCAACAAGTCAGTGTTAACAGGATTTAGACAACAATATTTTTCTCTCTCTTCTACATTTAATTTATGTGTCACAAATTCATTGTCTTTTAAGGCTCTGAACAGCTCTGTCTACATGTTATTTTCAATTCTTCTTTTTGTCTTCTCCAAGGCTATAAATTCCCTTCTCTCCCAACCTGAAAATACACCTTGGTTAAATAATTTGCTGTTTCCTTCTCCTTTTGTCTTCACATAGCCTTGTTTTCAGTCTGCCTGCCCTATTTACAAGTTTCTTCATCTTATATAATTGAAACAGCTTGCATTCCACACTCAGCTGCCTCGATTGTATACACATTTGGGGCACAGAAGACTTTCACTGCAATAGGCCAGCAGGTACAATTGACTGTCCATTACCTGTGGACAGTGCATCCGTTTTGCGGAAAAAATACACTGCTATGGTGACATGGTACATGAGAAAAGATTCATTGCTTCCAAGGTGAGCTCAGTACATGTTTGCCTGGTTTTGGACACTGAGCTCAATAGTCCTGCCAGACTTGTGCTGGGTTCCCACAGCGACCTCCTTGCTTGTTTGTGACAGTAACTCTCAAACACACATTTGCACTACCTGTGTCATCCAAGATGTCTCATCCCCCCACCCTGGAGAATGAGAAGGACAGTGTGGTGTTTTGATGCTCTATGCATATCTAGCCATATTTTATCTAGAAAGGCATGCATAACATATGGAGTGCCTTTTTACTAAATTTGCATGGATGGAAACAGACCAAATAATTTTGTAGGTATTTTCCACTGCAGCAGACTGAAGTCTAGAAATGAAAAGGGGGAATACAGTTAGATACTTTGAGAGGATTTACACTTTCCTCGTGTAAAATCAAAAAGAATATTTAAAATCAAAGTTTTCTGGCATTTTTTTGTATTTTGCTATTAAAACACAAAGACAGTATTCTAATTACAAGGAGTGAATCACTCCCAAAATATTTTACTTTATTCCATTTCTCAGGTCAACTTTAGCTTGGGACTGTTCTCATGGAAATATATTCATTTTGAAACATGCTGTCATGAAATATGACTGTGTTGTAGCTCTGAGATTAGGATCTGTTAATTCCTGAAGATCCAAAAAATCATTTTGACAGATTTATAACACTGAAATGCTGAAGGAAATTTATTGAACATACTTAAACAGATCTTGAATTACCTGCTACCTAATTAGAAATGGCTCCAAAGCTAGCCACTGTAAAAGACTTCTCAGTAAATTGTTTTCAAACCCTAGGGCAGGTTGTAGTCACTATGTTTTCTTTACACTCTGCACAAGATGGTCTTTGTTTAGTACCCTGCATGCTACATGTATCCTTTCACATTTTCCTAATGTTTCTATTTATTTTTTTTTAATCCAATGCTATTCCCTCATTGAACCACATGGACAATTTTAGAATGGCTGCTACCTCTGTCTTTACTGACTACTATCCAAAAAGCTGATACTTTCTCTTCTTTGGGGAAAAAAACCCAAAACCAAACAAAACACAAACAAGCAAACAATTCCCCCCCGCCCCCAAAAAAGACAGAAAGAAATACAAGGAATGAGACAGACAACTGGGGAGAGAAAGGGAAGAGGATGAGTAAAAGATCAAATGCAAGCGGAGGAAGACAAATACAAATCTACAAATTCATGGACCAGGAGAATGTATCAAAAAGGAAATAAATATACAGAAGATTTAAAGTTTAGTATATATGTATACCACTTCTGACATTCCCAAAACTTTTCAGTAAGCGTAAATCTGTTTAAATTTTGGGAAGCGTTTAAGCACTTGAAAGACTAATTCATGTGTGAAAGAAGTGTGCAAAGCAGCCATCAAATTCTTTTGCTAAATAACCACTATCTGGAATGCTAAAAGGGTAACACACTGTGTGCTGAAGCCCTCTCATCTGCCGTTGTCTTTTAGTAAGTTCCAGATGTGAAAAAATATAAGAATCTGACTGGATATGAACAGAAGATTGCCATTTTTTTCTCAGTATCACATATATTGACCAAGTCAGAATAGTCTCTACTCTTTTGGTGAATTCCTCTATCCCATGACACTTGTTCCTAATCTTTTTCCCACTCTGCCCTAAGCTTTCTTAGTAAGTTTTCATTTGCACTCACGCGCACACACATTGGAATCGTTGCTGGAGAGAGGCCAAATTGTTCAGATCCAACCTGCACATGAACCAAAGCCATCTAAACTGCATCATTCCTTTGAATGTCATTCCAAGTGAAGTTCAACATTGCTCAGTCTTTAATTTGGGTGCAATTCTCACCCTAGAATCCTCACTCTTTGGGTGAAATACTCACATTTTAATAACGGTTAGATATTTTTTAACTTGTTCCAGTAATAGGCAAAGCTGTTTAGGAATAAAAGCATGCTTTAATAATGTCTGTAAAACCTTAGCATGATGATTTGCCATTGGCTCTACTAGTTTGTATCAAATGTGAGCCTTGCCAGGTAAATTAGAAAATTCATCTTTAGAATAATTCCTTAAAATACAATATATATCAGTCCTTAAAATCAAACTATTTGTGCTTCCTATCACTGTTCTCTCATGGATGTATTCCTTTTCCATACAAGTTTTCCAGTTAGTTCCAAGCACATCTGAAACAAATGCTGCATCTTTCTAAAAAACCCCTAATTATCACTGAAAGAAATTTAAAGCACAGCTAAGCATGAGGGAACAGAAAGGAAATATGTGCTTCTTGCAACAACAACTATGAAAAAAGTTGGCAAATCTGTGACATCATAAACTACTAATTATTTCCACACTTAGGAAAGTATTAGCATTTATTAGGGTCTTTTCAAGATATGGAAAATACTCCACAAGTGAGGCAACTGTAATTCAGGAGAGGTGGAGTCCAAAATGAATTAAGGTCATTTCTTCAAGAATGAATATAAATATTTTCCACACTTCACTACACCAGCCACAGTATATGCATGAATATACATCTTAAATGCTGGCATTCATGGGGGCTGTGCTTACGTAATAGCTGTCCTATCTATTTTAGGAATTTTGAAGGCACATGTTGCTTTGGCATCTACCTTTCATATTTGTATAAGTTTAAGGACTGAAAGAAACTTAATATATGTCTTCCATCTTTGCTAGCATAGAAAACTAAAAACTACATGCAAAGACTTTGACATGACAAATTGATGTTGGTATATTCTAAATGTTTTTATTATTAAAGATAAATTCCATAGAGAAAAGGGTGGACCTGGAGCATTCCACAGCGTTCTTATGTTTGTACTAAGAATCAAGCTAATTAATGTTTTATGAGCCTTGATCTTGACCTTAAGGTTTTACAGAACTGGATAAAACCACAATACAAGTACATTTCTTTTTAGGACTTGTCCCCCCAAATCAAAGAACTAGTAATGGCGCCAGAAAAACATACAGATGCAGTGTCTTTACTGTGATTGCTATTTCCTTTTTCATCTATAACTGCGTTGGCTGGCCTGGCTACAAGTCCCAGCCTGTGCTGTTACTTCTTGCCATTTCCCCCCCGCCCTGCTTTTCCACAACAGGCAGACAAACTCAGTTTGACTGTTCGTGGCAGACAAAATTACATGTTCAGTGGAAGTGGCTCATTGAACAGAATGCAACAGCAGAAACACACAGATGAGAGCAATGGTGGTATCTTTAGCCACACTGTTTGATCCAAAAGAAGATATATGAAGAGATCTTACTGTCTTTCCTCCTCTATTTGCTTTCAGTGGATAAAATTGTTTCATTTAGACTTTTAAAGACCACAGCATTGTTTATGCACAGCAGTCAGTACAAATAGGTTTTATGAAGAAGAAAATACTGGTCAAATAGCAGAGAATTGCCTCTTATAAATCTATTTCCCTGATGAACAGTCATCCCAAATTCTTGATGAAAGCATGTTTAAAGACAGACAGCCCCTTGCTGAGAGCTCAAGTTAAATATATCCAAAGTCATTGATCAAGTCAGTTAATGATGCCCCAGACCACCCATTTGCACCCAGCTCAACTGGGAGAGAACAGCCTGTCTCCATACAAACCAACTCTCTCCCTCCTACACCAGAAATCTTTATCAAAGTTGTCTGCAGATGATGGTCTCTATCACTCCTGAGCCATGATCAGGCATTTTTCTGGGACATGTTCATTCAAGTCAGGATGAAATTATGCCTGGTGACAGTACCAGGAACTGAAGAGTGCAGGAATTTGATTTTCTTCCTACCATCCCCCAAGCCCCAAAAAGTAGAGGTGTTTTCCTGAAAGACACAAAAAAACCAGTCCATGCTGTGCCTAAACTGGAAGTCAAGTGCATGTCCCAGTAGGGTGCTCAGTCATGGCAACCCAGTGCCCACTGTTTTTCCTGCTGCAGAGACTGATGGCTTTCTCCTGTGCACACACAGCCATTTTCTCCCCATAACAAAAAAGATATTTTCAGAGAAGAAGAAAAGAATGGATAAAAGAAAAGAGGATTAGAACTAGGAAATGAAAACAGACAGAAAAATAAGTCTTTGATTAAAGGAAGAAAGCAAAATTTGGCAAGGGCTGAATGGAGAAGAATGGATTTTTACATTTTTCTTTTCCTCCTCTAAAAATCTAAACCCATCAGTCTTGTAAAAGCCATGAACCTGTAGTAATAGCAGCTTTGTGGATTTTCCAGACAATCGGGCAGCAGAAAGTCACCTGATCCATCTGTGAGACCTGGTGAGAACCGGCAAATATAATAGGTTGCAAAACACCTGAAACTGCTGGCATTGCAAACACTTCCTGCCTAATTCTGTTGGACAACAGACACAAAGCCGACCCTGTAATTACATCCCACCCCAATCTACATTTGCAGTAATGTAATTAATACTTCCTCTGTAAAGCAATGGAATAATTTAGAGAGCAGATTTTTAACCTTAGTCTGGGAAAACTGAGAGAGTGCAAGCTCTGCTCGGGCATTTTAGCTACAGGGAAATGCTTTTCTCATTCCATTTGCTCACAGAAACTGTAATTAGATGCTCAGAGCTCTCTTTGTGCTAGGGTAGAAGAAAATGATACTTCCTTCCTGTTTAAAAGCCACAGGCAAGAGTGGGTGAGAGGAGCTTTTACTTATTCAGGGGACTTTATGAGAGTGATAAATGTAGATGGCCCTGCAGACTCAGCCAGCTGAGAAAGAGTTGTGTTATCCCACACAGGGAAACATTTAGCTTGTTGTTGTGTAGTTAAAATGCTTCTTCTCATAAATCATTGTGGTTTTACAGTAGGCATAACAAAATCCCATATAGTTACTATACAGAAAACAAACACTTTTCTGTTTCTTATCATGCTACCCCATGATAAACTTTCACAGAGTTGATTTTTTTATCTGCTCCAGATTTCCTTCTCTCTCAGTACATTGCACACAGAATGGGAAAAATCGTGACTGTGAGGCTTCTAGGATACTTCAAAAAGAAAAATTCCACAGAAAGAAGTGTAGAAGTCAGGAGCATGGAATTGAGGCGTAAGGTGAGGATCCTCAGGATCATAATTTTGGGCTTAGGTATTGCAATTCTACCTCATTCACGCTTTAGCTGGAGAGTGTCAGGCCCAAGAACATGTCCTAGGAAGTAATGACTTACTGATAGTATCTTTTGTATGTTCAGTGTAATGAAATAGCAGTTGCTTTAGCATGCTGGTTACCTGCTCAAGCAGGGAGAAAGCTGGGTTATAGTCAGAACTTCAGACAAAACAACAACAGAAAAACAGAATAAAGAAACAAACAAAACCCTAAAAACAAAAACCCCAAAAACAAACCCACAAATCAAACTTTAAATATATAGAGAGTTGTCCCTAGTAGGACTCTCTTCCTGTTTTATGTGTTTTAGTGGCAATAGAATCCAGGCAACATGAAGAAGACATGACTGACAGCTGCCTTCTTTGAAATATGCCCACTTTCCGTAGACATACAGGGCGTGCATAGCTGGCCTGAATTCAGGCTTTTGAATGAAAGGGCAATGAAAAGCCTCTCAGAGGTTCTTGAAGCTCTCCAGGCTTCAAGTTATTCCTGAAGAAAAGATACAGTCTTTGTCTTCTCAAACATATGAAGTTTTCCACATCATAAGTGTTTAAAGGTACAATCCAGTACTTCACAGTAGCCCATAAAGTACAATTTCAATGGGATTCAGGCATCTAAGTCCCAGAGCACTCTCCAAAAATCCTTGGCCAAGGTCCCAAGAAGCACTTATTCCAAAACCCAAGTATCCTGTTATTGCACATACCTAAAGAGGATATGCTTTTGCTGATCCAAACAGTTAAGTGCCCACTCAACTCTGAATTTACAAACTAGGTAGGTCCTTACCACAGAAAGGACACCTTTCTTTCCATGTTAAGATGAAAGCCAACACTTGTGCAAAGAATTTTACTGATTATAAAATCTAGACAGGATTGATAATAATTTTCCTACAGTTTTGAAATAATTTTATTATGAAAGCAGTTGCCTAGGAAGTCAAGGATCTGGATTTAAATTACTTGTCAACCTGCAGAGACTTGATTCTCTATGCACTCTATGCACAAAGACATTCAGGAGTCAGGAGAGATGTGATCCACCTGTTCAACTGAAGCCATATATCTCTGCAGACAACAGTGAAAAGATAACTGAGTAAGAGGGGGATTAGGAAAGAGCAGTCTGACTCTGCAGCCTACTTATTAGATCACTCTCTTGCAACTGATTCCTGAAAGCAAAGCAAAACATAGAAAAAGGTGCTGAACTCTGCATTAGACACCTGTTGCCTCACTCAACAGTCTAAGTATTTTCATAACTATAGGAGAAGCAGGAAGACAAAAGCATCCTATTCCTTCAGTTGCATTTGGCTGAAATTTTAAATGTTTTTAGTGATATCATTCATTCAAGATAAATAATGCTACTGTTTCAAAATTGACTCCCTGGCCTAAATTTAGAGCCATACCTTGTAAAAATTATTGTATCAGAAAAAACTGCCTATAGGAAATTGGCATTGCTCAACTGTTACATCAAATATGAGGTACAATTATCAGGTAATCTAGCATGTCTGCATTCATAAATTTGTTTTTCAAAAAACAGATACGAGACCCTTATTATATTTCTCCTGCTTGGTAATAAGATATGTTTGAAAAAATATTATTTATTTATGTATTTCAACATAAATTTTAAATATGCAGTCAGGTAAGTAAGTGTTTGTAAACTGATGCTTTCAGCATCAGTTCAGGATATTAGCATCTGAAATCAGGGCACTTGTAGTCTACCCCAAGTGAAAAGTCTTTACTTTCAGACTTCTTAAATTTTGAATGGATTTTTTATGGCAAACTTTGCAGTATCATATTCACATCTGTCTTAGTGAGCTAATTCTAATATTTGATTAAACAATTAAGTGTTTGAAAAAAAAAATATCTGGTTTTGAGCTTTTTCTCAAAATGGTTTGAAAAATATATTTTCAAAAGTTTCAGAGGAGTTTGACTAATAGTATATTTCAAGGCTGGCTTGGTACCTCAAGCCTCAACAAGACAGGACAGAACATTTGGCAATTACATCAATGTTTCATCTTTCTTTCCCCTTTCATTGGCCCTTCCCTTCCCCTTCCCTTCTCATAATCTTGTGTGCTGGTTTTGCAATTTTTAACTTTTTAAGAAACAAACATAAGCAGTCCACTTCTCAAAATTAGTTAAGGACATTTTCTTATCAAAGTATAAATACTGTGAAAGCAAAAGCAACGGAACTGTTACTTTCAGGTACTTTAAAGGAGAGATTTTGAGGTAACAACTAAAAATATTGCACAATCGTTCAATTAGTCATGTGTAAATTTTAGTTCCCTTATTAATTTAAGATTGTTGGCTTTCGTATTTACTTCCTAATCACATATCATATATAAGCAGCTGATATTTTAAGAGGGACTTCAGCTAAACAAGGCAACAGGAATTCACAAAATGTTACATCATAGAATATTTTTTAATCCTTTTGTAGGGAAGAACATTAATTATATGTGGTTGAACCATCTGATTGTACATTCTCAGGGGCTATTTCCATTTTAATGTTGTAAGGAATAAAATTAATGGGCATATTTTCTTCACTGGCAATATTTAAATATTTCTTCCACAAAGTGTTTTATGAGTTATGGAAAAGGGGTAAAAGGGGTAAAAGGTGTTCCTTTCTTCCTTTTTTCTTGCAATGGAGATGTTGTATAATCAGGATAAAATTGGATATTGACAGAAAGCATACTTATAAGGGTATGAAATTCTGTCAAGGTCTATACTATATGCTGGAGCCCTTGCTACAGAACAGGGGAGTGAAACATTATTGTCTTGATCTCTGTTCCAAAACATGATACTTTTTTACAAAGGTATGAATTTAGATTAGAATTCTCTATAACACTGTCACTAATCTTCGTTTCCTTGTAGTTATGACATCAGTAAGAGAAATCTTCTGTTTCTGCCATCCTCCCCATTCACAAAATGAAAGTTTGTATGGAGAGATGAAAGAAAGACGGAGAGAGTGCTATATGGCAGTTAATTTAAAATTAACATGTTATTGAAAGTTAAAATGGAATAATAATTTAATTTGTGTTATGAACATCAATTTTTCTAAATCACCTAGGGAAAGGATAAGCAACACAGTGAGTACCACAGACTCACATAGATATTTACCACCCAATGAAGCCCCCTGTACCCATACAGTAATTACTTCTGTGAAAAATAGGTATTAGGAAAGCATGACTATTGCAATTTAGCAGCTGAAAGCAGAAAGGAGAGATGGTACAGGGTAATCAGCCGGTTCTCAGCATACTGCAGTTAGAAAAGCACTGACTACATAATATTTCAAAGCATATGTTTGCATTGGGCCTGTTTGTGTGGGACAGATGGAGTATCACCTTTTCTGAGTAGTTTCATTATCTTCTTGACTCCACTATTCCATTATCTTCTTCACTATTCCACACTGAAACAAGAGAAACTATCATACCACCAAATCTATTGGAACAGAAGAATATTGCAGAGTAATGATTTACCGAAAAATATCTCCTCCCAGATCATTCTGTAGAAAGGCATCAGAGACTAACAAGAGCAAGACAAACCAAAGGAAAATCTTGATACATTTCTCTTCCTTTGAAATAAATAAAAGATTTTCTTTGCATGTCATGGTCATGGAAATCTGATAAGAAACATGCATCCATGTCTGAAGAAGATCTCTCCACTTCTATGGGAAACCAAGCTCTCTCTGATCCCCAGCAAGTGCCTCAAATACATGTGTGCTTCTAGGGTTTTGATCAACCGCCATACGGTCCTGGTGACTGACTTTCCCTATCTGTGATATCAAAAATACATTATTTCACTGTCAAAATAATTTTTCATTAGATTTATTAGAGCTCTATTGCCTCCAGGTTTCAGTTTTTCCATCCCATAGTGGGTACACTACTGGACCCATAGCAATCTTCTAGAGGAAATGTTCTAAAGGAAATGCTAGATATACTGATCAAAGGGGACAAGTTTATGTTTTGGTTAATAGCCCAGTAAAGGGGTTAAAAAAACAGATATTACAAGGCAAAGTCTAGCTCCTGGTACCTAATGTACTTAATTCTTGCCATGACTAGAGCCATAAAGGAAGTGTTGCTGAGGCTGTTAAGTCCATCTAAATGGATTTAAGGCCCTATATACTAGAAACATTTCTACAGTTAAGGATCATATGAGATGTCTGCAGGTCTTTTTGTCATCTTATATTTGGAACATCTACCATGTGCCTGAACAAAAGGAGGTCACTTCCTGGGAAGCAACTAACTCTATCCCATACAGAAGATGTGAAATCATTGTGAAATGGAATGCAGTTCCCAAAGAAAGAAACTTGTTTCCCTTTGCAGCCTCTGTTACCACCACCCCTTTGCCCCTAAGCTATACCTTAGGAGGTAAAATTTGAACTGCAGACTCTTGAAAGCAACAGGGGCATTGTTTACATAAAGTTCTGCACAAGAATTTTATTTAAATCAACAACCAAAAAAAAAAATCTGGATTAAGCAGCTGATATTAATTAAATTCTTGCCAGTTTATTTTTCATCTGACATTGTGCATATGATCCTCTTAATTCTTAAAGAAAACATTCCTCTCATCAACTAGTCTCATCCATCTGGCAACTCATCTCTATCATGTTATCTCTCCTGTTTAAATGAACACATTCTGCTATTTACATTATAGCCATTTCCTTGCCGGGGCATCAACAGCCATGGGCGCTGAGAGATCTAACTAGCACTCCCTCTGCTGGTTATCAGATTGGCAGTGTGGCCACAAATCCCAAAATAACTGGGCCCAAAAATTTGACTAGTACCTACAAACCAACCCACTGCTACAACACAGAGGAAATGGCCTCAGTGGTCTCAAAGTAAAGGACAGGATCAGAACAGCAAATGCATACAGGAAAATATCTGTTTGCCTATTTTTGTGGAAAAAATATTCCAGGAAGCTATGCAGAATTCTGAGGCATTGAAATAGCAGGAAAGAGGAAGACTAACCTGAATCATGGTGTGGTGAGAAGCAAATCCAGCCCAGACTAGAAGACAGACACACCCTTTGATGGTCCTAGCGAGAGCAGAGTATCAGCCTAGGTGCTGTGAATAATCTCCTCAAGATGTCTTCACTAATTCTAGATGGATCATTGGGAAATTACTAATTTAGGCACATAAATGCGATACCTGCAGTTTTGTGCTTAAGACCAGTACTGAACGATAGCTCCTACATTACTGGTGCATAATTTCTTTTTAATATGCATATTTTGATCTCTTTCCTTTCTGGTTTTAAATCGTGACCACAATATGTTTAATATTTTGTGTGTGGTGACACTGGTGGAATCTTTAATTTCTGATTTCATGTTTTCCTTTCCAGGATATGCCAAACTGCAATCTCTGCAACTCTACATGACCCAGCCCTTTTAAGGGCAGGCATACCATCTGCAATGCAATCTATTGTGTACTCTGACTCCTATGGCTCATGAAATTACCCATGTTTATGACACTCATAACGGCAGCAGATGAAGCTGAAGTCAGACGTGGAATGTAAGAGTGCCAGATGTCTTAATTTTCATGGGACATTCCCATGTTTAAATGAAACTCTCCTATCCTGTTGACAGGAACCATTGTCCCAAGACCTGCACAGGCAGAACCCTCCTCCTCTTACTTGCAGGGTGGGAGGAATTCTTGTGGCACAGCCCCTCCCCAGCACCACCACCCTCCACCCCACTCCACCCTTCATAGATTGTCTCTGATTGCCGCAGCTGCGGCACCTGCAACCAGAGATAGGGAATAATGGAGAGAGAATTTGGGAGGGAAAAGGGGGCAGTGAAGAAAACAGCAGAGTAGAGTAAATCAGGCAGCTTAAGGAAGGAAGAGAAGCAGTTTAGGGAGAACAGCAGGGGAAAAAGAGAAAGAAAAGAAATATGAGGAAATGGAGAGAAACAGATTAAATATTTCTAAAATCAAAAGGAAATTGAATTATTTTAAAAGATAGAAGGATAAGGGAGGGGAGTGAGAAAGAATATAAAAAGAGGAGAAGGTACATAAAAGCACAGTGGAAAATATGGAAAAGAAGATGGGAAGAGAAAAAGAGAGAAAAATCAGTCAAATCCAAAAAGGCAAACAGAAATACCAAGAGAAAATGAGGGAGAAGCTCCATAAAATCTAATGCTGTAGCTCACCTTCACACAGGTAATTCATACAAGGAGCTACAGTGTCCCTTTCTTTCCACTTTCACTTCCTTCCACTCATTTTCAGAGCCTGCACACAACTTTGTGCTGGAGCTGTGAGAGTGGGGATCTGCCAGGAACATGTGAGAGAGCCCTGAGCAGCCCTGCACAGCACGGGAATTGACATGGACTCCCAAGGCTGCCTTGCGAGCAGCTGCTATTGGAACAGCTATGCAGTTTAATGATTTCTTTCCAGATTCTGCTGGATAACAGAAGAGTGAGAGGGGGATTGGATGGGAGGCTGAAGCTGAAGGTGCAAAGAAAGGCCAGCCAACTTTTGTAGTATATGTTGCATGACCATACAGCCCCTTGTGCTGACATGATTAAATGCAGCTCTTCCCCTTGGCTCCCATAGACTTCTTCATTGTGTAATAATCAGCATTCTGAAAAAGCATCTTTTGCCTTCTTATTGTTAGTTCAATTTTGTACCCCCATGAGGATCCCGGGGAAGAGATAGAGTTTGATGAAGACCCACCTGCTTTACTTGTCTTTCCAAAGCAAAGGATTCATCCCTGAGAGAGATGTGGATAGAGATAAACCTACAGCTCTGCACAGAAACTGAGTTCCATCTTTGCAGACCCAGTTCACATCAGTCCAATGCTGCCAGCCCCACAGACTTACCAGTTTTCTCCAAATATCCCTATTGTAAGAGAGTCAGCTGGGCTAAAGAGAGCAGCTGTTACTTAAAAGGGATTTCAACTTCTCAGTTCAGTCAGGAGAAAAGAAGAAGAAGAATATAAGATCTGGAATAGTGAAGAATGAATATGAAAGAATACGAATATTTGCCCTCTGCTAAATAAAGTAAAGAACTTGTTGTGATGGCTATACTGACGGACATACTGAGCTCAAGATTAAGTTTGCACAACCATGAGGCTTGGGTCAGCTGCATGTATTTTGAACCTTGCTCCCCTTTCCCTGCCTCCAACCTCATAAATCCTGAAATTTCCTGAGAGAGTCAGAGAGACAGATGATGTTCTGCAGACTAGAGTGTGAGACAAGTGTGTGGGCAGCATGGATGACAGAAAAGCTGCAACTCAAAACCAGGCTTGGTCCCCAAATTTCTAAGATGCTATAGCCCTGCCCACTTCTTATTGTTCACCCTGGCACATGGGAATGGATGGGATGAATTTATAGATTTTTATTTCTTTCATTTGTCCTTTTCATGAACTAAGACAGTGGCCTCTTCATCTGTGAATTCTAGCACATGCCTGCCTAACAACTTTTAGAAATCACCTTCCCTCACATGTTTGGCTAACTGCTTGCATGAAAGAAAAGCAAAATTAAGTGCGTGTAGCCACAAACAGCTACAGTGAGACTGCATGGAGTATAAGTGTGTATAAGAAAAATGTCTTAATTTTTGTAAAGAAAAGACTTGGATTTTGTGGAAGTAGACAATATGTTTCATGACAACTGTGAAAAGAGGTTTGCAGGTCCATTTTGAAACTTCTCAATTTTTTCCTAATTTTTCAAGGTCCTGCTTGAAGTAAGGATACAAGAAAGACTGTCTTTCCTGAATTTTCTATATTGCAATTTTTCAGATGTCATATCAAATAAAGTCAAATACAGTACAAGACTAAATTTCTGTCATAATAATCAGCCTGAAAAGCAGGCCTATGTATTTATTGAAAAATTATCAACATCCCTGAAGTACGTTGACTAGATTTAATTACATTTAATTATTTTGTGGATGCTTAATTTGTGAGCCTCTTGCTCAGAATTAGTATAAAGATATGTGGGTCATAAACTTTCTTATGTAATACTTCTCATAAATTGCTTCCCATAAAGTATTTCTCATAAAATATTAGAACAACATTAGCTTTTTTTCAGTATCCTGGAAAGTTCCCCATTTTTTATGCCTTGTTTAGAATCAACACAAAGGTCTCAAAAACCTCATCTGCCAATGCTTTTAATACTGTTGGTTACAAGTCATACAATCTACTGGATCCAAAATTGTTTCACTCTTTATTTTGTCATTTAATGTCTGTTACAACTACTGATGAAACACAATGTACTTCATTAACACTGCAAGATATGAACTAATTCTACTCCTTCAAATACAGAATTGCTTAACTGAATATATCTGAATATATTCTATGACTTCAAATGGCTACTTATTAAATATCCTTGCCTTTTCTGAATGGCTAAGATAATTTTTCTCTCATACCAAATCTATATCTTAGCTAGGGTTATTTCTGAGAATTTAAATAATTCCTCTCATTTCCTAATACAAATGAAGTGTGTATTTTTTCAGAAATTTTATGGCTTTAGCTTTCTTTATTCAGCGATTGTATTCTTAGTTAGAGTCTGCAGTGTGGCAGATTTTATTTTAATTTATTTTATTTTATCTGTTATCTCCCAAACAACCCATTAATAGGAACTTTTTCCTTTATTATGTCAGCAGTTTCTTTCAAGTTCAGGAAAATAGCTTTCAAAAGACCCATGTATTTTCATGACTGGGTCATTCTTTGGCCAAACATAAAATATGAATCCAATTCTTATTAGTTATGTTAAGAAAACATATGTTCCTAGTTGAGTGATTAATTCACTGTTTTCCATCCTAATGAGATTTAACATTAAGTAACTTCAGTCAGTCCTACTCTTTGTACTCTTTTATTTCTGTAACTTCCAGGAAATCACAAAGTCATAGAATCAGTTGATTTGGAAGGTAAAATTCTTTATCCAACCCCCCTGCCGTGGCAGGGACACTTTTCACTAGACCAGGTTTTTCAAAGCTCCTTCCAACCTGGCCAGGTATTCCTGGAGTGATGCACTGGTTTCTTCATGAGATCTCAAGGCTTCCCCTCCACAGGTGGCTCAAATCCTACATGATAATGTAACTGCTCTTCTCACACATGATTGGAAGTTGTTTGAGGAACTAATCATGTGGTTATCTATGCTGATAACACAGATAACTGTACCAAATCAATATGTCATTACATGAATCATCAGTGAATACCTGGACTCATAAGCACAGAACAACTTTCACTTGATATTGATTCACTTGTTTCAGATTTTGCAAAACGTCTTTTAAAAGTTAACCAGATAGATTAAAATTATATCCTTTCAGTTCTGACAGTGAGGATGTTACTTTAAAAGGTTATTATAGGAGTTTGATGGAGAGCCTGTTTTCATTTCAGATTGATCCCTGTAACAAGCTAAGATCAAAATAGTGAGTCAAGAAACTACAGCACCTTTTTCTAGTATTTAAGTATTTTCCGTTTCAGTCTGTATTTTCTCAAAATCCTAGAACAAAAGAGCTTATTTATCACACAAATATAATGTTGAATAAGCCAATAAAAATCAATTGTTTATGCAACAGTTCAAGTTTAATTTATAGTGAATAAGAAAATTGTATTTTATGACTCCTCTTCCCACTATCAAGGACTGCTTGGAATTGACAGTTCAGGCAAGCAAGTGCTTAGATCTGTAAGAAATTCCATTAAAGGCAATGAGATGGTGGTGGTGTCACTAAAATATGAGCAAGGACTCTAAACATTAGGTCGTATACATAAATAATTTATAAACTTTAGATTATGCATTTACAAAACATTTGCTTTGTGTCTTTAAGCTGCCTACATCATGTAATATGGTATCTGTTCCCTGAGAAGATGACAGATTTCTAAAACATAAAATAACAAATAGTGAATTATTTTGTTTAAGTAAAACTATTTCCGTTGCCTAGGTATACATATAAAAGAATAAACATTTTCCAGATATTCGAACTTGCTCAATCTTTTCTCATGACTATTTATAAATTACTAATAGAGGATCATGAAAGTGGCCAAATGAAAACAACTGTAAAATTTTCAAATTAACATAATTTAAGCCTTGTGTCTACAATAGTACTGTTTATTTTCACAAATAAGATCTTGCCTGGAAAATATATTTTTTTTAAATTTATATCTGCTATCACTTCGAAATTCAATGTCATTTCAGAGCATTGGGCACTGTTTTTCAGACCTCCCTCCAATGTGCTTTTAGATATCTACATCTCAATTAAAATACACAGAATTATATGAAAACACTTACAACTAAACTAATAAATGGAGTGAGAGTTAAGAGTATGCACGTGAACTGTCATACTGTGCAAGCAAAGACTTGCAGAGCCATTCATCATCAAAACAAACCCTGCCAAACATGATAAGATCTGTCATACTCCAGCCAAATTGGTAAAATAAATGTAGAAAGCAGGAATGTAAAAGTGTCTAATCCTGGGACACAATACAGCAGAAAGGAAGGTTCTCAATACAGCAAGAAAAAAAATACTCGTGATACACTGGAGGCTGAAGAGGGAAAGACTGATTTCTTTCCTATATCTTTCCTTACAAAGAGTTTTGAAAATGTCATACTTCTGATGTTCTTCATCAAAAGTAATTTGTCTTTTTTTTTTTTAATGTCGCAATTAAAATTTCCTGAATAAAACACTTCCTGCTTTCAGGTTCAGATTTTTTATGGACCTAAACATTTAGCAGTTGAGTTGAAAAGCAGATTGGTTTAAAACTGCAAAATGCTAGGTGCTGCTCCTATGATAGTCTGACCACTAGTGGCACAAAACACTCTCTTGGAAATGCATCCTCCCTGAGGGGGAAGTTTGAAAGGCTGGAGCATTATTTAAGGTGTCCTTTGAAATTATGCATATTCATAGAGTGGGCAGAGCTGGAGGTTCCTACAGGGTATGTTTGAGCAAAGACCAGAAAATCTGGTGGCATCTTCTGCCCTGAGGGTCTCCCTGCAGCAGGATACACCTGTGCTCTTTGGTGGGCTGGAGGAGGCATCCCATTCCCTGGAGTGCAGGTCCTCCCTTCAGGGAATACTAAACCATTCCTACTTTGTAAAAACAGCTTTATATTGCTGGTTATCCTCACTGCTTTTTATAGATATGATAAATTTAAAAGCTTAAAAAAAGAAAAAGGAAAAAAGGAAAAAAAATTTACTGTAGGACTTCTTTTTCCTAAAAAGTCAAAACAATAGATTAATATATTTAGTGCATTTTGATATACACTTTTCTGGAAGAACAATGTTTGTGGAAAGAGGAAATTGATTTACTATGTCAATAGACAAGTTTTCAGCTGGATCTGTTGGTTTAATTCTAGATATTAGGCCTTACTTCATTCATACAGAAAAAAAGCACATTTTAGAAGACTTGTAACTATGCCATTTTTTCTACTATTGGGTCCAATTGGCATCATTGTCAAAACATACTTAGAAACTTGCTTAGTTGAAATTCCTAAACAAGGAGATCCAAGAATCTGAGAAGAGTCTGTGTTAGCTGAGAAGGCTAACACACAGGATCCAAAATACAAATAGAGAATTATTCAACCTGAGGTTTATCTAGGTATTAGCTTTTTTACCATTACTATTTTGAAATAGTACTACTATCAAATGTATTCCATTTTTAATGAAAGAATCAAATGCATTTTCTCTACCTAGTTCTTGAGTTTTCCATCAGGATCTATGAAACAGTGAGTAATATCAAACAGACTCCATTATTCAAAGTTGCTGAACTCCTTTTTTACCGGAGCTGGTCATGAAATCTGGCACAAGATTATTACTATTAATATTCCTTTCTGTTTGCACTTACTTTTAAGCCATAAATCTTCTTTGTGGGAAAAAAATATTTTTATGGAAAAAAATACAGCGTGTGTGCACATGGACTAAAGACACAGCCAATTATCCCAGAAATTTATTTCATGAATTTACACTGAATTAAATATGGACCACTACAAGCATCTTGCAAGAGTTCCTCCTCCCGAGACTGCACATCAGCAAGAAAAATTTCTTAAATTGGAACACTGAAAGATCTGGGTTTACAATGTGTTGTTCGAATGTGTTCTGGTTGAAATAGGAAGTAGCAGTCTGATTAATGGCCCTATTTCTTTCCTTATTGTCACAAATTACTTTCAAGATGCTAGTAATAACACAGTGTTAGACTTCTGTAAAAGGTGCAACTCTCCAGCTGGGCTTTCATCATGAAGAGTTTTGTCGTATCAGTGGAAATCACTTTGTTGAATATTTAAATCCTGCATCCTGTCATGATGGAGACTGGCAGTGAGAACAGAATAAAGAACCTTTCATTTCTCTGTTGCTATCTAAAGCTCAGGCTCAGTAAGACACCAACTGCTATTTCTACACAGAGACTTTTCAGTTCCCTATGTAAAACAAGTTTAGGCTAACCACTTGTTAATGATTACCCTGAAATTTCTTTCATTGATAGTGCTATAAGTGCTCAGAAGAGCACTTCTGAGGGACATGAGGACTGCAAAATTCAGGTTCAGAACAAAGAGGAAGTGATTTTTCAAATATCTCCTTCTCACATGATTCAAAATCAACTGGGAAAAGAGACATGGCGAGGAACTGATCAAGAACTATTAAAAACAAAGACAATACCTCTGTCCACCTCTGTGTGGTTTTCCTTTGGAAGGATTATTTCATATTATAAATGACATTCATCTGGGACACCCTAGATTGCTTTAGACAGATAATATAGTGCAGAGTACATTCACTTGATTGCTTGTCATGTTTTTGCCAAGGTGTCTAATCTCTCTTAAAACTAACAGCAGGATAAATCCTTAATTTGACCCAGTGCGGGTACTCTTGTGTTATTACCTTATATTACCTTATATATTACCTAATATTACCTCTTGTGTTTTTACCTTATATTGTAAAACTGAAAACAGCAGCCTTCTTCACTGTAGACTCACAATGTGGGTATTACAAAGCTGTAATCTCAATATCCTGGAAATTTCAAAATTTTTACCCTTTCTTCAACTTTTACCTTCCTCAACTTTTGAAGACATTGTGGAAAACACAGCAGGTAAAAATTGCATTGGCTTAGCTCAAAGATTGTCACAAGCTATGTAAAAGCTGATTTCTGCTAATTGTAGCTGTATCTTTGTCTCAAAATCCAGGCAGGATATTCTAATGATAGCCTGGGATGCTTATGGAAACCAAATCCCAGTTTCATACTGGTTACAGTAGTCAAATGCACATCAAATCCTATTTTCCCTGCCCTTGTGTGACTGTCCTGGTTCCAGCCAGGAGAGGGTTAATTTTTGCAGCAGTCAGGAAAGGGCATGGCTGGGACGTGGAGGTTTCTGTACCACCTCACCTCATTGCCAGGGGCAGGGGAAGGGGAGTATCTTCCAGAAAGCAGGGGCTCTGTTTGGTCAAGAAAACATGATTAGGGAGCTCTCTGCTATTGTCTACTGTCACAGAGTTTTTCTGTGTGAAACATTTCTTTTCCTATACTTTTTATTATTAATATTGCTGCTATTACTGTTCATTTTCCTATCTCATTATATTTCCAGTAAATTGCTCTTATCCCAACCCGTGATCTTTGTCATTTTTGCCTCCAGCTGGACGTGGGGGAGGAAGAGCGGCATGTGATTTTTAATGGGAGCACTAAATTGGAGAATACCCTTCCTAAATCAAGACAGTGACCATGAAAAGAAATGAGAAGCATGCATTTCATGAGGGAGAGAAGAGTAGGATACATAATCAGAGGACCAGGGCCCATCCAGAGCTCATCTGTGCTCTCCGGCAGCTGTTTGCTGATGTAGGTTATGAAGTCCTGGTAACAGGTTCTTGGATTTGCTTCTCAGGACTCCAAATAAATCAAAAAAATTCAGGACTACTGACACCTGGGCAATTACTCATGTGACTGAAGTTGTTTTAGGGCATTTCTCTGTCTTCTGCCAGCAAGTAAACTGCCTATCTAAATCTAAATAAAATCAAAGAGTAAAAAGAAAGTATAAAAACCTGATTCAGCTACCTGAGCATAGGTATGTATTCTAATACATCTTAGACTATCATGCTGCCTTTCAGGTCCTGCATCAGAGGGGTTTGGGTACTCCCCTGGTCCTGTGTGATACCTCCTAGGCATATGAGCATGTCCCATGTACCCTATGCCATCCCAAATGTCACCAGATACCTGTGTGAGGCAATTAATAATTAAGATGTAGGTTTTGTAGAAACTAGCAGTTTCATAAATCAGAACACTTCTGCTTTTGAATCTTGATTTTGACACATCTTTCTGCAGCCCTGAGGAAATAATTTGCCCGACCCTCGATCTCTGAGATACAGGATTAGTTCTGCTCTGTATTCATGAGTGTAAAACAGGATGATTATGGCAACAGCCTACTTAATGTGTAAACTGCTCCATTTGGATAAGTATTGTGGCTTGTTTAGTAAATATGTATTGTAACTAAACAGAAACCCTTCTTTTAAGTTTGAATACATTTTAGCAGTAGTACATGACTACCAGTAAAATAATCTTTTTTTTTGTTCAACAGGATTTATGCAGTCTGGAAGACCTCCTAAGTGATATGCCTGTTGTCACAAAGAACAGACGTCATAGTGCTGAGAAAGACCTGAGAGAGTCATCTTCATCTCCGTCCTGTAGCACATAATATACAACACCACAGATTTTTAATGAATGCCTCAGGAGAGGCATAAAACTGCACACCACTGGATGTAACATCTGCAAAACACGGAAAAGAGCAAACTCAGCCAACAGCATTATTAACTGTGCTCCAGAAGTCATCAAGCAGATGTCATACCTGTTAGGGAAATGCAAATCACAGAACAGTACAGCTTGCTTTCCAATAATACCTCAATCTCATTCTGCCTTGTTAAGGTATCCATAGCAAATTATTTCCAGACAATCTCATGATGCCTTAGAAGACCAGCTGAGATATTTATAAACAAAACATAATTTTGACTTAAAGTCCTCACAGTCAAAGGTATGCTCTAGGTCTGCAGTAAGTGGCATATTCCACTGGTTTTGAGATAGGACAATTATCTTGAAAAAGTAAGCCAGTATAATAAACAAGTCACCATAAAGCAGAAAGAATTAATATACCATAAATTGTGAGACAAACTCAACAAAACAAAAAACCACATAGATAAGAGACAGATTAAGATCTACAGGAAATAATCATAACATATTTTGGGGTATAAGCAGGCACTGAGGCTAGTTTCACATATAAGAAAGCAAAGATAAGTTTCTACCTTAAGAGTTTGCAATTTAAAAGCCTCATATTTGTTTGAAATTAACAAACTGTCAAAGCAGCATTTTACCTTCCCCAGGACACATGTAAAAACAGTACACTAATTTTTTTCCTTACTGTTATTATTTACTTTAATACAAATTATATGCTGTAAATAAAATGTATCCTAATATATGTACATTTACCATTTGAAATTATATATTTGTACTGATTTATGTGTTTAAGTTACAAGGGACAAGAGTTTTCAGGGGAGATACCTAGCTGAAATGCCTTGGTTTAATGTAGGATGAAAAACCTTTCTTTCTTCATCCATTAAAATGCCAGGAATCAATATATAAATGACAGTTAAGACACTAAGTAGCAATTATTCCTATATCTGCTCATTTTAGGCAACCTCAGCCTTATCTCTCACTTCCTTCAAGATAGGATAAAATAGAGCCAGGTATTATAAGCTGAATCTATAGATTTTCTTCCAGCACTTTACTGCTACACTTAGCACTAAGACAAGTTGCAGGCAACCACAGCAAGGGAATTTATGACCTTACAAATGGAGACAGCATGTGATAAATACCACACTATCAGTTGTTCAGGTAAGTAATATGTGCTCTTGTAAAATCTGTACTGAAAGCTGAGTAATTTATGTAGTAAAAGAAGTCTGGCTTCTTTAACCTCTCATGCTAATTTACTTTGAGATAACATGAGGATAGACTTGTGTACCACCCTCTCCTGGTATTCTAAATTGCTATGTCGTCTCTCTTTCCTTAGTGTATCCTATTTCTTTCATTTATCATGTAAAAGGAGCAAACGTTATTTCACCTTTAAAACTGAAATCCTTCTTCCTGATACAGGCTGATGGTTTACAGTCTCTTTTTTTTTGAAGGAAAAAAAAAAAAAAAAGAGGAAATTGCTTTTCTGGCTAGTGGCCATGCCAAAGTTGAAAACATGTCTTTTAGTAAAGGTAAAATGTCCTAATGAATGCCTTGTCTTTGAAAGAACAAGAGACAATCCTTGCAGGCATTCAGGACAAGCACTAACACACACACACAGAATATGTACATGCAGTCCATAGTCCTTTAGCGTTAAGATCTGGATTATGTGTTACAAAGCTATTAATGCCAAAACTTTTGGAAAAGCAAGATCTGCTTCTAAGGATGTCCCATGACAGCAGCCCTTTTCCAGAAGGAATTGCACCAAGTATTCACAGACCCAGTTCTGCAGCTGGTCATGGCATGCAGAGCTCTTTGCAGCCGTCATCCCTGGTCTCTGAGCTGGATCTGCTGCCCACCTCTCAGCCAGAATTCTCACTCATCCTGTTACATTAAAAATAAGTATTAATAGATATATCAGTCTGCAGCACTAACAATGACCTAGACTATCTCATGTCAAACATCAAGTTTGATGCAACTCAGAAATGCTCATACATGAAGTGCCTCATCTGTAAGTCCAATAAGGACATCTCTGATATTCTATGATATCTCAAACATCACTTTGTCTGTCTTAAACAACCAGCTTATACCCCAGTTGGTATTTGCAAAGAAATCTGTGGCGGATTCAGTATCTAAGTTTCAAATAAACACAAACCCATACACTGATCAGGTGTATAGTACTTGAGACTCCACGGTCAAATTCTCAAGAAGTGTACTGATTGTAACTGAAGTTGGATATTTTGTTCATCAACATCTGGACACAATTAACTGACTACCACCTGCAGTTGAATCTCAGCCCTAGGATATTTCTTTGTTATCTACTGTGCCTCAGAGCTAAATCATTGTCCCTAGATGTGGACAGCTGGACACTTTCCCCGTTTCTAAGTATTCCTCATGTGAAAGTCAGCTACACACTCCTAAATATTAAAGAAATAATTCCTTGAGGATTCTTGTTGCTCTTAAGACCCAAGACACACCAGTAAAGTCATTCTGCAGCCACTGCTGCAGGATTTTGTACTTTAGGATGTCAGATCTGTTGAACAGGTAAGTACTGCATCCACAGGAATAGAACCTCATATTGCAAGATGATGCCTGGCTTCTTGTCCCTCCACCTTCTGCCTGAAGAAGTACCATGGTAGTCTTAGCACTCAGCTTTCTGTTCAGGACTCTCCATTCTTGTAGCTGAGAGTGTTAATATTTATCTGACAGATAACAGACTGAAACAGCAAGTGATATTTGAGACAGTCATCCTGGCAGTGAACAGTGTGCTGAACCTCTTAATATTTCTCTACCACAAGCTAGAAATTATCTCTGATTCCTTCCTACTCATCTCATGTAATATTAGGGGAAGCTGACATGGCATTTAATTAGTTTGGGATTTATCAATAGTCCTTTAAAAGATAAGATGTGCCGAAAATAATGTATAGGTAGATATACCTACTCTAAACCGCTCCTGTAATTCTAAACTGCAGATATGGTCAGGAAGAAATTCAGCCGTGCACCGTAGAAAAAGATTAGACAGCTTTGAAAGGTGTGCCCTTAAGCATGTGTAAATACAACAGTCTCTGACTACAGAGATAACAACAGTGAAAGTACCTAAGGCAGGTGCCTTCCAATTCTTCTGTCACCTAGTAAAGGGGGAATAAACTATCAGAAAATTGAGAACAAGGAGGAACTCTGGCTCAACTCCTACTTAAATTGGTCCTGCAAGAGGATCATTCTTCTTTTTAGACCACTTATGACAGACTGTCAGAGAGGAAGAATGGAAGAACTATTTTTCTCTGTTTTCCTTCTTGTTTTCTTTATATTTTTTTTCTTGATTTTTTGCTTTTTCTTTAATTCTTCCTTCTCTTTTTTTTCTGAAATATTATCTCTATAAAACAAGAGTTGATCAGACAAATAGCAAATGTAGAGGGTGAATTATTCATGTTATCACTCTTATACATAGTTCAAAGAAATACTATATTAACTGATTTAGCACATTTTAAAATATAAAGATAATTTTATCTGCTTATTAAATTGTGCTGTTAAGAGGTAGGACTTAGCAATTCACACATGCTTTGTTCATAAGTTCATAGTGAGACAGTATATTTCAGTATATTTCAGTTAGCACTCAAATAAAGAGTTAAAACTGAATAACAACTGTAAGAAATTTACGCATCCTTCAGGAATGACACATGATGTCTACCTGGGGTAAGCTCTGTCACAGTAAGCGAGACATGTTTCTATGGAAACATTTTTTTCAAACCTGTGGATAGTGAAAGAAAATATTGATACCTATGTACTAGTAGCTGCCATATACCCTTTTGTAAAAACAAAAACAAACCAGTGGCATACATAAAATCAAAATATGCTCTTTTCTCTCTCATCATTATTCTTTTCTTGCTCAAAGGACAGAAATTCCTAATGGCATGGGATTGAATCAAAAAGAGTGGTAAGAAGTAAAATTGGTGTAGGAAGCCCTAGCCTACTCTGTGTTCTCCTCACACCAAGACATCCTATGTCTGTAGCAAGACATGTTTTCTTCTTCCAAGCAAAAACACAGAATTCAATAATTTTCCCGTATTTCCAGATTACTGATCATCCAATGTGAGTAGCAGCATAGAACAAGATACTTCACATCTGGAAGAATTTTGCACTTCTCATGCAAGGTTGACCGGCACATCCTCAAGTCCAACACATTCTAGGCACATGGCATCTAGGGCATTTTAACATCCCAAAGATGCATTAGGCTTATAGTGCTTAGGCTGCAAACACAGCCTGTCTTGTGAGATAAGGATATGTCACCAAAACTGCTGGTTTGGACAATGACATTTGTCTTCTGAAGGGGGAGACAGGAAGGAGACAGGTCAGAAAAAAGGACCAAAGGACATTACATTTGGAAGGAGCAAATATTGAAGCAAAAGACAGAATAAGATTCAGATGGTCACATTACTCAAGAATGAGTTAGGCACAGCATTCTACAAAATGACAATAGAAATCTTTCTCCACCAAGTATTTGTTTTATTCAATGTGTTTGAGGCATTTCAAAATGTCTTTAGGGCATTCTAAAATGTCTTTAGAAACATATGGTCACTGTTGTCATGTCCTTCCTATAAAGCCAAACTATCTTTGTACCAAGACTGCTACTTTTGAGGTTTTGGACCAACAGAAAGATGAAAACTACTGCTTTCTTAAAATCTTTTTAAGGAATTTCTAAATTTTTTTTTTTTTCAATCTGTTAGAATGTCATAATCTTTCAAGATAACATTAACCCCATGGAAGAAAATTTTAAAAACTAAAAAAATGGACACTCCCTTAAAAGGAAGTTCCTATTCCTATCAAAAACTTAGGTACTTTGTTCAGGATAATGAGTTTAAATAATATCACAATATTATTATTTAAGAACAATGCCATGGTTAATAGCCCAAAATCAGAAGCTATCCCCTAGCAAACCATTTAAGTTCATGGTTAGATCCTATCTACTTTAATGATACTTAAAAACTGCTTCAGCATTTTGCTGAACTGAGGTCTTTTACAAAAATTTTTTTAAGTGTTCATTAAAAATTTCTTTTCTCTCATTACTTTACAGTAGTTTTTATGTCATTTGGGAACCTAAGATTAAAGCCTGAAAGCTGCATTAAAGAGAAGTCATCATTTATTTGAATTTTTTTTAGCTGTCAGAAATAGTTTTTCTACTATCAAAAATGAGCATAGTCACAGAGTGACCAGAAAAACTTGCTGCTCAAATGCTTGTGAATTTATATGAATTTCATTGATGACAGAGGCCTTTGACTAAACAACGTTTTCTTTCATTAAAAAGAGGGATAGATGGCACTCAGAAATGCTATTTAAAGTAAGTAGATAAATTTTCTCCTTTTAGCATACTCCTTGCTTTCTTGGACATATCTTATATTTGGATGCATCTGGAGATATATTTTATGTGAAAGATATGCATCATTTTGACAGATACTTAGTAAGGAAAGTATACATACCATTTTACAGTAAACCATGAGAGACAAATCTGTAAGAGCTACAGGTTCACAAGTTCATGAGAAATGTTTTATTACACTAACACATTTGCTTTAAGTCTGTCTAAAATTTCAACGCACCAGACTTCTGCCCTAAGCTAAACCTCCTTTGTGGTTTACAAATAATGGCAAATCCATGCCTGGTATTATTGCTGTAATGCAGAAAAAGAGGAAGAGGACTATCCTAGTACTTAAAGAGTCGGAACGAAACACATTTACCAACCAGAAACCCAATCCTCAAAAGGGCTGGACTATGCTGTCCAGATTCTACTGAAATGCAATAAATCAATTTAGTGGTATTTCTATTGTTTGTATCTCTTTTCAAACCAAGCTAGTGCATTAACAAGGCTTTCTTCTTGTAGTCTAATTCTGTATATCATAAACTATTAATGGATATTGTAAAACTCAGCTACCCATTAAGACCAGTCTAAAACATCATTGCAGATTCTGATATTCACATGCAGAGTCCCAGATAAAACTACATCAGCATTCTTCCAGGTAGCAAAGCTAAAAAAAAACTCCACAATTTTCAGAATTCATTACTTCCTCTCTCAGCATTCAGATGTTGGCTCATGCCCTTTTTGAAGATCTCATCCTCTTCCCCTTCTCTTTTTCTGTCCCCTCTCTCTTTCTGTTACATGCATTGGCATACACATGGGTGGAGAAACACATTTGCACATGCTCCTGGTTATTTTCATACAAGACTTCCTTAACACTCCTTTTAAAAGCAATACTATTCCTTTTCATTTTCAGAAGTCCAGGCAAGAGCAATTTCTCCCTTCAAGCAATTCTGGTTCAAACATGCAATGTTTTTTAGAGAAAATATGCAGATAGAATAGGCACTGAGCTTTATTTCAGACTTCCTCTGACTGAAGTTTATCAGCATATCATTATTCTACTAAAGAAGTATTTTCCACGCCTATGTGTTAGTGTGTTGATTGAGAAATACTAATTTTAAATTAAAGTCTAGAAAGCCTGAATATACTGTACTGCATCCTTATCAGCAGGAGCGGTTGGACTATAAGGGATACATTAACCCAATGAAAAGATACTGTATGTTGTAGTGCTTATAAGAAAAAGGGACTGGACTCTGATCCAGACAGTTTTCTTGGTTTCATGTTGCTGCAATTTTGGGGAGACTGATCAGTTTGGGCTGTGGGGGACAATCAAAATATCAAATTAAAAGTACATTGATAGCAATATGCAGTCAGGAAATAACATTGGCCCATTACATAATGAGCATGATCACATCTCAAACAGGGACAAAGTCGAGGCAGCAAAGTTTAATGCTTTCCTTGCCTTGGTCTTCAACACTGATGATGAGCTTTGGGACCCCCCAAGCCCTGAGCTGGACAACCATGACTTTGAGAAGAAGAAACTCCCAACCAAGGTCCAAATTTGGGTTGGATTTGCTGCTCCAGCTGGTTCCCTGTAAGTCTATGGGGCCAGGTTAGATTCATCCCAGGGTACTCAAAAGATCTGACAGATGTCACTGTGAAACTTCTCTCAATGGGTTTTTCAAGAATGTAAGGGATCTAAGTGGTCCCAGGTGATTAAAAGCTGGTAAATGTCCCAGTCTTCAATAAGGGCAAATGGGGTGACGGGCCTGCCAGTCTTCATTCAGTGCTTGGCAGAATAATGAAGAAGATTATTCGGTGAGTTCTGGAATAACACCTGAAAGTCTATGCAGCCATTGTTCACAACCAGCATAGGCTCACCATGGGAAAGTCCTGCTTGACACGCTCAATTTCCTTTCTTTCCCAATCTCCTTTATTTCTAAATTCTATTAGCTTAGGTACTTCATCATCTTCCTATCCTTTAAGCAATATCTTCTCAATTACCAAAGTTCTGTGTCCACCCTTCACCTCTTAAGCAATGAAATTTCAGTGTGGAACTAAAAGCCACCTCCCTCCTGTGAGTTACATAAATATGCTGTGTTGCACACGTGTTTCATTAGTAGGAGACACTGCAAAATGTGCAGAGTTTTATTTCCATTTTAACTGTATTCATGTAGTTTCCCTTTACACTCTAACACTCAGTGGCATATTGTTCTTCACTGGAGAGGCTAATATGGCTGGTTGCCATCTTTGGGATGAGGTCCACATCATTTGCTGTAAGTGAAGGATTAACACATGGCATCAATCCATATTTAGTTAAGGATTTGAGATGTCACTGGCTTTCAACTTCTACCACAAACTCTCTGGCAAAATCCTATTTAATGCCTTGTATGAATTTAGTCTCTTTAAAGTTTCATCAGTATGATTGTGAGCAATTTCTGCCTGAAGTATCAAATGTACCAGTGCAGATATTCTGCTTTCCACTCTTCCTTGGCCATATCCAAATCCCTTATATAAATATGCCCACACCTAAATCTGTCCCATCTTGTTGATCTGCATGTAAAATTCACACGCTGACTTATGTAAATGCAACCCAACCATGAAAGCAATTTCCTCATGACTCACACAACCCTGCAAACATTCAGGTAGCTGCAAAACCATCCCTTGTTAGACTGAAGATAGGGTATTAAATTCTGATATCATCCTGAATTTAGCTTGAAAATAAAATTTTTAAGGGTTTTGTTCTTTTCTGGATGTTTTTAAGCACTGACTAAATACTTCATATTGTCACTATAAAAAGATAAGTAACTATAGTTCTTATTTCATCAGCTATTATAAATAATTATGTCTCTTGCTGTACAATGGCAAATGTGATCACTGAGATTAGCAATAGAAGGAATATGACCAGCTGGGACAAAAATGCAACTTCTAAAGATATTCCATCAAATCCATCAGAACAAATCTGTTCTTTGTTTTCTGTTTGAGGTCTCCTTTCTTCTGACATAAACATTTGTTGACTGACACTCACCATTAAGGTTGGTCTGCTATGCCAAGAAAGGAAGTAAAAAGTCTGAACCTCAAACTTCAGTATAAAAATTAATCCAATAGGCTTTAAGCTACCCAGAAAATAAAAAGTAGCTCTTTTTTTGTGTGTATTTCCAGAAAAAAGCCTTTGCATCCTGGCAGCCACATATGTTTCAGAAACTTGTTTGTGTTCTTTATCTATTTTTTTTAAGTAATAAGAATAAGAAAGTTTTAAATAAGAATTTGAAGAAATATGACTGAGGCTTTGCAGGTGATTGAAGAGAGCACTTTCAACTACCAGGAGCAGCAGGTGAAAAATATAGGTGAAAAATATTGCTTCCTTGCAATTGTACCTAATCCAGGGAAAGTTTTAGTGTTGCAGGCAATGGGAGAAAGAAAATCTATGTCCAGGCAGTAAGAGCAATAAAATTAGGGAGACAAGGCTGTGAGACACTTTTATTGAAGAGTAAGACTTAGCATTTAACATGATACAGGAGGTAGAAACAGTGGTAGTATGGCTAAGCCAGCCAAAGCCTAGAAACAATATCTTTGGTGGATGCTTAAAATAAAATACCTGAAATATGTCTGCATGTAATTTACAAGTTTTATCACTGGCACAGTGAGACACTGGAGTATTATATAAACATACACATGGAAGAGGCAAATACTTTTGACTAAAGCACTGAGTAAAAATATGGCTGTTTTAGTGAATTGCATAGGACTACACAATATTACATGTGTTTGTGCATCTGTTTCTGAATATTTGTGGGACAGAGGGTATGGCTCTGCTCAGAGTATGTCTTCAAGTATTGTGGCTATGGAAGAGGCTACTGTGCAAGTTTAGGCAATGCAGGAAGTAATGTTCATAGGTCCTTACAATCAGTGTCAGCTTTTTTTGCTGAACATGTTACACTGACACTATTGTAAGATAAATGTATATATGACTATACACTCTAAATGAGTGTATACACGCTAAATGATTGTAGATGCTCTTTAATGAATGCCACCTCTCTGAACTCATCCTATGTAAAATAACTGTATATTATATAGAAAGATCATCCTTGGCATACACATGGTATTGCAAGAGTCTGGCACATTGTGTTTCATTGCATTTAAGCCAGATAGCTAGAAGTAGTCAGAATTTTCATTTGGATACTATCCAACCGTTGTTAATCATAAAAGACATGGTACAACAAGTTGGAATTTATATATGTGATTCATAGAGTACTTCTTTAATTATGTACAAAAATCCTAAATTAACTAATTTTGTCTCCTTATAAAGTGCCCCTTCTGTATCTGTTTCAACTCCCATTGAAGTCAAAGGAAAGCCTCCCATTGATTTCAGTTGAAGTCAGTTGAGTTATATGAAATTCTTTTGCATGATGTTTCCTGACTTTCTTGAAGTCTGTTGCAAATTTGGTTGACATGCAAAGTGCTTGCCTCACAGCCTGTAATTACATAAAGCTGTGCTGAGGACCCTTACTTACATCGCACCAAAAAAAAAAAAAAAAAAAAAAAAAAAATTTGGACAGAATAGACTGACTTTAGAAAACTTTTTGTAGCTGCCCAAGAATTAGAATTAAGGGCCCAATTAAATGCCTACTACATCTGCTGTCTTACATTAAACTGGAAAGAAAGGTGATTTTGCCCCTCTGTTCCAGCCTTGTGAGATGTCACCTAGAGTACTGCGTCCAACTCTGGGTCCTCCAGCATAAGAAGAATATGGACCTGCTGGAGTGAGTCCAGAAGAGGAAGATCAAAGATGTCCAGAGCATGCGAACAACGCCTGTCCTGTGAAGATGGGCTGAGAGAGTTGGAGTTTTCAGGCTGAAGAAGAGAAGGTTTCATGGAAATCTCATTGCAGCCTTCCAGTACCTGAAAGTATCCTATGAGAAAGCTGGAGACGGACTATAGAGGTAGAACACAGTGATAGATTAGGAGGTAGTGGCTTAAAATTGAGAGAGGATAGGGTTAAATTAGATATTAGGAAGAAATTCTTTACTGTAAGGATGGCAAGGTTTCTACTCTAGAGAAGGTAATCACAGCAAAAAATTGAACATTGTCTCTCTCCCAAACCTCGTACTCCAAGGACAACAACAGAAAATTCACATGGTCATACTTCCACTTCACAGTTCTGAAAATGGGCAGAATAATTCCTGCTTCCCACAGATTGTCTCTAAGTTTTTAATTCATCCCATAGGTTTAAAGCAAAGAGCATAGGGTCTGGTCCTTCTTCCTAATGAAACACTGACATTAAGAAATGCAGCACTAATTGTGATGATGACAGTGACCATGACTGGTGAACAAATGGAAAAAAATCCAGCCTTTCTCCTTGACCTCAGCTCTGTCTCATCACAGTGATGCTCCTTCTTGATCTGGACTTAGTTGGAGCTGGAATCTGTCCTGCTCACCTTGCTGCTCTATGGGTCTGGGCATTGTCTGATTGTATTGTTCCCTTTGGCTTCTAACTCTTCAGGAACAGCTGGCTGTCAGTGAAAGTTTGATTGTCGGGTTTGAGAATATGTTCAACCTTTATATTCAAATTAAAAATTAAGAGGAAAAAGTTTTAGTTGTATCTGAGGAAAATGTATAGAAGAGCAAAATTGAAGTTAGTGGGTAGCATAGTTTGCTTATTAGGTATTTACTAACTTTGAATTAGCAACATTGAACTGATTGTGGAGCTTCACTTCAGGTTTTCAATAAAGAAATAAAAAAGTTTTGTTTTGTGAACCTAATAGAACCTATGGTTGTAATGTGCATTGGCTATCCTGATGCCTTTTTATTCCCTATGTATGGCACTCATTAAAAACTATACCTAGGCATATAAAAAGATGCTAATTTTTTTATTTCGCAATGTGAACAATGTGTTCTTGTGTTTTGTGAGCACAGTTGTTTTGTTCTTTTTAAATTTTTAATTAACTCTTGAGTAAATTTTAAAAAATTGAGCAAAGAAAGGCATAACATTTATGACTTGCAGACAAATTCTCTAACATCTTGATCTCTCTCAAAGAGGCAGTGATTTCAAGATCACCTTAAAATCTCCAGAAAGTTTCCAGTGACAAAGAAAATTAATTCGTTTCCTACAACCAGAATATAAATAGTGTGGAAGCATCTGAAGATATTTTCCAGCTGATGAGCTTTACAAGTATTTAATAACCTTGGAAGAAGAAGTTCTTGTTATCTAAACAGCAGTATTATTAGAGATGATTAATCTTATCCTTGCTATTCTACCAAACTATAGAGTGATTCTTTCCTCCTACTTCCAGACAATATTGTACACAATACAGAATACACATGAAAACAGCATACAAATGACTTCTTGCTATATACATCATTAATACTTTAGCAGAGAACTTCGTAGATGAGATAAATGGTGGTGTTAGTTACACATTGCTACATTCCTATTGAAAACTATGCCTTGAGTCTCTGTTAGTCTTTTACTTTATTATGGAATATGAACCAAACTGGATGTAGCCAGAGTTCTGGGAATCACTCATGGTGGGACAATTTATTGACCAAATCTTATGTTTTTCTAAAAGTGGTCAAGGAAATTGGTCACAGCATCTTTGACTCAGTCAAACTCTTCATTCAGTGGAGTCCCATGAATGGAGTCCCTCCTCCAGGATGTATTTGCTCCAGAATCAGAGGTGAGGCTAGTCCTTACTGTGGTGTCACCCAACAGGAGCATGCACTGATACTGCATCACACTGGCATTTACAATAAAAACATGTTTCTCTCTCCAATTTTTAAAGTTGAATTCTTTGAACTGTGGCATGGCATCTAAATTGGTTATAGTTTTGTTTTTATAGAAAAGTTATTAATACTGAGAAAGGAAGTACAAACATATAAAGGAAAACCAAATGATCATCAGTATGTTTGGTCACCATGGATCACAAAAAGCCATCTTATTTGTAAAAATCCTTTTTCTGGTTTTCAGACTATTGCTCCACACTAAATTCTAATCAAGGAAGTCTTTTCATAGAAGAAACTGTACAGCGCTTCACCACATACTTGATGCATGCAGCTAATGAATGCCAGTTTCCTGAGATATGTCTTCTAGCTTGAATTTGTACAAAGCTTTGGCATAATGAATACAGATTAGATTAGTAATTATTCTGAAATTATAGTTCTTGGGTTTGAAGAATAAAAAGAATACTACTGAGACAGACTGCAAAGTCTTTTTTTAAAATCCATTTACACAGTCTTCCTCTTTTCTTTCCTCAAAATGACTTTCAGAAACTGTTCATTGCCTACCAATCTGTTATGTGTCTTGAAGTATTTTTAATAAGGAAACTGAACTAAAACATATAGGTCTATATTATGTCTATCAAATAAACATTAGGTAACCCTTGTTTTTTAGGGCCACTCTATTTTGACTTTCTGCAAATTTCACACAACTTCAGCTTATCTGAAAAGTAGCTGTAAGGAAAACATCTGATTCTTCTATAGAAGAGACATAGGAATTAGCATACTGGCAGTTGCCACTGGTTTTTGCTAATTATAAGAATAAAATTACAAGGGAACATACAGTTTTTTACCATCATTAGGCTGCCTTTTTGCAACAATTAAAAAGTTTTTACAATTTTCCTTCCTTGGTATTTCCTAGTCAATTTAGCAAAAAACAAAACCAGCCCTTCATAGCAAAGGGAGGGTAGAGAGTACTGTGGAGGAAGGGCTGTAGTCACATACAGTGATAAGCAAATGGGCTGTGTTTAAAGGAGACAAGGCTATTATGATTTCACAGAAAAATTGAAAAGTGCAAAAGGTTGTGAATCTAGAATTAATAAAATTACCATTTTATTTTTTTCAAATATTGTCTTCAGTTCAATATTGGTTTCTACTATTGCAGAAATTTATGATAGGTAATTTATGATTTTTGCAATGTTATAAATATACACATACTTGGGGACCAAATTTGCAGAGCAGATCCTTTAGAATTCCTCATGGAGGAAAAAAATCCAACATCAAATTAACAACCACTCTCTCTTCAAAAATCCCCACTCTCTTGTTTTCATAAATAGGCTGAGGGCCATGAAAAATTCTTACTTCTTGGCATCTTTATTTCCTTTAAGAATTTC
Source organism: Anomalospiza imberbis (assembly GCF_031753505.1). Classification (NCBI taxonomy): domain Eukaryota; kingdom Metazoa; phylum Chordata; class Aves; order Passeriformes; family Viduidae; genus Anomalospiza; species Anomalospiza imberbis. The sequence continues at coordinate 99,787,392 of NC_089682.1, read as the reverse complement.
AGAATGATAATGCAACAAAAAATTCACCAGAATTAACTTATCAAGCTTCTTGAGACCTCCTGTTATATAAAGTAATCCTTTAAAAAAGAGTAATATCTCAGCAACCCTATATTAAAATCCCTTCTCCAATATATTTTTTTTATTCCTATAAATACGCTGGTTTCCTAAAACTGAAACCATCAGCATGATACAAGTCTAGAGCAGAGTCCTGAAAGACAGGACAGGATTATCTTCAGCTCACACCAATAATTAACTGTGTGCCAAAATGTTCTCTAGCCCTGACATCCACTGATGAGGAACTGTCCAAGTCTGTTACATTCTCCTCCCTTCTGCAACATCATGGCAACAGCGCGGCTGGCAATTGGAAATGGTCCCTCATCTGTGTGAATACCCATTCTTAAGCCTGGGAAAGCTGCTCTGCCAAAATCATGAGATGGAATGCAGCTTAAGAAAAGAGCTGAATTTCAGTGCCTAGGAAAATTCTGTTACTACATAATTTAGTAGTACTTTATAATTGTAACATGCAATGACTAGCAAGTCCTTGAGAAATGCTTAGACAGGCAAGAGAGTGGTAATATTTAGGCTTTTACACATACAGACTGATGATGGACATTCATATTAAAAAATGTTTCCTGTAAGGCATCAAAACCAGCGGTCCCAGGGCAGCTATAATACCAAATTTAACAAACACAGCTCTTTTGTGTTAAACACCCTTGACGGGGTCATTTTCTTCTCTGTACATGAAACTTTAACAATATGGGAGTAATAATAAAAGGATACACTCATTTTGCATAACATCAGTTAACCAAGATAGATTATTATATTTGTACTTTAACCCTGTAATTAGAAACCAAGACTGCTTTCACCAGGATCAGTGAAAATTTCATCAGGGCTGGTGCTCATACTCAAGAAGAGAAGTGCTGTGGCATGAGCAGCTAAAATCCACCTGAAATTTTGCTGCCCACCAAAATGGGAATCAGTTTGGATACTTCATTTGTACCAGCACTAGCCTCTGCTTGGTGGAATAACAGCCACAGTGAGATGATATTGTGAAAAAATAACATAAAAATAATATTAACCACCACTAGATAATTAATCTGACATAGCTGATTGTACATTCAGGAGCCACATAATTCTGGCAGAGGAAGAATGTCAAGATCATTACTTTTATGTCTTAAAGACTCTTATGAAATTGCCTCTGATCTTATTTTTACTTTGGGCTCTCTAAATGTCATATTTTCAAAACTCCATTTAAGCAAAATATTATAATCAATTTTAAACAAATGATATAATTTTATTGACATTTGACCAATTAAAATACATTTGTAATCAATGTTGGAAAAAGAACTTTAAATAAAATGACATATCTCCAACTAATACTTTTTTAATATTTGGTCTTAAAATATTTACTATATATTTGACAAGCAGGGTCAAAGCAAATTGCACTTTATAAACTTAAGTTTAAGACATCAAACAAGAATTCATAAACCCAATACAATATAAATGAAAATGCTTAACTTCAGTTTGCTCCATCCCTGGTCTACCCTTTGGAGATAAGAAGGGAAGACTGCAATTTTAATTGGTCCAATAAAGTTGGGTTGTGTTATGGTAAAGGAACATAAAAGCTAGATCAAAGCCAGCCTGCCTAACAGGCCTGTCAATACCAACGCTGAGACAGCAGCAGCAGCCCCTGCAGCAGAGCAGGCAACGCCGGGAATGCAGGTTGCCATATGCAAGGCAATCTTTAGGCACTTCTGTTTATTGGTTTGCAGCTCAAGTTACATCAATGTTAAGCACTCTTTATAGACATAGGAAAAAGCAGAATCTATGGTAAGAGTAGAGAGAAAAACAAATATCATTCCTTTCCTTGTGTGTAAATGGTGAAATGGAGTTTCCAGCTTTCTTTGCCACAAGTTCTTCCTTTCATTTTTTAATCAAGTTCTGAATAATTTTGTTACACTTTGTGCTATCTGCTGGTTCTATCTTGTTTTACAATGATTTATAAGTGAAATTTAAAAACAAAGTAAGATGGCAATATATCCCTGGCAGGTAAGTAGGAAAAGGAGTATATTTGAACACCACAAATGTTTCCTTCATTCTGAAATAAAGAGAAAGGTTTGTACATGATGTACATCTTCATGTCTTTCAGTGAAGTCATCTCCTTATTGCCTAAATCTTGTTTCTAAGAAAAAATTTGGCTCTGAACTTGGAAGTAGACCTGCCTGTAAACTGCAGAGATGCTCTGAATCAGCTATGGAAATCTCTCTGCTGTGGGAGTCTCTGCATCCACATACCTAAAGAATTTGTAGAATCCCTGTACCCAAAGCATGGCAACACCTCATAACCCTGATATAGAAGTACTGCAGTTTTCATTTTACTGGTGGGCAAAATATTTTCACAGAAGCTACTTTCTTCTAAGTCAGGGAGGAATTCTGCAATTGAGCAGTAAAGCAAAACTAAACTGGGAACATCTCAGGTAAGCAATTTTGCTAATGAATTTGTAAAAATGGCTGAACCCTGTGTGCACTCAACATAGATTAGCTTCTTGGAACCTGTCTTCCATATGAGAAAACTAAGTCCAGCTCGAGATGTGAGGAATGCAGCCAGACTCCTAAGGATTTGTCTCTACAGCCAGGCCAGAAATCAGCCTCAAACACTGGACCCATTGTTGTCCTCATCAATTCATTACAGCCTTGCCTCTACATCTGTTTTGGACTACACAAAGCAGCTTCCAACATGATATATCCTCTTCCAAGACAACTAGTCCTGAGCATCTACACTGACTAGACCAATCCACAGCTGTCTTTGACTTAACATTTAGACAAAGCTATGGTGACCAGTTCCAGCTTGATGAACAGCTTACCACTCTGTAAGATAATAAGGATACAATTTTGAGGATTGTCTCCTCCCTGTCCTAAAGTCCCCAAATACAACAAAATGCTTGATTCTGTTATAAGCCCCTTCAGTATCAACAGAGTCTCCTTGAATGCTTCTCACCTACAAATATTTACATTTGTGGTTTCAGTAGTAATGCCCCATGCTTGATTGATGTTCAAGTGGCTGCTGTAAGCAGTTGTAGCATGATTAGCAAGAAGCCCTTTCCAGTCCCCAGTCCAGAAGACATGCTACAGCTCCTGCAAGGCTGCAGCCTACAGGTATACAATCCCCATATCCCAGTTTCCTTGCAAAGCAAAGCTGTGCTCACAGTCTTGGTAGGAGCAAGAGCAAATTCTAATCAAAGGACAATCTGGGTAATTGCTAGGTTAGGACTTCAGCCTGCACCAAAGCATGCAACAGAAGAGTGAATGCAGCCTTATAAAGCTCAAAATATGGAAAAGTCTGGTAAAGCAACCACAAGGAGAAGCAATAAGCTCTTACTTTATGTGAGAAACTAGAAGTTATTTGTAGAACACATATTTATGTCTATTTCAGAGACAGTTTGTGCAGTGCTCTCAGAGCTCCACAGAGCTCCAGATTAGCTCCTTTTAGAAAAAAAAGGCTGTGCTTGGTCTGGCTTCACTGCCTTTTTTTTTTTTTTTTTTTAATTATTTTAATGATTACAGTTGCAGCCAAGCCTCCGTCATAATGCAACAATGACATCAAATGAGAACAATAAGAAAAATCCAGAGGGGTGAGTGAAGCGTACAAATATTTTTCTGGTTTGTTTTGAAATGACACCATTATTCAATCACTGAAAATGTACAAGGTGAAATTACCAAAAGGCTAGAACAACAGAACAGGCACGTTGTTTGGAATTACCAAATGCAGGACAAAGAAAATAATTTTAAAAAGTGGAGCAAAGGGAACTAACAACAGATGAACATAAAGCAAAACCAAACCTAATGAATAAGTTGTTCCAGTGTGCAGTGTCCTAAGTGTTTGAGCCAGCTTCAGCTAAAGTACACAAACAGAGCAGTCATTGGAGTTCTTCAACAGTCAAGTCACTTGGAAAAACACAAGTAGTTATAAATCAAACAAGCCATGTACTTGTGGGCATATTTCACACAGAGGGTGCATTGAGATAGACCTGCAAGGACATGATTACAATAGCCAAGAAATGGAGCTTTTTTTTTGTTTTAATGTTTGGAAAGCACCTAGAACTTTTCTATTGCTACCCAAAAATATGCAGTTACAATAATAACTGCAAACATGTAAAGACTGAAAATGAATGCCAAGATAAAAACAAGAGAAAAAAAATGGGGTTATTAGATATGAGGCACTGGTCATGGCACATAAGTGTGTAATGTTGGAACATACTCAAAATCAAATCAAATTTTTATGTTGACTAGGCTGTTACATTGATACATAAATATGGAACAAACAGTGACAGGCTCATTTCCACTTCTGGGTTATGAGTGTTGATAGCTGTATGGTTCTGATGGATAACTGTAGATATAGGATAAGAAAGCAGGGAAAAATAATTACTACAAGAAATCACATGGTAGTCCCCAGAATAGTATATTAACTTGAAAGGAAAACTTGGCAGGACACATTCCCATAACTATGAAAACAAGGGAGATATTAGCAGACTCTGCTATTGTGGTACTGCTTAGGAAAAAAGGCTACACTATAATGATTAAATTCAAAACCAGAGGGACAAAGATGACAAATGAAAGAGCTACAGGTATTAAAAAGATAATATAATTATTCAAAGTTGTGTTAAACTATTTTCTCCATAGTCCATAAAGTGGTTCATTCTTCCCAGGCACAGCAATGAAAACCCTCCAGGAATCTAAAAGTGAGAAAAGTGCTGTTCTGAATTACAAATGCCCTTCCTACATACCGCCTGAGCACTGCTTCTGACCACAGTGTCACCAGAGGACACAAAGAAAAACAACGCACCACAGCTATGGTCACGATGAAGAGACTAATTTATTTCCTCTGACTCCAATCATTTATAGTTCTCAAAAGGTGACAGTGGATTGGAGGGTGAATGTGCCACCTCTCCACGACACTGGACAAACTACCAGTACATCAAATTTCTCCGCCTCTATGAAAGAATGCAAAACAACAGGTTATTTACAGAAAGTTGTGTGAGAAAGTTTTCTACACGAATGTAAACTCAGAAGGCTTTAGAAAATCTTAAAAAATCAGGGCAACACCACAGCCTAAACTAAAAGGCTGCAAATAATACATGTAGAGGCAACTTTCATTCTAGCACAAAATAGAAGTCACCTACTTTATTACAAAACATTATACTCCTATCACTTACAGTTTTGCACAACAGTGTGGCATTTACAGCACACACATCACAGATGGGAAATGTGTGTCTAACTCCTCATTCAGACTAAGAGGATTTAAACCTTCATCTTTCACCTCCAAGGTACCTGCACCAATTTTTAAACTAGACACGCTCTATCTTGTCCTTAGTCATTCACTGAAATAAGGAGTTGAAATCCTGTCATATTTAATTTAGTAAAAGAGTTTCAACTGAGTTCTAGCAGCCAGTGCATCACCCAAATTGGCTGCACCTTAGAAGTAAAAAAAAAAAAAAAAAATGGAAGCTTCGGCCAAAGCACCTATACAAAGTTAGTTTATTTTTTCAATTAAAACTACAGTGCTCTGATCTATATTATATCATGCAAACTGGAGTATGAAACCTTCCGTTTGTTCAAACTGTTTTCTTCCTTGGGCTGAACTGTGGAGGTTACTCATCAAGATTTTAGAAGAAATCATGCCAAAACTATTACTAAAGTTCAGTACTTAATAACCCTCATCCATGCCCATTCCTCCAGATCACAATGCTCTATCAAATCACCAAATTTGATCACTGAACTTCATTGCTTAGTCCTATCAAAGCATGATATATATAGCATGATAGACAAAAAAAAAATCCCAGTATTTTCTCATTTTCCATTCATATTTTAATCTTTTCACACAACAGTGACTGAGGTCTGTGAGTCACAATAGCAACACAAACATCCATGCCATCAGCACTTCTAGATATGCCATTTCATGAAACCACTAGCTTTAGAAATCTGAATCAGCAATACTTGGCAAATGCTTGGACAGCTAGGGGGAAAATTGGGGTCTTCTAGAAAGCATTATTTGTAATTCAAAGAAAGAAGCTTGGATATTTGTGTTTGAAAAAAAGTGAACATTTTTTGTAATGTGATGTTTCCAACAAGAATAAGTGCAATGTTTAATATAGAGTCCATTTTCTCTCCTCATTCTGGAGATTTCCACAAAAGTTGAAGACTTCAACCTAACTCTACCAGAAAGGGCTAGTTTCTGAATTACAGCCAGAAAACTCACATGAGTTTGCCAAAAAATAGAAAATTATCTTTATAGTCCAAATATAACAGAAACTATGAAGTAAGTTCTGATAAATCCTATTACATGATCTCAAGTGAACTCTGGATAATATGTAGAGGTTATGCTCATGCTTTTTGGCTTTTTATAAGAAATAATTTGTAGTAAATATTGTTTATGTGAACAAAATAGTTTCTTTACTATGACCAAAGCACACAATAGCAGTGATGTTACTACACTATTCTGTTTACTCTTACCACTCCATATCTTTTCTTTATCCATGAAAACAATATACTCTTCATTTCTGTTTTCCTTTAACAAAACCCAGGCTTAACCCCAATTGTTGTCATGTGCCTTCATTTTAGTTGGTACTGATTTTGTTTTTCTTGGATCCAACAATATCTAGGAATACTGAAACATAGCTTATTTCATGTCAAAATATATTGCGCTACACATACTAGCTGATCAGGAGTTGCTTTCTCTAAACACTGAAAAGATTTCCTCTTGTTGTTTCAGGATACTTCTAAAATGTGTCTCTGAGCTTAGGGCTAGAGTTTGATTAATGCATGATTTCCTCTTTAAAATTAGAAACAGGAATCATGAGTGATGGTTAATAATTTTCATTTGCTCTTCTGCTCTGTTTTCCAAGCAGTCTAATTAAGGCCTGGTTCCCAAGCTTGATTAGGCTTCTTTTACATCTGACTGCAGTTTGCAGATAGTGCTTCCAGGCAGGAACTCATGCTTATTTGCAGTAAATGGAAACAATCTGGGAAGGAACAAGAAGATTGTTTGGGGTTGTTTTCTTTCCCCCTCCTTTAATTAGAGAAATTGTAACGTCTCTTGCCGGAATCAACAACATCATTTAACTATAAATGTCAGAAGTGGAGACACAGTAATAAGGCCCCAAGTCACATTTGCTGAATGGCATGTTGCAGTCATGCCATTAGAAACAGCTGTTTTACACTTTTACCACGTCTGTGGGATTGCAGGGCACTCAGTGTATGCTGTCTGAATTTCACATGTAAAAGAAGCTGTAAAAGGTCTGTACAAACATCCTAGTTAGTCACTAGTTCTCTGACCTGGTGCCTCCTGAGGATACTGAGCACTGCTGCATCCTAGCAGTGGGGAAGGTGTCTCTCCTGCTAACTAACAGCTATCCCAACAGCAATTCCTAAAACAAATTCCTGTGTTACTACCCTGCAATAAATGAGGCTATATGTGATACACAATGTGTGTTTCAATTTCTTGCTCAGTCCTCAGGAAAAGAGAGTTTCTCCTTCCTGCTCCCACTGTAAAGGGACAGGACACATCCATTTGCTGATTCACGGAATTGTCCTTTCTCTCTGCGGTGTCTCGGTTCTCAGTCAGGTGATCCCTTCCATCAGCCAGTCTTCTCAGAAAGTGAAGTCTCTGTTCCCTGCATTCCTCTGACTCTGTCACATCGTAATGCTCCTGGTACTTTTTAAAAGCTGTTTGCTAGTGATGGTGTATGAAATACGTCAGGACCTCTACCATGATTTTAGTTACATGTATCTTGTTCTGACACAGACATGGTTTCTGTGTTCTTGTTAATCCTGTATGGGGTTGTTTTGTTGTTTTTTTTTTTTTTAATATAGTATCTTAAGACAGGTGCTATAAGTTGACTCAGTGAAGAAGAGTTAATATAAGTACATTTTTTCCCCTAAAGGTACATGTTTAAAGGATAAATGCACGTTAAAATTGTTCTATTGGTCACTATGCATTAAAGTCATTATTAGCAAAATCCCACAATTTGCAGATGTTAGATGTGTGATTCAGAATCTCTTACGGCTAGTTATAGTTCCATGCTGTAAATCTAATGAGATTTTGACATAAATGGAATGAAGCACTGTCAGTATTTAGCGGATCTAGATGATTCAAACAGTGTCCATTTATGTTACCTAAAGGGGTTGTTTGTACAGAAAGATCTAGATGGTTTCTTTCTACTGATAGAAGCAGATTGGGCCAGATTCTGAGGCATCATGTCACAGAGGCAGTTGAATTCATGTCAGCTTCTACAGTCTTCTACAACATAAAGTATAGAGCAAACTAAAATGCCCTTTTAGGACCCTTATTTTAGATATGGAGCTTCGGCTTCAAAATAATTTGTCTGACCACTTTCCCTCTACTACCAAGTAACTATTACACAGAGTTCTAATGAAAGACAGAGGAAATCATTAGGTTTCCCACTTTCACCCTGAGGCTGCTGGTAAGAGTAGTCCCAGAGAAAGAGGAAAATCAGGACCCTGTTTCCCATGAAGTTTATACATTTGATCCAGTAGGACAAGCCATAAGCCAACACATAGGACAGTACTGACTGAAGAAGCAAATTCTTCTTTCTTCTATACAGGATACAGACTAAAATATTTCTTGGATTTCATCTCCCATTATCTGAACTGAACTCAGGGCTGATGAATGAGGAAGGTTTAAGTGTTTCTAAGAGATGAAGCCTGTTCTTGACTTCAGTGAAGCACAAATGAAGTATGAATGACTCAGTTGAGCACCCAGTTTTTTCTCACAGGTGAAGACTCATACTCAGGGACTGTGTTTCTTTCTCTAGGACAAAGAAAAATAGCATAGCATAGCATAGCATAGCATAGAAATGGAATAGAATAGAATAGAATAGAATAGAATAGAATAGAATAGAATAGAATAGAATAGAATAGAATAGAATAGAATATCCTGAGGTGGAAGGTATCCACAAGGATCATTGAAGTCCAGATCCTGGCCCTGCACAGGACCAGGCATTATTACATTTCTAAGAGTCTCTAAAACTTATCTACTGTTTGTGAGAGAGCAATAGGAGATATTCTATTATATTTAGGTGCCTGAAATCCACCAAAGTTGTGTGTTGAACAGAATTCAGACACTTCAAACATGCCCTCAAAATAAAATATCAGTATTACTTTAACCTCAATTTCTTTTTTCTTTTTTATATTTTTTGCTTAACTTCTCTTTTAATAAATAAATACATATTGTTTAAATTTATTTCTATTAGAAGTGCAATAAAATGTGTTTTTACAGATATGAAAACTGTAGAGCTATTTCACTGTATTTTTGCATAGAAGAACAAATTTTATTACATCTTCATATTTATCAACTTATTTTGGTTAAACAACAACATGACTACCCTGATAGGGCTATATTTTAGAGAGGAGAAAAAATTAAATAGGAAATTAAGTTCTTCTTGTACTGGAAGGGGAAATTAAATGAAAAAGCACTTGTTAAACATTTTGGGTGACTTGCTGAAAGATAAATAAATTATATTATTGTGTTCAGAACTTATATTTGTCATCTTAATGTCTAAGTGGTTTTCCAGCTAAAACTTTGGGGTATGTTTGGAGAAAATAAACCATCTGACTTTTGAATTACTTAAACACATAAATTCTAAGAAACAAAGGTATTATATACTTTGTCAGTACACGTCACACACTTCAGTCTTCTTCTCTCCAACAGACACAATTTCAAGATTACATATTATGCTTTGTTATTAATCTACTTCATTCTCTTTACATCACTAAGCCATAAGTCGGAAATGCTTGTTATACTTGGAAGAAGACTATGTTCCTAGTTATTTTTATTCCTTTGATATGTAAGGACTTCATTCATTTAAACTAAGTATTTTATCATACAGCTTGGAACATCAGTTAGGATTGGTACTGGGGTGAGGCTGGTAATTTTGCTTCTCATTAAAGTTACCCAACACATCTCATTATAACCTGTTTTCAGCTGCATATCGCTTTGCCAAACCTTAAATGTTTGGGCTGAAATTTTCCATGCCAGGTGTCTGCCTGAGGCAGAAATATTTCAGGAAGTTTCATCCAAAATGGTACAGCTGTTTCTGAGAATAAGGTTAAAGAAAATTTGTTCTTTAGTAATGTTGAAAAAATACTGGCAACCTTTTCCTGGAGAAGTCCAAGTGGTTTTATGCAGAAAGTAAAAGCCAACTTGAAGTTTGGGGTGACAGGAAAATGGAGTGGGGGAAGCTGACTTTCTGTCGGCAATGTATGTCAGTATAGAAACGTTCACATTTAAAACTTTTGAGTCAACCTTTTTAACATATTCAGCAGGGAGTTATAGGCTCAGTGTCTTGGACTCTAATCTCTGCTGAAGTCCCTTTACTTGTGCCTCATTTACACTTTCTGGGACTAAATGCAGCCAACAGGAAACATTACAGAAAGAGACTTATGAAGCATTTAGGCTATGTAAAGCAGATCTTAAATTTGGGCATTATGGTTCCATGAAAGGGGGGTCCTCACTGGGTATGACACTGTTCCTCATTACACTTTCTGCTCACCCAAATGTGCATGCACCTTCCTGAGGGAAGAAAACTAGAACTACAGGGGACAGCTTGAGTCTCCCGGGTGAGTGCTTCTTCCATCCATGCAATATGTGGACACCGGAAGGGGCACGGAAAAAATTTTGGTGCTGATAACTTGAACATGGAAAGCAGGAGCAGCTGGGGCTGTCTGTGAACGCCCAGGTACACACTGGCAGGGTGAGAAAAGCAGACATGCCATGGAACCTGGGAGGTGATGTGGAGGTGTGAAAAGCATGGGGATATGGGTACTGGAAGCCATGCAAAAAGCAAGGTAAGGAGGACTACAGGAGAAATGTGGCAAAATTGGGAGGAATAGGATGAGGAAAAAAGAAAAAGGAAAGGAAACAAAATAGGATAAGAGCAGGGAAAGAAGCTTGCTGAAGGGGGGAGAGCTGGAAAACTCATCCTGAACATGGAGAAGAGAAGAGATGGGTGATGGAGATTAAGTATAGAAACAGGCCTGAAGCAAAGGGAATCTTGGAAATCAGGAAAGAGAGTGGCACACATGCATGGCAACGGGCACCAAACTCAGAAGGATGGGATAAAAAGAGCTGTAGGTGCTCAACAGTGTTTTCTTCTGATGGAAATCCACGTCCAGCTTGCAGATGGACTGATGGCTACTGCATGTGACAGTAAAACAAAAAGACAGAACATAAACTAAAGTACTATCTCACAACCAATCTATTTAATCATTATTACATTCCCTGAGAGTTTTGGTCTCAATGTCAGTCTTCCAGACCATTCCCAGTTTAGGGCTAGCACAAGCCACAGACTGCTTTCAATTGTTGCTATATATGAAGGCAACCTCCACAGAGGTAATATAATATTTGGTTACATGGGCACAAATTGTGCCGTGCACACACCCAGAATCAGAGGATGGGCCTTGGTTCACATTATTTACTAATACAGACGTTGCCTAAAGCTATAACTGTACTGCTGAATGAAAAAGGGCCAGGGAATGACTCAAGTACTGAACTGCTGATTGCTCATGCAGATTAAGAGCTAGCTCACTCACAGTCTCCATTTTGGACCACTAAGCTTAGGAAATATCTACTTCAGAGTGGTCTTTGGTAGCATGAATGTGAGCAACTTTGTGTCACTTTGTCTAGAGCACAAATCAGCAGACTTTTTTACTCGTTGCTTCTTGAAATGAGTCCACTGTCAAAAAAAAAAAAAAAAAAAAAAAGAGAGAGAGAGAGATGAGTACAACTGAAGTTAGCAAGACTGTCAGAATATACCAAGTAAAAATAATTACTGTTTTACAGCTTCAATATAATGGTCCTGTTTTGACTAAAAAATTTGGATTAATAAGGCGAACTCCTATGAAAATAAGAATAAAAACAAAGGCAATCCTAAGTGTACATTTTAACAGACAAAACCCAGGCTCTATTTTTGCTAGAAATAGAGGAAATCAAGGCACATATCAACATGTATTGTGCAGTGACAAAGTATCCTTTCAGCCCTTGACAACAAACCGAAGGTGATATACTGTCCCAGGTTTTGTAAATTGTGACCTTAAATTATAGCTAAGGATATCAACACCTGCTTAGCTGATCTTGTATTAAGTCCAGGTAGAAGCTGTCAGAACTTCATTGCAGTGTAGGCAGGCCTATGCAGGAACTGAGGAGTGGCCTGTGCAAGCATTTATGGCATATTAAATCAGTGTGGAAAATGTTCAGCCCACACTCCTCTTTTTGCCCACTGATATGAAGTACGTTTGGCAGATCAAAGCTAGTATTAGGGGATGAATACCAAGGGTTTTTTTAGTAGATTGGATCTCACAGACCTGGCGAAAAAATATATACTGTGTTCTTGAAAGTACAGGTACAGAAAAAAATGCTAGAGGGCGTAGAGGAAATGATACATGTCAATACAAATAACTATCACTCTGGGTGAAATTCCAGTCCATGAACTTCATTAATTTGGTGGTATCTTGCCAGACTACAAATCCCACCAACATAAATGGAATAAGCAATAAAACAGATAATTCAGTCACTCTCTATTGAGCTTCTCTTCTTTGTTTCCACTATGCCTTTAAGCCACAGTGAGCCTACATAACTTTATCCTCATTCTGAGTTGTCATCATGAAGCCTCACCTTATACTATAAAGATAATAGACAAAATGCACAACCTTTTGAAGATTTCAGCAATGCTCAAAAAAAAAATTAATGCTACATTTAATGCAGCTACCAGCCAAGATCAGTCATTCAAATATGTAAGTACAGAGCTATACACTTTGTGATTCATGAAAGCCACACCAAACCTGGAATAACCTCTGAAATGTATGTGTATCTATTTAAAATTTGGTGCAAGCTAAATCTCCCCACTGGTCGTCCCAGGAGGAGAATACATACTGGCAGGTGGCAGAGTAAAAGGAAAGTCATGGAGGTTGAGAAAATAAATACATAAGTGCTGTTTAGATGATATGCAAAAGAGTCGGCTGGTTGCTCACTTGCTTTCCATGGCTTTCACTAGGAAGATAAGCAGGCTAACAACCACAGCACTAAATTAAACACATATACCACGGTAATAATATAAGTGTTTGAAAGTTTACTTTGCCATAGCCCTAAAATATATTCTTCATAACAGACTAAATCTATAATTTACTAAATATTTCCAGTCACCAGGTCCTGGCTGCTAAGATTTTCAAAGGAAAATTATGAATATTCTCAAGAAAAACAAAACAATGAAAGTTTCAAGAAATAAGAACTTTTAAAAATCAGACCATTTAGCAAAGAGAAGAAGGACCTTGTGGTTCATCAGGTTTGATTTCCTGCTTTTGCAGACATCCATATCATAGGATATCCTTCATGAACTTATGAAGTTGCGTTTAGAGAATCTGGGGGTGTTTGGTTTTTGATTCAGTTCTGGAGCTTCAGTATTCTAGCAGTTAAAAACTTCATTCTGATTTGCACGTATTTCTGGTTATTTTACATGCATATAGTTTTCACATGAACATAGGCCTTCATCATAGCTTTTTGCCTTTCTGGCATTGAGCCCTTAACACATTTAGAGACAGTAATGAAATCCTCACCCCAGTCTTCATTTCAGTAAGTTAAATACCATGTCTATTCAGTTTTCTCTCAGAAACTGCATTTCCCCAGCTATCTTGTCTTTCCTGCCTCCTTCTTTCAGCTTAACACATTTCTAAACATATGGATGGTCAAAATTGTAAGTAATGTGAAGGAGGCCCCACCAAAACTCCATCTGAGTCTGTATCTCTCATATATTCTATGTGTCATATGCCTTTTCCAGTACTTTTCCTTAATTAGCACATCCTGCCTTCTCTCTCGGGAAGACATCTTGCTGATGATAACAGGAATTATTAGAATCCTTTTCCTTCAGGTTTGTCAGTCTGTTAGCTCTGCCTGTATCATTTAACTGTGTTGCCAATGGCTCATTTTGTATCATGCACACTTTATCAACAAAGCATAAATTAAAAGATTAAATAAAACCGCTCTCAAGCATATTTCTTATATTTCTTGAGGTATCTTCGTAAATACATTTTTGCCCTTTTCAACACTACAGGTTTAATTTCCTTAACTGATCCCTCCCCAAATTCATAATTTTACTCCCTTATCTCTGACAGTTTAATCACATCCTCTGTAACTTAGTCCACATACTACTCTTCTCATTCCTCTTCCCTGTTTCTTTCTGTGCACATTTCTGTTCTCCTGTATTCCTTTATCCATAGACATGTACCAAAATTATGTGCTGATTTTCTGCAATTCTATTTCAGCCTTTTCTTATCATTTTGCAATATCTAGTTATTGATTCAGATATTTTGCCCCAAATTATTAATATTGAACATTAACAGAGTCACAGAACACCCTGAGTTGGAAGGGACCGACAAGGATCATCAAAGTCCATCTCCTGGACTTGCATGGGACAGCCCCAAGAACCACACCATGTTTTTGACAGTATTGTTCAAACACTTCTTGCATGCTATCAGGTTTGATGCTGTGACCACTTCCCTGGGGAGCCTGTTCCAGAGCTCAGCCACTCTCTGGGTGAAGAACATTTTCCTGATACCCAACCTAAACCACCCCTGACACAGCTTTGTGCCATTCCCATGGGTCCTATCACTGGCCACCAGGAGGAAGGAATAGATGCCTTCCCTGACCACCATGAGATTCCTCTCACAGCCCCCTCTTCTCCTTCACCATCTTAATGCATCTTCTTTCAATGATCTCTACTAGGTTAATATCTTTGTCTGTGTTACTGTTTGTGAAGTGACCATCCTCATCAAGAAACTGGCCAATGTAATCTATGGACTGTCTTTTGCTATTAACATATTTTTTAAAGTTATTTTTTATTGTCCCCCACAGTACTGGGCAGCTTCAACTTTAATTGAGCTCTGGCCACATGAATTTTCTCTGCACAGATGTGAACACCGTCTAATCTCAAAAACTAGCCTTTTTTTCCTTGATCATCATTACTGTGATGTTACAATGAGACAGTAACAGGAATGTGAAAAGGTTGTCATTTTCTGAGCTAGGAACAGAACTGGAGATCGTGAAAATAATGAAAAATGTATGGTATCACCCTATCCCATACTTGACTGCAGAAATTAGAATGCCTTAGCTTTGCTGCCTCCAAGATATTCGGTAGCATCTAGAGCTTTGTTTTGGGTTTGGGGTTGTTTTTTTTTTTTCTTTTCTAATTTGGAGATTTATTTATTTACATATTTATTTATTGTTGGCTGTTTGGCTTTTGGCAATGTCTAGCTGGCAAAAGTTGTCATTCTATTGGCATTTCATCTGCTTAGATTTCATCTATGCAACAAACCAGTGAGCTATGCTACTCAGGAGATGTAACCATCATTTTTTCTAGCAGCTACAGAAACACTAAACCATACTACATTTCAGTGGGAAACACAGCTGTAATCACTCTTTTCTTTATCTAAGAAACAGGAATGTGGAATGAAATATAAAGTTATTAATACAAGATTAATTGTAGAAAATGGTAAAATGCAATGCAACATAATAATAAAGCAAAACAACCCCTAAAGAATACATTTAATCATTTCTATATCCTTCAGTTTATGTGTGATCAGACTTATTTTCAAACTGGGCAAAAATTTGAGTTCAATCCCATATGCCAAATTTCAGTCCAGAATGATTTTTTACAACTAAGTTATAAATCCCTGAAAACAGGGGGAAATAATGGAAACACTGACTACAATATCATAAATAAAAGCCTTCCTCTGAAGGATTTCCAAGATTTCCAGTTCATAAGAAGTTTAATGTTTCAACTGAGACTTACACTAAACTTCAAATAATGACGCACTAAAAATTTGTTCTCTAAGCAGCACAAATAAAGTAAATTTATTCATGATGTATTACTGGCAACTGTTTATGTCCCAGAAGTGAAAAACACCAAGCTCAAAGGCAGCATGATAGCCTATATCCTCTAAAACCACACATTTATTTCCAAAACTTCACTACAGCCGGAACTCAACCAATGCCATATTCTTACCAGTAAGAATGTTTCTATTGTAAAATAAACAGTATATTTTCCATATCACTGGGGTCTTTTTGTGTGTGCATTTTGCATTTAATTTGTCTTCAACAAGATAATTTCATATAAATTTATTTTTTTTCCCCTTAGCCTTAACCTGCCGAAACAGCTGTTCCATTTGTGTTTTCCTGTGTTTAAAGGACTGTACTTACTGAACAAATACAGTCATCATGTGGGAGAATTTGTATACTTATTTCTGTTCTGGAGCTGCTCTTTTCTCTCAGGTTAAGTAGGGTGCATGATCTAGTCACTAGTTACAGTTTTCTGAATTTTTTAATTTTCATCCACTACTGCAAGGCAGGCCTTAATAATTAACATGCAGCTGTCACTAGTTCTATTGATTTTCTGTGCAGTGGTCAATACATTCCTCTATTTTTTTGGTAAAATCTAAACCAATATTGTGTTGATCCCATACTGTTAGCCATCTATGATTTGGTACCATTCACATTATGCCCTGCTACTTTTACCAATATCATATTACATTTGGTGCAAATAAAGTAAAAGTATTATGAAGAATTTGCATAAAGATCGCAGCTTCAGACTTGAAAACAAAAAGTCTGAACTATTCAGCCTTTGGCAAGACAGTGCTTAAATTTCTCTGTTGTAACAATAAGGCTGCTCTAAGGTGTCAGTAGAGAAAAGGCAGACCACAGCCCAGTTCCCCATACTGCATAGAAGTATTAAAGTTGGAAAAGCCCTCT
This sequence comes from Anomalospiza imberbis, assembly GCF_031753505.1. Taxonomy (NCBI): domain Eukaryota; kingdom Metazoa; phylum Chordata; class Aves; order Passeriformes; family Viduidae; genus Anomalospiza; species Anomalospiza imberbis. The sequence goes on along the minus strand of NC_089682.1, from coordinate 99,770,580 downwards.
CAGACCATCAAATCCCACCATAAACAAGCACCACCATGTTCAACTTAAGGAAGAAGTTTTCCACAGAAAGAGTGGTCAAATACTGGAATCATCTGCCCAGGGAGGTGGTGGAGTCACCATCCCTGGATGTGTTTAAAAAAAGACTGGATGTGGCGCTTGGTGCCATGATCTAGTTGAGGTGTTAGAACATGGGTTGGACTCGATGATCTTAAAGGTCTCTTCCAACCTAGAAATTCTGTGAAATTCTGTGAAATCTCTAAGCTATGTTACCGAATGCCACAGCCACACATTTTTTTAACACTTCCACCACTTTCCTGAGTATGCTGTTCAAATGCCTAACCACCTTTCACTGAAGAAACTTCTTCTAATGTCCAGTCTAAACTTCCCCTGACACAGTTTGAGGCCATTTCCTCTTTTCTTGTCACTTCTTTCTCCTTCTTCAAACATTTACCATAGAAAGAAAGCCAGTTAATTTTGAACATCTGTCCTTTACTACTGACAAGACAGGAAACCCAAGGCAACAAGATTCTAATCATGAACACTTCAGCTAAATATCTAAAAAAGGTGGAGTGACCTTGAGCTCACTGAACTCAAGTGGGTGATTAGAGAGGCACTAGAGCAGCTTCCGAGGAGTGTCCCAACATTAAGAAGGTATTTCAACTTTGTGGTTGAATGCCAGCTGCCCCATTAGCTTTTCATTACTCTGTCTCTATTTCCATTTCAAGTCCTCAAAAACATTCATACTGTCATGACTGATTGTCTTTGTGAGAAAACTGACTATCCTTGTGCTGAAAGGTGTTTCACAACAGCATGTTTGGAAACCAATTTAAGTGGTCTGAATAGAAATCAAATGTACTTGGAGCCAGCTGGAGATTTCTTTTTCCTTGTCTTTTCCTTTCAGCATTTCAAAATTAAATGTAACCATTTTTCCCTTAAGATGTACAATGATTCTTTATTGTTATTCATTGCCTTTATCAGGATCTTCAAGCAGTTTAAAGAAATCAGCATTTTCTAACATTCTTGAGGTATGCAGGTAGGATTCTCAGAACTCTGGCAGATATCTTTCATGTTTATCACTAGAGGAGATGACCAAGTCAAAAATCCCATGTTATTTACTTGGTCATCTGTCTTAGGTCATCACCAATAGTGCAGAACAACAGAACAGGATATGAATCTGTGCCTCAACTGTCACATTTATAGCTCAGTTTATTAAGGAGCACATACCTTCATTGCAATTTAATCTGGTATTCTGTACGGCAAACCATAGTGACTGACACATGGCTCATATCCTCTCCTTCCTTGCTTCCTGTTGGGGAAGTAATCCTTTGAAAAGAGATAGCAAAGACATTTGGGTGCTGTATTGTTTTAAGCTACAACAGTTAAATCTGCCAGTACTTAATCTCTCAGTGTCAATATTGAGTTTGATGGGGTTTGGATTAGCCCTTAAATAAGGTAGCTACAGTACAGGGAATTTATTTGATCTGTCTGAGGTCACACAGAAGCTGATACAAAACAAAGGAAGAATTGCCAGAATAAGAAATTGCAAAGGTAGTAGTTAAGCGACCATTTACTTTCCAACTATATGAAGAAAACATTTCCTAAGCAGTATAATATTTCTGCTGAAATGGCTATACTTTTTTCTGTTTTTTTTAATACAGACAAAGGTAAACTTTGCCCCTTTGTTAATAGGATCACTAACAATGTCATTGAATTAACCACATATATATATATACCTTTTTTTCAATCACAGAGAAGTTATGTGCAGCAAGGAAAGGGTAAAAATCACAGCTGATTTTGGCCAAAGCTTAAACTTCTAACTGAAAGCTGAAGCACTGAAACCTACCCTTTCACAAAGATTTATCTTCTGCAACAAAAGCAAAATTCTCCACTTTTAGCACTACTCCCTTCCCAAGTCATTTCTAAAGTAAACATACCTTACTATATTTCTGCTGAAACTATTTGCATTCAAAATATACTTATTTTATTCTAAATTAAGCCATATGCTGATGGTGATTAAAAAAAAGTTCTTCCTCCAGCATTGAAATAGATGAAAGTAAACATTCATGTATATAAGTGACTGTAGAGTTGCTTTTTCTCCAGCTGATCATTTCTTCCTATGTAGATCTGATGTTCTGATTCTGAGAATATAACTTATTAACAACATTAAAGGGAAAAAAAAGATATCTTTCAACAAGAGCCTCCTCTTTGCCAAACATCTCAGGGTTTGTCTCCAAGGACTTTAAAAGAAAGGAAAGAATGAAGAACGGAAACCATAAAGCATGCATTACTGCTATCATCTAATTGCTGAATGAATAGTGTAGTTGTTTAGTCTGATTGCACTAAGCTAGTTATCCACTGCAAGCCTCATTGACAAAAAGGGAATCTACACAAATTATAGGGAAATTCAAGCACTAAAGGAATGTTTTGGTTCAGAGGTTTGCAGTGACTATTGGCTTTGGTTCCTGGCATAGTTTGCCTTTGCCATATGAACTCTGTTGGGCTGGGTCAGCCCAAAGCTTTCCAAAAAGCCTGACAAGAGGACAGACTTCCTTGTCATCTGTATCCCATAAATAAATTAAAGTGATGTTCTCCAGTTAGAGTTTGTTTCTTGGCAGGCTAATCTGCAATCAGAGAAAGAAAAGCTCTTCATTTGTGGACTCTAACTAAAGGAAGGAAGTTTTTGTATGTGTTTTCACCAGAGACCAAAATATTAAAAAGTAGAGGAGGAAAAACATATGTTGCAGTCCCCCAAAAATAAGTGGATAAAAAAATTGCATTAGAAACATGTCCTCAGTTGACAATGTTCTAAAACAAAGCATTCCTTTAAAAGGAGCAGGCAAAATAGTTTTACCACTACCACGTTATTGCAGCTTAAAAACAGGTTTTTAGGCACTTTTTTTTTCCCCAAATTTACACCCTCTATACAGAAACAGCAAAAACTGAACCAAGCTTAATATGCCAGGTTCCAGTGTGCTTGCATTCTCCTTCTTACCATATTGTAAAATGTATGTATGCAGAATGACAGGGATATGGATCACACTTCCCTGTTATTTTCACGACATCAAAACCAAGAAGTAATTGAAGCACATATGAGCAGCAACATGAGTATATTCAGCACACTTTTTTGAATACTCTATTTCAGTCAGAAAAGACATTGCAGCTCACAGCAGCTGCACTTCTCCTCTTGCAACCTACTGCAAAACTCCATCGGACTCTCTTTCCATGTAACTACCAGCACTCAGGCTCATCTCTCACACTCTCAGACTGTTTCTTTCAAATTGTCTTGCAATTGTGTTACTGAGGTAAACCTTCCATAGCTATTAATTCCTTATTAGTTAAATAGCTAAAGCTCTATGAAACCTTAGTATACCGATGAAAATAAACAGATTTTTTTTTTTTCCCGCACTGAATGATTACAAAATACAATTAAAATAGGAACATAGTAAGAGACTGCAGTTAGAGACAGCATTTTTCTAGATGGACTTCTGGGATTCTCTGATACTTGCAGAAAGCATTAACACTCTGCTCCCAGGTCACACACTTCCCTGTTCTGGGGATACCCTGTGCCTGGCACAGCTGGTATAGGGCCCTAATCTCCATTGTCCAAAACAGCGATACCTGTGTTACAGACACTGCAGAGTGGCAGGTGAGACAGGGACTTCACTGAATGAGTTACACAAAACAAATAACAGAAATGCTTAATGGTTATTGACTTATAATGCCAAAAAATCTTCTGGCATGACTTCCTGTATCTGGAAAACGAGTATAAGCTTTGCCAATGAAAGACCTGATTAGCTGCAGCTACAGAATAGCCACAGCAGCCACAAAAACAGCTTTGAGAGCTGTTTCTATTGACATCTCTATCAACCATGTAACATACCTCTAGGGATAGGCATTATTTGAATATTAGCTGCATCATATCTGGAAATGTTTTATCATCTCAAATTTAGAGCCTCTTTTAACTACATTATAAAATGCAAAACTGAGAATTAAATTAAATCAAATTTAGATCCTATTAAATTCAAGTTAATGGAAAGCACACTACTGGCTTTACTCAGATCCCAACGAGACCACAGATGTCTCACTTTCCTTCCAAACTCTATTGTTAAAATTCAGTTTCTCTTTATTCTCACAAACCAGAAATAACAATCAAAGTATAATGATTATAACCAGGAACTGACTTTATGAACACAATGAATATACAACTATAGAATTTTACTTTCCTATGTTTCCATTTACTGGTTTTTGCAGGTATATTCATGTCAGTTTTCCTCTCTATATCCAGTTGAGACAACTCTAATTTAAATATTTATATCCATCAGGATCTTTTTATGTAAATTGTTTGTCTTTGAAATTACCTTGTTAATTCAAACATAGTTTCAATGGGATAGGAAAGCATGACTGTGAAGGGTTAGGTATGGAAATTGAAAGCAATTAGTTGTAGGTTCTGGCTTTCCAGACCACCAAGTACATATTCTGCACTTAATGAGGAAGAATTAATAATTAATCTTAAGTTTTTGGCAAGATACAATCTAGGCAATTGCTTAATCCATTTGAACAACTGCTCTCCATCTTGGAACAGGAAATTGGATTTCTGTTTCTCTCTGGCTGATACTGTGGACTCAGTAATATTTCTCAGGGAACTAAAAGAAGTGCTGGTGATGCTGATATTTTCAAGAGAAGGGTCTGATGCAGACAATCATGGTTAGGATACATCTCCTGTGCTGCATGACATCATTTCCTCATGTGTATACTCTAACAGTTGCCTGACTTCATCCCTCAGCAGTTTGAGGTTAGCAGCTTCTTTAAGATGCCCTGGCTCATGATCCCAAAGGTTTGGGGCTGAAAGAAAGGATGTTTTCTGAAGGGTTTTCTGTGCCTCTTACAGAAGCTCTGAGTAACATTTTGTACTGTCTTCATGAAAGGCTGCTTGTTACTTTGGGATACGATATTTCTCAGTCTCAAAATCACTGGACTCTGCTAAAACCCTTTTGTTTAAAATACCAAATATTGAACTGCAGTGTTTGACTGAAGATTAGTTTTACCTTCCCATGGTGAAAGTAAGAAACACAACACTTTGCATCCACAGTGGCAGTAGGATTACTATTGCCTTATCCCTGGCAACCTGCCTCCCAAAAGAAAAGAGAGACAGAAAACTGCATGTCTGTGGAAGGAATGAGAGATGGAGTTCTGAGGAATTCCATCATCTCTTTTGTCCTCCTGATAGCTCCTCTGGGAGGGCACCATCTCCTCAATCTCCTTCCTCCTCAACCTCCTGTTTATATGAATGTGTTACACAGGAATTAAGGAGGGGAAAAAAAATACTATTATGACTAGCAATGAAAGGCTTCTAGGTTTGCACATAGCGGCAAGGATCACCATTGCCTCAGCACTTCATTTTCTGTGCCTGTCTGACTCTGCTGCAGTGCTCAACTTCAGGTTTTCCTCCCTATGTTTGCATTCCCATTTCACTGGTGAATAAAATGCTTCTCAGGTTAACCAAAGTAGATCAGTAGCACAACCGTGACAGAAGAAGAAACATCACTTCAGTCTGTATTATGTCTCACAACGAAAACAACTTTTTTTTTACATGGACTGAGCATCACGTGAAAACTCACTTTGGTAGAGTACTAGGACTATCACCCCTTGCACATGATTTTACACACAAATATCCTTTCCAGTAAACTTTTTGCTGTTCAAATTAATCTGAAAAGCCTGAGTTATTACTTTGTAGTATACCATGTTTTGCAGTATACTGTATTTTGTAGAATACCATATTTCTCCTTTTTTTTTTTTTTTGGGGTAAAAAGGAACAATTACAGAGTATGTACAGTCCAGAACTATATATAATTTTCACAGAACAAGGTTTCTAATTTCTATCTGAGCTACAGAAAGGAATATACTACTATCTATTTTGGTAGTTGGTTAAATGCTAGTCAAATTTATGAACTCTGGGATACAGAATTAAAAATCAATACATTAAACTTTATTCTTTCCAAATTAAAGAGAAGACCTTTTTAAGTTAAACATATCTTGTATCTAATTGCATTCATTCATATCTATTATTAAGATACTTAGTCTTTTTGTTGAGGCCTATGACCAAAAAACCCCAAATCACTTAAAAATAATCAAAGGGGTGGAAATTTCCTGTCTCAGCAGTTAAAGACCTTACTTTGACAGTCCATTTCTGAAGAGCAATGTTATTTGGGCATGTAAACTAATCTCTGGCATCTCCATTTTTTGACACGTTTAGTGTTATCCACATCTAGGCTCCTTTGAGTCTTACAAACAAGAAAAGGTGTAGCATGTATGTTAATTATTATTAATCTTATTTAAATAAAATCACCAAGTGAAAAATTCAAGTCTTTTGGTTTTTCTAGTTACTGCTTGTATTCCAACCTGAAATTATCCAGGGGTAGGGCACATTTGTCCAAGATGCTACCTCACATTTTGCACATTAAAATGACCCCATGATGATAGATCAGCTATCTTTCCTGTCCTAAATAAGAAGAATTGCATTTATCTAACTGATTCGGCTCTCAGTTTTGAGTTTGGGAGTAACAAAGCCAATATAAACTTAGTTCATAGTTCAGTAATTAATTGTTTGGAAACAATTCATTGCAAATAGTTTTGTATTTATAGCTACTATGAAACAATGAAGATAACATCTGAGAAGGCTTCAAGTGAAGCAGGAAGACGCTGCAAAGGATGTGCCATTGTCATTATTAATAAAGCTTCTGTCTGACTGCAGCACAAGGTGAGAGATTAGTATCAGCTGTGTCCCTGGAGGGACGAGACAATGCAGAGCTGTAGTGAGAAGAGTAATACACCCTTCTGAGACAGTGTACGTGGAGGATGAAGTATCTCCATCATTTGTTCAGTTTCATTTGCACAAATGTCATGGCAAAAAATACCTTTGCTATTTATTTACAAAAACCTTGCACAGCATGTCTGTAATTTTGTATGGATTCCCAGAACAGATCTTTTGGCCTAAATGTATTTATTCAGTGTCAGAAGAAATGCTTCTTTTCCTTGTACATTAACAACACAAGCTTGCATTGTGACTTCATTAGTGAAGGTAAAAATGCTCTTTCATGCAGACATGCTGGACAATAAATTCTGAGTAACTTGCAGCCCCTTCAGAAAACATCTACAACTGTATTAAAGAATATTCTTATAGGACAAAACAGCAATAAATAAACCAAAAATAGCAAGGCCGATGAGTATCTCTTCCTGATTTTCCAAAAATGGGAAGATTTAGTGAAACTAAACCGGATGACAAAACCATTACTATTTCTGAGAATAAACAGCAGTCCAGCCCCAATATGTAGAAGCGGAAATTGCTATTGCTGTGAGTATACATTTTTTTACTCTCCGTATAAACAAGCCTTAAAGAGGGACAGGATGTGAGCACACCCATCCTCTGGTGAGTACACTAAATCATCATGCAATTTTTTTTGTTCTAGATCAATAAATCTCAAATTCTCTAGACAAATAAATACAATAGAGAGGAATGAGCTCTTAGGGGTGGCAGTTTCTTAATCCAACACAGTACAGCCAAACCAGAAAAACTCACTGTGACTTCTCCAAGCTCACCCATTCTCTGTCTACTGTGTCAAAAAAAGGAGAGATCTCTGGTTTAATTGGCATTAACTTGCACCCAGGTTGCTAGAGCGTCATCCTTTCTATAGCACATGTACCTTGGAAAGGTTGGCGTCATTAGGAACAGAGCCAAAGAACTAGTGCAGGCTATCAGGGGTTAAATTAAGATAGGATTGTTAAGGAATAACTGATCTGAAAATGTAATAATAATGATTACAAACAAAAAAGGAATTAATCATTTGATATGTACTTTGTCTATAAATACCAGTCCAATAAAGTCATGTTTCAAAGGCTAAAACAAGCCTGATTTATCATCTATACAACCCTCTCACAGCAGCCTATAACACTGAAATATAAATATTTATACATAAATATATAGATACATGTATTGACTTGCAACAAAGGATTCAGTTCTTCAACTTTGTCCTTGGCAATCCTTTCTTTGGCTGTATAGAAATAATGTTTGTTCTTCTGAGAGTGCATACAAAAGATGCACAACTGACAAGACCTACATGAGAAAAAGATTTGAAGGGACAATTTTAAAAAAAAGCATATGGAAATACGTTGTTTGTACACACTATCATGTGTATTGCAGTGTACATCTTATTTGAGTTTTTCTGTTGCAAGGTACCTTCTTTCCCCATTTGACATACCTAACTTATAATTTACAGAAAACATACTTATTAACATCTTATATGACATTCAGACAAAAATTACTATGTTGAAATTATTGATTAGTGTGGCAGGGGCTGTCTCATATGACAGGATACAAAAAACCTAATATTTTGTATTATTCTGCTCTCCTACTCCTGTGTATACTTCTCCTTAAATTATCAGTTATTATCATCAATCATCTTGCCTTCACTATGCTTCCAAAGTCCCCATTCCTGTGGTTCATCCTCCCTACTGCACACTCAGTCGTCCTGTGGCCAAATTCACTTCCCCCTCCTCCCTTACACTTCTCCAAGCCATCACCAGCTCCCTCCTCCTTACACACCATCACAGCCCAGTCAGCTCTTTAATCCCTTCTTTCCCAACTCTCAGCCTTTAATTGACCTTCCTATAGGAACTGTTGCCAGCCACCACTTCCCCTTCCCTCTCCTCCTCTGCCTCTTGCTGGTCAATCCGGGTGGGAGAGGAGGAGTAGGAGATGAAAATGGGAGACAGCCTGTCTCCCTGCCAGGTGGCCGTGTGGAGGCATAGGGCTGTGCGGTGCCAGTGGTGGGGGCTGAAAATCTGCGGAACACATGAGAAGCTGGGAACACTAGAGGAGATCCAGAAGGGGACCAAATGTAGACATCATCAGTGCACACCATTTGGCAAACTCATAGATGCTAAAAATTGAAAAGCAGGGGGAGGAAGCTGAGTTCCTGCTAAATCATCTTGTGCAAAATATGTATCAATCACTGCCTGATCCTAAATCACTACCTGATCCTAACAGTAGCATTTTGGAGCTTTGCATTTAGGTCTCCATACTCCAAGAGAACTCAGGCCCATGAAATAAGTATATTCTTATAATAATATATATATGTTTACTTTAATACATTGTGGTTAGCTCTTTAAATTTCTAAAAAGGTTTTTACCTACCTGTCACTGAAAATTACACTGTGTCCTTTTCCTCTAATTGAAACATAACAGGCCTAAGAGGATTGAGAGTTGGTTTTCAGGTTTATTTATTATTCTTTTTGATGAGAGGTGGTTTGAAATGAAATAACTTCTGACAAGCTCTTTCCTTTTCATTTGTTCTTATTTGGTGAGGGTGAGGGGGGTGGGGGGGGGTAAAATCTGCATCAGTAGATTTTGTTTTGACAGTAAAAACTCTTTCCCCAAATGAGAAAGAAGGATGATGGAAATTAAGATTAGTCTCACATGTGTGGACAGACCATACAGTTATCAAGAATTATTCCATATGCAGAAGTAACATATCAATGACCTAATTTGTTAACTGGCACCCAGTCAAACCTCAGAGCCACCCAAGGTAGGAAAAAATACAACCAGCTTGCTGATTCTTAGTTAATCTTGCTTTGTTTTTCTTTCATTCAGAGGAAAGTCTTTTCAAAAGCACTTCATTTCTCTGCTACATGTATTCATATTGTCTTTTGATATTCACTCAGTTGCATAGCAAAGAATTTTATGCTCAGCCATAGCAAAACGTGTATAGACAAGCTCAGCAGGACTTTCCATGTTGTGCTGTCAACACTGCACAATGCCAGCTCTTTCTAAAATATAAACTTTATGCAGAAAAAAGTTCAGACTTTCGGAGCAATTGATATCTAGTGATATCAACTGAATTTGATCCTTTGCATTACATTATAAGGCTGATGGCTTTCAGAAACACTGATTCTGGGGTTGGAGGTACCATGAATACAAATGTGTGAAATACATTAATTTCTATCAATTATTAATCCCAGAGCTATAATTTTGAGATCTTCTCATATATTTTAATTAAATACTCTTGAACCTATCATGTCCCTCCACATACTTCTCGTTAGGTAGGTAATTGTTCGACACAGTTGATTAATTTAGTAAAACTCAGATAGAAAAAAATTCTCATGTGTGAAATCCTGAAGGATATGATTTGCTGTGTAGCACCTTTATGAAACAAAGGGTCTATTTCTCAACATGCCTTAAATATTTTCTGAAATCAAAAAACTCAAAACCAAAATAATAGATAATTTGACCAAAATGTAAGTCTTTTGCATGTAAGAATAGATCACTCCTCCCACTTACATTAAAGCTAGAGATTTGCCATGACATTCAAAAGTGCTTTGGTGGATTATTGGTGAATATATATGTGATTGCTGTGTGCTTGCTACTGAAGAGCATTTGCAGCTCCAAAATGTTCCTCATAATATTTACAGTCCAGCATGTGCTCATAAGTGTCAGTAAGAAAACTTTTTCTGCTATCACAGGTACAAATTAATTCCTGATTACCATCTAAGTACAAAAATGAAAAGGAACTATGCGCATTAGATAACATAACATTTTAAAAGGTCAGTAGAAAATACAAAGAATGGTAAACTGCAAAAAAAAGCAGCTGAGCCTTAGACAAAGTAGGACTGTAAGAGACATGTTAAGTCCTACAGCCATAGGATACGAAAAAATAAATAGATGCAGCTCAAAGACCGGTTTGAATGGACTGAGTAGCCTTATCCTCTCTGTAGTGGACAAATATTCCTTCCTTTCTGAGGGAAAATATGTGTAATTTCAAACAAAGAAATTGTGAAATTCTGAAGAAAGGTATTTTCCTAAAACATTGTAAGGGTGGTAATACCTGTGAATACTTTCCACTGTATATCCCAGTGCCATGAATAACTACATAAACAGGAAATTGCTGAGGACAGGTAGTGCTACCATGTGCACTTTTCCCTTCCCAAAAGAGCTACGGAAACCATCCTGTCCATTACATAGAATCCCTATCAATATTTATGTTTCTCACATTAATACATAGTTTTCTTATGCCAATACATAATTTTAAGGTCACTGATTGCAAGAGCTTACTAGGCCACTTCCAGGCCTTCACAAAGCACAATTACCTCCATCAAAGATGTGTTTCTCAACTTTCTTTAAAAGGAAATAAAATACTCTTAAACTTCGAGATGTATGATCTCCCTCTAAATCAAATTTTCTTGATTAAAAATAACTGGATGCTGTAAAATTCCTACATCTTAACTTGAAAACCTTAATTATTGCATTTTATGTTTCTAATAGAAATTAGTACAAGGCAAGGTATTGAAATATATTTTAAACTTTTTTTTTCTGTGCATACTCGTGCTGGCTAAGCCATGCTAGTGAAAAAAATCATACAGACATGAAAAAGATGTATGAAAAGGAACTTAACTCTGTTGGGTTTTTTTGTGTTGAAACAAAATCAAAACATAGATAATAAAAAAACCCCCACAGACCCAACAAAACAAAACAAGAACAGAAAACACAAACCACAAGATGATCATTTCTATAAAACAGAAGATCACAGACATTTGGAACTTTGGATGTGCCGGATGGAGGAAATATAACAGGGCAGATGGAGATTTGGACAGGCTAGATTTTGAAGCTGACGTTTGATGAGGTGAAGTCACTGAGAAACAGAATTGTCATGAAAAGTCTCAGAATATCACATGCCAACCCAAACCCAATGGCTATATCTATACTGATAAATAAAACAGCTCCAGAGGCCAAAACAAAATGTGACTGTTTTTGGAGGTGGTCCCTGGAACAAATTAGACCCAGAACTCTGCCACATATTGACTCAGAAACAGTTGTTTGGAGAAATCCTCCCAGACCCTGGGACTGAGCCAACAGTTAAGCAGTGCCTACAATAAAGTATCCAAAACTCTAGTTCTCCTCCCTCCCTTCTTCTATTTAGTATACAATGACAATTTGTACCATCTTCCTAAATATTGCTAATGGTGGGAAGTGGTTATAATATCATATCATCCCAAGGATAGATACAATGGAGTTGAATGAAGGATTTCTTTGAGATTTTAGAACCTACAAGACAGTGCTATATTATAGACAGCTTCAGATGTCATTTCTGTTGGTTGCTGTTGGCACAGCAAATGATGCAGTATAGCTATGCACCTTAAGTCAAGCTTTCCTGAAGCCTTCTAGCCAAACCTTGTGCATGTTAGTTTCCCATTTCAGCTGGACAAGCACCACATTTGTCTACTTCAGTTTTGAAAAAGTTCCACCAGCCACATTAGCAAGGTATTGGAGGGCATTTATAGAAGCATAATTAGACAGTCTCTCATTTCCTTCCTTCTCTCCTGCTTCTCTGATTGCCCATGCCAGCAAAGTAAAGAAAGCATTTTCACAATGATTTTAGATTGCAAACAGACAGGACTAAAGACCTTTCCCTAATGCTCTCCATATATAGCCCCTAAAACAAAACTTTCTTATTCCTGTTCAATTCAAGACCTTTTCATAACTAGATCTTAATCCTTCATTGCTGGCTTGATGCCCTGGGGTAGGGATCTAGAAGTTCATGTAGGATGTCGGGCTTTTGTTAGATGGAACAGCTTTCCTAAATTGAAGATTTAAAGTGGAGCCTCTGCCATGTCACTGAGAAATCCATCTTGTGCAACACAAAGGCCCTAGTTTTGAAACAATGCCATAGGAATAGCATCTTGTGCCAGACACTACATTTATTCAGGGTTACTTGAGCAGAAGTAATGAGAAGCATTAAAGCAAAGTTTATATAATGAAATGCAATATCAAACACTCTATGTACATTAGTGAAGGGAGTAGAGATTGAGCTGTTTTGAACAAAACTTAGTCTGTTTCTTGAGAATGGAAAATTATTAGCAGAATGCAAAATTACCCTCTCCCCAATTTTAATGCTATTTTTGACCTAATAAAAATATGTTTGATTGTGGCTTATTTTGACAAAATGACAAAAATCTCTTCTAAAATGTTTGCTATATTCTTTTTTGTAACTCTTACTGAGCAACCTGATCTTAGAGAGGCCTGTGAAATATACACAGCCATTCCGTAAGATGGGGGGGGGGGAAACATATGATGAATAAAAATAAAAATGCATATCATCCACAAAAGAGAGTATCAACAGAAGTCAACAATACAAGATAGCAAAATTAGATAGCATTTTTAGAAAATTATATTCTGATTAACACCCTATACAGAGAACAAGGCAGAATACCTGTCTCCTTAGGGAACCTGCTTTGCATGGAAATGGGCTCAGATCTCCCTTAACAAAGTGCTTTTAACCCACTCATGACTTCTGGTGAGGAATTCATGCCTGAAGGGAGTCAATCCCAGCAATTCACATCAAAGAATCTGGAGGGCAAAAAGCAGAATTCAGAGCCTCTGTGACCTATATGCACTTTCTATGGAAGGCCCCATAACCCACCTATGTAAAAAGGTACCTCAGGGAGCCAAACCTACTTCCTATAAAGCTTGCTTAAGCCTAATTAGCCTTGAACAAGGGAAAAGTTCCTTATATTTCTACCATTCTCTGCTACATGTGGCAGTAGTATGGCCATATGGAGATTATTATTTAAGCAAGGTAATTTATACATGGGTACAAGAAGGATGACAGTCAATGCAGAGAAGACTGGACCCATTCCAGAGGGAGGCAGGCAGCAGTTCTTCCCTCTTACCTGAACACCTTCAGCGGTACAAAGCAGTTGAGGTATGTCTCAGGACATGATATAGAAAAGGAACCTTCCGGCTCTAGAATAATAGTGCCTGGGGTTTTTTCCTTACTTTTTCATTTACTGACCCAAGAAAACTTACTGTTTCTTCACAGGTGCATGGGGGAACCATGCTCATTGCAGAGGGGTTGGACTAAATGATCTTTAAAAGTCAAGCCATCCTATGATTCTGTAACTATGACATTGCATGGGGTGTTCTGTCCTCAAACCAAATGTCTGTACCTCTTCCACAAGACCGTGTTTTCTGTCCAGAAAAAAATATTTGAAAGCAAAGTATTAAGATGACTGTTGTATGGATTACACACACATAGCTAAAGGATCTTTATCTTTTCCTTTACTTTGATTACCCATGGCTATAACAAATCTCCCAGCATGTGGCAGCAAAATCTGCCCAAGCTAAGAGAAAGCTGTGACCAGCTTCCCAGATAGCTGCAGCAGGAAGATGAGTCTCCAACTGTGCTGCATCCTCAGGAAAATACAGGTCTAGTTTTCCCCCCAACACTTTTCCCCCCTCTCACGTTTTCAGCCATATGGGTGTATGTAGCTAGGATCACCTCAGGCAAAGGGTGGCATGGCAAACCAAGGCAGAAAACTGGGCAGTGTCAGGAATCAGCTATGGGATGGGTGCAGCTAATGTAGAAAGGGTTTTAAAAGGCTATGACATTGCAAACCAGACTGAAGAACAGGAAAAAACAGCTGCTCAAAACTATGTCCGTGACCTTTCCATGGACAAACCCAGTGGGGAATAGATGTATTCTACGAATGATAAGGGAACAGCCAAATGAAGTGCAAATGGGAAAGACAGACTGAAACAGGGACTGGACAAAGACCAAGAGAAGAAATTACCAGGAAAAAAAAAAAAAAAAAAGGAAGAGTCAATCGAGACCCCACATATAGGAGAGGAGAAAAGCAAAGCCTTGTGCCAAAAATCCTAAGAAAGCCCATAGGAAAAGCAGATGGGAAATATGTGTGGAAACAGTGCTAACACCTGCAACAGGTGTGTTATTTTTTCAATATGAAGAAAAGAGTTCCAACCACATATGACTGCAGCATAAGCACTGAAAGAGACCTGTCAGAAAGACAGAAAGGATAAGCAGTCCCAACTGATTAATTTGCATACAAGGAAAGTAGTTCAAAATATTACATAAGCAAAACATGATAGAGAGCCAGGATGAAAAGGACTGTCATAACAAAGGTGTTGCTAGATTTATTGAGCAATGCTCCAGAAGTTCTAATCATCATATTCCTTAAGGAAACAAATGACACCAATAAAGTATATTTATATAAAATACAAGAAACTGTTTCTTCAGAAAGTAAGGAAAAGAAAATCTTATCTGCACAGTGAGGAACTGAAGAAAGTAAAATGCTGGAAGCCAACCAAGGAAAGATCCGATGGGGTTGGAGGGGTTTGAGTGCACAGATCACTGGAATGCCTCCTGCTGCCACAGCCAACTGTTTGGATTACACTGTCTCCACTTATTGCAGACAGGTTGCCAGCCTCTTGGGCTCAGAACTGGCAGAGCCTGTTAGGCAGGCTGCAAACCTTCAGGAGAAGGAGGGAAGGGAAAGCTTTCACTTAATTTGGATAATCCGTCTTGTACTTCCAACATACAAATTAGGCAAGAAACTAAAATTGTTCTGAAGCAAAAGATGAAGGATAACATGAACATAATGCTTGACTCAAATGTGTGGGGAAGCAAGCAACAACTGGAAGGTGCTGTACTAAATAAAGGAGATTACGATCTGGAAAGAATAACTGAAACCTAGTGGGATAATTCCCTTGTGTTGAAAAGACAGGATGCAGTATGTATGGGAAAGGCAGAGAAGAGAAAATCACTAGGTGTAAAATATGTTATATAATGCTTTCAAAGCACATATTTTATCATTTTGACAGTGACAACAGTAAATGGTAAAAATCTCAGGTAAGCATACAAGAAATAAAACAACAACAGCAACAAAAAAAGAAAACCAACAAAAAATTCCTACAGCAATAATTTCATGCATATCCCTTAGGCCAGTACTCTGGAACAGAGCCAAGGAAGGCACAAACCCCTGACTGCATTTTAGTTGATCAAGTCTCTAGATAGTGCATACAGATGCAAAATTATCAAACACATATAGTGAATTCCAAAAACTAAAGATGAAGAGCTGGGTCAAAGTTTCAGCTGAAACTATGAAATCAGAGCACTTGAATTCAATACAGGAAGAAAATAATTCAGCAAGAAAAACAGTGTAAGGGAATGAACTCCACATTCAGAAACATTTTAGGGAACATAAAATATTGAATATGGGATATGAATAACTGCTTATCTTCAAAAAGAAAGTGAAAAAATTAGAAAAACATTGGGGACTTTTGGAGAAACTGCAAAAGAAATTAAACTCATCTTTGGGTGGGGGGGAAAGGCGATACAAGGCAAAGCAATGGTCAGAGTGTCTTCAAAAGGGCTATTCAGAGTTCAAAGTAGGTATACAGGAAGGAGTGGTAGGAAAGGAATCCAAGGACTCTTAAATCTGAATAGGCCAAAAAGGAAAAAGAAGAATAAAAGGACTTATGTAGCTACTAAAGGGGGAAAAGAAGTACAAAGATCAAAAGAGACTCTACAAATGAAAGGAAAATGAAAGAAAATGAAATTTAAAGTGGAAAAATAGAAGAAGATACCAACCTGAACTGTGTATCTTTTTTAGCATGAAAAGAAATATTACAAGCAATTTAGAGCCAACCCCGCCAAACTCATCCTCAGCTTCTTGGAATGGGTCCAGAAAAGGACCATGTTGAGACCCATTATGTACTTTTGAAGTATTCAAGAATCAAGAGTAATCAAGAGATCTATCTTTGGCATAGAATGTAGGAAATTTAGGGTGTGGTTCACAGGTTCTATCTTGGGCAATAAAGGCACCGATATCTCTGAGCCAGTCCCTCTAGGTTTTTCACAATAGACAAACAGGAAATTACCTGTCCTGATTTTAGCTGGCATAGAGGTTGTTTTTTTCTTTTTTTTTTTTTTTTTGGGGGGGGGTAGTTTGTTTTGTTTGTTTGTTTGTTTGTTTTTCCAGTAGCTGTGATTTGGATTTGTGCTGTAAATAATGTC
This sequence comes from Anomalospiza imberbis, assembly GCF_031753505.1. Lineage (NCBI taxonomy): Eukaryota > Metazoa > Chordata > Aves > Passeriformes > Viduidae > Anomalospiza > Anomalospiza imberbis. The sequence goes on along the minus strand of NC_089682.1, from coordinate 99,753,719 downwards.
AATAATACATACATGTTTTCATCATTGCTGAGCAGTGCTTACACAGACTCAAGACCTGTTCTGCTATTAACACTGCCCCACCAGCATGTAGTCTGGGGGTGCACAAGCAGTTTTCAGGGGACAGAGCTGAGACAGCTGACCCCAAATGATCACAGGAATATCCCATAGCATATGCTGTCATGCTCAGCATAAAAAGCTAGGGTAAGGAGAAAGAAAAGGAGGATGCTCAGAGTGATGGCTTTTGTCTTTCCAAGTATGCTAGTTTTGGCTGGAATAGTGTTCATTTTCTCCACAATGGCTGTATGGGGCTATGCTTTGAATAAGTGCTGAACACAGGGTTGATAATATAAGAAGTTTTTGTTATTGCTGAGCAGGGCTTACACAGAGCCAAGGCCTTTTCTTCTTTTCATACTGCCACACTCGTGAGGGAGTTGGGGGTGCATGGGAGGTTGGGAGGAAACACAGCTGGGACAGGGGACCCCAAATGACCAAAGGGATATTCCAGGCCATATGGCATTATGCTCAGTATATAAAGTGAAGGGGTAAGAAGAATGAAGGGGGGATGTTTGGAGTGATAATGTTTGCCTTCCCAAGTCACTGTTATGTGTGATGGAGCCCTGCTCTCCTGGAGAAGACTGAACACCTGTCAATGGGAAACAGTGAATGAATTCCTTGTTTTGCCTTGCTTGCATGCATAGCTTTTGCTTTACCTGTCAAACTCTCTTTATCCCAATCAACAAGTTTTCTGTGTTTTACCCTTCTGATTCTCTTGCTTACCCTATGGTGAGTAAGTGACAGAGCAGCTGCCTGGTAATCAGTTTCTGGCTGGGGTTAAACCACACCACCAAGTCACTGTTACACATGAGGGAGTCCTGTTTTCCTGGAGATGGCTGAACACCTGCCTGCCCACAGGAAGTGATGAATGAATTCTTTGTTTTGCTTTGCTTGTGTGAGCAACTTTTGTTTTTCCGATCTGTCTTTATCTCAGCACATGAGTTTTCCCTTTTTACCCCTCCAACTCTACGCCCCATCCCACTGGAATGCTGTGTGAATGAGAGGCTCTGTGAGGCTTCGATTCCAGCTGGGGTTAAACCATGACATAAACTCTGCATAATAATGTTGGCTTCTGGAAAAACATCAGACACATCACATCCAGAGAAACCTACTTTTCTCCTGGAGGGATAAAAAGAAGCCTAATTTAGATTTAGAGATCTAACTTGGGCATGCTTCAAGTCATATGAGACAAATGTCACCCTTGCTTTGTAAATATTACAAAATCTAGAAGGATGAATTAATGCATGCATGTGATTCATGAAGCTGATTCCAAAATAAAAGAAAAATCAAAAATTCAGATGACAATATTTTAGGTTTGTTTTTTGTGAATGGTAAAAATAGCATATCCTCTTTAAGGACAATATTAACAAAGATGAATGTTAGGTCCACCATTAGGAAAACATAAAATACTGAGTTTTAATACCCTCTGAAATATAAGTGAAATAAATATCTTACTAGAAATGCCTGATGCTGACTGGTTATGACAACAGAAAAAATAGCAATATTGGTAGAAAAAGTTAATATTAGCAAAGTAAGAAAATAAAATACCTAGGAGGTATTGCCATTGTTTATTCTCTTCAATCAGAAGGGATGAAATGGGAAAATATAATCCTAATTGCTCTCAAAAGTTTTGGATTGCATCACAGTGATGTGAGCTATCGAGAGTGCATTTTAGGAAGTATTGTATAGCAGGAAGAAAATAAATTACTTAACACCTTTAATGGCACCACCATAGGAACACAAGGGAGCCATCAATATAAATGAAAACGTGGTGCAATTTTATGGGAAGATGTAACTACTGCCAATGCACCGTCACCATGGTGGGCCCTGTCATCTCCAAAATGGAGCAAACCTATTGGCGAGAAGCTGCAGGAAGAAATGTGCAGGAGACCTGTGTCTCAGGTTGACCAAGGCTGTACTGTGTGTGTGTGTGTGTGTATGTGTGTCTGTGCGTGTGTGCACGCCATGCTTTTTTCTGATGCCACACCAAACTGCTTTATCTTCCCAGGAATCATTCTCTTCTAATGAAAAGGATAACATAATCCATTTACCAGTAGATCTGACAGAAAAATTGGTAACATGGAACTTTTAGAAACCCAGTCTAAATTTACAAATTCTAATTTCATGCATTTTGCTCAATTTGAAATGAACTTATTAGAACACTGCATTACTCAGCACTATAACTGCTAAAAAAACTAAGCTTTGTAAAACTCTGTTTCTTAAGGAAAATACTATTTTATTAGATAATTTATAATATAAACCATATAGTATTCCCCTTGCAACTCAGGTAGCACCTGCATGATGAGTACTATTCACTAGTAACCAGTAATCTAAAATTAACCATTTCACGATGGATTCAGAAAAAGAATGAAAGTCCATTTCTACGTGCCTGTGTTTATAAAATACTACTGTGGCAATTATATATTTCATTAGCAATGTGAGCCCATGAAAAACATAGAGAAAAATGAAAATTAATTACCATTATGAGAAAATAGATATCTGTGCTTTTATACTTTTATATCTGTGCTTTCCATTACAAACAGAATACTCACTTCTTTCCTAATACACAGAAAATGTCATTTTATTTCTTTGCTCCTTATTTTTGTAGTTACAGCAACTCTAAAAGAATATTTTAAGCAGTAAATATCTCAGTGTTACAGCACTGTGGGTGAGAGGAAAGACCTCCTAAAAGACAGGAAAGAAAAATGAATTATAGTGTCTTCCCCCTCATAAATATATACTGAATTTCTTTACAGTCAGGCAAGACCTTAACCCCTACAGCTGTGACACCTACAACTGCCACCATTTGCAAACAATTCATAATCAGCAATGTGAAATAACACCTAGGAAATGTCAAGCAAGAAGAAAATCAAAGAACATAATCTATGCTGCATACTAAATATGTCAGAGGCCCCAGAGTAAAAAAAGATGCATGTCATCATATGATTACAAGTTGTAGTATAAAGGGAGTGTTAAGGTTGTCAAGAAAATAAAGTTCCTTTACTTTAGCAGGCATAATTTTTTTCTCTGTGCAATTTTCACCACTGGGGCTATTTTGCTGGGCTTTGTTGGCTTAGGTATTTTTGGTTGGGTTTGGGGGGGAAGGAGAAGTTTGGGGGACTTTTTTTTTCTTTTTGTTTGTTTAGTTGTTTTTTTTTTTTTAATTTTAAATGTGGAGTTTTTGGACTGGTGTAACTGTTCCTTTTCTTGGAGGTCTGCAGCACATGACTTCACTGGCAGTGACCCTGCAGAACAATGAACTCTGCAGTAAAGTTATTCTTGGAGACCAGGCGACAGGATGTTCTCATGTAGGCAGTATGCAGTTTTACATTGTTATCTGGTGACAGCTGATCCAGCAGCCAGCACACTGCAACACAAGTCAATATTGTTTCTCATACAGAAAAGATAAACCTCCCTGCAGAACAGAGGTTAAATCTAGCAAAAGTGTCCAAAGGAATAATCAGTTTCCCATCTGCAGGTGTAAAGAAGAGGTTAATGACCCAGTTGCATTATTATTCCCTCTAATATTATCCTATTAATTGCTCCAGTACGTATCTCTGGGACAGAACTTAAAGAAATACCTTTTGTCTTTTCTGTCTTATGCACACATATTGCATACATACAGCAATCCAGTGTGTTTATATGAAATGCCAGATTATCATTGGTGCTCTCCCTATCCAAGACTACAAAGAAACTTAGAGATAGGAGTTGAATCACAATGATTTACATCTGAACTAATAAAGAGAGCTCTGCAATGAAGCTATCACAGTACTTAAAAACATCTATCTCCAAATTAGTCATCCTGGTTTATTTTATAGCTACTGGAGAGCACTTGCATGATGTCTCTCATCTTAACCTGTAGCAGCCATTTGAAATACTCTAAAAGTGCATGCTTCTGTCCATTAACCATATTCCATTAACAATAACCATAAGTTTCTGAAGATAAATTCTACCTTTCCAGTGTAGCTACAGGTAAGGTTAAGTGTCTGGGAGATTATTTATGCTATTGAAATTGGAGAAAAAATGGAAAAAAGACAGGAAGATAGAAAAATTCTTTGCAGTATGCGGAATGCTAAACATTAATTTAACCCATTAGCCTTTTTCTGATTCCTTAGTGATTCTGATTTCTCTGATTCATCATTACTAACCTTAGGCTTGTTCTTGGAAAAGAAAAAGTGCTGTCATAATCCATCTGCCTTAGCACAGAAGCGACTCCCTTCTTATGTGTGCAAGCATTCAAATCTCATTTTTGGGCATACCACTGTGTAAATCCAGTACTTGGGTAAATGTTTGTACAAGGGTTCTCATAGGTGTAGCTAGGGGAGCAATTTTCAGTAAGATTGGAATCATCCTTCACCCATTCTACCCATGATAAACCCATTTTTTTCCCAGTGTGCATATCCAATGCATATAATTTGAACTGTTCAGACCCCCAACACTGATTCACCTTCATGCTACCCAACTTCCTGACTACTGTGGTATGGGTTATATCATAGATGTTTTCTCAAGGAAAATAATTCTTATCTGATGTTGTAGTTGTCCTGAGGACTACAACTGGCCCATGGGCCACAGTATCCCTTAGGTAATCAGTTGGATGGCTTTGTTCCATGAAGTACGTGCTACTAATGAGCACTCAAAAATAATGCTAAATTACGTATCATAACAAAATAATGTATTGTCTATAAAATCCATTTTCATGACCCTCTGGGCTCAGTGAATGCAAAACATTTTATTTGAGATTATGCTGAAGCAGCTACAGCAAACTGCAGAATGACTCCAAAATCCAGTTACCAGTAGAGGAAGATTTGCCTTCTGAATGTGCATGTATAAAGGTAATTTTTTGTTTTTGGTCTAATTTTGTGAGATGCAATACTATCTGACTTTGAAACTAGTGATTGATCATGTTTCCTCCAAAATTTGGCACAAACCTTTGAGACAGACTGATATTTGATCCAGCAGAATGGTACCTGTGGAAATTATACAACTGATCAGGCTGCTAAATAAAATTATGGGAATAACAATTTGGGGAGTTATGTTTGCAATTTAGTCATGGAAATGAAATTACCATATGCAATGGGCTGACCCTGGCTAGATGCCAGGCACCCACCAAAGCAGCTCTATCACTCCCCTCCACAACTGGACAGAACAGAGAAAATATAATCATACTGTTAAAGCTAGACAGAAATGGGGAAGGAGCTTTTTCCTATCAGAAAATCTTTTGTGGGATTGTAACCTTTCTGATCAAATTATTCACAAAGAATTCTCTCCACTTTAAACCAAAACTACTTGCATTTAAGTGAAAGAAAGAAACGTCAGCTGTTTCTTTCCCAGAGAGACCAACAGTCTCCCAGTACATGAGAAAGTGAAGTACAAACATCCACTCACCTCACTTAACTCAAACCACTACTGTGAACAGTTGTCAGATCCCAACTCAAAAGGAAATTGTGTATTTTGGTCCACTATTTGGCTTAAATTCAGACAAACTTTTTACCACCCCTGTTCCGATTTCTTCATCAGCCTGCATCCCCCAAATTAAATAGAAGCTCATACTATGAGGTTTTGCTTTACGTTATATAACCTACCAGCCTCAATCTGAGTTCAGATTGCACTTTTCTTCATTTTACTATTCTTTGTTTAACTGCTTAACTTCAAAAAAGGTCTTCCACCCATGTTCTCTTCCCTTGTCTTCCTCTGCTTAACTGATGTGCAGTTCTTCCCTTCAGTCCTTCTAGGTCCTAGCTAATCCCAGCACTATATGCTTGCCTATTGAAAATATTTTGCTTAGTGTGAATGACTACACATTCTTTTAAGTACAAAATCTTATTTATTTTTATTTATTCAGCAATAATCCTTGGGAAGGGGGAGGGGTATTTTTGTGTGAATTGTGAATATAAGTTTAAATGCCTTGTCCCACTGTGGAACAGGAAAAACATTTCTTATTGTGCTGTAGTTACTTATCAGAAGCTGTTAAGGAAAAAAAAAAGAGAAAGAGAAAGTGAAAGAGAAAGAGAAAGAGAAAGAGAAAGAGAAAGAGAAAGAGAAGGAGAAAGAATATGTTAGTGGAGAGTGCTGAAATTTGTTAGGGCTTTCAGATCTAAGGAAAGATAAACCTCAGGGAAAAGCTAGATGTGCATATATTTCTTTAATTGGTTTCAAATGTGTTTTCTTTGAAGAGTCTCTGTACTAAATATTCTGTTTCAAGAAATTTGTTTGGTCATAGCGTCAACCACTGTCATTGATTTTGGAGAGAGAAGAGTAAGACAAACCTTCAAAATTAGTCATAGTATTCTGGGACTGCAGCTGAGAACATTGTTTGAAGCTGAGTGTCCCAAATTTTTCCAAGAGTTATTTAATCTGTACTGTATGTATACATTGATAATTTGACCTTGGCCAATCTTGAGGTTGGCTTCAGCCATGCCTGTCTGCATAAGATGTGCTTTCCCCATCTGCACTACACCAAAGCCTCTATATTATACTGAAGTAACCCCTACTGCATTCTTTTTTTTTTTAATGGAAGCAAAGCTGCTAAAGATCTCCCCTCTGAAAATATGCTCTTCTTCCAGCTATATCCTTCCTTTACAGGAAGTGGATAAAAAAGAGGCAGAAAATAGGAACAATGGACTGCAGTTGATGGGCAGCACCTTTCTCACGTCTCTCCAGCAAGGACAGCACAGAACCATCATTAAAGAGTCAATGTCTGCCCACCTCTCTCACTTCTACTCCATTCCCCAAGGGGAGCTTTGCACTTCTTCCTCAAGAGGTACCTGACCAGTGATGGTTAAGTCGTTCAGCCAAAGGTTTTCCACTGTTTCATAGCTAAAGTTAGAAAACAACATCGTTCTTGTTCACTTACACCAATGCTTCCACTGCAAACAAAAGCATATCCAGATAAGAGAAGTAATAAATAAAATAATAGTGTGTTGGCATTATTTTTTGTCAGAATTGTCCAAAAGTATTGCATAAAAAAATGGTTGGAAAATAATTCTTCTCTTCAAATTGATAGTTAAAATAGATAAATACAATTTCACAAATGAGAGATTTTAAAAGTCACAACAATTAAAAAAATAAATTATCTGTGATAAATTGCAGTTCACTAAACCAGTGCAAATGGTCATTTACTAAAGGAAATATTATTATGTGTTACCATTTGTTAAAGGAAAAGCAAAGCCTTACATAATATTCACTGAATAATTAAATAAATAGGTTACTTATATTAATAACATAAGAACCTCTAAAACAGCTAGAAAGAAAAACAGAAGTCATAAAATAGCAATATTCAGCGTAAGTATGATTCTCATGCGAAAACAAACAAACAAAAAACCTGAAAATAGGAATAATATAGCGCTATTGCTCTGTTCTCTATCAGTGATACCCTAGGTATATCTTTTTCCCTATTTGTCTGTAGCTTATGTAACAAGAAGCAGTATATTCAGGCTAGATATAAGTATAAATGCAGAATCATGCAGACTAGCTATGCTTTCTGCTTCTTTCTCAAACCCTTTTTTCTGAAAAACAGAATGGGGGAAAAAAAATCTTAAATGGCTCATTATTTATTACACTTAACAAAAGCAGTGCCACTAAATGTATAAGTTTTTTTCATGCTGAAATAGTGTCTGTCCAGGAGAGGAAGGACTGGCTGCCCCGGTGCCAGCAGAGGGAGCATAGAGCATTGCTTTTTGTGGGCTTCAAACCTGCAAGGGGAGGTTTGTCCCTTCTTTTTCCAATTTTCCCCCCACTTAAATGTTTTTAAAACTTAATGATCGCACATTCCGTGCTAAAAGCACCTTTTTATGCATCACAAATACAGCTGTGAGGTAACACAGATTGCTGTAGGATAATAAACTTCTAACATCTGAAACACCAAGGTATACACAGGTAGGGAATTTCAAGATGAGACGTAAAATATCCCAGGGCATGGTGGCTACATCGTGTAACAAAAATGTATCTTCAAATCATCCCCACTTAGTATAGCGGCACAACACGTGCTCAGGCACAGCAGCCACGGCACAGAGGGGAGATGCTACTCTACAAAGGGCATGTTTGTGCACATCTGCATGTCCAACACACCTGTGCCCAACCGGCTATAGAAGGGGTGTGACCTGGGCGTTGTGAGAAATAATTAGCTAATGAGCCTTATCTCCCTGTCGTTACTCAGGTAAAACTTCCACGTGTCTGAAGCCAAGTAACTGCAGAACTTCTGAGGGTGTCTGCGCTACTTGTGCGGCTGACAGCAGCAAGGCCTATTCACCCCCTGACTCCAGACAGAGGAAAAATGTGTTTTAAGCCCTTCTATGCATTAGAAGATCTATTCAAAGGACCCCAGAAAACTTAAAGAGAGAGTCAATTGAGGCCTTTTCTTATCCTCATGATTCTCAGTATTGGATTCCCACAAAATTGGATCCCACTTTACCATGCCTTCAAACAGCAGCACTCAGCATCTTGCAGGTTTTATTCCCAAGTAAAAAGCTCATTGGAAAATGTAGCAGACAGACACATCCTTTGGCTCCCTGACTCTCCCTATAAGAGCCTGGAACCATAAAGCTTCCAGAATCAGATTTTCATAAGTTGAAGCCTAAGGTTGTAGAGGATCTTCTCATGCACAGTTACAATTGCATATGTATAGCTGGCTTTTGTACATTCAAATGGAGCCTGTACACTAGTGCATGGCTCAAAGGAATCTAGACAGCTATACAAAAACACACATGGGTCTCAGTTTTTGTTTTATGAGGTGAATTAAATGAAGGGAGAAGAAGAAGGTGATGGGAAAAAGATGAAATTCAGACCTCATCAAAGTCAAGGGTAGTTTTCCTATAGACTTCAAAAGAGTCAAAACTTCATCTGTTACATTTATGTCCCACTGAACCCAGAGATATGCTCAGAAACAGGTTTCAACCTCAATTCATTTGGCAGCCCAACTTCTTCCTGGTTGAATGGTGGAAACACAGACAAGAATCTCAAAAGAAAATTTTACTGTGATCTAAATCAGTAGTTCCCAATTTTTTCTGGCTGTCTGGGCAAATACCTCCTTTTAAGAGCCAGTGAGTGCCTTCTACCCCAGCACTTATAACTCACATAGACCAAGCTAGAATGTTCATGGAGTTCTCCATTGAGCTGCCATGCAAACTAGCACCATGTTTCCCAGAAACTGTGAATTTGCTATGTAATTCATTCCGAAGCTGCTCCTGCAGCTACTCCAGGGAGTAGGCTACAAGCTGGACAAATTGAGTTTGCAGGCTGAATCTAGCCTATACCTTGCAGAATGGGTGTTTTTCCTCCAAGTTCATACTGTTTACACTGATCTGACTAAGGACCATTAACTGTCTTTCAACAGTGGCTTACATCTTTCTTGAAGGAAGAGGAATGGGGGGGAAATGTGGGAAAAGTTCCCTTCCTGTTGTCAAATTTAACCTTGGTCTATGCAACTCCAACATTGCTGACACTGCCAGACATATGAACTGAGTAAAATCCTGGCCACACTAAACTTGATGGCAAAACTCCCTTTGACTTTATTAGAGTCTAGATTTCACAACAATTGTTAAGGGAGTGTGACTGCAAGACTGAGGCAAAGGCAAAGTAAAAGCAAGAACGATTTCTTCACTGCAATCCAGAGAAATGCATGGTTCTCCAGGGCAATAAGGCAAGCAAAAAAAAAAAAAAAAATATATAAATAAATACATAAATAAATTAAACGGATTGTCTCTTCTGACAGTTACTAGTTCTTGGCACTTTTTTCTCTCATCTTGTCATTTACAGACACCTGTCCAGATGCACTTTCTTCACACTTGACTGCCCAGTTAAGCTTCTCTGTCAGCCTTGCTGTCACTCCTCTTTCAGCACATGATGTCAGCTTTCCTGCCATCTTGATGTCACTTTTTCATACAGCAGGATTCACAGCCTTAGCTCACGGACCTGTTTGTACATCGGAAGAAAAATATTTGTCATACTTGCTTCCCATCCCCCGTTAAAAAAGAGCTTAGCTAAATAGAAAAAGCCTGTCAGGAAAGTACTGACATAAGTTTCTCTGCCAAAGTGTTCCAAAACACTGAATTTTTTCTTCTGCCTAGCCAAAGAGATGAGAAGAATTGAGAAGTGAAGGATTCAGCTTTGCTAGGGAATAAGCATACATATGGTATGATGACTTTTCAAGTGCTCTTTTACATGCAGGTCAGTGAACAGCAGAGGTTTTGGTCCTAGTTATTGTTTGGTTGTGGGATTCTTTTTCTCCACTGATCTAATGGTGGCTAAGTAATCATTTTGCACTTCTGGGCAAAGGCAATAGCAAACTTATTTACTGGGCATTTTTATACTGCTCCCCAGCACAAGAGACACACCTCAAAGCCCCTGGGTTGGCAGGTTTTAAAATGCCTTTCATTTTAACAGCAAAATATTGCCATATTCACTGTGTGAGCAGACTTTAGGTTAGTTGGTATAACGTGACACATGAGAATGGGTAAGTCTTGGTCACAGTAAATGAAAGCAAGAAAACATGTTTTTACAGCAAAACCTTTCCATCATGGGTTCCCTTTGCAGGGCATGGATAACCTCTGACTTCCATATGGTGCTGGATTCTCAGAGGATGAAAGTGAGCAATGGTAAATCACCCCAGATGAGTATCTCCTCCTCAACATAATAAGCAGTTTATGTATCCGGCTGCAAAAGTGTTCTAGGAAGTTGCCAAACAGGAAGGAGATCCTTGCCTGGAGTAATTTGCAAGCTAAAGGCTGGATCCTACCAAAGCATCTGGTCTGAGGTTTTGAACAGCTTTTACTCCCATAAGATTTCAAAAGATAGTTAGGAGGGCCATGTCTTGCAGCATGCTGTAAGGTTTGGCTAAAATTGCCTGTAAACTAGTCTCAGGCACTTAGCAAGTCTATGTTACCTTAGCCTTTAAACTACAGCAGAAATGGGCTGTGGATAGATGAACTGAAACTACACCCACAAGGAGACGAAATTATACTAACAGACATACAAACATATCATATTGCAAGTGAAAGGCAGACAGTAACAATGCTCAAAAAATTTAAAAATATGCAAATCCTCCTTCCCATGGCCTGACTTACCAGTGCAATGCTGTTAAATGGATGGGTTAATGTCATGGAGCAAACTGTGCAGATCAGAGACTTAAATCTGCTGCCACACACCTCCTTTCTCATGACCATTTTTTTCAATTAAACACCCCCTGACCACCCTTAAGCCAACAGTGGTATTCTTTATATCTTGTTAATAGGTGTCATGATAAAGAAATAAGAATATATATCCTATGTTTTGTGAGTAAGGAGAATTTAATGCTGCTGCACATTAGTTAGTTCTTCCTTTTTTGCCTTGATTTTCACAGACCCCAAACCTTCACAAAAGTTTGATTTTCTCCTTACTTCATCCTCTGGCTTCTCTGTCAGTTTTTTTTAAGAGTTACATTTCTGGCTAATATACAATGTTTTAGTCACAATGCACGGACATTGCAGAACATTGCAAAGAACATTTGACCCCTGCTTTTTATTTCCTAAGCGTATCATCAGTTCCAAGCAATGAATATATTGGCAGAATTGGGCATTGCTAAATGGCAACACTAACAACTACTGGATTGTAGTTAGTTAGCATGCACCAACTACCTCATGTGATGGCAGGAAATGACAGCTCCAAGGCTGAAATCAGATCCAGGCAGGTGGGCTCCTAAAGGAGGTTGGTGCAAACACAAATGTTGGCCCATGTGGATCCAGCTGCAGTAACAGAACCTTAGGTTGCAGAGGCCTTAGGAGAAAAACCTGTACTTGTGTTTAAAATTTAATGCATCCAACACATTATTGTGCGCACACAAAATATACGAAGCATTACACGTGGTAATGCATCAATACTGCCTGCATCAGATACTTAAGGGCACTAAGTACGGAGGTACAGACTTGCCTACAATGAGACACATCATTAATTCTCTGGTTCAGGTTTCTCGTTCCCTAAATAAATCGATGGGCTAAGTCCATGACATCTTCTTGAACTCCAGGATACAGAGTTCCTGTGAAAGAGAAGAATCAGAGTGAATAGCTTTTCCTTGCAAACCACGCAGATCACTTCCCATGCTGTATGGTAGACAAGGGATGAGTTACCCCAGACATTGGAGCAGATGCAGAAACCAGTGGAAATGAGGAGATAAAAAGTCAAAGCCCAAGGATTGGCTAATATAGAAAGAAGTGTTGTAATTGCTAAATCACCCAAACTGCTTTGCCAAACTTTGACATGCTTGATTTCCTGTGCTTAAATAATTTTTAGGCTTAAAAAAAAAAAAGAGGGGGGAAGGGAGGGGAAGTGCAGAAAAATACCCAGCTGTTCCTTGTATAGTGCAGGAAACATGTATGATTTATTGCTTTAAGGTTATTTTTGAAGGGGCTGCCTGTGGCAGCCGGAGTGCCGGAGAAGTCACTGAGGCCTGTCCACTTGAAGGGCTCAAACTGTTTCCTGAACAGCCCTTCTTCACTCGTCACCTCCGACAGCTCCCATTGACAACGTGTGACTGGGGCCCCGGAGTGTTTTAAAGCCGCGGGGGGCCGGGGCGGACAATGGGGCTGTCAATTACCTTTTCCCCCGTTGTGAAAGGGGCCGGCGAACAATGTGCGGGCGGCGGGGGGCAGTGCCGCCGCTCCGAGCCCGCCGCGCCCGGCCCCGGCCCCGGCCCCGGCCCCGCCGGGACAGGGTGCCGGAGGTGCCGCCCGGCCAGCCCCGAGCTGCCGCCGCGGAGCCGCCGCCGCCCCCGGCGCTGGACGCCAGGGGCTGCCCCACGTCCCCGTCCCCATGGCCGCTCCCCGTCCCGCGCCCGCGGGGCAGCGCCTAGGCTGCGCTACCTAGATTGCGCCTTTAAAAACTTCCTGTGCGCCTTGATGGCTTGCTGAGAGGACTGTCCATCATACAGGCGCTTTGTCTGGCAGTCACTGCCATTTGAATTTGACTGACTGAGGAAGCCCGAGTTATTTGTAAAGAACAACAAGGCTTTTCATTCATAATTTCAGTGGGGGGACAGGGTGCTAATGACTGAGCTTGAATAACCAGGGAATGCGGTATTCAAGGCAGGAAGAAGCCCAACTGGCTGCCAAATGAGAGGAAGGGAGGGGAGGGAAGGGGGATGTAGGTGAAAGTGCTTGTGTGAAAAGGCAAACAATGAAATCGGGATCACACGCATGTATACAAATACAAATCAGGTTCTCAAAAGGTGAGACAGGCAAAGACAGAAGCAGGAAGGAGAGCGGAGGAAATTCCCGTTTCTATTTCATTGACTTGCCTTCAGAACCAGCCTCTGCAATGCTAAATCCGAGAGGGTCTCAGCAAAAGGCAGCCCTCTTCCCTCCTGCCTCCCTCTCACACAGAGAAAATGCTTTCCGTCTCCGAGTCCTTTTTACTGCAGAAAAAAATCCTTGGGTTTGAAGTTGGGCTGAATGAAGATTTTGCCTTTGCAGCTTAAGCTCCAGTTTCGACCAAACTTGAAAGTACAACTACTAGCCCGGGCTGTGGCTCAGCATCTACCATCTGTACATATAATTTTTACATTTTGATTGTCTAATTTAGACATATATTTACATATATTCTCTAACTCTGAAAAAAATTTGTCCTCACAGAAGTCAAACTTTACCTGATGCAAAAGCTATTCAAGTAAATAAAGGTTGTTGCCCTTATTTCTATTGTCTACATTGGGATTTTGAATAAGGTGTTAACAGAAATTTCCTTAGCTAAAATTGATTTTATAGAGCCATAATTTGTGTCCCTGTGGAGAAAACAAATCTACGGAGCTAAGAAAGAAAATGGAAATTGAACCGCACATACTTTCGAAAACACAACTGCTCTGTCACAACGTAAACCGTCAGAAATGGATATAATTTATGCCAATTTGAATTGCATTGTGAGTAAACAACAATAAGAAAACTTAAAATATGTTAAACGGTTTAAACACTTAACCTCAAGAATGAAGGAAGTTTTCCAGTGGGCTTATTTTGCAAGATTGTTCTGTCAGATGCAGCGGATTTATTGCCTATGTTTGTAAAACAATTTCCAATGCTTCCTTTATCTTTCATGAATTAGAAGACCATCCTAGAAGATGCACTGGACAGCAGGATTCCCTCCTTGGCCTGGAAGGAAGACTTTCACTCAGACTCCAGAAGGAGTCAGGGGCTTATTTAGGAGGAACAGCTCCAAGATTCAGTTTCTCTGTTTATTTCTGCCTTTGTATCTATGGGACTTTTGTAAGTAATAGACCTGCTTAAAACACAGGAAATGATGATTACAAAACCACAAATGAGATAGGAGTAACTACACCAGATGCAGAGATGGAAGTTTAGAGGAACTCTTTAATCAGGGGATGGGAGTGGACGCTCCTGAAGAGATAACCTTGTTTAGATAACCAAACATTTAATCCTCTTCCCTCTCAAAGTAAGATAATTGTCTAACAGTTTATACTTTTTTAAAGTGTTCCGATTCTATCAGGCACACCTTCTGAGATTTTGCTTGTGCAGAAAGACTCTGGAGGTCATAAGGAAACGAACACCTTGGGCCTTCATGGGAAGCAGCATGTACACAGCACAGAGACTGAACTGGGACCTGAGAGTCCTAGTCCTTGCTTTGAGATAAGTTGCCTCTTTCTTTCTTCCCTCTTTGTTCTCACCTCTAAAATGGGCAATGACATCTCCTGAAAACTAGTGTGAGATCTGTAGAGAAAACTGTGATAGAATATCTAGCAGTTTAATTATTGTCATTGATATTGCTATTATAATCAGGGAAAAAAAAAAGAGTACAGATCTGGGTCAGGGTATTTTGCAATTTTTATTTTTTTTTTAATTGATGTAACCATATAAACAGTATTTCATTTTGATTGTGTTCTGATTTTCAGACCAATGATAGGGAAACACTAGGTTTTATTTTCCTTTTTGTGCAAAATTCATTAATCTCCAGTAAAATATTCTGTCCTGCATATATCACCTCCACTTTCAGGATGTACTTGTATGCTTGTATTCAGATGAACACAAGTCTTTCACAACTGAGGAAAAGAAAAATAATCTTAGTAAATAGGATAAACATTATACTTTTTTTTTAAACATTTGCTCATTCTGCTTCCTTTTGTTTCCAGCAAAATCTATAAGTCTGACTTGTACATATGCCTTGACTGACATTCAAGATTTATGTTACAAATTACTAATCTTTAAGAGTATTTTTTGAACTCCAGCCTCCAATGCACAAAAACACCTTATGTTCTGGGAGCAGAGTGGCCATCACAGCATGGAGGTCCATGCAGGCTACCTTGCACTTCTGAGAAGAGCAGGCTTCTTCCAACTCCACTGCTCATGGTACCCAAGATATTCATTTGCCTTTCTACTACGTTGCAGTTTAGAGCTAGTTCAGGTATCTCTACATCAGTGGTTTTCTAACTGTGATCTGTGAATTCCTATCGACCACTTCTAAATGGGAGGTCTCATAATTTACAATTTTCTAAAAAAGTCTGTGCTTCCCTTATGTTTTTTTTTTTTTTTCTCTTCTAGAGCATAGAAAAAGTCTACAGACTGAAGAAATTTGAAAACTACTGCTGCAAACCACAGCAGAGATGTGATAAGTCTCTTCATAAAACCTTCTTTCAAATTTCCCATAACGTCTAACATTGACCTCTTCCATTTTTCTGAGTCACTTTGATCCCAAGTCAACACATAAATGTCTGCATCCTGCTACAAAATATTTTGGGAATTCCCAAACTATTGCTTATTAACATTTTAATAGACAATTGGTTGATTTTGCATAAAATTCTAGTAGAGTCAAGCCCATTGTTATCTAGCCTCTAACTGAATGAATCTAGAAAGTGCAGTGTTTCAAACACTAACAGACAAGGCCTGTCTGTGCTGTCATTCTCATGATTACTTCTACCAAAGAAATCAAAAATATTAGGAGGAATACCCTACCAAAAACAAATACACAATATACACCATAAAAAACCTGCTACAATACCAGCTTAGCAAATAAACTTCACTTAGTCCCAATCCATGCCAAATTGTCCCACTTATGAACATTTGGTGTCAAGGTATTTGAGAAGAGAAATTATAAAATGTGTTGTATAAGCTAGAAAGCTTTCTAAAATTTAATTTAAAAAAAAAAAAACAGTGCTGATTTTATCAAGGTCACAAATATAACCAAATAACATTGAATGACACATCAAAGAGCATACTAGCTTTATTAGAACAATTTACATGCAAAAGCTCCACATTATATTACTAGTACTAAATGTATGTATCCTTCAGTATAATTTCAGAAGGTACAGGAAAGGGATTTGTTTATTCTTTAAGTTTACATAAGTATATTTGGTATTCAACAAGAAAATACCCTTCTGGCAACTGTCCCTCTATATACTGGGGCAACCACCAGATGAGATAAAGTTACACAGGATCTGGCCTATATCATCTTTAAGAAAGACGTCTATCATGAGCTAGATCGGAAAATAATAGTTTAATCAGAGAAGATTTGGGCATCACTAAAAGCAGGAGACTAAATCTCTGAGCAGCTGAGGAGCTTGTGCATTCCAAACCAGAGTGGCAGGTATCAGTTCTTTCCCATGTAACAGTGCTGATCTTTGTCCTACCAGACTGTGTTCCTAGAACTCAATGTTCATTTTCCCCCTTTTCTCAGGGAAGAGAATTCCAGGATTTCTTTCAGGCAAACTACAACAAAAATTGCAAAAGGAAAACTAACAGTACTTAGTCAAGGATTAATTTTCTTTATAAGTACATCCAGCTGTTTTCAGTGCAATGTCTTTGACTTCTCTGTTTCTCTCTCTGATTTATCTAAATAGCCTTATCTGCCCTGAAGAACCTCAATGAGATATCAGTAGGCAAAAAAAGCTTTACACTTTTAAAAAGCTCTATAATTCCTTTTTGTACTTTGGCTTATTCAGAGTCACAAAAACGGAAGATAATCAATTCAAGGTTTAAGTTTCGATGGAATTTCTGGGCATTAGAAGCAATGTGCAGCCAAACTTAGTCCTTTTAGGATGTGCAGAATCAATATTCCCATATCATTGCATTAGCTCATGAGATAATGCATGAAATGTTCTCAAAGTCAGCAAAGCACTGCACTTTCATTCCCTTGCAGGAAGAATTCCTTATGAATGAGCTGTCCTCCCTTTTGAAAGTAAAGGGGGAAACCACTTGTTTTCCGGTCCTGGTCTGAAAATCAAATCAAGCAAAAACTTGTGGGACCATTTCAGGATGAAGCAGAAAAGTTTCAGCTATTTCATATGGGTGTCTGTCATGTCATGCACTTTTCAAATGTATATACACCATTTTTCACCTGAAGCCACTGGAATAGCTACTATTCAAATATATCATGAACATACAACACTTACACACATATAAATATATGTGTATGTTGGTGAGTACACAAATATATCTATACACAACAGTTACATTTCCCTGCTGAAAATAAACTCAAAATTCAAAACTCATCTCAAAAACAAGGTTTGCTTGGGTTAAAATTTAAAAAAACCAACAAAACAAAACAAAACAAAAAAACAACCCTAAAAAGACAACAAAATCATGCAGTAATTAGAGCAAACCACTAGGGGAAACATAATCACATGCATTAAGCCACTCTCCACGACAAGAAACGTGAGCGATACATGTAATTCTCTAAAAACAGGTTCCAAGGCACCATCAGATTAAAACTCTGAGAAATCAGCGTCGAGGTTCCAACATGAACACGCACAAAAAAGAGCACAGTTAATTTTTTGCAGATTTGTTCACTATTTGTTATTTACCTTTTGTGCAAGTTAGTGCACAAATCTTTGCAAGTTTAAGGCTTCTCTTTCAAACTCATCAGTACCAGGATTCTGTATTCTTGGGGGTTTTGCTAGCTTTATTTTTGGCGGGTTTTTTGCTTTTTTTTTTTTTTTTTTTTTGTTTTTTTTTTTTTTTTTTTTTAGCTATAACACGTTGATGCTTTACCATTTTGTACACGTGACTGGCTCTGTGAATAAAAATAGCTTCCCTGTTTTAAGATCTGTCTTTGAGGCTACTCTCTGTATTAAGTGTATGCACCTGTAGTTGAGAACTGGAGTGGGAACTGATGATTCCACTATTGACCGACAGATTTAAAAATGGTGTTATGAACTTTCCAGTTTAAAACATTATTTATGTACTCAATATAAACGATGATAAATAATTTAACAGACCTTTCCCATGTGTATAGGTTTGCACAAAAAGTTCTTAACCTATTTTTGATTTTGCTATGTGGGAGGAAGTAATTTTTGTCTTTCTATAGTGAGGGGAATATTGTGTTTTCTATTTCCCAGATATTTTAACCCATACTTGTCTTTCACAGCTGAATACCGTGGATTGCCTTGCTGACACAGAGCTTACAACCTACACACAGGGCACATCTTCGAGGATGCCCATGTCGCTGCCCGGCGCATCCTCATGGAGATGCCAGGACGCTGGGTGCCCCCTTCCTCGGGGAAACTCAGGGCAGGCCCGCGGCTCCCTCCGGCGCTGCCCGGCGCCGGGGCTGGTGCCCCCGCGGAGCCGCCCTGACCCGCTGCCCCCCGCCCCGGCGCCGCGCTCCCTCTGGCGGGGAGAGCGGCCGCGCCGCCGCCGCTCCCCGGAGCCCCGGGGGTAACCCAGCCATACCGGGCTGCGGCTCCAGCCGAGGGGGAGCCCCCGCCCCGGCGGGAGAGCGCTCCGTCTGCGGGGCCGGGGGTCGAACAGGGTGGAGAGGGGACGGATGGCCGGGCTGCAGCAGCTCTGTGCAGGCTAGGGAGCGATGGAGCTTGAAAGGAAAAAGGCGAGCCCCGTTTAATTCCGTCTGACCTTATTGTCACCCAAGTATGGAAAATAGTTTGCAGGTTCAGAATATTGCTGTGGAAGAACGGATACTTGAGCATAAAACCACGAAAACTCGAAGGCCGTCCATGTGAGACACAGCCCTCCTTATTTACAGGTTTTCGTGGGGAATGTCCGCCCCCTCCACAGAGCGGTGACCAGCAGGTGTAGGAGAGGAAGTGCCTGCGAAATCGCCTCGAGTAGTAGAGGGCTGGCTGAGGTTTTGCACCGAGGGTTGTCCATGTGAATAGTGCAGCAATTACTGCCTTACACCCGGCGTGTATTTTAAGCAGTGACACATGTGACACGGGAACATTCGTGCTCGGTGCGTGCCTGCCTGGGGACAGGGGTGATCGTACAGATACGTGCCGGCACAAGATGCCCGCGTTCAACCAGCCACAGTGGCCCCGTCAGTGCTTCCAGCTCGTACCAAAGGGACCGAGCTGTGGTCGTGTCAGGAAACGCCCAGAAGACAAACAGTCACGTTTGCGAGCTGCTCGCAGACCGTGTCCTCCGCACGAATCGAATGGCAACTGACTAAAATAAAGTTGTGGGGGGGGAGGTTTGCAGGGGTTTTTAACTTATTAGAAAAAAACTCCACACATCCAGCCCCTTCCCCACCCCCCTCCCCCCGTTCAGGCGAGGGAACCCCGCTGGTGCCGGGGACGCGGCGCACCCCGCGGGCAGGCGCCCGAGGCGCGGGGACCTGCCGCCTGCTCCGCGCCCCGCGGGCCCCTCTCTGCGCTCCCGCCGGGGCACGGGGGCGCCCTCCGCGCCGCCTAATCGCATTAATCCGCGGGACAATGCCGCAAGTAATCACCCTTCCTGCTCCCTGCGCGGCCGGCGACCGGCGGCTGGAAAGGGCGAAGCGGGGGAGGGGCAGAAAGTGTAAACTTTTATTCCACTCGGTTAAGAAAAACGGGTGGGAAGCAACGGGGAGCACTTGGATACGGGTCTCCCGAACGCCCGCACCGGCGGGGAGAGCGCGCCTTCCTCCACGCGAGAAGCGAGTTCCCCTCGGTTTCCCTGCAAACCTATCGCCGCCTGCCTCTGAGTAAATACATGAGCACAAAAGCAACCCTGAGCGGCGTGAGACCGCGCACGGAGCAGCCTCCCGTGAGCACAGGCTGCGGCGAGGCCCCGGGAGCGCGGCTGCAGCTCGCCCCGCGCAGCGCGGGGGAGCGCCGCCGACGGGCCGGGGCCGGGGCCGGGGCCGGGGCCGGGGCCGGGGTTGGGGCAGCCGGGCTGGCTCGGCGGCGGCAGCGCTGCCCTTTTGAATGCCTCCCGCAGCTCTGAGTGCTGGCAGGGCGTTGGGAGCGCCAGTGAATGTAGCCCCGCAGAGCCAATGAGCTGGGACCGGATGCGATATATCCTCTGGGACAACAACTGCTCTGTTCCTCCTCAGATCCACATGACGCCATTTACTGCTGCTTTTGCAGAGAGATCACCCTACCTCCTCCGGAAAGAAAAAGAGAGAGAGCGAGAGAGCGAGCGAGCAGAAAAACGCCGAGTCCCTACAGCTCAGATCTCAAATCTTCCTCCTCCTCCTCCTCCACCTACTCCAAACACACAACAACAACCACCACCACAAATCCGCTGCGCTCCCAAAACACCCCCCCGATTGCAAACCACAGAACTGCCTGCAACACACACGCTCGCAGAGGGAGCGAGAAAGCTAAGAGGGAGAGAGGGGAGAGGAGCCTGCAGCAAGCAGCTTCTCAGCAGAACGTCTACATTGCACAAGCTGCTTTTTTGGAGGAGCTCAGTGGAAAAAAGCTCTGGGATTTTATTTTAAATCCACTTTGTTTTGTTTTCTTTGGCTTTTCCCTTTCCTCTTGATCAATTTGCAACAGCAACAAAAAAAAGTGACTTGGTATTGGCGATTCGGCCTCCTGTTCATTGAGGAAAAAAAAAGGAAAGTGTGTGTAAGACTGAGTGATTTTTAGGAGCAAAGAAAACCCACCCCGATCCGGAGAGGTGTTTTGACTAGTGTTATAGTATATACACGCACACACTTATTTATAATCGATCTGGGGAGAGGCACCTAACTTTGCTATGGACTTTTTTTTTTTTACATGGTGATCATTCTTACTCTAATTTGCAAGTTGGACTAAACCAGAGTTTGGAAAAGAGTTTCTTTTTTGCTTTAGGGCTGGATTTATTTGCAAACCGCAGGAAGAAGAAAATACAAGAGAGAGGGGTTTGGTGCAGCGCCGCGATCACGGTGAGAGCCTTTTCCTTCTTTGCAAAACAAGCTTTTCAGTAACCTCCTTCCCCCCCCCCCCCCCCCCCGCTTTGGTTGCTCCAAGAAAACTCGTGGAAATGTTTGAGGCCGATCCCTTTTCCATTCGTACAGGTTCTCCCTCTCCCCCCCTTCCCTTCTCCTTCCTTTCTCAGAGAGGAGCTGGAGGTGGGATTTCGGAGCGGTTTCTCTCCGGGGAGGGGTGGGGGGAGCTCCGTGGGGTTTGCGGACTGCGCCGCGTTTGTGCCCCGCCGGGGTGCCCCGGGGGTGCGGAAGGCTGCGCGGGGGGCGGAGGGCTGCGCGGGCGCCCCGGAATGCCTGCAGGGGCTACGAGTGGGGCGGGGGGTGCGCTTGAAGGAGCCACAACTCCGGCGTGTTCTCGCTGCTGCGGGGGGCCGGGCACGGGAGGTCCTGCGCGCTCCTGCCTCGCTGGGCACGCGTGGGTTTCCGACAAGCCCCGGGGGAGGTGAAGGGAGGGCGCAGCGGGGCTGGCGAGCATCGGGGCTGTTTGTCCCCCCGGTCTTGGGGGAGAAGGAGCGACCCGCCTTTCAGTGCGTGATTTACGCCTGTCTGTAGTGGCGTCAGGAGATCCGTGCGATTCGGAAGTGAGTGCACGTCTGGTACAAATATATACGTGTGTGTGTGTAAACTTAGATAGTTCTCCTGTGATGAAATTAATTCGATCTGTAAGACGAGGAAAGACCTTTCCTAGGTTCTTCTATGCAGAGGGCGTGTGTGGACGGGAAGGAAAAGCCATAATTTTTGCCTTTTTTTTTTTTTTGTGGCTTACTTCGTGACAGCCCCCTTACCCCATTAAAAAAAAAAAAAAAAAAAAAAAAAAGACAAAAAAGCTGCTGGTGTTTTCAGCAAGCTGTTTGTGTGTCACTTTGCCCCACCCCGATGGTAAAGTCCCTTTTGCCCTAATCCATAGTCTGATCACACACTCGGCCCTTAATGGGGGTTTCAAAGCACTTTGAAAGAAGAGGAGGTGGTTGGTGTGTGTGCGGTGGGAATGGGGGTGGGGGTGCCTTGCACAGGCTCCGGCTACAAAACAGAAATTCACGGGCAGAGGACTTCTCCCCCTTAGGCTTCGCCCTTCCCCGGCCAGCGGTACACGGGATTTTTCCACAGCACGCAAGAAGCCCCTCGCGTTTTAAACCTCCCCAAATGTGCCGAACGCGAAACCCGTCCCCCTCGCTCACCCTGTTGCCAAGCCCAGCTTGAAAGAAAAGGAAAGTTAGCAATGCTGGCACTTGAGCTCGGTGAGAGTGGACTTTGGCTCTTAGAAGTGGGGAATCGTGTTATCACGCACATGCACACAAAAAAAAGGCAGATCTGCTTCTCTTGCTCTTGGCGGATGCAAAGGAGAGAAGTACTAGGTCGGAGGAGGGAGAGGTGTGCCCTCCTGTCAGGATTTTCAGGCAAATGTAGGTTTGCAAATAAATGTGCTGGTTCTTTGCATTCTGTCCTGTTAGCGGATCTATGACGGGGATAAAAAACGGGGAGCACCCGGCTCGGCCTGATGCCCCACTGGAAATGCCTCCTGGGTCCCTCCGGGCTAGGGCGGAGCGGGGCGGGCTGAAGGTCAGGCAATTTGCAGAATATGCGTAAAATAAGAGGAGCTTTTCCAGCGGCTGGCTTTGTGAAGTTGAATGGGTGTTTAGGGCAAGGCGAGAGGGGGTAATCTGCCTTTTGCCCAGCTGTCCCGGAGGTGTTGTCTGAACCGTCTGCAGGGCGCCTGGCACTTCCCGGGAGGGGAAGCTCCTTTAGCATCTCCTGGGGGAGGGCAGGGGGGAAGAGTTAAAAGGAAACATGGGTTTGACTTTTTGATAAGGCGGCTGAAGCAGCCCCCTCCCACCTCCCGGCCCAGAGGATGTCTCCTGGTTATCTCCAGGTTGTCTGCACTCTCCGGCGGGCGAGGGGCTGTCACCTCCCACCTGCTGCGCGCCCCCCGCCAGAGAGGGAGCTGGAGGCGGGGAGGGAAGCGGAGAGCGGAGGCTGCTTTTCCAGCTCCCACCTTGGCGTCTGAGGGGGGCTCCGCCACCGATCCTGGGGTCGTCTGAAGCGCCTTCAGGTCAGGGTCAGCTTTGCTTTTGCAGTGGGTTGTCATTGCTGGAGAAGCAGGGGCTGATCCGGCGTACCCTCCAGGCTGGCTGGGGCTGGTGGAAACCTGGACGTGGAGGAGAGATAGGGCTGCTAATTCCTCTCAAGAATGGGGAAAGCATTTTATTTTCTATTATTTTTTTATCTCCAGATAGTTTCAGAGGAGGTGAACATCTGCTTAGGCTGTTGGTTGAAACTTTTGGTATAGCAGAGGTTTTAATTTGGGGGAAAAAAACCCAAAACAAAACATAAGCAATGCTTCAAGCCAAGTTTGCAAGACTTTTTTTGGGGGGGTGTAGGCAGGTGGGGGAAATGAGCACTGTAATATACATCCTGTGTCCAAAACCAGGATTTGGCAATATTTAAAAGAAGTGATCACTGATCACTCTTAAAAGTTAGAGATTTATCCATATGTATTTTTTTTAAGAAAAAAAAACACTTGAAGGAGGGGAGCCAGGAGTTAAAAGGTTAAATGTTTTGCATTGATGTTAGAATAAAGACAGTGTCTTGAGATACTCTTTGTTAAACTGTTTGGCGATATTTTACTATACTGCAGTACAGTATTATTGTTGGTAACTGATGTGTACAGAGTAACACTATGGTGCTCTTTCTAGGTATAATTGAAGACATTGTGTGGTCCTTGTAAGAAGTTTGGTTCCTGCTTGGGTTTTAATTGTAGAATATTGTTCTGGATTTTTGTATAGGTAATTGGATTTTGGAGCCACTTTAAGATATGATAAAGGCAAAACAAATATTAACTAATTTAGAGGGCAGTACTTGAAACTTGTGCATATTTGAGTGTGGAAGCTATTTACAAGTTCTCATCTTCTGTGTCTTTTACTGGCTTTTCATTTAAATTCTCAAGTCTGCATTTCTACTTTGTAGTTAACGATCATTTCAAGTAATATTTATAATCAAGTAGACTTCTTGGATGCTGGCATCATTTGATTATGCTATGCATGCCTCTATCCCACAAGCCACTCTTGATAATATTTACAATTTGAAATGTAGTCTATGGAATTTTTTACACATAAAAAACAACAAACAACCAAACAACTGTGGTAACATTGCTTTTGTAGTTTTGAGCCTTAAAATAACAATCACAGTGGTGTGCACCAGTATGACACACATTAAAATACTGGAGAGAGATATTTTTACTTGTGCTGTTGAAGTTTTTGGTAGCACTAACTCATTTAATGTCTAACCTCAAACATTTTATTGCTATTTAGTGTTTTTCTTGGGACCATTGGTATTAAACTAAAATTTCCTATTTACATCATGTGAAGTTTAATGTGTAAAGAGACTAGCCTACCAAAATATTATCCAGTTTTAAACAAAATTGGAGAATTATATGTCTGTCATCAGCAGGTCACATTACACTTGCTAAATACTTGCAGGATAGTTTGTTTTTTTTTTTTTTTTTTAGTATAAGGTTTTCAGTAGCTTGATGTGAAAAGAAGTGTCACTTCAAGTGGCTGAAATGTAATCACTTTAAAGGCCATGGTCTAACCAGAAGATGACCTGAGAACCCTCAGTTAGCAGGAGTATTACCTAGACTTTCCAGAGCCACAAGTTAAGTTGCATGGTCCTAGGAAAGAATCCTAGGGATTCTTAAAGGTCCTTAAGCTCTCCACAGCAGTAGGCAGAACAGGCCAAGGGAATTTGGTCACTCAGCTGACCGGTGCCAGTGCTTGTCCCAGACGTGACTCCTTTTTTTAATGGCTGATGCATTACTTGATTGTCTGCGGCGCTGTGGGGTCCTCCAGGCTTGAAAAGCTGCTGGAGAGGGTGTGAGACATGTTGCAATAGTGAATCCTCTCTTTTTTGCTCCAGGATTTCAGATGTGTTCTAAGCCTGGCGGGGTGAGCAAGCTTCCGGGCACTGATGGAGACTCAGCACGGCAGTGGGTCGCAGCCCTTACTACAGGCTCGGCGTGACAGTGGGAGGCCACACGGGGAGCCCGATCTGCGGGATGTCCTGATGCAGCAGGTTCACGTTTTGTCGTTGGACCAGATCAGAGCCATCCGAAACACAAATGAATACACAGAGGGACCTACAGTGGCTCCACGGCCAGGGGTCAAGTCTTCTCCTCGGGCAACAGCCCAACCCAAAAATGAAAGGCCCCATGGGTTGCCTGAGCATCGTCATTTCAGCCGGATCCAGCACACGCAAACACACGCATCTCCTCGAGCGCCTCTGTCCCGGTCCATCAGCACAATCAGCACAGGCTCACGGAGCAGTACGAGGACAAGTACAAGCAGTAATTCGTCAGAACAAAGACTTCTGGGATCATCTTCGGGGCCAGTTGCTGATGGAATAGTCCGAATGCAGCCCAAGTCTGAGCTCAAGTTGAGTGAGCTGAAGCCACTGAGCAAAGAAGATTTGGGAGCACACAGCTACAGGTGTGAGGACTGTGGAAAGTGTAAGTGTAAGGAGTGCACTTATCCAAGGACCCTCCCCTCATGTTGGATCTGTGACAAGCAGTGTCTTTGCTCAGCCCAGAACGTGGTTGATTACGGGACTTGTGTTTGCTGTGTGAAGGGCCTCTTCTATCACTGCTCTAATGATGACGAGGACAACTGTGCTGACAACCCCTGCTCCTGCAGTCAGTCACATTGCTGCACTAGGTGGTCCGCCATGGGTGTAGTGTCCCTCTTTCTGCCTTGCTTGTGGTGTTACCTACCTGCCAAGGGTTGTCTTAAATTGTGCCAGGGCTGTTACGACCGGGTAAATCGGCCTGGGTGCCGCTGCAAACACTCCAACACCGTTTGCTGCAAAGTTCCCAGTGTACCCCCCAGGAACTTTGAAAAGCCAACATAGCATCACTAGCCAGAAATACTAAAGTAACAAGGATTATTATTTTAACGTATATATGCAACCAACTAAGCAGCTATGGTCTTGGCACTGTAGTAGAAGGGTTGGGGATGTACTTTGCTGTTTGCAGTGAAATGCTTTTCTGTGTGTGTGCCATCTTAACTGATACGCTTGTTAGAATCCAGCTAGTGGCATACAGGGGAAAAAAAAGGGATGCAGTACATTGTGACCCACATATTGCATAAGCTAAAGCAACACAGACACTCCTAGGCAACTCTATTGTTTGTGAATAGTACTTGCAAAATTTGTAAATTAGCAAATGACTCCTTTTTTTTCATTGTTTTCTGCCAGAGATAATGTGCTATATTTTTGTATATACAATAATATTTTCAACTGTGAAAAAAAAGTGCTGTCATAAGACATGGCACAGTCACAAAATATTATACTAATATGTTGTACATTCGGAAGAATGTGAATCAATCAGTATGTTTTTAGATTGTATTTTGTCTTACGGAAACCTTCTATTACAGGACTTTGATTTTCCTTTGGACTTCATGTATATTGTACAGTTACAGTAAAATTCAGCCTTTATTTTCTAATTTTTTCAACATATTGTTTAGTGTAAAGAATATTTATTTGAAGTTTTATTATTTTATAAAAAGAAATATTTATTTTAAGAGGCATCTTACAAATGTCACCCCTTTTTATGAGGACGTCATAGTTGCTGCAAATAAGGGGTGAATGATGCATATGTTCACTATAAAATAGAAAATATATTAACGTTTGAAATTAAACTGGGCTACTTGTCATTTTTTCCCATTTATTGTTCTGATTTGGGAGAATCGATACTTCTAATTGCAATCTTCACAGTGTTACAGTCACAGTGAGCCTAATGTGAAACCGAAAAGAGATTTTTTTAAGTGTATTCTTTTGTTCTTGTTTACTTCTTCACCTGAAAACAGTGCAGGATTTTTGCTTCCTTTCTTTGCACAAATGTCTCATATACTGTTCCTACAAGAGAAAAGGAAAATGAACATAGGAAAATGCATTAATTCATTCCAGACTAGGACTAATAAGTACTGAAAGCTTGACCTATTCTATAAGTGATGAGCTTTTGTGCTTCAAATAGGAAATAAGTAATCATTCACAAAAAATGTTAGGCTTGCATGGCTTTAATCAGTAAGAGAGAGGAGGAAAAAAATGTAATTAATACCGTCAATGTAAAAAGCTTGCAGAATTATTTGTTAAAGTTAGAAGAATATGCCACAGGGAATGATAGGTCTGAATGCAGTCCAGCCTTATGTCAAACATTTGCCTCACTTGTAAGAAGAAGGTTGCTTGATTTGTCATTTGTGGCAGTTACCTTCCACTGAGGTCAAAATCCTTTCCCTGCCAAGTTTCCCACCGGAAGCCTAGAGAATGATTTACCTTTCTTTATTAACAAACTATCATTTCCTGTTCTTAGCATGTCTCTCCAAGTTTAGAGGTCTTAATGTTCAATTTTATTTATACATTTCTTAAACTGGCATTTAAGAATAGTTGTAAGTATTTTTAAGCTGACGCTTAAAAAAGTCTCCCAGCCTTTTCTGAAGCCCCTCCAAGATAAACAAGTTATTACTAATAAATTAAGAACTCACTAAAAGTTGAAAACGAGAGCATTGAGTAAATGTTCTGTCTTTTTGCCCCTTAATTTTCATCTCAGGTCTGGTATTTGGATGATTTTACATAGGTCTGTAGAACTCGGAAATCTTACACTGTGTGTTTGTGCATATTAGTTATCAATCATCGAGTGAAATTAAAAAGTTCTTGTTCTCTTTCTCTTTTTTTTTTTCTTACCTCTCTGGTGAAAAATGTAAGCTGGTTTACTTTCTGCACCAGCTGGCTGGATACTTTGGTATACAAAGACGAACAGTATATATTTAGCTTTCTGAGTGGAATTTGCCAGAAAGAGGGTAGCTTATGTTACATGAGTAATTTGTCCATATTTAAAGGGCATCAGTGTACTGTAACTGAGTAGTGAAGTGTATATGTGAGATTGTTCTTGGCCGCTGATAAACAAAGATTTTTATTTAATTATGGGTTTTTTTAGCAATTTTGTTCTTGAAGGGGTTAATAACCATCATGTGTTTCCATTCACTGAATGTAGCTCTTGAACTAGGTTAAGTGCTTATGCTTAAACTGTCCTGGGCTAGTCTTGCTGATGAAAACAAACATTAGGGGAATCTTTGACCTTTCAGCTCTATCTTGGAAACACCAAGTTCCCCTAATTTCAGTAGACAGTAAATCCAGCGTTTTCACTGGATTGATGAACTTGACAAAACTGAAGGCAAGCCCTGTCTTTTCAGGGATTTATGTTTCAGTTGAAGATAACTCTACAGAAAGCTGAAGGTGAAACTGGAAAACTGGATGGCTTAGCAGCACAGCAGTCAAAGTGGGTGCAACTCAAAAGTCCTATTAGCTTAGGTCCAATACTAAAATTGTGGATGTGTTTTCTTTTTGCAGTATAGTAAGTTCTCTTGTCTGCCTAGTTAGGTTCTAAGGGAAAAGGAAAACCATCTTCTTGTTGGCAGTGAAATTTGAAGCTGGTTTAAACACTGAACAATGGTTGTGACCTTCCACTGGGTTCTTAATAAAGGATAAAATAGTGGGGTCCCCTCCACCCCAGGTAAGCCAATTACCAGAAATTGGGTAGGATGCATGACTCTTAGGAGCAGGGATGTAGGGAAATGTGGCCTGTTGGGCTAAGTATAGCACTGGGGTCTAGGCTTCAGTTCGTATGGATTGATGTTTGCGCCCACTGGACTCTTAAAAGCTGGCTTGTATATATTAGTTAACATCCTAATATTGCACTTAATTAGATAAGGTTTAGTATTCTAAATAAAACCAAAATCTTGCCTCAGGCAGATTAGATTGTTTTAATAAGAATTAAGAGGGCTTTTCAAGTGGATTGAGATAATGTTATTAAAGCATGCCTACTTTATCCTTTGAGATAGGAAAGTGGAGGTCCAAGTAAGGAAAATTTTCCATACATGGGTTTTGAGGATAACCATGAAAGACATGCTTGATATACATCATATAGGACTTTAATTTTAGACTGCTAGGAAGTAATGAGAGAGCAAAACCCTTATTGCTCCATTTGTTGTGTTGTTGCTTCAGAGTTTTGATCTGTTAGCTTAGAGATTCTGTAAGGTGTCTTTAAGGTATAGAGACTTGCAGGATTGGACTGACAGTTGATCCTAGTAACAATGGAAACAAATAGCATTTTTCCAAATTATTTTTCTGTATGATGTAAGCTACAAATAAATACATTGAATTTAGACAAATTTAGAAATTCCTCTATTAATAGCCTCAGGATTTTTTTTTTTTTACTTTGCTCTTTAATGGTTTGAAACTTGATTAAAATTTCTTTTTTGAGATCAGGATCATAGCAGTAAAAAAAAAAGGAAAATAAAGGAAAAGAGACTTGGATTCAAGTTGAGAATAAATAGTGCTTTGGATAGAAATAAAATGTGTTCCTAAAGGATTTGAGATCATGTTCAGTTGAGCATTTACATTCAACAGATTTACCAAATCAGTCTTTAAAAGCCAAAAATTCTCCAAATGCAGAAGTGTAGTAATTAAGTTGTTGTGATGATTAGCACAATAGATTTTTTACACTTTCTTACTAAACTCCCAGCAATTAAATATACATTATTAACTGTATTGCCCTTTTCACTTTTGGTAAAACAAAAATAATTTATTTTTGTAATGAGTGAAATCTTAGGTCTTTTTCTTAGGTGGCAGGAAGAGAGCAGAATGCATTTCTGTTCTACAGTGGAACATTTAAATATTTTTAGGAATTAATGGTTGGGAAAGATGGATTTGAACAGTCTGTCTTGTCTCAGATGTTCCTAGATGGGTGCAGGTACAGCGAGTAATAATGATTTCATCTGCTGAGACTAATTTCTCAATCAGTCACTGGAGCAGAGTGCCAGAAAGAAATTGGCTGAATGCAAGAGCACGCTTGATTGAGTAGTGTCTGTAAGAATAGTATTGAATAGATGTCTTGCTGAAAATGTCATCATTTGTCATATTGGGTCATCTTAAATAAATCAGTTGCAGATTGGGATTGCAGGTAGACTGCACACCAGACGTGGGATTGCAGGTGACAAAGCACACCAAATCCTTACCAATGAAAATACTTGGGTGTTTTCCTCTTTATGCAATCTGATTTTAAACTGGAATCTTAGAAATAAAAAATAATGTCTTGTTGAAGTCAGGACAGTTTGACTTAAAAAACACGTGCATATAAAGTGCAGATATGTATAGTACTTTTGATTTCAAAAAGATTACACTTTTCAATCTGTGGAGACTCCTATGTGTTATTTCTCTTCGTATTTATTCTTTCTGGTCCTTATCCCTTTCCTTGACCTTTCCTAGCCATAATATGTAATACATTATTTCCACTTATAGGACGAAAGGGGAAAGAGGAGGATGAAACATGCTTTTTTCATTAGTATTCTGTGCCTGAAAGTTTAGGACAAGGTAAAAAAACTGATTACCTTGCTGCATGTATTTTTTCCTGCATTTTCAGAAATATAAAAGGTTTTTTCCATTCATGTAACATTGAATCCACTATTTCAGAAAGATCTTATTTTCATTGTTTTGGTATGAATTTTATTACTCAAGAAGGTTTTATGTGTTTTTGTTTTAACCCATTGGCACTGTGTTTCAGATGAAAGAGGCAGAGGTTTTACTGCCATAAAAGCATGAACTGCTGCTGTTCTTCTGCCACAGGGATTGTTCAGTACAGAGCCAATGTAGTTGCTTTTGGACATGAGTAGCAATGATTTTGTTTGAAACAGAGTGGGAGTTCAGTGTTTTCAGCCTTGGGAGAAGGCAACAGAGGCTGTGCTACATATCGCTACATATCTGAAGTTTCTCTTTACATGTGGTTTAAGAAACTTTTTTTTTTTTTTCCTCTGACTTAACTGTGCATGCTGATTACTGAAGCTTATGGCTAAAATGTTCAAACTGCTAGACTAAAGTGGGTCAGTTCCCATTTCGGTAGAAGTTACCAATAATCAGAAGCTTTGACAATATAGTCTGCTATTATGTAGGATTATTTATGGATATTTTAATACTTGGGAGTTTAAGTTACATTTTAAAATGGTCTTGCCAAAGGAGATAATCTGTTTCTAAAAGGTAAAGAACTGTATAATCAGAGGAGCTCTGCTTTCACAAAAGACTGCTGTATAATTACCAAACCACTTAGTGCACCTGAGGTACGTTACAAGAGATAGCACTTGGTGCCATTTAGGAGTTGCAGGCACAAGTTTCATTTGGAGAGTCTGAGCCAATACACAAGGGTGTATTAGGAGGAATCACCAACTTAGACATAGAGAGCCCCTTGAACAAAGGGAGTTTTTTACTTTTTCTTTTTTACCGTCACTTTATTTTGATCTAGAAGTGGTGTATATGAATGAGTCATAAATCGTGTTGTTGTTCCTCTGTTTACTGATGAAAGAATGTATTGATGCTCTCATAGTGTGCCTCAAAAAAACACACCAGGATGGAAAATCTTTAAATGACCAAATTTACCACTGTCGTCTTCAGAAATGAATACAAACATCAGGGCTATAGCAAGCTGTGTTTCAAAATTAGTTGCACTGTAAGTAAATTGCACTAATTGGTTATGCAAAACGGTTACTATAATTAGACACAATTCCACTTTAGGTCTCAAAATCAAGTCAGACTTTTGCCAGCTTCCTCTGTAGTGCAGTTTTATTAATTACTGATTTACTTTACGTGTTCTTTCTTGTAAGACACATATAAAAGCTGGTGTATCGCAAACGGTCAAATGCATAAAGTGAACAGTTTTTCTTCCCTCTCATTTCTCTTTCATGAAGCACTGCAAAGAGGAGGAAGTTGTGAAATAGTTTTATTTGCTTTGGGTCATTTTATTTATGAATTTTGTTTAATTATTGTAGACAGAGTGCTAATTTGATGGATTGCTGTTTTGTGATTCCCTCCCCTCTCTCCCCACCCCCCTCACAGTCACTCCCTCAAACTATATGGCAGTATGAAGTATGTAAGTAGCACAGTTAAGAGACCAAGAATTCACTTTGTGAACTTAACCTAAGTGCAGCTGCATTAAATAGTAAGGCAAAGCAGGAGCATCAATGCCTTCTTGCAGAACTCATTGAATGCATTGTACCTTTCACCAGTAGGTTTACTCTCCTACCTCTGCTGCTCTGCAGATGGAGATTATGCAGTTGTTTGTCATGTATATGTTTTTATGCCTCAGTGTCTTTTCTTTTTTGGAGAAACATTGTTAACATTGTTAACAATTGTGTTAATTCTTTAAAACTAGTGCATGAGGATACCACAATACTGTTATTAAAAAAAAAAAAAAAAACTCAAACTGGCCACATGTGAAGGTTATCTTAACTGCCCACTGCTTACTACTCTCAATACTGTTCTTGGGGAGGAAGGCTTTCCTCAGATCCCTTCATCCCAAGTGGAAGAAAAAGGCTCTGTGAGTTATTCTGAAATAAGTGTGGCTGTGGGGAGGCATAGCTTATGGTATAAAAGGTGAACTTTCCATCAGGGATGTGCCTGACCTGTTCTCTCCTGCACACACAAAACTGCAGTACAAAGTCTGAAAGTGTGCAAGTGTTTCTGGCCACCTCTCTACTCTAAATCAGACAGTAGGTGGAAATGTTCCTGGACAATGGATTGCAATTGCCCACACTACTGAAGTGTTAAGGCTTTGCCTGGTGTGAGTTAAGCATGTGCCAAAAAGTACTCTCCCAAGCTATTCCCTACCACATTTCAGGAGCCATTCCCAAAAGACAGTTTGCCAGCAGGTCCTTCTTTTAGAGGTTAAAAGAGTTGCCTAGCATGGACACTGTCCTTTTGGGGCCAGCTGGAAAACAGCTTGTCCAGGAACAATCTTGGACAGATTTATTTGCAGTCCAGGAGGAAAGACATCCCTCCCACAAATGTCATCTCTAGAGAAATTCACTCACAAAGACAGACATTCTCATGAGTTCAGATGACACAATCTAATCCTCAAGTAGAAACTTAATTGCACAGAAGCAACCTATTTCATTTTTCTATCTCAAATGAGTAAGGCAATTGGCAAGGTAACTTTTTAGAATTTTACAAAGCTTGCTTCAGTGTAGTTACATAAAATTATATATTGATATTTTGTATCTAACCTGAACTAGTGTGTATATATATATATATATATATATATATAAATATATACTAAAAAGTATGATTTAGTATGTCACAGCACTTGATTTTTAAGAACGAATTGAGATGGTGTTTCTTGTTTTTGGAAATTACATATATCTCTGAAGAAAAGAGCCATAAACGATAGTTTCCTCTCATGGTAATCATTACAACTTCATCTTTTCCCGAGATATGGAAAGTGTTCTGTCTTTATTGCTTTCAGCCCTGTGCTCTCCTAGCCCCCAGGTTATAGAGTGGGTGACTTATGGAACATTGCAATTGCTAAGTGATTTTGCACACTTTCATAGAGAAAAACTGGTGTGTAAAGTATTGCACTTGAGCTTAGCCTCTGAGAGGACAAATCTTATTAAAATATTTCAAGTGTGTGCAAAATATATTTCTGCATACATGCAATCTGAGGGATGTGGTTGGAGAGAAAAGAACTGTCACAATTAACCCTTTAAGGTCTCTGCTATAGAAAAAGGAATCAATGTCAACTTTTTTTTTTTTTTTTAAAGTTGATTAATTAAGCTAAGTGAAATATTAGAAAGAAAGATATCTTGTTCAGTTTATTAAACATGTCCAAGATTTGTGCTGTTTACATTTCACATAGTTTTTATCCAAAGACCTCACTTCAGCTGCAAGATTGGTGGGTGAAATGCCTGGCCTCACTGGAGGCAATGACAAAATTCTCCTTTGACCTCCTTGAAACTTTGTATAGACAAGAGGTGAATTCCTGAATATATACTGATTGAACATACACTTGAATGGATATCCTGGGAAAATCCCAGCTGCCTAGGGGGAATAAAAAAAAGTTTATAATTGCATGACACACACTTCTGAATGAAGGAGTAACTATCTTAGTTTAAGATTTTTAACCTTCATTCTGATCCTACTTAACTTACTCTACTACTAAGATAATTTATTCCCACCACTGCTGTAGGATGTATGTAGTTGCTTCCTTTATGCATCAATCTTTTATATTTTGCTGAGAGATTCTGTTTTGAGGGGTTAATTCCATTAAGGGTGCTGTAGATTCCTGTTAGGCTTTTTGCTGACAGACTTGTGCTGATAAAAGCTTGTGTGTAGACTTTCTCCCTTTATTTCACCTTACTGTTATCAAACCATTCTTGTATTCTGAAGCTGCAACAGTTTGAATTCAGTTTAGCTCAGCTCTTGCAAAAAAGTCTAGGGAGAGTATTTATTTGGTTTAGCTGACAGTCTGGTTAATTGGAATAGGCTCATTCATACTAATAGTATCTGCACAGTGCTTTGTGACTGTTACTAAATCAGCTCTAAGCACTACCTGAAGTTACACGAGTGAAAATATGCTTCAAGTAAAGCACAGTGAGCTGCTGTCAGACAGAAGTGTCTGTATGTACTAGCATTGCTTTCATTTGAGATGCCCATTAAGATGGGCAAAATATTGTTGCAATTACATATCTACATTGCACTTCATATCACCTGTAGATATAGATAGATAAATAGATATATGCACATCACAATTACATCTTTCTTAGGGGGAGTGAGGAATTGAATTACCATATTTCACTGTTACAAATGCTCCTCTTCCAGAGTATCAGCTTTTGCTGTAATATTTTCCTGTGGTTTTTAAACAATACAGTGAAAGATGCTCCTTTCTCCCACCCCTGAGAGAGAGCATCTACAGATTGGATTGCACCTACCCCGTACTCTGGCATGATGGTCCAGTAAACAGAGCAGCTTTTTTCTACTTTGTATTTTCAGTGACAAATGAGTGATGAAAATACGAGTTTTTTTATTGCTAATCATACAAATATGGCAACCTTCAAAGCCTTTGTCAATTCCCAAAGCAGCTAATAGGCAGCTCTTGTGCAGATGCACAGATATGCAGAACTACTACTTTGGGAGGAGATATCATCACAGGATGAGTGATAAAGAGAAGGATGAGTGCACAGATGTGATGTGCTATAGAAACCAACGGTGAGCAGCAGTGGCCATGAAATAATGAATTATGGGTTTAGTGTTGGTGGGACTTTACTGAGAGATTCAGTCCCACAGTAGTATAGACACTAAGTAGATACAAAAAAAATTAATTTCTAAATTTCTAAATTTAGGGACTTAAACCCTAATTGTCCCTATTGTCCACATGTAACTTAGACATCTCATGCTGAGGGCAAGAAAGGTATTGTTTTCTTCAATGTTTTTTTGTTGGTTTTGGTTTGGTCCTTTTTCTTTTTTTTTTTTCTTTTTTCCCTGGTGAATATATGGATATAGGATATAGGACACAGCATTCATGCAATGAAAAAAAAAGAACAAAAAACCAAACTGTCATCCTTGTTAACAATTTCAGAGATGTACAATAAGGTTTACTGGGACAAGGAAATGCCAGAGACCAAAAAAATGTTGAAGTTAATATTTTGTGATGTTTTGGTGTTTACTTCCTTGCCAGGGTGGGTATGTTGTCATGGTGTTACTGATTTTTATCCAGTGTATGTTTTAGTCTTTCTTTCCTAACAGTCCTTGTCTTCTTCAGGCCTCTTAGGGTCTGCCAGTTCTATGGTCATAGATCATGCATTTGCTTTAACAAAAAAACATTGGACATGAAATATGAAAATATAACCCTGTCTAAAACTATGCAACAGCATTGCAGGACAGTGGTTGCTGGCATTGTGGGGAGTTTGTGATTTTTAGGTTTTGGTTTTTAATAGTTTAACTGGGGCCCAGATTCACAAGTTGGGTAAATCAACCTGGCACCACTATGGACAGCGATGTCCTGCTGATTTCCATGAGCAGAGTGTTTGACCAATAACTTACTACCAAAAAACCCCATGGTGCACAGTAGAGTAATAATCTTAAGATTTTATCAGCTTTTGTTTCTTTCTGCATCATTGTTGAACAATAGTTTTCACTATAACTCAAGACAGTTAAGATTCCTTATTTATAATACTTTAAGAGCTATTTTTTTATTACATTCAAGATGCTTATGCAAAAGGAATTCCTTCAATTCAGTCACAACTTTAGGATCTTGGGATTACTTCAGTGTTCCCAAACTTGTGAAAAATGCAGAACTCCTGCAAAAGGTAGAAAACCAATCATTTCAATTTACATGCAACAGTGTTTTAAGTTTTTAAAAAATACTTAAAGTATGCTTTGTGTGGTGGGCATTTATGCTGGGTCTATTTATTATGGAGTGAATAATATTTTTCAAGAATGATTCATCTGGGTTATTTTAGAGACTGCCTTGAATTCTGGTCATTTCTATAGATACTGCAATTCATATTCATTACTAAGCTAGTGGTTTGATCTAACCTCAGCTACCTGTTGCTGGCTGTGAATGGAAGAACTTATTTTTAGTGTGAAACCACAATATGAATATTTTCCACTCTGAAAGTATAAAAAACCCTTTAAGTAGAAATTTTACTCGTTCACTGTGATGTGCTGTGGCTCTGATGTCAGACATACTGGGTTCTTCTTACAGAAAATCCTCTAAAATGCTTTATTCTCTATTGAAGTTGACAAGAATTTCCTCCACTTAACCCCTTCAGTGCCCCCAGGCGTTCAGCTCACGTCAAACAAAAGGGAGCTCCTCTACCTCCTAGACAGGGATAGTGGGATGTTGACAAATGTAAAATGAAAAATAAGGAGGCAGAAAAACCTGGGCCTTTGGAAGGAGGTTAGTGGGCAGGCTCACATAGCTGTGATCAGTGAGAGGCAGCGTCTCCGGGGGCTGTGACTTTATAACTGCAAAACCACTGTGACTGCCCTGCTGCTACAGAAACCTTCATTTTGCATGATGTGGTCTTCCTTTGTTTTTTGGGCTGGGCTATTTGGGGCTGATTCTGCCATTTCTGCGAGATTCAGAATCAGAAATGGTCTGTAATTTCAGGCAATATCAGCTCTGATTGGTAAGAGTCAATGGATTAATTGTGCTAGAAAGCTACCTACAGCTCTTGAGCACATGAAGCCTATAGTTATATGGGGAGTTATGAAAGCTTCACCCACCATGGGCTACATTGCAGAAGAATGAGAATCTGAGACCTATGTAAAGCCATTGGCCTATACACAAACTTCCCATTTTTTAATGTAAAACATTTGAATTACATTAGAGATTAGATGAAGAAATGACAATCAATATCCTGGTTCTTTTACACTTCATTTATAATTTTGCAAACAAGTCTAATCTAGAGTGCAGTTAAAAGCAAGAAAATAAAATGGAAAACAAGGATATAGCACAGTTGAAAAACCAGAAGAGTTCGTAGCTCATACCCAAAGCTAAAGGACAATAAATAGCTCCTGAGACTTGACTGAGAGCCTGGCTTCCACAGAATATAGGGCTTTTAGGTAATTGATGGGCTCTGGTTGCTGTTCACCACCAAGTTTTTGCTGTTTCAGTCAGAGAGGCTGTTGACCTTCCCTGATTAGATTGTCACCATATTTCTATAGCTTTTAAAAGATTTCAAAATAATTCTTGGACTTCTTTGATGGAGGGAAATTAGTTCTTCCTTCATATTTGTGATGCCTCAGAAGTTCTCATTTTATTCACTTTCTTAAGAGGCCAAAAGAAAGAAGTAGTCCATGGCTTAGTTCTGTCAACTCAATTCATCTATCTTAGGTGAAGACAGCTGTTGTCTTTGTGTCCACACTTTTAAGGAAAAAAAAAGTGTATGTTTCTTACCAACTGCTTGCTCACACATGATCATTAGTACAAGATAAAATGTTCATGTGGTTACAGCTGCTGGAATTTCAGTGCATGTGGTTTGGTCATTCATGCTACCAAGAAAATGTTTACCATCTCTACCAATATATGTCAAAAGCTACAGTCATGCTCTTAGCACTGTGATTTTAACATTTGATAAGTAGAAAATATTTGTTTAAAAAAGATTAGCAACTAAGTACCATTGCCCAACCAATTTTCTCTAGAGAAGATAAGACCTGAGCTTCTGGTTAACACCTTCAAAGATATTACTAACCACCTTGCATTTCTCATCTGTGTCTCAAAATGCAAGAGATCTTGCTTTTATAAATCTAAATATTTCTTTGCCTCCTGACCAGCTGCAAGTTTTTACAGGTACTCACCACTTCATTGCCCAAGCAGGATCTGTTAGATTTTTGGTCTAGAAGCAGAAAGGACAGGCAGAGCATTTCAGGAGATCCCCCCTCCTGGTTGCAGAGAGGAAGAAATAGTGGGAGCCTATATCAGTGTGCATCCTAAATTATGTGACAAGTAAACATCCTTTTGGTAA
Source organism: Anomalospiza imberbis (assembly GCF_031753505.1). NCBI lineage: Eukaryota > Metazoa > Chordata > Aves > Passeriformes > Viduidae > Anomalospiza > Anomalospiza imberbis. The sequence continues at coordinate 99,715,236 of NC_089682.1, read as the reverse complement.
GCAAGCAGTCTTACCACAGGACTGTAAATATTTTTGGTAATTACATTTTTTTAATCTTACTTTTTAGTGTGATTGTGAAAGAGCCATCTTTGCTTTCAGATTCCTGTTTGCCCTGCACAGCATGGAATCTTGACCAAGGTTAAAATCTGGATTCAACTCCTGCTAATTTACAGTAACTATAACACCAGATTTTTCAGGAGTTACACATTTGTAAGGGCTACAGTAATAAACTAATATTTTGTATTCCCTTGCTAGATAAACACTAGAAAGAGCAGAACATGCACTAAAGGAAGAGCCTGCTGATAGGTTAATTTAGGTACCTCATAAGAGACTTTGGAGAAGTGGCAGCCAGGCTGAGATGCATCCATAATCAGGAGCTGGTTGAGAAGAGGTGTAAAGCAATCTTCAGGGACAAACAGTCTTCACAATTAGACACAGTCTTATCAACACCTGTAATGATAACCAGCTTCCACAGCCCAATTGCAATCTGCTTCTGGGCAGACTTAACCTCTTTCACTTCTCTACATTCAGTGTTAAAAGTAAGACATGCACTTTGAGTGTATCTGTAAACTGTTTGCTTTATGAACCATAGCTCCTTGAACACGAAATCAAATGAATGGGGAGTTTGGGTGTACTGTCTGCTATCCCAGTGCAACAGTCGTTGACGTGAGTGGGATAGGAAGGAAATGGACTGCAGACAGTGGCCATGTCTGCACATTATCTCTAAAGAGCATCTCTCTTGTCGCCATCAGAAAATACATCCTGGGCTGTATGAACCACTCTTCTGAGGCTATAGAAAGTCCCTGTGTTCGAAAGACATTTTTGAGAAACAGAAATCCATACCAAGTCAGAACTATCTTGGATTTTCCTGAACTAGGCGTAGGGGAATTATAGTGACTGCCTGTGTGTCAGCTGCTATCCACTACAGCCTATCAAGGCTTAGGTGGCTGCCATCATCTCCATCTGGATTCTCCTAGAAAATGTGTAGAAGTAATGAGAAAAAAAAAAAAACAAAAAAACCAAAACTCATAGCGTGGTGCTAGATCTAAGATTTTTTTTCCATTATGAATGGATATAGCTGACACTGGGCAAAGATGAAAATTCTTCTGCTAAATATGTTGATAAAGTAATTTTCTACAGTGACCTAGGGAAGATTTTTCACTAAAATTCAGCTTTTCAAGGAATTAAGTCAACAAGACACTGCATCTGGTATCCCGCAGGAAGCCCAACACGGATGAGAACACCAACCTTATGGATGGTTCTGCAAAGTTAGAAAGCTGGCTGGGTGATACTAGCAAAAATTCATGCCCAGGAGATCAGGACTGGAGCATCCAGAAAAAGATATAACCACTGATACATCAGTATTTAAGAAATAATAAAGTACTTCTTCAACAAAGAAACTTCCCGCATCCAATCTAGCGTTTTAATGGCTTTTAATAACCTTTCTGTTAGTTTCTAAAGCCTACTATCTCAAGCCATTCTAACATGCTTGTCTGCAATATCCTTGAGCAAGGAGTTCCACTGTTGTACTCTAAATCTAGCTTTTAGCTGACCACAGAAGGTAAGATTTATTTCACTCCAAAGACTTGCAAACTGATTTTTATAGATGTACTTCAGTACCTTTATAAGGATTGAAGGTACACTGACCGATCTGTACTTTGATCTATAATTTCTTGATTGTATTGCAGCATTTTACCTGTAGTATGAACCCTCAGGTGCAGCACAAAGCTAATTCATCTAATTGTGTGCATATGTTTCTAGGGCCCCTGCACCAAGCTTCACTGTTTTCTGTAGACATTTATTTTTGTTAAGTCACAGAAAAGAGATATTACCAGACAGCTTCCTTTGTCTTCACAGCTCAAATTCCTGCCACAATTATCAAGAAAGATGCAGGGTACAAAAATCATGACAATATCATTGTTTTTTTGTAAGGCAAATGTATGAATAGCAGCTGAGTTATACCTTGGGAGTTTCTTCTCATGAGGAGGGAAACATATCTCAGTATTGGGGCATAATAACTTTAGATTTTTCTATCAATGTTTGGTAAAATGTTCAAGTCCTTCTCTATCTTCTTCAGGTTTGTATCTTTTCAATCTTTTTCATCTAGCACTAAGAGTGTGGTAGTCTTTGGAGCTTCCTGTAATTTCTTGCAATGTATAAGGGTTTTCACTGTTTCTGTGTCAGTTATTATTATCAGGATTATTATTATCAGCAGTAGCCTTCCCTCCCACCCTCCCTAAATCCAGAAAGATTAGAATTACATCCTACTCTGGGAAGGATAGAGAGGACACCCATTATATATAATGTCAAGCATAAACCCAAAATGTACTTAGTGGCATGAAATACAGATAAGGTTAGATGCACTGGTGGAATCTGGCTGGTTAGGTCATGTTTATAACTCCTTTGCACAGCAGCAAGGAGGATAAACCAGTTTATCTGGTCTATTGATTTTTTTGTTGCTCTGAATCCTGATACTTTGATTTTTTTGGCTCGAATCTTTATGCTGCAAAAAGGGCAAAACTGATGCTTAGGGCCATCTGCCTGGGGGTAATATATGGATCAGGTATGCAGGTTGCTGGCAGAGGATTTTCTAAGGTAAGTCTGCAAAACATGCAGCTACAGGTCTCCGTTTAGGAAGGGTTTCAAACCCACCTCTCTCATTTTACATGTTAAATGTGGCCTAGAGGAACATCCACCCACACCAAATGGAAAAGCCAAATTTCCTTCCATTTCCAAAAACATTATAGACATCTGCCAAATGACATTTCTAATTCTTCCCATAAAAAATGGAAAGCTAAACAGAAGCATCACCCTTCCAATAAATCCATTCCAAACTCTTCCTGATTTATTCCAGATACTCTGCATTTTGGTGAGGCTGTTAAATAATACCTGCATTTGTTCTCCTTATGGGGCTTACGTCAGAAAGTATTTTATATAGTTGTTTCTTCAGAGACTTTTAAAAATCCTCTAGAAATCATAAAGAGGCAAAGTTTGACTTCTGATACACGTGTTCAGTTCCTATTGACTTCATTGGGGAATTTCAAGCCGGAATAAACCACAGTGTTGGAAATATTTACTTAGGCATGCTAAGGAAAATGAGTAGTTCTGAATAATTTTTAATATTTCCATCAACTACAACAGAATTTAAGCACATTAATTTCATTTTTTTTAATATAAGAAAGAGACAAATCATTAAAATATGCTTAAGAAGTCAAAGAAATTGTGAAATTAAGAAAGCCACAAAGACTTCTTGTCTGGAGGGTCTTTCTAAGAACTAGTTAATCACAACATCTCACAACAGATGTATGATCTCTAAGATGCAATTAAACATAGAGCTGTAACTCATTTTTTACTGTGGTGAGATTGTTGAAAAGTATCCAAATTCACATTACCATAAAGAAAATTGGTCCTAAGACCAGTTTTTCCTTTTACATTACAATGACATTGAAAAGGCTGTTTTCAGCTGTCACTGTTGTCCATCGTTTTGTTCTGGAAGGTTTTTGAAGCCTGACTACTTGGACAAGCACAAGCCCAAGGTCCTCTGGCTGTGCCCTGACCTGGTCAGACACAGCCAGATCCTGTCCAAAATCAAGTAATTGCACTCAGGTTGCTCAACCCTGCTGGTTACTTCAAAACACAAGTGCCATGTGAATGTCTATATGACTTTGGATCAGAGCTGGCTCATGTCTGGCCATTTGAAGAGCAGACAGACAAGCTTGCATCTGTCTGTACCTGTCCCTGTAGACATACCCTAAAGCTGCTAAATAGCTGATTTTTTTTTTTTTTTAATGTCACAGTAAACAATGAATATGGAATGTCAAGTAATCATCACGGAGCTGAAATATCCTCAAAGAAAACAGGTAAAACAATGCAAATAAAATGAGATTTTCTTTCCTCCCACACCCATAAACTGTCATGCAAGTGCAATAGCTGGAACTGACGTAAACCCTTTTTGAAAAGTTAATTTAGTAGTGTGCCGTCACCTTTAATTTGTTCATTATTCTCTTATTTTAATGTTTCTTATTTTAAGAAGAATTTTGGTATTTCCAAAATCCGATCCAGAAATACTAGCTATTGGTACAGGAATTACAGGAACCTGTAAAATGTTCACTTTTCTTTCATAAAATTAAAGGTCCTGGTAAACGTTGAATAAGATTCCATATGTTGAAGTTTTAAGTGTTGCATGAATGGGTCTGTTGTCAAAATTTTCCCAAAGTATACTCCAATTAAATTCAGTAATGTAACAATGTAAAATGGCCACTATAGGTCTGAAAAAACATTTACATCTTCAGTAATTAGAACATCCCTGGTAAAAACAGAAGATGGATCTGTAATAATCACTGGTCATTTAGAGCAATGCTGTCTAATACTATTTACTTAACTTGCTATCATAAATATTTACAGGTTTATTATTTACTTTTATTTGCCAGTTCAGTTTTTCCTTTTCCATCTTCAGAAGCTGTCTTTTTGAGATTCTGCTGGTTACTTTGCTGTTTAAGTACTGATGCAGCCTTCTGCCAAATATTACAGTCCCTAGTCTGGGGATTCATCCTACGCGGCCTGCTACAAGCTGCCACAGTGATGGCTTATTTTTGGGTTTGTGCTTTTGTGGGTGAATACGAGGGACCGATGATCACATTTTGTTTGGAAATATTGTAGCAGTAATAAATGGGAGAGGTGTTTATAGAACTCTTCCAGACACCTTTCCCAGGTTTTCTGAGATGCTCTAATAACTTAAAGGTAAGCGAAAATAGGGACTAAAGCTTTTGCACCTGACTTGGGTCCCTATCCATTCCCCAAATTTAGATGGATCAGACAACTGGTTTAAAGAACTGCTTGTCCTCAGTGTGATCCAAGAGCCATTCCATTTTGCACTGGCAGCAGGACACTATATTCATAAATAACACATTTTAAAGAAGTCTTTTAAAGCTGTAACTCTCACCATGACTTTAGTCATAGGTCCATGCCATAAAACAGAACTTTGTTCTAGCGGGGAACAAACAGGTGGCAGTCAAGTCCAGAGGTCCAGCTGAATTAAAGGCTTTGCATTAACTGAATGACAAATAACTTTAAACATAGCAGCACTCTACAACTAAAATATCTCCTGTTTCAGTAAGAAGCAGTACTATGTCCCCAAAAGCAGAACAGAACATGAAGTAGCTACAGGGCTTCATGTGCGGATATGAATTTAGAAGATCTGATGAGCCATCTCAAACTTTTCTCCAGCTGCTTTGATGACATCATTGGTTTCACTATCTACAGTGGCACCATTGTCAGATTAAACAATGACAGTTCTAAAACTATCCTCTCTTCTTTCCTGACAGATATTCATATGCTGCATAAGACGGAAAAATAATCTTCACGTCATCATATTTTTTTCTTTTTTTCTTTTCCTTTTCTTTTTTTCCTCCCATATAATTCCCTTTTGTCCTTCAGATCTTAATTGCAATTCATTATTATTTTTGTGAAGAGCAGCCTTATGAAGGCAAAGAGTTAAAGACGTCACTTTAAATGACAAAAGCTGAACACTTTACCCCACTTTCAGTCTCTCATCTATTCATCCTTTTCATTGTGAACTTCGCTATTTCAGCTTTCTAAGCTCTTCAACTACCTGCCCCTAATTTGTATTCCTGGGAAGAGGCCTAGGCTAGTTATTTTGCATTTGTGTGCTAATGGTGCTGAGTTTGCTTCTAAGAGGAGAACAGGGAGGGGAGGGCAGGAACCTCCAAAAGGGTTTAAGTGGGAGTGGGGGTGAAGGTGCAGGAAGGGTTGTTTGGGGGAGAGTCATGCTGAATTTTAACCCTGAATGCTTTCTTATACAATTTCGCACAAAGCCCTCCTGATTATATGGAAAATGACACCCTGTGAAAACTTGCCTGTTCATATACACCTTTTAAACAAATAGGTTAGTCAAGTATCTGGAAAGCCTGGGAGACAGTTGGGTCATCTTTTTATTAATACATTAAATCATGACATACATTTTCTCAAAGATTTTTTTTTAATTATGCCCTTGAAGATTATGTAACTTATGCAAAGTATGTATAGTATTCTAAAATACATTTATTAGTGGAAACAGTCTGTACATGTAAATGATAGCAGTGCAACCCTGCTCTGCTTTGTTTGATAAAACCCTTTACTTTCACAGGGTTAATTTTGCCTGTGTGCTTAGATGCCGTGTGAGATAAAATACCTTTCATTAGATTAAATAGGCAAACAGAGACTTTTTGACTTATTGACTAGTATTCCAAAGCCTAGCATTTCTTATGCTAATCATTTTTATAACTAATTTAACAGACGTAAAAGAATGTCATTATGAATAATTAGCGATGTTAGCAATTTAGTTTCTAATTAACCAGGGATGTGGCAGACCATTACAGATGGGAATTCTCATTAGCCATGAGAGGCATGGGCATTTTGCTGCTTATTATAGATTCTGCCTATATTTAAAAATGGTTTGGTTTTTCACAGTTTTTAATGCAAAGTACTTTCACTTCATGCTGCTGGGTTCATCAGCTTGTTGCACTTTGTCACACTGTAAACCAGTCAACTATGCAAAGCACCTGATGCAACAAAGCATGTAGGCAGTCATTTTCCATTTCATGAATTATTGCATGACAGTAGTTCTCACCCCAACTCCACACCCAAAATGTGATTTGCAAAAGGGGCATTTTTCTTTTGCAGGTGTAAGTTGCTTGCAATACAATTAAGCACAGACATACTAGATCTTCAGATCTGTGCCCATGATTCATTTTCTGCATAAAAATGAAAGGGAGCCGAACCATTTATGCCTCCCTGTCTCTCTGAGCTTGTGACACACTTTTACAGAACTACCGCAATCTCTATAGCATCTATTCCCCCTGCGTAGGCTTCCACAAGTGTCTGCACAACAGTTCTGGGGTATGAAAAAGGCAGCTCCTTTACACTCTTATATACCCTGTGTGAAATTTCACACACCACTGCTGTTTCTGCTCTTATTACTTTTTGTTTTCTTTAGTGACAATTTCCAAAATTATTACTTATTCTAAATGTTCAAATTCTCATTCAATAAGACCCAATGAAAATACAACCATCTAGAGAAAGGGTTTTCTTCCATTTGAAAAACTTTAATATATGTATTTACATGCATTTTCAGTTTCTCAGATACTCTAAATCATTTGGAATCAGCACAGTCAACTTGTTTGGAAAAGACACTGAACACTGTTTACAGTAATAATAAGTAATTTTGCAATTTGTAATTTTGATTGGCATATCAGCAATATGGATGAGCCATTAAACTCTTTGAGAAGGACAGTCTGCCCCATGATCTATTAGTCTCTGGAAAGCAGGGCAGTGACAATTTCATGAGGTACAGCAGCAAATAAACCCGAAGGAGAAAAGCTCCCTCCAAGTTCTGAAATTTGGGTTATAAAGAAATGTCCACCCCAATAATGGCAGACTTTGTCTATAGAACAAAGACTTGCACAGTTTTTCAAGAATGACCCAGTCAAACTGCTGTTTATTCTGAATATACATAACACACCTCCATCCACTGTTTAAAGTAGTTTAACTAGATTAATTTAAACTGTCCCTTTAGTTAACCACTACAACTTTCTCCAGTAGGGAGAAATAAAAGTGATTTCAAGTCAGGTCATTCATTGTTTCTGTCCAAACCTGTTTGTGATTCCTCTCACTTGGGAACAAGTGTGTCCCATTTCAATTCCTGTGTTGGAGTCTGCATCAAAAATATTAGAAGGTGTAAATTAAAATGAACTGCTGTTTCAATTCAAGTGTTCACATAGGGAAGAAGTAAATATGGAGATTCCTGATATGCTTATTAGTCTACTTATGTATATTGTATAGCTAGTTAAAGTTTGCCTAAGATACAATTGAACATATTTAGTCAGATTAGAAAATATTTTTTTTTTCATAGCAAAGCACTAACCACAGCTATGGAAAATCAGTGTTCAGTGCCTGCTCTACTATAGATATCATAATACAAATGACCTTGGGCAAGTCACTTAGCATATATTTGCACTGCAGTCAGACAACCTAACCTTAAAGTTCAGCATTCCTGAACTTTTTAGCAGCACCACTAGACCACTGTCAACCGCCACTGTTTTCAAAGAACACTGTGGCCCCCTATAAAAATTTTAATCCAAAGTACCATTGTGACAACTTTGTTTTATATGGTTCAGCAAACCACTTACTATAAATTGGGAATTGCAGATGGGAATCACTCCAATGTCATGGCTTCAATGTGGGCTAAATGCTGATGGTCAAAGGCAGATTTGAGCATCCCAGGCTGCTTTGACTATACTTCCACGAGTGCCTGAGTGCCTGAGGTGGTCACTGCCACCAACACTGCCATGCTTGTCCTTGCTGCTGCCACACTTCCCCATGGCAGTGAAGACAGGGCCTCAGCTCCTCACCTGTAAAAGGATCAGTCTTCCTCACAGGTAGACTCACAATCTGAACATAAACATATCAAAACACTGTGAGGAATGCAGATGCTTAGGGTTAATGAGAGTATTTTATATGTAGTCTAAAACACACTAAATAGTTATCTTCTCAACTTTCCCTAGGAGCTTGTGGGAAGCCTTATTGGCTAAAGGTATGAGCAGTCTCCTAAAATGAAGGTAGGATTATTATATATATATTATAATTATTATGCAATAATAAATAAAAGAGAATAATAATAAATATTATATATTATTATATAGTACATTATATAACTGTTAAAAACGATCTCAGTTCTGTTGGTTTAACCAATATGTGATTCGTCCGACCTCTCTCTAGCTTGACTACAACAGAAATATAAAAAAAAAAAAAAAAAAAAAAAAAAAAAAAAAAAAAAGTACCAGACCATTTTAAAAGAACAGAAGGTGTTATAAGAAAAGAGGTTGTGATAATGAGCGCCCCATGGCCAGCAACTACCTTCACAGATGCTAGAATCTGATAGCTTGTTTGGCTTTGACCTCAGAATTAATATGACATACCTAAATGTGTGGAATCTTCAGACTTGTCTCTGAAATCTTATGGTAATGCACACTTCCAGCTGAAGGGAGTGGGGAAGGTACCTACCTGCATATCGCTTCCAGAGGATATCGAGTAAGGGGTAGCATAAATAAAATTTGTACAAATACCAGATTTGGGGCAATCAGAATACAGCCTGGTGGTGGTGTTCTTTGATCTAAATCAGTTTCTTCATCCTTAGTTGCAAATTCTTTTCAAGAGGACAAGCAATAGTAGACTGCTTTCTTAGGGAAACTTTGCCTGAATTAGGTTAGAAAATATACATTGCATATGTCATCCTCTTAGGTTACTACTTTTTTTAGGAGTAAACCAACTGCACAATGTCATGAGCTTTTTCAGGGGTTAAAACAACCAAAAGAAACCCAAGCAAGCCAAACCAGGAGTGACTATGAGTCACTGACTATTTTTCTGTGGGGAAAGAGACCATGAATATTAATGCCTACAACTAGATCAGCTAAATCTATAAATTATATGAGTTCCCATTGATTTCAAGTTCTAGAAGATGAAAGTCTACACAGCTGTCCTACTTTGATTGCTGTTTTTTTCTCTGCATGCTTCTTCTGAATGCTCTTGGAGAAAGAGAAAAATCTTTCAACTACAGTAATCTAGACTTCACTGTGCAATGACCGAAATAGATATTGTTTTGTCACTTATAGGTTATTGCTTAATAGAAAGTTGTCTGAACTAGTTTCCTAAGACTGGGTGATGACATATCTGAACATCGCTTATCCCAATCATGTAAGCAGGATCTGTATCTTAATAAAAATCCTCTGTGCTGGATTTGGGTTTTCTTTCCTTTGTGTAATGGACTATCTTCTGATGCATAAAAATGAATAATTTATTCATAATTGTACCACCACAAGTTTATTGTAAACTGAAGCCACAATTGCAATCTTGGATGCCACAAAAAAATTGCTATAAAAATTTCTAAATAGTTCTTTATTCAGCTGCAATAACATACCATTTTGCATTACCAGATGTTAAAACTCTGTAGATTATCTGACAGCAAATACTATATCAAAGGCAGTTCAAAAGAAAAGTAAAAATTATTTTCATATTTTTAATCATGCCTGCAGATGGGTTAGGATAATCTGTCATAGTTCAGAAGTAGAAAAGAAAAGAAACAGGCTTGATGTAACTTGGCTCAGTGGTCTGTTTCAAATATGGTTCACACACAATGGGAAAAACAAACAGGTCTTTGCTTGAGAAAACAGATGCAGCAGACAAGTGCAAAATCTTACTCTGCTTGCTTCAAAAGCAAAAAACTAGCTTTTTAACACAGAGAGAGACAGATCACTCCAAAAATTCCATGTAAACTTTTTTTTTTAATTCTTTCTGCGCTTCCCCCTTCCTCTTCCCACACACACACTGAGTCAACAAACCCAGATGTTCACAAGAATACGTCCCTTGGTATCCTGTCCTATGCCATGCAAGTGCAAGGGGAGATGCCTTACTGCAGATGATCAGGAATTCCTCAGTGCTGATTGTTTTGCTGCAAAGTGATGTACAGAGTGTACTGGGAAAAGCTTCATGGACTGAACCTACTTCAGAAGCCCCAAAGATCTAGAAAATCAGTGCTTACAAAAACCATGACTTCTGACTGTCAGTTTTGGGAGTGCACATCCTGGGTCCGTGTCTTTTTAGCAACACAATGTCCCTTCTAATTTTGTCACAGCACTGAACTAAAGAAGGGGATCTGGAAGACACAAAAGAGACTTATACTAATAAAAACTGCAACACATAATTATTATCTTTCTTATTTATGAAATTTATAGGGACTGGTGTTTTAGTTTATACCCATCTGCGCATAGTCTTGGTCATCTGCTTGCCTGTTTTTGTCAAATAATTCCATTCACTGACACCTATTTTATTTTCAGCCAGTCTGTGATTTAAATGTGCGACCACTTGAGTCTGCAGAAAGCAGCAGGTTTAGGTTTTCTACACGGCGAGTCTTGTGTCACCTTCACCTAGTTTAGTTACGCCTGAATACCTCGTAGCACCCTTCAACCAGCCTGTGTTGGAGGGATTTAAAGCAGCGAATTCATCAGGAAAGTACCAAAAAAAAAACCCCAAAAACCAAAAAATCAACTCCCCAAGCTAACAAACAGAGTTGGGGCTAGGATGGCGAACCAAACTGCCTGGTGTCTGACATTAGGGGGGGTAAAAAAAAAAAAAAAGAAAAAGCAGTCCTTCACCATAAAGAATAACCTGGATGTTTACTGTGCCTGGCCGCACACCCAAGAGCAACGTCTGCGTGGCTCCCCTCCCCAGGCCGGATGGCTCCACAGCTCAGTGCCTTGGCTTAGGTGCAGTTGGAAATGCCCGAGAATGGCTCTTTGTTGATTTTCGCCTGTGCGAGAGAGCCTGGTGTTGCTGCGAAGCGAAGTGCTATTGAATTTGCTCACTCAGGCAGAACACTCGACAGGAAGGAAGGAAGCAGCCATTCTTTCTGGTCCTATTGTCTGGCCACCAGGCTTAGGCAATCAAACAGCCCTGTGGCCCGGCTGCGGCTCCCGCGCCGGCCGCTTCTGGTGGGCCCGCCTGGGGAAGGGGGGCCAGCGGGGGACGGCCTGCTCATGGCGTTTACTTTGTTTTCCCCGCACTCCATCACATCTTTTCACGGCTCAGGGCCTCAGGTAGCCGTTTCCCAACCCTCCGCGTTTCTCCAGGAGAAGAGGGTTAGGGAAGGGAGAGGTGAGAGTAGCCGCAGGTGGGGTGGAGCTGCTCAAAGCTGCCACTGGATGGTAAGAAAGTGTGGGAGCAAACTGCAGGAGCCTGGGAGGAGTCCTTCCAGGGCTAGGACATATTTCTGTCATGATCAGAAGGCGCTGCTTGGGGCTGAAGGCTTTTTAACAACACATTGATGGCTCGGGGTGACAAAGGGTGAGATGGGAAAGGTTGCAAAGGAGCAAACCTGCGTTTTGAAAGAGGCTCATTCAAAAAATGTAGATTTCTAATTCCCCAGTCTGTATCTCAGTTAGCTCCTTCTTCTCCCCAGAGAACAGGAAAGAGTGAGAAGCAAAGCCAAAGGGACTGGTTTTGCGAGGCAGAATGCTGCAAGCCTGGCCTAGGCTTGTAGTAGTGCCATGGGGGCAGGGGGAGTTCTGCTGAGGATTCCTGACAGAGGAAGTGCAAAAAGGGTAACTGGTCTAAGCATCCAGAGCAAAAATCTGTCTGCCACTGCATTTTACCTGCTCTGTTACATCCCTGCAAAGGGGGACGGCCCTTGCAGAACTTCCAGTCTCAAATCAGGTGGCAGCCATAACGTGTCAGTGTGGATTTTGCTATGAAGCCTGTCTTGTTCTTACTGAAATGTGACCATGGGATAGCCCCCTACTATGGTTTGGTGGCTGGACAGCAATAGCTGCAGGCCCTTTTTTTGTTTGTGGTGGCCTTTTCTCAGACAATAAAATCCAGTGGTGGGTCAGGTAATAGGTGTGTCAGTGATATAATTCTTCATGTTGCATGATAGATAATAACATGAATAGATTATAATATCGCCCTGCAAATCTGTGATGTACAGTGAGATAGCAGAGCCTGGCAAATGCAGACGCATAGTGCTTACACAATCCTATTTCTGCAAGCCCAGAGATGGTTTCACGGTGGCTTAAGTGACTAAATCCAGACTCCAGTGCTCCCACCCTTGCTGGTGTCCCCAGCTGCATGTTCCAGAACCATCCTATTAGTCAATGTTATTGATTCAAGCCTTACTTGGTTGCAAAGCACGGGCACAGGTGGAAACAAATGACAGTCCTCCAGCCTGATCCCCTGGTCATCATACAGAGGTTGGTGTTGGCAGAAAGGGCAGGAGGGAGTGGGAGGGGCAGGCAGCATAGGGAGCTGCCACAGCCTGGGTTCAGAAAGATGGATATTGCCTTTTGGCATGGCACCATGCTGAGACACTTCAAGTGCCACTCATTTCTGGCATAGCCAGAAATATTTGCTTATACCCAAGGAAGCCTAAAGGTTGCATTTGCATGTTGTTAACTTCAACAGAAAGGCATGGGTTGCTTTTAGGAATTGTGGCCTTGGAGTATACCCAACTTCCCACTTTCGTCTTAATCAGACCTCTGCTCAACCTGCTTGCACCTATCCTGGTGCAAATCTAAAACAACCTTGATGAGTTAATGGAATTATTCCAGGTTTGTCAATGCAACAGGAAGAAATCAGCATGAATGAGACCATTTTTTTCCTTCTAATGGAAACAAGTAGGAATTACTAGAACAGAGAGTAATTTGTAGCCAAGAAGGACTTTTGAATTTGGATTTTATTACAAACTTGAAACTTGGGCCAGTTTTGATGGGATTTGTAAACGCTTTCAACAAATGTGGGCTGAGTTTCAAGTGAGGCTGGGCTTCGTTGTACAGGAATCTGGGCCAAGGTATGGTTTTGAGTGGAAAGCATATGAAACTCACTGCATTTTCCTGATTTAGAGTCTTGCTTTGAAGTACTTGGTCCATTCAAACCCAGAACTTAAAGCAAAAACCCACATGGTGTTAGTACACCAGAGCCAAAACTATAATAAAAAATTCCCTTGAAACCCCATGATTCAAAGCTAGCACAGATCCAGATAGTCCTTATAAGATGCTACATTTAGCATATATATTTCTTAGTTCAGAAAATTTAAATGCTCTGAAGTCTTTACTATTTTCTTTATTCTTGAAAGATCTTATTGTAAGAGCTGCAGCGGAGTGGAAAGATTCAAGAATATTACTTTTGTTAAGACCTTGTCTGTGAATGTATAATTAATCAATTAATTTTTTTCTCTCTTCCTAAATAAAAGATGTTGTTAGTGACCCTAATCTGTGTCTATGGGCTCTTTCACCATACTCAGAACATGTGTCTGAGTCTTCCAACAGTGCATGAAGCAACGTGAATAACATCTGTTACATGCTGTTTATTGTCTCATCCTTTCCCTTGAGATGCAGCCTGTGCAATGGAGTGTCTTGTTCTGGTTGGGGTTTTTTTTGGTGTCATGATTTGTTTTATGATCAAGAAACCACCTCTTTGAAAATGTTTTACATGGGGAGTGAGTGGAGGATATTACTGGTTACAAACTGGAGGGAAAATTTCCCATGCGATACTAATGATTTTTTTTTCTTTTTTTTGTTGTTGAGAGACATTTTCACTTTACTGCAACAGTCACATACACAAGCTCTGTGCACATATTTACAAATCTCATCAGAACTGCTTTCAAACATTTGTATTTGAACACAGCATAATGCAATTAGCATTACTGCCCAGTACGTCTTTGATAGCACACAGTGTGCTACAAGATTACTTCTCTCTCCTTTTCTGATGCATCAGAATTCCATATGAGCAGCCACCCAGAGACTCGGCTGACTTTGGCAATTCCAGTTAACTACCCTGAATCATAAAAGTCTGGGAAAGGATCTGAGAAATGTGTTCTTTCAACTACTGCAATGCTTCAGCAGTGAGGCTGAGTTTGTGTTACATGTGGAAAATCACATATCAGTATACGTCATTCATAGTCCTGTGCAGATCTGTTAGATGTTTCTGAGAGGGGCTGGTTGTCCCCAGCTGCCTGCCTGTAGAACACGCACAGAGCTAACGGGAGGTCTGCATGTGACTTGTTGACAGGATCAGGCCCTGGTGCTATAAGCAGTCAAAATATTTTGGGTTTTCATCAATAATCCCGGTACGAAGGGTCTTCTTTCCTGCACAGCTCTGTAATTAATCCTTGGCTGCTTTGGCTGTGATCCCAATGGTCCAGGCCAAGAGGAAGTAGGGACAGGGCAGTCAGAATAGAGTTTTTATAGCTCATCACTTTTACAGCTCATCAGAATCAAAGAGATGGCCTCAAAAGTCACGTGGAAAAGGGAACTGAATTGTTTTGAAGGTGAAAAAGAGAATGAAAATGGACAGCTGTGAAGATGCCATGATCAAAACTAAAAAGACAGCATAGCAGTAAAGGAACCAATGCTCATTTGAATAACCACTGCTGGTGTTCCAAGGATATTGCCATTACCAGTGACCTTTCCTGGGAATAACTGCATAGGAACATACTCTGCAGTTACTTCTACTTCTCACTGGAAGTTCAGAAGAAAAACCCAAACATGCAGACGGTTTCCGAAATTCTGTCTCCATCCATTTTTTCTCCTGGCAAGTCCTGTTAGTCCCTTCTGCATATAAAGCAATGTGAAATAGAGCAAGAACTGTTTCTAAGGATGATAGAGCAACACTGGAGAACACTGGACAACTGTCATAACACACTGTCTCAACCATTATTGCCATTATTTCACTTGTCCACATACACTGGGTATTAGAGCTTATTTTTTTTAAAAATCATGCTTCTGGAGCATACATACCAGGTGAAACAACTCTCTATACCAAAGCTCTGTATAGTCCTGGAGGAATGAAAAAACATGTTCTTGATTTCTCTGGCCAACATATACTGGAGCTCAGCTGCCCTAACCAGCACAGCTTATGTGCAGTCAGAGCACTGACAAAGCAAGTACGTGCTTGCTCCTCTCCCTTTCCTTGACCTAATAATTTGCGTAGGGCAAACCCAGGTCATAAGAGAGGCAATGATCTGGCCTGTAAAATTTCTTTGGACAGAGAAATTAATGCTAATTCAGCATGTTTAAATTTGCTGAGCTCCACCAGGCTGAACATGATTTTTAACAGAATCCCCACTTTACTAGATGCTGCATTGTGCTGTGGAGTTTCCTCAGCACAGCTAATCTACACCTTGTTTGATAAAAACCTGGTTCTATTGCTGGCTCCAAAGCCTTTTTCTGATTGCTGTTTTGATGTGAAAACATAGTGGACATCTGAGGTACTTTGGTTTTTTGTCCCACTTGTCCCTTCCCCCATATGGATTGTAAAGAGTTGGTTAAGCTGTCATATCTTGGAGATTAAGCTTTTGTGCAAGTTTTTGTTGTTTTTTTTTTTTTTTTCTTTTTCAGGACAGACATGTGTAAAGGGGCCCTTTCAGCCAGAGAACAAGTGTTCCTTAATGGCCGTACACAATTTTTTGGCATGCATCCATACACTGGCAGTATGATCAAACATATCCCAGTAGACAGTAGAACAGAGATAGTTGTAGGTATAGAGACCTTGGGAACACAAGGAAAATTATGTCATCTCTATTTTCTTTGAGGACCTCCATCAAGACTGAAGGCCCATGGTAAATAGCGATCCTGATTTCTCTGAAGTCAGCCTAAGGGACTGTCTGGAAAATTCCATACAAAACAAAAGGGCTGCTGAGCTGCCTTACTGTCAAATTAACTTATCAGCTGGAGAAGTTTTGATTTACATTGAAATTCTCTGTTGGTTACTGAGAATCTCCTTTTTAAAATTAATGACCTCCTAGCTGATGAAGGATGAAGCAGGAAAGGAAGTGTGCTGAAGACTGAACAGAAATCATCAGGTGAAAGAGGCTCTCTGTGATTATGGAATAAAAACTAGTCATTAGGGTTAAAAAAACCCCAAACAACTGGAGCTCTTCTTCTCAGCGGTACTAGTGGTAGATGTTTTCTTGGAATAGAAAATGACTTCCCCCGCTCAGGATCTGTGGTACTATTAAAACAGGTCCCTTCAGAACTAACTTCCAAATCTGCTAACATAATACTCCTCTGAAGAAGAATAAGAATGTTTGGTTTACAGTTAATTAAGGGTTTTGGGTTAGGAACTTGAAATCTATCCATTAGGGTATGGTTTTCTGGTTAAGGAGTCATAAGTACACAGTACAGTTTATTAAATAGCTTGAAAAAGACTGTGTTTAAAATATGATAGATGCTTTGGTGTGTTTAGTAATAGATAAATAAATGTTGAAAGAAGAGAGGTGGCTCCCCTTGGCAATAACTAGGTGTGTCATTTCTGTGGAAAAGTGTATTTGGTTGTCACCTGTGCACTTCTTTTCTTTCTCTTAACTGATTTGAGGATGGAGGGAGGCAAGATAACGATAAAAGCAGAAAAGTAAAGTAAAGTAAAAATAACATGGAAATTTATGGGGTTTAAAATCCTAAAAGAACTGTTAAAGCCAGAACTGAACAGAGCACCTACTTTTTGCAGCCTTCTGAGGTATGAGAGAAAGGCTGTATTAGGTGTCCACATCCTGCCAGCTGGGACAGTAATTTCAAGAGGAAGACATGATTAGTGGGGAAAATGAGAAGTCAGAAGTAACCACGAAGAGGGAAAGGAACTTTTGAGGGAAAACATATAAAGAGACATATTCAGGTGTAAAATCTCAAAGCTTCTGTTGTGGCTCTGACCCCAAAGACATCTCTCCTGTGTTTCAGGGGGCATAGGTGGGGGGGTAGAGAGAGAAGCAGCATCCAGACAGGTACCCTGGAACTGTGAACCACTTCTTTGTGAGCAGAGTGGTGTTACAGACAGTTCATCATTTCCAGGATCATTCTTATGCTAATTCCCCAGACTCAGGGAAAACTTAAATTCCTTCCCTTGCTGAATGGAACCAATCTTCCATCAAGAGTTAATTTTAAAAAGAGAGCAAACAGAAGGACTTCATGTTTGGCAAGCTTGGGGTTAGAACGTTCCCATATACACATACACATTTAGAAGAGAAGTGTCTTAGTATTCATGATACTTGGTGATAGAGTAGCAAAAAGCTTTCCATTAAGCATGAAGAACAAATATCACAATTTATCTCAATTCTTCAGTCTTTTATGTGCTGAAGGTATTTTTTATGTGAGGTTTTGTGAGATTTTTCACACTTTTTTTTTTGTGAATGTCTTTCATTTCAAGTTACCCTTGTTCTGGGTCTTTTTTTAATTCCCTTTGGCCAAAGCATTTCTGAATTTCTGCCAAGAAGTTACTATGTAAAGCCTGTTGTACTCAAGAGTTGGATTCCCATTCCTGGAATCATGACTAGCAACCCCAAAATAGAGTGCATTGTTGTTTCAGAAGGAAAACAAGAGAGAAAAGAAATCTTAGGAACAAACAGAGAAGGATGAAGCCAAGCGACAGTTACAGACTCTTCAGAAAGCTACTCTTCAATTAGACATTTAGATTGGCTGTTAAGGAATCTAATCTAGATGGTAGGAAAAACTGCATTTGATGTACAGACAAATCGTAAAAATTAATGCTATGAATAGCTACCTGTTTTTGTTTCCTGTCTGCTTGTATTTAGGAACCAGCATCTCTGCAAATACTCGAGGGACAGGACACTTTGGCATGTCCTGTTTCGCCTGCAGAATGCATTTTTGTTTCTGAACACAAAGCATGACTTCACCAAACTACATTGCAAATTCATTCTCTCAGGAAGAAAAATATGTAAAAATGAGAGCAAGGGGGAAATAAATAGAAAGCACACTCTTTTTTAATGATAGAGTAAGAAAATGAGCTAGTAAAAATATTGATATATCAAGAAAGAAATACTGAAAATTTACAAAAATATTCCATGCTAAGGGAATCTTTCAGGAAACATTCTTTGTTAAAGTAAGTATATTCAGGAAACATTAAAGTATATTACAGAATCCTAAGTCAAAAATTCTGTACCAGGTTACCATCTCATCAACTTAATGTACTCTGCATTGGTTAATAATAATCATTATTAACAGCAGAAACTTTTAAAAACATGGAGAGCTTGAATGGAGAAAAGAGAAAAGTTTGGCCTCGCAAAGAATATTGTATTTATGACACATAAGTGAACAAGCATGTTTCTGTACATTTAGTAACTTATGATGAACTCATCAATTCCCTATAATATACACAGAAACAAAATCCTACTTTTGTCCTAATAAAATATGATTAATATTGATTAAGATGTTCATATGAAACAAGTCAAGACCAGACAAGAATGGATAATGATTTTGGCCTTTGCTTTCAGAGGGTGTTAGCACCACAGTGTTAAGCTGTGGTGCTAATAATAGCACCACCAAATTTTAATAATGCATCAGCCTGCATTATTAAAAAAAAATATATATATTTGTGCATATGTGCAATATAAAGTCTATATTAAAATCCAGTCATAAAATATGTCAGAATTCCCAGGCTAGAAGTATATGGTGACACTCTAACTATCTAATGGGACACCTACTTTGTCTCTCTGCTTTAGGTAACTAATGAAGGAGTAGCACCAAAGACAATATGTACTATGTAAGGACACAGTCAACAGAATGAAATGAGTATGCTGTCTGCTCCAGCAGATAGCTGAAATTATCTGTTTTGTGCTTGCATTAGATGAATTGAACCTCTCCTGAGCTAGACAAGTTTTCACAATGACATTGTAAGTAATTTTTTTTAAATTCTGGTAAAGTGGTCATGAGTATAGAAATACACAAATTTTCTTTTTCTCTTCTTCTTTATTTCAGTTTCAGTAGTTAGATCCTTTAGTGTCTGTTATTGATCCTTTCTGCATTTCTTTAGCTTACACTTGTGAATTTAGCTTACACTTGAATTGCAAGTAAAATGCAGAATGTTACCATACACAAAAGCAATGCTAAAGAAAACATCTACCATGTCCAGCTTACAGGGCCAGACACTCATGCATGGTATCAATCTAATGTTCTCATGGCCCACAACATAAAAATCTCAGGATTTTGCAAGAAAATTATATTTGGGCACTTGGTGCTGCATGATCACAAGGAAAGGATATTCAGGCAGTTGTGACACTGGTTAAAACTATGCTTGGTGTGAGTCCACAGACAGACACTCCCTAATTTAGCACAAACTTGGAGTGACACTTTTTTTCTTAGGAATGACAGCATGCTACAAGAATGTGGAATTGAATGTAACCCAATTCAAAGGCAGAGACTTTTCTCCTCCAGAGCAGTGCATTTGCTTTACGTCAAAGAGCAGGCCAACTGACTTACACTATGCTGTGCCTTATTATGCCCTGATTTGGGTCAAGCCTAAGTGTATCACATTCAGTTGACCTGTTAGATGTGTCTTGCAAAGGCATTGTGTTTATGACTCTCCAAACATGGGATCCAAAATAGGGTGGATGTAGACAATACAAATACTGGCTTTCTCCTTGTTCTGTTGAACCTGGCTTCAACAGCAGCTGTAGTGAACACAGCAAGGATATATCAAATACCAAAAGCTGGAAATTTGTAACTTTAGGTAGATTACAGGAAAAATCATTCAAGTTTTCCACAAATAATCTCAATATTATGAGTTGAACTCCATGATTACTTACTGTAAGACAGACTACCCAGAAGAAATGAGCAAATGTGAAAAAAAATGAAAGTCAGTTTCGGTCTGATCCTCATGACTCTTTAACAGCTTTATGTCTTCATAGTACTCACTTTTGAAATGCAAAGGATTCAGAATAAGGTGAAGAAGGACACTAGAGATTTGATGCAGTATGTGCAAGTGGAATGAGAAATGTCTTACATGAGGAACTGAAGGATTGGATGAGAATTAATGGAGTAAAAATAATTACAAAAAATTTCATCCAGTTACTGTTGGTAATGATAAGAGACACTAGCAATCATGTCTCAGAAAATGTGTTTCAGAGTATGCAATATTATAACAATGTCCAAGAGAATTAAAAGGAGAAAAAAAGTTCGTATCTACTATAGATCAATAGACAAAAGAATGAACTGTACAACAGTGCTAATATAGGAGGCAGATTTCTTTTAGTTCAGTTATTGATCTGTGAGATAATTACACTGTACATCAAAAGAAATTCAATTATATTCATGTGTTACTTTGTAAACAGCATTAACATCATTTGAACACGTAATCTTACAACAGGGAAAAGCTTTCAAATGAAAATGTATATAAACCACTATGATTTTGCTTTCTCAGATCTGAGGTATGAATTACAGCCAAGCAGATATAGTCTCTTGCTGATGTGGTTCTAACAATTTTAACAGAGTTATAAAGACACCAGTATAAATGTCAATTACAGGTTACAGGTCAACCCACCAATTTTTTTCTCCAAATTTGTACTGTTTAAGCATCTTCAAAGCCCTTTTACATTGCAGTGACTCTTTCTGATAGAGGGAACATGGGTGTTAAGGGCAATCTGTCCCTACAAGAGTTAATTCTTTGTTCAAACAAGGTCACCCAGTTTTGTGAATGAGATCTCATATCACTTATCATTTTGGCAAGATTAAAAAAATGCAGTCCTTATCAATCATAGCTGCATAAAGCAGCAGATAATGAGGTAAAAAAGATCTAGCAAGAAATTTGTTTTGTCAAGGATGTTGATGCAAAGGGCTGTATAGACATTCAAGTTTTTTGAAGTCTTTCCCATCCATAGGTGACAGAAAAAAACAAAATCCTTTTCAAAGATGGTAAAAGTTCCAAGTGCCAACTGTTCAACAACAGATTCCTTCAACAACTTCTTCAGGGCAGTTACTGTGGAGGTGAATAATCCCATCTACTCTTGTGAGACCCCAACCCCATTCAGCTCTGGGGTCCTTAGCATGGAAAGGACATGGACCTGTTGAAGTGAGCTGAGAAAAGAGTCACCAAGAGTAGGGGGATGGAACATCTCTCCTGTGAGGAAAGGCCGAAACAACTGGGATTGTTCAGCCAGGAAAACGAAAGGCCTTGTGGTGACTTAATTGCAGCCTCTCAGTACCTGAATGGAGCCTATGGGAAAAATGGAGAGACTTTTTACAAGGGCATGTGGTTACATGACAAGGGGGAATGGCTTCAAACTGAAAGAGAGTAGGGTTAGATTAGATAATAGGGAGAAATTCTTTAGAATGAGGGTGGTGAAGCACCAGAACAGGTTTCTCAGAGAAGTTATGGATGCCCCATCCCTAGAGCTGCTCAAGGCCAGGTTGGATGGAGAGCTGAGCAATCTAGTCTAGTGGCAGGTGTCCCTGCCCAGGGCAGGGGGGGTGGAAGTAGATGATCTTTAAGGTCCCTTCCAACCCAAGCCATTCTATGATCCTGTGATTGTCAATCCTGTCAAATGCCAGGCTTGAAAACATGGGTACCCTACAGAGTTGTGTGCAATTCCTTGCTAGGGATGATATGTTTTCCCTTTTTCTCCTGAGACACACACATTTTCTCTCTGAGAAGCATTCCAGAGAAGGATTGCATCAGCCACTGCATGTAGAGTGAGTTGAAAAACAGCTTTGTCCAATGGTGTTGTCCCTTCACAGTCAGTTCCAGTGGGGATACACAGCTCCTTTGGCATCCTGCAAGGGATGCCAATCCTTGCCTTTCACACGGGCCATCATATGGAGCTTCATGCATCACACAAAACAGAGTGATGTGTTCTCAGTGCAAAAATATGGAAAGTCAGATGTAAAGCATGACAATATACAGTTGTTTGAGTTTAAAATCAATGTATGCAACATGGAGAATTCTTCTCTGATTCACTTATTTGCATTTTATATTATTGCATTCAATAAATCTCTCTGTTAATGAAAACTGTAAATCCCTTCCAGATGGCCTCCCTTCTGAACACAAGAATGGGCTGAAACTCACAGTTTTGCAGAGGAATTCAAGTTTACCTGTTGCAGAAGACACAGGGCATTTTCCTTAGACTTGTCCCAGTGACATGCTGGGGCAAAACACAGTATGAAATAAAAGTATCAGCCCCTGGCTGGACAAGGGTTCTAACATTTACATATAATTAAGGATGTGGTTTGGGAGGGCAGAACTAATCAGGAGTTGAACATTATTAAAAGAGCAAATCCTTTGCTAAAGCCATGTAAAACATTCGTGTAAACTCACTGGTATTGTTGTAAAAACACATCACAGCATTTTTAAAGATCTTGATTCTTTGCCCCTGAAAGTGCAAAACAGTTCATGGGTCATGGAGTTTGGGGGGATGTTGTACAACTGTCATGTGAAAGAAAAAAGAAAAGGATTGTACCTCAGCTTAATTTTATCTGAATTCCTTTCTGAAATACTCAGTTTAAGATGTAATAGGAGATTCACCACTGGCCTGTTTCTTTCCTTACTTTCTATACAGCTGTTTTAACACAAAAGCTGCAATCATGGTGAGCTCAAAGGAACAAAAAGGTATGATATGAAGATCTTAAATAAATTATTCTGAGACACCCACATATATTAGTACCTAGACCTCTTGAAGAATCTCCGGAATTTTCAGGATTTAAATAAATAAGCCTTATTCTGGCCCATAAACATCACTGCTAAGCTAGACAAGGTGGAATTCACAGAATTCAGGTGTCTGTGTAAGGCAGTCACCTAAGATTCCCTTTATAGGGGAAAGAGAGAAAAAGGTGCATTAAGGATAAGAGTCATTTGACCTATTTTCACCATCTATTTTAGGATGTGATGAATCATACTCTAGAAGTGCTTATTTTATTTCACTGAACATAAATGAGAGCACAGAGAGACTACTTCAGACCTTAACTACATCTATACTAGGATTTATGGTGATGGAGATACTGATGTCTATATTCTGTGAAATTATTTCCAGTCACATCCACCTATATTGGTTGTCAATTAAGCACAATAACAAGGTTTATTTAGGAGAATGTCTAACATCCTATGCAAAAGAAACTGGGACTAAGATCTAATCAGGTGCCTGTTATAGTTTATGTGCAGAGTAACTAGTTGGATTAGTAATGGGCCTGAAATACTAGAAGCAAGTCTGATGGCAAATTCTTCCATCAGTGAGAAATTTTCCTCTGACAGAGAGCTACAAATATACATGAACATATGATTTAATTGTTTATAAAAGCAAAAGCATAACATGGGATGTCATTTGGGATTTGTTAAAAGGGAGAATGCAGAGGCAGAAGCTCTTCTAGCCTTAATGATAAAATCCAATGTCGAAACATAAATTAGTTGATGACTGAAAGGGAATCTATTTCTTACACTGCTATTACAGTAAATAATTACAGTAAACAGAGGAAGCCTGACATTTGTGTGGTATATGAGTTGTATTTTGAACTATGTATCAATATATAATATAAATATGTTTGTGAAACAAGAAAGAAAGATCAAACAATTAGGATATGGAGAGTTCCAGTTTCCATTATTTTCTTGAGAAATTCTGTTTTGAGAAACAGGTGAGTACTGTTCATGAACAGCATTTCTATTTTAAGAACATATGTATGTGGTGGTGGTGTATGTGTTTCATGAAAATAAAAAAGGACATGTCATCCACCATATAAAAAATAAAAAATGATGTCCCACTTTGCTGGTGATCAGTTTAAAATTCATATGGCTGTAAATGCTATTTATTTAATGCTTTGGTAGGAGCAGTATTTTTATTATGTTTATTTTATACAATGTTCTTCTGAAGACACCAAGTACAGTTAACTTACTCTTCTTGCCCACTCCATTTTCAACCTGTGAAGGCCTTGGAAAATTTCCCACGTCCATACTTTGCAGTCTTTCAGATTTGTGTCTTGGAATTTACACTGATAACTTAAATTTATATCTTCTATAATCCTCATGTATATTGAGAATATAAAACTTCCAAAAGTTATTTTCAGCTGTGGAGGTTTTTGTGGGTGGGTTTTTTTAATGGATTTTTGTTTGTTTGATTTTGTTTGAGGGTTTGTTTTTTTTTTGTTGTTGTTTTTTTTTGTTTTTGTTTTTTGAGTAATATTGTATTAACAACATTGTATTGCTATTAACATTAACTTCTTAAAAATGCATGCATATCTGAGACATCCAAGTATTATAGAAGTGCAAGGCCAGACATGCTAAGCTCCTTCCTTCCCTCAGGAATACCCTCTGGCACGTAGTGAGAAGTAGCATCCAAATGTGTCCAAAAGTGAGCTCATTTACAGCCACCCTGGCAGAAGTCAAATTTCACTTTTCATGAAAGGGACTCCATTGGTAAGCTCTGAACCATCACCCACCCGCCTCTGTTTCAGTCTCTCTCTTCCCCTATCCCTCTGGGTGAAATCACTAAGAGCCACAGAGGAGGCTTTTCCCTCCTTGTACCTACACTGTTTCCTCCTGCAAGGCACTGATGGTGTCTGCGTGCTGGGCAGTGGGATGGCGTGTCCATGGCATCAGGCAGTTCAGTGGCACAAACCTTCTCTCCCTGGCCCAGTGGTTTCAGCACAGCTTCCACTGCCATGACACAGTCATTACTTTAACTCCTGTGGTTAATATTGTAACTCAAATGTGTCTCAATGTTGCCTTGCCTCCTTAAGATCCCTCCTTAAAGCCCCACTTTCAGCAGCTACCTTTCTGTCAATATGCTCTAGGTTGGCACCAACCACTTCTCACACCTGTGACCGTATCAGGGGAAAAAAAAGACCAAAATAAATATTTACAGTGTACATGCAAGAAGAAAATGGCTGTTTTCCCTTTTCTGTCATTGATGTCCTCAGTTCCTTAGTTACTGGTCCTGCTCTATTTATGATACTCTGACTTGGACTGCATTTCGTGGGCAAAAATCCTTGCTGCTTTGCTGTGGTTGTTTGTGCTAGTGCTGCATATGATAACAAAGAAAGGGGAAAAAAAACATGGAGAACACTCCAGATGAAAGCAATAGTAAACACACAAAAATTGGCTGAAAGACTCAGAAGAAGATAGAAAATAAAATGACAGTTTAAATGTCTTTTTTTAAAATCTATTAGCTTTCACATTCATGGTGCCTTCTTAGAATAGCATGCGTTATCCTTTAACCTACTAGGCATGTGAAAAAAACCCCAAAACCCTGTGTAGAAAACACCTGATTAAAAGTAGGTTCTAAATGCTAAAGAAGTAATAGCAGGCTTTGATTGTTGTTAACAGGGTTTTGCATTTTTCTTCTAAGTGATTGCAGAATTCTTGTTATGCATAAAAATCCAGATATAAAGGTAAACAGCATTTCAAAATGAAAAATCTTCTATTTCTTACACTTTCTTTTGGTAAGTATACCAAAATTTTCAAAGCAGTTTGGCTTACCTCTGGTATCTTGTATGTGCTCTAGAAAGCTGGATATAAGAAACCAGGCAGAGCTTGATCTTCTCCTCATGTGGAGACCAATAAAGTTTATATTTATTGAGAACTCCTATGTCCCCAAATCTAGATACCCAGATTGCTGACAAGAATAGGCTTTGCAGGAGACCCCACTGGGTTCAGAATTGAGTAATCATCAGGAAATAGAACCATGCTAAAAAAGCTGAGTCATTTATATGCTATGAAGTCATGGTTGGTTCAGTTGTGTTTCTTTAAACTCTGAAATATCCTAAATTCGCTAGTTTACAAGATGGACAGTGGGATAGTCCCATATGTTATTGGCAGTGTAGATGCTGCATCTCGCAAAGAAAGTCTGTAAAGTGCTTGCTGCCAGAAGCCAGGAAGGGCACAAGGGGATGTCTTTCTATCTGCATTCCTTGCCTCTTTTAAACATATCCTACCAACAACAAAAAAGCATACTGGGATACGCATACATTAATGTAGGACTGGTCTGATGTGTGGCATTCTCATCACCAGGAATGAAAACCTTTGAAAGTTAATGGCTCACTCTGTCCTAAAAGAAATGCTTCCTGAGTGGGGGGAGCTGCATCTTCCTGCCTTTGCTTTTATCTACTCTGGGGCTAATGGAAGACATCAGTTTCTTGTTCTGTCAATCATGCCTGTCAGGCAGACTTCAAATTCACTTTAATCAAAGCCACAAACTTTTAACAAGATGCACACAGAAGGTGTCTCCCTTGCTTGTACAAATATTCTGTACCTTTTGAATCATCAGCAGTTCACTTTGTAGGTGGACCAGATGCTGAGAAGGTGAAACCCTCCTAACATTCCATCAGCTTCAATAACCTTGCAGATTTGTACCAGCTGAGCTTCTATTGGTGACTTACGTTTTCAAGCCTTTCAGGTATATACATCTAAACTGAAGAAACAATCAAACTTCTGCTTTTCTTGTATTGAAACCAATGAACATACTTCTGAGGTATTATTTTAAAATAAAGTTTTGCTTGCTGCTTTTTTCAAACATCTTTCTATCACTGCTGAATTATTTTTTATTTAATATTTTTAAAAATATTTTTTAAATTGTTCCTGATTGTTGGCATCACATTTTAATGTTAAAAAAGAAGAGCGATCCATTTATTTCCATAGGAGTCCATCAGGCGTTGAATTACTTGGAATTCTTTCTATTTGGGATATTGCCAGTGTGGCCAGCAGTTGAGGACATAGATAATGATGGCAAATAAATCTTAAAGTAAGAAGGCAGATAAAATGTTGTTCTTACTTATAATGACACTGCTACCTTTAAAATGCCAGAACGGAAAGACTTAAATCACTAAACTTCACATTCCCTGTTTCAACTCTACGACACAGACAAAATCTCTTAAGACCCTGGGGCACTTGTAACTTGAGTATCCTGCATGTCCTGTGGCTTAAGTCTTTATAGATTACTTACAAAGATCAGATAGTGCAAAGAAATTGAGAGCAAACCATGTTCACTTTGATACTGTTTTCATACCAAATGAGGAAAATAAAAGTTTCCTCTTTGAAAACCACATGAACAGAATATATGTTGCCCATGCTATAAAAACAGGAGAAGTTGTATTACAAATACAACTTATTCTTACAGAGAGATCATCATTTGAGGCCTTTTTTAGAATATCACTTTCAAATTCTTATCTTTAAGAGAAAAAAAGGTAAAAGGAAAACGTTCCAAAATGTTTTAAATTACCTAAGCAGAAAAACTACAATAAAAGTCAACAGATGGATAAAAAAGTCTTTGAAGAACTTTTTGAGACCTATAACATTTAATCCTTTTTCATTGAATAGCTAATAATCATGATTAAAAAGTGCAGAACGCAAATGACATGTTACATTTGACACAAAAAAAAAGTATGGAAGTGTTTTTCTATTTCCATTTTCAATGTCATATTCATAATAATCATAACTTCAACCACAAGTTTTGCTGCTCCTGATTTAGAAAAAGCAAATACACTTGCCTCCCCCAGTTTATCAGGAGTAAATATTGCATATCAACAGACATAAAATAAATATCCGGTCAAATGGAAGAGATGGGAATTGTTCTGCCAATTAGTAAATTATTCAGTGCTGGTAATGTTGCAGCTATTTAACTGTTGCTAATTGCCCAGCTATATTTACTGAATACCAGGAGGAAAATAAATAAATAAAAGATGCTCTGAATCCCTCATCTGTCTGAACCAAACCATCAAAGTGTGCTATTGTGTTCAAGTTAATTTCTCCAGAAGTATAAAAATCCTCTTGCTGGAAACTTTGATTGGTAATGGCTTCTGTTCTCTAAATGCTTATGCACATATGTACATTTGCTCAAGTAAACAGACCATGAGACTGTGCCCATGAATAATGTGACAGATACAACAAAGTATAGGCCTGACTCCTTTAGTGTTTACAAAAACCATAATGTCTTGAAATCTGTTGTTAAGAGGTAGATAAAATTTGGTGTTTCTCACATTAGATTTAACGTCACTTCATGTTCTGTCATTGAAAGGGACATTGAACATTTAATGCAAAAAAAACCAACAGTCTGTACCTTAGTTCATTTTCATGTTTTCTGAATGTTGAGGCTCTAAGCAATATTCACGTGAATTTATTTTTCCTTCTAGATGATTTCAAGATCTGTTAAAAAAGGGAAAATTGAATCCACAGACATTCAAAACATAAATGCTGGGCCAGCATTCACCTATGCCACTGACATCTAATCTGTCTGATGACATTGAAATATGTTTACTTATCTTTCTTTTTGCTTTTCATTTTGGAAAATAAAGCATGCCAGCACTCTTCCTTGCTGATTTTACAGTTTTCTTTGTGGTCAGTACTGCCTCTTTCTCTTTCTATTTCTCTTTCTTGGCCACCATATCTACTCCTTTACCCTACCTGAGGTTGCCATGACTGCCAATCTCATGGTTTGCTTCCTTACCCATCACCAAGCAACTCAATTGTTTTCTTTAGCAAGTGAGCTGCAGGTACCTGACTTGAAAATGAGGTAATAGAGCCTGTGAGATGACAATAGAAAGGAGTGCAGGGAAGGGGGACCAGGAACATGAACATTTTATTCCCTGGGAATCAGTTGATCTTACCTTGTTTGTCCCCAAGTACAAATGACATTGCGTGTTTTTTTCTTGTTACTCCCAGCAACCCTCATTTTTGCAGCACTCACTTCAGTTAAGAACAGCTTGTGTGAAGGCATCTGATCTCATCAACAGGAATGTGGACTAAGAGTAGTACTAGATTTGTGAAGGCAAATTTTCCCTGTTTTCCTCAATACTTGCAAGGCTTTTTATCACAAGGGTGCAGTCACCCAATTAAATGCCCTAGATTATTGTCTTGTCACAGTTGCATGAAACAGCTAAAACTCTTCCTGCCATGACTCTCAAATGGCCAATTTAAAGCCCCTTTCCAACATGCAGTATTACCTGTGAAATCAGTAATGATAACAAAAAAACATTTTAGTCCTTGGTAGCCAGTTCAAATCCAGAATACGAATCTTGTAAGGCTGGGTTTATGAAGTGATGGAAGGAGGTAGGGATGCACTGATCTCAGTGGAAAGGTGTGTGTGTGTGTGGGACAGTGGATGTTACTTGGCACTCATTCCAATGGTCCCAGCTGGCAGCCCCAGGAGTAAAACAATGATCTCCTCAATGCTGGTAATGTTAATCCTGAGTAAAAACATGCCAGCAGGGCGGTGTGAGGAAGCACATGCTGTTTGCTTTATGCTGTATCTCTGCAAAGCTTGTTCTAGCTGCAAATGCATTCCTTCTGTGAATCCTGGAGAGGATAAAAGAAAACCAGCAGGGCATCTAAGTGAAAGCCTCCTCCCTTTCAGCCTGCATTAAGACAGTGGAGTTCACTTTAAAAATGTTGACCTACATGCAAATCAGTAATGCACAAGGTAATCATATAATGCAAGGCATGGAAATAAAACAACAAAAATGGTTTTGGATCCAATATTTCATTTGAATCTAAATTAATCTTGGTGATCGTTTAGTACACAATACACTAAGAAAGGCAAAGAGTATATTAAATTACCTACAGACAGTCCACAGTCATAAATGGTTTAGAAGAAAACACTCCTTATGGCACTTACACTTTTTATTTCTTCACTGACTCCATTAGGATATAAAAAAAAAAATAGAATACAAATGTTTTAGTCTGACAGTGAAATCTTTGATGACATTTAATTAAATAAAAAGGGACACAAGCCAAGGGAAATATTACAGCAAAATATCACAACAAATTAGTCCTGGATTTAACATTACTTTGACATGAGAGAGAAATACATCAGGGGAAGAATTTTTCCAAAGTACCTTTTCACTTTTAATTTAAATTTAGGATGCCTAAACCTACTCCTAAGGAAACTCCTGTGGACATGGAGCTTGCCTTGTACTTCGAGTTAACCAGGATCAGATGCCCATCAGTAGCATTATTCTGCTGTGAAAGTTTGCAAGATTCAACCTTTCATCCATATTTAGTTAAAACAATTCTTTACATTTAGTTTATTTTCAGGGTTGAATCAAAATGAAACTGCAAATATAATCAAGAACAAATGTGCTTTATATTACTTGTCATCTACTCCTATTTTTTGTTCAAAACTTGCATAGGTATCAATGCTATGTATGACATGAATTGTGTATGGCCCTTTCTGAGAAATGTGTAATTTCTAACTGTGCATGGTTAACTGTACAAGAAACACATTTCATATTTTTATTATATTTACCTCTTCCACTTGTCTATTTGTTCCTGTACTGACTCATAAATTTTTTAACAGGAACAAATATGATAAGAGTACTAGGCGAGTATGTGTATCTACATATGTCTCTCTCTATATATACATGCTGTATATGGACTCACTGAGACTATTTTGGCTGCTGGACAACTTTCTGTGTTATTAATTAGGCATTACATTGATTTCAATTGCATTCTTATTCTGGAAGGATATTTTGGAAGGATAATTCACAGAACCATCAGGCTTGTATTCACAGAAAGGCAAAATGGCTTTATTGACTATAATAAGTTATCAAAATGCAACAGAGACCCAACTATGTGCCTGAACTGTGATTATGTTTCTCATATTCTAAGGACTATTTCTATGTGCTTACCCTTTTTCATAAGAGTGAACGTATTCTAGAGACAACCCTGTTGATAGATATGTTTAATTTTACTTTCCTCTGTAGTTTTGAATCTATTTAAATGAGTAATGAGGGAAACTATCTAAAACCCACTGTTGTAAACAGGATTACTGATACTGGCCTGTGCAGGGGGAAAATTCGCCAACTGGGAGGAAAGTGTGAAGAGTAGAAGGAGAAGAAAGACCCCATTGTAACTGCACTGTACCACTGTAATGTTGAAGAGTTGTCCATATCTCATGATGGCAAGGTGGCCAGGTGGTTACACAGCCCCTTTCCACCTCCCTTTCCTCCTCCTGATTCATGTTGCAACAAACAGCTGTCATTGTTTCCAAATCACTCCTGGTTACAGTCTTGGGCTTCGGGCTGCCCTTGAGCAGGTGTGTACATCTCATTTAAAAAGGGCCATAATGAGACTGATTTTTACACTGACTTTACACAGTTAAGTTCTGAAATAGGCAAGAATTGTGAACATTTGGCATTTCTGCATAATCAAGCTTCATGGACCACAAGCACCCTGCAGAAACTATTTTAATTTCAGCATCATAACATTAAAACTCCTATGTGGTCTGTAGAGAATAATTCAGGTTAGGAAACATTTCCTTATCTATAATATTGATGTCTACATCCAGCCTCTCCATTTTAGCTTCCTTTTATTGTCAACAAGGAAACATTCCCAGACAATGATTCTGCTGACCTATTTTAGATATAATAATTTTAAGGTAAGATGAAAGTTAGATGAGGTTGATCCCACTTGTAGTTTTCCAGTCTAGCAAAAACTGGGGGTTTTTTTCCAGCTAAAACTGGTCAGTCTTTCTTTCATTTCACTTTTGTTTATTTCCATTTACTTACTACTACAATACTCAGATTGTGATTAGTGCCATACAGACACACAAGAAATGGCCTTCTTTACCCAAAAGGTTGAAATTTATTTAAATTAATGAGCAGACAATAGTCCATACATTCTCTTTTATATGCTGGTGTGAACTGGAGTTGGTGCAGTACTAGAGAGAGCAAAACAGCATTAAAATGATTTATCGCAAGTTAGTATTGTATAAAACCTCTTGATTTATCATCCAAGTACTTAATTTCAACTACAAATAACTTCTTGTACAACCATTGGCTTTAAGTCCTAGGAATGTGTACATACATGATGAGATAAAAGGAATTATTATGGTGTTAACTGTAGGAAAAAAAGATCAAAGGTTACCATCATGACTCTTCCTGAACCAAATGCATGCTTCGCTTCACAGAGATACCTCAACTGTCCTGAAAATGTAATGAACAATACTTAAGATTATATTTATATTGACATTGTTTTCTCTCTCGTAGTTCTGTACAAACTTAAGTAAAATAGTTTCCTTCAACAAGTGCCTAAAAAATTTCAATATTCTCCATATAGTTTGTGGCTGATTCCTTCTTTCAATCCTGCTATCAAGTTTGCATGTATTTTCTTCAAAGCTGTGTGTTTAGTCTTTCCTGGTGACATTTTGGTAAGAGCAGAGAGGTCTGGAGGTGAAACAAAACTGTTCAAAAAGTTCTTTTACTGTTGTTTTTCCATTGAAGCATCATTATGCCTTTCAGGTATGCAACAAAAATTGTGTAAGTAGAACTGGAGTGATAGGAACCCAACAATAATAAAAAGAAACCCCCTCAATTTTTTTTCTGGTTCATGAGAAAAATCTTTATGAATGTTTCAGAATGAATGTACCTGGCCAATACTAAATAATGTACTTTAAATAAGTTTGACAATAAAAACTTCTAAATGAATGCTATTTTTTCCCTTGTAAGTGGTCTTTGCTCTCTTAAACAGCTATATAAAATTATTGCTTTGAATCTGCCCACAGATAATTCATAAACTCAATGACCACAGTTCAAGGGAACTGTCCTTTCTTCTCAGCCAGACAGCCTGAAAAAAGTGAATAATTCCTGCAAATTCCATAATTTGCAGGCATACAAACTTTTCAGTCTTTTTAAAAAGGAAGTGTGGTAGCTAAGGATTACATTGGTTGGAGCAGAAAACTTTTAGAAAGCACCATTTTCAGTGTTTGGTGTCAAATGCCCCACTGAGGCTCTGGGCACTGAGGCTGTTCCAGTTTTTCCTCACTTTTGCCCCATTGCAACCAATCTTTTCCTAAAGTTCAAGCATATAGAAGAAAATAGTTTTTTACTGTCTACTTGCAGCTGTTGGAAAATAATTATTATTTTTTTCCATTTTAAATAATGCCATTCTGGTTTTTGGGGACTATAAAGAAAAGTGTAGCCTGCTGCCTGCATCCTAGCCATTAGTCCAGAAGTACTGACACAGGAGTTCTTAGACAGTTCAAAACTTGGGCACCAGTCCCACAGAGCAAGGCTACAGAAAGGAATACAGAAAGGAATACAATACTGTATGTTGCTGAAATGTGCAGATAGGTGCCAAATAGCTTCCTGAAACAAAAGCCAGAAAAGACACATGTGGATATGGTGGGAAGAAGAAAATGTTTAAAAAAAAAAAAAGTGGGGAAAAGCCCAAATCACAAACATTACCTCTTTGTAACATCAAAGTCACTGTCTCAACTTTTGTTTCTTTTTGCATTCATTATGGTTTCCAGACACCCATTATTAGTATCTGTTCTTCTACAAAGAGTCTTTCCTAACTATTGTGATCTGCACACTCTGTCACCTCTGCACATTTTCCTCAGGTGGAATCTACCTGGGAAGGTGAAGTGACACTGACAAGTCTCAGGCTTCCTGATGTGTGGTGTGGCACATGGCAGCACAAAGCACAGTGATAGCCTTCTTCACCAGTGATGCAGGTGTTCAGTGCTCAGGGTCCCATGTCCAGACAGCACAGAACACGTCTCAGACTCTGGAAAGAATGTTTCATTAACCTAAATGATAGACAAAGCGATAGTTCTCCATAGATAAAGCAACAGAAGAAAGAAATAATCTCAAATATATTACAGCTCAATTTTCAAAAAACTTCTATTCTTTCTCCCAACTCCCTGTTCCACAGGAAAGTGATTATTCCTTTTTTTTCATGAGCACTCTTTGAGGTGTTAGGAAAGAAGAAAAACAGGTAGAGAACTCTGACTTGTCTATCTAAGAGAGAAAGCATATCTCTCCTCTTGAATAGGAAGGCAAATGGAAAAACAGAGAGGATCTTATGATTATTGGGAGAATAAAACAAAGCAGTGTAATTGAAATGAAGTACTCTTTACACAGATGAGAGAATAGCTCAGGAGGAGGAAAGCTATTTCAACCTTAGGTCCTTTGTCCTGGGACAAGAGATCAGCTATCACATTCCTTACTCATCAAATGCTTTGAATTCATTTGAATCATTAAAACTTTCAAACTTTGCTTGATCAAAACATATTCTTGTTGTTTACTTATTTATTAATTTTCCATGTCAGATCATTTGGTTATTTTGAGGGAGGAAATACAATTTTTTTCTCTCACTTACAAAAGCTTTCATACAGACAGTCATATGGTGGAGGTTTTCCTCACTATTTATACCCTTCTTTTCTTTATACATACCCTTTCACTCTTCTTCTTTCTGTTTCTTTTCTGTAAGAGGAAAGAAACATTCAAATATAAAGAAATATGAAAATTGCTGAAGGAGTTTTTTTTTTAACCTTTCAATATTACTTCTCATTTAATTTTGTTAGTGGAATTTTCTTGCCATTTACATATGATAGCTGCAACTCAACAAATTTTTGATTTCTCAATGTAAGTTAAAACCAGTGCAATGCAATGACATAAAAATATCATCAAGAATAATCAATAAAATTTACACCTTAATGTCACCAGAGGACACAAGGAAAAACGACTCACCACAGCTTTGGTCACCATGAAGAGTCTAATTTATTTTTTCTGACTCCAATCATTTATAGTTCTCAAAAGGTGCCAGTTGATTGGAAGGTGAATGTGCCACCTCTCCAACCACACTGGGCAAACTACCAGTACATCAAATTTCTCCACCTCTATGAAAGAATGCAAAACAATAGGTTGTTTACAGAAAGTTGCATGAGAAAGTTCTCTACAAGAATGTAAATTCAGAAGGCTTTAGAAAATCCTAAGAAATCAGGGCGACACCTTCAAGAAGCGTATGCTCTGTCATGGACATATAGTTCCTTACATCACAGCACTGATAGAAGCAGGTGGGAAGCTGAGTTGACCATTGTGTACCTGGTTGAACATTCACCATGTTACAGATAGTTTTTTTCTTTTGATGCAATATAACTAATGCAAAGGATTACTTTTGGTCCTTCCCATTGTGATCACATAGTTGTTTTCTGAAGAGAGCTATATCATATAAGAAGCAAAATTTACATTCAAGTGTGTGCTTGAAGGAACTCAAATTCATTGCTTTTCCAGAGTAGATTAGATAAAAAATAAATCCAGTTGTCAAATTATTTCAGACAAATTCTTACTCACACCAAAGGTTTCTATGCTACTAGAAATTAAAAACATTTTGTCTATGCAACTGATTATAATTTTTTTCCAGTTACACTCTACATCATAAAATTAGAAAATCACAAACATATTTGAGTTTCTAGATAGGTATGGCAAGCCAGGCTTCAGAACATGTTGATGAAGGCTTATTTTAGTCTCTAAATGTACAATCAGTCATACATGTTTGACAGTAAATGCTCCAAGAGGATCCTCCACTTTGCTAGGATTAGCCAAATGCTTAAATTTGTGTATGTGTTTAGCACTTGCAGGATCAGAGCTGAATTTCTGCTGCTGAAAGGCTCGTGGAAAGAAGGATCTTTGTCTAGTCATTCAAGCGTCCTCAGTAGTCAATGAAGTCAAAAAAGCCACCTTCACTGGGCAATTCTTTCCACTACTCTTAGTCATTGGTCTTACAAAGGCATGATCTGCCCTTTGGAGATACCTATCACTTCCCTTTGCAGACATAAAAAGCCTAAAAAACTCCAGCTAAAACTTGATTCCTTATTTTGGTTGACATTAATCCTATCCTTTGCCATTCTGACCCTGTTGTTTTAAATGTTTAACAGTTACTGTGATTGCATTATCTTTATTGCTTACCCAACTCGTTAAGACAGCTGATGGCTGAGGTGGTAAACACCTGTTCATCAGAATGTTGTGTTTCCGTGGACATGGTATGTCAAATACATGTTCGAATACATGTTGCATGCTACTGGTTCCTCTTGAATCGCTGATTCAAGGCATCCAGTGTTATATGCTGCCCTGCATTTTATTCAATTTCTCTTAAAAAATTTGTGGGCAACGTACAAGTGTTGAGAACATGCCCGTGTCATTCGTTGTAAGGCTATATCGTGAACAAATACTGTATGTTTAGTATAATTTAAAGATATACTTGCTTTAAATGACCTTATTTGACTATGTATATTAAATAAATACATGACTTTTTGCCTATTTATCTGAAAAAAGCCTTTGGCTATCTGCTTATTCAAAATATGATAAAACATTTTCTTCTTTTGCTTGTCTCTTGACATGCAAATTAGATTTAAACCAACAGAGAGATAACACTCTTACCACTGGAAGAATGATGTGCTGTATCAAAATGAACTTTGCATATACATTGTATGCTTAGGAGTGTACTGAAATGTGTGCTGCAACGGTGGCAAATGAATACAACCAGGCAGTTTAGGGGAGTCAGACATCATAATATGCACAACTTGAAACAGTAAATACAAACAGTCAAGAATGCTTACAATATATTTCAAAAAAAAAAAAAAAGAAAATCAACCCAAAACAAAACAAAAAACAAACAACAAACACAAAAAAACCACAAAAAACCCCAAAAATCCACCAAAAAGCCAAAAAAAACCACCCCAAAACCAAACAAAAAACCCAAACCCCAGTTCTATAGCATTTCTAAACCGAAGTCAGTTGAAGCACTCACGTGGTGTCCCTGCCATGGTGTCCTGGTGGAAGGCTTGGACCTAGATGGTCTTTAAGGTCCCTTTCAACTGAAACCATAAAGGATCCTAAGGTATATGTTGCACAGGGGATTGGATACAGACAGGCAACAAGTAGTTCTGGGCTCGTGACTGTGCTGAAAACAACCTGCTCTGTGGTCTCAGACAAGCTATCTTCTGTGACCTTTTTTTATTCCCCCCTCTTAGTAAAATGGGTATAATTTAGATTTGCTTATTTCCATAGCGTAATTCTGCAGGGTCAGAATCTTGTTTGAGTACTGAAAGGCAAAGTAAGCCACTTACACAATGCTCAGTTTTGAAGATGGACGTGTTTATGTCTAGGGCAGGTATAAAGGTGTGAGGGAGGCTGGACAATTAGGATAC
This sequence comes from Anomalospiza imberbis, assembly GCF_031753505.1. Lineage (NCBI taxonomy): Eukaryota > Metazoa > Chordata > Aves > Passeriformes > Viduidae > Anomalospiza > Anomalospiza imberbis. Next base: position 99,678,005 of record NC_089682.1, on the reverse strand, counting down.
TGTAAAATTACTTCTTTTGATTTTCTGTTCTGAAATACAGTCCAAGGCTTTTTCTTTTTCTTTTTTTTTTCTTCTTTTCTTCTTCAGGCTGTACAATCAAACATAAAACATGACTCTGCCATGTGTCAGTATAAAATATTTGTGTCCAGTGGAAATCCTGATGCTTTCTAGCTGATGAAGCATCTTGCCAAGGGCTGTTGAGTAGGTGAAGAGAACTTCCTGCTCTGGTGTGCTGTGCTGCTAGGCTTGATGCTAGCGTATTCTGATACCTAGGTTGAATTCACTATGGCTAAATTAAGACTCAGGAAGTTTTTCCTCAGGGTTATAAAGTTCTGGTTGGAATGCATCCCAGCATCTGCAAGGTAAGAATCTTCCCTCTTTGCTGCTGGCTTTGCCTAGCTAGAGCTGCCTTTGTGGCCTCTACAATCTTCACATTTCAAGATTCTTCAGTGCACATTCCCACTGTAACTATGAGTTATTGGGTTCTTTTTAAAAGAAAAATAATTTATAACAGGCATTAGACAATGTTAACATCCTATTTTTAGCTAGTGCTAAAAGGGAGGCCGTTAAGCAAGGACTTCTTTTCTCTGTTGTCCTAAGGATCATTTGTGTATAAGGGGGATTGTGTGCATAGTTGTGAACAGGCACAGACCAAGGCAGATCACTTCATCCAAAGATTGTCTTCTAAACCTGACAATGAATCCAAACAAACTGGCGGTCAGCAACTGAGGAAAAAAAAAAAAAGCCAAGGCTAGTTAGGAGTTATCTGGTTTTAGAAAGAAGGTTATTTATAAATGAATATTCTTTATGAGTAAAGAGAACTATGTCATATGCAGTTTAAGAGATATGACTAAGAAAAAGTGAAAAAGAGAAGGGTTTCCTTTGCTTAATTAAAAGAGGAAATATTTTTTACCCCAAATTTAATAATTAAAAGGCAGAGTAGATTTCTGTATGAAACACAGTGAAGAGCAATCTGTGTCATTTTACCATCAGGTAAACTTGCTGAGGTCAGTTCCTGGCCAAAGTGTATCGCTGACCTCAGCAAGTTTACCTTGTGGTAAAACTAACAGGCTTTGATCTTTACTTTGTTTTCACCTCAGGACAGCTCCTGCTTGTTGATTACCTGAAGGTAAAAATCACACCTTCTTTTATCACCAAAGCTAAGTCTGTGAAGCAAACAGACTGGAAATAAGAAGAAATGAGAGCTGATATATGGCATATAGACATCAAAGGAGGGGATGCAGGGTTTATTTTGTTTCCTTATGAGGAAAAAAGAAATTTAGAAATACCATAACAGACAGAATATATTGCAGAAATGATAAGTATGATTGAATAATATATTCAACTACTTCATAGTAGGCTTTTAGACAAAAGAAAAAAAAAACAAAACAAACAAAAAAACCCCAAAAGAAAACAAAAAAAAAAAAAAAAGAAAAAGAAAAAAAACAAGTAAAGAGAAGAAATGAGGTAGGAAAGCAAGGAAATGAAGCATAATGATGTGAAGCTAACCAATGCAGAGACAAACATTCTTTGGTGGGACTTAAAAAATAAGACTCTCTAAGGAAAAACAAGATGGGCTGCATTTGGGAGTGCCCTGGATGGTGAAGCTAAAAGAGCAAGCATGAGCAACGAGCCCCTGACTTTGTTAGGATGGCAAGATGGGACACGACACCAGGGGTGGACTGATTTTGACCATGGGAAATCCAGTGGAATGTGGTCATGAACCAAGCTCAGAGGGGAGCAGCAGATGGTAGCACAGGACATTGAGGACTACTTTCTCCTGATAAGTTTTGCCAACTGAGTTGTTTCACTGAGAAGGAGGCCAAAAAATTCTCAAGAAAGGGAGGATCTCATCAAAAGACTCAGTGATGGAACCTAAGGAAGTCAGGAATTTAGAAGAAAGAGCATGTGGGGAGCCACTGCTTAGTCTTGCTCTTCTTTTAGCCATGAAATCATGCACTCAAAAATGTTTGCCATTTAGTATCTGAAGAATTTCTGTAATTTCTCTGGTGGTCCAAATTGCTGTAACTATTTAAATACTGTCATAAATAATTGAGGTTTGTCTAGTTTTGGGGTTTGGGGGTTTTTTTGGTTGGTTGGTTCCTCTGATTTAATCAAGATCATACTTCTGTGGGCCCTAATTTAGTCAGGTTATATATTTCAGAGCAAACAGCTTGCTTTGCCTAAGTACTTCTGTGAACTGAACACTCTGCCCTGAGGCAAGCAAATCCAAAGCCAAAGAGGGATGCACCCTTCATATTCCACTAATTGATTGAAGGGGCAAATGATCTATAGGAAAAGTTGCATCATTAACTTAATTGAGGGCAAAGCCTAATTAGAGGGGAAATGAAGTAGACAGAGCCAGAGACACAGCAGGCCTTCATGTGAGATGTCAACAAACAGACATTGTAACTAAAACCAGACAGAAAGCGAAGCACTTCATTTACATCTTTAATTTCAATGTGAAAACATTTACAGTGATTCTGATGTGTTTGTGAGATTGCAGAGGAATGCAAAAATTTAACAGAGTTAAGCTGAAATCAACAGGTTTTAGAGTTGCAGAAAAAGATCAACTGACTAAAGTTGCTTTAAAAAATCTTGAGCAACTGACTGAAGTTCCTTAAGACTACGTTTGTTCTTCTCTAGTATATTTGAACTCTACATTCCTGAGGAAATCCAACGAGAACTGCAGCAGGAATTTTACAGTAGTGAGTAAATAAACCAAGTAAATTGTATTGGACCATATTGCTTCAGTTTGACTCTACAGAATTCCTGAATGAAGAGATAAAATGTCACTTTTGTACATTTATTCTTTAAATGGTTACTCTGTGCAGTTACTTTTCTGGAATTTCCTTGCTTGTGCAAAGAGGCTTCACACCTCAGAATCACAAGATCCTGAGTTGTAAACTGGTGATGTTAAATTCTAGAGGCTTGTTAAGTATTTTAAACATTAGTTTAATATCTGAACTAAAACAGGTGTCAGAGGTCTTTTCAGGACCTTTTCCACTGTGTTTTAGGGGCATTTTTTGGCATGCAGCTCCTTTTTCACCCACTGCAGGAATACAAACAAAACCTTTTCATGAAAAAAGCCACTTAAGTGAAAGGAGGAATGCAAGCAGACATGTTTTGGCTACAGTGCACGTCTTTAAAGTATATAAGCATTATTATACAATTCAATTGCATTCATATGGGTATCAAGCATTCTTTCAAAAACTGGGCCTTGAGCTTGCTCAGAGATATGCACCAAATTTTTGTGAGTATATATAATTAGTGTGTAGATATGTTAATAAATTGAAAGGGTAAATTAATTTCATTGTGACAACCAACACTCCACAGAGCCAGAAAAATCATCACACACTAATTAACCAAAATATTTTTAAGATGTCCTCTTTTGTATTCTAAGGAAAATTATCAACAGTTTGCAGCTTCACAAACCTCACATTTTGTTAATCAGTGTAATTACTTACCAAACAACAGACTCATCCACTTGTTTATGGCAACTGGACATTAAATAGATGCTTCTGTATCTGTATTTTATTCTTCATACTTTTTGTCTTCTCTAGCCAACACAACCACCCTCATGTCCCATCTCCTTCTATACAAATCAGCACTTAGCCTGGAAACTTTATCCTAGATCTGCTGTTGCAGCTCTGAAACAAGAAAACAACCAATGGCTTCTTGGAGGATTTTATTACTGTTGGATCACTGTGTCATTCTCAAATGAATTTGAGTTTATCCTTAAGACAAGTGAGAGCCCCTGGTCCAACCAAGATGGCTCTCTTATAATTCCAAATCTCCCATGCAAAGCTTGAAAACACTTTAGGCTTTATGCAGAAGACAGGAAGAGGCTCCACTGAGTACAGTATTGGTTATTATGCATGTTGTGTGACAAGGTGCACTAAATGCACCTAAAGTTAGCCTAAAAAAATGCATATTGTACCATTCGCAAGGCTAAAGACTTTCGGGGCAAATCTCCCTTTAGCTCCCTTAAACTACATTAGCTCAAAGCTCATTTTGGTGGAAGATGGAATTTATAAAAGTATAGGTTTCAAGACAGCAAAAATTACAACACTCTAAAAGTCACTGGAGCAGTCTTTCCTATTTCAGCTTTGTAGTAAAGTTGCCTGTTAACGACATAATAAGAGGAAATCCTGTTTGGATCATTCTGGAGTACAATAGTTGAATGTTAACACATTTATTATCACCTGCCATATCCCTATGAATGCATCATTGTGAACATGCATTTGGATCTAGGACAGCATTATTAATCATTGTTCCAAAAAAATCCACAGTAGTTAATTATTTGTCTCAACATATTGCATTTAAATTGTCCTCCTCATTAAATCAATTATGAAACAATATAAGTATCCTAATTGAGCTACTAAGAACGAGAACATTGTTGCAAAATAGAAATGGAAAGGGAAAGATACTACCAAATGCCATCCTGATTTTCAAGTACATACAGTGTATTTTTTTTTACATTTTACCAGAATTCATACAGCTTGGGAATTAAATTACGAAACCTTTCCAGGGTGTATTAGTTGGGGTTTGGCAATATGCTGCCTTTGTCATGTGGCTTTTTACAGCTTGGAACACAAGCTGTACTTGTGAGCTCTACTCATACACATATAAGCTCTACTCATATGTGCTTGTACTATAGACTGTAAACATATCTTAGGATGTAAAGGAGTTTTTAATATTTCCCAGTGAAATATGGAAAACAATGGCAGCTATTGAAACCCTTATGTTTTTGAAAATATGGTATCTGTATATTTAGCTTGTTTTCTCAAGAGTGGCATTCACTAACATAAATATTGACTTGTGTACATCTGAATTTATCTGCACCCAGCTCCCCATATAGTAAGCAGACAGAAACAAGCAGTTTTAACATGTAGTTCATCTGACTTATTTTAGATACCTGCTTTGCGATAAGATGAATCATGCCTTAGAAGTACCTATTCTTTTTCCATTGACCCAAAAGGGAGACCAGGACTTTTAGGTGTCAAGATAAGGATGTCTGCACTTCAGTAATTTAAATTTCAGCCTAAGACCCATCATCCTGGTGCATAACACAATACAGGCAACATGAACTTGAAAGCTCAAAGGGAACAATGAAGAGATGCAGGCCTTTGATTTTTTACATCTGCAGCATCATAGAAGTTGTGAAGCTATACCAAGGACTAGACTGTAAGAGTTGTGGCACATAGTCTAGCAAAGTGATACAGGAAATACCCTGCAAATACAGTGCAAACTGTTCTATAGATGGAAATAGTCTCGTACAATAATGATTAAATTTGTGGAAAATATGGTCCTTCCAAATGCTAATAATTTCCATTAATATTTTCTGTTTCTTTTAAAGTTTCTTTTGCTTTGACAAGATCCACATAAAATGAAAGTATTTTAACTGCTGTTGTTGCTCTTTCTGTAGTAAAATTCTTCTATGATCTCTTACTGCAGTACCAATTTCATCAAGTACATGAAATCACTCAAATTTAATGTCAGCTGTATCCTGATTTAACTTCAATATTGTTCCAAAATGTTTTCTTATGCTCCTTACTCTTTCAGAAAGGAAAAATATATTATTTAGGGAATATTGTGTTTTGCCATCTCTAGCACTTGATTTTTTTTTTTTTTGAGGTAAAAACACTGTAAGGATGATTCACTTCAGCAGTGAATCTGTCCCACCTTCAGTACTAACTTGAGCAGTTTTTGCTTCTTTTCAAGGATGTTCCCCACAGACCAGTCTCTGTTTTGAGAAGTGCCTGAAATCTTGTCTCAACAGTGCCCAGAGCAGCTATCTGGTCTGATTGACTCTTGTTTTCTTAATAGGGCCACCTTTCCATATAGGTAGCTTAGACTTGATAGCCTTCTTCTCTGGCAGAAACAAATAGTCCCTTGCAAAATGTAGAACTGCACAGTGTGGGGCAGCCCATTTATTTTTAGCTTTCTTTTTCACATCAGGGTACACAGCAGCATGGCAAATATCTTGATCTTTAGAAGTGAAAATCTCATTCTGAGTATTGCCCTCCACTGAATGAGAACTGATTCCATCATCTTTACCTGCATAGCTGTTATTGGTAGATTCCTTTCTCTTCTGCCCGACAAGATGCAACAGGAAGATCTATATAATTTTTTACCATTTGCAATTTCCAGAATAAAATTAAGCATGTTACATATTTTGTTAGTTTTGTGGGTTTTATAGAGGGTTTTTTTTTGTTTTGTTTTTGTTTTAAAAACAGGTGGGTTTGTCCCGAAACAACCCCATACAAAATAAGCTGCAATACATAGTTGGATTTTGCTCAAAAAAAATTTAAAATAAATAGAGGGGGGAAAAATCTAAAAAATAATGTTTCCTTTCATAGAAACCATAATCAATGTTAATTTAAATGTATATTTTCTGTACGTCTACTGTAAATTCCATCTTCCAAGTTTACTATAAAAACTAACATTTGTCAACAATTACCACTTGGTGCAACATAACACTTCTTTAAAAATATTTGGAGATACCTACTGTGCACTAACTATGGGCAAATGTTGATGGTTAATAGCTTTTATTATATGTGGTCTTGTTACTGGTGAAAACATGATGAAATTTAAGAATAATTTCATGCTAAATCACACTCATTTTATTTTTAACAGCATTGTAAATGGTTACATTAAACTTGCAAAACAAAACTCTAAATCCAGGAAGGAATAAGCCATGTAGAATTAATTGACTTGGGAATGGTTTCTTTTCCTCGGTCTCTGCACACACTAAAATTCAGCTCACTGTGCGTTTAATAAGTTGATTACAATTACAGGACATAGATTGTTAATTAGGAACTAAACATCACTTTACACAAAGGATTGACATCCTCCTTTTACATAAAATATGCAAACTAATATTTTGTGTAAATTAATGTGGAGTTTTGTGGATACAGTAGCAAAACAAATTTGTCGAATTTGCCAGATTTACCAAATGGTCAGATTGCTTTTGGATTGAGGAGGTACAGACTCTGTGAGCTTCCCACAGACAAAGGCACACTGATCCTCAATGCACGGACAGCAGCAGAGCCACTTGCTGCTGTCTTCAGCGCCAGGAGGTTTCAGCCCAGAAGGCAGAAACATTGGTTAATGTGAAGGAATAGGGGCAGCCTTGTTAGCGGGGCTCTTTCCCAGGAAGTCAGGAGCTGATCAGCTCTACGCTCAGCAGGAGATGTCAACAAAGTCTATAGAAATTATGATGGGCGTTTCAGATTACATGAAGAAATTGTGACTTTCTCAGAAAGGTCATATGTAAAACATTCTCCTCAAATACATTGTCCTCAAATTAGATCAGCAGTTTACACAATATAATTTATTTTAGACATTGCTTCTTAACAAATAACTGGAAAAAAAAATCTGTAAAAGAAGCTTTAGAAAGAAAACAGAAATCAAAGCAACAAAAAAGAGAGGAAATAATAAGAATTTAAACAACTTAAAATCACAAAAAAAGAAATGGCAAAGTCCTGCTCTTCTTTCTGCTGGGAGAAAAGTTAGTGGGGATATTATAGTGGAGGCAATAGACACAGCATTTTCAATACTTCTTTGTGGCAAAGAGCCCGGGGGGTGGGGGGGGAGAGGGAGTTGGGGGGGAAGCAATCAAACCCCCCTGCTGTCTGAGGCATGCTCCTGAGCAAAACCCAGCTCCTTAGGCTTGGGTCAGGGAAGACAGGATTTGGCTCAACAGGATGCATGAGTGGATTAACATGACAAATTAACTGTTAATCCGAGTAGTAGCCCACTATTAATAAACTCCTCATGAACACTACCTTAGCGATTTGAACTCTCAGCTCCTGGGGTGTTTTGGGTTTGGAGGGTGAATTTGAACTAGTCCCCTGTCAGAGGCACACGTAGTGGTCATCTAGGTGAACAAATAGAGATAAATCCATCCCACAGCCTTCATAAAGGTGCTGCATCCTGTAAGAGCATGGACAAGGCACTTCAGACTTTGGATCAGAAAGAAATAAGCTATTTTGGTTGGGGAAATGAGTTGGAGGGAAGTGCTCACAGCCTGCCACTTTATCCATGTTGGCATAATAGCCACTAGCTATTAATGTTTTTCCTCTTTTCCTAGTTTTTTTTTTTTTTAAGCCCCACAAACGATTACCCTATTATTTGTTAGCAACTGGTTATCAAATCAGTAAAAAGTATTTTTGATATAATTGGAATATTTCCTTTACTTCTTTAGAAATGTGAATTAGTCTGACAATTCCCTGAATGCACCTCTATTTCAATTGTTTGCAAGTTTGGGTTTACTTTTCTTGCAGTCAGTGGAAAATCTCCATGACTATAACTAGAAAAAAAAAGGATTTCAAACACATTAATTTAAGTGCAAGTTTTCCAATCTATATCACTATGAGGAGAAAAAAGATTGCAAATAATACTTCAATAAAAGTTTTAGTTCCAAGGGATTATTTAATTTAAATAATTTAATTTTAATTTAAATGAAAACGAACAACAGGTACGTGACTCTAGTGCCAACAAAAACAGGTACCTTGGACATAATTACTCAAGTAAATCTACTTTTGCCTTTACTGAGTGCTTGGCTCTATTAGTTTAATGAGAATTTTATTCTGAGTGGTGACTGCAGGACTCGGTCCTCCATCTCTAATGACTGAATGTCTTAGATATGTTTCAGTCTTACAGCTAGTATTCATCCCTGCATCTCTATATATTTACATTAGCAAGCTTTTATTGCCCAATAAAAAAAGTATGCCAAATTTTGCCTGAACACATAAAGTATAAAATACTGCAGAGAAATACATAGCCAGTATTATGATAGGGAGTTTTTCATTTGTACAGTAAAATATTTTTTAAATTATGCTTTTAACAATGTATACTTTTAAGGGAAGGCCTTTGATTATTGTTTAAATTCAAAAGGATTCAAGAATTGCATTGTTCTCTAGATTTGAAGCATTTGTTTTGTTTCCCATGGTGCAGGAAACCTTGGTGACTGATAGCAATTAAACAATTCTAACTTAATTTTTAAAAGATAAAAGAAAACAAAAGAAAAGATAAAAATGAAAGAAAGAGGATGACTTTTGAAAAAAATAAACAACCAAACAAAAAATCCAAAATCCAAAAAACCCAGAGCCTAATCAAAACCCCAAACTCAACAGGGTTGCAAGAGAAGAGCAAGAGTAAAAGTTCATTTCAACATTTTGATTTATAGGGAAAGGCTCAGCTGCTTACATAAAACCAAAAGGGGAAGTAGTCGAACATTGGGTCAAATCTCCATTCACATGTTTTGCAATAAAAGGCTGACTGTAGCCTTTGAGCCTTGCTTCCAGTCACAGACAATGGCAATTGCAGAGCAAGACTAATAACAGGATTTAGCATAAATCCACCACAGGAAGTGAACAGTTGTACTGGCAAATAATTAGCCATGGAACCTTTTATGGCAACATCAGGATGCTCTCTGTGCTATAAAGCATTGTCTGCAATTGTGATCAGGAAAAAAACAAACTCACTTCTCCTTCCTTGTATAAGACTTTTACCTATAGATAATTTTTTTACAATATTTTAGTAATTTTCTCCTTATTTTTATTTAATAACAATAGTGTTAGTATTGAATTTGTATTTGAAGGTTTTCCAAAAATGTTCTTTTCTTTTTCTTTTTTCCCTCATTGATGCTTTTTATTGCAAGGTAAATTGTGTTTATTTTGCATGGCTAACAATTGGGTTCAAAGCAACACTTTGATCTTGAACCCCTGCCAGATTCCAAGAGCTGAAAGCCCCCCTGTGCAGTAAAGTAGACCTGTACTCACAAAGCCTGGCTAATTTGCAAAGGAATGTCAAAATTACTGGCACAGCTGACTACTGTGGCGCAGTACAGTCTATAGTCTTTCTAATGAATGGAGACCTGCTTTTCTCCATGTATTTACTTGTCACTTGTTAGAAAATTAATTTTGCATTCTCTAGACAATGAATTTCTGTCATTATATTAAAACAAACAAACGTATTAAAACAAACAATTTCTGTTATTGCATTAAAATTAGTAATAAAATTTTAAAAAAAGCTACTATGAAATCTTTACTTTTCATAAGAGATAATCTTCTGGTAGCCAGTACAATTTGATCTAAAGAAAGCAGTCTATCAGTTCCTTTGCATTTTACTAAAAGTGCAAAGAATTCAAAGAATTTTAGCTGGGGAAGAATATGCAGGTTCTATGTAAGTGCTCTGAATACATTTCTATACCTTTTGTTGTCATTCATTCTGCCTAGTGAGAGTGGTATTCCTTCTCTTAAAAGTGAGATACATTAATGAAACTGAACAAAACTCCATCTCATTTCCATTGCCTTAGTGTATCTACTTCCTGGACACTGGACAAAAAAAATCCCTAAAAAAACTCAAACAAATAAACAAGCAAACCCCCTCCACCCCACCCCTCCCCCCCAAATTCAAACCCAAAACCAAATTAAAAACAAAAACTAACAACCTCCCCATAAAACAAAGTCACCAACCAAACCACCTGTGAGGAGGCTGTTTCCTTGGTATATTCACTCAGAATTCACGAAACTGGATGCTGAATCACAATGGAACTTGAGAAACAGATGTTCAGAACTGCACAGTGGCTGTCTATAAACCTGGATCTGGCTCTGTAGAGGTCAAGGAGAGTGCAAGGTACCTCAAACCTCCTAAAGACTGCAAATCATGACTGCAGCGATCAGCTGGATGCTCAGCCTGCACCATGGGATACATGAAAGAAAGAAAATACCTACAAAGCTTCCAGGGTTTTCAGAGTTTAGACTGCTCAGCTGCTAATGAAAGTGTAGTGTATTCCTGTATAGGGTTTTTATTTTTGGTTTTTTTTGTTTGTTTTTTTTTTTTTTTGTGTAAATAAGCAAGATTCACAAACGGATGGAGAGAGGAAATAGTATTGGTTATAATGCCACAAGTAAGGAGCTGAGGCACAGAAAAATTACCAACAGGATTTTCAGAAGTATTAAAGCCGCATGATTTTATTGACTGTGCTGCATTAACATCAAATGTGGTTTGACCCTCAGTGATTTCTTCAAAGTAAGACTGGAAGCAGAACAGGAACCAAACCCAGGTCAATACTCAAGCCACAAAACCATAATTACTCTCCTTATTTCTTTTCTATATTTAGGAGGAAAAAAAAATAGTGACACATGTGCCTGTAGGGTGACCTGTCATGTTGCTAAGTGTCTACTTATGCAACTTCAGTCCCTCTCATTTTAACTAACTCTAATTTTGAATGCTGTCTTTGGCATTCTGCCTTCTGACTTCTCACAAGGCTTTTTTTTGTGGGGTTTTTTTTTTTTTTTCTTCCTCTTTTGAGAAGGGAGATAGTAAATGTGAATAATTATTTCTCCATAAAGAATAGAGCATTTGTAGTCACATTTGGCATCAATGGGATTTCTTACTTTAAAAAAGTTTAGACTAAACCCATGCCATTTATACTATGAATCATTCATTTGAGTTTCCAGCAAGAAGTAATATTTTTTAATGTTCTGTATTGTTTTGTTTGGATTCTTGGAGAATTATGCTATGAACAATAAAATTAGCCATTCCATTTTTGGATGATTCATACAAGATATCTAGATCAAACTGGGAATTGAATAAAATAATTTTGAAAAAGATAAATTTGTCTCAGAATAGTTACAGAAATATAATATCCATTCAAGGGGAATGTGAAGAGTGTAAAAGTTCTGGAATGCAGTGTGTACTATGTCTGGATACTTAGAGAAGGAAAGAACAGGGAGAAGTAATTCAAGGAATGGAGAATATGGTCAGATTTTGAATTCAAAATTCACCCACAAGCTTGTATCACAATAAGTAAGTGGATCAATAACACTATAGCTTTTCTGCCATGTTTTATGGCTAGCACTGTCTGTGAAGACTGAAGTGCATCTTTCTTCTATTAACTGCAATTATAAAAGCATGTTTTCCTCAGCATGTAAGATTTATATCTATAAATTCAGAGTTATATTTACCTGCAAAATACAATAACAATAGCAATAACAATAATATCTTAGTGTGCATTTGCAACTGAACACTACAAAGTCAGCAGAATTATCTTGGAAAATGCATCAGTGTTGAGAAAGAGCCAGTTTACTAACAAAATAGTTACTGACAGTACCTTGGGTATGTAGAATAATATATTTATACAGTCTCAGTTTTCCCAAGATGAGTCTGCTTGGTGGTTTCACACAATATTCTGATTTGGAAGGGATCCACAAGGATCACCAAGTCCATATTTTAAGTAAAGGACCCATGCAGGGATTGAGCCCATAACCTTGGTGTTATTAGCACCATGTTCTGACCAATTGCTAGGAATTGGCATTGAGCCCTGAATTATATGAAAAAGGAAAACTAGATAAAAATTTTAAAGAAATGGTGCTGAAAATAAAACCATGTAATTGGCAAAACTAGGAGGCAGAGATAAACAGAAAATTACTGCCTTTCTTTTGAAACTGTCAGATTCATTCCATTTGTCATATGCTTTATTTGAGGTTTATTAGCAATCTCATGTTCTGGTCTTACACAAAAACTTAGTTTAGAAACTCATCAAGTGAATTCTGAGAAAACAGATGAGCACTACGAAAACATTCCACCCTGAAAATTTACTTAGTCCTGAAAAAGAGGACTCAATATTAATGAATAATCTTTTTCTGAAGTATTAAACTAAGCAGCAAAGAAAACAAAATATCTTTGAGATAATTGATAGCAAATAAGCATTTCTGTAAACTAAGAAGCTCTATAACCTAACTGATTATATGCATTTCAAAACTAAAGACTGACTGTAAATTGGAAGCATCAGGATCATTCTTATACTCTGAGGCCACCTGATATGTAAGAGCCCACCACTATATTATCTAACTCTCTTATTCTTTAAAACTCAGTCCCTCACCTGTTGGAAGTTGCTAATTCTCCAACCAGGCCCAGAAGCTGTTGGAGGATTCTGTCACAGGAAAAAATATGACAGGAGCAGCTCTAGCAAAGCTACAGTATGGCTGATAGCAGTTCCAAGCCCACAGGTACTTTAATTAATCAGTATAAAATGCAGTATTAGAGCTCAGTGCTCTTAACCATCACTACCACACAAGTTGTTACTTCCACACACCCTGATGGTTTCTACAAGGAGTTATTTGGCTGGGTGTAAGAATAAATTAAACTATATGAGTATGTTTGCATGGTGAAGACCATGCAGCACTGAGCTTGTCCCAAGCACAGTGAGCAGAAATTAAATGCTGTAGCTTCTATTTCTGTGGAAAGAGTAGGGGTGGAACCAGGGGAGTACAAAACTAAAGGTACATATACAAATATCTCTATATCTATCTATCTATCTATCTATCTATTATAAACAGAAACACAGTTTATGCAAATCCTACATTTTTAAAGGGTAAGGAACACAAATCATAGGGAAAGTAAAGACTAAGGCTTATATTTCAGCTAATATATTCCTTTGCCTCTGAATTGGTTCCCTTGAGACACTTCTGTAGGTTAATAATCCTCACTATTAGAAAGTGTTTTCCTGATATCTCACCTAATTATACCCATCCAAAATCTCTTCCTCAAACCCTCTCCTCATTTTACCTCTTTGGTATCCTCTAAATAAGTATTGTCTTCCAGCTTGATCTTTCAGCTAAACAAGCCTTTTCAGCTCAGTAGCTGGCTATGTAATACCCCACATAACTGTAATCCATATCTGCAAATTGCTGAGCAGCTCCAAATTTCCTTAATTTATAAAAGGCAGTGAAGGTACTTACCTTCTCACAACTTAATGCTCACAATTAATAAAAATATAAGCATTTAAATAAAATATTCAGCCTTGCTTAGTGTGTAAAATATCTAAATACATAAACTGGTTCCTTTCCAGCACTCTCTTGTTCATGAAAGAACAAAAATACAATTTTGGTAATAATTATTATAAAATATTTCCTTTCAGGAAGGTCTGTATCTACAGTGTGTATGGTCTGGAAGAATATAGTTACTCTGATAATTTTCTGGGAAGACAGAACCTTTAATTTTAAGTGTTCAAAAACAAATCTTTCACTAATACTTACAGAACCAATTATGTGTGGGTGAATGCCACAATTCCTGGGATAGATTCTTACATATGCCAACTTCCACAAATTAAAGACTCCTACTTTAGCAATACCATAGCTGCAGTATCTTGGAAAAAAGTGACTATAATTTTCTTAGACGTTGTTCAGCCAGCACTAAAGCCCTTTTCTCCTGTTTCTATTATACTGCCTGTACTAGCAGGCAGAAAAAGCTGTCCCCAGTGAAGATCTTAAGGTACATTGCTTTTCCATTGTTTTTTTGACATCTAAAAGAGAAAAGAATGCAAGCTCCATCCTTCTGGGATGTCGGGACACGAGACACTTAGTGCCTTAAAAAGATGAACCATATGTTTTGAAAGAAAAAGCCAAATAGCTAAAAATAAAGGTACATGTGCATAAATGTACATTAAACTTCTTAGATTTCTTCTCTTCTTTAGACTTTTGGCAAACTACACAAGAGAACTGCTTCTCATGTCAACCAGAATACCTTCTGGAGTTTCCTGCTCAAGAGCTATAAGTGAAGGCAGGTGTTTGCTATAAAATTAGTATTCACATGATCAAGGGCGTAGAAAATGCTTCCAAGATTGTCATTAATTCCAGACAAAAGATGAGAAGCCTTGAAAGTTTTTTGGAGTCTGACAGTGGCAAAGTTGAAAGACCTTTCATACACCTCAGACCTCTACCAAGTTCCTAACCACTCAGGAACTTGGAAACACTTGGTGTAACTACATGACCAACTCAGTGGTGTATTGTGTTCTGTGTATTCAGGACTGACAGAAAAAATGGACGAACACTCAGGTAACAGAGTCTGCTGCCAATGACACAAAATTATTGAGGACAGTCAAGCTGACTGAGTAGAAATGTAGCAGGATCACAGGGTAATAGGGTTTCTGAGGAGCAAAACATCAGGTGTAATTCAATCTGAGTAAGCAGAAAGAAACATAGAAGGAGAAAAATAAACCAAACTAAATATACAGTTTCAAATACATATTATCACCCAGGAAGACACTGGAGTCATTACAGACAGATTTAACAAATCTTTAAGTATTAGCAGCTATAGAAATGTGATTTTAATGTGATAAAATACAAGAAAAAATATTTTTATTATATCCTTATGCTATGTTATGAATCAACACCATAGTTCCTTTTGGACATTTTTTTATGAATCTGGTCACCTGCCTCATAAACACTACAGCAAAAAATAGCAGCCAGAAAATTAAAATCAATAAAATCAAAGAATAACATTCCTTTCCTTTCCTTTCCTTTCCTTTCCTTTCCTTTTCCTTCTTTCCTTTCCTTTCCTTTCCTTTCCTTTCCTTTCCTTTCCTTTCCTTTCCTTTCCTTCCTTTCCTTTCCTTTCCTTTTCCTTTCCTTTCCTTTCCTTTCCTTTCCTTTCCTTTCCTTTCCTTTCCTTTCCTTTCCTTTCCTTTCCTTTCCTTTCCTTTCCTTTCCTTTCCTTTCCTTTCCTTTCCTTTCCTCTTTCCTTTCCTTTCCTTTCCTTTCTTTCCCCTTCCCCTTCCCCTTCCGCTTCCCCTTCCCCTTCCCTTTCCCTTCCCCTTCCCCTTCCCCTTCCCCTTCCCTTTCCCCTTCCCCTTCCCCTTCCCCTTCCCCTTCCCCTTCCCCTTCCCCTTCCCCTTCCCCTTCCCCTTTCCCTTTCCCTTCCCCTTCCCCTTCCCCTTCCCCTTCCCTCCCCTCCCCTCCCCTCCCCTCTCCCTCTCCCTCTCCCTCTCCCTCTCCCTCTCCCTCTCCCTTTCCCTTTCCCTTTCCCTTTCCCTTTCCCTTTCCCTTTCCCTTTCCCTTTCATCTGTCCCCACAGGAAGACAAGGAGGCAAATGTGCAGTTGGATGCAATGGTTAAAAAAAGTCGTGGAGGACACATGCTTGTCCTCTGACTCAGGAAATCCCTTAACTGCAGAAAGGGAATACTGTTACTGTATATTTTCTGTTTCCTTATACTTCCTCATTCAAGCAAACTTTACTAGGCACTGTTCCCATTGAATTCCCATTTGCATATAAGAGTTTCATTGCTCCAGGCCAGTGCCTGACTGTATATTTGAGCCAAGTGAGGGAAAAATGGATCTTATAGAAATTGTTGAAATGTTTGGCTTAGGACTGCATAGGCTGTCTCCAACAAATACTCCATTATCACAAGACTGCCTTTCCAATACTCTCTTCTTCCAAGCTGAGCAGATCCTGGACACCAGCTCTGCAGGGAGTTGAGGGCCTTCTTTATTTTCCTTTAGTAAGAGTGCTATTTCAGCTGAACACAGGCTTAGCCACCCAGAGGCAAGATATAACAAAGATGGATTTGAGTAGTGAGAAACAAAGATAAAGATTAAAACTCTCTTCTTTATCCTGCACCCAAACTCAGCATCAATCTTCCACTTAGTTCTCCTCTATCCTCCCCAAGTGCCACAGTCCCAGAGTAGAGGTGGGTATGGTCAGTACATAGCAGTTTCTCTCTTCTGCTCCTAGCCACTCACATATTTTCCTGCACCAGTGTGGGCTCTCCATGGGCTAGGGTGAATGAGGCACATCCTTCTGTCATCTTGGAGCTCAGAGAAAGGCATGACTGGGTTGTCTGGTGAAGAAACTTTTGGGAGGTCACTAGACGGTCCCATCTACCAGTTACTGTTAAAGATATTATGTTAGACTAAATATACTTTAAATCTCAGTAAATAACCTTACTAATATGGATATGATTTAGATAGAGAACTCATTTTCTAAGACTATGTTTTGTTAGAAAACAGACTACATATATGTTTGAAAGGAAAGAAAAACATCACCAAATCATATTTATATCTATATCATCTATATTTATCTATCTATATCTATATCTATATCTATATATATATCTAATCTATATCTATCTAATCTATATCTATATATCTATCATCTATATCTATCATCTATATCAACAGATATCTAAAGATATATACATCAAATTTTGTATCTATAAATAAAATAGGATAATATTTTCAGATAAAACTCTTGTCCTAAAGATGATTGTCTCAACAAAGTTTTCATGAGACCACCTTTATGAGCTTTTCTTCATCAAATAAGAAGCTGTTTTATCAACACAGATAGAGATACAGGGAGAAAAGGTAACATGTCCTTTTGGAGCAAGTCTTCTGATCTGATTGATGTACCATTTAAGCCACCTGTTATTTGATCCTTGACCTTGCCATGAAGAATTTGTAGTAGTAGGTTGCAGACTCACATTGGCAAACATGCTGGAAGTGGAATCAGAGAGTGGTTGTTGATTAATTATGCATACTTCATGTTACTGAGATCTCTGAGCATATCAGAGGGCTGGAGACAGAAGGAAGTGTATTGTTTCTGATTTTCTCTACTACATAACATTCTCAGTTTGCACAAACAGAAGGGTCAATGCACCTTGCTGTTTTTAACAAAACTAGCAGATTATATGCTTATAGATGAAAAACTCAAAAATCTTATGTGAAATCAAACCAGTGAATTAGACATCCTAACATCTCCTGACTACCACCCATGGGTGGACAAGGTGTTCTCATGGTGAAGGAAAGAATGTATGTGTGTATGTGTGTATATGTGTATATGTGTATATATATATATATATATTTATGTGTGTGTGTGTGTGTGTGTGTGCGTGTGTGTATGTATATATGTATATGTATATATGAATATATGAATATATGAATATATATACACACACATATACATATATATATATATGTATATACACATATACATATATATATATATGTATATATGAATATATATAATATCCTAGTTGTTCAAATAAGTGTTTAAGATGAAAGATCTGCAGCCAGGGGTGCTTGCACAGAGCTGTTTCTCAGGTACCCTGAGAAACTGAACTAGGAAGATTTTGTGTGAGAGCATCATTCTCTCCTTAATCTAGTCTGTCCTCCCAGGAATGCACAAGTCACAGGGCCAGAAGAGCAGCAAGCAGCAGGTAAGGAAGAGCTTGGCTCTGGAATATCCCTTTTTGGGGGGAAACAAAATTTAAAGGAAGACCTTTGTTGTCAAGTTCCTCTTAATAAAAATGCTTCTGTTTTATTTTACCTTAAATTTCTACTGGATATAAAACAAAACCACCTATCTATAAGAAAACTCAACCAAAAACACTACCCTGAACCATTGTCTCACTGCCCTACACTGTGAAGCAGTGACTGGACCACAGAAATAGTTTCCTATAGACAGAACCCCTTTTGGTTACCTAGAATTAATTGAATTTATAGACTAGTACTCTGTTCAGCAGTATGTCATATTATATTTGCTTTGGTCTTTCCATTTCAATTTTTCAGACCCTCAACTGAATTTTGTCCCCCATCTTTGCTTAAAAGAATCAAACAGACATTGTGCACTGTGCTCATGTGCTGCCTACTAGGACACCACCAAATCTTCTGGAAATGTGCAAACTTGAAGGTCTTAGCAATGGATTACTTCTCCAGAAAGTGCATTGTTAGATTTTTTTTTTTTTTACCATGAAACATAATTTGCAGCTGTTGCTTCTCCTGGTGTGATTAAAGCTCCTCATATTTCTGCACAGAATTCTACCTGTCCTGGGTAACTTAAATAACACTGAGTTACTAGCAAATTTTGTTTTCTTGGTTTCACTGAAAATGTGAGGGGGAGCAAGAGAAATGACCATAAAAAACTGGAGAGGACAAAGATGTTAAAAGTATAAGGGAAAGCTGAAACCCTAATGGTTGAATCAAAGCCTATGCTGATAGTTTACTAGAGATTTGGTATCGAAAATTTTGCCTCATTTTCTGAAACAGCACTTTCTAAATGCAAATTGCTGCTAATGCTAGTCCACCAGTTATTTAATATTTCAGCTCATTTGAAATACAGTTTAGTACGATATTATTGATCACAGTGTTCACACTTTAAAACCTGATAGTGCCTCATCATTATCAAAACATATTAAAACAAAACACTCACCAGAAAGTGCAGGAAAAAGATATTATTATCATTCAAATTGTATTTCTCTAATTATGATACCCTATTATAGACAGAAACATTTTTCCTTTTACATAAATACTATTTTATATAGTTTTCAATCTAGTCGCCTCATGTTATCCTTTGCAGATAAATAGAAGTGGTTCACAAACAAAGAAGTAAAGAAAGAGCCTACAGCTCTTACATTTCTTCAGCATCCCACTCTGAGTACCTGCTCCTAAAATATAGAGAAAAGCACAATTAAGTTTTTAAGGATGATTTTGAATATGCTATGCCAAATGCTAAAAGTCTGCAAGTGAAATGCTAAAGGTCTGCAAGTGATACATAAATCTTTAATGCTTTACCTTCCATTATTATGAGAATCAGGATAGGTTGACAAAAGAAGGTCTCATTAGAGAAAAATGGAAATTGCTTGGGGAGAAAAAAAAAGAAAAACTGAAGAGGGAGGAGCAGGTGAGGGGACCAGTGGGGAAATACTGTAACAAAATGGATGTGGAGACTGTGGGAGGAGGGATTAGGTGTTTAGGTGAAGCAGAAGGTAACAAAATGTGAAAAGATCACACAGCTAGGAAGATTGCTGGGAGAGACGGGGCAGACAATTCCATCCTCTGCACACACTGTTGTCTGCAGACTGAAACAGAGGTTAAGGTCCCAGGATGTCCGTGAATCTTTGGCAGAAACCACTGACCACAAGGAACAGCTCTCTGGCTGGTTTGTCTGGTCTTACCAATGCTCTCCAGCAGTGACTCACTGAGAAGTTGCTCTGGCCTGAAGCTGTTGGTTATTGGTCTCCCACAGCCAGAGCTGGTAACAGGGGACACCACTCTTGCTCCACTTCTCATCATATTAATATCAAAGACGATACATTCCCATATAAAACCTTTTAACTGGTGATCAGAACAGTCAGCAAAGCAAGCCCTGTTCCACCAGCTTGTCTGGCAGAGGGTGACCAACAGCAAGGAGTGGGCCTTCTTCTGTCAAGGACCATTTGTACCTTGAGCGAATGAGGTATTCCCACTAGCCTGGGCAGACATATCTCAGGTTGGCTGCTTGTGAAGTTAAAAATACAGCTCTTTTTTTCCCCCACTAGCCTGATTTCTGCACAGAGGTGGTCAAAGAATTAGATAATAAGGCTTTTAATGCAAAAGCAAAATTGAATTTCAATTCTAGAAGTTTTTACTCCCTCTTTTTTTTCAGCGATGTGCATTCCTTATTACTTGTAGAGTTCAGTAAGGAAATTTACTTTACTTTAGAGTAATCTTTAGAGAAATCTGTTTTTTCTTAAGTAACTATTTTATAGCATTTAGAAATGTTGCTGCATTTACGCTTAGATATAATCTATTTGTTTTCTCCCAAATGATTTTATTGTTAGCTTGCTAACAATAAAATAACCTTTTCTTATAACTACAATGCATTTTTTCTCCTTTAACTCCATTAAATCTCAATTTAGTGCTGTTTCTTTACACTGACCCTCCCCGAAACAACTGCAGTGTTATTGATTCAGGTTCTGATTTTCTGATCTCACCAAGTATCACATTTTGCTTTCATGCAACCACAGAGCCGCAGAATGGAAAAATACCCTGCTAAGTGCTTCCCTTCATGCCTGCAGTTAAAGTCTGTCTGTTCCTTTTGATTGATATCTCCATTGCTATCAAAGAGCAAATCCTATTTTAAAAAATCATATAAAATGTGTACAGCTACTTTCTAACGTGCTGAGTTTTCTGAAAAAAATTCCTGAGACACATGAAAATGTGTCCTTTGTGCATTTTAGAAAAAAAAAAGGTCCAGGAAATGGTGAAACGATTAATAATGTTTTTCTGTTAAAATTAATTTATGTGAAGAAAGTTTAATAATTAATTTAATTTAGGTTTGTCCCAATTTTAATTTTTGAGGAGATGCTGAAACTATAGGTTGGTGCTAGAGAGGGAATCACGCTTTTGCCTGAGGCTATTGCAAAAAGAGTATGGTAACCAGTTGTGGAGAATGCAACTCAGTGGGCAAACCCTTCTACGGAGAGCTTGTTACGCTATTCGTCACTTCACAGCCACAAAGCACTCTCACAAAAGCCTAATTCTTCCCAGAAATAAGGTGACCATATCATATTTTCTTACTAAAGCTTCACTTGACCTAACCTCACCCAAGAACCAAATAGGAACTGCAAATAGAAAATGTATCTTGACATTAATATTCAACTGCTTAAGGCACTTGTTGTTAAATTAGTGAACTTTGAGTGTAACCTTTGCAGAAGACAATTTCAAAGAATAACCTCACAAAGTTTTTGGTAGAGAGACCAGAAGTAAACAGGCAAACCTACTGTTGTGCAGAGGTAAGGGGAAAGCTGTTATCTATCTGGACTTTCATGTTACCCACATCCCCAAGAACCCTCTAAAGACCTAGATCATATTAACTGTGGGAACATGCAGAGCATCCTGGCTGCAGGCCAGTCAGGAGTTTCAGAAACAGCTACAAGTTAGTTGAAACAGGTGCATGTAATAAAGAAGCCTGAAATAAAGAACCAGAACAACTGGCCTGTGTCAAGTTGAAGTTACTGTTACACAGGGCTGTTCAGAATTTTCACAAGTTTCAAAAACCTCCAAATCTGCAATTTGCTTTTTTACTTCAGAAAATTGATTCATTGAAAAAGTACAAACCAATGTATTTTCCACTTACAGATGGACCTAACATAATGCAAAACCTTTATATTTTTTAGAAACCTGTGCTGTTTGAATTGTTATTGTTTTATAAATATGACCTGTCTAGAAGCAATACAGATGAAAAATGTGTGTTTTAAAAATCCAAGGAAATATGTAGGCATCAGTCCTCTTAGCCCAGAACAGAAACAAAAATCATGTACAGTCTTATGTACAGGTCTAGCCTGTATGTTTGGGGAAAGCTCTATTTTATATGTAGGCAAAGGAGAAAAGAAGGTAAGGAGCTCTAGTGAATGTGGGGATATCTTCCTAGCTCAGACCAGACATTATCTCTGAACAGGGTTTGGAAGCCCTTCTCTGGCAAAAGATCTGTGGAAGCATGTCTTCCACTTCCCACCCCAAGGATCTGAAAAACAAAGCAACATGTTCACCAGTGAGTCAGACTACATTTTCGGGACATTGTAGCCTGTATTTTGACATGCCAATAGTACTAGCAGCATGTGAATCAACATACATACAGACCAAGTCACAAGAAATATTCAAGATACAGACAAGGCCAAATTTTTACCAACTCTTCCACATAAATGTTAGATGCAAGAAGTGCCAACAGTTTCCATCATTAAGATGTGTACCTGGGAAACAGTTAAAAATGTTCTTTAAAGAAAGCAGTACTTAACAGCACAAAGTCATTTACATATAGAAAGATGCTGTGGTGAGTTAGACGTCTTCATTAGCAAACAAATTATTAGCTGTCAGAAACAGGTGAGTTAGATATTTTCATTAGCAAACAAATTATCAGCTGTCAGAAACAGTTCATTGATTGTATTTGGCATCTTGGTGATTTTTCTTGTCTTTATAGAGTCAATATTCAAATCCTTCAAAGTTTAAAAAAAGAAAAATTCTTTGAATCTGGTAATAAGTACTTCCTAGAAATATGTACTATTTCCCTGGAACGGCAGTGTGAGTAGCAATAAAAATAGGGTCTGGTAAAATCACTTGAGTACTATTGGACTTTTCCTCGGTTTAGAAGATGAAAGCTAAAGAAGTTTATGGATTAACTGTATCCATTTTTTCTATGGGATTTAAGGTAGTGTATTTTCTGCCAACATTTTCAACATATGGAATTAATGTTATAAATTTAACGATCTTGGTGACATAAAACTAAGGGTTATAGAAAACAAAAGCAAAATTCTTACAGAACCTTCAAGTTATGAATGTTCATCAAGTTGTGCAAGCTGGAGTTGTAAATATTGTAGCTTATTGCTCACACAACATAGTTCCTCACTAAAAAACTGTCAGTGGAAGAAATCTATGCCCATATCTTTTATTGCAGTATTAAAAAAATTCCCAGTTAAGTCACCAATATAAAAAAAAAAATCTACTATGTAGACAACATAATTTTTAATAATTTTCCTGCCATCAACTTTGGTAAAAGAAAATTAATCCAATCGCTTTCATGTGTCCAACACGTGCATCTGATTTTGCTGCTTTTCTTCATATTTCCTTTTAACCTGGGACATAAAAACAGTGGCAACAGCAAAAGACATCAGTAAACATCTAAAGATCTCTAATTATTTCTAAAAATCTCTGAAATGTACTCTCAGTGGGTAGCCCTCCACAGTTGAGGAACAGCACAAGAGCTTTTACTGATACTCCTGTATGGGAAAACTACTTGGATGCCATAGACAGTTTTTTTTGTGTGCTACTGTTCCAGGAGTTGTGCTGCCACAAAATTTTAACTTCTTGCAGGATTGCATAAGCCAAAAGGGTGAAAGAATGGTGATTGAATGCAAAGTCCACTTTCACTTCACTTTGGTGTTTTACAAATAGCACAAAACTTGAGTTCAATAAAAGTAAATAGGAACCCAGCAAGCCAAGGTGACAAACTCAGTTTTGGTAGAAATAAGAGAGGCCTTAGAAAAGGCCATCCAAAATCCATCCAAAAGCCAAGATTTTAAGAGCATCTTTATAGAGATGGTGATATAAACTATAACAGTATAACAGGACATTTCTGGAACAGTATAATGCTGGCTTCAGCAACAAAAGCCATAAGGCAATGAAAGAAATGGACAGCTGTAATATTGAAACACTTAAATGAAGTAAAAGTTGATAGCCAGGAACTGTCAGAAAACAATTAAAAAATATTAAAACCACAGACATTTTGCATAAAGAGAGGCAAAATATTTACGAGGAATGGGAAGCATCATTAATTATAACTACCTCAATTAGCTTCTTAGGATCATCAACTCTATGATTGCAATAAAGAACCTCCAATAAATTAACATCCCCTCTTTGGACAGGCTTCCTATGTGCTCCTAGGAAGACAGTTAATATGCACCCACAAGATGACAGTCTGTAATGTGGGAAAAGTTCTTCCTAGCTTGTAAAAGCATATTTTGGCTGAAGTCCAACACAGAGTGGGAAATTTAGCCATAAGAAATAAGAAAAACAAACCCCAGAAAAAGGCAGATAGAGGCAAAAAAATAGGTATTAAAGGAAGTCTGGATGAGGAAATTTAAACTCTTTCCAGCCTAATTATGGTGTTCCCCTGCAGGTTATGGACAATCCAATGATACCATAGTGATTGAAGTTCTCAAGCCTTCCCTCCCACATTTCACTCCTCCACATATGAATATCCCTGTCAGAAGCTGCTATACCCTCTTGCAGGGCTATGGTTCCACGTGCAACTCTTCCTGAGAAAAAGCCCAGGAAGAAGAGTGTATTTGGCAAACCTCTGACACACAGCTGATATTTTCTCATACAGAGGGAGAAAATGCTGTATATTCATGCATCAAGATGATGATCAGGAAACGAGCAAAAGGTTAAGTGTTGAAGTTGTAGCTGCACACATGCAAATGGTAGTACAGGTTTTCTTATTGCCAACCTGCTGGAAGTCAGAGATTTATACTGAGAAATTCAGGTTCCTTGCTCTTACCCTCGTCATGATGTATATACTACAGGAATGCCATAATCATGTTTTTTGAGTAGGTGAGGGTGTCCTCTGTGACACTTTGAGAATGCTGGACTTCTAAACTCTCTGACTAAACTGCTGCAGCACCATAGGGGCCAGGATGCAGAACACTTCCATTCAATGTATTAAGCAAAATGTGCTTCTGCAGCATGGAAAATGACACGATGAGCAATGTTTTTTTCCCATTTTCCACTTCATTAACATATTCTTCTTGTTATTTACAAAAAGGAAAGTATGATTTAACTTGAACGCAAGAGCAACATTGATGTGGAAAAAAAATTTGTACTAGTTGAAAACAGCCTCAGACCACCGTAACAGCCAGTTCTTGTAGACATTAAGGAAACAAAAATATCAGTGTTCTTGGTATAAATGTTCATCTCAAAGGGTAGGGAGTACTCCAAATGTGGGTACACAGAGTCAGTGTGCTGTGGTTGAACCCCAGATGATGTTTTTGCATCACACACTAGTATTCCTGTGACCCTGATCCAAATATGCACATGTGGGTGGGCACACAGTACCCAGAGTAGAAGCTGGCTTCACACACCAATAAAGCTTTGGAATTCCTTACCAGTGCCTTGGACTTTATCAGTGAATAATTAAGTATGATAATCACAATGACAGAATGATATATAGATTTGATAAACACTTGATTTATTTTAATTTTTTTTTATATACATGCTTAGGTACTCAAAAAAGAAAGCTAATCTGACTCACCTCAAAAGCATCATGAACTTCAGGAAAGACAGCACAGAAGTTTCAACCTTCAGCTGTCTGAGAGAGCATTGCATGTGCACTTCTTATTTCACATTGTTACCTGAAAAATTTTCAGCAAGTATCAAAGTTCTAGGCATGAAAGTTGCTAAGTTTATGCCACTGATAAAAAAACAAACTTTGAATGCTATAGATTTTGTACAAATGTCTGGCTAATCCTTGTTATTCAAAGTAGTAAATAAATTTTTAATTTATACTTGCTTGCAAAAAAATTAAATAAAAGTGACAATCTAATTCAAACATTCATAACTGAAAACAAATTATTTAAAGGAGACTTTTCATAATCCAGAAAAAACAAAATGTATCATCAAGATTATAGACAGCAAAAGCAGACTCAATAAAAAATTGGAATAATGAGCTTCAGAATTGAACTGCAGTTATAATAAACAGAAGTGATGTGATAAAAATATGCAGATTAACTTCAGAGGGAAATTATACCAAACACTTATCTTCATTCTTTTTGATAACACAGCAGGAGGAGTCATTACATTAAAAAAAAAAAAAAACACCAAACCAAAAATTGAGAAAAGGAAATTTCTTTTCAAATTATGCATATTTAGTTTATGAACTTTATTGGCATATGGTATTGTAGAGAGCAGAAGCTCAGATTATGTATAAAATGACAGTGTAAAAAATGTCCATACACTATGCAGTTTAGACTCTCCTATTAAAAAGCATAAAACATACCTGCTACATTGAAGGACTCAGAATATCTTGTCTCTACAGGCAAGTCCTTCCATAGCTATTTTCAGTGGAGTCTCTTGCAAATTCATTTGGGGATAATAACAATACATTTTAATACAGGAATCTGGACGAGACTGATTCGTTTAATTAACTGTGGCAAATTTCTAAGGAGTTGAACACCAGACTTAGTTGCATGTAATACAAATCTGATGAAGCATTAGATTATAAAGGATACAAATTGGCTTAGTATGCCAGAGGTGCTAATGCTGCAGTATTCATATTGAAAGTATACAGAGTATAAATTTACTGGACAGCATTTCAGCATTTGCTGAACTAATTACGTCTACAGATTTTTTCTTTAGAACTTTTCTTAATATCAAAATCTTCTAATCTTTTTTCCTACCCGTTTTGTTTGGTTTTGGTTTTTTTTTAATGAATATGTGACAAAATTACAGAAGTGCACCTCTGGTTTAACTTGAGTTCAGACCTAGAAATGGTGGAGATGTAGATCAGTGATGACAAGTGGAAATGTAGACAGAAATCCATGTGTATTGAGATGGGTGGACTGTAGGGCTCTGAAGCTCTCCTGCACTTTCTGGAAGCTTCATTCCAGAAGCAAAGGGTTCTTTTACAAGTGAGCTGTTAAATGCAATTTGGGAAAATGTTTTACTTGACAAAAAGAAGGAATTTTTTTCTTCCCCTCTTAATTTTATCTTTAAAGAGACTAAAAACAAACCAGGAATACTGATAACCATAATTTTCTTTATTACTTTAGAGACAGTACTTAAAAAAGAAACAAGCAGCATATTTGAGAAGTTTACAGGAAAAAATACAGACTAAAATGTAGCTTGTCACACATAGTTGTCCTTGGTAAGTTAGATAAATAGTTTATTAAGAATATTGAACATGAATATGCCAAAAGCAATGAAAGTTACTGTGAAAGCTATGATATTGTACAAGGTAAAACCTACAGCTACCCTACAGAAGACCTACAGTACTGTACGTGTACAGAACTGTGAAAAGCTGCCAGGTTTTGCTTCACTGAATTTCTGTAGCAAAACCAGAAAATCTTGCCTGTAGGGCCAGGACTCTTAAACATGGAGACATAAACATAATGCCTGAAAGGTGCAAACACTGTAGAGTGAAAATAATTATTTTAGGAATACAGACAAATCTTTGAATACAGAAGAATAAAATGAGGACAGGGGAAATGGGCTTAATGTAAAGTACTTTAGAGCAACATGCTTTTCACTCCAGAAGAGACACCAAAAACATTGCAGCTATATTTCTTGGAAAATTTTGGTGATGCACATTGACTGCACTGTTAGTGAGCTTGACTAGAATAAATGAAGGCTGCTCACAAGACTCCTACCATGAACTGGTAATTTTTACAAGTTAAATGTAATATTAGGTGTCTTTGGTGAATTTCTGTACTAATGATCATATAGTCAGTCACTCATTAAGTCTCAGCATGGGAAACTTAATTTCTCTTTGCAGTGTGCATGGTAGCTTGACTTTTAATTCTTACTGAGAGAAGAATATTTCTGACAAAGATTTTGCAAGTGAATCTGTGAGAGTCCAGTTCTTATCAAAATGTGAGTATAAATCTTATTTTCTGACAAAGCTGATAGCCTCAGATACTAGAACTAAAGGTCACCAAGCCTATTTTGTTGGGAAAAAAGCAACATGAACTGTAACTCCACAAATAGGAGAACAAAGTTCTAGGTTTGTGTTACACACTAAATAACAATAACAACTTCTTGCCCTAAGGAACAATCTAATGCTCTGAGATTTTTAGTGCTTCTTTTTCCTGAACATATCAACAATGTCAAATGCTGTTATGTGAAAAATGAATGAATAAAAAATTTTCTTTTCAAGACTAATGCAGGGGAAAATCACCTTATCCAGATATCCATTGTAACCTATGGGTTCTGTATTTTTACAGTAATGTCTACGTAATGAAACAGAGACATATGATCATTTAACACTCCGCTGTTGGGGTTGAAGAACTGTTATTTTCTCAGTCAAAAAAACATAACACTATCACTACACTTTTATTTCTATCTTTTGCATAGTTCTGGAGACTCAGGAAATCTTGATAAGGCGCTTGATGTGTATGTTACTGAGCTCTGCTGCATGTATGTATACCCATGGCCTCATCACAGAGTAGCACCTGGGCATACAAGTAGTCTTTGCACAGCCAAAGCCACCTTCAACCCTCTAAAATAATTTGCAGTAAATAGAAATATCTCTGTGTACCAAGTCCATTCTGTTTAGTGTTAACCTGTGACTTGTAAGGCAACGGTGTTCATCCTGTCCCCACTTGGTGGGCATGCAGAGATGAGGAAACCACCAAGGATAGGCAGAATTGATTTTTTTTCTCCCTTAAGAAAGGCTGGTTCTGTTCTGCCTATAAAATACATTAAGCAAATTGGTTTTTGCGCTGGATCAATTCTGTAATCCATGGAAGAAACAGTGCTCAAAGACATCAATGAAATCATTGTGCTTCAGCCTGTGGATATTGTGCTGCCTCTCTTTCTGGTACCAATCTCCTGGGTTGAATTGGAACCTGTATGAGCTCTCCCCTTTATTCCCAGCTGGCATCTGACTTAAGGACTGTGATGCCTGGTTCATAGGCAGATGGACTCTCAAAAAAAAGGATCCTCATTTTCTAAATTCACAAACTGCATAACCTGGAAATAAACAATTGGACCTTCCAGTACTTCCAACAGATGTAAAATCCACATGAGATATGGAGGGGGTATGTAAAAATTACTGTCTCATTCTTCTATGAATCAAAGCATATCCAGGTATGACCTCAGTATTCCAGAAAGCCTCTAGGAGTAAGTGGATTTTTGTTTCAGTGATATTAGACCTGATTATTTTAGTGACCCCTATGTTAAATGAAATAATTTAGGGCCATAGTCTAAAAAAAAAAAAAAAAAAAAGGATTCTCAAAAGGCTAAAGTGAAACCAAATTACCTAAGTCACAGAAACACTTCCATTGAATAAGAGCACTTCAAATTTTCATACTCCTTCCTCTGGCACACAGAACTATGCCTTACCAGGTACCCAGAAAACAACCATTCATGGCATGGCAAAGTATGTCACCACCCATCTTGCAAGGATCCTAGGCTGGGATCCAGAAAATAAAGATAGTTCATCATTCCTAAAAATCGTTGGAGAGCTTACCCAAGAAACATTTTCAGAGTAAATGTAACACACCCACATATTCCTATTGACCCCAATCCACAAGTGAAACTTTATGTGTGAGTATGGCTCACTGATTTTACTGAGGTGTTTCATATACACATATGAAGTGAAGTGTGAAGGTACATCAGAGATCAGATTTAGAGCTGTTAAATGCTTCTATAAACTCACAGGTGACCAGACTCTGGTTTACTGGTCAAACACAGCTGAGTTAAGCAGATGCAGGAAATTCAATGCATCCTGGGCACACTGGATTCACATTTCTCCATGATTTAACAGTACCTGAGCAGCAGGTCTGGTGCAGTGTCAGATCCTGTGGTGTATGCCCTACCATTGATAAGTTCACATATGGTCCCTCCAATGTTCAGCACAATCTGGTCTCTCCAGACAAGTATAATTTAGTTCACAGATGTACAGAAGGTCTCATGTGTTCTAGATAGAAAAGAGCTATTGCACATACTCAGATTATTTATATATGCAAAGTCATTGTTATGTGAGGGTAATGGAAGTTTGTCAGCAACTCTATCAGACAAAGAAGCCAGAGGAGAAAGCAGGAGCTGTGAAAGACTGACAGTCATAGGCTTGAAGTCATGCCAGCTCTCTTGGTAGATAGATGAGTCAGTCAGACAAACATCAACAGACTCACCCAAAGGAAAAAAAAAAAAAAAACAGTTGAAATTAACCTGTGTTAAAGCTCAATATCTGCATGTAAAAGTAAGGAGCAGTAAGTATTATTTTGGTATTTTAAACATTTTGGTCATAGCCAAAGCCAAGGGCCTGATATGGGAGGAAGGGCACTGAGGGTAAGCAACAGGCTGTCCCCCGAGGGGCTTACAGGCCATGCAGGCAGGGCTGGGGAGAGAAGAAAAGAAGAATTGTTATCCACATTTTACAAACAGAGCACAGCAATGCAGAAAGATTAAATGCTTGGCTCGAGGTCACACAGGATGTCCAGGGCAGACCCCTGGAAATGAATTTACATCTCAAGCTGCACCTTCCTGTCTGTCACCTGGACAGGTTTAATTCATAAAGAATAATAATAAAAAATATTCTTAAAAAGAAATTAAGAAAGTGCCACTTCCCAACAGGACTTATACAGGCTTCCAGTCTAGCATTTCCAACTAACTTCTCAGCCTAGTAGCTAAAATTTCACTAAATATTTGAAAACATAACCGTAGCTGTTTTGTCTCATGCTATAATGTGCATATTGCCAAAAGCACTCCTCAATGCGGTAATATTTTGCTCCATGAGAGGTGCCATACTGCCAACAAGCAACAAATTACTGACTAAAATTGCAACCACTGAACAGTGTCTTCTGTGTCTGTGTGTCTTTTGGCCTAAAGAAAGTAAATACTCAGCATTAAGGGCCTGATCCTATTCCCACTTAAGTCAATGGCAAAATTCCCACTGATTGCAATGGAAGAAGCCAGCCCTAAAGGAACTGGTGTTTTTTTTATTTCCCTAAATTTCTGGCAGATCAATTCATGTGCAATTTGCAGCCCTAGAATAGTGGATGAGAAACAGTGTCTCCATACATAATTTTAAAATAATGAAGATGAAATCAATTTTATTACTGTGCTGATAGTGTACAAAGATGTAATAAAATCTAAATTAATTCAGGAAAACAGGTCTCCCAAGGCAGTGTTAAAGGGATGAAAAAGGATTTCCAGTCTGGAAAGTGGTCAGTAAAGCATGTTCCAATATGTCATGCTATATGTCATAAATCCAAATACAAAGGTTTAAATGCTTCACATTTTACCATGGTTCATACAGAAGACAAAAACCCCAAAACAAACAAAACAAAATATTTAAATAGACCCTAGATGAATCACTGATAAAATGCTGTCCTTGAATAAATTATTTCTATTGACATTATTCTGCCTTGCATCTCTGAACAAAATTTGGAACACATTATTTTCATTTTATTACTTTCTCTTAGGCAAGTTTATCCAAGTAGTCTTTAAATATGTTTTGTTAATGAAGCTATATCTAGAGTTCATCTGTTTAGATGCTACTTATTTAATATCCCAAGTCAAATCACACCTTCTTTCCCCCTGCTTTATCATCTTTTCTTCCATAATTCCAAGCAAAGACCATGAGCTCATCATACTTTTTCTTTCCATTTGGTTTATGATATTTGTCTTGGGCTGCCAATGTACTTTTTGCAAAGTAGGACTTGTAGGTTGTGACTCCTGCTTTCTTGGCAGGACACTTAGAGTATCAAATTGCTGAAAATTTCTCCCAACACTACTTAAAACATTTTTAGCTGAAATAAAAGTCAACAGAACACATGGCCTCTGTGTGGACTCTAAACTCTCCTCTTTTCCTAGTTAAACTTAGATGGTAGCTAGACTAACAGTTGCTAACAATATGAACCCGCCATGTGGTCTAGTGACAAACATAACTCTTTTTGTAAACACTAATGACAGGTCACAGTTCTGGTGTGAGAAGGCTCAAGTACTAAAAACAGAAAGAATTTTAGATCGAGGCAGAGCTAAGTGCCAATGAACATCCCTCCAGCCATCATCCCATCAGGGTGAAAGGAAGCAGAACACATATTAGAACTCTTAGGAATCAAGTCTTGTCAGGCACTGTCTACTGTGAAAGAGATAAAAGTCATGGTAAAGACCTGAGTGGTAGGAACAGCAGCATAAAATAACAGTATGGTTCACAATTCAAAGCTGTGTAAAAACAGGTGCTCAAGGCAGCTGAATCTGGGGTAACGAAATATTTCAGTTCAACCAGTTGTCTTCCGGACAGATGCTGGATGTGAATAGTTAATAAGTTAGGCTGTGTCTTCTTGGCTGTAGGCATTTTGTCTCCACCATTTGCAGAAAAGGCTGTGTACTACTGCCTATCATTTTTCTATTGTGAAATAATAGTTCCAACACAATCAGTGAAGAAGAACAAGTGCAAAAAAGGTATTTATGCCTGCAAGGATGCAGGTCTGCTGAAGAGAGAGGGTCAGTCAAATAAACATCTCCCTGAGAATCAGATCCAGATGGAAAAACATTCAGATTCCCAAAACAAAGCCTAAGCCTGTGAAGATCCAGACATTATTTAGAAACAGACAAGCAGATAAACACCATAAATGGAAAAACACTTTTTAAAAACTAACAGATAATGATGGCCCAAGTTAAAATTTGTATAAATTACTTTTGAACAAGAAGAAAAAAAAACAAGTGATTTCTAATTATCTGAGGAGTAAACTAATAAATTTTCAATAGTATTCATGGATGAAGAGAAAAAAAAACCAATTATGCAGGGATGAGCACAAACAGCAAACACTTAGGGTTGTATTTAAGTAAGACTTACCCACCCTATTCTTTGGAAGAGAATGAGTTAGTGGACACAGGCCTGGACATGATTTTTTTTTCTTCTCAACAAAGCGAATTTTCATATTTTGAAGGTGTAAGTCAGTTCCCATTCAATAAGTTCCAAATATAGATATAGGTATCTGGAAGAAGCATGCTGAGAATTATTTTAGTAATTGTAACAATATAGTCCACGATGTTGGGGAAGATGAAACAGGAAAACCTTATCAATATGATTGCCTGGCAAAAGATTTGGAAAATACAGACATTGAGATGAGAACTAGATTTGAAATAACAAACCTTGACTACTGAATAACTAGAAAACAATAGTATAGCCAGGTTGAAAGCAATCCCCCCTTCTGATTAAACAATGCCCTTTACCTGCAGATAGGTCCAAGGGTCAAATGGAATGCTCTGTCTCACCCCCCAATGTATGGTTCATCCCACACCTGTGACCCTCCCCTGAAGTATCAGGTATCTGGGACCCCATTGGCCCAAGTCCTGTTCCAGCCCACATTGAAGTCCCCTGATAAGGTGTGCCCGAGGGACCGGACGCTCTCTTGGATCTTCCCCTGGGACCCTCACCTGGAACCCTCGCTCTCTCTCTCTCCCTCTCCCTCTCTCCCTGGGCCTGCCACAAGTTGCGCCTGGCAACTCCAAGCGGGGCCTTTCCCCCTTTTAATAAACCACATTTTCTAAGACCTGACTTCAGAGATCTCTCATCCATCCAAACCGTCCTGGAGACCCATGATCTCACTACACACACCTATGAATAAATGAAGTACTTAGAGGAGTTTTTGGTTATAGTCAAAGAAAAAATAATTTCTTTGAGAGAACCTAATCCTTTCAAGAAACTACCAAGCTACCAAGCTGGTGTTTTGACTGAATTAATAAGCAGTACAGACAGCAGGTACTGCCTCAGGAATCTAAGTGTTTTAAGAAAGGAACATTTTTCTGAGCAATAGAAAAACACAAAAGGATGTGTACTTTAGCTTGCATGTAAGTTTTGGAAATTATTTTGGTTTGCAATTGCTGATAATATGCTAGTCCTTCATACCAAGGATTATAAATTTGTGCCTTGAAAATTGTATGAAGAAGAAATTCACCAATTACCTGGGCTTAACTGAGTTCTAGGGAGCTCATGGTAAAATGTAGAATGCACATCTGTTTTTAAAATTGCAGTTAGCTAAATAACATAGTCTTCCACCTTTTTGTGATTTTACAAGGCATTTATTTTAAATTGGTATGTCAAAGAAGAGTGCTGTCTCTGTGAGTGCCTGTTGTGGTACAGAAATCCCAGCTAAAGCTTTGCTCCTCCTGTAACATGAAGTCCAAAGCCTTAAGAGTTCAGCTGCATCTGGAATAGCAACATCTTCATGTCAAAGTCCAAGACAAACACATTTAATGAACATTCAACCTCCTTAGGGTCATCTCTCACTCCCTAACTTTCAGGGTAGACCACAGCTGAAACAACCAATTTGGACTCTCACCAGCAGGCTCTATGTTAGAAACCAACTCAGCCACCTGCAAAAGGCCTGATCTTCCCTGAGGAGATTCTGGAAGGCTACAGTCCTAAGTCAGCATTATGTATCCTTACCATTTCAGATAGGTTTACGAACAGAAACCTAGCCACATGCAGTGAGCCTGCTGTATCTGACTCTAAGTGCACAAGTGATTGCATACATCTCTACTCATCTCTCAGAGATGGAATGACTCATTACTTCCTTCTTAGTTAGCACAATGAACATATATTTTCCCTCCATCATTTTTAACTCAGAGAGAAACAGAACTAACTTTTCTGAACTTGGAGGGACCATAAAGTTTCAGCAAGGTTAAAAGCTCCTCTTGAAAATTCATGTCTTAATTTTTTTATAAATTCACTCATGTATGCACTTCAGAATGATTGAAAAAATATGTATATATTTATCTAATCTGATTTAAATATATTTTTCTCAAAACTCCTATTTCCTCCACAGGAGGGAGATTTTCTACCAGTCTCATCCTGTTCTCAGTAGATCAGCCCTTTCATTTTTTTTTTTTTTTTAATAAAAGCAGTCCCATTAGTTTCAGACAGGATTTAGTGTACTGGAATATAAGCAGCAGGACTTGCTCACTGGAGCCCTTGATAAGCACAAATTGAGAAATTTGCTCCTGTGTTCAAACACACGGCTGACTCTGGGCATAGTACTGTTTTCCTTGCCCAAAGCGTCTCCCCAGAGCCTGCTGGCTCCAACAGAAATGCCTTGAAAATTCTCTATGCAAAATCTGTCAGCAGTCCTGGAATGACAGCATTCCCATTGAAGAATAATGACTATTCTCTAATTTTCATTACAGATATATAACCACACTCCCTATCGAATGTGGCAGGCATGGGCTTTCTCTTAAAGATTTTTCCTCTAGTCTCAGGCATCTCAAGGTCTGGCATGCTATGAAGGTACCAAATGGGATTCAAGAGCCTCTCCATTTCACAACCCCAAATCCCAAGCTTCTATTTCTCTTTATTAGACAAAGAGTGGTTGTTTCCCTGCCCCATGTCCATTTGAGCATATGTTTATGGGGGATAGAGATATAGAAGTCTGTGGTCTTGGCAGAAATGCTCAGATTAGGCAAGATAGTGCTGATTAAAGCATGTATACTACTGGAACATCAAGTACCCACAAAAATTTTGTAAGAAGTACTGGGAAGTCAGATGTGTTTCCTAAAGATCACTCTTATGATTAAGTAACTTTTTTCCTCCTAACCTATATGAATATCTATTTGTATTGGGTTTGTGATCTACTGCTAGAATCCTCAGAAGCAAATAGATAATAACCCCTTGACCTCCTATAGACAAAAATAAAAATAAAAGTATGAAAGTCTTCTAAAAGAAAAGTATTCTAAATATATCCTAAAAGGAATATAAATATATTCTAAAAGAAAAACTTGAGAGTGTATGGCAGTAAGTTATTGTAAAAGTATTATTTTTTAGGGCTGCAGGGTTTTTAATTTTCCAAAGACATCAAATGTCTTAAAAAGCTAAGCAAACCTGTTTTTCAGCCAGGGTTAATAAAACACAAATCGAGGTACAAATGGGTCAGAGGTGTCACAGCCACTGGAGCAAGATAGCAAACAGGACTGAGTACTGATATTCATGCCCCATCCTTGAGACCATGGTGCCTCGTGTCCACATTTGTCTAAACTTTGAAGTACTACAATAGATGAGGGAAGAAAAAGACATTGCTCACTTTTTCTATAACTTTGGATTTCTAACAAAGAGCATGAGTCAGCCCTGCTAAGTGTTGTGTTAAACATAAAAAGAACTACTGCAAAGCATTTTAATTTAGTCAAGCCGCATCCCTTACAGAATAAACCCCAATTTTTTTTGAAGCATGAGTAAGAGGAATAAGACTTTTCCTGTCTGCTTTCTGCTGTCCTCAAAGGGGTTAAAAAAGCCTAACACAAAGGAGTTAAGCAATGCCTGAAACGGGATAATAAATGTGACACTCTCTGACTATCAGTAGCAAATATTTGAGCTTATCAAATAATGGAGGAAGTAGTTTAGTTACAAATAAACCAATCTCTCATAAAACAAGTCCTCACACAAGGTAATTTCATTGAACTGGAGACAGCTAAAGGCCACCAGCGGGCAGGACTCCCGCTCCCCTGCACTCCCCAATGGCCCCGCCTGATTAATGGGGTGGCCGCGTCCCGGGATGCCGAAGAGGGACAAGGGAGCCGGCCTTCGTATCAGTGGAGAGGCAATGAATAAAGCATCACAGAGCTGCTGCGAGGAAGTGACTCATCCTCCTGGAACACAGCGGGGCTTGTGCTCTCCCTCGGCCGCCCCCTCCCCCTCGCCCCCGTTTTTCTCCACCGCAGAGACCAGCGTGTCCCAGAGACTATAGCAGATGTCACCGCTTGGCACTGGCTATGCGGAGAGAGGACAAATATGTGGGTGTGCTGTGCAGCGGGGACGAGGGCCTTAAAGCCACAGCGCTCGCTCTGGAGGGAGCATCTGCGCTGAGGCAAGGGCAGCAAAGGCCTTTTAAAGCACGGCTGCCCAACGGGAAGGAACTGGATGCTCCTCCTCATCTTCGAGGCCTCTAAACAACCCAGAGCGAAAAAACAGCAACTTTGGCAAACTGTAACAGACTTTCCTTCCAAAAATTATGTAAGAACACGAGCAGTTAAAACACAGGGGAGCTGAAGCAAATGAGGGGATCTGAAGGAGGAGTTGTACCACGCCCATGGCTATGCTGGGAGCTGCGGTGCGCTTTGGCCACCGAGTTAACAGCAGCCAAGCCCCGTGGTGCTGCCAGCAGGACTGAGCCACACCCCTGTCTCTCCACAAGGTCCCAAGCCCTCCCCAGCAGCTTCTTCTCAAGGGACATGGCCCCATGTCTGCACAAGATCCAGTGGAAGCGCAAGGCTGTTGGGGGAAGGATGGTAGAATTAATCTCCTGATGGCAGTGTACCTGTAGTGTTGGTTCTAGGGTAGACTCCTATTTGTGTCATGATGGGAGAATGTGACCTCAATGTAAGCATGCAGGAAAACCTTTCATACATCAAATAAATTCATTTTCTTCCTCTGACTAAACAGTAAGTATCAGGAACAAATTTTTTCCCCCTTTTGTTTTCTTATTTGCTACGTAATTCATAGTACACTAATTAAGCAAACTTTTGGATATTTTAACTCCACATGCTTCTGTGTGAACTTGTGAAACACATTTGCAAAAGGTTGATACCTTTTGATAGTCTCAGATCAGAGACTGATAGCCTCATTTCAGAATAAAATGAAAACTTAAAAAGGATTATAATATATGAAGTAATACAGAAAATCAGACATTCTGGTATTTGAGAATATAATATGGTGTTATTCATGCACATATATCTTATATCAGTGAATCTTTTTCTATATTTATAAATTTGGATAGAATTTTATGTAGATATACAAGTTAAAATATGTGAGTATAAAAGCAGATTCAAAACAGGTCTTTAGTGTTTGAAGTAAACCTTTTCCCAATCCCTGCCCATTTTGTTGAATCTATTAATTATAACACTGGAAAAATCCATTAGCACCTTGATGTTCACTCCTGAATGTGGGCTTATCTTTGCTGGCTAAAAGTCAAACAGTATACAAACACTTCTCAAAGTAAATGTAAGTGCATCACCTGATCAGCATGAAATCACCAGGTCAGCTACTGTTTTCGCTACTTTTGCTGTTTCTAGGGCAAAACAAACTTTAGTGCCTTTTAAAATAGTTTTGAATGATAGCAGAGATTGACTTTAGGAAGCTCATTAATGTAATCTGTTTTTTCCACGATTTCCACAAGCAAAAGCAGTTGAAAGGTATGCAGCACTGTCTCAGCTGCCAGAACTACAGTGGGGTTGGAAGGCTTCCTCTTCTTGTTGCCTGAGGCAGCTGAATCACAGGGCATCCACTGATCCACTTCTCCTACCCCCTTGCCCAAGATTGCTGCTCTCAGCAGGAACTGCTCAGTAGGGGATGCAGTATGTCTTCAGGAGCCCTGGATAATTTTAATATACTAGGCTAGGAACTGAAGAAGTAGAAGCTTATCTGTCCCATTACAAGTGATCATTTCTCCATAACAAAAAATTCAGATGCCTGGAATGGAGGTGGGGGGACAAGGTTCTTTAGCTGTGGAAAATAAACCCTCCTGCAATCTTAAAGCCTTACATTCAAATGATCAAAAGGAAACTCTGAATCTGCCTTTTGGATAGACATGTGGCTAACTTGAATCCTGAATGAGTCCATGGAGAGCGGTAGGCTTGATAGCTGTGTAGGTTGTAACTGGTTTGAAGGTGGTAATAAGAGAAAATGAAAAAGAAAGTCATGTGTAGGAAAAGCAAAGCAAATCCCTGCCACTCCACAGACTGGCTAGGCCCAGATTCATCTACACAGATCATCTCCCTTGCCCCCTTTATTTAAAAAAAAAAGAGTTCCTATGTAAATGGTGTGGGAGGGATGAACTGCTCTGTATGTATTGCCAAATACATACACACACACACACACACACACACATATATATATGTATACATGTTGGCGTTTTCCCCCTTCCAATCTCCACACAATTGCCTGGCTTTTTTTTCCAGCTAAAATTATACCCTCTGTTAGTTCCAGCTTTTCTAATCCTTTAATAAACAGCTGAAATACTTTTTAAAAATTCCGTCACGACTTGTCCCGACGTACGTCAGCCTCAGCTGCACACTCACACAAGGTGGGGCAGGCGGGAATGAGAGGCCTTATAAAATGTAACATAAACAGTGTCATCTCTACTGGGATTCAAAGGAAGAGTCCACAACAGAAACAGCCCTAACTTGTATCCCAGGGTTAGAACCACTATTGCAATTCAACACATAAGGTCTGTGAAAGCTGAAAGAAACCCCTCTATCCTGTACCCAGACAACTAGATGAAAATTGAATGCAACACAGAGGTGGTGTTGAAAGAAAACACTGTTTCTGTTTTATTTTTATCCCCTGAATATTGCTGGTGAGGCAATGCTGCAGCGCAAGGGTTAAGGGCTCTCAGAGAGCCATGGTGCACTTTAGCTGGGGGCGGGACGCAGCAGAATGGAGGCCTGTGCTGCTTTCCCTGGGAAGCTTTTAGATTAGTGTGCTTCCAGCTGCATTTCCTTGAAAGTGATTTAGTTTCAGCCCATATCAGAATCCTTTCATGGATCCTATTCAAAATAAAGTGCTTTAAGAAAAGCACTGTGATGGAGTTTAAAGTAATCCAAAAAGTATGGGTTGGCTTAGAATTCTGTTACAGCTAAAAGGGCCTGGATTCAGGACAGGAGGATAACTGAAATTATGCCTCCTGTACATACTAAGCCCTTTTTGACCTAAGGCATTTACCACAAAGAACAGGAGGCTTCCTCACCTCTCACAGGGCTTACAGTAAGGGAGGTATTTTTTATGTCCCACTAAGACTTGTTTCATTGCAAGATATCCTTCTAAATTATACTGAATTAACTCTCTCTGGGAACACCATCTCTCATGCCAGCCATGATAATTTCTCTTGGATTTAAGTACAATTGTGGAAACATTGTCCCATTTGTTACCTCAGAAACTGCAGGTTTTTTCAGGCATAACTGTTGTTTAAATAATGATTTTTTTTAGTATCAAACCAAAAGCACAGACATAGCTTATAAAAATATTAAGTGTTCATGAGCGGTGCTTATCCTGTGAATTAAAGCCAGGCATATGTTCTTGGAGAATTATTTCTTTAAATTACAAGACTGCCAAGGGGCCAACTGAGAACAATTAAGAAAAATGCCATTGTTCTGGGCACAGAGAGTAACAGAGGAGACATCTACACTGCAGAGCCTAGGAGCCATTCCAAGTCCCCACCCCAGGAGCAGGCTCTTGCTAAATCTTTGATCCCAGGGGACCTCAGCCCAGGCACCTGCTCCAGATGAATGCTGCTCTAAGGAGCATCAGGTGTGAGTGTTGTGGAGACCAGAAGAGGGCCATGACATCTCCTTGCCAGTAACTATGGGCATTGCAAGAGATTTATTATCTGAAAGAGAGCTGTGATCTAAGTAAACAAACTGGACAATGGGCTGGAGAGAACTGATGGAATACATACTGAGCAACGGGATTTGCATGAGTCTTCCTGGTTGTTTGCTTGTACATTTTTCTACAATTGAGATGAAGTGGCAATTTCTTAAATTACTGGAGTGGGGTTTTGTTAGATTGTGTTTACTAAGCTGAAAGTCAAAGGAAAAAAGGGAAATGACACAAGATGAAGAAGCTTGGAACAGTAGTGGAATGAATCCAAGGCAAAGACAGCATGCAGGAAGATGCCAAGATGTCAAGATGCTTAGGGTGTGGCTAAAGAGATCTAATAGCAGTTATGGGGCTGTGAGAAGATAGGATGGAGTGGACTATTTTGATATCAGACCCTGGTCCTCTCCCAGTACCTCTTACAGAAGCAACAATAATATTTTGAAAATGCAAGCATTTTTACTCCATAGCTTTTGTAGGAACCACCCTACTGGAAAAGATCACCATCAGATTGTGAGGGTAACTGGCAGATCAGTTAGAATTTGCATGGCTAAATGCCAAAACCACTACTACTTTATAGAAGAGTTTTATCTACTCTTATTTAAGTTGCATGGTGAGGGAACACAGAGAGACACATTTTTAGGGACCTGAAACCGCTAATTGTTTTCCCAATCCCTATTTTAGAAAGTAAATCTATTCTTAAAAACTAGAAGAACAAAGTGTGCTTACCACAAATCAAATCTTCTGATTTGAGTAGAGCAACACAGATGCCTAAGTCCTAGCAAAGGAAGAGCAGAATAAAGGGGCACTGACATGAGTTTTCAAAGACAATTTCAATATTTTTCATTTTATTTGGGAATACTTGTTTGTTCGTTACTGCTCACTTCCTAGTCCAGTTGCTTCAGTATGAACAACTGGGTGTATCCTGCTAAACAAAATAGTAATATTTTCCATGTACTTATCATTCAAGCAGATAGTTGAGAATTGTGTCTAGTTATTGCTCCCATGGAATAATGCTGGACCTTGTCTGAGCAAATTTGGATTGTTGGGACACTTCCCACATGGTACAACTACCAAGCTTTAAAAGAAACTATGGATTCCACTGATGCAGCTCTTCCCTGTTCTATGCCATGTTATCTCTCTTCCCCATTCCAGCTGCAAATGAACTCTTGGATACGGCATTGAGAGTTTTAACATTTAGGTGCACCCAGCACCTGATATTAGATCTTATTCTGAGTCTACAGCTTTCAGTCTCATTCTACATTAAAATTAGTTTGGAACTATGTGTTTTGTGCAGCTTCATCCAAGTTTTCCTTTTTTCTTCAGGTTGAGCACATGAAAAAGGTATGTGAATGCTTCACCTGGCAACCAGCTTGCAGCCCCAGCTCAAGGACCCACTCTGACTTCATTAGGACTTCAAAGGAAAATATCATACAGCTCTGTTGCACAAATGCTGTGGACTGGTGAGAGGCAGCAGTGAAGAGGTTAAAGATATACTAACATGGTCCAGATTTCTATTTTGTACATGAATTTGTGAGCAAGAAGGCTTTGAAGATGCACTAGGGAGAAGAGATGTATTCTGGAGATTAAAGGGAAATTTTTTTTCTTTAGGTCCATGGCAAAAATTTAGAAAGACTTTCTTTTACACCCCAAATGGCTCAGATTATATTAACTGGCTTGGAGTATCCCCACAAGTATGTTCTTCCCCCAAGAAAGACATTTCCTGGGGTTGGGGGAGTGCAGGAGGGAGGGCAGAAGGCGGGAGAATGGGGATATTCGATGTATTGCGGTATGCCTGGAATCCTCTTATCTGTAACAAGACTGAGAACACCTGGACAACACTTGTCTTCCTCCCCCACCCACCTGTGCAAATTGCTAAGCACACTGAAGCTCAAAGCAGTGCACCATAGCCAGTCACATCACAGAGCTCCATTGTGACTTCTCCATACATCAAAGAAAAGCCATTGCACATCTTTGCACAAGTACTGAGGGAGGCAGTTGTGAAGGGGTTAAAAGATCAAGTTCTGCTATAAAGATAACAGGAACTGGTGAACATGCAGCAGATGTTCCATGTGGAGGCACTTAAGTTTACAGTCCCACCTGTGTCCATTTAATACCTTTAAAAGCAATCTCCTGATCGTTTGTGAGGGAGAAGAGAAAATCAATGTTCCAATCTCACCATCTTTTCACAACATCCGCATCCCACACTGAGGAAAGGGAGGAGGGGATGGGATGAGCAAGACAAGAGGGCTGAAATTGAGATTTAAGGATGTGAATATACAGAGATTTATGCAAACACCCATCCCCATGTGGAAAGTCAGCCATTCTTTTATGTGCAAGGCAACTCCTGCTCTGTGCTGGGGAGCAGCAGCCCAACCTTAATGTCAGCATTTAGAACATCTTAAGAGAAGCACGAACAATAACTAGTCATGTCACAGAGTTTTATGTTCTTATTTTTGTTTCCTTCCTTCCTGCTCACATTCTTACATCCTTTCCAAATAAACCAACTTTATTTCATTTCATGTATCGCATGACTTCAAAAAAAAAAAAAAAAAAAGTTAAAATTTTATAGAAATATGCAACCAGACAGATAAAGACTGAGGCTGAGTATGGTCCATCACACTATCGGACAGCAGAGGGTCCACGTGGGAGAGGCTTGGGAAAGTTCCATGGCAGTATTTTATTTCCATATATGTGTCCATGGTTCAAATACATCTGAGGCTAGCAGAGAAAAACCATCCAGTTACACAGAACTGTGGGTTTGTTTCTGTTGAGTCTGCACTAAGAAGATGAAAACACAGCCTGTAGGTCATATCTGGGGACACTGGATATAAAATCCTGCTTCCTTTTTCTCAGCTTGTTGGTTAGAAAGGAAAGCTCCCAAGTGTGACCGCATGTAGCTGATACATACATATGTACGTAACCATGATCACTGGCATCCTGAAGTGCTCCCAGGCTGCTGAATACCCCCAAACATATTTCTGCATCACTGCTGGTTGCTTTCAACGAGCAGCAGGGAAGAGGCAGAAATGCATGTCTCAAAGAACTGAAATGAAGAATTGGTGGAATGAGGGTGATACGGAGCTTGAGAATTATGATCTTAAATGGGAGTAAGTTGCTCAGCTGAGTGATGCCAATCTCTCTGTGAACTTCCACTGACATCACTGGGATACTGTTGTGCTGGAAAGTATGCAATTTGTGTATTTATACTGTGACCCACGAACCATAATTTAACATGGAATTCAACCCTCTGTGCTTAAATGACTTTGACACCCCGAGGCTACAGCAATTCAAAGAACAAAACAACTACTGTCTCCTCAGGCAGGCACAGTTCTTAAAAATATAACGTTACACAGAAAACAAAGGTAGAATAGTTTCATAACTATGTACAACACACCTTAGCGCCTTGTCTTATGCCAGATGTCTCATCACTGCTGGCTATCTGCCATTTGCACCAGTCTCCCATTTCAGGTCTTGGCAAATTCAAGTCACTTCTTCTCATGACCTATCTGAAGGAGGAGTTAAAACCAAGCAATAGCTGGAGGGTAACCATGAGGTACCTGCTTGCAAAGGAGATTGCCTCTCTAGTCAGCACTCCAGAAGTATTTATTCTATTTCTAGCTTTGTGACCCTGCATGACAATGGTTTGTGGGTTTGCACTTTTATACTTCAGTTTACCTACCTTCTGTTTTTTCCCCTCATGCAACCTTCACTTAGAGAAAACACTAAAAATGTTTCATGTTGAGAAACTGGGATTTTAGCATCACAGGATGGTTTTAGCACAGCAATTGTTGCTCAAAACCTAAGGCTGCAGTAGCAGAGAGGTGCTAGCAAACAAGAGCACCTCTGGCTTTATCTGCACAACTAGGTACAACTAGACTAACAAATACACAGGACTGCATAGGTACAAGCTACCTTGTTGTCAAGCGCAGCATTACAGTATTTAAGAACAGCTCGGCACAGTAGCTGCAATACTTTATTAATATAAATAAAGTTTATGAACTCTTCAAAGTTCATGTCACAGAGAAACTGGCTGCTACCCTCTCCCCCCCAAATCAGATGCCTTTTCTGGAAATATTTGTGGGTCTGAAAGGAAAGATTGTTCACAGTGAAGTATTTGCAGAGTTCAAAGCTCACCAGTGGAGAACAACTTCTGGTTCAATGCTAACAACCATGGCTCTGACTGTGAGAGCAGGCAACAACCTCATCTTACAGCTGCCACCTGCATAAGGATTCCAGAGGTAGAACCCCATGGGTACACTTTCACATCCAGAAATCTGATGAAGTCATGAAGGCACAGTAATTTCTAATTCCAGACGAGCTGCCTCAAAAGCTCACAGCATGCTCCTTAGAAATGTAGCTTGGAAACCCTGGGAAATTCCATTTCTTTCTAGAAGGCACTACTCATGACGAACTGCTGCCAGACCTGGCCACAGTGAGATCCTACAAAAGATGAAAATGTGGGTTTATTTTTTCCCCCA
Source organism: Anomalospiza imberbis (assembly GCF_031753505.1). Classification (NCBI taxonomy): domain Eukaryota; kingdom Metazoa; phylum Chordata; class Aves; order Passeriformes; family Viduidae; genus Anomalospiza; species Anomalospiza imberbis. The sequence goes on along the minus strand of NC_089682.1, from coordinate 99,633,401 downwards.
TTGCTTTCCTCCATGCTGGCTTGCCCTATGTTATCAGTAAGCTTGCTGGCTGGGATGAGACCTTCCAGACACCTTGCAGGCAGTTGTGGGGCAGTACCCATTGCTTATTTGGATACAGGAGACTTCTGAAGTTCCATGAGAGCACACTGGCTTTCCTGGCAGCCTGACCAAGCCTCCTGTTTCCCTGCTTCCATCTTCAGAATCAATAATTTCAGTCTCTTATTGTTTCTGTTATATAGCTATAACTTCCCTTTGTTTATTTTGCCTGTAATCCCATTTCTCTCCCCTACCAGACCCAATGGTTTACACTAGGGAGTGTTGCCAAGGGCCTCTAAGCCTGTTTATTAGAGAAAGGCCTTTGGCACTGCACTGTCCCTGGGGAAGAGTGGACGTGTGGGCTCCAGCCACCTTCCCCCACCCCCCTCCATCCCCTCCCAGGAGCCTGAGGGGCCCATCACAGGATCCCTGCTGTGGCACCCATTACTGGCCCTATCCATTCTTCCCACCTTGTGCAAAAGGATTTTAGTAATGTACCATGCTACCTGGCTATTTGCTTATTAACCCTTTAGGGTGGAAAGACAGACTTTTTGAGGGCCAGGGTGAGAGCTGAGGTGATATTTCCAGAGGCTCCTTGCAGCAGGATTTGTGTCCCTGCTTTTCACCCACCTCTTTTGTGGCTCTGGTGCCCTGTGGACTGTACCGTGAGTGATCAGTGGTGGTCTGGTAAGTTAGGGGTTCTTAGGGAGTCAAAGCACCTGGACAGGACTGCCATGAATAACACATTTTCCCACTAATAGCTGCCTGGGTATAGCAGAAACCTCCTCAAGTCCTCTCCACGTACTTTTCCTTATCTTTTACTCCAATGTAATGCCCAATTAGAATGAGCAATGAATCTTCCGAGGTTGAAATCCTCCTGCTTAGTTCCTGCCACAATACTTTTTTTCGGCTATAAATTGCCCTGTGAGCACCAGTTATCAGGTGGTTACTCTCTGAGGCATGGACTGCACTCACTGAAACTTGCAGGGTTGGGTTCTACTTCAGAGTCCTTTGGTGCTTTGTCTTTAACGACCATTCCCCTCCCCTCCTCCACTCCCTTTTTCTTTTTCACTGACTTGTTCCTGCCTGGCAGGCAAGTTACCATAGAAAACATTCTTAACTTGTTCTATATCTGATACTTATTTATGTTTTCTTCTCGATTACTGTTAGCCAAGAAATAATTCTCTGCTTTATCTACAACTGAAACCAGAAAAAAGCAGAGAGCACAGGCCACAGTTTCAGGACTGTGAAGGGTTTTCTCTTGTTTTTTCTTTGCTGTGGTTATTATTTTTCCATTTTTTAAGATGAATAAAGATTACAGCAGCACTGAATTAAAACATGTGCTATAGCGTAAAATGTTTGGGTTTTTAAAAGTAGAGAAAACTTCTTAAATGCTTTTCAAAAAGTTTTTCCCACTGACCACAAATGGAAACTCTTTTGAGTTCTCATGGTAAAATCTTGGGTTTTTGATGTTGATCAGAAGGGGTCCTTTGATGCCTCTTGTTTATTGTTGAGAAGAAGCAGAATCGCTCAATATACTCCTGTTTAAATTCCCGTTTTCTTTTGGGATGACATTTGAACAATTTCAAGTAGATTAACTGATGACCTTAAAGCAGAGTATCACCTGGGAGAGCAAGAGGACAATCTTCTGAATGACTTCAGTTTTATGCCCAGTTTTGCTGTCTAGACTTGCACTGATGAGAGGTAGATTTATGGATACTGGAGAATGTAGAGGTTAGCTTTGCTGAGTGCAAAAGGAGTCTCAGTGGTAGTATGGATGCCCACACAACAGTGGTTGCATACTTGCATGTAGCATCTAATACATTAATTACAGTTTTGCCAGAATCCTGCAACATAGACAGAACTTCTCTGACTCTCTAAGGTTAAAATAAATAGTGATTGCCTCTGGCAGTACAGCATTTACAAAATCAAATGCATGTGTTCTATATCTGTAATGCTACACATGTACCACTGTTCTATAAAAGTGCATCTGTGCCTTATCTTGGATCGGATGTCATCATCATCTTTGTATGGCATTTACTGGCAGGATACCATTAGAAATTAAGAAAACATACACTTATTACTGCCCAGCATTTATCTCCATATTGCTAATAAAAACCAGATCTGTAACATCTGAATCCCCTTAAATAGTATGAACTAGCATGTGGCCAAGCTGCTGGTTACCATGCTGACCAGGGATTGCTGCTGTTGTCTGCTCTTTTTTACTCCGGCCTTACCTGGCATACTAAGTGCCAGTGATTCACTCAATTTGCATTCTAGAAGGCAGAAGGAGTCTGAAGTGGTAATTAAGGTCTCCATTGCCCTGTAAGTTTTACTGCTGTAGATATCCAGAATCTGATTCTCTCTTGTAGGTTAACAATGTGCTGGGCAGAGCCGTTAACTTCAACAAAGATGCAGATTTGCACTTGTAAAGGAGGACTGATGCCGTCAGATGATAGAGATAGAAGAAAGGTAAACCTTTATTCTCCAGCTGACTCCAGAAAACTGCAGCTCTAAATGTATACTCTAGACCTAAGATTGTCGTGGTTTATGATCATGTAAATTTGCTTCAATAGTTAAAACAGAGTCTGACAAAGAAAAGAAGATGCAGAAAAAACCTTAGCTTGTTTCAGATTACTGGGATGTCTTTCCTCTTGGGTTGTCCATTTGTTTGAAATTAAAAAAAAATCGAACTTGAAGCAGCTAACCAGGAGAGAATAGCCCAACTGGGAGACCTTCCAGCTTAGATAAACGTGCAAAATGGGCTCAGATGGAATGAGGCAATAATGCTTCTTCCTCTACTTGCAAAACACTCATTGTTTCCTCTTTCCTGTAAGCTAGGGCAACTGGAAAGTACAGAGGAGTGTTGACTGGTACACTAAGGGAGAGATCAATATCACTCACTTCAGAGGTTTTGAGATGTGTATCTATTTATTCCACCTGCTGTGAACTTTTTTTTGCTATAGAGTATTGCCTGCAGTAGAGGCATTTCTTCAGATGTTAGAGAAACTAGGACTAAATATAGTTTACAAAGCCAGCAAGAATGCTAGGACCAACTAGAAAATGGAATTTCCTAGTAGAACTATTCACTCATATTTGACAGGAAATTTTAATAACTAAATTTGTATTGATGGACATAGCAAATGCATAAAAAGTGAAGGTATTTACCCAGGTTTTATAGCAGCGTGTTTCTGTGATAGGCAAACATTACAAATCTACATGAAGGACATCCAGAAGTAATAATTAAGGAAAAAAGACTAAGATGAGGTCTCAAATCCTCTAAGTAGTTAAAATACAACAAACATAGCACATACTGGCAAACATAGCTCAGTTATTCCCACCCTTGAGTAGTTTACATCTTCTGTATCTCAGTCAAATTGTATGAATAACCTTAAGCAATGGTACAGTACTGGCCACTTTAATTGTTATCTGTGGAATAAGTCTTTGTCTTATAGATATAATACTGAGAGATTGTGTATAGAAATGTAGCTGATTTTCAAGTGTAGCAAAGTCTAGTTTAAAATGAGTAGCCAAATCTTCACATTTCTGGTTCCAGGCAGTACAAATGCCATTTTCTGGGATTCATATGGAATTCTCCATGGCAGCCACTGTCTGACAGTAACTGGACTATCATGAGTTTACATTTATTTGAAACTAGGCTATTTGGCTGCCGTGACCTATTTTGATTTGCTTTCCATCCCTCTATATCCCTCAAGACCTCACATTAGTAGCTGATGGATCCAATGCTGATGTTTTCCTACTTGTTCTTTCTCTGGTAGTAGCAACTTGTTAGTAATTGAGTAGTTGTCAGTCAAAGATGCTTCTTCCTCACTTTTTGTAAAAGATATTTCAGTGTTAACATCATATTGGATGTGACACTGCATTGTTTTACTCATATGGGGTCATTTTTCCCAACCTCAAGTAAGAATTTGATAATAAATTTACAGTGGTGGGGAAAATTAATTCACTTCAAATCCAAAAAAATGAGAACTGTAATAGTCCTCTTTTACTTCTCAGGTTAATACTCTTACTGACTAGCTATAGAGTCTGTCTCTGTTTTCTTCCTTTGCTTTTCCTCCCCGGAGCCGCCTATCCAGATGAAACTCAGCACTTCTGCACTTAGAGTGCATCTTCTAGGCCAAAGGTTTTGGACAAAAGTATATGATACATATAAATTGAACAGTTTTACCACCAAAGAAAAGCAGATGTGCCAACTGCTGTTAGTAGGTGCCAAAATACTAGTGAGATTATTTTTTAAAGATAGTAACTAAGATAATTGAAATATGAGTGGGAAAAAAAAATCTAACTTGGAAAAATGTAAGTTAATACACTCCATGCAATGAAAACATGAGATGCAACTTTTTATCTCTGTGGGTCTGTTTTTGGGTTTTTTTATATCCTCCATTTCTGTTTAGCTAAAAAAGAAAGGATGCAGTAAATTAGTGCAATCACTTTGGTAAAACATGAAAGTTAGCAGAGGAATTTGAACAGAGTAATGTATTGAAAGAGCAAAGATAAGTGTACCAGTCCAAAAGAAAAATAATTTTATATGCTGTCAGGATATGAAATGTCTTGGATATACTGAGAAACAGCTGATTAAATAAATATTATATTTTCTTCAAAAGTTGAAAGATAAAGTTTGCCGAAATGAAAACTCAAATGTCTAAAACTGCTACTACACATTGACATTCAACTAATGTCAAAGGCCCTAAAAAACTAACACAAGAACATTCAATGACAGGTAATAATTGGCCTAATTTTCCACTTTAATAATTGAAGCAGTTGTTTCAGTCTGAAATAGTTTTATTAGAACCAAATACTTTCTGCATAACTGTATTTTTGTTTTGCTTTTTTCTTCAGGCACCTTCCTTATCGAGGCAGAAGAACAATACTACAAAATGCTTTGGGAGAAGTTTTACCACAAATGCTGTTCATATGGAAATGAATGTATGAACAAACAGATGGCAATGACAAGAGCTGCCATCATAATCACAGGGTAATTTTGGGTGAGAATGTCCCCAGTCCAACCTCTTGCCCAAAACAAGAGAAACTCAGAGGTCAGATCAGGGAATGCTGTATTTTTTCCAGCTGGCTCTTGAAAATTTCCAAGAGAGCACAGATTCTCCTGGCAACCTGTTCCACCTGTTCAACTCTCCAGCTGTTGTGCCTATATCCAGTTTCTCCTTATATGCTGTTTGTTTCAGTGTGTGCCTGTTGCCCACATTCTCCCACGACAGACCACTATGAAGAGCCTGGTTCCTGTTAGCCCAATATTTCAGCATGCCTAAGTTCCTTTGAGATGTCCCTGCCCTTCAGCATACTGACTCGTGCCCTCAGTTTGCTGCCATCTGCAAGATGGATTAAGGTATAGTCTTTCACTTCTTCCATGCCTCTGAGAATGACATTAAAAGGGACAGGTCTCAAAATGCTTGTAACTGTCCTTCAGGTAGAGTACAACCCATTAACCTCTCCTCTCAGAGCATAATGATCCAGTGCTGAAGAATATTGCCCTATTCTGGTATATTCTGACCTAGGTGGTTCTGAAAACAAGGTTACTTCCTTAAAAAAAAATAAAAATAATTCTAGTTATAATCTGAATGGGGAAAACATTCCTGGTCTATCCTTGTCCTGGACACATTTTAAAAGGAAGTCTTTTAAACAGTGCTCTTGCTAGCAGGATGTATCTCTGGCATGCATATACAGAGATGGTCTGTGTTATAAATGATTTTACAGAATAGCACTGTTGAGCTGAGAAACTTGATCTGGAATTCCAGTAGCTAGATCCTTCCAGCACAAGTATCAAAATGGCCAAAATTGTCAGCATCAAACTGTATAAAGCATCACCAACAAGTTCTCATAGAATACATGCTCCATCCATTTGTCCAAGGAAAATAAATTATTCTAACATGTAATATAAATGTTTTATACCAAAGTAATTACCACAATTTTTGCTAACGTTCACTCTGATTCCCTGAAAGTTCTATAGCATTTGAATCCATGAGATTTGGTTTTTTCAGCCAAGTTCAATCAATTTTGCAGCAAAGCTTCTATTTTGCAAATGATTGTAAAAAGAATAAGTACCGCAAAACAACGTAATTGTAGAAAAACAAACTTGCATCAATTGTTGCATCAATTGTTGCTTCTCAAAAGCCACAGCTTTCCCCTTTGTAATTTTTCTCAAAACTCTCTGGTTTAAGTCCATAGTGACCTCCATATATAGAAAAATTGCTCTTTCTTATTGATTTCCATAAGACAAAAAAATGTGGATAGGCAGATTGCATGACTTCTTAGAATAGTTTTTCTTCTTAGAATAGAAATTTCTAAGCAAAAAAAAATTCAAATTTTTAACTTTCTTCATTTTTTTCCCTATGTGAAAAAAGCTTATTTCCTTTGACTAGATTCATTTATATATAGTCCTGTAAATAAATAAATGAAGATGACGCATGGTTTGCTGTGAGAATGACAGATTAGTGCTAAAAGATAACTGAGGTCTACATTGCCTTTTATACTGTCTTTGCCTGGGAAAATCAAGATGACTTTTAAAGTAAAGAGAGTTGTTATATTGCATTAAATTGATGCTGATCCAAAAAAAAAGAAAAAAAAAAGAAAGCAAAAAGGAAAAAGGAAGAGAGGAGAGGAGAGGAGAGGAGAGGAGAGGAGAGGAGAGGAGAGGAGAGGAGAGGAGAGGAGAGGAGAGGAGAGGAGAGGAGAGGAGAGGAGAGGAGAGGAGAGGAGAGGAGAGGAGAGGAGAGGAGAGGAGAGGAGAGGAGAGGAGAGGAGAGGAGAAAGGGAAAGGGAAAGGGAAAGGGAAAGGGAAAGGGAAAGGGAAAGGGGAAAGGGGAAAGGGGAAAGGGGAAAGGGGAAAGGGAAAGGAAGTGGTCTTCAGAATCTGCTGACTGGATGACATCTCTGTTGTCCATAAAGGTTGTTTAAACAACTTCAGGACTGATATTCAAATATGTATCACCATTTCAGAAACTGAAGTGGATCCAAAACATTGACACATGGCTGGTAAATGTCTAATGTTGCAAAACCCATATTTTTCCATAAAATTTTTATTTAACTGGTTGGAGTGGCTAGAAGTCACTCATACCGACAGTGGAGAAGCATGTCATTTCAGTGTAGTGACAACAAAGAAATATTTAACTCCACAAAATAAATTACAGGTTTAGGAAAAAAAAAATTAATGTTTCTTATCTTTAATTTATATTTCTTATCTTTTCTATGGTATCCAGGCAGCCATCTTGGGAAAGACTTTCAGGAAGCTGTGTTGGTTTTGGCCATCTAAGTAGTTTATAGAATGAGTTTTTGTTTCTCAAGAAACAGTTTTGAAAAATATTTTCGTAGTGGATATATAAAAAATACTTTCCTAATTAAAATAAATCTATAATTATTGGTAAAATAAGCATATTATGCTTAAGCAGCTGACTATTTTATCTTACAAATGGAATATTTGACAATGTTAAAAGTGCTTAATGGAGCCACTCTGCAGTGGTAACGAAGGGATTACTTCAAAAGCCAGTATAAATATCAGATGAAAAAACAGATCCTCTGCAATGAACAGTCAGATAAAATGTCATCTCCTAATATTTTGTTAAACTTTAATATTTTTTGGATGAAAAAGGGTGTTTGCCTGTCAGTCTTTTGGTCTTTCTTATGGCATTTCTTAGAGTCACAGACTCTTTCCATTTGGTTAAGGTATTTTGGACTGTTATTGAGTGTGTCTTGAGGAAAGAAATAAACACCCAGCATTAAACTAACAAAAATTATTTTCAAAATATGAGGGTGTCTTTCACAGTATCTGAAAACTTTGTTGCACAGTGGAGGAAGTATTGGATGTACATCTGGCTGGATTATTTCAGCCTTAAGAATCAAATGGTTTTTTCAATCTATTTCTAAATCTCTCCTTGTCCTTTTCTCAATTCATGACAAAGATGTTTTTTCTTTCTTTTCCTAGAGGCACTGAATTAGTGTTTAAAATAGTTTTGGTTATAAATTTAGGTTCTTAAATAATTTTGGTAGAAGTGTGATACATATTAAATTATATGATACTAATGATCCTCTACTTTTTAGTATGCAATGATTTTAGAAGACCAGGGGAATAATAAATGTCAACCTAAGGAGGAGGATTTCTTTTTCTTTCTCTAATGTCTGTTACGGAAATTCTGCTAAAACACAGATATAGTCAAAGTTTATTGTGGATAAAATTGGAAAAGATTGTTCATGCCACTGTGGCAAGTTTATTTTCCCCCACGGCATTTAAAAGATAAAGACCTGTATTTGCTGAAATTGCTCTAAAACAGACAGTGGAGAAAAAAGTCTCAAAAAAGAATAGTGGGAAATGAAAAGGGAAAGAATGAGATACCAACAAAAATGAAAGGTATGTTATTTACTTTCAACAGTTTTATTTTTTTCACTTGAACACTTGAAGCTGATAACTAATGTGCAATAGTTGAACTATTCAGCTGCTTTTGAGTCCTTACTAAAGTGAGAAGACTGTTGCCAATCCTCACATGAGGATACTCATAAACAAACCCGGTCATACCAAGGAGAGATGACCAAACTTTGGTTCCCCATCATTTCAGAGAACACTGTGGCACCAGAGCCCATTCTCTTCAGCCCAGCTTTCAGCTCCTGATGATGTGGAGTCATCCGTGGCTGGAGAAAGATTGTGACCTTTAGAAGTTAATCGAGGTGGCTGTAGTGAGATTACTGTCTCCCTCCCACTATTGATTATGGAGGTCATCTGACACAACCATATTCCTAATCAAGGCACCTCATGGTTTCTACATGTAATAAAACAGAACTGAAGCCTGTACCATCAGTTTTTAACAAAAGAGACTGCTGTAGATTAGAAAGGGAAATTACCAAAGAAAAAAGGAAAGAGAAAAAAAAAAAAAAGAGAAAGAGGAAAAAAAAAAAGAAAGAAAGAGAGAAAGAAGGAAAGAAAGGTGAGTAAAAATTAAAATATGCTTGAATTTTAAGAAGGGTAAATGTAGAGATGTGGAGAACTGTTCTGTCTTTTGCTGCCCACCACCAAGGGGTCTTCAGGAAAGAAAACATGATATAAGTCAGATAGCAAGTAGGGCTGAGCACTACATTGCTTTTCATGCCTGAAGCACCTGTGTCACAGAGAAGGTGAGTCTTTCACTTAGTATCTATTACTAATGAGTCTGCTCATTATGATAAAGGTTTACCACCCCAGAGCTGGTTTATTGAGTGATAAATTTTTTGTCTAGCTGCCAGCTGAATTTCAATAACTGAACAGTAAAGACACCATCATAACAGGCAGATACATGTTGCATAAAAAGTAGAAATAGCTTATTAATATATTACTCTTCTTTTTAAAAGGTATTTATCTTCTTTAGAACAATTTATAATTTTCATTTACTGGACAGAATTTAAGAACCAACAGTTTTCTTTGTCACTTCTCTTACGAAAGTCTGTTCCTCACATTTACTTTTCAGAATGTAAACTCATATTCTGTTTAAACAGAAACTTGGCAACACATACAATTTCTGTAGGAAAGATTAACCAACCTGCTTAGGGGAATGCCTTGCAAAATCAAAACAGACCTAAAAATATCAAGTTCAAATATATCTCCTGGTAGAGAATGATATCTTTCTACAGGAAACACCCCCAATTTCTTCACAGTGTTGTCATGAAATAAGATTTTTTAGTTCTAGGAAAAAAAAAAAAAAAAGCCGAACAGCAAGGAATGTAATTCTTCCAGCAAGCAGAAATGACGATTTACAACCCAGAGTTTTCATTCAGGGGTTTTTACATCCTTCTGTGTAAACACTGCCACATCTCTCACACTATAAAATATTGTTTGGAGAGATAAAAAATGCATAAACAGGAAAACACTTATTTTCAATTTGCAGAAAGAATCTTCACAGGAAACATCATTGGAGAGCCATTATTCAATCTATGGAGAATGCTGATGTATGAGGAAGTATGTTATCAACAGAAAGAGATAAAAGGACTGGATCTACTCTATTCAGCAACTGCAAAATTAGGTTAGCTTTGAAAAGCTTTACAGTTTCAGAAAACATGAGGTTCTTTCAATTTTGTTGCATGTACTTGTGTTCCTGTATGACAACATAGACATAAACATAACTAATTGAACTGAATTTTTAAATTACTTCTTTTCTCTGGAGCCTCCAGTTTTTCAAATGAAGTATTTATATGGAACCTCATTAATGATTATGTCTAGGGGTGGACATTTCTGAATTAAATATTATTAAGTTCTTTCATATTTTTACTGTATGGAAAAGAAATGCATAAAGTAGTACTACTATACCAGTAGTCATGATGATTTTTGGCATGGTGTAGGAAAATAATATTGTGGTAGATTATACCTTTTATAAAACTGACTGGAATAGAAATGCTAACTTTCAGACAAGTCTGTAGTTCAAGAAGCAAATTAAGGGTTAAATACAGTTTCAGCATGAATAATAATAATAATAATAATAATAAAATCCTACTGTTCTAATTAATATTATTATCTGAGAAAAAAAAAGTGCTTGGCATCCTTAGTGCAAAGAACAGATGATTTAAAGCCATGAATTAACACTTTTGAAGTTGTTAATTGGAGAAATCAATCTGTATAATGAAACAAATATGTGCATAGAGTCTGTGATTTTAATGTCTAGACTCACAAAATTATTTTATAAATATGCTCTGAAGTTCAGGGCTGAGACATTAGTGATGGAAGATATTTTTCATCTGGGAAAGTGAATAGGATCTGAATGTCCTTATCCTTCACTGAGTACTTGAGACTCAGACTTACGATGATTAGTTTGTCTTTAGAATTTGTATAGGAGCATTTATGGACATGGAAGAAATATGTTACATTATGAGAAGATTTTGTATAAGGTCCGAGAATATAGATGGGTCTGGTATTGAAAGCCTTTGCCATGTGGATCACAGAAGTGTTAGCAAGTCTCTCACATGGCAGTTACTGGTCTACGCTGTTTGTTGCTGATGTGAATTGCAGAGTTTGGGTCTGTTTGAAAACAAAGAGAGATTTGGAAAAAACAGCATTTAGCAATATCCTATACCTATGTGAACTGTAATTAGGCCAGTCAAAGTGAGGGCATGTGAGGGTGTAATGATTATCCTTTTAAGAAAGGAACGGAACAGCAGAACCTCAAAACCAATACGACTAAGTTGAAAAACTGACAGATACAGAAGACAATGGGGACCTGTATGCAGAATTTTTCTCCTAGCAGAATCACCTGCATATATTGGGATTAATGTCAAATTCATTGGACTTTGAGTAGATCTTGGGAAATGAAATTAAAAAATCAATGCTCCCTTTCTTTACAACTTTTTGTTTAAAACCGATTTCTACAATTGCCAAGATCTCCCCACCCTCAGACTTCCACTTGGGATTATTTGATGCACAGCTATAGTCATTCATTTCCATTTAAGACACATTTTGCTGGATGTGTTCCGATTTAACAAAGAAATATTTCCATTCCTTTCAAGAATCAGCAGCTGTTGCCATCCTTGACAGCTGGCTTAGTCAGGCTGAAGCAGCAGTGTGTGTTCATTGGATGATATTTCATTTGTTAAATCATTTGACTAGTCATATTGATGAGTAATATCTCACATGCAATCAAAAAAAAATCAGCAAACAAACTGTCAGTGGCATTGCAAGCCATGAGCATGATCCCCAAAGCCGATTACAGGAAATGTGAGATGCTGGCTCTGAGCATGCCTGGGGAGCTGAGATAGGGAGCAGGAAGGGCACCAAAACCAAGGATCTGTGTATGAAATTGATTGCTTCAAATTCAATGCAAAAGCAGTGCTTAACTTAAAATGAAACTTCAAAAAAATTTTTTTATTCTTCTTCCCCCTCCCCACCTCCCTTACAGAAAATTCTTTTATTCTGAAATTTTCTACAGTTCTGCTTCAGTGAAAAGAAACATTCAGGGTTTACAAAACCACGTGCTGAGTCAGCTATGGAAAACACAAGCAATACCCTTTTACAGAAACCTGCAGGATGGGGTCTGGAGGAAAAATGACTCATTAGCTGGACAGACATCATCATTTTATCTATATACAATGTCTTTGATCCCTCTCCTACTATTCTTCTATGCAGTTGTCCAACACTACATACACCTGAAGAACTCACAAGTACTCATTAGATCCACATGGAATTAAAAAGCCTTGCTTTAGCTGTTAAGTGTTGGGCAACAAGTTAACTGAGTCCTATGTTTCCTAAATGCTTTTCCTTAGTCTGACTTCTTAAGGAATGGAAGGCATGCTGCCCTCACTGTCTGAGGCAGGTCCAGTGCCTCTCATTTTTAGGAGACTGAGATATGTCATTCTCCTAAATTTCTTGAGGACATTAGAAATTACAGTACAGTCTTTATTTGGTGCAATAAAGTGTGTCCATGTGAAAGCTGTGTGAATACAGATGTATGAAGCCTCACACCTAACTGTAGAAGTATCAAAAGACAAGACATGAATTCCTAAGAAAGGAGGCTTCCTCAGTTTTTATGCTCATGAAATCTGGAGGTTAGCTGAAGTAGAAGAACTCAGGACACAGCAAACAGATTTAAGTGTTGAATTTAAAAAATACAAACCCTGATATATTGGGATTTGTTTCAGGAGTTCAACAAAATTTAAAAATTCGTATCAGCTGCAATTAAGGAGCCAGTGTGAAACACTTCTGAAACCCTAAGCCAGACTGCTTTGCCCAGCTAAAGTTGCATGTTGCAGCTCTTGGAAGTGAATGAAGAATAGTCCTTTTCTGTAGGTATCTCCACCCACCTTAGTCATGCAGTATGAATAAAGACACATGTAGCTGAATGTAAATAAGGCCATCTGATAAGGCTATGTGTGACAGGAATTTTTAAACACTGGAATGGTGGCCTCACAATGTCACTCTGCAGTGCTGGACTCTTGTGTTCACAGGCGCAGTTTTACTGTGTTATAACGCCTTCTGGATGGTGGTAAGTAGCACACTTGCTATTTCTGACTGGCACCTCCAGCCTGGCAGTGTGCAGTGGGTGAAATCCAACTGTCTTTTCTCAGGCACTGCCCCACCTGCAGCAGCAGAAATGAGATATAAATTGTCGGTCCACTTTTCAATGCATTTTGGACAGAGCTTGCATTTTCAGAGTTTATAGCTTTCAGATGAAAACAGCCACATGTTGCTAAGAAAGGGGCAAACAGCGTGTACCCGTGAGATCAATCAGTAGCCCAGGAAAATCACTCTGCCTCCCTCTAAGTTTATGAAGCACAGGCACACAAAGCAAACTCTCCCCTCTTCTTCCTGGGTAAATATGTCCAGTCTCAGATTTAATCAAAGTGTTAATCCTAGGAGAGTTACACAGTAAGATATTGTATTCAGCTTTGAACATGAAACTACTAAGTGCCACAAATACCCCTTACCAGTAATATGTTCCCTGGGGATCCTCAAAGAAGCTCAGAATGTGGAATGAATGGGCTACTTATTGCCCTCGATCACACCTGTGCAAGCCCTGCTAATTCAGACAACAGCACCTTAACCCAGAGGCACCAGGAGTGAGAGTGGATGGAAAATGTTAATGAGACTGATAACACCACAAATATTTAAAGGAAAAACCCTTGTTTGGAGTGCTGAATTATTTTAAGCTCTTTTAGCTTCCTTTTGAGAGAGCCTGGCAGATGCTTGTCATAATTACAATTGCTAAAACAAAAAAAAAAATCTATGGTCATTAATGGTAACAGTATTATTTATAAATGGGATTTATTTAAATTCAAAGAAATGTTAAAGCTGAAAAAAACTTTAAGATCACAAAGTCCAAGCTTTAACCCAGCACCATGTTCATCTCTAAGTTGTGTTACCAAGACACATCTTTTGGACACTTTGAGGGATGGTGATTCCACTCCTGCCCTGTTGCAATGTCTGACCACCTTTTCAGTGTAGAATTTTTTCCTAATGTGCAAAACCCAGTTACCTATATAATGTGAAAAAATAGCTATGCCCAATTCACTTCGCCCTAAGATGAAGAGAGCATATCTCTTGATGAAATAGAGACCAAGTCCTATACCCCATTCTGAGTTTGCCCCATAGTAATTTGTAGTGCTGGCTGTGCATAATGTCCTCAGGTCATCTCTACTGACTGCTCACTGGTAAGGCTTCATCTGTTTACATGTGGACTGCTTTTTCTGACCTGTCTTGAAGTAGTACCTAAGCTTTTCATGACCCTAGACCGGTGTATGAAATGGTTTCTGCTGATTAACAGCATGATGGAAAGACCAGTATCCATCCTCTAACTCAGGGAGTATTAGGGTCCCTTAATTCTGTTTAAGCCATCCAGGAGATTTTTTGCTGAGAACAATTAACAGTAGATAATTTTCTACTGTCATATTCCCTCCAATCTATTTATTTTCCCTAGAAAGGCTAAGAAAGACTACAAAAATTAGAAAGATTATTTCCTAGAAAACCAGGACTTAAAAATGACAAAATTGAGGATCATACAAAAGAGGGAGCAATGCCATGGCCATCAATGGACAAAAACTGCCATGATGAGGCAAACTCTCCTGCACTTCAAAACATACTGTAACTGGAAAAAGGAGGTAAGAGGTTTCGGTCACATTTTTGATTTCTGTCCTATGGTCACTTACTTCTCTTCTGGGAACATAACTCCATATTCCAAATTTGAAAATCATCACCTGTTACTTATTGCACAATAGTAGAGTGTAGTTTATTTCTATCCCCAAAACTCTTTTCTAGTGAAGCATAAGTTACAGACACATTTTTAATATTTTCTTTCTCTTAACATCTTGATACTAATAGAGCTCCCATCCTTTAAATAATATTGCTGTTGCTGCTGTTTTTAATGTAAACTATCAAACATTCTATCTGACCCTGTATAGCTCCCTGTACCAATGTACTTATTCGTAGAGGTAAATTTTCAAGACTCACTGAAGTAGTCTCTGCTAGTCAGTAGAACAGAGTCAAGGCCAGCTTGGATGGGGCTTTGGTCAACCTGGTCCAAAGGAAGGTGTCCTTGACCATGGCTGGGAAGATAGATCCTGATTATCTTTAAGGTCCCTTCCAACCCATTCTATATTCCAATGAGATCTTGATCCCAGGCTGGAGCACTGATTTGCAATCATCCATGCTGCTTACCATGTCCCTTGGATGCTCTGCCTCCTGACAGTGAGCAGTGCAGCTGTACAGAAGCAAGATGTGCCACACTACTTGCCCCAAGGCCAGAGACTTTTTCGCTGGCCTGTTTTACGTAGTAGTATAGTTGCAGCCTGGGATCACATCCTTCATTTTTGTCTTTTGATTTACATGAAATATTTATCATTTGTATATGAAAAACAGAGTCTGAATAGGGGCTTTCTGATCTTCTCAACCACTATGATTATTTTGTCAAGCTAATGAAATTTTCCATTTGCATATCTATGTATTTTGAATATTTTGAATTCCTAGGAACATTATAAAGAAACAAAGAGACAAAGAAAAATTCTTAAACTGTAGCATTTAACTCCACATTTCATTGTGTGTATAACATTTATAACCTGCTAATTACTATAACACTGAATATGAAGTCCACATTCATTTTCATAGCAAAGTACTGCCAGCAGTCCAAATTTCTGTGTAATGCTATTTTCATTGTAAGAAAATTCCCAACGTAACAGTTTTGTAAAAGCACTCTTACCTACTGGAAATTTCAATTATATGTCATATGCTATTTTGAATGCTAGAAATAATGATTTTGATTTTGCATTTTAGAATAATCTCTATAATTCATACACATGTATTCATATGCAAAAGTGCTAATAATAATAAAAAATGAAGTAAAATATAATTCACTTGGAAACATTTGCTTCAAAGCTACAAATTAATTTCTTTTCATTCCAATGTAAAGTTGGAGTAATTTTGAATTCTGAGATTTTCTCATGGGATAGACTTGCTCAGATTTGACCAGCCATTCTAGGAATTTCAGAATCAGAGGGGAAAATTTTGAAATTTCCATTTTTGGGGAAAATTGTATAGCAACTTTTCAAACCTTGATTGTATTCCTAAAATAATAATAAAAAAATCCCTTAATTTTCAGGTCTCTAACCAAGAAACATTTTTTACAGCTGTAGCCAAATGTAGTTATCGATGGACATTTTCTGTTTTTTTCACCAAGTACTGAGGAGACTAGAACTAGTGAGTGCTTTAGAAAGTGTGATCTGTATCATTAAGAAAGGGTCAGTATTTATCTCAATGTACTGCTGAATGTCTCCTCCTCAACTTCCTGAGGTGTCAAGCTCATCTCCCATACTGTCAAATCAAACCCCAGTGACTGGTTACCGTGTCAGATATTAGCAACTTAATTATGGCAACTAAACTTAGAACGTGCCTAGGGAAATACACACTTTCAGACCTTGACATATGCTCCACAGAAAACAATAAATATTGCCAAACACATGCTTTCTATTTGTCAGCAGTAAAAGAAATGCTTGCCGCAATCCAGACATCAAGTGACAGTGCCAAAACCCCCTTCAGTAATATGTATTCATTCTCCAAACGCTTTAAAAGCAAATATACCCAGTATCACACCGGTGTGCAGTTTACTAACTAGGTGATGCTTCAATATTCTTTACATATAAATATTTCTTGTTTGGTGTTTTTTTTTTTTTTTCTTTAGAAAGAAAAGAGCTGGAGTTTAAAAATGCAATCAGTGTTTCCTTTAGCATTCTGTCAAAAATTAATAAGCCAATTTGTTCTTTGGTAGAACTTCATTGCCCTTGGTAAATTTACATTTGGGATGATGTTGGCCCACCAAGGAGAGTGGAAAATATTTGCATTAAAACTTAAAAAACATGCACACATACCTGATTCACTTGCATTGCTGTTCTCTGTTTGGTCAATGATCATTGAAAGGTTCCTCGCAATTTGCAGAGAAAACCCCAGTAGTTAAACCAGTTCCAAATGGACTTGAGCAAAATAATTTTTTCAGCCTGTTTCAGGTGAAGCCAGTTTGACATATGGGATTCAAGAATTATGCACTTATTCAAGGAGAATCAAAAGCTCCTCATCAACTGTGTTAAAAAGAAAATAAAATAAATTGAACTCCTGCAAGATTAACAGGTTTTTTTTTTTTCACTCCATTGTATTTAGAAATATTTTAATTAAACTAATAGTATGGAAAAGAAATCATATCCACAAGTACCAAAAAAAAGGCTAGTAAAGTGAAGAGTGTTGAGGTGTCATCAGAATATCCGGGGCCAGATTCCTTTCCTTTATGATACTCCATATTAAAGGACATAACTCTGTGGCAGGAGTCATGCCACACTTACCCCCATAACTCTGTAAACAGAAACCTCAAGAAATCTTGATCAGCAGCCATTCCCAGTGCCTTTCAACCCAATTAATTCCTGATTCTCATTTCTGGGAAGATCGTATCATTCTAACTGGTTAAATCAGTCATTGGAAAAGATAGGAATGAATACTAATTAAACACAGTTGCAAATGCAGGGCCCTTTTCTCATTACAACTACAGATACATTAATTAGTAAAGGTGACATTTCCTTAATATTACATAATGACATTTCTTACCCTCTAGCTATGCACTGTCCTGTGTAAGTATTATTGACTTTTCTGTGAAACCTGATATTGACTGCATGTCCAAAATGTAAACACAGGTAAAATTTTTCCAGCTTAGCAGCACAAAAGAAGGTGAGCCCAGCCTCTAGGACAGAAAGAAGAAAGGATAGATACCTTTCTGTCTGCATTTAATAAAATAGTTTAGGAATGAAGACATAACATATTAGTTCCATCTCTTTCTAAATAAATAGTGGATGTCCTTTTTCCTGTGGTGAGAGATACAACAAGGGCTGTTTTCTCCTGCAGTTCTGTAGACAGGTGCATAACCTCTCCACCTATAAGAAACTAAGTGCACGCACACCAACACAATGAGAAATCAATGCAATCTCTCTTGAATTTGCATCCTTTGAGTTGAGTGCATTGTGATGGACTACTCTGTTATGCAAGCTTTCAAAAAATGATATTTTATGTAAGGTGCCATATATGTGGAGAAAGAAAATAAGTTGTGCCCATTCCCCCCACTAGTGGCAAACATGTCTGAAAAAATTTGTCTCAGGCCTCAAGTTTGAGCCTGGAAAAGCACATGTTGGTGAGGCTTCAAGCATGGTGTGAAACAGAGCCACGAACCACGAAGACCAATTTCTTACTAACAAGACAATCCAACTTTAAACATATGGGATGGGAGCACACCAGGTTTTCTCCTGGGTTTATTAGCTTATGTTTTTTATTCAAGAGTTGAAACTGTCAAAAGGATAAAGATGCAAGGAATTTAATGAGCAGCATCAGAGCAGAAGACAGGGGCAGTGGTTTGAGGTTGATGCATGGAAAGCAGGAGAAAGAAAGGAAGAAAGTAGCAAAAGTATGTTGCACGATGACACGAAATAATTCACACATTCACACTAGATGCAAAAGAGGGAAAAGAGAGGAAGTTTATTTCTGACCCCACATATATAGAATTCCAAAAGTGACTGTGGATTGGAGGATGGAATTGCCACCTCTCCAAACACACTGGTCAAACCAACAGTCCGTCAATTCTCTGTTCCCACAAAGAAGAAGGCAAAACAATCATTATTTACATGACAGTGTGTGAAAAACTGCAGTAGAAATATGTAAACATCAGAAGGCATAAAAAACTTTTAAAAGAACTGAGCGACAGAAGTAGAATTGCCTGCAAAATATCTGGCAACCCCTTCTTTATAGGAAATATGGTGCTCTTCATTTCTTTGTATCTGATAAAAACCAGTATGAGTACAGTTGACTTGTGCTTGTTAAAGATTATTAGGAAAACAATCAAACTTAGTATTAGGAGAACATATGAAAATATGAGGAAACATTAACAGGTGGCAGAAAAGCCTAAACTGAAAATGCTTAACCCAGGACCAAAATGAGAGATGGGCTCCACCTTGGGAGCCAAAGTTTTATTGAACTTGGAATTCCTTGAAAGCTTTGAAAATGAGATATTTATCATGAAAGGCAATGACTACAGCTAGAAATCAATTTTAGAAACACTTAAGAGTTTCAATTCCTATTGACTTAAATGAAAATATAAATCAGGTTCTGACTAATCTATTTCATTTAGATCCATTCTTCACCCACGTTACAGTTGCTTCAAAGTCCAAAGTGCGCCAAAAATTAACTTTTCAATGCTGACTCTGTACAATAACTGCATCTTGCTGAACTTTATCATTTGCATACATATATCTGCTCATAAACTATGTGTCTAGAAAAATCCACATGTATAGGATATCTTATAAGTACTTCTACAAAATGAGTGATACATGATGCTTAATTTATCTCATTTTTCTCTCACATTATTGTAGTATAATTTTTGCAAAAATTATGTTGTTCTGGGGTATATATACATATACACATATATATGCTGCTGATCCACCTGTTCTGATAGAGCCATAAATGCCATTTTTCAGAATAAGCAACAAACATCCTTTCTCTGATAGTCAAAAAATAAATGTGTGTTACTGGCTAACTCTGTCATTTGAGTACTGTGTAATAAGGCTGGTGTTTACATAAACAAATCAGTTTTGGTATACAAAACCAGCTAAAAGTGCTGATACATGTCTGCATGGATAGCCATCTATAATTAAGTGCATGCTTTTAAGCCAACTTCCTAACAGGGATCTGCAATTAGAGCTGGCAGTAGTTTTGATAAAATGACATCATATTTCTGTTCTGAGAATTTTGTCCATTTGGTACTGTAATGTCTCTCAACTCCAATATAATAAAATTTTTACATTTCTGTGCTCATTTTGTATTAGTACAGGGGGTCCTGATTCTTTGAACTTTATTTAGAGGTCCAGTGAGAAACTTAAATTTACTTAAGAGGAATATATATGGGTAGCTTTCTCTCACATTGCTTATATAAGAGAAAGGACTGCAAAACCAGATTCTTTCAGGGCTTGATTGCACTGCTTAAGCTCAGAGTGCGTATAGTTGACAGCAAATGATTTGAACTAATTTAACAACAAATGAAATCTGCATTCAGTATAAGCTCTTCTGAAGGTTTTAACTCAAAACTGATATCCTAGTTTAATGTCCAAGCTGATGTACTTAGTTATAATTATTATTTTAAATATTCAGTATAACTAATATAAGACCATATGCTTTTATGATTTGAATGGAAGTGGTTTTTCTCTCTCTTTCTGTCTTTATGCTAATTTTGCTTAAAGACAGCCTAACCTCAGTGTGGTCACCTTTATTGTTGCTAAACAGATACCTCAGTTACAGATGAAGATGGATCATTTAAGGTTATCCAGGTAGGATCACAATAGCATACCCGAACCCTGGCAATATTAGCCTGGAACATTTCCTCCTTATTTATCAAAGTAATGCAGGATATAAAGGGTGTGTTTTTCCTATACTTACAGCTCTCAGAGTGATGATTACTACATATTTCTTTACAAAAATTTATGAATATGAATGAGTAGGTTTTCACAAGTACCGTTGTATCACCATACATTGCAACCATCTAAAAAAGATTTTGAACAGTACTTAGACATATTGTAAATATTTATTATGGTTTCTACTGCCAGAAACAATCTTTATGAAATATCATCTTCCTTACAGAGGATATAAACTTTTCTGTTCATAAGAGTTCATAGCAAATCTACTACTGCTCTGTTTATTCTTTTGCTTTTAATGAGTTTTATAGTTCCAAAATACAGACTGACTATAAAAATTATCTTTCTGAGCAGAAAGAAGTGAACAAGTCTTTTTGATAGCTCATTATAACATTTTTATGCAGAAAAATAACAATAAAACCCCCCTCATTTCACATTTAGACAACAACTGGTCTCATAGATCCTGGACTGAACATAGAGAAGAAAAATATTGTCAATTGTATAGCCTAACTGGCCTCCTTATTTTTCCTGTTCTAAATTAGATAGTCACTTGGGTTTTTTTGTTCTACTGTCACTGAAACTAGGATTGGGATTCAATTAGCAAAGCATGCATCTATTGTCAGTCTATTTTTGCATTTCAAAACATTCAGACTAGTCTTCAAATTCTCCTTTGAAATATCTTGGGTCTCTCATTGGCCATGTGTCACATTTGCCTGCCCATACAGGGTATCTATCTTCTTTTTGGAAAGAAAGAAACTAGTACAACTGGTTCATCCTTTATGTGCTGCAAAGATTGTAAACTGGCCTATGGACTTCCACCACAATTTGATATATGGGAAACGGATGTTTCCTTACTTGTTTCTTTAAACCATTAGCTTTATTTCTGCTCTTGTTTTGTACTTGCTAAGAAAAGAAGGATAATAATTTCCAGGAACCTACACACCTGTAAAATGTTAGGATTGGAACAAGTTATGACTTTCATAAGCTAAGTAGTAGTGAGAAAATTATCTCTGATTTGAGTACAGAGGACTGTAAAATTGCAAAGACACAAAATCCTAAAACAGCTATACAAAGATTTTATTCAGCCATCCTACTAAACTCCAGTAAAAGTTTTTTCATCTTTGTTAACCTGGGAAGAGTGGATGGTCTAATCTTTTAAGATCTGTGTGCAGTCCCTCTTGTTGGGAGGAAAAGGCAGGATTGCAGAGTACATCTGTTGTTGCGGTCTACACGTTTACTTCTATTAATTTACTACTATATTTATGATTTACCAAAAAAGGAACATTAGCATTTTTTCACCTATTACTTTCTTTTTACCATGTCATTTCTTCATGGCAATGCTTAAATAATTGCAGCATACTCCTTAAGTCTTAGAATATACACTGTACCTAAGACATGACATAAGCATTTGGCTGCCCCTAGACTGGTTTTGGTTTTTTAGTCCAAAAAATTTTGGTTTTGTTGTTGTATTTGGTGTCCACTTATTACTATTTCCAACTCTAATACTCCATTCAGCAGTCCTAGTCATGTTTCTGTTTGTTTGCAGCGTGGACTGTACAATGATCCATAGACCTCCAAGCTGGCTTTAGCTCGGACTTATCCAAACTGAAAATTGTACAGTTTTGTCAACACATAATTGAGCCTAAATCCACATTTTTGACAAGTAGAGCTTATTATTTGGGGTTCAGAGACATGCTTACACAGCTATACTACACAGAGGCACAAATAAGCATCTCCAAACAAGTCTTCATTGTGGAGATCTTAGCTCAGGTCAGAGGTAGTTTTGGAGTCTTTGTCTCATGCAGTTTGAGGAAAAGTGACTTATGCTGCAAGTACTACGTAGAAATTAAAGGCACGGAATTATAGGGAAGCGTTTTTCTTAAATGAAAGTGTTCTGAAGAAAAGTGCCCAGCCTTCCCCCAGCACACAGTGTGTCTCAATGCTGCAGTGGGTGTAACTCGGTGATCATTGTAATGCTACCTGATTCTTCATGCTGTCCCTTGTTTTCCTATGTTTTGAGATGTGGCATGAAAAGTCCCTTATTGCATAACTTATGGGAAGCTCACACAATTTAGGAAAACACTATGCCTACGCAACCTCAGCCTTTCCACAAGTATAAAACAAAGAACCTCCTGTAAGTCTTTTAGAATGACCTATTAGACTGATGTGTCTTAATCTTGCCCAAATGGGTCTCCAGATACCTTGACCCTCAGAGAGACATCTTGTTTAAATCTAGACCTATATGCACAGTTGTACAATATTGCCAGCAAACAATAAGTATCACGTTTGTAGGTTTGTTTTTAATGGACAGCTGTAATTAGAGAATATATAAAACTTTAAGGTGCCTATTATAGTGTTCTACAAAAGCAACTTTTGGACTATTACCTTCTGGCCTGTCTTCTTACAAAACAGGCAACAAAAAAGATTTCTCTGTTTTGCATATGAAAGCTCCTTGCTGAGTTGTTAATATTTCACCCCACATATATCTCATTCTCTTTTTAACAATCTTCTGAATCACATTTATCACTTCTGGATTTACATGTTGTTAATATAACTTCAGTCAGGGAAGGTACAAAAAAAGATTTGAAAAAACTTTCTTAAGGTCAAGAATGGAAGATTTCTGTCAAGTGATTTAGAGCAGACATTTTCCTGCTTCTTTAGTCCATCTTTTTCATTAAGAAAAATTCATATGTAGATTAAACATCAAATATCAATGAATTGTGTAAAGACGTGAGATGACTTCTGAGTCACTACTAGAACACCCCATGATTCATTTACTAAAACTTGAAGAAAGCTATTAATGGCACAAAGAATAGCCGCAAAGTACTGCTCTTCACAGCTACCACACCAGCTCAGTAAAATTCTATTAGCTGAATTTGAAAGATGAGATGTTTTTGTTGGTAGATCAGCGATGACCAAGAAGTAATACAGCTCATGGGAAAGTTTGAGCATGTTGATCACTCACACAGTAGAAAGCAACTGCAGAAATTTCTTCACAAAGAGCAGTGACACAACTAGGAAGCTGGAAAGCCAGCACAAGACTGCAAAGCTTTTATAAAGCTGATCAGAGGATCAAAAATAACTAGAAATAAAATTTAGGTGGATAAAGATGGGGAGACAGAAAATTAAAGATCCCTAACTTTCCTTATGTCAGTATGCCCAGAGTTAAGAAAGTGGGATAGAAGTTTCATTTTCCAAAAATAAGTTTGGAATTTTTGTGACTAAGGTCATTAATCTTGGCTAATGGAATCTCACTGTATGAAAAAAAACAAAAGTTTTTTGTCTCTGTGTGTATGTGCATTTGTGTGTGCATGTGTAAGTACTACTGTGATTTAAAGTGAGAGGGAACAGAATTCCCATGAAGAAACAGAGATATAAATTAGGCTCTGCTGACCTATACCCCTGCCATTCTCTAACATTTTACTCAGAAAAGTGGTAAGAATCTGAAATGTTAAAATTCCCCATGCTAGAGATATGTTTTCCAGATCCTTTTCACTTTCTTTTCACATCTAAATTAATTGTTCAGAAAACAGAAATTCCTTATCCTGGGTAGTTGTCTTTACTGCTGATATGACTAATCAGTGCTAAGTGATCAATTAATGGTTTTGCTCTTGAGTAAGATTCTCTCACATGGGAAAAATAATTCATGTAGAATTGCAGAGATTATGAGGTGTTATTACCAGTCTCATGCTCATATACCAGTTAGATGTTCTTTTAATTTAGCTGTAAAAAATTATGAAGGAATGTTCCCTTTCTGTAAGCAATGCCTGTCCAGTAGAGAAACACATTCATACTTCTTTTTCAGAACTCTGTCAGTGGTAGTATTTGAACAGGTTGTATCACTTAGGTGCCAGTCAGGGAAGGTGATGATATTGTGTCCTCTTGCACCAAGGTGGAAGTTTGTATGCAGCCCTATTGTGACTGTTACACAGGCATTGTTCTGTTCTTTCAGCTAATTTTAAAATCCATCACTTTCATTTAACATAATCTGTACTGCTGCTTTTTTAAGGAACAAATGAGCTTCATGTGTTGGCAGAGATAACTGTTAAGAAAATGAGATCCATGAAAAGAGAAGCAGAGTGAATAGTGAGAATGCAAGAGAAATATTTTACAAGTTGAGGGCTTTTTCTTTTTCTGTAATATTTTGGCTGTACTTTGGAGATCTTATTTATAGATTGTCCCACATTTGGCACACAAGCACTGCTCATGCATCTCATGACACATCCAGAGACATTCTGAATTAGCAAGTGAATCTTAGAACATTTTGAAAAATCTTTTAAACATGAATTGTCAGTTTTAATACCTGTAGATGAGGTCTTTCATGGTTATCTTTTCAGCTACATATCCATGTAAGAAAGACAAAGTCTAATGATGTAAGAATTATCTGCCTGCAAAAGTCAAATCACAAAAGATGAGTTGTGAATAGGAACCACTATTGTTTCAAAAATCTCAGTGTTGTATTATGGATGAAATACATGTTTTTTCCATTTGAATGTATTCAATTTTAAAAGTAACTTAAACAAATGGGAGGAAAATCTCCCTCCTCTTTTAGAGGAAAGCAATCTTTGTAAGACACTAATCACCATTGCTATATTGACCTAACTACAGCCTTCTGAAGGCCTAGGTTTCTCTTGTTGCTCATATCATTTTAGAGTCAGAGGATCCACCTTAATATTTTCTATCTGGGAGCTGTCACTGATGGTTGTGTCTTGGTGCTTACTGTATCATCCTGAGGACTATATCTATTCCAGTGTATGGATCTACATCCTAATCTCCAGTTCCCTTTTACAATGACTTTAGATCAGGGTTTGCACTCTATGAAACAGGCTTCTCATTACAGCTATGAGACTGGAAAATGGATCCTTCCTGCCATTGCTTTTTGGAGAATGTGACTGCAAACTAATCAGAAAAAGGTTTTCGTGACAAGTCAAATTACCCAGTGTCATATAACCCCTCATAAGCTCAGTAATTCTTGAGTAAATTCTCAACTTAATTTGATGCAAAATCTTCTAGAATCTTTGGGGGGGCTAGGATTTGTACTGTGCAGCTTTTTGCCCGCTACAGCCTCAGGCAGCAGGAAAGCCCGGCTAGAGCTGCCCTTGCAGAGACCATAGCTGCCACGTGGACGGGCACTCCAGGGTTGCGGAGTGTCCGGTGTGGGTACGCATCTTCGGTAGCTTCACGCTGAGAGGAAACGAAGGGACGAGAGAGGCACACTTTGCCGGTGAGTCTGAGAATGTTTATTTCCCGCGTGGCCGCAGCGGTGGTCGGAGCGACTGTTGCCGGCACCGTCCAAGGCAAAATGGCGCTGGGACAAAGAAAGCATTGGGTTAAATAGGGGGTGGGCGGACAGGGGTGGAAAACCCCCTCGCCCAATGGGGACAGACAACAGGGGAGTGACATAGAACATAACAACCTATGGGAACATAACAGAGGTGGGTACAGCGTTCTGGGACAAATAGCATTGCAAAGGTAGGGAGATTGACACAGAACTTTCTGTGAGGAAGCAGGGAGTGGATACAAGATTGACATGTAAGAGCTCCCGTGGTACACAGCTTGGAGCAGACCATTGTGAGGGAAAATAGGGGTACAGAGAACCAACCTAACTAATATTTATTAAAATCCCTAACTAAACCAACCCAACCTACAACAGTACTGGTCTTGGTAAAAGACTAAATATGACAGTGTCTTAAATGTATAATAAGATCTGAAACACCTGTCATGAACCACAAAAGATTTTGCTAAGAAATTCACATTATTTATAATATTTCATGGTGGCAATAACATATATTTGCAGCTTCTGGCCTCATTTGCTATTTAAATACAAGTATTTTAATATGTAATTTGTAGCATTGTATCAGCAGTTCTACAAAATCAGTGTAGCATATCATAATTTCGTTTCCAGTGCTGTTTTCCACACATACTATAGCTATGTCAATTGATGTCAATGGGATTGGAGTTCAACCAACCAGGTAAAACACTTAGTCTCAAAATATACAGGAGTATAATTTAGCTTTCACTGCCTGAATTGCTCTGGGCTATTTTTATTTTCCCTCATTTTATTAACTCCTCAGACCTTTTATATAGAATGCAGAAAAGTTGCTTGCAGACTAATGAATAAGCCATGCCAAGTATAAACTTACAGAAGAGTTACTCATTTAACTGGTTCATATTCATCAGGAAACCATGGCTGTGTTCGTATTAGTAGTCAGTTGTTCATAGTTTAATAAACTACTCATCAGTGTTGATCTGAAACACAACTTTCCATTCTTATTCTGTCATGCTCTGAGCAATGCTTAGAACATAATTCCAGCTTCTCAATCACAGAGTTGTTTTAATGTGCAACAGACAATCAGGATCACCAAAGCTAGAGACAATGGGATACAATGGAACCTGACTCTGAACTAATATAATAAAACTCTGTCTATGCTTATACATGCCGATTAGAAGTTGTTAAATACTGCAGATCACAGCTCTTATTATAATGGGTTTTCAGTACATGGGGAGCTATTTGGGGAGACAAGATATGATTTTTGGTAAGTAGAGATTTTGCTGTATTTTTTCAATATTAAGACAAATAGCTTAACACAGGTAGTTAAAAAATCTTTTTCCTGTGTTGATATTAGCTTTTCTCTGTATGCTTTCACAGATGTTAAAAAAGAGCTCTACTAATAACACCCTTTTTGCCTGGGACTCCATTTTTTCATCATCTCAAACCAAAAGAGGTCTCTTAGCTGCCATAAACGTGAATGCAGCTCTTGACTTTGAAAAACACTTTTAAGGCACTGCTGTTGTAGAGAATTAAAGGCTAATCAGTTTTTTGTAGGCCAGCATGTTTATCTGTGCTTTTCAGCAACTCAGAACTCCATATGGTTTTCCTTCACAATATTTTATAGAGCTATTTTTGAGCTCTTCATCTTGAGATTAAAACCAAAGTTTAGCCAAACTACACTAAATAGGGTTTTTTCGCCAGCTGTGCTGTGGCTAAATGCTCTATAGGACTGGTATCTGTTCCTTTCATTTGCACTTAGTACTTCTGTGTACTAAACATGCAGAAAATGACCTCATCAAAAGAGGTCTGACATTCCCACAAGGCTTTTGAAGACTTTCAAAACATAGCCATGTGTTTTTCTGATACATATTTTGTGCCAGAAAGGGTGTAATGAGTCATCACCTCTGCAATATTTAATACCTCAATTAATTTAAAGCCTCTTTCAACCTTTTTGCTGCTAGTAAACCTGTTACACTTTCAAATATATATTATTTATCTGATCAGCATTGCCAAAATATGCTACTTAGTCAGCAATGTGAATGTGTTTCTTCCAGTTTTTAGTGACTGGCCGTTGAAAAGTTCTGTGTATAAGTTTCTTGACCTTAGCATGGAGTAGCAACAACAGTAATAATTAATATGCAATAATTAAATACAGTTGATCAAAATGCCAAAATTCTTTATGGGTACTGATAATGATTTGAAATTAGTGGGAGATTTTTTCCTGACTTCAGCAAGCATCTGGTCAGGCCAAAGGGAAAAGGCATTTGCTTCTTGTATCTGAGGCTGTTGTTATGTATCCCAAAACATGTCACAGCAGCTGTGGCCTCCCAGCCTTAAGGGGAACGCAAGATTCGTAGATGCTTGTGGTCGGAAAGAATGACAAAAGTCAGACAGACTACAAGGGCTTACAAAGTTTTATTAGCAAATGTCACACTTGACATGGAAATTGCTGTGTTAGTCCCTGACCTCCTAGGATAAGCATGCAGCAGTGGGTTTTGGATAAAGGGGTAAAATGAACAGGAAGAGAGAAAGAGAGAGATGAATGAGAGAGAGAGAGAGAGAGAGACAGAGAGATCGTGAAAGGATGGAAGAAAGGGAGAGATCATCAGGCCTGTCTCCAGTGTCAGTCCAGCTGGGTGTTCATGGTCCTTTGGCACTCACATACCTGGGCTTTGCGGGTTACCTTTTTACAGATAAGTTTCCTCCAATCTAGACATAATTCTCTTGCTTTCTTTTCAGGAGACTTTGGTGATCTTGATCTCCTCCTACCCTCCTGCACTGTGTTGCCTTATCTTCAGTAACTAGAACAAGGTTATTTGTCCCAGAAAAGTGATGGCCCCCCTCTTCAGCCACATCCTCTTCTTTATCACAGTGTCTTATTACCACTGATCCTTCTTGGGCTCCATCTTATCAGTATTTGAGACATATACATACAGCAAATTGTTGGTTCTTCAACACTAAATTTGTAATCCACCTGCTTAAAACATCTGTCTGAAATCTAATTTCTGTATCCTGATGGAGGTGGTCTTGAGTAATCATTTGTTTGCTCACTATGGGCTGGTTGGTGACAAACACCCCCTATATTAAAGGACTTTCCTATCAGAGCTCATTGTGCAATAAACTGGATTTCAACTGTTCAAATGCTTTCCTGCATGCACTAGGGTTTAAAAGAGAAATTGAAATAATTAATTTTCTTATAATGTTCACAATTCACAGAGTGTTGTGGCAATGTGGCTATATAATTACTGATGTGACACAACTTTGTGCATAAAAGTCTCTTTCAATTTTTCACTGCCTGTTTAATCAGATGCTCAGAATCATCCATGACTTGAACTTGGGGATTCTGTAAGACAAGTATCTTGTCTTACAAGACAAGATTGGATAAGAGGATATATAAACATTTCAGGTAACAAAATAGCATCATCTACCATGCAAATCTTCTGTTCTTAATACGTGCCCCTTCATTTCTTAGGTGAAAATCATAATGATTTCATAGTCTGTGTAATGAACTTGAGATTTGGGGTGCATCTGAAAGTAAACAAAGTATTACAGTGGTGGTTTCACTGTCCCTTCTAACAGGAACAGGAATACCAAAAGGGAAAATAATATATATGAGAGAAATACTGGTTACCATGATTTCTATGGGACAAGCTCTTATCTGAAGGACTTGGCATTTCAGCTTTTTCACATTTCTATTATTATTGAGTACATTTATACACTGAGTAATATCTATTTTTCACATTGCATCTATACATTTCCATGAGTACTGCCTTGCTTTCTGTACCATAATGGTGATCAGTACGGCTATTATTTTGCTTATGCTGAAACAAAATCTTCTGCAGCATTTAGCAAATTTTTGTTTTGTCTAAAGTAGATCTCCAATATTAACTAAACTAATTTTTCTGCCAGGTTTGGAAATGCTTCTGTTCAAAAAGCTTCTGAAACTGCTGAGGTGCTGCCTGCCTGTCAGAAAAGCACTTATACATTCAGTTGCAGATTGATTTGATAAAACCTCTACTTTCTAGTATTCAATTTATATATCAATGTTATTATACCGCTAGTCAAACATCAAGACCATAGCTTGGGAAATAGGTTTTGAACATTATCTACCTCAGCATTGAATTAACGAAATTCAGGATGAGTGTTTCTCTTAATTTCTATTAGATTTGCTCAGGTATTTTCATGAGATCTATAATAGTCTGGGCAAGCGTAATGGACAGCTGCAATTATGGAGCTTTGTCCTTTTTCTTGACCTGTGCTGCACATGCCATAGCAATGTGCCTGTAGTTATGAATGCTCTGAAATCACAACAACAAGTGAAAGCTGAACAGAAACAACTCTCTGGTGCCAGGATAAGCATTCTTCTCAGGTAGGGAAAATGAGAGTTTTACCTTCTATTGAAGCCCTAACCTACATTATCCTATTAACCAGTTGTATGCATGCTCTCTAGACCACAGATCCATACAATATTTGTTCCTCAGATGTCAGTTGCAGAAAGCTCAGATATTGTCTGTTGATTGCAGCTAAAACTATGCATGACATGCTAGACACTGTGGGTAATGAATTGCCCTGGAGGGTGTTGATAGAGCAATCGGCATTTGCATTCCCAGTATCTGAACAGCAACACTCTTCTGTATTATGTCAGTTTTCCTGTATTACATGGATGGCAAGTCAATGGAAAAATCAATGCAAATTTGACTGTGTCCGTCAACAATGTGAATTTCTCCTTTTCCCCCCTCTGCTTTCTGTACACATATTTAAAATATAGGGCAATGAGAAGTTTAGTAATTGTTTGGGCTGTGTAATATTATATAAAAATTTTGAAGACCTACAAGGAAAAGTAAAGCTCTGAGGTCCATTTTCCCCTAGAAATTATCATGGTGAAGAGATCTATTTTAAAGTTTTGCTTTCTGCATTACATTCAGCCACACTGGATAGCAGATAGTCCTTTTTAAAGACAGGACCACAGTCCAGTAAAAGTTAACTTCTCTCCTTTTCATCCACTGGACACAGAAAATCACCTTCATTACCTGAACTCTGAACTGCTTCAGGGGAAAAAATGTACTCTATAGGTAAGGAGGAAAAAAAAAGATAATTTCTGCTCAGACGGTTAACCAGTATTAGAAATAGATAAATACAGGCTGTTAAGGCATTCCAATAAACTATCATATGGTGGAGCAAAGGCAGTAGTTGTTTTTCAATTCTTAATTCTTAAAATATGTTCCAGAGAGAATAGTTAATGCGAAGGAGAAAAAAAAAAAAAGGTTAGCAGAGATGAGCAGTGATAGAGAAATATTTTCATCCATTACTTGTAGGTGACCCTTCCAAAACAACACACTCCAGCATCAGGGGGTCTTGCACATGTTCTTGCAAGCTCACTTAATTAAAAAAGTAATGTTATAATTTTGTTAGGATAATCAATGATTCTGCTTCCAAATCAGAATGACTAATTCCTGATAGCTTGTCCTCAGCCAGGGCACACATGCTGGCTATGGTCAGCATATCTGCCCCAGCTTTCATGGACGTTATGTAGGATTGCCATGGGGAGCACAGAAAACAAGGGACATTTTTGGTCATGAAGCTGTCAAGTCATCATATTGTCCAGCTGACTTAAAATACATTTCTCAGCTTCTCTATTAGGAGATGATAAAGAATGCAATTTGGACCAGTCAGGTTTTGACAAAACATCAAAAACAGAAGGCATGTCATACAAAAACTTCTAATGCCCTATAGAAAACCCAAACAGAGCTTGTCTGTGTGCCCCACAACACAGAGCAGTACAACATACAGGAGGAAAGCTCTAGTGATTTATAGGAATTTACACCTGTTGGGCATTTGGCTTGACATTAGACAAAAGTTATATTCCATGACCCGGCTTCCTATTGCCCCATCAAGGCACCACTAGACAGTGTTGTCTGAGTTCTGTTTTTTTGCAAATTAAAAATCTTCACTGCATGCAGAACAGATCTTTCTCAGCTGTCCTTTCCTTTCCAAGCCCCACCCTTCTCTTAGTTTCAGCTTGCTTTAAGGGTCAGTGTAAACAGACATTTAAACCAGTAACAGGTGTTCCCAGAGAGGCATGTTTTTGTTTCATTCCAGGAGGATGAGGTTTGTGACCGTCTGCATTTCCTTCCCTTATATGAGCAGGACCTTCCAGGCAGAAAAGTTGTACTGAGCCAGTGTCAGCCAGCAAAAGCAAAATTCACTAAGGGGATTCACAGTATCACCCTCAAGGTCTTTGCAGATAATAATGCTGAGACAGGTCATGAATAATATTGACTTGACATCTGCAGCATTCCACATGAGCAATGCATGCTATGTGTTCCACAGGCAAATTCATATATGAAGAGGAACAGGCTAATATTCCCCTAAACCTCCTCCCTTCTGCAGTATTGAACAGCAATTGCACTCCTATCCATCTCTTGCCTGTCTGTACACCAAGACTATAACAGGCAACTGGTAGCCATGAGGCCAGTTTTCCTTTTTTGGTGCCAGAAAAAACCCAAGGTTTTTATTAAAAACAGGAAAGGGGGGATGAGGGAGCAGCTAATAAAAATATCAACCAAACACAAGTTGGGTAAAATAAGGGTGGAAAGAAGTGGTTGTCATTAAACTATCGATTCTCCTGAGTTTTAACATTTCTTTGATTGTATCATGAGAAATTCCACCTTTGATCTAAGAGTAACTGTTGATCTGCAAATCTACATGCTCCATAGGAAAAAAAAAAAAAAGCTAAAAACCATGTATTTTCAGACATTTTCACCCTCAGCAAACTCTTCTGTCTCCCCAGTATTTTATAGAAAAAATCTTGATGAGCTCTTCCTTTCATCATCTTCCTCAAATAGGCCTGGACCCTGGACCCCTTGGCCACATTCCACCATCAGCACTGACCCCAGAACTTTATTTAAGTCAACATCTCATCACTGAAAGCACACTATCTGTGCAATTGACATTATTTTTGAACTTTCCACTTTCCCTCCTCACTCTGAAGATATTTTAATAGCTATGCTCCTTTGCAGGAAAACCAGGCTGTCTCCTTCGGTCGGTCTGGATACTTTTGGGAGTTCCTCTCAAAGATCTTCTGCAGATGTGAGCTCAGCTACTAAGAATGGCTGGGCATGGCCCCAAGTTTTTAGCTCAGCATATGACCCTTCCCAGAGAGAAGACCTCCAGCCTGTGTCCCAGGCCACATATCTCCCACTAGCACAAACCAGTACAAATATGCTCTGCCAAGAGTGAATCTGCTGGGACTGATTCCCATCCTCTGCTGGGGTACAAGACTACCTTGTGTGAACTTTGGCTACCAGCCTTTGAAAATTGACTGGACATGCAGCTTTTACCTAAAAGTCTGACCTAACTTGTTGCTAAACATTTAATGATCAAACAGCTTGAAATAGAACCCAGTCCAAATGGTTTACCAAGTAAGAGAAAAAAAAAAGGAGAAAAAAATGGAGAAGAAAAAAGAAATTGTGTATGTCCTATGCATGATTTGTGTTGAAGCTGGTTTCCTACCCTCAGACAGCAGGGAGAAAACAAATCTATTATGTCAGAGAAAAGAGAAGTGGGTTGTCTGCTTTGATTCAGGCCAGATCCAAATGAATTTAGAAGTTTCCAGGAAAGCTCTTGCTGGCACTGATCTCATGTCTTCAGTTTTTAGTGTATATGGCTTACAAAATCTTCCTCTTGTGGGGAAAGATCATGTTCTTGGGAGAATTACAATAATTCTTGTAATGAAAACAAAGAATGTATTTTTGTTTATTTTTCCTAATGGCCCTGATCCAGCCAGGTTTTGCGTGCTACTAACAGATGTTTCTCGTGAGTGACCCAACATCTGGCACAAAGGTCTTCTGTTGTAATTGTTATAATGAAAACACAAAAGACTGTAGCATTACACACCAATAGCTGCATTTTTTAAATGGGTCTCCTACTTTGAAGTCATGAATGTGTACTCTGGATTGGGTCCAAAGCCTTTGGAAGTCAACAGAAACTTTCATCGATTTCAATGGGTTTGAGTCTGTCCTTTTATGAACCACTGCATCTAAATGTACAAAGAAAAAAGAAAGCTGCTGAGTTTTTTTTTTTTTTTTTTTTTTACAAAACCAGTAATTTAAAAATTATTTTAGTAAGAAATCACTTTGTCTTCTTTGATTTGGAAC
Source organism: Anomalospiza imberbis (assembly GCF_031753505.1). Lineage (NCBI taxonomy): Eukaryota > Metazoa > Chordata > Aves > Passeriformes > Viduidae > Anomalospiza > Anomalospiza imberbis. The sequence continues at coordinate 99,599,534 of NC_089682.1, read as the reverse complement.
TTCTGTTCACAAGTTTTGCTGCTTCAAAGTCTTGCTAGAAAATAACACAAATCAAAATTCACTTTAGATATGCTTAATAGACAGGCAATGAAGAATTTATGTGAGCAAAAGCATTACAAATTGCAATCTTTTTAAAACAGTTTGGAATCAGAGAATAATCTCTGTTGCACCATTGGATAAATTTCTCTACTGCAGCAACAATATCTTTCTACTTACAAATATGGATCTTCTCATGAAGGTCTAGTGTCAGTTGTCCATCAGCTTCAGAGGCAGGATGCCTCAGAATTTTGGGATACTGTCCAATTATTCTTCTTTTTCTTTTAAGGCAAGTATACTATTTTCATGTGCACTGGAGAGAACTCAATTCTGACTTTCCAGAATTTATAGATTAATTAATGAATATTTATATAATCTTGCTAAATGTAGTTACTTTATACCATTTCATTTTAAAGAGAAGAAAAGGGTGGAAAAGAGTAGGAAGGAAGAGAAAGGAAGAAAAAGGGAAGGAAGGAAGGAAGGAAGGAAGGAAGGAAGGAAGGAAGGAAGGAAGGAAGGAAGGAAGGAAGGAAGGAAGGAAGGAAGGAAGGAAGGAAGGAAGGAAGGAAGGAAGGAAGGAAGGAAGGAAGGAAGGAAGGAAGGAAGGAAGGAAGGAAGGAAGGAAGGAAGGAAGGAAGGAAGGAAGGAAGGAAGGAAGGAAGGAAGGAAGGAAGGAAGGAAGGAAGGAAGGAAGGAAGGAAGGAAGGAAGGAAGGAAGAAAAAAGAAAGAAAGAAAGAAAGAAAGAAAGAAAGAAAGAAAGAAAGAAAGAAAGAAAGAAAGAAAGAAAGAAAGAAAGAAAGAAAGAAAGAAAGAAAGAAAGAAAGAAAAAGAAAGAAAGAAAGAAAGAAAGAAAGAAAGAAAGAAAGAAAGAAAGAAAGAAAGAAAGAAAGAAAGAAAGAAAAAGAAAGAGAGAAAGGAAAGAAAAGAAAAGAAAAGAAAAGAAAAGAAAAGAAAAGAAAAGAAAAGAAAAGAAAAGAAAAGAAAAGAAAAGAGAAGAAGAAGAAAAGAGATCCATAAAAGGTAGTTAGACTGACAGCCAGGCCATGATTCACTTTACAAGCACTACAGCACAAAATCTTCATTAATATTAACAAGCATTTTATTTCTAAGTAAATTAACTCTAAATTCCCATCAAAAGCTGTTATTAAAGCTTTTTTTTTTTCCCTTTTTTGCCTTTCAGAAGCTTTAATGAAAAGTCTCATATGCACAAATAGTACATTTCCTTACCTAATATAAACACAAAAGACTTCTTGCTTTGGAAACAAATGTAGGGGAACAGCTGTGCTGATGCGCTACTCAGAGTTGCTATTGAATCTGCAGCTGCTTCTCTTTGTCCTCAGAAAACTCCTGGCTTGATTGACAGAGGGAGAGATAACCACATGAAGAGGAGACCAGATACCTGTCACAGGCTTAAATCAGTTGCCTTAAATCTATGAAAATTACAGTTCTTATTTTTAGCTGCTGATGTGGCAGCAATTTAGTCACAAACTGAAACGTCTGAGTAGGTGCAAATCCCTCTTCCCTTCCAGAATTTTAAGCCACTTAAAATTTAGCCAGGTTCAAACCAGTAGGTTTTCACTGCTGGCTTATCAAACTTAGCAGATAAGTTTAAAGCAGGAAGCAGTGTGTATTGGCACCAATAAATTATCAGGAATGAGCTGTAACAATTAGAAACTTTTCCCAAGCTCTTTTGCTTTCCTTGTGGGACTGCTTGATCTTGTGGTCTCATTAGAAACTTCAGCCATGCAGGCAGATATGTATAAATCACATTTACTGATTGCTACCAAAACAGTGATTTTGACCTATTGCAGTGTGAAACATGCATTGCAGATCTTGATTAGGAAAACGACATGTCTCATTGATGTACTCTGTAATAACTGGAGAGATGCAAGGCTCATCAGTCTTCAAGGCAGTGGCTAAATCTATGTCCCCTTCTCCTATTACTTCAGCAAATCATGTACAGGAAATAGATGCTGTTTGCCATAGAAAATAGTTTTCAAACTTTCAGGTCATACAGTTTGGACCCTAAGTAATATTTATCTCTTTACACAGAGCATATAGACAGGTTTTTGCCTGGCCTTTAAGGAGCTTAGCGTATAGCAAGTGCAAAATGGATTAGATTGTTTGTCCCAAAATTTAGGGTTCTAAATGCCATATTTAGGGCCAAAGCAATTTACTGAATTGCTGTCTTAAGATATGACTTCTTTTCTAGAAAAGCAAAAAGGCTTTTTTTTTTTTTTTTTGCTATAGGAGTTTTATCATCCTATTACTCCACCCTGAAAATAGGTATGATTATTATTACAAAAATTGGCAGACGTACAGGAAGTACGGTGGGTGCTTGAAAACTTGGAGGCTGCAATCTGAACTGGGAGTTGAACTGGGAACACTTCAGAGCTGGATGGGCCTTTGAGAAGAGCCCTGCCTCCCAATCAGAGCAAGCTTTCTCTCTCTCATCTATTTTCTATGGAGTGGTTACCTGGGAGTGCTGTCTGGATGAGAGCCATCACATGCTTCCACCAGATTTCTGATTCAGGGCAGTGCACACCTGCAGTTCAATTTAGATGCACTCAAAATTGATGTTTTGGTCACATTTCAGCTCTGCAGTGATAGGTATCTGGCTGGCCACCCAGGCAGAGATCCTGTCACCAGTGGTTTACCACAGTGTTGGCACTTGAACCTTCCAGCCCTACCTATGGGATGCAGATCTGGTTTGTCTCTGACACCTGTTCCAATTTCTCTGCCCTACATTTAAGAGCAGAATACAATATTTCTTTCCTCCAGCAAGACCAAAAGCCCACTCCATTTATTTATATTTTTCTCCTAAATCACATTATTTTGCATGAATCCTGACTAAGTTTTGTTGTTTGGGTGTTAAAGAAGGTATTTTATTATTTCCTTAAGGGAGGGAAAGCTGCCAATGAACATTAAACATGCTGTGGTCCAGTTCTTGCATAAGAAGCCATGATTTGATGCTAATTTACCAGTCAACTTTACCTGGCCTTAGAAGTTCAGTGCTTTAGGCAAGATAGATTTGTTGAGTTTAAGTTTTCTTGTCACTTGCCCAGTTAATATATTTTAAAAACTTATAGATAAATATAAATACACACATATGTACATGTGTTGGTATGTGATTGTTTACAAGTGTTATGCACATACGTGCCAACACCCACATAATGAGATATATTTGATGGTCTGAGACAGCTACATTATAACTGAGGTACATGCTTTTACCCATGCTGTATTGAATTAGTGTTTGCTCCATATTCCTAGATCCCTTTGAACAGGTCTTGGAAATTATACTGCACACAGCCACCAATTTCACCAATTTTTTTTTTTTTTTTTTTTTTTTTTTTTTCAACCATAAAATATTTTTGTCTTTCTTCCCCAGGGACACAACACTGTCTGAAAAACTGGGTCTAATATTCAGCTACACATCACTACTTATACTTAATTAGTTAAAAACAACCCACTATTATTTTCCAGCCCTGCAGAATCAAAAGTATCTAGTTTGTCTTTCTAGAAAGGATATGTTCCCAGTTTCACAAGGGCCATAAGGCCAGATTTTCCAAGCACATCAGTGAGTTAAGTAGCTATAACTTTGTCTGTGTGTATATATACCTACAGTTATGTAACTTCATAGTCCAATTCACCATGCCTGACTACATATAGTAGAGGGCATGCTGGAAATAGGATTTCTGGATTACTTTCTTGGTTTACAGCAAACTGCATTTTCACTGAGTATAAAATAAGACAGTCTGCATATGGTCTGAATGTTTCCTAACTGTGTTTATTCTGTAAATACAAAAACCAACATTATGCTCTACACCAAACTCCCTGTGATTAATTTTTTCTGATTTTAAAACTTTCTGAAAGCCCTCCTCAGTCAGGTTTTAAATAACTTTCAAAGACAGAGATGAAGTAAAATCTGGAATCTGTAAAGGGCGTCTCAGGAAGAGTTTTCTGCAAAATCTGGAGGACATCAAACTGTCTAATATGACCGAAGGAAAAACCATAGTTACCTATCCAGCAAAGGAACTAGAAGTTTGCAAAACATTGGGAACATGATTACTATCACAGACATGAGCAAAAGTGAGCTCTAGGAGAGTCAGTGAGGCTGTTTATGTTTAAATTAAAAAAAAAGCTTAGCCACTTTATTGAGTTCCAAGATCCAGCTATTTTAAATGCATAATTTATATATTTGACTTTCCAGAATTTATGGCTGTCTCTGCATTCAAAATCTGCATCACAGATTCAGATGTAGAAGGCTTGAAAATACAAAAACCTACAAAGTGCGAGCCAAAGATATCGTCATATCTATTCTAAACAAATTTATATTCTACCTTCCACATTTCCAGATGAATATAATTATTTTTCCTTAGACTAGTTTTCTATGGTGACAAGAAGAAAAGAAATTAATTACTCTACTTCTATGGAAGACAATGCAGACAGCTATTACTCTGGTTTACATTTTAAGTCTGTTAGGAGTATTTTGAAGCTGCGTACATCTTATAAGTGATTTTGCTTATTAAATATTTTTACTGGTTTTTTTAAGTAACAAAAATATGAATTATTTATATTTTTGTTTATGCATTCAGTTAGTCATATTTTTGTTATATTCTGTGTAAATATCTATCTTCTTGTTGGGAAGGAAACTGTACTTAAATGTTAACATTTTATTTCCTCATTGTCCTAGAGTTTTTTGAGTTAGGGTAACAACACATCTCCTTCTTGGTAGTCTAACTCATCCAATCTCTACTTAGAGTTTTTTGTTTCATTGATTCAGTCTCCCAATGCCTGTAATATGATAAATATGTGGAAACTTGAAAACCGTATCTTGTTTACATGGCTATGCAGCTGCCAAAACAGCTGCCATTTCAATTTTTGAAAGGGAAACAAGGGCCTCTTATCTGCTGTGGAGGAAAAATAGACTGATCCTTCCATTCATTTTTAGTGTATCTCAAACGCATTTAATGACATAGAAAATCCAACACTTGAAAAAGATATCAGCCTCTGTGAATAATACTGAAATGCATTTGGTGAAAATATTTTCTTATATTAAAGCATTTTTTATGTATCAAGGTTACAAGGAACTGAAAACTGCAGAAGATGGGAGTGCTTCCAAAGAGTTCAACACTCCCATTACACAATACAATTTCTGTTCAGCAGACATCAGACAAAGAAAAATAAAACTAGTGTTGATGAGTCCTGGTGGACCCTGTATATTTCCATTAGAAATAAAGTTCAATATTTTCAAAAAATCATTAAAGTGAAAAACTGTTTAAGCAAATTAAAAAAAAAAATTCTTTCAAAATATTTATTTTTAATAGCATTATTATTAATATTGACCATAAAATGGTGTAAAAGCCAAAGCACTCTAATTTATGCAATTCTAAATAAACTCATCTTCAAAAAAAATCTTTTGAAGAAAGATATTTATAATTTTCATGGAAAGTGTTGGAAATGTATTTTTAGGAAATATTTTGCTTTTGTTGAATCATAATTTATTAGTGGAAAGATGTTCAGTGAGATGCTCAAAATCCAGAGTTGAGCATTCTTGGCTGGGAACAAAATCAGTCACAGGTCCACATCTCACAAAAGCATGCAGGACCAGAATTTTAATAGGGAAGTTCCATCTTCTGCTGAAGAACTCCCTGCTGACATAGAACAGCAGAGTTACCTAATCTTCCATCAACTGCTAGATTTAGGATCAATATTTGCCAAAACATTTCCATGGGAGCATAACTTGAGTTACTCATGCTAATAACACAACGCACGAGCTACAGACAGCTTGTGTCTGAGGAATTAATACAGATGGTCTCAGTGTATTTTAAAACAACATTCAGTGGCTTTCAAAACGTGTCATATCCCTCCCCATAACCTTTCCAGATCTGTGATGAGTTAAGTTTGACCTTGCCAACTAATCTTTAAAAAGCCAGAAAAAGAAAAATAAATTCCTTTACTAAGAGTTCCCATTATGATATATCTACACATAAAGTACACATAATTTGTATCTCTAAAGATATCATTTAGCTACCCGTCTCTGTCTCGTCATGATTATAGCTCCTATAAAACCTGCTGTTGACATTCAGCTTTTATACTTCATTTCATTGCAACTTGGAGTAGGCGAAGTCTATCACTTGCACCACTTTCAGATACTTTTTTTTTTTATTATAATTTATTTGTTAATCTCTGAATTTGCACTCTAATCCAAGTTATAATAAAAGTTAGGAAAGTAGACAATAATTTCTAATTTTCTTTATTAACCAAATGTAGTAGTTTTAAAATCTGAGCTATTTAGGTGTACCTTACTAAAATTTTAAATCCTTTAGGGGTAAACCAAGACTTTTTCTCTAATGACCTCTCTCAATGTATTCTATATATACTGCCAGGAATACAAAACGTAAATAATATCTTTTTCAGCTACATGATAACATTTTTCCATAAAGAAACATTTATTCCTTGAAAAAAAATTTCATGCTATATTTTATGAAGCTAGCCACAAAAGAATGATATAGGGAACTGTACACATTCTCATGACTCTACATTTTCAAAAATAAGGTATCTTTAAAATAATATAATGCAGCATTCAGATCTATTGTCTGAGGTTTTATTTTTCAAAGTATGACCTAATCTGGTGTCCTGTCATTGTTTTGGCAGAACATGAAACAGCAAATATGTTAAATTTGAGTGGTTTCCTGCAATGTTATTCTATCAAACTGGCAATTTCCGAAAGGATTTGGAAAGGAGTTTGCAATTCCTTAGACACCAGGGAGGTCCAGCAATGTCTGCCAAGATGATCTGCAGCTCAAGCTGGTCCTAATATCTGAGCACATAAAAACATTCCTTTTGCTCCAATTTATTTTTAGGCCTAATCTTAAACAGATTTGAGAAACCTTCTGAGTATCCACTGTTAGCACTTCCGAATGTAAAGGACTTGATACTAGTATTTTTATACTTTGTGGCACACAGGAAAATACACATTGCTTTCTCAGAGGGTTTTTAAACAGAACATTTTAATTGCAAAATTGAAACCATTCCATCAAAAAGAGAAAGCAAGCAATAACCAGATAGTAGATGTTGCAAATAAGGACAGGGTGTACCCTAGGAGTCTTATCTGTGTGAGCATGTACTTAATCTGTAGGCTATGTACTTCATAACTTTTTATTATCACCAACAAATCATGATGTTTCCAAGATGGTAGCAACGTGGAAGAAATCTGTGATTCAGTTGTGGTTTGGAGCCAGCTCAAATTGCAGCTTCTGAAAAAGATCTAATTGGAAACCTAATTCTTCAGCTAGACTTATTGGTCTTAATCCTTAGAGCAGGGACCAGTGCTATGTGGGATAAGTCTGTGGACTTAGTCCTAACGTGATGGATGAAGCAGAAAACCTGTAAACCTGAAATAATTTTGTTTACTCTGGCATTGCCATTTGGGATCACCATAGCCTAGCATCAAATTCCCAAAACCTCTAAGAGTCTGGATAGGTCAATTATGTAAAACTCATGAGAACTTATTGTCTGTGAATAATATTAACCTCAGAAAACTTATTTGTTGCACCCTGGGTTCGGTGGAAAAGCTGCAGCCGCTCCCAGCTCTTATTTTGTATGTTTCTTGCAAGATAGATGGGTCTACTTTTATGTTTTTATGATTTGGAATTGATAGTAACTCATTTTGAAGTGCTAATGAAAAAGTATTTTATTTGTCAGCAAAAATAAGGGAAAGCACCAACTACAGAGACAATCCATGAAAAGCAGATGCTCCTGACGACTGCTTAACATCTTACAGGAGACCATAAAAATTAGGTAATATTTTCTAGGTCTCTTTGTGCAGAAACAGAAACTCACAGAAGCAGAAGAAACCTAATGAAGCATATAAAAACCTATGATAATGGAATAAAGGAAAATTGAAAGGTACGTTTTGGGTTTGGGGCTTTTTTTTCTGTTCTATCTTGTTTGGGTTTTTTTTGTTTTTTCTCTCAGAAAATGATACTGGTATATTGGTTTTAAGGCAACTTTGTGCAAAAAAAATTTTCTAAATTCTGTTTCTGCAGTCCAGAAATGCATACAGACGTAATTTAGTCTTTCCCCACATTACAGGTATTCTGTTCAAAATGATTCTTCTACATGTAAAGCTTCTTATACATTCCCAAAATTCAAAACCTTAATTTTTTTGAAGCAAAGAAGACTAAGAAGACAAAATTGAAATTTGGACCAAAGAGTGCACCAGTTTGGATTAAATAAAGTTGTGAGACTTTACAGGACATATTTTGTTCATGCTTGGCATATTTCAAATACAACAGGTAGGATAGTCAGAGTACATAAGGTTTGTCATATGATCCTCACTGACTTTTTGTATGTTGACTTTAGTGGCACAATCCCAACCATCCAGCTTAATCTAAATAGGTACTTCTCTCTGTTCTTCCAAGAAGGGGTGAGATGCGAAAGAGAAGGATGCCATCCTCCTGAGATGGAAGCCTTTCTCCTGAGTAGACTAAAGAAAATCATGTGCACCTTCTCTCTTATGAATACCAGTGGACGACCAGGCACCAAAAATCCTGTTTCCAGGAGCAAACACAGTAGGAATTGTCTTTGTAGAGTCTGTATGTAATGTATTTAGGTAGAGAGAGAACATCAAGATTTTATGTAAGAGAGAATGTAATTGAAATGCACATGGATATGGAGATGCCGCACCTCAAAAAAAAAAAAAAAAAAAAGAGGGAAGGTGAGGTAAGAAATTTAATAGCATTGCCTTTTTTTTTTTTTTTTTGTAATGAGACATTGAGAAGTTAGAAACAAGTGTCAAATATTATTCACAGTGTTTGGTGAATATTTTAGATAATGCTAGTGGACAGAAATTAGAACTTTAAGCATGTGTTTGAACTATTTATTTTTTTCCAGATTTCAGTATTAAATGCTATTGCTTGCATATTTATAGTGGGGCCAATACTAAGTAATTGAAAGAGCTGTAGTTGAGTCAAACCTCTCTCTCAGAACTGCTTATTTCCTCATGCATCCTAGTTATATGAACTTTGATGTAGTTGCAGGTGAAATGGACAGTAGAAAATGCCACAACATTATTCCAGCTGTTTGAGAACTCTCATCCAGGAGCATCCCACAAAATGCTATTCAAAGGATGAAGATCATAACTGCTACTCCAATTAAGGAGTATAGGATAGATTTAGACAATTTCACATAATTACATTAAGGTCAACCGCATGGTTAGTATGTGTCATATTTAACCTATTATTTTTGATAGAATGCCAAATCACTGAAGCTGAAGGGAAGCTGGATTGTGTTGATTTCTGTGAAAGATGAACAGATTCCAGGGGTGTTTAATCAGGCCGTTTCAGATTTTTATGAAGACTGTGTGTTTGAATTGTATACTTTTTTAACTCTTATTGAATTGTCTAAAATGCTAAGAGAGATTGCACATGTAGCAAGAAAACAAAGATTTTTCATGCTTGAGATTTAGTACTGTTAGATAATAAGAACTTTCAGCTCTTAAAGTCTTTAATTGTTGGCAGATTTTTTTAAATTGTAGTATCACAAAAAATTTCATGTGGGAAGGGACTACACAAAGCCATTATTCTGCCCTTCTGCTCAAAGAAAGGACAGCTCTGATGTTAGGACATGTTCTGCATTTCTTAAGAGCTCAGTGGTTGCAGTGAAGGGCATTTTCCTGGACTTTTTTCAATTCCCATAGAAAGAAGAACAGAGAGAGGAATAAATGATCAAGGGGAAGTAATGGGAAATATATTTTTCACCTTCGTTATCTGTAACCAGGAGCAAGGAAAAGGCTCTGTGTTTGTGCCTTTCATAGCTGAGTAAATGGAGCTGTAATGCAATAACGAATGATGCAGGTTCGGTGACCCTGCCCTTATTAGAGGTCTTTAAAGTGCCAACAATGTCGTCAATTGGTCTGCATTCGTTGGGACAGAATCTCATAATCCATCAAGCTTTACTAATTTCCTAGGATTAAAGGAATAATTACTCTGTAGCTCTGTGCAGAACACGTATCTTTGCCACTAGCTAAGACTCAGGGTTCTGTTAGCTCTTCACATAAGCAGATAACTTTCGAAGAAATTGTTGTTTACTGTGGACACAAATTCTTCTTTCATCTGCACTTCAGAAAAGAATTGAGTGTCATGTTTTTAAAAGCACATCCTTTTTTTTTTTTTCACTTAAATACTGACTGCTTACTAAACACGTGAGATTTGCTAATAAGTGTTGAGTCAGTTTGATCTCAGCTAGGAAATTTCATCTACTGGTTTCTTCACCCAGAAACAAAAATAATGAGTGATGCTGATGTGAATATAATGACAAAACTATATACAATAAGAAGGGAAATTTTGGAAACTACAAAATAGAACATAATCAAATGATATACTAAGGAAGAACATAGGATGCATGATGCCTAGAGATTCTAGGATAATGCTACTGCTGTGTGGTATCAATTGACATGAAAAAAAAAATTGCAAAATGTTATACAGGTGCATATATATTTATTAAATGAGCAAATGTCTGTCCTTTCCTGTTTGTTACAATTTTGGTGATCCTTAAACATTCTAGTTACAACATTCAGAAGGAAAAATATCCAGATAGAAGGTGCATACCAGTGAAAAAGCTGATTATGTTATATTATATACCAGAGAAAAAACTGATTTTGCTGACATTTTCATTTAAGTCCAGTGCATGAAAAAACTCATGGCTGTAATTAACAGATAGCACTGTGAGAAACTTATTAATTTTACAAAAATGGATAATTTATCAGCATATATTGTTACATCTTCAGAGTATATATAAAATATATTAGAATGCCCCCAATGACTTGACAATACAGTCTCTGTCCCAGAGATAAAAATTTCTTGTTCACGTCTAAGAATAATTCTGTGCTTAATGGATTTTTTGAAAATGTTTATACACAAACACATTTAATGATCTTTTCTACAAATCAGTACCTGGTGCACAATTTCAGTCAATTTTGGTACAAATGATCCTTAGAAGTGCCTATGAAGCTCTTCCTATAACAATGAGATCTCACACCCCAGATATTTAAAACAACTAGAAGAGGGTATCTCATCAGAATTTCAGTGAGAAGTTCTTAATTTCAAAGAAATCTTGGAAAATTGGAAATAATAAAGGTCTGCAGAAATCTATTATTTTTTAAAAATGCAAAAAAAAGGAAGATATTAGATCTTAATAGCTAATTTGTCAATATAGGGGAGAGTAGATACAGGATTTTACCAACAAAAATATTAAGAGAGACTACCACCAGTGACAGCAATTGTAACAGAGTTATGGGGAATAAAATATTAGACTTATGCTATGTAATTTAAATTGAGAAAACAAAATTGAGAAAGCATGAAACCAACCTCATCGAATTCTAGAATGCTGCAGGACCAAATACAACCTATCTATAAAGTTTCTCCTCCAACTTTAGATTTTAGAGATACTATAATCCCTAAGTGTTTCCACTTCTGTAGAACCACATGCCAGTTCTTGAATGAGTGGCTCAAATCTTGTTAGCAGTCAAATGGATTTTGTCTGTCATTATGCCAGTGGATTTGCTGAACTGATCAATGTCTGTCTTACAACATGCTGAGACAAGGTTCCTCTTTGTACTTGTCCTTCCTATGTTAAAGAAAACAAGGGCCTTTGACACTATGTAATTTTTAATTAATTTTTCTCATATTTGATGTTGCTGTAGTCTGGACTGTTTTCTTCTGGACTCTATTCAGGCCAGTAGTACCTTTCTTTTAAGAAGGAGGTTGAAAGTCACAGGAATGTCTTCTGGATATATTAGGGCAAAGTAGAACTGGAATTTCCAACATTTTGTGCAAAGTTCATAATTTATTTTGGTGCACAATGAGCTTGTTTTTCATCTTAAGGGCTTCCTTTTCTTTTACTGGCATAACCTGCCAGGCAGTGTTCTGAGATTTTTTTGCTTCCCAAAATAAAGAATTTACTTTCTGATTCCTACATATGGCACTGGTCTTTTCAATATTCTATCTTGTTCAATTTGAACATTTTCTCGGTGTTCACTAATTTATTTTAAATTCTGATCACAGAATCTTAAATTTATACAGCCTCTGTGGCCTTGTCATCTGTAAATGCCATCAATATGAATTCAATTCCATAATTGAAGTTGTTGTGGCACAGAATTAATTAATCCAGGCTCAAGGTAGACTTTTAGGTAAACTTACTTGGAATAGGTTGCAAATATGAGATGAATATATTGATAACCATTCTTTGAAGCAAGATACACAGATTCTCCCTCTCCTGATTGACTGGACTAGATTCAATTTGGAATCAAGGTAGCCTCATTTACATTGCTATGCTTCTTTCAGTATCAGGTTGGTACATCATCAGAGGGTGGTACAGGGAGATAAATCTTCCAAGGCTGTTACCAGCCTAGGGATTGCTCAGTGAAGGCCTGTTCAATGGGTCTGAAAAAAACTGGGGAATGTTGGAGTACATATTATGTATTACAAGGCTGTGTAATCTACTGAATCCTCATAATTACACAGCCTGTATAGAGACTTTCTTTGTGAGCTTGCCTGCCTACATAATTTGTAATGATTTTAGGGCTATCAGACCAGCCTAGACACAACCTCTATTTTTGTAGGTTTCCACAGCGACCAAAGCATCTGGGAAAACCTCAGATCTCTCTTTGAGCTGACCATACCCTCTATGAATCTTGAGTTAAAATGTAAAGTTAATGACAAGAGTACCTCCAAGAAAATCTAGTTTCTAAGCAATGTTTTGAAGGTGCAATAGGTTTATCTGGGGAATGAGGGTACAATGGAAGTTGCACCTTTATTGAGAAAAGGTTTATATCAATTAAAAGCAACAATAATTTCTCCATTGTTTGCAAATCAGAATACATTCCTAAAATACCTTCCTAGTCAGCATAGAAATCCTAACCATAGGTTGTAGATGACCAGGAAATGGATCTCTTAAGTCTGTCACACAAATATGAAGCCCTGGAAAGTATAATATAGTGTTACACAGTACAGGTGTGTTGCTGAGATGAGTTGCTGATGGGAACTTAGAGGAGGAAGATCTATTTTTCACTGTTGAAGAAAGAATTTTGTCAGTGACAAGAAGGATGGCTTACATGCCTCACATTCCTCAGAGCTGAAAGTATTGAAGGGAGGGAGGAGAGCAGAAAAAAAAAATTCTACTAAGGAATCAGCAGGGAACTTAATGCAGGTGCAATATTTCTCAAGACAAAGAATTTTTTTGTCCCACCTCCATCTTATTCCATGAAAATGAACTCCTTCCCTTTCCCTCTCTTTATCAGCACAAAGTAGATTAAAATGTTGATACCCTTTCCTGACAGATATTTTTACAGTCTTTAGTCAAGGTGTTGGAGCAGGATTAACTTCCTACAGAACTTAAAACAGTTACATTAAGTTAGCAGAGTTCCATGTAGATTCATTAACCTGTCCAGTTTTACTAACTATGCTAAATTACTTTCTGCTTCTACTGCTGCATGACTGTAACCTTCTCTACTCTCCCAAAACTATCAAAAAAGCCATATACTTCATTGACACAGCATCCAATCAATGAAATGACAACTACAAATATCTTTTAACTCCAGAATTAATCAAGACCATGTTTAACTCCTGTATTTCTGGAATACATATTATTTAGTTCTGAACAACAGAAAATGTAGGTTTCATGCAGGTAAACATTTAATATTGTTGGAAAAACTTTTTTTTTGCTCGTACCAGGACTTATTTGAACTGTATTTTGAATCTAGAACATGACTTCACTTATGTATATAACTATCTAAAGTGGGACCAAGAGGGTGAATCCAGGCCCTTCTCAGTGGTGCCAAGCAATAGGACAAGGGGTAATGGGCAGAAACTGATGCAGACGAAGTTGCACTTGAATCTGAGGAAGAATTTCTTTATTGTGCAGATGACTGAGCATTGCAACAGATTGCCCAGAGAGGTTGTAGAATCTCCCTCACTGGAGATATTCCAGAACCATCTGGACACAATCCTGTGCCTTGTGCTCTAGGATGACCCTGCTTGAGCAGGGAGATTAGACCAGATGACCCACCGTGATCCCTTTCAACCTGACCAATCCTGTAATCCTGTGATTCTGTGATTCACTGTGCCATGTCTGTAGACTGCTCAGTGGAGGGGTGTTTATACTGTATTAACTCCCACACGATGTGCAGAATTTGGGAGACTTCTCTCAGCACAACCCAGTCTTCAAATATTTAAGAGGATGAATGATTTTCAGAGCATGGGAACACTTTCTAGTGCCATGTAAGCAAGTATGGACAAGGATTTGACTACAAAACTCATACAAAGTGTGGAGAGAAGCAAGTCCTTTGGCAATGGACAGTTGTCCTTGTAGACACCTTGTCAAGTCCTACAGATATTGTAGCAAGGCCTTTACTGTTTGGTAAAAACTTCACAGAGTTCTTTAAAGGCAAGCATGACAGAAGTCCAAATTGACTACCTGGATCTTTGCTATTTAGGGCATTAATATTAACAAATGGAGAGAATTCAGAGGTGCCTGTCTTGCTGAACAAAACTGAGATTTGCAACTGCAAAATATATAATGAATTATCTGTTTTAAGGGACTTGTAAAGGGAGATTCTTCCATTAAAAAGAGTGTCCTTCATCATGCATATTTATAAAATTTTATCCTCAAAATTACTCACAGGTAAAAAAACCTAGAAAAGTATGAAATTCCAAACTGTTGACAAATATTTATATTTTTTCTATTTTTCCATTAGAATAAACAAAATGACAAAAATCCCCAAGTTTGGAAGCTTACATGGTATAATAATTTCAATTTATGTTTAGTCACTTGAATATTATTTTGCAGAATTATATATATATAACATTAAATTTTTGTGTTCATCCAGTGTTGTGTGTGGCAGAATACAGAACAGAATGCATTTTATGTGTCTCTGCTTAGGTACCTAGTTTCTTATTTTGGAAGTGTTCTCAAAATTCAGATGAACAATCAACAAGTATGATACTGTTGCACATGACTGAGACCTAGGACCCAATATATAATCATAACCAATCTGTGAGATTTATATCGAATAAATAAGATATTCATCAAGATAAAATCAGATCTGGAACCTCATTTAAAGAAAAATACTAAATCAAAAGCATTGTTTGAAATATCAATGTGCATTAATATACCCACTAATGTTCCTTCCATAATACGTATCCTTAACTGAAGGCAGAACTCATTGTGTCATCTATTCATACATGTACAATTTATAGTTTCTAAACTGACATAGTGATTTACAGGGAACATACGTAACAAACATAATATACTGGATATGCAGATACAAAGTTACTGAGTGTCCAAGCCAGAAGAAATACTTCATTATCTAGTTCATTTGAATTTTAACACTCCTATCAGAAAATGTTTTTAATTGTATTCGATGTAATCAAATGTTTTTGTGTGGAAATCTGCGAAAACATTAATAGAAAAAAATTATACAGGACAAGCAGTTTATATTTGCTACATTACTCCTCTGATGCAGATTTTTTTACCATAAGAAGTAATCATTGAGGAAATGCTGTATCCAGTTCTCCATATTTCACTACTAGTAGAAAGAATTTTGGCTGGAATTGTTTATTTTTCTATCAACTTTTGTTCAGGTATTATACAGGTGTAATTTGAAGACCAAAGGATATATTCTGCCCTCATTTTTCACACCATAACAGCACCTTGGCAAAATAACTGCAGTGCACCTATAAGAGGGCCCACAGAAACACCAAGAGAAAATCCATGAAGCACAAATGTGTAGGATCTTCAGGAAGCATTTATGTAGGGCTGAGTATATGTGTCATCAGGCCTCTGAGACAGAGTCTGACAAAGTGTGAATAACAATTGGATTTTAGTTCAGATTTTGTTTTGTTATTTTGATTCATACCCAGTCTCCTCCCTGTGAAATCAGTAGAATAATTACCCACTCACACCAGTAAAATGGTATGCAGAAGTCAGACACTTTATTTTTTACTTAGTTTGAAAAGAACTCTGAATAATTGAGGCACTCTATAAGGAAGGAAAATTATTATGTGAAATCTGGAGCACTGCATCTTCCATCAAAAGGGCAGGAAGGGCATCTACTATTTCACTTTGAAAATGCATCAGCAAGAGTCAAGTAAGGTGGGAATGATAGCACATAAACCAGATCACAACAGCTGCACTCCATGTCCACTGCAGCTCCACAGAAAGAAGGAGAATTAATTTAATTGTATTTCAGTATTGGCTTAGATGATCTGGCGGCAATGCAGGGACTTTGGTATAATTCTGTTTCTTGGCTGTGGTCCACTTTGCCTCAACATTAAAATAATGGAATGCAGCCATAATACCAGAAACACCCTGGAAGAGGCTTATGGTCTGTCCAGGAGATGAGATGATTCTATATGTCTGATTTCAGCTGGAAATGATGTAGCAGCATGTGGAAGTCTTGAAGTGTAAGTGAGAAAAGTGTGATTAAACTGTAAGGAAAACCTTCCTTCCTGACAGCTCTTCAAAGCTGCAAGGCACAGCCAAGTATTTCCCATGAAAAAGTGAGTGCATATATTAAGGAGGAAGGGTGTGTTAAACAGCTAAGATGTAATGACCTTGTTTCAGGGAGCCCTAGGAAGCCATGATGTGTAAGGAAATGGTGAACTTTAATAAATTTTGATTGGAGATTAACACAAACATTTGAAGAATAAATTTTGCAACTTCATCATAGGCAAAATACCAGTCCAGGGCCCATTTCAATAGTGCAACAAATTTCTGTCAGTTAAATTAAAAAAGTCATGTCCAACTAATTTTTTGAAGTCTAATTTCTTTGTTGTGGTTTCACATTTTCTATACTTTCCCTATGCTAAAGGTTGGCAAATAAACAATGTGTGTTATTTTAGCGGGGTCTCCAGAATTTCTATTCCTCTTCTCACTGTAGGGAAGTTTTGGATTTATCTCTTTCTATAACTTTCAGCTTTAGCTATGACTCTACCTCAGTGATTTTGTAAAGAATTTCACTGAGGGCATATGGCAAATGCCAGTGACTCAGATGTTAATGCTGCATTTCTTATCAGCTATTTTCTTGATGAAAAACTGTGTTTCCAGAAAAAAATCTGGGTTTGGACAATAACTTCTCCATAGTTATGGGAAACAGAATAGCCTCTCCATCATTTTCTCTTTCAGCTTCCTTTTATAAACTAGATTTTGACCTGTGGTAACACCATAAAATTTAAGCAAATCCTTCTGAAATGCCACAGGTGTGATCATATGCCAGAAAAAAAATTATCTGGTCAAGTTTGAGGCAAATTAAGCAAAGCTTTTCTGTCAATGTGAGGACTCAAACTGAAGTGATCTCACATTAGGGTTTTTTTTTCTGTTTTCTCTCTTTTCACTTGCCAAAGCTTCAAAATGGTTTTGCCTGAAATCTGCAAATGAGTTTAATTTTGTTGGACAAAAGTAGCAGAGTCAAAAGGGTTGTGCCAGGGGGCTGGCTTGGAGGAAGAGCGGACACTGGAAGCCACATGAGAGAGCAGTAAGCTGTCTAGTGAGGTGTGCCCTTGGAAAAACAGAAAACAGCTCTTGTTCCACCAGTTTTGGAAGCTCTGTGAGAGGAGCAGAACAAGAAAATACCTCTTAATGTAGTTATTTGTTGTACAAGGAGGATCTCCTTTTGGAATTATTATCATGAGTCTATTCACATATTTATTTCAAAGATTCTGAATAAAATGAACACTGAGCAAAGGGATATTAGCACATTTGAGAGTCAAACAGAAAAAAAAAAAAAACCCATTAAAATACTTTTTAGGCACTTTACCGCTCCTTGCAAATTCTCTTTGCTCCTGCATATTTCATTTGAGTACATGTGAAATTTCACAGCTGTACTTTGCACAAGTATAGTAGTGGAAGAGGCTTGAACTGCTTTGGAACCTTAATCACTAAAGCCGTATCCAATGTTCATCACTGTTGCTTTTAAGATGAAATTATATTTTTCAGAGTAATTCTTGTGATCTATGAAATATTATGTTTTATGATACTGGCTGAAATTGTTTTTGTTCAGGCCCATACTCTGGTGAATATGAGACCAGGCAGCTAAGCTTGATGGTTACTTCTGCTTTTCACTCTTAGATTTGGAAAGTCTTTTTTTTACCTCAAGTAATGAACATACTAGGATTCCCTTAGCTATAGATTTTGCCTTTGGGCCTTATCAGGAATTAGATGTGTCTCACAGAGCAGGCTTTGGTTTATACACCATAATCAGCTGAACATCTTCTGAACAAATATCTTTTCATAGACAGTAATCTTCATTCCAGATTTTGGAAACCAGTCACCAAGCAAAGAAGGAATTTATTTTTATTTCCAGTACTGTACATATGGGTGGGTATATTAAAAGAACTAAACCAACATTGGTCCTCCATGTTATCCTTCTTCTGTGCCTGAAGGAAGTTGTGACGGTTTAATGGCCTTCTCTAATGTAAAAAATAACTAAACAACATTTAGTTTTCACCAGTTTTGTATTTAAGTTTTTTAGTGCTTGATTTCCTAAAGAGCAGTTAATGATAAAAAGTTCTTGAACTTTCTTTTCTTTCTGAAAAGCCTTGCAAATCAACTAAATTGCCTTATACTATAATTTACATAACTTTTGAACAAGATAGTCACTGTAGTCCCGGTAGTCTATATGTCCTGTTAGGGATCAAACATTTATTTCAATCAAATAAATCTCTGTTTTCCCCCACTAAGCAGTGTTATGTGTCTGTGCCGAGTTTGAGATTAAAAGATCAGGGACTATGAAAACAATTAAACATTTGTTCTACCATATCCCTTCTTGAAAAAGAAGAGCTTCTCTGTGAAAGAAAAACAACAAATTCATGGTTCTTTTTGAGATAGGATGCAGTGATCTGATACAGATAAGATGCACTCCTTTTTGCCCTATTCAAATGTTAAGCTATCTAATGCAAATATTATTTTCCAGTAACTGAAATCATTCATTTACCCACACCTCTAGAAAACCCTGAATGCAAATCTCTTTCACATACTGAAGCAGCTTTCACTAGCTTATTTTCATGAAACACTAATGGCTTTGTATTGTGACTGTTGTTTTCTCCCTAAGATTATAAAACTTTTTAAGGGTTGCATGAAAGCAAAGAGTATTTAGTGGTTTGTTATTTCACTTCTACATTTTTTCTATCATATTTATATTAACCATCTGTGTAATAAGTTTTAGAATTGAATTTTTCATTTCAATTTCATTAGAGTTTACTTAAATACTTTTAATATATATATTTTGGATATTATATGTTATGTTAGTATTTAGGTGTAGTTTACCTGTAAAGTCATCCTCTACCTTATACTTACTATGTAATTTATCCCAAGTCTTTTCTGCTTCTCTTTCATGTTGTTTATTTTACTGCTAACTTTTAAAGAGATTTAATATGAAATACATGCCTTTTATTCTTGGCATTTCTTTGTAAAAATTAGCAATGATTTAAAGCCTTAAAGCAAACAACAGTAGCTCTGCTGTATGATAGAGAAACCAGGGAACAAGAACCACTTCACAAACATAAGGAAAACAATCCGTCCATAAACCGCCTCCTATTGATCCTGCAGAGCAGCCTCAAATTGATTGAAGGGATTCAGCCAAAATAGGAAGTTCTTGTGGTGAGACGGCTGATATGGTCAGGCTGGAAAACCTCTCAACTGCTTCCTGTGGTCACCCAAATTCCAGGGCCTTGCCGAACTGGAGGACACTCTGAATAAAGGATTTCTTAGAATTTGCTCTGCTGTAGTCAGGGGCTCTGCAAATGGCATGTGACTCAGTACTGGATGATTTCAGTTCCTTGAGCAAACCAAGATAAAGTAGAAAAATGCTTCCCTGCTTACCCTGAAAAGATTCCTCTGAATAAGAGGTACCACAGTCAAGGGAAGTTTTCTGTGTAGCTTTGCAGATATTTTTGTTGAATATGGCAGCCTTCAGCTTCAGCTGGCCTCAGCATGAGGAACAGGAACTCTGCTGACACTTGTTATTGCATATCCTTAACAAGGATATGTGAACACTGCGAGTTTGGTAGCTACAGTCGCATTCACCACAAAAAGTTTCCTGCAAAAAGGGTACAAGTTGTAACTTGCAAATTATCAGATGCTGCCTCAAAGCTCTGCACATCCTCAAGTTTTCCATTCCTTGTAGCAGGCAGAGGGGAAAAGAGGATGATCCTCACTTTCCTTGCAGATATAGACTCTGAATGAATAAATATATGTGCTGCTGTATTGACAAGTTTTTGCTGGAAAACTGATTTTCTTTAGAGAGCCTGAAACGTAGTGCATTCATCTCTGCGTCTTGGTTCCCAAGCATTAGACTCTGCTCCAAAAAAATGTGCAGAGCAGATAACGGTGACATTATCACCTCCTCCATGCAGGAGAGGAACTGATCTGTGAATATACTTCCCTGTAGCCAGTCTGCAGAGCTGGAACAAAGCTGGCCTCAGGCCTCCCAGGGCAGGACCGTCTCAGTGCTTCAGTTCTGTTTCACTGCTCAATTTCACATCTATCTTAGTGGATCCCGGGTACAGGGAGCTCTCTGGAAATCTTTCCCTTCATAGATCTAGAACACTGATATATCTTCCCCTTTCGCCAGTTTCTTACTGTCCTACCTTTGGTGATCCTACCCTTTTTCCTACTGGTATTTTGTCTCCACTCATGTGTGCTCAGCATGTAAAATAGGAAAAAAAAAAAAAGCTTAAATCTAGCACCCAGTGTGACAAAATAGAATGAAGGCATATTTAAATATTTTAGGTATCTAGCTCTGATGATTAAGAGATTTTTGAAGCCAGATGCTCACCTGAGCTCTGATAAAGGTCAGTGGAACATATACACAAATGCTTCAGAGGTGATCTACTTCAGTTAAAACAACAGCTTCCACTTATCACATCATCTCTACTGGTAAATAAAAGAGAATGCCAAGGTGCTGGCTTCTTTCCACCAAGAGCTAGACTCCTTAAGGCAGGTAGATATTGAAAAAAATCTAGATGGAGAAGTCTGGCACAGAGCCAGAGAGAGACTGAGTAATTAAACATTGCAAAATCATAGTTTCAATCATCAACCTTTTCCCTGACCCTCTCTCATTTAGCAATGTAGATACACTCAGCGTGTTCATAATTTGTGTTCCTAGGGCTCACTTCATGGCTGTGCAAGACAGGGTTTTGCCTCTTTCAGACATATGTTCATAGAAAAATAGGGAGCCAATTGCCTAAAAATCCAAATTTAGATGCTCTGAATTACCTCTTGTAGAATCTTTATTTTTGGTCAGTGTAAACTCCATGAGTTCTTAAAATTTCCTTCTACAGTTTGAGATACACCCTATTACCTGTTGCTGCTCATAGAAGAAGATGCCTTACTATTTGAAGAGATAATCAGTCTAGCTCCATGTAGTTGCTTTGGTTTTTGGTTGCCTCCCATGCAAAACCATCACAGTCCCACTTCTAGGAGCCTCACTCTCTGCTCATCATGGTTCTTAGTTCAGTGATTTCAGTTCTGTCCTTGAATTTTGTAGGCATCACTATGTTCAACATCCCAATTTGTAAATCCCTGTTTGTTTATGGCCTTAAATACATACATTTAAATATGAGCTGTTTCTTCTTTTTTTTTTTTCTTTTTTTTAAAAATTCCATTTGTGACAGCTTCCTGAGGTTTAAACCTTTAAAAGTCTTGATTCTTTCATGAAGCAGCTTTCAACTGCTCTAGTCTACTTGTAAATCAATTTTTTTTGTCTGTGTAAGCCAATAAATGTGTGAAATATGCAAAATCAGATTGTTCACATGGGAAAAGGTGTCTGGTTTTTGACAATGGTGATTGATTTCTTTCCAGACCCAGTCTTGTTATAATTATTTGTTACCAGATATGGTATTTAAAGAAAATTTTATGAGTATAGATTTTGGCCCAAATCCTTGCTCTATGGCCCTTGCAATACCAAAAGGATATAATAAGATTTTGTAATGCATCCTTTGAAGGTGCATTCCAAAGATGTCAGTTCAACCTTTATAGGAGAAACTGTGTTCAGAAGGAATGTCAACCAGCTCTGAGCTAGTTCAATTTGAACAATTTAATTTTGAAATGAAGCCTACTGAGCTACTGTTTTTTTCCAGCTTATTGATCTCATGAGTTACTAATCTTCCATCTGGAAACAGAGAGAATCCAGGAGAGGAAAGTGGAAGAGTTCCAAAGAAGGTCTATAAAAACATTGCGTGGAGGATGTCCGAAACTACAGGAACTTGGTGTTATTGCCATTACACAGCAGGTGCAGTGGCTTTATCACTAAGGAATAAAAAATTATAAGACTTCTAGTTTTCTTTATGAGAGCATCCCCTGAAGGATGATATGAAGCCCAGAGGGAAATGAGTGGCCATGCTTGCTCAGCCTCCTCTTCCTGCAATATTTTTTTAAAAGGGTGGGGTTTTTTAGAAGGCTGAATTGATACTGGTGAAGCAAATGAACTGAGTGAAAAATATCCACCCCAGCTACAAAATGAGAATCAATTGCATCAGAGTTTGCCCTCTCCATAATCTACCTACTGTACAAGTGATTCATCCTGAACCACAGCGCAGTCATTAAGAAGGAATACTGAAGTCTCACTTCCAAATTATTACTCAGAATTGAGTAGGAGGAAGTCCCTGTTTAGTAGTGTGATGGATTCTAGAATCCCATCTCAGAACTCTTTGGTAGGATGGAAAAACTTTCTCTTGGACCTAAGCTGAGTCTGAAATGTTTAATGAGTTGAGTCATATCATGAAGTGAAGTAAGTAAGGATGAGAAACAGATCACTTGGGTGAGGTCCAAAGTCCAGAATGCCTAAATCTGGGCTTCCCCATCGTCACTCAGGAGTGTGATAGTGTTTGCCCTCATCAAAGTTATTTTTTTAAGCATCTTTAAAAAGCCAGGCTTTCAACACAGGTAATTAGTGGGGATTGGCTGAAGTCTATTTTTGCTCTTCTGCAGGAAAGAAACTTTTTGTTTGTTTGGGGTTTCTTGGTTTGGAGTTTCTGTTTGATTTCCTTCTTTTGCAGCATCAAAGAAACTCCAGTTGTACAGAATGATGGCAAAGCCTGAAGGACAGCCATGGTTTGACACTAATACTCCATCTGACTACTGTTGAAACAACAGAATCCAGTTTTTGTACCTCTAGAAAAGGTACATAACAACATATATTGTTAGGTGTTTATCTGAAATTAGGTTGCATTCAGTAGTAGGTGATTACTCCACTACTTTGCTTTAGGAAATCTGACACAAATCTTCTATGCATTTCCCTTCTCTCACTAAATGAAAGCTTTGCTTTCTACACTTTGCTTTCCCCATCTATGAAATGGGGCGATCTGAAGGACTACGAGTGGCAAATATTCATACCATCATGAGAGAAGCATAAAAGCACAGCTGAAATACTGAGCAACATGTAATGACACATCCAAATAGGATTGCAGCTGAATTATACAAACCAGAATGTCTTACTGGGCTGCACAAACCTCATGTATTGCTAGAATCAGAGGGTTGATTATATAAATTACAGAGAAACAAACACAAGTTGCTTTTAATGGTAGAGAACTGTCTGGAAAATGAGATTTGAGTAGAATTAATTGTGTTGACTGAATGGAAATAATCACTATAGAAAAAAAGTCCCAGTCAGGGGACTCTCATCTCATGAGCTAAGAAAATGCATACAGATAAGTCATGGAGGAGATTCCAGTATAGCCTGGATGAAAAACTCTCTGGTTTTAGTTAAACTGTGAAACTTGCTATATGTAAAGCAGAATTTTTGGATTTCACATCTGTAATCTGCAAAGGAAACCACATTTACCTCATAGAATCATCACAGAATGGTGTATATTGTAAGAGACCTTAAAGATCATGTAGTTCTAAACTCCCTGCCATAAGTGGCCACCTTCCACTAGACCAGGTTGCTCAGGGCCCCATCGAACCTGGCCTTGAACACTTACAAGTGCAGGGCATTCACAGCTTCTCTGGGCAATTTGTTGCAATGCCTTACCACCCTCACAGAAAATAATTTCTTCCTTATATCTAATCTAAAGCCATGCTCTTCCAGTTTGGATACATTCCCCCATGTCCTGTCATTAGGTGCGTGTAAATGTTCTCTCTCCATCTCTTCTGTAGGCTGCCTTAAGGTACTCAAAGGCTGCAATTAGATCACCCCAGAGTCACCTCTTTTCCAAACTGAACAATCCCAATTCTCTCAGCCTTTCCTCATAGGAGAGGTACTCCATACTCTCTCCAACAGGTCCTTGTCCTCCCTCTTCTGGGACCACAGAGCTGGATGCAGCACTGCAGGCGGGCTCTCACCAGAGCAGAGCAGAGGAGAGCTGAGCAGAGCAGAGGGGCAGAATCCCCTCCTTGTCCCTGCTGCCCACACTGCTTTGGATGCAGCCCTGGACACGTTTGGCTCTCTGTGCTGTGAGTGCTCATGGCTGGGTCATGTCCAGCCTCTCACCCACCAGCACCCCCACATCATTCTTGGAAGAACTCTTACTTCCCCAGCTTGTATTGATAGTGGGGATTGCCCCAGTCCAAGTGCAGAACCTTGCACTTGGTCTTGTTAAACCTCATGACATTCCCAGCCTTCTCAAGCTTGTCCAGGTCCCCCTGGATAGCATCCCACCCTTCAGGTGTGTCATCTGCACCACTCAGCTTGGTGTCACCTGCAAATTTTCTGAGGGTGCCCTCAATCCCTTTGTCTATGTCAGTACTGAAGATATGAAATAGAAGTGGTCCCTGAAGGACACCACCATTTAATTTCCTGAAGGGACACATAAGTCCAATTTTAGGTCCGTGCTCAAGAAACTGCTCCTTCATGCTTTAAGACTCTTTATGTTTAATATTTGTGTCTTCTTTAGTAAATTCATACCTGCTTTCATGCACCTCTGTAATAGCTGCTGCCTTGGAAGGTGAGGGTTTCTATCCTTATGTCCCTGAGGAATCCTCAGATTAACCCTCAAAATAATATTTTTTTTATCAACAGCCCTGGAGGGCTCAGTATGATAGACTTCACATCAGCAAATAAACCTCATGATATCTGAACAAAAAACTCCTCTATGTTTGACTTTAACCTGAACATGTTATCTCTAGTGCTAGTGTTTTCACAGCACTGATCAGAAGAGTAGAATGTATGTTCCTCTCTTTTTTCTTTTTTCAGTGAGAAAAAAAAAATCCCTGTTTTTCCCTATCAGGTTGGAAAAGTATACCTGTACTTGGACATCCAGGCTTGTGAGAGACTTGTAGCTGCACAATCATCCTTCTGAGCACAGCTGGCCCTCCACCTTTCTTTATACACTGGGTTTCTCCGTTCCTGACCTCCTACAAACAATCACATCAAGCACATCTTCTTGGTAGTAAGTGGCAGAGAAAAAGAAAAGTGCAGAAAAACAGTTTATTAGCCTTCTTTGTGATGGTGTCTGACATGCTTACATGCAGAGAAGCCTTTTTGTCTTGTCACTGCACAAGCCTATTACACGTTCCCCAATCCTTTTTATGATATCACAGTGCCTTCCCCAAATGAACCCTTTTTCTCCCTTCCTTCTCAATAAAAATGTTGTAGGAGATTGATGGAAAGCTAACATAAATCTAAACTGTGAAGACATTTTCTCTAAGTCCTTCCTGGACTCTAAAGGGAAAAAAAAAAAAAAAAAAAAAAAAAAAAAAAAAAGGAATAACCAGTCTCCTTTGCAGGTGGGGGAAGGGGAGGGGGGTACGACAGAGAAGGATTATGCTGCAAGCTCACTCTGAGTATTTGCCTGAGGTCTCACTGTAAATATCTTTTTTAAAAACAATGAATGAACTAAAGTAAAGTAGGACTGGGACAATGTCCCAGTGCTATGGTATTTCCTTATTTATATCTTTTTTGACTGAAATTTACAATAAATGTGTCTCATTTTTTTGTTTGCTTTTGTTTTTGTTATAGTAAATGTTCAGCATTTTCTGTCATGATGGGAATTTTAATGAATGCGAAACAAAAGCATTAGTGAGGAGTAATGCCCAGGATATGAATCAGGTAGGTACATGTATTCATTAGCACTGATTACTAACACTCTTTCATGCTATTGTACATCGTAATGCGGGTCAATCAGATGCACCACAAAAAGACTTATCAAAGAGTTACTGACACTTTTCATGTTCACTTCCAACTCTGGATTGATCCAAAGTTTGTTCACAAAAATGCTGGTGTAATCTTAGCCCAGAACACCAGAGCTTCCACTCTCTTTTTGAGAAGTACAACCCTCTTGAGGGGTTTAGAAATGTAAGTGCCCAGAAGAAATGGGTCCTGAAAAGAGTCTGCTCTGAACAGCAACCTTTACACATGTCACAAGTGAAGGAATGTTTGTGCCTACCCATGGGGAATTAACTACTTCCCTTTGCAGCCTAGCCACTTCAAAGATAAAGTAGCAGATTTTTTTTCTTTCCTTCTGTTTATTTTTTTTAAATCTCCTTCAGGATGCTAAAATAAGCAACAGGTATGCAGTGCTGATTAATACAGCTTCTTTTATAATAGACACTGGAAATCAGAGAAATTCCAACAGAGCAGTGGAAAAGGTCCCACATTTGGGGTATAACATATAATATTGCTGGAGTCTCATCAGTAATCACAGTCAGTAGAAGCAGCACAATCTCAAACACAGAGACATTTGTCAGAGGCATAGGAAGACAGAAGCTGACCTGGTGCAACCCTTCTGCTTTCAGTCAGATCATACATTAGGTGAGTTTTACAGTTATGCCTTTAAAACAACTTCCCTTTGCTGCTGCCTGGATAAAACATGCATTAATGTTCCCTTTTTTTTTTTTTTTTTCCTAAATTGCCAATTCCTTCAATGAAAATTTGATAATAGGTTTTCATTTCAAGAGCAGTTTTTTCCCTAAGAAAATAAGCAAGCACTCAATCAAAAAATATCTCTGTGTAATAGTTCAATGGGTTAAACCCTTCCTCTAGCCAAATGTTTCCTAAATGGTGTTCACAGCACATACACTACTAAATCTGAGGCCATCCATGGCTTCTGATGTTGAATTCTAAGATATAGTTTTAAGTGGAAATGGCCTTTCAGTATCACCAGCATTTTTTTCCCTTCTACTTCCAATTTTACCACTGAATTTATCATACTCATTAGAATTGTTTACCACAGAAATGTGCTACTAACTAACATAACACTTCAGCTTAGAAGATAGGGAATAAAAGTATGCCTTAGGCACACAGAGTCACTTTCTTAGTAAGTTAAACTGTCTCTTCTGCTTCTCCCAAGGAACATCCAAACCCAACAGCCATTAGGTCATGTCCCAGGGAAGTGAACTCTCCTTTAACATCCTGCCTCTGGCAGTAGCCAGTGCGAGACCAAGCAGGAAGGTAATGAGGATGGCTTCCACAGATCTGTCATTCATACAAGGTGGTGCATGTGCAGATGCAAATTCTTTCTGGTCTCCAGCTGTGTGTTCTTCTACATCTTGATAAACAAATTAGGCCTTCCTGTATTAAATAGCTTTCTTCCACCTTAAGTCACAGTGATCTCCACTTGTAAGTTATAGTCTGCTTTTATAAAGTTGTTCTGCAGGTTTTATTAATTTGTCACTCAGCTTTTGCTCAGGAAATTTCCAAATTACTTCCTGCTGGATTTAACCCTACTAACCCAAGTGATAAACTAACAAAGACCTTCATGATCTAATTTCTGTGTGTTAATACCACTAAATGTATAATTAATTTCTATTAGAACAAGTAGCATATACTCAGTATTTTTCAGACTATATTTCATTTGCCTTGTCTTTCTGCAGCAGAGGTTGCAGCTATGAGTTTTGTAAATTCTCAATGCTTGCCTTCCTTATTGCTGAACAATTTCAATTTTTGAAGAGAGAAAATTTTCTGGTATGTTTGCTGGGTTTTTTTTTCCCCAAATGATTATCTCAAGTAACAGATGAGCTCCTTCAAAGCATATAGACATTTCACTAGCTAAGTCTCAAGGGTTCTGCTGCCAGATCTTGGACCTTATTATATTTCCAGGATTCCGTCTATCAGTAGTAGTGGAGGTTAGACATCTGTTAAATAGCCCAATAGCAGCTAAGTAGGATGAAATGGAAAAGAAGAAAGGGATGTGGGTTTTAGCAGCTGATTGATGAGAAATAGGTGTCAATGTGTATTTTGAAATGTACACAAGCTAAAATATTTAATCCAACCTTGGGCATCTGTCCAGCACCAAGGATGGTCTGTGTGATATGAGATGGAGATCATATCAAAGCCTTGAGGAGCAGCATGGATCTGATCCTCAGCCTTCCTTCCTTCTTCATCACAGAAGAAAGCTTAGGAAGCACACAATGAACACAAACTGTACAGATCTATAAGCTTTTTAGAGGAATTTGGAACCGTTGCAGCTAATTAAACTTCATTTTTTGTTGGAGGGTTGCTTCAGAATCAGTGAGACTTTGCTTAAGGTATAGTTCAGGGCTTTGGGGAGCCCAATTACCCTATTAGAGCTGCACATCAGTGGAAAAATTACGTATCTTAGGCAAATAAATGGGTAAAAACTACAGGACAGTTGAATTAGATGCTAAAGTATCTCTGAAGACCGAAAGCACTGTTCCCATTTATACATTATTGTTTTAAATGTTTTGCCTTTAAGAATGTCTCATAATCATTTTATTTCTCTAGGTCAAAGCATGCTATTTTCCATTTCTATATTTTAATAATTACCTTGTTATTTCTATTCCTTTTTATGCATTTACTATTCCTGGCTCCTTTGTTTCCTGATCAACACATGGCAGAAGTTTCTCATCTATAATAGCAGGCAAATTAGCCTGAGGATGCAAATGGTACTGGTAATTTTTCAGTTAATTATTCAAAAGACTTGACAGATATTCTCACAAGGTCAGGCTTATCAAATGCTTGAGAAATTTTCCAGTGAACCTAGGATAATTTGAATTGGACTTTTGATAAACCGTAAACAGAAATGCTATAAAAGGCAGAATAATGACAGACTCTGTGATACAGATCAGTCCAGGCAGAATGAAAATGAGCTGAATCCCAAAC
Organism: Anomalospiza imberbis; assembly: GCF_031753505.1. Taxonomy (NCBI): domain Eukaryota; kingdom Metazoa; phylum Chordata; class Aves; order Passeriformes; family Viduidae; genus Anomalospiza; species Anomalospiza imberbis. The sequence goes on along the minus strand of NC_089682.1, from coordinate 99,570,438 downwards.
CATCCCTTGCAGGAGCTTAGAATGATTTCTAGAAATCACAAGTAAGAAGGGTTTGGTCCAATTGGGAGAAACATTCTTGCTTTTAAATGCTTGTCCAAAATGAGACACAGTTCAGAGTTTAAAAAATCCAGCTCGCTATTATTCTTTGGAGGTCTGATTCATGAATCAGTGAATGCTATACAAAGACTCATTTTGATTTTAGCAGACTTTAGATCAGCCCCCATGTGAATTGCAGGAGACACCATATCAATGCATAACAAAATAGAGATAAGCATCCGGATACATTCACCTTAATTGCAGGAAGATAATACGCCTATGTTTGACGTATTGAAATTGAATACTGTGCCATTTTATACTCTATGGTTCAAATAATTTTCTCTTATCAGAGTTTCTCTACTGTAAGTTAGGTCTAGATGGTTATTGTTCTTTTGCTCCCTACACCATTTATGAGAGACCAGTTCATGGGTCTACGCACTAGATAATCTCATTCACTCCTCATGGCATCATTCTGTGGGTTGTTGGAAAAAAGTCTTCTGGCTTCATTGAATGCAGCTTCACTACAAAAATTTGCAAAATCATATAAAGAGAGAGTACAAACAAAATGGTCCTTTTCTTTCTGCACAAGTCCAAACACTTATGGACCAAAACATGCCTCTCCAGTCAGGTTGACTGAGGTCAACTAATTGCAAAAGTTCATATTGAACCAGACTGTGCTTGAAGTAGAGTACAGACATATTTACAGACATATTTTACATCCCAATGCCTAAATCACAATTTAACTGATGCTCATGAGGCTCATTGTGTACATTACTGCTGCAACAGAGAGCATGTCATAACAGCCCGACTCTCTGAAAAGACAGAGACCTGAAAGATCAATGGAGAAGGCCCTTAGGAGTCCTGGGAGGGCTCCTTGCTTTTCACAAGACCCATTACACACCGTTTAAGGGACAGTAGATCTGAGTACTGTAAAATTACTTTATAATAAAGCACCCTATGCAAACACATAAAGCCTGGGAAAATGCCTCCTCTCCTTTAATTCACATTACAGTGACTATATTTTCTTCAAAGAATGAGGTTTGGCAATTGTTTCATTCTTAACATTAGAAGTAAGATATAATTTCTTATTGAAGTTACTTGCTCTAGAGCATTTGTTTATATGTAGCTCTGAACAAGAACTAACCCCCAAAACTACCATTTTTAACTCTGGTTGACTTCAGTTTTCAGAGTTCTTGAAGCATAATTCAGTGCTGTGTGAGTACCCAAAGAGATCCTAATACATAATAGATGTTACCACAAATAGCTTTCCTTTCTCCTTTGTTTAAAATGAGATTCATCAACAAAGTGCAGTTTAAGACAAGACAATGTACCTGGGTCACTTCTTTTCCATGGCAGTATTCTAAGCCAAGACTGCTATCACTTTTCAGTTTCTCAGATACTTGCTAGTCACTAACTGTTCATATGCTATTACTGAAAGGATAAAAAATAGAAAGTATAAAATGAAACATGTATATGGTTGTCTTTTAAAATCCTTAGTATTCCTGCTAAACCCAAATTCCTTGACAAAATAGCAAGGCAGTTTTGATTATAGGAAGTGATTTGTTTGTAAAACATTCAAGTTTTTCCTCCAGGTTTTGTTGTGTATATGTATGTCCGGTTTTGTTCAGTATTTTTGGCGTTTGTTTGTTTTCAGAAGAGGAAATGTCAAGAATAGACCAATATTTCCTTATTTAAATGTTGGAGTCTTCATATGTTATAATTCTAATTTGTTCTCTCATAATAAGAAAGAAAGAAAAAAAAAATAAGACTTTTCACTGTGCACCAGTTAAAAATTCAATTACATAAGCTAGAAAATTAGAGGTTTCCCTTTGGCTGGATGCAGATGACCACAATTATAGACCATGCAAACTCTTCCTATCCTTCCTGTGCTAACCAAATTTATGTTTACTCCAACTATCAAAAGACAAATCTGTCACAGACTGTAAAATAAATAATCAAGACTGCCATGGCAAGCTTTATTTATGTGCAAAATACAGCTCAAACTGAAAAAAGTGGCAAAACTTTTTAGGACTATTGGTAATAAGAGAGATGAAGTAATAAAAGAATTTATGTGTAAGATAGCCATATTCAGCTTGATCTAATTGTGATTATTATTGCTCCACTCCAAAGCATCTCTCTGCAGATTTCAGTGCAAACCTCAGCATTTTCCTAAATCAAGTCCAGTCTATGTTTTAACAAAAGAAAAGTTTTCATGATTGTGAATAAGATTTGTAGGAAGAAATAATATTATTAGATTGTTTGGGCTTCTTTGCCCAAAAACCAAACTGCTCTTTAATTAATAGTAAACAAACTATTGCTGCAGGAATAAAAAAGGTAAAGGGGACCTAATGCTGTTTTTCTTATACAGCAGTCTTACTTTGTACTGTGCTTTCTGTTGGGACAGCAACCCACAGAGGTAAGCCTGTTATTTTTCTGCACATATTCCCAATTGATTGCTGTCCAAGTGTTTCTCAGATGACCCAGAAAGCAAGCTTAATATTATTATTATTATGTTATACTCCATTAAACTTGATTTCTGAGACAGAGGTAGTGTGTGTGGGCTTCATATCTGGAGCTTCTAAATCTCATCACTTAATATGCACACTGAACCTTTCTATTGGAATATTTTACACAATGAACAAAAGAATGCCATTTGCAAAAAGCATAAGAACCTATTTCTACTGTATGCTATTCCATCTTCTCTTATCTAGCCACTTTATCCACATGGATTTCTTCCAGAAGATAAATCTTTCAATCAGGATTTCTTTATGAACTGCAGCCCTTGTATTGTGAGGTGTATATCAAAATTTCAAGACAAATTCTGTTCTCTTGATTTTGGTAAACAGTACAAAAGCTTAAAAACAAGAAACCTTAGATGTCTATTCATTCGAGTTAGAAAAACCTTTTGTAATTGTTTTTCTGCTCAAGACAAGTGAACAAGGCTACCCTGTGTATTTTCCTAAATATATAGAAAGTCTGATACATTAGATCAAATTACAGCACTAAAAACAGTTTAGACTGGCCATAAAGGTTGTTTTAAATCAATTTCTGATGTATCTTGTTAATTTATTTATTCATTACACTGTTATGTGATGGTGCACAAAGGATGTACTCTTAAAAGCTTAATGAAAAATAGTTGTAATGATTCTTAAATCTCCCTTAATGAAGCTTAAATATAAGGGCCATTACTGTTCACATTCCGGTACACATACCTCCTTCATCTTTCTTCTCTGAAATTTTCTCTCTCCTCTCTCCCAACCAGATTTGTTCTACCATTTCCAGAGTTCTGTTTCATTGTTGCCAATGAAGACTAGTACTACAGCTAGCTAAAAGTAATAATTTTCATTTCATTAGAAATTCACATAATTTCATCTTGTAAACTCTTCATTTTCATGCATTTAAAATAAACCAGAAAACTCTACAAAATCCAAACTACCAACCTTATCTGGAAATACTTGTACATACCTTATATTTGCATTACATATCCAAACTTAAATATTTAATTTTAACAAAGTCTGATATAAAATACACACCTCTGCATTTCTACAGCCTTGCATATAAACTGATATTATTTCCAGTTGTGTCAGATGGGCTGTGCTTGTTGTCCAGGCAGTGGCTACATTCAACAAGCCCACACCTTATCATACCTACTTCTGTGCAGGATCTCTGACCAAATGTCACGGGGCAACAAGGTCTTCAAGGATCTGTGTCTCCCTTTGTGTGCTTCATGAAGGTTTGAGTTATTTCCACTCTAATCTCAAATTTAACTTGAAAGATGCACCTGAGAGCCAAACCCTCTGAAATGATGGGCTCAGAACAAAACCAAGGTGGGCACTGAAGTCTGTGTGTCTCACCTGCTGTCCTAGCCATGGAACAATGGTAGTCAATTCAGCAGTGTTCATGCAAAGAAAACAACAACCAATCAGACAATGGAGGAAATGGCAAGGAAATCTATTTGACCTATTCTTGAATGGGTTGTGACAAAGGTAAATATAATTATTTTTAATTTTTTTCTTTTAACAACTGAACCTTGAAAAGGAGTATTCATATTGTGTCCTATATGAAATTAGTCAGGCTTAAATGAACATGAGGAGTACTTTTGTAATTAAACAAATTCTTTAGTTAGCCTAAAATTTTAGGTTTTATAAACCTCACAGAACTTGGTCTCAGACTAAATTTGACACAGGCTGACAAATACCTCTTGGAGCTGTCTTTAAGTGTGAAAGCTTTTGTTTAAAACAAAAAAAACCTCAGGAATTACTAAAAATCTAATTGTATATCTGTCCAAAGTGCAAGCATTTTCCCCACAATGAAATTACTTAATTATGGCATTTAAATTTTATTAAAAATGGCAAGTTTATTATGGTGCTTACAGTAAGCCACAGCAGAAGGATATTGTCTCTTTGAAAGATCTCTCAAAATTATGTAAACATCTCTTTATTTGCAGTGCACAGGCCAATCTTTCCTATTAATGAAAGATTCCTTTACCAATTTCCCATAGTAAAGTAGTTTATAGTATTTTCTAAATGAACTGAGCAACATCAGCTTTCAATGCAACAGTGTTATTTTGAAACCTTAGGAACTTTTTTTTTTCATATTCCACCTGGGAGCTGATTTAAGAACTGCTCTTTTAAGAGCTATGTATTTTTTAATATTTTAGCAGGTTTACAGACCTCCTGGGGTGTTCTGTAATATTGAAGTCGCTTCAAGAAAATGTTCTTGTTTCAGTTTTAGAGTTATTCAGGCAGCTTTGTGAAATCATACTGAACTGAAACAACGTGACTTGGATGACACCATGCATTTTCTGTTTCATTCCTTTACACACTTATCTCTGCTAACTAATTCTTTTCTTTCCAACTTCTTTCCCAAAGTTGTACATTTTAGTACCCACCCTAGTTTTAACAGTTAATTCCTGAGCCTAATATTTTCTTTCCAAATCAGGTCCTGTTGAAGTTCTCATTCATGTCAGTGGACCTAGACAAGTACTTCTGCTTGTGCTCTGAGTTTAGATGTCAAATATCCAACCTCAACTTGTAAACAAGTGGTTATTGTCGTTCTTTTATCCCTTTTCATGTCCAGATTGTGTAGAAAATTGCTGTATAGGTAGGAAATTTCAAAATGAGTGATGTACAATGGAATTTACATGATGATGAAGAGAAAAAAAAAGAAAAATCTCTCACTGATGGTCCTTGATGCAAAATATTTTAATATCAGGGGCTCAGATTAGTAGAGAAGATATGTTAATTATTGGTTTTCACACCATAGTCATTTATCTTTACACAAAATTCAGTGGAAAATTATTATAAAGGCTTTTTTACAAATATATTGATCAGAGGTACCTGACTGTTTGAAAAACAGGGTGTGCAGTGTGATCTCAGACTTGAAATCATATAGAAAAAGTGCTAAAATACATACAGAGCACAATAATTCATTTCTTACGTGAACTTTCTAAATTTGATCCATTTATATGTCTAAAATAAAATTATTTCAGGGCATATCCATCAGGTTTTCTAATCAGAAAATACATATGAAATGAAAAAGAAAATTTTAATTTACCTCCTAAAAAATAAAAGGACCAATGTTGTTAAGAAGCATTATTCTCTCTATTATGAGAAGAAACATAGAAAAATAAGAATTACCCAACTGTTATATGGAAAGTAGTGAGTGAACTATTCTGGCAAATATCTGTTTTCTTCTTCCTAAATATAAATTGGAAGAAATTCTGGAAGCATAGATCCAAGAGAGGCAGGAAATTACTCTGATATTTAGATGAACTGGATGGAAGTGAATTTCTTCGTTTAAGAACAAAACTTTTCTTGCTGAAAGAACACACCTGGCAGCCCACTCTTATTCAGGTGAATGCCTGCACTCAGAGAGAAGATCTGATCCACTGTTAGAGTGTGTCAACAGTGTTTGAGCCAAGTGAGTGTCACAAAGGGCTTTAACTCTCAGAAACAATTTCTTAGGCATTACTCATAATTCAATAACCAGACAGTGTGCATCAGATTATTGGAGTCATACATACAGTAAGAATTGCATCCTAGTCCTTCACAAATGCATTCATATATTGGTCTGCAATCAGTTTTTCTAGCTATATGTAAACCTTATCTTTTGATACTTATCACAGCATATTTTTCGTCTTTTCCCTCAGTCCATCTTTATTGCCAGCCTTCATGGAGTGTGTCTTTGTTCCCACTGGAGGCACGTGCTTGAATTTGCTCTGTACAGGACCTCACACACACATGTAAGAGTGGTGGGGTATTTATTTGGTGTATATATAGTTTATGTATATCTGTCTGTGCATGTGCATGAAGATGTGCGTATTGTGTATATGTATTTATATTGTGCTGGTGCACACCTGGAACTCAGTGCTGAATGTAGCTTGGGCTAGTGAGGGCACATACTCAGCCCGGAAGAGACATAACCTGAGGTGGTATAACATGTAATTCTATGTAAACCAATTAGTAATCAAATATAGAGGGAAATGACATCAGCTTTTTCTTTTCTTTTTTTTTTTCTTTTTTTTTTTTCTTTTTTTTTTTTTTTCTTCACAATGATTTCCCACCCATTCCTCTATTTTAGCAGAGCTGAACCAGGATATTCCTTGGGCTCCAAACTCCTGAAACAAATAGATCTTACAACATTTCAGTTACTGACAAATTCATTGCTTTTCTCTTCAGCTCAGCCCTCCCAATCAACAATCAGCCCTTCCTTGTGCAAGTCCAAAGCTCTTGCAAGGAACAGTCAACCATGTGTCCAGCACACTAGCTGAATTCTCCATACTACATAGAAACTACTTTCAACAGCTCACTGAAAATATTTACACAGAATGATGCAGGACCATAAGTACTGATCTATCCAATGATATTTCTATGTAGAATTTAATATAATGATTGATGCTGTTTGCCATTGCAGACTGAGTAATAACTTGTCTTTACCATCTGGGTTATAATGATACCAGTTTATTGCCTGACAGAGGCTAAACCAATCCATGCTAGCCACCAAAAAGCATTTAAGTGAATCCCAAAAAAGTCTGGAATATCCAATTCTAGATAAAGATTAAGTAATTTTTAGACATATGTGGCTATGCAGTTTTTCCTTCCCGGAGATAAAAATGTCTCACACTGGACAAGCAGACAGGTATACAAGCTCTCCATCATCAACATTTGGTACCAGTTGTTTCAGTGGTAGAGGCAAAAAGCCTCTCAATGCCCTGTTACAAGTTATTCTTTGTTCTGGGAAAGTTTTATTTTAACATCCCATAGTTACAGGTTGACTATTGTCCTTAAGTATGAGGCCATACCTGCCCTCCAAAATGTCTTTAATAGATTTTAATTTTGGATGCCTACTCTTGGAAAGTAATAACTGGTAGTCTGATCATATTGACAGAACCATTGACGTGGCTTCAAATAATAGAACTTGTTCTTCCCCACCGGTCATTAGACGCCAGGAATATGTGAAAGAGGGATTTATTTTAAGAAAACTCATAACTAAGTTCCAGCACTCACAACTCGGCCAATGAAACCAGGAAATTAGGGCTAGGCCCTGGCCTGCAAAGTGCAGGATTTTTCACTCTGCCCCTATCCTCCACCCACATGGTACAGATCTAGTTTGAAAAAATGTCACCTTGACAGGATGTCTGCTGTGATAGTTGAAAAAAAATCCAGAGCAATTGCAAAACAATCCAGAGCAATTGACAAAAAAAAATCCAGAACAACTGCAAAAAAAAAAAAAAAAAAAAAAAAAAAAAATCCAGAACATCTGCAAAAAAAAAAACCCCAACCCAGAGCAATTGCATTCAAGATCCAAGTCAGGTTCAATTCTCATTTGGTTGTGTTTAGCGCTTATGAACAGGAATTTCCAAGTTCCACTTAAGTCAGTAGAGAGGCCAGACCCTTCACACAGTACTCTCCATGAGTCAAGTGTGGACAGAGCCTTAAAGGATTATGCAGCAAAAAGTCTCTTCTGTCTTTTTACAACATATAGAAAGATGAGCCATAATTACAAGAAGTTTGCAGAAAGGAACCCACTTCAAGGGGAGACTTAAAAGTCTAAGGAGAAAAAATGTCTAGAAAAAGAAGAGAGACTGGGACACATGTGGATGCAAATGTGCAGCAAATCCACCATTTTGATGTTATTCTTGTTGGCTAACAACTACAGATGCAAGTTCCCATTATTATGATCAGCATGAGAGAAATAATTTATGGGAGCTTCTGGAGGTTGGATGAGGCCTCAGGTTAATCAAGTGAATGCCCAGTGACTGAAGGGGGAGCTGGCTTCAAGAACACTGTAATTTCTTAGAAGACTCTTGAGGAAGAAAAATCTTCTGGCTTCTGGTGGAGAACAATGGAGAACATTAATGCCTTAGAAACACTGTAGATGCAGCATAAATAGATGAGGACAAAATATGCAAAGAATAAGTTCACCCACTCTTCCCTTTTTCACCTGTCTCACACAGATGTCTGTCCATCTGCGTGATTTTCTCTTTCTTTTCCCTGGTCATCTTCACACCCTGATCCTTGCTATCAATATTTCTAAGGTCAATCTGCATGATTGATATCTACCATTGGTCCTCTTTCTTTGTGTCTTGAAAAGTCTTAAGAATCAGGAATCATCCCAACTAAGGTGCAAAATAGCCATTTTGAAAGGCCCTTTAATAACATTAATCACAAAAAGCCAAAGCAAATGTTCCAGGAGAAACTCGAGTCAGAGTTTCCTGGCTATGCCAAAAATCTCCAAACTGCTGCCACAGTAAATATAGCATTTTACCTCTAATGTATTATTTTGTGTGCAGGGAACAAAAAAATGACAGTTTTTCTTAACACTATTTTTATCGAATTCACAGAGTAAATTCATCTATTTCAAAAAAGAAAAAAAGAAAGAAAGGAAATCAGTAAGTACAGGAAGTAATATACCTTCCTTCTTGATTGCCTATCTTCTATTAAAAGGGAAAGATAGAACTACAAGTTGACCTAAGTTAAGTACGTCTGTTATTTTCTTGCCATGTACTATTGCTCTGGTTTATGTCCAGTTTGGTATAACTCCAAAGATCAATCCAGGGAAAATTTTAGAGAAAAATGTATTTATAACCTGTGTATATTAATTGTAGGGAGATGGGAAAAAGGCACATTTTGTTTTGAGAAACTATAAGCTTGCATTTATTCCTGATGCATGTTTGATGTAATGAGGACTTACTTTCTATGTTAGCATTTTCCCATTCTTAATTTGCTGTGTGAATAGTTGATTATTTGTGCTACTTTTATCACCAATTTGCATTAATAAAACTCAGCATATGTTCCATCATATTCCCTGGGGAAGGTGCTTGGAATTACACCATTGTCTAGTAAACATGACTATAACAAAGAAGAATAGGAGATAACCTATTATTTTTGGAGGTTTTCTCTTTTTTTTTTTTTCTTAAATTCATCAGTAAAAAGAGGAAAACAAGAAATTTGGCATTGAAAATTGAGACTTCAAATTTCCTATTTGTTAGAAGGAACAAAAGCTGTCATCAAAAGATTAGATGAAGGAGTCAGCTTTCTCAGCTGACAACTATAAAATTTCAACTAGCTTAACCCATCATCTCTCTACTTTTCAGAAAGAAATTATGTAAGTTGTTAGTTTGTATGTAATACAAACAAAACATAAGCTTCCATTTATGATAAGTAAAAGATTAATTTTTCTCTTCTGCTTTTAATTCTTCTGTAATTCTTTGCCTCTTGAGCCTGTCCAAGGCCAATTGTCCACATTCTTCAGAATATAATTTTATATTTCATAAATACAAGGACTTTTTTTTTCCAGGACAAAAAGCAAAGGACACGAAGGAAAACTCTGATGTTATATTTGTCAATCTCAAAAATATTTTTTTCTTAATTATGTATTTCTTTCTTTTTGCCTTCCCTTCCCTCCTAAGAAAAGGAGACTAGAAGAAGCCTTGTCTGGAATGTGTGTTCCTCAAATCTCATGTATATTTTAGTAGTCAAAGATTGACAATGTGCTTTGTCAAATGAATCTGAGGCATATCCCAATTTCTGCCATAACTCTCCTAAGGGAAAAAAAAAAAAAAAAAAAAAAAAAAAAAAAAAAAAAAGAAAAAAAAAGCAGAATCCTTCAAAAGTCAGTCATAGTATTTGCTATGTTGGAAAATGCATTTTTCCCTCTCTGTATCAGCAGATCCAAGATTATTTTCCCCACGGTTACAAAAAATGCAAGTCAGAGCTCAAACTGGCATCTCTGCTATAAAAAAGTAATACAATTCTGTCAGTATAATACTGCGCCACTATGCAGTGATTAACCAGGGTATTTTCTTCAGTTATTCTAGATATTCTAGATATTCTAGATATTTCTGAACAGATAATGTGTTAATATCCTCCAGCATTTTAATGTCTTTTTATCAAAGAAAGTTATGACAGGTTGATATATCCATGTGCCTTTTACTTATCTCTGCTCCTTTCGTTAGTGAAATGTCATTCTCAATTCATAGTTTGAAGCTTCTGGGCAGAAAAAAATGAGCTCAAATATAATGGAGTAATCAGAAAGAAAAAGCTAATGGTTATATCCAAAGCCATTTATTTTGTTCCCCTAAGCAATACTGCAGGCTCAGATGCATTAAGCAAAGTTAAATCAAATAGTCATGATGTCTGTATGTTCAATTATGCATAGCCCAAGCCAGAGTCTCCTTCTGAGCCAATCTTCCACAAAGCTATGCCAGTGTACACCTGTCAGAATCTGGAATCATTTCTCAACTTAAATTTATCCAGATCTCTTTTTTTTCTTTATATTGTTTTGCACAGCTGCAGTCCATGCTATAAAAATAATACTTGAATAATATGATGCTACAAAGATAATATTTTTTTCTTAAAATAGCTCGAGTGGAATTTTTATAGTATCTTATATCACAGTTTAAACCATTCTTTTGCAAGCCTTGTGCAAGCCTCTCATACTCTCATGTACATGGAGAATGAGTTATTTTACATGTTACATCCCTGGGCATTGTTCTGGCCAACGTCTTTGGGTGTTTGACAAAGAGTCCAACTGCCACAACTCCTGGAGCAAAAAGGCTCAGCTATGGAAATATTTTTAGGACAGGTATTTTTAAAGAAATAATTGTAGGTGATTGTTAACATGGGAAGTGAAAATATGTCAACAAATTTATTGAAACTGTTTTATAGGTCTCAAATTTATTAAACTTGCAGACACAAGCTGATAAAATGCATTTTATCAGCTGAAGAATTAATAAAAATTGCTATATTAAAGACATTAGAAATGTCAAACACCTAATAACAACTACATCACAGTAGCATTTATCTTAAAACCAAATAGATAAACAGGAGTAAGAGGAGAAGCTTTTTATATTCTTAAAATTTGAAGGGAGCAAATTGTGGAAAGATGTCTCAATTACCACCTCTCAGTCTGATGTTCAGATCTCAGCTTTAATCTATCAGTGATAGTGAAATAGCTTGAATTGTAATTTAATTGCTTGTATAATAAATATTTTACAATCATCACATATTTCAACATAAAATAATCTTCTAGTTACACTTCTTAAAAAGCATTTGTTCAAAATAGAAAATTGAAAATTTATGTGTTTATTTTTTCTGCTTTTTACTTGTTTCAAAATTCCTAATTTCATAAAAGTTGCTTTGTTAAAAATTTTTAAAGGTCTCATCAAAATAAACTGAATTCTTTTTAATTTCTTGAGATACCTGATTACAAAGCTGAAGCAGAAAACATTTTATTTCAAATTTCTATTTATATATCCACATATAACATTTATCTGTTCATTCATTTAACTTAAACTATGCATTCGTATAAAACCATCCACGGGCTATGCTATGTATACAAAGCATACAAAGATCACTTGGACAGTTACTTTAGCAAGGATATGCCCTCACTTTGTCTCAAGAGTTAATATATAACATTATATTTTCTTTTTTCTGGTTGTTTCCTCTAAGGAAGATTTGACTATTAATTTCTTCATACATTTCATATACATACCCAGGTGAAAAGAATAGTTGGGGGTTTTTGATTCTACTTCAATAAGCTAACTACAATTCCAAATGCATATTGTGTATTAACTCAGGAATGGGATGCCTTTTGCTGCTAAAGAAATGAGATCTGACCCCAAGAAAGTTTAGGCTTTCCATTGGAACTGCTTTTGTATGGCAAAGGTATTTTATTGCCTTGGTAAAATACAGTTATTAAACTCATAATAAGGATTAAAAGTTCAAAAACACCTATCTTTTTTACATTTTGCAATGTCCATTTTGATGGGTACTTTTAAGATAAAGCTTCAACAGAATTCATCACTTGCAGTTATGAAACTTATAATTTGTGGCCCTCAATTACTAATGCTACTTAATTTCATTAATATTACTATTCAATTCTCCTCCCCAAAATAAATAATGCATAAGCTTATTGATGAATCTTACTTTATGTTTGCCCTCTAGTAGTTTATTTTTAGAAGTTACACTTTACAACTGTCAAAATGAATGATTAGTCTGAGTCATGCTCTGTTTTTACTACACTAATATGACTAAACTTCAAGGCATTAGTTGTATATATCTATAGGCTGTTCTGAGGGGTTTTTTCCCTCAAATTATTGTAAATTTCAGTATCCAGAACTGGAAGAGATTGCAAGTGTCATTCCTGATAAATGTTTTCCAACCTGTCCTCATGGATCCTAAAGAGAAAATTCCTTAGCAGTCACCCCCTTCTTTGCCCATCACTGCTGATGAGGAGTACACAGTAGTGCATGGAAAAGGATTACTGAAAGATTACTGATATATTCTACCTTTCCTTAGTGTGATGACCCTTGTTAGTTTTCTGGAGTCCATAATATCATGCATCTGGAAACAAGCTGTTGCCAAAAGCACTCAGTTTCCAAATCCTGCCAATGTGCAGTTTATATCTCTGTTCTGTCCCGGATACCACAATGGCTGAAAACCTTGCTCGCATGAGCATGTGGAAAAACAAAAAGAAGTCTAAGTATTTTGAAACCTATTTTCCTGATAATTTCAAGTTTCTTTTCCTTTTTAATAATGATACAGTCTTCTAAGTACTTCTACAGTTATGATTAAAAAAAAAATTAAAATCTTCACAGCTGCCAACTGCATATGGCTTCTCACCTGCAAATTCTCTCGACTAGTAGTTTTGTCACTCTGCAGGTTATAAGTAGACACCTGAGAAAGGAAAACAGAGAACAAGAAAGAATATTCTTTACTGTTTCAGGAATATTTTTCCAAGACCATAATTATTAATAAAACTCTGGGACCTGTAGACCAGGGGAATAACTTAAATTTTGGGTTAATAATGTTGCTTCTATTCTAGGACCAATATAATGACATTTAATTTTTAAGAAAATGCAGTTAAAAATAAAAATCAAGTTTACATAATCTTTGATAATTCCTCTTGGCTTTGCATTATGATATCTTGTGGCATGTCACCAACATCATTCAGTTTCCCTAAACTCTGCAAAATCTTCAGCAATCAAGAGGACTTGGAGCACAGTCAAGCTACAGAAGATAGTATTTCCTGTTGGAGTCACACCCAATCAGTCTGCAACACTCAATATTTTAACAGGCCTATTAGTGCTACCAATTCAAAGGCAGTTATGACTACAGCACAACTTAAAGACAACAGCAAAAAAAAATATTTTGGTAACAGAAAATGAGACATTTATTCAGGATAATTTCATATACTACCATTTTAATGGTCTAATTTTAGATCTAAGCCAATAAATCATCCACTACTATTATTAAAATAATTACATATACACACTTAGATAAAATAACTGGCACTCTTCTTTTTCTAGAAGGTTGACTGCTCTGATGAATTGAGTAACAGAAGAGCTGGTATCATAAAAGAGAGCGCAGGGATGGAAAGTTTAACATCAAAATAAAAAAGCATGTTCCATGCTTGCTTCCTTCAAAAATGGTAAAGGGAACTTAATTTTTAATCATCAGAACGTTTCTCCTTCTGCTAATTCTTTTCAAAATGCAATAGAGTCAGCACATGGCAGAGGATTGGTAGAAGTACTGAGGTGTAGAACCACAATGAGTGGCACCCCATGTATTGTGCCTGCATCTAGAAGTCTTCAAATGGAGAAACTGTGGGATTTTGAGAACAAATAGCATGGCTGTTCTCGATCTTTCCCAGGAGACAGTAGCCTTTGTTCTGCCCCACTGTCCTCCAGTTGGGACTGACAGGAGGAGGCCTGGTCCCTGATGTGTATCCTGTCCCCCTTTCTGAGAACATATGTGGAAAAGGTGTCCATGTGCCAAAATATCCCTGTTCAGCCTTGCTTATGCGTCCACCATGATACATACCAGTTATTTTACAGAAACATAAGCCCAGGCCATATTTATAATCAGATTATGCACTGTTACACACTGCCTAGCAATCTGAACATCTTCAATGCTGTGCTGGTTTTGTCTGGGATAGAGTGGCCGTATTTTGGATTTGTGCCGAACACAGGGTTGATAATGCAGAACTGGTTTTGTTATTGCTGAGCAGGGATTACACAGAGCCAAGGCCACTGCAGATTTTCCTACTGCCACACTGATGAGGAAATTGGGGTTGCATGGGAGATTGGGAGGAAACACAGCCAGGATAGGTGACCTCAACTGACCAAAGGGATATTCCAGACAGTACGGCATCACGCCCAGTAAATCAAGTGAGGGGAAGAAGGAGGAGAAGAAGAGGGGGTTTTTGGAGTGACAGTGCTTGTCTTTCCAAACACCCAGCTCTCCTGGAGATGGCTGAACACCTGCCTGCCCATGGGAAGCAGTAAATTAATTCCTTCTTTTGCTTTGCTTTTGTGCACAGCTTTCGCTTTCCTGACTGTCTTTATCCCAACCCATGGGTTCTCTAGCTTTTATCCTCTGATTTTCCCCTCAGTCCTGCTAGTGGACGAATAAGCAAGAGGTAATTGATTGTTGGCTGGGGTTAAACCACAACAAATGTAAAAATTAAGCAATAGAAATAGTGATCTTTAGTACCCCAGAACCCCCAGAGAAAGGGCAGTGTATAGATGTGCCAGTTAATTTCTCTCAGTATGTTATTCAGAAGGATATCTAGATGCTGAGAAAGAAAGCTGAAAGACTGTGTTAATGCTGCTACAGGGGAAGTAACAAACGATAACAAAGAATAAAATTCATGTCCCATGCCTTGATAGTGGCTTCCTTCATAGCACAGGTTACCTTACTTTCCTACATCTCCACTTGTTCAGGATTTCCAAACTGCTGTGTTTGACCAGACAAACTTTTGTTCCACTTCATACTCAAGCTTTGTCTCATATCCAGAGTCCTGACCCACTTTTAACAGGTGTATGAAAGTTAAATAAAAGAAGGGGAGTAGAAAGTTTTGGTAAGCATGCAAATCTTGAAAAATCAGTCATAGATACCAAATAATTTGTACCAAATCACAAACAACCTGAAGCTATTATGTAGACAGATGCTTCCACAGACCCAGTTTTGGTCAGATTTCTCTCAATTTGGCATGGTTTTCAGGGCAGGCAGTAAATATCTGTAGCTGCACTCAAGCCATTTTGCTCTGTGCCCCATGCACTGTTACCAACAGAGACACATTTTTTCACATAAACACCATCAGGCTGCAACTAGGCCAATTGCTTGTAGTCAGTCCCCACTTACTTTGGAAAAGCTGTCTTCCTGTTGGGAACACAGTACGCAGTAACATTTTCAAAGTCAGTGAAATTCAAGTGATTTGGTTTGTCTTGGTTTTCCAGCAGACACATTCTGATTGGTAAAGGTTAAAACAGTTTCTTGCCTGTTCCACTGAAACAAGTACTCAAGGGAGTTAAAAGTATTCTAATAAACAATAATAATAATAATAAATATTTAATAATAATTATAAAGGAAAAGGAATTGCCTTTGTGTAATCACTTTGGATGTTCGAGTCATGTCTTATATACAGAGTCTGAAAAAAAGTGTCATTGCAGAAGATCACAGAAGGACCTCTTGCTGTGAACATCTTGTAGGTTTCCTGGAGCCAGGCTGTTGTCAGAAAAGTGATAATACTAAGAGAGAACAAAGAAACTCTGAGGAGAACCTGAAGAGGAAGCTATAATGAATCAGAAGTAATTGAAAAAGAAAAATGGGGGATAAGTCAGAATAGTACTAACATCCAAAATAAAAGTTTTCTTCCTTGGTTTCCAGTGTAATTAGGCTGATCATTTTCAGAAGTTTTTAATTTAGAAGTTGCACAGAGATATTTTTATATACAAAGCTCATAATTAGAAAAGTATTATAAATCCTCTAAATATTACAATGAAAATAAAAGTGAATTTACTTGTAAATAATAATACAATATGATTTATGTACACAAGTAACCTATGGTAAGAGAACCTG
This sequence comes from Anomalospiza imberbis, assembly GCF_031753505.1. Classification (NCBI taxonomy): domain Eukaryota; kingdom Metazoa; phylum Chordata; class Aves; order Passeriformes; family Viduidae; genus Anomalospiza; species Anomalospiza imberbis. Next base: position 99,554,035 of record NC_089682.1, on the reverse strand, counting down.
GCAATCCATCTCAAAGAACTGCAACTTTGTACCAAGAAAAAACTGCCTTTTAAGTAATGACAAAACATGGTGGGAATGATTTTACAGTAAGAATAATTTTCTTAGTAAGGGAAAGAATGACATGTATTCACTGTCACTCACGCTTCCTCCAAAACACTTTGTCATAACATACATATTCCATGATTTAGGAGTCTGCCAGTTCATAAGTTGCCACGATGTTAAGTTTTTGTGGTTTTGCACTGCTGTTTTTTAAACAAGTAGCTGTGTCATAAGTGATAATCCAGGAAACTCAGACTGTTTCTGTTTGCTTGTTTATTTTTTATGTTATAAGTTAGATTCAATATAATCCTGTCTTTGTGTCATCAACTCTGCATCAGACAATCATAGATCATAATGCAGTATTCAGTGCCACAGTTTGCACCGAGGATTAATGCTTTCAGTATCCTGGGACAAAACAATGGTTGAATGGGACTTCTCTTTACATTTTACTTTTTGTCTGAGAGAGGGTGACTGCAGTCACTTCTGTTTAAAACTCTAAACCAGGCCTTTAAAGTCAAGATAGAAGGGGAAATGTGTTTCGTCAGTTAACGAAATACCATATATTTTCCCCCCCTAAAAAAGTGTTTGGCTTTATCTATTAAATTCTTACCTCTGATAGCAGCTGTTGTCTTGGCATTGTGCCTGTAATAGGGAAAAAGAGAGGGAAAAAAGAATAGAAAGTAAAAAAGTGGGGAAAGTAAATGGGAGGGGGAGGGGGGAAGAAAAGAAAAAAGGGAAAAAGAAAGAGGGAAAAAAAGAAAATTAAAAAGAAAAATAAAATTATGAAAAAGAATAAATATTTGTAAATGTTTTAGACATGTAGTTTATGCATTGGTGAATGGCTCTTTATATGTTATATTTATGGGATATTTGGTTTGTTTTGTGATTTTGTTTCAACTTTTAAGGAGTGCCGTTAATGTGATTAATTAACAAGAATTTATTGGCTAAAAAATCTGCACAGCCAAACATATGTGATTTTTAAAATGTATTTTTTCAGGTGAAACTATAAAATAGGGTCCTAATTAAGCCCTGCTGTTTCCTGAGATTTTGTGTGCACTGCACTGGGAAGGAAAGTTACATGGAACTTTACTTGATCATGGAAGAAAAATCTGGAGAGTAAATTCAAGCATTCTATTCAGTTTTTAAATATAGTCTTCACTTGAGGGCTACAGTGAATTTATGCCCATGTTAAACATTAAAGCTCTGTTATGGGGCCAAATAAGGGGAAAGCTCAAATCAACTCAAACATCATGAGGGCAGAACTTCAGCACCACTGCAGCAGACACCACTAGCACTTCTGCATTTGCTCTAAAACGCTGTGATTGATCACAGAGTTTGTTATTATGACATTCTATTACATGCGTTCTCTTGCCATTACTTTGCTAAATTGGGAAACTTATTTTCTATAATGTAGAACAATTTGTAATAAACATAGTGTATTATAAAAAGGATTTGAAGCTTCGGAATTTGCTTTGCTGGGAACTGAAACTATACTTTACTCCACTGAGACCTTAACCCACTTTGAAGGGAAGTTTTTTATAAAAACTGGGGGCGATGTTTAGCATAATCAATGATTTGCCCAAATTTCTGACAGAATCTGGGTTTGTATCTCCTGTGAGGTGTCTGTATAGTTAAGACTCAGATGTGCAAGTACAAACATAAGTACTTGAACCCTATCAAAAAGCACTGCCACTTTAACAAAGTGCCATAAATTACCATGGACTCCACAGAACATGATAAGCAGAGATTTTAGCATTGCACAGAATGTTTTTTTTTCAGTGATTCGGGAAGAAGCTATTATTTTCCCTGTTAGTAAGTGCACAACTTCAATTCACATGTGGGTACTTGTAACAAAAATAAGCTCACCAATAAAAATTTTAAATAGATTTTTAGTGCAAATAGTAAAACATTCCTGTTGACATCTTCAGCTGTAAATCCTGTCTCAGTTATTTTTCACTGAAATGCAGAAAAGGAGTCTGGATGCAAATAAATTGTGTACATGCAAATGTCCTTTTATATAAGCTCTTCTACAGCTGAATCCCTGACTCTTAAATGGTTCGGGTTAGAAAAAGTGGCCATGGTATGCGTTATTTGCACATCATTGCCTTTCTCATTCCTCTTGCTCTATACATATCATATTTGGGAAAATGTAAACTATTTCAATTTTCTTTCATGTATTCATTTCCATTTTATCTCTTCTACATAGAACCTCTAGATGCAGATTATGCCCAGGATGCATCTTTTGGCTTAGAAATGAAAAGTCATAGAACTTCATATAGACATTCATCCCCTTCATTTAATTTTTTTATTTTTTAATACCTTTATACCTGGCATGACCTGATTCAATCTAGGAAAGTGTTGTTCCTTTAAAATGGGCCTTGAAACAAGGCTTCCTTAAGGTACCTCCCATTGTTGATAGTCTTCTTTAGGCACCAAGGTAAGCTCCAAAAATCCCACCCCTTGACTTTTCAAGTGTGTTATGTAAAATGCTGCCATCTTTTCTTAGCTTGAAGAATGGGACTCGTACAAGGGCACATATCTGAACAATAGTGCTATGACAGCCAGACACCCTCGTCCACAATGGCATGCCTTGACAAAAATCTCTGCTGACCCCCTTCAGCACAGTCAAAGTTGCCTTGTCATGGTAGGCATGTCAATGAAAGGCATATTCCAATGAATAAAACATTAGGACGTACCTAGTCCATCCAGCTGCACTGGAGAAGCACACATAAACTGCTTTTGCTGGAAGTGATATTTGTAGCCCATGAAGAAACATTGAAGAAATTATTTTTCAGTGGATTTCTGAAATCTCTTCAGCTATTTACATCACTTAGCCTTTTAATAGCAAGCTTTTACAGAGATCTAAAGTAATTTTGAACACCAAATGTCCTATAGAAACAAAATCCAACTTTTCAAATATTTTTCCAGTTATCTTGTCTACAAAAAGCCTTCAACGACTGTGAAGGATGGCTTTTGCTTAGGTTTCCCCCCCTTTTCAGCAGGTTTCAGGCCTTGGGGTATTGGTATCCAAGTAGTTAAAACTACATCAGCACTAATAGCTATGAGCTCATCTTATATAAGCACATTTTTAGTTAAACACCGCAATCTTGGAAAAAAATGTTAGTGTGCTTAAACAGCCTGGCTCAGAATAGCTCACAATATGACGCATACCACAGGAAATAAAGTGGTATGAGGCACCTACAAAATATTTTTCAAACAAGTCATTGAAGCTGTAAGCCTCATGCCTCAGCTTTAGGAAGTCACTTATTAAGAATCAACACCAGCCGTGCCAAGCTAAGCTCTTGCTCTTGGTGATTTTCCAATTGAATATTCAGGGCCCTGTCTCGGTCTTGTTTTCAGGGAAGTACATGCCTGGAATGTTAGCGAGCTATTTGCTGGAAAAAATGCCCACAACAGGCCCAATGTTGATCACATTAATGCATTTGAGTGGGTATAGAGTGCAAATGATTGAAAGTGCTTCCAGATCTTGGTTGCCGGGGACAAAGCAGGCTCTGTTCTCTGATCTGATGGTCATTTTTTTCAGCGGAGGATGTGGTGCAGGAAGAGGGAGCAGTGCCAATCTCTGTCTAATGGCTCCAAACAGGGCCTGGGCCTGGCTCTTTGGATGCTGATGAGTGGGAAATGAAACACAGATGGGTCAGATGGGTAAGGAGAGGGGGGATTACAGGTCAAGCCAAAGAGTTGGAATAAATTAAGTGCTTATGAGGTACAGAATGGCACATTGTTGAAGCAAACGGACAGGGAAAAAACATTTTGGCATTGTTAGGCACAGTGTGCAGAAAAAAAATCCCGTCTTCCCAGAGACCTTTTGCATATCACATCCTCTTTGGGTTTACTGCCTGCTTGATATATGAATTGCTTTCTTTAACATGGATACTGCAAGGCTGTGGTGCTCTGCAGTACCTAAGAGGAGGTAATTTTCCAGTAAACACTTCAGATGTCATTTACTGGGAGGAATACTTTGGCTCATGCTCCTGATCATAAGATAGCCAGCTTCCTAACTCTCTAGAGATTTCCAACAAAAGGGTAGGTAACCACATACATTTACTCTGGGGAAATAAGGTGACAAGGAGTATTTCATGCACTCACAAAATGCTGAGTCCATGTTTGTGTTTGTTGCTTTTGAATCTTTGCATCTGTATGAAAGAAAATTATTTGGGTTAGAAGAACATTTTTAAAGTATTCTGGTTAAGACATAAAACTGAGGGAGTTTCCTGGAAACATGCAACAACAATTTTACCTCTTATACAGAAGAAACTCCTTCACCACACCAATATAAAAATGTTTTTACTAAATAATACAGACAGAGGTTCACTGCACTTATTTTTGGCATCTCTGTTCCATACGTAGTGACCAAAAATGCATTGCCAAACTCGCACACTCTCCATTGACTTGCCCAGATGTAGGGTTACAGATCTGAAAACCATCACATTAATAAAACTTGAAAGAGAAAACCATGTCCATGACTTTAAACTAAGTTTTCACCAGCTATTTTTCTTCAGTCCTCAAGTCCAGGTTCTTTTGTGACCAATGAGTATTTACCCCTCCTGCAAAGATGATTAAGTAGGACATGTATAATAAATTGTAGTCCTTCCACACAGCACGGCTAGAAATCAGGTAAGAGCCATCACAACATGTCACAACATGTTACACATGTGTAGCAAAATTGAGATCAAAGCCATAAAAAGTCTGTGCTAGTAACAGAATGGCTAAAAGAAGCCCTGAACAACATGCAAGGAACCTTTTAAGTCCTTTTAAGCACAGAAAACCAGTTATCTCTTGAGCAGCATGAACAGCTGGATTATGCATCTTTTCCTCTTCCATCAGTTTTCACACCATGATCCACCTGAGGTATTGTTGCATGTCAGGAACATCTCAGAATTTCCCAGTATCTCTTTTCTTTTCCTTCCTTCCTCCTCCCCAGATGATAGCACAAACCTCTGTTCTCTGTTTATGTGCTAATGAGCGAGACAAAAGAAACCTATGGAGAGGCCAGCTGACATGCCAGAGCAGATACTGTGGACTTCACAGCTTTTTCATGGGTGGAAGCACTGAGGGGAGGAAAAGATATTAGACCATCTGGAGTGTTTGACCCTTAATCATCCATTGGTCACTAGAAAACCTGAGTAAACTTTGTATTTTCAAGGCAATGCTTTATTGAATTTTGTTGAGGCTGATTGCTAGAGATATTGAGAGTGGAGCATCAGGAGATCTAAAGAAACAGATATACTGATGGTTCAGGACTTTGCAGGAAATAATGCCCAAAAGAATTAGGGCAATAGAAATAGAAATATTGGAGGAAGAAAAAGAAGAAATATCACAAGTTCATAATAGTAAAAACAGAAACACAATTATTAGAAATGGTCATCGTATAGCAAAAAAAAAGCAACAGTCTTCTGGGGGAAGAGAAAGAGAAGGCAGGGTATGGCACTATTCAGATGAGAAGCTTTCCTGAAAGGTAGCCTGCTAGAGAAACAAGGTAGATAATTTTTAAAAATTGCTTTCTGAATTTCCCTGCTCCTTCCTGATCAAGAGAGGGGGCTTAGATTAGGTAGGAAGAACAGAGTAGGCACCAGACTCGTCTGAAAGACTGGTATTTACACAGTCAGAAGGGAATCAGGAGAGCTTAGGCTGGAATGCAGCATGCCTTGTGCTCCTATACAGTACCACACTGTCTGAGCTCTGCAGTGTTTCTCACAGCCAATGGGAATGATTTCTTTTCCTTTTAGTTACTGTTCTGAGCAAGTGGCAAGACATATAGCAAGATAATATGCGACCCATGGATGTCTCTGTCTTTCAAATTTCTGTTCAATCTAGATAGCTATTTTGTAAATAACTGTTATTGGCCTTTTCTTCACCCAAACTCTTCAATTTAAAGCAGCATTTCCAGTGGTTTCAGTCTTAGTTCAGACTGAAAGGAGATTCAATTTTAGAAAAAAATTGTAGGATGAAGGGACTACATCATATTTGCAAAGAATAAAAGTGTAAATGAGAGTTAATTCGAAGCATGAGCCATTGCAATTGCACTTTGCCATATCCTATCACTTCTTGAAATATTTAATATAAGCCCCTACAAGTGAGACACTTCTACATCTTGCCTGACCCTGACCATCTGACATCCCCATAAGTCATCACCTAGTACAGGATGAATGGCTTTGATGAGCAACCCTGGTTGTGGTTATGCCCTGTCTATCTATGCAGGACACATCCTTGGGCTTGGGTCATCTTTCAAGGCAGAACAGGCAGAAGTGTCCATCTAGGTTGACTTGCAGAAAGCACACACAGAAATGCAAGCATGGACTGTAAGAAATTAAAAATTAGAGAAGTTAAATTATAATCAGAAGAGCCCTAAGGCAGTGTACACACAGGTACTGTAGTCTCAGAAAAGGTAAAATGTGCCCTTGTGATGCTACAAAAGAAATTTTGGCGACAAGAGCACCCTCATCGTAGCATAGCATTAGGTGGTAGCCATCAGCATTACGAGTGGAAAATGACACCATTTTGTATGGCTGAAAAAACAGTCTGGGCATTGAAAAATAAACACATTTAACCTTGCTTTGATATCTCCAACCTGCTTGTTCTTCTGGCACATAATGACCTTTCTAGGATGAAACATGACTGAATTCTTCCTCACCTTTGAGGACAAAGTTTTCCTTACTGAGCTGGAAAGTTCAGTGTAGGAGGAAACCCACTTAGGAGCTAAATTTGTCTGCTGCCCAGAAACACCTCTTGTTTTGACAATAAATGATACTGTTTACTATTAGGCAAAATATTTTATCTCATTGGGAAGCTGCTGTTAATGTCACTCTCAGGGCTCTTTATAAAACCTTTCCAGTGGTTTCAAATGCTATTAAGTAACCTAGACCTCAGAAATTAAAAAGCTCTCCATCTTCCAGAGCAAATGTAGATTTAGCTCTAATATTTATTCATGATGAATTCATGATATTAAATAGCCAACCCCTAAATGACTCACTAAGATAATGAGAGGTATTAGGTACTTAGGGTGATGGAGCCACTTAGGTAATGAAGTGGAAGAACCTAGTTGGAAAAATAGAACAGATTCTCAAAATCAGCGGTTTGTGAGGAGTGTTTTTCTAAATAAGAAGGGTAACTCAGTATGTAAAAACAGCACTGGACAGGGAATCTGGTCCAACTTATGCAAAAAGCCTCACTCTTCAGTATTTGCTAATTCTCAACCCTACCTCTCTGGCCTTTACTTTTAGAACAAGGCTTCTTTAAATCCTGCTGATGCAATAACTAAAAGCAGGGCTCAGCCTTCAATGTCCCATGTTAAACTGATGCTGTGCTGTTAATGTGCTCCATTGTATGGCACTGCAAAGAGTAAAGCCCTCATGCAGTAAACATCCTTATGGGAAATTATTCCATTATATGATACAGTCACAGAGGATTTCCTCCTATGTAAAACATTGACACAAATTGCTGAGCTACAAGATTTATCCATTTACTGTGACACATTTTTCACAGGATTTTACCTTCTTGCATGCAAACATTACTGTACAAACCTATTTCTGTACAAAGAAAATTCATTTTAAAATATAAAAAAAATCAGTATAGCACTTATTCTGTCAAGAAGTGTTTTTCCTATAGTAAGGGTTTCTGGAAGCAGATTTGGTTGAATACAGTACATTATGACCTTTGGAATAAAATGAAAAGCCTGTGGGACAATACCAGATTTTGGCAGGATACAGTTGTCACTTTTCCATTTTCACTTCAGCCACTGGCCAAATGCCACACCACAACCTTGTTCTAACAGTGAAACTCACACCGCAGCCATCACCATCCCATGTCCTGAATGCCCTCTACCAACCACCACCTACTCTGAAATAAAACATTACCTGTCATCTCTTGCTGCATATTCCTCACAGAATAGTAGTGGAGGTATTCTGAATGTACAAGTTGTAGATGCCTCTGAAATATTCATGTAGTTCCACTTTTACATCCTGTGTCCAGGATTTCCACTCCCAGTTTGCCTTTAAATTTTTCAATATTGTTTTGCTGGATAGATTGTCTGTTGCAGAAAACTATGAATAAAGGAAAAAAAAATTCATACTTTTAAGGATTAATTTGACTTCTTTTACATGTTCATCTGGGTAACCAGCAATTTATGAAAATATCACCCCAAAGTTCTGAATCTAGCATTCACTACAGAAGCACAGAAAACCTATATTTAGAAATTCCTAATAATCTTTGATCTCAAAATTATACAATTATTCCACAGAATAATTGTATATAATTGTAATACTCTGTCTCTGCCTGCTATTGTTCCCAAAAACATTTGGCTCATAACTTTTAGGGAATTCTAGTTACTGAGGACCAAGTTCTGAGGATCTTACTCAGATTTTACTCAGATACAACTAAGATTCCCTTGGAATGACAAGAGCTAGCCATCTTATGTTAAACCAGAATTAAAATAATGGAATTTTCCCAGATGTATTAACTTATTTTCCCTTCCTCACTGTGGTACTTTTTTCTAGGTACATAGAAGAGATTAGCAGTTTTCAGATATATGCAGTTTTGATGAAAAACACCCAGTAAGAATGTTCAAAAAATTGTTTTTAGAATCTCAGTCCTTCTGGAAGTGGAGTTTTCTTCACCTTCTGGTAGATGCGTGGATACCAGGAACCCAGAGGGCTGCAGGCAGCTCTTCAAGACCTGCAGCTTGAGAAAAGAGCAGCTGCCAGTTACTTACTTCAGGATTTGCTAAACATACTAGAAGATCCATTGTTTTCCTCACCAGACAAAATCAATCATCCAACCTGAGAAATGGTGGGAAAAAGGGATCAGGTAGAGGTTCATTCTTCCAGTGCCACATTCAGTATATTTGGTCTTTTCCCATACTTTGCTGAAGAGGATATATGTAATTGTTGGCTTGTTGACATTTTCTAACTTAAATTCATTCCAGAAAATTAATCAGTTGATGAATAAAGGAAGTAATGGATAGGACTCCAGCATCTGGCTGGTGTACAGGTGTCACATGTGGAAGATGTGCAAACAGATGAGGATTAAGATGATTAAGACAAAAAAAACAAAACAAAAAAAAAAAAAAAAAAACAAAAAAAAAAAAAAACACCCAAAAAAACCCAAGGTTTTTGTCTTCATATTCCAGAATAAAATTTTGAACTCAAAACCTTTACATCTGGCAGAAGGGATTGGTGGAAATCATTGGACAGATATCAACAGGGAGGAAGGTTGAAGCCCAAGGTACAAAATAAATACAAATCAAAGATATGATATGACAACAAGGGATTTTCTCCCTGTGATACATTTTCAGAAAGGTTAATTATTAATATTGGAGAATAATAATGGGTTGTTACACCCTGTGTCTTTGAGGTTGCAGTACCAGAGGGATCAGGAGTCATGAACAATTCTGTCATGATTGATCATATTCTAAAATGATGCAAATTTAATCGTTATTTCTCATATGGCCAAAAAAGGGGTAGCAGCAGCAGTGAGACACATTGTTAGTTGTGTAGCACCAGTTTCATGCCAGCAAAGTTTCAGTAAAGTTCAGTTGCACTGGTATAAAACTTGTGCAAAGTGTTGAAAGCCATGCCTAATATATCTACCTCTCTTGCTTGAAAATCAATATTAGCAAGGTTTTCCAGATGTTGTAGTGCCTGTACAAGCTGCTTTTCTTGGACCAGTCTTGGGTTGCACAGGATCACTGCAGAGGAGGAGGGGAGTGACTGTTCAGATCCGCCCCAAGGCCTGAGCTCTGTTCCCCAGTCAGCGCCATGCTCTGATTTATAACCTGATCCAAGAATCTTACCTACAATGCAGCTATATCAACACCTGCATCCTGGGAAAACAAATGCTTTTTAAGCTGAGATTGTTGGGTACAAATAAGCTGCAAAGCATAAAGCTGGCTCAGAGCCAGGCCCAGCAAAGGGCATCGAGTACTGCAATGCTCAGTGTTGCTGGTTTCAGAATTAACTATTAAAGGGATCATTAAAATGACACGTAAAATTGGCCTGTTACTGTGAGGTACAAAGTGCTTCCATTGAAATGCTTTAAGAGAGCTGAGCCTTCTCTGCATCTTATAAGACTGGACCCATATTTTCTAAAAATGCGATGAAATGATGCATTTTTTTTTTGCGTCTTGACAAATCAATTTCCTGAATGAGTGTTGAGTTCACAGAAGGGGCAGCACATGTTGCATTCCATTAAAAAAATTTACTAACCATTTTTCTTTTTCAGCTGATGTGTATGGTGTGCTGTGAACACCAAAAATCATTGTTAATTTATTTATCATTAAAAATAAGGAAATGAGGGTAAGCAGCAAGAAGCAGAATCTGGAAAGTGTGAAAGTATGTTCTGTATTCATTACTTACTAAAGAAAGAAAGATCTAGAAAAGTACTATTTTTGTTTCACTCAATAATCTCAAAGGGATACCAAATAAATTGAGGGTGACTGAACTATTAGAATTGCTTATTTAATGTCTTCTCTCTTACTAGGGGAAAAACTTTTCAGTCTGTTTAGACTGAAACAATCTAGGTGGAAAAAATCTGGTCCCAGATATGCTTTGGCGGCAGTTATAAACCTCTCTGCCTCAGCTGCTTCATACTGATCTTATTTAGTTACATTTGCATCAAGATGAACATGAAAACTTCAGTGGAGAATATCTCTAGATATAGCGGAGATTAAAAGGCAATTGTCCTCATATGTAAAATTATTTCAGGCTCAATCATTGTCTATCAGAGAGGTATCTAACTATGTTTGGTTTCTACCATAATCCAAGTAATGATCATACCCCTAAAGTAGACATTCACATAAATATTTCTCCCCTTAGGGAATCACTTTGGTCTCTTTGTACAAACAAAATGCCTACACTGGCTTGGAAAAAGGATCTGGAGAAGTCCTTTACAGAGATGCTAATACAGGGTGGAAGGAAGATTGCTGTGGAGTGAGGAAAGACAAGGAGGAGACAAGCCGGATTTTTAGAACAGGGGAAGGCAATGAAAGGGACCCTAGGAAACAAGGGGCTGCTTTTCCAGTAACAAAAGTGGGGTTTTTCTTCTGGCTAAATCGGTGCACAATTTTTCTCTGTATTTGGGGAATAGATGGCTCCTAGCTCAGTTTTCATTTTATAAACGTACTGTAATCTCAGCAGTTATTATATCTTGTACTTATGCTTAGATCAGTTGTTTCAGAGAATCCCAAATATGACTGCTAGACTTTCATTAGCCAAATAACATGGATTTTACTAGGTGCTTACTAATAAAATGACTGAGTAGTTCCACGAAAAGATCAAACAAGACCAAATATTTAATATGCTTCTATTCATAGGCTGGTTTTCCCAATCTGCAAGAACAGAAAGTGAAAAAGTTTTTCATATTGCTGCAATTACTATAATCACTGTTAGAGTTTATATTTTCAAGTACAGCCAGATTATCTCTTCAATTATAACCATTAATTTTCATACAATACATAGTGTCAGCTTTCCAAACTACAGTGAATGGAATTGTAAACTTCAGGAATTTTCCCAACCAGAAAGACAGGATAGAAATACAACATCAAAATCTGAGAAAGTTAATAAGGTTTAGCTTAGTAGGAAATATCTTTTTACCAGAAGGAGGTTTAAAATCACTTCAGAAAAATAGAACTGCAGAAGCCACGTCTCTTTTAAAAAATATGTCACAGTCAGTAGTCATGAAAATGATTTATTGCAGGATTCTATACTTAACTTTAAGGTGTTTAATTGCAAGTGTGTGCTTACGTGCTTTTCCAAATAAAAGTGTATTTAAGCAAGTGCTTAAATTCAAAATTGAACTAGTGCCTTGAAGGTCTAAGAGCATACCCCTCAAGCCTGGATTTATCTACCTACTTTCAACCACTTAGTAGAGACATACCTAAAATAGAAGCCTTGTCATCCTACTCTCTGCTGGGAGATTTATTGAATATAGATGGAGTTTAGAGCAAAGTAGTTTTCACAGTTAAATTTTTAGGTTCAGTGGGATGAATCCAGCTCAATCCTGAACTGAATCTAATCTAAATAAATGGTCGTTTTGCTTTCAAGCTGCCTCATTAGGAAATGTGGGAGAAGACCGAGTTTGCGGTACAACACGAAATCACCTAAAAAATATGAAAACAGCAGAGAGATGATGCAGTCACTAACAGTTAAATATTTACCTGGAAAATGAGAAATCAGGAATAAAAAATTCTACCTGTGGGGACTCAAAACTTCCTGCCTTTTGTTTCTCAGATTATGGTCTCAGCCACTGCAGTAAGGGCCATGGCAAGCAGGATAAGACCTGTTCTTCCTCATGAAGTTATGTAATTGTTCAAAGAAGAATTCAATGTTTCTAAATCAAAGAGAAAATAAGGAGATATCTTGTTATTGTGTTGCACCGTGATTACAACGGTCATCTATAAAGGAAGTTGTAAGTTCTTGTCCTTGCTGCCATGCTCATTATGCTTTTTCAAACTTAGTGAGACTTTAATGGAATATTAGTCTGTCTCAGTAGAAAAGGAAGTGCTGATGTTCTGACTTGTGCATTCATTGCAATTGTTGCTCACATGTTGTACATTTTTTTTAATAGCAACATGTAACAAAAGGGTTCATACCTAACATAACTGACTACAGTTGTACCTGACTTAACTACCTACATATAAAACTATGAAACTAAAATTCCTGTAAGCTGTAAATGGAAATTTCATGTTTGACTTGGTCTAGAATTGTAACTTAAACATCCTTGCAACTTAACATCCCTTGTAAATCTGCTCACTGATTATCATATGTGTATCACATGTTAAAGAAATAACTTATCAGAATGCACCCTGTGAATGTTGGCATAGTGCAGCAGTCAGAACCTGTGTCAAACCTGTAGCTCTCTGGAAAATTGGGATGTAGCTGGATCAAGTTGAACCATACCACTCATTCTGAGAGTGTCTCTGAGATACGAGTGACAGTCAGACACTGAAAGACAATAAAATCCAGAAAACAATATTTTTTTTACAACAGATGGTTCTGAATGGCTTTCAGTCAACTAAGGTAATTAGAAACCTAAGATTCACAGAAACATGTATTTCATCTAAGAGATGATGCAGGAGGAGGGAAAACCCAACAGAGCAATCTGTGACTGATCTGAGACTAAAAAGCTTATAATATTAGATGGCAACTTCCTGATAGAAAACAGGTCTCAGGAACATGGAGGAAAGTGGGGGAGAATAAAAAAAGCATGATCCATATTATGAACCTAGAAATCATTATTAGCAAAATACCTGGCATTCAACAGGCAACAAAAGCTTTAACTTAAGAATGAAATTTCCCAAAGACATTGTCTGACTCTTTAGAGAGAGGTTTCAACCCATTGTAAGACAAGAAAGTAAGAATAGGAAAATTGCTGAATGAGCCAAAAAATCAACAGCTCATATACAAATGAAAGATCTTCTTACCCTAAAACAGATGATGATGTTTATTGCTCTGGGAATAACAAAGAAGAACTACTACTATGTATTCATTTGCTCACCATTTAGATTAAAAAAGAGACAAATCTCTGCGTGTTTTAAGTTCTGAAGATTATCTATCTATCTATCTATCTATCTATAAAATGTGACACCTTTCCTCTGCCTATGAGAGGAGACATATTTGGGAACATGGATAATGCCAAATAGCTTTCAACAGAGTGCCCTAAGAAAAACAGAAGGTATTTGTTCACACTCAACAGTCCCTTGGAGAAATACTGTTTCTGCAGCCTACCATTTGGGTTCTTTCCAGCCCCTGAGGGGTTTGACTGCAAAATATAACATTTTTGTTGGTAGGGAGGATACAAAAGATTATAAACATGATGTTTAACTATGAGAAGAAAAAGCTGTATTGCATAACCAGAAGCTTTGGAAAACATGGATCAGCTGAGATAAACCTGAACAAGCAGAAATGTAGCTCATATGTGAAGACAATTATAAATGTGTGTAAGACAGTAAGTGGTAGGTCACATCAGAGTTGAGGCTTTCAACAGCAAGCATGTTTTACTATATGTGAAATTGATACAAAATTATTTGAAAATATGATTCATGTATACACTCTTAGTCTAACAGTCTTAACTGACTACCTGGGCCTGTTACAGTGTAACATGCAGACACGAGAAACTGAAGCAAAGGAACTCTGATCCTGAAATATCATGACATGAGGAGTAACATTAAATTCTTAGAAGATGCTGCAAATGGGCTATTGGCTTGGTCTTCATGTAACAGTGCAGCTGAAACTGGCAACCAGTGTTTTGTATCCATCACAGATTCTAATAAAGAACAAAGAGCAATTATTCATCTGCTCAAATGTTTGGCCTTAATCAATGGTGTAAAAATGTTCATGCTTTTGCTCATGTGAGTGTTCTAGTAGCTTAAACTGCCTGTAAAGTTGTTCTCAAGGTTAGAAAGTAGACCAGAAATACCCACCCTAAAGAAAATACTGCTTCAGTTAAAAATGGCTAACCTGCACAATAATATGACAATCACCAGCACCCTTTCTAAAGGACTCAACAGAAGAAATGGGATCAACATTCATTAAAAAAATGTTTATCCATCTCCTTATTTGAAATTGTGCAATCTCCATTTGAAATTAAAAGAAGATCACTGGTGACTTGATAGTATATAAAAAGGCAATTATGGCAAAAGACACATATTCTGTATCACAAAATATGTTTTGGTATCTGGCGACACTTTGTGAATATAATGCTGTAACTGGTGGGAAAGTGAACAGAAGTGATAAAAAGTCCAATGTCTGGCAATCTTAAGAAGGTGGCACCTTAAGAGAGCCACACAGAAACAGTGACATGTTTTTCACCTGTCTGAAAGGGGAAAATTAAGATTCTTGCCGGCAATAATCCTAAAAGTTGAGGCATAAGACATGAAAGTAAAAAAACAAGAGTAGTGCTATCTTCTGAAAGCAATGATCTGTATTACTTGGAGAGCCTCAGTGAGCCTTAACTGCCTCACAGACCAGCTGAACATCCTCAGCAATTTTAATTATTTGATTACTCATATGTGCAATGCTGTATTAAGTAATGCTGTTTTTCAAGTGATCTTATTCCACACCTTGATTTCACAGACATCAGGCTTTTAAAAGAATGTGAGTAGGGTACTGTGAAGTTCTCAATGCTGTTTGGCAAAGGCAGTTAGACCCAAGTACAGAAAAAATGGGTTTTATGAAACCTTCAAGTCAGAAATTCAGAGCAGTGTTCACTGTGTGTGAGTGAATTAAAAAAAAAAAAAATTATGTGGGTCCTTTGGGGATGGAAAAAAAAAGAGTTTATCTCCCTTTCAGTCCCTGCAACATCAGCAACATACACTTACGAAATATTCCATTTCGTGATTTCTAGACTTGGGATGCAGTACCTGCCCAAACACACTCTGGAGGAACTGAACAGTCTCTAGAAAGACTTTGTACAATGCCCTCTTTTCCATTAAAGTAAATATACAGCCCCACAATACCCAGCTTGTCCTGTAAATGATGCAGGGTTAGTCTGAGGAATTTGCTTCTCTGATCTGCCTTGTTTTAAAGATTTAAGCACTGTGCTCTGTTTTGCTTGGATCCTCTGTATGTGAGGGATTTCTGGGCCATGGGGACACATCCCAGTAAAGGAAGTGTGTGTGTCAATCAGGAAAGAAGGAATATGACCTCTAAGGGGAAACTTTACCAAAAGCACAGGAGCACCAAATCCTTAGTCAACTCCTTTCTTCTCCTTGTTAACTATCACTGCATCAGAGCTAAGTGGAAGCTGACAGATACAAACAGTTGTTTTGGTATAAACATAATTTCACCTATAACCATTTTCATTTACTTGGTATCTATCACATTACGGCAATATGTGTGTGAACCAGGTGTTCACACAGGGAGAGGGAGGCAGAAAGTCTCTCAACTCCTAAGTCCAGCAACTCCTAAGGCTGCAGGCCCTTTAAGAATAAAAGGCAGAACTTTTCAGATTTAATGCATTCTAAAACCTTCCACAAACAAACATAGCTAAAACTATAGCACAAATAGTTTTATTTCCTCTCAGCATCATTTTACAGCTTTCAATTTGTGGAAATATTTGTCCAAGTTTGGTTCAAATAGTCCTTCAAAAACTTTTTAAGAGTCTAATGAAATCTTGAGAGGAGGGGGTGGGCAGGCTATTACTCCAATCCCTGTTGTTAAAAAACACCTTTTGCGTGGAATTTGCATGAATCCCTCCCCAGAGGTGCAGAATGCAATAAAATAAGAAGGGCTACAACTTGCAGCACAGATCCTTGGGGCTGTATGAAAGGGGCTGCAGTTACCAGCTGTCTGCTCTGGTCCCTTTCTGGAGAACAGCTGGAAATGCATTCTCCAGAGATTGCATCTGGCTGGATTCCTCTGCACTCAAATCCATTGATCTGGTTCCGTCCTAGCCCTCTGTACTTGCAGTTCAAAGAACAGTGAGGTCTGTAAAGAAATTATTGCCATATTGTTCAATCGGCCACAGTGAGCAATATATAGGATTATAATTAGGAACACATTAAGGAAAACAGCTCAATGGAGATAAGCTGCTTGACTGCATACGCTTTTTGATGAGGGCTTAGTGCCAATCCCAGAATAAAAAAGATTAAATGTTTGTTACCAATTCTTTTGAACTGCTGGCAGAACATGTGGTAAAGCATTTTTGATTCAAATTAAAAGCATCCTAGGATAAAAATAACCCTGTTCTGTTAGACCTTTCCAAGTGAAACCATTTGTAAGCTGATTTATTGTCTTTTCCTTCACATCCTTCCACCAGCATGATTAACATATGCATTTCTGAATCACATGTAAGCCTGGACAGGTATTTGTCTTGTTACACATCTGTGGAACAAATGGCAATACAAATTGTATACAGAACAGATGTAGATTTTCAAAGTCTCGGCAAATTGTATTTGACTAAGGGCATAGATAAAAGTTTTATTTATCAAACAAGTTTTATTGTTTCTTTCTGGTGGAGACAGTTCTACGAGGAGTCAGCAGTCTGCAGGTGACAATATTAATGCAGAGCCCATGGTAGATAAGCAGACAGGTTTATAATCAGGGAAAAACCTATAGGAAGTGAAACACTACCAAAGAAGAAAACAGATATCCACTAATATTCTTATGAAATGCTTATCACTACATTTTGTGGTGTCTATTTTTTATATCTGGGAGATATTATTTTTAGAATTCTCTTTTCAGTCTCTAGAAAATTTTAAAATGGCACCAAGTATACCAGAGAGACTGGAATTTGACAGATTCATGCTATGTTCATGGAGCCTCCCACATAAAGACAGGTTTATGATGTTACTCCATGTAAATCACAAGGGCTGAGGGAAAGAGCTACTCACATCCTCCTACACATAGAAATATCACATTTTACATTGTTTTTGAGCCCCATTTTTAGTGAGCTTTCTAAAGATACGCATTAAGATAGGTACTGATTGCCTGGACCAGAAAATATATGTAATAACACTAACAGAAATATCCACAACAGACTGTTCAGCTCTATTAAAGAAACAGAGGTTGAAAAAAAAGTCAGGAAATTTGTAACAAGAAGATGGATTTAGGAGGCTAAAAACATAAAGTGATCTTACATTCAGAACATATTTCTTCTTTTGAGAAATCCAGTCTAATACTAATGCTTTTAAGCAGTACTATTTTTACAACATGTGGAACTTCATGGAATTGTTTCAATTCCCATCTATTTGGGATTTAGAGAATTTGTGTGAGGTCTAACATATCATAGGAACACATTTGTACCAAGTGAGGAACAGTCATTTCACACATGATGTAGTCAGGAGATGGCAGCCTGTTGTGGGGACAGACTTCCAGGAGGCTGCTGACCAAAACTGCTGATGGCTTTTCGCCAGGGGCATTCCCAGGTGGCATCTTTGTGGATAGACAGAAATGCCCTTCTGCTTAAGACAGGCTTCCCATCCTCCATAATGAGCTCTCAGCTATTCTCCACATCTCAGACATGTCTCTAGAGCTTCTGCTTCATTGTTTTGTCCCTGCCACTTTGCATGCAGCCCTTGCCCTTTCCTCAAAGGTGACTCCTAGTTTTGACTGTAACAATATCGACTCTAACACAATCAACTCTTATTCATCACTTTCTCAAGGAAAATCCAATTGAATTGGTTATGAGATTTTACTGAAAAAATGCAGTCAAAGGACTGCAGAAACTGACATGTATTTTCTGAGGTCTGTCAATTTTTTTGAGATCACTGGTTGAAAGCTGCAGTAGATGACATTAAATTATTTTAAAATGTGAAATAAAATATATGGTACTTAAATTAAGCAGGAGATATTGACATTAGTGAAATATTTACTGTAGTAGATGCTTATGGTAATCATAGTCAAGCTTTAGGCCAAAGCTTTTGTTAATTACTGGCAGAGCAGTGTCAAACTTAGTAAGGAACTCAAGAGCAACAAAACAGTGTGCATCAGCCTGGGGTCTGGCCTGGGTCCCAAACACAGAGAAGGACTGCTTTGGTAGCAGAATTCAGGAATCAAGATCCATCTTACCACGAGCATCTGTAGTTCCTTGGCCAAGAGGCATTCTTTTGCCTGGACGTGGGATCCTGATTCTCCATTTCCTACTTCTGTCTTTTTGAAACAAAGCCTTAGTTACATGCTCCCCAGGTTTACCCACTTATTTCCTTTGAAGGCACAATCAACCCATGCTGCAGTTCTTATCAAAAGCCTGTGTCTGCTGGGAAGTGTTAAGAGAAACAGTCATCCAGACTCGCTGATTTGATTTACCTGGCAAACTAGCATTACTCATGTTTTGGAGGATAGAAAGAGATGTAATTTGATTAGAACGAAACGTGATATTAAAATGTTCACATGCCATATATCCAGTTAGACAGTAAAAGGAATAATGAAAATAAAATTCAGCAGCCTCTGGTACTGTGGATGCAACATTGCTGCAAGATGATGTTAACACAAAAGTTTGGATATGACTATTGCAAAAAGGATTGAAAAATAAAAACCAGGAAAAAAAAAGAGGAAATTGACTTCTAAAAGAAGGAAAATAAGAATGGAGAAGAGAGCTAGCACTTACCCAGGTGAAGACCTTCTGAAAATTACAATTTTAGAATTATAGATTAGAATGGAATTTTTTATTTGAGAATTTTTTAAAGCAAGTGAGGAGTAGCTTTAGAATGGAGAGTAGAACAAATTTTTTCCACTTAAGAATGGCAAAATGTTGTTTCAAAATTAAAATTAATTTATTATCTCCAATGCTAAAGTGCCAAAAATAAACTTGTAAGTTAATTTTCTTCTTAGATACACAGCAGAAAGCACACATTGAATGTATTGCACAGGGAAAGTTAAATAGTTATTCCTTTTTATGACAAAAAAACCCCAAACAAAACTAACTGAAAGATTAATACATTGTTGTGTCCTCTCATTCTTTTTTTCACCTCTGAAATCCTTTCTTTTTGTCCTCATCACCTAGTAAAAATATCCCAGAATAATATGTATTTCTTCATTCTCAGTTTTATAATACTTGACACTACTCCTGTTTTTCTGAGAAGCAGCTAAAAAGCAAAATAAAACACCTTCAAAGCAACCACATCACATATTTTTTTCTCTTGGCTTCTAAAGCGAAAGATACATACCTGCCTACCTGAGGAGCCTGATAATCCATTGCCTTGCTTCTATACCTGCTCACACAAAATTGTCCAAAGGAATTGCAAGATGAGAGCCAAACACCGCTAGTTTGGGTTTCCATTTGGCACCCAATTTGCATCCGCCTTTCCAAAGGAACAAAGAACTGTAGATTTGCAACAATAAAGGCATAACTTCACAAGTGTTTTCTTCACAAACATTAGTTTCTCCCAGACTCTCCCTGTGTCTCCATCTTCCCTTCAGCACAACACTCCTTTGGCCCTGAGTGAACACACCCCACTCCCCAAGGGACTCTTCCCACAGACTCACAAACCAGACCACCTGTGATGCCAGTACAGGCATAAAGTGCAGCAGCTGGCTCTGGGGATGGAGAATGAGGGTGTACTAAGACCGATGCTGGCTACCCTGCCTCTGGATGCAAGCTGACTTCTATTTACACTAAAAGAGCTTTTGTATTGGGATCTGCTGTCCTTCCAGTGAAAAACTCTAGCCAAAGGACAGCTTTCATAAGTGGCAGTCTCCCCAAAGGCCATTAACAGTGAAAGAGAGCTAAGGAAAATGTCTCCTAACCTCATTTCTATTGTCCCACAATGCCAATGGAACTTGCCAGCTGAGAATGAACTGCATTTAGATGTCTGCTATGGAAGTTGTGGACAAGACTGCTGGTTGAAAAAGAAGATGCTAGGCTTCTTGGACATGGCTTTTATAGCATATAGTAGACTTCAATAAGTGAGCAAACAGTCCCCTAACCTGGGGAACTAATACTAGAAAAAGCTAGACTACTTGGAATGTATACTTAGAAGCTTCTGTGAACAGTGACATTTGGCCAGTGCTTGCCTGGAGAGGTCTCACACTGCGTTATCATAACTTGATATGCAATTTTTCTCACCAACATTTTCTACCCTTTCCCTTTCTTAAGAAAATTTGTAATTCTCATCAAAAGCCCATAGAGATGTCACTGTGCATGCCACAGTAACTGCATCTCTTAATCGAGAAGGTTTCTGCTCTTTTTCATTGCTGCATAAATTAGGTGTTCCTCACAAGATTCCACTTATCTTATAGGAGTCAACTATAAAGTTGTTCAGACCCTAAAATAGATGCAGCTATAAAAAGGTGTTTAATCTAAGAAAATAGGGAGCATTTCTGAGCCAAGTTTTTATTATGCTTGGTGTTCCTTTGTGTGTTTAGGATAGCACAACTGTCAAAGGACATGTGTACAGCCAAGGCCTCAGAAGTCCAAGTAGGGAGGTTATTTGCATATCCATACACAAAAATTTATTATATCTATGCTTTGCAAAGGGACACGGTTTCAGAACTCTCCTCACAAAAGAGCCTCCATGAAAACCATAGGCACACATGCATGCCTTTGGCCTTGTCTCCCTGTAGCTCCTGCAAAAGGGTTTAACTTAGCCCCAGGGTTTAACTTAACCCCTCTCCAAAGCAAAGAATGGCGTCTTCAGTGGCACATATCCAAGACAGGTCTTGGGAGGCAGAACATTTCTGGGATGGTGTGGCACAATTTCCTTCCTGTTTCCTTTTTGCCCCCAAATGCTATTAATTTACCACAGGCTTTCATCAGCATTGAGCTACTTCCCGGTCATCTCCAGCTCACATGCTCTAGTTAGTCAGGAAGAAAGAAAAGGCCATGGCCCCTCTTTCCTCCCAGTCCACCATATCCCACCTGCTCTCTGTCCACCTGGTCTCAGCAGATCACTGACTGAGAAGCATCAGTTCAGCTGCACCTGACTCCTTCCCTTGGGTAATCCAAATCATTGTCCAGCACTGAGTTAATGAAGGAGATTATGGCAAACATTTTCTTTATGTTAAGTGCTCATGGAAAATCAGTGGAATATGGTTAATACTGTGCAGTGCAACTGTAGGAATTTACTAAAACATGAAGTCCTGAAATAAAATTCTTACTACATTGAACCCAGATCAAATTATCTGAGTTTTTCCAAAAACAACCTCAAGACAATGTTGTTAAGAGAAGACACCCAGAATATGATAAATAAATAACTTCTGAAAATTGTTTGAACAAAAAAGCCCAAGGCATCTACAGGAAGTGGTTCAGATAACTTGGAGAAGCCCCAGCATTACTGAGTAGAAGTCTTGGCAAGTTCCAGGATCTTTTCATATTATTGTTGGCAGGCCACTGCCTACAACCATGATACCTTCAATTGCTGGGGTACCACACTTGAGAAAGTTTTGTTATGGCTAATTAAGCAACAGGCACAGCAAAGCCTGTTTATTCTTTATTTTACAGTAGCATTAATGGGGAAATAAGCATGTGAATTGAAATTACCAGCTGGCTCAGCAGTTTCTCATATCTGATAAAATTGCAAACAGCCTGTTCTCATTTCTCATTGACTTTGTAATTTTTCATTTGAATCAGAGAGCATAGTATCTATTCCATATAAGGAATTTAATATATTTAAAGAAATTATTTACTTGATATAAGTTTCATTTTAAAGTATATGCTTTGCAGATGTCATTTTCATGGAATAATTTACCCAGAATTCAAAACAACAATTAGAATTCTGTCTTTCAAAAGACATTCAGTATGTTATTCACATTGCTGAGAATAGCAATATAAAATATCTAGAATAGAGAGGGAATCAGTGTGATTACTCGGTACTGGTGACTATGCAAAGCCTACATATGTATTTAGTTTCCAAGCAGATAATTCCATATTACATATGAAAGTCTTGGTTATATCAGGACAAATTTTATTATAGTCTAAAATACTGTTTTGCTATAATGGAAATTATAAGGTGTCATTAAAGTCTACTAAGTCAAACAACTTTTCATAGTAGAGGATGGATGTTATGGTAGCTGTTTAATTAAAATATATCCCATGGGGCTCATGAATTTTCTATATTATTATTTGGACAAGAAAAAGAGGCAGATAGAGTATAGCATATAGACTGTACCAAAAAATGTGTTGGTTGTTTTTATAATTTTGCTTATATCATGACCCTCATGCACAAGCTGTACTGGAGCAACTGATGTACTGGAGCTGTACTGGAGCACAGATACAGCAGGCCATATTATGTTTTTCCAGTGTATCATTATTCAGGAAGGTGTTTCACTGTGATTCTCACTATGTCCTGTGGAAATCCTCTAGGACTTCTCAGCCTCATTTTGTTTATCTGCACATTTGCCATTACCAGATAAACTAAGATGCTGCAGTCAAACAATAGATGAAAAGATGTGACATATTGCATTATGAAGGCTTACTATCCCCTGCCATTATTCTCAAATTTAGATGTTCCAGATACATCTATACTAGAAAATTAAGTATCATTTGTAGAGTTTTTTCCATTTGTATTTCTAAAATCTTTTACCTTCACAGACAGGGTGCCTACAGTCACATCATCTGCTAGGAATGGCTATGTCTGCTCCCAGATTATGCCAAGAAATTGTTTGGTGTAGTCCTAAGTGGAATAGACCAAAATCACACCATAGGCTGTTTAAATAAAAATATTACAGATGACTGAATTCCAGTAGCCAGGTTCATTCCTTGGCATTACTTAATTTACCATTAGACACAAAACTATCAAAGAAGAATAGACCTAACCTAGATGTACAGTTTATCAGTGCAGATGCCTTTACTTGAGCCAATGCCACCATGTTGCTTTCATAACCAAAGAGTAAAGTACATACTCCTAAAGGATAATTAATTTCACATAATTTAACTGTCTGTATTAGAGTGAGATTAACCATTCTTTTCCCCTCCCTAATGTTAAAGAGGACTCAGGTGACTACTTCAAATGTAGATGTCCACCACAGATGAGGTGTTTCTCTCCATGGGTCCCTGCAGAGAATCCATTTTTACTGCAAGGAAGTTGTGCTGATTCCTTCTCAGTCGCTCCTTTTCTCTCAGAAGCTTATGCTTGCATTTTGTTTGGGGGCAGCAGTATGACAAAAAGCATGGCTTGAAAGTATTTTTGTTTGTTTTGCTATGTAATTACTAATAATTAAATCTGTCTGGAAGTTACATAAAGGTCCTCTGTCCCTGGATTTCCAGTTAGTAAGTGCCACAAGATGAGAAAC
Organism: Anomalospiza imberbis; assembly: GCF_031753505.1. NCBI lineage: Eukaryota > Metazoa > Chordata > Aves > Passeriformes > Viduidae > Anomalospiza > Anomalospiza imberbis. The sequence continues at coordinate 99,530,312 of NC_089682.1, read as the reverse complement.
CAGATATGCTAACAGAACAACTCAGACCCTTCCAGAGCTGTCAGCTTTCCTGAAAAATACATCACAGGCAATTAGGAAAAAGATTAAAGCTCAAGGGATGCCATTTGATCAATTTCCAACTGATAATGCAAAATCACAAAGCATTCAGTGGCGTATGACTGCTGGGAATCAACCTGATTCTATTGTTGGGAATATATTTTGACTGATCAAACTATTAAGTCTGCATTGTCAGCTCACTTTTTGCAGAGCTCCTCAAACTTGTTCAAACAGCATGAGTAAACTTAATTCATTATTTATATTGCAGTAAAGAGTGCAGTTTTATGTAACCTTACAAAAAGAAAGAGTGATATTTTCTTTCCCCAAAAGCTTCCAAATTGAAGGCAGACAAAAACAAAGTGTCTGGCAAGGAGTAGGAGAATGTAACTGTAGAGATATTTGGATGAACACTGCACTAGATGTACTTACAGTTTTTACTGTGCTGGATTTAACGCTGTGCTATTTCAACTTTACATCTCTGTAAATCTGGTAAAATCCGTAGAATTCAATGGAGTAAAAAGAAAAATGTTACAATAATCAACCTGTACCTTTAAACATAAAAATCTACTTTCATGTGTGATCTGTGAAAAGATTATCTGCTTTTTCAGAGATATAGTTAGAGGAGTTGCTCATTCTTGATTTAAAGTGTGTCAAGCATACACTTGCTAGCATGCACCATAAGATGTCCAAAAAAATACTCAGGCTGTGTTTTTCCATACATAAGATTTGTTGAAAGAAGGTCATTAAAGTACAAGAAAAAAATATAAGTGGTAGTATAATAGCAAAGGAAAAAAAAAAAAAAACAGAAAAAAACCACCATTTACTCACTATGTAACTCCAAATCAGCTTTTCACCAAACATATAAATGGGATTAATTCCCCCTTGTATTTTTTTTTCTCACAAGAATGTCATAATAAATTTTTCAGTTAATCTTTTAACTATGGGTCAAAATCTGTAGGTTTAAAATTGCCTACTGTTTTGGGCTTTACCACACGGAACCACATATGAGTGCTTAATGTTAAGGGATCAAATACCTAATGTCCTCTAACCACCAGGAATATTACCGACAGTTTCAAAAGAATTGAGAAAGGAATCACACAGACTGGACTTCTCCTTGCAATCCTACCTACAAAGAAAGTTCAGTTGCTTTCTGAAAAAGAGAAAAACCATTAGAGGACTAAGGTGCAGTAAAATATAACAGGTTATTTTCATCCTCATCTGTGCAGAAGGCAAGATGTGCAGAAGGCAAGAAAGGCAGCTTGCTCACAGAGAAGGTGGAGCGACAGGCATATAATGATGGAAAGTTTACTTTGTTTTGGTCTTTATAAAACACTTTCCAGAAGTATATAGACAATACCCAGCTAAGCATAACAGAACCTGGAGTTCAGTGAGAACAACAATTTTAATTTTGAGTTAGGTTCTCACCTGTATTAAATTCTAGTCTTGAGAGATGCCTATAACTTCAAGGAAGCATCAAGCCAAGTAATAGCACTACTTAGGAATGAAGCATGTTTGAATCTTGTCTCTCTCATATTCATAGAAGGATCTTTTTACAATTGAGATAAAAGCCTACATGCACCTGGGATTTACAACTTGAAATCTACCAGATTTGGAGGCAGGAATGAGATTCTTCTCATTATGCATCTGGAAAGTTTCTTTTCAAGCACGTGGCTAGAGGAACAAGTTGTGTTCAGGCTTCTGCAGAGTTGTTTAACAGTTAGAGAACCAGATGTGCAAGACCTTTTCCCTCATTTTCAGAAAAAAACAGTCCCACAGTTCCCACCTCCTTGGAAAATACCTTCACAACCACAGAGCCTTAAGCTGAAAGTTTTCCACTCTGCAGAGCAAAATGGGGCCACTGGGAAAATAAGCAAGAAGAAAGCTTATTCTCTTATTTAGTGATGAGCACAGTGCTTTCAGGAAAGAAAAAGATTTTAGATTCTCTTTATCTACACCATGTGTGTTCAGTATTCTTTAAGATATTAATGTTCAAAACATAAAGTAAAAGTCAGAATTTCAGACAGTCCAACTCTCCTCATCAGAAGTCTATGGAGTCACTTGCTCCTGGGCAATCTTATTCTCTCAGTCCGAAGTCTGGGGAGTTTAAAGTGGATTCATCAGTCCTTGCAGCACAGTAGCTTAAAAACAGTTGAGGAGGACTGGAATAACATCTAGTTGGTGGCTGGGCACAAGTAATGTGTCCCAGAGCTCAGTATGGGAGCCAATTCTGTTTAAACTCAGTTCTGGGTCCCCATATTCAGGAAGAACATCGAGGAGCAGGTCCAGAGAAGGGCATCAAAGCTGGTGAAGGGTCTGGAATACAAGTCTTATGAGGAGCAGCTGAGGCAGCTGAGGTTGTTTAGCCTGGAGAAAAGGATGTTCAGAGGGGAATTTATCACTCTCAACAGTTACCTGAAAGGAGGCTGTAGCCTAGTGGGGGGCAGTCTCTTTCCCCTGGAACAAGTGACAGGATGAGAGGAAGTGGCCTCAAGCTGTGTCAGAGGAGGATTCAATTGGATATTAGGAAAAAAAATTATACACAGAAAGACTTGCCAAGCACTGGGAGAGACTGACCAGGAAAATGGTGGAGTCACCATCCCTGGAGTCATCTGAAAGATGCATAGATGTGGCACTTAGGGACATGGTTTAGCGGTGGACTTTGCAGTGTTGGGTTAATGGCTGGATTTGATCTCAGAGGTCTTCTCCTACCCAAACAATTGTACAGTTCTGATTCCATGACATGTCCATGCTTCAAGTATATTGAGCTGCTTCACCACTTGATGAATTAACACATCTGACTTGTCATTATTCCTACCTACAAGATCTTGCAAGTGCGTAGACTAACTTCAGCATGAGATGAAGACTATCTGAACCTCCACTGAACACATTTGGTTTTGCCTATATTTTGTCTGCATTAATCTTAATTGCTGTATATATTTCTTAATCTTCTTAGTTTACCTTAATTTACTGGCCATAATGCCAATGTCACTGCTTCTGGATGACGCAAAACACTATTGTCTTTTTGTCACATTCATTTTTGTTCAGTCTAAATCCTATTCTCACCATTGAGAACTCACATGTGACTTTGCTTTCACTAAATCTTAAGGAATAATTTTCATAAGGTTCTCCAGACCTGCTCTTTTTTGAAACAAAGACTGTCTAGTCTGTGTTTGCTCTGATATTTAATTTAAAATAAATTATATTTGGGTTCAAAGATATCTGTTGCACTTAGAACTTCCATTATCTCTTTATTCTGTGGCAAAACAAAACTGATAAAAGCATTATCTCCTGTTTTTTTTCTGTGACTCGGAAAGAAAAGTTTGAGCCTTCAAATCCAGCTATATCAGGATGCTAATTATAAAAAATGCAAATATTTTTCAGACTATTTATGTGAAAGCAAGTTTCTTATGATAAAACAATTATGATGATATTTCTATCTCCTAAATAATTAAGGAAACTTGTATCCTTGTATAAATCCAGACTGGAGTCACATCAGATTTCTGACATAAACTATCACCACCAATAACTATTTTTAGGTCTATTTGGCAGGTGGGAAGTTGGGTTTATATTGGCTTAAACTTGGATTTTCAAAATTTGGTGTTAGTTGCAAAATCAGATATTCTTATATACATATATATATATACACACACACACACACGTGTGTGTGTGTGTTGGGCATTTTTGTTGAGTTTTTTTGTTTGTTTGTTTGTTTGTTTGTTTTTGGTTTTTTGGGTTTTTTTGGCAAAAAAATCCAAGAAAGGTAGATCTGAAGCATTTTCTGTTTCTACTTACTGGCCTGGCTTGAGTCAGGAATTTTAAAAGTGACTACAGAACAAAAACCAGACAAGAAACTTTATGTCAGCTTTTTTCAAAACCAAAGTACTGATTCATTGGAAACAGACTTTGAGTTTTGCATGGTTGTTTAAGTCAGTTCTTCTTTTCTTTAAACTTGTTTGCCCATTCCAGATTTGACAAAGACTATGTCAGTAGTGCCATCAGGGCTCTCTGGCAGTTTCAACTTTCCTGGTAAAATTAGTAGATAGAGTTTGCTAACAAAATCTGGCATTCACCAACCTACACTGACCACATGTGATGATTTTTCAGCAAATACCCTTTAGCATGATGAACACAGACTGCCTAGGTTTTTTCCACCATTGTGAAGGCAAGGGGAAAATGCTTAGTGACAAGTGACACAGAAATCTTTGGGACAGATTCACCAACAATTGTGACTAACGAATTTAAAAGCTCCAGAATTTAAGACACCATAACAAAACAAGTTGTTCTCTTATGCAACTAGACAATAGCATTTTTTAATAAATTAAGCCTTTAAAGCCACACTTAAGGTTATTTTAAGTGTCCCTTCATTTTGCACATAAAATAACTTGCAAGATTGAGGTTGGTATTACAGCAATTGTTATTGCATTGCTGTTTTCCAATATTGAGATATTGTGTCTGTACACTCTGAAGATGGAACTCCATGTTTGAATATTTTGAGAGGTCAACTATAAAACTACAAAAATACATTCAAAGAATGTTTAGATTTTCATGGCACTAGAGACAATGATAATTTTTAACTTGGTTCTAAGTCCAGAAGAATGACTGCATTAGAGAAATGAGGCATTCAGCCTCTGTGGTGACTATATTTAGACCTACTCTTGCTGCTGTACATGAGAAACAAGAGTCCAGCAGAATTTTTCACTGATACCATTGTATGCTCAGATAACTATTTTGTCTCCAAACTGCTCCTTTTGAATGCAGTTAGAAGTTCCTACCAACTTGGTCAAATATAAAATTAATATCATAACTTGGTTGAGAAATATCACAGGAAATATTAATTGCTGAATTCTTTGTAATCATGATGCTCTTGAAGCAACTGAAGGCACAAATAAATCCTAAAGCTCACAAATACCATATTGTTTTTCCTGCTTATTTTCCATAATAACAGATTTTTGCTGTTTCTTCATCATAAGATTTGGTTAATTTTTTTCATGCATTTTTATCCTGGCTTACAGGTAAATGCTTGCAAAACCTAAATTCCTGCAAAATAGCTGGGCCACCTGCATCCAAATAGCAAAACTCCTAGAGGTGATGATTGAGGGGTATGGAAGTACTGCTATCTATCTCCAACTCCATCCTTAGTTTGGCGTGCCTGCTTAAATTTTCTTGCAAATGGGATTATTCAGAATTTAAAATCAAACATGTGCTTAAGTATTTTGGCAAATCATAGTATCATCCATGGAACTCAGTCCATATATTAACAGCAGACCTGAAAATATCCAGTTGGACAGTTTCTTAAAGTTTTAGTGTGTGAAAAAATATTGATTCTGTCTGACCTTTTATTCAATTTGAGTATGCAGACAAAAATTTTATAGTTTGTCACTTGATGGGAATGCTAAGGATGAGATAAAAACCAACCTCTTTTCCAGCTGCTGGAGAGTTAGGTGTTTTGGATTAATCAGTCAAGTGACAGTGTGAAGTGTACAATAAAAATAATCAATATGTTTCTCCAACTGTCTCTTCTTAGCTATCTCTAGCACCTGTGCTGCATATTAAGAGTTCATTGAGGTCAGATCACTGGCATATTTTTCTGTTGAGAAATACAAATATACTTTTTCTTTTTAACCCCTAAATCCTAATGGCAGGGACAGAGAAGAATCCAGCCACAGCAGTTTCCTTATGGCCTTGAGATTTTTTTTCTGCTACAGACATCTCTATTTTTGTTCATTCAGTGTTATTCAGCTTCTCCAAACACTGAGAGAAAATCTGTTGAAACAAGTGGTCTGTATTTATGAAAAAGAATTCTAACGGAAGTCTATGAACAAATTGGAAAGGATTTTCATCAACAATTGGGAAGATAAACATCTGAAACAACATATTTGTCAGCAGGCTGACTTTTATTTTATTTTTGCAAAGACTGGAATGTTACCTTTAGAGTACAATACAAAACACAGTCTGGAAATCCAAAGAGAAAGGAAAAGGAAAACCATGTCTGGCTAGCAGATATCCTTTCTTCCATTCACCAATCCTTAACTTCAAAAAGACGACAGAAAACTTCCTTGTGAAGGGAAGAGGAGGGACAGACACTAATCTCTTCTCTCTTGTTACCAGTGGCAGGACCAGATGGAATGGCCTGGAGTTGTATCAGGGAAAGTTTAGGGTTTTAGACTGGGTATTAGAATCCAGGTTCTTTACCCAGAGGGCCGTTGACCACTGGGATGAGCTTCACAAGGAAGTGGCCACAGCATGAAGCCTGTCTGAGTTAAAGCAGTTTTTGGACAACACCCTCAGGCACACGGGGATCATCCTGTGCAGGGCTAACTAGGAGTTGGACTCGAATATTTTTGTGGGTCCCTTACAATGCAGAAACTTCTGTGATTCTGTGACATTGTACCTGCAGTTCATGCACTTGTAACTCTGCTTACACATCCAATATTTTTTTTATTTTCCTCCCTCCTCTCCCCTCTTCTTATCTCCCCTCCCTACCACTCTCCTCCCTTCCCCAACTCCAACTTAGTCCTTCAGGCACAAAGATCCATAAAAACCCATATACGACTCATTGGTAGCTTTCTAGAGGGAAATTGCAGTTAGAAGAGTTAGAAAGGTTGGAATGCCAGTCTGTGGTATAGAGTACAAAGGTGGTGGTAAGTATTTGCGGTTGTTGTCAGCTACAAGTGTCTTAATGTTACTTTTCTGACTTCTCTATGATTCTGTCAGGCATCAGTGAAGAAATTTCACCCAACTGACAGCTACAGTTGCATGCACTTTTTTATAATATTTTTTGGTGTCATCACACATGCCAGAAATTCTCGAAACTGCATAGGAGTAGATCCCCTTGTCTTTCCACAGTTATTTATATTTAAAGATCAAGCTAGCTCCTCTCACTTTTGTAGACTGCATTTCTGAGCTCAAGTTTTACACTTTGTATTGAGCACTGCGTGAAAATACATCTTGCAGCCAAATCTTCGAATAAGCTGAAGTCATAAAGAAAATATCAGACATAGCAGTTGTGAGGCACAGGAGCACTACACATAAAATGAATGTGCGGTGCCCCAGCCGGGGGGGGAGCGGCGGTAGGGTGTTCTCAGTGGAGGGCTCACACCGCTGAAATCTGCTTCCCTTGGCCCTCTGCCAGGGCCCCAGTTTGGCGAAACTCGGAGCGCGATGTAAGGCCTGTCTGTTCGGCCAGGCGGCTGAAATGCCGTTGGATTATTCTTAGCAATAGGATATGGTTCGGGGAGTTGTGGATTTTTTTTTTCTTTTTATTTTGTTGTTTATAAGATTCTTGATTATAAAGAGATCTGTCTTTTTCTGATGTTTAGGATTGTCATTCAGGAAGTGCAGGGCAGATGCATGATAATGAGAGGCCAATATTAATTAATTAGATTTGCTTCCTTTTCAATCAGGCATTGCATACTTGAATGAGTGTACAATAAAATCATGCTCTAAATCATAGATTAAGGATGACTATTTCCTTCTTAGTAGAGAGCACAATTTTGAATCAACTGTCCTTGATTTCAAATACAGACCATCCTCTCAAACACGTCACCCTACATTTAGCAAATTATTTGCACATTTTCCAATTTGAAGTTATCTGAGTTCTTGCCAATTTGTGCTGGGATTACTTCCTGAGTTATAGACAGTTTAGGAGGTTTTTGTTGTTGTTGTTTTAAAACCTGCTGTGCTGGAGGGAAATGAATTCTTGACTTTGATGTTCTTAGTGCCTTTACAGCTGTAGAGTTGGACCATCTGTGCCTCCTCAGGTTTCCTCAGGGAAGAACAGTGGGATACAGCTAGAAGCCTCTAGGGATGGGATGTCTCTGGGTGAAAAGTGTGGCTGAGGAGTCTCACAGCCATCAGATCCTGGCTGCCAAGGCATTGCCTGTAAGGGGTATTGGAATTATCTCAAATTGTCCTGGGCTAATTTATAGCTTGCTTTGTTACCTTGATTGCAAGAGCAACTACGTGGTTAAAAGTAGGATTTCCCCAATTTTGTTCTCAGGGTAAGATACCTCTTTTGAACTTAATTAGCAGCTATATGAGAAGGTGTCTCCTCTGTTTTGTGAATTGTCTTTGCTACTGAAAAGAGCAGCTAGTGAAGCCTGGTTTCCTACAGTTTTGTGACTTGTGTTCTATCCACTGGAATATCCTTATTTACTTTGCAAATCCCTGACTTTCAGATCTGCTGGAAAGGAAGGGACATAATTTGTTATGGCTGAACCACGTATGTGTTGGTTGTCTGGTTATTGAAGCAAGTGCTCCTCCGATAGTAGTTTCATCTTGACTTTTGCACATCCATAAGGGAAAGAAAAGAGATCTGTCTGTACATTCTCCATAAATGGGACCCTATCAGGCTCTCCTTCCCAAACAGTTAGTTACTACCGGTTAAACTCATAGAAATTACATCAAAAAGTGGCCAACAAGTTTTTACAGTTTTAGGGGGGCTGATAATAAACAGAAATGGAAGGCCATTCAGACAATGTAATAATGCACACGTTGGCTTTTTTGGGAAATAAGGGGGAAAATAGTTCTAAAGCCAGACATTCACATAGTCTGGCCAAAAACTTTTGAAAAAAACTTTTAATGGATAAAAGGTACAGCAGATTAAAAAAAAAAAAAAAACAGATTACTTATTATTGTGTCTTCTGACTAGGAAAACTAAAGTGGAACATTTTAATGAAGTCTTTTTTTCTTTATATATTAGAAATTCATTATTTATACATGGAAGTATAAATTCTGAATCACACTTTGTGCAAGTCTATCATGGAATCATTGATAATATTCAAAACTGAGGTTGGGGTTTTTTTAGTTCAAGGATTCAACTATTTGCAAGCACAAACTTATGCTATCCAAAATTATAGTTCTTTCTCTTTAGAAAACAACTTCTTAAAATTTAAAAACAAAGTTAATCAAGTAATCACTTGTGATTTAAAATATACATTTTAAGAAATATGCTAATATATTTAATGTTTAGGGTTTTTTTCTAATAAATTACCTTAGTGACACCCTAGTACTTGATTTGGTGCTCACCAAAGGGACACAGTGGCTCTTTTAAATTAAAAGAGAAAAAACTTGAAGGGATCATTAGGTTAATTTATGTTGCACAACTGCATAACACAGAGTATGGAATTTTAACAAGTACTTTTGTCATGAAGTCCATGACTATAGTCTGAAAGTGTACCTTTTAGACCTAAACTCGATTCAAGCACTATGATTGCCATAGGATCCAGAACTTCCTAGAAAGGGTGTAGCACAGGTTATTTTCTTCAGTGTCTATTTTGCAACCATGAAAAATCTTCTTCTGGTGAGATATGAGCAGACTCTACTTTTTAAATTACCCACTTCACCAGGCATTTTCAAAGCAGATGGCCAAGAAAAGATGAGGTTTTGCAAGAAGGAGTGGGAAACAAGCCAGAAAATGTAGAGCATGAGAAAGGGAGAGACTGTAAAAGGTAGTGTAGGTTAAGACACATAAAGATAGGGGAATCTACAGCAAGAAGAGGAATATGACCATTTCAGTCACTTTCCACTGTTCTGGGGAAGAACAACTGTTGTAAATCCAATTCAGTAAGCCAATCCTTTCCACAGGTTTTGCACTACTGATAAGTAAACACTTGAAGAAGCCCACAAGGTCTGAACCACTACATCACCCAGACAACACCAGGAGTGTGTGAGGCAAATAAGAAATGAGCTATTATTAAAGAATCAGCCTAGTTTAATCTGGAAAAACAAACTCTGGAATGCACAAATCATAATTTTTTTCTCATGATATAACTAGTGAGGGGAAATTAACATAATTTAAAAATTATTCAGCTCCAAAGATTAAAATGTTTGGATTTCTTGAAAATTTCATGTTAATTGTTATGATTTCTAGCTTTAATACCCTTACTTTTAAGATCATCTGGCCACAATTTTATCAATTGATGGTTCCTCAGGTCAAAAATGGAATTTTTTAAAAACAAAAATATTCCAGGCAAGTATGTTAATTGCTTAAATAACCAGGTTGGCTCTGTGACAGTTCATCTACTCTCTGTTTCCCGGGCTGTTGGTGTAAGTGCCCATTTGGGTGCAAATCAACGCTGTGCCCTTCTGTGATGTTCTGTAGTTCTTCTACAATGTGTAGTTATCAAACCAGCATATCTTAGGTGTGCAACTGGAATTCTTTGAAAGATGCCATTTTGATTTGTTTACATAGTATCATATAATTTCAAATATTATACTTTAAACTTATAGTTCTGAATGTTTTTAACCATGATAATAAGTCTGTGTCCAGTCTATTTCTAAGACTAATAGAGTAAATAAAATATTACTAGTGTGGGGGGTTTTTTTGGCCTTAAAATGATGCTCTAAACTGTCAGGTTCCATTCCATTTTAACCTTACTTTTGATAAAGAAATAAAAATATGAGAAACTAGAGAGATGAAAACCAGAGAAAGTGAGATATATATTAAGTGAGAAATATTCTTCTTTTTTAATGCCAAAGATTGATCTAGAAAAAATCCAAGTTGAAGTAACATAGTCCAAGCAGTGAAAATTGCTATTAATTTACCAACCCTATATCTTTTTACAAACAATTCAAATTTTGCTTCTCAGTCTGGATCTATTTATATTATAGCTCCGAAGCACTGAGCTCCCTCTTGTGACTAGCACCTGAACATTAATCTGATTTTGGGACTACACATCTTGCACACACTCTTGAGAGAAGCAGAACTGTTCAGATACTGGATTCCATCAGATCAACCCTACTTACATCTTACAGTGTTCTTTAAAAATGGCAACAGTGGCTATCTGGAAAGAATACAGACTTAATCTTCTCCATTTTCGGTAGCTCACCCTTTGCTTAGCTACTTTTTCAAAGTGAAAGAAAGTGTGTCTCCTCAAAAATTTTCATTGCTAATGCTGAATCTGTCTCTTCATGAAAATTATTTGATCACTCCTCAGTGACTTATTATGCAATGAACACAATATAGTGACCAGTAATCAAATGAAGACTAAATATAAATTCACCAACCATAGAGCCAGGAAATACAATCCATCATATCTGACAGCAATTTCCTTGCAGAGCTGTAAGGTTGTATTTCTTTATTTACACTCGGTGATGAAAGTAGCAAGGTTCATTAGCATAGGTACAGTAATTTCTGTATGATCTGTGTTGCCTTTGTATAGCTTATTCCAAGATGGTATTAAGCAATGACATTCACAGATGAGTAATTACAAATACAGTATGTTCAATAACTGTGAACTTTCATTTTATACAGACTTATTGGTAGAAATGTGTTGTATAGAAATGACCCTCAGTAGAAGACTGAATATGAGAAAAAAGTCTGAAATGTAGAGAACAAGAGGAATCCAGGTCAATATGCCCTTCTTTAGCTTTCTGACCTGGAACATAAGCTATTTCAGTCTATTTCTTGGTAGATGAGAAAGAATAAGTAACACACCCCCTTCATATATAAAATTCAAAATTATGTGGTCATAGCTGAGAAAAAGATCTGTGAATAATCCAATCTATATGTTTCCAATAATTCCCCTTTCCTTGCACATAAAAGAGATCTTTTAAGGGTCACATTTTTAATACTTTTAAGTAAAAAGAGAAACAAAAGAACAATTAACCGGTATCTTGCTTAATAGAATTATTCGTAAGAACATTCATTTTCACCTCTTCTAACTTCTAATATAAACAAGTACCAAAACCTTCAGACTGCCATTTTTAACATACTCAGTTATGCAATTCCCATCATCTGACAGTGTAAAAATAGGTTTACACTTACTACCACTTCAAAGGGCCCCAAATTTAACATTGGATATAAGACTCTGTTCTCAGACTATTACAAAATCAATTTTATTACATCTAATGTACAGATAGGCACATGTCTCTGTGACAAAGCAAATGTTTTTGCTAATCTTGTTCTCCACAGATGCAGTAATATATTTTTCCAGGCAATAGAAAAATACACACCCTGAACTCCACAGTCCTTACTCATACCAGTCTACTGCTGAAGTGGACTGGAGCTTTGAACAGTGTAGAGTTACAGCTTAATGAATGTTAGTTCTTCTGTATGGGAGAAATTCATATGCTTTCATACTCTCTCAGCTTCATTTCCTTCCAAGGCTCATTAATTTTTAAAAGAGCCAGCTTTCTTACCCTTGCCTCCTAGTAGGTGGTGTTGCACTACCATAAATATAAGGGTATTTATAATTTTAGCTGGAAGAAGAGTATGATAAAGCTCAATTGCGCAGCCAAAGAGGTTTGGCTAAGTATCCACATCAGCTCTAAGGAAAAGCTTCGACAGATTTCATGGTGGTCATTGAGTTGCATAATTTGCCCAAATAACATTTCTTTTATTGGGCAGAAAGCAGCATGATTGTTATTTCTAGGACCCTAGCAATTTGTCTCAGATGCTGTGCCTGCCACAACCCAATCATACAGTGAAGAGAGAAATGGTCTTTTTCAGAATTCTAGGTTTATCCCACTGCAACTTAGGGACTCATTCAGCAAAGTGGAGTGTGTAATAAATAATGCATTCATTCTAAGGTGTTCAAATTATCGAATGTGGAGAGGTTGAATGTTGTTGCTAAAGCAGTCAAAGGAGACAAGTGGAAACAGCTGCAAACAGTCATGAATAGCCCAAAAGTCCAGGTCCACAAGCAAAATCTTCAATATCACTTAATCACCTTTCTCTTCAGTTCCTCATTCTCATAGAGCAATGTTCTCAGTCTTCAGACTTGGTATTGTTGACACTCCCTTCAAGTCAGTAAAAAGTATTTTCCCTTCCATTCAATCAACTTCTATTTCTTGAGTAGTTCTATGACCTGCTGCTCTAAATGACATATTACATTACTTTATAGAGTGAGATGCAGCTCACATTATATGGTATATTTCCACCCCTTACCTTCTTTGATTTTTCAGTTCATTCTTTACCTTCTGAAAGAGACCAAAGAAAATTTAAGAGTGAAAATGAGAATGCAATTATCTGACTGATGAGTGGAAGGCCCTTTTAAACCTGCCAAAATCCTGAAAAATCTTTTTCTTTCCTTTTCTGTTCTATTGCCATGTAGCAATATCTGAGAAATATTTCACAGGCTCTTGGATTCAGTGTACTTTGTCAAAAGCCTGAATTCTACAAATGCAACTGGTATTACCGATCACAAGGTCCTCATTAAATAGACTGGCATACTAAACTGAGTTTTGTTTGAGCAAAATTAGGGAAGGATTGTAGCATTAGGAAGTTTTTCTGTGCTCCTTTTTGAGAACGATGCTGTGAGTGCTTCAGTGTGACACGATACATCGTCAACAATAATTCTTGGTTTGGTTAGGTGACCAACTCAAATTTTGCTCACTGAAGAGAATTTCAAAAAATTTTTCCTAAGTATAGTTAAGCCAAAAAATATATTTACCAGAGGTTATTATTCCTTGAAAGATGCCTACTAACTCGTGTGAAGTCAAAGCAAGTTTGATTCTAATTCAAATCCTCATAGCATGGATCACTGCAGCTCTAGGCAACCTTTATGCTAATAAAAGAAAGAAAGGAGGAAGGAAAGTTCTTTGCTTCCCACAGCATTCATACATGTGTTAGACACACAGGACCAATTCTTGTGCCAACAGAGTGGCCTTGAGCCTTTCAAAATATTAGATACTGAACAATTAATTATTGGGCATTTTGAAAGTGCTGAAAAGCTTCAGTCATGGAAAGATTCATGAGCATGAGTTGTAAAACTTCTTCCTAACAAAGGCCCTGAAAAACAATTGATCATTTGATAGCTAATCCTAAAAGCACCTCCAGTGCATAATTGCTGATTTGTCACCTTGAAGGCCCATTTACTGTCATTTATCATTTTGATTTTATACATAGTATTCAAACTCCTGGCACTGCATAGTTGTATGGTGGAGATTTGCTAACAAGGAGGTCCAGAAGGTAATCTCTCACTGTGGTTAATCAAAGTAGAAGAGAATAAAGAGGAATTGGTTGTATCCCTGATCCATTATCAAGTTCATATCACACAGATACAGGAAACTAAAATTTCTATTGTCAGGGTGAAAGTTACTAAAAGATGCTTGTGTAGGCAAATTTCACTTCAGGCTTGTTTATGCTGCTCCATTCTATAGAAAGGATTTAAATGTCAGTTGAGTGAGAGACATAATGACACTAATTTAGCACATGTAAAATTCTTGGATACAGTCTTTTCAATAAGAAATAGCCATGGATTCAATGAAAATGAAAATGTTTCTCACTTTGCTTAGAAGACTTTGTCTTAGACTGTCTCTGATGACTGTCCCAGCATATCTTATGGTTTAGTGGATAGACATCCTACCAGGTAGCTGTGGAGGAAGAAGCGAGCTCCAGACTGAGCAGAAGATCAGAATTTGAATACTTCAATGGGTGTGTGAGCGCTCACTGCCAGCAGAAGGCAGCTAACAGCATGAGTGCTTTTCCTCAGAGTGTCAAACTCTTCAACTGTAACACCCAGACACATTGTTCCCTGTTTCACCTAAGCAGTATCTCCTCAGACAGACCATCTCTTTTTGACAGGATTACAGAGTTAGAAGCTCACAGGCTTTTTTTTTTTTTTTCTTTCTGGGCCTCAATCATCCTGTTTGTTTTTGAAGAGCATCCCAGCTCCAGAAATGTCCTCCTCCCCAGGCTTGACCTGCTTGCCTGGGCAGAAGAAGAACAGGTTCAATCACCCCAGCATTGAGGAAGGCATGGGGCCCACATCTCTTGCTCCCAAGCACTCCTAGTGCTGGTTTATTACACAGAGAGTGGGCAGCATCACTTCCAGTGCCTCCTCTGCCTGTGTTGTAGAAGGACACACTAAGCTCTGCTTTACTTTTTTAAAGACTTGAGATAGACTGCTGCCCTCAAGAAAGAACGTAGTGTTTGCCTGGATACAGGCAGATGCTGAATACCATGGCAAAGACATCTTAGCTATAGAAAGGGCTGTGATAACTTGAAGTCAGTGAGCTTAGACATTTCTCCCTGCAAATGCTATTTTGAAGCACCTATTCCTTACTCCAGACTGTTTAGGAAGCCTAACTCAATGAATGTTTTATTTTCACTCAGAAACAAGAATGAATTCAGAGAGGTTTTAAAGCTCACTCTCTAATGACAATGAGACTCAGATAATTCCTTAAATACCTGCCTTTATTGAATGTACCCCTTAACACCAAGGGTTGTAGGAACACAAATTCCTCTAGGCCTTTTTTTAAAATTCCCTTCCCTTTCCTGTCTGAATGGGATCTGTTCTCTTAAAGGGGGACTGGCTTTTTGAAAATCTCATCCATAAAATGCTCATTATTGTGGAAAACTTTGCACAGCCGTCAGAGAGAGTTTTCAGTCGTGTAAGCCAAGCCAAACTGACTGTGGCAGGGTTCATTCAGAGCACTACCCCTGAGTATATTTTTCAGTAAGTAGGTAAATTAGCCGCACACGCATGCACGGCACAACTTCCTTCCGAACATTCAGCTGTCATTAAAACCTCTGCTGCTATTTAAAAATGTCTAAGCTCCTACGATGGGCAGCTTTCAAGGACTCATAACTCACCCAAATCAAAACCAGTTTTCACAAAACTGCTCTGAGGTTTCTTGATGGAAAAGGTTCCCTTACTGGGTGCCATTGTTTCCAGTTGTTTCATCCTGCTAGGTGTCTAAAAGAGAAAGTCACAAGAATTTGTATTTGTATAAGAACTTTCGCTCTCTCATTCAAAAATATAGCACTGAGGATAAGCTTAGCAGGAATAAGAAGGATTAGGCATTTATGTGGATAATGAGAACATCCATGATTACATCAGTGGGGTGAATAGGATGAAAACACTGTGGCGACCAGCCCTCTCCTGGAATCTTTTAACATTTGTTTAAAAATTTTATAGGAGAAAAACTTCTATAATGGTGTAAACAAAGAGAGTGGGTTAATCAGACATGGATTAAATTAAAGTCACCC
The DNA here is from genome assembly GCF_031753505.1 of Anomalospiza imberbis. Lineage (NCBI taxonomy): Eukaryota > Metazoa > Chordata > Aves > Passeriformes > Viduidae > Anomalospiza > Anomalospiza imberbis. The sequence goes on along the minus strand of NC_089682.1, from coordinate 99,514,342 downwards.
ACCTAAACACATTGATTGTGGAGATTAAAAGCACCATCACCTTTCATCTATCTTGTTTACCTCCCAAGCACCCTCTGGCTTTTGTGTGGCATTTTGGTTTCCATGGCCACTGAAGGTTCCTTCCTATAATCAAAAACGACCTCCTGTTATAAAAGACTCAGAGTCTTTGCTCAGCAGGCCATTTCCCCCTTTTATTATTCTTTTCTCTTGCCTTCAGGGAAAGCTTTGTGTGAGCAGGACAGAGCACTTGGTTGGTTGGCAGTTGACCTCAGCTGCACACAATGAGCCCTGAGTGCTACCTGAAATGTGTGACAAAGAGGGAAGGGTCACTGGCTTAGAGCATTACAAGGGCATGGGCAAGCCACTGTGATGACACTTGCCAAATGTTAGCATTCACCTAATTCAGGAGGGTCCCTGCTGATTGACAGTTCCTCACTCTTCAGCAGCTAAAGACAGAAAATACACAAGTTCATTAATTAATAACCCTGCTAGACTCCGAAGATATAAAGGCTAAAAGAAAAAAAAAAACCAAACCCTAACAAAACAAAACAAAACAAAACTAACAAAAACCCCAAACCCACTAAGAAAGCAGCTTGGTAGGAGGGAGCCAGCTCAGGATGAAATATGTACAAAGTATACATATATATTTTTAAGAGCACGCCTCACTAGTTTAAAGCCATTTTAATAGCCTACAGGCAAAATTTGTCATGGTATGTAGCTGAGTGCTGTGCTTGCTTAAAATGCTTTTGACAATGTGAGGAAAGCCTTTAAGCATTTGATGAAGGTAAGTAAGTTAGTTAGCATGGCTTGGAAGTCAGTTTGCAGGTTCCAAGATAATTCTTCAGGATCCAATTAAACTGTTGAATTTTACATTCATTCCATTTTTCTAATGCTTTTAGTTAAGGGGATTTCTCCCATACATAACCCGCTCACACACACCCCATACTCCCAAATCAATTATTTTAAATACAGTTCTGTGACTTTTTAGTTGGTTTCACCCTTTGATTGTTGAAGTGTGTTAGTCTTCCAAAAAAAAAAAAAAAAAAAAAAAAAAAAGCTTTGAGCACATTTTTCTTTCCTGGCTACAGCAATACAGCAACAGGGAGATTTAATGCTGTATATAATAGCTGATTTCAGAGGTTATATGAGAGTAGCGCATGTGGATAGCTGCTAAAGACAGCAAAATGTGAACAATTTCTTATATCAGCTACTTACTGTGTTGCTCAGATATCAGCTGTAAGATACCCCAAAACAGGATGTGAGAGCAGCAAAATTTCTCTTGCATATTGGTACTCACACTGAGGGAAAGCCATCATTATCAGAACTATCAAATTTTCAACAAATATATTCAAAGATTAGTTTAGCTGGTATTCTAGTGTAAGAATTATGATTAAAAAAAAAGCAAATGTGGAAGTTCAAGGCATTTCAATAAGTACTATTTTTATATTTGAGCACAGCAGATCCTGTAGTGTAACCTTTATACTTCCCAGTACAGGAACGGAAATATTTTCTGACATTTTCCATCATATTTGTATCTTTCTTTAACATGAGCATTAGTGCTCTTGTCATAATGAAGAATATATTTAGCAGTCAGACATTAAAGAAATTGAAATCTGTCTTGCAAAGTGATCTTGAAATCATGCAATATGTCAAAAACTGTCATGTAACATTGTATTATATGTTTTATACTACTTTTATACAGACTTTACTCAGTCTGATTTAATAGCTTTTATCAGAGTGAATTCTATCAAAAATCATGACAGAATTAAGACATTTATATGCACTAATCCGTCAAAGAACATTTGAAACTCAACACTGTAACTTGTCTTGGTGCTTCAAACTTTTATAGAGTAAATATACAATACCAACATGACCAGTGAATCTTTCTGCAATGAATGCTGCAGTTCATCTGGGAGCAGGCACTTTCACTCCTCACTTATGATGAGCATAAATTGGTCTTGTAGCTGAAAACATTTCTCCTGACAGAGGGTATTGAGGACAGAGATTTCTGCCAGGAACTCCACACTGCTATTCATGCAGCTTTCATCTTTGGAATGTTATGTTCAGATCTACTTTAGATCACAAAATTCTACACACTAGTAGGAATCAGGTAACAGTATGGTATAAGCAGAATTTAAAGAAGAAAGGATTTCAGTTGTTGAAAAATATTTTATTACTAAAAGAGAGTTGTTTTTTGCTTGATTTTTTTCAGGATTGAATGACTATACAAAAATATGTATCATTATATAGTGGGCATAAATGAGATTTGTCATGAACAGTGTAACTGCTTAAGAGTCCACTGCCTTAAATAGCATCCAATGACATTGTGTAAATGATCTCCACACAGTGGGGATAGTTTTAACAAAAGACCCAGCTAAATTTCTCCTGAAACACTACCACTGACATCAGTGGACTTGGAATGCCCTTTAAATAATAATCAGTTACCTATCACCAATAAACATTAGCTAAGTTCTGCTTCTTGCACCTTTTTCTGGATTCCCTTGTAGTTACATTTTCAAATATCAGGCAGGTATTTTTCAGGTAAAATAAGCATTCTTGTGAATCTTTTGTTCTAAATTATCTTCCCACAGACAGTCACTCCGCTTCCAGTGCCTTCAAAACCAGCAAAGCTAAAGCACCTGAATGCAAATTCAGCTTTAAAAGAATAACGTTGTACGCATCTGGAGAAAAGGTCATTTAGCAGATTGATTTGGTCACTGAACATTTTCCCTGCTGCCATCTTAAGACTTATACCTCTAATCGATTGCACTCCCTGCTCCATGACCCCCAGCAATACTGCTCTTCATTCCAATGGCAATAGTTCCCAGTGGGCTTCTCAGGCCATGTATTGAATGCATTGTGAACAAAGCTCCTGGCAAGGGGCAGTATTCTTCTTCTATCTCATCTCTATCATCTTCAAGTCATCTCTTTAAAGGAAATAAACTGCAGGTGTGTATGCTTCCCACCCCCCCCTCTTTCCCTTCACTTCTCAGAAAGGTCAATAAATGGGATTAAAATTCTCTCACTGCACATCAGACTCTCAAAGTGAGGGCAAAGTGCACATGTGAAAGGCCAAGTGTGCACACACACTCACATCCACGTGCATAGGAATAGCCCTGCATTTGTGGAATGTATCTCTTTACATTTCTGCATATATTAGATGTTGGGAGGGGCCATGAAATCTACTCTCTGCTCCACCGAGAGCAAGATTTAGCAAACAGCACAGTGGGATTGCCATCTTGATCCAGGCTTTCAGATCCTATAAGTTAAATATATCAAACAATAAATAACATGAAGCAGGTAAGAATATAACTTTAACTGAATTCAAAACAATAAGGCAAACATTTTGACAAGCAAATATTTCGCTTTCTACAGTAATTTCAATTAAAAAAAAACCCCAACAGATTAAAACAATCATTTATATCAAATAAAGAGGAAAGAGAAAAAACATAAAAATATACTCATATTTCATTTTTCTACTGAGATACTTTTTCTCCTCTGTTGGGTAGAATTTATGTAGACAAGCATATAAAGTCTTAGAGAAAGAAATGAGTCCAGAATCAGAGATACAGATTTCAAATTCAATCAACAATTCCCATATCAAGATTTCCATCAACTTTTAATTTAAAGATTTACCTCAGAGAGAATTAGCTTATTTAACTGTTGTGTAATTCTATTAAAATCAATGGGACCATATGTATTAGTAAGATAGAGTCTGATTAACAATATCATTTTAACTTTGGCCTATTCTAGCTTAAGAGCATTATAAGAAATATCTTTTAAATAAATAGTTCTTTTCTGAATCATGATAATGTAGTTTTCAGGAAGAAATTTTATGAGCAGATTTTGAGCTAGGGAACAGATGATTAAAATATTTTTACAGAACCAAAACTGGCAAAAATGTAGTTTACTTATATGCTTGACAAACTTCCTGACTTATTGACAGGGCAGCCATTTGACAATGTCAAAGTCATGCAGCTGAGGTTCTTGGAATGGTTTGAATAATAAACCAAGAGGGATGTCATGGAGGAAATTGACATCAGTGTACTACCAAAGAATGACACCTTCCAGAAAAGTCTATGGTAACACCAAAGCTTTTTCCCGGGTTTCAGCAAACACTATACTGAGTTGTCCCTCAGGCAGGAAGCTGTTGAGCTGCACTGTGAATACAAGAGATTGTGGTACAGAAGCTGGCACCATGGGCTTGAGTAGGTTTGCAGGACTGAAAGATGTGATCTAAGTCCTTAAGTATATACACAGAGGTATTTATCATAGAGCCACAAGGTTCTAGAACTACAGCCCAGTTCATATGGGAACCTTGCTTAACACTCCCAGTACCTAAGAAGTGCAAACCAAGGTAAGGAACTATCATGCATTACATCTTCCTTTCCTCAGGAAGAGGATCAATATACAACCATCTCTCAAGCAGTTATCACCTTCATCTCATTTCTCATCAGCAGATGGGAAATGAAAGACTGATCTGTCAGCATGTGGGTAATTTTTTTCCCTTTGGAGCTTTCCTTCCAAGTCTGACATTTCTCAAAGGTATTGATAGGTGGCAGATTTATCTTTCAAGTATTCAGTGTCTCTGTAGCAGTGGGATTTGTATATTGCATCACTCAGCATCCCTTTGAGATGGCATGCAAAGAACTGGAAGTGGAAACACCTTCAAAAAGTGCAACAGAAAGATTACTGAAAAGGCTGATTATTGCTCAAATAGGAGGTTTATTTTTTCCCTAGTATTTGTCCAGCTTAAAAGACATTATTTACTCTTTTTCACAGCATGGTCCTCTCTTGCAAGATAAAATTCCTGTCCACCAGAGAAGGCTTCTAGTCATGACGAGGACAAGGTCTTCTTCCCCACTGTATTCTTACGGTAGTCTGATTCCCATGCCCACTCCTGAAGAACCAGTCCATAGAGGAAGCACCAGGGAGCTAAGTGGCCTTTTTATGCAACTGAAAGGTTTATTGAGGTTTCAAATCATCCAACTCAGGGCTCTTAGAGTTGATCTTAAAAGGTATGAAACATTGAGAGTTATCTGTTTTGTGGAGAAAAATGGCATAGACTTTGGGGAGCTAGCCAGGATTCCTTTGTCACTAAAAAGGTTTTATGCTGGAATTAAGTACATCTTAAGACTGAATTTGTCAGCAAGGAATACAATTTAGTGTTTCCAAGAATGTTCTACACATGCATAGACTTGAATATCTTGTGCAAATTTGATTCTGCATAGGGCAGTACCAACAACTTGCTTGAGACTGGCTTCCTATTCAGGAAATAAATCTGTAATAGACAACTCAGCCCAGTGATATACCACACAATTCAAACAAAAGCTATCCTACCATTCAAACAGAGAATATTCACTGTCACACAATTACTAGTGTGAATCTGCTGGCTCCTTTTGGGACACCCAATATGGTGATAAATCTATCATCTTCACCAGTGAGTCAGCAATCTGCCCTTGCCAAAAAAAAATAAAATAAAAATAAAGGCAAACAGTCTATTGGGCTACTTTAGAGCATTCCCAGCAGCTCATGGGAGGTGATCCTTCCTCTCTCTTTTGCACTGGAGAAAGATCTATGAAATGTCTCAAAACAGCCTCAAACTTTCTTTGATTCTAGGTGATTCCATTTTCTACTTGTCTGGGTACAATGGTCTTCTTCTCAACATCTTCTCCAGTACATATGGACGAAAGGTATTGTTCGTCTCCCTAATCTCCTAAAGTTTGAGTTCTTTTTCTGGTGTATTTTTTTCTCACTACAAAGGCCCATTTTGAAAATGGGCAGAGGAAGTGTATCCTACCAGGCAATCACCCCCCTTTCCATTTTTAATTTACATAGGACATGCTTAATTTCATGAAGTTCAGTTTGTCTAGAGGGCATGGGCTCCATCTGTGCTTCATTTGCCTCCAAAACTAGCTAGCCACTAATGTGGGCAGTCCTGCCACAAAATGAACCTCTCAGTCAACTGCCCATGTGAGATAGCAAACAGTTGCAAAAAGTTATCTGGGCAGGGAGCAAGTGATCCCAAAAGAGACTATAGCTTCACTTTGAGGCAGCTGGTTTCCCTTCTCTCCAGTGTTCTGGGTGCTGTTTTGAAGGATTGGGATGAGGGGCTGAATTCCCATCATGCAGAACTGTACTCTGCATGGGATTTATTTGTGGTATTTGTAAACCAGGCAGGAAGATGGAAATCAGCATCACAGGACATAGTTGAAAGATCTGGTTCCCTTCCAAACTCATTGGATGATTCTTTACTACAAAATCTTGCTGCTCCCACACTCTTCATGCCTTTGACACCCTGATATTTTTTGAGGGGAGATACAAGTAATTTGATACTAAACTTTGTATAAAGAATATTAAAAATATTAAATACATTAAATTCAAAAATGGTAAGGAATTTGAATTCTTGTGCTATGTTTTAAAATAAATAAATTTTATATTAAATTCCTTGTAAAATTAGCATGATACCTTACAGACAAGAAACTCTGATGATTGTATAAACTAATTAAGTCCCTTTTAAGTGTTTAAATATTGTTACAGAAATTTTTCTGGAAGACAATCTGACTTTGATTATGCCAATGCCAAAGAAAACTCAAACTCCCGAGATATGGTCACTTTTAAATATCACTTGTAATTAGTACTTTACAGGTGAATTTGAAATGTGAGACTTGCAACACATTTTAAAGCAGAACTTCACATTTTTAGGAGCTCTGGGAAAAAACTTCTCAGTATCAGGGATTGGTGATTCAGATTTCATTGGGATCATCCAGATAACTGATTTTACTAGCCACATGCTTCCTTGTTTGTGTTAGGTAGACTATGCAACAGAGCTTTTTATTCTTGAACAGCACCTTTGATTATTCTGCTATAAATATGAAATTAAAAAATAAAATCCATCCTAATGAAATGGCTCTATCTCCAGTTTCACTGTACTGTATAGAAAAAGATTCCTTTAAATAAAGGACATTTTATTATTAAGCAACTGCATTTAAAGGAAAACAGCAGTAATCCAAGCAGTAATCCAGTTTTTGAATCCAAAGACAACTTCTGGCACTAGATCTTCATTGCAGAGGCACCTGTCTCCAGGGTGTAGAAATTTTTGATTTTTTTCTTTTTTTTTTTTTTTCCCCCTTGGTTACAGTCACGATCTCAGATATATCTTTCTCACAGCTTTTACTTTTGTATTGTTTAGCTGTACCTCTGTCCAGTGTGCTATGTTCTGCAAATCTTAGTCTTTGGCATTACTGCTTCCTCCCCATGGACCACAAAACTTAGGTTCCTAACTTAGGGTTGTGTGCACCCCTCCCATTTAACTAGTGACACTATTGCACTGAGTGACACCATTTTTGAGTTCCTCCTGACTTCATGTTCCTAAATCCTGTTGATATAATGATTCAAGCCACTTTTGAAAAAGCCAACTAGTCTCCAGAAACACTTAGGTGCTCTCGCATACTTCATCTTTAGTATGGACCACAAAACTTAGGTTCCTAACTTAGGGTTGTGTGCACCCCTCCCATTTAACTAGTGACACTATTGCACTGAGTGACACCATTTTTGAGTTCCTCCTGACTTCATGTTCCTAAATCCTGTTGATATAATGATTCAAGCCACTTTTGAAAAAGCCAACTAGTCTCCAGAAACACTTAGGTGCTCTCGCATACTTCATCTTTAGATCATGGATTTTTTGGAAGTGAAATCAAATATTCTGAAAAGCAAAAAAAAAAGGACAGAAATACTTAACATTTTGAAAAAGAAAAAAGAAAAAGAGAAAAAGAGAAAAAGAGAAAAAGAGAAAAAGAGAAAAAGAGAAAAAGAGAAAAAGAAAAAGAAAAAGAAAAAGAAAAAGAAAAAGAAAAAGAAAAAGAAAAAGAAAAAAAAGAAAAAGAAAAAGAAAAAGAAAAAGAAAAAGAAAAAGAAAAAGAAAAAGAAAAAGAAAAAGAAAAAGAAAAAGAAAAAGAAAAAGAAAAAGAAAAAGAAAAAGAAAAAGAAAAAGAAAAAGAAAGAAGAAAAAATCAAGCTGCTAATTCTAAAAAGTTGTTTATAATCAGAATAACAACAAACTTATGTGTTGTTTGTATTGCAATAGAAAATAAAATATCATGTATAAAATATCAATAAAATATCATCATATTATTTCCAATTTAAGCATCTGTTAAAAAAAAAGTCTCTCATGAATCTACAGGAAAATCAATCACTTGATAATGGTGAAGACATTCCTGTGTGTCAGCATGAAAGTATGATATGTTTCCAGAAGCATTTTCCTTGAGTAAAAGAGAAAAATACAACCATTTCACAGCACTTTGCCTTGCTGGACCAAATTTATCTCTGTTGTAGCCTGGTGATGTCAACAGAGTTACAGTGTGGATGAATACAGGTCATTGTTTGTGAAGTTGGCAGTGAGTGCATGTGTGGGAGGAGAAAAATGAGATCTTCTAACCCATATTTGCAGAAAAAACATGAGTATGAGTTTAGACACATACTCCTATTAAAACTGCACCATAATTTTGCCACTGGAAGTTTCAGTACAAATGGGCTCCAAGTGAAACAAAATGAGGGTGTTTCTCCAAGCTACTTCCTGCGTTGCTGTCAATGCTACTGCATGACAGTGTGACCACGTGATGTTGGGCTTGGGATGTAGAACATGGCAACAAGGCTTTCCTTAGTGGTTTCCAGAGCACAAGTAATGTCATCATGTTCCAATACTGTGTAACTTAGGCATTTGCTGTGCACCTCAGTGGGTCAAGCTTTCAGGGACTGACCTCAGGTGTGCTAAAGAGCTGTGCCTCCTATGGGAGATCCCACTGCTGGGCTACAAATATGTTCCTTATGATCTGCTTGACTTGTAGACACATTGGGGATATGCGGAGTTTTTTGCTTTGGGTCTTCATTGCCAAGCCAGAAACCAAAGTATTGAACTTCACAGCAGCATTTTTGGGAAGCACCAAAGATTTCTGGATGGATACCTGCAATGCAAGGCAGACTGCAGCAGAACGGGTGTCTGACTGACACCCGACTAACAGTCAGACCAAAACTGGTTCCTTCAGGACAACTCCTCCCATCAAGCTTTGTCCCCCACTTTGCCAACGACTGCAGTGGTTTGCAGATCTCCTCACCATGAACATCAAACCAGAGAAGAGAGTCCTGGAAAAGGCAAGAAGTTCTACAGCTTAGAAGTGAGGTCATTGTCTGAACCTGTCTCTGTACACAGGGCTGAAAAGAACCACTGGGCCTGGCATTTTGGAAGAAATATAGCTTTCTCTGTCAATCATTCCTTCAAAACTGAGTCACTTGTATAAAACTGCTGTGAGTTTTGTACCATATCTAATGCTTCATAATAGCCTTTGGCATCAAAACTAAGCATATTGTCCTTACTGCTAGAAAAGGTCAATGAAAATGAAAAACATGCAGATTGGAGGTGGACCTTGATGTGCATTGGAGTGTGCTGATACATGCCAGAACAGTTCAAAACTACTCTTCCATTTCTGAATTTATATAAAGAACAAACAAAACAAACCAAAAAAGCTCCAGAAATCCAAACATATCTGTTTTATGTATGCTGCTCAAACTTCTGCCAAGGCAATTTGGATTTCAGGTAGTATGAAATTCCAGTCCACAACCCAGTAGTAGGAAGTGTAAAGGAAAACATTTCCAGCAGGCACACTTGCTTTTCATAGCCCATACATACCTTACCTGAACTCTTACCCTGTGTAGCACATCCATGTCCTTCAGTCCCAGGGAAGCATCCCCTGCTTCCTGCTTCCACTTAAGAAACAGTAAACAGTAAATTTGTTTATAGCCTCCATTTTATTAATAGTGGCAATCAGAGGAACTTTTAAGGATATGTTTTGTTTGCTTCAGCTCTTGCTTTGTCTTCCAAGTTGGAAACCCCCACAGGACACTCATAAATGGACAAATTTACAATCTAGCCTGTGCAAAGTGCCCACTGCAGCATCTGCATCGAAGTTGTCTTTGTGCTTATGCACCAGCTGTGATGCCAGAGGGCACGGGGTCAGAGCAGAGGGCTTCCTCTGGCTTTCTACAAACTGGGATCAGCCAACCTTCATTTATCTGTGGTTAAGGCTTGTTTTGGTTTCTCAGATCATGACTCCACAGAGCTGTTTGGATATTTTTAATCGAAAGACAAAGCACTTCCTCTTCCAAACTTGGTGCCTGCAAGGAGCATAACAAACTAATCATTCAGAATAATTAATTCTGTCAGAAAAATCTCTACAATTCTTACTAACGCTGAGTGTTTTGTAATCCTAATGAAAGGAAAAACCTGTCACTGTGATAATTTTCGATTGACCCATTTTCTTCAGTGGCTGGGGAGAGGAGAATATTGTTTGTTTTTATCTCTAAGGACCATAAGCATGAAAATGATATCTGTAAATCTTACATTTCAGCCTTTTATTTCCAAATCAGCCTTCAAAGGAAACATTAGCTATTCCAAAGAGCCAAGTAAGATTGTGAGATTGGTCATTTGTATATGCATTGCAGGGTGTCTTTCAGTTACCTGTGACTTTAGTTTCAAAATATTCCCAAGATAGGGAAACATTTGTTTTCTCCATTTCTAAATGGGAATCTGAGATGGAGAAAATATAAGCAGCTTGCCAAGGCCATGGATGTAGTCCCTGCAGAACCAAGGACTGGAATCCAAATTGTGAGTGCTTTAGCCTAGCACTTAAAAGCACAGCCTCCCTGTGGGTTTTAATGTAATACAAGAAGCTTAGGATTGAGAAACCATTTCTAAAGCCAGGTTTTATGAGAAAGTGTGGAAAACAAAATATTAGTTTCCTACGTTTGCTTAATATTGTAAACACCTAGCTGCCAACTTCAGTGAGGAAGCTGCCAAACAAACACAAACAAAACCAAAAAAAAAGTACTTAAAAGGGAAAATGCCTGAAGTTTTAGAGTTCTTTTTCATATTGTCATGCTTTGAGGTCATCTATTTCTTCTGTATTTGACAGCTGAATGTTAAATGTGGCAGGCAGTTGCATTTCTCATTACCAAAGACAGAACGGTAGAGGAAATTTGTTCTTTAATATGCAGCCTTTTATTTCTAGGTCACTAATTTGAATCGATTCCTGATCAATGGTGACTGAAAGGCATTCATATCCGGCAGCTGTTCTGTGGTCTGTGTTAAATGAGGGGACATCTTAGTTATTTCCCAGCAGTAGCCCCTCTCTCTCAGTACCAGAACAAGCTGGCAGTTTTCACAGAGATGCTATGGCCTGATTGCACATGGCACTTGCAAATATCCAAAAAGTGATTAACCTATTTTTGCTCTGTTTCTTTAAGGCATGTGTTTGTTTTTTTCAAGTAAGCCATATCTTTTATGGTAAGTTTTTAAATATTAAATGGGATCATCTTGCTGCTTTTGTATAAATGCATTCTGCCTTCAACACCATGACTGCTGCTGTGATGCTACTGGCAGTGGCCAGAAGATGATTCTTTACATGCACAATGAGGAGTGCCAAAACAAGCGTGAGTAGTTTCTGTGAGTGGGATTCATAGCCTTTAAATTCACTTATCTACATGTCATCTGTTTGGCCTAAATGAATCATCTAAACTGCCACTGTACTCCAAATCTCTCCTTTAAAAAATAAATCCACGGAGGCTTTGTTCATAGCAAGCAGAAGTGTTAGTTTCTTTCAGAATTCCACCTTAAATCTTAAACATTTTTTACACTCTCTTCTGTAATAACTGCAGAAGCCCTCTATTACAGTACAGAATAAATCACCTTTGTTTTTAAGGATCCATACATATTGTCTAGCAGGTATTATGGTTGAGAAAGACAAGTTTAATTGTTATATTCATACTTTCCAGGTACCAGATTCCTGGTGAGTTGTTGAATATAAAGAAATGTGTTGGGGCTTGTTGCTGGTTTTTTCCCCTAAAACTTCTCCAACCACTCTGACATGACCTCCCAAAAGATTGACATAACATATACAGTGCACAATACTTTTTCTCCCAAAATATCTCTGCTTTAAACAATGCCTTCCATAAATTACTTTCTGTCTCTGGCAGTGTGTGGAAGAATAATCTTTCACCCACCCACAAAAAAATTCTAGCCTTTATTACCATCCTTTTTTCCCTTTCTCCAAACATGTTAATACCTGCTGCACAGAAACAACACTACAAGTCATAATAACTGTCTACTGACACTAGTTTCCCAGTATAATGATTTGTTGAGTTTTTCTTTTAGCATTTTGATAACAATATCATGCAGTCAAATTGTCTGGTAGCATTAAAACTTGTCAGAGGAAGCACATAAATTGGCTGTAAAGATTCACTGAAACTTGGCATAAAGAATTTTAGACCAGAACCAAGTTTTCTTCACAAAATATTAAATTCTTCTTTCAGGTTCTTTCCATGATCTAAAAAGCAACTTGAAATATTTTCAAAGACACAAGTTGCAAGCCAGTACACTATGACATGTCTAAGTATGCTTGTAAGAAAAAAAAAAGAGGGAATGAAAGTAGAAACTTACAGTGCTTTCAAGATTTCATGTACAAACAGGTTTATATTTAAGTAGCATTTTAAGGAATTTCATAGGCATTTACTTCACAGCCTCAAAGTTCATTTAAGATATTGCACATGAAATACACTTCATCATATATTTTGGGTTTTCTGTTTTTCTTAAAGCCACATTTTTTACAGTCTTGGGAGGTGTATGGTGATTATTAGTCTCTGTAGGTGAACAGAAAAATTAAAATAGAGTGAAATATTTTTTGTTATCCATTATAGCCATAAAAACATGGGTTCTCTATGCTTAGAGTCAATTGAGTTACTCTTTATTTAGTTTTATTTGACCAAGAATGTTATTACAAATAATTATTATTTGTATTACCAAAGCAAACTGGACCACTTAGTCAGGAATGAGGACCACATTGCTTTATGTAGTGTCCAATGAGAACAAAAAAAGGGAAGATTTCAGGAGTCTGAATGCTTGCACTAGATGGAATTAGATAGCCTGATGGGAGAGCTGAAGGAAACTACAATAGTACTTTTTGAGGTCAGGAAACAAAGCAGGTTTGCATGAGCTGGTGGGGATTTCCTCTCACTCCTAGGTGGAGAGAAAGATGAAAAATTGAAAATGCATAGCTGAAAATTGGAACGGAATTGATGGAAATTGGTAACACAATCCTAATGGAGGTAGCAGTCAGCCTTTTAATACTGACTACAGTGTCATTTAAGTGGGACTAGGGAAAGGTGGTGCATTTGTCATAGTAGAGGAGAAGAAAGTGCAAAGAGACAAACAGAATTATGACAGACTCAGGGCAACAGATGGGGATAACGCTCTTGACAGCAGCAGTCCAAATAGATATGATGAAAGCATGGTTGCAGTTGTCAGGAACAAAAGCAGAGGATACTGCAGTAAGTGAGACATGTGGCTGCAACACCAAAACTAGTTTTAGCTACATGGATGAGAAAAAATTGCCTGTGCTTGTGACACAATGAAAAAAAGAATTAGCAAGACATAAATATATTCTGGAAATGAGGACCCCTGGAGACACACCCTACAGAGGATGTCACTCTCTAGAGCTAAGTGTCAGACCAGGAGGTTTGGTTGTTCACTGGATCAAAAAGAGGCTGTATAGCACACTGGAGATGTAGGTGTAATTGCTGTAGCCCTGCAGGTTGTGGACTGACTGATGAAAAGGACAGGGAGAGAGAAGGAGACAATGCAAAGGAAGGGGAAAGAGTAACAGAGAGCGGAGAGTCCCAGCTGGAGGGCAGCTTTTGACAGCCTGTTCCTACCAAGCAGCATTTCAGCCTCATGCCCCTCAAATAGTATTTATGCACAGACTGGGTGCAGTACCCCTCATCTCACCCACAGCAGTTACATATGCACACAGGTGGCAAGATCTTCTCCTCCGTGAAGACAGATCATTAAATGCTTAATTCACTTCAAGACTCTTTTTTTTTTTTTAATTTAAGTGTTTCTGGGAGTATCTATATATTACTATTACTTCCTGGCATAGTTTTGAACTTCATTCAATTTCTTGTGCTCTAGCTCCACTGATTTCTATCTCATTGTTGAGATAGCTCAGAATTAGCACATTAACCCTTAAAATTCTTTGGATCTGATTCAGAATATGTCACTCCATTAAAAAGATCCATCATTTTAAAGCATCTGATTTTAACCAGATCCATCTTTATTGATGGACTATATTCCGTCAAGAAATGAAAAACCCAATGCATCTAAAGCATGTCAAGCATGCTGAAATTTCAGGTTACATTTAGCTAAGTTCATTTGGAATCTCCAATTCTAGACAAAATCCTACCAGTCCTACTGTTTTTCTCTCTACTTATCCAGAGATGTTTCCTTTTCTCAAGCTGATTTCAAATATCTAGGTTTTGCATTTCCATATAAATGCAGGTGGATTATGCATATAGAGGTATGAGTTTGGCACTCAAACATGTCAAAACAAAATATTTTTAAGCCAGATGCTCATATATGTGCACAGTTTTCCTGACTCATACAGGAAGAACATTATTTTAACATGCCTGGATGCTATCCTTCATGTACACTGATATATACACTGGTCTTCTTAATATATGCTTGTTCCTAAAGAATGAAAAATCTTCCTCTGCCTCATATCTATAAAAGGGCTTTTATTGATTAAAGTCACATTTATTCTAATGTTTTAGGGATTTGTGGGTTTTAGTCTTTCACTGTTTTTTTAGTTATTCCCTTAGTAAGATCCCTCCTCCTTTTTTTTTTTTTCTTTGCATGTGATAAATCAAGTTACTTTTTCACTCTGGACTCCATTATGGGATCACAGTGGCTATACAAACCACACGGAGTTAAGCAAACAAAGGAATTTTTTCATTTTCTCTTTCATTCAATAAAGTTCCATTTTCTGTCACCCTGCAACCTTTTGACCTGCGTCCTAATGGCACTGATCACTCAAGGGCAAAAGTTCAGCTGTGGGTTAAGTCTGTGTGTGTTTGCACCGGGCAGGGAGACAGTGGGTTCTTGCTTCTTGTTGTCTCCCCCCAGCCCCACCATCACTGCCCAAACACCAGCCTCACCCCTGCTGAGCTCTCCCTGCTCCAGACCTCCCTTTGTGAAGAAGGTAAGGAGGGCTGGGAGTGAGCTTTCCCCCAGCCTTTTGTTTTTCTTGCAGCTGTCAACAAAAAACACTGTCTTATTTTCTTGCTCTGGGGGTGAGAAGGCAAGAGAGAACGATCCAGCAGGGACACCACAGTCAGTGCTAACTGCCTACAGCCACTCATGTTGATCACTGTTTCATTCTTCTTTGCCTCTAGAAGTTGCCTCTATTTCTGAGAGAGAATATGGACCCCTTCCTTGTTCTCAGCACTGCTGGCACAAATTGTCTCAGGATATTGGCTCCTGCTGTGAATGGGGAGTTCCCTTTTATGCACTTTATAGTGTGATTTTTCAAGGCACTCTGAAAGTAAATGATACCTCAGGTGCACCCAGCTCTCCCAATACCCTCCAGTGTGCTTTTCCAGGTGTCCTGGTGACCTACTGACACATTTCTACAGGTCACTAGAATCATGCATGACCTGGAGACTCACACTGCTAGACATAGTATTTCCCTCCAAATCACTGACGCTGGTAGGACATGTTCCTCCAAGGCATTCCACTCAGACTCTTCTTGGTTGCCAGACCCTGAGCATGCAGCTCAGGGTCCCCCCTGCAGCAGGTCTCACTTCATCACCAGACACCAGGTCACCAGCCAGCCAGTGAGGTCACACATACCCAATACACCTTTTTGAGCAGATGAGGTGATTTGCCTGAGAGATGCAGTGTTGAAGAAGCAAGCACCACTTTTGGAGGAGTTTCCTCCCTCCCTGGCAAGGGGGACTGGTATCACTAAGACCATTTCTGGCTCTGTGGACAAGCAGGAGCAGGGCAAACTGTGTGCTGAGTGGCTAAGACAGTTGATCCTCTGCAAGGGGGACAGATAAATCTTGGGTATACTTGGCATTGATTAATGAAATCTTAAGGAAATCTTTGGATTAAAGGTCTGACAGGCTGCTGTAGTAACAGCCTATGAATTTGAAATAGCACAGTTTCAGAATGGCTCAGAATGAGGGCTGGTAGCAGTGAAGATGGTGCAGTTCCCCCCCATCCCTCCTGTGAATGACCACACTTCACCACTTCCAGAGCATCCCACAGCCCCTAAGAGTGGCAGAGAGGGCACAGGTTGTGGAGGAGCTTTTTTGGAAGTTGGTCAGTTGAACAGCTCATGCCCAAAACATAGTCCAGATGGTCCTGTAAATAGTGGAGCTTGGGTGTCTCTGCTTCTGCTGCGGGACTGTGCCTAACCTGGGCAGGCCCCAGAGAACATGGGGACTCCTATCAAAACACTTCTGAGCTGCAATTTCTGCATGCTACAAGCCAGACTTGGAGAGAAAATGGACAATAGGGAAATGTTTCCTTTTTAGGCATCCCAGCAAGAATGACTAAGGGCCCTGCCCTGGGGAAACTGAGGTTTGACTCAGAGAGTCCAGTCATATAGTCTGAATTTTAAGCATAGGTGCAGCAGTTCTAATACAATCCTTCATGTGCTGAAGCTGAGGTCAGACATAAATGCTTGCTGCATAGGATAAACCACGCAGGGTTCTCTCTTAGTGCCCAGAAAAATGTTACATAAGCATTAAAGCTTAGGTGGGATTCAGATTGCTCTGTTTACTCTGGTTTAAAGTGATTTATAAAGGCCTATATGCAAAACTATTAGAATACACTGAAAAGTTCAGACAGTTATCTCGGTACCAAATGAATAGGAACAAGCCTGAGCTGTCAGGAGTAACTAAAAAAACATACAAAGCTTTATTTAGTTGGTGGATTTTCAGTGGTGCCCAATAGTATTAAAACATCCAGGTATTCTAATCCCCAGGGATTCAGAACAAACAGTTAAAATCAACTTAAATTTGATAATCATATAATTCATTATTGACCTGGTAAATGGCAAATGAGCTTCACTGATGATGAAAATTGGCATAATGAATAATTATGTACTAATTAGATTTGCATACAAACACAGACGCCTCATTTGCCAAAATGCACCATACTGTTTAGAGACTGGCACTGATCCTGAGATTGCCTGGCTTTGGGATCCAAGGGCAAGTGCCATCTAAAACAAGATAACTATTCCTACCCTATATAGCAGTTTGTCCAGAGTGGTCCTCAGTGCCATGAGTCCCTGAGATGTTCTTTTAACTCATTTCATGTTTTGTTCCAGTTAAAATTGCCCAAAATAGCAAAGGGAGTGTGTCACAGATGCCAGGGAGGACTGAAGTTATTTATTGCCTTCATTAGTGAGTGCCATGAAGGCCTTATGGGTGTTTGATGCTTGGGATGCTGTCAGAGGATTGTTTAGGGTAGACTGAGGTCAGAGTGATAGTCATGTTATCTGAAATGAACCCTATTTAGCCACTCCTGAGCTTTGTCACAGTGGCAGCTAACTGGGGCAGTCCAAAACGGAGACAGGGAATGAAATAGTAGTTAAGCACTAAGGAAAATCAGGGATCCGGGGTTTGAGGAGAGGATCATGGCCTCTCTATGGTTTATTGTGGTAGCTGTACAATTAGAGAATGCCTCAGTAATGAGGGGAGACATTCAGTTATCCAAATATTGAGAAGATGATGTTTCAACTTCTCCAAATATGCCTTTCAGGGTCCAGGTGATTAAAAAAGTCAAATAGATTTAGTCAATACATTTGTACAAACTGTCAGACAGGAGACAGTGTTAGATTTTAAAGAAAGCCAAGGTTCTTTCTTCATCCCCTTACTCAGACAATTAAAGCTTTTGGGAAAAAAGCAAAAAGGTTTGTACCACAAGACTTAGAAACGTTAATGTTTTAAGGCACCTTATATGAAAATTTTATCTGGCAGACATTAGTATAGGTGCCTCTGGGGAAAGGAGTGGTGTTTATGTGTCTTTTATAGCTCTATTTTCTTTTTTTCAATATATATGAATAGAGATATATATAGATAAATTAGATATATACATAGAAAAATAGATGATAGTTATATAGATATAGATATAGGTAGATGATATAGATGATATAGATACAGATAAAGATACAGATAGATTAGATAGATATAGGTTAGATATAGATATAGATTAGATAGGTAGATAGATAAAGATACATATCGAGTCCTGCTAAACTCAGGTTAAATTGCATCTTTACTTACTGCAATCCATTTATTCTTCATATATTTAGTAGATGCTCCAAAGAACATTAAAACATTTTCCAACAATCATATATTTTTTATAGATTTTGATAGTGTTTAAAAATATTATTTATAATTAATATTTCGCATTATTGAAACAAGAACAGTAAAAAATTAAGCAAGACCACAAAGTCACAGATTATTCAAAAACCATTTTTTGTATGTGAGCTCTTTCACAGAAAAGTATTTCTGTAGCAAAATCCTATTTTCCATTTTATAAAGGATTTACAATCTGATAATAAAGTGGGATTAAATACAGAAAGCTGTTATTTATAAATCATTAAATTATTTCTAAATTCTTTGAAACATATATAATTGACTCTGAAAATTCACCTAGCTGCAACTTCTTTTATGCTCATATATCCTTGCATTCTGATATCTTTAAAAGTTGGGTTTATGCAACAGCAGACAAAGAAGGAAAGCTACTCACGGAATCATTTGTCAGAATTTAAAGTAGACTGGATGCATTATTTACCAGTAATTAATTGCACAAATGTCTTTCTGAAGACTAGAGATAACCATAGCTCACATGCTGCAAATTCCACATGGATGATTTTTTTGTCTTAGAGAAGAAAAGCAAGGTAAAGCATCAGTGTATTCTTCAGCACCAAGGAAGGTGACATCACTTGTCTTTCTATACAGAGATGATGCTGAAATCACCACAGAGGACAGTGGTGAAGTGTGTGCTCTGCTTCCACCTCACTCAAGGCCTCATTAGCTTGACTGAACCCCAACAGCAGTGCACAATTCAGTTTGAGTGGGCTTCTCTGGTTTTGCTGCAGCCACAGCCCTGAATCTTCTCCAGACTCCAACATGAAAAGCTAACTTGCACATATGCCTACTCAAACTGCAGACCCCATTCTAATCACAACATAAACCTACCCTGGAACTGACCTAGAAGACCAGACACTGATTCGAGGTCTAAGGAGACCTGGTTTTCATCACTAAAGAAAATGCATCTTTAAAGGATGGGAAGATTTTACTAATAAGCTCTTAGCTCTCAACTAATGTGCTTTTTTGGAGAGCTGTCTGACTGTACCATTGTCTCTTCCCTTTTCATTGTTAATCTGTCAGACCAAACTGAACGGCAATGTCTCCAAAGCAGGTTGATTTATGCCAGGGAGACTTTCTGGACTGCTGAAACCAGGAAAGCAATTTGGCACTCGATTTATACTATTTACAAAGAAAAATGTAAGGCAGTGGGGAGGGAAGGGAGTAGGATGTATCTGAAGAAAGCTAAGAATTGCTTATGATGGCTTGGCAGGACTGTTAATAGCTTTTCTTCTTAATCTGATACTCCATGTTGATAGCCCAGTGGCTTGTTAATTGATTTTTTTAAAAAGAAATTTACACAGGTTTTTTTCATGATTTGCCATGATTTTGGCTATTTTCATTACCCTATCACCAATAGGTTCTGAGTACTTGCTGTCAGTGACACACATGTGCTTAACACATGAGTATCTATGAATAGGTCTCTTTAACAGTACCCACGGGATGATTCTTAAAACTGTCTGTCTAAAGCTGTCTCATTTTTACTAGGAAAGGAGGGGTAGTTTAAAGAAGGACACTTGTAAATTGAATATACTGAAGTATGTGATCCAGATTGATTGTAGTCAAGCATATTTCCTTCAAACCAGAGTTTAGGGTGACCCTATGGTGGGAAGCTATAATGTACAATAAACAATGTTCCTATGACTGTGAAAAGAGAGGATTCTCCAACTGTCATCCTCAGAAACAAACCTTTCAAAAGTGTATTTTTTATATCCCCTTCCTGTCTCTACATCACAAGGGATGTGTCTAAACTGAAGGCAGATGCAGGCCTACATCCTGTTTTCCCTGGACTCTAGTTTGATGGATGTACTGGAAGATTTTAAGGTTCATTCCTCACCTCTGCAAATTTTTTTTTTCCCTAAAATGTGAGAATAGAACGCAGCCACTTCTAACCCTAATATGCATTCCAAAGGTACTGGGGTACATGCATATGGGGCACACTGCCCACCTTGCTTAGCCTTCAGTGGAGGGCATCACCCAGGTGACCCAGAGAAAGACAGGATACCACTCTAAAGGACTGACTCAGCCATGGAAAGACCCCAAAAATTGGAGACGCACAGGGACTGTGCCATATTCTGCGACTGGCAATTTCAGACAACAGCCATCCTTGGAAACAACAATCCAGAGGGGTCACTGCCCACAGCCATGTTTTATTACCATTTTCTAGACCCCTGCAAGCCAGGACAGAGGCAGTTTGGGTTAATGAGAAAGGAAGGCCAAGAGTCAAAGCCAATTAGTTTCAAAGTGTAGGAGTGGACTGGAAAGAGTTATGGCATCGTTAGGTGGGATAAGATTCACTGTAAACCACCAAGTTTTTAGAGAAGACTCCCTCCAGTAATCCTTTTATTTCTTCTCTGTTCTGATTGTTATAATCCATCAAAGTCTTAACATTAACACCTAAATGTAGTGTATCTTCAAGAGTGGCACAGAGGCAAACATAGAGCAACAAGTACCAATATCTCAGAATTTCTCATTCAATTCAAACAATATTGAATTTCTGGAAATGTCAGGTCTTGACTCACCTAACGTTGCATGTGATGCTTTGTGCTTTTTACTGCTTCTTTTGACAATGTCTTCTTGATTCTAATAATTTTAAGTAAAGATATGACTTAGACCTGCACTCTCCCTCTCTTTCTCTTTGTGATTGAGGCTTTTACATTAAGTAACTCCCAGACACCCTTTAGCTGTGGACGTAACCCTTGTTATTTGTACCAGCTAAACAAAAATAGTTCAAAACTCTGCTAAAGGGAAAGCCAGAAAGCAGGTAATTACTGTAACTTCCCTGCACAGTACCTGCAGCAAATAGATAAGCCCTTCACAATGTTGGACACTGTTTCCCAGGCAATTCAATTGCACAGATAACAAATTGTCAGTACCCAGCCAACGGATCTCTCAACATCCCTAATTTGCTGAGGATAGAAATGAGACTCCATTTGCCTAATGCATTCTGGAGTTTGATGGAGATAATTCTGCATCCATACTGTCAGAGGAAAGTTGGAGCAACAGAACATCTTCTTCCCATGCAGACATCGATAATGAAGACATGCCCTTATCCACTATTTTTTGAATGAGATCTAAGAGATAGTAATCCCATTGTAACCACACAAAATCAAAACTAAATGAATCCATTTTATTGAGTACCATAGATTGGCTACAACAATAAAGTGGTAATACCTGTCCTCCTATGATTTTATCTTTATTGTTCACAGCTTAATTGTCCCTCTGGAACTAGGATATACAAAATGTATTATTAAAATGAGACATCTGGCAGTGGCACTAAATGCCTCTATGTCAGGAATTTACTATCTATTACTTGTAACAGTAAATCTGTTGTGCACATCTGCAGCAGCAGAGAAAATCACATCTGACAGCAATGATACAAAACATTCACAAGAGGTTTGGAAAGGCACAAGACTGAATGAATCCAAGCTTTTACAGTCCTTTACGATCTTCACTGAACCTGATCAAGCTGAAGAAACCCATTTATGGCACTTTTCTCAATTTCAAATCAGCCATCATTTCTTGAAGCAGAACACCAAGAAATCTTTTAAATAAATATGTCTATAATGAGCTTTTTTCACGGCACACTTTATGAACTGGAAAATGTGTAAATGTCTGTAGGCTTTGTGGATTGGACCTTAGCTGCTTTGTCTACCAGAAATAATCTTAGATGCTTACATGAAAAAACAAACCCAAAAAACTCCTAAACAATCTATATGGCCAAGAAGTTACCTCAAAACTAAATTATTTTAAAAAGCATTTGAGAGATGAGAGTTTCCTTAAAAGATGTCCAGAATAATTCTTGGAATTAAGGAAATGTTAGCATTTTGTTTCATTTTACCCTAAGTTCATGGAAGAGAAAAAAAAAATTGCCTTTGAGCAAAACTTCATATTTTGAATCCCATTCCCGAAATAAATTAATATGTTTTATTTGATGGGAACACAGTTTTGTTTTGCATAATCCATGTTCCTGAAAGTCTGGTAAAATTGAAGAGCTAAAATTTAAAATTAGAAATTCTAAACCTCTCCTAGCCTTTCTAGACATAAAAATAATTCTGTATAAGCTTCAAAGTTATAATATAGAAAAACTAATTTACATCCTAATTTTAAACATGCCAGGTCAGATTAACTTTTTTTCAGATCCAGTGAGGGAGTAAAAGAGATACACTAGTATGAATACTTGCAGGACACAATTAATCAATTTAGTCTGAACAGCATACATAATGTTTCTCGTTATCTGAGGTATTTAGGATTTCATAAAGGAAGGAACTTTAAATTCATTTAACTAAAGAAAAAAAATTGACTTCCTAAAAAGAGCATAGGTTTGATTTGTATTGTCATGGGTTTTTTTGTTGTTTTTTTTTTCCCCAACATAGCCATAGTTTATCACAGTTATACACTAGGTAGCTATTTGGTGATCTTCTCACCTGGTAATTGCTTTTCATGCATCTGTCTTCATGTGTCTTCATATATTTAAAATAGTGATGTTTGAAGAGCAAGCCAGAACACTGGTTTTGTCTACCAGGACTGATACATATGTTTTTCCTACACTTCTAGAGCAAGGATATGTTTGCTGTCACACTGTCATACATTCTGTTGCTTTTCAAAATCAGCAATAAGTGCTTCTTAATATAGACTCAGAAAATATTTCTTATTTCTATAAGCCAGCTTTGACTGGAAGTTGTTCTTACTTTTCATCACATTGAAGAACCAACTCCAATATCAAGAAACGTTTTATTGTCTTAACTAGCACCCAGGGGAAATAGCATTGTATCCTCAAATTCTCTATTTTTTCTTTCAGCAGACCAGTAATTCCCTATTTGCATAACACATATGATAAGTAAATAATTAAACACCCATATGTATTCTAGATATGGTTTTGCAAGTCACAGGGGGAATACTGCAATTCTTTCTCAAGAAGAGAGCAGAGGCTGTATCTATGCAACAAGATCATAAAAATATCTGATCAGGAGCAGGGAAGAAAAACCCTATGAAGCTGCACAAATGAGCAAAAGAGAGAGTTACAGACTGAGGCAAGCACATTCACGTCCTCCTGGCATGAAAGCGTGCTAGCTGACTGCTCTGTTTCAGCAATGTGCCAGCCACAGAACAAGCATTGCTCATTTCAATTGCCAGGAGCCACTTCTCAACTGGCAAACATCTGAAGTATGGGAGGTTTTAGGAATATCAGTTTCAACATGTAATATTTTACCAGAAATGTAAAATAATAATAATAATAATAATAATAATATGAACTTATGTACTTCTTGCAGCATACAACTCTTGCTAGAAAAATGTCTTAGAATTAAGTGCTATTTCCCAGTGGCCTGTACAGTGGCAATAAGCAGCATGGTAAGCTGGTGTTTGCACTTGCTCTCTCACATTCATGTTCTTTTACTAACAGATATCTCACGAATCCAGGATTAATCTCAAATATCTCTACATTCTTGTACTTTTGAACAAAGGGTGGGTGAACTCTTTTAAAAGTGAGGATTAACATTTTTCCTGCTATGATTTATTTCTGCTTTACTCAGGATAACAGCAAAATCCCCTGTCCTTTGGATCCAGAAATATCATCTCCCATAATAAAGAATGCAGCCTTCTGTCATGTGGAAAGAAGCCAGGAAGAACAGGAAGAAAGCCAGGAAGCCAGGAAGAACAAGATTACAAACCAGCATTAGGATGGGAAAGGAAAGTTAAAGCAGAATATATTCCATCAAACTGAAAGCTGGCATGTGCCCAAGAGGTAATATTTCCACTTGTGTTCTGGGATCTTGAACAGTCATTGGTCACTGCACTTCTCTTGTGTCCCAGCAGAAGGTTGGTCCTTTAAACAGTACTGTGTACCTGGATAGTGGGACATGAGTTCAATATTGACAGAGGGAAGCTTGCCACCTACTGAATCACCACCTGAGTCACCCTGCAGCTAAACCACAGATTACAGAACTGGAAGTGTGTGCTGCTCTGCTGGAATCCATTGGTGATGATGCTGCACCAAGGTCTAAGGCAGGGAAACTTCACAGGTTTCAGGTTTTCTGTCTTGTGGTTCCTTGGCACAGGAAACATGAAGTGTACACAACAGGCTATAAAATCCACTTTTAGTATAAACCACAGAGCTTGACGTGCATGAGGCTCGAGAAAATAGTTTCCATTTTCTGTAATAGTGATAGTGTATACAACTTCTACCTGTAAATGTAAAATACAAGCTTGAATTATCTAAACATCCGCCCTTAAGCCTCTCACAGCTGCAAAACCCCTGAAGCAGCCGAAGAAAGAAACATGGCAATGGTTAGCGCTACATTTAAACCACTGGAAAAATAAAGACTGGTCCTTATTAAGAACTTAAAACTATTTGAGGGTTTTTTTCCAGGCCATTGAAAATGTTAAGATGGTGGTGGTGAGTCTTGAGCTCATGTCGGTTTGCTTTTTGCTGCTGCTGCTTTCAATAGTGTTGTATGAATTTGACCATTGCTACTTAAAGATTTGCTGCAAATGTTTGCAGAATGAGCTGTAGTTAACCTGGTATGCCAGTGGAAGCACAGACTAAGAGGTAGGATAAACTGCATCCAGGGTTTACTTTTCCTTTACATATGTAAAAAGGAACCACAATATGGTCAAGTAAGGATCCTGATTTCAATGCTGCACACACATTTCAGTGTTCCTTTACTTATTCATCCCTTCACCATCAGTTGACACCAAGCTTCCTCTGTCCCAATGCACAGTGATAAAGGCACCCACCATGCTGCCTCCTGTAGGATCCATCCCCCCTGCCCCCCGCCACCTCCCCTCTAAGCTCTGTAGCTCTCCGTGTGGCACAAAGCTGGTGAAAAGCACATTCTGCCCGGGGCAGAGCAGGTGCCCCACTTTGGCTAACAGCCTTGGTCCTCAGCACTCCAGCGGCACTTGGGAAACACGGCTTGTTTGGGCTGAAGGCTGCAGCCACAGTTGTTCAGGGTATAATGATACCAAGTAGTGAGAGTTAAGTGTCCAGCATGTCTGCAGAGGGAACATGCTGCAAGCAAGGGGACAAGGACAGCATGTCCCTTAGAGAAGGGTAGCAGGTTCCAGCCACCCCAGGCCAGAGATGGTTCAGGGAACCAGCTTCAGGCCTGGCTTTTGTAAACTCTAGACAGACAGCCTTTTATTTGCATGAAAATAGACTTCAGGAAGCCATTAAAATGTAACAAAAAAGTATTTAATGCCCCAGCGCCTACCGAGCTTATATCAACCTCCTTATTAGACCTTTCTTTTCTTTTTCTTCTCCTCCCCTCCCTTGGCATTGCTCTGCTGCACAAACAGCCCATATGGAAAACAGCACAGCCTGGAAACACCTAGCTCTCCCTGTCCTCTTTTGCTTTTGGCTTTTGCAGCTGCTGTTTTCTCAGTGTTGTCTTGGGGCAGTTTCCTGTTGCCATAGCTGATAGCCTGCCAGCGCCTGCCTGGGCCTTTCAAGTGTCAACACTGCGAAGTTCGCTGCGATGGCCAAACGCTTGTTAATGAGATATAGCAGCTGGGTAGGGGTGAACCACTGAGATGTATAAAGGCACGCCGCTGGTGCAGGAAGCGATGCCTTTTGAATCCTTTCAGTGCTCTGAAAGCATTCAAATCACAGAGGGTATGTTGTATGCATTCATAAACCAAAGTTCCCATGCAACTGTGTTAAAGCCAGGAGTTTAACTTTGCTATGGACAGGTGATTTTTTCAACAGTGTTTTACACCGGAAGACAAAGGGCAAGACAACAAGAGTTTATGTGCTGCCAAAGGCATTACTTCCCTATCTTACAGCCAGACAGAATTGTTAAACTCAGCTAGGTATTTGCCATTTCCTGACAATAAAAGCTTCTTTTTTTCCCCCTTATTTTTTATGCTTCAAAGCTTGCAGCAGCCTGCTTGATCTCCATCTCTCACACTTTTTTTTGATCTGTTTCTTAATTTTTTGAAAACCATGATTAAAAGCTAGAATAAAAAAAAGACAACTTGTTAAAAAAAACCCCAAAGAGCCTATAGACAGGATTCATGACCAAAGCTGCTTTCATTCAACTGAAGCAGTCCATGTGATCTGTAGTCTGCATCTGTTTTGTTGTAGAAGAACATAGGAGTGCCCAACAGCTGGGCCAAACAGGCAGAAAGCAAAAAAAAAAACCAAAAGAAACTAGCACACAGTGCAACGTTTTAAAGGAAACTTGAGCCAAAGAGCACCTTAAAGATATTTCTAGTATTTATTTATTTTCAATTGGGTTGAGACTCTTTTAATTTCCTTTTTTTTCTCTCTCTCTTTTTTTTTTTTTTTTTTTTTTTTTTTTTTTTTTTTTTTTTTTAAGCAGGGGCAGCTGGGGAAAAGATTGAATGCTAGGAAAACATGTTTAAAACTGAAACAACCACAGTAGTAATAGTGACAAAATTGCTTTGGAAAAGTTAAACAAAAGAAGTGTTAGGAACAGGAAAGGGCCATATGGCTCGACAGGCCTGCCATTTTCTGTTTTATCTTAATTGTTTCCCTCACTTCTCCTCAAATGAATACAAGTGTCTCAGACTCATTTATATGCTTTCATTTCCCTTTCACAGTAACTTGTTCCAAGGTAATTTAAGCCAAGCTGCTTAAGTGATATTTAGCTATGTGACTGTTTAGAGAACAGCAGTTTAGCTATAATCATCAGCCCACCACAGTTACTGTACTTGTTTTTGGAATTTAGTTACACCAATCAACTACCTGCTAAATGGCTTTCTTTGGGGTAAGCTAAGTCAGGCAGACCCTGGCCCAGAAGCTCCTGTTGGGGTCAAGAAGAGTCATGCTAGTCACCTTCACAGAACTTAATTTTGGTTCAGGCATATTCTTTCACTCTAAAATTTAATTCCAGTGAAATATAAAGCATTTGTGTGTGTTTGGTATTCTTCACAGAAATGTAGGAATTTAATTTATATTTTTCTGTGAAAAGTTTCCATTTAAGGCAGTCACCTACCACATTCTTCTAAATGAAATGACAGATGAAACCTGAATTTCCCTGTAAAACTCCTCAAAAAGATTTTCTACCAGACTTCGTCTCTTTTGGGGGAGAGAAACAGTACTGAAGCTTAAAGGATATTTTTATATGTGAAAAATTGTTCCAGATAGAAGATTTCAAATCAGGCCAGCCCGACGCAGACACCGCGACCATTTTGGCCTAGATTTTATCCGTTGTGATTCCTGTGCTGCCTCCCTTGTCACGCAGACTTCTGTGACTGCAGAAGGTGTGGAAAGGTATCGAAGGAAGAAGGTGCATTTAGATGTCTGGGGATGGCCATGATGTAAAAAAGGACTCTAAGTCAGGCAGGAAAGAGAGTCAAAACAAAACACTTCCTATTAATAATAACATCAAGTGTAACCATGGCAAGCTGTTAAGCCTTTAAATAAACATACCATGGCAAGCTGAAGCATAAGTTTCAACCAGCTTGTTAGAACACAGTCCTCTACTATGACAGAAGTTAAGATGTTCTGCATGCAAGAAGCCTGTGCCAGGGTATAATCCGCATTTTGGCTACTCTGGCTACTCAGGGTAATCAGCAGATTAGTGCAGAAGCGCTGTTAATGGAGGAAGACAGCGCTTTTCTCATCTTCAGGATCTTTTCAACCTCAGAAAATGCTGACTTGTGGAATCTGCTCAGAAAACTCTTGTTCAGACACAAGCCAGTAAATTTGCTCATTCTTACACAAGATAATGGATGATTAATAAATTACTCAATTCAGTGAATGTCTGGCCTATGCTGCTCCCCATATAGTTTCAAGAAGATAATTGTAGCAGTGGGCACATAGAAAGGAGGGACAGATATCTGCTGAGTGATAGTGGAGATCATGTTTTAAAAACAATTTCTGTAGGTTTAGCCACTTAACAGAGAAAAAGTAAGGGAAGGAAGAAGGATTTTCATATCAGCAGCTTTACTGAGTGCTTAAAACAAGGAGTAATATAAATATATGCTTTCTTCTTCCACCACAGTAACCAAACCTATCACTCAGTATCCCTGAAAAGCAGGGGAAAGGTTAACAGAGATAATTGCTGCTTCTGTCATAGACAATGAGGTTGTCTATTGCAAAGGTAGGGAGAGTGCAAACTCTTTTCAGAGACAACCCCCTTAAACAGGAGAAAACATTCTCTGAAAAGAACAACATGAAGCATGGCTACTGTCCTTTGGAATCACTTGCATTTGCTACACAATTTAATTGATTCCATATATATATATATATATATATATATATATATATATCACAGTAAGGGATGGAAGGTGAGGGCAAGCAGCTTTTATACATTGTCAAAATACGGTCTAATTTTATCATAGCACACCACTGTGCTTTCTGATAAAACTCAGGATAAATCTGTTCCTAAACCTAGCCTTAGTTTCTAAGCTTAGCTTTGCCATAAAATCTCCAAATCATGGCTTTTTCCATATTAAATGCAATCTGCATTTGCACTTCTGAATATACATGGCTTATACTACAGTACCAGCATGAGATTTATGCTCCAAATGCATTGTCATTTCCTCTGGATGCATGAGATTTTCTAAATTGCAGACAGACAGAGTGTGACTGGTTCCTTCCTTGCTTATGTTAGCTTGGACCCTGTTCTCAGCTTACCCTTTCTAAACTTAAGTGTTGTTTCTGATATTTCTTCCTCATCTCTTTGGTTTATTGGATAGTTCCCCTGACTATAGATACATAACAAGACCACTGTTAAATGCCAACTCCTGAGCATGAGGAAGCACATCTCCTACCTAGATTTGTGCTTGGCAACTTAATGAAAAAGCCACACCTTAATGAAAAAGCTGCACACACACATTCACTGTCTTTGTCCTTTCATTCCAAGGACTGTAGCTGTATATGTGCATGTTAGTAATGTCCCTGTTTCAGGGAAAGACAGACTGAGCACATAAGGATCTTATACTCTCCTGTATTCCTGAAATAAACTCCTCTGCATCCCTGCAGTTTCCTTCAGCTTGCTTTCCTGCAAGACTTCAGCCCTAATCATTCCCTCAAGGAACTGAAGACTCTGAATGCCTGGGTCTAAAACAGGCATTTGGGGCATTTCCTCAGGGGAACAGTACTTATTTTACACCCCGTTCTCAGAGCTGTGTAATAAGCAATAAGCTGTGTTGACTATGGGAATGAATTCTGGAGGGGATCCCAACTTTATGTTAGATCTGCCAACCTGACAGGTTCAACAGAAACCTCTGAAATTTCCTATCCCTACTCAGTGACCCGTGGCAAATCTGCATGACAATGTATTGTGTAATTGCAGGAAGCCAGTGCAATATCACTCAGGAACAGGAAGCTTGGGAAATGTTTACAGCCACCACCACCACCAGTGACAAAACCTGTCATTACCTTGTGCACTGTTTCTTCAGAAACATGGATGCAATTGCAAAGTCTTATCACTCAGCTTTATAGGGAAGATCTGCTGAAGTAAAAGGATAACATGGGAAGAGCAAAAAAAGAGACTGGGCTTGGTTGATTGCTGTCATGATTATGTTACACAGGTTGAAAGATAGTTTCAGCAATTGCTTATTGTGCATGAGAAGATAGAATTGTTTGCCATCAGTTAGGCTTCAGTTAAGTTTACCATTCCTTATCTCTTGTTTAAGGTAGTACTTCAAAAGAGTACTTGCTTCTTGCCCTTTGACTCAAGTGGGCACAGCAGTGGGATGCCATGTGGGGGATGCAGATTTGAGAGCCTTCATGCGCTCCCAACTCTCAGGCTAACAAGAGGTAGGCAATTCTGCCAATGTTTTCTCTGCTAATTTAGATTAACTCATGAAATCCTGTGCAGAACTTTCAAAGAGCAAAATTGTACCCACATGACTATGGCTAGCAAACAAAGAAACACATCACTGGCCCCCATTAGCTGAGTTTTGGACACATTTGTAGCCAAACAGGGCTTTTAGGGCCCATGCTCATATTCCAGAAATATGAAAACAAAGAAAAACCTGTCTGGAAAGGAAACATATGAGCTCCCAGGACTTAAAATCAAACACAGCTCAATAGGCGAGTTGGTTTGCTAAGGAGAAGAAGCTGACTGTAGCTTAAATATATGGAAGCTGTTATATTTTCAGAAATATGCAAAATCAGGCTGGTTCTTGCCATGAACTAACCTTTCAACTCTACTTTTAAAAGAATTCTGAACTCTTTGTTGAATGAATATCTCAAGCAGCCACAATCAGGTCACCAAATGCTATAAACACAAAGAGGGTGATGTATTGACCAAAGACTTCTAGGCAGTAGCACTTCAGGTATAGAAATGAGACTGTCCACAGAAGAAAGCATTGTCACCTCAGAGGCGAGACAGTGGTGATTGTGCTAATATCATCTTCTCTTGGGGGAGTAATAGGTTTGCTGGACCTAAAGGGGCGGAGGAGTTTTCAGAAAATAAAAAGATACTAGTAGCTATTGCCAGAACTGACAGAGTTGCAAATTCTTCAGTTCAGTAACCAAACTCTTCCCTATCATTCCAAATCCCCTGGAAATTGATTTGAAAATTTTGGTATGAATGCAGGAAGTGCATTCTTAAGTGAGTATATCACTTAAGAATTCACTTAAGTATATCACTTAAGCATTCTTATGTGAGTATATATCTTAAGTGAGTATGTGATAGAGGGGGGAAGGTGTTAGTTCAAATTTTTACTAAACTGTATTGTTCTTCTGACATTAGGTTTTGACTTCAGTATAATTTATCCACATAGAGATAGAAAGTTTTTATTTAATGTAATGCTGAAATTATTTTTTGTACTACAATAGCAATACCCAGATTGTGTTGTGTTCTGATCTACAGAGCCAGATAGAAAAAGGCCATTTGTGCCACAGTGAAGAATATAAAAAAAACAAAATATTCAGAGCAGAACATAGGTAACAAAGAATCTGACCAACAGCTGGTCAGAGATGGGAACAAATATTATAGCAGGGTTTCATCTGTCCAAATTTCAAAAGACACACTGTGTAAGCTTTTTTGATGGACTATTTCTAGGCTCACTTTTGTAACCAATTTTTTTTTCTAAAGCTTAAAAGCAGCTCCCAAGAAAAGAAGAAGTAGCTCCAGTGAGGCTCTTTGGTACTCATACTACTCCAGCACATGTTTCTACATAGTCTGGTTACTCACACCCATGTTCAGAATCCTGGAAAAGCTTGCTTAGCTCATGCTACCTCCTTTTCATTTCAGTGACACTGCTTTGGATGTTCAGACTGCCCTTGATAATTGTACACTTGCAATACATAATGGAAACATCTTGTATAGGTGACCCTTTTGCATTTAAATGACCACGATACAGTTAGTGCCAAGGAACACTGTACACTGCCATTAGTTCCTACCGCAATCTTAAGGACTCTTGTGGAGGAAGGTACTACTTGTTCTAAGAAAAGGTATCTGATCTGACCCTAAACAGGTAACTGTTCAAAAAGCAAGAGAGCTCTTCTATTTAATCAAACACTTTTCTAGAGAAAAGGAGAAACTGAAGGAGCAGAAGAGAAGAAGGGGAGTGAGAATATGCCTAAGAACTTGTTCTAGTGGTTCCAGCCCTTGGTTTAAGTCAATGTCTCCCATCTCCTTGAAAATACCGTAGGTATCCAGCCACTGAATTTTAAGATCTCAGAGGTGCCTGTACAATTCACTCGTGTTGTGTAGCTTTTTCTGGTTACAAAGGGTACAAAGAAAGAGAAGGAGAAACTATGTTTCAAAAGATTACATGTTTTAATCACCAACACTTTCTATTGTTCAAGATTGCACTTTTATTAAGTGAGTGTTTCACTTTCAAGTACATTGAAACAGTATTTGAAATATTTCAAGGGCACTTCTTTTACCTTCTAACAACTAGACGTTGCTGCCACCACTGGACTATTATTTAGAAGGAACATGAACCAGAGATATTCTGACCTCAGCAGTTAGTTTGCTTTTACTGACAGGCATGTAGTTAAGTGTACACTTAACTACTACTAAATAATGGAATGCTTATTTTTCATCACGGCAATGATTAATTGAGGAAATTAAGGGAAACTCAAGAAATGCTAGCCAAAATTTTCCAGTCATCCTTTTAGCTGCAGTATAGCTAAAAGAAATATATTACAGTGAAGTCACTGAGAAATATTTTCTCTTTTTCTTTGAGACAATTCTTATTAAAGGATTGCCATTTTTTTTATCTTCTTACTTGTAAACAAAGTAGAAAACAAATTCCTTGCTCAACATGTTTTGGCATTTAAAAAGGCATTAAAAACAAGTTAGAATCATAGAACCATTTAGGTCATAAAAGACCTCCAAGATCATCTAGTCCAATCATTAACCTAGAACTGCCATGTTCACCAGTAAGCCACATCCCTAACTGCCACATCCACACACCTTTTAAATACCTGCAGGGATGTTGACTACTGTTCCAATGCTTGACAACCCTTTCAGTGAATAAATTTTTCCTACTACACAATCTAAGCTCCCCTGGTCCAATTTGAGGCCATTTCCTCTCATTCTATCATTCATTCCCTAGGAGAAGAGACCAACCCCCTTGCTACAACCTCCTTTCAGGGAGTTGTAGAGAGTGAGAAGGTCTCCCCTGAGCCTCCTTTCCTTCAGGCTAAATAACCCCAGCTCCCTCAGCTGATCCTCATAAGACTTGTTTTCCAGACCTTTCCCTTCTCTGGACCTGCTCAAGCACTTAAGTGCCTTATTTTAGTGAGGGGCCCCAAACTAAACACAGGATTCGAGGCATGACTGCATCAGTGGGGGGAAACTCACTGCCCTGGCCCTGCTGGCCACACTCTTGCTGATACAGGCCAGGCCATTGGCCTTCTTGGCCACCTCAGCACATGCTGGCTTATGTTCAGCTGCAGCACCCCCAGGTCGTTTCCTACCAAGCCACTTTCCAGTCACTTATCCCTCAGCCTGTAGTGATGCAGGGAGTTGTCGTGACCAAAGTGCAGGACCTGGCACTTTGCCTTGTTAAACCTCATACAACTGGCCTCAGCACATTGATCCAGTCTTTCCAGATTCCTCTGCAGAACCTTCCTACCCTCCACAGATCAACACTCCCTCACAACTTGGTATCATTTATTAACTGACTTATCCCTCATCTAGATCACTGATAAAGTTATTAAACAGGCTCTAGTCCTGATTCTTAGGGAACCCCGCCAGTGACCAGCTGCCAGCTGGATGTAACCCCATTCACCACCATAGATTTCCATGCTCTGGGTCCAGACACCCAGCCAATTTAACCCAGTGAAGAGAGTACTTGTTCAAGCCATGAGCAGCCAGTTTCTTTGGGAAAATTCAGTGGGAAAAGGAGTCAAGAGCTTTACTAAAGGCCAGGTAGACAACATCCACATCCTTTCCACTAAGCGGGATATCTGGTCATAGAAGGAGATCAGGTTGATCAAGGAGAACTTACTTTTCATAAACCCATGTTGGCAGCCCTGGTCACCTGGTTGTCCTGTATGTGCCATGTGATGGTACTCAGTATGATCTGCTCCATGACCTTCCCCAGCACTGAGATCAGGCTCACAGGGCTGTAGTTCCCTGAATTCTCCTCCCAGAATTTCTTGTAATGGGGTGGCACATTCACTGACTTTCAGAAAGTCCAGTGGAACCTCCCTGGTTAGGCAGAGCTGCTGGTAAATGATGATGGAAGGTGGTTCAGTGAGCATTTCTGCCAGCTCCTGCAGTACTCTATGGTGGATCCCACTGAGCCCTGCAGACTTGTGTGTGTCTAAGTGGTGCAGCAGGTTGCTGATCATTTCCCCTTGAATTTATGGGAGCTTCATTCTGTTTTCTGTCCCTGTGTTCCAGTACAGGGAGTCAACCACAATATGTGGTGGGTTTACAGGACAGCTTAAATTGAAGCAGTCCAGATAGCTCTGCTAGTTAATAAAACTCAACTCAACCCACTTGTAAACTCGTGTTCACCTGAATTTTTGAGTCGTCTGGCACCACAGATAGCTGTACTATCTCAAACATAATGGCTCCAATGCACTACAGGAAAATGGCAGTTTTTAACAGATGGTACAACAACAGCAGATCATCACTATTTTTCAGAAGTATTTCTAAATATTTTCTGACATATTCCAGGAATAAATGTCCTATCATTATTACTATTATTATGACAACTACTCAAAAATGCCGGGGGGGGAAAAAACCTACCTCACTTATAAGTCAAGCAATTCAAATCAAATTTCTGACCAGACTTTAATTTTGGGGTCAAATTCTGTGTGCAGGTGGTTCTCATTGAATTCAACATGATCCCAAAGAATGTAGCAGAGGACTGAATTTGGCCTCTATCAGCTAGCCAAAATATATGATGCTGTTCTGCCTTTACACTGTATTGGAAAGATATTGTACCCCTTTAGTTTATGAGTCTGCTTATTATCAGTCTTTGGGAAAGAAAAGATGGTTAAATTTAGATTTCCACAGAATGTTTTGATTTAAGCAAAGGAATTCAGTGACCACCAGCTTGGAACATCCTTCTGGTGTCAGAAGTAAGCAGTAAGCAGATTCAAAAAAGCTGTGCACATACGCTTGATTGATTGAATGGGGAGAACAAAGAGAGTGTCAACCCTCCAGGTTTAGATGAGGATCAGGTGGTTTCAAGTTGAAAAGAAACAGGGACCTAACTTTGTTTTGTTCTAAGCAAAATTCTGGGAACCTCCATGGTTCCATGTATCCTGCATTGCTCTAAAACACAGGAGGAAAAAATATCTACAAAAATTATCTACTTGTTACATCATTTTTCTCACTCATTCATTCTGATGGGATACGAAATCTCCTATCTTTAAACAAACTGCCTCAAAGTTATTATTCTTATTTGGCATTAGGTAAATTTCAGCTGAGTGATACAGTAACATTGGGCCAAACACTTTTATAGGATTGGACATCGCAATGCTTTGACAGGAAGATTCATATCCTTGAAAGCAATTTAGAATTATTTAAATCCTACATGAAATTAATAAATAATCCTCTAGGAAATAAATAAATAAATAAATAAATAAATAATAGGCAAATAGATAAATAAAACCATATGTGAAAGTAGTACACTAAAGGAGTCAGAATCATTGGCAGTGCCATCAGCAAACTCTAGATCTGGGAGGATTACTGATAGCAGACAGAGATTCCTCTCTTATTCCTGTCCAAACACTTGGCAGCTCGTGCTGCAGCCTGGCTGAATTTCTTCCTTCATACTTTTGCCCTGTAGGGTTTGAAGATTCCAGCTTGCTCACACCTCCCACTGCAGGGACTTATGCAGATGGATAGTTGATATTCCACTGTGTTTGGCCTTCTGATAATTTTGCTAACATGGAATTAATTTTCCAAGTTTACCTCAGAAAATGCACCAAACAAGGGGGCCAGGCACTGAGAAGAATACTTTGCTCTCTTATAATGTAGCCAGGAATGTTGTACCATTGGGTGGTCAAGTGAATTATTTTCAATAAATAATGCATTTTTGGGGGCAAGAAAAACTATTTCAGCTGAAAGTGATTATTCAATGTGAATCAGATTTTGCAAATTTGGATTGGCACAAAAAAAAATTTAAAATTACAAATTGTCTCATCTAAGGCTTTCTGAAAGTAAAGAGTAAAGAGAACCTACATTTATGAAGGAGATTTGCAACCATTCACAAATCAGAGCAGGCATATGCCTTATCGGTTTGGATAATATTACCCAACACATGAAGCTAATACTCAAATCTTCCCTTTGCTTCATTCAGTGTGTGAGCTTAAAATGTGTCCTCTGACTTAGCAGAGCACATAACCAGCCTAGCAAACACATGGGTTTTTCTGTGGAAAGCTGTTCTGCTTTGCATGATAAATGGGAGGCACAAGGTCTGCAGTCAATGTCCTTTCTCTCTCAACTCTCTGCACTATAAACCTCTAGTCTTTTTCTTCCCTTAATCCATATTTATTTCAAGTGCAGATTTCAGTAGGACAGTAAAGTAGGGCCTCTCTCAAGGTTCCTAGTATTTAGTTATTAGAATTAAATTCCCTAATGGAAAGCCCTAACCCAGAGCCCAGATCTAATGAGCTAGATGCAAAGTAATTTGAAGGAGGCAAGGTGTGCTTCCTTCACCACCAGCTAACACATTCAACACTAACATTTGGATCTAGAGGGGAGTAAACGATTCTCCCTCTGACCTATGGAAGCTCTTCCACTTTGA
The DNA here is from genome assembly GCF_031753505.1 of Anomalospiza imberbis. NCBI lineage: Eukaryota > Metazoa > Chordata > Aves > Passeriformes > Viduidae > Anomalospiza > Anomalospiza imberbis. The sequence goes on along the minus strand of NC_089682.1, from coordinate 99,477,934 downwards.
CTGTCAGCCCAGCTTCCATAGGAGTGGTAGAAGTTTCCTCCATTCAGACATGGCTCGTACAACTGCTCTCAGGTCTCCCTGTTGCCTTGAGCTCTGGGTTGTTCCACAGAAGGTGGGCACCTCCATGGGCTGTGCTTCTGAATAGAAGAGGATGTGTCTGCTTTGCACTGTGTGGCTCTCCACACCAGAGCATTGTAGGACCAACTCCCAAAAAAGGTTGTTCTCCTACTGCTTTTCTCTCTTCTTTTCCTTTAATGAATGAAATCAAAATAGTTGTCTCATTATCCTACCAGCTTAGAAATTGAGGCTAGTGAAATGCACTTTAATGAAATAGAAATGCACCTTAGTGAAAGTGATCTGCTTTGAAAGGTGCTTTTGACTATTACACCTCATAAGAAGTTAATAATTTCATCTCTGAAGGAGAAAGTTTATACTGAAGTCAGCTATAAATAGCAGAGTTGTATTTGAATGAGATACACTGTCTCTGTTCTCTGGCAGGGATTATCTTTGGCTGATACTATCTGTTTTGTGTAAAATAAACCTGATATTACACTGTGCATAGTTTAGGATAGCAAATGTCCTCTTTTGTTAGTATTAATGTCATTATCAGGTTCCTTGTGCATTTGACATAGGTGGATTTTAAAAAGGAAGTTGCATCTAAGTGTTCCTATGAGTGGAAAAAAAGGAAGAATTATTTCTTCCCCTTTTACATTTATCATATCACAAATCCTCTTTCTGTCTTCTGTCTGTTTTAACTGCCAAACTGTCCAATATTTCATATATTTTCCATTCTTCTCTTAGAAAAAAGATCTCAGCCATTCAAAGTTACATTGTCCACTCCTCAGTCTAGTTACAACAAGTTGAAATGCTGCACAGAATATTTTTTGGTTGTGATCAATTCAGCTCCAGTTTTTGAGATGTTAGTTACCATAAACAGTTTCTCAAAATCCACATTTATTTACTGAGAGCAGCATGTGACATACACAAAAAGAAATCTCTAGGAATATTGGTATATTTCAATGTAAGCTCAAACAAAATCAGGTATAAAATATGGAAATGTAGCTCTTTGTAAAGGAGATTTTCTGATGTGAGACTGAAGCAGGCAAGTTGAAAACACAGGGCTGTAACACACATTTAGAGCACCTGCTCCCTGGAGCCACAGGGGATCCATTGCAACAGTGCCTTAACTCCCACAATGTGTGTCAGAGCTCTGAGACACTTCTATGCACAAAGGAATATGAGGAACATACTCCTTTAAGTACTGAGTGCTTGATACCTGAATATGTTTCAGGATTTTGAGAAAAGAGGGAATTCCTGTAAAGATTTTGTGGATATTTTAGAAACAGTTTCATAAGCAGCCCAGAAGAATATGAGTGAGCCCATAGGGAACTGCTCCGAGTCTTAGGCATTTTCTTATTTCTGTTCCCAGCACCAAAAATTATATATAAATATATATATGTAAGAGTGTGTGTGTGTGTGCATACATCTATTTAAAGCAAGATACTTGCTTTGGAGCACAGTTAAGTGAATGTTTAAACTAGAACAGAGGATATGGCAACTTCTGTCAGAGGTGATAGTGAAGAACTGGGCCTGTGCTAACCACCTAGCATATGTCAGCTGCTGAAATCTTTGAATCTCATTTCCAGTGACAATGTTACAGAGCACTATATATATAGATTTGTGTAATACAGGTCTTTATAGAAAGACAATGTGCACTGCCATCAGGGGCTCAAAATGAATCCATATATTAGTTCACAGGGTGTATTTTTTTCCATCCATGACCTCATGCCAGGTCAAATACAGAAGAAAAATCAGAGGAGATTAATTTCCACATATTACTAGGGATAATCAGAATTCTCACAAGCCTTTCACTAAAATTCATGTGCTAATTTTGGTTGTCTTCCAGCAATCCTCTCTTGAATGGAAATAAAATTTTATCAAGAAATCAAAACTGTACTAAAGGGTTAAATATACACTGTATTTTCTCTAAACTATAGCATAATCTGATTCCTCTTTTAGAAATTTAATATCAGGAATTATAAAATTTCACTTGCAAAAGGCAATCCTTTTGCTTCTATTTTAAGTGGAAAAGTGATAAACGCATTTATTATCACGCATATCTACTTATAGACTGAAGAGAAATTTTGGAATCTATTTGATGGTCTTATGGATATAAATATGCTGGCAGAATATTGTCTTTGTATCTGCACCAGAAAAACACCTGCTGATCCATTAGAATGAAGAATTAGAGTCTGGCCTGTGAAGTCTAGTAAACTAACAAAATATATTTGAGTACCAGAAATAACTAGCTTGGGATTTGAATCCTCTATTTTCCCATTTTCTTCTTCTTTGGCCAAAAACTGCTTAAGAAAAGCCTGAGAACCTCAGCTGGCTGTTGGCAACTTGATAACAGGAGAGATCAGTTCTCACTGCCCTCAGTAGTATATATAAAATTTACTCTGTTTTTTAATCACACTGTATATGCACAGATATACACATAAATTGTTCACTGAGCAGTGAGATGAACTGGATGTTTTTCCTCATGTGTTTCCACTCCACACATCCCTCCACAATCTCCTGAGAGCCCCAGCTCTTTGGTCAGCAAAGCAGCAGCATGTGTTCTCCTGCAGCCAGCAGTTTGTGCAAACTGGTCACCTGCAATCCCTTCAAACATTGCAGAGATGGATTAATGGCTTTTCTTTTGACAGCAGCCCTTATTTTGGTCTCTCTTGCCTTCACAGCCATCACTTTCTGCAAAATGTGTAGGAAGTTTGGGGTCCTGGGTCCTCTGGCATATTAGTTTTGGTTGTCACATAGCAACCAGTTCAAAAACTATTACAGAGGAGGAACGAGCGAAACACGTGGACATGCCCTTCACTGTGTGATGGACTAAGCCTCATTCCTCTCTGAAATTAAACTCAACTCAGGCACATGTGTATATATTTAAGTTAGGGAAAATACTAAGGCAGTTTTCTCATTTTAAATACACAGATTACAAAAACTGCTGAAGAACAGTTCAAACAGAAAAGCAAGGGATTTTATGTGATACTTTTTTAGCTATTTCACAGTTTAAACAAAGCAGTCATGGCATTTTCATTTCAGTTACATCAAAGTGTAGCCCCTGCAAAGCATAGATTCAGGCAGTTGAAGAACCTAACTCAAGCTAACAGTAACCTTGTGGAGGGCTTGCTACCCAGTTTTACTCTGCGTCTTAAAGCATGGCTGCAACAGGCTCAAACCAACACGTGAAGTCTGAAGTGTGTTTTGGAACTCTATCAAATGATGTGAAACAATAAACTCCTGAAAGCAGTAAAGCCATTAAAAAATCAGTTTCAGGTACTTTGTCATCCAAAGAGTTAAAGATAGCAATGAATCCAAGCAGGATTTTGCTTTTTGACAGCTCTGGAAAAATAACCATAGATTTTTATAGAAACCATAAAACAGTATGATGAACTATTTTTTTAGGTGTTCTTGGACCAACTCTTGCATTGCTGTAACAAAAAATCCTTTAAAAGCAAACAGAAATTTTTGTAAGGGTACTGCAGGAAAGCATCGGTCCACAGCCTGGCTTTTAGGAAAAGGCTGATGCACTAGTAATAGCTACATTCACAAATTTTCAGTAGAACAGTATTTAGATGTCCATAGAAGATACTCTAAAGAGTGGCAGAAAGGCCTGAAGCTGCAGAATACCTGCTAGTCAGCAAGCCTTGGTTCCCTTCTCTCCCTCTCAAGTGTCTCAGTGTTATGTAACAGGAGAAGGGAATGTTCCTCTCTTTTGGCAAAGGACACTGAACCCAGCAATTTGTCTTGATGGGACTGAGCAGAGCGCATGAAACCAAGTGAGTTATTGCTGCCTGCGGTTTCAGGAACTGGTTTAAAGATAGCCTCCAAATTATCAAAATTTACATAAAGAAAGACATCTGACTATGGACATGAAATACTTCTACCAAGTTTGGAAAGCAAAACTCAAGCAATGAATGGTCTATGTCATAAATGAATTTTTTGGCTGGATGAACAGGCCAGCAAAGAAAGAACATTGAATAAGCAAAGGTTTTAATATTCTGACAATTATAAACAGTCCTTTGTTTTTTCTTTTTCTCTTACATGCACAAGGGTGTCAGCTGGGGAAGCTATATATTCATAAAACATCTGGTGTTCAGCTTGTTGTTATAATCAATCAGTCATTTATTTTATTTTTCCTACACTGCAGAAAAAAATAAAAGGACTTGGACTGCTTAATTAAAGAACCAAACCCTTTTCCTTCTGGATATACAAGGCAATGGGTTGTATCTCACAGTCAATTATTTGCAAGCTTTGTCTTAAAGGAGGGAAGTCCTCATGGTTGAAAGAGCAGTTTCTTGTGGTTTTATTATCTTATGGTAAAAACTGTTGAACAGATCATCTCCAGAGCAATTATTTACTCACAAGACAGAGAATGGCATTGCTGATTAATTATTTTAAGGCATTTACAGTGAGTAGTCCTGATTTAGAGAGACTATATGTAGTGGGAAAATGATATTTCACATTTTATTCTCCACAATTATAAACGTGCAATAACACAAGCATGCATAGCTATATAAACATAAGCATACATAAAAGCTAATTAAGCATTCATGGTAACAACACTTTCACATAACTGCAATGCTTCCTAGCTCCCATCATTTGCAAGAAGGCATTATAGCTTCCCCAAATGATTTATACCCTGCCAGCACTAAGTTTGAAACCTCATTCAGCTAGCTACCCCATTTGGTAGTGGTGGTATCTTTTTGCACCTTACAACTAGAGGGGCACATTTGCAAAAGCTTTTTTCAGCCTATCATCCCTGAAAAGGACACAGAAGGTATTGTCTGCAGGATTGCTGAAAATTGATTCTGTTTCTGAAAGTTTAGTTAGTGACACTGACTTCTATCTGCAGTCACACCTGTAGTTCTAGTGTCACTCAAATGGGGAGGGGACACACAACTGCTTTGTACCTACATCCCAACTGTACCTTCACATTCAGAACTTTGGGCTCTGAGAAATGTAAAAAGAAATACTGAAAATTAAATTACTTACCAGCCACATCTCTTTCAATATGTGCCGACAGATGTACCATATGTATGTGTGTGTTTATGCTTGCACGTTGACCTAGCTACATGCTTACCATTAATATGCTACACCTGAACCTCTTTCAGACATCAGAAGGAACCTGATAGAAGACACTTGGGCATCTCATGTGACAACAGATACCCACTCTCAGGTGATTGAATCCTGTTCCAGCTCTTCACTTCCCCACTGACAGAAAAAGAAGCTTAGTTCTCCAGTTTACATGCAGAAACTTTTAATTAGGTACCCAAAGTTATGTGTCTTAATTTGAGGGTGAACCCTAGTCAGCTGGTGTGATTCCAGCCCTCACTGGACTTTGCTGACCAATTTTGAAGCTTGTCTCTGCCAGTGACTGAGTGAGCTTAGAAGGAGAGTCAGTGATCATAGGAACTACAGATGCAAAATGTGATTAGCAGACATTTTTGCCATTGTGTAAATAGGGCGTAACACACATTTTCACATGTAAAATAAAACTTTAAAACTCAAAAATATCTTTGAGTTCTTTCATCTCTCTTTGAAAGCCTTTTTCTCCCCCCAAGGTTAATTTCTCATAAACATATTAAAACACCACAGCAAACAAATAAGATAACTCACTGATGAAATGACTCACCCATAAGCACCCTCACTCTGCAGGAAACCTCACCATGACTTTGCCGTGTCTACACATTAATAAAAAAAAATCTTGTGTTTTGTAAATAAGCTCTGCAAAGTCTGGTGGAAAAGTGCTTTCTTCCTTGTTTCATCAATAAAGTTACTATGTGACTTTTAAAAAATTCCACTGCACTAGGAAAATTTCTGTTTCCTTTTATGTCCAGATTTAGCAAGTTTTTCAAAGCCCTTCTTATTAAGAAAAGTTGTGGCTGGAAACATGGATAAGTAGCTACAACGATTCCAGAAGCTATAAATATTCAGGTTATGATATTCAAGAAATTATCCTCTCTGAGGTGGGCTTTATTGTCTCCTAGGGCCCACCTGCAGCTAGGTAAGGGCCTCCCAAAGTGAAGTGGATGGCCCTAAATGATCATAGGTGGTTTTTCAAAAATAAACATAAAATTAGTTTCACACCTACTTAGACAGTTTAGAATTTTAATGTGCAAAGTCTGCCAGGGCTTTGCAGCGAAATAAGGCCATGCATTCAAGCTCCCTGAAGCCAATCAGAAAGCCAGGCTGAGTACTACCCATTTTGCAATTAGGAATCACTGCTCCGTTCTAGAGCACATCATTAACAAACAAACTCTTACTTTGATCACATTTTAACATGTAGACGCCCAAACCCCACCCCCCCCCCAACAATACTTGAAAAAAAAATGTTCTTGCCTCAAAACACCAAGAGATGAGATCTGTTTCATGCACACAATCTAGCACGTAGCAGGCTTCTCCAAATTTTTCTGAACATGCACCCCCATCACCCCTCCTCCTTCCTGCTGAGAGGCTCCCTCTGGGCATATTTTGATACATTAATAGTTTTACTTGTGACTTCTGGATTTCTGGTAGCCCTGGCACAGGTCAATAGTTTTATACCTGTAGTTGCCAGCCATATGACAGGTTGGTCAAGTCTCCTCCGAGGTGTCCTGTCTGGCCACCCACTTTCCCCTGACATTTCCATGGAGCAGCAGCCGACAGGCAGCCCGAGCACTGCTCCCTGAGCTGCACATGCAGCCCGTCCAGCAGGTCCTGCATTTATCTTGGATTTATTCCACATCTGCCAGACACCCCTTCCACACATCTCCAATTTGGAAAAGCTCTAGGTATGACTGAGCTCTAGTCAAACCACTCACTGCCTTTAGAGGAGGGATGGAGAGAGGTATGTTTCACTGGTTTAAATCAGCTCTTCTTTATGTCACTCAACACTGGACAGTGCTTTTTCTTACTGGAGCCCTGGTATTCTGAGTGATTTAACTCTACCACCTCTATTTGAAGGAGCATGACAAGGCAGCCTCAGACTGTGCAGTTTTCCTATATTGCCTATGAATCCTAAATAGGGATCAGCCTTCACTGTGGTTGGCATTTGTTTGTATTTCTATGAAAGGACATTTATGCATCCTAAAAAAGCCTTGCCTGTTAACTTTGCATTGTTTTAGTGTTTTTTTTGCCATTTGCTTACAGTAACTCTTAAGTCCCAAACAATATGAATTTAAGATAGCAGGATAATTCTGTCACTGTTTTTTAGCAGTGCCTTTTGTACTAATGGGTTTCAGTCCCACAAAGTTCCTGCCCAGTACCACATTTTTAATGTCCTTCTAATCAAATTCATAGAAGGACTACAGTGCCAGAAGTGCACTTACAGTTAAATCCAGTTAACTTAGCAAAGGACAGGTGTCTTAGGAGGACTCCACCACGGCTAGCATATTCTTCTTATAGGGAAATAATTTAAGAAATAATATATAATAATTTAGGGATAAAATTCTTGCTCTGCCAGACGGTCTTGGTACTCCCCCATACACTCCCAATTACCATAAGCAAGATAATTCATAAGCACTAATAAGATCTCTGGCTTCCTTTTGAAATAAAACAACAGGTTCTCTGTGACATCAGACTTGTGAGCAATCCTGGGCAGACACGACTTGGACATCACTCCCACCAGCCCACCACCTCTACAGCCCTGGCTGCAGTGACATGGCCGTTTTGCACTAGCTGGAAGAAATGCCTTTTGCCATGTAGACACAGACTCTGAAGACAAAAGTGTCCCTGAAACATTTCCTCTCTTTGTTCCTTATCCGATCCCAGCTACTTGGAGTCAGTGAGCCAGAACTATTTCCAGCTTTTCCTTTACTAAGCTTCTGCTGCTGATAACAATAACACCACATTTATAGCTTATATCCAGGTCGAGGGTGGCTAATTTAAGCATCCAGCTGTAGGGCACCTGAGCAACACAGTCCTGCTAAATGATGTAACATGCGTCCCTCTTCTCTCAGCGGAGAGGCTCATGTGCCTTGGAGAGCTCCAGAAGACAAACCAAGCACCCAAGGCATGTTCAGTCTGTACAGACTGAACAAGGAGTCATTGTGAATGTTGTGTGACTCCTCCCCTGCTGAAACCCAGGTCATCTTTGGTTCTTCCAAGAGGACCCACATTCAGAAAGATGGGCATTTTTGCACAGCAATGGAATTTTTGGAACATGTGCAGCATCAAGATTCTACTCACAATAAAACATTTGTGAAAGCAGCCCCTATTTCATCATAATGATTCAGCTAAAAAGAGAAGGTTTAAAAGAACAGATTAAAGTGCCAGTCGTCCTTTCTAGCTTGCCTACACTAGCAACCACACCATTATAATTTCTGCAGGGGATAGAACAGCATTAGCACTGTAAAGTAATGTAAAATTGCTTCAGAAGCAATGATTTTAATTACAGTCAGTGGAATGGGGAAGAGGGCAGAGTAGGAAATAAAAATACAAAGAGAGTATAAATAGTATTGCCTCTTAGGACAGTACTATTTATCTTACTCTGGATATAAAGTTGCTTTATTTTCTTAACTTCCTGCTTTGGAAAGCAGCCACTAAATTAAAAAGAAATGTGGTTTTGTAATGCAAGAATGATTTTTTTTCTTTAAATTATAATGCTGGAGAACCCAAAGCAATGACTAATTTAAAAACTGAGTTGGAGAAAGATTTAGCTGATTCCAAATTATTTTAAAGGAAAGGGAAAAAAGAAATAAGGATGGATTTTTCTTTCCAAATAAAAATAATTCAAATTAATAGTGATTATTAGGAACAGTTGCTCTTTCTCATATATTCCTTTTTTGACTGGCTTTGCCTTTTTCACATTAATCAAAGTTATCAGTGAGGCAAATAACACTGAAACAGATGTCTACTCGTAATGTAAAGTGCTACTCATTTTCACTAAGGATCTCATAATTCCCTATATAGATACCTATAAAACAAAGCAAAAGAAGAAAACAGATTTTGAAATAATTTCCTTAAAGAAAATATATTAACCTGCAATTAATGAATGAGTGTATGACAGGTTTGTTTAAACACACAGCACTGTTGAGGTTGTAGTGACCACAGGATAGCCCAGTGGGTCCCTGGCTTCCATGCCAGAAGCAAATTCCCCATGGACCCTGGGTTGTGTTTCCCAGCACCAAGTAGACATGTTTGGTGCCTCAGGGCACCTCAAATAGCTCCAAATGCCTTTGTTTGGAACTGGACCTCTCCACAGGGTCATCATTCTCCATCCTTATTTTTGAAAGCACTTCTTAACTTCTCTCTTGAAACCCAGTACTTTACTTGTACCTCAGGCCCAGTCAGCACACAATATTCTAGTGTTATGATAGCACAAGTAACAGCTGTGTCTCTGCTGATAAATCAAAAGCCATTTGACACTGATTGGTCTGGGCCCTCCTGAGGAAATTTGTCTTGGAGACAGATAGTTGGAGCAGTCAAAAGCACAGTCAAAGAGGTAGTCGTTCAACAGGGTGGACCATCACAGGTTCTGCACTCAAACCCCCTCCTTAATCTGTCCACTGGAGCAGTGTAAGCACACACACACACACACACACAAAGACCCAAAGACTTCAAAACTAGCATGAAGCTTCATGAAGTCCTACTGCAGTACCAGGTGCCATAATAAAATTCTGGTCTGTCATGATGGTGAAGTTCTAAAACTGTTTGATCCATAGAACTCTAAAATCCGATTGTCATGAAGGAAGCGATGTTTCCTCTCTGAAAGGCAGAGAAATGTGCTGTTTTAGGGTAGACATGAAGCAGACTTCAGCAAAGAGGAAGAGGGAAATAAGTCTACCTCTGTAGTCAGTGGAGAAGGACAAGTCTGCTGAAGGGATATCCAGCCCTGCCATCCATCCATAATTTGGTACGTACTGAACACACCCCTCAAGATGCCTGTCTCTCGCCAATCAGTAACTGCAAACCTGAACCTGACTTTTGGATGTATAAAACAGGTGCGAGAGTTCCCACATGTAACTAAACTTGTAAATTGATGAAATTGCCTAAAATGTTTAGATCAGATGAGACTGACAGAAGCAAATATTCCTGTGGATCTGGGCCTGTGTGGAGCTGCACTGGGTGAGGAGTGGCCAGGGCTGACCCATGCTCAATGCAGATGGTTCCAGACAGCTCCAACCAACCAACAAGAGGGCACAGCTGAGCCCTGTGTAATGAAAGTGGTGGCACCTCATGGAAAACATATTTAAGAATGGGAAAAAAAAACCACAGAACTCCAGAGAGCAAAGAAGGAAATGAAAGGAGTGAGAAACAACAGAGGAGGGAAAGACAAGGTCAGAGGAGGAAAGGACAAGGTCCGAGGAGGGGAGGACACCCCCAAAGATTTCTCTGCAGTTCATTCCCCAAGGAGACCGTGGCATGGAAGGTATTTTCCTGCAACATGCTTGAACAGGCTCCTGAAAGGAACTGCAGCCCTTGGCAAAGACCCATGCTGGATGAAGGAAAAAGTCTGAGGAGTAAAGAATGGCAGGAAGGAGCTGCTCCCCCATCCCCTTGTAAAACTCCCAGGCGAGGAGATAGAGGTACTGGGAATTGAAGAGTGAAACTGAACCTGAGAGGAGGGGGAAGGTGTATTAGTTTCAGTCTTTCTCACCATTCTATTATTTCAAACTGGCAATAAATAAAATTAATTTTCTCCGTACCGAGTCTGTTTTGTGCATAAAAGTAACTGGTGAGTGATCTCCCTGTCCTTATTTGAGACCATGAACTTTTCCATCTTATCTTCTGCCCCCTGTCCTGTTGAGGATGGGGAGTATGAGAGAGGCTGCATCTGTGTCTGGTAGGTCAGCCTTCCACAGGAAGTTAAGATTTCATATCTGTCATAAAACATAACTAATTCAGAGTCCTTCAAATTCCCACTGATCTAGAAGCAGAAAACAAATGTAAAAGCCCCTGTAAGGACATAGGTGGAATTCACATGCGCAATGCTGATTATAAAGTGATGGGAATATGATGCCAGGAGGTGGAGCAATCAGGACTTGCATCAGTCTGCACCAAAACACTGGCCTAAAACATTAAGTACTTCTTGTTTAACACTGAAAATTTTCTGTAGTTTTAGGAAGAGAACATTATAACCTACTTTCCTCAATATGCTGTTGCTCATCCTCATTTTCATTAGGCCCATTCATGATTGCAAGATAAATAGAAGTGCCATAAATAGAACTGTGTTGGCATAAACATAATTTCTGTACTTGGCACTTGACTTAGGTAAACAACCATGCACTTCCAGTGAGCTTTAAGTCTGGAGCCTCATCATTTCACACTGTCAATGGTATCTTCTACAGTTAAGCAATTTAAATCTGAGGCAGAACTGAATTAACTGCTAGGGTTGTCTGCTTTCCTCCTCTGATTGCAGAATGAGCTTTGCATAAGATTGCTCCTCTGGAGCTCGGGGTGGGAAGTCAGGTCAGGATTTCAGCCTCAATGTGCCCTCGGGGCACACCCAGGGCCTCACAGGCCAAGCAGATCCCCAGCACACCACCACTCTGCGATGGCAGCAGAGTAGGCTGGCTCTCACACTATTGACATGGACAGTGGGGCACCACAACACACCAACTGACAGCAGGATTTAATCTCTGGGACCTGCAGGAGCACTGCCCCTGGAGTAGGCAGTGTTCCTGGAGTGGACAGTTTTTCCTCCCACTGGAAAACCAGGACCCAAGACCTTTCATAGAAGTAAGAGAACAGTCGCAAGACAGCAATTCCTTGCTGCCAGGAACAGAAGGAGACGTATGTCATCCTCACAGCCTGTCAGTAGCTGTGGCATTGGGTTCTCCAAGGTTTTTCTCCAGTTCTGCCAGTGACATTAATTTGAAGTTGTGGATGTAACATAGAAGTAATTTAAATAATGGCATCTCTGAATTTGGCTTTCAGATGTTACGGTTTGCTGAAATAACAGAACGCACAAAGATTAACGAGCGTAATCCCACACAACTTTCTCCTAGGAAAAGAAAAAACCACAAACAGTTTTAAAGAATAATAAGGATGTAATTCAGTTTCTAAGAGTTGGTTATTTATCATCACTGAGATTTTTATGCTTTAGCTGAATCCATGTGGACGTGCCTGGGACTGCCAATAAATTCAGTGTGTCTGGGTAGTCTGTGTAGAGTGTCCTGACTGTGTACAATCAGCTGCAGAACTGGGGACATGAACAAGACCCAACATTTATTTGCAAAAAAAAAAAATTTCTTGCACTAAAAAACAGCCACCCAAAGTTCAAGCACTGTGTTTGTGATTTTTATCCTGTTATGTAATACGAGATTGTGAATTAACTTCTTCCACAGAGTTTGCAGACTGCTTCAATGGCAGTGCTGTTCCAAGTGAAGCATGCAGTGAATAGTTAATCATTAATTCTTCATGGTTCATATTTGCTGTCTGCTTTACTGCATATAGTTTGATATAGTTCCTTCCAATAGACTTAATGCTTTCATTAGGAGTCACATGCTGGATCTTTATCTGAACTATTATCACAGTCCAGACATAGCATTACAGCCTCCCTTTGTAAGCCAAAGTTACGGAGTTCAGAAAGGCTTAAAACTTAATAAATACTATGGGTTTTATGGTAATGGAACAGCTGCAGTGGCAGACTGACACACACACTCTGACTGAGACTGCCTAGTTGCTGTAAACAGGTGCACCTAAAGGCTAAAGCTCTTTTTTTTTTTTTTTTTTTTTTTTTTTTTTTTTTTTTTTGTCCACGACACTAATTTCATTGTCAAAGTCTAGCTTGACAATTGTGTGTGTGTTAAGATAATATAAAGGAATCCAGACACATGTGGTGAACGAAATTACTGGCTCTTGCAAAGGGGGGCGATTTTTAAAATTGAAATTGCAGTTATCATTGTACAGATAAAACAACCAGGCACTTGTAACCAAAAATAAAAAAAATCTTTTGTTATTATTGGAGTAATAGGCTATATGATATGGGGAGACTACCCTCAGAATAACAAAAATCATCACAAAGTGGAGTGAATTATAGTACACAATGTTCATTCTCGGTACATTCCAGGAAGTTGTAAACCTTTATTTTAAATATTCAGACATAGCCTGGGATCAGATTCATATGTGCTTTGGAAAAACTAGCTTCTCACTGTGTTAAAGTGCACAAGTGGGAAGGCAGAAGCATCTGAAAACTTCAGCTCAAGTGCCTTAGATAGGATCACTAGGCCTGTGGCTAACCTGCCCAACCACACTAGAAACACTTTTCTCCTCCTCACTGCACATTAATCTGCATTCTTCTTGCAAGATAATCACCACATTCAGGATCAACGGTAAATAATTGCATTTGGCATTCCCATTTGTTGATACCTTCCATAGGAGATGCAGTGAGTTTAATTTATATCGGATGACTCACCTCTCACACAAAAGTTTTTTTTTTCCTTCCGGCCACTTTTGGAGAGTCTGCTTAATAGGATGTGATGTCCCAGAAAGGGCAAGTGAAATCTAAAGAGGTAACTGTGGAACAAAATACTCTTTGCATCAATAGAACACTTTCTATAGGCTAATAGCTCAACTGAGAAGCAAATTATGAGTCTGGGTAAAGTCCTGTGTTAATACAGCCACAATGCTTCCCATAACCTAGCAAGAATATCCAGAGTGGCTTCCAGTATGTGAACTGTGCCAGAGATATGTATCCTCAGCCCATGGCTTTTAAATGGGCAAGTTTCCTTTGTTTCAGGTAAAAAAGTACTTTTCCTCATCGATGTGAAAGATCCCATAAAATACAAGAGAGATGAAGCCAAAAGAGGTGTAGAGAAATATTCTGTGGAAATTAATTTAGAAAATAAATCCTTTCTGAACGTCTGTAAGCCATCCAGTAAAATTCAATACAGACTACATCTCTGCTTTGGAAATTGATGAGTTGATTGAAAGGTGGAGGTTTGCTTTAATTCCAGGTTCCCCTTTGGTGGCTGGAAATTGTGTAGAAACAGAGGCATGTCTTTTTAGGATTCATATTCTCCCAGCCAGACACTGATCCCAGTTTCCAACAGCAGTTTTTGTCACCCCTCTTTTATAATGCATTTCTTGGCTTTTCAATTGGCAGCTGTGGCCTCAGCATTTATGGAGATGTCACAATCAGGCTTCCTCTGCTTGATAGCTGGAAAAGTCATCTCTACTTGCCTTCAAGAAATCAAACTTTCCAGACAATTTCGCCATAATGAGACAAGCTATGGAATTGTAATGTCTCAAAACTGATTTAGAGATAATTCTATGAGAATGCTCCTAATAATTGTCAAGCAGAGGTTTTTCACATAAAGGCTAGTGGAGGGTATCTAGCTGGGTTTGAATTTTCTTGTGTTTAAGCCCAAAAAGTTCCACACATTTTTTTAGAAATTAGTCTATCAAACAGTGGCTGGCTGTCAGATTTGATAAAAGTTGGTTTCCACACGTGCTTAGTATAGGATCCTAAACAGGAAGCACAGCATCTGATGAAGTAGATGACAAAGTGCCAGCAGCAGATATCTAGAATATGTGTTGCTCAAAGAGAAAAGATATTTTGCCATTGGGCAATAGCTCACAAAAATCAGCTGTAATTGTCTCCTTTCACTTGGTGCTCTGCAATTCAGATATTTGAATTGTTCTGAGAGCCTTCTCCACACCCCTTGAAATTACTGAAGGAAAGTATATGTGATTAATTTCTTCTGCCAGTTTGTCAATGAATGATGAACAAAATTTTGCTTTAACACTTATTCAGTGTACACTGCAGATTTACTAATTCAGTATAGGTTGAAATTTGGGGGTATTTGGGATAAATTTTAAAAATATATAGGCTTATTTATCAAAATGCTTCTGCCTTCCCCATAACCCCTTTCTCAAGATTACAATTTTTGTGACATCTTCTGAGATTGATAAGGCCCAGCAGCTTTCAATGCTTCTCTAATGTCTTATGTGTCCTAAGGTCAGTCCCCTGCTCTCTCCCTTATAGGAATTAACATTTTGATTAACATCACACAAGAATGCTCCAGAAACACTTGGCCCTCCTGTGACTTTCTTTCATCAATGTTGTAAAAGATTTGTCTGGTACTTTTCATTTCCAGTCAGGACAAATTAAACTATGTTAATACATTAGCATGTATAGATTGTAGGTATTTTTTGTTATCATAATTATTGCTTAGGTATAACAGGGACAAAAGTCCTAGACATGGAAGTGAAAAGGAAAGTGAGGGGCCCAATTATGGTTTTTGTAGATGCCAAGAGCTTTGGCTGTTTGCAGAGAGCATGGTCCACACAAATGGAGAAACCAGAATGCAACTACTTATACTTATCACCACTCTTTTGCTGTTTGTTTTTTAAATGTAGAGGGCCTGAATTTGACCACATTCAGTTCTTTCTTTTATATTACCAATGTTTTTATCTTCACTATTCTCTTGTCTGAAGAGAATTTGCATTTCAGTAAGGATCCATTATTGGTATTCTCTGCTTCTTCCAGTATCTCCCTAATTTTGTTCCACTTTCCCCTGCTTCTTTTATAGCCCTCATCCAGATCTTTTGTATCCAAGCCTGTTAAACAGACAGACAGCTATGACAGTACAGTACTAAAAAGAATATAACATGTAAATAAATCTGTTTCCCAGAAATTACTGTATTTCTTTTGGCTGCTCTGTGGCATGACAAACCTAGTTCTACTGGTGCCACCTAAAGTGAAGGGCTACTGTATTTGCTTTCCCTGCAGCCAATGTAAACCAAAAGCAAATTAGAACAGTTAGCCACGCTAATGGAACTGGCAATACTTACCCACAGTAGCAATGGGAAAGGCAAGTGCAATTTGTGACAATGCGCATGACCCAGCTCCGCTACAAATCAAGATGTGATTCACCAGCTTTGGAGTCATGAAACTGGCAGCAATATAGCTTGGTCAAGGGAAAAACTCCCAAGGAGAGATTATATTACACAGTAAGATTTAGTTTTGAGGCTGGCTTTTATAAATCACTTTTTTATTTTTCCTCAGTTCCTGCAGGAAGACTGCCTGGCTGCAAGATAAAGAAAACAATAATAAAAAAATTTATCTCAATTACCCAGAGCTACCAGAAAAGCTCCCATTGATCTCCAGGCTGGATTTTCATCTCTCTTTGAGAAGTCGAGCAGACTGTTCAGAGATTCAGCTACCAGATCTAAATGATTACCACAGAAACAGGGAGCATTTGAAATAAATGAAACAGCAGTTTGTATCACCTTTGCTATAAAAGGGGCTGAATTTCAAAGAAAGAAACACAAATAATAAAGTATGTTCTTGGGCTGTGTTAGGATGCAGTTGGGACCTTTTCCCTTTCAGCCCCCTGGTTCCCCCTGGAGCTTAGAGACCATTTGTTCCAAGAAGCTTCTGGGGCTGAATGACTGGAAGGTGGATTTTCTTCTGAAACAAAACCAAAAAGCATGGTTGATGCCATCAATCCAGAGTCAGAAAAGGTTTGCTATTGTTGTCATTTAGTTTTTTTGGTGTAATTTTTGTTTCAAATAGAAGAATGACTCCAGCTAAATATTATTTTCTTGCTCAGTGCTTGTAGATTTTTTTTGGGAGGGGGAGGTTGGTGATTTGTCCTCATGCTTGCATTTTTTAATCTATTTTTAAAAGTTTCAGTGGAATAGTTATTTTTCTAACAGACAAGGACTAAGAAAGAAACCTGATGAGAGGTTTTCCCCTGACTCTCATTTACACTGAGCTGTTTTGAATTATCTGACTCATGTAACAATGTCTAGGCCTGTGCAAACATTTGTTTTCTAAGGCACAAAATATTGCCGTATAGCAGTTAGTTTTGCAGCTTGAAACAAGTATGCATTTTGTCATGATTTTAAATGAAATTAAGCCTTCATGTTTATAAAAAATATTTGGATTACTTCTGGTCTGGGATGAAGGCTTAGAGGGAAATCCATTGGATCATCTTTCTTCACTTTCAGCTCTCTGCTGACCACTGGGAGAGAGCCTGCATGATACAGGATAGACTCTGCTGTAAATATAACAAGTGACAAACTGTGATCCCCCCTTCTTCGTTTCTCACTGAGAAAGATGCAGCCTCGGGTGTATTTGATATCCAGAGATGCATTGCTGGGAGACAGCGTGGCTCCAACCATGTTCATGGCTATGTGATTTTGCAGTTCCTTATGAATTTTCGAGGGAGAAATTCCAATTCCGGATGAGGAAGATGAGATAGCTATATTGTTTGAACAAAAATGCCTTCTGAGTTTCTTAAAAACAAAACTCTCTTTCAAAACAGACATGGATGTTTCATTAAAATATAAACCTAACTTTTAAAGTGTATTAAAAGTGTTAACACAGAGCCTGCTGCCAGAAGAGCCCACTGCAGTGCTGTTGAAGGAAGGAGGACAGCATCGTTATTTATGAGCGTCTGCACTCTCTCAGCCTTTCATGAAACCCTAATTTTATCTGGCAGCTCTTAAGAATCTCTGAGAAACTGGGTCCTTTGTTACCGCTGCATCCATCTAACTTCTGCACCTAAAAAGACATGGGCACTTCTTTCATAAATAAAGAAGTACAAACATTCTGACATTAATGTCACACTACTGTTTTAGGCCCTAAACTTTCAAGCTCCTCTCTCTGGGCAAGCACCAACAAATGCTCCTTTTTTCTCAACTTCCAGCTCTGGCTTCTACAATAGTTTTGCTGAGACCAGAATCAGGCCTCAGTCATCCGTTTTCATCGGGGAGAGGGGGGGGGGAAACAAAACAAAACAAAACAAACAAAACCCCTTTATTACTCTTTGACAGGAGTAGTGCTAAGCCCAAGGGGGTTATTTTTCTTCCATTAACTTTTGTTAACCTCATCCCTCCCTCATTTTTTTCTTCAGATTTACTCCCAAACAGTTCATGCATATGTGTGCATGTGCCTGTGTGTCTGGGTGTGCATGTGTGTGTACGTGCACATTTATCCTTGTAATGAAAAGGAATCTATCTGTTCAGATAATTTGCTGTTGTTTGCAATGTGATACAGCTAGTCCTTTTGACTTCAGTGTGAATAAACAGTCTGATCCCGTAAAATAGGCCTTTTCTCTCCCGAGAGCTTGTTCCAAGGCTGCAGAACCCAGGCTAGCAAAGAACATCTGCAATAGTTAGTGGAAACCCTAAGAATTCTTTTGAATAAATAGATTGGAAGCTAAGCTGGAAATTTCTCAGTGAGATATAAATTTTAAAAAATGAAATCCAGTTGAAGTACCCAGATTCCCTGGGAGAATACAAGTCTAGCCAACCCAAGTCTAAATACATGTGGTAGTGATCACTGTATGCTGTTTCCAGTTTATCATAAAAAAATCATAGCAAAATTATTGTCATTCAAATTTAGGTTTTAATAAAGAAATGTTACAAATCTCCTTTATAATGAAGATGTTTGTTAGAAAAATTTAAAAAAAAATTTTTTTAAACTTCCTCTCTTTTTTTCCTGCTGTTATCAGGTATCTTAAATAAACATTACATTTATCAGTAAAGGCCACCAATGAAGAACAATACAGATCAGGTAGATTTAAGGGCTGTAATTCAAGTTTTACATTGGCCTGCTTTTAAAAATATTTAGGGTGGTAACTCTTTGCAGATCAGTCTCAGTGAAAAATTGTCTAAATGCCAAGATCACTTAACTCTTTAGACTTTCACTTTTATACTCTCTCTTTCCTTAGAGGTGCCTTCTTCATTTCATTTGCATACTCAATCTCACAGTTAAGCTAACACAGTCCTTAGAGGCTGCCTTCAATAGTTTTGATGTTTACTACTGGCAGAGTGTTATGAAGAAAAACATTTGAGTTATAGAGATTATAAGTTAACAGATATGAGTTACCAGCTTCGTGGGAAATACTTCACCCTTATAAAAAAAAAAAAAAAGGCAATATTGTTTAGCTTGATTTAGTATAGCTTTGGTGCGTTGAATAAATCATTTGCAGCTGGCTTAGCCCTGCACATGCTCTGGGGGTGAGGAACACATGCATGTTATCAATTCATTATTTATGCTGCAGTTCGTTACCACTTATGTGCTGGACAGCGACATCACTGTCTACTCTACATCTGAGGGTATAAGAGTAATGGCAAGAGATATCAAGCTGTTGGGAAGAAAGCAAAAGCTAGACTGTGGTTGGATTAACATTTGATTGCCTAAGCAGTAGAGCTTTGAAAGCATGGGAAAATTTGCCTAGTGAGCATGCTGGATTTTTTTTTAAAAAACATAAAGCCTGCCAACATTCCAAACCTAAGGGGGAAAAAAGAGCTTGTTGAGACCTTTAATTAAAGTAAATGGGGAAATCTCCCCTCCTTCTTCTAACAAAGGCATAAATATGCTATTTTCACTCTATGCTCAAACTGATTATTTTTCTCTACCCCCCAAAAAAAGGTAAGCAGGAAATTTTCACAAATATTTTTTAGTGTTCCAGTCCCTATTTACCTTTTTTTTTCACCAATTATGGTGAAGAGGAGAAAGTCTGTTCAAGAGAATACTGGCCTAGATTGTTTCAGAAGACAGTGTTTCCCAGAAATATGTACATGTACCAAGTGTTTACTAGTTGTTGTCAGTTTAGTCTGATTTGGAGGCAATATGAAGTTTTTCCCCATTCTTTGCTGTATGGATACAGGCTGCTGAAGTGACTGTACTAAGGATGCCCTCTACTGAGAAAAAAAGGATAGGAGTCTAAGTAGGAGAGCTACAGAGAATCTTCACCAGCTAGTACAAGTAATAAAAGACTGCTTGTTTTCAGGTGTAGAGAACATTAAGCTTTATTTCATTTTTCAATTTGAGAACAGTTCTGATAAGCGTGTGGACAGACTTGGCTACAGAATTACAAATTATAGCGATACCAGCAAATTAAACTGGGCCAGGGAAGGTTCCTGAGCAACTTGTCTTGATCATCAGTGTTGTTCAAATGCTGGAAGGGACTCCACACATCTTTGGATGATATCAATTAGCAGCTTCCTGAACAAATTGTAGGCATGACTTGGCAGTTGGCACAGGCCAATGTCCATCTTGAGTGGGGTGGAGTTGGCCGCCTCATCTTGGGTGGCTAAGGCACTTAAATACTCTAAATACACATTGCTCTGTACTAGCTGGAGTCATGTCAGAAAATGAGCCTTGGCAGATCTAAATTATCAGTCCAGATGAAGTCTTAGGAAACAGTGATACAGGGAGCTCTATAAGATCAGCTGCTTCTTGTAGATGGGGTAGATTATGCAGGGCAAATGCTAAGTGGTCCTGACAGAGGTTTGTCCGTACAGTTGTCAAAAACCTCTATGGACAGAGATCACATAATCACCACTGGCTGCTCATTTAATTGATAATCATACTTGGTTTCATTCAAATCTAACCTAAATACACCCTACAGCTATGTAAGGCAGCTATTTTCGTATCCCAATGGACTAAGGAAAGACTGTGTTTCTTTTCTCTTTGTAGTCACCATTTAAATATTTGGGATGACAATTGATAGTTTCAATGTTTTCTTCTTAAAGTTAAAAATAATCAATTATTTTAAAGTTTCTTGTGAGTCATGGTTGGCAGTTCTCTGACATCACACACGTATATGAAGTATTTAAGTCAACATATTGACCACTAACAGAGCATAAGAAAACTCAGCCAGTAAACTGATTTTTCATCCTCTGTTTTCAATGTACAGACATACCCAGCTCCTGAGGCTGAATCATCTCATGCAAAAACAGCTGACTGAGGTATGATGAGTATGTTCTGAAGATACTGATTTCTTACCACTGACAACAAAATTAGTCCAGGTTTACTAATTCCTAATGAAAGATTTACAGAGAGTTGCTAAAACAAGAGCTGAAGAAAGAGAGGTGATCTATTATTGTTAGTGCCAAAATGTCTATCAGCAAATCCTGAATTCTTGAAAACCACAACACCTGTGGCATGTTCCTGTAATAGCCACCACAGGCCCAAACAGAGACCAACAGCTTCCTGGAAATATGAATAATTTTATTCTTGCTTATATACTTTTCGGATCAATAGTTTTCTTGCAATCAGCTAGCACATGGGCTGCAGATATTTATGGGAAAGCAGGAAATTCTGTGTATGATGGACAGGAGGATGTGCTCATCACAATATTTTTTTTCAAAGGAGTCTCCTGAGGGACAAACAAGCATTCTGTTAGGATGTGGTCTATCTGGTCTTCATCTTATTATACACAGAGTGACATACAAAGTGTAAAGACACTACTGACCTGCTATGAATGCACCCTCAGAGTGACTGGCTTCATTGAGACCATTCTCAAAGAAGTATACAAATCACATCCTCCAACATTTTACCCTCTCTTAGCTATAAATAGGAGACAGATATATCTAGTCTTTCCAGGAGGTCTCTTCCTGGAGCCTGAATATCTTCTACAGTAATAAGGAAAACATTTGTAATGAAAAAAAAAAAATTTGTTTTTTCACCAGAAGGAATGCAATACTGGGAAAATTATTTTTTAAATTATGTTGCATATTAACACATGTATTATTTACCAAGTTTTCTCCACTCTTTCAAAAGGAAGCCCTCCTTTACTCCCAATTTCTCTGTCAAAAGTGACCTCTCTGTGTGAGGAGGTAGCCCAACAGTGCTTTTTCATTGACACAATCTGGGCACTCTTCTGAATCCCCTCCCTTTTCAAGGGTCTTTGAGGTTTTTTTCCATGTCTTTTGATCCCAGAAAGGATGGAGCCAGACAGGCAAATGCTTCCCATCACTTGGTGTCCTAGCCATTGTTATCTGAACTCCTTTGAAGCTGAGAACCTGATGCTCTTATCTGTGCCATTGTCTCACCTTTCCTGTTAACTTCTACAGCCTTTCCTTTTAGAGTTTGCTTTGCCTTCACAAAGCACTCAGACAGGCATCAGAGAAACCAAAAACACAAAGAGCTCCTGAAAGATTGCACATTTTTCCAGAATTGCCACAGAGGAAATTTTAGGGTGTGGAGTTTTTAAGAGAGTCTGTACAAAATATCACAAGAAAGTGATTTCTTGGTGTCTGTAACTAATCACATGGTGCATGTTGGATGGCATTTCCTGATTTCTCCATATGCCTGGAAGCTGCAACACAATGGCACGAGACTGCTGGTCCCCAGAGGCTGAGGCATCCTCCCACTAGGGCCAATGGTAACAAGGAGTCTTTAGATAAAGCTCAGGTATTTATAATTCTTTCTGTGGAAGGATATTCTGTAATCTAAAGTTCGTATGTCTAAAGACTGGATTGAAATCAATGCTGTGTTTTGATTTCTACAGTGCAGATTTTTCTGTACTGACATTCTCACCACGTGATGCACAAATCTTTAGACCTGGTGATGCAGCAAGGATCAAGACTTAAGTATATATTTTGGACAAATGAGTTTTAAGTTACATAATGAAGTGCTGAAATTAAGAGATTAGTGTCCTTTGCATCTCCCTAAAATCAGTGGAGAAAACTAGAGAGGCTCTCCAAAATACTGTCTAGAAAATCTGCCTCTCTCTCAAGTAGTATTTTGTTGTAATGCTAATACAAAAAAGTACAGGTATGGCATTATTTAAGGCAGAGTTAATATCTATTACTGATGTAAACAAGCCTTTAAGTATAGAAACATTTCTTAAGGCTGGAAAGAGAAGCAACAAATGCTTTGACATCTGGAACTGAAAATGAACAGTATATCCCTGTTAACACTTTTGGTATGCAAAAGAGGGAGCTATCAATATGAATTGTTCTGAAAAGGAAGACATCCTTAGGAAAATATATTGTCATAAATGAGAAGAAGAACTGGTTGTAATTGCTGGATTTTTTTTTTTTGTCTTAATAGCTTTCAGTTTTCTTTCAATGGCTTCACATAATAACTAAAAAAAAAGGACTTCCTAGTAACTTTTTGTAGTACTAGCATTTTCCTAGTGAAAGCTGCAATCTCAGCCTTTTCTGGTTAGGACTGGAACATACACAGAGAAATAACATCTCAGAAAAGAACCATATGAATATTCATATTTTTGTTTAGTAGAATAATAAAAAAGAACAGAGAATTGAAAAGTGAGAACAGTTCCAAAAGAAATAAATAATTAAGTTAAGATTTTGTTTTTGAAAAATAACCAACCAGGATTTTGAAAGCAGATTTTTTTGATTAACATAAAATATTTCAATTCCAAATGAAAGGTATTTTGATAGTTTAAATAATTTCACATCCTTTTTTTCTATCTTTTTTTTGGTTTGTTTAATTTAAGTCTTTGCTTAAATTAAAATATTGCTTCAAAATGAAAAATTAAAATGTAAGTGTAAATATACCCAAAAATCCATAGGTAGTGTCCTGATAAGTTCATCCCACAGATTAACATTACAACACTATATTGTAGGATTGTTTATCTTCTTTACAGTCTGTTTTAAACTCCAATGTCAGCAGTCTTTTGCCATATTTGTGAGACAGAAATGGACTTTCACTCTATGTTTCTAGAAAACCCTGCCTTAAAAAAATCCTATTGTATGTGTAGGACTCTGAATTACCACCATCCATGTGCTGTGACACAAGTCTCTTAATGGAGCTCTTTTGGACAGAGACAGGTGATTGATCAAAAGTGAAACATTTCTCAGAAATTTTATGACACTGACAAAGTTGTGAAGAAGCAGACATGGATTTCAGAACCTGCTGACTGTGAAAGTTTGCACCCAAAAGCTGACTGTTCCTCTCTTTTCGCTCGCCTTGCTTCCAGCCTTTTACCAGCACACATGGTAGATAAATGAACAACACTGTGAAACACATTATTGTCAGAGATCGGCGCCTATGCCCGGTGCCACAGGCTACAAATGCTGTGATCAGTGTGTACCCAGGAATGCTGCTCAGCTTTAGCCTCTCTGCAGAAGGCCATGTTCACTTTCCATACGTCACTAAGTTACTTCTGAGCACCTTGTGTTAGCATATATCCCTAAAACGCTACATGCTAAACGCACACTGACCAATAAGCCCAGAAAATCCCTGGCACTTTAAAGAAAAGCTAGGATTGCAATGCAGAGCATTACTTTGCAAAACTGTCCAAATGCCAGCAGGACTTCCATTGTTTAGACAAGAAGGATAGCAACAAAAGGACTACCTTAAATGACCTCTCTTAAGTGGAGTATTTGCTTACGTCACAGCAGAACAAGAGTAGATCTTGAAAGCCAGGGGAATATCATTAATTTGAAACTGAACAGATACACAGGCTAATACAAGGTCAGAAACAACAGCACTAATGCTGTAAGCAATATCCAAGCTAAAGAAATGAAAAATAAAAGTCAGACATGCTTCAAAGCTGGCTTTTTACCCACAAGGAGAATTTATACAATGGATGTGAGCAATATATTTGGAGATCAATATCATTCATTACGCTATGAGAGAAAGCTCTCCCCTCTTCAGTGTTAAACTAAAATCCCAACAGCATATGATCAAACCTGAATTTTTAGATTAGTCATTGCAAAGTTCCCTTTGTGTAAAATCAGAGGATGATTAATTTCATTTCAAATCAGACCCCAAATAAAGAAGACAAAAAAAAAATAGGCCATTGTAGAGGAAAGATGGATGTATTCACTTGTATAGACACAGAACAACCCACAAATGTAAAAAAAGATAATATGGTCTCCACAAAGTAAATTTTTTGAGACACATCATTGATGTAAAATATTTTTCTATCCTCAGAGACATCACAGCATGTGTATCTATATTACATGTTATCTTTTGGAAAAATAAGCCACCATCTGGGTTGTATCTGGTAACAAGTTTTTTGTACTGAAAATAAAGTAAACATTGTGATGGTAAGACAACTGCAAAGGTCTAAGTAAATAGGCTTTTTTTCCTTGAGGAAAGACAATTGAGGACCATAACCGGGGAATCTGAAGAGTTTTGGAAGGTGACAGCAATATTCTGCTAAAGAAAATTAACATTTCATAATAAACAAAATAGAAATTCCATCAAAAAGAACACTATATTGGGATAAGAAAATGGACTGCAGTAAGCTCGGGATCATCATGGCCTGCCTGACTGAACAGAGAAGGAACAGATATGAGTGTGACCATTCCACTTCAAAGCTGGGATTGAGATACAACAAAGAGATTATTGAATAGGAACAAAATTTAGTGTAGGAACCTCAATCCTTACTTGTCCACAGGTGACTCCACAGGCTGTGTTACTATAGCTCTCAGGTATCAGGAGAGGCTAAAGAGGAAATCAGTGATTTGTGCCTGACCTACCAAAAACTAAGCATTCAAAAAACAATTTCGTTTATGGTGTTTTGCTATAAATATGTACATGACTCTACCCGATAAAGTTGCAGGTAGCTGAAACTGCCATAGAAGTCCCAAGAATACACAGAGGAATAGTTTTCTTCCATTATGCCTGTATGACTTGGAAATTGAATGTCTTTAAAAACATCAATGACACAATAAAGGTTACAGAACAAAACAGGACTACAATGGATTTTGCAGTCAGAGCATGCACCTAGCAATGAGATAATGAGCAAAAGAGTAGTCTGAGAGAGCTCGGACTCTAGGCTGGAGAGGAAAAAGCTCGGAGACAGGGGGAGGTGGATCTTATCAAATGTGATCAAAGTATATACTGATATATTGATGAAGAAGAGGCAGCCAGACTCTTCTCAGTGGTGCTCAATGACAGAACATGTGCCAATGGGCAGAGGTTAACACACCTGAAATTCCATTTGAAAGCAAGAAAAAAGTCTTTTTCACTCTGAAGTTGATCAAACACTGGAATAGGTGGTCCAGAGTGATTGTGGAGTTTCCTTGAAGATATTCAAAACCTGACTGGGCATTTTCCTGGCCAGTTTGCTCTAGGTGACTGTATTTGAGTAGAGAGGTTGGACTAGATCATAGAATCATAGAATATGCCCATTTGGGAGGAACTGATTATAATCATTGAATTCAACCCCTGGTCCTGCACACCACCATCCTCAAGAGTCACACCACGTGCCTGAGAGCATTGTCCAAACGCTTCTTGAACTTTATCAGGCTGGTGCTGCAACCACTTATCTGGGGAGCCCGTTCCAGAGCCCAGCAATCCTCTGGGTGAAGAACATTTCAATATCCAACAGAAACCTCCCCTGACACAGCTTCAGGTCATTTGCTCAAGTTCTGTCACTGGGCACCACAGAGAGGAGATCAGTGTCTGCCCCTCCTCTTCCCCTCACAAGTTGTAATTGCAATGAGGTCTCCCCTCAGTCTCCCTTTCTCCAGGCCGAACAGACCAAGTGACCTCAGTTACTCCTCATACAGCTTCCCCTCAAGGCCCTTCACCATCCTCATGGCCATCCTTTGTGCACTCTCTAATAATTTAATGTCTTTTTTATATTGCTGCACCCTAAACTGCACACAATGTTCAAGATGGGGCCGCCCCAGTGCAGAGCCGAGTGGGACAATCCCCTCCCTTGCCTGGCTGGTGATGTTGTGTCTGATGCACCCCAGGACATGGTTGACCCTTCTGGCTGCCAGGGCACTGCTGACTCACCTTTAGTTTTCCATCAACAATGATCTCAAGGGCTCCCTTCCACCCTAAACCACTTGTGTGATCCTGTCTCACTTTGAAATGGAGCGAGCAAGCAGTTAAGCTGTGTGCACAATCAGGAGTTTCACAGGGCCCTCAGTCCCTTTCTTTGTCACAACAGTGTAGATGAAACCATTTTACAAACAGCCTTTCTCCATAGTCCAGGAAGGAAGGCTATGAATGGCAGTGAGCTAGTTGCCCAGAAAAGCAACTAAAGGCAACAGCTCCAAGTCCAGAGATGACATAACTTGAACTAATGCAATTACAACTGCCTGGCACATGGCACATCAAGACACATCTAAATGGCAGATGGATGTTTGCCACAAAGTTTCCTGCTCATGCCATGGGACCTGCTGGAGCTTAATCTTTATATTTCAACTTTTTTAAAAGTTACCTGCAGTAACTTTGTAACTCCTTTGGTAAGTTTCCCTTGCAAGACCCAGCGATGTGAGAGGTCACCTTCTTTTTAATTATGGCTGCTACTTTTCTTTCTACCACGAGGCCGGTATGAGGATAAAGCCATGACAGGCAAAGGATGTGTGCTGCAGAAATATTGGGTCACCCCTGCACATTCAGAATAGTCCACAAGTGATTAAGTCCTTCCTTTTACTCTGTTTATCCACACATCTTCCATTTGGATTTCCCAAAAAAGGATAGTGGAAATCCTCTATTAACCTGGCTATTTGGTTTGTACTTCCTATCCATCCGGCAAATGTGTGCAAAATCCAAAATCACACATACCACAGGCTACCTCTTCTTCCAGGGGAATATGTAGAAAGGGAACCCAGGTCATTTACAAATTTGTTGAATAATCAATTATAATTTACTAGTTATTGTTATTTTTGTATTTCATTAGGAATAACAGCTTTGAGGGAGAAGGAATGTAGCAAATATATTTATAATACAGTAGAATCATAATTTCCACTGCCAGTGGAACAGCTTAAAAACCCTTTTCAAGAAGGAGTGACCAATTCACTTTCAAAGAACTTAAATTGTTCATTATTCTCCATCTAGTGACCCAGAATTTTATTGATCTGTCAGTACACTGCACCATTCTGGGCTATTTTTCAACTAAATGGCCAGTTAAAGCTTTCGTACTCACTGAATTTTTTCTAATAGGAGCTGAATTGGAAATTCCCAAGCTTCTTCCTGTGACCAGAGAGCCACAAGTACTTCTTTTTTTCCTTTTCTTTCCCCGGATCACAAAGTTTTCAGCGCTCTTAGAAGAAAATCAGTACTGTCTTGATGAAAACATGAGATGATGCCTGCTAGTGTATAATAGCTTTACAGTGTGAGCTAGTCAAGGGTTCACACTGTAAAGTTATTACATTGAACAAGTTGAAAGCACTTATAAGAATGGAGGTAGACTTGAACTTTATTAGTCCATGCTGTTTGCAAGAAGAAAATTATTCTGATGTTTCAAAGAGACTGGGACTGGAAAGAGTGGGGAAAAGTCAAGACAAACTTTCACATGAGTTTTAGTTTGATTTTTCTTTCCAGAATCAAATAATGGAAATTGAAGCTTTTTTCTGAAGGAAGATTTTCTGCAATTAAGTTGGATGAAACAGTCCTTATAAGAAAAGTAAAAATAAAAAAGGGATTTAAATCTCCAAAATGTAGAGAATAGTATTCATGAAGGTTTTACTGAATTGCACAATCTAACCCCATCAGCATCAGATTTAATCAGCATTATTACTATTTATTTTTTCAGTTATCATAAAAAAGGACAGAAAATGCTTGAGATGTTTTAGAGAGCAAGCACAACTAGGCAGTTATTAACCAATGTTATTGTGTCTAAAACTGAGCTGAAAATAAATATGCTTATATATGCTTATAAAGAAAATTCTGTGTTGGAGCTGTTAGTGTATAGCTTGTAGACTTCAGTACCAAGTGTAATAACCAATCCGTAACAGAAGAAACAATGAGTATGTATATTTGTAGAGCTATAGGAATGTTTTTAATTCAATCTGACTAGACTGTATCAGAAATACCCTCAGACAGGATGTTTTCCAAGTTATTTATAAGCCCATGTGTTGATGACTTATTTTAGTCAAGCAGGTGAGATGCTATAATTCAGGGAAAAACAAATTAAATATTTATGGTGTCTTGCACCAACTAATCCAAGTGAAAAAAGATAAAGGGAACAGTCAGCAATTTCACAATTTGAGGTGAGAATAGAGTTTATGTGAACAGTAAATATCTTGAAAGGGAAATTCTGGATTCTCAATTCTGGTTATTTGAATTGTGGATTTGTGTTTCTGATTTAATTAAGGTTTAGACTGTAGATTAAGATCCAGTGCAGTGCAAGACTACCCAGTGAGTGCAGTTAGCAGAGAATCAGTCTTCTCACTGGTTGAATTTTAAAGAACTTTGCAAAGCAAATGTACCTTCCAGGTAACGTTTTCTATTTCTCTGCTCACACTTTAGAGATGCAAGTCTAAGCACTTATATTTAGGGTAGGAGTTCAAAGTACTGTTTTGATGGGCTAGAAATTACTTTTTCAGCTTTTTGTGGCATGCATTAAAGAAGAAAATATCCATGTAGTATAGGAGGAATGTAAAGAGTTATGATAAAGACCAGTGAAGTACCTAGTGCACGCTGTATATTAATGCCCAATTTTATGCAAGAAACATAGTTTTGACAGTGGACAATGAAGTTTATGAAACCATTAATGTGAATTAATGCTGAAACTTCTGTATATAAGACAAACCATCCCTGGTACAGGCTCAGAAATGACCTTCCCCAACAGTTCAGTTTCCTGTACAACAGAAGTTTGAGGGAAGCAGCCCCTTTGTACTTGGGACATAGCTGCAATCACGAACAGGTCAAACCAAACATAAAATCTATTTGCAGAAACTTATGGAACTTGACCAAGAATCTTTGAGAAAGAGTATTTCCTAACTCAAGAAATATGGAAGTTGAAGAGAACATACTTCAATTTTCTTCCTAGCTTGTGGCTACCCAACTTTCTCTGAGAAGTCACTGTCAAGTAAATATTGATAGCTCTCCAAGAAACTCCAAATTTACTGTACATTTGACTTCTGAACAAGATAATGGGCTAATGGGAACTGGAGGAGTGGATAGACCATAATCTGTGTCAAGTGACAGAGCACAGCAGCTATCACTGGATCAAACAGGGTCTGCCCCAAAATCATGCTTTGGGATGTATTGGGGAAATCAGTAGCAGGTAGCTGATCTATGCCATAGTATTTCTCATGGAGAGGGAAGCTCTAGGGTACTGTAGACCCCGGTGACTGGGTGACATGAGGCAAGGGGTGGCAGAGGAGCTAATGGAATTCTGCAGGACCTTACCTTTCCTCATCCTCACCCCAGATACAACTGCATCAGAAATAGTGGTTATAAATTTCGAGGGAGAGGCCAATGTAGCAAGTGTATTTCTTTGTTCACAGGAGAGAGAAAACTGGGTAAAGAACTTTAGTACTCTTCTTTGTGTGTGTGTGTGTGTGTGTGTGTGTGTGTGTGTGTGTATTTGTTGATGTCTAAGGTCTGCAATGCATGAACTGTTAACATATAAAGTCACTGCCAAGGAATATTTTTACTGTCCATTAAATTTGGTAAATCTGTATTCTGCCTTCATCTGTTATTATTTGCCTTTTATTTTCTTCAACTTCTACAGAATTAGTGATTTGGGTCTGTTATAAAGGTGCCATTTATCATTTTGAGCATCTTCATGTGCTTCAGTCCTGTGGGATGACTGCTCCCTAGTTAAGCTTCTGTGTTCATTTACTGAGGTCAAAGAAGTTCCAGTCATATTCACATCCCAGTGTTCATTAACAGTCAAATATTTGGATTTAGCCCTTAGGGCTGGAAGGCGATGGACACCTGCTGTTTGAGACATTTCCAATGTTTACCCAGGAAATGAAAATGAAATGCAAAGTTTTATGGGGGGAAGATGTTATATGTTTTGTTTGTCTCCACAAGGAGCTCAAACAGGTTAATCTACCTGCTGCTGTTTGGTGAAAATGGGAAGATCAATTCCTACAGTTCCTTTGTCATTATTGCAGTTTTATGAATGTGCTGTCATTGCAGTTTTATGAATATGTTGTCATTTAAGGAGTTTATTCTTTTTACCTACAGACAAATATATCACAGTCTTACGTGTGAATGATTTATTTGGTTTGGGATAAGAACATAAGCACAATTATTTTCCTAAGGACAGTATTGGCTACAATAAATTCTGTGGAAGAAGTGTTGAATTTAGGAGTATTTCCACCTTGATTGATACTTGTCTCTTTTTAAAAAATTTATTTATTCAGCTTTCTTGTGAATAAATCCTAGAATCTTTATTATCAAAAATTATATTTACATTTTTTATATTTTGCAAATAAATGCAAAAATGTCTACTCCTTCAGGCAAGTCTTAGATGGTAGGAAATTATCTCAGTGTTCTCTCTGTGAAGTTTTCTCTACTCAAACACCTACTGCTATAAAACCTAAGAACAAAATTTTCCATTAGAAGTCAATAAAATTGTCTAACAAGGCTGTCCTAGATCATACTGGAACTCCTTGAATTCTCATCTTTCATGTCCAATTGAAAATAGGAATAAAGCACAATATTTCCATTATTTTTTAAAAATGGAAGTGTGAGCTATTTCTGTGCTTTACTGCCTACCAGTTTAGCTGTCATTGATCCTTTGCTGTGGCTGATTTGCTGTCATGTTCTATTTGAAGTCACCTGCAGCCCTAAAAAGCTGCCAGACACTGCTAAAAAGACAGCACAAAAAGGCTTTGCACACATTTTGTCCTATTGTTTTGAAAAGCTTTCTGTTTAAGAATATGCTTTAGGTAAGATTTTTTTAGAAATTGATAGTGCCACCAATCATTTCTGTCATTTGTCAAATTAATCATCAATAACTTTCCATATTGGTTTGTCACATTTCAATGACTGAGCAGTTTTGAGGCAGAAAGTCATTCTAAAACACTATTTTTTTCTTTTTGTCCAAGTGCAAGGAACTGAATCAGGAATGGATTTCCAGAGACAGACCAGACATGGCACTGAGCTGATCTCCTTCCTTCTGGGGGCCATGCTTGCAAAGCTGAGTTGTGCACACCCAGGCACAGAGTGCAAGAGAGAGAAACAGACCTACACCTTCCATTTTCTTTCCTCCTCCAAATACCATGGCACATGATTTGTTTGTGGACCAGAACACAGACAGACCGAGGAGTCTGACATAGACTAAGTCCTCCTTATTACAGTTATTTAAACCCAGTCTTTTGTAAAGAAGAGAGTAATGTTCTCCATCCTGCACCTAGTACAGATCTGATGTGGTAGACCTATGATGAAAATGGTGAGGAGAAAAATAGGATGTGAGGTTTTGCTTCAATTCTTTCTATCTGGTGTCTTCAATGATATCTCATTGAAGGCATAAGGTAAGAAACAAGAGGGATTATTGTGAACTTTATCCCACAGAGTCAGAAGGATGTTTACTTCCACTTATCTGGTGGCTACCTATGAGATATTTCTCAATATCTGTCTGGAAGCAAACACACCTTTTTATGAGGTCTTTGTCACCTCACTCTGCATTTATACTCAGTCTCCATGGAGCCTGAGAAGCAAACGGATGTGAGCAGTCTTGACCAACAGCTGAGTTAAACAAAGATGTCAAAGCAGGAAGACAGCATTCTTAGTAAAAAATTGAGAAACTAAAAGAGAAAGAATAGACACCTACAATCCTGATTCCCAAGTCAGTTTTGGTTGTTTATCCACTGATAATCTAATAGAAAGGAGATGTACACTGCAGTTAGCTGAGTCCAGCTGGGTTCCAATAAAAGCTCTAAGGGCTCCACAGGCTGTTTGGATGAAAGATGCTAAAGAGCATTTCTGTTCTGTTGTCAATTTTCTGTCAGTGTGCTAACCACTCAGCATCTCCCTCCTCCTGTCAGCATGTGAGACACTGTGCTAACCAGCAGCACATGGGTATTGTCATTGAGTCAAACGAAAGTAATCAGTGGTTTGATGAAATCACATTTTTCATTTTCTTCTCCAAGGGGCTTGGGCAGTGTTTGAGTGCCTGTCCTCCTCATCTTGAATCCCAAACTGCTTTAGATGACAGACAGACACTCATTTCCTAGCAACAGCAATCTGAGAGTTCAAAGGTGAATCAAAAGAGGAGAATGATGATTTCAAAGAGGTAAGGTTTAATGGCTTAGTGAATTTTAGATGTCTACAGGATTAATCAAAACTGGAAATTGAGTGACTTTTAGGAATGTAAGTCACAGCATAGGCAGGGTTTTGCAGACTGAATCCCACTCAACATTTTTATCATCTGACACCTTAAATGAAGCAATTCAATCACCTACATCAATAGGCTGACTACTTTGTTCTTCCACCTTCTGAGTCTCCTTAACAGAGAGTTTTCACCAGCTTTTGAGCTTAGAAATGCATTTGAAAATGCCAAAATAGATTTTCTGCAACTGCATTTACAGATCACAGTTTAACAGTCTGGGCCTTCAACATTTAGAATGTAGCCAGTATATAAACAGTATAATTGTTTCTTTTCCCATGATGGTGAACCTGTGATTATTTCGAAGTCCCCACCCGACTCTGAATGGAGTCACTGTGAAGCATTACCTCTGAATTTGACAACAGCATTCACCTTACCTGACACAGTTTGGTGCTGTTGCAATAGCTGATAACACACAAGAGCAGGAGAGAGGAGATGAGGGGGAGAAAGACATCCCAGGGAATGAGCAGCAAGTGCTTGCACAAACCTTTCTTGCAGTTCAAGAATGTAACGTGAGGTAAATGGTCAAACTGCAGACATACTGTATGCAGCAGGAGCCAAAGGCTGCTCCCCAGATTGGCAGCCCCAGAAACCATCAGCACCGGATCCTCTCAGCAATTACCAGCTTGGAAATGTCCTTCCACTGATTGTGATGGACATAAACCAGCTGAGTCTCAATAGTGAGAGAACAGAGGGAGGAAGAGCCAGACAGCAGGACACAAACAGCACCAAACACTGGGACCAGCTGCAGCCTTCAGGTCACACTTCCATATCAACAAAAAAATGTTATTTAATATTTTCCAAATACTGAAGTAATTCATCACAAGGTATAAGTGGATCTATAGTGTCTGAGATTGCTGGTTGAAGATTAACTGCATGTATCACATTTCCAGTGCAGCAACTTAAATGGGAAACAAAATAGCCTGAACCTCATAGGCAAGGCACTTATTCATTCTCTGCAGTAGCAGGGTTCCCATGCTGGCCAGCCTCAGCCACGTCATTTAGGAAATTTTCATGCCAGAACATTTGTATGCATGAAGGACGGTGCTAAAGCAGGACAGTGCCAGCCTGTCGGAATTCAGCTGATGTGAGAGTCTGATCAAATGTATGCAGCTGCCTTCATCTAATCTAGAGCCTGTATAGGACAAAATTACTGTGAATCACCAACTGAGACAGGAAGAGCTTGATTATTATTTAAACGTGGAGACAAACTGGCAATGAATGGATCACGACTGGAGGGTGCCTCTAAAAATATCTACCTTCCCCTGCAGACAGTCCTCAAATGGACAGCAGGCTTTGCGCCTGTCAGAGGTGGTGCTTCCAGAGAGGCAGAGTCACAGCAAGCTGCCTGCACTCATACACTGCACTTGCTTCACACAGCTTCAAGATTTTATAACAGAACAAAGACCTTTAACATACACAGCACAGAGGGAAGTCCCACATGAACCTTATAAAGAGGTGGAATTGTGCCACATATCCCAAAGTGTAGATGAAAATAAAAGAGTTTGGAAGTGGCTGTTAATTTCTCACTTATTACTTTTTAGCACATCTTAATCTATATCTGCGACAATTGTATCTAAAAAACCCTAATAAATAATAATTCAACCCAGAGTCATCCAACAATGGTAATGGCTGACTTTTCTGTTCCCTGACTTCTGACTATCTGCACGGCAGTTGGACTCCAGCACTGCTGACATGGCCTCAAGTCATGAGCAGTGCTCAGGTAGCAACTGTGGAACAAGACAGTTCTGACAGAAACTGCAATGCTGTCCCTTGTATTGTCCCTTCAGAACAGTCACTTCCCTGGAACACTGATTAAATGCAGCACTTGTATGTCACAGTACCAGCTTTTCTGCCAGAGCTCAGGAATGGGTTCATGTGCCCTACTGCAGGTGTCCAAATCTTAGATGGACAAATCTGAATACAGTAAACAGAAAGAGGAAAAAAATCCCTCAGGGTTTAAGGAAAACCTCTCATCTGACCCCAAAAAATTCTTTTCCCCACCAATGTTCCTTCAGCAAATTCTAAAATAATGATTTTCTACTGAGAATAAAGTTCAGTGCTGACAGTTTGAAAGTCCAGTACAGCTTTTTCCTCTGTACACATCCTGTCAGCTGGAAAAGCACTGCCGGAATAATTTGCTTAGAATGAAGAGTGAGAAGGACATGCCTGTTCTGGTTTTCAATTTTTTTAAATTATTTTTAAGAGCTCTCTCATTTTTCCAAGAGCAGTACCAAGGCTTGTCAATACACATCTATCTGAAACTGAAACTCTAATAAGCAAGAACTGATGGATATGTAGCCAGCAAAATTCAAGTTCCCTTCTGATAAAATTCCATCTTTCAATGGCTCTTTTAAGAGTTAGCTTTGCACTAGAGTGAAGGAGAGGCGGCAAGGAACATTCCCTGGTGTTTTGTCAAACAAAACAACTTCACTGGCAATATGGCTTGTTTGAATTCAGTTTCATGCAAATTTGAACTAAGCATGCCCCTTTTTTTCCTAAGAAACAGTCAGCATTGTCCTGCATTTTTATACTACCCATCATAGTTAATAACACTCTCTCAGGGTGCCCAGCTGTATTTAGCAGAAGCCAGTTCAAACCCGGCACAGAAA
Organism: Anomalospiza imberbis; assembly: GCF_031753505.1. Lineage (NCBI taxonomy): Eukaryota > Metazoa > Chordata > Aves > Passeriformes > Viduidae > Anomalospiza > Anomalospiza imberbis. The sequence goes on along the minus strand of NC_089682.1, from coordinate 99,442,590 downwards.
AATTGTGCCCTAGAAGTCAGATATATTAATTAGTTAATAAGTGAAGGGCTGAAGCAACAAGCTTGACAAGAAACTTCCAAGTGATGTTGTCAGGACAGGGACTCATCTCAGCATGATCCCAGCAAGAGAAACCACCAGGGAGAGAGAAAATTCTCTGCCTAACAAGTAAGGGTTGGCCATAGCCAAGGCTTTCGTCACGACAAGAGAGGAGCAGAGCAAAGCAGGACTTTGCCCTGCCTGGAGGAGATGTGAACTTCTGATCATTTAAAAAAAAGGAGGATGACTGACAACTGATGAAATCAATTTCCTTTATCAGAGCTGGAGGTCTCACAATTAGCAAAGCTCAGGGCAATTACAGGACTTTCTTTCCTTCTAGGTTTTGTGGGTTTGTTTAGGCATTACTTTATTACATTGCTGCATTACTTTTCAGTCTGAAATTACTTTCTGGCTGTGTGCTGAGATCTCTGCTCTTCAAGCTGATCCACGAAGTCAGACTAGATAAGTTTCTGCACAGTGAAGGGGCTGCTCTGGGGATAGGGCTCCCCAAGATGAGGGTGTTGAAGATGCCATGGTGCCAAGTGACAGTGGAGGCAGCCGGCTCCTACCCAGAAAAACATGTGCCAGGGAAAGAAAGGGTTAACCCTTGAACTCAACAAGGCAAGAGACAATTTTGTTAACTGACAAACAAAAGGAAGAAGGGATTGATTTTAACACCCCTGACTTGTAAGAATGCAGAACAGCACTGCACAGAATTAGCAGCAGCTCTAAAAGAGGTAAGAAAACCTGTCCTGGGGAAACATGTTACAAGATTTGGTACTGTCCTTCCTGTTCAGGCTTTCCCATGAAAAAATAAAACCAACATAAGTTGATCTTGATTTGTTTGGGGTTTTTTAAAGAAAGAGGGATAAACAGGTGATGTGAAATTCTATGTAATTCACATATTTCATCACTTTGAAATATGCAACATTGTTTGTGCTGTTTGTGTTGGTAATGTGTCCTTCCAGCATCACCTCAGAGGTGGAACCAAGCTGTGTACACATGTCACAGGAGCCAGTCCCATGTGTCCCTGCACACACACAACCCTCCTCCCCATTTCTAGTCAAACACAACTGGCAAAAGGTCTGAAGAGAACACACAATTACGGAGCTGAAATGTCCTTGTTTGCAGTGAGGCAGCAGTGAGGCAGCATGTCCATGCTCAGCTCCACCAGGAGATTTCACCACTCCTAAACCCACTACTGAAGCTGGGAAGCCACATCTTTACTTCAAAGCTGAATAACCCTCCTTCTTTCCTTTTGAGACATGGACTTCTAACCAATAACACAGTATTTAAGGCTCAGTTCTGCTTTTTGGGAAGTGGAGGAGAGCAGGAGCAAAAGGAAAGGAAGCTCTGCCTTGCCTCCAACATGTTCAGTTCATGCCACTGTCAAAACTCTGCATGGAGACACAGGTGAGCCCAGCTCACTTGGCAAGTAATTTGCATGTGCCTGTATGGGGTGATGCAGTGTCTAAACACCTGCTTTTTCTCCTGAATCCACACCACAGCCTTTCTGGTTTCTTGTCCCCACAAGAAAATATGTGAATAAAATACCTCCTTGTTCTATATAAATACATGAAAGACAAAAGATGCTTGGACTCCATAATAAGGGAATCATCCTTTTATTCGGCAAGAATTATTTTAGCAAAAAGCATCTGACTGCTACCAATTTTAAGATTTTTCTTAAGTGCCAAAATGTGCGTACAAATGCATGTGAAGAGAAAAGCTGATACACTCCGTTCTTTAAAAAGGACAGGTCCTTCTCTGTGCTGATTTTTTAAAAAGTCCTTAAAAAACAATAACCTGCCCTTCGCCACCACCACCACCACCCCCCAGACTCTTATCCAGAGGCTCTGCCATGTGCCTAACTAATCAAAGTGTTGTGTTATGATTGCCATGGAGACTGCAATCCAGCAGCTGCCTTGACATTTCATCTTCAGCTGCTTTCAAAATGCTTTCTTTTTGCCAAGGAAAACTTTTCACTATTATTAATTTTTTTACTACACACTGTTCCCTCCACTTCAAAAGAAACATTTAGGAAAAAATCAGGGGAAACTGCCTCAGTTCTAACAACATATTTCGCTAATTGCTTTTGTTCTCCTCTCAAGCAATTTTAAAGGTTTCTGAGGCTTTAAACTAAAAAGCTTATGCTTTATTTTGCAGATCAACTGATAACTGTGCACTACCGTGTAGGGTCACCACAGGTGGCCAGGAGCAACCTCCAATCCCCAGGTGCAAGGGCAGCTGCCCAACCCTACCCAGCCTCCTAAGGCACACACCAAACCTATCCTCACCCTCCAAGACACCCAAATACAGCTATCTCACTTTGTTGTTTCCCAGTTGTACTGCTCACTCACCCATCAGTGCTTTCATCTCACACTTCTGGAACTCCAAGGCTGTTGCTACTTCTCCTGCCTTTTGAGGAGGTGAGGAGATAAGACAGTAGACAATACAACTAAACATGTCAGTTTCTTCCTGCCCTAAAAGAAGGAAGGTTGTGCATTGTAAAGTATCTGGTTGGTGTGGAAGCCCCCAGGAAAGGTTTTGGGAGAGCCAGAGAGGGTGCAGTGGTGGAAGACCATAATCCCCTATTTGTGGCATAGCCATAGGGTTTAGCATCTGAAGTGGCTACGTTTCATGTACAGACAGGGATAAGAAAGCACCGCACAGATTTTAAGGACATACAGAAGAGCTCTGCTAACTGATGAATCATTTCACTGCTATTCATTTCACAAACAAGTATTTTTTAATTAACTAAGCTGGTTGCCCTCTTTCTTTTCCAAAGGAGGGGAGGTCATACCTTTACTTTGAGCAGCCTGGGACATAGGAGAAAGAAACTTCCATGCAGCCTTTCAAAGCACTTGCCCTCAAAGATGTTTTCCTATCCTAGCCTACACTTGAGGATGTCTCAGATAGATTGGTGCCAAGAAGGTGTGGCTGGAAACATGCAGGGGCATGGATTTGTGCACAGGACATATTGAAAAGAGATTGGTTCAAAACCCCAGTGGATTGGATCATCTGCAGCTTGGCCAAGGTAAGAGACACATGATATGTGTGTGTGTGTACGTGTGTGTATGTTAAAAGGATTTTGACAACAGTAACAATAAGGTAAAAACTCTGAGTCATTTGGGCTGAGGAAGAGTAAGGTTTAAAATGAAAGCTTCAAACCACTTTTTAAACAATTTTTCTTTAATTATAAGATATGATGAAAAATTCAAATTAAAAACCTTTATCTGAAAAGCATGTATGCTTACCAGGAGGAAGAAGGAAAACACCTTCAGAAGCAGTCAGCTTCCTGTCTTATGTTTTTGAAGTCAAGCTGATGGCTCACAGAACGGATCTCAAATATGTATATATAATCCCCACAGCTAAAAGTCGTCTATTTTAAAAGACAAGTGTTTGCTCACCCAAGGAACATTGTACTCAAGCTTCAGACTTTGCGATCCATATGGATTTCATCAACTTGTTTGCCAGGAATTTAAGAAAAACAAACTTTATTCATGTTCCTTAGAGAAATGAATCCACTTCATGGTCTGCTCAAAAAGAAATACAGCTTCGGGAAAAAAAAAAAAAAAAGAAGCCCAGGGCATTCCTGGAACTGGAAGGTCAGAGAGCCAAATAACAGATCCACTTAACATGAGAAATGAGAGACTTGAAGTGGCATCATTATCAGCACTGGAAATACATGGCTCCAGCTTAGAAAGTGATTTCATGTCACATCCCATAAAGGACCCCCAAACATGAAGTGCTTTCACAAGCCCTTCTAGAACCAGGCACTGCCACTACTCTGAGAGCAGCATTTACCATCAGCCTAAAGATGGGGTATATAGTCCACTAGAAGCACGCGTGCCTGGAGGCTTAACTTGAGGAGCTAAAGTTAGATGAGACCTATTCCATATTGCCCTGTAACATGCCTTGGTGTATTTGTTTGTGTGTAAAGAATTTAGTTGTATAGCCCTAGGTTAGTTTTTTTTGATAAAAACCTGTGAACCTCTACATAATTGATCAGTATTTTGTTTTCTGTATCACAAAAAACAGGTAGTTTCCACAAGATGTGTTAAGATACATTGCTGCTGCAAAAAGAGGTGTTTATCTCCAATGACGCTTGCTTTAACAGTACAGTCTAATGCAGGAAATATAAATTCTGATTCATTCTTAAAGCAAATAATTATTCAGATTAATCTCTATACTACCCAAATTTAGATAGGCAACCTAAAATTAATGCAGTGCAAATCTTTAGGGTTGCAATATTATAGTATGGTATCTCACCAGCTTTTAAAGAGAGCTGTAGTTCTGCTCCGCAAGTGGTTTGTTACATTGAATTAATGTTGCATTAGAACCCTTTCAGTAAGTCAAATCACATTAGCCACTCATATAGCATTCTTGGCAAGCATCAAAAAACATTTTTAATACTTGGGAACTGCGAGATTGAGCCAGACATTGATCTGATGTTTAAAACAGGACTAGGCACCTTAAGTCAAAATTGCAGCAGAGGGAAAAAAACCCTGAAAACTATTTACGTTCTTAAGTTAGAAGGCACCTACTATTGAAAAATGTTTCTTCATACCCCTGCATCCTTTATATTTAGCCTCATTTAGAATAATTTAGCCTTTCCTTCACATGTTACTGTGAAAAATAACTTGTGAAACCACAATTATTCTTCAAACAATACTGAGAAATAGTCCATAGCTGATCTGTTCTTAGAAAAGGAACCTGATCTATTTCAATTGTGCATGTGGGACCTGCACAGCCTGGTGCTGGCAGGGAGGGAGGGACTGTCCCCTTCTGTCCCCAGCTGTAAGGGCCTCAGCAGCATTTCCTCCATCCCTTTCTCTGAGCAGCGTAAAGGGACCAAATCACATGAACAAATCCATGGTTACCCCTGTTTAGCATTCAGATGATGACACTTGGCTTGCTGTTCTCACGGCAACAACCTCCCTCAGATGCATTCAGCCTCTTGGCTCTCCACCTTTCAGCAAGTCTTCAGGTGGCTCATGGCTAGACACTAAGAAAGTGAAAAGTCCTACATGTCATGGGTTAATTTTTATGCCAATGATGACTGTAGCTGTTTACTTTTTAAACAAATGTCTGATATACAGTGCAATGGCTGAGTGCACAGCCAAAACCAGACCACAGGAAATCTCTCTGACAGTCAGGATGGCAGAATTTTTAGCATGGGTCTGCATTATGTTTTGTTTTTTTTTTTAAATTAAAAATAAAAAGGTTGTGAGATCTCAAGGAGAAAAGCGGATGCTACAGAAAAAACCAAAACCACAATTGGCCGGTTTCTAAGAAGAGACATCTCTGAATAGCACAGGCATAAGTAACTTTTTCCATTTTATCTGAAGGATTATTGTGGCTTTTCACCCCAGTTTATTTCAGCGGAAGTAAAGATGACTCTGTAATACCAAGCAAATAAACCAGCCTAATATAAAATGTTCACTATGATAAGAAAGCACACTAGGTTATTTATTGCTGTATTTTTTATATTTTGTTTCTGTTCTCCTTTGATCTGTGCTAACACAGGCATTAAACTGACAGCTTAGGGTCACAATACACACCAGGATATTGAAAGGCGGTCATGTATAAGGGAGTATCAAATTGTTCATTTAGAGAATGTTACAAGTTTTAGTTAATCAGTTCTCTGGGGTCTAGCTCCATCCATAAAGATAAAATGTTTACTGGCTTTTTAAAAAATTATTAGATTGAGAAACTGTGTGCTCCTGGTTTTTTAAGGTGTAAACATCTGCAGCAGATACAGGGGTTCATTCTACTTCCAGTTACAGTGGTGTAACAAGAGTTGCTTCACAGACGGCAGAGGAATTTCAGCAGTAAATGAAAAAAGAATAAGGCTCATTGTGCTTTTAATTTTGTTTCATGTAGGCAAGAGGGGAGAAAATTGATTTTAGTCCCAGCCTTTTTTTTCTCATACATGTCACTGATGCATTTTCAACCCTTGGAGAATTGGTGAATGTGGGAATACAGGCTCTAATACAAAACACTTGGCCTGTTTTCAGTTCCTAACACATACTCCAGAGTTCATGTTATGGTTATCAGAAAGAATCTATGAAAAATGAAGCTGCACACAACTGCAGACCATCAGCGTGGCTTAACCCCGTCAGGCGGGGATGAAGCAGGAAGTGCTCTGTGACACTGACTGGCAGAAATACAAACTGATGAAGAAAACACACGGCAGGAAAGAGGGTCTTAGATGGTGAGTTAGAGCCAGGGACATTAACTACAACTATACTCTGCCAGGGCCAAGATCAGAGGAGCTTGACATACTTGTTAAAGATTTCATCAAAAGGATTAGTTCCAGCAGCTTTTTTTAACCTTTCCTACAGCACAATTTACCCAAAGGTGGCCGAGGGCAACAAGGGCTGCCCTGTGAGATAACATTTTTAATTGTACAAATGCCATTCTTGATGTCATAATCCTGAGGTTTATGCAGTTGCAGGTCCTGAACAGATGTGGTGTCGGCTGCCCTGTCGTACAGAGAGGTGGCCATGCAGGCAGTGAAAATGGCCACAGCTCAGAACGAGTTCAGCTACTGCCCTGAGCGTTTTCCTACACTTTCCCTCTGTACTTTTACACTGTGTTAAATGGTCTCTGCCCATATGCAAAGCAAGCAAAACAAAAATATTGTTCATACAATATGTTACCAAGAATAAAAAGTCAAGTATACCCACTGCCTAATGGCACAACTCATAGACAGGGCAAGGTGATCTGTGAATGAATGAAAGAAAGAAAAAGGGGAATAGCCCAGAAAACATCTGGATCCCACCATGCTAAATTTTACACCTTGTTGTACTTTTGCAGTGCTGAGTAATAAGAAATAAGTTTCAAAATGAGAACCCTGATATCTTTAAATTCAAATACACCTGCTCAATTTTAGCAGAGACCACATCTTGCACATCTTGGGAAGAATTTTTGATGGGTTTCTGGATCAGGTATTCTCTTCCTTCTTAAAGAAAAAAAAAAACCAAACAGACATTTCTTAAAAGAAATGTTCACACCTCACAGTTCAAAGAGAAAAGTTTTCTTCACTTTTAAACAGAGAAAATAGTTTGCTCCATGTGTTAAGCTGCTGCCTATGGTCACCAGTTCCCAAGCAGAAAAGCATGCCTTGTTGATGTGACACAACATTGTGAGGGTTGCAGATCAGTTAAATAAACAAACTGAATCTCAGCAAATTTTATATGGGACCAGCTTGAATATTTCTGCACAGCACTTCAAATATCTGCAGCATGGTACAGAGTAGTTCAGAGACATTAATTCACATTGGGGTGGGAATAGGCGAAAAGCAGCAGATGAGGACACTCTCTAATAAATGGCAATCCGTTTTTGTGTGCCTGAATTTGGGCTGTGTGCCACTAGGAGGTGCAGCAGGTTGGGTCACTGTCATATAGGCTTTAGAAAAGCTAGGGAAAATCAACAATAGATCACATTCTTGTTTTATATGTCATCTGTGTGCCTACAAAAGAGTATTTGTTCCAATCAGATGCAGCAATTCAGCATCAGTGATTCAGCATCTTCTGCCCTTAGACCTCGCTTGCCAGGGGGAACTCAATGCCTCACAAGATTGAAGGGTATCTTTCCAGAAATGCACATATCTCTGCTAATGACCACAGTCTTGTATCTCACATATGGCTGAGGAGTTAAAAGATCATTGGAATGAGGCTGTGGTTATCACAAATATGGTTCAGATTTTAGACTTCTGGGTTATAAAATCCTATCTTGAACCATTTCAGCTCTACATACCAGTTCAACCTTATGTGTCTGTAATTCATCAGTGAGGTACTAATTCAGTTTATTCTTGCAAGGCATTGTACAGAATACAGCTCTTTAGGCTGTAGCATAACTGAAGCATGACTTCACAGTCATTAGGGCTGAAACTGCCACACAAATCTCATCCTGAACTGCTCTGCATCGCTACACCTTACAGTATTTAGTGAGGAAAGCCCAGTGTTTGCAAAAGATATGTAAAAGGAGGATTATTCTTCCTGAATACTGGATAAGATACGAATAAAGACAAAAATGATCATATAAGAAAAGGATTACTTAGTGCAGTGGAGCCAATTTACTCAAGAAAATGGATGGAATTGCAAAGAGAAGGCATTATTTCAAACAGGATTTGGGGGAAGGCTAACAGGTGCTGGGGAGCACTCAGGTCAGATGAAGACATCTGCTAGAGATGTCAAGAGCACAAAGGTAACTCTGTGTTTGGGAGTAGAGGGTAGGATAAAAATGACAACTGAACAGGAAATGTGGAAGACTGGGACTGCAGAGGTACATCCCAGCAAAGAAACAGGGTGTCAGATGGCAGAGTAAAATACAAACAGACACACAAAAACTGTGAATGCAGACACTTGTGAGGAGGCTGGGAAAAAAAAATTAAAAAAAAAAAAAAAAAAAGAGAAACAGGTGCATTAGAAAGCTGGATGGCTGGCACAGAGGGATGATGATAACCTAAAAGCATTTCTGAAATTTGACAGGGTGGTAATATTAAGGCAGAATATCCTTCCACCAGTCTTTATAAGTGAATGAGATGTCTTTTGAGATGCTTTCAAGCTCTTATACACACTACAGACTTGACTCTAAATGCAAGCTGGCCAATTGGCTACACTGCACAGGAGATCTGATAGGATGCTTTCAATGACCCTGTGACTACAATATAGAAATGAACCAGTACAATATAACATATGGGCAGATCAGTTTGCACAGATGAAGCAATTTTTATCAGCAGTTCTGTGAGCTTTTAAGTCATTGAAAGCTGATCTTTTTCCTTTAACAAATGTGTGACTACATTTAGTCAACTTATAGTAAAAGCGTATTGAAACGTGTATTCATACATTTAAATGAGTGAAAAAAGAGGTAAAAAATAAACTGCCAGAGCTTTTATGCAATATACTTTTGTTTAGTAAAATGACAGAAAACCCTTTCAGTTAATTGCATGTTTGATCATCAATATCCTGTATTTTGTAAGCAAATACTACCATGTAAGAAATTCAACTAAGGCACTTCTGAGTATAGAAGCTTTCAGCTACTTTTCAGTATACTTATTTAGGTTATTCCACACGTTGGAATTCATCCTTCTCACAACAATAGGTAAAAATAGCCCATGTGATGAACTTTAATAAAATGCAATAAACAGAGCCAACAGTATAAACTGAAAGTAAACACATAGGATCAACAGTAGTGTCATATGATACAAAAGGATTTATGAAACAGATCTCATCTAAACACTTGATTAGTTTCAAAACCATCTATATCTAGAACATGTACAAATTCACACTGTCTACAAGAAAATTGCTTTTATGATAGGTGAGCACAGCTTTGCTCCTGATCTCTGTGCAAAAAAAAGGTTCATAAGATAAGATCCATTTCCACTTATTCTGTGGCAAAAGCCCCATTTGTAGTAGTGGAACAGGACAAGGTGTCCACCCAAACACTCCCAAGGTGTCCCAGACACCCTACTCAATAAACAAGCATCTCCATTCTGTAGGTGATTCTTGCTCTTTCCATTGCCCACACAGGCAAAGGAACAGTGTTTTTAACCTTAGACACTTGTGATTTCTGGTGCACTTCGGCTCCAAGTTTTGAGTCTGAACTACAGTATGCATCCCTCCATGTGGAATTCATGGCCAAGAACTCTCTCTTGGATGACTGCTATTAAACCAGCCATTTCTCACAAGTGGCAGTCAAAAGCAGAAAGAAAGGCCTGGTATTTCTGACATGTCCAGAGAATACTCTGCTGGCCTTTATGAGAACAAATGCAGCAAGATTTATCCAGCTCTGAGAGTTGTTTCATAGATGTGACCCCGATCAGTAGGCGTTTCTTTGAAACCTCAAAGTCCGTGTTTCACTTGCCGAAGCAGTGTCTAAACCACATCATCTCACAGGTATTTCCTTAAAGCTAGCTAAGCTTTTCCATTCTATACTGACTTCTGTGGATCTGCTTTCTGGCACTTTCTCTCCTCGTGGTTTGATTTCACTACTGACAGAGACACAGATTCTTCTAATCTAATGTCAGCAGGCAGAAAGATGAATATATAATCCAAGCTGGCCCTCTCAGCTCCCTCTACAGTAAGCAGAGAGGAATTGGTGTTTTCAAACAGAGCCACAGCCCTTACCACATCAGCCCCATCTCAAATGCCAGGCTAGACCCCCTTTAAAATAAACTTATAAAAGAAACAAGGTTAAAGAAAATTGTGAAATATGGTACCAATTAGAAATTTTTCCAGTTTCTACTCAGTAATATGAAGAGGTTTTTGAATGCTTTACCTAAATCTTTAACACTAAGTGGATGGAAATCAGTTAGTTCCTGTTACTGTAGAATATGAATACATTATCTTCCAACTCAAGGCTATATAAGGCTACCCAGTCCCAAACAATGAATATTAGAAATGGCAAGAGCCTCTGCAACTCAGAGCCAAGCACTGACAATGTTTGAAGTCAAGCTAAAAATACAGCCCCTGTCCAGATCCCAAACAAGGCAGGCAACAAATGCAGATGGTTATAGGGGATAGAGTTGCAAACAAGCAAGACACAACATTATACACCCAATTGCTTCTTTCTCGTGCTGACTGCTAATTCCTTTCTTTGTATTTCCTGGAATTTCTTAGCATTTTTTTAGCCATTCTACATTCATCCTGAAAGGAGTTTTACCAAGTTCACAAATTCACATCAGACTGGGCTTGGCTGCCTTTTTCCAGGCTTGTGTCAAGTAACTCATTAACTCAAATGGCTTTTCCTCAGTCCTTGTTGAGTAATGCTGTGCCCGTTCAGGTTTCTGTTATAACCTCTTATTCACACATTCTCAGCACAATGCAAAAAGTTCCCCCATGCCCAGAGTCATCAGATCAGTCACTCCCCAGTTCTTTCTGAGACAGACTCCTGCTTTGACTCCCCTTCCTCTGCAGAAGCAGTAGGAATGAGACTTCAGTGCCCAGAGATCAGTGTTGGGAAACACATTCTGTAACTTTGGAGCAAGTCCATCTTTCTTCAACTGATCTTGTTTCTTTATATAAACTAAACCAAAAGTTTGTTTAACCTCTTATTCACATACCTCTAGTGGTAGATTTCAGCCTCTAGTCTAGTTGAGCATTTGGTCACCCTTCACGTCAGCAAGGCTTTTGGTCAAAATCATTTCCACTCTACTTTAACAAAATAATTGAAATTATTTATTTTCCCAATGGACCTGAAAAGAAGATTAATTTGCTCCTTTTGAAGGTTACATTTAAATGCTATAATCACTTGACCCTCTTCCATTGCATCTTCTCATGTTATACTGAGAATCAGCAAATAGTTGTAACAAGTAAAAACTGTCACATGTATTAAAGACAGAAGTACCATTCAACATTTAAGAAGTCCCACATGTGGTTTTGTGCTATGGAATGTTTTGAGGAACTGTTGCAAGTGTCTCTGCATAAACCTGGTCATTGTCTGGGTACCTTGACTTTTAGCTGAGAACAAATTTTGTTTGCTCATGTTAGGATTATAGCTTGTCTAAATAACCATCTAATATACAGTCAGCTAGCCCCAGCAGACTGCTTGGGCTACCCCTGAATGAAGGAGGGAATAATCTCTGGAGAGAGAGAACAATCCTTATTTCAGAGCATTCCTCTTGAGTGGGATGAATCCATCACCCCTGACCACAGAGGAACCTTAAAGGACAAGTTTAATTTGGAGTGAGAGAGACTTTAAGCGTAGCAACCAACTCTGGGATCACAAATCGTGCTTTGGCATGTCTATTTCAGGAAAAAAAAAAAAAAAAAAGTGGTTTTCAAGTGTAGATTTTTCAGGATACACAATAAGGAAGGTTTTGCCACTTTTCAATCCATGTCCTGTGTGGTGCTGTAGGACATCAGCAATACAGCCTGATCCTACTCAAAGTATGTTAGGGCCCCATCCTGTTTAAGCACTGGTTTTGCACAATTTTGCAAGCAATACATGAGTCCTGTAGCACTTGTGGGAATTCACATGGCCAGTATGGAAACAAGGAATGTGGCACATTAAGTTACAGGAAAAACTTAGACAAAAACTCAGGCTTAAACAGCCAGAAAATAAAACTTTTAAATGTCTCTGGCCTGGTGAAGACCATAAGGTCAGAAAATGTTTGGCTGTATTAGTACATGGCTTGCTTCTTATAGTCTAAAAAAAAAAGAAAGAAAGGAAAGCAGCTCAGCTCTTTCCAAGCCCAAGAGGATGGTGGTGGGGAGGATATTTTCCCTGCTGATGCTCAGATACACTTCCTGGCACTGCACCCTGCAATTTAATTTAGTGTGAAACTGTGCCTTAAAGTGTCAAGTCTATCTCTGAATAAAGACTAGGGGATATTGTTTTGTAGCAGCACCGAGAGCTTCTTTCTTTCTTTTTTTATTCCTTTCTTTTTCCTTCTTAGTACTGAATGCAGAGAGGAAAAGGCAGGCAGATGCATGTCATAAATAAACCCAAAGCGAACAAAGAACAGATGTCCCGAGGAACTTGCTGTCTCAGTATTTGGAGCACAAAGAAATGAAGTAAGCACAGCCCTTCATAGAGGAAGTCCTTCACTTCCTCAAGAAGTTCGAACATGCCGAGAAAGCAAAACAAGGCCAGAGTATACAGGCTTCTAATCCCATTAAATTAGTATATGTTCTGCCACAAACCCAAAGGCAAGAGAGCTTTCCTTTAACACAGGTACAGTATAGTTAAACCATGGGCCTAATAACAGTAAGGTTGTTATCACTTTGGAATTCTATTAGAAAGTGTCAGTGTGTTTTTTTGCAAGATTAAAGCAAAGAATTTAAGACAATTATCTTGGTTGCTCCTTTTTTCTCCCCTAGCTAACTCAATGCATTATAACATAGATGGATCTTAACATTCTTCAGACCTGAGCAACACCACATGGAAAACCCAGAAGTATTTCTGAGCACTGTCCTTTGAAATTCTGATTCATGGTTATTCATATACTGTAAAAAACCTGTAAAACTGAAAGAAAAAATACACAGAACTCACCATACATCACAAAGAAAGGTTATAGGATCTGCTCTATTCACTCTGCATTAAATGCAATAGTTTTATTTCCCTTTCAGCAAAGCCCCTGAAAACAGACCTGTAAGTGAATGCAGAATTAGGGGTGTGGAGCAGAACCAGACACCTCTGTGCCCCTGGGGCTGCTGCTGCCCAGCACAGGGGCTGGAGGCCGGCAGCAGCAAGCAGACAACAGCTGGGGAGGCAGGAAGTTGGAGGGAGAAACCAATCCAAGCAGTACAGCTCTGGCCACAAATATTTACTGATAAGTGCTGCTGGAGTGATGATGGTCTAGGAACATAGGAAAGGAAGGATCTGGAAGGAGACATCCTATCTTTTATTAGGCCTAACCACTGGAGAAAAAAAATAAAGATGAGATTTCATGACCTAAAGCTGATCCATTATATCTGGAAGTTGCCTATTTTTTCAGTGTATCAGTGTCTAAATAAGAAACATTGCCTCTCCCTGTAGGTCTTGGTTCATAAGTATTTCCAGATCATTGTTTTTTGCTGTTACATTTCTAATACAGCCTTCCAGAAAGCTGACAGGAAAATAAAAATTAAGAAGCCACCAATCACAAGTTGGAGGGAGAAGTAAATAAATAAATAGACTGAAAAATTGTTATAAGCCTAAGAACCACATGGTCCTTGCCAGTTGCAGTGTTTGGACTCAGGCATACACCTTTTTTGACAGCTCCTCAGTCTTGGCATGTGCTGAAGAAAATAAAAAGGAGGGAGGTGGTAGCTGCTGGAGTTCCCTGCTTGCCTGTTTTGGTTGTCACAGCAATTGACAGACTAGAATGCAGACAGAGCTGAATCCCACTTCCAGCTATGGTGGAAGATGGTCAGGAAGGACAGTAAGGACATGGGATGTCCAGTGCACAGCAGAGCCACGACCCCTCATAAGTGTGAGTCTGGCCCCAGTGCTTCAAGCAGCATTTCTCCTTGCACCACATGTAGGGCCTCTGCTCTTCTTTTCACGGGACTGTCACTCATGCTTGTCACCACATCCTTCTTTTGACCTTTTTGTTATCTTGCCTTCTCTCTGCATCTGTTTGTGTGCTCCTCTGCACCTCCCTGCCCCAATTCACTGCCAGAAGACCCTGCCCAGCTCCACTCTTGTCCCTCTGTCTTTTCCTCGGCACTTCCACCCCAGAGCCTTGTTAGCTCTTGCTCCAGCTCTGGACAAGAGCGGTTGGGCCCATCCAGAGCTCCTTCCCCACCAGTGTGGCAGCAAACTGTCCTCAAGGCACTGCTGCTATGCCAGGGGACAGGGAAGGATGGATTCTCATCTGCAGGGGACAGCTCCTCCCAGCCCCAGCTCCTGCTCAGTGCTCAACCTCCCTGTGCATCACCAGTGGTGAGAGGCTGCAGCCAGCAAAGGGAGACCTGTTGACTGAGACATATCACACCACAGACACCTACTTCCCATGGGACATCCCTTTTCCACTCAGCACGGATTTTCTCACAGACAAAGTGTCTCTCTCACATCACCATGAGCAGGGAGCAGCGTGCTGCAGTGGGAAGCAGAAGTGGGGGATCACAGGGGCCAATTCATTTCTCTGAGTGCAAGATCAATGCAAGAGGCAGGAACATGACTCTGTTTTTCAAAGTGCCCAAGGAGAAACTCAAAGCATTCTGAAAAATCACATCTCTAACTATGTGACTCTGTCTTATTCAAGTCTCTGTATCATCTTCTCCCTATACACACATCTTCTTATGTGTTGTCACAGCTGAAATTTTAGTATTTGCCCTACAAATGCCATAGAGAAAAGCTACAAATATTGCTTATTCTTACTCTGTTTTTATTTCTCCTGGTAGAATTTAGGTCTTTTTCTGCAATTAGATTTCAAAGGGTTAACTTACTATGATATGTAAAAAAAATAAAATAAATAAAATAAAAGCTTACAGCTCCTGAGATAGTATCAGCCCATTAAACATAGGTAAGACTATGAGAGGGAAAGAGAAGGGAACAGACATTATATATGTAAGGAAAATTAAAACTCAGGATGTTGGGCGTGGGGGAATGTGCTTTGAAGTACAAAAGTTCCATTGTTAATGTGGGACAAAACCTCCCCAGTATGGGACAGAGATAAAAAGGAGGGAATTTCTAACAGATCAAGGTCAACCAAGATATATGAATAACATAAATGCTATTAATCTCGTACAGCATGAATCAGAGAATTGCAGCGGGGCATAGCTGTGTGGCGGAGTTCATGGCATGAGTGTTTTATGCCACTTTGTATTAGATAATGAGCGTATTCATTACAGACTCCTACACATCATCCAAACTGGCAGAGAAGGAGCTTTAAGGAGCTCGAGAGAACAAATCAAAGAGCTGGATCTAAAGCTCGGAAAGGTAATAGGGATGTTCAAATACTGCCCCAAGTTTAGATATTTGCAGGCATTCATACAATCTGACTCTGCAGGAAATAGCGTGAGAAAGAAGCTCTTGCTTGGACAGCTTTCTGCTTATTATTTATCATGCTGCTTCTGTCATAACAGCTGATCTTACCAATTAAAGAAAAAAAATAGAGCAATACTGGAAAATACCACACCAGCACCACACCTTTTTTTTTTTAATTTTTTTTATTTCTCAGGCTGCAAATTCAGAGACACAAAGAGAATCTTGGAGGGTTTAATCTAAACATCGTTGGGAAACAAGGAACTGTGTCATACTGGAGTCAAAAAAGTACATAACCAGATGTAATTCTGATTTCACTTGTTGCATTTCCACACATTTTAGTCCCCTGGAATTCCAGAGACACATGTGTTCTACAGGAGAAGCTTAAAGAATAATTTATCTTGGGAAGGAAGGAAATGAAAATGTATACACGTGTGTATATAATTTTGACAACAATCTGCAACCAAATTGTTTGCAATGATTTGCACTTCCATTTATTAATTCCAAATAAACATTTTAACTCAAATGGCATGGGTCTATGTAGCATGTTTTTACTGATTGTTATGCTTTCAGATTTTTGAAATAAAGCTGAAATACAGTTGGGACCAAATTAAAATTCCAAAACCGACTAATTCTTTCTCCCTGAGGTTAGCAGGGTTTTCTCAGCATGAACCTAGACTTGCATTCAATTCTACATTTTGGTGCCATGTAATCAATGGAAAAGGGCAAGCCCCGTAATGGTGCCAGCTCTCCACAATGAGTACATCCAAACTTAAAAAAAGAGATTTTTAAAGAGGGGCTGGTTGTTTGTATGCAGTAGCATCTAGAGGCTGCATTGCATTTAGAGCTTTTCTGCAGCACTCTAAGTATGCATATATATATATATACATACATGCTTTGTGTGTGTACATATGCACTACCCATGCATATATATCATATATATGTGTACTGTACCCATATATTCATACAATACAAACTGCTTCTCTACCTGATCTTTAGGAGGCACGTTGATTGAGCTTAGAAGGGAAGCTGGAGCAGGGAACTGGGTGAAGACAAAGAGAAGAGAGGGCTGGAATGGTTCAAGGTAAACTCCCCCTCAGGAAACCTCTGAAGACTGCTCAAAGGCAATGCCAGTATATGATCCAGCTAATTTACAAAATGGGCATAAGCAGGACAAGAAGAATAATGGAAGATCAAAGATAAGTAGCAGATGGGTTTCAAAACTGTCAGCAGAATTATAATTTTGTGTAGGGAAAATCAGGTGAAGGCAAGATTCAGTCAAGATTTAGACCACCAAACTCTCCTTGTAGCTACCTATATCCAAGTAGCCAAAGGATCCTGAAAGCCTGTACTAGACAGCAGTACCAAAGCCTGAGGATTCTCCTAAGAGCCTCTCTGGTGAGCCTGGAAGCTTCCAGAATCCTTTGCCTTGAGAACAGTCCTCTCCAAGAAGAGGCACCCATCTTCCACACAGGCTCTGCAAGCTGCTGCTTCACATCCTGCAGACCTTACCTCTACTACTGAATATAACAGACCTGGGACATTAAAATGCTCTGCATCTTGAAAGAGGTGCTTGCTGCATCCAGGGTCCCCTCTGAGCATACCTCTGGTGCCCTTTGTGCACAATTTTAGTTCAGCACCATGCTGGTCAGAGCATGGTGCTAATGATGTCACGGTTGTGGGTTCAATCCCTGTATGGGCCATTCACTAAAGAGTTGGTCTCGGTGATCCTTGTGGGTCACTTCCAACACAGAATATTCTGTGATTCTGTGAATGTCTCTGGAGAAAGTGATTCAGGCTTTACCTACCAAGCTTACGTAAAGAGCCCATGGTGAAAAGAAGTACCTTGCCACTCTCCCTGGGCACCTTACCTGGCAGGACAGGACATCAAGAGTGAGTTGGAGGAGGAAGAGGAGTTGGGGGCAGAAAAAACTCTATTCTTCAGGCTCATTGTCAGGGTATAAAGCTGAGAAGAAATAACAGACCAGCTTCCACAGTTTTCGAGTCACTGCACGTCTTAGGTAAGACACATCCCCAGTCTCCTTCCATTTCCTAAAAATTCCTAGCTATACCAAACAGGTAACCTCAGGGAGCTGTTGCTCATACAGAGCTGGGCTAGTAAGGGGAAACTAAGGCAGCCTCTATTTCTGTAGAGGGAAAAAACACCATGAGTGGAGGTTCAAGAAATGGTACATTCCCATGAAAAACTGAAGTGCATCACAGCATCTTCTTTCCAGATGTGGACAACAAAAATATGAACATTTCACCTCTGACATCAGCCCCACAAAGCCGGGAAGACAGCAGGGGACAGTTGAATGCTCACTCCTGCCCCACCACACAGACACTCAGTCAGGACACAAGAACAAACAAACAAAAAAATGGTAATATTCATAGCTGCATAGTTACAGAGTTGTGAATGTAACATTTGGGGGTTTTCAGCATAATTACTACATTCCATTTATTTGGATTTGTTAGACCAAAAAACACCTCTCTCAGAGGCTTTTACCTCATAGTTAAATATAGCGGTGAAGCAGTTAACATAGTTTTATGCATCACCGTGTTGGCATGGGGTTTTTAATCTTTTATTGGCACCATCTTATCCCCAGAGACAATAGGAGATTGTTCTCACTGTGTGTAAAAAGATCTTGTTCTGGCAAGTAGGGTTTTCCCAGTCAACAAGTTTGGAATCCTTGGTAAGAGAGAAACAGGCCGTGTTGGGACTGGCCTGCGAAGCACCTCCTCACTGCAGCAATCACTGTGCCATTCACTGCTCACAGGGCTGCTGTAGCTCAGAGTCCCTGCCTGCAGCCCAAAGTGGTGAAGGATGGAGCACCAAACCCACAAGCCTCTGCTGTACTGCTATTACAAAGATGGGACAAAAGTCTCAGTTGATCTTCTCTAGGCATAAACTACATAATAACTGCTAGTAACTGTGTGGCAAGAAGAAAATACATGTGCTTAGAAGCCTTTTTCTTTGCTAAAATCCACAAAATCTGTATGAAAATAAAGGTTCTGACTCCCTGATTTGGATGCTTTTGTGTACCCCTAAAAGACATAAAGGACTTTCTTTTTCACTTGTGTCTTCCTGGTTGTATAAATACTGCAATACACAATTACAGCAGTCAGAGGCATTAGGGATAAGAAGGTATTTACATCACAGATGTACATACGAGATTATGTGAGAATGGTAGTTTTATCTCCATCTTTAAATAAATATTATGCTTCATCCACACCCAAAGTCTTGAAAGAAAGCTGTTTTAGTGTAAACAATTAACTTCCTGGCCAATCATTCACTTTTTTTGATGACTTGCTGCTGTGAAATTCAGGTTCTGTACTCTAGACTACACCTTACAAATTTTGATCAGTCAGATAATCCACCCCAAAATCACCCAGACACTGCAGTTTATTTGCAGTCATACAACAACATTTGGCAGGCCTGGTATTTCAGTTGTTCTTACTTGCAGAGGCTATAAAGTGATTTAGTTGCTACCAGGTTTGACAGCAATTAGGAACACAGGCATGAGCAATGGCAGTCTCTGCTGTATATTTCATGAGTGCCCATAGCTCAACCCTTCTACAAAATATGCCTCAGATCTCAGATTACACTGAAAAATAAAGTCTCTAGCAGTTAGAGCTGCAGTCAGCTTTCAAAATGTTTACTGAGCATAAGGCAGTGCAAAAGTGATTCCAAACCCAACCAAAGCCCCGGGCTCTGCAATGATAGGAACCGCCCAGGAGGTCAGAGCCGAACTGAGATCCTGCAGCCATGACTATTTTCCAGATGAACTGAAATTCATCATCTTGTGGCAGACAGAAAATGAAAAGTTATCTCCTTGCCCTGCAGGGATCAACCTGCAGCTGCACTTCTCTCACTGCCTTTTCTCTGCAAGGCCCAGCAAGCTATAGATATGGCAATAAATTCCTTGGGTTTTTTTTGTTTGTTTTTTTTTTTTTTTCATTTTACTTAAGTCTTGAAAATAAACCACTGAAAGAAATTAAAAGGAATTTTTCCAAAGCAAAATGGGACTTGAAGAGCAGTGTCCTTAATGACATTGAAAAAAACAAAACGGTTTTGGGGCACATGAAATGCTCAAGTGGCTGTGCTTCAGCATTATCTGCAAAATTAAGGCAGTAGTGCTTTTATTCAACAGCTAGCATGCTGGATTTCAGAGCTACTGATTCAGGATGTGGAATCCTTAGCAGCCATCTCATGGGAGAGGATCCTGCCTGCCCTGACAAAGCAGCCCTGTTCTGCCAAGCTCTGCTCCTGGACCGGTTCCACTCCTTTGTATAAAGTAATTACTTAAATATACATTGAACAAAGAGAGAGGGAAATTACTTTAAGGCCTATCAGTTAGGGCACTCTGCTGGGAGGTAAAGCAAACCAGTAAATAATTCATTAATGATGTTGCTATTTCAGAGACCTAATAAAATTTTATTGGGTAAGAATAAAGTCATCATCAGGGATTGGGAAAGTAGCCCCCAGACACCTTGTCACTTGGGGGTGCTGTTTTGGCATGGCATAACTGTCATGTTTCAAATGGATAGGGATTAAAAAAAAACCCTGCAGGTAAAATGAGAATTGCAGCTTCCCCTAGCAGGTGTTTTGGTGACACAATTTTTGGACAAAATGGGAAGTGGAGTTTGTTTCAGAGCCTTGAAAAGACTCACATCTTAAAAGAAGAGAATTGCAGCTAAGGTTTTTAAGGAGCTTAGGTCAGATCACATCTTTAATAAATTAAATAAACTGTAGAGTTCCTGAACTAATTGTTTTAAACGCATCCTCCCTGCTCTATTTGCCGGCTCTGGACTCTGGGCAGGGTACCTCTGGGTCCCAGCAATGTCTCTTACAACTCCTTTGCTCACTAGCACTGGAGCCCAGGAAGAGGTGGAGACCGACAGATGGTCTGAGAGCAACTTAGACACCACAAAAATTAATAATAAACACCTACATTTCCTGAGATATAAGAAAGGAAGATGACCAAGATGCTCAACAGTGCCACATCATACTCCCCAAGTCTTGTTGAGGCAGGAACTAGCAAATCCAGCTTAATGAATCAAGTGTCATCAACAGTAATGACCATGTCTGTCACAGAACTTTATATTTTCAGCTTCAAACCACAGTAAAGAAAAGGAGCATGGCTAGCTCCAAAGGTAAGCTAATGTGATACAATGCATGTTGTTGGAAGACTTAGATACTCCTGCTGTAGAAAGTGGTGACACAGTGCCCTGAGGAGAGCTCCTTGTCCCACCTCTTTCCTGGCCATGGAGAAGTCTCCCTGTGACTTCCAGAGCCTGAAAACTTTGCCATCTGTTCTCACTTGAGAAAAATTCCCATTTTATGTTTTCCAGTTGTATTAAATTGGTTTTGAACAGTAGAGGCTTAATATGCAGGCTGTGCAATAGTGTATGATACAGTTAATTTCTCTCACCATCTAATTTTAACAACATATGGAGACTGGCCTAAGCTGCCAAGGATATAAATCTATCCTTGCCTCCTGGTTTGTTCACTGAATCTCAATTTTTTATTACTGCACATTCCTCCCCAGGACTTCACTAAAACACCTGGTGGGGACCTTCCAGAGGAAAGAATTTCACTCTTCTCAAAGAAAAGACTCCTCTTCACCCCACCCCCGAAACAGTCCACCTCCCATGAGTCTCCTTTCCCCCAAATCCGAATTCCTATTTCCATTGATAAAGGACATTCCATTAACAAAAAACTATTCATGTTTACCGTGTTATATAAACGTCTACAATGTTTCCTTAATGTTGTTTGACTTGTGGGTGACTTGAGAGCTCCTGATGGCATGGAGCATTAGTATCAGCTGGAGCAAAACCAGTGGCAGGCAGGTATTGTGCCAGCTTCCTCGCCATTTTGCCAGCTGACCTCACTCCTGACACACCAGTTGGCTGCTGTTCCCTTCCCATGCCAAACTATGCAGTGGTTGAGATGCATATAAATAAACTATCCAGCATGGCGAATAAACCAATGTTTGAATTCAAGTTCCAGGTTGAAGATATTTACACAAACCTTGAACTCTGTTGCAACCAAATTTGGGCATTTCAAGGACACTGGATATCACTCTTGTAGCTTTTATTACTTGCTGTAATAAAAGAGAGAGAAATAGTAGATGAAATACTGGAGATGCAAACTGTAATGACAATTTTCTACAGAGCTGCAAATGGGCTTACAGAGCAGCAAATGGGCTTACAGAGCAGCTTGCTGGAAAACCATAGAAAAGGGATTACGCTGCAGACTTGAAATGGCTTTTTTCTTTCACTTTCCAAGTACAACTTCAAGACAAACACGGATGGTTTTGTCCTTCTCGTTGCATACAGCATTAAATGTTGCATTCTTAGGTATGTAGACATGAAAGATGGACTCTGCTTGCAATCAACCTATACATCTGGTCTCTCACAAAGCCTGTATATGAAATGCTAATTGAGGTCTGCTTATTCTCCTCCTTTTGTATCCTGTCTTTTTACAACATATGTAATGTACATATTTCATCTTCACTGTAGCAGTACGAATACCATTCAAGTCTTTCAGAGATAGAGGACTAAGCTGTCATCAGTACAGACTACAAACTCCTTTCTGTTAAAGGAAAAGTTAAGTATTTAAAGTCAACTGGTGACATTTTCTTTACAAAGTCTTTGCTAACTGTGGAACAAAACTGACCAGAGTTGCCTGTGAAAGTTAATTCAGCCCTGTTTTCATGAAAAATACCTGGCCTAGTAACCTTGAGCAATAATTCTTTTTTTTCAGTATTTACTGGAATATCATATGAAGAACTGGATTATTCATTATAAATTCCTGTCCTATTGTCTTGCATACTATGAACTCATCTGGATTTCAAAGAATGTGCAAAGTTACATCTTCACTTTTTTAATCACTCTAATTAATTACTTTGCTTTGAATGTCGGGCTTCTTCCCCAGTTCTAGTTCTTAATCACATTATCAGGAATA
The DNA here is from genome assembly GCF_031753505.1 of Anomalospiza imberbis. NCBI lineage: Eukaryota > Metazoa > Chordata > Aves > Passeriformes > Viduidae > Anomalospiza > Anomalospiza imberbis. The sequence goes on along the minus strand of NC_089682.1, from coordinate 99,420,170 downwards.
CATTATGCCTAAATAATATCAGCATGCAAAAAGTATTTTTTTTCAAGGAACTGTCTTTTCTTTTTATGGAGAAATTAATCCAGAGTTTGTGTTTGGAGGAAGAATCCCAAATGTGAGAGCAGCAGGTAGAGGAGGAAGAGGAAGCAGGGCATGTTATGCCCCATCCAGACAGAGGCTGGGATCTCTCCTTGCAAAGCATGACACACCAGATCCCAACCCACAGCTTTTTCAGTGCTCGGACGCACCTCACCTTTCAGAAGCAGTGAAAGAAAGGAGGCTGTATGGTGCAAACGCGATTTTATCGCTATGTCAACAACAGTGTGGGCCCCAGCATTCAGCAAGAGATGTTTGCATTGGACCTGAGAAGTTTCTCATCAGCCGGGGCAGACAGCACACACCACCAGTTTCACCACAAGGCCCCTGTTTGTTTTGGTGTCGATACAGCAAGGTGCAGAAATGCCTTGTCCAGCTGCTGTATTTCTCAGGTGGTGAGTTCAGGTCAAGCTCTCACTGCCTCAGGCCCCATGGAGAGGGGATGGGGAGGAGGAGTTGGCTGCGGGGCAGAGAGCACAAGGAGCTGCCTCCCATCCACACTGTTTGCCAATGTGGAAAGGAGTCTGACAAATAGGTCACTCATTAAAACTTTATATAGCTGAATTCAGGAAGCCTCTTCTCACTAGAACAATGGCAAAAGGAAAAAAAAACCAACAAAACAGGTTTTTATAGAGCCTTCTGGGTGGGCACAGCCACCAGGGATGAAGACAAAGCCCAGGTGAAGCATTACCTCCCAGATACCCATCCAGACCCTCAGAGAGCAACTGATTATCCTTGGGCCAACAGCTCTGCCATCCTTTCTGTGTCTCATTACAGAAAACCAAACGAGGAAAAACACAACTAAAATATTAAACAAGTCACATTTGCCATGTTTGTTCCTTAACCAAAAACATTGATTGACATTTTAAAAAAATCAGAGAAAACCTCAGTTCCACAAAGAAAAGGTCTCTTCTAAAATCCCCCACTCTTCAAGAAAAAGGGCACGACTTAAAAATGCAAAGTGAAGATTATGTGCTAATGTTGGCAGGATCTGAGGCCTTACAGCCTGAGAAACTACCCAGAGGGTGGTCTTCCTGCCTGTGTATTCAGTAACACACCTTCCTTTCATGATTGTTTGGACCCAAGGATATTTTCAGAGCTCTCTGAAACTTACTTCCTTTGTGTGGAAACTGCCCTGCCAGAAGATGGGACATGGAATAGAGGTGGCAGCGGGCAGGCACTCCTATGTCACACAGAGTGAAAATTAAATATTAACATGCTTCTTCTGCTACCTGCCTGGAAGTCACACAGTCACATTTTAACTTCTATAATGGTGGTGAGGGTAACTTTGAGCTTACAGCTGGTGTTAGACTCTCCTGTTCTCCATTTTGGATCACTTTTCATGACATGTAACAGATTAAAACATTCAGGCTTAACCTTCCAAATCACAAGAAAATCTTGCTTATTTAGGAGCAACTGACTCAGTTTTCCAGAGCTGACAAGAGTCTCCACTACCTCTTAAACAATATGGAGAATTTCTCAGGCTTTACCATATTGAGCTTGCAGCAAAGTAAATTTGTGGTGCCCTGAAAATAGGTTTTAAGGTTATGCCCACATTGCTCAATGAAGGAGCCATGGATTGAAAGCAAGCACTGGAGCCCCTGTGTTCTGCACACAGGAATTGTTAGGTCATTCTCTGGCACTATTTTGGACTACTCTGAGTAAGTTCTCTTCCCAGTGACTGGACTTGGATGCAGCTCAGGTATGAAATTATTCTAGAGGAGGCTCCCAACAGGTAGTATAACTCAGACTGCATCAGGTTTTACTCTCTTTCCTCTTCTACTGTCTCAGTCCTCCAAACGCCATCTCAGAAGTCGTAGGACAATTGAGCATTATATATATATGCAGCATGGATGCGGTCAGTCTGCTGCAGGTCTGCTGGACCTGCACAAATGCAAGCTCTTCTGCACCACTGGCCTAGGTGTCAAGGATCCCTTTCTGCAGCTACACTGAGTGTCCCAGGCTGCCTCTGAAAATCAGTTCAATCCATGTCAGTGTAAGTCCCTAAATCCCACCTGGAACGTGTTGTGTAGTGGCTGAGCAGCACTCCTGCAGCAGGATTGTTCTTCTTTGTGCCAAGTGTCTAAGTAAAACTCAGAACTGGGGAAGTTCTCGCTGTTACAGAGGAAGGATTCAAGAATCAAATGGAGCTGCAGGCCTTGGACCGCTTGGGTGACCCCTCAAAATCTCAAAATTACTCAAGCAGCAAATAATCCCAAAATAACATCCAGAAAGATTGTTCATAAACTAAGTAAATGAGCTGGGAATATGAAAATTTTTGACCAGCAACTTGCTGTGTGGCACTTTTAACTCACCTTGCCAGCTCTATCATGGAAACATACAGCCCCCCACAAGCCATACCAAAAAGTAGCCTGGCCGTGGAAATTGGTTTCTTTTGTCTTTGTAAAGAACTCAGCCACTTTAATCACAAAAATTACCAAAATACTGGGGGAAGGAGTCCCACAGCTCAATGGTATGTTTTGTGAAAAAATTTTGACATCTGTATACTTGCTCCATTATGTCCTGACAATTCTTGGATCAGAAGGGAGCAAACAGCTGATCCTTATTTGCTTATGAAACAAAGTCTGTAGGAAAACAGGATTTCACAAAGCCCAAACCATTCCATTCGAATCACCACAGAGTGAAGTCTATTGCCAAATACAAGGCTGGATCCGGGAGAAACCCAGGGGACTGGCAACTCTGGAAGTTGTGGTATCCTCAGCCACAGGACAGATGTTCCCCAAGGGCAGGAACATTGGAAACCGTGGAAAATTGCACAACTGAATTTCACAGAAAGAAAAGCAATTTTCCTATAATTGAGGAACTCTTCAGCAAGTCCCAGTGACACCAAAAGCTATTGTTTTCTTAGGCACATTTACTGAAAGGTACATTTTTTGAAAGGTAATGAAAGGTGCAGTTTACAGTCCCACTATTTTAAACGCTGATTCCATTGATTCCAGTTTGGACATGTGGCTTTGGGTGGAAAAAAGCATCATTTGAAATTGCAGTTCTTGATCCAGTGACACAGTAATCCCTGATAAGTAGCTTAGACTAGATGGCAAATGAATGCAAACTTTTAGGCAAATGAAATTAGATTACATGAGTCCTGTGGGAAGTGATCCAGGCACTTAAACTTATAGTTAGTCGGAAACAGGAATCAAGGGAGAATACCCAGATTCCATGTGTTGAGGAAGAGGCCTCATGAGGGAGATAATTTCAGGAACAATTAAGAGTATTCACAGCATCCAGTGCCCTGAGTGCTACAATGCTTAAACAAGCTGGCAGGAAATAGCAGGAGACCAACAATCCTTTTTTCGGTGTTGGAAATGTGAGCAATTCATTAGAGTCTGGATGTTCTTTCCCTCCAAATGCCTTCTGCCCTTTGTCACTTGACAGCAGAGCAGTTTTCAGGGCTGCTCAGTAACCCAGAGACCTGGTTACATTTCTCATGGCAGGGTTCCCCTGTCAAGAGAGAGCTCAGAGCTCTGGGATGCTGTAGAAGGACGCACTGAGCACACCCCTCATCAATACTTGGTCAGTGATGACAACACACAGGGATAGTCAAACACTGGGACAAGTCACCCATAGCATGTGAAAAATCGCTGTGCTCTGGGGTTTTTAAGATCCGTCTGAAAAAGTCTTAAGCAATGTAGTCTGAATTCAGCACCAGCCCTGCTTTGAATAGGACCTCACACCAGATTTCCTCCTGTGCTCCCTGTCACCTGAATGACTGATTGTGCAGTGAGTGTGGAAACCACTGGTCCAAAGGAAAGCAGGTAAGAAGCTGCCCATCCCTGTAAATTAGCTATAGCACTCAGATAGGAGTAGGGATTCTTGGGAAAGGTGACTTTTATTTATTCTAAATGTAGAAATAATCCTGAAATAAGAAATTCAAAACAACCCATTGTACAACCAAGCAATACATCTAAACCTGGCTTCATAAAGGAATTTAAATGTAATACAGATAAGTCTGATACTCATTTCTCACCATCATTAAAAAAGAACTGGTTAATATGTATAGTCAAGATGTGCTGAAGAGAGTGATGCTCATGCCCAACTTGGCCCCAAAGGCAAGTGTTTCAGCCTCACAAAATCTGTTCTACTTGCATTACAACCAGCCACGTCAAACCCAAGCTGGCTACCCATCTAAATTTCTGCACCATAATTTCCAGTAGTCCTGATGATACTAGTCACAGTTTAGGAAATTAAAGATAGCTCTGGATGCAGCTAGATCAGTTGCAAAGGTCTTATTAGCTCAGTATCAGGGAGATTGGGTCGCTGTGGTAACTTATCCAAACTCAAACCTAAATCCAAGCTCTTAGCATGGTTGCTGTGACTAAACAGATCCATACACAGACTTGAGTGACAAACAAGAGTAGGGCAGGACTCAGTCTGTGGAATGTACCATGAAGATAAGCTGCCTCTGGATAGCAGAGAGTTAATAGTATGGTATCTATCATTTGAAGTGCAAAACAACTCTGTACTAATCAGGAGTACATATAATACTGGACTGAATTCTATGCATTTCACAAGCCCCAAATCTGGATTAAATCACACATGTGATTTGTAATGTGAGCTGTTTAATCACTCTTGTATCACAGATGGTCTATAATTAGAAGCTCTGAAAAAGATGGGGAGTGGGACTGAGCTAAACACTTGCACAAGCATTAACACAGGCATCAATAAAAGAATGAGGAAAAAATCCAAGGAAATAAGTATGCAAAAATCACCATTACAATTAACAGTTTAGGGCTGAGATGCAGAAGTAATAAACAGTCTGCTGAAAGTTCTAAAGTGAAACAGAAGCAAACTTCACTAGACTTTTTTATTTAAAAAAAACCCACACACATCTTTTCTCTTGATAACTTAAATGTATACTGCCCACATATAAAATATAGTAGGTGACTTTAAAAGCAGGGACCACAGACAGAGATTAAATTCTATATATAGTACTTATATAGCCCAAATATCATGAGTAAGTCTTTAGAAAAACCACAGGGAAATAACAAACACCAAAAATGCTGTGATAGCATTTACAAAGTTAGTTGCAAGAAACCTTTTAAGGTTATCTAGTCCAACCACTCTGCAGTAAGAGAGAACATCTCCCAACCTGGCCTTGAACATTTCCATATATGATGCATTTACCACCTCCCTGGGCAACCTTTCCAGCAGTTCACCATCCTCATAATAAAGAAATTCTTTCTTAGATCGCGTCTAAATCTAGTATCTGTCAATTTAAAACCATTACTCCTTCTCCTACCACAACAGACATTGCTAAAATAGTTATATCCCATCTTTTCTGTAGGCCCCTTTTAGGCACTGGAAGGCTGCCATAAGAGGTCCCCAGAGCCTTCTTTTCTACAGGCTGACCAATCCCAATTTTCTCACCCTTTCCTCATAGGAAAGCTGCTCCATCTCTTTGATCATTTTGATGTCTCTCCTCTGGACTCACTCCAACAGTTCCATGTCCTCCCTATGCTGGGACCCCAGAGCTGAATGCAGCACTGCAGGTTGGGTCAGAACAGAGCAGAGGGGCAGAATCCCCTCCCTGGCCCTGCTGCCCACGCTGCTTTGGGTGCAGCCCAGGACACATTTGACTTTCTGGGCTGGGAGTGCCCATGGCTGGGTCATGCCCAGCCTCTCACCCACCAGCCCTCCCAAGTCCTTCTCTACAGGGCTGCTCTCCATCTGCTCATTCTCAGCCTGTGCTGACACCATGGGTTGCCCTGACCCAGGTACAGGACCTTTTACAGTTATTTGACTTTTTGAAAGCAAAAAGCAAATAAAGAATAATGTATCTATCTGTCTATCAAGTTATGTATATCAAGTTATTGTAAGTAACTGTACTATCAAGTTATTAATTTTTGTATTATATAATTAATAAAGCTGCAGGATCTTCTTGCATTATATGCCTTTAAGAGAATTGAGGAAGGCAAGAATCATGCTTATATCTTGCATCACATATATTTGTCAGATTTAACATCTACAGCCTGTCTTAAGAATTGTACTGGCTTCATGACATCCCACTGAAGAGTCTGATCATAGAGGTAAGAAGAAAATCCCAACAACCCTTTACCCCAGATGTTCCTCAGAACTAACAGCAAGTGCACAAAATTTCAAGCTAATTATTACCATAGAACAGATAGGTGACAGACTTACTTACTTATTTGGGGGAATGGAGAGAACAACACACAATGGCTTTTATTTTATTTCTTGGGTATACCTCCTTGATCAATTTGATTCTTAAATTCTTGATAATTCATTGCTCTTGAAACTTTCAGATTCACACCTCAAAGATGCATAACCCTCTAAGAACAAAGTGACTGAGCCTCTGACAATTGTAACATTCACCATTTAGATGTATTCTACGTCCATTCATATTAAATGTGAAAATCAAAGTTCAAAGTAAAATAACACTGCAACATAAATAATTTAACATGGTAGTCGAAATTTTTCACCCACTAAAAATATATTATATTAGACACAATTAGTAAGAAGTGCTATTGTTCTGGTCTATGTTCCCCCTACAGCTGCTGCTGTTAGTGAAAAGATAACATGTTGTGCTTACCACAATAACATTTCTAGTAAGCATCAGTTTCTCTATTAAAAGTGCAAGATTTGTGACTAAAATGCTAATCCCTAAGCAGCCTGTCACAAAATTCACTGACTCTTTGCACCAGGTAGCTGTAGAGAGGTCCTGCCAAGATCAGGAACAAGTGTTAATGAATGCATCGCAGCCACCTCTGAGATTTTAAAGAGCATTCAGGAAGGGAACACATCTTTTTCTACCCTAAACTTGTGTAGGTATCATACTAAGCAAAAGGGTAAGGAAGGTGCCAGCATCATGAGATTTGTGACAAAATACAAAGTTGAAAATACCGATTTTTTCATTAATGTAAATTTCAGTGTTGAAAGAGCTGAGTCCATGACATTATAAAGAAAAAAATAAGAAACTCTGGATGGTGGAAAAGAATAACGTACACTGGAGAAACAATAGCCTGGACTCTGCTGTTTCTGAGTAGCTGTGCACATGTTAACCATGTTTTAGCAGGATCAGAAATATTGTTTTACCTTAGTGAGAGACATTTACTCCCATATCAGAAGTTATTCTTCTTCTCTTCAGAAGTCCAGGAAGCTATCTATAGTCATTTCATGAGATGAATGTTTTTTGCTCAAGTGAACAATGTAAGCAAAACCACAGGAAGGACTAATGCAGAGTATTTTGGGAAAACATTCTCAAAAGTAGAAGAGAGATTAAAAGCTTTCTGATGTTATGATAACACACAAATAAAGCCACTTTTCCTCACCTGTTGTCATCATTCAAAGGGAGGGAAGCAGATACAGAAAGAACAGGGTGTTGAAATCATGTTGAAAGGTGTTGCAGGATGAGGACTGTGTCCATACCTTAGGTGAGACAGCCAAGGAAGCTTGGAGGCAATCTCTGCTCTGTAAGGGGACCGAAAGCGTGAGTGACCGATCATTTCTGAAATGTGCTAATAGAGTCCCACAGGCCACCTGAATCACATTCAGGATGTCAATCTTCCTGTGGTGTCTATAGCAATAGAAGTAGATGACAAAGCTAGAAAAATTTCAGTGACATCTACTCAAATAAAACAGAACTTTCTCTCCTCACCTCCTCTCCTCAGCTGTTTTAATCCCAAGCTTCAAAGCCTTATTTGCATTCATGCAAAAATCTGTTTACAGTCAACATACCTGCGATACTGGAGCTTCTCCCCCACACCCCTAAGACACAGAGCAAAGCTGGCCAGGTGTCTCTAAACCACAGAGCCAGCTGCTCCAAACCAAGCTCACAGGAAATAGCAAGGAAAATATGCAGCATTTGACACATCTGGAATAGATTGCAGAGTCTTTGAAAATACTGTCCCAGTTCCCTTCCTCCTGCTGATGAGATTTCAGGCTTCCAAACTCATGCATCAACTATAGAGGATTAGATAATATGTACATTTTTAACCCTGCATATTCTTTCTGACCAAATTAGAATTTTTCCAATGTAGTAGGCAAAGTATGTATATGAAGCTTCCAATAAAATTCATGGACCAAACACAAGTAATTCTACCAGAAGTTGCCACTTAATATGGGAAAATTGATAAAGCTGAAAAATAGTGCTAGTTGATTTTGGTAAGCACAGAAAATGAAGCAATATTGCCTGCTTTGCATGGTTGCATTAACTCCTTATAAGAAATGTCCTCACAGCTTGTTGCCATAAAACACAATATGAAAAGGAGCAGGGAGGATTGGCTAGTACCTAAATTGCCAGATAAACTGTCTGTAATTCCATGTTGACACAAATACTGCAGTGTGCATTTTTCAACATGAAGTACAAAAAATCCCAAAAAAGCATTAAGTCTTAATTAGCAAAACAAAGCAATGCTTTATTATTCGCTTCTTTTTCATCTGGACAATGAATGCAAAAGAACACAGAAACAAATAGAAGTTTAGAAGGAAATCCCAATAGGATATTGAACATAATACTTAACTTTCTTCTTTCCATAAAAAGCTGAGAAGTAGAGGTGCCCCTAAAGTTTTAGTCACTATCAGTTATCTCTGAAAGATTAGGAAAATTAAAATGCTTACATATGTATATTTTAAACATTAATTATAGATACAAAACTCAATACAGCACTAGCTTAACACAACATAAACCTCACTGTTTTTAATGTTAGTAACAAAAAAGCAGAATTCTAATTAAAAAAAGATGGAGGAAACTATTTGTACTTTTTTCCTCAAAGGTGCAACCAACAGCCAATGTATTTTTGCAACTGAGATTCCAGTTGTACAAAGGACTGAGATGTCTTCTCCTATTTAAAGAAGAAGCATAAATTTCACAAACTTAAAAGAAACTACACGTGCATGAACTGTAGACAGTACCCCTTAAAGAGATGATATTTATAACAACATAATGGCATACCTTAAATGAATAAAGGGAGAGGTAAAACACATTTTCTACTTTCAGAGCTTTAAAAGATTTTTTTCCCTTCACAGATTACTTCCCAAATTACCTTGTATTTAAACTTGTTTTTTCTTATGAAATGGCAATGTATTTATTCTAAACAACCATTATAAAGTAGTTGTATGATTTTTCTGAGAAGCACTCAATGTGGATGTTGTATTTATAGTGACCTCAAGAATGCAGACCTCCAAAATTACATCTACTATTAACTAAACCTTTAATAGCCAATTAACAAAAAATATGTATATAGCTCTAAGATTAAACAAAATTTAGAGAATATGCTGTTAACAAAATATATTTTGACATATTTCCTAAGAAGCAATTAAAACAGTCATTTATGCAGAGTTATTTACAGGGGACTCAAAGTGTACCAGTTTTAGCACAAACCAGTATATTGGGTTGAATTCAATAAAATATTGGCGAATATAAGTTTGTGACAAGGAATTTTGGGGTTTAGTAAACTGAAAAATGCTCTATACAATCATTAGATGAATCTAAATTATATAAAAAACCTGTCTGAACTGGTTAATCTGAATCATTTAATGCGTTTCATTGTACTCAGAAGTTCAGATCACCAAGTCAGTGGTACATACAAGCTGTGAAACAAGTTACCACTCAAATCTTTCAGATACAACAAGCACAGGTTAACTGAGTCTGACTGTGCCTAATCTATACTTACAGATAGTTTGTTCTTATTTCAATACTATCTTTTAAACAAGCACATATACAAATGTGCTAAAACAAAAGGCAGTAATTATAAATATTTAGAATGACCAGAAGTGGTACTTGATCATAAGCCATCCTGTCATTCATTTTTGAAGCCATATTTTCATTAATTTGTCTTCTGGTTTTAGTAGTCTTCTATCTTATTTACTTGGAGGGTTAGAGATCTGGAAGTTTCACACCAGCATAGGAAAGGAATGTCTGTTCGATGCAGTCTGGAGATAAAGAAAAATTGTACTTCAGTTCATCGCCGTGACTCACCAGAAGCAGCGTTGCCAAGTGACCAGCAAACCTGAACTGCAAGCAAAACAGCAGCCTCCCTACCACCACCATGTCAGGATGGGAGAAAATCCACAAAAATTTACTGTCATTTTGCTATGATTTCAAAAGAACACCTGAGAATATTTTCAACTGTAGGGATGTTATTTCTTATTTATTAAAACTAATAATTAGTGTAGAGGAGTCACTTTAGAGGAGCTTATTTATCTATGCAAGAACAAGGACATTTAAATGCGATAGCAATTAATTTGAACTTCTTGCTTCAGTACTTAAGATGCTTCAAAAACATAATATGTCTATGTTGATCTCTCTAAACACCCACAGACCTTATGAACCCACAACCCACACATCTCAGTGGTGCTTACAGGTAAAGAAAAAATTCAAAGCCACTGAACTCTGATAGGACAGCTCATTAACTTCAGTAAGTCCTAGGTGAAACAGTGTTTTGTCCCAATGCAGAATTCTAACTGCAGAAGAGCAAGGAATCCCAGACTGCATTATCCTACACTTTCACTATTATCATTGAACCACAGTTCTCAAACACCATTTAGCCCTAACAACTGTTTTTAAAATAGTATTTTTAAACTTTACTGTACTGAAAGCTAACAGATATTTTCAGTCATATCTACAAATTTCAGTATTCTGAAGAGGTTACCGCAACACTAAGAAAAGAAGCCATATCTAACTGTTGTAAAAAGGTAATGCTGCCATGTAGCTGCTAATTTATATTGGTCGCTAAAAGGCATTATACAGCTCAGTTAATTAACTTACTGCATAATTGGGTGGGGGAGCACATTTAAAAGAAATATTATGCCACAGTTACGTTAACAGATTTTTTTCATAATCAAGTGTATATTGTATAGCACACATTCATCATTAGTTGTTTTAAAATACTTATTCTTGTCTAATATAAAAAGAACCAGGTTTGTTTTCCAGTCAAATAGTGTTTCTGTTTTCAGGCTTCAAAAATGTGTTGCAGGTTAATTCAAATTGATCCTGTGATCAATCCTGGAGAAAATTTATAAAAGACTTTTTTTTTTTTTTTACAGCAAACATAGCTTTTCAGGTATGTCAAAATAGTCTTTAAGCATTTTTAGTAAAGTGCAGAGCAATGAAAATGCTGCGATACTTATTTCTAGGCTTAAATTTATCTTGTCATGCAATTTAAATAAAAAAAGTTGAATGCAAATAAAGACCCCGGTTTAAGTTACATAGCGAAGTCAAATAAATCCACTTAACGGATAAATAGTATTAGAAAAAAAGAGTGGCTATGTGCCAGACTGATTAGTCAGCTACCTGAAGGATACATAAAGCACATTGTTGCATACACAATCATCATACTTGTACATGACTGTCTTAAGCCAGTCATGTAAAGAGACAATACTCAACTATTGTTTGCATGTTCAGACCCATGTCAATCAGATTTAATATGCAGGCAGATTAGTGCTTCCTAACTTGCTGACAACAGGTTGACTACAAAAGCCAGTTTTTCCAGCACAAAGGGCAGTATTCTGACAGCAGCAGATACTGTTCCTTAGGAAAAACAACATGTTCCTCCTAATTTTTGTTGCTGAACATTAGTTCCAGGGAAGACTGGAGGCAATGAAGTTGCATTATTTGCTTTCAAGTGAGAAACTTCACACGTCTCCAAGCCCATGAAGAATATATATACAATATTCATGACAGATATTTAAAAATCATGCAACTTGTACTTCATGACAGAAGTTTGATTATCTATTTTTAATATTTCTTTTTTCATTTTCCTGGGAAAGATAACCTCATCAGTAAAAATGGCTTACCTTCAGTACAAGAAAAAAAATCTTGTTCTGTGAGCAGCTGCCATGCTTTCAGACATATTTCTGACTTTAAGATAATTAACAAAGCCTCGAAAGAACAGAAGGAGTCCTGAAAATGTAGAAAACACATAAAATTAAGGATATTAACATAAATACACACTACCCCACATTATTCTTATTAACATAATTTTTAAAAACTAGCCTACAAAGTAAATTGAAGTCTTTATTTGTCATTCACAAATTCAACAACTAAGTCAGCTTTCATCTTGAGATACAAGGATTCAATTGTATGAAAGGTTTTACACAAATTTTAGTGATTTTCAGTTCAAGTGTCATCTGCTAAAAAGACTGCTTGAAAATACTTACAAAGATGAAAGAAATACAGAAACATAAAAGAATCTGATTTGCAAATTCTTTTCAAACAGAACTCTCAAAATAAATTACTAGTGCATTAGAAGAGTAACTGGTTCACAAAATGTACCTTTACCAATATGTACAATAAATGTACTGTGAGTCAAAAAAGGAGGGAAAAAAAAGTAGGGATTGCTCTAGCAAGAAGCCAGTAATGAATTATAGTAGATTAGTTCGGATTTTGCCATCTATAAAAAAGCACCAGTCAAGAGGAGAAAGAACAATTGCCAAAGAAAATTATTCAACATGTGTCAATATTACAGTTTTTGTCAACTCCAAATTTCAGAATCTTTTAAATTACCTACATTTCACTGCATTTGAAAGAATATTTCAGCTAAGAGGAAAAAGATGTACACAAGAGTCACAGAGAAGTTACATTTGCAATAATGGGACCTTGAAGATATATCCTTATGTGAATATACACACGTGCAGTAAAACTCCAAAGGTTCAAATGAAAATCTAAACTGAGGTTTTACCAGTTCAGTAAAGGATTTAATTCTTTTCTTTCCTACATGATGCACTTTTCCTTCCTGGATGCTGTCCTGGATGAGCCCATTATTTTGTCCAATGATCATTTCCTCCCTAAATGATTTTTGTTTATTGTTTTTTTTAACTTTCCTTTTCCAAACCAAAGCTTCCTTAGGACTTGCATGCAAGCAAAAAAAAAAAAAAAAAATTACAACAGAACTCTGCTAACCAGTGGAACTTCACCTAAGTTGGACACATTTCTGAGACTAAGGTGAATTCTGCATAGAGAAGAAAGCAGTAAGATCTTGACTGCAAGACTGCCACAAAACCTGCAACCCAAAAGCTACCAGAAGTACTCTCCCTTTCAACTGAAAAGCAGCTGAAACAGCAAAATGAGGGCAGGCAGCTCTTTAGGTGTTTGAAAGAATATTTTCTGCATTATACATGTCGGAAAATCAGTCCAAGCTCAACCCATATTTTACAGTTCTCTGTTAAGGGAAGAAAGAAAAACCACCCCATTTTCCATTGTGTTCCTGAATAAGGAACACTGGCTAACATTTAAATTTAAAATTTAGAATTGTCTCTCTCCAGTTTTTTCACTGATACAGGACAGCTCTTTGGAAGCAGACCACTTTGCTTTTCCGTGACGCACAAGCAGATTTTCCCAGATGTTGAAACAAGGAAAGAGAGCAGAACCAGATCAATGAACACCAGGAGAGCAGAGATGGCAGTAGGTGGGCTGAAGGATGTCAAAGGGCTATGCAAAAAAAAGACTCAAACTCATTCACTTCTGGAGAGATGCTGGACATACTACTTTGTGTGCTCTAACAAAAAATTATCCAAAACAACAAAACACACATCTGGTTGGCAGTGTTCCCATGACATGATAATACTCCTCCATGTCCTGTTAAGTAGCTTTTTTAGGTAGACTCTTTCTATGGTGTTCTTGCAATACCATAAAGCCACTTCATCAGTTTAAAAATATTGTTGGCATACTTCATGCAAAACATACATAAGTCAAGGGAATGCTGACTGCCAGATGCACACTGTATGCCTCAGAGTGCTTTTTATTCCAAGGCATATTACAAACTTGTGATTTAAAGAAAAAATTAAAAACAAGGCTTTCCCAAATTAAAGTGAGCTACTTCCTTAATATGTGCCAAAGCCTAGTAAAAAGAAAAATGACAGCTTTTTCTATAGACATGGAGGTGCCAGGGGAGTGCTAGGGGAAGAACACTCTTTTCATCCTAATGAAAAAAGGTGTCAAACCTCAATTTCAGGCACCACAGGGCTTGGTTTTAATTAAAGACTTATCTGGAGATGTTTGTGCCTGCAAAGAGATTTCACTTCAATGTCTGCTTGTGCCTGCAAAGAGTCATTTCACCTAGTTCAATACAATAACCCCAAACAATGCAAAAACATTCAAGGGACCAATGCTGTGAGCTGTTAAACATTTGCAGGTTTTATGTATTTCAAGCAACCAAGTGCACAATAGCTGAGCAAGGTGGGCATTAGAAAGTCTGATGAATGCCCTTGAACACTACTAAAAGGCAGATAGAGAAATTTTTAGGTAATATCGTTTAAGACTTTTAGCATTACTTGCAAGATAAATAGTGAGTCACAGTGAAGATCTCAGAGTTGGTCTTTTTTCTTAACTTACTCAACACTTCATTCTAACATTTGCTGTTAGCCACTTGAATCAATTGACTCAAAGGGAAGAGTGCCACCTACTGAACCAGCAACAGTTTACCATGCTTCCAGAGCTGGAAACAGAAATTAAAATAAATGCATAGCAGCACTCACTTCTGTAAAAGAAAATCACTCCCTATTCCATATTCAAATTACAAAATCCACAGTTAGAGAAGAGTTATAGTGGTTGGGCTTTGGTATACCTTCATTAAAAACAAACAGAAGAGTAGAATTTTATGTGCATAGAACTTTAAATAAGGGCAGACAGAGCTCTTAAGAGAAAGCTGACATCATGGGACCACTGTGATCAGCAAGCATGAAGCCATTCTCTCATCCTACTGAGCAACTGCTGATGCAGTTTGCATTTCAAAGGACTCAAAAAGGACATCTTGTGACCTGTGCACAAGACAGCAGACTCCACCTTCCTGGGTTCTGTCACATTTCTTAAAATTTAATACTTGACATATAGGTTTATACGTGTAAGTACTACTTATTACATAAGGCCAAAGTTTTATTACACAGTTCTGCACCTTCAGATCAGTAGAAGCAGCTTAAAAAGCACAAGTTACAAGTCTCAGTTTTACACATAATCCCTATGCAGAACAAAATTTTTTGAGCTGAAGGGTATTTGAATTGTCCACAGTTCACACAATAACACCACTATGGCAACCAACAACCTCGTGAATACTATGGAAATAAAAACAACACACAAAACTATCAACAGCTAAGGAAAAGCACATAGCTAAACATGTTACTAAACTCTTATTTACAATTATATGATTCATCGTTGAGTACTTCCACATCAAAACAAATTAGTTCAACTGCCACTTACCAAGCACGAGAAATATCCACCAAAGCCAGTACTGTCCATTGAAATATCCAGTAAAATAATCTGAAAACTGAAATTCATACACAAGGCTTAGCTGCAGTAAGATAGATGACTAAGACATATTTAATGCACTATGCAAACAGAGAAAGCATGGAGAAAACGCAAGTTAAAATAAAATTAATGTATCCTACTAAAATACAAAACTAGTGTATGTACAGCAGTCTAATACACAAATAAAACACTTCTATTGTCAGTTGGTTTGCAGCAAAGTAATTAAAAATCTCTAAAAAAATATGTGTGTGTACCCATGTAAAATATATATGTATATATGAAAACACCCTTGTATTACTTTCCAGTAATCTGACATTTTTTATTATAATGAATCACCACTTGTTGGTTTTCCCCTTTTCCCCCCAGTGCCTGCCATCCCAAACACATTACAGCAGCCTGCTGCTTTAGATATTAACACGAAAAGCCACATTAGTTTAATCTTATCAGACAGGGATGTTCTGCTGACCCTACAAAAGAAGAGCTTTTGACCTTCTGTATACCCCCTACTGTTAATCGCTGCCATGAATACCAGCCCCATAAAGACCTCCAACTCATTAAAGTCTTTTCATTTTCAAACCAGCATTCATTTCCTAGCAGTGAGCTGAAGCAACTAAATGAACCTTGAAGTGCCATTTCAACTGTTCCTTGGAGTGACCATGGCAGACAGTTTTGTCCTCCCTGGGATGTGGGAGGCAGCTGGAGGGCAGGGTGTGATCGTACTGGAGACAGGTATCTGTGCCTTTACCAGACTCCAGACTTCATGCTTCACTGATAAAAAGGCTAATCAAATGTCTCCCAAACCCCCACAAAAACTAGGGAGATGGGAAGATGACTGAAATGTTGCCAGAAGGAGTAAAATAATCTACTCAGCAGCTCTGTACTCTTCCCATACACTTCCACCCTGCAATCGATGGGGGGAGAATAAAAAAACCCTGAACAAACAAAAGAACCCCGCAAAAACAACAAAACAAAGAAACCCAACAAAAAAAACCCCAACCAAACAAAAGATACTGGGCCACATATGCAACCAGATGAAAATCTAAGACATATAAAGAACTGTAGACAAAGCTGGCTTTTTTTCTTCAATTAATCCACATGTTTGCTCCAGAATAAAGCCAGATTCTGTGAACTCTTTGAAAGTTTAATTTTATATGAGTATGTAAGAGTATACTTATATAAGAGTATGAATATTCATTTCTATCATCAATCAAAGAAAAAAAATAGCAAGAAACAGAACTGCTAAGTTGAACTAAAGAATTGGTATTTTCATTATCCATATATAAATACTCAATTCCTAGGATTTTGACAACACAGTGACATTGATCCCATCTCACTTGTTAGGCAGTATTTTCAATTCTCTAAATATTATACATGTGTGCATATAAATATATATCTATATATACACACAAATATATCAAAATACTTTTCCAATAGTTACAATCACATTTAATTGGAAAGAAGATTTACCAAATACCAACAATCAAATACTTGCCCATGTGCATTACTCTCCTCGGGCAGAATCAGCCATGGCTGCAGAATTTCCCCAATAGTAAAACCGTGCTTTTGTTGCCCCTACCCTTCCTTCTCCCCAGTAAAAACTGATACAGATCAAGCATAAATGAATTCAGGCTGTTTAGACACTAAAAAGCTTTGCACTACTGACCCTGATTGAAAAAGGGTGACACAAACCTTTGGAAGAGCTTGAAAGAAAGGAACAGAACAATTTGGTGCACACAGGCCTGCCTGTGTGTCACCATTAAAATGACAGTCAAGTACACCTCAAGAGCTTTCTGCTCTTATCTCTGGGAAGGGAGACAATAGAGGGACATGATGATCTTCATTATCAAAAACCCCACCCCTGAGGTCTTGGAATTGGCCAGCTCTAATATTTTTGAATTAGTAAAGGGTTGCATACAATAATTTAATTGTAGTCTAGAACACAGTAATTCTACAAGAAAGTTTAGAATATAATAATTTTTATATTTGTTTTGAGCACATTTTCCAGCAGAGAGGAATAATACAACTGAATAAGAAAGAGCAATTCCTGCTCTCTGTTCAGTATGCCTTAAGGGAAGCTGAAAATATCCCAAACGAACGCATAGTTGAAAAATTTATGTCTTCCCTCTCCATTAAGATAAATTCCATCTCTGCCCCTGAATTCCAACAAATACACCAGAATCACATCTGGTCCAGCTGCATTTCCCTGCTCTGAATGAGCAAAAAGGAAATTTAAATAAAAGCTCTAAGAAGGATAACGTACATGTCCAGGAAGGACCATGCAATCTTTCAACAATCTTTTTACTATCATGCTAAGACTAAATCAAGTTACTAACACACACAGAGGAAAAAAGAACATTTATAAAAGGTCATTGATGGCAGAATATGAAAGATATCTAAGTTATCCAGGATCTTTTTCTTCATTAAAAGGACAGGATTTTAAAAGCTGTGTCTCACAGATAAGCAGAATTCAAGTTCAGAAAGAAGCATTATATTTCATCTAGCATCCACTTAGCTAAGTAACTTGCATTCGGCTAATGTGCCTTTTGGAAAAGTATCTAGTTCTGCAATGAAAACATCAAGAATCAAGCATTTAAGATGGTAAAAATGTGACTAACTCCATATTTAAGTTGGACTTGATCCCATATGTATCTTACAAGGAACAAAAGAATCAAATACAAGGTAGAAATGCTTTCTTCTTTCTTAGCCTTCCCAACAGGCTAAGACGTTTATAAATCTTTTATACATGACACTATAATACCAGTGATATTTCAGGTACTTGTTCCACTTCTTCTGCAGACTTTTAAATACTTGTACAAGGAATGAGTCATTCAGCATTTATTTTAGTGGAAATATGAACATCAAATGCTATATAAGGTAAAAAAAGAAAAAATACTGGCTTTCAATTCCCTTATTATATCCTTGAATAACCTGTTATGGGTTTCTTCTACAGGATCTGTACAGTGTGAATCAAGAAACATACCCGTACAATGAGAATCCATTTGATCAGGGAGAGACCAAATCCACAGATTGCACCATACCTTCCAGCTATGGTATTTGTTATACAGAAGGATAAACAAAATCCAATCCAGTTGAAAATAAATGCCACTATAAAATAAAAGAAACAGTAGCTTCTGTTAATCTGTATAGCTAAGCAAACAGACTTAACAGTAATTTCACTTTTAAACTACTAAGGACACGCTTACACAGTCAGTTAATTCTCTTCCGGAAATTCAGGCTTTCAGAGATTGACTTTGAACCCAGACATTCCCCATGGTATAGTCACTTAGTGACAAAGCAAATGGTAAACAGGCCGGAGCCTACTACTTTACACAAGAGAAAATTTCAAAATAAAAGAAAGTATTATACAATACAATTATACAATGCAATAGACACCTAACCAGATTATACTGGACAAGGAAAGTAAATTTACAAAAAGGATTATAACATACAAGATTTGGATTAAAACAAAGATGAAAAATCCTTTCTACATTTTCATAACCAAAAATATAGTTATATGCACACATACATGCATGTATAAAGGCTGCATATTCAGCTTTATCCAGTCTGGATCGAACAGAATAAAAGCATCCACTCTTGCTCCAATAACTCAGTGTAGATATGAAGGTAAGTTGAGAAGCTGATGTTTCATGGGTCTCTTTTAGATCTATATTCATAAGATCTAAGAAGCCTTGGAAGCTTTACACAGAAGTTAAAAAAATCAATGAACAAAAAGGACATTGAGCATAACTTCCACTGTTACTTCAATTAACACTTTTACACAGCCCCCAGTGTAACAAATTCAAGTTTCATATCTGCATATGTACTTGGCAATCAGCACCATCTGTACTGACATCAGGTTGCATGCATTACATCAGAGTGTGAGAATTCACAATTAGGGGAATGGCCCAGCTTGGGAATCAGTTGAGGGCATCCAAAAAGAAAACCACCAAACAGAAGAGCTGCAGAAACTGGTAGAAGAAGGTAACTCAGGAATTCTGGAGAGAACACGACAGTGAAAAATTGAAAACATCCACAGTAAACACAAGAATCACAGAGGAGGGAAAGAGGAATGGAAGAGGGGCAGAGGGGAACAAAATCCCTGCCCACAAATCCTTAATGTTTTAAATCCCAAACTTGGCTACATAAAATTCAGACATTAAATTGTCAGAAGAAAAATGAGTCTGTCTCTTCATTTAAAGTTTGAACACACAACTAGGAACAGAAAATTGCTCAAATAGTTTTCTTTAATTAAAGCATTTTGAAATATACTATCTATAAAAACCCACTATTTTTATACTTTAAAACTTTCTTACAATTCTTCCAATAATCTACATGAAGATGCAATGACATGCTCACAAATGCAAAAGTCTGTAAAATTGCAGCGGGATTCCATGAACTTTAAACACACTGAACTTCCAAAAGTTTTGGATGGCTTCACATCAAACTAGTCATTTAGTACAAGTGGGAAAACATCTTGCATTGGTCAAAGACATGGGTAACAGATGGTGGCAACAAGAATTTTTACTTTTATAGAAATTACTACTCTAAAAGGACCCCAAAAACCAAAATAAAAAATCCCCACAACTTTGAACAGATGCTGATCCAAACTGGCATATGCAGAGGAAACAAACAAAACCCATCCAACCCCCACTAAAAAAACCCTACAGAACAACACTGTAACCCTGAACATTTACCTATCCTTCCAAGACACATTTACATTTGAGAGAGCCTAGTTAAATTGTTTTGATTTCCCTATTTTAAACAAGCTCTCCAAATCCACCATCCTTTAACAGTAACAGATTTCAAAACCTCCTTATTCAATGCATTCTCTGATCCTGCCTCAGTGTAAGAGCTCACTGCTCTTTCTCCCCACTACTCAAGCTGCTAAGGGTGACTTTGATTATGGTTAGGTATACCTAAAGACATGTATCTTACAAAGAACAGAAGATTCACATGTTTTGAATGGCCTATGAGGACTAGAGAAATTCTCAGAATATGTACAATTTTAATAGTTATTTATTTTTTTAAATTACCTCAACTCATTTGTAAATGCATTATAAAAATTAGAGAGATTTCCCAATTATAAATACAAGAGGGGAAAATTAGTTTTTATAATTAAAGAGGAGCACTGACAATTTTACCCTACTTTCAACTTCAACTAAAGGAATATTCAAAATAAGAATGCATAAGTCATAGCATAAGTATTTGATGGATACCTAACATCAAGGTATTTGCCCAACTCTGAAAAGTAAAGGCATCAGCATTGTTCCAGTCTTGTTCACAGTAAGGGTTTTTTCTCTCTAATCAGTCTGCTGTTCTATCAAGTTACATAAGCAGCTAATACAAGCAGGAAAGACATAAACCTTATAAAAGTTGTAAACTATGCAAGTTCACACATTCCAATAAAACTGAAATACATACAGAAGAAAAATCTCATTTAAATTTTTATCTGTAACCATTTGCTAGAAAACTTGAACAGTGAGGATCTAATCAAAAATCTTCAGCAGCACAAGGAACATGTTATTTCCACCACTCTAAAACACAGGCAATCAGGGAGATTCTCCCAACACTGCCTTGGTGTCACATCATTTTAATAAACTTAAGAAGGGCAACAATAATGTCTACATGTTTTCCATCTTTCCCATTACTAGTCTCTTACATCCCATGTTCTGCTACTACTTTGAAAATCATTCTCCTTGTCTCATTCTGGTTACAAAATAAAATATTTGCTTTCAGAAATGCACCTTCTGAGCAGACTGCAATTCCTTACAATTGCTTTTCTCTACATCAAGATCAGCCTCATTTGCCCATCTGTATATCTTTTTCCATCATGTGCATCCATGTGTGTCTTCTGTCAGCCACGCAAGCTCTGAGCTTTATAGCTTACACTGCATCTGGTAAGAGTTACTGCAGTTAATTCCTGTATAATTCCTGTCTCAAGTTATTATTGCAATGAAAGTTCTTCGTAATTTTCATCCCTATGTTGTCATAGATAAGCCACAATACAAGCCCCCCCATCAAGCTGAGGGAGAAAATAGACCGGTGAGGGGAGTGACCAGTAAAAGGAATTATGCACTAATTTCTCTAGAACTACAAACTTCCTTCTCTATCTACTAGAATCAACTAAGTTGTTGTACACATTCCTTGCTGTAACAAATGCTATCCTCCACTATTTTTCTGCATCCACTTACTTTGTGAAATGTAAATGACACTGCTCAGCTGTTCAAGAGATGACCTCATCCATCATACAGCATCAGCTTCCATGACACTCCTGCTCAGACAATGTACTTGCCATGACACTAATAATGGGCTATCATAAGGAAAGCCACTCCTAAAACTGAGGGGGAAAAATCTGGTGAGCTGCTACAACCACATCATGACCCTAAAAAAGAATTCTTAACTTCTGGTTGCCCATTTTGTTCACACAGACAGATTCTATGTGCATCCCGTAGATCTCCACTGCCAGTCAAACCACTGTGCAAGAAGTGTTTTCTATTCCAAAAGTGATTACATGCCTACTTGAGCCCAACTTTCAATTACCGTCAACTTTTCATTAACGCATTTCAGACATTTAGACTAAACTCATGCTGACTGCACTGGCATGATTTCAATATCTACTTTTAATACTCTAGCACCATTCAGAGAAGTGGGACTCATAAAAGTATGGTTTTTGAATTTTATAATTCCTGAGGTGATTACAAGAGGAAAAAGTCCATATAAATGTAATTCACATAGGAAGAATATAAGCTTTAGCATTATCTCCTCATGACAACAACTATGTGGGTCATAATGACCCACATAAGAAATGGGTTTTTGGGAGGAGAAGGGATGGACTAAAGGTCTTTATTAAAAAAGAGTGTTTGTGATCCAGTGCAGTCCCTACATTTATGCTGTATTTGTCCTTAAGGTTTTCAGTAAAATAACCCCAACCAAAAGACAGAGTACAAGACTTCTAAGTTGTACATATTGAAATACATCAGATTAAACAATAATGACAAGCACATTACATTGTGATTTTTCCTCAGCTGCTCCAGCATTTCAGCTGCTGATCTTTTTTACTTTGCTTTGCACAACTACACATTAATCACTTGTTTTAAGTTTTTAAGTATCATGAAAAGAAGCCAGTAGAACTGATCTGAAGCCTTTGTGTTCCAAATTTTAACCACAACTCAAGCCTGTAAAAAGATTATAATGGCAACTACATACAAAAAAAGCAACTTATGGTCAGTTATAGCCTTTATTCCACAATTTGTTTGTTCATTTATTTGCTATTTTAATATATAGCAAGCACCAAAGAGCTTATGCTTTATACCTGGCCTAGACTTACTAAACATACTGCAATAATAAATAATCCTCTCCAGGTCTTCATGCCACTAGGAATTGTTCTTCCTACTCCTGTATATAATTTGTTCCATTCTTTAACTGGGATATATATCTTTGCTCCATCCTGAGGGTTCACTTACAGACTGATGATGATCACCAGAAATGTTGGCTGTCAGCTCCCACAGAAAACAGATTTTTTTTACTTAGTGATTAATGTTCAGAAACATTCTTTGGGAAATTATTCCTATTTCTTCATTACTCTTCTTGCTATGTTTTTCTTACTGCTCAACTAGAAGATTCCACGTTCCAATTGTTTTGTATTATATATAATACATACAGAAAAATTATGTAAGTCAAATTGTTTCTACAGTAAGAAAGAAGTTAGGTGACTGTGTTTGAAGGTCAGTCAGCCTCCCCTAATAACCAGAGAGAAATAAGAACTCAAGAGAGTTTATCTCCCAACATTTAAAATTTTAATGAAGTAACTTCCCCTCAGCTTCTCTTACATGACTAAAGGAAACCTGCATAACATTTGTGATAGAGACATACAGAAGTCAGGTTTCCTAAAGTTACACAGAGGAAGCCTCCCATGGGAACTTCAACCATGCTTACCATTCCTCAGGATGCATACACAAGGAGACTGTGCTCATCCTGAGCTTGTGCTACAACTCTGCCTTCCAACTTGGGTCCCCTTGAAACCCCAAAGTATGTATCCCAGCTTGTGCGCAGTTTATTGACTGCTTCAGACACTTAACAGTTTTGAAAACTGTGTGAACCTTAATTTACAAAACTTTGTTATGGTTATTTTCTGTTCCAGTATAGTGTCTAGGACACTATGTCCATTTAAATTTCCCTGTTAAACCAGATTTTATTGCTGTGAGTTGTATACAGGGCTTACATAGACTAGATGTTCAAAAAGGTCAGATTTTTGTATGAGAATTTAAGATTTGGTTGTACTACTGAACACTTTTCTCCATTTTTATCTCCTTATTAACCTATCTGTGAAGTTCAAATTCATTTTTCCTATGTTGTAGGAACAACCCAAAACTCCCTTACATGGTTTCAAAGAATTCAGATAAGCTCCACAATTCCTCTTGGAGTCCACTGGAAAAAAGGTTGGTTCTAAAGCATGCCTTAAATATAAAGGAAAACCATATAAGCCTTTTAATAACATCCAAAAGGACCTCCTTCCGATAATGTACAAGTATGAGTTTATCAGACATAATTCAAAAGACTTCCACTACCGGCAGATTAAGCAGGAAAACCAAACCCTCTGTTCATGACAGTTACTTGCTCTATCACAATTACAGCTGTGTTCAAATTGGAAAGATACAGCTCAGAAATTCCTCTCTTTGGTTGTGCAAAAAAAAAAAAAAAAAACTCTGAGAAACTCACTAACTTCTGGCATTCTAGCAAATTTCTACCATGCTGTATAAGGCACAGGTGACTTAAAAATACAAAACAGAAAACCACACATGAAGTGGTCTGATAGCAGGTTTTTTTTTCATGTTGCATTCATAGCAAAATGAATATATTCACATATATATTCATTTCCCTCAAAATAAGAAGCTGGCAGACACCTGTCCCGACCATTGAAGAGCAGATTATTAGCTCACCAACAATCACAGACTAAGGGCAACACCAATTTCCTGAAACATTATTTTACCATATATTAGAAATAAAATGGGCTGTTTTTCCATTTTTTTTCTCCAAGTTTCTGGATCAAGCCAAAAAAATCACCTTTTCCTGCTAAAGAACTTCTTTAGTATGTATTGTCTTATTCTGTTTAGTCCTGCTAAACAGAACTAAACTTTATAGATTAGATGGCAAACAGATCTATAATTGGCAATGCACCTCCTAAAACAACCAAACCCCAAAAAGCAGACCTGGCCACTAGATGGCCCGGAGACAGCAATTTTATGCAACATGGGCAGCTACCAGTAGATGGTGGCTACATATCGCTAAGCGACGGCAATATGCACGTAAGCTCAGTAAAAAGTTTATTTTGCTACACTTCATGTGAATAAAATGAAATTAAAGAATGCTAACTTACTCTTATACTTAAAACAAAGCTACCTGCCCCCGCCTCCATCCCCAAGACCTTCCAGTGCTGTACTTGACAGTTGGGAAGGAGGTAGGAGAGCACACCTGGAACAAGACATTTGTTCACTCTCCTTTCACTAGGGAACAGCTCCTGATACAGTTCTCTTATATTTTTTAACTATGTGAGGGAATTTATTTGAGGCTTTCTGTGATCTGGCACCTCTTGCAGCATTTAAAGATATCCCGCTCTGGAAAAAAACCCAAAAGATAGCCTTAATGTAAATTTCATTTTAATTGCTGCTCTCCTAAATCTACATACATTGACTTTCTGGTGACTTTTATCTCCTCATTAGATAAATAAGAATACATGATCCACATAAAAAATATACCTTCATCATGTTAAGCTAATTTTTAATTTAATTTAGCAATTTCCTAAGAAAAACTACTAAAAAATAACATTACAGGTCTACTACTGGTAGATCTATAACTGGTTTTGTGAACTCCTCATACTATCAGCACAAACAGCAAGTAAAGATGACCAATTTCCCTATGTAACCAGTATCCATAATAATCAGCACATTCCAATTAAACACACATCTGCATAAATACCTTACAATGTGTACACACTCATTTTATGCATTTCTTTCATAGGTAAGCAAAGTTTGCAATGAAATAGTCTCAGAACAATCATGAAAAATTATGATCTACAGAATATTTTCGTCCAACGTGTAAGAATACTGCTCTGTGCAGTCAGACTCAGCTAAATATCTGTGTGAAGAGAAGACTGGCAATTTATCCAAGTACATACTTGCATTCTTGAAGGTGGGTACCAGGTTCTGGGCATGCAATTTTGGACATCTGTGACTTAAAGGACTTAAGACATATTAAAGCCAACAATCCCCTTGGCCTCCTAGTGCAGTGCTATTGAAGGCCTGAAGCAGAATGTAAAAGGAAGAACAAGTTCACACAATAAAGGATCTAAATAGGTTAAATACAAAAAGTTATAGAAGATAGAAAAGGGAGAGAAAAATAAAGCAAAAAAGAAAAATTAAATGACACTTCCTTTTGCCCCCAAGAGCATACTCTTCCTATGCTCCAACCACAGAAAGAGATCAGACTACAGAATTCACTTTGCTACTCTATAAACATCTTCACAGATTTGCTTTGTGAGG
Organism: Anomalospiza imberbis; assembly: GCF_031753505.1. NCBI lineage: Eukaryota > Metazoa > Chordata > Aves > Passeriformes > Viduidae > Anomalospiza > Anomalospiza imberbis. Next base: position 99,394,322 of record NC_089682.1, on the reverse strand, counting down.
CAGACACATATATTTTTATCCCAAGATGCAAACACCGCATCATACGCCAACACGAAAAAGCCTTCTCTGAAAGCATTGTAACCTGCATCTGCAACAGTCGAAGAGATTGCAAAAAAGATTACAGAAGAACTACTATGAAACCTAGGTTAAATGACACAATGGAGACTTCAGTGGATAACCAACCAGCTTTAATCATGATGAATTCTCAACAGAACAGATATATCCTCAACACCGAACTTCCATCCAGGTTGTCAAACATTTATTTCAGAAAAGGAAAAAACCCTCAGAAATTCAAAAGAAGTAAGTAATTGGTAAAACTAACACAACTTCCTTGTAGAAACAGCTTCTAGTTGCTAAATCTAACTTTGCTTAACACAGTACACAAGTTACAAGACATGCACAGTGTACACACGGTACGTAACAAAGAGCTACAGGAGGGCTGGTTGAAATCAGAGGTTACCTGAAGACAAAGCATTTTTATATAAACAGTGGTTAGTTCAACCTGAAAATGAGTATGCTTGGCTTGGATTTGTTCCAAAAATCAATCCATGGCTGTTTAATCCACTAGACTAAGACCAGCAACTTTTATACAACACATCATGTCTCTCAAATTTTTTCTAGTTAAAAATCAATTGCCAGATTTCTGTGATCTGGCTTTTAATTCAAGTTGGTGGTCCAGCTAGAAGATGATACAATTTCCAGTGCTAGACCTTCAAGCATTGACTATGATTTTGCTTTGTCCCCTTAACTGTGACATGTGCCACCAAAAAAAGGCAACATATTTGCTGTATCTGGAACAGGAAGTGTTTATATCTGAGCACAGGCAGACAAATCTGTTCATTACAGTACATTAATGCAATTTATCACAGCTCTCTTTTATATTCCATAGGAAAAAGGTACAATTAAGATATACCTCAGTAGGTCTGGGATACAAGATAACTTACTGAAAAATGCCAACATGAAGATGCCATCATTGCCCACTCTAAGCTGATCTGCATCACTGAAATCATCCCGTGGTGGATACTCTTCTTCCTGGATTTACAGGTTAGTGATAATTTAGTGAAAAGTTTAGAATAACTATCTATAGGATAAAGTATTAATCATGTTTCTAAAGCTAGAAGAAAATTGACATTTCTGTAACATGTCCACATAAAGGAATTTTTAAAAAAATTATTTATAACTATAAAACAAGTCTTATTTGTTGCTTATATTGACATAGCCCAAATTTTCTGTAGAAGATATGTACATATTGTCTATTCATCTTAAATGAAGCTGGAATTATTTCAGATTAGTACTTTGATAATCAAAACCAACATACATTTTTTTAAAATGTAACTATCTTGATATGTAGCCAAACTATTAAATATTTTTTTGAAAAGACATCACACAGTATGCTTTATACTTTTCCTGCTGGAAAGGTCTTCTAATAATTTCCTTAATACAAAATAAAAGTTATAGAATAAGGTTACTATCTTAAAAGCAAGTGCTGATGCAATAACACTGCACTAGCCAATTTTATAACCCACAGCAAAACTTAAGCAATGCAAAGAACACCTCCAGGGTCACTAGAGGGCGCGAGCACATTAAAAGTGTTTAAAAGGCTTCTAAACTCAAAAGGCACAGCACTTCAAATCAAACAAAAGCAAACAGAGACATCAGTCAAAACGATCCAAAGATTTCTCCCATTGAGTCAAAATGTTGGACCTTAAAATACCGAAAGTGAGAGCTGTTTTGTTTCTCAGCACTCGATTTTCAACTTGGCAGGTATTATATGGGCAGTTCCAGGCACAGGTGGAACATTGCTCCAGCTGTAGACTGGCAAACACAAAAGTTTTCACAATGACAGCACTTCCTAAAGAGCCTGATGAAAACTAACACCAATTAAACACCACTTTTATACTTCAATGAGTACCATCAAAACAATGCAGGATGAAACAAGTTAAATAATGTTGTCAGTAGCAGCAGTAAAATGGTCTAAACAGAAGCACAGGTAACATTCTTTTCCTAATTTTTCCTCCTATTACCATAATGTATTGGAACTGACATAACAAATTTCCTATAAAAACGAATGAAATCAAGAGAGATCAATTTACCTGGCTGTTTCACCCACAAGCACTTACTGTAGAAATAAAGTTTATGACTAAAAGGGCATTAAACAGGCACAGTGATCTAAAGTTCTGTCATATGTTCCCCTTTGTCAATAGAGCAAAATAATTTACCAGGGTATGGCAATTAGGTTAAAAACATGCTCGAACAACTGCTGTACCAACTCAGAGCAGTCAGGTTCACCCTTAGTAATACAGCCATGAAATTCCAGCTGTGCTCTGTACTTCAGATTAATTAAGCAAGACACTGTATCAGATAACTTACTTAAAAAACACTGCTATTCACACAGACAATTCCAATGGAAGCACAAAAGGCCAGTTAAACAATTCTAAGGGGCTATAATTCAACTCCACATAATTTCAGGTGTTCCTAAATGATAATCTTAAGTGACTAAGAAAGCATCAGTTTGTTTAGCTCAACTTCGCTGCAGATACAAGGCTGATGGAGAGGAAGGGAATGGGAAGGAAAGAAGGGCTGAAAAGCATTAAAAAAAGAGCTGCATTTGAATGTGTTTATCTCTGAAATGCAAGCCATAAAACTTCCTTTTTCAAGTTGGACAAAAAAAAAGCATTTTGAATTTTAATTTCACAAGGTCTACAAAACCCCATACATAATAATTCTGGACTTTTTAAAAACTGACTCCTAACTACTGTACTTCATACTGGCATTTCCAAAGCAATTAATGAATTATACTCCATGTAACAGTTGCCTCAGAAAAGACAAAATTTTGTTCAATGACAGTAAGAAATTTAGCAGAGGCCTCTCTCTGAGGCTTACACATGTGAGAAACACAGGTCAACAAATACATGACAGCAGATATTTGCAAGAAGCATGGTTTTATTAAGTGTGAACAAGTATTAATTTATCACACTCCATGTCAAAAAGGAAGACGAAACTGAGTTCTCTTTACTGTCTCCAAAAACCAGCATACAAAAATTATGAAAGAAATGTTTAAGAAACGTTTAAGAAATTAAATACTTAGAATACTAAGAAATTAAATCAGCCTATAACCACATCATTTAGGATTTTGAGGTTTTATGAGCAGTCCTTCAGACAGAAAACAGTAACTGATCACTGCTCAAGCCCCACTAATACTGGCTGTCTCTCACTGCTCTCACTTGATCTGGTTGGTGTCAATTGCCCTAGTCTTTCTTCAAAATATAATTGTTTGCCACCATGCATTGAGGAATGAAAATGGGCAATGAAGAACAACTGTCCTCTACACTGATGCTTAAACAGATTTTTACAAAATATTTCTGTTAGATAGTGACATTTTTATCAATGAGGTAATATATTTTATTTATATTTTTCTTTTTAATGAGAATGTAACACAACATACACAAACCTATAAGATATGTAACACTGTTTCAGTATATCAGAGTTTTGACAAATTTAGCCAAGTTAAGGAAGATGGACAGCATTTCTTGCTTTCTAAATAAGTTGACATCTGTAGGAACAGAAAACTTACTGCTCCTATGACCAGAGAAACATCTGAACAGCAAATTATATCAACATAAATGTCATGTCACACAGAATAATTTCTCTAAACAAAAGAACATCAAATGGTACAGAGCATCTATTGAAGTTGAATCTATTAAATCCCCATGAACTACAGTGCTCTCTGTAGTATTCTCCAAGAGGAGGACTGTTTTTTCTCCTCAGTGTTTTTTAGCTTTTTTTCAAACTGAAATTTAGCATGGCATATAGGGAGACATATACCTTAATCAAGTAAAGAACCACTAAACTAATTTAACTCTTCCCAATGCAATGTTTACAGAGAAAAACTACTGAGGAAAGGGTCCAATTACTTAATAAACCCCATAAATTATACCTTCAGCATACAAACCAATAGGGAGAAATTAATAATGGGGGAAAAAGGCACAATTAACCCCAGAAGCATTTGTTTGTCAGCAGGAAAATTCATAGCAAACTCTAAACTAGAGAGAACTATACCATACCTCTGGACGACTGAGGAAAATTTCATCAAACAGACTCCTAGATTCCCTAAACTGGGCGTGCTAAGCATGTAAAAACAGAAAAACATAAGACAAATGCAACTGAAAAGCATTAAGTAAAAGCCATTCATTGCAACATACAAACAAAGTCATTAAACTGTTAGCAGCATTTTTGTCCATTTAAATTGCCCTTTCAAAACTGGCCTTGAGAATTTGAAAAGAAAAAGCCAGGATAACTAATGCCATCACTATTGATGACACAGGGCTAATACAGGTTCTTGGATAAAAAGAAGTATCTTGGAGCATTTGAAAGGAATACATGTTGATACAAAATTATTCCTGCAAGATAAGTTACACAAAGAATTATAAAATTATTGAAAGTTTTAGTAAATGTTATGTTTGGATTTTTCATATTATCTGTTAATACAGGGACTACGATAAAGTATTCAATATGATTACATTAAGGATCTTTTGAAGTGGCCTACATGATTTGGGGGAAAAATATGAAAGCCGCATAATAAGTGTGCTGCCCTTCCATGTAATTTTCCTCTCTTTTGCTTAATGAGTAGATTTGAACCTTCACTGCATGCTTTGGAGCACACCATGAAAATTATCAGCTTCACACATCGCTCAAGGTAATGTAAGGACATTTAACTTTTTCCAGCTGTTCACACAATTGCAGTAAAGAGGCAATATAGCCTCGTTTACAAGGAAGAAACCAGAAGCTTAGAACACAGCAGAGTTCACATTTGTAAGAACACTAATTTCATAAGGCTGAAAATAAAAACTGAAAAACCTTCATGTTACATCATTTGTATATGTTTTACAAAGTGTGGAACATGCAGGTCAGATAATGTCTGCAGCTGTCACTTGTGAAAGTGAGAAAACAACTGAACTTTGCACTACTGTTACTTAATTAAGTTACTTATCTGTTCTTCCATGAGTATTCAGAGCTAAATCCTTCCCCTAAAGATGGCAAACCACCACTCAAACTGTAACAAGAGCCTTCTTTCTTATTACAGCCATTTGCCACATTAAGACAGCCTTATTACACAGTCTTAGTCTATCTCAATGTAAGTCCAGAGGTATTAAATAAGGTAGGGATTTTGTGGAAGTATCATGTGGTAAGATAATTAACACAGCAGTAATTAAAACTGCACTGGCACATAATTTTAATATTATCCACAAAGCTGAAACTCAGCTTCAGCATTTCTTACTTTTTCCCCAAATCCCAACTTTGCAACCTTAATGCTGTTTCTCTAATACAGCTTGTGTGTGTGCATGCATTTGTTAAAAAAAAAAAAAAGAAAAAAAAACAGAAGCAAACTGAGCAGAATTACTGGCAAACTTGAGCTCTTCAGCAGTCATCAAGAATGTGACTTTCAGATACACTTCTGATACTAACCTAGTACTGCCATAAGTCTAGAATCTTTTAGTCCATCTCTGCTTTGGGGTAATGATAGTGTGTTCCTACTGATTTTTCATAAGTGAAATTCTTGTGGTGTCAGCATGTAGTTCTTGAATTTCAAGCTCTCCTGTATGTTCTAGCAAAGCAAGACTGTGAAAAAGTTTATTTCTCACTTCATCACTGCATCCAACCCCCTTGCCTCTTGCCTCTGGATTCCTTTTCCCTCCCTGGTCTTCTTTTATCACATACCAGCTTCTTTTCCTTTCCCACTACTACATTTTGTCCCCATTTGGGTTTCTTCCTCCACCAATCTCAGTTAACCCTTTTCCTTGTTGTCTCTCATTTAAGTCTTTCTCCTCTGTCCATACCATTGCCTTCCATTCATCCTTGCCTTTTCTTATTTTGACTTAGACTCTGATCCCTGCTAGAGTTACCTCCCTGCTAAATCAAAACCAGACTTCTCTTCCCACAACATGTAAGGTTCAGACGCTCAGCCATTGTCCTTCTTCCCCCCATCCACCACTGAAGAGAGCTGAATCTAGTGGCTTTCCCCTTCCCTTCTAACCAAGGGCTTAGAATAATAAAACTGCTTCAGGGCACACCAGAAATTGCTATTTCTCAGGTCCAATATTTTCACCAAAAGCAGTCAAGAGCAGCCATAAGGTGTATCTACTTTTAGCACTGTAATTCTACTCTGATACAGAACATTTGAGAATGTTCTCTGGGAACAGCAAATTTGAAGTCCCATTCCCTCCAGAGCTATGAGCAGCCTAAAATTTTTCATGCAAGACCATCTCCATGCATTTACAAAATCTGAAGCTGTTATTTATCAACTGAGGAAATTCATTTTTCAAAAACTTGTGATGTGACCAAAACCAGACAGACTGCTTGAGGAAGGGTAAAAGATGTTTCTGTTACAGTGACCTAAACTTGTAAATAAGAGTAAATAAACGTTTGAAATGACAAGACAAAAAATACTTGCTCTGTTTTGGAGTTTTGTTTGTTTTGCTTAGCTTTATTCTGGAAATTGGCTGAACCTTACGCTGAGTTGTCAAGGGGGATTGCTTGTATGTCTGAAATGTGTGCTTCATAGGGTTCTAGATGTAAGTACAAGAATCTTGTGAGAGATGCACATCCTGTCTGCAGTGTCACAGGTACTCTACAAGTTAGGGTTTGGGTTTTTCATGCTCCAAATTTGTAATTTCAGAATAAGGGTTTCATTCAGACCAGTTTTTCAGCATAAGTTTTACTTATGTGATAAGCAGGAGGGACAGACTACAAAGAATCCATGGTCCTGCTAGAGTAGATAAAATGTGACAATGGAGATCATCCCCTCACTACTAAAATTTGGCAAGTCAAATCTCTGTGCTTTCCTACTAAATTCAGGCAAACAGCTCTGTGTGACACCATCACTGGTGATGTTACACAGACCTACTTTAACATTAGCTGTGCATACCTTAAAGTGAGTGTTGTGCACTGTGAGCACTGTGCAGCAGTCAAGGAAGGACCTGCCTCCTGCTGGGTGAGTAAAGGTTTTTTTCCCAGTCACAAGCATACTGCAGCCAGTAAGATTTTAAATGTTTATCATATGTAATCACATTTGATCTCAGGGAGGAAATTTTTAGTGAAAGCACTGGAAGCCTTTTTTGGGTATAATATATTATGGTCAATACTAACAAGCAGCAGAATTTCCACGTTCCAGAACTTCACAGAAAAGAAGAAACTTGCTTACAAAACTAACATTTACCACTAACTGAAGATACCAATCTTCTATTTTGAAGACTGTATTCTTCATAAGATTAATTCTTACAAAATTAGCAACACTGAATATATGCCTACTAATTGTTTACCACAATTCACATAGGGGCTTTTTTAAGTACTTGGAACATTTCTTTGAACTTCAGTATTTAAGTTGCCATAGATCAAACAACAGGAAGCTTTCCTTTTAAAATCTCTCTACACAATTTGGGGTCATAACTCTTCCAGACTGTTGAAATTTTCCCTTCTTCTCTAAAGGTCTTTGGTAATTCTTTTGTTTTTACCATCCAAAACAGTACACATTAATGATAACTCTACAAAGTAATATCAGTAGGGGATACCTATTTAAGAGTTGACAAAACACTGGATAAACTATTAAAACAGGGCAACATTTTGCTTTTAAAGCTGTTTAGACAGCTATGTCTTTCAAAAGACTGAATATGAAATGCTTTTTATAGCATTTACAACTAACTTACACTATCTATATAAACCGAAACATCCAAAATATTTAAATCATAAGCCCACCATTATTACAGTAATGGGTCATAATATGGGCTCAATTGTTGTAAGTAACACTAACACGTTTTACAAAACAAACACAGCAGAACTGTATCACTTACTCGCTGGGCAACTTCAGCTGCAGCAGCTGCCATGGCTGCAGCTTTGGCCTTCTCTGCTTCATCGTACGTAGGAAGAGAGGTAGCTACACTGTATGGAGGTGGTACAGGATAAAACTCATTGTGTGTGTCTGTTCAAAATAAAGAAGTTATTTATTTTTAAACCAGAAAGATATCAAGAATCTTAACTTTCACATGCACATATTTATTTACCTTTAAAGTATATTTTTTACAGAGGCTAAAACTGAGGATATTTGCATTTTAAGTCCTTAAAAATATTTTTGAAAGAAAAGCTTTTAATAGCTTGATAGTACTTTGAGCTGCTAACCAAGGCAGAAGCCTTAACATAGATACTGGCAAGAAGACAACAAATTCATGAAGAAAAAAAATCATATTTGGTCAGTTATATCCCCAGGCATTCCAACCAAATGCTTTTTATCCAATCATAAAAAAGATATACACACAAAAATCTTAAAAAAAAAAGTTTTTAAATATCAGCATCAATCTGTTACTTCAGTCCAGTAATATCCATGCTGTAATTCTTATTAGTGTGGCCTTGTTACCGACTACAGTTGCTCTCTGAAAATCAGTTTTTCCAAGATTTCAATTTCAACACATTCTTTTAAAAATTGTTCCTTCCATCAAAATGGACCACAGACTTCATTCTTCTGTGTGTTAACAGTAAGACATCACCATATAAAATAGAATTATTAACAATATTAATTAAAAGTACTTAAAATATGCCATGAGCTTCCTCCTACAGCCAGCAGTAGCTCATTAAAAGGCTGTTTACATGATAAAGATTTGTCAGCACAGGTCACATGGTCAACAGATTTGTCAGCACACCAACACAAGGATGTTATATATAGGCATAATTCCACACAGCTCTGTATTATACTTGCAAACACTGTCTAAAAGAACAGGGACAGGAAGCTGTTCTTTTAACAAGCGTTTTAAAAAATTAGGTTGGCAGCTACTCCTAAAATATTTATTTGACACATGGGAGACACAAATCCATGCAACTTTACTTAAACAGGAACTTTGATGTTGCCTGCTGTAAAGTCTCCCATAACCCCAAGAAAAGTCAATCTCCTAAGAAAGGGAGCAGTGAATAAATGAATAAAGAAACCCATTACTCATTTTTCATGAGAAGTTTTATCAAGAGCCTTTAAAGCAAAATTAACCTTTTCATGGCTATATTTTCACCAAACCATGTCACACACTAAAGAAGTCCGAGGAGTTTTTTATAAAGAGGCAATGAAACTTGCTAATGAGTTTGATAATGGAGCACTACTCAAAGATGCAGATTAAATGTGGAAATGAACTATAAGCAGACTTAAATAAAACCTATTAAACTAATTAATGAACATCCATTTCATCTAGCAATTTGGAACAATCAGCATAATTTACAACTGTGCTTCTTCTAAACAAACCAAAGGGCTGCACATCAAAGGACAGTTTTTTACTGCAACAGTGTGCATGGAAAAAAATTACACGAGAGCATCAGACCACTTTGAACCAAGAGCTAATTCATACAAGCTGCTGTTGGAGAAAAATACCTGAGGTTGTAGCTGCTTCCACAGCTATGCTACAGTAAGGAGGAGGGGAAGTGTCTGCCTCAGGTAAGGCTGCTGGCTGCGGAGGCTGTGGAGTCTCTGCAGATGTCGAAGGCTGCTCAGCTGCTGAAGACTCTGGGGGGTCATCCTCATTGTGAAGCTTAGGAGAAAAACACAGATTTCAGAGACATTCAGGGAATACTTCCCATGACAACCTAATACTCACAGAGACATGTTCAAAGAGAGACAAGATTACTCTCATCAACAAAACAAATTATTTACAAAATAGCATGTGATCACTTCAAGTAGTCTACCTAAATTCTTTTAAGCAATCAGCAAAAGATTATCTTAACTGCCCTGCCATTTTTTTTTTTTTTTTCCCCAGGAAAGGTTTTCTTCTCAGTGATTTTCAGGGAGTCTTAAAAATCTGGAGTTTTCCATGTTTACTATAGGGCAAAACATTATTCTATGAATATTTAAACACCATTCTATTTTTATTCTTATGTACAGTCATAAAATGTATTAACTTATTTTAAAACACATCAGGTGAGAAATACTGTTGTTTATTGTATTTATCTAGAAGAAAAAGAATTAAGACATTTCTTCTTCTGTAACTGGGACTTTCATTCTCTTGCATCCAGTCAAAGAGTATCTCTATGCAAATTCTAAGACTTCTACTTTTCTTTACACTCTAGAAACAATCCTTCCCTACAAAACTTCAAGTTGCTGGTTTGGTTTTTTTGTTTTCTTGATTAAGATGCAGTTTTAAAAAGACATGTGCAGTAAAGGACATATACAGAAAAAGGAATTTGGATAAGGAAGAATGCTGATTAAAACTGTAGAATTCAGATCCAGCAGCAAATATATTTTCTTAGAGAAGACATTTTTGATTGTTTTAGCTAACTTGATAGTTCTTATAATGTATTTAAAAGAAAGAGTACTAGAATTAGAAAAGTACTAGTTCCCAGTAGTGTGAACGACAAGGTAAGATTCCTAGAAGGCAACAACGGAAGCACCACATGTAAAACCCATACCAAAAAATAAGATTAATTTAAACATATCTAAAAGAAGAATTCTGTAACTTCAAACACCCTACAGCAAAATATTATTTCAGTAACAAATATTAAGAATATAACTACAATTATTTTCTATTAGGCAAAGTACAATCGGGTCACTGGAAGAAGTGCCTTCTAAGAAGAACGCTAAATTTCTTATTAAGCACTGTTACAATGACATCAGAATTGTTTTAATATGAAGACTATATCAAAGTTCACAGAGTGGTTGATGTTGAAAGGGACCTCTGTTCAACCTCTCTGCTCAAGAAGCATCAACAGCTGGATGTATGAGACCACATCCAAACATCTTTTGAATACCTTCAAGGTTAGAGACCACACAGGCTATGTGGAAACCCTGTTCCAGTGCTCAGTCACCTTCACATTACTAAAAATAATGGGAAAAAAAAAAGTTTCCCGATGCTCAGAGGTCACCTTCAATAAAAATTATAGGTGTTTTTGAGGGTTTCTGGGTCCTAAGCAATCAGGTCATTTAATGCCTAATTAGTGATCCAAGAAGTAGCAGCAATATGAGAAATATTTTTAGCCATTTTGAGAAGTTAAAGCCAAAGAAAACAAAAGCACTTGAAAATAACCTAAAATATTCTGAGATACAGAAAGCAAGTGAGAATATAAACCAGTCAACTCTAAAAAGGTAGATCAGAAAAGCAAGCTGAGAGCTATAAATGTTATGGTTCTAAATTAAGTACAGTAATTCACAAGAAAAATCTAGTACTGCAATGGATGTAGCCAAAATAAGCCCATTCTTAAATAAAACTAATTTGATTAACTAAGGTATAAAGAACAAAACACTACTGGTATAGTTCTTACACTGGTGGCTGGTACACTCATCCTCACTTGGGATGTATGTATAGTTCTGACTACCCCACCAAAACAACCTGGTCTTTAGGCAAGGAAAAAGTAAAGCAAACTTAAACGGATCTCTGTTACTTCGATTTTTTCCTCTCCTGCCCTCCTCCTCTTCAACCACTGCAACTTTTTTTCCCTACCACACCACAGTAAATGCTGTTGCTATTCTGAAGATACAGCGATCCACAATCACATCTTTGGTCAAAGGGCATATTACTCCTAAAAAAAAAAACAACAGAAACTTTGCCATTCCCAAGGAATTTAATTTTACAACTTCTACATTTCTACATGCTTTCTTGAAAGGTTTTTTACTGCAAATTATCTGTAATAAACTAACAGTGGAGTAATTTAGTAGATGATGGAGTTAACATGAAGATTAGACAAGAAAAATGCACATGAGACTTCTTGCCTTCAAAGACAAAGTAAATGAGTCATTCAATGGTTATAGCAACAGCAATTAGGAAATGGAAAAGTTCCATCCTAAGGGTTCCACATAATAGAAACACGTTATACCCTTTAGTGCCACTCAAAGTGTCTTTATTTTGTAAGACTTATATTTAGGAAACAATATTTCTATTTATCCTCTCTTTTATTATAGAGGCCTCTCAGAAATTCAGAAAAGCACCAAGGTTGTCCTAATGCAGCAACTTCAACAGAAATCTTCACCCTTTTTATTTAAAAAAAAAAAGCAACAACAACAAAAAAAAAAAACAACAACAAAAACCCCACAATAACTGGATTAAGTAGCTTGAGTGATTACAGCTAGAATAATAAACACAAGTTGTGCCATGAACACAAACTAGCTTTTTTTAGTTCTTGTTCAAGTGCCCTGTATCCTACTCTCTCCTCAGGGCAGCAAGGTCAGCTCCTTTCAGAGGACTACTTCGCTGGGTTAAAAAAAAACAACACAAAAGTCCCCAGCTGCAGCAGAACTTGCCCCAGTAAACTGGAAATTGTGCCACACCAGCAGGGTAGGCAGCGGTGATTGTATCATTGTGTCCTGTGGCAACTCTGCCTTGTCTTCACAGAGCACTGACTCTCCTCTCTGGAGTCACCAGCTTGCTTGAAACCAGTAGGAATCTGAGTGCGTTTGAGCCTCCCCCTTCACATTTAATTTTGGCTTCTACTGGCGGTAAATTTAGAAGTTATTTTTGGAGACAGGGGAAGAAGAGGCCTGACACTCTTCATAGTCTTCATTGCCATAGAAACCAAGCTAAAAACACCCAGGAAGGAACAGAAAATGTCTGTTCCAAGGCATTACTTATGCTATGTACTTCAATGTCACCTGAAGCAGCATTTAACACTGAAAGTATATACATAATATCCAAGATTTTCTTTTTCCAATAGTAAGAATGTTTCACCTAATGTTTAATTAAAGGACTAAGGAGAACTCACAGTTCATCATCACAGCCCCTCTCAAGCCTCCAATGAACCATAATTTGGTAGTAGGCAATATAGCTGCTTTTGTGAACATAATGGTCAAAACAATTACCAAGACCCATTAAATCACAGACAACTGTAAATTAGTAGCCCCCCCTACCACCTCCCTCTCATTTTAAAAGTGGGTGACACTGATTTTTTTTTCCTTCATGTTTAAGTCTGTACTTGGGGTATCTGGCTGACTATATGGAGTTTCACTATAAAAAGTGAGTACTCAGCTATTGGACACATTACTCCTAAACTGTTAATGCTAGTATTTCAATCCCTGCTTTTGCAGCCCTCAAACTACAGTACATTACAGGCTTATATTTTCAAAAAGTATCTATGACAGGACATGTAAAATTCAAAATCAATTGAGGAGCAATGGTTGTTCTGCCAACAATGACTCAGTCTCATGTAACCACAAAAGGGCGAACAGCGCACGAAAACATAATAGTTTCCTTCTTATGATTTTTACCCTCTACTATCTTCAGTTTCCTTCCCAGAAAAGATTTACAAAACAGTGATTCACTATTTCATTTCAGAATAAGTTAAAATCAATGTCAGACCTTTCAGCACCAAAATATTGTATAAAATAGTTATATTTATTTTCTACTTTTACATTAATAATTTCTTTTAAAAAGACACTATTATTATACAATGTACACAATTGTTCCTTCTACAATTGATTTCCCTAAGTCTGTTATTTTGTATACGTATTTCCAAAGTCATCAGATGCAGTATCTGAAGTCAGCTGCCAGCTTACAAAAAAACACGACCCACGAGAAAGCGCTTAGAACAGAAGCTTTTACTGAGGGGATGGATGCAGATACTTTAAATGTTTAGGCTTATCAAAATAAAAACTAAAAGTGGAAGATGATGTTATCTACTTAACACTTTTTATCTATCTGAAGATAGCAAGTTTTTCTGACCTACAGATGTTTGCTTTCCTGGCTAAACAGAGTTTGTTTCATTTCTGACGAACTGACTGATTGCACAAGAGTGGCAATATAAGCAAGTTATTCAAGTATGCCATTTAAAAAAAAAAAAAAAAACAGAGAAAAAGGATACAATAAGATGTCTGTTATCACCTGTACCAAAAATGCACGAGATTAGAATGATGATCTCTGACAAAGTGCATTGAAGTAGCACATGCTAATTCTAGTGATAGTGTACTAACACCACTCAAATTCTGTTACCTTATTTTACATTTCAAAAGCTGCTCTTTACGCCTCTCATAAAATATTATGGAAACCAGTATATTATAAAATTATTGTAACACAATTTCAACATCATGTTGCACATATTTTAAAAATATGCAATTTTATTTTAACATTTAAACTTTCTTTATAAACTTTTTTTCACTCTGCTTACATAATTTCTTTAGCATAGCACAAAATTATGCAGAGGATACTGCCCTACAATTTAAAACCAAAAAATGTCAAACAATTAGCCAGTTTTCTTTTCTTGTTTCTTTTAATACCTTTCTTACCAGTTCATCTTGTCAAAATGTGACTTTTAGGTAAATTTTAGCAGTGATGGTTCTGTCTGGGGCACCACAGAGCTACACGAAATTTTCATTAGCAACCATAAATTACAGAGCATTTTTAACATATCCTTCTTTCTACCTTTCAAATGAAGTTACACTTTTGAAGAAGCTTTGACTTATCCAGTTTTAACCTTACCCTGACGAGTTCACGGGCTCTTCCAAACTGTATTAAAACTAATACAACATACAGAAATTCCACAATGTTGGACCTAAAACTCTGCTTCAAGTAAAACTGTGGAGACAGCCAAGTAGATCATGCAAGTTCCACCTTTCTATGCAAAACAGTCCACTGATGCACTTCCTTCACAAAAAGCAACACTCTTTGCAACTGAGATTTATCTTCTTCACTTGGTAGAAGTTACTTTGGTGTTTCATTACCATTTATTCAGATTATGACAAAAGGTCAACCAAAAATACCCATTTATTGCAGTTTCTAGAATTGAAGGGAAAGGCATGACATATTTAAGATTGTCAGTGCAGTGCACAAAAACAACTCTGACATTTCTGCATTAGATTCATGACATCCTCCATAATAGTACACACACATTTATTCCACAGGAATCATAACACTGTAAATGTGATAGGTGCAACAAACAATGGGTTAAAATAAAAGCTATCCTCTTAAAAACCTTTTCACATCTGTGTTTCACCTGATGCTTTCATTTGCTGAAAAATTCAAGTCCTTTAACGCCTACTGGTAGTGATTTTTACGTCTACAATAAACTGCTCTCTACAAATGAGGCATGAAAGCAGAGATCTGTTGCTACATAAAAATAACTTTAACAAATACAAGCTGCAAATTTAATGCTTGTTTTGTAACCACATACAGCATTTTTCAGCTTTACTAGTCTAATAATAAGATTAATTTATCTGTAAATAGCAAAATCTTAATCTTGGGATTTTCAAGGCAAAAAAAAATCTTGAAATAAAATATTATTCTGAACCTGTTAGATAAACACTTCATGATGTTTCTGTTTTCTGAATGCCACCTAATTGTATCAACAGCTCATATTATCAGCTATTCCTTTTTAATTTTTGAAAAACACATAAAACCTGTATCATTAAACCATAATCACCATGAATAGAATCACAGAATGGTCTGTGTTGGAAGGGAGCTGAAAGATAACATAGTTCCATTCCCCCCGCCATGGACAAGGACACCTTCCACTGCAACAGGTTGCTCTCCAGCCTGGCCTTGAACACTTCCTCAGATGGGAGGCCCGCGGCTTCTCTGCACAACATGCTCCAGTGCCTCACACCCTTCACAGGAAAAAATTTCTTCCTATATCTAACACAAACCTACCCTCCTCCAGTTTGAAGCCATTCTCCCTTGTCCTACACTGCACATCCTTGTAAGAAGACCCCCTCTGGCTTTCTTGCACAGCCCCTTGAGGCACTGGAAGGCTGCCATAAGGGCTCCCTGGAGACTTCTCCAGGCTGAACAATCCAAACTCTCACAGCTTCTCCTCATCCGAGAGGTGCTCCATCCCTTTGATCATTTTGGTGTCCTTCCTCTGGACTCACTCCTACTGTTCCACGTCCTTCCTGTGCTGGGACGCTAGAGGTGGATGCAGCACTGCAGGTTGGGTCAGAACAGAGCAGAGGGGCAGAATCCCCTCCCTGGCCCTGCTGCCCACGCTGCTTTGGATGCAGCCCAGGACACGTTTGACTTTCTGTGCTGTGAGCGCCCATGGCTGGGTCATGTCCAGTCTCTCATCCACCAGCACCCCCAAGTCCTTCTCAGCAGGGCTGCTCTCCATCTGTTCATCCCCCAGCCTGTGTTTGTGCTTGGGATTGCTCCAACCCAGGCCCAGGACCTTAAACACTGGCCCTTGTTGAAATTCATTATGTTTGCACCACCCACCTCTCAAGCCTGTCAAGGTCCTTCTGGGTGGCATCCCTTCCCTCCAGCATGTCAGCCACACCACACAGCTCGGTGTCATCGGCAAACTTGCTGAAGGCAAGTGCTAAGATCAATCAGCTCTGATTTAGGTCACTAGTAGCCACTGAAAAATCAAAACTAAAACCAATACTATGTAATTACACTTAGACAATAAATTTAAGAACAGATGAGGTAAATAAATCTTTCTGCAAAATAAATGTTTTCATTTTCTAGTTTATTTGGAAAACAAACATATCCACAACAGCTTTTCGAAATAAATATTTCACAGTTTTGCAGAATACAAGGATTCTTGAGAAAATGTCAACTAAACCAAATAACTTACTAGCTTTCTCCACAGTTTCAGGAATTTTTCCTCCACAAATAAGGTAGTTTACAACATGATTTTTTCTTCAAATATGTATTTTAACACCAATCTCCCACAAACCCAGGCAGACCAGCTAGCAGGAAGGCAACTATTTCCAGTTCTCTACCAAGTGCATGCTCTACTGCAATATAGTCCTGGCCACAGCTCTCCAGAGAAACACCAATCCTCTAAAGACTGGTGAAACTTCAGATTAATAAACACTGAACTACTTAGCAATTAAGCTTATAAGGCATTTCAGTAAAATGCAGAAGTGTAGAAATTTTCAGCTACTTTTTGCTTTTATGTGTTCAAAACTAAGTGATCAAATCTGATTAGAATTTCTGACTGCATAGAACAGATGCACATCATTTTCTTTTCCTCACCATCCCATCACTTGGCAAGCATCAAGTGCCCAACACCCAGATCTAGCAGTGCCCCATCACGACAACAAAGTGGATTGGTTTGTTGTTTGTTTTTGCAGTTTTTTTTTCATGAGGCATCTCTGCAGAAAGATTTCAACAGTAGTTAATATGTCAGAAGGTCAAAGGGGTAAAATCTGCACTAGAAGCAGGAAAGCTGACAGAAGTCCATTGCTGCCATTCCACAGCTGTGTAGAAATACCAAGTGTGTCTGTTAAACAGGGATTAGATACCATGGAAACCCAGAACCTCTGGAGGCAAACTTTGACTAAAAAGAATCCAGAGATTTATACTTAATGTTGTTGAAAAATACATTGCCAAAAGAATGGCTTTTTTACCACAGTGACTTTCCTTGTGCAAAAATAATCTGTAGCAAGTGAAAGTGTTTCATGTGTATTTAAGTGATACTTAAATTATCTTAGCTCTCTTTTAACTAGGGATCTTTAGGCTATTGAATTTTTCATGTTTTTTTAAAAAGAACCTTATAAATCTGATTTAAAAAAACACAAACCAAGTAAAATAATGGTGATCAGGACTTTGTGAAGGAAAAGAAAAAATACTATCATGTATGTGTAGATAGATCTACATATATGTGTCTCTGTCCATCCCAACGACTACCTCACATATAACATTTTACATGCTCTTTCATTCTACAGGCATTATAATTTAGATTTAACCAATTAATTACACATTTAGTAGCACAACATACACATCTGCATTCATTCCCTGTGGCTTCTATTGAGATTCCACCCATTCCAATCCCTCCCATCAACAGTAAAAGTAGAGGTATTAGTGAATATGAGAACATATCTGGTGTGAATGCATGAACTCTTCTGGGAAAATGAATGTTCTAAGACTAGTGATACTAGAAGTAGGGTCTTATTCTTCAAAGTATATCCATTTCTCTCCCCTTTTCTTGAAGGTTTCTTGTCTACTAAAGAATTATGCCACAATAATTTTGAATACTGGAATTTTGGTATGATCCAAACAGATACATGCTTCATATTAATTGTAAAATTATAAACTGGGCATTGTTTCCTGAGGTTCTTCCTATTACATAGTTATAGGAATTAATAGAGAAATTTGCCAACAAAATAATGCTATGTCTAAATATTAATAACAACAACAGCTGGGACCAACATTTTCAAATCTTTACACATGATATTAAAAAATTCTAGGTAAAAGAAGTTGTTAAAAGCTTACTCTAAAGCTTGTACACAAAGAGATATTGCAACTCTGACCTACTCCACAATGTAGAAGCTACTAAAAACATTACCACCTATCACATAGCCTTCTGTTTGTCAAATAGTAACTTGAGAATAGCTTGACGAACTGGTTTAATTCTATAAATGAAGTATAAAATGAAGTTTTCCTCCTTGAACACTTTCTAGATAGAAGAAACTCAGTAACAAAACAGAAGCACATTACCGAAACCAGAGGTCAGTCTAAGGGCGTATTCTGTCTCCAAGTCAATCATCAGCACACGAGCCTTAATCACTTCTTTGACATCCATTTTCCTCAGATTCCCCAATAAGCATAGCAGTTCCATTACAGCTGGCAAAGTGTACATCTCTGCCTATTCCACTTGCATCTGTTACAGATTTGATGCATGTCAGTTTGTTTTCTTGAATCTGCTGGTATAATCTGCCTGTATAATCTTGTGTTTCAACAAACTGCATATGTTTGCTTCTCCTTATGTACTTTCTTTTCTAAACCAAACCTCACTGAGCACTCTACAATTTTAATATTGCACAATTTGGTGAATAACAGCTCTACAACTGCTTTACCCACTGCCTTGGTGACTCTGCAGGTGTTGGTCACTTCCAATTCCCACCACCTCTTTCAGAGCACTTTTAAGAAGGCCACCTCCCCTTCCTTTCTGTAGCTCCCCTTTGTGAGCAACCAAAACTGTGGACAGTACCCAACACACAGGCAGGTCCTGTGTCTCATACAGTGATACTTCCTGTTAATTCTTCCTGTATTCCCTAATGATGGACAGTGCTGCATTAGGATTAGTTGGCAGCCACCACTTTAGTGGCAGCAGCTTCAGCAAACCACCAGTCACAGGACATGTCTTTACTCAGCAGCAGCTTTATAGAATCAGTACAGAAAGTAGATCCTGGTCACACTTAAGTCACATAGAACATACACAACATGTAAACTATAAAAGTAGAGGGAACAGGAAAGCCTGTAAAATCAGGGAACATCACCAAGAATAGACTCAGCATTCAACAATTAGTTCTGTTTCTATTTTAGCTTACATTCATTTGGACTGCAAAATTCAATGTTGATTGAAAATGCTGAATATTACTCTAAATGCTATACATATTTCAGTTGAAGTACAACGCGAGAGCTCAAGAACAAAAACTTCTTAAAGACAATGCAGGAGGGTGCTAACATTATAAATTTATTTTACGAAGGAATAACAAAGATGAAGACTTTCTTCCTGGAAACATATTATGGAAACTGAACTGCAGAAACACCATAGAGTTTCACCTCAAGCTCCTGATTTGAAAGAAGTAGGAAAAAAAGGACTCAAGTGTGGGTCTCCTGTATCGTGCATAAGTGTCATTGAAAATGCTTCAGAAAACTTACGAAACATTTAAAAAGTCTCAAGTTTATTGACAAACCAGGAATTTTATTGCATGTGTACTTCATTACAGCCAGCCTAGCAAACCTACTCAGCAATATAACTCAGTAGCCCAAAATGAAATCATTAATTAAGTAAAATATAAATCAGAGGATACTATTAATCAATAAGAGCAAACTCTATTCTTATTAGCAGGTCAGTCATGCTTGACTTTTTCAGCATAACCCATTTTCTTAGTAACTGGAAATGGAGTAGTTGAGCTCCTCAACTTGCAGAGATAATACAGACAAATGTCAACAGCTTAAAAAACCACACATATACAACACCAGGGAAACACACTTACTGTGAATTGCAAGAGCATGCTCTACTGAAAAGACTTCATTTTCATTTGCAACTCACAAAACACTTATAAATATTCAGGGTCCTTCCTTTAAAAAAAAGCATGTTTAGGTCTCAACAGGTAGTTTGGAATTTTTTCAACACTACTGTTAAAAAGTGCTGACTGAGCATTTTAAAGCAATCCTACAAAATAAGTGACACAAAGGACAATTCTCTGGACCTCTCAATTGCCAGTGAGACAAAGCACACACCTGAAAGCAGGAACTTTCCAGAAGGTTGGTTGATTATAAGCCAGCTAAACAAAACAAAAAAACACACAAGAGGCACACAAGAAAGGAACATAAGCCACACTGCTCAACATCAGCTGTGGCCCAGCACTGCAGGGATTTAGTGGCCAGCTCCTTTATTTGAATTATGAGCTCATTCTAGAATTTGGAACAGATTTTAAAGAGCAAACAGCTTGTGCAAGTCTCTTTTCCGAACCATTTATTCCATGTATTTGATGCAAGTCAATTTTATGACCACAACTCTGGAGATTCAATTAAGAGCCTTAATGCTTCAGTACATTCCTTGAAAAATACCTAAAGGATTGTTTCTGTTAAATTTCAAGATACAACAATTGATTCAGAAGTACCATGATCAAAATGGACAACTGGCCCCAGTACCACCCAAGACTCCTATCCCAAGTGTTTCATTTTTTACCAAAGGCATCACTTAATCCGCAAAGATGGCAAGTGTTAATTACATTAACCATTACCAAAGCAATGTTTAACCACGAGCTTGCAGCACTTTAAAAGAACCCTAAACTTCTTTCCTGCAGGAAGGAAACAACTGCTACTGTAAGTACCCCCTTTTCAATAAACTTTCCTACATAATCTTTTCAGATTAATCAGGGAAAAGCAAAAGCATGTTCAATAGCTGAAGCTATATACACATCTTTACCAAGGACATGATTTTGACCTCTCCTACAAGAACAATCAGTGAACATTCATAGGATTTCAACAGGTAAATATTGCTCAAAGCTAAAATGAACAAACCATGCTTGTGAATATGTTGTTACCCTGCAATATTGGGTAGACCAACTTTTTCTCTTTTTCTTCATTTTTTTTACAGGAAATGCACATTTTACAAGTAAAAAGATGCTGCCAAGCACCTAGTAACCAAAGAAAAAGATGGGTTTACAAAGAAAAGTAAACCAATATAAAACTTATTACAGATATTATATTGTCTACACCACTCAAAGTTCAGACGACTTTTTTAAAAATTGTTCTGTGCATTCCAAACACAGCTGGAGGCACAACCATGGATAAGGTTGGGGAGCATGACTCAATATCTAATGTTTTGGCTATGGAGTGGTTGAGAAGTAAGTCAAGACTATCTCAGTTTTAGGCTAACCTTAGCCTATGATAATGGAAACAATACTTAAGCGGAATAAAGAGTCAAATGTTAAAATGGAAATTTATTTTTCACTTTCACTGTAAATCAGACATGCTCTGAGTGCAGGCTGTGCCTGCCAAGACTTAAGCACAAACCAGAAAAAGTTAGTCATTCTCATTAAAAAACACAGCTGGTGAAGGGGGTGCCCAATTGACTAAAATCAGCTACTTGTGACAGTACTCGCCCAGGAAGTGGGAGACCTAAGCCTGAGGCATCTCAAACCCACAGTCTTGGCTCCGCAGTAGTTCAGTTTCAGGAGGAAAAGTTGGCAGTGCCTCTCCAACTTTATAAGTTGCCAATTTTTTTCTTTTTTTTTTTACTCAATCTCTTCGGATTGCTTTTCTTCTTCATTTGAAAATGGCTTCCCTGATTTGAGTGTACTGGTATATGTTCATTCCCCTTTTCAAAACAGCCAGAAATCTAAAGGGAGATTTGAGCTATGAAACTTCAGAAAATACTGAAATCCATGACTTAAGTTGAACACTGAGGTCTCACAAAGTTAGGTGTGATGACATTACCGGTTGCCACATCTTCCTTGTTTTGTCAACAACATCACAGGGAATAAAGTTTCAAAGTATGCCTGTAATTAGCCATTTGTCAAAAGTAACTCATTTTCCCCTCATCTAGAAGACTACTACCAACATTTTGTATTAACACAGTGCTTTATTTCTGAGGTTATCCTGATGTGGTCCCTACTACATTTTTCAGATATAAACAAGCTGAGAGAAGGCTTACAGCTTCTTTTTTAAGTACCACAGAAAGAACATCTAGTTTGGCCATAACACAGCTAACTCCTGCTCAGAACCCTGCTATTTGAAGTCATTTTATTCATGTTACTGAACTTTCCTAATACAATTAGAAGACTTGAGATGTGACATGCATGCCACAGGCTGAAGCTGCCTCTTTACATTACGTGACTTCATGTCACTGCACAGATCAGGTACCTCTTTCTTTGGGATTCATGCATCTTTCAAGAGCCTAAAAATCCCCCAGTTTCACAAGATAGGCTCAGCCACACCAAGATCTTCCTGCCACTAGAAAGGCCAGTCCTGTTCCCAACCTCTCCTCCTGTACTACCTTTGCACAGATCCAGCCTTAGATTCTTGCCTACCAAGACCTTTGATGAAAAACCAGAGTGGAGCAACCCAGGTACATTCTGCTGCTTGTACTCTTTTTTTTTTTTTTTTTTTTCCCTCAGTATGGTAAAACTTATGAAACTAAGCCAATTTGTGTGCAAAATTGCTTAGGTCATTCTGTGCCCACACCAAAAAGAAAGGCAACTGCCCACATAAAAATCCAGAAAGTTACTGTAACCACTGATATTCCTGGTGTACCAGTGAGCCAGTTTCCTCCTGTGAATCAGCTGCAGATGAGTGTGTTATGTTCATGGCGCTCCAAGAGATTCAAAAATCAGATAGCAATGGCAATACACAGTTAAACAACCCTGCTTTAAATTTATACAAAAAGTATTGTATCTGTCCAGTACCTCAGCACCTTTACTTAGGAGCAACTTAGAGAGATTTGAAGTTTATTTCATTGTTCATATAAAATGAGAAAGTACTTAGAAATTTAAATAAAAAGTTAAAAAAAGTAAAATATAGTCCTATAAGTATTAACTGTTTCCCTACTGTATCAGCAAATGTCTCAACAGTTATAATTTTACTTGTTTGTAGCAGGATTCTTCATTTCAAAATAGCAAAAAAATTTTACAAAAATATTAACACTATTCCTTCAAGAGAGAAACTGTTTAATAGAGAAATTTTTAATGGGGAAGTGCTACAAAAATAATTTTTAAATTTTAAATTGCTAATATTGCAGTCCAAAAAACAGCTAAGTTGCAGGGACAGATCATTGTCTGAAGGCAACATTTACCTCATTTCAGAGGAGCCTCATTTGCTTTTCTAAGCCATTAGAAGTCTAAACTAGGTATTTCATGTGCAAAAAGTGTGTGCAATGAAAAATTGTATCTTCTTATGTTTGAGGCTCCTATCACTAAAAATGTGCAAATGTCACAAGAAAACAACTGTAACACTTATCAGTTAATGCATCTTTCCTCAGTATTTTTCAGTATAATAAACTTAGTGTTCCAGATGTAGAATTTTATCTTCCAGTTACATTACCTCATATCTGTAGAAACCAACAGAATTTCCCTAGGCTAGCTTGAGCTGTTCAGTAACACCAATTACATAAGAGTTTTCCTAAGACAATAAATACTGAAGAAAATACAGTAGATATATAGATATAAGCTAGCATTCTTACATCAAAACTATAGCATTACCTATATTTGGGAGTTTATTTGCCAATCACTATTAGGCTCAGTCCGCAGAAAAGAAAGAAGGAAGAGATTTTTCTTTGTTCACATTTCCTGTGTAGGTTGACTTTCATGAGAGTTACAAAAACTACTTGACTTTGTTCAAGGTTTTTAACCAAGTAACATTGAGAGAGTAAAGACTCAGCAACAATGGAGGTAACAGATACAGAAAATATAGCCTTATCTGAGTTTGTGCTTTGCTATAGTGTTTACAGAACAAATTTTCATCTCTTAGCCCCATTTCTAAAGGCACACACAACTTGCACTCATACAAGACTAAGATCTCTTTTAGAAAACACAATTTCTTTATCCCGGTATAGTGCCATACAACAGCAGGCAGCCATCAGTCTTACCTCAACCATCACTTACAAACCCCACCAAAACCAAGTGCTACAGTGGCATGGCAAGTTCAGTAAAGCTGAACTGACATGCCTGTGGAGAGCTGCCTTTGGCCCCACCCAAATCGGTTTGTTACCTTCCCATTTTACCATTTACCTGTTTAGCTCTGACCAAACCCTAAGTCAAAGACTCAAGACTACCTGACCCCAAACTTTAATCAAGAAAGACTGGTTATTATAATTCATGAGCAGTACAGCTTGTAAGTCCTGCAGCCTTCAATACAATATCTGTGCCCAAACCATTCACATGCACATGTAGTCTTCCCTCATGACTCAGTTATCTGGAAAGCCACATCTCTAAGTAAAAAGGGCAACCTTGAGCCTTACTGCTTAGCTGCTCTCTCAGATTTACATGCTGCAGAAAACAGCTGCATGTCCTCCTCTTTGTTTCAGTACAGATTCACAAAGCATCATTCCAATCACTTTTTCTGCAAACAGGCTGGACTAGAAGCAGACAAGATAGCAATGCTGTTAAATTCAGAAGACAAAGAACTAGAAGGTAAAAACAATCAAAGAACGATCACTGAACAAGTTTTGTTATAGTTTTCCTAAACTTAATGCCTTATCCAACAAAGGGCAGAATAGGGGAAGAAAGAAAAAAAACAACAATAAGTAAATTATACAGCTGAACTGACTTATACCTGTAAGGAATGTCAAATGCAAAATTTAAGATACATTCACCAACAGGAATGCAGTCATTCAAGTGACTAAGGAAAAGAAAAGAGGAAGTAAAGCAAGACAACAAAGGTTGGCTAATTTACCTCTAATGTCATAGTCCTGCAGGGAAGCATGACAAATTCTTACCCATCAATTATTTGTCTTTTTGCCCTATGAAGAGGGACAAAACGGGGGGCCAGAAAGCAATACAAATCACACATGCCCGCGGCAGAGTTACGCAATGCTGACGTGCCGCCCCTTTGCTCACAACACTTACTTTGCAACAATTCCAAGTAGCAGCTTTTAACAGCTGCCCGGTTTGAACACTTTTAACCTGCTTTGTAAATAAAATGCAGACACACAAAGAAGAACAAGATACAGAATAGCTTTAGAGCTATTTCCAACAGAGATAAAAACAGGAAAAGCAGAAGGTTAGCTTTATGATGAGACATTTTCTGTTTTATAAGAAGTCATAGAACTGGCTTTTTGTGCTAAAACTCAAAACTAAATTGCCTGTCAATCTGAAGTCTTTTAATTTAACTTACTTGAAGAAAGCACAAATAAAAAGAGAAAGATAGCTCCTTCAATTTCACTGAAGTGCTACCGCCAGGAAACACAAGTCAGTAATTCTTTTGATAATAATATACACCTCGAAATCTTTCTATTTAGAAGAGAACCTGCCCTGAATGGAGTCAAACAGATTAGCTAGAAGTAAAGGCAGAATGGGTACAAGCAGGGACAAAAAGTATTTATTATTAAACATGGGAGAAAGAAAAAAGAAAAGAAAACAAAAAGATACAGTGAACACAACAGAACTGGCCAGATTTCATAAAACTAAATTCATAAAACAGTAATAAAATGTGGTATTAGCCATATTAAGTTATTTTTTCCTACATTTTGTCTTTAAAAACTAGGACAGAACCAGAAAATCTGCGCTAATCTATTGCTCTGTACCTATCACAGCCATTATGTAAGCAAATACATCACAACACTTAAGATCACATGCTTGAATAATCAGCTGCTAATTAAGTATATCTGCAATTGCCTTGTTCCTTCTCTCTCTGACCCAAAACAGTAAGCAAACAACACTACAAAAATCTTAGTCTTCAGCAGTCAGATATAACAAAAAAACAAAAACAATATGCTCCTTCCTATGGGGCAGTAATCAGTAAGGCTGTATTTTAAACTCTGGAGCACAGCAGACAGATTTACAACAAATGACTACACAATTTAATGTACACAGCAAACTGAGGAGGCCAACTCATACAGACAAACATTAAGCTAAGCCCTTTTGGAAGGCCACACCAAATCGTGTTTACTCAAAGCTGGGCATCAGCACCATCACTGGAAGTTCCTAACAAGCATAAGATAAAAATATTACAGAGACAAATTATTTCTTCATGCTTTTTTTTTTACTCCTTTGAGTAAGTAAATTAAAGTTGCCCTTCTACCTGTCTGACCTCTAATAACATATGCTTCCAAGGCCTTTTAAAACATGCCCAGATTACCTCAGGCCTCGAGGAAGATGGTGTTTGTAGGCTCCCAAGAAAATGCTCTGCCAGCATTTTTCTTCTCTGTTGCAGAGAAGGAATGACTTTAGGACTTCTGATTTCAAGTTATGGAAGCATGATGCCAGGAAAAAAAGCAGCTGGTGAACATCTACCAACCTAAAGGAATATGTCACAGGGTGACGTATGACGATCCCTGTATCTAAGTGCCCAAAAGCATACAGAAATTCATAGTGCTGTAAGATTATCAAAATAAATATTCCAAATATAATAAAAGTGTTTCCTATTATTTTTTCTTAAATCATAACCTAAGAACAATCTGAATATAAATAGCACTATTTACATATGCACAGACATAAGTGTGATTACTTCTGTGGACGTTCTTTTCACTGCTCAGGCTATAAAACACAAACACTAAGATAAATAATTCAGGATTTAGCTAGAAGATTGAAGTAGACATTTGAATCACAGACAGTAACAAAGATTTCAGACTTCCTTATCTTTACATTCATAGCAAGGCTATAAAGTACAAAGAGTTTAAAGATTAAATTTAAACTTTTGAGGAGACTGACTGCACCTAAGTCATTTTTATATCCAATAATCAGGAAAGCTTACATATTTTGAGTATAAATGACCTTAAGCTAATGACTGCGAGATTTATGCAACTGACATTAAACTAATGACTGTCAGAAACAAACAGGACAATCAATTCGGCCAGGATGAAAATCTTTGTATTCTAAATGATTTCTTCCGTGGTTAAGTTCAGGAACGAAAGAAAAATTGGTCTCAGTGATCCCCAAAGCTGCAGACCGTTCCTGAGAAGAGTCTGTTCGTACATGGGCATACACACAGACACACACACTGAAGGTCAGTCTCCTCCCTGCATTTCACACTTCCCTCCCTCACTCTAGTCTTCACACAGGCCTTGCACTCGGTCCCTGTGCCACACAGCTACGGGCTTTTAGAAATCACAAGGATTCAGAGGTTCGCTCCGCGGCACGTACTTCGCAGAGACAAGACCCCGGCCCCTTCCTCCCCCGGCTGCTCCGCAGCGGCGCGGCGCGCCCCGCTCTCCGCCTCGGCCGCGCTCTCCCGGGAGCCGCCCGGGAAAACCCGCCGAGCCCGGGCCGGGACCGGCCGCCGCGGGAGCCGGCGGGAGGGGAGAGGGAGACGGGCAAAGGCGGCTTCCCGAGCAGGCCGGGCAGCCGTCCTCTCCCAGGCCGGGGCTGCCGGGGGGCCGAAGGAGGCAGCCCCCGCCGCCCGAGCAAGGCCCGGCTGTCAGAGCCCCGCCGTGGGACGGGCCACGCTCGGCCCCGGTGCCGGTCCTGGTCCCTGCCAGAGCCCCGCGCGCAGAAGCCGAGAAGCGGGGGCGAGGGAAGGGCGCGCCGGCCGCACCGTGCCCGGGCGCGCCGGCCCGAGGGGCGGGGGGAAGTGAGCGGGGCCTCGCCGGGGACGCCGCACTCACCACTTGGTAGCGGCTGACGGGCTGGTGGTGATCCATCCTGGCCGCCCGCCGACACGCACGGCCGCGGCCGCAGCTCCTCCGACCTGGCGCCGCGTCGGTCGGTCAGTCGGTCGGTCCGTCCTTTCTTTCTTTCTTTTTTTCTTTCCTCCTTCCTTCCTTCCCTCGCCCGGCGCCGCCGCCCGGCCCGGCTCGGCCCTGCCCTGCCCCGCTGCGGCCGCCCCCTCCCGCCCCCGCGGCGGCGGAGCGGCCCAGGCCCCGCCCCGCCGGGAGCCGCGCTCGCTGTGCCCGGGGCTGGGCGTGAGCGCCCTCCGCCCCCGGCCGCTGGCCCGGCCGCGCTCGGCTCGGGGCGCTCCCAGTGCGGCTGCCGAGAGCGGCTCTTCTTCGCCTTTCCCCGCTCAGCGCCCGGCAGCAGTGTTCTGTAAGGCTGTTACGTCCCAAGCCCAGGCCTTGCCTAGATATTTATCACTATTGATCACCACGGGGCAAGAAGAAGTACAATATGGCACAGAAGACATACTGGGGACCCGGAGAGCGATTTTGAATAGGCATCTACCTAAAGTGATTAAGAATCCTGTGATTCTTCAGTTTGTTTGCTGTTCCTGTGAAGGCAAAGCACCGTTCTGTGGCAAGGAAATGTGATTTTCCTCTTCTCTCTTCCTCCTAAAACGAAATATTCAGATGTTTATGACCTCCTGGAGTAAAACCAGTTAAAAATGCCTGCACCCATAAAGGTGTATGGGATGAGGCTGACTCATTTCTGGGTTCCCGAACTGCCAGATGTGTAGCTGTGGCACGCAACAACTTCACATGGCCGTAGATTCATCTCTGGGCTACAGTGGAGGAGTGCTCGCTCGTGCTGCTCTGTGGCTGATCTGCAAGCCAAACGCTCTCACAGAACTGGCTGCCCGCTGTCACTAATGGCCGGCACGCAGAGCTTTATCCTGCAGCTCAGGTCATCACATTTCCGAAGCTGCTTGCTGACCTGAGCAGCAGGGTGAGTGTTTTTGTGCAGGCGGTCATCCCTGGCGAGCTGGCTGAGGACCTGCGGAGCGGGGTGAAGCGCCAGGACGGGCGCGTGGGAGGGCAGAGGAGTGGAGAGCGAGCTCCATTAGTGGAGTTATGTTTCTAGATGGGGGTGGGAGTGCACATAGGCAGGATTATAAGGGAGGAGGAGGTGGAAGCGTGAGACGTTGTGTGTGTGCCTGGGACCTTGCTTGCAGCCCATACCTGGCTAATGCAGCAGTCACTAAAGCTATCCAAATGAAAAGAAAAGCATGTTTGGAAAGTTCAGGCCTATTATGTCTGTTGCATTTGTTTTGTTATTTGTACAACTGTGTTGCACATCAAAAGCAGCAGCAGTTAGGAAACAAAGCTGGTTAGAAATTGATGGGTTTCTATAGGTTAGAAATGGATTAATATTATTTTCCTAACAGGATTTTCTCCTTTTTCTTCATTATACATAATAAATGTTTAATTATTCTGTCCTTAAAGGAACAGTTATTAGTAAAGGTCATCTTGAGTTTAAGAATGTTTGTACAGAGTATTGCAGTGTGTTTCAGTTACCAAAACCTCTTAATTATATTTCCAGATTTCACGGGACATGAAAATTGGACCATTTGTATAATCAGTTTAACATCTTCTGTATCATTAGCAACGATTTTCTCCAAAGTAAACTTCTTCTGAAGTGTCGCATGTGACAGCTCAGGAAGTTGTCACCTGATCTCCATGGCTTATTAAGTGTTGTGTCTCAGCTCTGCGATACACTGTCCTAGAAACTCCAACTGGTTAAGAGCTGCCAAATGGAATTTGACACTGCAAATGCTGGAATACAATTGAGTAAGCATTTATGAAGATGTAACCTTCAGTTTTGAACTCATGCAATTCATGTCTTTTAGAAGTCATGAAGGGAAGAAAGGACAATCGGTGAGAACCAAAGAGTATTTAATAGGAAAATTGGAAAATACTCCATAGCGCTTGGGAAAAAAGTCAGTAGAGGCAGGAGCACTAGAGATAATACAGTTGTGTGTGGAGAGGGAGTTTCATATTTAGGGACAAATTTTTGATGGATGGTCTAGCTTATATACAGAGAACAAACTTATTTCAAGAATATAAGTGTAGGTATTGGACTTATAACAAAGCAGGTCATGTGACTCATTTAGGCTTTAAATATGCCTTCTTTTGATTCTTATTATTTCTAGAACATCAAAGTATTTTAAAAAATCATGCATTTCTTTCAGATCTGTGTATTTTCAAAATAGTGCTATCTGTATATTTTAGATTAACTGTCTGATTCCAGAGGTTTTGACCATAATATTTTGGCATAATATTAATCTATAATGCAAAGTAATTGGCAAGCACTAAGGTTCCTTAAAATCACAGAACCACAGAATGGTTGAGGTTGGAAGGGACCTCTGGAAGCCATCTGCTCAAGCAGGAATACCTGGAGCAGGCTGCCCAGGACCAGAGGGTTTTTGACTATCTCTCAGAATGGAGTCTCCACAAGTCCATGGGGCAACTTAAGTCAGTGCTCAGTCACTCTCACAGTAAAAAAAAATAAAATTTCCTGATGTTCAGAGGGACCCTCCAGTGTTTCTGTATGGGTCCATTGTCCTGGTTTTGTCACAGAGCACTGCTGAGGAGAGAGCCTAGCTCCATCTGCTGAGCATCTTCCCTTCAGGTATTTATATACATTGATGGGATTCCCTCTGAGCCATTTCTGCCCCAGGCTGAAGGGCCCCAGGTCTCAAAGACTTGCTTCACAGGAGAGATGCTCCAGTCCCTTCATCACCCTGGTGACTCTTTGCTGGACTCTCTCATGAGTCCATCTTTCTTCTGTAGTCTCTTGTACAGAATATATACTGAATGTAGGAAATGTGTCTTTCAGAAGTGCTAGGACTTTATTACTTAGATGAAAAATCATGTGGACTGTCCTATTGACTAAAAACCTTGAATGCTAGTTTTAAGATTTACTTTTTTATTTTGACCTTCTTAAACCTTAACAAGCCTGCAATGACAATAATGCTTAGGACTATATTTTGGATCCTGAAGAATATTGGTTTTCTGTCAAAGAACTGTATTTAAAGAAACAGAAATAGTACTCTAAATAGCATGTAATCAAAATAGTTTCAAATTTACATTTAAAAGGAAGTATTGCTTCAGACTTTTTTTTTTTTTAGGAAAAATGAAACCTAATTGCTGTTAGTCAGCAAGCTTACAACAGTTTAAACTTTGTTCCACCATGAAAATGAGCCAAGAAAAGATTCTTCTTTGTAACAACAGCTCTTGCAAGCCCAGTTCTGTGAAAAGTTGTCTTGAAGGATGGCATCTGCATTCAGACAAGTCTGAACTTAATTGCACAAAGGCAAGGACTGTTAGCAGTTTTAATCTTGTTTTTCATTCATTATTCAATCAATGGCCACCAAATAAGAAAGCACAGTATTTATCTTTACATTTCTTCACCTGTATAAACCTAGTCAAATTTTTAAGGTTTCTTATGGAATTTACAGAGTAGGTAGATTTCAAAAGTAAATTAATTTTATTTTAATAAAGATACATAAACCAAATACTTATGTTGGTTAAAATACAAATATTTATATTACATTTATAGTACATAATTTTGTACTATTTTAAGTAAATATAGCAATTACTATAGTATTTTACTTGCTGTACCATATAAATAATTAAAAAAAAATAAAAGCTGTACATACCTATCCAAAACCTGGAAAACAAAGAAAAATTTCAGGTTTTTTAGCTCTGTTTTACACATTTAGCATGTGGTTTTAAATCTCTAATACAAATAATGTCAGTGAGAAATAAATAGTTTGTTCCCAAATGTAAATCTAATTAAATTAATGTACTTAATTTACTCATGGACCAATCCTGTGGTCTGTGAATTTATTGACTGTATTTATTTTCCTCTGTATTTGCAAACTCCTTTTATAAGCTATTTGGTTTTAATTCTATGTTTCTTCTTACGTAAACTGCACAGATTTGCAATCT
This sequence comes from Anomalospiza imberbis, assembly GCF_031753505.1. Classification (NCBI taxonomy): domain Eukaryota; kingdom Metazoa; phylum Chordata; class Aves; order Passeriformes; family Viduidae; genus Anomalospiza; species Anomalospiza imberbis. Next base: position 99,362,663 of record NC_089682.1, on the reverse strand, counting down.
CTGTATGGGCTTAGATAGCTACTTTAAGCAGGAAGTTGGCTTAAACAAACCACTGGGACTGAATTTCTTAGAAAGAAACAGCAGGACTTTGGCTTGGTTTTCTTCATCTTTTCTTCTCTTTTTTTTTTTAGGCAACATAGGCAATGCCAGAGCCATTATTAGCAGGAACACTTTTAAGATTTTGTAGCCCAAAGTAGATTTTCAATTACATTGTCATCATCTGTGTTCAGTGTGTATATACATTTGTACAGTCTTGCAAACCTGGCCTTTGGATATGTCCAAATACCAAGCAGATGTGTCTGAACCAGGTTTAAAAGTCATTACTGCAACACAGAGCTCAGGCTGGGAAATATCTCAAATATTTGCCTTGGTCTAGGACAGATTTTGCAGCCTGCATGGATCTCTTTACTGCTGCAGCTATTTCCTGCTGAGTCACAGAGACAGTTCTGAACTAGCTCAGATATATTCTGAGAAGCTCCTCACAGCTGTGTGTTGCACGGCTGTACTTTGTCTAAGCTGGTAGCATGGTTAGATTCCTCCATCTCTGTTGTCTCCCTTACAGCCTACATTAATTACCTTTGCTGACTACAAGCACACTTAAAGCAGGACACCACAGAAGTGAAGGAACACCACCTTTCAAAAAGGCCTCAGACAAGTTCAGGGAGCCAATGCTCACATTGGCAGCAGTACAGCTTCTTTAGTACAGCTCAATGGTTTTGCAAGGGGAAAGAAAAAGCATAATGAGCTGCCACTGCAAGATGATTGCTTAGCCAGTTCTGTGCAGTAAGCTATCAGTCTAGAGGAAATGGTACAGAGTCCATAAATAAAGGCTGAAGCAGTGTGTGCTTGTCTCTCAGAGCAGATTCTTCTTAAAAGACGTATTTCCATATAATATGACACATTGAGAATGAAGAAGGAATGCAAAGGCTGCTGGTGTTTCACACAGGTGACAGACAAGGGTCTAATGATGAGAAAAAAGGACCTGCCAAGCCCTACCTTTTTGGAGAGGCACATGTATGTGAGAGAAGTCTGTTTAAAGCAGGAGAATCACAGGAATAGACACACAGGTGTGTGCCAGTTTGGAGTTGTTCTCTTTAAAGCTAGATTCGCTCTTTAAAAATGTGAATTTATAGCTATTTTTTAAAAATCCCTTGTAATAAAATATAATAATTTAATTATTTGTGTGTGATGAACACTGATGGTGGACACTACCTAAACACACCACAAATGTCAAAAGCAGAGAAGTAACTAGAATTTTCTAAAATTCCTATGGGCTAGCTTTTCAGTGTGTTTTCAGCTACAGATCTGATGTTAAAAACCTGATGTTGACGTTGCCAACGTGTGTTATTATGTAAATACACAGTGTTTAACAAGCAAAAAAAAATCCCTCTATGGCTTTGAAGTTTTCACTTAACAAGTGAGATTGAATGGAATGTGCAGAAGTCAGTCAGAGTCGATAAAACTGATGACAGTAAATTTGAAATACAGAATAACAAATGTAAATATACACCAAACTGTGAAGGAATGTGGGAAATATGCAAGAAGATACCTCCAGCTAGAAAAAAGTGAACAACAAAGCAATCCCCAAACCCTTGAAATCTGTTGGGGAGAAATAGAGGAGATGGTAGAAAATACAGAAGTCTGTAGGCTTAGTGCATCAGAAGTCAATACAGATGCACGCTACAAGAAGAAATCCAATGCTGTTATGAAGTCTTATTTGCACAAGACATTTCTATTCTGATCTTGGCAATACTTGTCAGTTTTGTAATATCAATAAGGCATGATTAAGTAGAAAACAGTTTTAGCATATATTCTTTAGGAAAAAGATTATACAAATATTTGTTAATCTAGTTATCTGAAAACTACAAGGATATTAAATTGGCTGTATGCAAAACAAAATCTAATCAGTTAAGGCCTTGATATTATCTGAAAATCATTTCTGTTACAAAACTAGAAAAGGAAAGACTAAGCAATAGATACACAAGTAACTCCATGCTCATGTAGAGCCAACACTGCTGTAAGTATTAACTGCAAAGCATAGTCTCTCTGCAAAGCATAGTCTCTCTCTGTGCTAAAGGAACAGAAGGAAGCTGGATAAATATTCACAATAATTTATGCTAGATCAGTAAGTCTGAGGTGTTGGCATTTCTCCTAATGCTTACAGCACAATATAAAGAGCTATTCGAAAAAGCTGTAAGATGAAAATGATCTCTTCAGTTATCCAAATGATGCTGATCATTCAAATCAGATGTGCTGTGACACTGCCCTGCACAGTACTGCTAGTGGGTTTTTCTAAATAACTTTCAGTCTTTTCATCACTGTATATGTCCCCATATATACAGCTCTTGAGCAGACTTTTTGCCCAAATTGATTTTTTTTCTACATAAAATATAGCTCCACATAAATTATAAACCTCTTTTATTATGAACTTCCCTCTTTTATTCTGTTTGTAATGCAACTGCATTAAAAACCACACAGTGGTTTCAGAGCTGTCGAGCTGCTAAACTGGCTCCTTGTAATGCCAGCTTACTTTCCTTTGAACATAAGGCAGAATACAAACAGAAGTAGAGCAGAATATAACAGAAATGTTGTTAACCACCAGATCATCAACCAGACCTAGCCAGCTAGTGCTAACTCAGCCTAAATTCTGGCTAAGGCCCCATGCCTCGAGTTTCCTATTGAGTAAGCATTCTGTTTCTTGGTTCAAATGACTCTTCAAATGACTTACAGAGGATTTCTGATGTACATAGATTTTACCTATTTGCTAGCCACATAAGCTTAGGTAGCATGTGAATATGACCACTTGTCTCAACAGATAATTTCTTAAACATGGAGAAAAATGTTCTTTTTTACTGCTCCAGCATGCTAACAGAAAAACAACATTGTGTCCCATTTGTCAGAATACACTCTTCTATTTCAGATACAGTTGCCTAAATTTAATTCAGTCACTGCTCAGGAACTAGTAATATGAAAATACATAAAAGTTGCTCAGGTCTTTTGCATACTCTTGTTTTGAGAAGTATGTAGCTCTCTGGAAAAAATGCCTCCTTCGGTGAATCTGAATGGAAGTGTCCATCAACATCTGATTTGACCCAAGGCTGCAGTGGTAGAAAGGAAAAATAAATGGTGAGAAATAATCTTCAGTGGAGATTTCCACTGAAGCTAGCTTTTGCTCCGTTGTGTGCTATGTGTAGGTAGCTTCAGGCATGATATTTCAGCATCCCTGTCAGTTTGGAGACAAAGAAAGCAGCGCTATGCTTGAAAGTCTTAAATGCTACTGGTAATATGCAGAAGGGCTCTAAACCAAGTAGCTCAGTAAGGGTTTGATCCTGCATATGCTAATTGAAAGGAGAAACACTTATCTCGAAATATTTGTCAGCTGTGTTGCCCTGATTTATTCTACTACAGAGCAGTTAGCTCACATAAATTTAGATGTTTCTGTCGCAGATGTCTGCATTGGATCCAGATATCTAGGTATTTTTTACAGTGAGTGGAGGAAAAAAGGCACTTTCATGATGCTATTCATGTCATTCTAAGATACAGGCTCCTGGTCTTGTCACTGGGCATCACTGAAAAATGTGTGGCTACCTTTTCTTCATTCCCTCCCTGCAGGTATTGATACACATGGATGGGATTCCCCTCAGCCTCTCTTCTCTGTGCTCAACTCTTTCAGCCTCCTCAAGGAGCCAACAATGAAAGGTGCTTTTCTGGACGTGATAGTTATAAACAAGGAATAACTAGTCAGGGATATGAAAGTTGGAGCAGTTTTGGCTGCAGTGGCATATGACCACTGGAGTAACAGGATCCAGAAGGATACAGGAGGAATATCCAGAGAGGAGGAAGAAGGGCAAAAGTCAGGACCACAAGCCTGCATTTTGGGAGCTCAGACTCCAACTTCTTCAGAGAACTTCTTAGAATAATCCCATAGGATATGACCCTTTACCCTAGATAGAAGAAGGTTCCAGGAGAGCTGGTTTAAATTCCAGTATCACTTCCTTCAAGCTTAAGAAAGCTCCATCCCAAGAAGTAAGAGATCAAACAAAGGCAGCAGGAATCCTGCATGGATGAGCAAGAAGCTCCTAAACTAATTCAGATATAAAAAAAGAAGCGCATGAGGTGAGGGAAACGACAGGTGACCCACAGGGTGTGCAGAATGTATCTTTAATAAGGGTATGTTTTTCAAAAAAATAGCAGAAGGTACTTTATTTCAGTGTTGGAGCTTTTTCTCTTTCCTTTCCCTTTTCTTTTCTTTTCTTTTCCTCTTTTCTTTTCTTCTCTTTTCTTTTCTTTTCTTTTCTTTTCTTTTCTTTTCTTTTCTTTTCTTTTCTTTTCTTTTCTTTTCTTTTCTTTTCTTTTTTCTCATTTGATTAGCCATTTCTACCTGGAAAGTTGAGGGAAAGGACATTTAGGGGCTAATTTTTCTCACCACAAAATAAGGGAGGAAAGATGAAAGAAGGAAAGGATATTCAAGAATTTGACTAGGAGAAAAGTCTCCTGTGCTTCTGGAAATGTGTTCACATGCCAGCCATATTCTTTTGGAGGTGAGAACTTTGTGGGCATCAACCACCATGCTAATCTGCAATGTGGCCAAAGCAGAAATTCATTTAAAAAAAAAAAAAAAAAAAAAAAAACCAACCAGACCATAAACCAGGTACATAGAGTGACTGGAAATCAGGACCATGGCATGTTCCTGCCATAAGTCTATAAGTACACTGAGTAACAATAAAATTATCTTATTCCCATGTAATTTGGAAAGCTTTTCAGTGAGATCTTCCAGAAGTGCTGGGTCATGTGCTGACAATACTGCTATTAAGAGGGTGGGAACTGAAAATGGAAACCTCTGTAAAATCTGCATGCAATATTGAGTCTCAGAAAGAAGACAGGCACCAGAGAAGGAGAAACAGGTGAAAAATAGTTCGCAAAAACCTTTGGTAACTTGAAAACCAACAAATGGGAGAAACCATATTGCCTAAGATGCTGGCTGATACTTTGAGAGAATTTGACTAGAACTGAGAAATAGTCCTTTGCTCCCAATACTTAGACATCTAAGACTGCTTTCCTAGGTCCACTTTCCCTTGACCATATCCCAACTCCATTTGAGGGACATGCTCAGGCATGCATTATACCAAATTCCCTAGCCTTTGATATTAAACATACCATGTTTCAATTGAAACAAAGCCAGGACTTGTGTGCTGAATGGGACCCATCATGTTTTACAGAAACTTTTTCTGGTATTTCCAACAGGAATTATGTCAGAATCCCAGTAAAAGAGAATCTCTATGTAGCAGCTGTAGTTAGAACTCAGGAAGTGCTACAGGAACAGGACTTCAACTCAGGTGTCAACAAGTAACACAGAATGTTATTCAACTCAGCACACAAATGTCCACTTGGCAGGACGTGCTGGTCTCAACTGCTTTCACTCTGTGACAGATGTCCCAGTCATGCAGGAAGTGTGGCATTTGTTTGGCTCAATGGGAAATCAGACTTATGAGTGATAGAAAACTTATTTCCAAATGTGGAATGTACCAGTTGTTCTGATGTATGAGCTCTTGCTGAGGTAAAGCGTCTGAGATAAGACCATGGTATTTGCATATCAAAACAGTTTTGCCAAGCATGTGCCTTTCAGGATGACTTTTAGAAACATCAGTTTATCTGAACACTATCAGAACTAGGTAAAGTAAATGTTAATAATTCACTCTCCTTGAAGATCAAGAAATGCGTCACCGGGATTCAAAACTTTTTCAGGACATTGTAGGCAGGACTGGGTGCCTCAAATGGAGGCATTTGCTCAGAGTGAGCTGAGTTATCTGTCCAGATTCTTTAGCCTTACAGCCCAGCACACACAGTACCAATATGAGTAGCAGGCTGCAGGCTCAGTGTGTTTTAAGTTGACAACACAATTATTAAGACATATCAAGATCCATCTGGACTTGCCTTGACCTGCCTGAAGGTTGAGGTTAGTTTGTTTAGCTGTAACAGCTGTTGTCTGATAACCAGATGACAGTTACCTAATTTGTTTCAGCCTTTGCTTAGCTTTGTACAGCTGAATGGTATAAGGCTTATTACGTTACATATTTTTATAAATATACATGTAAATACAGCATATATATTTTCTTTCTCTAGTGATCCATGATGATGCTACCATAAAAATACAGGGTAGAGATGTACAGGCATTGGATGATAACTGCAGCTTTAACAATGGAGACACAAGTTGATAATAGAGGCCTCTGGTTGTAAACAACTTGAGAGCAGACAGTTCCTGGCTGCCAAAGGAATACTACCTTGTCAGATGGGTAAAACAATTTAGGGGTGAAAAAAATAGGTAAAACCAGGTATCTGAAATATGTTAAAACATGCTGTACATAGTAGATTTTGCTGTAAAATATGGAACTGTGAACCAATGAGTAAGGAGCAAGCAAATCATGTTAGGAAGTACGTAATGATTCCACTGAGAAGACCCAAGAGTGAGGAGGAGAAAACCATCAATACCAACATCATATTTTCAGTAAAGAGAAGTAAGAAACCCTCCACATAACACCTCTTTCATGGATGTCTTGCCATGACACACCCAGACTCCCCAGACAGAAGCTATCAACTTTAGGACATGATCTCTGTGTCACCAAAGTGACACTAAGAGAGTGAGCATAATACCAGAGAAAGGGACAATTACTATAAAGTTCAAGTATTTTGATTTTCACCATATGATTATAGGGATGAGCCATAATGTTTGGATAATTTGAATTAAAATTGATAGTATCATTATGTTCAGACTAATAAAAAATTCTTTGATTAGAGTATTGAGACATGAATTACACTAGCAGTAAATTCCCAGTTCTGCATAAAGTGTAAGTGACCCACATAAACTGCATAAGTTGTATTGCACCAAATTCGTGACCTAAGCTGTAACTTAAATGCAACAAATCAGCAGTAAGTTTGTGGAGGACCTAGTTTGTGAGCCTAGATTCTTAAAACTTGATATAGCTACCAACTCTATTGATTTGATTTCCACAGACTGTAATGGGAGGTGAGTTGTCAAGCTCAAAAATATAGGCATTTAGCTATATCTTGTGTGCCTTCAAAAAGATACTGAAGGTGTGTTTTGACATTCGCATTGTACAGCTGAAGAGATGCCAGGTGCTAGCAGTCAATTCATGGAGGCTAAATACAAAAATCAGAGTCACAGAATCATGTAGCTTATATGTAACATGCAAAGGTCAGCTAAGCCAGTTCTGCACAAAGTAGGCCCAGTAAGGTCAGGTTGCTCAGGCCTTGCCCAGTCAAGTTTTGGATATCTCCCACGATGGAGAATGTTTCAGCTGTAAAACATTCATTCTGTTCTCTCGGTTGGCTATAAGGGCTTCTCTGCTAACTTTAGACAAGGATTAATGAAACACCAAGGAACCCAATGTAAAATCACAGTCGAATGTGTAATTGTGGATTGGTGTAATGGAGACAATGCTGGTCTAAATGTTTGTGGCGGGTTTTTTTTTGTCTGACTTAGTCTAGTTATAATGCTTTTATACAATCTCAATTTTCTTCCTTCTTCAGCAGTTTTAGAGATATAGTCATAACTCTGAGCAAGCACTCACATGGAGGAAAATTCCTCTCATATAAACTCCTCAGATATATATTTTTAGCAGAAGAAGCCAATGGACACAAAAAAAAATGGAATCATACCAAGTCATGAATCCTTTTAGTACCAGATGTCTGAATGAACTAGAAGACCCTTAATTCCATCTGAACCAGATGTCCATAAGACCAGAGCTAAGAGAGGAAAAAATACAGCTTTTCAGGCTTTTTTTTTTTTTTCTCTGGAAAGAAAGGTATGGCTTAAATAGGAAATTTTTTTCATGCAAGTTTAGGGATCTGTCACATAATTAACCTCTTCTAGTTCTGAGAAAGCTGCTTATCACCAGGGTACAAAGTTCGGATTTAACAAATGACAAAGCAGTATGGATCTTTGCTGTAACTTACTACTCTGCTGTTTCTAAACATTATACCTGATATATGTTACTGAAAAATACAGTGATTCATATGTCAGAGAGAATAATAAATTGCAGTGATGCAATTCAGGAAATCAGTGCCAGTATCCTCTATTTTTCAAGATAAAGAGGCTATTTTGTCCAAATCTGGCTGGAAAATTAATATATCAAATAGATCAAGTTGCTAATTCATTTCACTAGTAGTACTGTTGCCACTAAAAGCACATAATTATATTTAGTGCTTCTATTTGTAAACTCCATTAGAATTGGCTTATGTGATCATCATCTCACTGCCTGGCTATAAGAGCTCATAAATCTGAAAAAATTTAGATTAAATACTTCTATCAGGAAAAAAAAATACTGTCTGTACAGAAACAAATGACTAAGGCAAAAATGGCAATGAGTCAGTCTATGGATGGCCCCAGCAGTTAGTGACTGGCTTACTTCCCAACAGCATGAGTAGGGAAAAAACCAAACCACTGTGTGGTGATTAGGCTTCTTTCATTCTTTGTATTTTCAGTATAGAAATCTGTCAATACTTAGGACACAAACACAATCCCCATGGACATTGCTTACTAGTATATGTACTGTATGTTGACTTTGTATTGAATGTCACGTAGAGTTCAAGATCTGGAGTACCTGCCTCCAAATTGTGATGTATTTATGTCCACAATAACCAGGAAAAGCTGCAGATCTTAAACAACTCACTGTTTTCACAAAATGAAGCGTGCAAGAATGAGTGTAATGTCGCTTGTGACTTTTAAATGGTTTCTTTATGACTCACTATCTCTTGTAGATGCTAAAATTTGCTGCAATTTTCTCATCTTTTTACTTCAAAGTTCAACGTGCAATCTAATTTTTTTACGTAGTAACACATAGTCAATGGTACAAACTAACTGATTTCCCATTATGAGAGCAAAATAGAAGCAGCATCTAATGTGCAGCCCCTCAGCTTCAGTTATCCCCTCAACAGGGTGGCAACGGATGCAAAAAGACATAAATTTAAGTTATTTGGTGTTTTAGGAAAACGTATAGAGTTAGTTTACTTAGGTCACAGGAGGATCTTAAATGTCTGTCATGATTTAAAGACAAATAAACACATGTAGTTGACAGCAATGAGAGTTTAAGGTTATTTCTGAATTGCAGGTAAATGCAGTGAGATTGCTGTTGCTGTAAATCTTGCTATAGAAAATTCATAAATGCATGGGAATTACGTCTTCCTGAAGGACCACTTCCTTCCTGTAAATTTCTAAGGAACAAAAGTTTTCCTGCAAAAACACTCATTCACCTGAATGAGAGCAAAACTAGTTACTTATAAAGGAAAAATGATAAAAACAAGAAGAGTAACCTTGTTACAGCAGCTAACTAAGGGAAACTGTGTTTTCCCTGGCTACCTCAGAGAGCTACTACATTGTCTGGCATTCCCCTGAAGCAGTGTCCTTGTCTGTACAGAGGCTGGATGAAAGGTCTTGCATTGCACTTTATCAGAGGGAGGCACAAATGCTGACAATGTTGTGCCAAAGTACACACTGGTATTTGATTTTTTTTAAAAATGCCATTGTGTCCAAAGCTAAGGAACAAATACAATTTTATATTTTCCTGTATATTAGTACAATAACATGTTGTCACTTCAGCAAAGTATGAATAATTGATTCAGTGAGTCATTGTAATTTATTTTAAAATAAGTCTAGAATAAAATAATACTGCCTTTTGCATTACAGTTAGTACCACAATAGTAGAACTTCCTATGTTTAAAATAAGCAAGACTAAACTAAACATCTTTGAATTGTGAGGGCCAGATACTTTGCATGTCCTTAACAGCTTTCATATGCTCAAAACAAGGAAGTATCTTTAAAAACATGATTCATAAATCCAAATGAAATAAACTCAGGTGTTATTGAACTGCTGTATTGGTCCAAAAAATTTTTTTAATATTATTTTCTGGAATAGATTTGCTTTCCCATGGAATAGAACACAGATTTTTAAAAAGCATAGCTGTGAAATAATTTGTGGCAGTGATTAGATTTGCCCCAGTTCCTGGGAAAGTAAGGCTGGATGGCTGCAATTATTTCCTTTCATTGTCTCTCTTTGCTTAGTTGTGCCACACAAGTTACCAAATCAACTGGAAATGCTAGATTAAAAACAGACAAACAAACAAACAAACAAACAAACAAGCTACTCCCATTCCCACCCTTTTCCCATCGTTTGAGGCTCTATGTGAGGCTCATCTGAAATGGGATAATCAAGACATCCTTATAGTGCTGGTGAAACCTAGGGGATACCTCAGCTTTTAAAGGTGTCTGAAGGCATCTACCTCAGAAACCAGAGGGCCTTTGAAATAGCAACTGAAAGTTTAAAGCAACTGAACCAACCTTTTGTATTTTTTCTGTCTGATTATTTTCCTTCTCCCCACTCTGCTCAGTAAACACACACAGCAGCATCCTAAGAAATGGAGATATTCACACTAGCAGTTCATTTTTTTAATTGATAACATTATCTTTCTGAAATATTTTTTTTAAGTTCTCAATGTTTAAAACCAGACAGATTGGTTTAAATTTTCACAGTAACAAATCATTAGTAAGTGAAACAGAAACATGCTGACAATAAAGGCACAGCAGATGAGTAAAATATTATATAGATCTGCAGCTATATCCATTAACAATGTGCTATTATTATAAGAAAATGCCCAGAAAAAATAATGGGGATTTTAAATTATGCAGCTATTAGAAAAAGGAGGAAAAGCATGTAGAGAGAAAGAATATCCTGAAAACATAACCAGTTATGCCTGCCTTTTTCCCAGATATAGCAGTAATCTATTAAATTAAAGTCTTTCTCCCACAGGTCCTGCCTAATTTCTATTCTTGGATGGACTGTCATGAAAATCTTAGCACTATTTCTACACATATTTTATAAATGAAACAAACAGTAAACTCTAGAGAAAGCAGAGCAAGAGATCAAGAATACTGAGAACAGGCAGGACTCGAGCTGTCAGTCTCTCTTCTAGCCATCATCTGACTCTGTTGGAAAATAGGGTTTTTCCTGGATTTTTTTTTTTTTTTTTTGTTAATAATAAAGTATCACAGAAACATAGAATGGTTTTGGTTGAAGAGATCTTAAAGATTAAAATGTTCCAACCCACTTTGCCTGGGCAGGGACACCTTCCACTAGACCAAATTGCTCAGAGCTCCATCCAACCTGGCCTTGAACACTTCCACAGATGGGAGGCCCACAGCTTCTCTGCACAACATGTTCCAGTGTCTCTCCACCCTCAGAGTAAACCATTTCTTCCAAATACCTAACTTAAACCTTCCTTCTTTCATTTTGAAGCCATTCTCCCTTCTCCTGCCACTGCATGTCCTTGTAAGAAGACCCTCTTCAGCCTCCTTTTAGGCCCCCTTTAGGCACTGGAAGGCTGCCATAAGGCACCTGCAGAGGCTTCTTTTTTCCAGGCTGAACAATCCCAATTGTCTCAGCCTTTCCTCATGGGAGGCATGATCATGCTGAAGGCCCTCCTCTGGACTCACTCCAACAGGTCCATGTCCTTCCTGTGCTGGGACCCCAGAGGTGGATGCAGGGTTCCAGGTGGGCTCTCACCAGAGCAGAGCAGAGGGGCAGAATCTCCTCCCTGGCCCTGCTGCCCACGCTGCTTTGGGTGCAGCCCAGGACACGTTTGGCTTTCTGGGCTGGGAGTGCCCATGGCTGGGTCATGTCCAGCCTCTCATCCACCAGCACTCCCAAGTCCTTCTCAGCAGGGCTGCTCTCCATCTGTTCATCCCCCAGCCTGTGTTGATGGCAGAGGTTGCCCTGATCCAGGTGCAACACCTTGCACTTAGTGTACAATAATCTTACATTTGGTTCTACAATATTCCTTCCTGGAATCTGACTGGGTTGCAATTAAGTATTAATGAGAAGTAAAAGCTATGGATAGTAATTACAGTGGCCTAATAGCCTCTACCTCCCAAGCATTTAATATTTGAGAGATATCTGTAGCTTGCATTACTCATAATGACTTTTTTCCTATATCAGATATGTAAAATTTATAGATATGTTTTACATATTCAAAATGACGAGTTCATAAGATGCTTTGAAATATTATGATGTTAGCTGGTGGCAACTTAACTTTTGTCTGTCAGACTACTAATAAGGGAAGTTGTCTACCTCAATCTGGCTCCCAAAATCTGCCAGATGCTTAGAGAGCAGAGTAAGAACAAGACAAGCACATAGTGACACATCAGAGAATAATTGTCCAGCCTGTAGCTTGCAAAGTGTATGCACTGTCTTTGTATCTAACAGTCCCCACAGAATTTCCTTCAATACATTTGTTCATTGCTTTTTGAATTCTTGTGACATTTTAATACTCCAGTGACACATGGCCAAAACTTCTACATTGTGAGAAGTATTCCCTTTTCTGTTTGTTTTTTTTTTTCTTTTTTTTTTTAATCTGACCCTCACCACCTTTATTTGATACTCCTATTATTTTTTTTTCAAATAAATAATCAGCAGTTGATTTCTATCCATACACTTTGCCCTACTTATGTAGCCTGCTTCCTTCTTCTTTACAGACCTCCAAACCAGTGAAGAGCTGGTGGTAGAATCACTGGCTATGTAGCTCTGAAGGAGATTAAATGGGGCAGAGGGAAATATGGAAGATACTTTTACTGAAGTGGAGAAGATCTGATGGAGAATGAAAATGGATATATTTTTGTTTCAAAGAATACAGTTACAGAAAAATTGAGAGAATGTTAGCATAAGCTTCTTAATTATCTCATAAGCAAACAGCTTTTTCTGGAAACTATTATAGCAGAGATATTTTTTTAAATGAACAAGAGGAAATCAGACTGCTTGAAAAGCAAAATGACATGCTGGTAAATCTCTTGATTAATTATAAAATGCAATGTTAACAAAAAGACTTAACAAGCTAGATTTAGTAGTCAGAAGATATCTCAGTGGAACAGATGAACAGTTAGACATAACAACTTTGGAGAAAGTATGATTAGATTAATTTGAAAGACTATCTTAGCATCCCTATCATTATCACTACACAATCCCAAAATCAAAGGAAATAAGAAGGCAACATCAATAGGAGATTTAAAATAAAGCTACTCCTAGGCGATCAAATGTTTTATATTTGTCAGAAGAAGACAAATATAAGAAGAACTCAAGAAGAACATGAAAAATACTGTTAAATGTATTGATTTTATAAAATTGGTAGCAGGAGGGAAGGCATATTGTGACATTCTGTAAAATAGCCTTGGATTTTGATGAAAAATTAGGAATCTCAAAGAACTTGAATGATAAAATTAGGTGCCGGAAGCTAAAAAGTGTACTATATAGATAAAGAAGGAAATCTCTTCAGAGTATCAGTTTAGGAGTACTCCAGGATATACAGTAGCTTCTTTAAAATGAGTACTGAAATTTTTTTAATAATCAGATAAAATTTTCAGAATATCACAACCACAGAAGAGTTCCACCATCTCTTTAGATATGTTAATTATTTGGTTATGAAATAAGATACATAGATTGCAGGGGGAAAAACGAGTTACTGAAGTTGCACAAAATAATTTGCGATCAATACCAATAACAAGAAGAAACTTATTATTATAAGTTGACAAATTATATTAGCCAACAGCCTGCAAACATAAATATTAGTAAGTTAAAGCAATTGAAATTACTACAAGGATTAACTAAGAATTATTTGGGGACAGAGTAAATTAAGGCCTGGGGACAATGATGGAATGCTTATAATTGTTCTTCAGATAACTTCAGTACCAAAAATTAAGAGTGAAATACTTTCTCATATACAAGACTCTTAACAGGGCTTTTTTTGTTGTTGTAACAGATGGAACATTTGAGTAAGAAAAACAATTCAATATATTATAAAATTAAGTACCAATTTATATTTCGGTCAGTGAATTTCATTTTTCATAAATTTATAGAACATAATTTTCCTTTAAATTTTTAATCCCTTCTTCAAGAATACCTTGAAAGAATAAATAGATTCAAAAGGAAGGATGCACTCAAATGTCATTTTGATACAAAATAGGCTGATTTTTTCACTTTCCCTGAAAAGTTTTCCACTTTGAGTTTTTAAAGGACCTCACAAGGACCACTGAAAATTCGGTGTTCTTTAAAAAAATTAATTATTTGAGACAGCCATACCAACAGAAAAAAAAAGTTGACACGTATAATGCATTGCTGTACAATACTGATGCCACTGTTTTTTTTAGTAAAGCAATCTGAGGACTGATGAACATCAAAATACTGAATTGTAAGTTATGCCTTTGATATTTTCATGGTTCATTGAAGCCAAAAGAAGCTGTGCACTTCAAAGAGTGAAATGTCTGGGCAGTGTTTTTTTCTTCCAACTTTGAGCATTTAACATGAGGATTTATTTTACATATTTGCAGCCTGAAACTTGTTAGATTATCAATTAGTTTTTAGACATGACTTGTTGGAAGATGCACTGCTGTAGCAAAGAAGGTAAAGGAATATAAGCAAATCAAGTCATTAGTATTGCTGTTTTATTCACAACTATTTGCTGACAATAACCTAAGTCTTTTTGTGTGCCTAAATTATAACAAATGGGTAATGGAGGGAGCATTTCTGGGCATTTACTGAGCAGTCAGAGGAGGGGAAAGCCAATACAGTGCTCAGAAAGAGTGATCCAGCTGGCAAGTGGCATCTGGCATGTCTCCTAGCCATCAAGTTTCCTCCCACATTAAGGAAGAACTTTTACCTGTACTCATCCAGTTATTCAGGCCCATGTATTTTTTAAAATAGGTCTATAATTAGGCCCTAAATCCATACATTCAACTTAAGCAATTGAACTTTCTAAATTATCAGGCACCTGGAAATTTCCACATTAGCTGGCTGGGCTATATTAAGAAATCAAATGTACCAAGGACTCTTTGCTGGCAGTAAAGGCAATTGGCATGGAGTAGTCCTCACCCCCACATCTATGTGACTAGGCTGTCCTGAACAGGGTGGCCTGACCTAAACTGCCTGTTGGGAAAGGTCCTTTACCCATGCTGTTCCCCACACCATGCCTAGGAACCATTAGATAGCTGGGCAAAGCCCAGACTTCTCCTAGAGGTCATACTTTCAGTTTAACGATACAAAGCATTACATTAAAGTGCCTGAGGAGTCTCTCCAGTATTTTGAAATTGCTAGCACAGTCATGGCTAGTAAGCACTCCTAGGTGCTCAGGATTTCTAAAAACAGAACCTCTCATTTGGTTAGGGTTTTTACTATTTCACTGCTCTTGTTTGCTAAAGATTAGCCTAATCCACTTGGTTCACTTGATATAAGTGAGAAAAGGCCTTCCCACTATATCCTTCCCACAATATCTTTCCCACTAGACTAGGATGTTCTTTCCAGTTTTGCAGCACCTCACTTTCTCAGATATGGTGTTAACATAGTAATTTGTGAAAGGCAGACTTTGATTGTGCAGTCCTTTGTGTATTCAGTCTTGTTCCTTGCACTGTATTTTTTGGGCAGACAGACTATGATCCTCGTGCTTGTATTAAAAAATATCTTACTCTGAGTAGTCCACTGGCATCAGTGTGATTACCTCTGCTGGAAATAAATAACAATAGTAAAAAACACTGGTATATGTAGTTCTTGGGAGTCAATCCCCACCTTATTTTCCATGAGTTTGTGATTTTTTTTCCTGATCTCTGTCACACAGTAGTTGAAACTTGGAGCTTTCACAAGGTAGTAAATCAATAAAGAAAAGGAAAACCTGATTGTGATGCTGGTTTAAAAGTAAAAAATTTAAGATGTTCATGGTAAGACCAAAGTTATTTAAAAAGGAAGAAAGATTAGACAAGTATTTGTATCTCTTCAGCCTTGTTTAAGCTTTCTAGGAAAAAAAAAAGAAAAAAGGTAGTTATTTGGTTTGAAAGGTAAAACATAATGAACTTTTCAAAGACAACTCTTACAAAGTTACTTTGTGAATTGCTCTGTTTTACTGATAAGCAGAAATATGTCCTTAGTTCCTCAATTATCTCAGGCATTGCCCAGCACAAGTGAGTGGCATGAGAGGTACTGATGGGGCTGTGTCACGGAAGGACAGATGGACTAATCAGAAGGGAACTGCCATCAGGATTATATGAAAGGAAACTTAGAGACAGGAAAATTCCATTAGCCAATGGGCATTAAAGAATTGTATCAGAGTCTAATTACACGTTTTAAGAAAACAATATTCTTTCAGACATAAGATTGCTTTGAGATTCCTTCTATTCAATATTTAGAAAGCCTGAGAAAGAGAACAGTGGTCTACCTTACAGAAGTCCACAACAGTGGCAATGAGGATATGACTAATTATATGATAGCTGACAACTACAATCTGAAAGTTGATTCAAACTGAATTAAATAATTTAAAATCAGAATTTAATTAAGGAGATTTCTTGTCTTTTATTTAAATGAAAACTACAAGGATTCATAAAAGGAGCCTCTATTCCTCCTGGTTTGCTATTAAAAAAATGTATTTTGTATAAAACGTCTACTTCTGGTATGATTTAAGGAGAGAATTATCTACACATGAGATGTTGAAACTATGTTTTTGGGTTCTACTGTAAAAGAGAGCAGGTAAATAGTAACAAAAGCTAAGATTATGGCATCAGTTTCCTCCACACGTAAGTAAAAAGGCATGGCTTCCTTTTGAGAAAGTCTTAGGATCTCTCAGAGAAAGGAAAAAAAAATCTTAACAAAACTTTGAGGAGAAGCTTTTAAGCATCTGGTACAATTATTAGAGTGGCTGCCTATTGTGCTCATGTGTCCAGTTGAGTTGCCTCAATACATCAGCTGTACAAACACATACAGAACAGGAGCTGGGAAATATTTACTGCGTTTTTCTCCATTCTTCAGAGAGGTTTTTGGTCCTTTTCTTTTTTCTTTTCTTTTCTTTTCTTTTCTTTTCTTTTCTTTTCTTTTCTTTTCTTTTCTTTTCTTTTCCTTTCTTTCTTTTCTTTTTTATTCTTTTTTCTTTCTTTCTTTTCTTTTTTTTTTCTTTTTTCTTTCTTTTCTTTTCTTTTCTTTTCTTTTCTTTTCTTTTCTTTTCTTTTCTTTTCTTTTCTTTTCTTTTCTTTTCTTCTTTCTTTTCTTTTCTTTTCTTTTCTTTTCTTTTCTTTTCTTTTCTTTTCTTTTCTTTTCTTTTCTTTTCCTTTTTTCTTTTCTTTTCTTTTCTTTTCTTTTCTTTTCTTTTCTTTTCTTTTCTTTTCTTTTTTCTTTTCTTTTCTTTTCTTTTTTCTTTTCTTTTTTTTCTTTTTCTTTTTCTTTTTCTTTTTCTTTTTCTTTTTCTTTTTCTTTTTCTTTTTCTTTTTCTTTTTCTTTTTCTTTTTCTTTTTCTTTTTCTTTTTCTTTTTCTTTTTCTTTTTCTTTTTTCCTTTTTTTTTTCCTGAGATGACATGCAGGGTAAAATTCATCCCTTCATTATGCCAGTGAAATAAGAAAAATTGAACCAGAGATTATTTTTCCCAGAGCATATAAATATCTAATTTATATATTTTATGTAATTTATATTTAAAATATTGAAAACTTCCTTATTTTTTCATCTTCATGTTCAGGCTGTGCACAGGACTGTACATGGATTTTGAGACTCCAAATTCCATTTGAAATATTATGCAATACTCAAAATTCATATTAGTGCTACTGACAGCAGTAACATAATTACAAAAAGAGTAACACCTAGCAAAGTAGAAAGGCATTATTACAAATAGGGCCTAAAATATTTAAATATTTTCATATAACCATAATATATTATTTTTTATTTAGACTCATCAAAACACAAAATGGAATATTGAGTGGCAAACCCAGTCACTAGCATTTGTTTTTCTAAAAAATGAAACGAGCAAGAATTTAGTATGGGTTTTTTTATTCTTCATGGACACACAAAAAGTCT
Organism: Anomalospiza imberbis; assembly: GCF_031753505.1. Taxonomy (NCBI): domain Eukaryota; kingdom Metazoa; phylum Chordata; class Aves; order Passeriformes; family Viduidae; genus Anomalospiza; species Anomalospiza imberbis. The sequence continues at coordinate 99,344,780 of NC_089682.1, read as the reverse complement.
AGCTAATTACTCCAGCTTACTGTTTATCAAGTCTTTAGAAGTCTGAAATCTGTGTTTCTAAATATCTTTTCTCTCTGAAATAGTCACAGGCATTCAAGTGAGAGTGTCTTCATCAAAGGTCACTTTCTATTTTATCATAGCATATTTTTTATTTGTGAGGCATAGGCATACTTGCTTGCATATTTGAGCAATACCTTCTTTAATAAATAGGCATGAATATCAGTTTTAACAATCAGGCCTTTAATGAAATAGATAGAAGGCTTGTATGAAAGCACATTTTAATGGCATTTATTTTAATTTCTGCCATTAAAGTAGTTGGTTGTTCATCATATATTCACAAAAAAGTACTGGGTGGTTCAATTTAATGGCAAGAGAAACTACAGAATTCCATATCTAGAGACTGCTCAAACTAAATAATTGGACTGAGTTTAGTAAAAATCATGAATAGAGACAAGAGAAGACTGATCTGTAAGTATTGACCTTTTTTTCTGCAAATGTCTACTGGAAATACACTCAGTAATTTAACCTACCACAGTTGCAAGAAAAATACAAAGGAGGAAGAGAAGTCTTTTAATCCTAAATAGATAACTATAACAACCCCAGCATGAAAAAAGTAAACTTAGACTAGCAAGATCTATCATGGTCAATTTAAAAAAAAAATTCTGGTGACATAATGGTAATTAATTATACTGAGTGATAACTACAGTTCCTAAAGAGAAAATGTGACTCTTCCGCAGTGGCCTTCAAGCAAATAACTGAAGCATGTTAGCAAAGAAAGATTCTTGTGTACAGCAGATGTTCCAACGAAGACCTTGCAACAGTATTAATGTTGTCAAGCAATATTAAAAAAGATTAGGTTAAGTTAGAGTTTTCTATAACAGACTAGTACAAAATAAATCTATCAATATGTGTGAAGTCTACAGTTTGCAATAATTATGGAAGAAAGCGTACAAGTCTGTGAGTGAAATGCCAAAATAAAAGAATGGTAGCCAGTCCTTATTTCTGTGCTCAGGAATCCTGACTTGCACCCTGTTGTGAATTAGCAATACAAACAAACTTCAAAAGAAAGTACACATTCCCAAGGTTCAGTCACACATGTGCCTCAGGGTGCTAATGTTTGAAGACAAAATATACCACATAGAAGGAGGAGTTGTGTTAGGAAGATGTAAATTTTCAAATGCAGGATCACATTCTTGCTTTGAATTATTACAAGCAAAGATGAGGTTGCTTGGATCACAAAGGAAAACGGTAGTAACATGAAAAATGATAGAAGAAAAGCAACACAAAGTGCCTTGGTATAATGAATATGCAGGAAAAATCAAAAGGCTTAAAGCACAGAACACTAAGAATGCATGAAAAACCATGGGTATTATTAAGCTAAAGGCATGATTTTGAGAAGCCTAGAAATCAGAGTAGTACTGACACTCCATGGAATTATGGACGCTTTGTAATAAAAATAGGCAAGGATGGCAAGGGTACTGTGATAATTTATTGATGTACTTAATTGTATTGTTTGCTGCCAAAACATTATTAGCAACATAAACAAACATGCCACTGTTTTTTATGTCTATATATAAAGCTACGAAATGTATTAAAGAGTTCATGCTGAGTTACTATTACACTGGTAAAAAGGACAAGATGCTGTGGTAGCATGAATGTTATTTCTCTAGCCTATTGACAAATTACATGAAAAAAAAATTAAAAATTCAATTTAAAAATCAGACTTTGTCCCTTTGCCATAAATCAAAGTCCCACCTGAAGCACCTAAATCAGCTATTTATAATTTTTCTGGTGCCAGCAGAACTTAGGTTTAGCAGCAGCCATACCATTCCCTGTGGAACAGAGCTGGCCCTGTGGCTGGCTCAGGAAGAAGCCATGAATCCATGGAAGAGAGGGGCAGAGAGCACAGCCTTGTACAAGGTGTAAGGGGCCAGATTTGGAAAAGGGAAAAAAATCAGACAGAATTAATAGAAAGACGGAAAATTCCATGCTCTACACATTTATTAGTTTAGTATCAAAGAGGTTTGGATCAAAATATAAAGATTTGAGGAATGCAGTCCTGATTTCCAATATCTTTCTTTTGGAGGTAGTGTTTTAACTGCTCTAATGCTGTACAGAAATAGCTCCTTCCCTCCCTTACTGGAATCTAATTGGGCCCTTCAGGGAGCACATATACCCAGATGGGATCCACCTGACCTAGTTTTGGACACTTAACATCTTGATAATTAGATCTGAGTTAGCTGTCTGAACTGTTTTCATAGTGAAGAAACAGTAGTATAGCACCATTCCTCTCAGTTAAAATAAATACTCATAATAAATAGGTCCAAGTAATAATTTCCTAGAAATGTTGTTAATTATAAAGGAAGACCAAGGTGACTAACAGAGACACAGGTCATAAACACACAGCATAATTCAGGCTGCAAAGGATCTCAATAAGTCTCCAGACCAACCTCCTGCTCACTGAAGTCAGACCAGGTTGCTCAGTGTGCATCCAGTCAAGTCTTGACCACCTTCAAGGCCAGAGATGGCAAAACCTCGCTGGACAGCCTGCTTCCCTGCCTGACTGTCCTCGTGTGGAAAAAATTCTTTCTTATGTCCAGTCTGTCTCACTTTGTGCTTGTCATCTCTTCTCACCATGCACCACTGGGAAGAACAAAGCTTCATCTCCTTGTTCACCTCCCCCCAGGCACTGTTAGGTGAGAGCTTCTACTAGGTGTCCCCTAATCCATGATTTCTTCAAGCTGAACAAGCTCTTGTCCGCAGCACCTTCTCAGAGGCCCCCAACCACTCTGATGGTTTTCCACTGAACTCACCTCAATGTCCTGTATCAGGCAGTCCAAAACTGAATGCAGTATTTTCACAGCCACAGAATGTTTTGAGTTGGAAGAGACTTTTAAAGAACATCTGGATCAACCCCCCCTGCTGTGGTCAGGGACACCTTTCACTGATCATGCTGCTCAAAGCCCCATCAAGCCTGGCTTTGAACTCTTCTGGGGATGGGACATCATAAGTTTTCTGTGTAGCCCACCAATCAGTGTGTGCAGCAGGAAGGACCTAAACATAGGGAAAAACAAGGGACTTGAGGATTAAGTGGTGGCAGGAAAAACCTCAAATCAAAAAGTGTTTCTGCATAGAATAAGATTGAAACAGCCATGTAAGTCTCTGTGTCTATGTCTGGTCTGTCTGACCTGCTAGGGTCATGCTGTGCAGTCTTGAACCCCAGACAGAACTGACATGGAGGCACTGTGGGTCTCTGGTTTTTGTCTAGTCTCAGTACCTCTTTCTTCCCCTTACAAATAAATAAGAAATTGATGCTATAATCTGCCTGTGCCTTGTAGCTGGCTGTGCATCTTCCCTGAGAACTATGAAAATATTCCTGGGTTTGATAATGCAAACATTATTGTTGTGGTCACACACTGCTCAAGTAGTGAAAATTATTCACCCAGTTTGGTCAGAGAAAAGAAATCCCCTAGTACTGACTCCAGTTCGTGTCATGGCCACTTCCAGTTAGGAATACAGAGCTACTAGTCACAGCCAGGAAACCTGGACCACTCATCAGGCAAAAGATGGACAGAAGACTTGTCTTGCACAGAAACTGTGAAACAAGGGTTTAGGTCTTCTTGTATAATTTTCGCCGAGTACTCCTTCTCACTTGGAAAAGGGGGCTAATAGTGCTATTTTCTGTTTAGCTTTTAAATCTTTCTACTACAATTTTCTGCTAAACATTGACATTCTGACTTCTCAGCATCAGCTGTAATATTTAGGTATTTCAAAGACTAGGAACAGTCAAACAGAAAAACAGCAACGTAGCATTTTGCCATGTTGCTGGCAACAACTGTGTTTCAATACTCGAGATGAAATGAAGACTAAAGCAAAAAAAAACAACCATGTAGTATATCATTATTTTGAATGGTTGCAAGAATCCTTTTCTGATCCACTTGTCCATTATATCAGAACCATGACCCTGGATTTTCCTCAGCATGACATGCTTGCCTGGAGATCACTGGGTGGTAGCTGACCTTGATAGTTTGTCACAGACACAATCCCCACACACTTCCCTTGACTTCCTAGACCCCTGCCTCATCCCCATGGACATGCCTAGTTGCCCGGATTGCTGGCTTGACCTGGTTCCCATCACCACCTCTCTCTTTTCCCCTTGTTTGTGTGGTGGGAATTGCTGACCTGCCAGCCCTTCAATCCCTCCCAGCTGCCAGCTACACTGGCCTTGTAGAGTATCCCAGGGCTGCTGCTTCCTGACAGAGCCTAGCTGTAAAGCAGGCAGCAGACACAGCTGTATATTGACCACCAGGAGATGCAGCTAGATGATTTATTATAGGTTGTACTACAGATATTCATGGAAGTGCTTGCAATATTTTGAAGCAAATAACCCTTCTTTCTCAGACAACTCTCTCCTTATAACGCCGTCTTTCTTCCCCCACGATGGCTCTGTACTTTACCGCTGTGTGTGTGCCCCAAAGTATCAGTAGCTAATGTTTTGGATAATGTTTAGGCATGAACACAGCTACTTTCTATGAATTTGCACGAACACATGCATTTGAGGATCAATAAATAACAGCGAAATAGAAGATGCCAGAATTACATTGTAAAAAGGCCAAGCACAGACAGTATATCTGGCCAACAACTTTCTTATTGTCCAACTATATGAAAGTCCTTTGTCTTTTCTTCTTGTTCATTATCCTGTAGTAGAACAATTATCCAATATATATTGGATTATTTTGGCTACATAGATATTGGCCTATCTATAGCCCAAATAATCTTGGACTATAACCTTGAGAAAATCAATAGAAAATGTCTGCAGGGTTTTTCTTAATGCTAAGATGTTACTTTTTTAATTTCACTTATTAAAATAGTTTTTGTGTGTGTGTATGTGTGGGGAGATTAACTATACTCCACTTAGGTTATAGTTTATTAACTTTATAACTTTTGCCAAAGAAAAATTAGGTTATCTCTTCCAAAGTAATTTCGTGTGCTTAGCTGAAACTGCCCACTGACTCCATATAAAAATTTACTTTAATGGGGTCATACATTAATTAATTTAATCCACTTAAATCTGGCTGGACTTCAAAGCCAGATGGTATTTTCCTTGCATGGCTTAGCTGAGACCTCCTCAGTCAGCAGAGCTGGATCTTCCTCTTAACTTCTCCTAATTTGACATGGTATCTATCCACAGGCTTTCAACACCCTCTTGAATAAATAGTGAGGAGCATTGTTTTTTAAACCAACAAGATTGTAATAAATGTTGTCCAGAGTCAGATTCTGGAGCTAAAAGATATCCCTTTCTGTGTGTCTGTGTCTATGTTTCATTGCAAATAAATTTAAAGGAATTATTTCTGTACAAGTCCTGTTGTAACCTGTGACTGCATTATTATCAATATTTTTGAAACTTCTGATACAATTTTATGTGTGTGTTTTGCCAAAGCTCTTTGAACATTAAGGAAACTTCCCTGTCTGACCATCCAGGAGTCACTCTGGCAGTCACACTCCCACCACTTGAGACTGTCACTGCTGGGACCAAGGTCCCTTCACAGTGGGTGGCTTCAGAGAGCTGAGAGCTGTTGGAGCTGTCTTGACACCCTACACACCCCACTCTTACACAGTCAGACCAGCTTTCCATACTGGCTCAACCCTTGGATTTCCACAGCAGAATCTCAGACATCTGGATCCCTAAAACAATTTAATCATGGTGCAATCACAGAATAACAGGCCAAGCTGGTGCCTCTGAGGACAGACCTGAACAAAGGACTCCCTGGGCTTTCATACCCTCACAGTCTGTGCATGGTAAAGTCTGGGGTCTTCCAGCTGAGTGCTCGGCTCCTGCCGTGTCCCTGAGCTCCCGGTCACCTGGCTGGGCCACAGGCCCCTGTGCCCTCTGTCCTGCAAGGGGTCAGCAGTTCATGTCCTCTTGGCAGGGGCTCCAAAACCCAGAGCTCAGCCTGCACCTCAAACTGCAGTTGCACCGTGAGCTACTGGCACTGAATGTATTCCTCAACATGAATATCAAAGTGATTTCTATCCATGATTTCCTGATTACAGATCAACATGGAAACATAAAAAGGATATAGGAAACAAATAAATTACTCTTTTTAAAATGTTTTCATATCTCTAACTCCACGGCCTAAATTTTAAAATGCCATCAGTTATTTTTCATGTTTTTTTGGGAATCTCACCTGAATTATAAATGTGCCCGGTTTAGATAAAATGCCACATTTAGAAAAATAAGCAATCACTCTCTGAATGTCTGTCCCTTTTCAAGTATCTCAGGTGGAAAATTTAAATACTTGAAACCACAGGCTGATATTTGTAGATGTAAGATAAATATAGAAGAAATCCCATTACTGTTCAGATTCTTTCTAAAACTGATTGACTTATGTAGGGACAATCATGTGCAAGTTCTTAATGTAATAGTTGCACAACATACACGAAACTTTTTTGTTGCTTTTTTGTTTTTAATCAAGGCATAATATTAAGGAGTTTATCTTTCATTTTCCCTTGAATTTCCTTTTCTTTTCATCCTACTTCCTCCATTCAAAGGAAGCCCTCCATTGGTTTGTTTACATATACTTCATTAGATTAAACTAATCCACAAGTATCTTAATATATTTATAGTATATATCATTCCCTCATGGATACCCTTTGCTGGTGACAGTAATTTCTATTTTTAGTTGAACAACATATTTACTGAGTGCTGGTGTAAGTGCTTGGCTTCAGAATTGTAACACAGTCAAGGTTTATCGAGCCAACAATTTTGTGGACATATTAATATGGCTGATAATGAAGATCCAAATACTTCTGTACAAATTCTGTTTATTCTTACATTTCCAAGAATTATATGTCTAAAATTATGTCAGCTTCACTCCTCAGAGTGTGCACAGGGTTGTAGTTTTTGTAAAATTAAACCCCAGAAAATACATAACGACCTAACAGGAAAAAAAGAAAAAAAAGGAGCAAATACCAATATCCAGGTTTTTTTTTTTGTTTTGTTTTTTTTTGTTTTTTTTTTTTTTTTTTTTCCAAAACCTGACAGAAATTTCACTTCTTTACATTTCATTACGTATCATTTCATTGCAGGGCAACCCTTACCATTGGACGCAAACATTCCTAAAAATGTTTGTTTAGAGTAGAAGAGTCTCAGTCAGTGGAACTGTTTCCAATGAGTATTCTGGGAGAGGCCTCCCTCTAGCGGGAAGAGAGGAGAGTTTTTGGAAGAGGTGTTTTTCTGTCACACCACATGACATATACACGAGATATACACTATGGGTCGATGCTGCTATATGGGAAAAGGTAAGAAAAAAAGGCATTTAGCTAAGGATAAGAAGTTGGATGCAGGAAACAAACCGTTGTGGACCAGGTCGGAACATTTCATGAACTGTATAAATAGTGATTGTCATCTTCCGCCCTTCCTAAAGATAAAAATCCCCAAACAAAACCAACAAAAAACTCCATACAAAATGAATCCTCTTATATCAGAAGTGCTGCATCTTTTATATAAAAATATATCTTAAAATCCTTCAGAACTTTGCATAAACAGCAGGTAGAAAATCCTTGTATACTTACTGATTATTCTAGGAAGTAGTCCAGTTTCAGATTAGCTTCTGAGACAATTCTGTGTTCTTGTATCAGCATTTAATATAACTGTCTTCCCTCCATCCACTGTGATTAATCAATTTTGATAAGCTTTACCTTCCTCAGAGGCTGAAGAAGAAAATGTAAACATACTCTGGAAAAGGTGTTAAGAATGGGAAACCTTCATTTACTTTGTATTGCTATACCACCTATTCACTGCAACGCTTTGAGCCCTGTCATTTAGGCAGTTCTTCACTCAGTGCACCATCTACTGCTCATCCCACAATTGCACAACTTGTCCAGAAGGATGTTGTGGATTGTGTTGTGCACAATTGCACAACTTGTCCAGAAGGATACTGTCCTTCTTGTTGTGAAGGACAATATCCAAAGCCTTACTAAAATCCAGAACTCTACATCCACTGCATTCTCTTCATCCATAAGGTGGATGACCTTATCATAGAACAATATCAAATTATAGTTAAATAGGAATTTCTCTTTGTGAGCCCATGTAGATTGTGACTGACAATTACTTCATTCTTTAAATGCCTTTCAGTTGTACCCAGTAAAATCTTCTACACTTATTTTTTACAGAAACTGAGGGTAGAATAAAATGTCTCTAAATTCCTGGGTCTTCCCTTGCTCTTTTTGTGGATGGGAATAGTACTGGCCAATTTCCAGTCAGAAGAGACCCCCCCCAGACATCCAAGACCTTTGGTACATGGTCAAGAGAGGTCCTGCCATAACATCCACCAGCACCTTCAGAACTCTGGGATGAATCACATCAGGCCCCATGGACTTGTGAACAGTCTGCTGATGCAGCTGTTCCCTTAAAATTCTGGTGTCCACAAATGGAGAACCACTATTCCTGCAGCCCTGTGACTCAGTGACTCAGCACCCCAAGGCTTATCAGTAATACTAGAGATTGACGCAAAAAAAACCATTCAATGCCTATGCCTTTTCTTCATCACCATTTGTCAGGTGACCAGCTTCATCAGGTGTTGGTTCAGTATTTTCCTTAAACCTCTTCTTGCTATGAACATACTTTAAAAATCTATTTTTATTGTCTTGACACAACACTGACTAGTTTCAACTCTTCGCCTTTAGTGTTTTCTCCCTACACATGAGAACTACAGCTCTGTGATCTTCCTGCAAAGCCTGACCTTGCTTCCAGAGAACATACAATTTCTTTTTCCACCCAAGTGGCAAAAGGAGTTCCCAGTTCAGCTAACATGGTCTACTGTCCCACTTGCTTGACTTACAATACCATGGTATAACTAGCTTCTGGGCTTGCAGAAGCTAGTTCTTCTAGCTTCTGCTAGAAGAAGGGTTTGAAGGGTTCTTCAAAACTGACTTGCTCTCACAGAAAGTCCTATGTCCTCAAAAGGCAGGGCACTCTAAACTGGCTCCCTCAGCAACTAAAGGCTTGCTCTCTTCTGGTCCAGAGTAGTGACTTCACTGACCTTTTCTCTCACTACACTACAAATTTTAAACTCCACCATTTTGTGATCAGTATGGCCAGGTGATTATCATTTGTATTATGACACTACCATCACTTCTCTTATGAGTCCTCTATACACAGATCAGAGGTGATAAGGTCTTGTCTGTTGAGTATATAAGGAGCCATGGGGAGACACATAGAGCTATGAAGTGACCTGAAATGTCGCCTCATGCAGTCTGAGTGGGAAGCCAGCCTCCTGCTCCCTGAGCACCTGGAACAGAGAGGCTGTGGCCCTGAAGGACAGAGCTGGCCATCAGGACAACTGGCAGCCTTCACTCGGGCATGCCTGACTTGTAAGATGTCATCCTTGTAATGCTGTCAATGCTCTTTGGGCACAGATCTCAAACCAAAGACATGAGTGAATATTTTTTCAGTACTACAAAGCCATCTCATAGATTATACATTTTTATTTTATTCAGGGAATTCTTATAAAAGCCTCATCCAAGTCCTGCTACAGGAAAGCAGTGCAACTCGCCTATATCAATTGATTAAGTAGTAGAAATGATTATCAGGATGAAACAAGGCACTTGCAGATTGTTTTCTCTCTAAAGTCAGAAATATCTAAGTGGTACAAGAAATTAGAACTGAGAAATCGAGGAAATTATGTCAGAAGTGAGATATGGGAAGTTCTAACAATTGCTATTAAAAAGTTGGAGAGAATTTATGTACCCTTTGTGTCTTTAAAATATTTTTTTAATACCTGAAAATTACTGAGTAAACATATAATCTGAAGTTAGAATAAAACTATAAAAACACACTGAAAGACACTTTCCAATGCAGTGAATCAAGTTTTTCTCTATATTTGGATTCTGGTAAACTTCACCCTCCTCAGTGTCTGCAGAATAAAATGCAAAAGTACTCCTTAAAAGTTTCTAAAATGTTAAAATACTATACCAGCCATTCATAAAAATTGCAGGGTTTTTTTTTTTTTTGGTTATGGTGGTTTTTATGTTTTTTTTTTTGTTTTTTTGGTTTTTTTTTTTTTTTGCTTTATAGGATGAAAAGATCCAGTTTTTAATTTCCTCTAATTAAATATTATTCAAAAACTTGGGAGAATAAAAAAGCAGAAAAAGAGTATACCACAATGCCTCCGCTTAAAGCAAGTTTAGTGATTTTCCTCTGGAAATAATCTACGTAACCTCTACAAGCTTGACCAAGAAGCGGCAATGTCTGTGCTCCCTCTCCTGGCTTTGCAGCAACATTGACCTGGCCAACTCCTAGCCAGGATAACATCTGTGCCCAACAGAATGAACAAAAATGTGAAGCACTGCACTGTTTCAGCTTCCTCAATGAGAAAAACTAAAAGTTGCTGCGAATGGAAACTAAAATTATTAAAAAATATATTTTATCTCCAAGCTTCTTGAAAGTTTTTCCCAAGATCTGACAAAAAATATAAAAATGCCACAATGGACAACAGCAATCTGAAATCTTTAAAAGAATAGCTTATCTAATAAATTGTTCACATAGAAGATTTAAATAACCTTTTTAATGCTAAAATTAGATCCTTTTAAATTGTGTAATTGTAAACCCTGTAGCTCCCCAAAACCAAACAGTACCAGAAATAAAAAGAAGACAGCTTCATCCTCTCAGGAGCAATTTATTTGTTCTTTCTACAGGAAGTCATAGAACCAAGACTTTATTGCATCACCATACATGATTATTTACAGTCTACTATGAAGAAGAACAGGTGGTGTGAACAATACAACTTCCACTTCAAATATGACAGAAGGTATCCTTTAAAATTCTTTGCAGTGGTTCTACTACATACAACATAGAGCTCTTTCATCTGTAGGATGAAGCCATCCTTGCTGGATTAGTCATGTGGCTTCTCAGCAGCCTTTAATAATACCAGGTTATTTCAGTCTTAACTAAGAAAATATATTTATTTATAATTAAAAATAAATTAGTGGTTTCACAATAAATGGATAAAGTACATTCTGGCACTTGAGATTACTCTTTCATTTATTACAATTTTGTTATGCTCTTAGATAGCTGAGCTATCTTAGAGGCAATAAGGTTCATACTGTGACTCAGGAATGCCTTCTCTCCAGAGTGGTATACCCTACACAAAAACTAGGGAAAACAATTTCCCTTTACTCTTGTTCAATTTAATAGGAAGGTGAGCTGTGCATGAGGGGTAGCAGGAAGGACAAAATAAAGATCCTGCTTGCTTCCTCCTACATTTTTTTGTATTATTAGCATTTGAAATGGAAAGGATATTTTTTTTTCCCACAAGATTTGGGAAGCAAAATACACTAGACAGCACAAAGTGTAAATCTGCCACTCCAGGAATCAACTGTCCACATACTGTGTAATGTGACTCAAAACTGGGGCAGAACATTAGGTGTTGTCTGATACACTGTAGACAGGACTTTGAAAATAACATCTGGGATGGACCAAGTTAATTACTAGGGAGGCAGCCTCTCATCCCTAGCAGTAAATCCCAACCACACCATATGTTCTTCATGACATGACAGCTGAGACCACAGCACCACCAGCAGCATCAGAGTTGCCTCCAGTCTCAACCCTTCCTTCACAGCAGTTTGCCCGAGGGAATTGGGGAATGTGGGCAGCCTCTTACCCCACATGCAGGCATAAGTTCAGGTGTGGCTCGTGCAAACCAGAATGACACAGTAGCTTGAGACTCCATTAACAAGATTTCTGGAAGAAGAAGTTCTGCTGGTTGGTGTCATAGGGGCAGAGTTATGAGCTATGTCTTTCCTTTCCTGCTACTCTGCAACTTGGGAAGAAAAGGAAGGCGGTATTAATTACACCCAAGCCCCTCTTTCAGTCATCCTTCCCATGGGCACAGGCAGAGGCTAAGGTTAATTTTGCTGCCATTGGCAAAGTGGAGCAATCCTGCCTCTGGGCTGGTACAAGTTAATGAGCAAGTCCACAACAAGTTATCCTTACATTAGTAGAAGCTAATGAGGTTCTAAAACACCAGCATCTTGACTTACAAAACCAACACTTCCTACATTTCAAAACACAAGGCCATTTAGAGATATACAATACACACTTAGCATAGTGTGACTTCAGAAGTCTGATGTATTCTGCTAAATATCAACTAAATATCCCACTTCTGGTCTCTGTATTTAAACAATAATTAAAACCACAAAATTTGTAGGTTTGACTTCTGACAGTAGCAATTTATTGTAACCTTGGCTTTCAAAAAAACCTGTCAAACAACTGTTAGGTCAGTTCAGAACTCTATTCTATGACTTGCAATCTCAAGCTAAATGCTACATGCACCAGCCACGAATACTTCAAACACTTGTGGCTTTGGGACACTCTGTACAAAGCCTTTCATAGAATTGTAGGGTGATTTAGGTTGGAAGGCACCTCTGGAGTCCTCCCTTGCTCAGTAGGGCCATGTAGACCCCTTTTCTCCATCTATGTCACCTATCTGCTCCCTGCAGCAAGAGAAAACAGGAGAGAAAAATAATCCCAAAATTTAGGGCTGTTGTATAGAAAGACTATGGACAAGGAAATTGTCTAATGTCCAGAACTTATTTAATAAGTAAAATTTTGGTTTCAACGTTAGAGGAAGACATTTACTTCTTACAGACCTTCTGCTCTGAGAGCTTCTACAGACCCTGCTTTTTAAGTAGCAATGGCTCTATTTGGTTAAATTCCCTATGCAGGAGTCAATAGAAAAAAAGCCAAGGACTAAATATTCCTATAAACATTGACCTTTTTGGACCAAAATCAAGTAAAAGTATTACAAAGCTGACTTTCTTTGTTATACCTGTGGAAGCACTAGTAGGTATATTCATAGGGAAAGGCAAAAGTGCCTCAGGTTTCAGATGCTCAAGAAAGGAGAAACATTTTCTGTTTCTGAAGGATGGAAGGGGGAGTCTTCAGGTCTGGATCAATTCTGTGACATGATTCTCAAAACTCATATTGATGAAACTCGCCATAGACAAGGAGCATCAGGAGGAATATCATTTGACCCTTTTACAGAGAGTAAAGGCAATGCATGCACAGATACATGTCTAGATAGCAACCAATGGCAAGCCCCAAAACTCAATGACAGCACAAACTAAAAATCTGAACAACATACAAAATGGTTTCGTTCCATCAACCCATTTTGATGCCATCCACTTTCAGCAGCCCAACTTTTTAGTCTGTGTGTTGATGCTAGGGGCTGTGATAAATCTCAGGGACAAGAAACCATTGATCTCAGGTCTGATACACCTGAGGTCTATAATGCTGAAATGCTTTTTCAGGGTAAAAAACAGGAGCCCCTGTTTTCTCCCAGAAATGCTTTTTCTGGGAGAAAACAGACACTAGGAGCCCGAAGTCTGGTGTGTTACACCTGCTACGCAAAACCAGAATCACATTTAATACTAGAAGAAAACTTCCAGTCAGACATGAATGTTTAAATACAATTGCAAATGCAATTGCATTTCCCTAAATAAAAACGTGAAGTGTTAGAAGCATAGATAGAGGATTTTTTTAATGACATAGACCAGTCTGGTTTGTCTTCAAAAGAAAATTAAACTCGATTAATAAAGAAAAAACCCAAGCCAAACCAAAACAACCAAACCATAGCCAAACAAATAAAAAAATAATTAATCTTTTTTTCTTTCTGTATGATAGAAACAGGGACTAATGAAGGTAGTATAGGTTTGGCAAAAAGATGGATGATGTGCCTAAAAGCTATTATCTTCTACAGCTGCTTTTTGTATTTAAAAAAAAGGGACAAATCTGAGTTTAAAAGACATCTGTGGACAGTTAAGAAAATGTCAGCTTTCAAAGAAAAATCTTTAACACTTTAAAATTGCAGCTTTACACATTGAAAAAGATTGCTTATGAGCACAAGTTCAATGGCTTTGGAGAGGAGTCAGTGAAAATGAAATCTCAAGAAACGTCAGGAAGGATCGATCTCTCTTAACTTCAATGGCCACATTCAGCTCTCACGTTAGCAGGTGATCCAATAAAAATGTGAATAAATACAACCCATTGTTTTTAGACCTCAAAGGTCACTACATTGCGTTAGATAAGATTACTGCAAACTAAGTGCACACCAAACCTATGAACTTTGGGAGTTATTACACATGAAAGCATATATACTACTCTGAAGAACTTAACAAAGTTTTCATAAGCCAAAAGGGCTGTTAGGAGTCTATGATGCATGAATTAAGAGAATAAGACCTGTATTACTTTATTTTCAGGACAGTTTATTTATATTTTGGGTTTATTGATGTTAAAATGCAACATTTATATTAATCCACAGAATATATATGTCAATTTTCAAAGTTTTGAAATTATTATTCAGTTACTTAGTTCCTAATAAATGTTTGGTACCCATAGGTCATATACATGATACGGAATATCACTATCATATATCAGCTGAAACTGATTTCTTAAATGAAAGCGTTAAATTGTTGAAACCTAAGGATAGCTGCTCCGCCTGTTCTTTTTTCCTTCTTATCCCCTTCAGGGCTTCTTTGTACAGGTAGGGATGAAATTCAGGTGATTTTTTTTTTTTTTTTTTTTTTTTTTTTTTTTGCTTTAAAAGTTTGTCAATTTTCTATTGAACAGCTACGGGAGAAATAAAAACTTATTTGTCTTACAGAATTATGACATTGTAGAAGTTAATTATTACTTTGACCCTTTGTACAGATACTTATGTTGCCTTAAATGAAACATGACCTTTATGATTTTTGTTTTAGTTAATGTACTGATTTCACATGTGAATGAAGTTTAAGTAAAAACTATTCCTTTTTTGTGTGTGTTTTAAAAACTGCTATTAAGAACCTAAAGGTACTGCATCTTAAATAGAAACCACCTTATTATATAGAAGACACTTTATGGAAGACACTTTATATTTTGGAAGAAATTATTTCCTCAGATCTAATAAATAATTTTATTTTGTACTCCTGTAATTCCAGCTGCGAGATGAAATGAACATTTCCCAAAAGATGCTGCAAAACATTGCAGTCGCTTCTGAAGATGTGGGATGTAAATATTTATAAGGCTTTTAAGATTTCAAGTCTGCAAACTCTAGAACTGGAAATGTCAACAACATTTATTTATTTATTTATTACAGTTACTCTGAATATTACCACAGAAGTGTGACAACAGCACACTTTTATAAACACTGAAATGTTCAAAAACTACCACATGCAGACAAGTCTTATCCAGTGCATAAAATGTATTTGTGAAAAACTTTTTGTGATCACTGATTTCATTTACTTACAGCATTGTGTGCCCAAATGGCTGAAAAAGCAGTTTAGAAAATGAAATATCTAAAAAAGAAAACTTGCTGTTGTGATTTTATCCATAGATTTATGTGGGGAAGCCTTAGAAGCTGTGTTTTTTTGATGGCTGTTGTATACCCAAGGATCAAAGATTGTTGCAGTGCTTGTCTGAATGCAGTGCTTGTCTAAATTATTTTCACTAGACACTGGCTTTTGCAAAGGATTGAGGGGACAGTTCCTAAACTAAATTAAGATTTTTATCACAATGTCTAATCCCTGTGTGCCTGTCTCTTCAGAGACCCATCAGAATCCCAAGGTTAGTGACCTGTTTACATGTTCATGGGGAGTAAACCTACAAGTCAGTGACAGTGAGTCGAGGACTTTTTACATGTTTATAGAATAGTCTCCAGAAAATTTCAGGCTCTGGTGATTTTCTGTCTGCTGACAGGATGTGAGGTTCACTCTTCACTATGCAGGGAAACTGAAGTGTATCTTGTAATTGGGAAGTCCTCACCAAAGTACCTACTAAGCTGGCAGCTTATTTGGTTGGCTTGCCACACTCTCCAGCCTTCAACAAACTTTCAAGGATGATAATCAAGTCACAAATTATTGTGTGAAGGCAGCCTTAGCCTCCTCCAGCTCTCATTTAGCTGTCTCGGTGAGAGTGGATTACCTGAAGTTCCTCTCTCTCTGAGAACACTGGGCAGGCAGCTCAGGAGTCGCCCCAAGAAAGGCAGAGTGAACGATTGCCATGAAACACTTGCCATTGTGCGCTGCCTGTGCAGAATGCCTGGCTCGGGAGCTCAGGCAGGACGCAGATCTTTGGAAAGCACAGATCAATCTGGCTGAGGGACATCGAGTGGGAGCATTTTCTTTCAGTGCTTGGTTAACCCCGGGTACAGAGAAAGCAGCACATAACTTTCCATGGGAAGCTGCCACACTGGTGGGCACAGGTGTGCAGGGGGCCATCCTACACGCTCCCACCGCCGCGGTCCATGGGGTTCCCGAGGAGCAGCAATGTGGGCTGGGCTCTTGCCAGGTGCACCCTGGGGAGCTGGGACCCCCCGTGTCTTCCTCTGCTGCCAACTCCCATGTTTTCAAACACTTTTTTTTTTTTTTTGGTCCTACCTCTTCTTTAAAAAAAAAAAAAACCAACCCAAAAACCAAAAAACCAAACCAAACCAAACCGAACCAAAAAAAAAAAAAAAACCCACAAAAAAACCCCCACACCTTTAAAATGTATATATATTTGGAAATTTTCCCTTTTCCTGTCAGTTGCAAACATTTATGGGAGTTTGCGTGTGGGGAGCCGAGGGACTACCAGCTGTGCCTCCCTTCCTGCTTGGCCAGGGTGTGGTTCCTTATTGCAGCAGCTCCCGGCTGCCCGGGAGATTGGGGGGCTGCTCTCTGCTGGTGGACGGGACACAGCTGTGCCCAGCTGTGGGCTTGTTACAAGGAATAACCCCGAGTACCAGAACAGATTGAGGGTCACCTGCTGGAAAGCGGCTGTGCTCAGGAGGACCTGGGATTCCTGATGGACAAGTTGTCCATGAGCCAGCAGTGTGCCCTGGTGGCCAAGAAGGCCAATGGTATCCTGGGGTGCATCAGGAAAAGCATTGCCAGTAGGCTGTGGGAGATGATTGTGCCCCTCTGCTCAGGCCTGGTGAGGCCACATCTGAAGTGCTGAGTCCAGTTCTGAGCTCCCCAGTATGAGACATGGAGCTCCTGGAGCAGGTCCAGGTGCTGTGCATTAAGGGGCTGGAGCATTTCTCTTACAAGGAAAGGCTGAGGGAGCTGGGCCTGTTCAATCTCAAGAAGAGGTAACTGAGAGGGGATCTCATCAAGAATTACCTGAGGGAAGGGTGCCAAGAGCATGGAGCCAGGTTCTGTTCAGTGGTCCTGAGCAACAGGACCAGAGGCAATGGGCAGAAACTGATGCACAGAAGTTCCACCTGAATCTGAGGAAGAACTTCTTGACTGTGCAGGTGACTGTGCACAAGAACAGAAAGTCCAGAGAAGTTGTGTCCCTTAAAGGAGTTATTCAAGAACGATCTGGAGGCAACCCTGTTCAATGTGCTCTAGGATGACCCTGCCAGAGCAGGGAGGCTGGGCCAGGGGACTCAGTGTGGTCCCTTCCAACCTCACCCGTTCTGCGATCATATCGGGCAAGGCTATCAGCGATTCCAAGAAACAAAACAAGGGCATGCGCATCCCAAACACCAGCCTGGAACACCCAATGGCATCTCGTTTGCCCCTAGAGCACCGCTCCGTCCCTCCACAGCGGCACAGCACCGGCGGCCCCCGAGCGCCGAGCGCCGCCCGCCCCCGCAGCGCGGCCTCCCCGCCGGCCCCGCCTCCCGGCAGCCCCCGCGCGCCGCCCGGCCTCGCGAGACTCTGGGTTCTCGCGACAGCGGGGCGCCGCCATCTTACCCGCTCGCTCGGGCGCTCGCTCTGTCGGGCGCTGCGGCTCAGGGCGGCGGGGGGGCCGCCCGTCCCGCACCGCACCGCACCGCACCGCACCGCACCGCACCGCCGCCGCACTCGGCCGCGCCGCCCTCCGGCGGGTGGGACCCGCGCAGCGCCCGGGACGCGCTCCCCGGCAGAGGAGCGGCGACAGCGGGGCCCGCGCGAAGCAGCCGCTGCTCGACTGGTTCCGCCCCCTCCGTGAGCTGGGCCTCCGGCCCCTGCCGGGCGGCCTCTGCCCAACCGGGAGGCGGCGGAGAGTGCGGGCAGGCGCGGCGGGAGCCGGAGTGCCGGCCGGCCGGCGGGCGGCGCGGACCCCGCCGCCGGGGCTTCTGCAGTTGCTGCTGGCGGGGAGGCGGGGGGCCCGGGCCGCTCTGGATGGTGGTTAAAATGATCATAGAAAACTTCGAGGCGCTGAAATCCTGGCTCAGCAAAACCTTGGAGCCCATGTGAGTAACCGCGACCCTTACTCGCCCTCTCCCTCCCTCGAAATAAACCTTCCCCTTGTAGAAGATGGGGATCCGCAGGGGCGGGAAGCGCGGTGCCGGCGAGTCCCGGGAGGGCATCCCGGGGATGCCCTCTCAGCACCCTTCTTCCCCGGCCGCCGGGTGTGAGCGGCCGCGTCGTTCTTGCGCTCTCCCGCTCTCCCGTCGCCGTTCTCGGCCTGGAGGTAGGACCATTTTCCTCCGGAGGATGCAGCTTCCCCCCCCTAGCGACCGCGTTCCTCTTCCCTTTGTAGCCCAGGGAGAGCGGGAGACGCTGTGTGTGTGCGTGTGCAGCTCGCTGTGCCCCGCGCTCAGCCCCCGGAGGGGCCGCGTTAATGAGCACGGCCCGCCGCCCTGTGCAGGACCTTCTCCGAGAGAGCTCAGGTGCCACTGGGACGTCTTGCGGGATCCTGGGATCTTCCCAGTAGCATTTGCTACAGACTCTTCGCACGTCATTCTTGGTTATTTTGAGTATTTGACGCTCTCTGGTTTCCCTTCCCCCAAATAAAAATTGCATTAGTAGAGGATTTGGGAGTAGAGAATAATTTGCCTGTTTGTGAATACGTGCCTCCTCTTCAAAGATAACATCCATGTGAGTAAGTGGGGCTCTTCTGCAAATGCGTCTTCCTTTTCTGAATGGTATTTTAGTGGAACTGAAGTGTGAACTTAGTTTTAAAGGTTTATCTTCTGGAAGTATGGTGTCTACAGATGAAAGTGTGCGCTTTTTTGTCATTCTGAACCACTATTTTAACATGTCTGAATTAAATTTGCTGGAGTTGGATTTGAGTTAAATGAAGTAGAACTCCTGAATTCAGCCTGGTGTTAACTTTTGTGCTGAGGTGTTTGCTCACTGTACGTTTTTCTCTTGACAAGTTCAGATTGGGGAGCAAAATTTGCTTTATTGCTTCCATAGCCATTAGTTAAGTATTTGTAGGTACAGATACAGTTTGTAGGGCTTATGCTGAAATAACCTGAAAAAATTGTAAAATGCTGGGACATTTTTAGGAGACCTTCACATTTATTTCTTTGGAGCTTTTTTTTTTGAGGTGGTGGAGGGGAGGTGGTGGTTCTCCTTTATTCCATAGCATCTAATCCCGACCACACTGAAATAGATGAACTATAAATTTACTTTCAGTGGTCTTTCAATTAGGCCTGCAGCAAATTACACTGTCTTTGTTATAAAAGGGTTGACGTTTAAGAATTTTATTTTGAGGGGGAAAAGGGCATAATCTTGTAAAACTGTAGTTTGGGGGAGGTGAATTACTTTTTATCTTGGGTCATTATAGTGCAATATGTTGTGTTCTGAGGTAATAGACTTCCCTAGTCCTCTGCTGCATTATGCTCACTATTAGTTTCTGGGTATTTTCTTGTATGAATATTTTGTTAATGGCAATCAGCCGTTTGATGTATTTTAGAGTGTGCTGGTTAAGAGCCTTGGAACAGACTCGGGTTGTTCCACGTTAATTTGAATATTAAACCATGAGCTCTCTTAGCCATAGACAGCACTTAAACGGTGAAATCGAGATTTTCAGCTTTCGTGATCCGTGCAATTTTCTGCTTTTTTTCCACTAAGAAGACCAGCATGTATCTGTTAGGTTAAATGTGGTGTGTGAGCAGATCAAATGTGGTTGTTGTTTTGGAAAACTGTGGAGAGCTAGGGTGATGCTGGTCTGGAGGGTGATGAGTTCTCTGCATTTTTAGCTTTGGGAGGAAACAAACTGGCAGTGACTGTCATTCAGTTTTCTGCAGTGTCCTATGTAACTGCGTTGTTGAATAGATGTTAAAATTGGTGGGGATGTATTGTCCTTTCCTAGCAGTCAAAACTACTGGAGGTGCTTTTGGTGTCAGCTGTCTGAAGTGTGTGACTACAGCAGTAGCTTCTGGCTGTATGTAAATTTCAGTGTGCAGCTACTTCTAAAGAAGTAACTGTTGCACTGCTAGTACAGTGAGGTGCTAACTGCTGATCCTGGTGTTGCTGCACCCAAAAATGATTTTTGACTTGTCTTTTCCCGTTAATGAAACAAAAGTGCCAAGTGTTGTCTAGCGGCTCTTTCAGAAACCTTTAGCTGCAAGATACATGGCTTAACCTCCTAAGTACACTAAGAAAGACACCACTGTATTAGGTCATTATGGAGGTGGTGTCTTGGTGATTTTAAGGGGAGAGGTGCATTTAAGAAGAAACGTAAATAAATTTTATACAAACATGTCTAGATATGTATTTATGAGCTAGTTACCTAGAGCTGAGTAGTTAGAACATGCTGCACTTTCCAAGTTGCCTTTTCCAAGAAGCTAACCTTTTTTAATCAGGATGTATAACTTGTTCCGAAGGCCATAATGCATGTACTTCTAAAACATAATGTTTCAGAATTAATACAGCAATAGTCACAAAAATTGTCTCATTTGATCTTTAAGCAGTTAAAAAAATGCTGACTTCTTAATATAATGAAACAAGTGTGTTACGTAATTATATGGACTGGATAAGATTTGGTTGTTGGACTGCCTTCTCATGGAGTCTCTGGGAAACACGGTTCATAGATAAGAATGTTTGAAGGGGAGAGATGGTGAAGGATTTAAAATTTGGAATTTCGTTAGTGCTAGGTTGTTCGGTTTGTTTATTTGTTTTGGGCTACTCTAATGCCTTTGGCAAAGCCTTGGTAATCATCCATACAAAATGACCTTATATGAGTTTTGTCTTTTTGCAGTGAGGCAGAAACTGCAAATGCTGCCATGCTGGAGCATTTGCACAGTCCAGCTCCGTTTGAAGGGTAATAGGTCTGTAGGAGCGTTCTACAGGTCTTCACGAAGAGGCTGCTTTTCTGGTTTTGGAAATAACTCTTCATGCAGCATTGCTAAATACACACACAGAATCATTGTAGATACAGCCATGAAAACGTAATACCTGTACACATAAAGTGGCAAGAAGCTTTTTGTGCTGTGGCTACTGTGTGTTTGACTAGAATTATCTTGTATATTCAACTCCAATCAGCTCTGTAAAGAAGGCATTTGTTACCAGTCATCCTCGTTGCTTGCAGACAGCAAAGAGCTAAGTTGCTAGCATTACACACTTTCTTGATCGTGGTATGGTTTCTGTCAAGTGTTGGAAAATGTTAAACTTGGAATATAACCGTCTGCCTGTCACTTCTGATTTCTGTACTAGCCAGGCACTCACTGAGCCTGTCTATTGTGATGGGTTTCTTTCCTGCAAGCCCATTCCAGATACTCTATAAACTGTGTATATAGTTCTTGCTGGATCTGGCTTGGCAAAGTTCCAAGTGGGGATTTCTGTAGTTTTTTTTTCTTGTTTGAATCTCTACTTGTGAAAAAAATAGCTTTTTGTACTAATGCTACACGCACAATTTTGCTTTTAAGACATAGAAATGTTCTCTCCCTTGCCCTAATTCTCTACACTGGAAAGTTTCCTTGGTTTTAATTACTTCATGTAAAATAAATTAAATTGAAATATTTGTGGCCTGCTGAATTTTACCTTCAATTTGATTAAGGCTCCCATATCTAATTTTTTTCCACTTCACTGTATTTACATTTTTGTGAAGGTTTATTCCTGTACTAAATCAAACTTGAAAAAAAGATGAAATGCCTACCACGGCATTTATGCAGTATTTAGGCATACCTCATTGAAATGGAAAGGTATTTTGCATTGGTGAATTCTGTAAGTGAATGTGGTGTTGTAGCAACTTGCATCAGATGGAATAAAATGAAAATTGTTTAAAGAATATTTTGAGTATATTTATCATTGGAATAATTTTTGGCAAGTGATATGTGTCCTCTGGTGTTATGCCCTCACTATTCTTTGTTTGCCAAGCTTTTTAGCCCTTTTTTTTGGCTTTACAGGTTACTGACTAAAGGTAGCAAATAAAACGGTTTAACAGTGGTGTAAGGAATATGCTAATAAGCCAGGACATTGAAAGCAGAAATAAGTTAAAATGCAAAACCTTGTCATTCATTTCATGTGGCACATCATCCTACCAATAACACTCATTGGGCCACCATGAGATTGCTCTCATTTTCCATGAAACTTACTAAAAATTTCAGAAGCAATAAGCATTTCTCTTCATTTCACTTACTTTGTTAACACCATGTGTGATTCTGTTTGTAACTAGGATAAATAAAGCACAAATGCACATCAGTGGTATGTAATTTTTAACACTAGTTATTTTTCTACATCTGCTATGAAACTTGATAGTCTGTTCACCTGACACACAGAGAGCTACTGTATTTGAGAAATCAAGGTTCTTGTCTTAGAGTGGCAATACTGCTAATCTTCTGTGTAAAAGTATTATGTTAGTATTAAAAGATTGGTATTATTAGGTATAGTTGAAAGCAGAAAATAAAAAGAAGAAAATTACTCCTGTTACAGGAAACCTTTTTTGTTATTGCAGTGAATTTCAGCAGGGAAGTGAAACCCCTTGGACTGCAGTGCAAGTCACAGAGACACTATGATGAGTTTTTGCTTTCTGCATTGAATGGGTGTTGGAGAGCAAGCAAGCTGACAGCTGTTCTTCCTCATGAGAGCTGTCTTGAATCTAGGGGTGGTATTCTAGGCTGCCAATTACTGGTTGCAGCTGTATGAACATGTCAGATCTGGGTATCAGAATAATTTAGAACTGATTTAATGGCATCATTAGCTTGAATAGCAGCTTTGGAGGCTGCAGCGTTCCTCAGTGTGTTCCATTGCTTTAAGTACTGTTAGAGAGTTAATTAAAGTGAGTATCATAAGAGTGGTCCTTCTCAGCCATGATAGTGTCTCAAGATAAAAGTTGGATCTTGCTGAATGAGTTTGTTGTTCATTTTACTTACTTAAGTCAGTTTACACCATAGCTTTTTTATAGATTTATTTATTTTTTTTAGTAACAACAGAGTGATGCAACTGCCTGAATTAGGCTGGCTGCACTGCCCAGTATGCTGTGTACATCTTTCTGCACCCACTCAGCCCTGCAAGTAGGAAGCATTTCTCTCAGCCTTCAAACACAGCCATGTCCACCTTGCTTAATGTCAAGAGCTGAGAAGTATTTTAGCAGTCAGTCTTCAGGCAACAAAACTAGACTCGAAATTTAGGTTATTAACTCTCAGGATCAGAGCACAACAAATAGCATGCACCTACATGTTATTTCCTTTACAGCAATTCCATTTGCTGCCTGGAGGACTACAGACATGCTTCTGCGGTTTCAGTGTGTTATGCTAATTTAAATTTGTCAAGGAGCTAGTTTTAGGATTTGCAGCATCTTTTTGGTTTGTACATTAATTTTAAAACTGAAGAAGAAATTCCTTTGTGTAGTTCCTTTACATCTTAAAAAAGTACTGTGTGCGTACAGTGTAAGCTATGTGTTAATAAGGGCTTTTGAACATACAGCTACACGACTAATGTGTTCTTGCAAAAACCTTTAATATCTATTCCACATAGACTGCATTTCTCAGTTAAGGCTAAAGTCTTGTTGTCTGGTGATTAAAAAAGTCAGAGTGGGTTCTCAGAACATATTTTATATTAAAAAAAATGTGAGTATTGGAAACAGGTTAAAAATGTTTAATGAATTGCAGAGTATTCAACAAGAAGAAAATACTGTACTGAGAGGTGACTCAGCCAAATTACTTTTCCTTTTTCAAATATTATTTACAACAAAAAATTAACTCTTAAATTTACCCTGACAGTTTCAGCTTTTCTGGTTTATTCTTTATTTGAAATAGTAATTTCAGATAATGACTGCAAAACAGTGTGAGGTCAGAAACATGGAGTTTTGAACTTTACTGTGAGCTTTATTGGACTCTTCCTTCTGTGACTGAGCAAAATATTTGGGAATTGCTTTCCTTTTTGAAGGTTCTATCTGTTGCATAGCAGTTGGAGGTATCTGTATCATTCTCTGAAGAACATGTAGAGATCTAGCAAGAGAATTCTTCCATCGATGCCTGTGTATTTGATACTGTTTATTAAAGCAGGATTACGTGAGCAGTCTCCCTTGTTTAAGAGAGCGGAGTAGGTACTATGTATTTTCTGACTTAGAGAGTACAGACTGCAAAAGAGTATTACTAGAGGTAAAAACATTTAACATTTCTAGGAACAATGATATATATATTTCTGAATATATAATATATATTCAGAAATTGGGTGTAAGAAAACATAGTATGGTGTTTAATGGTAGCACACACGGGGATGTACTTGCAGCAATGGAAATGAATTTAGATTACTCATGCCAGCTGGTGTTTGTTAAAGAAAACACAGAAGTGAAAACAGGAGGAGAAATTTGTGATTACAGATGTGTATTAGTGCTTGCAGCATATGCCTACAGTATGTTGAGGGGATGAAGATAGGGAAATCAGAGTTGAGAAATGTTTTTCAAAATGCTTCAATGAATGTGACCATTTTTCTAGTAGCTAGGTGTTATCATAAGAATGAAGTTATGTATAAAATTCTGTCACACTTGTAATGCACAAATTGTGTTTACGGTGAAGACTGATGTACCGCGCTATATTCAAGTTTAGCTAAGGTTTCAAACCTGTATTTAATAACTGAAAGTATATATAATTCATTGAGCAGTAGAATCAAAAACTTTTTATTCATGTTTAGAGCAACTTAGAGTATTTGAAATGTATCAGTGGTATTCTCATTTTTCTGAGATACCAGTTAAGGATCTTTCGGTATTATCTTTGAATCTGCAAGAATATAGCAGGATACATATATTGTATGATAAATCCTTGTGCTACACTGTATATTTGCTACCATCAGCATGGGTGCCTTTACTTGTTAACAAAACAAAGTCGGTTATAACAGCATAAAATGCAAGACAAACAGGTTTAGAAAAACTGACAAAGCTAGCTCAAAATCGGTGAAAAAATCCATGTATGCACAACAGAGACAGAGCAAGCATATTGCGTATTATTCACACACAAAGGCTGCTATTCTCTAAGAAAATACTGTTAAACTAGAGAACATAAGATCTTGTTTATCAGAAAAACTCAAAGCCCCATAATCCAAACCAGCAGATTTTGACTAAACCAGTGGATGGAGAATTTATACAGAACATTTCAGAATTAAATTTGAGTGAAAAAGTGGAAAGGAATTGCTTTTTAAAAGTGCTCCCCTCAAACAAAATTATTAAAGATTATGTCTAGAACTCTTGATAGCTATAAAGAAATTTTCAGGCAGACTTCCTTTATTCACAGTTTTGTAAATTTTAATTTTTTTTCTTAACTTCGTGAGACCAGTTAGTCCTCTGTTCCACCACTTGAGGTTGCTAGCAATTTAATTTAGCATCATCTTTAAAAAAGGCATTTTACAAGAGTTTGTAAAGCCATAAAAGATCATATTATAGACTTGTTAGGTTGATTTAAGATACTATCTAGAGAAACAGTCTTCACATTAGTGTGGAGAAAATAGATTAATTGTGGGTTTTTTTCAAGCTTTGAACAACAGATATAGAAGAGACTTCTGTTTCAAGTCAGTAGCTAAAAAAGGATGTCAGCCTCTATCTGTGTAGAGATAATTTGCAGTTTAATTTTAAGAAATTAAAAGGAAGCACATAAAATCCTAGTGTTGATTTACAAAAGCATCTTCATCTCACTCTGCCACAAAACTCCCTGTATTCATTATTGCTTAATTAGTGTCAATTGGAAATAATTTGCCTGTTAGTATTTTTTAAAAAATAGTATTTGTTAAGTAGCCAAAATTGAAAGGATGTAAATTCTTATTGTTGTAGAAATTCCCCTGTACACACTGAATGATAATAATAGTAGAATTCAGTATGATTGTTTTGCATTGTTCGTATCTGGCCATACAGAGTGACAAATGTTGAAACACGTGCATGAGTGCACAGCAGAAAGTTATCCTGTGCTTTGCAAATTAAAAGTACATTTTCATAGAGAATATTTTCATAAGCATAGCTTGGAGTTGGGTGGATGACCTGAAGTCCTGAGGTGGACAGGATTGCTAAGATTTCCGAAGTCATCATGGCAGGAAGGATGAAAGATTAACTGTTCATTATTTTTAAACATCATCTGTTTGTTTGGGTTTTGAGGTTTTGTTTGTTGGTTTTGTGTGGTTTTGTGGGTTTTTTGATTTGTTTTTTTGGGGGATAGTTTATGGTTTGTTTATTTTGTTATGGTCTAGGTGGCTTTCCAGAGAAGATTTTTCTGGATTTTATCTTGCTCCTGAAAGGGGAATTGCTTTAAACTGAATATGAGGTTGTTGTATAGTCAGTGCTGTAGGAGCTGGAGAATTAAAACACATTGTAGTAGCTAAGAGCAGTAGGTTTTTACCTTCTAGACTGACTTGGGGTTCCTCCCCGCCTTTTTCTCCTTCCCCCCCCACTACATTTTGAGACCACATGTCATTTAAGTAAGTTGTAGCAGATTTTCAACAACAGCTGACTGTTAAGAATGAGAACCAAATTTATGGAAATTGAAATTTAAAAAGGAAAACTGAGGATAATCATGTGAAAATTGTCTGCTCCCCACCTGTCATGATGAAAACAGCACATTAATTTTCCATGGCACAATTCAACTTGAAACTGGGAAAGTATTGAAAATCTGAAGTGCAATTGAAGTTGCGTGAAGAAACAGTAAAAAAGTTAATAACTTTTCAAATTCAAGGATTGAGAGGTTATGAAATACTGGTCTTAGGGCCTGCTGAAGGCTGAGAGAGAACCCTTATTACAGCCTGTGACGAATATTGTTCAACAGTGGCCTTTTAGATAATCTGCTTGGCTGATGTGCTCAGATGCTTGCAGCATTAAAGAGTCCTACTGCTCTCACTGTGTCAGGTTGTGTACTGACTTGGTGCTTGGACTATATTTCCTTCTAGACAAAGAAATGTTAGACCTGAATGGAGCAAACTAGATGTGAAAATTTTCTGAAGAATTTTAAGTCACTGTGCAGTCTGGTCTTTGATTAGCAGTATATATTTTCATTTTGTTAATTTACTGTCCATGGGTTCTTTTTCAATGATTATGAACCATAAATAATGCAGACTAACATGGAATACAGTGGTACATCCACTAGCAGCCCAAATTGCTTTTTCAGCATGAAAATCTAGTATTGCCTGCTTTCTGAAGGATGCTGGGTTATGTTTGAAGCTCTGACCTTTAACTTCAGGGCTCTCGGTGCTGGGCGCAGGCTATCCATGAGTGATGCTGACAGATAGGCTTCCTTTGCTTAGCAGATATGTTTGGATGAGGGATGTTGCTTGCTGTGCAGGAGATAAGTTCCTCTGGTGAGAGGAATTAGGTGGTGTGATATGTTTGTTTAGGGACTTAGGTTATTTTGCCCAGTGTCCAAAATAATGCCATTTCAATTATCAACATTTAGATTAATAATTAAACTTCAGTATTTGTATCTTAGTCATTGTGGAAGGGATTTCAAACTTCTTACTCGTTTATTATGACTGTCGGACTTCTATGCTAGAGCAGTATTTGTGTAGTGTTCATATTTGGTGTAACTCCCTAACCATGGATTAATTTTTCTTATTGGTGATTTTTGCTAGAAAGAATGTACAGTTAGGATGCATCAATGCAATTTTTTCCTTCTTGTTAGTCTTTAAAACATTATTACAAACTTTGATGACCACCCAAATAAGTTGTCTTTATCACATGACTCGTATGCATCCATTCAATCTTGCGGTGTTTTTGGGGGCCTGAAGTCTTCCTTTGGTGTATGCTAAATGAGGAGATTAAGTTAAGAAAGTATCTCACTATTTCATTAGTTACTCTTTTTGAAACATGAATGGTTTTAAGCAGTAGTCTCACTTGCTTTGACAGGCTTTAGGACACCACCACTAAGTTCATTGTAGATTCCTATTTGTGAAACATTGTAAAAAAAATATGCCACTTATATTAAATAATGTTCTACTGAATGTGGATACATGGCTTTCTTCATTCTAAGTTCTTTGTTAATGTGCATAAGACCATCAACATTGAGGTGCTCTGTATTTGTAGTTTGAATTCTGAATTCAGATGCCAAATGGATAATGATCCCCTAAATTTTCCTCCGTTTTCTGCATTTTCTGTGTACTTCTTATGGAAGTGTGTGTTACAATATATGAATTTAGGCTTTTGAAACCAAGTTTGAAAGTGAAAAAATCTGTTTCAATTTCCATGGTGTTCATATGTAAGTAGTAATAAGAATGTTCAAAACTGAATTTAAAAGAATACTCAAGAGTCTGTTTTTTTTTTTTTTTTTTTTTGGTAGCATAGATCACTTCTACTGTATCACTGTATTAATTTGTAATTGGATAGACCAACTTTTCCCAGATAACAGTTACTCAGTGTTACATTCAGAGTTATTGATTCCATCTTTGAGGAGTTAGGGAAGTATTCATTGTCTTTGCTTTTAATACGAAACAGGCAGTTGAGGCTGTTTCTTATGAAGCAGTTTATTCTAGTTAGCTCTGATGTTCTCTGTGCAGTATTGTTAGGAAATATTCTAGGCAATTGTTCTCTTGAAAAGGAAAGTGATACTTAGAAATGTTATCTATCTGGACTCTGTTTTGAAAAATACAACTGAGTATTTTTCAATTGCTTTGGTAGGAAATTATTTTGCCCTATATATGTATAGGACATACTAGTTTCAGACATGAATTTCTGTAATGAAATTGCTTTTTTTTCTAAAAAATCTATTTGCAGATGTGATGCAGATCCATCTGCCCTAGCTAAATATGTTCTGGCTTTGGTAAAGAAGGATAAAAGTGAAAAGGAACTGAAGGCATTGTGTGTTGATCAGCTGGATGTATTTCTTCAGAAAGGTATGGGCTTTGTCATAACAATTAAGATTGAATGAAAATTCTGTCTTATTCAGTTTATTCATGCCATAGAATCGGGCTTTGATCGCTTTATTAGCTTTGTTACTTTGTAGAATGTAATTCAATTTTCATAAATTTTAAAAGGCCCAGGTGTATAAGTTAGCATGCATATATTAGGTATATGTTTTGTTAGTACTCACAGAGGCACAGAATCATAGAATGCTTTGGGTTGAAAGGGACTGTAAAGATCCTGTAGTTCCAACCCCCTGTCCTGGACAGGGACATCTCGCACTAGATCGGGTTTATCAAGGCCTTGTCTGACCTGGTCTTGAATGCATCCAGGGCTGGGGCATCCAAAACTTCCCTGGGCAAGTATTGAACCTCTGTATATATATATGCCAGAAATATTTTTCCAGATGCTTTATTAAGAGACATTAAATAATTCAATAATTGAAAACTTTTGTGAAACATTGTTCATTATTGACATGTTTTTTGACTCTATAAATGTCCTTTCAAAATATAAATTAGGAACACAGTATTTAAAGAAAATATTCTTTGTTGCATTGCTGAATGCAGGTTTTGATTGCTTGTCTGGGTTTTTTGGGGTTATTTATGTATTCATTTTTTAAAGCAAATGTTAACCACGGTTTTGTGTGGTGGATATTTGTATGCTCTTTACTTTTAGAAACTCAGATATTTGTGGAAAAACTGTTTGATGCTGTGAATACAAAAAGCTACCTACCTCCACCAGAACAGCCATCATCAGGAAGCCTGAAAGTAGAATTTTTTCAGCACCAAGAAAAAGAGACAAAAAAGGAAGAGGTGGGCATTGATTTTAATTTACATGTACATATTTTTCCTCATTCATGTAATTTGCTTAGGTATTCAACTACACAGTGTTTATTAGTGATAGTTATTAGCAATTTATTATAGTTTATATTGATAATAATTTATATTCATTAGTAATATTATTAATAATTACATGACAGCGTTAAAATACGTAATAAGATTTGTGCTTGGCATGTTGAACACTGCTGCACGATTTTTCTAACACAAGTGGGTGTTTTGAACGTAAACCAAGGTGGTATTGCCAAGGCAAAAGTAAATGAGATTATTTAGTAGTGTAGGAGCTGCAGTTCAACCTGCATTAGTTCTCTGGTCAAAATTGCTGTTGTAGTTGTGCTGCACTTCAATTCTCCATAAATCCAGGCTGCCATTCTAAATTGCAGTTCTCATTCCTTCAGCTGCTTGATCCAGATGACATCCTTTTGTCACAAATGTTTATGTTGTTAATTGAGCCAGAAGAGTAAGTTTGTGCTTTTCAATAGCAGCCCAAGTTTGCCTGCATGAAAGTGTTTTAAGTGTGAACTGACCTAAATAACCTTCTGATGAAAAAAAAAGACTTTGGTGTTGGTTGTTGAATATCCATGCCTTCTCAAATCCACCCAAAGCCTTAATATGGTTTTTTGTCTACCTACAGTAAAAGCAACTGTATTTTCAGTGCAGCACTATAAAGATTATTTTATTTTCTCTCAAACAGGGCTTTGAATATTCCTAGAGATAGAAATAAACTTGTTATGAAGATTCTCTTATTATGTTAGAGACTAAAGTATTTAATTTCAGTGTTACTGCTGATTGCTCAGTGTTCAGAGTTTTTGGTTTCATTTGGTTATGCAGAAGTCTGCATTTTAGTGTACTCACATTTTGATCTAATATATATGCTTTGAATTCAGATAGTTAAAGAGGAAGAGCGAGAGAAAAAGTTCTCTAGAAGATTAAATCACAGCCCTCCTCAGTCAAGTTCTCGCTACAGAGACACCAGGTAAAAAACTTTATTTAACCCCTTGTATTATACCAGTAATCAGATGGATTTGGATTTTTTACTCAATTAAATACTTTGTTTCTGTGTTGTCATCTAGTAAGCCTAAAAGGAAGGCTTCTATTGCTTTTATGCATATGAAGTTAAGTGGCGAGTATGTGTAAGTGTAACCTGTCTCTTGAGTTGTGCAGAGCTATTATCCTTGGAGTTTTAGGAGTAACTCTGGTGTTAGATTTGTGGTTTATATTGCAATATTTATTCTGCTTGATACAGAGTTCAAATTTTGATTTAGAATTTCACAGAATTTACAGAATTTTCTAGGTTGGAAGAGACCTTTAAGATCATCGAGTCCAACCCATGTTCTAACACCTCAACTAGATCATGGCACCAAGCGCCACATCCAGTCTTTTTTTAAACTCATCCAGGGATGGTGACTCCACCACCTCCCTGGGCAGATGATTCCAGTATTTGACCACTCTTTCTGTGAAAAACCTTTTCCTTAATTCTAGCCTGTATATCCCTTGGCGCAGCTTGAGACCGTGTCCTCTTGTTCTATCTGTTGTTGCCCAGAGAAAGAGTCTGACCCCCAGCTCACCACAGCCACCCTTCAGGAAGTAGAAGCGTTCCTTTCAATAAGTCTTGGTGTTTTCAACTTGGGAAATATGTAGTACTGGGCAGAAACAGAAATTTATATATCTTTTAAAATCTTAGGTGTGGTAAAAATAAAACAAATAAGCAAAATTAAAATCCTTCTGAGAAGAAAGAAGTAGCCATAAGTTGCATACAATTTGTAGCTCTTCTCTAGTTTTCCACTGACATTTCTTAAAATTTTTAAGTAGTTGAGATTTCAAATTATGGCTTCATAATTCTTTAAATTAACCTCTAATATTGCATGTTTAGAAGCCGTGATGAAAGGAAAAAAGATGAACGTTCTCGGAAGAGGGATTATGACCGAAATCCTCCCAGAAGAGATTCCTATAGGGATCGATACAACAGACGGAGAGGAAGGAGTCGGAGCTACAGCAGGAGTCGAAGTAGGAGTTGGAGCAAAGAGAGGTTGCGGGACCGTGATCGAGACCGGAGCAGAAGCCGGAGCAGAACGCGAAGCAGAGGTACCAACAGTTGGTCTCTAAAATACGGTGAATGTTTTCTACAAAATTTAGAAATTTAACTTGAAAACTGTGTTCAAAATGTACTAGAATTTCAACTATTGTTCTTGTTCCTTTATTCAAATTTAGCTTTGTTTTCTGGGGAAATGATGCTTCTGTGATTGTGTTCTCAGTACCTGTTTTCCTCTCTTACTCTCTGTTCTTCTTTAATTTAATATCTTTGTATTGAGGTGGCTGTGCTGGCCACTTCTAAGCATTGTTGCAAGAGAGGCAGAAAAATACAAGTTATTTCCATTTCATTAAATTTTAGGGAACTCAGTATCTGGTTTAAGGAGATACAGAAATTAATGCTGTATTAATGAAGGTGGAACTGACAGAGAAGTTGCCTGTTAGGCATTAAATGACTTGTCAAGCAGAACAGTACAGCTCCATTTTTTGGTCTTGTCCCCTCTTTAGTGTCATAGGTGAAGGGCTGAAATCCTTACAATAAATACTTGCATTTGTGCACCTATTTGTAGGACTTCAGGCTTCAATACAGTGGTTTGCAGAATTAAACGTTTTTGAAAGGGGATTGCTTTTTCAACTGAAAAGAGTGCTTTTTCCCTCAATAGTTTATAATGGTAAATTGGGAAAGAGCAGTGAAAGTAATTTTATATCTTTGTCCTGTCTTAGACAACGTACGAGTAAAAAACAGTCTGATAGAATTCTCCTGTGTATTCTTTTTTCTGTAAAACAGGCCTTAGTAACCCAGCCTTAAAACTAGGAATGCATATTTCTGAAAATATGAGAGTAGATATTTTCCAGACAACTTACTAACAGGCAAATTAAATAACATACAGCAGTTTAACTAAAAGATTACAACATGATTAAATCTTAATTTAAGGATCATTTGCACAATATTATTATGGACAATATTTTATAGTGAAAGCTTTGTTTCTTTTTCTTAGAACACGAAGAAAAGCCTGTTTTACCCACACTGATGAGACCTCTTTAAGATACTTCATAATGTTCCTTTAACGTGGAGTTATTTAAGTCTATTAACTTATGTCATGACATAACTAGTCTGTCTTAATTGGGATACTTATATTTTATTTGGTGGTAATACTAGAAGATGAAGAGAATCGTTTGTATGTATTCAGAATAAATGGTCATTTTACTTGCTGTATCTGCCCAGGAGTGTTCCACACCTGTCAAGCATTATTATTTCACCTATTAAGCCAAAGCTTTGCATGCAATAAATACATACATTTAAGTGCAACCTAAAATGAAGATCAACAAAATAAAGATGCAACAATAGCATTGTCTTGAAACATTAAAGATTTGTAACTTTTATAGTATTTTCAAGCCACGTTTACCCTTTTCTTGCTATTGCTTCCCTTTATTCAAAAAAACTTTCCATCTGAAGTTCTTACAGTACATGCATCACTAAAGAAGATGTACTCTGCCTGAAGTTAAATAGGGTATCTGCTCTGCTGTGGATATATGTTATTTAAATAGCCCAGGGCCTGACTGTGTACTTCACAGATTATTATTTTTCTGGTTAAACCTTCAAAATGTAGAATAATGAAATAGTTGAGGTTAGTGGAGACCTCTGAAGGTGGTGTAGTCTAACACCCTTTATCAAAACAAATAAACTGGAGCAGGTTGCTTGGAACCAGCTGGGTTATAAATAACTCCAAGGGTGGAGACTCCACAGGCACTTTGGGCAACCTGTAAAACATTTCTATTATTGT
This sequence comes from Anomalospiza imberbis, assembly GCF_031753505.1. Lineage (NCBI taxonomy): Eukaryota > Metazoa > Chordata > Aves > Passeriformes > Viduidae > Anomalospiza > Anomalospiza imberbis. The sequence goes on along the minus strand of NC_089682.1, from coordinate 99,311,142 downwards.
ACATATGTATTGAGTTGATATGGAGTAAAGATACTTAAAGAGTAGTAGCTGCTTCTGGTGAAAAGGTGGATAAGGAATTATCCAGTATAATTTTTATTTTTATTTTTTTGTTACAGAAAGGGATTTAGGAAAGCCAAAATATGACATGGACAGAACAGATCCATTAGAGAACAATTATACTCCAGTTTCTTCTGTGACAAATATTTCATCTGGCCACTACCCTGTCCCTACACTGAGCAGTACTATTACTGTTATTGCTCCTGCTCATCATGGAAATAACACTACTGAAAGTTGGTCAGAGTTCCATGAAGAGCAGCTGGACCACAACTCCTATGGACGACCTCCGCTGCCAAAGAAACGCTGTAGAGATTATGATGGTAAGTACATTTTAATTTTTTAATTGCTTCCTGCAGCTACGATTGTCCCCTTTCTGAAAAGATTGTGGTAATTCACCCTTCTTTTTCTGATCTTCTCTAGTATAGTGGGGTTTTTCTATTGCACATTTCTTGATTGCAAATTTTACCATGTTACCACTTCTTACAGACTTCAGACAGCTTGCTCTTTTAATGTTTGTCTATTTTTTACATGCTAGGACTATTTTGTATAAATTAAAAATAGTATATTAAAAATTCATTTAAAAAATCCAGTTTTACCCAGTTTTTTTGTCTTAGGTCATGTTCCAATCAAATACTGTATTTGGTGGTTTTAACAATGGTTAGCACCTTACTGATCTCATCCTATTTCGTTCTAGCCTATCTAATAGACAATTTTTAACTAGAAAGGTACAGAGCTGAAACTTCCCAGGCTCATTTCATTCTGTGTAGGTGTTTCTTAAAGCAGGCTAGGTTTTCAGTAAGCTTTCATTTTAAATGTCTTGTGCCAAAAAACGCACAAGAGGCTGCTGCAGCTGGCAGTGCCTTAACTAAGCCGGTCAACCTGTGAGCTCAGGAGAGTTTAGGTTTTCCTGTAAAGTTTCTTCTGAATGATTTTATTGTTATTATTGCGTACCACATTGAGGAGTTTAAGTTCTAGGCCAGTTTACATTCAGAACCCTCATTAGAATTTTTTTGAAGTAAAAAAAAAGGGAAACTGAGCTTTCAAGTGTTGGCAGAATTGTACTTAGGAAGAGTAGCTTTGCCAGTGTACGTCACAGCAATATGGAGTAAGTGGAATTGTGAATGTGTCATTTTGTTTTGAAGTTTCCTCTCTTCAGTGGCTACATGTTTCCATCATACTGCTCTTATTTCCAAATTTTCAACTTTACCCTCTACTGAACTTCTGTTTTTGTTTAACATTTCAATTTAATATGCTCTATAACTCTTCCTGAAGACGAGGTAATACATATTTCTTTCCCACATCATGTTTTGAGGAAGTGGGTACTCCTCTTTCTTCCTGTTTTACCAGAGGGTGTTTCAGCCCTTTCCCTGTATTGCACTGACTGGTATTTTGGTGTTGTTTCTGTGGACACTGTTGCTAAACAATAGATAATAATAGAGCAGTCTGGGCTAGAAAGGCCCTATTAAAGTCATCTAGTCTAGCATCCCTACAGTAAGCATGGTCATCTTCAAGGAGATCTTGTTGCTCAGAGCCCAGTCCAATATGACCTTGAATGTTTCCAAGGATGGGGCATCCACTGCTTTTCTGGCCAACCTCTTCCACTGTTTAATCACCCTCATTAAAATAATTTCTTTTTATTATATTTGCTTTGAATCTACCATGTTTTATTTTAAAACTATGACTCCTGGTCCTATCACTTCAGGTTCCACCAAAAAGTTTGAAATATAAAGGCTGCAGTGAGTACTTAAATTCACTGCTCTGAGCTGCCTTTTCTGCAGTCTGAACAGACCCAACTCTCAGACCTTCCTCATAAGAGAGATGTTTCAGGCTCCTGGTAATTTTTGTGGCCCTCCTCTGACCTCTTTCTTGTTTGACTTGTGTGTAAAAGAAAAGAGGTGAATGTGTATTCATTTTTATTTATATATATTTAATATTTACAAATGCATATGTTATATGTAAGCATTAAACTGTGGCAAATGTTTACAATGTTTCCTGAAATAATTGCAAAAGAGGAAAAAAATAAGTGAATTTGCTCATGTTGGAATTTCATATTAACCCCTAACTTTTAAAAGGGTTTCTCAATCTTAGCATCTGCACTTTTTGCTTAGAAACAAATTGATTTTGTTAATGTGGTGACATCTAGAGTTCATTTTTTGCTTTCACCATTTGTTATAATACAGTGCAGAATTAGTTCTTCAAGAATATTTAAACACTTTAGTCCTAGCAAGTTTCTGCTATGTCTGTGTGTGCTGACTGTTAAGAATAAATTTAAACAGTCAATTTCATTTTCCAATCTAAGCTTCTGCTGGTATGTGGAGCTCTTAATTTACAAACCACCACATTACATATTGAATGTCTTGTATCCACCCTGAATCTGTATCTACCCTGAGCTACAGCTGAATACTAACATCAATTCTTTTTGATATTTCAGAGAAGGGTTTCTGTATGAGAGGAGACATGTGCCCTTTTGATCATGGAAGTGATCCAGTAGTGGTAGAAGATGTGAATCTTCCTGGCATTCTGCCTTTTCCAGCACAACCCCCTGTTGTCGAAGGACCACCTCCTCCTGGGCTTCCTCCCCCTCCACCAATCCTCAGTCCTCCTCCTGTTAACCTTAGACCTCCAGTACCACCACCAGGTCCCTTACCACCTAGCCTTCCACCTGTAACAGGTAATTAAAAAAGATTAAACCCCATTTTTTAATAGAAAAGATGGGATCTTAATTGAATTGTACGCAGTGCAAAAAGCTGTTTTGAAGAATCCCAGCTGTATTATGTAAAGTCGAACTGTGCTCTACTATGGCATAGTTTACCTCAAAATTATTCTTCTGTCTGATGATAATTGCTGCAGAGTTGGTTGTTTTAAAATGCTGCACGCTAAATATGACTCTTTAATATGGAATAATATCTTCATTGTATTTAAGCAAAAGCATGACATGGCAAAATTCAATTCCTTGCGTATTACAGGAGAGGTTGTCCAAAACTGACTACTGTCAAAGAAGGGAAAATCCTGGAAACAGCTGATCCTTACTGTTTCATTCATAGTAATAGAAGTAAAGATAATTCATGACCACATCAAATTTATACCTGAAAATATCGTTTGGGATTAATTTTAAAGCTAAACTTGTAAAGTAACTAAGAAATAGTCTCGGCTTTGTTTACTGTTTCACTGGAAGGTACTTCAGCTGAAGAACTAAAAATTACACGAAAACTTATGTGTCTGGCTGTCATTTATAAAGTAGTTGAAGTTTAGTGCTTAGTTGCCTTGTGTGTTACCTTAGTTTTATGTGATTGTTCCTTTCTCTCTTTTTTTCTAACTTAGGTGTCCCACTTGGTAAAATTATTTAGTAGTAATTGATATTTGATATTGCTTAGAAGTTTCTTAAACTGTTTTGATTTCCTGTTGATAGTATATTTAAGAAATTTATTAATGAATGTATTTATTTCAGTTAATATAGAATGTAACTTCCTCTGGTTTGGTCAGTTCTGCCTTACATGCTGTTTTCAAATCTGGTTCACAAGTTCAGATATATCACTTTATAACTTTTTCCAAAACCTACTCTTGTCAATGATTAAACTGAAGATCAGGCTTGACTCCTTAGCTTTGAAAGAGTCACATGATCTGTTTTAAAAAAAGTCAAACCAACCAAACAAAAAAACTCCCTCAGTTTTAAGAAGCATTCCATTAGAGTTGAAGGTTTCTTCTTGAGTGTTTGGAAACTTAATTTCAGTCAAGTTAGTTATTGTCATCATAGCATATTTTTATAATACTAAAAAATACTTTTTTACTTCAAAAATAGAATTTGTTTCTTTGATCAGCTTTTATTGAGCTTTAAAATGCTTCATTTGGTAAAGATGAATACTGGTCTAGCAATTGAATTTTACTTGTAGAAGGAAGGTGTTTGGAGAAATGTTAAATGATTCAAATGCTTTTCTGTCTAATCCAAGTTCTGAGTCATTTGCTGTTGGGGGTGGTTTCATGTGAATTTATGGTACATCATCAAGTCTGCAGATGTGCCCTCTCAGTCCTTTTTCTTCTTAAATAACCTTAAAAACATTTCAGAGCAGTTTCCTTAAGAGGGGAGTGTAATGAAAGTGTAGTGGATAATAAATGAATGCAGGATTTTCCTTTGTTTTTGACAGGACCACCCCCTCCCCTTCCACCACTGCAGCCTGCTGGCATGGATGCCCCCCCAAACTCAGCAACCAGCTCAGTTCCTACTGTTGTCACCACGGGTATTCATCACCAGCCGCCTCCTGCTCCACCCTCTCTTTTTACAGCAGGTGTAGTACTGAGGCTTTGCCCACAAGGTTTGCTAAATAGAATAACATTGATTCATATTATACTGTACTTTATAGAGATTATAATGTTATTGGGAGAATAAGTTTGTATCGTATAGATTGTGACAGTAAATTAACATCATTCTTTACAGACTTAGTTCAAGACTGAAGTAAAATTTGCATATAAAGTGTGAATTTTTACTGGAGAGTAATATTTTCAGTGTGTTTAAGCAGAAAACTTGGCATGACCATTTTTTATGATAGTGGTTATACAACTTCTTTATTGTAACTCTATCTTGTAATTAAATTGAATATTATATCTGAAACCTTAAGGGTTTTAACTGCAATTTATTTTAATTAGACAATTTCTTTGTTACCAGAAACGTATGATACAGATGGCTATAATCCAGAAGCTCCAAGTATAACAAATACTTCAAGACCTATGTATAGACATAGAGTACATGCCCAAAGACCAAATTTGATAGGACTCACATCAGGTGATATGGATCTACCACCCAGAGGTATGCTCTCAAAGCTATACTTAGTTAGTTTAGCTGATTTTCTTAGATTAATGCAGGTTGAGGAACTTTCCAGAGAATACTGGAAAATACAGCATTTTCCTAAAATCTTCTGGAATTAAGAGATGTTTAGTTGAATAGGGAACTATGTCTATAATTGCTTTGTGTGTGCATTTTTACTGGTAGAATAAAATCTCTCATTAGGGTATTGTACAGTTTACTGTTAGCTGTAGTAACTGGTCACTTTGTATATCTTTTGTACAGAACAATGTTAATATTTCTCTAACAGAATCTCAGGATGATTTTTGCTATAGAGAGGAGGGAGTAATTTTTATCTGTTAACAGTTTTATGCACGAATAATCTCAACCTCACAGTTCCTGTGGTCCTGAGAAGAAGCAGCAGCACAAAAAATAAGAATGGAAAAGGGATAAAACCATTTTTAGTGTGGTTTTTATTTGCATTTGTATGTATTTCTATTTAATCTTACTATGTTTTTGTTGGTGTATTTTCAGTGAGGAGTCCCCCAGTGTGATTCCTGTTCTTCAGCAAAAGTGACTCCTTTCCCAGCCCATCCATAAATCTTGCTCCTAGGTGTTATTGCCCTGGAGTACTGTGCATTTCCTATCATGACCATTTTTGTGTGTGTCATCTAATAGTAGAGTGGAGGTGTTAGCTGGAGTGGTGTGAGCCTCAGAGTATTGCATGGGACATTGTGAATCATTGTGAATCAGAGCGCAGTCATCTCAAGGCAGATGCCTTCTGTCATACTTCTTTTGTTTTCTGTATGTGTGATGTTACTGTCACAAAATGAGTGCTTTTAGCTATTTTGATGTGTCAGAACATCTGTTAATAGTGAAGAAGTCTGTGACCGAGGTTTGATTCAGTCAGAACAAGAATCATAGTAATTTCAAAATAAACAATTGTGCTTTTCAGTGCAAATTCAGTGTGAGCAGAATACTCTTTTACAATCAAATGCACAGAAAATAAATTTTAAAAAAGTAAAATCTTCTCATCTGTTTACAGAAAAACCTCCTAATAAAAGTAGTATGAGAATAGTGGTAGATGCTGAATCCAGGAAAAGAACAATTGGTGCAGGGGATGGTGGAGTTCCTACAAAGAAGACTTGGTTTGACAAGTGAGTGACTGTTAACACAGTATTGGCTTAAGAGATGGAATTTCATTAACTGCTGTACTGTAATCTGAAACATATATATCTCTATGAATTGCAAGCAAGTGAAACTGTTAGTACACTGATGGTACTAAAGTAAATCATACTACAGTGTGAGCTGTGTTTATTTGACTGTCTTCTAGCAAAGGTAGTATACAGATAGATGAAGTTGCTTTGGATGATACTAAGATCTGTTCCTTGAAAGTTGGCATGATATAAGAAACAGGGAAGCTGCAGTGTGATGGTTAGAGATGTCTGATTTTAGTTATGAAATATGATATTTACCACTGCTATTTTGATTTGAGTTGCCAGGTATGTTACTGAGAAAAAAACGGAAGGTGCAAAGTTTGAAGGGATTTTAAAGATTGCTGGGACTGAGGAAAGCCTTGAAATAATAGTTTTTTGAAACACTAGTGGGGAAGTTTCATGGAATAGCTAAGAAACAGTTTTTGAAGAGAAGCAATGTTAAAAGTCAGGAATTATCCTGACATAAACAAATAAATTTGAATTATCTCACACATTTATGTGCTGGGGTATGCTGAGAATATCAGTGGGGAAGATAGCAGTTATATGGGTGTGTGACCTGTACTCTCCTTCACTTTTCTAAAACTGCATTATTTTTTAAGTCTGCAGATCTTTGTGTCTCATACACACATATACAATTTAACATTGTGTTTGCTAGTTTGCTATGGATTTCTGGCTTGATTTTTTGTTTGTTGCAGGCAAAATTTTAACAGAACAAATAGTCCAGGTTTCCAGAAGAAAGTGCAGTTTGGAAATGAAAATACAAAACTTGAATTGAGAAAAGTTCCCCCAGAACTTAACAACATCAGCAAACTTAATGAGCACTTCAGTAAGTTTGGAAACTTAGTCAACTTGCAGGTAAGAGTCAACAAAGAGAAAGCAGTTTACTTTGATGTAAAGGTAGTGGTAGGTGCTAAAAGAAGAATGCCAATTTTTTTCCTGGTTTCCTGAAACTCTTTATTATTTTCCTAACTTGTTTATTAAAAAAAGATCTCATTGTTTTTAATGATATTGCCATTGAAGAAGCAGAAATGAAATGTTCTAGTCATCTTTTAGATTTTGAACAACTGTGTTCCTGAGAGATAAGACTTTCAAGAGACATTGTTTAAAACATTGAAAATTGATTGCATGTGGATTTTTCTCACCCATTTTATCAACTTTCGATCTGCTATCATAAATGCTCTGTATATTCAGAGATAAATTGTAAATAGAAAAAACCTGCATTTCTCATCCAGAAAGCAGTCCCTGTGACAATTGCTTTCCATGGTAATGACAATTTGTCCCTTAAAATTACTTTGTGATTAGTTGGAGTCACCCAATAAGTAATTGAAGAGCAAGGAAAGCAGTGAAAGAACTAGGGCCTGACTTAGGCTGATATTACATGTTGCAGACTGCACGTGTAATGTCAGTATTTCATACCCAGTCTCTAAACTACTCAGTGTGACCTTTCACCGTGCTTCATTATCAACAAGTTTCAGATGCTGTCATGCATTTTTCTAAACCCTTTCTTGTTTGCACTGAGGGCTGGAATGAAGGAGTGCAACAATATATTTGTACATGATGATACAGTACAGAATAAACACTCTGTGCCTGTCTGAACACCTAAGGGATTTTAAATCTCTCTTAATTACTATTAAATATATCTTAAGTTTTCTCTAGTTTACCTAAGAATATGGATGTATTAGCAGGCAGTATTATTCATTAAGGCAAGTAAAACATCAATGTGTATGGAGAGACAGATATGTACATGGAGATTGCAAGCTATGCTCTTCTTGCAAAGAGTACAGTCTTGGCTTGTGAAGCTGAAATAATGTGTTAATGCTCAAAGGAGGGAAATCAAAATGAGCTTTGCTGTCTAGCTCTAATATTAGATAGGACATTTACTATCTGACCTCTGCATTTTCGATAGTAATTTTAATTTTCTTCACTTTGCTGAAGTTTCCTTTTGTCTTTCAAACAACTGCTCATATTTGCAAACAGAAATACTGGTTGACTGGGGGTTTTGCTTTACTTTGTTAGAGGCTTTTTAACTATTCTCAAAATTTATTAACATAAACTCAAGGTTGATTTTGACACCAGGCCTTTCAGAGGGGCTCATGAATAGAAAGTATTTATCTATTGACACATATTGGGTGTAAATTGTAAGCTTCTAAGCCTAAAAGCTAATGATGTAATGATAATTTAGACACAAACGAGAATCCTCTGTGTGATAAGTTTTGTTCTTCTGTTTTAAATCTTAGGTTGCGTATCAGGGTGATCCAGAAGGTGCCCTTATTCAGTTTGCCACACATGAGGAAGCAAAGAAAGCTATATCAAGTACAGAAGCAGTATTAAATAATCGTTTTATTAAAGTTTATTGGCATCGAGAAGGCAGCGCACCACAAATGCAGGCTACCACACAGAAGGTAGAGGATCTAAGTCTGTTTTAGCATATTATGTAAAAAAGAATCTTCAAAACATTTTAAGAGACTGTTCATATCAAGTAAACTAAGTCCCTTTGAAATAATGACTACTTCATGTAATTAATTTCCAAAAGTCACTCTTCAGTTGTAAATTCTTTGACCTGATATACAACGTTCAGAAGTTGATTAGCAAGATGAGACAGAAGGTATTTAAGGAAAGCCCTTCCATAACTTTTGGTGTATTACATTCTGTTACCATGTCAAGCAAGATTTGATGCAGCTCTCTGCTGAATAACATCTATTTTGCTTTAATTAATATAGGCTTTTTTTATTTCTTCTGGTGAGTATAAGAAAGGAAGCAGAGTTATATTTCTTTTTGTGAAAGATGATCTTCATTTTCTTTCATGAGGTTCTGGTTTTCCTCTTTCCCTTCCCTGTTGAGCGTGTGTATTGTTGTACAAAGTAACAGAAGAATTTGTTTTACCCGTAGATGCCTCTGTGTATATGCACGTAGATCTGAGGACTTGCAAACAACAGTGGAAGAGAAGAACTGCATTACAGAGACAAATTTTCTAGGAGGGGATCAGGGACGTTTTTAAGTAGGGAGGTAGTTGCTGATCTCTATGATATCCAGGGATAGAATGTCTGGGAATGGAATGGAGGTGTATCACAAGAGGTCCAGAGTGGGCATGAAGCATTTCTTTGCTGAGAGAGTAGTCAGACAGTGAAACCAGTTTTCTAGAGAGGTGGCTGATGGCCCCAAGCCTGTCCCTCTTTAAGAGGAATTTGGACAGTATCCTTAACAATGTGCTTTATCTTTTGGTCAACCCTGAAGTGACCAGACAGTTGGACTAAATGATTGTTGCAGGTCCCTTACAACTGAAATACTCTAATCTACATTTTTTTATTGAATTGCAGAGGAACACGTCAAAGTTGTCATGTTCATAGCAGCATTGGCAACATTTAAAAAAATAAAACAGCAATTACTGTTGTGAAGGGTTGATTTGTAACCTGTGTCAAGCCAAATCAGACTTGTCAGCAGTACAGTAGTGGCTGTACTCAAGCAGAAGAGGACCCTTGGGTTCACCGTGGCTCTCTGGGTTATTGAGTTGAGTCTTCTCAGTTAGCAGCTGGTGTAGCAAGTCCTTCAAAATATCTGTGTGTCCTGCTCTATTGGATTTGCCATAAGTGTGGAGCAGCACGTCCTGCACTTTAAAAATACGAGACAGGCTCTGTAGAAGAAATGGTCACTGAATTATATATGCTGATATAATACATGAATGACTTGTTAGAGGATTCTTTCAGTTGCTGCTCTGAGTTGAGAATTCCTGCTTTCTCTTGATGGTGTGTTTTGTCATCATTTAGAATCAGTGACCTGATTTTCCTTGGCCGTCCTGCTGTACAGCATTTTAAAAGTTTTCTTTCTATCCTTTGTAAGAAACGCCCTGATCTTTATCTTCAAAAATTCGGTTTTAATGACATCTATCTCACTGTCTTCCCTGTTGTTATCCTTTAGATTTTATTGATATCCTTAATGCTTTGTCCAGAGTAGTGCTGCTCAAAATGGGTATTTATTTTCTAAGCCTGATTTTCATCTCAGCCAGAAGATGGCAGTGGAGTACATCATTTGCATTCCTACAGACATTCCCCCTTACTTAAAGGATAGCTTGTACTATGCTATCAACTTGTTTGCTGATTATGCTATTCAGAGTATTGGAGTATTAACTCTATATTTCCAAACAAACATTTGATCTATATATTTGATATTTTTAGTAGTCCCATAATTTTTAGTGATGTTAACAGCTTCCAATCACACCACCTTTAGCAAGTTAACTTTGCTGGTTTGAGAACAAATTCCCCTTAGTCCTAGGGACAGTTTCAGATGTTCCTGTCTCACCAAGAGCAGCCATTCAGCACATGTCAGCAGACTGCATTTTGAAGTCTGTTATCAGCAACAGAAGGCACACAGTAACAAGAAAAACTTTTAACAGGAAATTAAAATTTTAAGTACAATGCTTCTATGTTCTTCTACCCCAAGATATAACATTTAACAAATTGTTGAGTCAGTAAACGGGTATTTTTTGTTCATAAGTCTTTCAGGAGCATGAATATCTACTTGTTTTTGTTGAAATTAATATTTGGTATCATATCTGTGAGTAGTATGGCAACTTTATACTTCTTCATATACTATAAATATTTGTATTTTTGTCAAGATTTCTGTTATGTTAATTAATTACAGGTTAATTAATTTCACCTGTATTTGTAATGGCTTCCAAACAGATTTTGTCTATCGGGCACCAGGATGTGCTTTTGAATTTTCTTTAGTGTAAAATCAGTTGACTTTAATTTGTCCCTTCAGTAGTACCTGGTCCAGCACAATTGCTTCACCATTGCTATTTTATCAACAGGATTACTTTGGAAATTTTTTGCTTTAGAATTTCCAAGAGCAGTGGAAGTACTTAGGTAAAGATGGTGGGAGCCAGCTATAATAAATCACCAAATAAAAGGCTTCTGCCAAGAAGCAGAAAATAATATGCTCTCCACATCTGAGGCAGATAAAACAGGAAGTTCTGGGCCTAAAAGGCAGCACAAAGAGATTTAGGTTAAATACTAAAAAAAAACATTTTCTAATGCCAAAGCACACTGAAGCACTTCTGCCTAGAGAGGTGACGGGACCTGTTTCATCTGAAATCTCTAAGAATGAGATAGATAGATACTGTCAGTAATGGCATAACTGACTTTGCCCTACAGTGGAGAGAAATTGATTAGGTGACCTTCTGAGAGCTATAAATATGACAGTAAGCTTGCTTGGAAGGATATATTTTGGTCTTAACTGTTGAATGTTTTTGTCAAAGGAAAAAAAGGAAAGGTGTTAGCTGTCAGGGTATATCCACTGTAGATTCAAAGATTATTTGCTTTCTTTCTTCAGTCCCATGACTACATGTTTCTATATACTTTTTTTTCTATTTTGACCAAGTTAAACACATAGGAGATGTAAAGTGGGACGTATCACTGTAAAAAGTGAATCTTTGTAATACAAGTTTGTATTCTGACTTTTCATAAATAAATGGTACATGGTGAAAGAGTTGTGAGAGGAATCAGAAGACCTCTTTATTACGTTTTATTTTGTTCTAACAGGTAGAATTTAAGTTAGGCTGAGTAAATGTAAATAATAGAAATAAATCAGTTTTTTGGTCACTTCTGTAAGCTGTAAGTGCAAAATGAATGTTATTGCCACTCGCGCTACACAAATACTCAGTATAACAATAAATCTCATCGAGTGGTTGGTAGAATGGTAGAAGGGAAAGTGAATGGTAGAAGGGAAGAACCATAAATTCCATAAATTCCATTGTAACTTCATTTTGCACAACGAAATGTTGGCAGTCTTCTGTTGTGTGGCAGTCTTCTGTTGTTAATGTTGCTCTGTGCCTTTTCGGGGCTGGGGCGGTGTTGCAGGTGATCCAGCCCTTAGTGCAGCAGCCCACTTTGCCTGTAGTGAAGCAGTCGGTGAAGGAGCGGCTCGGCCCAGTACCTGCAAGTAATATTGAACCTGCAGAAGCACAGGGTGCCAACACGGAAGTCGCTCAGGTTTGTATTGTAGTGAGAAATTCAGCTGCCTGTCTTTCTGAAATAGGTTCTGTAGTGTATGAATGTACCAGTTACTTCTATGGTGCAAGTACACATTTACTACTTCAAAGTGCTTCTGCTTACATTGTTAGTGGTGCTTTCCTATTAAAGTGTTCCTCAGTGCAATGATTAGGCTTTTTTACCTGAGCATGGTACTTAATTTTTTAGTATCGTAGCTTTTTACATAGTTAAAAAAGAAAAATGGAAAGGCTTTCAGACTGTTTCAGGATTGTTGTGTTACATTGCAGGTGTCAGATTTCAAAATAAAGTAAGTTTCTATCCAAAGAACTAAAAGCTATTTTTTTTTAATGTATACGTATTTTATCTGTTAAACACCTAAAACCATTAGAGAATGAAGCTCTTTATCTAGAAAAATTTTTAGAATTTGTTCATCTCCCCTAATAAAAGGAAGAATGTAACCACAGTACCAATGTGAATAATGACAGAACCTGGTGTGTTACTCCCATTAGAAATAGTCTTTAATGTTTTATTATATTTGCAACATTTCCTTATTAGCATTATGCTGCTGCTTTGGTTTTACCTCTGGAAAGGAAGACCAGCACGAATCAGAACACATTTGTAGTTTAAAGTCAAACAACTCTGCATTTGCTGCAGATGTAATCTGCAAATAGCAGATTATAGAACACAAGATCTGTAGTGTATTTAAAAGGGCCTGTGCAGATAATCCTCTGCCAGCTAGCATGTCTTAAACTTCTTGCAAAAAATACGTAGGATAATCTTTGATTCCAAATTTGGCTTCGTGTTTGTCTTACCCAATGTTAGACTTACATTAACTGCAAAACCAAATATCTAAAATTAATTTTATCAATTGTTTGAATAATTTTCTTTTATTGTTGCTTAAAAGTCTATGATTTTATTAGTTAAATATTTTTTTCTAAATTTCTAATGCTTGTAGTGTCCATTTGAATTATAATTTTGCTTTGTTTTCTCAGAATGTGACTAAATTATCTGTGAAGGATAGACTCGGCTTTGTGTCGAAGCCAGTTACCCCAGCAACTGAAAAGGTAAGAAAATGTCTCATGTTCTCTCCTCTCATATTTATTTTCAGCAGAATTAATTATTTTATCAAACCCCTTGTGTCAATATTGTTTCATAACTATGAATAAAACAATTTGTGAAGGATTACTTTTAGGAAGTATAATAAGTCAAAACTTAGCAGATGGCTAAATGATTACAAGGACAAAAGCTGCTATGTTGTGGATTTTGTTTAATCTATCAGGTTCCTTTTATTCAGTCATAAAAAGAACTTGATATGTTCCATAATCCTGATTTGTTTAGATGCATACAAAAATAAATTTTAAAAATAAATAAATTTTGACATTACATATGACACTATAGAAGGCAGTTCTAGAAAATGTTTCTGGTCTTCTGGGCCCCTTAAAAGATGATGCTGTAAAAATTTACCGTTTTATTTGGTTTTATAATTTGCAGTACTTGTGAAAAGATAAGGGTGGAAATTAATCAGTATAGAAAGGTAAGGGGGGAAAGGTGCAACTGAATTGTGGTTATGAGTTATGTATTTTGGCCAGTGGTTCAAATTTTCAGAATACAAAGTGGTTGATGTTTACTATAGTAGCAAAGTTTATAATGCAAGTTTCCAGATCTATTTAGCACTTCAGGGCATAGGCTTCCCAATGTTTTTAACATTCATTAGAGAAAACTTGTAGAAAGACAGAAAGTTTTACCTCATAACAGGATTCCTTTGTCTAGGTATATATCTTTTCTACAGGGAATTAGCTTGACCTGAAATAAATGAAGCATCCACTGTATTTCCCCACACACATCCCCTCCCACCCCTTTTCAGTATGGCAGTTGATGGATTAAGTGGCATCTAACAGGTGAAATTCACTCCAGGGATACTTAACATAGAAAGGCAATACTTGAAGTTGATAATATTAGTTGTCATATTAGAGAATGTGTCTTTGATTCATTTCAAGCCCAGCAGTCCATTTAAATGCATTGATCAAGGCGTCTTGCCTGTATTTTGTTGTTAGTTTGATTAGTTCCATTCTTGGTACTCTAAATTAGTTGCAGATAAATACCTTGCTGTGTATTCCTGATCTACATTTTACATACATAATACGTGCTTACTTTAGAAATAGAAAGTCTGCTTCAGCTTGCAGCTTGAATGGAAATATTTTCCTTTCCTCATTGTCTAAGAGTTGAGTTATCCTGAAACACTTTGCTACAAAGAGTAAATTTTATGCTAGGATGTTTTTCTGTTCTGTTGTCTTATAGTACAGATGTGATTTTGCTGAGTGGCTGGGCTGTTCACTGGATGTATTGTGAAACAGCAGTTTCCTTTGACATTTTTAGTAGGATTGTAAAACCTGATTTGACTTAGTTTTACCTACTACTGCCTCTTTGCAAGGAAATACCTTGCTTAGTTTGCAGTCATTGTATTCTATAACCATTAGAAATAAAACGATTGACATCCATCAAAAAACAGATGTCATGTCCTAGATGTTTTTTTTGCACCTGATGGAGTGCACGGTCTGACAAGAACTTTGCAATGAGAAAGGAGGTAGCTATTTTTCCCAAAGAGCAGGAGGAAAAGGTGCTAAAACAGTCATTGTAAGACCTTTTAGGATCTCTATAGGGACTTAGAATTTGTAGACTTTTGAAGAGATTCATGCTATTCACACTATTGCTTCTCTTGAATAGTATTAAGCAATTTAGAAGAACTTAGTGTTGCTTTTGACTTGTCTGTGTTGGTGCTGTGGCTTCTCTCCTTACATCTCCTACATAAAAGAGACAAGGAGATGTGGTTCACTCTTCCCTGAAGACAGTTCAGGGCAAAAGGAATGTGTCAGTATTTTTGTCTTTGCTTGATCCTCTGTTTGTTTGTCTTGTAGCCTGTCGTAAAGCTACTTTGTAATAGAAACTGTATGGTTCAGATATACATACTTAAATATTCTTTCATAGATTTAGAAAAAAGTCCTTCATCTTTGTAATGGCCTGCTTAGAGCATTTTTTATCACCTTCTATAGTACCTCATAACATGTGTTGATTTCTTTTTGCTGTTGTTTTCTGTGCACTGCATACTCTTGAAAACACTTTATTGTGGGAAGAAATAGTCTAAATATCACACTGAAGTGCAAAGGGTTTATATGAACCGTTCCTGTTGTAAATTCTTCTAAGCTCTTGGTCTTTTCTGCCTTTCTGTTTCTTGTCTGTCTCTTTTTTTTTCCCTTCCTGTTGGTGGGCATTGTGCTTTTTTATGGAGTGCATGGTGACCAATAGAATCTGCATGCATCTTTTAATTTTCCACATAGATTGAAAGTATTTTTAAACTCCTGTATATCATACCGATTATATAAATTCTTCTATATGCTAAGAAAGTGGACAAGATGATACCTATATTATCTGTAGGACTTAGCCGTGGATTTTTCAATATTAGCATGCCAAATAACTCTTTAAGGAACAGGCTAAGAAAACAGAATAGTTCAAATCTTCAGGTATTGTGGAGAGGTGCATAGTATGTTTTAGGGAGATTGTAAAACAGTCCTCAGTGTTCTTAGTAAGTCATGGAAAAATTTCATACCTCATTACAAATTTAGGAAAGAGAACAGAGAGACATAGGAGTCTCTTCCTGTGCTGTGTAATGTTGAAGACTTCCTTGTACTTGAGTTACTTCTTGCTGATTGTGCAAACTCTACTTTGCACCAACTGCCTAGGAAAAGAAACTGTTACTCTACGTTGGACCTTAGTCTCTCAAATTATGTTGAACTTCTGCTCGGAAAATTCATGCAGCCATGAAATACTGTATTTTAGACTTCAAAACACAAAAAAACCAGTTACTCTTGCAAAAATCTTAATCTTCTTTTTCCTTAGTTATGCTCAAATACGTAAATATTTAGGTATTTGGAACTTGGAAGTGCATACGAAATCTCAGTGGAGAGGATTTATTAGCTAATGTTGATAGCTTACATATCTGATGTGGTGCTGCCTCTTCAGAAATTGTTTAACTTCAACAACTCAAAAGAATTGCTACACCAAATTTTTATATTCCATATCATCAAAGGAGACAAAAGAAAAGATGCTTATATATTTTTAAGCACTCATGTGGGTTTTTTAAAAGATTGAAATTCACTGGCAAAAAAATAAAATGATTTCCTCCTATAGGTTTTATCTACTTCTACTGGCTTGACAAAAACTGTGTACAACCCTGCTGCTTTGAAGGCAGCACAGAAATCTTTGCCTGTTGTTTCCACTTCCGTGCTAGACTCTAATGAAGCACAGAAGAAAAAACAGGTAAATTAAATATGCTTCTTTTTAAAATGGACCTAGGTTGGGAACTTGTGACCTAGAGATAGAGCACTATGTATATTCATCTCAAGAATGTAGATGAAACTTGTTGCAAGATTAAATTCACTATAATGTTTTTTTTTTCCTACATATTACAAGAAAATTCAGCATTGTTTTGTTATTTTTCAGTGTATGTTCAGGCAGTGTAAGCAGGTTTAAAACTGTAGAAATTCAAAATGTGAAACACTTTTTCCTGGAATCAGAATCTACACGTTGAGGTATGAATTGTCTGTTGCAAGTGAAAGGGAGCATAGTATAGTCACTGTTCTTCTCTCTTAAACTATTCTGGAACTGGCCTCTATTCTCAGTGTATTTTGTACGTATGCCCAAAATGGTTTCTTCAAGAGAGCTGAGAATTTTATGACTCTGCATTTTGTTGTGTCTAAGCTATAGTTCTTCTGCACCCGCTTTTTTTTTTTACATAGTACTAGGCTTTCTCTTTTTTATATATGTTAGAAAGGAAATGCAACAAAAATGTATTTGGACTTAATAGGTCACTCAGATAGTTTAGCTTGCTTAGAATTTTCAGGAGAGCACAGCAGAGCTCATTCTTCAGGTTTATTCTTATCATTTAGAGGAACTAAATACACGACATTATTTACCTTACTGTTTTTTGACCACAAATTACGAATGCAATACTAAGGTTATGCCCAAACATAAGTGTTGAAATTAGTATAATTGTTACAGTTTTGGTCAAGTACTGCTAAATTTCTGTAATTTATGTCTAATGTAATTTGAACTAGCGGTTTGTAGCTGCACGTGAGTTTTGCCATTGGTCCAGAATTTATAGAAAGCAATTCTGATGTTGAGGTTTCATTTCATGTTTGTCCCCTAACATATGTTTTTAGAATTAGAGCCTTTACCTGTCAAGTTAAGATTCTAAATGCCTGTAAAATGGCAAAAAACTTGTAATAAAATTGTTGACTCATCATAACAGCTGTAGAGGTTTTTTTGAGAGATGACACTGACATTGTCTTCTCTCAAAAGTGATTGGCTCTTTTTCCATGTGATCTTGTGCTCCTTCCTGCCTTCGGAGATTTCTGTTACAATATACTAGTACTTGTGGAAAAACATTATTTTGTGGGACTGACTCCCTTCTTTTCCTCCTCTCTCCCTAGCTTTTTTTGGCATTCATCCCCTTATCTTACCTTCCTTTTCCCTTCAGAAAAATGATTGCACACTGTATTGAAAAACTAACATTTTATGCAGCAGAATTGGTCAGTATTTGGGAAGACATACAGAAACTTGACTACTGTTTCTTTTTCTATGGCTGCTGTGCATTTACAATCTTTGTATAAGATATTCCACTTGAAATTGATCCCAGTTGATCATCTTCTGCCTCTCCTCTACTACTCCATTAAATATGTTAATATCAAAGTTCTTAAGGGTTTTCGGCTGTCTAAGACTTCTGTATTTGAGAACAAGAAGCAACTGCTTTCTTACAAGCACCATTAGTAGGCACTGAGCACAGCAGGGATGGCATCTCCTCCTGCTTCTCATTTGGAGTGCAATATTGTCACTTACTGATCTGTTTCAGTTCATTTCAATTTGCCCATTGCCTGGTCAAGGTTCTGTTGTTGGCAGATGGAGTAGCTGTAGTGTTGGTTCCCAGTTAGAGCACCCAGACACAAAAGAGGTGCTTTTCTTTGGGTGACACTTCAAGTTTAGGAAAAAAAAAAGTTTTCTTTTTAATTGTAACAGTTCTGGAGACTGTGTTTTAATTGATGGGCTTGATTTACAAAATAATTGTGCTCACACATTTAAACACTTGTGTGATGTATCTCTTGAGGTAGTGTAATATGTTGCCTTTCAGCTTTTAGTGGAGTTGTGTAAGGTGTTACTTTATATGTGAGCTATAATAAAGTCTTCCAGCACAGATCGAACTAAAAAAAAAAAAAATAGATCTTTCTTTAATTTGGTGATGCATTATATTGTAAAACATAGTTGGAAATACCAGTACCTTGCATTTCCTGTTACTAATTTTTCCCCTGTTATTGTAAGTTACTACTGTGTAGTTGTCAGGTATAGTATATTATTCTGGCATTAATGCTTCAAAGTCTAGAAACTTTCTGTAATCTTTTTATGCTTCTAGGAAGCATTGCGACTTCAACAAGATGTGAGGAAAAAGAAGCAAGAAATCTTGGAGAAGCACATTGAAACACAGAAGGTAAAATACTAGCATTAAAGACAGTCATCAATTCAGTTATAAAATAATTCAGTTCAAAATATTTCAGAATTTGTAAGAATGCTTATTTTATAGGCCTTTCTTTTTGTTTATTCTCTTAGAATGGCATTATCATACTATTTCAAGTTTATAGTTCTAATCTAACTTGTCCTGTTAGTTCAGTTAAATAAAACCCTACGAGCTTATGCAATTTATGTCAAATTTTAATTGATATTGCCTAATTTGGGAGCAACATGCATGTGTTTGGGAGAAAGGAAAGCCTAAGTTCTGTGACAAGAGCGGGACAGAATGATGTAGAAAATGATTAATGACTGCAGTTAGGCTTAGGAAGAGGAAAAAAGCCAAAATGTCATTTAAGTGGAATAAAATTTTCAAATAATTCAAGTGTGTTAAGCAAATCTGTTCAAATGAATTGGAAATATCAGATGTTGATTTGTAAACAAATCAGAGATTCAGACAAAGATTTTAATTTGTACAATGTGTTAAAAGTCCTGTGTGTTGATTTGTAGGTCAAAGCAAAAGAAATGCAGTATTTGTTTTTTCTCTTAGTTATAATGACCTCTGGAAAACAGATCTGTATTAATAGTTGCTGAGTTAAAAGACTTCTTTTTCTGAACTGGACAGATGCTGATTTCAAAGCTGGAGAAGAATAAAGCCATGAAGTCAGAAGACAAAGCAGAAATCATGAAAACACTGGAAATTTTGACTAATAGCATTACCAAGTTAAAGGATGAATTAAAAGGTGTATCACCAGGAGGAGGGACTCCTTTAAAAAGCATGAAAACTAAAACTCAGGTACTCAAGTTTTGGTCATATTTTTAATAGATGAATTCACACATAAAAATAAGTAGTCCCATCAGTAAAAAACCCAAACTGGTTTAGTTTTTAAGTTCTCTTTGAAGTGAGATTTATTTTGCCTTCTTATCAAAGGAGCATAGTTAATTTTAAAACCATGCTGTTGTCTAAAAGCTGTATCTGCTGTTACACAGATACTGCATTCATCTAGAAGATCAAAAAAACCAAATCAAAAGTCTTATGATTCTTTCTTTTACTTTGTCCAATGGTTTGTGTATAGTCTATTGCTTTCATAAATTTTTAATATAAATTATGAAAATAGTATTTCTTATGCAAAAAGATTATAGTTAGCACAAATATCTTCTGGTCAGGCTTTATACACAAAACAAACTGTACTGGTATGTCATTTCCTGTGACTCTGTGTCATGGAAATTTGTCAATATATTAATCTTTTAAGATTGAAGCTTATACTGGTCAGTTTTCCTTTGATCTTAGTGCCCATATTTGGATTTTACCTGTGAGAAGTACTTTTTCCTCTGCTTCCATTCTTATTGATACCTGGCTGTTACCAGTTTCCCAGCTGCATAAAAATGCAATTATATTACCTTTTTAAAATGCACTATTTTGCTTTTTATAGAAGTATTTGTTCCTAAATTGGTCACAGCCTTGAAAAGAAATACCAAAAAGGAATACTGAAATTACTTCTCTATACTCAACTGTAGCTTCTTATATAGTTTGTCAGGAAAAAGTTGAAGCAACATGTATTTATCCTGAAAATGGGCATAGATTGTTAGGGTGGTCAGACAATAGAATAGGTTGCTGAAAGGGGTGGTGGAGTCACCATCCCTGTGGTGTTTAAGGTGCTTCAGGTGGCTACATCAAGTGCTGGGTAATGTGGTTTAATGGTTTACAGGTTACACTGGTAGTGCTGGGTTGTTGGTTGGACTTGATGATCTTAAAGATCTCTTCCAGCCTTGATGATTCTGTGGTTCTTGCTCCAGGCTTTTTGCAGTCTCAGGGTGTGGGATTGATGAAGGCAGGTCTTTTCAGTAAGGACTGAGGAGTAGGAAGTATTGAGTACCTCCACTGTTCTCATGTCCTTTGTTGTCAGGTCCTCTTTATTGTCCAGCAGTAAGACCACATTTTTCACAGCATGGTGTTCCTCTTGCTGCTGATTGACGCATTGAAGTCCTTCTTGTTTCTCACACCCCCTTGCCAGATTCAAAGCCATCAGTGGACTTTAGCTTTCCAAACTAGTACCTGCATTCTCAGATAATTTAAATGTGTTCCTTTTGTGCTCCAACTCTTGTACACCTTGATTTTGGATATAAGTTTTGTTAGAATCATCATGTTCATCCTGGTAATCATCCTGCCAAATTTATTTCCTGCATCTTCTGGAACTTGGAGGATGCAATTCTTCTTCAAAGGCTAGAAATCATCCTGCCTTTCCAGCAATTACCCAGACCCATGGTATTCAAACAGGCAGTTCTTTCCAGCTGTCTGGAGAAGGCCTCATGACTAGATAGTGTGGAGTACACACACACTGCAATATCACCTGTCCCCAGTCAGAGCTCTGTGTGTTCATACTGCACTCTCTAATGCAGAGCAGCTCCTACTCCTTGCTCATCCTTCCTTAAGAGCCTGTCTGTCCACTGTACCACTGCACTGTCTGTTTCTTTATGATGTTTCTGTAGTCCCAGGCAGATTGTAGCCCTGTAAGTGCACACAGACATCCAGTGCCTTATCTTTGTTTCACAAGTTTTGTGTATTAGTGTTTAGGCTCTTTAGAGAAGCACTGATTTCCCAGAAAAGAAAGGAGAGCTTGTCCCTGTGATGCTGTTGTGTAGGCCCCCCCTCATTTGTGTGATAGCTAAGATTATGTTTGAAATGATTCTTCAACCCAGTTTTGTTTATCTAGAGATCTGCCCACATCACCCTTTGCTTGGTAACCTGGTCCTCCATTTCCTTGTGTGGTAGTTGTTTTTACTAAGAAAAAATGAGGCAATATGCTAATGTTGAAGTTTTAATGAAGTTTTTGAGTTGCTTTTCCACTTCCTTTGTAATATGGAAAATGAAGACGCATTTCAAGTAGACCCACTTAATAGTGGACAAAGTATCCATTGTCTGTATGCAGTTTTGTTAACATTTGAAATAGCAAAACCAATCAGCCCCATCTGACTTTTGTAGAAATAAGGATTTTACAGAGCCTTTGTTTAAAATTTACAACTTTGAAAATTTTCTGAAAGACTTTGATCTTCACTCTCTTGTATTTTTTAAGTGTTTAAGACCTGGACAGCTCTGAGGAATATGGTGAAGATATGGAAGATGAGGCTCACGTGACTGTGCCGTTATCTTCGCCTATTTTTGCTTCTTCCAGTTTGTTCAGATTACAAAAGGCTCTTCCCCTTTCAGTGAGAAACCTTTGCTGCCTCTTGGTGTGTCCTGGAGGAGGTATTTTCTTCTTCAGACTTGGCACAGCTCTGTAACAGAGAAGTCTTCATTAAGACCACTAACAATAAATCTCAAAAGTATTCATTACACCAGTGTCACTGGCTGCTCTGTGAGTGCTAGGTGCTGGTGGGATTTCAGAGACACTTTGTTCCAATTTTGAAAATTTGGAAGAACATTATACAGATAATGGATTTTTTCATTTGGTTGCTGTAGATAATCAGTAAATGGGGGTGAATAGACTCGAGGTTGAAGTTGCCAGTTGAATAATCCAGATTTTTTTTCTTTTAAAGATTCCAGGAAAAACAAAAAAAATCACCTTTCTTTATCAGTGGTGATACTTGATTTCCAACTGTTACAAGCACGAATTCTTAATCTTATTACATTCAGCCTTTGCTAACATTTCATGCCGTTGTTTTGAATCAACACGTGTAAACGTAAACTGTTTCACAATCCTGTGTAGTTTTTTTTATAGTTAGCCTTCATTTGTGATGTCACTGAAATGTTTGAGTCCTGCTTCTTCCATTAGAAAAGTTTCACTTTGGATCAGAACTTCAAATTAAGTTTTCATGGTCACATAAATCTTGCCCTGCATCTCAGTGGTTGCAGTGAACATGTCCTAATTGTGATTCATAGAAACTTTTCTGTTTCGAATATATTTTATGAATTTCAAATTTTTTTTTAAGATTCTGTGTCCTGGAAGGTAACTTTGAGTGCATGAGAGACCAGTCTTTTGTTAGTAAAGGTCTTGTTACTTCCTGTGTTTCTTCACTGTGGTCTGAACAGAATTACCATATTTGTGCTTTTGCATTGTGACATTGTAATAAACTTAGAGGCTTTTTCTCAGTACTGATCATAGATTTTTGTATTCATTCATAGCTGTACTGCCTTTTTCATCTCCTTTTAGTTCATCTCATCACCATAACATCTTGAATTTTTATTCTATGTATCTTTAGAAAAAGTTCCATTAGCTTTGGCTTTGCTTGGTAGTCTAAAAGGCTTGACATCACAAAGCTCAGATGGAAGCTTTACCTTGACATGAAGGCTCCTAAGCTTGTGCATTTTTTGTTTTTGGAGGTGGAAACCCAGTGTAATAAGCAGTATACCTGCAAAGTTACAGCTTTTTATTGAACAATTGTTTCCTTGTAGAGAATGTGAACTGTGAAACTAATAATTTACCATAACAATTTCTTAGATGCAGAAGGAGTTGCTAGATACTGAACTGGATTTATACAAGAAGATGCAAGCTGGGGAGGAAGTTACTGAATTAAGACGAAAATACACAGAACTGCAGCTGGAAGTATGTTTGTGTCTTCTTTTGTAGCAATTAACTTTTAATCAAATATGTTTCTTTGTGTTAATTATTTTGCGTATTGTATCATGAACTATTTTTACCCAGAGTGCAGTATTAAGTTCTGTGTAGAAGGAGACATTTAGCAATAATATTTTAAAAAAACACTTTCTCTACTGCAGTGGAATTGAGAAGTAGTATTATCTCTATTTGCATTTGCTAATCTGTTTAAATTCTGTAACTATTTGGATGATACAATATTTTATAGATTTGTGGGTATTAATGCTTTCTTGAGAATGTGAAGTGTTTTTAAATTGTTGCCTGAATGTTGTTTTGTGTTTGACACAGAAAAGTTAAGAAATACTGCCTAATCTTTTGTTCTCAAATGTTAGCATGCTTTTAATGAGATTAATCAAAAAGCTTGAGATGCCAAAAGTAATATTATTACAGTGTTGTGTTGGTTGCAAGAGGAGAACTTAAGAAAAGCAAATAGAGTGTTTGAGGAAATATTCAATGTGTAGAAACACATTTTTTTCTTCCAAGTACTTGATTTGAAAAAAAACTGAGATGGCTGCACAAAATTCTTCATATGTGTGTCTAATTTTGAGAAACTATGAATACTGTGGTTGTTATTCTGTGTTATATTGCACTTTCTTGCCTATATGACTGTGTAATATCTACTTGAATCACTTGATAATCTTATTTCTTTTTACTGTTAAGCAGGGCTGCTGTGTCACTTAAATTGCTCTTGTCTTACGTATGTCTTACGTATTACTGCATATGAATACAGCACACATATGTGCAGCCAAGTTGCATTAAATCCTTACTTTAAAACTAAGTTGTTCTGCAGTTTTGGTAATTGTGAAAATAGTTTTACTAATAAATCAAACCAATTGAATAGAGATGGTACAAAAGCTTATGTTAACAGTATATTTTGTGATGGTGAGTAATACTGTATAAGCGTGCTGAAAGCTTGTTTATAAATCCTGCATCTCAGAAAATAAGTGAATTGAATGACATGTCAAATAGGAAAAGTAGGTGCACATTTAAGATAAAGTTACGTCATAGCTGAGTGCACTAATCCTACTCCATCTCTAAGTCTGTTTGTATTTTGAGTTAGGTAAAAAAGAGCTCTTTTAGGACAGTAATATTTAAATGAATTTTGTGAAGCCTTTAGCAAATACCAACAGAAGTAGATGGAGTAAAACAGGGTCATCAGTAATGCACACTTATATCTTTCAGGGAGCAGCATGAAATATATCCCTTGCACGGATTACAAGAGAGATATGGGGTTTATTTCCCTTGATGTTTGTTTGATTCTTCAGTATTCTTAAAAATTCTTTAAAAAACTTTTATTCACACATTGTGCTTGTGACTTTGACTCCCACAATATTTAATGTGTTGTTTCTTTGACTCATAACCTGTTTTTCTGTTCCAGGTGACCCTGACTTTACTGAAAGAAAATCCAAATAGTTTACAGCTTGTTTGTTGAGTCAGCATGCCCTGAATTACTCATTTAAACATTTTAAAATGTTTAAAAAAACCCAAACAAAGAACAAAACTGAAAAAACCCAAACGCCTCAGGATTATGTTTATAAAAAATTAAAAAGCAAACTAGATGCTATGGTAAAATTATCTGAATAATTTAATGAATAAAGCCATAAGAAAATGATCTCCTCATGGGTGGTATCACTGACATGGATTAAAGTAGTGCCATTGCTGCTTGAGTTTGTAAACATTGTAGGATTTATTAAAAGCATGGTGATTTCATTTAACATTTGATTCCTATGGCAGATCTATTTGGGATCAAAATTATGTTTTTTTCTTGCTGTAAACATTGAAATTAGATACCTGAAAGTGGTCTTTCAAAGCATAAAGTAACTTTTTGAAATTAGTTTTTAAATGACTTTCACTGTCATCGGCCTTGTGATTGTTCTTGAAAATCATATGCTAGTTCTTTAGAAGGGATACACAGGTACTGTGGAAACGGAAATTTTTGAGTACCTAGAGCCAAGTGTTCATTGAATATTTTGTCCTTGGAGGTGCCCCTTATAAGCCTTTGTTTCACATCTCACAATTCTGTGGCCAAAAGCTCTTAAGCTGCAAGAATTCTGGTCAGAATAAAGGCCTTGCCTAAACTTTAGAGGCAAAGGGTAAAGTAAAGAAACTAATTAAGTAGTTATTAGACACCATATCAAGAAATTTTGATAATGAAATTTCAGTTATGCAGCAGCTGTTTTTTCCTGTGAGGAGTTAATCTTCACAGATAAGGGCTCTTTTGATACCTGGTTCTTGTTTCCTTTTTCTGTTCTATTATTGGTCTGGTAATAATTGCCCTTTAGATAATTAGCTTTTGAATGTTACTTAAATGTCCACCTTCAGTTATTTTAAGACCTGCAAACTGCTCTTTCTAGGGCTTTCTTGGGGATGTGTTTTTAGGAAACATCAGAATAAATATGTGTTTGTTAATTCTATCTAAATATGTAGACTGAATTCTAATCTATCAATATGTTATGTGTAAACATATAGGCTGCCAAGCGAGGGATTCTGTCTTCAGTTCGCGGTAGAGGGGTTCACACGAGAGGCCGGGGTGCAGCACGTAGCAGAGGCAGAGGAATACGGGGCCGGGGGAGAGGCAGAGGAGTTCCTGTGCACGCGGTGGTGGATCATCGGCCCAGGGCACTGGAGATCTCTGCCTTCACCGAAAGTGACAGAGAAGATCTTCTGCCTCATTTTGCGGTATGTCGCAATTGCACTCTTTTTTTTCCCTTTGGATAACATCCTTCCATTGAATGATTTGTTTTCTCCTGATTCGGTTAATCTGGAAATATTATGTAGGAATGAATCTTAAGCATGATATGCAGAGGATGCATTAGGAAAAGCTAAAACAGGAAAAATAGACTATTGCTTCAACTAGTTATAGCTGTAATCACATAGCATTTACAAGGCTTTTTTTTCCTTACAAAGACAAATGGCTTGTAATATTTATTTGCTCAGGACATATGTAATTTTTTTACAATTTCTTAGGTACAAAATGATAAAATTACTGAAGGGATGTTGAGAACAAAGATTGATTTATTGCCAAACTTTCAGTACCTGAAGTCAGTCTGTCTTTGTTGAAGTACCTTAACAAGTGCTTAACAAAAATTTTCTTCAAATATTTTCAGTGCTTTTGCCCAGCTTTCTGAATTTAAGAGTCAGAGTGAAAATTGTGCAATTGTATGTAGATCTTGAAAAGGCATCCAAATATTTCTGTCTAATCATATACTTAAGTTTAAGAAGTCAGATCTTTTTCTACCTTTTTTTCCCTATTTTCAGTCTAAAAAATGATAAATTGACATACATAATTTTTAGCAAATTTTTATTTGCAAATATAATAGTGAAAAATCAACATAAATTTATAAAACCACTTCTTCTCCAATTTAAAAAAAAGAGTACAACAAAAGCAAATTTGTTTATTTTGTGGAATATATGCTAAGAATATCATGCGAATCTTCATCTGTGCAACCCTCTTTATTTGTTTGGGTTTTTTTTTTCCCAACATTTAATTGCAGTGGTCCTCTCTGAAGGGAGAAGTCCAGGAGCTTGTTAGTCCACTAAATTGTACTCCAGTCAGTGTACTTAATATTTTCCGTCAGGCAGTCATGCAAGAAGGTTTAAATAAAAAAAGTCAAACAAGCACCTGTCTCTCTTTTTATAGGAAACTTACTATCTTTAACAAGCCAAATAGTAATCAAAAAGAACTTTAGTAACACGAAGAAATACAATTCCATTCACAGTGTTAGTAGGATAACACTGAGAAAAAAATTAACTAATTTTGCAAGTTGCAAGTTTGCTGTTTTAAACTTGCTTCAGTTTCTATTGGAAATGCTGTGAGCTGTATTTCTGTTTTTGTAATGTGATGCCACAACTCTGTGCACATCAGCAGTGCAGTCCACTTGTACATGTGTGGGTTTTTGTTGGTCTTTGTAGCTTACAGTGATGGCAGCATCAAAGGTAGCAGTACCATCGTGGCTATTATAGGAATAGATAGGTCCTGTTATTAAGATGCTGAAACACAGTTGTTTAGTTGTTTTCAAACTTTTTCTACAGCTCCTGTAGAAATACTTCTGTGGAAGAATTTTGTAATGGGCTAATGTAATAATTTCAAGATCCCTTCTCTCTAATCAGAAGAGAAATACTGAAGCAGAACAGCCTGTTTCTATTATAGTTTTATGTCATACCTATAAGAATTGGGAAATCCAGAGACAAGAGCACTTTGATGGTTTAGAAATGCAAGTACAAGTAGCTGTATTCTTGGCTAGGACAAGTTCTTCGGCATTAAAATTGTGAAGTATACACTGTTCTAATTTTCTACTTTTTTTTGAGGTTGTTTGATTTAGGACTGCATTTTTAGAGGTGGGAGAAGTATTTTACTAAACTTTTTTTTGTTGTTGTTTATTTATCAAAAGCAATATGGTGAAATTGAAGATTGCCAGATAGATGACTCTTCTCTCCATGCAGTGATTACTTTTAAAACAAGAGCAGAAGCTGAAGCTGTGAGTATAGTCTTTCTTGAAAATACATTTCAGCATTCAAATACTTTCTGTTTATGTTACACTTCTGTATTTGATTAAATGTAATATTGTTAACTATTTTAAAACTATTGACACAAAAGTGTAAATTAAATAAAAATGTCAGTACTGTATGGTACTGAAATACTTAGTAAATTAAGTTTATAGCAAAGTGAGGTGCAGGATGTAAAAGGGAAATTAAGAGAAACACTTAGGAATTGATATTTAGATGTCTTGGTTTATCTTAATTTAATTGCCAGGTTTTTTCACCTGAAGACTTGGTACCCTCATAGAGTACCTGGAATTTCACTGACATCCTGCAGTCAACCTATATATTTACTTGGGGATCAGTTTGGTTTACCTTTGTCTGAAACCCCGTGGTAGTGTAAATGGAATTTGTTTCTCTTTTTCCCCCTTTTTACTATATTTTTAAAAATTTTTGGAATTACAGAAGCATAGAGTTGCAGAAGTAACTTTTAGAAACTAAAATCCGCAGTTGACTTATGTTATAATTCAGTATCATTACATATGGATCATTAGAACTTAATACATTTGGCTCAGCAGGATTCCTGCCTTACTTGGTCCATGGTGTAGGCATATAATATAGGTATATTATGTGATCCTGAACAAATTAATGAACAAAATTGTTCTACAAATGATTTTTACTTTAAAATCCTTGTGTCACTGTTGGGATGGAGTATTCCTGAAAATAGTAGGGACTACAGAAACAATGGATTCATATTTGCAGTATGGTTGTATGGAAAGATTTCAGTTTATTTTTATATTTTGCACAAATTTTATTGTGTGGAGTTTACCTGATCACAGTTTTCATACCTGGCCAAACACCAGTGAGGTAATTGACAGAAAAAACTGCTATTTACAATGCAAATCAACCGCTGGGGACAGTAGTTTTGAACACTTGGAGTATCCTTTATGGTTAGATATTTTGATATCCATGTGCCAAAGATGTTTTCCAAAAACACAGAATTCTGTTTTATTTGTGAAACTCTTAGCTATAGCAATGATGAGCACTAACTGTATGGAGATAGTATTTACTCTGTAAAAAAGGAGGTACATGGTGTATACTGACTGATAGGGGAAAACAGTATTGTACAGCTGTATTGAAGGAACACAGTTCAACAGTGAGCAAAAGTTCTGTTCAAAGATAAAAGCTGCTGTAATTAGTATACTCATAAATGAATTGAATTGAAGTTGGGATTTTAGTTGTGGTGCTTCCTTGTATTGGGTACTTCCTTTTGCAATTTCATATTCTTGACATTGTAGTTTACATAAGAAATACTCTTAAGTGTGGAGAGAAAGTTCTGCTTCCCTCTAAAGAAATTTTGGTCACCTAGAACAATAATCCATTTTTGTGGACTATCCAAATAAAGTCTTTTCTTCTCCCAGATGGAGTATGATTCTCACTGCAAGGATCAGGATTCATGATCAGTGTTTGAAATGTCCATGTTCTAGTGAGCATTAAACCATTTAATAGCCAAACTTGTGTTTGATTAGACTTTGTGTCTAATTTCACCTTCATTTTTAAATGAAGATTTTATGAAAACTGGGTTCAATCAAATCTAGGAAAATTTGTATTTTCTTTAAGATAGTCTTACATATTAAATATATTTCAATTGGAATATCTGTGTTTGCAACTAAAGCATTAAGGCTGGCAATTTGAGAAGTTGTAGAAGGTAAGCATTAAAAACCTCTGCTGAGGCAAATTGTGAAGTAAATGCTGCTAATATTTTACCTTCTTAAATGAAAATAGGCCTGGGCTTTATGATCATTTATGTTCTAGCCTAGAAGGAAGATTCCCTGTTGTAAAATGTTGCATTTTTATGTATTAGTAATTTCTTGCAAAGATTACAAGTTATTTCTGGACCTAAATATCACTTATAAGTACTTTTAAAAATTCTAGTTGTGTGACATTGTGATGAGACCATGGACAAAAAGCTCCTGAGCTGCATTTTAATAAGCATAGAATCTTTTAAATTTATCATAAATTTATATGTACAGATTTAAAATTTATACCTGGGGACTTTAATATCACACAATTCATGTTCAGATGTCATTGAACATGTAATTGTTTCTACATTTCACATTATGCTGTACTTTCAGATTGTACTATAAATCTTCTCTGACCATGATGGTTATTTCGGAATGTTGCTAACACTGCTTTATGCTCATTCATGTTACTTTAATTTGAACATACTATTTCCGAAGCAGCCACTTAATGCACCTGCTATTCAAAGACATGAATATCCCATAAGTTAAAAATTTTTACATTTCAATTACAACAGCTTTACTGGAAGACGAATGTTTTCCAGTAGATTAAATTGTAATCACAAAAGGGCTTTTTTTCAGTTGTTTGACTGTTGGGTTTTTAAAAATATGTTAAATCATTTGTAGGGATGTCTTACTTCTTCAGTAAGTTATGCATTAACAGTTTTGTGTCTGTCTTGGAAAGGTGAGGAACCCAGCAAAATAATACTTAAAAACAGGAAGGCGTTGGTTCAGTATGTTACCCACATTACCAAATGATTTATGGTTTTCCAAGCTTATTTTCTTCTAAACGTATTTTCATCATTTTCCTCAAAGGATGTATGAATTGCATGTGCAGTGAATGAAGTTGTTTCGTTTAACCTAGTAGCAGTACTTCGTATGAACATATTGCAACTTCAACTTTCTTTTGTGAAGTCATTTGTAACTAAGATAGTTAAACTTGTTTTAGGCTGCAATTCATGGAGCTCGTTTCAAAGGACAAGAGCTAAAGTTGGCATGGAACAAGCCTGTTGCTAGTATGTCAGCTGTTGAAACAGAAGAAGCTGAACCTGATGAAGAAGAAGTAAGCTTGCTTTTTCTTTATTTTTTATTTTAATTTTTCTTTTTAAAAATGAAATAATACAGCTTTTTCAAAAAGAAAATTTATCTGTGGATTCATACTTGTATTTTTTAATCTAACTCACATTTTGATATCAGAAAGTAGATTTCTGTATATTTCTTGGCTTTAGGGTGTTGAAAGTCTAGATACTTTGCTTCTGCTTGCAGAAATATTTAATTTCTTACATAACAAAAAACTTTAGAGGATATATCTGGAAAAATGGAAGGCACAGGTTTTGAACTTGCATGAGAGAGATTGATGATTTTGTCCAAAACATGGGTTTGTGCCATCTACTTTTGGCACTAATTTCTTAGAGGATCATATTTCAGACTCTAATTTTCCTTTATAGATATGGCTCAGAGGATACAGGTGAAGGAGTAATTTAGAGCATTTTCTGACTTCACTCAATCATCTA
The DNA here is from genome assembly GCF_031753505.1 of Anomalospiza imberbis. NCBI lineage: Eukaryota > Metazoa > Chordata > Aves > Passeriformes > Viduidae > Anomalospiza > Anomalospiza imberbis. The sequence continues at coordinate 99,280,165 of NC_089682.1, read as the reverse complement.
AAGTACCCTTGCTGATTGTTAATCTTCATCATGGTCCATGAGAGATACTAAAGCCTTGTCCAAATACTCCTCATTGGTTAATGTAGGAATAGTGGGGCAATATGTATTGATGCAATCTCACTCATTACACTCAAAATACCTATGTTTGTGAATTCAGAAAAATAAATGTCACCTGGGGATAAAATCAAGCAATCTTTTTCAAAATTTATTTACTGTCAGTTAACTGTATCCACATAATTGGCATAGAAGAGTTGAAGTGGAAGTGCACCTTGACTTACTCAATGACAGTATTTTGTCTGCATCTTTTTCCTGTGGCATTTTGGTGGATCTACCACAGAAGCAGCTTCACAAGTTTGCTTTGATACAACCAAATTTGGTTAGTTTTCTTACATTGGTGGTGTTCACTTTCTGTTTTTTTTTTTCCTGAAGAAAGCCACTTTGTCTGCTGGCTTCCTGTCTCCAAAAATGCCGATTTGTTTTTTGTGTGCCAGTTGAAGATAGGTACCTCTCATATTAGACATTTGTGCATTCCAGTTTACTGAGTGCTACTTCTCTCATGTACACAAACCTCAAGCGTTGTCAGATGGTTATGAGCTGTGAGTGAACAAGAGACTATATTACGGAATCTTCAGAGCATCTTAAGTCTTTTGTCACATCTCCTTCAGGGAAGTATTGTCTTGGAAGATCAACAGCAGTGTGTTGATGCAAGGAGTCTGCATTGTTGAGAGGTCTCCTCGAGTAACCACTTCACTGAGACTTTTTGTGTAGTGAAGGAAGGGCATGCAGGGATAGGCAAACACCTCAGCAGATTAAAGGAAGGAATGTACAGATTCACTGGCAGGCGAACTACAGCGAGATCTATCTTTTAACTGCCTTAGCAGTTTTTCCTGTGGAAAATACCTAAGAGTTGAACTTGGATCAAAACCCTTAGCTGTTCATTGGTTTTGTCTGCTTGCCACTTACTTAATTGGTTTTATAGCAGCAGTTGTAAGCACATGAAAAAGGTTTTCTTCATTATTCCATATCTATAATGCCATGCTAGTTCAGCTGAATACTATGGTAGAGAAGGTAGCAGGCTTAAGACTTGAATGAAAGTGAGTACTTTGTCTCAAAAAAAAAGCACTATATAATTCAGCTGAGTGAGATTCTTAATAATGAAACAGGGTGTCCCAGTCCATTATGTAAATAAGAGGAAAGTCTTATGGACTTGAGCACTTTAGAAAATCCCTGATGAGTAGGCAGCTAATTTTAAAAGCATCTAGTCTTCCTAGATGACTTATGTTCTACACCTGGGTGCCTAACAAAAGACTTGACTCTGCTGAGTCCACAACTGATCCCTAAGAAGAGTATAAAATGTGTAAGTAGAGATAAGCTTTTAATCATTAGAGGGTTGCAGCTGAGGGACTTCTTGAGTCAGAGATGTGGTGTCTTTGTAGTTGAAAGGCCTTGACATGTGTTTATTGTATGAATTTATCTGGTTTCTTTGGATTCTGAGTAACATCTGTAATGTCTTGTAACAAGGAATGCTACTGTTCAACTATGTCTACTCTGAATAAGTATTGTTCTAGTGGATCTGCCACCTACATGTTCTCTCTTCACTTTCTTTAAGATACTTAATATGCAGGGACAGTGTCATAGTTCCCCTCAGTTATTTTCTCTCCCTATAGTTGTTCCCCTGTATGGAAGCCTGGCTTTTTCATCATCTCTTTTACCACTCAGTCTTGTGCTCTGTAGAGTTCTGCACTGTGCATTGCCCATAACTCCTCCTCTTTGACTGTTGCACTGTTGTATTATAGCTCACTGAACATCAGGGAATACCAGGAAAGAATCTAAGTCCTCAGAAAGCTTCTGTGTTTTAGTCAGGGTCAGACTATGCAGGCATACATTGATAGACAGGTCAGCTGTCAGCAGAGCTCCTTTTGAAACTCTGCTTCCCATATGCAAGAGTAATGAATATAGTCGTTTCTCCCTCTTGTAAAAGAGCCTACTGGAAAGAGAGAAGGCTTAGTTCTAGGCTTTGTTCAGCCTAGAGCCCCTTCTCTCTCAGAAGACTTCATAATTTTGCAAATCAACCTTCACACCTCTTGCTGAATTTGGAAATACTGTAGCAAAAAACCTACAATTCCTTCGACACAAAATAAGCAAGAATGAACACAGCTGCTATCTAACAGCTGGGCAGTTTTGCTAGGGAAAGACATCCTTATGTTTTAGTCCTTTCTTTAGCTATGACAGAGTTTGCTGTGTTAGGTGTGATGGTCAAAAAATTTCCAAGATAGGATAGTTTATATACACCTTTGTGTCTATATGTAGAAAGAAATTAAAGCAACTTGTATTCAAAGGCTTTGAAGTCTGTCAAGTTATGTTGTTATGGAACAGAATTGAAAATATACTAATACAGTTTGTCTGAATTTCTCTAAATACCTGTCTCTCTACCTCGTTTAAATTTTTATATTGATTTCAATCTTGATTAAGCTATCAAAATCAAAAATTCCGAGATTCAGCCTTTTTGATACTGTGGAACATATGGATTAAGCTCTTGGATGAAAACACATAGATACTGTGAACATGCAAAAAAACATTAGTTTTCAGTATATCATTCTGTTTCATGGGAACATAGCAGCTTGGACATGAATGATATGCTGTAAAATCAGAAGAGCTGTTTAAGGATGAGGTGCATGTGTCATGGTCATCTTGAAGTCTGTTAAAAAAAAAGTTTCATTTGCTATTTAGTAATATATGTATATAAGAAATACATATCCCCAGTGTACTTTCTTGAAAGCATTAATGTTTACCTATTCACAACCAAATTTTCTTCTTTATTAAAGTGCAAGTGTCAGAAATTTGTATTTTGCCTTTTGATTTTTAACATTTTTTGATTTAACAGTTACCATATTTTTCTCTTGAAGTTTCAGGAAGAATCTTTGGTGGATGACTCACTGCTTCAAGATGATGATGAAGAGGAAGAAGAGAATGAATCTCGTTCATGGAGAAGATGATTCAACTGATCAATGACAATGCTAGAGCTGCACCTGTGTTGCATTAGTATTACCTAATGTACTTCTGCATCTTTGTATTAAAAGGGGTTTTGTGATGAAGTTGGATTCTGATATAGATTAAAAAGCAGCTGGTCAGTTATACATTTTGAGAGATTGATGTTTGAGTTACATTTCAGTAAATGATTGCTAAAGACATCATACTAGGAACATATGCAATGTTTTTATTACATAGTTCTACAGAAAGTTACAGAATTCTTTGGGTTCTTTGTAATTTACTGAATTGGTCAAACACAAATGACCAAAAGTTGTTATAACATAGATAATTTTTGTTCTATTCCAGATACGGAATGAAAATTTGCATTTAAAATCTTTGTGAATGTTTTCAGAAATGAATAGATAACAGTACTAAACTGAAGTCTCTAAAGTTATGTATTCATAATATTGCATAGTAGTATGCTTAGGCTTTACTATGTACTAGCCTTTTGTTGGATTTGTGTACGTATTTTACCTATGGGTTTTAATGATAAGGTGTATGACTGCTTTGCATATAAGTCCTTATGACTTTAAGATGTTAAAAAATAAAGAAATGGAATGGTCTTAAAAAAAAAAAAGAAAAAGAAAAAAAAAAAGCAATAACCAAAAAAGCTAAGGCAATGGTCCTTCATGATGAAAAAAAAAAAAAAAAAAAAAGAAAAAAAAAGAGAAAAGACCATTCCAGATGGCAACCCCCACCCCCATGTTCACAAAAGGAGCTTGAATCACTATCACTTACGCTAAAATAATACTGAATATATGAAACCAATCTCAATCGTGTTTTATCTACAGTAACACATGGTGTACTCTTCATAAAAACTTTTGGATGTTCTGAATTTAAAGTGATGCAAGTCAAATCTTAAATAGAATAATACTCTAAACAGTACGGAATTTTGTAATATATCTTGCACTGTGCAACTCTAGAAGAAAGTTTGATGCCACAAAAATAACATGCAGTACTGAAATACAGTTTAGAAAAATATGTGAGGAGAATCTGAATAATTAGTAGGTAATAGTCTAAAAATTTGAGTACGCAACTGATGCATTTTTTAATATTGTTTTATGATTACATTTTTTCATTTAAAAAGTAACACCTGGAGAATCCTGTGTTCACACTATAGCACATATTTGCCATTCAAAAATGCATGAATGTTAGTGTACTCTACAGAAAATCTTCATGGCTCTTTCTAGCTGGTCTTTCTGGTATATGAGGTCTGAAGTTGCTTCTTAGGAAGGGGAACTGCCGACCCTTTTGCAGTAAAGGACCTCTCAGACAGACTTGGTTTTATTTCTACTCAGTGGCGTTTTGCTGGACTGGTTTCAAAAGGAAACCCATTTGTTAAGTATTAAATTCTTGGGTTTTGTTTTTGTTCTGAAGGGAGTGGGTGGGGTGTTGTTTTAATATTTCCCCCTCATTAATGAGTGCATCATAAAACAACTGTCTTACTTATCAAATAGATGGATATGAGCCTGTACCACCATTCACTTAAGCGTTGGACTCGATGATCCTTATGGGTCCCTTCCAACTTGGAATATTTTGTGATTTTGTGATAGTACTTCAGTTAATAGGGTGTTTTCATTAGTCCATGTTTTTGTCTTTTGCTGGAAAGACGGGGAGAACTAGTATAAGTCATGTCCCTGTTTTTTTTCGTTTTTTCAATTCCATCGTAGGAATGGAGGAAAGTAGAAGTAGTAGCATTCTAGAGAGAAGAGCTCCAGCTGTAGAATTTTTGTTTGTGCTTTTCAGTTATTTGAAGGGATTTCAAGAACTGGATCCTGTTTTTTTTGTTGAGCTTTTGATTTGGTTTAGTTTTCCCCTCTGTCCTGATGTGTATGCGTATCTTGTTGCAAAACACATGCACTTAAATTTTTGTACAGTCCTAGTTTCACATTGAAATGTCACAATTGACTGCCATGCTTGTTACACTAAGTTCTAAATTTTGCCGTAAGGAATTGTATTTGGGAAATTGATTTCCTTTTACACTGAATTTCAGGCAAAATAAAATATTTTAAGAACCTTTTTATCCAGTGCTCTGAATGAGCTGTTCTAATTCACTGAATTAAGTACAAGCTTTCCTACTTTTTAGATTAATTTAGTACATTTGAAGGGTGCCCAATTGATGTTGAGATTTTTTGTGTTGTCTTACAGCACAGGAAAACACTGTCCACGCTCCATGAAGTGTTTGTGTGACATGCTTTGCTGCTCAAACCTGCCTTTTCATTGCAGTCACTCAACACAAGCTAACGGCAATTATAAGTGTGTTTTTTACATGGATGCTTCTTACAAATCATCTGAAATTGCTGTATCATATAATTTGAAAACTTAGGTTCCAAGTTTGCCTGCTTGTTTTGAATTCAGCCTGGTAATGCATCCATCCAAGATTCGTTTCATTGAAACTTTGCATCCTGCAAAGGAGGAAACCTTTTAAAATTCTTTTTTATCACCTTTCTTCTGTAAACTTCCTACTGGTGTGTATTTTATTCCCTGCTATTACCTGGTGACATTCTGAATGGTTGAAAAACACCTGGATCAGAATGGCTTGGTTTATTCTCACTTTAAAACCAGCCCCAGTCAAAACCAATCTGTGGTTGTATGTCATTCAACATAAGAAAACAGTGTCCCAGTTGCACTCTGAATGGATTCCATACAGATTTCTGTCATTATCAAATTATTCTCTTCGTATGATTTCTTGTTGGCTTGCTCTGTCTTCCTTGTCTAGCTCTGCTCTCCATCTTTTTGCTACTACCTTAGCCAATGCTTGTCCCTGCAGTTCAGTCAAATCCTTAATAACAGTTTACAGTGAAATCTTTTGTCACCTGGAGCAGCATCCTTGTTTCAGTCAACAAACCACACATCCTGCTGGCTTGATTTTCCTCAAGACAGCTTTTCAAGATTTCCATGGAATAAAAGGTAACATTTAGGAAGATATTTTAATTTCTACTTGGATGCTAAAGGACATGAGGAAGATGTTAGCTGTTCAATGGCAGTATTGTTTAAAACTACATTTGGTTGAGCTACAAAACATTTGAAGTAAAGAGAATCAGTAATTCAGATTATATTACAGTCTCTGCAAAACAGTAAATTAACAAGAATGTCTCTTTTAGGCAATGCCTATGGCCAGTACTATTCATATTTTTCTTTCTCTTAAGACCAGTCATACACTACAGTTGTACAAACGCACAAAGTAATATAAAGGGCTAGAGACTTTCAGTGAAACGCCACATTTACTCTAATTCAGCTTTAGGTTTTTTCATGTTGCAACTAATGAAGATATAGTCAGATTTAATCCTGTATTACTTAACTGGTATTACAACCAGCACAGTAAGTTACAATGAAAAAATTTATATTTAGAGCAATTGGAACAAATAACAGAAATTTGAGGGGTTTCTGGGAAAACAAGTGAAATTTGAAGAAATACTATTCATCATTCTGTCCTGAGTGGAGCTGTTTCTTACTGTATTGGTGTTAACAGCACTTGGTTCCTTTAAAATGAACCTGTTAAGTCAGACAAAGTAAAAGTTCTTGAGGAAGATAAAATAAGAAAGCTTCATCTTTCTCAAATGAGCCAATATAGCTGTAAACTTATCCTTGGGGAAGATGAACCTTCAGTTTTTGCGGACTCTAAAGAGGTCAGCGTAGACCTTTATAAATGCACTTGTGTGCTTGTTACACAGGTACCTCAATACTGCAATCTTACAAAATATTTTTTTAAATTTAAATATGCCTGTGTATGTTTTATTCTGAACCATGTTTTAACTTTGAGGATATAAAAAATACAACAAAAATAGACTTCAGTGATTTCAATCATTATACGAATTCTCTTGAAATCTAATGGGAACTCTGATGAGAATGATTTCAAGAACCTATACCACCTATACAATCTATTTTTCCGATTAGATAGTTATTTTTTAAATCCTTCTATATGTGTTAATGTTAAAATGTATCTGAGTGATTGTACTTTGTTGTTGGTTCGAATGAAGATTAACATTTTTTTCTTCTTCTTGCAGTAAGCTTGTAATCCTGAGATCCGTTGATGTCTTTGAAAATCATCTCATCTGACCCTGTGGTATAGTGTAGTAATTTTGATATTATAGTTTTAATTCTTGAATTCCAATATTCTTCCTGCTTTGTTAGCAGAACAGATTAATTTAGTTTCTCACCCCTCTCTGCCAAAGATTGGAATACCATATTTAGCAAATCTGTCTGGTCTAGTTGATGAACTGGATTTTAATATTTCCTTATTAGCAAATAAAAGAAAAAAGTTTGAGACATACTCTCTTCAAAGTTCATTTTTCTGAAAAGCATCTACAGTAGACCTCTTTGTTTTATTTTGACCTCTTGGATACTGAGAGAGTATAATAGCCTTTTTACCCTTTTAGACTATTTTATTTTTCTGTATTGCAGATGCACATAAATTTTTTTGTAGTAATTTGATGGTTAAAAATTTTCTTTAAAAACTCAAATCTTCTAATAACATCTAGTGTATTCTCTTTATCTGCAAAGAAAAGGGAGAAAAGTAATTATGTTAGAGTTCCTCCTGACAAGCTGAGAAGATTATTGGAAATCAGAAATTTTGTTTACAGGCCCCAGAACTTCAGTAGTGCAGATGTGTTTTTCCTAGTTGCTGAAGAATGACTTCTGTTTCTTAAACCTAATGTTCTTTTAAATGCAAAAGGAAAATAAATACTAGCTTCTCAAAAATGTTTTTGTGATAGTCTGCAGCCAGACAGGGTATGTCCCAGCTCTAAACTGGATATGTCCCAGCATATAAACTCTTCTCTAACCAATAATTTGCTGTCTAGGGAAATGACAAAAGTTTCTTAGGTTTTAAAGGTCATAATTTATTCTTTGTCTTGCACAAAATTTTGTGCAATAAAGATACTTTAGCCAAAGAGAAAAGATTTCACAAAAATGTGTATTGATCTGTGCATGTAAGAATCTATATCCTTTTGCTAAAGTCAGGTGCATGTTGCTAGTGCATAGTGTAGCTGAGTTCTGCTGAAGCACAGAAATGCCTTTAGGGTAAAACCCCTCATTTTTATAGAGCTTCCCAGTTCTGCAGAGCTCTGCTGCATAAAAGCCAAGAGAAGTGTCATTTCCATTAAACTACCTTGTTCTAACATGAAGAAATGTTCTTCCTTTCATTTTCAAACTGTCCTTTCTCTGCTTTAAAAAAACAAACAAACAAACAAAAAAAAAACCACAAAGAAACCAAAAACCACTTATGATTTCATATGTGGGTTTTTTTGGGAGGTTTTCTTTTTGCCTCGAGAAAAGCCTTGTATTTTCTCTTTCGGCTACTAGAGGGCACTATGAGTACACAAGTGAAGCAAAAGCTGGGACGTGCTCCCATTTTAATACTACAGTGATATTTTTCCTGTTTCAGTTCTCATGCTAATATTTGCATTTCTTGCAAAAACCTGTATATATCTCTACTATGTCAGCAGAAATCCTATGTGTGTGAACTGAAACAAAGTATCTCTCTGGATTTAGGTACCAGTGACAAAATATGACTCCAGGTGTTTGAATCTGAATAAAACAGAAGAACGTTTCTGTGTTGCAAGAGGCATGTATCTGTTGCCTTTTCTGCTCTGGGAGTTGAATTAGGTTTGATAGACTACACTTGAACTTATAGAAGACTTTGGGTAGCTTCGTCCTGTTTGTCAAAGCTTTTTGTAAGAACTAATCTTTTAAATGTGTTTGTGGTCTGGAATAGGGAGAACTAAAACTTATTGCTGGAAAGTGGAGGTGGACAGAAATGGCACACAAGATTGGATTTTCATACAAACTACAAAAGAAATCACCAGCCTAACATAGTTTAAATAAATTCCACCACTGTAGCCTGTTATATTTGCTTTATCATAGACTCAAATACATCAAATAATTACTACTATAGGTCCTCCAACTGGTGCACTGTAATTATACAAAACAATTTTTCAGCTGTGATGTAGAAATACTTGTTTATCTTTGTACACCCATTCACTGTCTCTCACTGTCTTGCCTGGGTGGACCAGGAAGCTGCTGGTAGCCCATGCATTGGAACACTGGGTGTGCAGTGGAGCACTTGGAATTCTGAGACTGCAGTGCCCATGCACACAAATCATATATAGGCCAACACCATGTAGGACATGTATGTAACTCATTCTGTGTTGTTTTCTATTCCCTTTCAGTCATTAGTGCAATGTCAAAAAGTGCTGAGCCACTACAGATTTTTTTACATTCCTCCTAACTCAAAAAATCAGCTGTGTAGAGATTATTATATGCTCTCCTTTTTTCTTGAAGGGGGCCACTGTATCAGCACCTGTGGATAAACATCACAAAATGCTGCAAGACTTCCAAGGAGTCAGTGTCTTTGAATTCACCTAAAGAAGGAAACTTTACTTGCTAGAATTCATTGTGAGAAGAGAAATTCTGGTTGTAAAAATGACTTGGTTTTATTTATCATGATTATTTCTTTGCATTCTTGCTGCTCTCAGAGAGGTATTAGGTAATATTTAAAATGATACATCCCTTGTGTGATCTTTCTACCCATTAAAAAGGAAATCAAAGAGTATTTTTAATACAGTTTTTAATTATATTTTCTATCTACTTTCTCTGTGGTAGTGTTTGGATACTATTTATTTATTTGCATGGTTCTACAATCTTCAACTTTTTCCTTGGTGCTATTTTCAAAACTCGCCTATTGGTTGTACCGTCCTTCACATATTAGGCAGAAAAAAAGTTGAGTAAGGTTAAGTAGAATTAGAATTTTTATCAAGAGCACAGAAGTGTCCAGTAAGCAGCAAGTGAGCAGGTGTAGAAAACTTCCCTGCAGCATAGCATTTTGTACAGATGTTCAGAAAGGTGGACTTTCTATACCTGTGTAATTGAAGTCTTAACCATCTTTCAAACAAGTTCTTACACTGAAGGCAAATGTTACCTGCTCATACTTGAAAACTTTGCTTCCATACATTGCTCTAGTAATGAATTTGACCTGGATATGGAATCATAACTGCTTATGTACTTGAACACATTTTGAATAGGTTAATCTTTCTATAGAGAGATTAAGAATCTGATTTTGCAGCTACATCCAAAAGTACATATTCAGTATCTGTGGGGTAATCTGCCTCTTTTTAAAATACTAAGTTAATAATTGGTGAATATTTATTTCCAATATTCAGAAATTTGGACTCTGGTGGTCCTACAAGTTACTTCTGTTGGATTTTTTCTTTGTTTTCTTTTCTTTTTTTTTGTTTTATTGGGGTTTTTGTTTGTTCATTTTTGGTTGTTGTTTGATTTGATTTTGGGTTTGGGGGCGATTTTTTTTGGGGGGGGGATGTTTGTGGGGGTTTTTTAATTTTTTTTTTTCCCAGTGGTAAAATTTCCTCAGTTATTTTGCAAAACTACCATTTCTTGTTTGGGATTTGGTATTCTTTGTTCCCAGAAGCAACATTCTGTGTATTGTGTATTTAGATATATTAATGTGATGTAGCCAAATTTATCTTTGAGAATATTCTGTTACTGAAAAATATGAGATTAAAGAGCAAAAAGCAATAGCTGTACACCTTTATGGTGGAATAAGCAAAGTGCTGGTCAGCAGACTTGCTGCCTGACCTGAATTACAAAATAAGTTTTCTATTAGAAGTATTTTATGGATGTTGGCAGTACAACAGAATGATATAGAGTGCTTTTTGCTGTCAATATATAATGAAAAATTAAGGAATGTAAGTCATATTAGACCTTGTTAAGTTTCAATAGGTTAGTTCTCTCTGTTTATGCAGTTTTGTATTGGTGGACGCCCACAATATTATTTGCATGTCTTCACTAAATTTATGTTCTAATAACAAGAATATCAAAATAATTTAAAATATATTTATTTCTTCAGTTTCTGTGTTGAACTGTCTCCAGACATCCTTTCAAATGAATTTAAAGTAAGTACTATTTCTTTTCCATCCTTGTTTTCTGTAATCCATTCTCTTCTAAAAATACTGAGGTCTTTGCTCTTTACTGGCTCTTCTCTGCAAATCTACCATGTATTGAATTTTTTAAAGATAGCTTACCAGGAAAACACAGAATAAATAGAGAGTAAGTTACAGAAATTTGAATCTGAAATAACTAAAAGATTAGCCAGGAGAATTCAGTACACTACCATTTTTAAGATGGCAGTATATCATGCTACAATATTATCTGTAGATAAGCTTTTGTTAAACTTTTAAAGTAATTTGAGTAGGTAATTACTAGTGTGTTAGTATTCTAAGTCAAGATTGATGGCACCTTGATTGGCTGTAGCAGTTACTAAAGTTCACATTTTATGACCTCCTTAAAAATATTAATTTAGAAGCTTATGAGTTACACTCTGGAGTCACCCTGAATTAACAAATACTGAGCTAGCTTTTAGCATTTGAATCTTTCTCTGAAATAATTTCTGCCCACTGTTGAACTTTATAGTGTTTTTCAAGAATCCATTTTTTTAGATAAAGCAGTATTAATGCTTTGATGGCAAGGACTAAGTTGGGAAAAATGTTCTCATAAATAGTCTTGTTCTGTGCCAGGATCAGAGAGGACTGTGGCTGGTCACTCCTGCCTGTCCCCTGCACTTGACACAGCAGGTATTTGAGTGATAATGTAGTAATTGAGGAACTGGGCTATGGTTTAAAAATGGGATAGTACAAATGAATTACCTCCCTAATCTACCAGATGACTGAAAAGATGTTACTGGTGGGGAATGCTGGGACAGGAGTGAGGAGGTGATATCAGTAGGTCTCTTCATCCCAAGATTCTTTTTCAAGCCATGCTACATTCACTGAAAAAACCCACACCACTGTGCTCTTCTTGGTTACGTATGTTTGGCTTCAACTCTTGGTTTGTCTCTTCTCTTCCCCTGATTCAGGAGCCAGGACAAAACATTTAATAAAACCTTTAGTGAGAAGAAGGTGGAAGCTGAAGTGCTTCCACAGAAGATCAGAAGAGCAGCTGAGAACAGAAGCCTTGAACTTTGCACAGGACTCAGGACAAGCACAGAACATGATGTGCTTCAGCCGTGACCCACTAAATTGAAAGCTGCATGGCCCTGCGTTTGAGCTGACTCTGGACCCATTTGTGTTCTCAATAGCCTTACAAACAGAGACTTTGCTGTAGGAGCTGTGACTTGTTTTGACATATCCTTCAGTGGTTCTGATGGGGGGGAAGGTAGACTCAAATCAGTCAACCATCACCTCCAAAAGAGGTGTGAGAAGCCTTGATTTTTGTCTGACTTTTAGGACTTTCTTTTAGCTTATTGTGAGTATGGTAGCTTTGTGTCAAAGGCTGTGTGACTCATATGTTAGTGCAGTGCTAATGAAGCAGCAGCAGGGTTTCCTCCTCTACTCGCCATTGTGCAGCAGAACCATTGTGCTTGCACTTGCTTGTGCTTGCACTTCCACTTCCTAGAACTCAGCTTTGCCAGCTGGGTGAAGCAGCCCTTAGGCTAGGTTGGAGCAGGATCCATTTTTCCTAATGGATCTGTGTAGAAAAGGTAAATCATTGGCAGGGAACAAAGGCAATTCTGACAGCATTTAGGGACCTTAGTCAAGGAACGCAGCAGGTGGGAAGAAAGCAGAGTAGGTGTAGGGATGTACTAAGCACTGTAGGACTTGAAATTAGGTTGGATGGTAGAAAGGCTGGCTTTGTTTAAATTTGTTGGGTGTTGGTGAAATAAACTACCAATATTAAAATTCTAGAAGGAGGTACTGAGGCAGGTAGAAGCTGAGGTTTCAAGTTCTTGGCCAAACAATTGTTTATGTGCAGGTTTCCTTTCCTGCAGTCTACCCTCTCTCTGCCACACATGTGGGTAGCCTAGTTTGTTGCAGACAAGCCATGCTGTAAAAGATTTGGGAAGTACTGCTAAATCCAGAGAATAGGGCCAGGAAATACTGATTCTGACTAGTATTTTCACAGAAGCTTCCATTTGGAACTTTAGAGTATCATCTAAGATACCTAGAAGTAAAGAGAAGCCTCACTTTAGTGATTACTTCTTCGTGGCATAGTGATTGCAGAATTTAGTGTTCCTTGTTATGCGTCCCTGTGGAGTATGTTGTGTCAACAGTCAGTTTCTCTTTTGAAAGACTACTTATCCAGTCAATGGGTATTTGTGTGTTCAAACCTGTTCATCCAAGTTAGGTAGGATAACATCAACTAGTCAGTTAATGGGACTTTCTTGTTTGTTAAGCTGTTTAACCTGTTGGCTGAGTGAAAAAATTGTATGATGTTGAGTTATTGTCATGGAACAAGGGAATCATCTTTCATTATCCTGGCTGCAGAGTAAGATGAAAGGTACTGGTCTAAACTCTTGTGGTTACATTAACAGGAGCTTGTGTCAGTTCAGCCTTCGAAGCGGACACTTTCACAGTGCAAAGAATTGCAGTACTTAACTCCTTTCAGATATCTCTCCAGCTGCACAAAGAATCAATGGTCTTGTCATGACAGTCTTTCTCAGAACTGATTTGTAACTGTTCTGAACCTCAAAACTGTTAGGAGCCATCCCTTATCTGAGGTTGTGTATGCTTTCATGTCTGCTTTCTAAAATCAGGTAATCAAAACCATTCAAAATTAATATATTTATGTGAAAGGAAAGGTAGACTGTAATCTTTAGTCTTAATCAGAGTCCAAAAATCACTATGAAAAGTAATTATCTACTTTTATCTCCATAGATCCACATTCAAATCTCTAAAATATCCCCAAATACTGTATATACTACTACTTGCAAAAATACCCATTGTCTTTTGAAGAACTCAGCATTTTGTTTGTTTTCCTCCAAATGTCTGAACAAAGAATGAATAGTCTTCTCTAACAATTCTGTTTAGTATTGGTTAGTGGTTATAGGAACAATGTGTTAGAAACCCTCTGCATGAATTTTAAATGGTATTTTAGATTGATGTGGGTATCCTAGGACCTTCTGAATTTTATTTCCACCCCAACAAACACATGAATGGTGAGAAAAGCCCATGAATGTACTTGCAACACCAACTTCTTCCTATAGCAACTTGCCTAAAGATCTTGCAAGGTAGTAGACTGTGGTGGCTTCCAAATAATTTTATGTCATACAATAATGCTGTGGTTTAGTTGCTGCATATCCAGCGCTATCATATTTCAGTATGTCTTCATAGCTTTTGCTTTTAGTAGAACTCACTAGAGACATAGGTAATTTCAATGTCTTGTTCCCTGTCGGAATGCTGGTACTCAGTCTCCTGGTCTACATAAATACTAGTAAATTAAACATGGCTGGGACCGTTCTCTGATGCTGAGGTCAACTGGCATGGAACAAGTCTCACACACACTATTAGGCTTCAAAGCAGGACAACCATATCCACGTTCTCTGCTGGAAATGGTCTGTCTTGGGATAGCTGATCTGGGTCTCTGAGGTGCTATGGCCTAACAACATAATAGTTGTGGAACCCACAGTAGGGTTCTGGTGCCTATGATGTATGCTGGACCTGTTTGTTTCACTAATTCAGATGTGTCAAGATTCAGATGTGTGATTGAGTTACCAAGCTTAGTCTAACAGTAGGTAGTATGATTTGTTTCCGCTGGTAGATGAAGGGGCCTTAAGGAAAATCTGTTCTTTTCAAAAGCAGTGACAATTGTCAACAATGTTCTGCAAAGAATTCATCCTCTCAAGAGACAAATATCACTAAGTGAAAGAGGGAATGGGTACTAAAAAAATAAAAATCCTAGTACTTTAGCTAATGGACAAATGCAATTAACAATTAAATTTTTGTAGACCATAGTAACTACTGTATTTAATGAAAGGTGTAAAATACATGGTGGTCTTGTGAGATACAGAGTTAGAAGAAACCTTATTAAGGAAAATTAATAGTAATCTTCAAGCTGAAATTCATGTGGGTGATTTTATTCAAACTTTCCTATCATTAGTAATATCTGAAGGTCTCTTGAACAATTTCTGAGTATTACCAACAGTCTTGAAAATTAACCTAACAGTAATGCAGTGGTGTAGTTGAAGGGGCAAGCTTCGATACTTTTCTGGCATGCCTTCCTCTAGAATTTCAGTTCCCTATATACTGGCAGAGGGGGAGCTCTACAAAGGTAATTCATCCTTTAGCCCTTCATGTGTAAGTATGCTTTTGGCACAATACATCACCTTAAGTATTATACCTTCTGCAGTAGGATGGAATTCTCTGACCTGATAATTTCTGCTGCCAAATTACTTGCAAGTACATTGTGAAAATATTTTCTGTGTCTGCATGTATTTCATCAGCCATGCTCTCATCTGTCAAAGTAGATGGAATGATTTAATTGCCTAATCAGCTTTCCAAGTCTCCATGCGAGCACAAAAACATCACAGTGAGTTGTAGAGTTACAAGGTTGGTGTATAAGCAATTATTAGACATACCTATTAGAGTTTTCCCAAGTTCCTTATTGTAGAAGGCAGCAAGCGTGTTGGATTTAGCTAGATTATAAGCATGGTTATTTACTAGCAGAAGCTGATGTTTTTCTCTCCTTTATTTTTACATTTGAGAATAAAATGCAATTTATATTCTGTGCATCATCTTGTGGAAGTTCTAAATCACTTCATGAGGCTTTCAACCTGGGCTATGTCATTTATCCATCAGCGCTCAGTCCATTTAATCCAGACCTCTCAGCTGTACAGACCTAGCTCCTGTTGTGAGTGATCGGCCTGCTTGAGTGCTCCCAGCTTCTCCTGTCACATCACATTTGCATAAAAGAGGACGGATAACCAAATTTGAGCACACAAATGAAAATGCTAAGCGCTGAACCTGTCACAGTTGTTGTTCAACTAATTGTGAAAAATTTGATTTGCTGGCTTTTCACTGTTTATCATGTGGACCCCCTTCTCAAATTTGCCTTGGCTTCTGCTTCTGTACATGTAGCTTTTAAACTCTCTACACAAGCAGCCCACCCTGGGGATTACTTACCTCTCCTACCAGCTTTTAATGTTGGCTCATCTACTTGACTAAATTAGGCCACCATGGCAAACAAACACATAATTAAAAACCTGGGAAAGACAACCGCAGTTGCACTTCTTAAATTGATTTTGCAGTCTATTACTGGTATATGCCTTTGCATTTTGCCATTTTTATCTTGTCCTTCTGTAAACCTGGAAAATGCCTTTGCTTTTGATTGTATAGAGGAGGGAGATACATTATTTCAAAATGAAAGCTAATATTTTCTCCAGAAATGGAAATAGTTAATAAAAAAACATTCTTATTTCTGGGTACTTTGTGGCAGCTTATTACAGACATGCTGTATTCATTTGAAATTAAGACCCATTTTTGCACTGCCATTGGAAGATCATGGATGAAGTATTGTTCAAATTATAGTGATTTTTCAAAATTCTGGGGTTTGACTTTGCTTTCCAAATGTACCTACAACTGCTGTATTTCTAATTCAGAATTTCTCTTAGCCATAAACGCTTCTTAAGATTTATACCAAGAGATCACCAATTAAAACAGTTGAATATCATGGTTTTTTTTGTGAGGGGAGAGGAGGTTCAGCCAAACAATTATCTATTAAAAAATAGAATCATCTACAAATCATCCATCCCTTTGATATTGTCATTGGTTGGTTATATCCTGAATGCCCATAGCTGTCATCATTTAAGAAGGTGGATGATAACATGGGCATAGTTAATATAAATCTGTCAGGACCATTGAAGGTTTCTAAAAACAACTTGATAAGAAAAACTGTTATTTTTCTGGAAGTTCTAAAATATCAAAATAATTGTTTTCAATTGAAAAAAGTATTCATCAGCAGTCATGGCTGAAATACTGTTGAAGAAAATAAAATAGAAATTATTTTGCTTAAAACCCTTTTAAATTTCATTTTATTGTGTCTGCGAAGGGGTAGGAGTCCCTACAGTGACTTTCATGTCAAGTGAATTTCACTGAAAACAGTTATAGTAGTAGGATGTAATCTATAACTGATCAATGATATATCTTAAAACTGTAAGACATTCCCAACTGTTTCTCTGGTAAGTTTGTACCTAAACTGGCTTTCATCTAGGCTATCTGTAGTTAGGTGTCCTTTGTTTTAAATGGCTTTTCTCCCTTCCTGATGTTTACTTCCTTGATATGTTCGTCAAAAGCTGTCACATTGTCGCAGCCTTCATTTCACAAGGCTAAATGGACTGAACTCTTAAAAACCTTTGACAAAGCCTGGTGTATTTAACTGCAGCAATATCAGATTGTAACATTCACAAGTCAGTATATTGGAGAACACTGTCCTCATTTTTGAGACTGAATTCTATTGTAATTAAAAATGTACCTGGAGAAATAACTTGTGCTGTACCCTGTGCTCCTACGTTTGGCTTGTGATCAGTAGAATACTGTCAGTTTCCTTTTTCTCATCCTTCCTCCACATCATACTACTTTATTTCCTTCCTTATTAACAGCCTTTTTAAGCTGACCTCCTTTCCTGCCCTCTTTCTCAAGTTTGCCAATGAGTTACACTAAATACATAAATCACATTTGCAAAATAAAATGTTTGGAAAAGAGGGATGCAGATGTTTGGAAGAGACTATTCATTAGCATATCAAGCCCACAGCATCAAACTGAGAAACAGCAAAAATTCAAGAAATTAAGGTAATTAACAAAAAACTTCATTCTAAACTTGAAAAACTGCAACTATGCTGCCAGCAGGTTTGATTCTGAAAATCAATGAAGTAGCAGCTCCTGGTCCAGAACAAAAAGATTGCTGGCAAATTTTCAGAATGTTGTTACATCTTTTAAGTTAACTATGAGTAACCTTCAACAAGATATTCCAGAGTAAATCTAATATTCCCTCCCAGCTTCTCCCATTTACAAAATACATCCCAATAGCTGAAATATACTGAGATTTCTTTGTGACCAAAGAGGCAGAAGAAGATTTATCTACTCAAGGGAATAGGTTGTGTTTTCAAAATCAATTTTCTTAATATAAAAAGAAGAATAAAAAATTTTGCTCCCCTATTCCTCAGCAGCAGGGCTAGTGTTTATTGCTAAACTGCAATCTCATTTTACCATGCAATGATTTAATCTGAAAATCCCATAGATATGTTAAAACTGGTAGAACTGAATTAAGTATAAAAAACTATGCATATGGATAAGACTATTTTCTCAAATTTTAACCAGAAAATAATACAAAATAATGTCTTGCTTTGTTTCTGATGTAACTTCTTGAAGCATGGACATTTTGTTGCTAAATCCTGGAATTTTTGTGTTCATTAAAAAATAATCCTCATCCCTTGTTTTACTTACTCTGCCTTTCTCTGAAATTAGTTATGTGTATTATTATATTTATTGTGAAGTAGTGTGAGAAACAGAGAATGGAAGGGAGCAAATGAAACAGCCAGAAAACAAAATACCAGCTCTAAGGGTGAGTTTTATGGTCAAAATACCTTTGACAGTAGGGCTTAAAGGCAGTTTCTGAAAAGGGAAGTTAGGTTCTGAACTTCCTTCATTAAGTTAATCTGTCTCCAAAGTAAATGGGAATATGCAGGTCTCCACACTTGGTTCTTGATTTAAATATCTGATTTATCATTTCAGAAACTTAATTTATAGAATTTCTTTTAAGTTCTATATCCATCAATATCCTTATCCATACAATGTTTTGCTAGGCAAGTGAGAGAAATGTGAAAGAGTGATGGAAATAAATGTGTTTAAAATTTTGAACAAGTACTAGTGAAAAATGTTTTGCTGTATTCCCTCAGCTGTAATAAAATGTGCACTTTTCATTTATCCTTCTGCTTGGTATCTATTGATACTTGATTAAAAACAGTCTCTCCTGCTTCTGTAAGTACCTTCATGTAATTCACTGGGATTTTCTCATTTTTCAGGTCTGCTTGGCTCAGTCTCTTTGGTTGGATGTTAGAATATACAAAGTTCCATTAACTTGCTTTTTGGTTTGGTTTAGATTGCAAGTTACTTAATCAGGGTATAAGAGAAACAACTGGTCCATTCTTTCCCTATATATTTTATTATATAAGGATGACCACCTTCCCATGAGCTCAGCTCTTGACCATAACTAAATGCAAAAGAATAAGCACACACAGACATGATTAGCAGGTTACACATCTCTGTGGTCTGGGGTACATACAAGGAAAGACGTATATTAAATTGCCTGTTCTTTTTATATAAAAAAGTAAATTTATTTACCCTATGGGTAAAATGTGTGTTGACCTACTGCATTACAGAATAAGCATGAACAAGGTTACTTTTTTCCCCCTTTCTGCTAAATAATAAGGCAACTCATGCTGAGGGTGCACTTTAAACTAGACCTATAACTCTTGGAAATTCATAGATCGTAAGGCCAAATGGGACCATTATGATCATCTTGCCTGACCTCCTCTGCAGCACAAGCCATAGGGTTTCAACAACATAACAGTATTTGTAATTTCATATCCATTAGAGTGCTATTTTTAGGCAATATATTGTATTGAAATGGCAGAATATTCATTGCTCTGAAATTCTGCTGGATAATTTTCCTTCTGTAGTGTTATCTACAGGGTTCTCTGTTGGTACATATTAATAACAAAAAAAATCATACAAAATTTCAAGCAATTTGCTAAAAATGTGACCTCATCCAATAAGCAAATTGCTTGTGATAACAGCTGCAAAACCATATATTTAATATAAAAACAAAGTTGATATAAGGAATCCAAATAATTTATTGATTGCCAAGTACTGTAGAATCTGAGGTCTAACATTATGAAAAGAAAAATAATGACTGACTGGTCCATTGCACCAACGGGAGTATTTTAGCAAAAATAGAAAAAACTAGGCCTAAATCTGTATAGCTTTCACCAGGCTTCTCTTGTGTTGAAAATCTTTTTTCTTTGGAATTATATCAAGAACTGTAGTGCATAATTTTAATTTTCATGGAACCCCTTCTATAAAATGTCTGTTACAAATGAAATCTGATTTTAAATGATGAGTAGGGCAGAAGTAGGCACTGTTATATATGTACAGCAAACTGAACTAAATTCTCTGCCTTGCTTTGTAAAACTATCATTATTAGCTCTCAGTTTCATTTTCTATCTATCTGAATAAATGGAAAATCTTCTCTGCCTTTTCTATAGGAGTCAGTAATGAAATGTACTACACTGAGCAGTTCTAGAGATCTTCAACAAACCAAACCAGCTTCACTGCTCAACTCTTTGAAAGAGACAATAGGCCTTGTTTTTAAAGAATCCAGATATCATGCAGACTTGTAGTTGCTGCTGGGAAGAGAGTAATGAAAGAGCAATTAGCATTTCTACTGATCATTGGTTAAAATTATTTAACCAATCTTTTAGCAAACTAGTAAAGGCTTTCAAAGTAATTATATCATTTTGTTAAATGTTAAGAATGATGAGATAAAACAGCTTGAATGCTATTGGTCAAAGATGTTTATCTTGTGTGTATTAAAGAATTTTAAACATTATCTTCTAGAAAAGCCTATGCCATTCAGGTCAGTCCCTTCCTCTCCCAGTCTTCTCTAAAATTATACAAATTTAAAGGCATACAAACAAGTACACCTTGAAAACCAGATAGATTACTAAATGTATCTATTGTAACAGAGACCTCCAGAAATTCAGTAAAATAATCAGTAAAATAACCAGATTTTGTAAAGATTTTCTGAAATGCTTTGTTCAAAGAGTGTCCTTGCTATGTAGGAGCTTTGAAAAACTCTAGTGACAAGTGCAGAAAGGCTGGCTTTCAAGGTTTGTATTGTGATTTGTTCACTATTAAATTCTCCAAAAGCACAAATAATGACAACATTTAGCTAACAAAGGTTAGTTTAAAAGCAATTTTAAAATATATTTCAGTGGAGGGAAAGAGAGAAGGAATGAAGAGACCAATTAACCAATTTTTCTTGGCCTTTCTCTCACATGCAGACACATTCAGTACAAACCCCTGTTTTGATGTATTATTTTAATTAATCCCAGTCTTTTGATTTCTACAAAAAAGAAGGTTAGCAAATGTAACAATGCTCGAGTGTTTCTTTATCGTAAAAGACACATAATTTCAAGCATTTAATAAGGTAGATTTATTCTGGGTAGTTTAGTTTGCACATTCACTCAAACAGCCCTCCCCAAAGACAACATTAAAAATGTGATTAGTTAGCTGCCATCAATAACACAAAATAGGAAAACACTCTCTGAAGGGACAGCTTTGTGGAGGGCACTGCACAGTGTGTAGTAAAAATATATGGCCTAATAAGTTTACATTTGCAGGCTCATTTGTTAAAACTCTTGAATTTCTAATTTGTGTCGGAAAGATAAATGGATGGGGCCTCAGTAAAGTGTGAGATTAATACTGATGGATGGGGATTCAGATTTTTGCTAGCCTCTTTCTTCTGTACAACCCAGTAGGCAGTTTATGGGGAAAACCAAATGTAAATAAAAAAAGAGGACATTATTTACCTTGGTCAAGGCCAATTACCAGTTATATTGTTCTTTTCAACTTTATTGTTTGGATGTAAATTATCCTTATCTAATTATTGTTTAATGCATTTTGGTAATCAAGCCCTTACAAAGTGTAATTAGATGCTAAAAAGGACAGGCACCCCATGGTTACTTTGAAACACTGCAAATAGTCAAATGGTAGAAATTGAGGCCTCTGGGACCTTTCAGGGTGTAAGGTGGAAGAATAACAATAAAACATATTATATAATAAAAAATTGCTTTATACCTGAATCAAAACTCTCACATAAAATTAAAATGAACTGAGGTTACTATGAATAATAAAATAGGTGGGATCTGTGTATGCTGCACACAGCTGATTTCAACAGCTTTCATGCAGTGCCACCACCATGCTGTGAAGAGACAGACACCAGCAGTGACAGTGAAATTTCTTACCTGTCTGGCAAAGGATACCTCTGAACTTGGATGAGCTTTACCAACACAGAGAAAGAAGTTCCTCTATTCTTAGAAAGTAAGTTGAGTAAGATAACTTTTCAAAGTAAAATACATAGATGTGGCAGAAGGGCATGCCTTAGTAAAGGGAAAATGAAAAGGAACCCTAACATGAACAAAAAGGTAACTGCTGCTATGCTTCTGTATGTGTAGTATCTTTAAGTTAATCCGTAAGTCTTCAATATTTGTAAAGCACACGTCAAATTGTCAGTAGAGGTTCATAGAGGTTGCCAGATCTCAGGTTCCCAAAGAGACACAACTTGAGGAGCCCAGCTCTGACCAGTGATGAGGCTGGAATGTATTCCCAGTAGGCAGATGCACAAATATGTGTGTATAATACATATGTATAAATAAACATATCTGTCCTACCACACAGATGAATGCAGACAGACACACATGAATACAAATGGCACTTGTGACTTCATCCTGTTCCCTGGCTGATCAAGTTGAAGGGTTGCTTGTGGGAAAAATACAGATACGTACGTAACATGGGTATCTCTAGTAGCTGGGCTTGGACATACCAGTAAATTGCCCCCCTGGATCCTCTTTTCTCCAAGTGTCTCATGTACACCCACACTCTCAGCCAACCCACTGGATCTGTCCAGCAGTTGGATAGGACTCTTGTGGTGCTTCCAGTAGCCAGCTTTTCCCATGGTCTTATCCTTAGATACCCCCTGGCTCCTGGGCCACTTTGTCTACTCACCAGCTATCCTGACCATCCCACAGCAGGTCCTGTGAAATCCCAAACCACTCTTCCTTTGCATCCCATAACATACCCCATGTCCCTAGGAAGTGATCTCCCTCAGTCCAAAAGGTGTTCTGGAGATCTGCTTCCCTTGACTGGTTGTGATGGGCTTCATCCCTTGGGCCAACTTCTCTTCTGTGATGGGGTTGGAGATTGCTAGGCAGGACTTTAGTTTGGTTACCCCAGTTTACCATTGCTCATTTGTGTACCTCTGTGCCTGTAGAGATGAGATTTTTATCACATAACCTAGCACAGACTAGTACCTTGATGAGCCACATACTTAATGAACAGACATTTTTAAGCAAGCAGGTGGAGAGAGAGACAATAATTCATTGTTATATGGCATTCTTAAATTAAGATTTGATGTCTTCTTAAGAACAAGGCTGAGCCAGCTCTCTGTCAAGTGAATGTCTGTGTCCATGTTCTCTCTTGCACACAGGCTTTTTCAGCTCCTTAGCCTGCAGCTTTGGAATAACTTGCCTCACTGCCTGTTTTGCATTGAGAAAATAAAAGGGCACAATGCATCCTCTTCCTACAACTCTTTCCTAAGTGCTGCACTCTAATTCAAACATAAATTACTATACATGATGCAGAAACTACTGACTGAAATTCTACAGCTGGTGTTAATACAGAGGTCAGAATAGATATGCTCATGCCACTCCTTACTAGCTTTGCAAACTCTGAATTTTAAAAAAATGGATACTTATGATGTCTCATACTCAAATAATAACTGAAGAAAACTGATGGCTGGTATTACTATACAAGTTTAGCTCTACTTTCTCTATTACTCATGCATTGATATGAGTGCATACTTAAATGCATGTTTATTTGAAAAGGTCACACAACAATGCCAGAGCAGCCCTTTTGCTGAATAAAGATATTGCCTTGTTTGTAACTGGCTGCAACTCTACATTCTGGCTAGATAAAGAATCCATTTGTATACAGAAGCTCACAGCCTGAAATTTGAATTTCATCACTGGAAAAAATTACAGTATCAGTGCAGTCTCTGCATGTAATCCCTTATTTAGTAATTTAATTAAAAACAAGTAGTACCATAAGTACCAGAACTAATGAAGCTTAGTTTCCAATAGAACTGTGTCACGTGGTTGATTGACTTTCAGCTGAGCTATGAGGAAGGTTCTGTGTGACTGCTTCTTCTGTTTCCATAATTCAGGAAAATTTCCTTTTTCTAGTTTAACAGCATGAAACATTTTGTATGTCTATCGCTCCTGACATAATTCAGCATTGCAGGAAGGAAGCAAGTTTGGCTGGGGCAGCTATAGCAAGAAAAGGATTGTCAGAACTGAGCACACAAAACCCGAACAACCACTGCTTCAAGTATAACAAGCTTGCTTCCTTCTTGCAGCTTTGAGCCATGGGTTCTGTACAGCATGGGCCTGGGCAAGAAAGCCCATAACAATCAGTCGTTTAAAAAATTCCATTTAGAAGTAACAGTTACTACAGAGCTCAAAAGCTGGGCTGCATATTCCCAGAGTTCATTAGTTTCCCAGCACTTGAGTACACAAAACTGATGAGCATGCTTGCCTTATTTGTAAGGTTCTCTGGCTGCAGAAGCTCAGCTCTTTTAGGGAGCTCAAGCGTGGCTCTAGGAAACTCAGTTTAGGCCCCTGCTTTCAAAATGTATTGCCATGCAAAGCTTCAGAAATTTAACACAAAAAAAATTGACCTGCTGAAATGAGTCCAGAAAAGGCTGCTAAGTTGATCAGAGAGCTGGAGCACTTCACCTATGAAGACAGGCTGAGAGATTTGGGACTTTTCAGCCTGGAGAAGAGAAGTCTCCAGGGAGACGTTGGAGTACATTCCAGTACCTGAATGTGGCTTACAAGAAGGTCGGGGAGGGTCTTTTCACAAGGGCATGTAGTGTCAGGACAAGAGGGAATGCAAAGTAAAAGAGAGCAGGTTTAGATTAGATATTGGAAAGAAATTCTTTACTGTGAAGATGGTGAGATACTAAAGCAAGTTTTCCAGAGAAGCTGTGGATGGCCCATCCCTGGAGATGTTCAAGGCCAGGTTGGATAGGGCTTGGAGCAATCTGGTCTAGTAGAAGGTGTCCCTGCCTATGTCATGGGGATTGAACTAGATGACCTTTGGAGTCCCTTCCAACGCAAAACTTTTTATGATTCTATGATTCTAAATGTGAGATAAGGGCAGTATGCTCAAAAGTTTCAGCAACAAAAGGGCCAGGAGGGGGCAGGTATGATGAACTTGGTTTTACTGCATACCTGAATGGATGTTAGCTAAAAAGTGTGTATTCTTCTCAAAAGTTAAACCAATTAAGTAGCAGAACTGGGGCTGGTTGGTTACACTGTTCTTCATTAATTTTATGCAGAACAGGTAAAAGTTCTGTAGTGAATCCCTGTGCAATTGCTTTCAACTCTTCTCCAGGTGCATGACAGTGCTGTGTATGTTCATCTACAATTGCAGCTCAGATAGATCACCATGTTTGACATTTCAAAGACTAAAAATGATCTTAAAAATAAACACACTGCAATAATTTTGAAGGCTGATCAGCCTTTTAACGTGATGTCAGTTGACTGTATTTTGTAAATTAGGCAGTGATTTGATTTGTTATCATTTTTTTAGTGGTGTTTAACATCCCCTAACTCATGAACAAGGCAGCACTAGTAGCCTGAAATGTAATGATGCTTTAATCTACTTGAGAAACAATGACAAGTCTTTTACAAATTTGGGATGACTTAAGAACTCATGAAAGAGATGCTAACACAGATACCATGCCAGGGTGCCTTGTGAGCTTCCAGGCAGTGCTCTGACAAGTCCCCTCCATCTGCCAGCAGCAGTTTTAGAAAGGGGTATCTGCTTGAGCAGTGAATCTTGTTGAAAGAGGGGGAATTCAAACCCAAAAAGGTGATACAGTGTTCTCCTGGATTTAGGACTTACTTGTTTCATGTGTCCAGCAATGGAAATTAAGTACACTCCCAAAACCACTTAACAGAGAACTGGCTTTGGTGGTGTCAGTAGAGGGGAACTCCTTAAGCCTCAGTTTTGAGAAATGAGTATAGTTTTATTAATGTGATTCAGCCAATGTTACTGGTAATCAGAATTGAAACAGGTGTTGTTTTATTGGGTTGAGGTTGTTTTTTTTTTCTTTTTTGATGATTTACGTACGCCACAGATTTTTTAGAAGATTTTTTATTTAAT
Source organism: Anomalospiza imberbis (assembly GCF_031753505.1). Taxonomy (NCBI): domain Eukaryota; kingdom Metazoa; phylum Chordata; class Aves; order Passeriformes; family Viduidae; genus Anomalospiza; species Anomalospiza imberbis. The sequence continues at coordinate 99,254,342 of NC_089682.1, read as the reverse complement.
TTTTGAGGGGTTCCAGATCCTAACACACAAATATAAGAGGCATCGTGCTGTAGGATGTATCTACAGAAAGGAATTTTGCTTAAAAGAAATGTCTGGATCATAGAAACATAGGATATCCTGAGTACAAAGGGATCTACAAGGATCACAAAGTCCAGCTCCCAGACCTGCAAATGACCACCCCAAGAATCACACCATGTGCCTGAAAACATTGTCCAAACACTTCTGGAACTCTGTCAGGTTCATGCTCTGACCACTTTCCTGGGAAGCTATTCTAGAACTCAGCCACTCTCTGGGTAAAGAATCTTTTCCTGATAGCCAGCCTAAACCTGTCCTGACACAACTTCAGGCCATTCCTTTGTGTCCTGTCACTGATCACCACAGAGAGGATATCAGTGCCTCCTCCCCCTCTTCCCCTCACAAGGTAGTTGTAACTTCAATGAGGTCTCCCCTCTGTCTCATTTTCTCCAGCCTGAACAGACCAAGTGACCTTAGCCACTCCTCCTATGGCTTCCCCTCTAGGCCCTTCACCATCTCTGTAGCCCTCCTTTGGATGCCATTACTAAACAAGATAAGATATTCTAAAAACTTCTGCAGAAGACCTTTGCTCACAGAGATATTGAATACTTCAGTCAAGGCCACCCTTGGAATTACATTCTTTACTTCTAAGTGATTTTGTCAGAGACAAAAACAACTTCCTGAATAGCTTTCAGGACAATACATTAACAGTGAAATTGCTGTCCAGGTATTTTTCTTTCCAGTCTTGCTTTCATGGAGGTAAAGAGTGTGTTTTGGATTAATTTATTTACTGTTAAATTTGTCATTTAAATGACATGACTGCAAGAGAACAGTTTTGTATGTGGCAGACAGATCTATGGTAGTGTGGAAAGAATTTGAGTTGCCTGGATTGACTATAATTTGAAAGAGAAGAGGTGGATTTGAGGTCTCTGGAGTGGAAAAACAAATAGAATATGGATTTTATTAGAAATAAAGTGTAGTCTACTCTGTATGTAAGTTTTAGGTGATGATGTGGTTGGTTATCCTCCAGTAAAATTATTAACACCAGCCATCACCAAGTGAGTTAGGTTTTTCTAAAAAAGCAAGTTGACAATGCTCCTTTTTTAACAATATTTTCCAAAAAATAGGGAGTTTAAACTCTTTATACTTGTGCCATCAAAATGGCTTCATGACCTGTCTTTCAATCTTTGAGTTCTACCTTAAGATAGAAAATTTTGTCTTGTGTGAGTTCTTACCATATCAAGTAAGAGAGCTAGTGTGACTGAAGAAGTCAGCTGCACCAGAACAGGTTTTATGAACCCAAAACCACACAGATGTTTGATGGAGACATAGGTGCATTTAGGACAAAAATTCTGGCCTCTTACACCTGTGTGAACCCAGAGCAAATGTAATGAGATGCATCAGGGGTGAGGAAGCAATGCCATGCAGGTAAGGATTCTTCTGGATTGCAATGCTGGGACAATGGCTTGCTCATTTTGTGTACAGCTCCTAAAAGTGATAGCTAATAGTATCAAATGTACTCTCTCTTTAAAATGGTGAAATAATTACCTGTGGGTAGTGACTATTAGGAAGTACATGAGCAGCAAATAATTTACTGCTGACATTATCTAATAATTGTCTCTAGATGAAATTGCAAGACTGAGTGGGTTTAGGGCCCATTTGTGACCCATAAAATATGGGTTAAAACCTCACATTCCACGACTTGCTTTTGCAATTATTACTTCAAATGGTGGGAAAGTACAAAGCAATCACCAGTAGAAGAGATCTTTTAACTGCTATAATTTCTAAAACTATTAAAAAAGATAGAACTTACCCAAAAACTTGATAGCTGATCTCATTATACGAACTAGTGAGACAACATAAATGTAACTTGTAGTATTAGTTTAGGTAACTTTCCATATTAATCTTCTTCTAAGTGATAATATAATTTTTCTGTTATAAGAGACAATTAGACAGTCTAAACCTACATTTAGAATGGAAATTAGGGCAGTAAAGCAAGGTCCAGAAGCCTATCAGGCCAATTATGGGGGAAATCAGAGAGTTTCAGCCATGTCATAAAATAAGTTTTTCTCATAATAAATGTATGTGACAGATGACAATAGTTTCTTCTATTGATTACAGCAACAATAAGAAAGCTTTCCCACATGAAAAAATGGTGACAAACTCCTGAAGGAGCAGTTTAAATGCTGAGTTTGTCAAATTCATGACATAGACAATATATTCTACCCAGTCATCATCAGTAATATTGAATTGGAGTTCTAAATTTTTGTAATGAAAATAAAACCTATAGTCAGGGAATATTATGCAAGGGAAACCTTATCACTAGCAATGCCTCCTACAAGGGATATTCATGCTCTTGGAAAACTCACAAAATGTAAAATTCAGAGAATGTATCTTGATACAATCAAGAAAAATTTAGGAGCCCAGATCTTGTGCCCTAGTTCTGAGGCTAATTTTTTACTTTATTCGATCAGATTCAACAAGTTACATCTCATGTCCAAAGACAACTTTAAACACAAAAAAGGCTGCAGGCAAAGCATGAGAGAGAGATGTCTGAAATGTTGAAGAGGATGTGTAAATACACAAGTGAAATGCTTTAACCTTAGAGGCATGCTGACTTCAACCAGTAATAACCTTACAAACTCTGATGACTGGAAGCAAAAAGTTATTTCCAAACTATCTGTGCAAAAAACCCAAACCAAATCCAGTTGAAACCAAAACAAATCCCTGTGCCCCCACCCCCAGCAGAGTGAAAATAAATGAGCTGGTTTATGGCAGATGTCTGCCCTTTCATGGAATCTGGGTTCCTCTCCCTCGCCATGCTGCATCCCTATCACTGAGTGGCACTGTGTTAAAGGAGATCCACGGTCACGCCACAAGTGTGTGCTTGCAAAGCTCCATAATCCAAAATGGTTACATGCCAAGGTCGACTTTCCCTGACTCCACAGAAAAATACTGACCTGTTGATGTAAGAAAAAGTTTCCCATGTCTCCACCTCTTGAGATCAAAAGTATTTAGAAGAAACTGGCTAAGAAGCACAGTGACTTTGCAAATGGATTCATGCTTATTTCACAGGAAATTTTGGAAGAGGTGTTAGTGGGAAGTACTGAAACAGTAGAAGCATTGAAATTACTTCTTGGAAGTAACTGTAACTCATACTGACCTCACTAGGAGCATATTTTATGACAGCATCCCAAGCTACTCAGGTAGGATGAGCCAGGCAGACTCAGCAGGGACCAACATAATCTGTGTAGCCGTGGAAGAGTCTTCAGCCAACCCATGGTAGAAACCATCTCCTTCAGACTCAGAAGAAAACATGTTAGCACACAGACAGTGTTTTGCTGGTGAAGTGTATTGGGATAGATACAAGCCAAGTCACACACTGTGGATTTGGATTTTTTTTTTTTTGGAAAGGTACCTGACCCTCTCTATTAAGAAAAGAGCCCAGTTTTAATTGAGATATCCTTGAGTTTTCCACAATTTCTCATTTGATCATTTTTGCTACATCCTTTCTTGAACCTCTTTGGTTTGAGCCATAGCTCAAAAGAAAGGCACTTTTGTTATACAGTTCAGCACATGAAAGTTTGACAGCGTAACGCCCATCTGCAGCACCAGATACCAGAAACAGTGTCTTCAACAAGGAATTTTGCTAGGCAGCAAAGAAGAGGGAAGCAGAAAGGAGATGGAAGGAATTGGGATCCCACAGTTTTGTCTAAGCCATTGATGAATCATGAGCAGGAATCTCAGGTGTGTCGCCTGCAGCATCACACATGCTTTATGAAGATCCGTGTTGGGATAGACCTGTCCAAAACACATTACAATTGATGCTGTCTCTAGTATCATCAATTACTCAATTTCTTTAAAAAACATGAAAAGACTGATATTACCTACATTAACTCCATCAAAGGAGAGTGACATGAGGTCAGGTATCCCTTATTTCTGACACTGTTATGATGAGTGCAATGAAAACACAGTATCACTGTCCATGCATCCTGGTCCTTGACTGCTGATTCTCAAAAGACAATTTCTGGTGCCTCATGCTTTAAAAATTATTTCATAGTGGCAATTTGCTAGCATTTTTGACCTTTTCTATCTATAGGTTCAATAAGATAGGAAAAACTCCCAGTTAAGCTTTGTGAATAAAATACGAACCTTTAAAACAACACAACCCAAGCACTGCTGAAACCTGAAACAGTGCAACACAAGAGAAAACTGATGATCTCTCTTTGCCAGTGAAAGTGACACTTGACTAAGCATATTTCCATGGAGGAGAGGGGAAGGGTGGAACTGAACCTGACATGTATGACAGGGGTTTAGTAGTCACCTATTCCACTCTATATCCTGCAATGCTTTTTTTGCCTTTCCCTGTCCAGTCTAGCTCTCACAGGAAGAATGCATTCTAGGATCTGCAAAACAGTTTCAACAGCTCCCACAGCTACGGGGCACAAATTCCCACAGATGCTGTTTCTCTTCACACTCACTTTGGGGAAGGGAAATGGGGAAAATCCTTTCTCCAGAAATAATGCTTCTTTGTCCATCTAATTGAGAGGACATTGGAAGGCTGCATCATCCATTCAACCTCTCTGACAGAAAGACATCCTGATCTTCCAGAGACTCTAAGTGCCACAGCTTGGAATAGGAGAGAGAAAATATTGTCTGGAAACCTGCATCCACATATAAGGTTCTTTTGCTTTTTTCATTTTTTTCGGTAGGGAGGGTTTGAGGTGTGTGTTTTTTCAGATTTACATTTAATTTTTACATTAGAGTTTTGGAATGGGCTGAGAATACAAAGTTAGCAATACCAAGGTAGTCTTGCAAATACTTTGGGGGAAAAATAAAGTCTGAAAATATTAAAATATCTAGTTAATTTCCAAAATTCTTCATTTATTACAACCTTATTGCTACTTTTCAAACAGCTAGAACTCTCAGCCTTTCAAATCAACAAACATAAATTTTTTCTTTGGAATGAAATACTATAATTCATCTGGTTTCCCAAGGATATGAAACTCACATGATTGTGCTCTGTTATCATTTGTGTGTGTTCACATTGTCAGGCATGTATGCATATTTATCTGCACTCTTCATGATAATAGTTTACAAATATGTTACCCAATTTTAATGCTATTTGATAAGTTGCTATATTTTTATGAGTGTTGTAGAATGAAATGGTTATAGAAGTTGGCAGGAGTTCTATTCCTTCCTGAGAGGACTGAAAGGCTGCAATGCAAGTATTGACACTACAGGTAATTGACACAGGAGCTGAGCTTGAAGATGTAAATTTTTAACAAATGAGATATCATCTACTCTGCTGGTTTTGGAACAACAAGAAAACCAGCCGATAACTTCTTTGAGAAACAAGTCTCCGCTATAAAGTATCTTGAGACCATTTTGTCTTTCCTGAACCTGGCCATCTTTTCCATCCAGAACCCTGAATAGCACTTGGGTTTGGCTTCCTTTTAAAACTAGTAACACATCCTTTAACACAGGACAAAAAAATCCCATTAGTAATGCTGAAGGGCTCACTCTTTCCATATTCCCCCAAGACCCTGTCCCTTATTCCAGTTCAACCCCCAGATGAACTTCTTGCGGGGCAGGGTTATTAATTTACCGAATGGTAGCATCAAAGAATATTAGCTCCTGGTGGAGTTCTATGTTGGAGCTCTGCCTCCTACTTTGGTTCCCCCTTTATCTGTAGCATTGGTTTAAATGTGCTTGCTCAATAACACTATTTCCATACTGTGCATGTGCATGAGCACCACAACATTGACTGCATTTTACTGTGGCCACATCTCAGCAGAAAGCAGCTGATGCTCCAGACTAGGGAGTTCTTGAGGGCAGAAAGGAGATTTGTAGTACTGAAATAAGTAATTTATCTGGGGAACAAAGGACAGTGTTGACCACAGATCTCTGTCAGAAAGGTTTCAGCACACTGTCTAGAGAGAGAAATTTTCTGCCCTTGTATTTCTGACATTTCTACCAATTCCTTTACTTCACATGCTGTTCTCACCTTCCAACAGTTGACCTTTTCCCATTCACCTCCCTATTTAACAGGTCTCTCTCCCTCGCTTTTGCTATCAAAGGATGTACTGCCACTTGGCAAACTGCTTGACATCAAAGCAGTGCATGTGATTTAGGGAGGTCTGATTTCTGGCTCCATTAGGTCAGCCCAGACCCCTTCAATATTCTTCAGATACCAAGCTGGCTCACTCTTCTGCATAGAGCTGGCAAAGAAATGTTCCCTCCCTCTCCTCTTCATTTTATGTGCACATTAAAAGTATCCATGACCAAATCAAAAATTGTGCAGCTGTTTCAATAGCTGCAAAACTGCTTAGAACAGAGAGCCCAGAGTATAGAGAAAGAGACCTTTGTGAATTGAACACTCTCTGAACTAACTTGTTTGTGAAAACCCATGTATAATTAAAGCCTCTCTTGTTAGTGAAACGGAGCCATACTTAAATACACACAATGTATATCTTTATTTCCAGCTCAAATTTTTTTATGGGACATTTTCCAGCAATGCGTATTATGTGGCTTTGGCAACTGCAGTGCGTCATCATCATCATCATTCAAACAGTGGAGCTCCCTGCTTCATTATGAGCATCTTTCCCCTAAAATACTTTTTGATGGACTGCAGTATAGGCAGTCTAGACCTGAACCGCATAATAAATGCATGCTATGATTCCTCTAATGGCAAGGTCCTTTTTCCCACTGCAAATGGAGATGTAATTCAGATGCACACTATCTCACCCTTTGCATGCTGAGAGACAAAATAAACAGCAGCATTCATTTGTCTGTTTCCATTTCCCTTACCAAAAAGTCAACTTCCAAAGAAAATGTTTACCAAAACATTTCCCTGAACAATCTGAATAATATTTTAATGGACCACTTACTTAGTTAGTATCTAATTAAATTTTGCATCATGAAGAGTATAGTCAAGTCACTGTGGTATTGTGAATAAGGTTTCAATAAAAAATACAGAATAAAAGAAATCTGCAAAATAACCACCATTAAACTAATGAGTAAAAATTCAGCAGCTATAATAAAATCCACCAGAGAGCAAATAAACTGCAAACAACCATATTACCAAACAATATTAGTCAGGTTTCATCTTGTTCCCTCATGCATCCCGACACAGAACAGGGAAAAAAAGAAATACTCAGAGGAGAACATTTTGATGGAAGGGCCAAACACACATACACAGGGAGAGGCAGTAAACCCTAGCAGCTGCATGGCTTAAGGTACAAAATAGTATAACATCTCTTAATTAAAAAATGAATTAATTGTTGTGAGTATATTTCTCTTGACAAAGCATATTTTCTCTTCTGTAGAATGCAATTGTTAACACATTAAAAAAAATAAACTCAGTTATTTAGACAGTGTTAATGCAAGGGCATAAAATTAAGGAAGCAAGCAATCTTCCTCTCTCACTTGAACTTGAGCTTATCACACCCCACCTGGATCCTATAAATATTTTCCTAAAGGTTGCTGGGTTTCTGCACCTCTCCACAAGCCAATTCAGCAATAGACATCCATAATACTAAGCTTGAGCTGTGACATTGAAATCGATTCTCACATGCCTTAGTGCTTTGCTGTGAAGGGGACTGCTATAAGACCACTGCCCTGTCACTCCATGTAGAGTGATTTCCCTGCTGTGCAGTATAACTCTGTAAACGTAATCTGTTCAGTGCTCCAAATAAATACCTCCATTGGAACATTCACCTAGGGCTTATTTGTGATGTGTGTGGATGTTATTTATTAGAAAATGTAAACATTATTGCAGCCAATTAGAAAAGCACTTTTTATAACTTGGAGCCTTTGCTGCTGCCAGTGCCCCACGTCCTCCCCCTTGACACCACCATTATATACTGGCTCACTTAAAAGGCACAGCCAGCAAGTGTGCCCAGCTCTGCAAAGGACTTCTGTCACCTGAGCCCCAGGCATGCTGGCAGGCTGATTTCAGTGGTGCCGCCGGTGCTTAAAATCACGCAGGCAAAAGCACAAGTGTTTGCAGGATCCAAATTTCTACCAGATTCGTAAATTAGGAGTTCAACCAGCATAAGTTCAACCAGCTTCATTTCTCAGTAATGTCAGTGGAAGGGTGGGGATGTTTTCAAAGGATTCCAAAGTAAAGAACGTAAATTTATCTAAAGTTGGACATAATCTTCTGCTCTTTGAGACCTTGCAATACACCAACTGCTTTCCACTGAAGAAACAGTGCACCTAACTGCTCCAACAGGCTGGGAACAGCTACCTAACTTAAGGGGACTGCTTTCTCTGCACCTTACAATTAAGTCAAGGCTAGGTGATTTCTGCCTCAGGATCTGAGTGAGGCTCTGAGCAGTTTTCTCCTGTTTGGTTTTGAAGTCTCTGTGTCCGGAACTGACAAAGGAGTCAAATTTAGTTTAGGGAGGGAGAAAGTAGGAAAAGGATTGCTGTGGATACACTCAAACCAATTGATCATGTCTGTTTGTTTGTAAGTCTATATATGTACATTAATTTGTTGTTCATTAACAATTCTGCTTGATAATACAGAACAGAATATACTGCATATAACAGAAAGACATTCTAACTAAAAACATTTTCTATTGGTGAAAAGCTTAACAGAAAAAGGAAAATAAGCATAGCTAAAAGCATATATATGCCATAAAGTACATAGAAATATATACATATAGGAACTATTTATACAAAAGAATGGATGAACACTTATCATTCTTAAATTCTGAATTAATACTGCCTTTAGTTATTTTATCTGTATTCTGTCTAGTTGGGTTTTTAAAAGAGATTTATTTCAATTTAGCTGAGAGCTTTCCAACTCTTTTCAACTCATTTTCCATTAAACATACAGTAATAATTTGAATCCTAATGGTGTTATTTTTGTTATAATATGTCTACACACCTCTGAAACTGCTCCCTAGAAGTACTGAGCAATGGCATAAGCAATGTTATAAACCTTGTATATTATTTTTCATTAATTCTTTGTCAGATGTGTAGGTCTCATTCTTCAAGCATTCTCCTGACCTTGCAGTAAACAAGGGTGAAGAAAAAGAGGAGAGTTGGTAAACTTTGGTAGGATATATCAGCAGAAAAGGTGCTCCTCCTTTACTCAGTAACCTGACATTTAGGACCTGCCAGGGTATAAGGACTCTAGGTTCAACTCACTCTTCTGTGTGGCAATATTTGACTGTCAGTCTCCCATTGCCCCAGGGTCTGTCTTGCTGCTGCAATAGTGCCAGGTTCTTAATTTCTCTTTAGCTGCTTTTTCCTTCTGTATAATTATTAAATATTAATGGGAGAAGGAGCTGGTGTCCAGATCTCTCACATTCTGGATGCATGCCCTAATCAATAGGTTAGCACAAAAAAGGACACTCTTTCTCTGCAAATGTATCTTTTCATGTCCTTGTTTTTCTCCCAAGCTCCTAAAATCAAGGTATTTTATTGTATTCAGCATAAAATCTAGTTCTTACACTATTCTTTAATGGAAAACTTAAATTAAACTTCAAGCTTAGTTTAATTTAAACTTTTATTCTTGCCACCACAAAGAACTTCACCTTCCCCCATACCTCAAATCAGGGTCAACTCAAGACGAGAGAGTAGACACAAACAGAATGGGAAATGAGGGGCAGCAGCAAAAATGAAGCAGCCATGAACAGGGCTCCTGCCTAGACTTGAGTCTACATGTATGATATTTCCTAATTAAAAAGTACAGTTTCTATCATCTCTGCCACTCACAGTAAGAGAAATGTTATTTTGCAATTGGCTAACAGGAACCGACAGAAGGATTGCTGTCACTGTCACAAGAGCGAGGCATCCTTTGAGGAGCTCTACAGCCTCAGCTGAATACTCTTCTCAAGTAAACTCTGCTCCCAGGCTGGAATATATCCCTTTGACAACATGGCTGTTCCAATTTAATAAAAAAACCTATTTACTCTTTAAGCCAAAATCAAGCACAAGTAGTATCTGCCACAAACAGGTGAAAAGACACCTGGGCAACAGTAAAAGAGGCAGAACTGCCACCAAACTAACTTTGCATTTTCATGTTAGATTTTCTATATGCATATATAAGTGTTAGATTAGTGATTCTCTCTGGAATATTTCTTTATTTGCTGTTCCATTTCTTTATGTTTTCATGTATTCAGCTAAATAATTTTTCCACAAGGTATGCCCTTGAGCATGTCACCCATCTTTACTGGATAGTAATCTCCGCAAAGACAAAATGATAATTACAATATGGATGGTGGAATCCCAGTCTTATAGAAAATCTGAAGTGTTTGAAATGCCAAAGCAGGTGAGTGGTAACAAGATGTCTTAAATAGAAATCACTCTTACTGTACAACCACCATTAGAGATTCATCTCTAATTAGCTGTTTGATATAAGCTGTTGAGAGGAGGATGCCACACAGTCCAACACAGTTTCAAAGTTCTGTTTATTGTCTTTGTGAGGGAGAGGAAACAGAATTTTCAGGCTTAGATTTGACTACAGCAGCCCCAGCTGAAATCTTTTCCCCATTCTGGGTAAAACTCTGCCAGTGTCTTTAAGGACTGGGTAGTTTCTTCCTCATTCATTCTGTCCCCAGTAGCTACACAGTCCAATCCAGCAGTAGAAACCCTGCATCTCACCAATACTGAGATTGGCAAGAAAGGTATTTGGGGTCTTTTTCTGGCCTAGCCCCTGTTTTGATGGTTTAAAATGTATTCACCCATGGCTGAAGATATTTTGACATTAATTCCAAATCATATAAAGTTTAATTTGCAATGTAAATTGATATAATACATGAGCAACAGCCATACTGAAGAGTTAACTTAATTTTTGCTCAGTACAATTTTTTAGGGACATGTGTATGGATTGTTTCCTCAGAAAGATGTTTCAGTGGGAAGACAGAAAATGTAGTGGATCTGTATGAGCCCTTACAGTTTCTCTCATGCAAAAAAGGAGAAAGAGTCTCAGATTTAATGTGTATCAACACAAAATCCTACTTTTTACTTCCACTTAGCAACCATATTGTAATTAGAATTATGTAAAATCCTAATAAAGACAAAAAAGAGAGCTTGCCATTTTCACATACTGGCAGATAAAACCTTTTTGGAATATGGTTGATTTATATCAGAGTACTCAAAGACCTGAGAAGCTAACATCTTGATCTGAACAAATAATGTATTTTATAAATACAAACATGTATTCTACTAGAGTTGAAAATAATTTGTGTTGACCAGTCATGGATTTGCCTTGCTTCACACAGAAGAAAAGAACACTAAGAATTTGTTTCCCCACTTGGGACATTTTCTATCCTAGTCACGTGTCGTGGTTTGACATGGAAGTGAGTTTTTTTTCAGAAGTTGGGTCAAACCAATCAGTGGTCAAGTTTAGATATTGGCACCTGAAGTGACCACTGAAGATAGGGATACACCTCTGAGAACACAGGGGGTTAAAAGCAGGAACTCCCAAGAGCTCGCTCTCTTTGGTTCCGGTCAGGGTGCTGTGCAGACCTCCCCTGCCCAGCCATGGGGCTGGGTGGGGGAGGGGAAGCCATGAGGCCTGGTCGAGGTGAGCCGAGGGGTAGAAGGACTGGAACCGAGCCAGCTCCTGTGGACGGAAGGGTGGAGAGAAGCGGACATGTCTTTGTCATCCCCCACAGAGGGAAGAGACAGAGTCCAGATGGCACCTGTAACTTTGCCGGCGCGGAGGAGAAAGAGTGGGGGGGGAAGGTGCCCAGCCTTGGTCTTGGGAATCGGCTGCTGGGCAGAGATTTCAGCCATCCAGGGAGTCTGAGCTTTTAACCCTTTCCTGGGAAACGAAGGCTTTGTAAAATATTACTCCTCCTTGATTTGAAGTAGAAGAGAGACAGTCTGGGATCTGAGATGATGGAAGAAGAAATTCTCGAGTTGGAAGGAGATGATGGAGTGGCTTGTGGCTGGACTTCTCTTGTTAGCCATAGACTGAACCAAATTCTCTTAACAGAAGCTGCACTTAGGGTGGTGCGTTGGTGTGCCAGGAGACCTGTTTCAGTGATTACCAGCAGAGAAGTAGAGAGAACAGAGGAGAGTTGGAGAAGGTGTGGAGAAGCCCTCTATCTTCAAGGAAGAAGAAGAGGAGAAGAAGACCTCTGTTCTTGAACCTTCAGCCCCAGGGGAAAATGGGGGGGGACTGTAGTCCCAAGATGAGAAACTGAACTGTTGTCTCATTTGGTCCTTGGTAAAGCATCCTTAAAGGAGCCCTATGAGCAGTCTGTCCATGCACAGTGGTGAGAGCACTGTGATATGGAAAGGAGAGTGTCACCATGGCAGATTTTCTCCGGGCGGTTGCCATGTGTGACATAGAAACACAAGGGTGGCAATTGTGTTTCCTGGGGAGTCTGTGGCACAGGAGAGACTCCTGTCTCCCTTGAAAGATTGAGTATTTGAATATCTGAAGGGTGGCAACTTGATCAGGATCCTGGGTGGTGTCTCACTGTTGAGTTTGTTTGGAAAATTAGGTGGGAGGAGGAGGGGTGTTTTGGAAAGTCTTCATCCAGGATTTAGTGTTTGTAGTTTTATAGTAGTAGTAGTTTAATAAAGTTCTTTCCTTTGTCACTAAGTTTAGGCCTGCTCTGCTCTGTTCCTGATCACATCTCACAGCAATTATTTAAAAAGGTACATTTTCATGGAGGCGCTGGCATCGCGCCAGTGTCAAACCATGACATCACAGAAGAGAGCTAGTACCACTCAGTAAGCAAAACTGTATTAAGAGCAATTGATAAAAATGCTTACTCTCAGTTTTTAAAAATGTACTAATATCCATCAACAATAAACCCTGTTTTATGCTGTATATGATCAACTGATGCACTTTTGTAGCCTAGATGACATATACATGCTTTGCAGAATTTAATTTAAAATATTCTCACCCTAATGGTGGGAAGAAGGCCCTAATTTATAGAAGGACCTCCAGGGGGTACTTGATTGTTCAGCTAAAGAAGTGCATTCAACTACCGACTGCTTTAGAAGGAGCCTCAAAATATTGAATTGATTAGAAAAAAATGGAACCACCTATAAAATGGTATTTAGCTATGTGAAGAAAAATTCTGGCAACTTACAAAGAAATATTGAAATACTCATGAGTTAGAACATTTTATTTTAAAATGGCTCTTCAGAAGATTTGATATTGCATCAGAATATTTTATTCTACAATTATTTTAACATGAAATATATCTCTCTCTCATATACACACACAAACCAGCCATCACAGTAAACCACTGAATTATTGCTTACTTGGTAAGACCTAATTCTTCTTCCTTCCTAGCCACCCGAGTGGATAAAGACAACTCTTCCTCTGTTCTTTATAAGCATTAGAAATATTGGAAAGTTATTTTCAAATGGAGCATTTTCAAGAACAACCTGTCATAACTGCCTTGCTTTGGAGTTCGCCTCACCCTTTTAACATCATTTTATATGACAATTTGCACAGAGCTTTGCTTCCTCCCTTTAATATGTCCACACTCACCATGTAAAAGCTGTAATAAAAGCAACTGCTTATTCATGCTGCCATCACACCTTCTTTTACTGCACAAGGAGAGACCTAAGGAATCCAGCTTAAAAAATTGCTTCTGCAGTTCATGATAACCAAAGGGATCAGCTCATGTGTCAAGGTGAATTATCTACAAAGCAAAAAAAACCCACAAACCCAGAAAAATCTTCCCCCAGTGTATATAGTTAGTAATAATTGTATGGAACTAGAAAATAATAATGTGCAGGATATTTAAAATAAGGTGGTAAAACTTGCTTTGATAATCTACCACCACCCGGTCTACATCATGAATTTTCTAGGTTGGGATCCATTTTCTCTCTTAAAAACTGAAAACTTATAAAGTAATACTATCTACTCCAACCCAGATTAATATTTTTAAACATTGAAAGGAGTTCAAAGCTATTGAAAACAAATAACAGTTCAGAAGCTGAGAATATGCTTGGTTTTCTACAGAAATAGGTCCCTTTTGGAAAGGGTAAAAACCTTATAGACAAGATTGACCTTGCAATACTTAACAGTGTGCATATTCCAAGAAAAGAAAGAATTTAAAGGAATTTTTATGATTTATTAGTTACTTTGTGAACACTATAATGAAAATGTATCCAGTGAGATCTTTTGAATCTTATCAATCTTTGTTACAAATTATTAGATTTTTTAGAATAACATATATGCCTCACATAATCTATAATTAAATGAATTCCATTAGTTAAATGAAATTTCATACATAAATTGAATTTGAAAAATTATGAGCCAATTATAATGAAACAGTTACTATTACCCACTCTATTAAGTGGTTACAATCACCAGATTCAGGTAACTCAAAAGTGAATCTTTTAAAACATGAGCAGTAGCACAATAAAATATTGTCTTCTCTTGTAATTAACATAAATAGAAGTATTTTACTAAACTCACTCAGCACGGACTCAACTTATTTGCTCAGTAGATTAATTTTTCCCCTCTTTCTGCTCTTTAAATGATCTGCTTACAGAGCTACTGGCAATTAAAGACACATTTAGAGCACCTATGGGCTCTCTGGTTGTTTTTTCCCAGGAAACGGCACAGGTGGGTGAAAAGAAAAAGAGCCAAAAACAGTCAATGTGAAAAAAATTACCATTTTTCTCAGCCTCCCCTTTCTAAGACTATTGGGTTTGGAATGTTTTCCCCCAGAAAAAAATAGTACAGTGAAAAGTGAAGCCTAGAGGTTTTACTTTTTTTGGCAGATTGCACCAATGCAATGTCACAGGTGCTTTTTAACTCCAGATGCTCGTTGATGACATTTTGAGATCCAAAAGGATCCTTTAAGGCACTGCTTGTTTCCTAGACTGCTGGCTCTCAAGCTAAACTGTGAGGTGTAATTTTTGTTGTGATCTCTCAGAAAAATTTGATGGTAAAAGAAGGTCTTGCAACCAGAAATAGGAAGACACTGCTGGACATTCAGGAATTACCAAAATCATGAGGCAATGATTTCAGAAATTGCTTCCTTAACACTGTATGGTGTGCCTCACTCACACTGCCACTGTCACTATCTGACGGCGCTCCTTTGCATTAACTGTATACTCATCCTCTATATTCAGGAAAAGCTCTCTAGGAGTTTTCCTCACACATATTTTTGGCTGCTTTTCCCACAGTTCTTAGATTCACCTATATAACCACAGTAGAGTCAAGATTAAAAGCTATGTGCAAGGTTTCCCTGGTGAAAGGTTGTTATTTCCCCCACATCTCTGAACCCACAGTGTGAAAGAGAGAGAAAGGTCCTTCCTTCCATTCAGAAGCTTATACAGACCCTCACCAGAGACCCTGGCTCAAAAGCATCAATAGTGTATTCAGATAGGAAGGGGGGAACTTTGTTCACTAATTTTGATCAAATGGATCATAATCTTTGCTTCCCTCAGAAGAGTTTTTGATTGCTGTGGAAACTCCCACAGCAACTTTCAACACTTGATTGTGATCCACTGACTGCAGTGGATAGGTTTGCAAGGAAAAGAAAATTCACTAGTTATTTATTTCCAAACTTAAAGGGGAGTTTTCCTTTTGCATTTTATTTTTTGCAAGGTGAGGGCTCTTGTTGTAGTAGTGAGCTGTGCAGGCTTGTGTTTGAGTTGATACGCCTCGCAAGGATGGAGGGGGAACCTGCACGTCTGTCTCTTCCTCCTGTTGCTGCTGCAGCCAGGCATGTGCTGATTTATTCAAATTACAGCAGACGATCAGCAGTGAGCCACTAATGGAGTAATTTACGTCTCCCTTCATTCCCCTGATGTTTGTAGCAGGAGAAAGCGTTGAGACAATGCAACAAAAAAGAAAAGAAAAAAAAAAACAGGGGAGAAGCAGAAAAGCAAATGAAAAGCCAAATCCTGACTGAGGAACAGACTGACTCCTCTAGTATGTGTACCAAAACTTCTGATATATTTGCTGGGCTTCTGAGAGGAACAGAATGGTATGTTGTTCCTAATGCAAACATCATTCCAAGGCTGTTCGTTTTCATATTTAGTCATATCACAGCAAAGCTAAGGGGGTGTCAATCACACTCAGTACATCTGACTGGGAGAGCGCTCCCTTCACAGCTGCATCTGGCAGAATACACTCCATATTTATTATATTTTTAGTAAGGCATGCTATCTTGTTCATGTGTGAGAAACTGTAATGCATCTTTCACATTTAAAGTGCCCTCTGAAGCTTTCTGCCTCACAACCTCCTGCCTACTTTCACTGTTACCACTAAATTTTTTATATTGTCTTGAGCATCTCTGAAAGAATTGCAAATTCCAGCTAGAACATGATTAATTTAGTACTATCGTCTCCTACAATATAGTGTACAGCCGTCCATCCTGCTTCTGTGCGGCTCTGTCTTATCTCGGCTCTTAGTGAGAAACTAAATTAAGGCAAAGGCTGAAGTCACTCATGTGTACTACTTTTAAAATTAATTTTTGCTGACAGCACCACAGAGTCAAAAGCATGTAGTTGCATTATGAAAGCCAGAAGAGAGATTAAAATATATGTGTATTTTTGTTATTCCAGGAAAGAGAGTCTTTTGCTCCTTCTACATTAGTCATTTTCCCAAAGGACTCTACATCCTTCCTTATTTGGGGAGTAAAAGTTGGAACATCACTCTTCTTTCCATTTGCTAAAGATTTTTGCTTTTTATTGTGTTTAACTCATACTTGCTATCTTCTTTGTAAGATGTGAGTGAAGTTTTATGATGGGCAATTTAGATGAGGGAGATGAAGGACAATTTGAAGATACTAACATTGTTTGCAATGTGTCTCATTTTCAAAAAAATGATTTAATTTGAGAGGAATCCTCCTTGGTCTCTAAAAGCTTAAAATGTTCAGTTCAGTGCACTTGAAACAATTTTCTCCCTAAAATTGGCTTTTATTTTAACTTTAAAGTTGTAAAATGTTCAGAAATGAAATATTGACTTTCTAACTGAACTTTACATTTTCTCAACTTTTTGACTATCTGGGAATACAATATTCTCTCTTATCTTATCCTAAAGCAAGTCCAGCATCGTAGTTTTTAAAACTATGTCAAAACCCAAGTCTGTATTTATCTGGATTTATTTCCTTTTTCTTCTCTGATATTATTTTTCACCACTGTGAAGCTACTTTTCACCTCTGTGATGCAGAGATGAAACTGAAAGAAAAGCCATGGGGAAGCTAATATGTATTCTATGTTACAGCTGCTTCCCCGAACCTACATCATCCCTGTTGCAGCTGACACGAAGCGCAGCACAGGCAGACTCTGCCATTCCTTGTTTACTGCTCTCTGAAGCAGGGTGAACTGTATGCTCACTATTTTCCAGATTGCCAGTGAGGTTTAGTTGATGCTTCTTAGTCAGATCAAAGATGGAGAGAATTGAGACAAGCTCAGCAGCAGCCTTGCTCATCCAGCACTCCCTTTCAACACAACTAACGTCAGGTAACAGTGTGGCTTTTCTCACAGTGACCACACTTACGAGAAGCCTTTGCAACAGCTCTGAAGAGTGTCTCTTCCAGGATAGTGCAGCAGGAACAGCCCCTTTGAAAACATGTTTGAAAGCAGAGAGTGATGTGCCATCAAGCTGAGCTCCTCACAATACAGGCATCAAAAGGGAGCAGTTAGAGCAGCAAGGAGACAGCCATGTGAAGGTTTAACATGACTGCACCGACACCCCACGCTGCAGTTGCACTTGTCAAGGGACATTAAAAATTGTATCCTGGTATATGAGACCCTGCCTGTGACTCTACTGCAGAAAAAACCTTTCAGGAATGAGTAAGGAATCAGAGTTATTTTGATGAATAAGAGAAACATTCTGCATAAGACCTAGAAAACTACATATAAACTAGGATTTGTAATAGATCACAAACTAAATGTGATTGAAAATATCTTTCAGAGAACCAAACTCACAGTCTGATATATCAATAAGAACACAGCTTTCAACACACTTCAGTACATCCTTCTGGTCTTGACAGCCTTGATAAGGCCTCTACTGTAAAATTTTTCTACATCCAGGTACTGTATTGCAAGGCAGATGTGGGCTAAGGCAAGAAGTGCAGTGAGTTTCAAGAATTAGAAGAGATTTAGAGAGCTTTTTGACTTCTATAATTGGGATTGTTCCATCTAAGGAACAGCAATTCAAGTGGGGACATGGTAGGAATTTCCAAGAACATGAATTTTATTCTCATATAATTATTTTTCAGAAAGAAAAAAGATACTTGTTTTCACACTCATGTGATCAGGAAAAGAAGGAATGCATTGCATTCATAACAGAAGAAGCTTTTAATGGCAAGGGATTTTGAAGCACTAGGATAGTCTGTGTGCCTCTCTTGTGGATTATTTCTCTGTGGGAATCCAGGACATCCCTCTGGCTGCCCTGGCTGTCTTGAGACCCTGGCAGGGGCCTCGGAGACCTTGGCACGAAGGCAAAAACACCTGTGGCTTCGATTTTAGCCTGCGGAAAAAACTGCCAACTTTGTATGAGGAATTATAAGCGACAAGAGTTTGAGTAGTGTAGTACTTGAATTAACACAGGGTGAAAAAATAAAATTTTGGGACCTTTTAGAATGGGGTCCAAGGGGACAAAATGGAGGGATTTGGGCGTGTCCTGACCTTCTTCTCCTTCTTCTTGTCCTCCATGTCTTAGTGTGAAACCTTGCATTGAGTAGGTAAGGGCAAGAACTACTTTTGTTGATCTCTGTGGCAACTGGAATATATTGGGAATACACAGGAATCAAAACAAGACAGAAGACTATTTTGAAAAAAAACCCTAAACTTTTTACTAATTAATCTTTGTGAATTCTCTAAAGGATGATTCTTTTTTGACTTCTAATATCTCAGTGGAAGACTGAAAACACTGAAATAAACAGAACATTGGAGCTTTCATTAAACTAATTCCATTAAAAGTATGATCTGGAACTGCAGCACTTTTTTGTGGACTTTTTTCTTCTATTAAAAATTATCCACAAAAAAATATGTTGGATTGTTTTGCAATAATTGGACAATTTTGCCAAGATACCTACATGATTTAGGAGTCAAACTCTCATCTTCAAATGCAGTGAAGCAATAATTAAAAAAAAATAGTCTCAGCTTCTTATTAGCTCATCAGGCCATACTTTATATCTACTTGATTAAGACTCAGAGGGGTGCTCAAGTATTTTTCTTATGAAAAGGAATTTGGTATTGTAGTTAGGATTTAGGAGATCTGTTTCAGCTCTTAATTTTACCTCCAAATTGACAGTAAGACAAGAAGTACATAATGAAACTTAAGGGCCCATAGTTAACTTTTACATGCCTGAGGGGTCATTTTTCATGAGGAAACAGACTCACATAATTACTTGGAATAACCGTGTTGCTGCAGTGATTATAGTTTCAACATTGGATGTACAAATATTGAGAAAAAGAGAAGTGATTTAGAAAATAAAATCATAGCAAAATTAATGGAATAAGTGTGAATGACAGGGTTTTAGCATGCCAAGTAAGTAGGGAAGGTGGGGGGGAAAGAGATAACAAACCTCTTATTTTTCTTCAGGCTGAAAAATAAAACCAAGACATTTCCTTACAGGTAGACTTGAAAAGATTTTTCACTAAAAATATTCAAATTAACACACCAAAATATTTCATCCTAAAAAACACTGAAACAAAAACTTCTCACTCAATAATTTATTTACTGACTGCCTCATTTTTCTTTTTATTTACATCACAGCTATTTGTCAAATTCACAAGGCACTATACTGTCTATTGAACTACATCTTTTGTTGGTGTTTTACAAAGCCACAAATTAAGGTAACTTATTCCTAAATTTCTGGCCATATATTTGTTAGCTCTAATGTGCACAGCTTTCATTACCTCCCAAAAAAAACCCCCTTTATCCATCAATTTCCTTGGAAAAAAATAGCTTAAAATATAGCTCCCCTGAAAGTCAATAAGACTTAAAGAGTCTATGTCACTTCATCATTTTAGTAAATTTCCCTCCACACTCCTGCACATACATGTGTGTACAGATTTCTCTATACCGAATTTATTATAAATGTATTAATATTAAAACAAGATTATGGGAAAAATAAATTAGAAGAAAATGTTGAAAAATTTACCTATCATATATATGAGCTTTAAAAGGTATTAAATATGCAAATGAGAGGAAAATGCTACCATAAGTACCTCAATGTTAACTTTTTGGGTTCCAGATAATTTTTAATTAACTCACTACAACCCCCCTGCCCATGTTCCCATTCTCCTCCCCAGGCAAGCAACTAAACAAGAGAAATAGCAGCAGTTTACCCACTGAGTTTGTGATTTCACAGACTCTAAAGAAAATATTATAAACGACAAATTGTCAAGAGTGAATTAAGAGTAGTATTTGCACATTTTTCTGCTTGGCTGAGCTCATACTGTTTCTTTGGGAATAAACTATCAGTTTTTAACATTTCCTTTGCCTTATTCCCCTAGCACAGCATCACTCGCCTTTTACATTTTCTGCTGTTTTATCTCTGTGAGAAAGAGGTGTAAGTTAATTTTGCTCTTGGGATAGAGATGTGTAAGAAGCAAAATTTCCAAACTTCTGATTAATGGCTGGAGGCAACCACAGGATCGTCTTTGTCCCGAGATTAAAGGACTGTTTCATGCTGAGTGAGGCTTTCAGGCACTTGGAGTTTGCACCCAAAACCTATCATTTAAATTACTGGCACCAAATAGGTTGCTTGAAAGAAAAAGGCCTGCACTGCTTCCCCACCCTTCACTTAAATCTGTAAAGAAATCCCTCAGTGTCTGCAGAAAAGTGCTGTGCCACTAGTATCACTGTTCTGTCCTGCGTAGGACAGTTAAAACACCCAGTCCTGTAAGTGTGTGAAATCTGTTTGGTACCTCCTAAATTTACAGAATCCTTTCATTTCTGTCTTCCTTTCCACTAATAATGGTGGTTTTTGGATGACACTTGCACAGAGGAAATTGTAGCACACATGTCAGATGGGGAGTCTTCTCACTATAGGGTGTGAGAGGAGATGCATTATTCTTAGATAAATGTGATAATCTCTGCAGAGCAGAGGATCACTTGGGAAGAACATCAGGCCTTTTTGCTTCTCTGCCTATAGAATCAAGCACTTCCCTAAGGTCTTTTCCTTTTTGGGAGATTCACATGACTAATGCAGCAAGGTGTGAGATGTTTCCCAATCTCAAGCAAGAGTTATTTCCCAAGTTCTTTCTTTCAGCACACCTTTTGTTTGAAGTGAGGGATGAAAGGGTCCAAAGTCTTTGTATTCCTTTTCCATTCTCACACCAGCAAAAGCATCCAGCCTTTTCAGGCCCAGGGTAGGCAGCAGAGATATTAAGGCAAAGCCACGTCAGGTCTTGGTGTGTTTCTAGCACAGCCAAATGTCAGAGGAGGACTTTTGTGTTGAATTTCAATCACAGGGACTGCAACTCTCACGCAAGGCACCTACCTGAGCAACAGGAAGATAGCACACACAGATGATTTTGCTCAGCTCATGTTTTAAAAATTAACCTGCATGTAATAGCTTTCAACTTGCTGCTGGAGGAAATGCAGAGTCCTTGTCTGGATAGGCAGAAGAAGCTAAACCCACAACAAACTTATGCTCTGTGCCAGAGAGGGTGCCCTCTCTCAGTACAGGTCCATTGGCACCACAGCAGGCTCTGAAAGCCCTTGCTCAAATCCAAGCAGCAAAATGTGAAGCATTTTAGGGACGTCTTCACTTTGTCCTGTGCTGCAGGAGCAGCCTGTGCCTTTTGACCCTCTAGCACAGTTTGTGGGTGACAATGTCAAGATTTTGGCTGAGGGTCCTTGTGAGAAACATGCTAGAAAAGCAACCCTCTCATACCAGGGTAGCTCCCCTTGTCACTCACCAGTTTCTCAGCATTTTATGCCTCAGAAGTCTTCAGGACCTGTTGTGATAACAATATCTAACAAATCCTCTGCAAAATCTCACAAAAGCAATTGGTGCTATGAAAAGTTTACTCTTCAGCTTAACGACAAAGCAACAGATGTGGGAGACAGGAAGCTACACATAAGAATGATGACAAAACTACAGCTCCCACAGTAACAAACAGACATTTCTCTGCAGGTTACCCCAAAAGAAACTCCAGAAGGCTCAGACTGTGTAAGTGAAAATGCTAATGGAATTTTTCCAGTGCCTGTTAATGGGATGTACATGGAAAATACAGAAATACATATGTGATATTTAGGTCAGTGGGCAGTATAGGATTAGCATTCATTTGTGCTGCCTGTGAGGTTGTGGTAATGACCAATAAAGCTCCATCACATTAAAAGTTACATTTTTCATATGAACATATACTTAAAAATTTTAGGAAAGAAATCAAGAAAAATAAGTATATCCCTGTCACATAAACTGACACTACAAGGCACTTTCTATAAGACTTAATGTTTTCTGAAACACTGTATTTAATTTTACATGGTTATGTGTCTTTTTAAGAGAAAAATAAACCTGTCTTTTTCTGATGTAAAGAAAACCATTTCAGTAACTGCAAACACTGAGTTGTACTTTCAATACAGATACTACCAGATGTAAAACTGCTTGGTGCACATAGTGGGAGTTTACTGCAGTTAAAGCTAATATGTACTGTTTAATTTGCCTAGTAAAAGTTTGTGCAATTGAGGATGCTGCGTAGTGACTAATGTGATATACAAAGGAATTTTATTATCTGTTTAAAATGGTCTGTAGGAAGATGATTTATTTATACAGACAAAAATGTAGAGTTGTCTGTAAGCAACCAGCTTTTCACAGATGTTCTCCTCTGACAAGGTCTGGCAAGCCAGAGCCTTCTTTGTCTATAGCTTCTTGAAGGCTATGCAGCAAAAGGAAGCCTGTTACACCACCATCTAATCCCACCTTGCCCCTAGGATCTACAGATTAAAAGCTAATGGTTCCAGTAAAACCTAAACTGTGCATCCCCAAAATAAGTTTGGCCTCTTTGAAATGAAGGAATTTGTTCAGAAATTTCTTCCCCAAACTTTGAAAGTATGATAAGATTTTTGTGTTACAAATGCAATCACAAAAGGAAATCGTGTTATACAGAAGACATGTACTTCCAGCCTGAGCAGTTCAAGTCATCTTGTTTGTGCTGGCTGTAGGTTCCCAGAAGGAAGTGTAGAGCTTTAACTGTACAGGGATTTGATAAGACTTTTTAAAATCAGTTTCTCCATAGGATGAAGTATAGTGCTGCCTGTTAGACTGAGGGGACAGATGTAGAAAGATTCTTCTCATTGTTACAAGGAAGAAGTGGTGACACCTTAGCTGCACCTCGTGTGTCCAGCTCTGGGGTCTTCAGCACAAGAAGGACATGGACCCGTTGGAGTGAGTCCAGAGGAGGACCACCGAGATGATCAGAGGGATGGAGTACTTCTTATAAGACCGAGAGAATTAGGAATGTTCAGCCTGGAAAACAGAAGGCTTCAGGGAGACCAAATTGCAGCCTTGCAGTACCTGAAGAGAGCCCAGAGGAAGATAGAGAGGCACTTATTACAAGAGCCTGTAGTGACAAGAAAAGGAGCAATGGATTCAAATTAAAAGAAAGTAGGTTTAGATTAGGAGGAAGTTCTTTACTGTGAGGGTGGTGAGACACTTCTCTGGAGAAGCTGTGGATGCCCCATCCCCTGAGGTGTTCAAGGCCAGGCTGGATAGATCTCTGAGCAACCTGGTCTAGTGAAAGGTGTTCCTGCCCATGTCAAGGGGGTTGGAACTAGATAATCTTTAAAGTCACCCCCAAATCAAACCATTCTATGATTCTGTGATTCTATGATCTGTACATCAGATGCTGCTAAGATGCACAGTGCTGTTATCCCCCCAAAAGCAGGTGATTTGGGACCTTCTACATGAATACACATTTAGCTTGGGCATTAAAGGTTAGATCTCTTTGTGGAACTTTCAGTTGCATTCTTGCATGGACTAGATATGGAACTTCTTCATCTCTGAAATCCTGCTTCCCTGTGTAGGGACAACTGAGATGCAAATCAGGTATCTCAGTTTGTCCAGAGAGTCCAGGTCACTCTTGCAGCATGTATGAAACATTTTGGGACCTGTCACTGCCAAGTGCAGTAAAAAGCAGGAGACCTGAACAGGATTGACTGCCAATCCAAATGTCATCTGTGCTGGCAACCTGCTGATTCTTCTTTGAGGACAGCCTTTCAAGGCCTGTTTGTCCAGTTAAGCAGAATTCCCAGTCTAGCATTCTAGCTAAATTAAATTTCTTTCAAAAAAGGTTGCCTTTACAACCCAATTAAAACACTATTCAAACACCACTTATGCATTATGTTATACTTTTGAGGCAGCTAATCATAATTCCTTGAGTCAGGTGATTCATGAAAGAGCAGATGGATCAGTTGTCTAACATTTCTCACTGAGTGTCATAATCTTGATTACACCCCAGAGCTTCTAACCTCACAACTGCCAACATTTAGCATCTTCGTGCCCACTCTCCTTTCACTCATACTGTATCATACTCATATGTATCACATGCACTTGGCTTTACAACCTTACAAAAGTTTGTAAAGCCAACCAAGTGCAAAATCAGTTTTATTTTGGGCATAGCAAAGGCTTCCCAAACCAAAGTAAACCAGAGAGGGAGAGTCAAGGTTGATCTTATGACTTAGTGAATACCCATGGCCCTCCACAGAGGGGAGATGTCCTGACCAGCCAACAGTGATAAAACTTTAAAACGGGGTTATATTTAGCAAAATACCTGAATTCAAATCTCTGCCCTATTCGGTAGCAAGCCTGGCTTTCTTTTTAAGAAGTCCCCATAGAAAAGATGATTATTTTTTCTTAAAAATAAGTTTAAAAATTAATTGACTGATTATGCTTGCAAAGAAAAGTTTGAAGAACTAAGGCTGAAAGATATAAAAGCCATGAAGGAAACAAAAAGACACTTTTTTTTTTTTTTTTTTTGTGAGAAAAGCCTTACAATCTGTATGCCTGTGTTACAGTTTTATCTGCTTGCTTGAAAAACTTGGACTGCCAGCACAATGTCATTGATCATTTCTCATGCTACTTGTTAATTAGATTAAATGAAAGACAAAGTAATTTGTTTTGCCACTGTTGCGGTACTGAGGAGGACTTTTGGGCAGCTTCATTGAGAAGAGGGACAGATCATCCTCAATTTTTTTTCTTGAAACCTAAAGTTCAAACTCTTGCTAACACATTTCTAGACCAGGCCCTAACTTTTGGGGAAATTAAAAATATTTGGATGTCTCAGGAAGTCTCTTGCAATTTTTAAGCATTTTCATCTCTACAAGTAAACTGATTTTAGGTATGAGTAAGATTAAGATATGGCCCTCTGTATATGCCAATAATTTCAGAGTGTTAAAAAAAGTTTCCATCCTCAAATTTTATTATAAATAATAATAATAATAAAAAATTCAAGGCTGGAAACAAAAGAGAGAGAGAGCTAAGGCTATTGCATTTTTAAAAGTAAAAAACTGCCAAACTACTTTATAACAAAGTTATATTGTATCAGAAATAACTACTCAGCAAGCATGTCAAGTCCACAATGATTTTTACCTCAGAGTGATCCCCCACAGACTTCTTATCTATTTATCTTTAAATGCTTAAAGAAATTTTGCAGAGTTTTACACGCTTTCCACTGCAAAATGTGTCACCAGTGGTCATAACTTTACCCTAACATGTGAGGTCCCAGTGCAATAACCATGGCAAAATTTTTTTAGAACATGTTATTACTATATCCTAGAAATATTTTGTTGATCAAGCATCTTTCAGAATACTGTTTTGCAGGAATAAAAAAAGAATTAGAACCACTTAAGCTAGTTTTGGAAAGAAAATATCACCAATGACCACATGGCTTTTACGTAACATTTAGATTCCTCAGAAATCAAATTAACAAACAAAATATATACAAGTCTCAAAATTCATTGTTTTAGGGAATCCTCGCATTGCAGCCATTGTTAGTTCTGGCTCAGCAGAATTGATTTCAAACTAAATGTTCAGTTTGCTTTTATTGATATTGCTCTTGTGCTGACAATAGGTATTTGATTTCAGTTGTCTTTTCCCTTGTTTTGGTTCATGAATACCTGTCACAAGTAACTCCCCAGGCACTTTGTTTATCTGTCTTCTGCTGATTAAATGTACCATTACTCTAGATTTTGAAAGATCACTTTCCAAGCAGAGGTCAGCAGCAAGACAGAGAATTTTCTTCTAGCATCTTTCTCCTCTTTTAAATATCTGAGCTGGATGTCTTCATAAGGGATGTGCTATCCCCCACAGGAGTCATCTACTCTTTATAGAGTTTAATGAGTAAAGCACTCAAGCCTGTATTAATCCAAATTCCATTACATGGTTATAATAGTCTTTTTTCAATTTTAAAAGTGTGCAGTTTAATTTTCAGTAGTAAAGAAAGATCTCTCAGTCTTTAGTCTCGGGCTGATTTTGCCTCAGTTTCACCAGAAGAAGTCCAGCAGTACAGTCTGCATCATCAGGTGAGTCTAGACCATAACTTTCCCTCCTTAGCTGAATGTCCATCACTCAATAATAAATGAAAGTGACCCTAGAAAGGTGTTGCCAAATATATAATGTACGGCTATTTTCTCTATTTAATGCAAAATTACTTCTTAAAATGTCTGAAATTCTACATGTGATTTGAATCTCAATAGACAGGGATGAAGAGTTTAGTAGATAAAAGAGCATTTACCTGGGTGGTTATTTAACTTTTCAGGCTCATTAATCAAGTAGGACAAACCTCATTCAACAAGCAGGTGTTTAATTGAATAGGTTTTTTCATCCATCCAATTTATGTTAAAACACCCTGTGCTAATTAGTTCACAGTTACTCCCAAGTTGATCCACAATCAATTCATGTTATTCACAAGCATTGTTGCTGTTTTTTAAGTGAGAAGTAGTATTTTGAACAGACCTAAGATATTGCCAGGGTGCTGGAAATGTTGAGGCAAAATGCTAATCTCATAGTGACCACAGAGAGTCAAACCAGGCAGAACGAACAATACAGATTTAATTGCAGAGGGGGGAAAATGTCCTGCTTCACTGATACCTCTCAAAAACCATGTGGGCTTTGTAGCAGGAAGCAAGGAAATTAATTTGAATGGTCTATGAGAAGAAAGGGAATGAACAGGGATTTTGAGATGAAGGATGAACATAATCATAGTCTTCCAGTAGGTAATTCCCAAACTGGTTGTGAGAGGGCAGAAGCATTATGGAAGACCCTGGAAAGACTGAACTTTAGCAATCAAAGGACACAGGAAAAAAGCCTGGCATGTGTAGAAAGGACGTATAAGTGACTAGCTTGTAGGCATTTGTATTGCAGGTGAGGATACTCAGTACTTTTGCCACCTCCTCCAAACCACCTTCATGCAAATTCCGTTCTTTGTTTTTGGTTTTGGGAAGGTTGCTACAAGTTCTCCTGTGAAAAATATTCCTGGTATTGGCATATCTCTCACATCTTAGAGTTTTTAGAGGACAATCAATTAGCTCTTCAGAGAAAGGCCAGCTGCTACTGTGTTCTGATTTTGAGGGTTTGGTGGGTGGTATCTCACTAATGGTTTCTGGCTGAACACAGCAAAACTCACAATATTTCCTTTCAAAATGGTTTTGAGTACAAGCTTATGGAAAGAATATGCTTTTGGACCTTGATTCCATTTGGCTTTTAAGATTCCAGCCTCTGATTTAACCATGGCAGAAAAAATGTGTAGGTGTAGAATGAGTCAGTTTCCTACTTGTGAGAACAACACCAGAATCCTAGGTACATAACCAGTCTTTAGAGGTGAACTGTATAGCAACTGCATACTAAAGAACACTGTGCAAAAATAAGGAATATGAAAGCTTGGTGTGGTGGATGGGGAGGATCTGGAACATCAGAATGAGTGGCTTTTAACTTTTATCTTGATTTTAATTTAATTTAATTTAATTTAATTTAATTTAATAACTATGTTCTAAATACTTTGAGATCTCAGCTGCCTTAGAGAGTTAGGTGAGCAGAGAAGGGAAACCAGGAGGATGAGTTTTCAATGTCAGCTTTACCTTAAGTTGTTAGTGACACAGCCCTTCAAGAGTGAAAATACATGATGAAGATTTCTGAATTCTAAAATGGAAAATAAAACTGAGAGGTGTTGTTTTAAGACACTAAAGTCCTCAGCTTAACACAGGCTTTTAGAGCTGCTTTCACAGCTCTGTAAATAAGAAATTATCTATGCCAAGAGACAAGGAGACAACTCTTCTTTTCAAAGGAGCAGATGGCAGAAGCATTGGAGGCATCCTACTTCTTTCTTCTTCTGTGCAAATAAATAAATTTTAAAATGCTGAACCTGATATGAAGTTTATTTCAATAATTAATGTAAGTGGTATGCACTTGGAGTCTAGGAATTCCCATCACTTCTGGGCAGTGTCCACAGAGAGATCTTAGAACAGAAAAATCCTGTGTCCTTCAAACTGTCACAGATGTTTTTTTCATACAGAATTCATTCATTTGTTCTATCAGCATATTTGTGGAGATGTTAGAAAAATGTATAATATAAAACAAAAAAGTATAAAAGCAACTTTTTCTATTTTGAAACCTAAGAATCCCCTCAAATTTTGGCTGTTGCTTTACTCCCCCCACCCCATCCCCCAACCCAGCTGCTCTTTGATCTGTCTCTTCCTAAGCAGATAAATATATTTTAAATTATTACTAGCCCCAGGGGACCCGAACTGGTGTTAGCTAGTAATGAGATGCTTTTAGGAAATGTCACTAATGTAGGTGGCGAAAATGGCAAGGAACTGTTCAGGACTACAACATCTTAGCTAGTTGTGAGCCAAACTTAGGCTGAAATAAATGAGTGCAAAGTTCAGTGTCTTCTTTGGGATATTCAGCCACTAAACATCTCTGAAATTTCCTGATTGTTCTGTCTTCTCATTAGGAATTGAAGAACAGGAGCTTCTAAAGAGAGCAGTTTACTCTCATATTCAACTTTTGCTTAAAATACACCAGGCTTACTGAAAGCTGGGGTCTGTGGAAATATAGACTTGGTGCTTCATTTTTTACTTCCTTTTGTCACCCATAAAATAGCAGTAAGCTGTAACCATTCTAATCTGTTGACTACTCCCGTCAATTAGGCTACTTATGCCTAATTAGTGCCAAAGTTTTAAAAGAAATCCAACACCACCTTGGGTTAGAGGCAGAGGGACATCTTCAGTGGCCTATGTAGGAACATATGCACCACATTGCAAACATCAAGAGTGGATTTTTGGTCTTTGTACTGATTAAGACCTCCTGAATGAAAAGTCTAGGTAGCTTACAGGGTTAATGTTTCTGAAAACTAATTAAGGGGCAGCAAGCCAGAATTCTACTCCTTTGCATCAACCACAGAGGGATGTAAAGCACCTCTGTAAGAGGGACTCAGTGTCAGGGCACTGAGTCTGGAACAGCCTGGACATAACTTTCAGGTGTGAGCAGATCAAAGGCTGAGCTGGATGCATTTCACAGAGGTATTCTCACCTGCTGGGATGCAGAAGGTTGATGGAAGATGCCTCTCAAGATAGAGAGAAGAGGTTCCTTCCTCCACAAAAAAATTATTCCCAGAAAATAGGCTTGTTTCTCCTGCTTCAGTTTTTGATTCTAGAAACAGTGGCTAGCTCAGTGCTCTTTTAGGAAGTCACTTGCTTATCAAGCTATAGTCTCTGTTTTTGGTCTTCTCATCTACCTTTGTAAATCCTATATGCCATTCTACACATCAGAATCCGAATGAAGAATGAAGATACACCCATCTAAGGTGACGTTCCTCTTTTCCTGCAGTTGTGTGCAGCTTGGTGAGTAAGGTATAGTCATGGTATGCCAAGATAGGGTCTGAAAAAATCCCCTGAACAGGAACAAAAAGTGAACCACAGCACTGGTTATGCTTTTTGAGATCAACATAGTGCTATTTCTCTAATTTACACAGAATCTGATTGTACTGAATGAATAAAACCCTCCTGTAAAGTGAAGTTTCCCTCTTTCCAACCACAGGCATTAGTCAGCATGCACAACTTCTTTCAACAATATGTAAAAATTCTTAAAACTATCTTAAACATAAGGTGAACAACATTATTCATTTTTCTTCCAGTTCTGCCCTCAGTACTAGCAAAAGTGGCAACAGCTTTAACTTGCCCTAGTTTCTCTGTGGGAAGAGACCACATAGATTGTGGCTGGCAGTGTGTAGGACTGCTTATTTGATATACAAAATTTTCTATGATATTGACAGCTGTGCCACAATTCTGGAGAAATGCTGTAGCTTTTTGCTAAAAACAAACGATTTATCTCCCTTGAAAATTTTATTTTGGCTATATGAAGGGCTTTCTAATGCCCTATCGAGTACTTCACTGGTTTTCTTGAAAATATATGTGGCTGGTGGTGATTCATCTTGCAGAGAATAATTAATTGGCATCTTCAAGTGATCAATCCAGAGTGATGTGGTTGGGATTATTTGCTTAAAATAGTATTTCACTTATTGACAGTGTGTGGTTTCTGTCATTATTTTGATTTGTAGTGGTAGAATGCTCCAAATAAATACAGCTGAAGCTGCCTGTTACAGACAACAGGAAAAGATCTGTATTCTTTTGAAACCATGGGATGGTTTTCATTGAGTTCACACAATGGACTCCTGGACATAGTTAAACAACATGTGGAATTCATAAGCTCACAAAGCTCCCTTCACAAAGCCATTGCCCTAAAATGTGTAGTCTTAAACCTGTTTAATGATATCCTCAGAGCAACAAGTAACTCCCTCTCCCTACAAGTGGATTATTACAGTCTTCACAGCCTTCTGGAAGTTTTAATTGAAGGGCACTACTTAAAGAGCTGGTGTGGGATGACTCTAAGGTAAGATTGATCAGTACAGGCAGGATTTTATTACAAGTGTCAATTAGATTGAAAAGTGTTATAAAAAAAGATCATTTGCATAGCTTTAGGGGACAAGGAGACACATTATTCTGAAATCTCCTTTGCTGATTGTTTAGTGATTCTCTAAGGGTAACAGGGAGGAAATATTCCCTCCTGCAAGTGGAGATAGTAGCCACTTTCTGACTGGCTTTGATTTAAAGCTCATTAATGAGATATGTGCAGCTAATTAAGAGCAGGGAGAATTTAGCTATATACCACAGTGGAGAAGAGCATTTATCAGAGAGGATTGGACTATTGCCCTATGGAAGTTCAGTGCTGTGCTACTGGGAACAATTCAGTTCCAGTGCTGCAGAGAAGGGCAATATAGCAAATAGCTAAAACTGGTTGAAGATATGTTTTTCCCCCTAGAAAAAATAAAGTTGCACTGACAATACATTCTTTTAGTGAAAACCCTCATTTTTATTAATTCAACACAGTAAGGACAAGATCTTTCTTTTCATTTTCACCTTTTTTTACCTCTGGAGGGAAAGGGACAAATTAGAAGACAGAAAGCCTTTGGCTGCTACAAGTACATCTTTTTGTGGAACTTGAGATAGATAACATGAGTGTCTACAGTAGCATTTTAGTTGGAGCAACCTACCAAATCAAAGCTTGCTGCAGCCCCCCACTTTCTATACTTCTGTTTCATCACAAAAAATTGAAAATGTAATCACATAAATGATTGTGCATGAATTAGATTACTTTTCAGACTGAAACATGTCTGAAAGATGTGCTCCAGACACGCACCTTCTCTGCTCCAGCTGCTAGTAAGCATCCCTTCAGTGAGGCCCTTCAGTATATAAACATAGGCATCTGTGTATATTTGTAAGCTTGTTATTTATATTCCACTAAAGTCAGTGGAAATAGATGACCTAAATATTGTGCCATTTTTGGACATCCTGAGCACCTACCCGGCCTCCAGGACACCTGTTCTGTCAGCTAGTACATGTGGTGTAGAGATCACACGTGGTATGGGGTAACTGAAGGTGCTGAATCCTACATGCAGTAGAGCCAGTGGAGCCTAGAAAGCCATTCAGCTCACCTGAAAGTAAATTTGTGACGGGCTGGAATGAGCCAAGACCTGTGTTTAGCAAAACAGCAGCAAACTGTCTGTTTCACAGACAGTGCAGCACGCTGTGGAAACAAGGATAATATATTTTGTCATTTGTTCTGTCATTTACCACTTCAAATCCAATCATCCAAAATTTTCCTCCTTTTGGGAAAGGTAGTGAATATTTATTGCCAGGTGGAAATCATGAGAAAGTGAAATATTCTGTGGAAAATATTCACAACAAAATATCAAACTTCTGCCTTCAGGTCCTTTTCTTTCTGTGTGTTTTCCAACAGATGACTTGACATCAAGACCAAAATGTAGGTTAAGAAAAAGTAAGTTTTTCAGTATTGTGTGACTTCAGAACTCCACTATGCAAGGGAGAGCTAAGCATATTACATCCTCCCAGCCTAGAATATGATTATCATTTCCTGGCTGTAATTTTGTCCACAGACTGGGCACAGTGTTTCTTTAGGAGGATGAGATCATCATCTTGAGGGAAATTAAAACTATGGATCTATATTAAAAATTTTCCAATACAGTGTACATTCGATTTATTCAATTTAAATTTTTTTTATTCATTTTTCTGTGGTAGTATTGTAGTTTATGGTAAATACATTTATTGTCAGAAGAAACTGATTTTTTATGAATATTTGCAGCTTCTAAATTATACTTTTGGCTGCTTACCTAATCTCAAACAGTCATTCTTTTGAAACTATAAAACTTCTTTAAAAATTAACAGAGATTAATTTGAAATAGTACATTTGATATTTGTAGATTAAATAGAGTGATATAGTCAAAATGTGGGTAGTTGCTACATACAGGTGTCTCACTTCTGCCATTTCTAGCTTGCAAATTTATAACTGTTAGAGCAGTTCTTGGTATTCACCCCTCAGTGCATCACTTTGCACTTTGTAAAATTAATTTTTAAACAATTTTCTTTATTAAAATCTCCAGAGTAATTTACCTGTTTCTAGAAAATATTTCAACATTCCTTTTTATTGATGTGTGATGCGACTTCATGCCCCCAGCAAATGTCTTCTCAACGCAGATAAATCTTTGGCCTAACTCAGACATTAAAATATTTAATAAGTTTGGTCTCAGAATTTTGGGAAAGCCTAGAAAGATCCCCCTTCTATTCCAATAAAAATCCTTGTAGCACAATCCTAGAGTTGTCAGTATTTTACCAAATACATATTTTTGTTTTCTATGAAAACTTGCTCTTTTGTCAGTTTTTTCCCCTGGTAATGGACATAGTAAAAAAATAAACAGCTACTCGATGACATATTTGCCTCTTAAAATGCAAAAAATTGTATTGCTTTTTTCTCAAACATGGCAACATCTTCAGTTGAGAAATTCATGGAAAAATATTGTTCTGATGGCACAGCTATGTAGGTAGCTTGTCAGCTCAGAGTGACTTGCTAGTGGACAAAATAAGTGTGCTGTTCTGAGAAACTTAGCTATGCATATTCCCTTGCTGTTGGCTTTGATCATTGACTAGAATGTAACAGAGAGATTGGTGTTGGGTTTTGTGGATGTGGATTTGCATACTTTTTTGTGTGGAAATCAGCTTCAGAACCACAGAATCATGCAATCACAAAGATGTTGGTTGGAAGACGATCTGGGCCAGCTCCCTGCTTCAAATGGGAATATGGTCAGTGCTGGATTGGGTCAGACATGTCTCTGCCTGGTCTTTGGTGGATACAATTTCACATGTATTTGCTTGAGTGCTTTAACATTCAAGGAAAGCAAAAACAAATGGGTCATGAGAAAGGGTGATGTGAAATTCAGATTTGCATTTGACTGAATATTCTTAGATCTCTTTCATATTATTCCCTTGGGCCATGAAAAATACAGACACAGATTGCTGAGAAGTCTCTCGACTGACTGATTGATATGGTTTGTATTTGCCATGTAAATGTATAATGTTTAATACTGTATCTATACAAATATAATGCTGATTGACAAACTTGCCCAGAAACAGTCATCTCCTAGGAGGAGGAAGTCATTAACATTTTAAAAAACAAAATCCTAAAGGAAGGCTGTTCAGGCACTGCAAAGGAAGGTGCTACTTTGAAATGTGAAAAGGTATGAGCAGTCAATATTAAGGATTCCTTTGTTTTTATTGGAACAAAATTCAAGGATTTTTTTTTCCAGTAGGAGAAACACTTGATATGCTAACTAGAAGAATTCAAAAAGGATTGTGGAATAATTAATTTTATGATATATATTGGAACATAAAAACAGAATTGTAAATTGCATATTTAAATTTTTAAAAATGAGAAAATGTACATCATGTTAAAGAAGCCTTTAGCATTCAAGCTCCACAGAGGACTTCCAAAGGGGAAGGACACTAGCTCTAAACATAGCCTACTTGCTCACAAGTTTCCAGAGAGCAATCCTCTAAGTCAAACAGTATGCTGGTGCTTAGGGGGAAAAAGCCAGGCACAATTATTAGGTAAGGTTTTCTTTGGCCAAGGTAATTTACAGCACACGAGTAAAATACCAGTTGAGATAGTCACCATTTATTGTAGTGTCCTGACTTGAAAAATGGGAAAGTAGTTTCCATTATAATGAGCAGTGGTAAAGGAGGATTAGTTCATATAGGGACAGAATTGCTGATGCCATGAGCAAGAAGTATAATGAGTTTTGTTTTTATCAACAAAGTTTGCTGCATCCTTCAGTTTCCTTTTCAATCCCAGTGTATCATCTTTTCAGAAAGGGTTATGGAACTTTTCTGGATGTCCACAATCTACCTTGCCCCCGTTGATCCTATACACCATCCTTTTGCTTTGGCTTTTTGACTCCCTTCAACATTTGTCTTTTTGCTGTTTGCCTTCCCACTCACTGCTTCCTCTCCTGATGGCTAAAATGCGTGGTGTCTTCTTCAAGGGCATCCCAGACACCATCAATTTTAAAACAATGGAGTTTGTGAACATCTTTCCTGGGTTTTGCAAGTCAAAACAGAGCACAAGTCTAATGACAGAGCAGAAGTCTTATGATGAGTAGCTGAGGGAGCTGGGGTTGTTTACCCTGGAGAAAAGGATGCTCAGGGGAGATGCTATTACTCTTTGCTACCAAAAAAGAGGCTATAGTGAGGTGAGGACTGGTCTTTTCTCCTGGTTAACAAGTTATAGGACAAGAAGAACTGACCCGATCTTGCACCATTGGGTATTTAGACTGGATATTAGGGAGAAATTCTTCACTGAATTGATGTTCAAGCTCTGGAACAGGCTGCACAGAGAAGTGGTGAAATCACAGCCCCTGGAAGTGTTCAAAAGGTGTGTGGATGTACCATGGTTTCAATGGCAGACCTGTCAGTGTGAGGTTAATGGTCAGATCCTATGATCTTAAAGGTCTTTTACAACTTTAATGAGTCTATGATTCTATGAAAATGAAAAGAATAGCCCAACTTTTTCGATCAACTGTACAGAACACTTTCATCTTCCTCAAAACACTGAGGAGGATGATCAATAGCACATCAAAAGCCGTGCTTGATTTAATCTGCTTCATGATCACATAAACCTGTAACACACATAATTTATTGCAGGACTTATAATTAGCTTTTAAAATTGTAACTTTGTGAGACTGCATAAGCCAGACATGGAGCTCCAACAGACGTACAAAGTTGATCAAGGGATAGGAGCATCTCTTTTAAGAGGAATGGCTGAGGGAACTGGACCTGTTCAGCCTCAAGAGGGGATGACTGAGAGAGGACCTCATCAATTTATGCAAGTATCTGAAGAGAGGGTGCTAAGACAATGGACCCAGGCTCTTCTCAGTGTCAAGCAATAGGACAAGCAACAGGGAGAAACTGGAACACAGGAAGTTCCACCTGAATGTGAGGAGGAACTTCTTTACTGTGCAGTTGAACCTGCTCTGGAAGACATTGCCTACAGCGGTTGTGGAGTCTCCCTCACTAGAGATATTCAAGAACCCTCTGGACACAATCCTGTGACTTTTGCTCTAGGGTGGCCCTCCTTGAGGAGAGAGGTTAGACCAGATGTCCCACTGTGGTCCTTTCCAACCTCACTCATTCTGTGGTTCTGTGATGAGTCAGTTCCTCACTTTGCTGTAGCACATCTAAAACAGAACACGAATGCCATGCAACAGGCCTGCTACATATGATGCCTGCAAGATCCATTTCCTTTCACAGGAGAGGGTCCTGTGACCCTTGCACTCTAGCTCTCTGCAGGGTGGCCAGCAACAAGTAACACATGGCATCAAAGGTCACATAGGCTGTGCTTGAAGGTAAGCTACTGTCCTTGTAGTTCAGTAACAACTAAAAGTCGTTTTGAAATGCACCAACCTAGGAAACTGGAAATGCATTGTCTAGAAGGCAACATTATCACTTTTTCTTTCTAGAAACAGTAGCATTTTTCTGTAGCACAAGGACTTCTTTATTTTCAGTGTAATCAATGTGTTGACTTGTAGATAAGTTTGATAATTCTGCTTCTCAGTCAATAAGTTTCCTAAAAAATTCAGCCTTCTTACCAGGAAATCACTGAAGATGCAGTTTTGCTTCCTGATTTCTCTGGTAGGCACAGAGTTTCCAGAGGCAATCTATTTGCTCTTCTTCTGCATTTGCTATGAGTTATGGCATAAGCAGTAGTATTTTTTCAGCTGCTTGCACAGTTATGACCTAAAATGGGCCACTGTAGTGAACACGTTTTACAAGCCTTCCAGAAGAATGGGGCATGATGCCAAAGCTGATTTCTCAGCATTGATGACTAGCACATTTATTCAAAGCCCATTCATTCAATATTATTTGATACTTGCAATATTCTAGGCCTAATGCCAACCAGCTGCTTGCTGGTTCCAGACTCTCGTAAATACTCGTAAAGTTTTCTGCTCCACTCCTGCTTAATCCTTCAGTCTTCCCCCCTTATCTTCTTATCTTATGCCCTTCTCCTTATCTTCTCATTTGCATTTAATACACATATTACCTCTCCTTCTTGAATTTCAGGTCCTCTACTTTACACTCTTTGGCCACTTATATGAGGCTGGCACAGGAAAAAGCAAGCAAAATGTTTTCCTGTAGGCAAGGCTGAACTCACAAAGAAGAGTGCAACTTCTTTTTCCACTAGAATATTGGCCCTTGACAGCTGACAGCCCTACTCATTTCTTACATATGGCAGACTTTTTTTTAAGAGTGGCATTTATTGTTACATGTAGAGCAATTGATAAGAATGCAAATCAGTGAAATATCCCATTGGTTTAAGACAGACAGAGCTCCCCAGTGATCTGTGGGCAGGAACACAAAGTTTCTCCAAAGACCACTTCATACCTGGCTGTAAATCCACAGGAGGCAGCTGGAATCTTTCAAGAGATGTGGGATCAGTTATGGCAGAGGACAAACCTTTGCTCCCCTTGGTCTATCTGCTCTACTTACAGATACAATTTCAGAAACAAAGGGGTAGCCTTGCACTATTTGATTACTTACTGCAAATATAGGTATTTTAAATCTATGGGTGAAAAATATTAATCTCATACCAGGTAATCTTGTTTATTGTGATTCAAAATTACAGAAAGTAAAAAGAAATAAGTAGTTAAGTTGATATTTATTCTGCAATAATGAACTACCTAGAGACAGAAGTTTTCTTAGGATCTATTTGCTGCAAGAAGCTTAGTGTAGCAGGTCTAATGCTGTTTAATGGGACTTACACCCACAGATATACCCAATATATTTTAAATACAAAATGAGTACCAACTGAAATATGAAATCTATAGCTTCTTCCTTGCAATTTCAGTTAATCATATAATTGAATCTCAGTATCTGCATTGTGGGTTTTGTCTCAGTTCCTTCCTAAGAGTACTGGCATTATAGATGTTTTGAAACCAAAAAATCTTAATAGGGTTTGATGGCATCAATAGATAGCATTGAATTTTGCTGAAAAATAAATTAATATTTACCTTATTTAAGTGAGCTCCCAATGAGTTTTATCTGTTGTGAGCAGAATACACATTTGTTTATATGCTAGAATCATCACATTTTGCAAGAGTGAAAAGAGATTAGCAAACAATTTTAATTATTTTTTAAAGAAAAATGTGATTTTGCAGTTTTGCTTGCTGCCTTAGAATATTATGCTCATTTCTATGAGGCAGATATTCTAACAGCTCTTCCCTAATAAGGTGAAAGTTGTAAAACACATGCATTTGAGATTTTGTAATTAAGTACTCAATTTGAGCACACTTGCAAGTGCCAGAGGTAATGATTCTTTGAAGTTTATCGTTCATAGTAATCTTTTCATACTACAAAAAAAGGCAAGTAATACTGTGACCAAACAAAATTAGAACCATAAATCAGATTAGCCCCTTGCTTAGTTTTTCACCAAACAACCAGTTCAATAAATCACTCTGCATGTTCTATACATTATGCTCACTTCTTTTCCTGTATCTACATCAGCACAACAGTGGGCCACAGTTATTTGATATCTGCAAAGTCAATTAATGGGTATTTTTAAGAGAAAAAAAGATAAGAGAGAGACTATTTTTTACTATTTTAAAAGCAGCACTGTTTTCAGATGACATTGGGTTGGAGAATATGAACTGGCTGTAGCTGTGCAGCAGGAGCACACAGTAAATCTCTTCACTGTCATGGTTCTACAGATATGGTCAGTGACTGGCTGCTACCCTAAGCAACAGGGCCAACTTCACCTATCTGTGAAGGTTAAACTCTGTGATTCCTATAGGTACACCTGGAATGAAGCATCTACAAATTCTTTTGGAGATTTCTGTATGTGGAATGTTCCTGTTGATCTCTGGTTCCACTGGTAGAGCCTGTCCATGACCATACTCCCCCTCTTCCATTCTGCAGTCCTTCACAAATGATTAGCATGCTTGCATTTCCCCATCCTTTGAACACAGCCCTGCATAAAATCCTGCATGTTTCAGCTCACACTTTTTACAAAATGCAATACATCTTTGCATGTGTTTTCCTGGTATGGTGTAGAGACAGCAGAAGTGATCTGCAATGCTCAGTGAAAGAGAGAAGTTAGGTAGTGTTGGAAATGGTAGTCGGTAGTTGTAATCAAAATCAAAGATCCATTTTCTATTCTCTATGCTTCTAACAGTAAACAAATTGCAAAGACCTCAAATTTAACTGGCAGTAAGGAGAGTTGAAAAATTACTGTCTTTCAACCATCCCAAGGTAATAATAATGGATAAACAAATAAATGAAGAAATTGGTCATTGATGCATTGTTAATTAGATCCCTTGTCTTCTGACTATTTCTATGCTTTTTATGTTATCTAGTTGGCATCTCTAAATGGTTAGAAACAACAGTAGACACAACTTAAGTCCAAACTGAACTGATGAATACCTTGGTGTTGTAAATTAACATTCCTGCTTTTTGAAGCTGAATCATTAAAACTGCTTAGTATGGAATATTTTTATTTATAAGCACTCATTTTTATGTGGGTATTTTTCTGAAATCAAAACTATTCTTATGAACAATGATTGTGACATGGCTTTTTTTGGAAGGGTACTAAGATGGACCTTGAGACTATGCAGCAGCTTAACACTAGCAAATACAAATTATATGAGCTATAACTCACCACTAACTATCAATCACTATTAAGGACAATGGTAAGTTGTTTATTTAGATCACAGGAGATCCTTAACCTGCATTTGTCAAAGCAGGGACTTACATGGTGATTGTGCATGTCTTGGCTTAAGGTCTTTGGATTACAGAGGACTTTTTGTCTCATGTGCTTTCAGAATTTTTTTGTGAACAGATCTAGATTTTATTTTGTATAATTTTTTTAAACATTTAATTCTAGAAATACTTCACAAAATTCAGCTTATGTTTTCCTGTTACATTTATCTGGAAAGTGTCTCAAGAAAGAGACTTTGTAGACACTATGAGAAAATGGAACATATTCTCCTCTCTAATATACATTTTACTTATTGAAGATATTTATAGCCAGAGATTAGAGTATCAAACAGCTTGAACACCCTCTCTTTTGTGAAATGCTTTTTGTTAACTATGCTACTTTTATAACTAAGCCTTTTTATGAACTACTCAGTAGTCTTCCCTTTGTTTTAGAAATGAGGCAGCTGGGAAGTCACTTACTCTTGGTTTGGTCCTGGCTGGAAATAGAAGCCAAGACTGTGAACAAGCTGACCTGTGTTTCATAGTGAGTCCTCTTGTGTTATACTAGGTATGTTAAATCTTGATATTATTGATAACCATTTTTTAACCTTGAACTTCAGAATGCTCAGGGTGAAGCCTAAACAGATTCTTCTTCTGTCTCACAGCAGTTTCCCATAAACTGATTTCTTAAAGACTACATGATCCCAGTCAACAGCTGTCCTGTGATATTCTTTGCTAAATGGAAGAGCTGAACCTGCCAACAATTATCACTTGCATTACATTATTTTAACCTTTTTAATACAACATGTAATATAAATGTTTATTTATAGGACTCCTTTTTGGTGTTTACTTGTGAAACATGGATTTGTTGACATTTACTGATTAATGCAAACCAATTTTTACAGTCCTTTTGTTCCTTCACAACCAGAAGGTAACTCAGTCATTTGAGATTTGAAATTAATCATTTCTAATGAGACTTTGATCACTGTGACCTCTTCAGGAAAAAAATTTGATGGCTTCAGATTTTAGATCTGTGTCCTAAACGCACTGCTGTGGCTGAGGTGTTTGTGCTGCTTCATACAAAACCAATCAAGTTCATTTACCAGGGTGTCAGTCTCACCTCTTTCTCTGGTGTTAGACTTTCTCTTTAAATAGCAGATGTTTATAGGCAGGGTTTTTTTTTAATATAGTACAGTATTTAACAATGAGAGCCCCAAAATATGTGAACCATGAGAATGAACACATCACAAATTTACAGTGTAGCAAATGCTTAGTAATATGGTATATTCCTTCTAGGATTACAATGTACTAGGTGGGTTGGGCATAAAAATGTCTGAATATGGAAAGGATTCTTTATCCTTATTTTCATTTTTTCATCTATTTGTATAAGGCAAAATACTACCAATTATATAATAATTGCTATATTATATATATATATATATATATATATATATATATATATATATATGTATATGAATATTGTTAGTGAAATAATTTTAAAAACAAGAGATTTTGTTGTCTAATTCTGCCTAGATTCCTAGGCACTTGACTTTTTATCTCCCAGTCAGTCAACATGAGCCAAAAGTGGCCTAAAGGCTTAGATGTTCCAGTGGTTACTCCAGCACAATCTAATCTGTGACCTCTATCCCTTTGGTTTTTATAATGTCCTTATAAAAACATAATACATTTAAGTATGCTTAAAGTGCTACTGGCTATAATTAAAGTTCTGTCAGCCTTTCCATTATAAATCCCTCTTTTCAAGGTTTAATATCTCAGCGGTTTCAATTCCCACTGGGCTAAACTTGATACAGAAGCTGTCAGCATGAATGCAAATCCCTCCTACCTTCAAAAATATTTTCAATTCATAAAGTTGCCAGTTTTTATTGTACAATCCTACAGATTGCAAGAGCATTTCTGATAAGATCACCTCCCAAAGTCTCTCACACTGCCCTGTCTCATCTCACACAAATCAAGACAGAAACGTGTCCTAACTTTGAAATGCACAAACAGAATAATGGAGTTTCCTTTTCCCATGTTTAGGCTATAGGTTCAGTGTAGCTTCTACCCATTTTGAAAACTACTGAGTTCAGGTTAGATCCCCAGACTCCTCCAGACTGCGTCTGCTAGGATGTGGAAAGCAAAGTTGATCACCTTGGCCATAAAGCAGTATATCACACATCTACCATTCCCATGTTTTATTTCTAAAT
Organism: Anomalospiza imberbis; assembly: GCF_031753505.1. Lineage (NCBI taxonomy): Eukaryota > Metazoa > Chordata > Aves > Passeriformes > Viduidae > Anomalospiza > Anomalospiza imberbis. Next base: position 99,212,618 of record NC_089682.1, on the reverse strand, counting down.
ACTAGACTGCATTTGTTAAACCATTGGTTAAAGGGAAATAGGTGGCTCTTGAAGAAATTAACAGATATCCTCTTTAATGAATTCCTCAGTCTGGGGATAAGTCTAGAGCTATTCAGCACCACTCTGTCATACTATCTTCAATGTTATATTGCAAGTAGTATTTCTAGATAAGAATCACGGTTCTTGATGATCAGTGTCTGTGAAACTGAAGTGCCTAATGCAGAGAACCTTGCAACAGGCCTAGACCAGAAATAAAACAATTGTCAACAGTTCAAAGATCTTTCAATTTTATTGATGTCCACTTGTCAAGTCATTGTAGAATATTATAAATAAAAAGCTTTGGATTTCCCAGTTTCTTGGAGATGAAGCATGTTCATTCTCTTTTATGTTTGAACTCCTTCACAGACTCTCAAACAATTGATGCTGTAATCAAAAAATATTGCATCATAATTTCTTGTTCTCTTCCATTCTGGGTCCATGAATATTACACTTCCGAACAACAAATATACTTCTTCTTCTCTCCTTCTCCACTCTAGGCTTGTGACTAGAGTTTATTTCTGGAAGCAGAGGTGATTTTTGGAACTAAAGACCTCAGAAATAGGAGGGCTTTGTCATGCCACTCTGGGTGACTACTCAGACTTTGGGATCTTAAAAGAAAGGACCTGTCAGTGTGGAGGAGATCACAGTTTGGAGCTCAGTTTCACAACCAAAAATCTCTCACTGAATTTGCAATATGTTATCACATACACAGATTTTGAAACTGTATTTTTATCTGGTCTTTAATAGGCTTCCCGTGGCATGCCAGCCATCATGAGCTCTGCTGCTCTGAACCCCATTCTAGGCAGTGTGTCCAAAGACACACCAATGAACACGATTCATGGCTATTTGTTTAAACTTAAATTTTAACATTATAAAAGAAAGAAAAATGCCTTTTTTTGGTGTGTTTGTATATATATATATATATACACACACACTTTTGAATGCACCTTGATATTACATGCTTACACATGCTTACATGCGTACATGCTTATACACAGGTACTTTGAAGCATACTTTACCTTAGAGTTTGTTTACACTGTGGCAGATTTGAAAAGGGAAAACTTCATCAAAATAACTCAAATGTTATCATGTTTCTTTTTTATGACTGTTTTAGATCCAATAAGGACCTGCAATTTTGACTAAAACTATGGACTAAATTGAAAAGACTACTTGTTACCAAAAGAACCCCTAAATTTTCTTGCATTGCAAGTCAGGATATTTTCACTAATTATAATTTACTGGCCAAAGTCATGTACACTGTGTGTTGTAGTAAAAATTATCTCTGAAAAATAATAGAATATTCTGTTAGAACCCAAAGATACCTGACATTCCTGAATAAGAACTTGAACTAGGCTTATATGTGGAGCCCAAATTAGCTGGGGAGTAGCAGTGGTAAGAGAAAAAGATGCAAGAGATGAAAAGGCATGCACCATAAAATAGTAAGCAGTGAAAATGAGTCAGAGAGACGGTCAGGCCAGTTAGAACTAATGCTTGTTAAATCTCAAATAAAATATGCAATCAAGAAAAGTTCAGCGTCCTACTTTTGTGAAAGAAAAGTTGAATGCAAAATGTTGCTTTTGGTCGAGCACAGCCCAGTGCCAGAATACATAGGCACATTGTCTGCTCAGAAGGCTACAGCTGTTGTGCTTTTCACTTTGGTTCACTTGAGTTCCTTTGTCATTCAGGTGCATTGCCTTATTGAACTAAATCCCCATGTATTTGAAAGTCACTGAAAAGAGGCTACATTTGTAGGCATTCTAACTGTACTTGTTATTGTTTGTGACTTGAAATGGGTTCATAAGATGGTGGAATAAAATATTAATGAAAATGCATTGGAAATGTGTTAAAGCAACCATTTCTGAAATATCTAAAAAGAGAGCTTTTTTTGAGGGGAAGGAAGCAATTTAGTTTCAGTTTTTAAATATATTTATATACATATAAATATAAACATAAACACATACAAACAAATGCACAGCCTTCTAAACAATTATACTTTTGAATGTATCCTTAGAAATCCAGCTGCAATCATAATTTTTTGTTAAAAACTATATAGTTTTATTTGATGGATAGATTAATTTTGTGATCTGAAAATAATTTAATAATTGTCATAGTAGTGTAAGGAATATAGTACAACAAACACATTGGATTTTTGTAAATCTCTTTCATATTGGCAAGATCTAACAAAGATGCATGCTCCTATTACAGGATTTACACAATGCTAAATATTTTTAGATTGATTTCAGTACAAGTACTCAGAGACAACTCTTGAAAGAGTCCCAAGAGAATCTAGTTTAGCAGTAATTCTACACAAGTGAAAAAATACAAGAAATGTAATAGAATTTGAGGATTTAATTTGTTTGCCTTTTAACCTTAATGATATGTTAGACCTTGCATTTTCAGTGTGTAATAAATTATTTGAAGGAATGTAAATCTAATATTTTTTCATAACAATTGATTCTGCTTTAGTCATTTTGAATCCCTCTCATACAAATGGTGGAAAGAAAAGTAACATGAAGGAAATTATCAAATGTTTGTGCACGTATTATTGTTGCAACGAGTTTTTCTGTTACTTGCAAATATAAGGGTGTTAAACTAGAATAATGCACATCAAAGTAACCCAGAGCTCTATCCAGCTTTTTTACTTCAGCAAAGATCTAAACATTTGTCTCCTATGAGATAAAATACACAGTAAGACAAGGACATGCCAGCTCATACAAAACCTAGCAGGCGAAGCTCTTTTATTTTATGAGGCTTTTGTATTTGAAGGAAAGTAGCTGGTAGCCAGTAAATGTTATATTTCTCCCATGCTGTCTTTTCTCATATCTGTATTTTCACAGTGCAATCTTCATTTACTAGAAAATACAACAGAAAGTTGTTTTGCAGGAAGCAGGCAATGAGGTTAAGAATTTAATTTTCGAGCTTGGATCTAAACTCAAATGTGTTCCTTAATTCAGCTCTTACCCACATTAATAAATGTCTTTGCCAAGGCTGTGTGATGCCCATCTGTGGGTGGAGAAGAACTGGGCTGAAGCTGTGACTGTTAACTTTATTCTTTCTGTAGCATAACTAGATCAATGTGAAGTCAAGGGCTCTGGTATTTCAAGAAATAGGAAAAGGAATAAAGTTTTTAGTTCTCCTGTTTCAGCTCCCTTTGAGCTGTTGGGGACAGACGAATTAGCTCAATTGCTGAGAAGATAAAGTCACCAACTGAGATAAAATCTGTTTGCTCAAAGCTCTTCACTCAGCTGTGTCTTTTCTGTGGGCACTCTGCAAGGACATCTATGTACCTTACCCCTTTAGACCTTTAGATCTGTACTTTATGTGTCTGAAGAGACTCTGATCTTATAACCTTTCTATAAGTAAACCTGTCACATTAGGGTATGAGCTTACATGGTCTATATAGAGATTTATTGTGATTAGGATTTTTCTAGAGAATACAGTTTGTAAGACTGTGCTTCTAATATTGCATTTCTGCTGATCCTGTGCAGTGTGGGAAACTTGAATGCTACTTGATTCCCAATAAACCTGAAAGTGCATCCACTGCTCTTAAGTCTTTCAGCAGTTTATGTTTTTCATGCAATCATTTATATTGTGTTTATCACCATGATGGCAAGTGTCTTACCAGTGTGTGTGTCCAGAAGATCACTGTGTTCATAATTCTGGATCAGATGTTTAGTATTTACCAAGGTTTTTGAGATTTTCCAGATAAGACAAGGTAAGAGAAAATAAACTTTCTTTATATATCCTCAGAAGGCAATTTGGTTTTTCAAATGACTTTTATGATAACAATGAACAAAAAAGGACACGATGAATTTTAGCACTGTTACTAGAAACAGTAAACAATTTTTTTGTTCTAACTCCATGATGGAAAAGAATCAGCCAACTTGTTTTGTTTGCCCTTAGGTCATGGTACAGTGTTTTAAGGCTCACAATATAAAATTGGCAGTGAATAAGCAACTGAGTAGTTTCTTTTGTGTTTCCAGAAATTAAAAGTGGTTTATTTTCACCAGCCTAATGTTTACCCTCCATTTGTTCACTTAAATTACTCTCTGACAGAGAGTGCTTCAAGCTTCATAGATGTGGCTGCATTTTCTGAGACACTATAGAAAACTGCATCTGCAATTTTTATTGTAAACTGTGGTGAAGCATAAGGTTTGGCTTACTAATGAGACTGCTCACAGTTTGCTAAGACATAAAGAGGCAAAAAGCACAAGGAAAAACAAAGTTGTCTGAAGACAGACTGTGCCTGGATTGAAAAAAAAAAGGAGTAATAAAAGAGTAAGAGAATGTTTTCAAGAGAAAATTAGGAAAAAGCATAAAAATTCAAAGGAAAATATAAGGCATAAGTTATCACACAGAAGAGAAGGGCTCAGGTCATTTTTTCAAACAAGTAAACACTTTATAGAATGGAATCAGCTTTCATCACACAAAATTTTTCTCAAAACAAAATATATTTTTCCTTAAACCAAAAGACAGACTCCTCTATGTGAAAGTTACCTCTAATGATTCTGTTGGATTCCAGAATGCAAAAAGAACAAGGATTTAATGTAAAACTACACAGATATAATTAAATAAGATCTTATTTATAAATTTGCTTTTCAGTTAGGAAAATCACACTGGCATTATTTGTCACCAAAATTGTACAACTTTACATTGCATTTCACAACAAAATAATTTAAAGATACAATAGTGTAAAGAGTCAGATTTCTTGAATTTTTCATAAAATATTTTGCAACTCCTTTCAAGTCTATATTAAATGCTTAAGATCAATTGTACATGGTCTGAAAATTAGGAAAAATATTTTGTTGGCATAAAATTCCCTATTCTCTGAAAATCACAGCAATAATGAGAGATATGGTGTCTTGAATACTGATTTCTTATCACGTCCTTCTGCACAGCCTTGATGTAGCACCTGGACTCAATTCCATTCTCTCTAGACTAGCTGATCTTTCTCAGAGGAAGCAGCAGTAGATAGCAGAATTCAGGCATTCCTTTTTTTTTTTTTTTTTTTGCATTTGCTATTCATACCTTGACCTTGCTACAGTTTTGAGGGTATGAACAGAAAATCAAATTACCACAGTGCTACAAATGCATTTATGACACCTCCACTTTCCCATGGTGCACAGATTATGTATATTCTATCATGGATAAGATGCTATACCTTTAGCTCACTAAGCTGTGCTTACTGTTGAGAGAAGGTACAAGCACAAAAAGCTACCATGAAGTAGCTGATGCATGGAGAAGCATTTGCATTCTATCATTTTCCACTCGTTTGTTATGTGTAAGCACTTACAATGAGGCATCTGTGCCACTGCTCCTTTGAAAGGGACTAACCAAAGATCCAAGGTCCTTCAGGTTGCTCTTGTAAGAAGGCTGTTAATCCTAGAGTCTTGTTTCTCTGTTATATTTCTATTATTTCAATTTTTGAAGTGGAAAGAAACAGCAAACCCAGGCTCATAACTTTCAATTTATTTTGGTTAGCAGACTCCAAATTTTTTTCTCTGCAGGCTTTTTCTTCTAGGGTTTCCTCCAACTCTCTCTGGACCTATGCTCTCTTTCAGCACCTGAATCAAGCTCTTCAGGTGTGTTTCAACAGCTGACTCCCAGCACAATTTCACACATCGGGAGATTGAATTCTTGAGCAGGCCTGGTGAAATGGAGTGTGGGCAGGTGAGAGAGAGAAAGGGAAATAATCAGACATTAATCTGTCTCTAGCAGCTGTGTTCAAGGAAGCTTGGTCTTCATGACCCCAGAATGTTGGAGTGAGAGCAGGTCAATGGAGAGGCCAGCAGCTCCTCTAGCCCCAGACTGAAGCAATGTGCAGATGTTCTCCGGACCTGAAGGCAAACACATCCACTGCCACAGGGACTTTGCAGCAGCAGCAGATGTTAGCCACGGACTAGTGAGGCACCACTTCAGCTGCTTTGGATTCAGGTGTGTAAATATGTGGGTTTAGTGAGGAAGGACAGAATTTCCATCTCTTGCTGGTGGTTCGAAAAGCCACTGTGCAGACCCAAGGAGAATTGGATTTTGCATTTAAAAAACAGGAAAGGAATTATGAGTTTTAGCATAGTTTTGACCATTCTGTTCAAAATGAGATAATTAAACTCCAGAGATGAGGAAGACCTATTGAAATGTTGGGAACATTGACCTTTTCATTTGACTGCCACCTTATTTAAATAATTCCAGGTTTAATTAACTGACTTGGAATGAATTGATAAAGGGTTACTGTCACTTATAATTTCTCCTCTTTGAAATGCAACAGTTCTGTAGAATTACTGTAGCCTCTTATAGTAACCCTAATTATTAAAGTGAATAGTTTTAAAAGTTGCAATTTGACTTTTAAATGTCTAATAATTGGCTTAGAAATACTGCTGGAAACATTTAATGGGGTAAATAATACTTAACGTATACATAAACACACATACACCTCCAATACACGATGGTCTAAAACTTTTTTCTGGATTGGTCACTCTTAAAATTTAGGATTTTTGTTGAAGATGTACATAAATATATAGAAGAGATGTTGGCCTTTTGGAATTTTAGTAACACTTCACAAAGATGACAAAGTCCCAGCTTCTCCATCTAGGTAAGAATCCTAGCTTGAGATCCTGTGAGTAGAGAAATGCCATTAAAATACTTAAGGAAATAATTCAGATATGTTGATCAAAATAGTCCATAGGTCGAAGTTAAAATTTTTATCTGAAAAAACAAATGTTTTCCTTTTTAACTTTCTCATTTTAATATATTCACAGTAATCTTTAGCTGGTAAGCCAAGATATGACAAAGAAAAATTCTTTACTCTGGAGAAATGGAGGAATATCTTTCCAGAACCAATGAATGATGCAGCCTTGGGGTATTGTGCACTGAGACTGGCCCAATTCTGCTGGCAAAGACCTCTAGGGTAGTAGTAGCAGCACAACTGCCCATATTTCAGTTTGATGTAGTTCACTTTCTCAATGCAAGACTAAAATGCTGCTAAGCTGATTTCACTGGTATAAATGATATTCACAGGCCAACTGTTCCCAGGTAGGGATCTGGTACTGTGCACTGCCAAAGAAACTTTAATGCAGACTTGGCCTAAGGTACCAAACTAAAACATACATCATTAGGTCATAAGCTACTGCAATCCACTCTAGAAGTTCTGTAGTCTTCGTCTGAGTCTCTGAGGTCAAGCTGTATAGTAATTTTGTGGGTCACAGATAACACCACTGCAAAAGATTTATCCAGAAGCAAGACATGAAAAGGATCCAAAATACATAGCCACTCCTAAAGCTGGTTGGTCCATCCAGGGTGGGATTCTATGGCCTTGTGTGAAATGGGATGGCACACAACTCTTCCCATACTTACAGTAGACATTATCATTGGGATGCTTGTCAGCTCAGGGGCACTCAAGCTAGCAAGAATGGTTCTTATGAATATGCAAGTAATTTACAGAAAGCCACATGAATGTGTCAAATCTATTGCATTTTTACTGAGTACACTGCTAGTGCAGAGCCATGAACTGGGCTCTTTTGGTGCACATTCAGTAAAAAGTTGTCTAAATATCCTCTGTGATTTGTATATCCTGCTGAAAAAAAACCCCAAAACAACAACAACAACAACAACAACAACAAAAGACCTGCCAAGTGGCAGGAGCTGGACATCATTCTTAGTGCTGAGAGCTAGATATTAGAACTGAATGTCATTCACAGGATTCACCAATAGCACCCTCTAGATCAGACTGGCTATGGCCACGTTATACCTACCTGTGTTTTCCCTTGGCTTTACATACTACCCTTTGGGCCATAAACCAGAATATTTTGTTTATGTCTTGATTTCTAGATAACTATTTCCCAAATTGTGGTTGGAAGAGAAGTAGTTGAAAATGTTGTTGGAAGGCAGACAGCTAAACTAGAGAATTACTGGAAGGTGACACTTAAGCTGTGTGGTCAGCTAAAGCAAAGTGCCCTCATCCTTCTATTCCTGTGGCCTCTTTTATTTTGCTGTACTGGCAAAGCTTATCAGCACAGTAGTCAAGATTTCCAAAACAAAATAAGCAGTTCTCCTTACTTTCACTCTCTTACTCTCTTTGACTACACATACATGACAGTGTGTGTACATGTATATAACTATGTTGTATGCTATTTATAAGGAATAACACCTATGTGCATGCTACTGTGTGTGTAAGTGTTGATGTATATGCATGCACACGTGTGTAATTTGCTAGATTACTTTCAACTGTCAAATAAAGGTGCCTGTGTTTATTATTCATGACTCAGAAAGGCAAAGAAATAGCCTAAGGAAGAGCAAAGAGAAATGCAGAGCTTACAGAAAACACATCTCAATTTTATAGATGGGGATTTCAAAACATGCTACTTTCTTTATAGTATATCCATATCATGAACCATCAATTACAATAGTCAGGAAAGTGATACTGCAGCTTAATGACATAGCACATTATTATCTGACCTAAAGAGCTGTGAGACATAACCTCCATCAAACCTGCTATTATTATCACTTTGTACTTTCTGATCATGTGGAATGGATTCTCTGCCTCCTTGTATATCTTGAAGGGATTAATTTGTAATTTTCTGGTGTCATTTGTTGTACCTCATCATTTGCCTCATGAAAGAAAGCAGAAAACCAACTTCATTAAACAGTAAATAAAACCCAGGATGAAGATAGAACATTTAGGATGGATGCTGATAATTAGTTTATTGGTGCAAATTAATGTTTTGAAGGAATGGCTTGATAGTTATGTTTTGGGTTGTTGGGGTTTTTTTTCCTTCCTCTCCAATCTTTTTCTAGATTTGAATAATGATTGTGTTTGAGGTTATTAGAACTTCCATTCTGCATATTTGGACTGTATTCCAAGTAATATTATTATGATTTTTTTCCTGCAATGCTTACCATCTTTGTTTACAACACATTGCAATACAAATTTGTGCACAATACAAATTAAGTTCTGATCATGACAGGAATTTATGACTATCAGAATGGGATTTAGTTGCCTAAATATAGGTGTTCAATGACATATTATGTACATAGGGTAAGGTATCTTCCTTGACCCCCACACACCAGTCTTGTGGGTCCTGTGTAAAATGAGAAAAGTAAAGATTAATCTCCAATGCAATGGTGTAAAATGTTAATCTATAATGTTAATGTACAAAGCTCCAACTGACTTGGAACAAAAAGAGCTATTCTGGACAGTTAGATCAGGTCCCTCACTGAAGTCTGAATCCAAAGAGAAGACCCTCTGGCTATAGCTTCATTTCAAAGTCCACCAAAGCTATCCAGTACCACGGGAGATCAGCTGCAGTATGAGTTGATAGCCAAACTGCATAGGTTAATTGTGAATGGACACCAAGAGTAAGGAAGACAGGAGTTAATTCTGCTGTGAAAACACATTCACAACTGGCCAGTGCTGCCTCCTCTTCAGGACACTATTCATTCCCATGTCCTTGACTCCAGAGTCAGATCTCCTCATCTGCTCTGTGTCTATTCCCTCTGGCCCAAGTAAAGTAAGATATTTCTGGATTTTCACCTTTATTTTATGAATGTCTCTTCCTTGGTATGAACCAAAATGTTCAAAGGCATGGCATCAGGCAAAAGGCTGCAGGAAAGCACAGTTTCTGGAGCAGTTGCAATGCTGTTAGAACTGTATGAAACTTTGTTTCTTGAGCTTAACACAAAAAAAAAAAGAGGAATTTAAAATATTTTTTTGGGTCTCTACTTTATCAAGTTTAAATATACTCTTTTTTTTTTTTTTTTGTGGCCAGAGGAAGCCCTCTGTCGTGGTAGTTTTCCTTAAACTAAAATGCATCTCTAAATAAAGGGACTGGGTAATTTTAAGGAAGATCTTCACTCTCAATTGCTTCTTGGACAGAAACAGTACTGCCAGCAGGAGATGAGATTCCCAACGGGTTCCTGGTGACCTGGCCTTATTAACTGAGTTGTAAAATACTGTGATGGGGGAAAAGAGTCTTTCCTGCAGAGGCAGTTCTGTTCTGCTGGCTAATTAGTCATTCACCAGGGAGGAGCTGAGGCACTCAGCCTTCCTCACAGGCACCCCATGAATTAGTCTGACAGGTTCATTCTTATTCTTTCAGATCTCTCAGTCAAACTGTTGGATAACAGGTTAAGTACATACTCCCTCTAAAAACTTTTTTACTGTGTTTTAACTCATCATTTTAAAAGGATATGAATGATGTTTTTAGACTTTTTAACCAGTACATGGATAGCAGGTTCCCTAGACTATAAAAAGAAGTAATTTTAATTTCCATTTCACTGCATTAGTAGATGGTGATAATGATTTTTACTACACTACTATTAATGTAATTATTACTATTGTTTTTTATACCAACTGGGTAACTGAATTCCATTTCAGGAATAAGCACCTGAAGAATAGTATAAACTCAAAAGCTTTCCTATGAACTTTAATACTGTCGCATAATTTTTCCCAATTTTGTGACCTTCTTTTTCCAATTCTTCACAAAAGAATTATCAGTAGTTGATATGTTCACATTGGCAGCTTGTTTATGTAAGCCATAACTTCTATAGAAGTCTCTGAATAGGCTTTTATACTTTTAATATGTCTGATCTTCAGCCAAAAGTCCTTTTTTGATTGTGATTTCTGTACCCCTGTTCAAGCTGAGCAGCGTAACTGTCAAGACCTTTTTCCTCTGGGACAACTCGTATTCCACTCATACCCCACAGGAACTGGAGTGACTGCCTTGCATTCTGTCAGAAAGAGGAATTTTTCCACAGTTATTTGGCTCTCCAGGTCACACAGCAGCATCTGTGTGTGTGCATGAGGCAGTACACAGAGCTAGTTAAACTGGATGACTCTGTGGGGCTTAAGAGATCAATTGCCATTTTCATTTGGGACAGCACTTGAAATCCTAATGAGAACAACAACACTTGTAATTAGGAGTCTACAAAATCCTCTAAAATAATCACTTAAATTTAAAATGTAAATGTGGCTGTAATTAATTAGTCTATTTAGAATAAAGCTTTCTAATTAACAAATGTAAATTGGGAATTTTTTGTAGATTTCATAAGGACAAAAGCGTTTCTCATGGGAACTGAAAGATGTGTTTCCGTCTGAATGCATATTAAACCCTGGTGGCTCACACCTCTGCACAAGCCTGTGGCAATAAGAGGGACTGTCTATGACAGGATCATATTAACACCTGAACCACAAAGATTTTCTTAAGACCATGATATGAAACTTTACTTTTATAAATAGGAATATTTTAAGCTAAGGGTTATGTTTTTTTAAAGATGAAAAACTGAATTCTAATCTGTAAGGATGACTGACCACCACTTCTCTACTGAAGACAGTTACTGATTATGGAAGTTTAAAAAAATCATCAGGAAATTTAAACTTCTAAAATCTAATTTCATTTTACATCAGGATAATACAAAGAAAAAAGCCAAAAAACCCAAAGTGATTTTGGTACTTACTGCATGACAGAACCCTGAAATTTTACTTAGAGTTTAATATATTTTCATTTTTTTTCTATTCTAATATATTTAAACTCTTTCATGATATTTCAGTAGTACTGAATTAGTGGTTACCCTGTTTCATTCCAACACAGGCAGGAGAATTGAATGGCTGAAAAACCAGGTAAATTATGTGTAGCTCCACACTGCCATGACATTAGGTACTTTCAGGCTGCACTAGGTATCCAAAGGCAGTGGAGAGTCAATACAGTCTATGCTCATCTTCACACGAGCTGCTGGATAGCTTTCCAGATCCCTCTGACTCTGACTTGTTCCCAGCTGACTCCAATAAGAGCTCAGATACCCACCTCTCCTTGAACACATGCCTTGTAGTGCCTAGATGTGTCTAAATGTAGATGTCAAGATCTGCAGCTGTGTCCCAATGTCTGACTGTCCATGAAATAATGTCAACATGAAAAAGATATAAAGCCCCAAATCTCCAAACTGAAATAGGTCTGAAGCATTCTCCTCCTGCAGTTTTTAGCATCAATATGAGTGCTTTGTTGCTGCATCTGTTTATGCTGAAACAACATAGGAAAGAAAGAGGGAGGTGAGGGGGACAGGAAGAGGGTGGGAGAGAGGGAAGAAAGAAGGAAACAAACAGAGAAAGAATGAATGCCAACAGAATTTTTCCAACATGTATGGTGAGTATGCACTATCTATAATGATGATATTGTTTCGGTGTAGTTTTTATGTGTCCTTTAATAAATAACTTTCTCTGTTTCTTTGAGTTAGGCAGACAACTGCCTTTCAGAAAGGGATGATTCCCAGTTGTTACTGTCCAGAACCAAATTAAAACAGTCCTATAAAGACAATGGTCATTATCATTACCCTTAGTTCTAGCATGCCAACCCACTAATTAATGAATACCTTTTAAAGCTGTATTTGTCACAAATTAGTGCTTTAAGGTCACTCCTCAAATGCAGCCTGGGGGGCAGAGGGGATAATACACTACTACAGCATCATACTAGTGATTCCAGTATAAAACAGATACACATCAGTTAGAGAGAGATCAAAAAAGGCAAATGAAATCATCTTGCATAGAAAAAAGGATTTAAGTTTGAATGTGTGCCTCAGTTTAACTCTCTGATGCAGATGGACACTTTTCTCATGCTTTTCTCATGCAATAGGAATGTTCCATGGCATTTCTGATGCTGTCCAACAGTACAGCCTGTTGTCTTGTGACTGAGTGCTATTACAGGGGTCTTGCATTAATTCTTTAAAAATAAGTCACAACATAGAAAATATTATACTTTTTCACAATTGCCTAATTGTGACTTCAGCAATATAAGAAACTTAGATTCTTGAACATGTTGAAAGTATGATTGTGATATGTCTGCAAACCTCAAAAATTCCCATGTGAAAAACAAAGATTAATTGTACAGTACTTACACCTTTTCATTGATAACTAACACCATAAAACTGTATAAATTGCAATTTGTTTCTTTTTCCCACAATCCCTTTGGCTTTTAAGGGATGTTCCTCAATTAGTTGAACTGTGTTTCCTCTTGCTTGCTAAGCAGTTTTGGTCAAACAAGGAATGGCAGAGATTCACAATTAGATCAAAAGATCAATCCTAATGTACCATTTTCTCCTCACCCTCCTGCTTTAATAAAGTGGCTGCAGTTCTCCAGGGGACAACTCAAAATCCGAGTACTGATATTTCTAAATTAGCTGACTCTGTGACCTTGCTAGTAATTGCGTTAGTTTATCAATGTTCAACACAATTTATTACTCTCCAATATGTACCAAAACGTTTATCTCTCAACACTAACAATATTAAAAACCTAAACAATCTGTTGAGAAACAAAGAACTATTCAATAAGAAACATGCATAATAAACTGGAAGAGACTACACTGATGGGTAAAAGGATTATTCTAGGAAGTAGTCATAAGTGAAGTAACGAAAGAATGTTTATGCAGTATTACATTTGGGGCATTTTTAAAGTCTGTAAATAGCAGAAAATTTAAACAAAACCTTTCTTTTTGTTCCATTCATCCTGTCTCCCTCTTTTTTTTTTTTTTCTTTCTTTTAAAACCAGGAATGAGCTACTGATTTTTTATAACACTAAGCATATTACCCAGGCTCCAGTGAGAAAAATGAAGACTGATAAAACCTTATCTAAGCATTTAAAAGTCATTTGGACACATTGATCAAAACTCACTCTGAAATTAAACATATTAAATTTAGATGGAGGAAGAAAGGCATTAAGTTGATGGAACCCAATTTTTGTATGAAGCAAACAAATGGCATCATTTCACCGACCTTCTCATCTTGATCACACTGCTATGCATTATTTAAAATATGCACTTGATTTGGGTAGTTAATAAGCTATCTGTAAACTTGGAGTAAATTTGATCGTGGGCAGTGCTCTGCTAGCTCCTACAGAAGGATTATTGATTTGTTTTTACTTCTGTGAGATGTCAGTTTGTGGCATTGTGCCACCAACCATGAATCAGTGTAACTATCTCTGCTCATGGTGAGATAAGAACGATAAAGAGCAGAAATGCACAGACTATGTGCAATCTTTTAAATTATCCCATTTACTTAGAGCTGTCAGCAGCTCAGCACTTCTCTTTGCCAGCAGCAGACATACACGATTCTGCTGTTGTGGGCATTGAATCTTCTCTCCTTTGGGGGTACCAACTGAACCCCCAGGTCAAATGTAAGAAAACAACTAATATTTATGCTAATCTACAATTTAAAACAGTGAAAATGACCAATGCGATGTTTTAATTTCTGCTATAGAGAAATGCTGATCAAGTTGCTAAAAATTTAGAGTCTTAAAATCATACTTGCAAGCTTCTGCATTCCTCTACAAATCAGTCATCTTAATTTACTTTGAAAAAAACAGTTCTTTGTCCTTTTTGACTTCTTTGGGACTACACCTGATTTAGAAGAGGTGTGGAGCAATAGGAGCAGACCCACAGGAAAAATGGTTGCAAGTGACCCACCTGCAGCAACAGCCACACTGACCTTTTTGTGGTTGGAGCTGACTTTGGAATGGTTCTGTTTTCATTCTGCAGGTTGCCCACCTCAGCTGTCAAAGGATGTAAGGTGGTTCCTGAAGAACGGCTCCTTCTGAAAATGACGTGGCTTCCTGCAGCCACACCACAGTGTAAATCAAGACAGCAGGTGATGATGACCAGGGAGTTCACTTCAGCAATACATTCCTGTTCTGACATAAAACAAGGTAAAATAGATGAGCTTCCTAAATACTACCATGGAATTCTTAAAAGCCCTTTGAATTAAATTGTTAACCGCATACCACGCAATATTCATAAAGAAAAAAGGTGTTGGGTGTTTTTTTGCAACCTTCCTAATACTTTCACAGAAAAACTATAGTCTGAAAAATGTTTAAAAAGTGGTATTTTATTCACCTATTTATTACCAGATTGAAGAGCAGGGTCTTAGAACAAGAGAAAAGCTTCTCCATATTCACATGATTTTGTACTTTCCCTTTTCTGAAGGAAATTGCAAAGAGAAGAGAGTGTTATGAGGAACAGTGGTGGGCATATATCCCAGTTTTGAGTGTTGCTGTCAGCTCAGAGAGATCTGAATCCACATTTAGTAAAAAGCAGAATTAGTTGTAATGGCACAGAACTAATTTGTATAGTAAAATTAATATCAGCTAACTTAAGGTTTCTAACATGCGTGGCATGAGCTAAACCCCAGAGGTGCTCACTTTCCTTCTTGGACAGAATCTTATACAATTGGCTTAGAAGTCAATAAATAGATTTTAAATAGTGAGATGAATCCTATACTACAGGGAAGTGTAAAAACCTTCACAACAGGCATAGTTATTCCTTCAGTGCACTGCCTCAGAGACCTTTGTGCACATCAGTTCTTGTGCATGAACATGTCCTTTTTTCTCCATAATGTTTTAAAAGGGAATTTATTTTGAAGAGTATGGATTTTATAAGATGTACTACTTCTCTATAAATCAGATTTGCACAACTCCAAGGTGCTTCAATAAATTGTTTTACATGTGTGCTAGGGAATATTCTTAATTTTACTGTAAAAACCTTTTGCTCAATGTATGTATCTTATTTCTGTGAGTGAATATTATCTCTTTTCTAGAACTCCATACTACATACAGTCTTCTTCACACATCATCTTTTTATTTTGCATCTGGCTTAAGATCAGGCTTTCTCTCCATCCTGCTTAGAGTCAGTTGGTCACATTAGGTTACTGTGACTGGATATAATAGGACATGACACATTTGAGACACATGACACATTTGAGAAATACACTGAAAGCAAATGTGTTGTGGGGTTGGATTTTTTTTTTTTTTTTTTGAGATAAAAGCCTCATGCTCTGTAATTTCAGTCTATTATTTACTTGCATTGCCATACTTTGTGATCTGGTTTGGGTTGGAAAGGACCTTGTCAAGCCTGCTAAGATCTTTCTGGGTATCATGCCTTCCCTCCAACATGTCAGACAGACACACCATATATTTTGGCAAAGTTGTTGGAAAATTTGCTGGCGGTGAACTCAGTCCCACTGGCCTTGTTACTGGCAAAGATGTTACACAGAGATGGTCCCAATACCAATCCCTGGGGAATGACAGTAGGCTCTGGTCTCTGCCTGGACATAAGTAATTGGCTGCAGTTCTTTAAGTGTGACCTCCAACCAATACCTTACCTTGTTGTATCACAGTTTGGGGTTTAGGTTGGGGGTTCTGATCTGTTAGCTAGCTGTGATCTGTGTACTCCCGCACACCCCCGTGTCTGTTCCCCTTTTCCCCCCTCCCACGGCTGTTCCCTCTGGGTCCTGGCTGTTAGAGCCAATCCTGTGATCACTCCCCATCCTGCCTGGAGGGTTCAGTGCCCCTCACTCCGAATTCCCATCCCCCGTCCACCCCAGAGCCCGGGGTCCGCCCCAGCCGTGTCCCCGTTGGGTGCTGTGGTCCACGTCATTGCCACGGCACCTGCCCCCATTGGGCGGGAGGGTCCCTGCTCTCCTCACTCTCTCCCCGATATAATCTCGCACCTTGAAGTGCCTGAGGCCGTGTTTCCTCACGCGCAAGCTGGGAGCGGGTCGCGGCACCTCGGCACAGCTCCCCGCAGCAATAAAGGACTTTCAGCCTTCCACGCGTGGGGAATCCAGACGTTCCTTCACTCTTTACTGGTGTCTCTCGCTCGCAGTGGCGAGAATCCGCTGGCACCCCCGCCCGGACTGCGGCACGGAGCCGAGTCCGGAAACACACGGTCCCGGGTCCCGGAGGGATGTGGTACCACTCTAGGTGCCGGAGCTGCCCAGGGGCCGGGAAAACACAGAGATATGCTGCATTATCTCAATTCATGTCTCTCCAATGTAGAGACTAGAATGTTATGCAGAACAGTGCCAGATGCTCTGAACAAGTCCAGCCACCAGAACCCCAATTAAAGAACAAAAAAGGGAACAAAATAATCTATCCTGCTACATATACCTCTAGTAAAGAGTGTTGTGTGGGATTCACTATACCAAACCTTAGGCAATCAGATTAAGTACTTGTGTTCCTAATCTCCCCAATGTCCTTAAATAATTCCTGTCAAAGAGAGATGAACTGTCATCTTTGGAGAGCAGCTAGGACCTTGTCTACCTCTTTCTTTTGGTGGTGGAACTGAATACTCTGGCTTTGTACAAGCACTGTATAATCTTGAAGAACTCTTGAGAAAACCAATTCTTTTCTTTCTAAAATGAGTTACTGAGATGTCAGTTGAAGTGGTCCTTGGAAATAAATGTTTGGCAGGTTAAACTGCTTCAGGATGATTTGTGCAAGTAGGGTAGCTAATGAGTTGCACACTTCTTGTGTCCTGCTATGTTCTATCACTGCTAAGATTTTAAGGGGTACGTTTAAGGCCACACAACAGCTTCATACATCTAGTCGGTTTTGGTGGTGATAAGATCACTAGAAAGTATGGAAGAACCAGAGTAGTTGTTAACTGGCATATATTGTTTAAGGAACTTGTGAAATCTTCATCTCTGACATTTTTAAAAGCTGGCTGAATTAATGACTGTCAGGAGGGATTGAGCAAAATTCATTCAGCCCTGCCTTCAGTCATATCTGTGGATCTATAAATGCATTGACTCACTATGTTGGAGTTCATTCTAAAACCTGTCTCTTATTAATAGTAAAATAAATTGTAGCCTGGATAACCTAAAGCTTGACTTGGGGAGTTAACGTCATATTTGTGAAAGGGATTGAAAAATAAAGTAGAGCTTTGTGGATGTATGAAAGCAATTCTGTTATTCTTTTTATGCAGAAAGTGCAGCAGACAGTGTAGGTAGATTTATATTACTGTACCCTTGCCCAAAGCATGGGTAACAGAGACTGATTTGTGTTACAGTGCTGAAAGCCAGCTACCTCTGGAACTAATGTGAACATCTGCATCACATAGTGTTTTTCCTGGATCTCCTTTGGGGTTCTGTGGTGTCTCACTTCTATAAATCTTGTGGGGTGTGGATTTTTTGCAGGTGAGTGTTCAGTTGCAGTTTTCAGGAGAAGTATGAAATTACATGCTCTGGGGCTGTGTGGGGTATAATATCACGTGAGATGTCTAGGACTGCAAAATTTGCTGTGGTCACGCTGTAGGGCTGTAGGGGAAGAAGGAAGCCAAACCTCTCCTCCATTCTGCAATCCATGTAGAGCAAGAGATCTCTTTGAAGGCAATTCAGACAAGGAACTCAGATATTCTTGTATTCCTCCTCCATTTTCTGCCATCCACTGTGCATGACTGGAAAAGGTCTGGTCATTCCTAGCAGACATTGGAGAAGACTGATTATGTTCATTGTGTCCAAAAGCAGCATTTCAGTCAAGTCAATAGATTTTTCAGTTGCTGTTCATTGGGAATCACTTCCTAATCACAGATGCTACTTCTGTTTTCTTTCTTCTGGTTCTTATTTGCAAGAATCACTAAGTGTTTCTCCATTATGTTCCACTCATGTCAGATCTACTGGATGATGTTTCTCACCAAGACCTAAATGCATTTCAGTATTCACAGGTGGAATTGCTGGCTGCATGGATGAGGCCATGGCTCTGCTCCTGTAGAAGTCAGTAACAGTTTCACAGTTGACTTCACTTGAAAGAGGGCTCAAATCCAAGCTCGGTGCTTTTGAAATCCACGCCCTACATATTTAAATTCCTCCACTCCTTCTTCATGAATTTGATTTTCACAATAGTTTTCCTTTTCAGTTGGGAAGACATACTATGTCCATGAAACATTATAACAAAACAATTTAAAAAATAATGACATCTGTGTTCTTTTATTGCTACTACAATTCATAAATTATTTCTGCTATTGCTTGAAATCTGTACTGTCTCATAATGTTATGTCTTGCCATTGGTTTATTTTGTCACTTTCCTGAGTGTATTAACATATGTGTGTTTTTGTGTGTGGATACATGTATAACAAACTTCATACTTTGGAGTGCTTACTACTGAGCTATTGTAAATCAAACCAGTATAAAATCAGAATGAATCAACTACTTAAGAACAATTCCTGATACACTAAAATACTAGTCCTGCAAAACTCATTCACTTGTCTTGTTGCATCATATTAAAAGCAAGATGACACGCAGCATTCATTTTCTTATGATGTAAATAAAAGTGTAATACTGCCACATGAGTGGCATCAGTGATTAAAATAATATGGGCTGAAAGCAGTGTTACTTTTTGTGCTAATTGATAAATAGCGAAACGCAGTTCAGGTACATTCACATTTCTTCCTCCCAAAGAAAATGTTATGTCATAACCTATAAGTTTGTTTTATTGGTCTCCTGCGAATCAATGAGAACAGCCTGAATACAGCCAGAGCTAAACTGCCAGGGAAATCTTATAAGTGCTCTGTGCTGCTGTCTGTCGGTCAAATTGTAGAATGAGACTGAAATAGTTGAGTTTGTGCCCATGGTGGGTACACAAGCTTTCTCCTCTTCACCGTAGAAGCTCATTCCCCCTGGTTAAGCTGTTTAATTTCAGATGTATTGTTACAGAGGCTACAGCTGCTGCAATTTAACTGAAAAGCAATTTGATTTATTACTTCATATATTTGATACTTAATACGTTACTCAGCATATTGTGAGTAGCTCACCACAGCCGAACCCGTCTGGATGGTGAAATCAAGGCAGAAGAAGTACCAGAAGGTCTTTGAAGGGTTGGGGGTGGTGTGCTCACTTCAGGCTCAATGTGCCCCCAGAACTCAACCTTTCATACTGTCCTGACACCTTGCATCTGTCACCTTAGTGTCACAAGACACAAATTCTTTCAGTGATTTGCAAGAGATGAGCTGAAAGACCCAGAGTCAAATTCCTTTCTATTTATCTTAAAGTTGCTGTGACAAATAGAATGGTTAACTTGAACAGGGGGACAGCATTGCCTTGTCCCAGGTAAGAACAGAGACTCAGCTCTCATGGATGGAATCACTGAGGTCTCTGTACTTGCCTAGGCTAAGAAGGAAATGGTGTAGGATATGCCAGAGTTTCTCTATTGTAGAATTTAGCAACACTGCCCCTTCTTCAAATTAAGATGAACATATTTTAAAGGATTCATGGGCTTTAGGACTTCAATGTTCTTTAAGAGCAAGCTCTGAGATTCACGCATGTGAAAGTAAAAGGAAGATAAAGTGGCCCCAGGTGCCAAGGATGCTGCATTTTTCAGTTGGTTCTGCCTCCATATCCAGTTCACCCATTATTTTCCAGATGCTGTTTTAAAATACAGCCTTCATGCAGGAGATTCATGCTTTTATTTTTGTAAATTTAATTGCTGGTTCAAACATTCAACATCAGGATCTATGATTTACTCCCTAGTCCACTGAATTCATACATCTATATATATATACATACATATACATATATACATATATATATATATACACATGTGTATTTATACAAATAACATGAGGTAGGACAATTTAAAAAGGTGAAATTGAGAGAAAATATCTGAAAATATGCCAGAACAGTGCACAGCATGGTCCTTTAGAAAGTACTAAAATTACTGCTTCTGATCAGAGGAAGAATATGGACTTGACTATCCCTGAAATACTGAATAGGATAGCAGCATTTCACCTCAGTTTACTTCCAAAAATGACTGATTTCATGCCTCAGCCAAATTGAGAGCTCAGGATTATGAATAAGAAATAGAAATAGATCTCTCTCTTCACCTTAGAGTTTGGCATAAATTTTTCAGGCCTGATGCATCCTTCTCTTCAGTAGTTCTTGACTACCTTAGTCCTCCCCCTTTTTCATACAAGAACTTTCCTCATATTCTGCCTTAAACTCATTTTATGACAAGCAGAGTGGCCCAATTCAGTGGTACAAATATCAACTGGTGTAAAAGCCAATATGTGCCTACATGTTTGAGTTAGCCCCTGCATCACTATTTTTCTGATGGAGAGCAGAATTCAAGGAAACTGTTAGCAAAAAATACTGTCTGGGAAAATCTCAAGACTCCTAGGAGGAATCTCTGCTCAAAAGAAAAAAACCTCACCCATCCCTCTGATGATCAAACTTTTTTGTAAGTGGTAGCTAAATAAGAGATTTCAGATGGAGTTAAAAATGACTTAATTTTTTTAATGGATGTGCTATCTCAGCCACTATGCAATAGGTTGCAGAGAGACTGGAAACTCCCAGTTACTGCATCTCAGAGTGGTCCTAAATCAGAAGAAATTTGGACCTAAATTATTTTGGTTCATCGGTCTTCTGTCTCTGAATTGGTAGCATGACTGGGGGTCCTCATATTCTTATAAGGACATTGTGAGATGGCATTCATTAACATTTGATCACTGCAATGATGGAAAATCTGATGACAATGACAGTTCTGTCTTTAGACAAATGTTGGCAATTTGAAAAGCAAGTTTTTAAGTGCATTTTCACCCTGCTAGTACTTTCAGGAAAGTTCGATACCCTTAACGTGCACACATTTACTGTGCCATGCTATTGCAGGGTGTTATGAGCAGTAGTTGCGCTCCACTCAGTAAGAGGTGGCAATTTGGCACTATAGAGTTACCTCAGAGAAGCATTGTAGACTGTAATTACTTCATGTTTGCTTTTGTGTTTTGACACCACCAGGTGAGAGGTGTTGGTGGTGCGCACGGCGTAGTTGTCATTAAATATAACCAAGTTGAATGTTTGATGAAGTGAACAAAAGATAAAACAAACTAGGAATGCAGTCAGACCTTTAAAAACAATCTTGATGTAAATGAGGAAAGGCTTTGTTAGCAGATCAGCAGACTGCAGAACTGTTCAATCCCCAGTTTGCAATGAAAGCCTTTCATGCTATGCTACTGTAGCAAAATTTTTATCCTATGGTTTTATTGCTGAAGCTGTGATAGTGTGTGTGCATATATACATACCCATGCAGGCAAAATTTGTGTAATGAGATTAATGAAAATAACAATAAATATATTTTCAACATCATGCAGCTTGTAAAAATGAGGATTGTATCTAGAAACACATTAAATCTACAAAAATAGATTAATTTTAGAGCATTTATTGTTATTATTTTTATTGCTATTATTTTTATTTCTAAGGCTTACTAGACTTCATTCTTTCAGACAAAAACATGCATATCAGCTTTGCAGTGTGATTGCCTTATGGGCATAAAGCTTTGCATATTTACTGCCCATGAATCATACAAGTATGTGAAATCCAGTGAAGATTCAATTTTTCCTGCTAGATGCACCTCTAGCCGTTTAATTAAAATATGTATTATTAATAAAACTAGATTTAAGTCATATTTTTTACAGCTATGACTGAAACATTAAGGGCAAATTGTTTGATACTTTCACAGTAATTTGCTTTTAATGTTTTGTGCCTTAATCAAGGTAATCCTGGGATAAGGTTTGTACTGCTCGTGACTTCATGATGTTCAGGTTACCAAAAAGAGATTTAAGAGTTTTCCAAGACAAAGTCACATTTACTTATGAAACTGGCCTCAAAGTTTTGCTGCAGAGGGAACCCTAAAAAATCAGCAAAATGCAGTAAAATATACCTATTTATAAAACTCTGCTTGTCACAGTCTATTATATCAATCTCCACTAAATAAGTGTCAGTTTATTGGTTTATTCCAACTCTTGTGAAGCTGTAGATGTCACAGTGCCCTGCTCACTGAATTTATCTTCCATTTCCTGGCAAATGTCCCTGGATCTCCTCTAATGTTTGGTATGTACATATACTGATAGCTGTGGTAGTAGTGTGCATACCTGTTGGTAAAGGATCATTAAGACTCTCAGCTACATCTTACCCTGCCTACCACTGAATTCTGCATAACTGTGGTTGTTTGCATCTAATGAAGCTTTTGACAGCAACAAGTTGATTAATTACTTTGAGAAAGATTTTATTTTTTAATTCTTAACTTCTAAGTCATCTCATAATCCTAATGGAAGTGTGGCTAATAGGAGTTTGAGAGGACATCTTCCCTAAGAAAGGAATAAAATGTAATTAAACATATCACTCAATTATGATAAAAATTGCAGATATGAAAGTCTTATGTAAATTTTCCAGCCAGAGAGGAAGCAGCAATTAAGGGAATAAAGAGAAGAATTTATATATTTTATATTAAATTATCTCTTTTTTTTGGCTGTGAAGGATCACTCTATTCTGCACAAGTCTGTTTGAATCTATGGTATATAATTTCATCACATATTACTGAAATCACTGTACACCAGTAAGTTTCCTGGACATTACAGCTGTACATAGCATTTTGACAGATGAGAAAAAATGCAGGGAAATCTGTGGATGTCTCCAGAAAGAAAACCACAGCTCTGTCATGAAACCAACCTCCAGAGAACTCAGGAAAACTACAGCACACAGGATTCCAATTTTATCTTCAATTTAGCTCCAAATTTCAAAACTATTGGGAAAACAAAAGTAAATTACTGCAGCAAAAACAATTTTGAAAGTCAAGGACAGAAAAATAATTTGCATTCTAAAGTGTGTCTTTGCTACACAGTTATAGAAACAGAGAGTGGTTTGGGTTGGATGGGTTCTTTAAAGATCATCTTTTCCCAGCCCCTGCAATGAGCAGGGACATTCAGCTAGATCAGTTTTCTCAGAGCCACATCCAACCTGGCCTTGAGTGCTTCCAGCAATGGGGCACCCAGCCCTTCTCTGGATAACCTGCTCCAGTGTTTTGCTACCTGCATGGTAAAAAATTTCTTTCTTATAACTGCATATAGAAAGTACACTATACATTTTTGATATACTAATATATCTCTGATTTTAATAACTATTTTCTTTGTTCATTTAAAGACTTATTTGAAAACATAGCATATACCAGAAGAAAAACCCCAAACCATATACAAGTATAAGAAATAAAATGTTTAAAAAATTTTGACTCATGCCTTTTTATTAAAAGTACAAAGTTTGCTGAAATAGCCACTTAGTAAAAAGCAGAAGAAAATAATAAATATATTTTCTTTTTGTTTTTCTACTTGTTTTTGAACCTCTGAGGGTCTCATAGTCAAATCTTTTACACAAATGTATAGTTAGGAGAACCTTTATTTTAGAAAAGGAAAATCAAGGTTACTATCTAATGACTTCTGAAACTGGGGCTTTAAGAAAGACTGTCATGAGAATGACAATAACATTTTAAGACTAGCAGTGCTGGCCTGACTGGTGGATCCCTGATAAAACATTTATTTCTCTAAATGAAAGGACAGTGTACACTCTCTATGTGGATAAAGTATTATAGAATTACAGGCACCCCAAAGACAAAACCTACTCCAGAGTAATCAGTTTGACTTGTTAGTGGCAAACTGTTCTTTGCTACAGGGAGTCACATAGTAAAAAAGCAAGACACAGTCTTGGAAAGGTGAAACTGTGGTGCAAATTAATCATAATCAGAAGTGGTGTTAAAACGATACATATTTGTTATATAACTATGTACACTACACCAGTATATTAACATTACCATATTTTGTAAAAAAATATAAAATACTTACATATTTTCTGAACTGACTTGTTTAAAGTAACACAGAACGTGCTACATTTACATAATACACTGCATAAATACCATACCTAGTAAGTAAGTGTTATAATATTCTTAAATATATATTCTAACATTTTTATTCTAAATTCAAAAGACATTTAATGCGTCATACCAGTTCCTAACATTTCTGTGTTTCTGTATTTGAATGAATAAGTTGATCCTTCATAGGTACTCAAGGATGGTGAAAATTAAAATCACATGCCTAATACCTTTTGGGAAATTTTAAAAATAAATCTTTCATCAACATTAATTTTAGAATTTTGTTCCCATAGAGTGTTGCAAACCAAACCTCCTTCTTAATTTTTACTTACTGCAAGAAACAGTCTTTAAAATGGACTTGTTTGGAGTACAGAAATAACACATTCTCCATTCACAAATCACCTGTAAAAATCCACATTACTCTTTTAGTATCAGTGCATAAATTCAAAATTGGATTCATTAGCAAATATTTGTGCTATATTTGAGGGTGTTGGTTAAACAGGCGTACAAAAAAAAAGTTCAATTATTTATATATGTTCTACAGAGAATCCAAACCTACTTTATGCTTGATTTGTCATTGTTTAAATTAGTGTAGAAACTTCAGACCTTTGTTCCAAAGCAGTAAATATGCTATTTTCCTACCAAAAGTAAAGGAGTAAGACAAAAATCCATGACATCAGAAAGAGCCTATGCCATTCTAATCACACCAACCAAAGACTTTTCTTTCTGTTGATTTCTGCACTGGTTTAGAAGAGACATCCAACTTCAAGTGTCCCTACAGTTCATGTTTTTCATTGTGAAATAAATGTAAGAATTTGATCTCTTCTATCAAGATATTGCCTTAGCAATAGAACTGAAAATACAGTGTTATTTTACTGAATATAAGTAAGAATTATTAATTCAAACTACTATTTATGACTTCAGGAACTGACTTTGCCTACTGATTTAGTTAGAGACTTTGAAAATTCTTTTATTTCAGAACTTCTATTTTACAACAGATGTTATTCCTATGGTTCTGGTTTTTGACACAAGTATGATATGTGAAGAATCAGATCCTACTTATCTGTTACATTCATCATTCCATTATCTGAAAACTTAGGCAGAAAAAATGAACTTTTAAAATGTACAATATTCTGGGTAAAACTAGGCATACAATATATTTCACCTTTAATATGGCTGTCAGATTAGCAGATCTGTTTAATTCTTGCTTTTTTCCCATTTGTATTCCTCCAGTACTTGTCTAAATAAAAATAATGTTTGATGTTTAATTTCTTTTCTATACTCTTTAACCTAACTGCATGGGAAATTGTAAGTAAGAACCAGCACAGCAAAGAATAGCTAAAAATACTAAAATGACACTGAAATACGTGGTGAATAATGGCTACTCCTTCCCCAGATGGTGCTTAGTTTTTATTATCTGTTAATAGATGGAGAAGGTGAGCAGCAGTTGGACAGCTAGGCAAACAGATAGCAAGTAAAATTTGGCAAAAGAAGTTTGAATTCTCCTACCTGGCTATAGATGTTTACATCCTAACAGTCCTTTCTACATCCAGTGGAAAAAAAAATAGAGAAAAAAAAAGGCACTTCCAGAGTGAATTTAATTTTTCTTAAAAAGACATCTATCTTAGGTCAGATGAGCAATGCCCCAGAGTAGCTCATTCACACACTTCTTCGTAGACACTTATATAACAGACATGTAGAGCCAGATGGAAACAGTGTCCTCCTTTCTCTTCATACAGGATAGAAACACCTTCATTTTATTCAATATTTTTAAGTGAAAAAATGAAAGACAGACTCTCTCTCACTGCAATCATTCACATCTGGAAATACAGGAGAGAGCAGCTGCAGAGAAAATCTTTGCTGGGACAGAGAAAACTTCACCCTCTTATAAAGAAGGAGTGGGTGTCTCCTGCGTTTTGGATTTTGTGCAATAGTCCCTGTAGCTCATTTCTCTTTAAGCAGAGCACTGCTGAGGGAGGCAGGCTCCACCATGAGGTCAGCTGGCCAGAGGGGCTGTGCCGTGGGTCAAGGACTAAAGTGGTGCTGGTTGCTCATGTTGAGTAAGCAGAAGGCATTTGTACATTGCTGAAGAGATGACCACTGCTACTGATCGCACACAGGTATTGGCAGTGGGTACATAAATCAATACAGACACTATTTCTCCTTGCACAGCAAATTTTATTGCACTGCTTGTATTTTGAACCTCTAAGAGTGGTTTAAAAGTGGTTTAGAACTAATTCACAGTGGGAACAACTGCTCTAATAGAACATACTTCTGGTAAAATCAAAGAATGTCCACTCCAAACATTCTACACAGAAAAAACCAAACTGTTCCATCAATAGTGGAACTAATGAGTGTATTTTCCATTAATTTGTTTTCTGTATACTGCACACCTTTCTACTGCAATAATCTTCTGTCCGGGTGACACTCGGACCATAATACCTTATCTGTCCCTCCTACAGTGACATATCTAGAGTAACCACAGGTCCACATTGTGCCCAGCCCCCTTGCCAAAGTACTCTGTGAATTGTCTCATAAGTCCTGCTGGAGGAGCATAAGATTCATCCCTCTGCTCTTTGTCTGCATTGTACATTCATACTCATTCACTGATCCAAAACTAAGGTACGTACGGCTCTCTGTTCCTTTGTGGATAGATTCCTCCCTTATTTCTACCTCTCCTTTCTCACTGTATGAAAACTAGCATATTAATTACATGTTTTTACATACTTGAAGTTAGATTCAAATGTCAGAGGCCAGCTGAAAGACAAATTTTAGATTAACACATAGCAGAGGTTTTCCTGGGAGAATGGGCAGGGCATTGAGAGAGTTCTGTGGGATGTCTAGTTGCCACCTTTTCATCTTTTCTTATCATTCTCTTCAGCAGGGCAATTTCTACCTGTCTCTTCCCAGTCATTGACACAAAAAGAGCAGCTTTCCATGGGTTGACAGACCATTCAATGGTTTCCTTATGTTGAGTACAGCAATTTCAAGAAGCAGTCATTAGGGCTATGTTCCATTTTGTCTGTGGGGTTATGGAAGCACTATGAAGTCATGTATGCTCATAATGAGATTTATCTGAGCAGAAGTAGATACGTACCCCACAGATACATAAATATAAGACAGCGACTGTAGGCTTCCCACATATGGAAATTAATCAGTGCAATTATCTTTATTCTAATGCCAGCACTAAAAATTATCTAATGTACAGAAGTCTGGGGTGCTGTTTTTTTACTACTAGCTCTGAGGTGCCACTAAAAGTCACTTGCAAATTTAGATAGCAGAAGTTCAATCCTGACTGTCTTCAATTCTTGTATAGGCAACCTAAACTGAGCCCGACCCCCAGGCAATATAAGAGTCTCATTTTTCTTTGTGGCAGGCAATACAGGAGAACTCTTAGGAAGAAACTTCAAGCCAATTTTTCTGACTAGTACTGGCCAGGTGCCATCTCTTACCTTGAAAACTCTTCTGAGAAGCAGAATCACACTTCTTCTGTGATACAGTCATCTAGGTAGGAAGGGAGCTCATGAGAAAATCCAGGTAAAACCCACTACTCAAGTAGATTCACAAGACCATCTTGCCCAGGACCATGTATCTCCTCAGGTGGAGACTCCACTATCCCTGGGGAACTTTTGCTAGTGTTTGTTCACCATCATAGCACACATGTCTTAGGCTAACATATTATATTAGGAGATCTTAAATATTAATCAATTTGGTGGCTAAAAGGAAATAAAGGAATTGTAATCTGACTTTTTTTTTTACAGGGGATGCAAAAAAGCAGTAGGTATCTGTTTATTATTGGCTCAAAGTTTTAAAATTTGCTGCTGAAAAGAGTGAGAAGGCATTAACAGAATTCCCTAAGACAAAGAAATTCATATTGTCATTGAATTCACAGCCTTGAACACTTCCAAACTTGGACCATTCACTTCAAATGAGAGAAAAAGTGGTAGTTCCAAAACCTTAGGTTTCCATCCAGAGCCTGGCCATGTGTGTTTCAGTAGCTTGTGGCTTTAACAGGTTACTTTGATGTTGTAAAGAGACAGGTATGCCTCCTTCCTAAGGATATGTCAGTGTTTCCTGGATCCAGAGATTCCTTTTGCCACAGCTTCTGGACTGCCTGTTCTTCATGTGGCTACAACTTGCAGTGTTTCCAGGGGTAAATTATTACAAAGATGTGTCCAGCCCAGTTATCTGCCAGCAGATGCAGGTTTAAAGCTGTTACTTACTGCAAACATTGCAGCAGCTGTTACCACACTCATCTCTGGACCAAATGCCTACAATCAAAGAATCCTGAACTTTTCTTGTATTTGTTTGTGTCTGACATTTGTTGGTTTTTCACTCCCTATAGTAGCTAGGAATTACTCAAAACTGAATTTACTTTGCACTTGTTTGTTTGTTTATAGAGTAACATGGTAGAAATTCTTGTCCTGTTAGAAGTGTTGATATCCAGAATTGATGACTATTAAGGTCATCCACTCTCCTGAAGTCACTGAAGATGCATCCACACCAAAAGAGTAAGGGTTCAGTTCTGCAGAATCTTGAAACTGCTCATTCCCAGAGAATTTTGCTCTCATCATAGGGGAGTTAAAAGCCTTCTCGGGTGAAAAAGCCTTTCTATCCTGTTATGTCACTGGACATAGCATTACTCTGCAGTCCAGAGCAAGATTTACAATTTCCAGAAGGTTAAATTAACTTTCCTCCCATAAGAGTTCAGGGACAACTGATCATTGAACATATGGACGTTCCAACATTTTGGTTTTCCTTTGTTTGCCCCCACTAGGAGGCATAAACACAAATAAGAATTATGAAAAAAATACTTTTCAAAGAGAAGTGCTGAAAACAGAAAGAGTACACTGCAATAATGGAAATACATCAGGTTAATGTGATTTTTAGACTCCTCACAAAAAAAATGGACAACTTTAGAAATAAATAAATAGAAATTTGTTTTAGAAAGAGGATCTTAACTATAAAATCATCACCGTGTTATCAGAGAATGACATATCCACCTAGTAAATGCCCAGCTTTGTATTTCTTTAACAGTTGGAACTATTGAAAAGCCTCAATTGGGTCAGAGTACTTTTAACCTGGCTGAAAAAAAATCTAAAGATGGGATTGTTCAATTCTATCAATTCTTCATTTCCTATTACCAGAAATCCTGTTTGGGGGTTTCAATATATGAAAGGTAAAAAGATCACGAGGCAACACTGAAGCAGGTAAATATTGACAGACACAAAGCACATACCAGTGTCCTACTGAGACTTAACACAACTGCCTTGGCTGCTCAGGGACCCAGTCAATCCTATGGATGGGAGCTGTCAGGGTAAAACTTTCACAGTTTTCTCATTTTTTCTGTATAAATGTGTTCCTTCTATTAGATTTCTTTATCCCTTTTAGCCTTTCTAAATGACAATTAACTCTGCCTACCCTATCAATAGTAGGTAATTTATTTGTTTTTACAGCTGAGCCTGACTGCCATTGATTTTATTGGAGTAATTTGCTGGAAATGATTTTTTAATGTTAGATTTATTACAGAGGCACTTCATTGTCCGATAAATGAAGTAAATTGTATTTTAAAAGTAGCAAAATTAAAGAACCACTGAAATTTGAATGAGTTTTTTATAAGTGTATTAGCTCAAAAGGTCCCTTATGCACCTCTCGTATGGACCCCAGTTTGCACACAAGAGATTTTATTCTGGCCTTGGGTGCGTTCCCAAAAGCACAAGCCTAAACCACACAGAAGCAGACCTGGGTGCAGTAGTGACTCAGAGAGGGATTGTGCCCTCCCTGCTCACTCCATCTGGTGCTGCGTGAATACATCCAGTTCAATGGGACTGATCCTCACTACAAAGATATTGAAAATGAGCCTTTTAATTTATTGATGTATTTCTCCCTTCACTAGCTGTCTTCCTCAGTTTTCAAACCTCTTGCTTACTCTGTTGTAACCAGCTGCAGTTGGGAGTAGGATTTGTGACTTCTAGATCTGCCCTCTGTAGTGTTTCAATTGCTGTGCATAAAGATGCTGCAATCCATCCTGGAGAACAGTAAATTACAGATTATCACCTCTGCCTCTCAGTGTAGTTTACAGTAAGATTTTTAGCTGAATGTAACATAAGTTTCCATTGTGTTTAGAGTGCAACAAAAGGATTTATGTTGTGTGCACTTCACTTTTCAGGCCTTTTTGTGTACTGAAAGAGTGGCTGCACTATGCTGTACTAAGCAAAGGACATATTCAAGAATTCCTTCTGAGGCACAGCCTCTCTGTTCTGTCCCAATGAAGAGTTCTGCCTTCAAGACACAAGTACAGCCCTGCAGGATGGACAATGGTGCTGAGCAGTACTGACACATCCTGCACTCCAGCCTAACACCTCCCTCCCACTCTCATCATTGCATTGTGGCACAAACATATGACATTCGCTGCCACCATATCATTCATGTCACTTAATAAAACTGGTGTACACATAGCTTTTATCAGCCTTGTTTATTTAAATTGCAAGCTCTTTAGTACATGGGTTGTCCGCTAATATGCACCTGTGCAGTGTTTAAAATGCTGAACACAAAAAGTGAAGGGATGCCCTTCAATTTTTCGTGTGTGCACTAACAGGATATAACATTATTATTAATAACAGCAACAATAATATTATTGTAAGAATGGCTGCAATCATAACAATTTGTATGAACAAGAAAGGCATCTCTTTTCTAAATTTGCACATTTTTGTTTACTTGCAAGTTGATTTTACATTTCTCAAGGCAGATTGCAAAAGTCAGTCTTGTAAAAGCTGTATTTGGACAACCAAGTAAAAATATCATGTCAGCATTCGCAGTGCTAGTTATTCTGACAGGGTCCTGAGTGCTCTAACTACTATTTTTTTGGAGTGGTCAAAGATACCATTTCGAGTTTAAATGTTTTCTTGACCAGATGCCTCTGAGACTTTTATGTGGCATTTCAAAAGAGGAAGTCCTCTTAGTACCCCACTACAGCTTTTTTTTTTTTCACCTGGCTACCAAGCCAGCATAATTCCCCTCAAACAGAAAACTGTATTTTACACATAGAAATTGAATCTGAGCAGGCTGGACCTGAGGGAAATGCCAGCATTAGTGAGAGATAGCTGTTTCTCTGCACTTCTACAAAGGATCATATGAAAAATTAAATCTCAGGTTTCATTTGAGAATAAGGGATTTAAATCTCTGATATTTTCAATTTGAACAAGAACTGTGAAACAGCATCCCAATTGAGTGTAAACCATTGGAGTCACAAACCTCTTGCTGATCTGGGAAAGGAGAAGCAGTTGGGTCTTTTAGGTGTTGTGGTGCTCTGGACATACATGCCCATGATCTATAAGTGACTGACAAAGTTCCTGATCTCCACATTCTACTTTGCACTTCTTCCAGGTTAGATTGGACATCTTTCTGCTCATTTTTCTTCTGAGAATCCTTTATGTGAGTGCCTAACTGCCCACCTGCCTTGATGATGCATAAAAGTAAACTTATTTCTGACTGACATGTCTGCTGCTCCATCAATGCATCTGGAAGAATTGTGTACACAGTATTTTTGTAAATAAGGTGACTCTAATATTGAATCTGACTTGACCCTAACTTTTGGCATCTAGATATGAATATTTTTAGGTTTTGAAGGTGTTCATTAAAAGAAAAAAGAAAAAGCAAAACTATGAGGACTACCTGCACAATAGGCAGGCCTTTTTTCCATTTAAACAACATTCAAAGCAACTTCCACAAAATGTATGCCAGTAGTCTCACTTTATTTCATAACATGTCTTTTTTGAATATCAAACCAGTGTGTGAAGCAAAATTTAAAAATAGAAAACCATGAAAATATTTTAATACAGAACCTAGAGTGCTTTCCTTTTAAATTTCCTAGCTTGTTTCCTGCATCTGGTTCTGTCACTATTATTGATATAAGGAATCCATCAACATATTTTTATGGATGATTAAGAAAGGCTGACCTTTCCCTTGCAGGTACAAATAGGTAGTTCTTCAGAGGCTGTAAATGAATGACAAGATAATTCTATCCATTTAATATTGAAGTGATGTTGATAGTATCATTCTTCTCATGTTTGAAACAGGGAAGTATAGAGACCTTTCTCCCTCACTCTCTTCTGCTTTATGTGATGGATTTTCTCTCTGACTAATCGCTGTCACATTAACCTGCACTATTTCATCCTTCAGAGCTGTCAAGATAATGACGATAATCGAAGTGGCTCATTGTAGGTAAAGGAAATTATATGAGCAAAGTAATATCATAAAACAGTGTTTAAATATTTTAATTTCATTTGTCAGGGCTGCCCCAACACTTCATTACACATATAACCATCTCTCATCAGTGGAATTAGTGCATTATTCATTACTGTTAATTATTTTCACATAATGGCTGCCCTGATATATTTAACCTCCACATTATATCTCAGATAATGGGCCTGTAAAATTGAATTGTGTGAAGAGCAGAGTTCTAAAGCTCATTTGCAGAACATCAAAGAACAAAGAAGAGAAAAAGAATTCTAAATGGGACATTTCACCCAGCTGGGGCCAAACATTTGTTTCTGTCTGATTTGCATACAGAAAATAGGTGGTTTAGAAGTGGTTTAACATTGTACATGCTGTCTACTCCTATTACATAGCCAATTAAAATTTGTTCATGTCCCAAGTGTTTGAGACAACTTGCAAGCTAATCTATTGTCTGATGATCATTGGCAATGAGCTGGAAAGTTAACAGAAGAAAGTAGACCTTTCTGAAGGACAAACCACAAAATCACATGACAAATTAAGGTGTCACCTACAGCACAACTTAATACATCTTTTGACAAAAGTCTGTAGTATAGAAATATATTGTGAAAAATGCTGCTCAGGACTGAGAAGATCCAAGCCTAAGGAATTCCAGTAGTACTGTAGTAACTACTTGGTTTTCCCTGGGACAAATTCTCTGATGCTGCCTGTCATGTAGGATGTGGAAATGGGCGAGGAGGAGAATGCAGCATCCTGAACGAGATGAGGGGATCTGCACTTAGCACAGCAAGCTTGGCCAGCAGCCCTGATGGACACAGCACCACACAGTACACAAGAAACCACCAGTTATCAGCAGCCTCTGCACAGTGGGGCTTAGTGATGCTGAGGTTGATGTGTCTGCATTGCTCTTTCAGAGGATGGGAAATTCCAGACTCCTTTCCTCTGCTTCACCACATGCCCTGAACATACACCCCAATCAAACAAAGTCAGTACAGGTAGAGGACTTTGCATAATTTAGCATTTGAAGAAACAGCTGAATCACTAGAAGTAATTTCAACTCTAAGTTGCAATTTAGAGGATACAACTTGTCCACTCTAACTGCATGGATTTAACTAAATTGCTGTATTTTTTTCTCATTTAGAGGCTTATACATTATTTACAGGTTCCAATGGACCTGAGAAGGCATTGAAATCAAACACTTTATAAAAAGAACATTTATCAATGGTTTAACATGTTATAAGGCTAAGGTTAGTTCAGAAAAAAAATACTTTTTAAACAGAAAATAAATTGGAATTTCCTTCAAACTTTAGTCCCATAGTGTTTGTGAAGTTTTCTCTTAAGTTCCCACACAGCTATACAAAGCTAGCTTTCTGCAAAATTTCAAGAGAATAGCTCTTCTGAAATTCATGTGTAAAATATACCTTTGCTCTGCTTCATGTCTATAGTAAATTTTATACATGAAAAAATTATTTCAGACCTATTTCTTGGCTGTTACAGAATAACTTACAGCTGATGATGGGACTATGATCTCAGAGGTAACTCAGCAAATCAGAAGTCAGAAAATGTTTAATGAATAACACAATTCACTTGAGGTCATTAACATACTTTAGACTCATTGGCCAAAAAAGTCGTAATTCACAGGAATGACAAATGTCTTTTTTGCTAAGTGGCAGTAGGTTTTTGGCCATATCATTAAATATTCATACAACATATACATAAATCTTCCTCCACTTGGCATCATCTGGGATTCATTTGGAAGAGACCCATTTATTTCATTTTGTAATATATCAAGTTTGTTGCAGGCTTTAGCTTCAGCCTCCAAACTCTAGATCCAGGCTTGTTAGAAAGGAAAACAAACGTGGTCCCTTCTTAGGAGGAAAAACCCTCTCTTCTTAGTCTGTCCATTCTCAGACTATGATTTTTTTATGGAATCATATACAGTCTTTTATTCATCATATATGCTGTGTGAACAAAACCTGTAGATGTTCTCAGCTTTCTAAACCATTTGCTTTTCATACAATATTTTCAGGGTACCATGGAATATGGATAAATAGAAAGATTAGAGAGATCACTATATGAATGAAATAATTTCTACATATCTAAATACACCATATGGACTTCAGTAAAAGACATAAATATTCAGTCTTCTGACAAACTTTTGGCTATTTTCAACTAGGAATAGACTGACAGGAGTGGTCTGTCTTTCTATTTCTGTCTAACCAGATTTTTTTTCCTCTCTGCTGAAGCAGATTCAGCTTGTCTTGCATCTGGATTTCTCTCCAATAAAATTCTCAAAGTCAAAGCCCTCTATTCAGATGAGCTTTTCTCCATGTCTCCTATATGCTGTTCTGGTGAGACAAAAATATGAATCTTATCAAAGATGCATATTTTGCTAGGAGGACCTTATCATATTCTGGTATGTTCTTTTGATTGGGAAAAAAAACCAACAAAACACAACAAACAAGGGCTGGATGCGTAAATCCAAGAAATTCCTCAAAAATCAGAGGATACCTCAAGAACTACAAGTCAACAGAATAAAAATAACCTGTGATTTTACCTACAGTGTCTTTATATCCTGCACACTCATCCTGTATCAGATATTCTTCTCCTCAATAGTGTAATGGAGAGCAAAGCAAGTAAGAAATGGAGTTTTTCCTCTATAGTAAAACGGAAAAAGCAATGGATGAAAAATTATTGCATCAAGAAACCTCTTTAGACTTTCTGATGCAGTACAAAAAGCCAGTCTCAAGATGGGTTGTTGACATGTCTTGGTTAAAGCCTGGTGGTCTCAGCATTTTTAAAAGTGAGATAATCTTTTTCTCTAGAAGTTGAGGTACTATAAAACTTTACATCATTGAAATAAACACATGCATGGGAACCATCACAATTGATGGCAATAATTAAACATACAATATTATTTTTCTTATAATAAATATTGATGGATCTGCACAGACACATACACAAAGTCAGGTTAGTTGTTTCTGTTAAATTGTCTTGAAACTGAGTTATTAATTAAGTAGAAGTGAGACTGGAATTTAAGGAAACAATTTCAATTGTAGTCTAGGATATATTTCCTACCAATTAACACTGTTGAAGGATGACTCTGTTTTGAAATCTGCCAGAGTCAAGGGTTGTAATATCATACTAGGTACTAAGAAAGACCTCTGACTACTGAGTCTCAGCTCCATCACTATTAGAGCTTTTCCATGTTGGCTATCTCAGGCACAGCTCAGTTCCTGTTACAATGTGAGCTAACATAATTTCCAAACTATTCTTAACCTAAGACATGCTCCTCACAGGAAAGATATATTGTTTTACAGTTGAATAGCAGTTAGGTGTTCTAAACATTTTGAAAGCATGAATCAGCTTCTATTTTCAGGATACTAATGGTATATCTGAATACATCCTGCACAAAAAAAAGGATTTATTGCATAGACATATTATTATTTATATGAAATTGTAGGAGATACTAGGATCCTTCCCCATACAGGCCACCAAATGTCAGCATTAGTGCTTGCCACCAGTTGATGGTGGATAGGAACTGTCACTGTTAATTTATTACCTTACTGTAAAACTTTCATACCTTCTCTCTGTGAGTTCTCATGGGCAGCTCCTCACAGCACTGACTCCTTTTCTTTTTCCTCAGCATAGCTGGCCGACTTCCTCCTGTCATTAGCACGACTGGCTGACCCTTACTGTCCCTAGCATGAGCACCAGACCCCTGCTCCTCACATCACAGCCAACTGACTCCCACTCTCCTCTTAACCACCTAACCCACTCTTTTATAACACCCATCCTTATTGGACACAGCTGTGACCTGTTAAGGGCAAGGCTGTTCCTACTTTTTGGTAATTAGTACAGCCTTTGGTAATTAATATTGCCTTCAGCACTATCTCTATTCTCTCACAATCTGTCCTCCCACAGATCCTTTGAAAATTTGCAGGATATCTCAAAACCTTTCATAAAAGGTTTCTAGGAAGCAGCTACCAGTGTAAGTTTAAAAGCAAAGCTAGAGTTGCATTTGAGTGGTGATGAAATATGTCACTTCTTGCAGTAGAAATTTTTAATTAGTTTTGAGTAAAGCACATTTTTTTCCGAGATGAAGAACATAAAATCCCAGATCCTCTTTCCAGTCTTTGTCTATAGTTATGTCTGTTCAATCTTTTTGTCATACATTGCAAAATATTTTTGCAAATGCCTCATTTTCTGTGATGGATTAGTATTAAAACACATCTGTGGAAAATTGAATGCACAGATTTTACAGCCAGCTATATTATATAGGCTACCAATGTAACTCCCCAGCAGAAGGGTATGAAGATAGGAAATAGTTGTGTCAGAGGTGAACATCTCAAGATTCTGGGGCCCTATGACAACAGCACTCTGCTGCTAGAGGTCAAATCCTTATTCTTGTATTGCAGAATCAGCAGGGAAAATGCATGAACAGCACTGGGAGAAGGTAAAGATGATCTTCAGACCTATCCAAGGAAGTGAATGACAGAATCAGGCTTCCTCTAGATGTTTGTGTCTTCTATACACACCTATTTGTGCAGAATCTCAGCTTCCATGGGTAGAGGTCCCAGCAGATCCCACAAGTGGCATTGTCCTTGAGCTGTGCATCTCACTCAGGCACCACGTGTCATCTGCAGCTCTGAACTTTCTCCTGAGTAAGTTCTGAGATCATGTTCAGTCAAGAAAAAAGAAGCAGCACTCTGAGTATGGTTTGGTTTGCTGAGTATTGTGCAAATAAAAGATCCAAAATTACTTGTTCTATTCTGAGAGGGGGACAGGAGTCTGAATACAGTCCAAACTGTACCAGAATGCAGAACCATATATGGAATGAGACAAAAAGAAACAAAAAGGAATACTTTTTGGACAATTTCCATAAACACCTCTTCCAGTCTATCCAGCTTACAGGAATGGAGGCACCTTGCTAGGTGCTCTGAATTTCCAGGCTGTGTGTAATCTACTTTAGATGTTTCTATCAGTCAATGTGCATCCTGTCACAAAACCAAGATTACTGAAATTGACAGAAATTTGTGTCTGCTCATTGCTAATAATTCTGACCAGATTTATTCCTTAGAAGAATGGGACAAGCTTCAGATTTGACAGAATGGTTCTTCAGAGATGGTTCTTTAACTTTTATGTTTCAGCAGAATGAGGACCATCCTGACTATAGATCTTATAAAACCGAGTTGAAAGAAATCTATCACTCCCACCTGTCTTCTAAACAAAGACTGTCAGAAAAGGAAAATTGTGGAGAACT
Organism: Anomalospiza imberbis; assembly: GCF_031753505.1. NCBI lineage: Eukaryota > Metazoa > Chordata > Aves > Passeriformes > Viduidae > Anomalospiza > Anomalospiza imberbis. The sequence continues at coordinate 99,174,647 of NC_089682.1, read as the reverse complement.
TCGTGTGAGATACCTTGCAAACTGGAAAAATGGAAACTTCAGGGGATGGCTGTGCTTTGAAAACTGAATATAACCTTGAATGGTTTAGAGACAGTAGTGAACTTGCAATCTCTAAATGTTATCTGAAACACAACCCCCCCCCCCCCCCCCCCCCCCCTTAAAATTTTAATTTAAAGAGCTTGGTAGAAACATTCTTAAAATTATCCTTTTTTTTTTTTTTTTTCTCCAAATAAATCCTCGCAATTTTTTTGTCTTCCCACATTTCTATTATAAGGGAAAATTTGTAAGGGGAAATTTGCCTCATGGAGGAATTCAGATTCCATATAGTTCATATATCGTCTTAAACAAGAGGATTTATATAATCCAAGATAAGGCGTGTACTGTGCACTCCCTAGGTACGTGTACACTCTTCCTGATACATGCACATCCTCCTAACTGCCCAGACAAAACATGTCCTAAGGCTACCTCTTCAGACAGTAAGGTACTTGCTGACAGCTCTGGGCTTTGAGACAAATTAAAATAAGCCAATTTTTCAGTCTGTAGGTCTAATAAAGCTTACGGCTTTCAGTTCTGTCAATGACTATGAATAAAATTCTCTGAAAAAAGAGAAGACAGGCTGTTTAGTTTCCTGATGGCGGTGATTTTAAGGTGAAGATCAATTCTGCAGTTCTTATTTCAGCTCTCATCAGTGAGAAGCTCCTGTCATTAAAGCAGGAGCAAAAAGTTTTCAATTCTTACTTCTCCATTCTGACTACTCAACTCTCTTTTCACTACCGCCCTCTGAAATGAGTCCTATTAGAGGATGTGATGGGGCAGTTTTATAAAAAATTTATATAGGGCAGTTTTTTGGTCTTTCAGAGTTTAATTTTGTGACACCAATGTATAGTTGTAAAAATTTCATAAATATTCTTTTACAAACACTGTGCTTGTTTTGTTCAGAGCTTCAAAATATGCTTTCAAGCTAATGTTCTCTCAATGATGTGCATCCTCATTCCCTTGCCAGTCATGTATTCATGTCTGAATGCTTCCTTGTTTTGAAAGATGTTGTTATGTCATCAAAACAAAGAATCCTGTAAGCAGAAGTAATTAAACTATATTTGGAGACCAAGAAATTAATTGAGAAAAAGGTTTTACCTTTCTTTTGGTGCTAGAAATATTTACATTACTATTTTATATTAAGACATTTTTGAGATACAATGGAACAAAAAGGCTTGCAAATATCTGATTACTTTTTTTTTTTCCTAAAAAAAAGTTCACTTCTGCAATTTCCTTTTTCCTTTCCTCTCTGTGATCCACATGAGAAATCATGTGGCTTATTTTCTTATGAGTTAAAGACTCCTCTTTGCAGACAATGCGGTCCAAGACAAAGGTGAGGAACTGGCCACCTATCCTCTGACCTGTAAAAGGTATGTTTGTATTATTATTTTCGGCTGGATTGCAAATGTACTGGAGGAAATTTTCCAGTCATTCCCACGTAGCACGCTTTTGTTCGCTTTACAGGAAAACCTTAAAGCACATGAACTGTGTTCTTCTTGAATGAAACAAAATGAAGTTTTGAAAGGTGTCTGAGATAATGTGCAGTATGAATATCAATATTTCAACGATTCACCCTAAAAACCTGTTCCTGTAGTTCTTGATCAGCACAGAGAGGAAGCCAATCTGCACTATACAGCTGTACCCTGAAGACGTAGGTTTGCACACAGACCAAGTGGGGAACTTTGTGGAAAATTAGGTTAAATAATTATGGTTGAAGAGCAGCAGAATTATTTAGGATGCAATGTAAAAGACAAAAAGGTTCAACTTTCCTTTGTAACTGTAAATGTTTGTATGCTGACTTTAATCAGTGCTTTCCTACCTTCACAAAGATAGCCTCTACATTCTGCACAGCTCTTTTGATTTCTTCAAACTCTTCCCTAGTAACATCTATGCTGACTTTCCACTGGCTTCTACAGAAAAGAGTAAAGGTCTCATTGTTAGATGTTCATCATGCTCACTCATCCAGTAACAAACTGCTGTGTATATCTAAATATCCATTAAATATACTGTTGATTATTTCTTTCTTGCTATAAAACAATTTTTCTGTAGATTATAAAGTTTGTGCTTTCAATACAAACACATACACGCATATGAGTCTTCAAATTGGTTTTATGGGCTGCAAAAAATTGTAAAAATTGCTGGGGATAACCCAAACAAGAAGGGTTTTTAAATTTTTTTTTACAAGTTAATTTTTATGTTGGGCAATTAATACATTTTAGTGTTTAGTCCTGTCCCTTGGTATAGAATTTTTATGAAGAGAAAAATCTTCCCACTAACTCTACTGCTGAAAGAATTCCTTTTTTGGGAAAATACCCATATTCTGAAAGCATGAAAGTAAGTTTATATGTCTGAAAAAATTAAGGCCATATTTATATACTTGATTTTGTCATTAATTATGTCATCTAATGGAGTGAGGTCTTCAAGTCAGACAAGCTATATTACAATTTGTGCTAATGACTCCATACATTTATGGAGCTTCATATATTGTTTTTAAGCACAGTGAGCTTGAATAATTCAAGCATTGCCATGAATGTTAGTGCTTGCATGATCAGTAAAAGCATGAGTCTTAAACAAATGGTCAGTGAAAACCAAATTTGCTGCAATTTGTGTTGCTCTAAAAATAAAAGAAAAATGGATTGCAGCTGTTTAGCAGTTGTGTCTCTAATGTAAATATAAGGTGCAGGGAGAGTAAATTCCTCTTTGTAGTATGGAAGTAGTCCAGCAATATTCCCTCACTTCAGCCTACATAAGCTTAAATTAATGTGAAAATAACCCTAATGAACTTGATAAGAGAGTACAATTCTTAATTTTAAAAAATTTAATAAAATTAGTGCTTTCATTTCAGTTATAAAATCTCTCTTGTTTCGTTGTCCCATAGGACTTTGAAGTAGTGATTTATTTTCATTGCAATATTTTAACCTAAGAATAACCTCTGTCAAATATCATAGCCTCTATGGGTGTAGGGAAGCTCAGGAAGCTGGCTTACCCAAAGTCATGCATCTGGTGACTGGCAGGAACACGGTTGTTGCTTGGACATCATGTGCTCCAAATACCATTAAATAATGCTTCTTTTAATGACTGGTTATATTGACATGTCATTCTACATAACCTAGAATAAAAAAGGAGAATTTCAGTTGGAAGGGGCCTAAAAGGATCATTTAGTAACACTGATTGACCAATCTAGAAGTGACCAAAAGCTAAAGCACGTCGTTAAGAGCATTGTCTAAATCCCTCTTAAAGAAAGACCACCTCTCAAGGAAGTCTGTTTCAGGGTTTGACCACTCTCCTGGTAAAGGAATGCTTCCTAATATCCATTCTAAACCTCCCCTGACACAACTTTGACCTGCTCCCATGCATCCCACAGTTGGATACCAGGAAGAAGAGATTAGCACCTCCCTCTTTACTTCCCCTCCTCAGGAAGATGTAGAGGGTAATGAAGTCATCCCTCAACATCATTTTTTCCAGTTAAGACTAGCCCAAAGTCCTTAGCTGTTCCTCATAGGACATTCCTTGTGGCCTGCTCACCAGCTTGTTGGTCTTCTCTGGATGAATTCCAGGACTTCCACATCCTTCGTTAGGTGTGGAGCCCAGAACTGCACACTGTACTCCAGGCGAGGCCGCACCAATGCTGAATACAACAGGATAATCGCCTGTTTTGACTGGCTGGTGATGTTTGATGTGTCCCAGGATGCAGTTTGTTCTCTTGGCCATCAGGGAGCACAGCTGGCTCCCACTGAGCCTGCTGTCAACAGCATCCCCAGACTCTTTCCTTGCTTGCTCTCCAGCCACTCTTCCAAATTATTCTTCTGCTTTGTGTTACTCCATCCTAGTGTAGAATCCAGTAGTTGGACTTGTTCAAGTTAATCCTTTTAATCATAGCCTAGTGTTCCAGTTATCAAGATTCCTCGTCTTATTAGAGGATATAAAGTTGACAACACATGGCTTTTCCTTTTTGAGTCCATGTTGATTGTGCCTGAGGATCACTTTTTTTTTTTTTTAATGTCTTCCAGTAGTACCAGGTATAATATTGTACTCATTTTTTCCAGAAATTGAGGCTAGACTAACAGATCTGTAATTTCTTGGGTCTGTCCTCACACCCTTTTGTATATGGGAACAACACTGGCCAGTTTCCAGTCAGTAAGGACCTCCACTGTCTCCCAAGACCTCTGGTAGATGATTGAGAGGGGTCCTGATATGATATCTGCCAGTGTCTTAAGAACTCTGATTATTTCTTGTTCATGAACATGAAAGAAACACTGCACAGATACTTCCGGATTACCCCAGAACTGTCAGCTGCCCCGTGGAATAATCTGTGTTCCACAAGACCAACACAATTTATTAATCTCCCAGCTCTGTCAGTCATCAATTACAGACATATTTTGGTAGAAAACTGCCACAGGCTCCTACAGCTCAACAGCTGAGCTGGGAAGATCCACTTCTTGGGCTGGAAGGTGATATTTCTTTGCATGGAGCTCTCTGATCAAGAGTTTCTCTTTGTTTTTTCTTCTCTCTTCCCTGTGGCATGATCAGGCAATCTGATTGAAAGTGAAACAGAACAAAACATATAGGTTTGACACCAGTTTTAGACTGAGGACTCAGTGTGCTGTGTGACCAGAGAGGTTGTGGGTGTCTTCTTCCTGGAAGTGTTCATGTCCAGGTTGGATGGGGCTGTGAGCAATTTGTTTTAGTGGAAGGTGCCCCTGTCCATGACACTGAGCTTGGTATTGGATGATAAATAAAGGCCCTTCCAATTCACATCATTCTATGATTCTGTGTGGTTTTCTGTGTGCTTGGATACGGATGCTGACTCCCCAAAATGAAGCCCAACAGGATGGTTCTTCCAGCTCAGAAATCCCTCTGCTTATTGCACAGTTATTCACTTCCTATAAAAGGATTTTTGCAAAGTTGTCTGAGACTTCAACCTCATCTTCATTTCTGGTAAGGAATGAACTTGAGTTCAAAAAGAACAAAGCAATTCCTGTCTAGCTTTATCTGGCTCAAGTATTCCAAATAAATATCACTACTGAAAAGGATACCACCATGATGAAGTGAGAATTTGGATTTCAGAATTATCCAAGCTTTTCTTCCCTGATGCTTGTAGTCATTTGAAATCAGAGACCCCCAGAACAAAGAGATCATTTGGGGCCATATTCAGCACTTTGGAAATAAAATGTGCAACACTGATATGTGCCTTGCCTGATGCAGCACTGGTACTGAGGACAAGGTGTGACTTTTCAAAGCTAACCTTCCATGCACACACAGAGAGCAAGTCAGGCAATCCAAAACCTCTCTCATAAAGAGGTTTCTCTGGAAGAAAACATTGACAGTAATGGGGCTAGAAAAGCAAATTAAGTCTTCCCAGGAAATTATATCTATCTATTTGTGAAGGAAGAACAAATCCCACTTCTCTATCACAACTTCTACCATTTAAGTGTGTATGTGGTATAAATATGATATATGTGTATATACAAGGGATATTTAAATTTTTGTATATATATGTATGTGTGCGCACACAAGGCAAAACTCATGACGGAGAAGTGAGATTCGTTATTTCTTCCAAATAGACAGATATATAGATATATGGAAAAGTAAAATAATTCTGAAATGTTAGCTGGCTGGAAAGAAGAGGGAGAGAGAAAAATAATATATCTTCTATATATGTATTATAATAGTGGGAGGTACTCAGGCTGGAGTGATAAGGGTTGTATAAGAAGTGGCACCAATAAATAAATTATAGTTTTGCATATAAAGATGGGAATTTCGAATATGCTGTTAAAGTAATTTGGGAATCACTGAACAATTTCAGTGAGTTGCTTTACGTCCAGCAACTGGAGCTATCTGTCAATTAAATGGCAGCTCTTCTGGTAAACATAAACGATGTTGTTATTGCAAATGTATGTGCCAGTAGTGAAAGTAAATGTCTTCAACAGAAATAGATTGTATCTTCTCTAAATTCATATAACTCATGGCCCTATTATCATTGCAGGGAAAAAATACCTATCACATTTTGATACTTACATAGCAGTATTCCTTATTTGTGTAATTGTTTAGCATCACTTAAAAAAGTGATATCGTGATTAAAGTGATCATATCTTCAAACTCACAAACTATTGAAACTTTTACTCCTTGATGAAAAATATGGATCTATGAGCCCAACCTGAAAAACAAAGCATGGGGATAACATATAATTTAAAATATCATATATGATACAAAATATAATATATTTTGCATTCCTATTCTATTCATTAGTCTGTTAACTTTTTAACTTGCCTTGAGTAGCACCAATAGCATTTCAATGCATTTTGTCATTCCTTGAGTTGAATTTTTATAATTATTACAACATAATTTGTAGTAAAATTAATTTGATAAATTATGTTGGATAATTAGCTTTTCACACAGTAGTTTTTAAAGCAGCTTGTAATGTTACAGAAATATTTATCTGTAATAATGACCTAAAAAAATTCTTGAAACCTGTTGGTTTTTACCAATACCAACTGGTATTTTACAAAATACATTCACCTATGATTTTGTCACTCCTTATTTATTCATACTGCTGTGTGAACAGTCACTGAAACGCTGTTATTTTCTCAGGTGAGACTTTGATAATAAACAAGAGCAAAAAATGGTAAGTATAATTCTGAAGAGAGAGAAGGAATTTGTATCATGGAGGAAGGCCAGCAAGGTTACAGATGCTTTTGGATATTAAAATAGTTACCTTTACTGGTCAGATCTTTCTTCACTACCAAAAAATAATCTACTATGACCTGATACCTGGTTGATTTTTTCCTTATTATTGCCATTTGGTAGATTTCCAGGGTTTAATTGATAGCAATTGTTAGAAAATCTCTCTATTTGAAACCAGATGTTCATATAACCTTTTTCAAAGCCTGTTTGATAAATTTAAAGAAAATGGTAAAATGATCAAGAGACCAGTACTGCACACTTTTAACACTGCATGGCAGTTACTGAGCATAAGTGGTGCCAGTCACTATTGAATTCCAGGGATGTGTGCCACCTCAGAGCTATTGGTGAGCTAGTATTTGTTACCCACCTGGAAACAATCCCAATACTTCCCAAGTTGCTTTACAGTTTAACATACTGTACATTAAAGTTCAGATTCTTGAGGTAAAATGAGGCACTCACATGCCATATCAGGAGTTTAAATCCAGTGTGGGAAAGCATTGTCAATAATGACACAGAGGCCTGATCCTAAAAGCAAAGAAAACTGAATATTTTGTCTCCAGATATATCCATCTGCATAAGCCTTGGCATTTTCATGCTGTACTGGTCCCTTTCTTTCACCTTCCTACTTAGACCCCTCTGGGAGGCATAGAAGAAGATTGCTTGCTTCCAGCTAAGCCTCTGACCCCACCACATCCCCATAGATGAGAAAGAACTTTCCTCCCTTTTCCTCTCATGGCTTCACCACAGTTTTGTCGGATGGAGGCTGCCCTGTTGCAGAGGATCCTGTGTTCTCAGAAAGCAGATGAAGATGGATGTGTAGCTGTATGGTTAGGAAACTCGGGTAGAAGGCAGTACTCGTTCCCTCTTTGTGTTGAAGGAGTGTTTGTTTTATACAAAGGGAAATAGCTTAGTAAGAAGACTGAGAGCTTCCAGCTCCAGAATACTGTTGTTTGCTGATGAAGGCATTCTTCATGCGGGTGGGAGGCATGGATTACTGTCCCTTGGGCAGAGAGCAGGGGAGCTTAACTCAGTGTTGTTAATGCTCCAATCACTCAGGAGCTGATCCCAAAGGATATCAAGTCTTTCAAGTATCTGAGCTAAATTTAATACCTATAAGAGGAGAAAAGACACCACCATGGACTAAGACTTCCTGTTTTTCTGATAAATGGTGTTGAAATAATTGCCTTGAGAAGAAGCTGCTAGGTTAGAGATTGTGTGTCATTGAAATGTCAGTCTTCCTAAGTCCACGATTATTCTGGAATTTAATGCTAACCTTTTTTATCCTTTCTTTTAAGAGGCACATAGGATTTGACAATGTGGTTTGAATCCATCTTCATCTCTACCTTTGACTCATTGCCATTTTTAAAAGGTCTTAAATATACAGACTGAAGAAAAATTCTTGTGCAATACATCTGTTATCTGTTCTAGTTCACTTCCACTTGCTTATTTCTCACAAAGCAGGGCTGTAAACTTGGTTAGCCTTTCACCTTTTTTTCTCTATGACCATGTTGGTTTACAGCAGGTACACCAAAACTGAAGAGGGGAACCTGGGAAACTCCCATTTGTTATTTAACTATAAACTTGACATTACACATCATGCAAAATTAAAATCTCCAGCTTGTTCTTGCCCCAGTTATTTTGAGAACAGTCTCTTCAGGGTTTTAACTGCCCTTTGCCATAGATGGTACAAATGCATGCTCTTTCCAGCTGATGAATTATGTTCAGTTTTGATTGTGGCCTTCATTTTATTTATCACCTCATTCTAGTAGAGAGAAAGTCACCACCTCTAACTGGCTGAGTTTCAGAGAGGGCACTGTGTGCAGGACTGTTTCACATCTGAAATATGGCTGTAACAGACATGGGAAGTCCAGGCCAGGATGGGGTATAGCTACCTAAACACCTCCGATCTTACATTTATTGAATCATAGAATGGCTTGGTTTAGAAGGGACCTTTATCATCCAGCTCCAACCCTTCTGCCAGGGGCAGGAATGGGCAGGGGCCACTAGACCACATTGATCAGAGCCCCATCCAGTCTGGTCTTGAACAGTGCCAGGGATGGGGCATCACATCTTCTCTGTGCAACTGGTCCCAGTTCCTCACCATCCTCATATTTGCTATGGTTTAGTCTAGGGCAAGCCTAGTTCAGGCACTGGGAGGTGTCACCTCCAGAGAAAGCAAAAAGTAAGGTAAGGATGGAACTACTGGAAGAATATTTGACTCTGGTAGGAATGTGGTTTCCCATTATATAATTGCAGTTATAAAAAGTGCTAACACTGCAAACTGCCATAATTTAGTTTCTACTAAATTGACCTTCCTTTTGGACTTTGCCAGAAGGCTTGATTCATTAAAGCTCATTGAGTTATTAGAGATATTTGGTTGAAAATTACTTCAGGAATAAAAAGCAGGCATGGCAGGCTGAATCACAACTTCAGAAGTGAACCTTAGTAACTCAGAGGAGATAATGTTGACTGAGATTTCAGCCCACTTCTATCCATAAGTGTTCATGTTAAACTTCTGTGCTGTAGGGAGTAGAAATATCTTGTACTTTTTTTATTTGTTTCAATCTGAGAACTTTTTTGATGCCTAAATTATTTTCTCTTCCTATCTAAAGCAAGTTCTGACTTCAGTAGTTTACCATAAGCTAAGAATAATGCCTTGTACCTTCTTCAATCATTAGATACAAAGATTGGGCTAAAAGAATGATTTCTTTTAAGCTTTCATAAACATTTACTCTAGCATCACACTTAAAAATATCTAAGCATTCTATTATATCAGTGCATTCAGCTCGGTGCTCTTATTAAATCAAGTGTGTCATCTTGTGCTCCTGCCACCCTAGAGACACAGGACGCAGTGCTCTGGAATTGTCAAGGGACGTGAGAATGTGGCCATTATATTTTATACAGCATGCTAAATGATTAATATTTGTAAATTAATGCATTTAAATTGTATGTACATGAGACACTGAAAGCCTTGCAAATATATCTGAGAGACTCATTTGAAAAAATACACCTGACAACTTCTCTTTTCCTATTGGATTATATTTGGGCTAGTCAAGTGAAAAAGCAAGAGTGGCATGTAAGAATCGTAATACACAAGGTATAGAGTATTTCTGAGCAATTATAACATGCCTAGGAAGTTGTTGCAAGGCATAAGGCTGAAAGGCCAAATGACTTTACCCACTTGAGAAATGCAATAACTCCCTGGAAATGCACCGCCTGGAGTATATTATTACTGTTATGAAATAGAATTCATGAATAGAAAGAAGGAAAATGGTGAGGAGGGGGACAGGCCTATCCATGCATGTCCTGGCTAGTATTGAAGTGGGTATGACATCAGCCACAGCCAATCAAACAGGCTCAGTAATGTCCAAAGTACTGCAGACATTTCATAATTAAGTAATAAGACATGACAGGGCATGAATTGTGTTGTATTAATTCTCGCCGAGTGTGTTGTCGGAAGCCAAGAGGATGAGGGCTGGGTGCCATCGGTCCAGCCAACTGTGAATTAATCCTTTCCCATTTTCACAATGGAACCTCTTATTGTGGTTTTATGAAATGTTAATTTTTAAAATATTTATATTGTTAATTAAGTGATGAGTTTCTAAGCCATGATGGCAATCAGCACAATTCTTTCCGTAATTCTGAGCAGAGAATTGTGGTATCTGCTGCTCCCTATTCACATCTCCACACTCAGTGAAACCAGTTGTTTTCTACTGTCCGTTTGCTAATGTATTCTAATATCCTGCCTCCTAATGCCTACTCTCATATTTGAATTCATTTGCATATAAGAAGCATCTAGATATGCCAGTAATGGTTAGTGAAGTCCTTTGAGTATATAAACTGCTATGGCAGTGCTAAATACAGCTTTTGTTTACTATTCATAGAAAATACTGATGTAGTGGGGGGGTATTGTGGATGTCCCTTGTCACTCAGAACTTTGTTCTGTACATTGTGATTGGGAGCAGTGGGTTTTAAAACTAAAAATAATGCTTTTGGGTTTTGTGCATTTGCAAAATTAGGGCATCTATCTTTATTTGTTACTACATGACTCCCAGTCAGATCCCACTTACTCAGGTTATCTGTTTTCTACAGTATTTTATGTGGTACTCTACAATGCTCTTTAATTTAGTATAAACCATTTTCTTTGGTGATCTGAGACAGGCTTGGAACCCAGTGCTGGTGTTTTACATCTCCAGTAAATGTTTTTGCTTTGATCTCAATAGGAGCCACTTCACACTTTCTAGGCCTACGGAATCTACATTCCTGAACAGACTGAACAAGAATTATCACCAGAGGCATCCTGAAAAGTACATCATGTTTTGCTATATAAAATCATGAAGGGAGATGCTTAGGCAAGCAAGAAAATCTACCTGGGCATTTGTCTGTGACTGCTGTTCTGCTTTTATAATTCGAAATGCTCAGTAACATACAAAAGTCCCCAAAGTGCTACTGAAATGACAGAGATGGATCTGCGACATTCATGTGTGGGGCAGGGTGTCAATGTGACCTACCAAATGTCCACACCAGGACTGTCAGGGCCAGAGAATACTGACAGTGAGAATACTTGAACTTCTGCAAAGAAATTGCAGAGATGAATGCTAAGACACTTATTTTGTAGATCAACGTGAAGATAGAAATGTCTAAATAATATCACTGGGACAGGCATAAAAATAAAAATAAATAATATCACTGGGCAGGCACTGGCTAGTAGATAAATAAGCCCAAAAGGAGTTGCTTAATTTTGTGAGCAAATATATGAAAAAGTTTCTTTGGTAAACACTAAGAAAGCAGACACTAATTAAAAATGTTAATAGAAATCACACTTCTACATGTCATTCCTTCCCAAGTCCCTCATACATTTAACTTGTCTCTGATGGTCTGTTGATCTGGGAGAGAGCAATTACTTCATGTAGCAACCCAATCACATAACTGAAACTTGAAACAGCTAAAGGGATCACCCATATTTGAAACTGCCACTGTAACCACAGGTAGAAAAACTATAATTACCAGAACTGAGATTGTTACTCGTTATTGCCATCATCCTAGGATTTGAGCGAGGTCATTTATCAATGGTGTTCCTGCAAGCAAAAGAAAAAAAAATCTTCTTATTGTATGATGCATTTGACATTCAGTACTTGGGTCCTAGCATTTTATAAAGTCTAGGTTTATTTTTACCCTAACAGAAAAATGTTTTCTTTTTCACCCAGACATACACACATTTAACTTTCTTCCAAAATCAAAATATGATTAAAATTTTAGAAGTGTCTCATTCTGAAGGGCATTGAGAGATGTCCTTGGAGTAAGGAACACAGCAATGGTCAGGTAACAACAAATCATATTGAAAATTATCTTATACATTGTATATAAATGTATATACAGGTCCATATACAACTCCAAAGATATATGTACAATGTCATTAAGATATATTATATTAAATTATTTGAGTAGCTCTTCTACAACCACCACTTTGCTGGACCCAGCACTTGAAAGGACATGAAGCAGTTTTGTCTTGAAGCAGGCAGTCATGAATTAAGGCAGTGCAGCATTTCTCTGTAAAAGGAAGCAAAATATTTCTTCTCAGTATTGGGTGGTTTGGACTCTCCCTGCATCTGGATGGTGCCTACTGGTCCCCTTCTCTGATGTATTTTTTAGTATGCCTTTTGTGACTAAGGCTTGAGCACACTGCCAGTGCAGGGTCATTCTGGTCCAAACCTTTTAATTTCCATCATTTACCCCTCTGGGCAAATGAAGTCAGGCTGACACCTTGGCATCTAGAATAGAACAGTATCTGTGAATTATTTTATGTGTGGCATCAAGATACTTTTCAGTAACAGCCGTGCAGTAAATTATTTAAACAACTAAATTAAATAAAATGAATAAATTTGTGTATATACATGAGATCAGAGTTCCAGACTAATGTGTACTTACTGTATATACTTTGTTTTGCTCTATGGTCCCTCAGTCCTTTCAGCTTTTCATCAGGTTTTCTGGAAGGTCATTTTTCTCAAATGACTGTTGAGGAAAGGAGCACTATTGGGGCTTTATTTGTTTTAGATTTGCACTAAGTTGAACAGTTATCAAACAGCATATGATTTGACTTACTATCAAGTGCTTGATAAACTTTTAGTATTCCTGTGGAAACACTGCTTTAGAAACATGTCTTTTCTGTTCAGTTTCTCCTTTATCAGAAGACAAAGTAAATATTTTCCTCTCCTAAGTGATTCTTGCACTTCCAATTCCCAGCTCAAGTGTGTTTCACATATGTGGGTATTTCGTGCCACTTAAAACACACTTGGTTTCACCTTCCTGGGGTATGATTCAAAAGCCTAAACATAGGTGCCTAATACCATTTCAATGCCTGAGGATAACCTGCCTGGCATCCAGCTGCAGCTTTAGCAGGGCTCTGGTCTCCCACAGATCTTGTGTTGTCTTTCTCAGGCTAAGGCAGATGCTGTGAGTACCCCAGGATGTTTAAAACTGCATAGAACGATGGTGCTGAGCCACCCACACTGCTCTTCTTCATGCTCCCTGCTTTCTGCAAGCCTTCCTGGAGCAAGCAGCACAGGCTTATGTTCATGTTTCTGTATTTCTAAATGCCCCATGTAGGGGTAAGCCGCGAATGATCAGGAGGATTTGAATAGTCATGAATATTTACATCGTTCTACCCGTAGTACAATAAAGCATGAAGCCTCATTCTCATTTCTTAAACAATCAAAACATACTTGTAGATCAAATTTAATGCATATATTTTTTCCATTTGAATACATCGTGATTAAAAGTTCATGACCTTGATTATATTATGCAATTTGAAAAATCGCCAACAATGTCCATGGTGATTAAATATTCCACTTTGTAATTATTTTGTAACTTTTGTTCTGCTCTTTGCTCACTCCAAAAATTATCATAAAATTTTGAAAGATGTCCTCAGTGCAGAATATGTCCATAAAATATTAAATATTCAATTTTCCTCTATCATGGCTTGAAAAATTCATAATTACATGATGATCCACATAATAACTCATTCTGAAAAGTCATATATGGCACTCCCCCTGTGACTGAGTTAATAATTTACTGCTGTGTGGGATTTTCACTCTGCACTGTTAGTCTTGGGAACATTTATTAAGCAAATGTTCATTTGCAAAGATCAGAATGTGAATGAAGAGGGTAAGAATTTAATGAGGAGTGACAGACAGGTGAACTGATTCCATATAGTTCTTTACTACAGGAGAAAGCAGATAGCTTTATCTTTCATAGCCTCGATAGACACATGAAATGAAATATAGAAGACAGGGGGCAAAAGGGAAAAAAAGATGCTTTCTTAGAAGGGCCAATGGAAGGATAAATCAGTGCAACTCCTGAATGTGATTCAGACTGGTTGAAATGACTGATCTTAGTCTATGCCTTTGGTCTTACAGAAAAGTGATATTTAGATGTTTTATTTTTAAGATATTTGCCCATTTTTTCAATAAAGTACTTCTAGCATTTAAAAAAAAAGAGCAAGACAAGTCTAAATTTTAATTTTAAAATACATTGTAGTTTATGGCTAGCCTTTATAATTTTCAGATGTAGGAAACACAACCAATATAACATTAGAACAGATGTTCATCTACATTTTTTCAGTAAATAATGAAAAGATTTTCTATTCATTAACTGTGTAGCTTCTTTCTGTGATTTTTGGGTGTTGTCTCATCAAACCTAGGTTAAATAATGTTGACCCTGGGTTTTATTTGCAAAATAAATTCAAGGAAAAAAAATGAAAAGTCACAGAAAGATTTTATAATTGATTAAGAGTTCAGTTTTACAAAATACTGAGCATGCTATTCCTGACACAGCAAAAACATAATACATTCATTCAAGAATTTTGAAATAATCTCTTGTTTAAAGGCAGGTGAGTACAAATTTGGGTGTTTTACTTACTAAGGAACACTTCATTAAATCTGAGATAACTTAAACAATACTCAGTCTATTGTCACTGGATGTGTAAGGATATAATATAAAACTATACTTCTGAAAGATGCCTAAATATAATGTGCCAAAGGTTAAAATTAGAAATATTTTATATATAGGAAAAAAAAATATTTGGAACAAATCTGCATTTTCCAGTCAACTTTATTTATTTACTTTTATTCCTGTATGGATGTTTTTTTCAGTAGACTTTTCTTCTCCATAAAAGTTTAAATTGACTTCAATAAGATTGTTCTCCAGAGTCCTGAAATATAATTTTTGACAAGAGCAACATTTATTTCTAAGATCATTGCTAAGATAAAAACAACTCTCATAAAGATAATTATTTATTTGGTGTGCTATATTTCTTTTTTTTACTTCTGGGAGGCTGTGGTAAATGATTGTATAATCAATGATGCACAGCAAATTTGTATTTTTTGAAAACTTAAGTAGTACATTAAAGCAGACGTAGGGGGAAAAAAATCCAAAACATAATTTTCTGAAAGAAAAGTACAAAAATTAATTTTGTTTGAAAGTTGCAAATTTTGAAAGACAATTTTCAGTCAGCGTCAGAATAATTTTCCTGGATATAAAGGCTTCAGCTGAGGATGTTCAGATTTGTTTGTTTAGGCATTTGACTTGCATATGCCTTTTAATTTTCAAATGTTGATCCACAGATATGCTGGAAATGAGACAGGACTTTGGCCTACATTTCTGATGGGGAATACTGACTTCCACCTTTATTAGTGGACAGTTATCTGACAAATTTATAAATGAAATGACATACACAGGAAATATTTACTTCAAAGAGTTTGAACAGGGAAATCATAAAGGGAGAATGAGGTGACATTGAGAACTGAAGAAAAAAAATCAGATAAAATTTAATCATACAGATTAAAGATGTGTAAGGACAATTTTTCCTAGCTCTTATTCACTAGGTATGACAGAGACAGGAAAGACCTAATCACTGATTGCAAGAAAAGAAACTCATTTGACCAAAGCCAGATGTATACCTTCACAATCAGCTGAGAGCATTAGGCAGCACTTTTATGGCATAGTCCATTTCACTCTGAAATAGAAATTTGGCAAGATTAGTGATCCCTTAGTGCCTCTTTCTGTAAATTGGCCAGAACAGAACCCTGTGTCGCTGACTTAGATATATCTGTGTGAGATTAATTTCATCTGAGGGAACTATGAGCTGCAAAGATGATATGGCCATGAAAAATGTGCAGTCCTTAGGTATATCTGTTGTGGTATTCCTCAATATAGATAAAAGGGCATCAATGCCTTTGTACAAAAGGTAAGTTAAATTTTGTCTGCAGTAGCCTGGACTGCTTTCATTATTCATTTTCTGGAAAGAGTAAGTTCTAGCTGGAAGAGGTGTGATGAAGAATAGCTATGGCAGGTGCATGGGGAGTCTATTTTGTATTTCTTTTGGGGTCCATCAGAGGTTAGCAAACAGTTTTTAAATGGAAGCATAACATTTTCCCAAAAATATCATCACCCTAATTTCAGTAAAGAAAAAGTGTTTGAGTAGGGAGCTGAGCCCTGTTTGGGGGGAACCCCCACCCCTTGAAGTGAGGTCCTGGGGAGAGGTGACTGGTGGTAATGCTAATTCTTTCGCCTTGCTCCCAGGTCCAGCTGTCACTGGGGTTGCATTGTATCGTAAGAGCAACAAAATTCCTTATTTCGTGAACCATATTACTTCCCGGCCAGGGAATCATAACCTCTCCTATGCTGAAGTCCCTCTCACAGAAATAGGGAAAAAAACCCCAAACACATTCATAAAGAAACAAAATTGGCTGAAAAAGAATAGTGGGTAGAAGCTGTACAAAATGATTTTTTGATGTCATTTACACCTAGTAATGGGATTCATTGATCCAAGATTCCTCATCCAGATCCATTTCTTCAGTATTTGTTTTAAAGTTTATTCTTACCTATACATATTTTTAAGCATCACTTAAAATGAATGAGATATTGAGGCAGACAAAGTTGTTGCAAGTATCTGGGATTAAAGAAGAACACAAGCATTAAAAAAATATATGCAGTTTAATTTTCTGATAGCTTTGATTGGTAAATATTAAAAAAAAAAAAACCAACAAAAAAGAGTAGCTTGAATTTTATTTACCTCATTTGAAGAGTTTACACTTAGTTGCTGGAGGAGACTTCTGCAGACATAAGCTCTTCTTCAGCAAGCCCCTTCTCCTCAGCTGTTTGCATCTAAGAGAAAGGTTAAATATAGCTGAGTTTTGTGGTTTATATATTTTGAATTAATTTTAGTTATGTGCACTAGATGTATTTTCAATGCTACATTACTGAAAATAGATTATTCTCTACAGGGCCAGAAGTTAGACTTTGATGATCCCTCGTGGGGTCTCTCCCAGTTCAGGATATGCTATGTTTTGGTTTTTTTTTTTTTAAATGCACAAGATAACAATGGGAAAGGAGAAAAAAAGATGGGTTTGATCCCAAAATTTTGTCATAGATCATTCTTTGAAGTAGAGCAAGCATTCACTCTTCTTTATTGTGCAGACCGGGAGCAGTAGGAACTACCAGCCCCTGTGCGAGATCTGAGCACTGACTTCTGCGATGGGAACAACATCATTCAGACCAGATGGGTACCCTGTCTCCTAAATTATACAAATTGTACTATTCCATGGTTGATGTAAATCAGTTTTGCCACAAGGTCTGAGATTCAGCTCTACTTTTCTACTGAGTCTATGTGCCTACAGGAAGATGTTGGCCTGTGAGTTAAGCACTGGTTCCCACCACAGTCAAAGGACATCTAGTGCTGGATTCAGTTGCCTGAACAGAGGAGTTTACAGATGGAGCCACTACCAGGCAACTACATGGTAGGCTTGTAACTTTCTGGATCAGCAGCTGGAGGCCACGCAATCTATACCTGCTCTGCAAAGTCCCTCTTCAGGCTTTATTAATTGCACAGATTAGATCTCCATGCTTAGCTCACATTCATCTAGACACGCTCCTAAATGCAGAGCTCTTAATTTCAACCTTAATCTTGCCACTCAGACATACTTCAGCTACATCTAAATAAAGATGGATCCAGCTGTTTCGAGCTGGATTCCACTGTGACTCAGGATATTCTGTTTCATCTTCAGATTCTACTTGGCATGTTCCAGGATCTGCCATAAGTTGTGTATCAGGTCTACAATCTGACTGCAAGTGACTTAAAGTTTCATACCTCAGGCTGTGTAAAGTGGCAAAGAGTTTCTGTGAAGTGACAAAAAGTTTCCATATTTACACAATTAAACCAAGCCCCAAGTGTTGCTTGGTATGTATTTGAGAGGAAAGAGTGAATAAAAAGCTCTGAAGAAAGTTTAACCTGAATTTCAGGTGTCATAGACAATGAAAATAAGGACTCGAAAAATTTTCAAGTATTTTCAATATTCTTTTTTGATTTGAATTTTTTACATCACTGTCAATAAAAAGAAATGTTTCCGAGAGATGCCAGTGTTGAATGTTTTCTTTCTAGCTCATGGCTTAAATGATACACAGCTTCAGAGAACACTTTAGGCTTTGTGTTTTGCCTGTAAAAACACAACAAAACAAAATAAAACCCAACATCTTCTCTAAACAGCTTTAAATTGCTTCTTTTAAAAAGATGCTTCATGTACTCAGGTAGTACAAAAGAAAAGCAATAGGTCAGATCTCCCTAGTAGGCACAAAACCTGTTCTGCTGCTTTTATCCCACCTTATAAATGGCTTAGCACAAAGAGTTCCTGGCAGAACTTAATGCTTTGGGCTTTCTGTATGTAGTAGTGGATGGTGCCCTGGGACCAGAGTTCAGAACATCACTACTGAGATTTGAATTCCACCAGGGTGAAGGGAAAAGTAAAATGTCAAGATTAGCATTTAGCAGCTCCAGTTGTTTGTTAAGTGTGAGAAAAACCAGGCAGAAGTAGGAAAAATAGGCTTGCTGATTATATTGGGATATTTGTTATTTATACTGTGGCATTTTGCAATGGCATACATAAACAGAAGTTTGGTAGAGGCTTACTGAAACTTTTGATTGCACCCGTTGTGTGTATAAGAGTATCTGGAACTTGGACATAAGAATGAAATAAACATGTCAAAATTCATTAGAATTAAAAAAAAAAAAAACAACAAAACACTACTGTTAATAGGGCAGTAAAAGCCATAAACTATGTATTACAAATAGGCTTGAAATGTTCATAACCTAGATAGCAGAACCACAGTCATATAAACTGCTCTTAAGTGTGTGAAGTCACACCTAAATTTCCAAGGTATTTGTCAGGTTAGGCCTTGACAGTGCTGTGATTCTCTTAATTCTATAATGATAATCAACACATAGGTGTATTAAGGGTATTCTGAAGTACTTCATCAAGAGATTTAATTTACAAATACATGTGAAAACTACATAGCTGAAGGGAAAATATATTTAGTGAGAAGAACAGCTTATTTCAGAAGAGCCAGACAAAGATATCTCAGATGTTCCCAGATAAAGAATCTACTCTCAGTATGGGATGTGCAAAGCCTTTAGAAAGTTTCCTCAATAAGTAGTATTAATGCATGGTGCAGCTTTTTCTTTCTTAGATGCAATGTCACAAAATTTCCAGGAACTCTGACAATTATCATGAGACTTTTAGACCAGCTGTCTATTTGGCCTATCTTTATCACTGTTTTAATCTAAAAAGCTATAGACTATATGATTTAAAATTACAATCCACTTTTGAGCTCATAACTCCCTTTATTTAAGAAATTAATAGAACAAAATCACCACAGTCTTAAATTGCCTTGCAAAATGTAGCTAAATAAAACATGTTATTAAATACAATAATAAAAGAAGGAAAGAGCTCAAAAGTCATTTAGAACACATGGACATCATTAATAAAGATGATGCACTCAAATGTTTTCAATCACAGAAGAAAAATATTCCTGGGAATGATGAAAAACTGTCAGTTCTAAAGTAAAGAAATTCTTCAAATTAGATTGTACTAAATGACTGTCTTTGGCAAGATAAATCTTGTCTTCCTTTGATCTTCTGATAATGCCAACATATATTTTTGAGAGGTCTGGAAAGAAACCCACAGAGGATCCTCACTTGCCAAAATCAGTAACATTCATTTCCATGCCTGAGAGACAGAAATGCTGGCTAATAAGAGAAACATGCTCGCTGGAGGCTGGAGGAACACTTGTTTGTGCCTAGTTCAGTATAGCAGAGTGACTGTTGAAGAATGATTCAGTCTGGTAAAACTTAGGTGTAGGACTGTCACACTTGCTTTCTGTATCTGCCAAATTCAGTAAGGTTCCATTTTGCAAGTCAGCTCTGCCTGGGGGCTTGTCTATCTTGAACATTCAAATTTCCAAAACAATTCTATTGCTTTCTTTCATGAGTCAGTATTTGTGTTCTATTTTTTTCAATTTTACTTTTTGTCTCATTCTTCATATCCTTTTTGCCTTGTAACACCTCTTTGGTACATGCAGATCCAAATGTGATGTAAAGCCAAATGCATGCTTTCAATTTATGTAAGGTAAGTTATGTGTTTTCCCTTTGCAGATGAATCTTTTTTTTTTCCTCTGTGCTAAGCAATAAATAAATTTGCTGGGGAGGGCAAAATCTCTCTCTGTCTTCCATATGCCTTGTCTGGTATGTCGGGGTTTAGAAGTCATGAACTGGGTTCTGTGAGATTACCACAGGTAAAAATAAAGTGTGATTACATGGAAAAATCTTCCTTATTATGAATATCATAAAATAAAACTTGATAGATTTCACAAACACCTGAGAGCTATTGGCCCACATGAAGTCATTTAATTCACTTGCGCATATTTTTAAACAAGGCAGGCTTAAGGATCTGATCACTAAATGTATTTTCCAAGAAACCTGGACTCATCCTATGCATAGTGCAACAATGCTCCATTAATGAACATCTGGCTGGTACTTTACCTTCTCCTTATACCACAACCACAGCTCAGAAGATAATGTTCCAAATTTTCTTGTGGGCTTTTCTATGCTTCTTATCAACATGGTAGCACACTTTGAATTTTTTTAAATTTTTCTATGCAATATTTATCATAATTGAGAGATGTTTTACCAGGGGAGACATGATTAAATTTTCCAGTAATGTGAGATGCCTAGGATTTTCTGTTTTAAACATTTAGCCTTTTACCATGCTGTATTTTATAAGTACAATGGTATTTAATTGTATCAGTGAATAATCAGATGTCATACATATCATGTTTCTTTCCTTTTCTCTTTTCCTTACTGCAGAACCTTTAATGCCTTCTTTGTATTTTCACCCAAACTTCAGCATCCCTTTCCCAGTTTCTTTTCCCTGTCACTTTCCACAGTCAAGTCTGGGGGTGCTGGCTCCTTCTCAAATGCACTCCCACACTCCATTTGTTCCACTCATTCTCCCTAGTTTATCAGCTTTCACCTGTCTCCATCTCTCAGAAAACGTGGTTACATACATCCCTTTGTTTTGACACTTTGGTTTCCTGTAAATGTTCTAGATGTTTTGCCTGAACAGCCTCAGCTTCACTCATCCAGCTCTTGAGTAAATTTGCAAAGCAACTCTTTATAACTTCTGCTTCCTTTGTTTGGTGCATGTTAGTAGAGCTTGCTCCACTGGTAGGAGGTCCTCAAAAAAACTCTGAAGAGGTCTGAGCTGGGAATTTTTATTGCAGCTTTCCAAAATTTTATAAAATGCCCAGATAGGAATAGATGCTCACAAAGAAAACTAAAAGCTCATTACCATTGCCTAAAAAATGTAACTTTCCTAGCTGTGCTTTTAGAAACTCATAAAGACTTCAGCAAAAAAAAAACAACCAGCCAGCCAAAAACCAACACAACTCTAGGCTCAGTCAAAATCCATTCACTCCTTACCAACACATTGGGCTAAACAGTGAGTGAACAGTGAAATACTCATCAAAGTTTTGCTAAAAATGAATGAGCCTTTGCAAGAAATGTGAAGTAAATTTCCCATTTTAGGGTCAACTGTCCCTGACTATAATCACTGTTAGAACCCAGCTCAGGATAAAAATTTGGAAAAACTAAGTCTGTGAGTCTAGAGTGGGAGTATAGAATATAAGAGTTAGCCTGGAATGAACTTACAGCAATCATTTGTTTCATCTGCAGTTAGGTTTGTTGGAGAAACTGTTGGGCTGAGATCTCAAGGACAGCAAGAAGATATGAAGACAATATTATCTGGTTAATTTTACTGCAGAAAAACACAGTATTCATCTCCCTAGCTATGAACAGTCTCAGTGGCCACAGGACCGCAATACAGGGACAACATGGCCAGGGCACAAAAATTGTGCTTTTATGTATTGTAGAGCTAACTTGAAGAAAGACTGGCATAAAATCCCTCAAACTGTGTTTGGTATTGCCGGCTGTTTTGAGAGGATGAACATCAAAACAAACCACACAAAGCATGTAGGTCAACAACCACATCAACTCTTTCTGTTCTAAGGACTAATTCAGAACTCCAAGGAGGTCATGGTCCAGGAGAGAACAATTTTGTAGTGCTTTGTTGTGTCCAGAACTCTCTTGAGCAAATCTAATTTACGCAAGCTTGGCACTGAAGCCAGAATCAGAGCCTCACTGTACAACAAACAGGGCTATTAAATGATTCATGGCTTATTGCAAGGATTCTCTTTTCAGGATTAATACCGTTAGTCATGTACTTATGGCTAACAGAATACAAAACTGAACAAATCCCTTCAACATAATAGGACAAAGCAGTTCTAGAGAGCTAGAAGCCAGTTATAATGTACAGAAAATCAATGTATAGATGTTGATATATGGGTTGATTATGGATGTTATAACAAAATATATATGTTGAAGAGGGCAGGAAAATAATTTATGTATGCCATTGAGAAGGTATATCTAGAACTTTCTAGGTATATTTATGCTATATTTTTCCAGAGAGAGATTTTATTAGTCACAGCTAAATTTATTATGTAGACAAAATAAAATAGTTTCTGACACATTCTGAATTTGATTCAGTTTTCACACACCGTTAATTTTGTTTTGTTTTGCTGTGGAGTTTTAAAAAATTAGTTCCAGTTGAGACATGAGTTCTAAATATTTAGTTTTTAGAAGCAAGATATATTGCCTGTACAAAAATGTAAAATTTCTGGCTTTTGTGGAGTTGTCACTGTATTCTGCATTCACATGGTTACAGCTGTAGATCACCATTTCTAAGAAATCTCACAGAGCATATAATTGGAACTCCCTAGCTCTTATTTTTCCTTGCAAACAACACATCTTCATATTTCTGGAATGATTGATGTAGAGATTAGCCTAATTTACCAAAAAAAAAATTTTTTTTGAGCTTCAAAGGAATGAGGAGTTCTGTGGGGAAAAAAAAAGTAATAAGAGTAAATAATTGTAAACAAATTACTGATTATCCAAATCTCTCTACTTAATGATTTGTTAGTATATTTCTCTATATATTGAGTCCCAAAGAGGCAGAAAGGAATTCAGTGTCAAGCAGCCTGGTTAAATAATTGAGGTCAGAAAATATATATAAAAGTGCTAAAGATCCTGTGTGCAATGTACAAACATTAAAATTTATACCTGTAGTGGAAATATGAGATATATGTAAATTGAATACCAAAGGTATAAATCCTATATTTACATAGATGCATATGCATATGTGTAACAGCTTATATATATTCACATACATGTAAATGTTTCACCAAAGATTTTATGTAGAATAAAGCCCCAAAATAAGCTGTGTTTCCAAAAGGAAAATATTTTGTAAGATGTGTAAACTGCAGTGAAGGCTGCATTGAAGTACTCAAAAATTATTTGGTTAAAGGGTAAATACACTTTGTACCTCATAATGAAAATCTTATAGGTAGGGGTGGAGATTAACACTGCAGGCTGTCTGCAGAATATTAATAAAATTCAATATAGTTTCTAAAAGGTATAATTTATATTTTGTGGAAATGAGTCTCTTTTCTAATAAAATTCTTCTGTCCTTCATTCTGTTCATATAATTTTTCTATAAATCATCCTGTAGGAATTTTTTCTAAATATTCATCTCAGAGAGAACCTATTTAAATAAGCCCTCTTAGCAAGGTATTTCAGAATTAAAATTACACCATGAGCGATACTTTATCCAATATGCTTCCTTCTATAGAATTTTTTGTGACTAAACCAATATTTTGCAAAATTACATTATGTTAAAATAGCTGATCTGAGGTGATGCTTCTAGTATATAAACACTATGTAAAAAAGATCAACAAATTACCTTTAACCATTTTAATTTAACTGGTCTGTGAACCTGTGCAAAAGTAGCTGATTTTCTTTCCACATCTACATATATAGTGATAGAAAACCTAAGGGCATTGCACACAATGAAAGAATAAGAAAGGAGAAAACTGCTCCTGGTTATACTTTATTTTCTTGGATTTGCAGTAAACTAGAACCTTATGCTTTTTGTAGTTGTGTGGAAATAAAGTCTGTTATGTCCCTGGAATTGTTTGATCAAAGAAATGGGCAAATTGTATTTTTAGAGTGAAAGGCTGGAACCAAAGCAGAAGAGAAAACCTGGCACCACTTGCTAGATGGTGAAAGCTCATATTCCAGTTCTGAGCCCTATTTCATAGTAACTTCTCAATTCTTAGGTTAGGGATTTGCATGAAGCAGGAGAGGGCTTGCATGTACTTTTCTGAATTGGGATTCATTAAAGAAGCCAATTATTGTCATTGAAAGATGGAAAGCAAGTAGCAAATGGAGGTTAAAATTTCAGAAGCTGGGTCAAATTTTCTTTTCAAGTTCATATTTCCACAGTGTGTAAAAGAAGTGCACAAAAGGAAAGGAAAAGATCATATCTATTGGAAGAAAGGGCAGTATTTCCCATGCCATGCATAAATGCTACCAGAGAATGTATTTACTGCTAAGTTTCCAGGAAACTTGGAAATGGAAAAGAGTAACACTGTAGATACAACACGTGGGGCTTGCTAACAAAAGACTTAAACCTGAGAGGAAACTGACTGATGCATAAGAGCAAGCAAACAAAAGTTTCACTGCACAATCTGGAGCACAGACCAACATTTCTGCTGAAGTTAGATATTTCATAAATAATAATGTTATTATTTTGCAATATACCATATTTATACGGCATTTACTACATTTAATAACACAGAAATATAATAATATAATAACAGTACTATATAATGACACAAAAATATTACTACTAAACATTATACCAAATACAAACAGCTTGCTGCAGTCAATCCTACACTCCATGAGGCTAAATGCACACCTATTCCCATACCTAGTGTCTGTAAGAACAGCCAATAAAGGAAGAAATGTGAGAGTGGCTCTGTGCCAAATGCAAATTAAGCTACTTCTAACATAAGCTCCCATGCTCATTTTTACTACTTGTAGAATTGTCCCCAGCTCATTGGCCTGTAGGTTTAAGGCACAGAACAACAGTACATGATGGGCCCTCCAGGATTTATTTGCTCAGAAGAGGTCTACATACGAGTCATTGTTTTAGGATGCCTTTAAAACTAATGAAAAGAACAAAAATCTACCGAGAGATTAACTTACTGTAAAGTGAGCTTTTCAAATATGCCAGATGACCCTCCCTGAGGAACCTGATAAAAGAGGTAACTGCTGACCTTATATTGCCAGATAACAATTCTGTGAAGGTACATGGGCAGTATGTCTGGAGGAGGAAAAAATTAATAAATAAGTTTGCAAACTTATATTTGATGAGTGGAGGAGAACACCTGAACCCCCAGAATTCACATCAAGCTGACGGCATTTTTCTATTTTTACTGTGCAAAATCCAAAATTTTTTGATATCCAATCCCCTCTCAAGCAGTGCTACTTTCTGGATAGTGTTTCTTCAAGTACATCTCCTCCTGTCAAATTTTGGGGTCTGTCCCTATTAATGCCTTTTACCACCCACTGTCACTTGCATTATGACATTGAGCAAACAGATATGGACCACATTTTTTCTCTCTACCTTTCCTTGTTTTATTGACTTTTATTGCCATAATCTCATCTTTTCTAAATAATAATTTACCTATTTACACCTTTTTTCCCCCAAGTTCTTACCATCAAAAGGTTTTTTTCTGAACCTTTTCTAAGGTCCTACCTGTCTTCTGTGCAGACAGAAATGTCCTGTCTGCACAGGACTGGTAGATTTGACCAAGGACTTACAGAATGCCCGTGCAGGAACTGGGAGGTTGGACAAGCTACATAGGAGCACCTCAAATGACAATAGGTGTCCTTGTTTAAGCAATTGTACCTGAAATATAGAAGTTAAAAGCAGTTGCCATCTCATAGGAACCTACTATCTATATTTTGGATGTCAAAAATATATCTCACATGTCTGCATAGTCCTGGCAGATGTGACAATCTTAGCAGTAGGTGCATACTCCTCTGGACCAGCAGCTTGAGTCTCTCAAACATCATTGAATGTCAG
This sequence comes from Anomalospiza imberbis, assembly GCF_031753505.1. Taxonomy (NCBI): domain Eukaryota; kingdom Metazoa; phylum Chordata; class Aves; order Passeriformes; family Viduidae; genus Anomalospiza; species Anomalospiza imberbis. The sequence goes on along the minus strand of NC_089682.1, from coordinate 99,148,554 downwards.
TGTGTTGACAACTAAATTGAGCACAGAATCCTCTACCCTAATTTAAAATCAGGTAAATTCTAAGTGTTTTAATTTAATTCAATTTAATTTAATTTCTTTCCTATGTTCTTTTTTCCTCAGTATAGAATTCTGCTAACTTCTCTTCATGACTACAAATGCAAGAAGCTGACCATAAAATTTTTATGAGAAATTGATCAAAATATAGTGAAGATCACAGTGGGTAAAGTTAGGGTTTTTTTGTGGGAAGCAGAAATGCCTTAATAATTACTTTAAACAGTATCTCATAATATTAAGCTTACACTCTCTAAATGAAGAATTTGTATACACAGGAATTTCATTCTATTATTAATGTTCTTTCAGTGCCCAGTGGCAGCTTGGTCTTGAAGGTTTTTATTTCTATTTTTATCCTTGTTTATTGTAAGAAACAATTATGGCTTTGATATGCATAATCTGGAAGGAAATATTCCTTCCAGGAACTATTATAACAGTCCATTTAGATTTGTAACTTAGTGATTCACTATTCTTGTCTTTTAAAATATAATGTATCCTTCAGGTGTTTTGACTCAACTTGAACTTTAAATTTGACAAGTTTGGGATTTTTTTTGTAGACTGCTTCTGTTAGCTGTATCGTTTCAGTTTAAATAATAATAATAATAATAATAATTAATAATAATAATTTGGTCATTATCTCAAAGTTATTATCTTATTCCTTAGGGACTAGTGAGAAAAGAAACTGAACTTTGAAATTTGTATTAACATTTTTAATTTGTTAAATTAAATTAAATAATTTGTTAATCCATAATGAATTATAAACTCCTATAAAACGTTGCACACTTTAATTTTCTTTTGAACTCCTATTTATATCATGTAGCATTCACCATGATCGCTCAGAGAATAGTACTTTGCCTGTTGCAAATTCTGTGCCTTTGGATATTTTCCTTTCTGGAAGACCCCTTAATAAGGCATTCAGTATATGATGGAATACTTCAGGAACTGATTAGCTTATATTCCAAATGACAGCTGCAAAAAGGTAGCAATAGCTTTTCCTGTGTCTGTGGAAAATTGCAAAATCCTACCAGCATGTCAAATTTCACAAAGAAAGTAAACCTTAACAGCTCAGCCATTATTCCTTCTTTACAAGGAAAGTGCAACAGTTCAACTTCACACTTTCCTTTGGGAACACACTATGGGTAAAAAAGGAAAATTATCTGAGAAGTTGTTAAAGAAAAAATTCATTCCCTTGGCCGTTTTTTAGGCTTGTCCATGTTCAGAACAATTTAAAAGAACAATTATAAATGCAGACACATCCCTGAAATGCCTGTGTTTGGAGACCTGATGCTAGGGCTTGTCTGTGTAGTCTGTTTGTATGAAACCCATGCAATTTAATTAACTAATCCACCTTTTGAGATTTGTGGCTCAACTTCTTAAGATGCTGTTTGGTTTTAGTTCCTCCTAGCCCTTAGCTGTTCTCCGTGTCAGGCTTCCACCTTCTCAAGAGTACTCTTTATTCTACAGGACAAGGTACAGTAAGTAGTTGAAACACAGTCATGTATCGCCACCTCACCTGCACCTCAGTCAGACTTACCTTTGCCACAGTTGTCATGCCATGTCTGTCAACTACATAGGTGCAGTGGCACAAATACCCAAAGGGAGCTAAAACACCACCAGCAGATCGAGTTTATGCACCTGAATCCACCTCTGTGTTGAGTCTGTACCTGTCCTTAGTGAGCTCTTCGACACAAGGCACTTCCCCCAAGTGTGTGTTCTCCAACAATTACTGCAATCAGTCATCCTGACTTTATGCAACTTTCTGGTTGTTTGGCACACTCTATATTTATTCACGTTTTTTGTTTTTCCCTTTGAGAACAGTCTGGGGATCATACCACATGCCATATCATCATCCTCTACCTGATTAATGTTCTATGGCCTTGATCTTATAATTTCTTGCATTATTTTGCCATCACACATGATTCTTTGCAGATTTTGCCATCAATAGCATTGCTGTTTCACATACAAATGCCACTGCCGATATTGCATGGGTTTTTGGAGACATTTTTCATTGCGCCATTTTTCGTCTTGTTTGAAAGGAGGGGAAGCATTTTAAGAAAACACGTAGGAAGCTCAGCCTTCTCACAGTTTGAAAAGTACTTGCAGGAACAGAGCCCAGAGTACCCCAGAGAAGATTTTTTTTTTAACTATATGCACTCCAAGTATTTCCCTTTTACTTTAAATGGCCTAAGAGATAAGCAGCTAGTGCAAAACCCCTTCTACAATTTAAAATTGGAGATAGGTGTTCCTAGAAGACAGCTTGTCTTGAGCAGCTGTACCTCAATTCAATTGCCCATGTGAAAAACAGATCCCCAGGGGTTTTCACCAGACCTCCAGGTAGCATTTCATTCCAGTTCTGCACTGGTACCTCCCTTAGCTCCTATTTTACCAACCTGGTGGAGGTGACTCAGCATTTCAAACATGGATTGCACGTGTTGGTAACCTTGTTGTGTCATCTGTGTCTACTTTAGCTGACCCCACCCCCTGGAAGTACCATTTACTCTCTGTTTACTATAAGGAGGCCTAAATAATCACATCAGGTCTTTGAAATGGTATAATCTAATAGGGCTGACATGTTCTTTTAACTAGTGGCACAGACAAGCATGAAACTTCAAGGCAAATATAACTTTTAGAATAAGGATTAGAATTATTTTACAGCCTTCAGAACAACACATGACTCTTGGAAGAGATTAAAGCCTTTTTCTGGTAGCATCTGAGCTTTAGGCACTGGATGTTAGAGATGTAGATTCTCTGAAGTGTGGTCAGTTTCTAGCTGTCCAAAACAGATTACCAATTTCTCTGACAATTTTCCCCACAGCTCAAGATAGGATTGGTTTGTGATTCAACATATAATTAATATTTTCCTTCTGAGAGCCATAAATAAAGGACCAAAGAAACCCCAACAAAAAAAAAAAAAAGGGTGGAGTGGGAGTGCTTGTTTGGGTTGGTGTTTTCTTTCCTTTTGTTCTCTGATTTTCTAGCTTCTAGAGGTCCAGAAAAGCTTAGTGTGTCCTGTTCAACCACCTACACGCAAATGTCCTTTCAAAACCTTTGTTCCTAGTTTTCCTGCTGGAGCAGAGAGGTGCAGTTCTCCTTTGAACTTCAACTACTTGCTAATACGGGGGGTAGCTGTTTTGGTTTTTTGGGTTTTTTTTGGGTGGGTTTTTTTGTTTGTGGTTTTTAAAATTTATTTATTTTTATTAGTATCTCCATCTAAATCTGGGTTGCCTAGAACTTTAGCAGGTGTTAAACCTCCTAAACCTATTTTTCAGTATTTCTGTTAGATTTCCCTCATCCTGAGGCTTCCCCTAAAGTGTATGTAATCCTTATTCAGTGTCATTTTCTCTCTGGAAAAACCATCCAAATGTTCTTTTCTAAAAGGGAGCACATTAACCTTTTGAAACAGAACTAGAAACTTGAATTAAATAGGAAGATATTTACCAGCTTAGCATTTTACATGCTCCCTATGATATTTATGTAACTGATATTCAACTTTTTTTTACTAATTTTATAACTACTATTTTGCATGGTTTCTTTTATCTCACTCGCATCTCTTACACATTGATAGATTTTCATTTTCCTCTGATTTCACTGCCTTTTAATGTTCACTTTAAATTTTGACATGCTTGCTCTGGATTTCTTTCTGCAAAACCTTTACTCTTTTACTCTGTGTCATTAGCAAAATACAAAATGCTGTAAGTGTTTTTCCAATTTTTATATTAAGCATGAATAAATGTTAGATTCAAGTCATGAAAGACATAAACTACACTTGTAAAATCTTTATCAAGGAACACATTAGAATAGAACAAAAACAATCCAGAACTGTTTGCTGTCTACTTCATAGGCATATATTTAATTATGTTGCTCCTAAAATTCAAAAAAGCTTAATCTTTTTCCGTCCTTAAATTAAACTCCCCGTGCTCTACAATGACCAAAACAAATAATCTATGACCTACAAACAAGACACTTGCATGCCCTGAAGATTTACTTCATCTTCTCCTCTAGGTTATACATCTTTGAACCTCTCTTTTCTGTAACGACCTTCTGGTGCTCATTAGCATGCTGATTACCATTAACACAGCTATAATCAAGCAATTTTCTTGGTGTATGTCAGGGAGAAATGCTCATCAGAATGCAGCCAAGGGACAAAATTAACTGCATAAATCTACAGAACAAACTGGATCTCATCCAACTTTACATGAGTCTTCCTCCTTCTGCTAGGTGTGACATCACCCTCTTGCTCCCTGCTGATGGCCTAATAAGTATCCCCAGGTTCCACACTATTTAATTTACCCCTTCTCTCCATTTTACAGTTCCAGTGATAGCTGACCACCTTGAAGTATTTTCTCTTAAAATGTGTTTGCCTTTATTTTTTTCTTCTGTCTCTTCTAATTAGTCATCAAGCTACAGGTACATTTATTAAAAGATTATACAAATGTATGTGTATGCATTTTTTTACCTGTGCATCACTTCTTTCATGTTCTGTAAAATAACCTACAGGGCAATGGAGCTAGATATTTTCTATGAAGGAACATATTTACAGAAATAAGATTTTGGCTTAGATATTCATGTTCTGATTATAAAAGAATTGTTCCATGTAAGAGATGGCAGATATTGAACTAACAATATTGCATACTTTGAAAAAAAAGATTTTCCTAGAAAAAATCTAAGACAGCTTTAGAACTACAAAAATTACAGAGGTAGACAGAGGAAGAAGATGATTCAGATAATGACACATATTTAATTCAAATATCCTTTTTCTTTTTCTTAATTATTGTTATAAATAACATAAAAACCTTACAGTTCTATATTTACACAGATCTTACTTTAATTCAATTATTCTGGACTAGTCTAATTTGGAATGAGAGCATTCCAAATTATGTTTCTCAAATAAGAAACATAAAAGTAGAGGAAAACGTGGCTTTGGATATAAGAAGAAAAATGGGTCAAGAAAGACTGTAACTGGCAAATGAGGAGGTAAACAAGAAGAAGGAGGGGAAGAAGAATTGAATCGAGAAAAGACCTGAAAGAAAAGACCTGAAAGAAAAATGCAAATCAGATGGGAAGGAGGAGGGAACAAGAAGTAAGGATTCTACTGAAGGGTACTGAGGTTCTGGTACCATCTGAGTTCAGAGAGAAGTTTTTGAAAGACTCAGTCTTTCTTGTAAACCTTAGGCTCAGGATTCCTGGGGCAGAGATAGAAAAATTCTCATTCTGTCAGTGAATAAAGGTCTTGGTAGGAGCATGCATCTATGTCTGGAAACAAGTCATTTCCCAAGCCTCCTGACTGAAATATGGCCAGAGTGAACCGTGGGAAAGAAAGAAGTCAGTAAAGAAGAGTATGCGTAAAGCAGCAAGGAGTCTCATCCCTTACCCTTCAGGGCAGCACATCCCTCCTCTCCAACCCACTCTCAGGGTGGCACTGCACTGCCACATCTCTTTGGGAAAAGAGAGAAGGCAGGTGGATGGCAAGGAGGAGAAAGCAAAGCCTTACTTCAGCAGTGCAGTAGTATCACCTCGTGATAAGTCTCTGTTGCCTTCTGCTGTGTGTCTTTTGCATCATGACACTCTTGTGGTGTTAATATAACTCTTGTGAGTGGTGACCATAATTCATGCAAATTTAATAGACTCCTCAGGGCAGGTTCAGTTATAAGAGCACCAATCTCGGCAGAGGTTTGCTCAACCTGTTCTTAAAAACTTCCATTCATGGAGCTCTTGTGGCCTCCCCAAGCAACTTAATCTACCACTTTACTGCTAGAAATATTTCCCAGATGTCTACCTGGAATCTCATAAATTTAAGCCCATTAATCCTGACCTCTTTCAACATCTTTATGTGGTTTAAAAATATTTCTATGTGTCTCCTAATTTTTCTTTCTACTTCACCATTCAGATTTCCCTCATGTTGCTACTCATCTACCTAAAATATCAACATTTAAGAGGAAAAATAGGATTTTTCTTAAAAAAAAATAGTAAGATAGACACCAGTGAAATTTTGTGGGATGAATTCTGTCCTATGAATTGTGGAAGCATAGGCTGGCCACTGCAAAGCAGAGGAGTGGATGTCTTAAGAAAGGTCAGAGAAATATCCAAATAAGAAGAACAGTGGATGGGCATGGCAACTGGATAGAATGGAAAAGATGAAAGAAGTGTGGAAATGGTCTCAGAAGTTACCTATGAGCCAGAGGTATACAGTCAAAAGAACACACATGGGCTTTTGCCTGGTTTCCTTAAGAAATTATCAGTGTCACCCTCCCCTAAACAAGAGGGACATGAAGGTCCACAGGCTCTGTATGTCTGCAGCAGAAATATCTGCATCCACCTTAGTCATGGTGGGCTCTTAGTCATGGTAGTTAATAGAAAATGACTTGGTGTGGGATGTGATTTCCCTCATCTATCTCCATGGCCTACTTTGTGATGACATGAATCATTGTCTCCTTAGAAACACGTCCTACTTTTCAGGAGCAGAAAAGGAGGTCAGACAGCAAGCTCCAGTGTAGATGTCTGCAGCAGTTCAGGTCATGTGAATTCCCTGTGAACCATGTGCTTAGGCTGCCCAAGTCCATTTTCTGCCCAGGCGAAGTCAGAAGAAAGGCCCTGACTCTTACACTGTACTTAAACCTTTTGCTCTGTTCATCACTGTGTTGGAGGAATCACCCTTAAATTCAATACACACGAGACAAAAATTCTTCAGTGTTAATTTTGCTGCTCTTTGAGACATATTCATATAAGAAAAGTATCAATATAGTGATGACAATCTCTTTGGGAATGAGGTAATTAGCTTTGTCATCATTTACAGTTTATATAATTTTAATCATACTTGTACTTACTAGCATTTTATTAAATCCATCATTTTTAAAAATGTTCTTTATTAGAAGGAAATATCTTCATTTAGCTCACCAAAGATATTTAGAGAGATCTCTAATTGTTCTTTCCCTAGTGCTTACTAAAACACATCTTTTTGACCATCTAACAAAATTATCTGTTTACTCACCTATTTTGATTAGTGTAATGTTGATTTCAGGAGTTTTATTTTAATAGAAAGTTGATAGCAGTTTATCTTTTTACTTGGTGCAAATTCTTCTGATTGTAAAGAACTCATTTGCTGTAAAAACATACAAATGAAAAGATGCCATAACATAAAGGATGGGGAAGGGGGAAAGATGGATATTCTAGGAAATATAGAACAGAAACAAAACCAGAAATATTAGAATACTTAAAAAATTAGAAATGTGTCATGCTTAACAAGTATGAATAGCTTCTTTTCTATGACTGATGGTAAGCAGCAGGTAACACATTCCCTTGTTGTTGCTAGTAACATAGAAAAAGAAAAACAACAATAAGTTTAGTAAGCTCTATGAAAAATAGAAATCAATATCATATTAAGTCACCTAGACATGAAAGTCCCTCAAGCACTTTCTAAACACGGAATAGAGCAACAGGAGATGAAATGTGCACCATGCTGCCAGTTAGATGAGAAGACTACAGAGTAATCTTTTATTCTAGTTGCTATAAGATTTGTGCATAAATATAGATCTCATGGAATCATGGGGTATATAAAGTTCAGGTGAGCTTACATCTATGGTAAAGGTTGTAAAAATCGGTTCCAAAGGATTCTGGCTGTACACGTGTCTGTGTAGCATTGCTGTGTATCAAAGGAAGCCTGAGAATCTACAGCAGCCTCAATTGAGCTTTTGCTTCCAAGGGATGGAAATTCAACACAAGGCTGGACCAGTACACAGAAAGGGACCATAAGGCATTTATGGAAACTAAGATGTGCTATAGCTTGAATCACATTCTTTGCTATGAACTCACTTGTCTTTCTGCTGAAGTGATAAAACTGAGGCAAAGGAGAAGTCTTTGCTCTCCAGTTTAGATTCTTAACATGGAGCTCTGGATGCTGAGATCTTATCTGTTCCCTGATTTTAGATAGCTAGATCAAACACTGTGAAATGGAGGGGGGGTATCACAAGTTCAGGGGCAAACTGAGCATTGGATCAAAAGGAAAAGAGGAAAATGCAGTCATACTTTACTTTTACAATAACAAAAACAAACACTAGTGCACATGTGGTAATAGGAAGAAAAAGGCACTGCTAATGGCAATCAGCTTGTCCTACTGGTCCAAAGAATCCTAATTATTACACTTGGAAAAAGCTGTACAATACTCTGGAGGACTCAGTTACAGCAAACTCAGCAAAAGCATCTGCTGAGCAAATGCTGGCAGCTTTTCTGTTAGAGCTTGTGCTGAGTGTGGCTGGGGATACAGTGGATGCAGTATTAGCAGCACTGGAGGACAAATAAAGGTTTGGGTGCCTGGTCCCAGAAGTGGAGCATGATGCACAAAAGCCTGCAGACACCACAGAAGTATCTGAGACACTAAGCATGCTTCTGGTTTGGCTACAAAATTTATTTGAGTTACTAAAGTCTGTTGCCTGGTCATGGCTGCACCTCCAGGCATCATAAAGCCATTGAGACATCACCAGCTGAATTTCCTCTACTTAAGTCCCATACTAAGCTTGACATGTTAGATTTGGGATCACACCTGAACTGTTGCAGCAGCAAACCTGAATTCCACAGTCATTGTGGAATTTCATAAAAAATAATTTATCCCTCTAATTAGTTAATTATTTCTTACAGTACTAGTTCAGAAACTGGGAGATCATAATTTAACCTGTTTGGCCACATGGCATGCAGCCTCACACCCTGTATGTGTGAGGTATACTTGAGGAGGGACACCGCTATCCTTCTTCACATGCATTGCTGAGTCTGTGCCACTCTGCAGGAAGTATTCAGTATTTTGTAGAAAAGCAATAAAAGGAGCAAAACTTTGTCCTTCTGGAGGATGCACTTCCTAGGAGATGTCACTCCTACTCCCTCTATACCAGTTAGGCTAAGCAAGAGAGATATCAGGCTGGGCAAACTGAGGTAGTTCTGGCATGAGTAACTTCTCACCTATGAGCCTGTTCCTGGATTTATCCTGATATTTTTATTTGAGGGATCATTGCTGTTGAAGAAATAAATAACTTTCAGAGGTAAACAAATAAAATAGATCTAAGGGTCCTTGCCTTTTTCTCACCCCTTACTGCCATCTGGAATATGGGCTCACATGCATGACACCAGCTGCCCTGACTAGTAGTGGAGTATAGGTGGATTGCAATGCAGAAGCAAAATGCTCTTCAGCCTCTAGTACTCAGCTCCTGCATCCCTGCAAGCCCTCCCCAAGCTGCATCTCAGCCTACCCAGTCCCATCTCCATACTATCATTCCAGATACTCATTCCAAAATAAATAGATCCCTGATGTGCTGCCTTTAGTGTTTTGGTCTCCTTTACCTCATGCAGACCTCACCAAGCAAGGACTTCTGTGTCCTGATGAATTGCCAACGTATAGTGAGACAAGTCAACATTTTCTCAGATGAATATCAGTCTTGTGCTTTGATATCATACATATGAATCCTACATTCTCTCTCTTTCCCATGCTTTTTCTGCTCAGCAAAAGTAAATCTTAGCTTTTTTATTATTATTCTGAAGAAGACATAGATATTTAAGAAGTCATAATTTATTAACTATGTGTTTATTTTCTTAAAATCTGATAGGAAATTCTACCTCAGATGAAGATTGCATACAGCATTAGGAAGCATATGTATCTATACAATATATATATATTTATTTTACATTTGAAGATGAATGCCAAAATCAGACATCCATGCTGGAAATTAGTTGCAATTTTAAATATGGATAAGTTAGTGTTTCTCAATAAACTTATATTTGTTTACTACTATCAAAGTATCAGGCGCTTGTGAGATACACTAACTTCAAAGTACTGATTATCACTGTATAACACAAGTAAAAAGAATTTGATATGAGCTGAATGGAATAACAAAAAAGAATTTTTGAAGTGTACCAACAAAAAAAACCTTAACAAAATTACTTGATTGGAACTATACAATGTGAGTAGTAACACAGAAAAGGCAGAAGCATTCAATAAGCAAGTCTTTTTATAGGTGAGAAAAAAACAGGTGATAGAACCTCTTTAAATGATGATGAAACACCTTCAAGTGCTAAAGCAAGTGAGTTAAAACACAGATACTACTATTAATCAACAATAAATCAACAGGTGACTGGCATACAAAAAATAGATTATTTCTAAAAGAGCATCACCCTGAGCCATAGGTGCTTTCTTTTTCAATAGCTCTTAAACCACTTTGAAGATCAAAATTCATAGAAGAAAACCTAAAATAAAAGGCTAAGATAATAATAGACTTATTGTTCTAAGATAATAATTAGACTTATTGCAAAGTCACAGATTATAGTCAACTTCATTAGAAAAGTGTTAAAGCACAATAATACAATTAATGCAAATCAATACAGGCTCTTGGAAATTTGGTCTTGATTCTGTAATGTGATTAGAAGTTTAGCTACTAAAGGTAATTGGGTGAATATAATACACTAAAACTCCTATGAGACATTTGGCTTGGTGACTTGTGACATTTTGATTATGAAATTAGAGCAATATGTTATATAGCACAATTGAAATAGATTAAAACCAGTTTAATTGATAGCTCTCCAGATGTAATTGTAAATGACTAATCATTGTTGACCGGGTGCATTTTTAGCTAAATTCTAGTGGGTTTATTTCTACTTAACATTTTTATCAATGAATTGGAATTAAATATTAAATCATCACTAATAAAGTTTTCAGATGACATAAAGATGGAAGGAGCAGCCAGTAATGAAGAGAAAAGATCATTGATGCAGACTGATATGAATCCCTTCTGGTCTCAGCCTTAATGTAAAAAAACCTGCATGTATTTGAACACAAGGAATCAGAAAAAGCCGCTAAATTTGAATTATCAGAATGGGGTTAATTAATGGCTGGAGCATGGTTTGTATCTGATGTTATATGGAAGGAAAAAAGTCCCAATGACCCTTTTATAAAGGAGTAGGTACAGATGGACAATTTGTCAAGCTGACCATGCAACATGCAAGTCTTGGTCATCTTTGATAAGGCACCCAGAACACTTGTCCTGGTCGTGACAAGTGTACTTAAACATCCTTGCTTGGACCCAGGTATATCCTGCCCAGAACAAGTAGCAGCATTTTTCCATCTCCTGTGGTTACATGTATGACACTGAAATGCCCTTTCTCCTAAAACACATCACTTCTGTGATTTTTCTGAGGTCAAAAAAAAAAACAGACAGAGAAGCTGATCTGCTCAGTTATCATGCTTACTAGGTCAACATACACGAGTTACTTTGATCTTGGCTCATGCAAGATACCAGGAAAAAGAAGCCTCCTATTAAAATTTCATGTCTTATAATTAATGATCCCTTTCATAAAATTGCCTCTAATATCTTTGAATCTTAGACAGACTGAGTCTACCTGGAGGGAGAATTTTCTTTGCAGAGATGCATGAAGATCATAAATTGCCCTGTTTTAGTAATTTATTGGGTCTTCAAGGGGCTAAAACTTCCTTTTTCTAAAGAGCAGAATTCAAAAGAAATTTCCTACTGTAATGAAATTAAGTATGGAAACATTAAAGATCTGCAACAGAATCAAGTATTTTACATATAAAATCTCACAAAGAAACTTTGGATCTAAGGAAATTTGTTGTAGGATTTATTGTTTAGGATTAAAAAAAAAAGGAAAAAATATATAAAGCTTTCAGTATCAGAATGTTCTGGCTAAGTTCAAACCTGCAGTATTAGCTTACTATCCAAAAATTATCTAGGCAGTTGCAATGGAAAGAAATCAAATTAATCAACATGTGCATACAACAAAAACAGAAAGCAGCGCCCTTGCAAACTGAAATCTAAGCTGCAAAGCACCTTGCAGTGAGCAGCTGGGAACCCCCCTCACTGAAACTGTGTAAGAACAGTGCTGTGAAACTCAGAGCACTTGCTTGTGAACAGGCAGGATGCTGGCATAAAATGCCAAGCAAACATCTGAGCAGTGCCTAGAATATAGGAGCCCAGCAGAACCATCTGAAGATCCAAGTCCAAGTTTCCTATGCTGTCAGTGAAATACGAGTCTGGATACAGCAAGCTGGATAAGCATTCAAGCTACAGTCAAAAATTTTATCTTTTGCTGGTTTTGATTTTTTTTTTTTAATTGAGATTAAATGGTTATTAACTCTAAGCCTATTGCAATTTTAGATAAAGGGAGGTTCCCCTTTTTTTCTATTGGCTCACTGGTCAAAATTACACCAGTACTTTTTTTCATTTCTCTTTATTAAGAAGCTAGAAATGAAAATTCTATTTTTCTTTCTTTTCTTTCCAGCTGTGTACAGTCTAACTACCCCTCAAAGGCAACCAGAATTATTACTCCAGTTGGGTTTTTGGTTTTGTTTGTTTGATTGTTTTTTTGTGGTTTTTTGTTGTTGTTGTTGTTGTTGTTGTTGTTGTTTTATTATTATTATTATTATTATTATTATTTTTATTTTGGAAGAGCAAAGCCTTCTTTGAACGTTTGTCTTGGGCTTCTAAAAGTACAATGACTTGTAAAGAATTTATTCAGCTCAGATAAGACTGGCTGCATCCTAAAATTATGCCTACACATTGTTTTGCATGATGTCATCATGCAAATGGGTGGGTATGAAAGCCTTGGAGATTGAAACCTTTGGGTCACATATTCACTCAGCAAGTGCTGGAAGTGTAAGTTTGCCCAGCTAGCCTGAGCAGTGGGCAAGACTCAAAAGAGGCTGTGGCCCTCAGATCTATCAGATTCTTGGGGTTTGTGGGATTAAGTGTAGAAATCACAGCCAGAAGCTCATATTAATTCCTTCCAGTGTTAATGTTTAACTTAGAGACAGTAGTTTACACAGTTCTCTTCTCATTAGTTTACACACTTACAGGAGGAGAAAACAGCTAAAAATGTAGGAGGTCAGTAGACCATGTGGGGCATCTGGAATCTCATGTAGGTGCCTAATTTCATATCTTCTACCTTTTATGCCAGAGTGCATCAGAACCTCTTTCCTGGGTTGTTGGGCAGAGCAACTTTCAGATGCCCCAGGCTTCAACTCCCGCTGAGATAGGCTGGAGACACCACAGCCCACTGTTTGTCCCCCTGGCCCATCTGGGGCCTGAGAGTTAGCTTAAGCTCCATGCTGACCTTTTCATTCAGACTGCAGTTTCTCAGAGGTGTATCAAAGCTGGTAGCTGAAGTGGCAAACTAATCACTTGAGTGTAATGCACACTGCTGCAGGCACTGGGGTGATAAATTGCCCAATTTTACTAAGCAAGGTTGCTCAGATAAAAGCGACTCACAGTAAGGGTATGTACAGCTGTCTTTGTTAGGGACTAAACAGTAACAGGCATGGTTCTGATGCTTTTTTGGTTTTATTTTTGATTGTCAGAATCTTTCTCAAGAATGGGAAACACCTTCATGGAAAATATTTTTAAATCTGTAATTTGCATAAATATTTTAGATCATTTCGAAGTAACAGACATCATGAAAGCTGTATTTCCATTTGTTTACAAAAATAGAAAATCATTACCATTTTGATGTCCCATGAGAATTGAAAAACACGTATGTGAACACAGAGCAGATTAACACAGAGAACGAGTGTGTGTCCTTGTATTCGCAATGGCTTAGCTGCCCTCACTGCAGTTGGGAGCCATAGGTTTATACTATTTCATTGTACTCCATAATAGTCTCACTTTTATATTTAAATTCTTCAATATTTTAATTTTCCTTCAAACCAATTGTTGAAGTTTTATGGTTTTTTTCTAACATATTACTACAGTGCTTCACATTCAGATGCTCAGAATATTTGCAGATATTTTGTATTAAAAATATTTATTCCATATATCAAAATGGTTTTCACACATGCAAAACAAACATAATGTATACTGTATACTTAGTTCTAATAAGACAACAATTATAGTTCTAACAAGACAAATTATTTGCACTGAAGCCCCACACATGTATTTCTGACCCTTACAAGACCTACATGAATATGCATCATCAAAATTGCCTGAGCATCCTCACATAAAAGTTGCAGGCAAACCAGACAGGCTTGCATTGATGCCTGCAGCAGCACAGAGCTCAGGACAGCCTACTTGCTAGGAGTTTGCCCCAGGTTGATTTGGACTCCCTTCTGACATAACTACATGACTCCTGGCACAAGTGCCAGCTGTCTCAAGGCCGACTCGGAGAGTTCCTACTTTAGTAGTAGTAGTAGTAGTAGTAGTAGTAGTAGTCGTAGTAGTAGTAGTAGTAACTTTAGTGCTGATTTTTGTTGGTGTATGGATGCCTTAGGTGTCATTTAAAGCATCATAGGTAACAAATATCCCTTGTAGTAACAAAGGTTTGACTCATAGTTTCTGATTCTGTAGGAGTCACTGCCATGCCATGCATTCAGTGAGGAGCAGATCCGGAAAAGAATTGCAAAGCCGTGATGCGCCGTGATGCCATCCTTACTTTTTATATGTTATCTCCCTGCATAATACTCACAAAATCAAATTATGGTCCAAAGATTTTTTCCACCATGGCGTGGGAAATACTTAGTGTCTAAGACTAGGATGCACAAGAGCAGCATATTGGTAAGTGGAAAAAGGGAAAGTGTTCAATGCCTGAAATAGCCAATGGGAAGCATGAAAGGAAAAGAAATATTTGAACTCCTGTCCTTTCCTGGAGATAGGCATCTTCACAAAGAGGTGACCAAGACTGCCTGAGACCACTGTCTTACTCCTTACCCTGAATTCCATATGTCCCTTAGGGGAACAATAGCTGGCTGTCTTTTTTCTTTTAAGAGCAAACTGGAGGAACCTTCAAACCATGATGGTTGGAAAACTCAGCTGTAGTCAAGTATGCAAAATTCAGAAACATTTAAAATTGATGACATCAGACTTCAGATATAAGGCAGAAGAAACCTGTTGCCAATGATAGCAAAAATCAAAGTAAAATGGAGGGAGAAGATTACCTTTCTCTAGGTTGTCATTCCTGCAGTCATTTATAGCACAGGTCTTGCTGCATAGCACATAAACAGTCATTGGGCAACAGGACCATTTTGTTTTCCCATTTGATAAAGTTGATACCTCACCAAGACAGAAACTAGAAAAGAGGCTCTTCTGTTCTCAGAAGAAAGGAAAAGCTGCCGAAACAATAAACAGGACCAGCTAACCCCTTACTAAAGGTTTTATAGCTGCTACTTAGTAAAAGTGCATGCAATGCAGTTCCTCTTGTAGTCACTGGAGAGAGACAGTTCTCTTTAAAAACACAAAGGGAGCTGCCTGAACTGGTTTTACTTTCCTCCAAATAAAGGAATAATGTAACTACTGCATTTTCCCATAAGCTTTTTTATTGAATCTGTTCCAGATTACATCTTCAGGATCTCACACCCACAATAGCTTTGCTTTTTTACATTTTGTCAATAACAAGAGGTTTTCCTACTTAAAATAAGTAAGATACACCTTGTAGCTGAGTTTAAATAGCCCCCTCATTTTCTCAAGCTCGTTCTGTAGCAGCACAAGAAAAGAACATGAAAACATCAAGCAAGGAGCCAAAACCAGCAAATGTTTAAAGACATAAAATTGTGCAAAGGAGCATATAAAACAACTAAAAATATTCATTGAATTACTGATGCAATCCAGGCAGCAGGGCTTGCACAGAATCATAGAATAATTAGGATTGGAAAAGAACCTCTATGACCATTGAGCCCAACCACTGATCTGCAATCTTCACCTTTATGGCTGTATTAAAAATTGCACATTGACTCCATGGAAGTTGTTGGGTTTTCTGGGCAACATCCAGAGTAGGTAGGGAAAGGGAACTGATAGGGCAAAGATAACAGAGAGTTGAGAGATATGATAAATTAAGCTGGGAAAACATATTGAGTTAATTTGAGAGGGTAAATGGGGATATCAAATGCAAATGTCTCAAGAAACAGTGATGCTGCAGGGAAGCAAAATAGTGCATGGAAAAATAAGACAAGAGAAAGGATGAAAGGATGAACTGGTGGCTTGTTGTCAGGGTGTACAAAGCACTTGTGTATGACGACCAAGAGTGACCTACAGACTGATGTGGTAGTTTGGGATGTTCTGTCTAGGAAATCTCACAGGATATTTTGCCATAATGTCTCCAGACCAGTCAAGCTTAACCTTTAAGGCTGAAGGATCTACTAGGATCATGAGTAGGGTCTAAGGTTTTGCCCTGAGTTTCAACATCTGAATCCCCTTGACAACAATGTAAAACTGAAAAGTGTATTGAAAATTGAAATCTCATAAATCAATAAAATCTGTTTTGATATTGAAATGACTTTCCAGCCACAGGCTCCTAAGAAGAAAACATTTTCTGTAAGAAAGGTTTCATTTGATGTGGTTATAGGCAACTACTTATGAAGATTAGTGCTGGTCAAGACCGTACTTTCTTTGTAATAATAAAAAAAAATATATATTTGTTTGGGGTTTTTTTATGACTGGTTCTTAGAAACAAACAAAAAAGCCCCCAGATTATCCCACATTTAAGTGCTTTAGGTAGAAACTTGCATAATTTTTAGTTCAGAAGTTTCAGGTTTTCTCAGGCCACTAGTATAAAATATAACAAGAAGTGTGCTCTTGCACTCCCACATCAGGCTGCAGGATAATTTAATCATAAAAAATGTAGCAACGCTGCCAAGCCTTTTCAAGTGCTTTAAATAAGCCTAATTCATACATGTTATAAAAAGTATATGATCCCTACACATAAATAAAATTTGAAAGGGTACATAATTCACTGACAAGGGGCCTGAAAACACATGTCTAAGGCTGGGCAATAGTCTCTCAATCTATATAGACGATAGGATTGATGCATCTCACCAATAGTTACTGTTAGAGAAATTACAATTTTTCTATGGTGTCAGTAACATGAAAGGAAATAAGTAATTGGATGATACAGCCAGTATCTACAATTACTCTTGCCATAAATAGAAGCATTGAAATGGCTTTTTACTGAAATTCTATTCTGTAAACAATAATGCAAATGTGGCCTTGGTGCTTTAAAATATGGACTGAGTCTCCTGCATGCACTATTTTATGGGAAATTAAATCCAATTGATGGGACAAATCCTGGTCGTATTTTCACCAGGGAAAATCCAGAGTATTGGAAAAGGGGCAGTGAGCAGGAAAAAAAAAGGCTTCATACAAAGAAACCCCAAATATCCATCAGTTAAGAATGACAGAAGGAAAAAGAACAAAATGTTTTATAACCTGGAGTATTAAAAGTTGCATGCAATTAGAAAACATTAGGAGATTAAATACAGGGGATGTGCTGATTTAGAATATATTAGACTACTGGACAAGTGACAATTTCTTGCGTCCTGACATGTTTTGCTATGATATTGGCAGGGCTGGTAGGTAAAACTTCTTTGCACATTGTATATAAACTGTACAACCTTTGCTGTATCAACTTTATGCTCCAATAAACAAGACAATAATGACAAATTATCAAAGCAGTCCTCAGATGTGACCCTCAATTGGAAGAGCAGCAATTTAATGAAGACAAAAGCTAGGTGAAAGCTGCTAATATCATTTACTGATAAACAGATTTTCTCAAGAGGCTCCTAGCTCAATCCCCTGAGGCCCCATAAACCTGCATAATTCCATTTAAAATATTGTGCAATTCACTAAATTAGTCTTTGAACATCCTTACTATCCAATTACGAAGCCCCAGCATGGACAGAATAATGAAATTTTTCAAACTGTGGAATGCATGTGGCCTTAACAAACTTATGACAAACACTGAAATTATCTTTCAGTTTTGAAGCCCATGTAGACTATTGCTAATGCTGCAAGTCAGAGATAAAACAATAAAACACTATTGCAGTGTTTAAGCAGGATGTAAAAAAAATAAATCTTTGAGTTATACAGAATTCTCAACACAGCTTACCTTCAGGTAAAAAATCATAAGAACTTGAATAATGTTTTTGCATTTGCAAGCTATTTGGCTTGCTTAAGTTCTAGTAAAAGCTTTACTGAATAAAGGGTACAAAATACCTCATGGACAGTTTTATCTTCCAGGCAGGCAGAAAAAGGCGAGTGTTTCAGAAGTGAAATTTATTTCTGTTCAAGCATTGCAAGCTGTATTATTAAAGTAATTTGTCATGGTTTGAATATTTCTGCCTGATTCACCATTAAATTGGCCTTCTAATTACCAACTTTGTCATGAAAAGCAGTTGGACTTCTTCATTCACCAGAAAACTTCAATCCCTTAATAACATCTTGGTTCAAATAGTAGGGGAAATGCTTTTATGCTCAAAATTTAAAATGAATAAGATAGACATTACAAGAAAAAAGACTCCAAGCTGAAACAGAATCTACTAATGATGGCTTCAAATTCAAATGCTACCCAGAGAATATTTAGAATATATTTTTAATGAAAGTATTATTAATTTGGATGGTGAATATTTTACCTTTTAAAATGCAAATTCATTTATTTTGAATGTATATACAAATCTGAAATGAATTCATGTGACTTAGGGCAGTGAATATTCATTTAGACGAAAAAATCATAGTCCTGATTCCTAATGTTATAAAGGTTCAGGACAACGTACAGAAGTGATTGTGCAATTATTTATGCATCCATTTAGAGTGATCATGCATGTTGATGATCATGCAAGTGACCACACTTCTAAATGATTAGGCAGATATAAAACTTTTTTATTTATCAGGTGTGCTTATGAAACTGTGATAGTGAGGTTGTCTAAAAAGTTCTGAATTATGTCCTTTGATAGCTGTGGAATGCCAGGTGCTTCCACCTGTAGTTCTGTACAGTGACACTCTGGTCTCACTGGAGTTCAGTTTATATGCCAAATCATATTTAAAGATTTTTTTTAAAGTCAAACATGGATTTTATTATATAGGTTTTTCTATACGATAAAAATCTTGTCTTTCCTACGACAAGAATTTTATTTTCACAAATCAGGCCTGTATATTTACATGCATTCTACACCTACCCAACTATATATTTCATTAAAAAGTCCAGTTATTACGTATCTATCTTGAAAAATGTGAAGCTGAGGGTTAGTGCCATTTTCTGTAAAACTTATACTGATCGTTACTTTAATTTGCAGAATAAATCTGGAAATATTTTTAGTGTAAGCTTTTAATCCAGACTTGCTATCATCCTACTCTTCTTAAGCCCATTTTGCCCTAGCATAAAAAGAAAAATTGCCACACTAGGTTATGGCAATAATTCCATTATTTCAAAAAGCTCTTTTTCAATATTTGACAAAGTATCAGGTGAAAAACCTTCCTTGCACCCAAAGATTTAAGACTTTGTTAGCTACATCTAAACCCAGGCTAAGATATCATGTTGACCTTGACTCCTAAGGGAAAGATGACCTTCACTTAAAGCATGCTCTAACAGGAGTTAAGATGACTTGGATCCTTAAAAATTGGACTCACACATTAGGTTTCTCAGATTTTTGCCACTGTATCCTTTTTGGGCAAGGAAGGAAGGTCTACGAAACAAGTCCAAAAAGACATCAGTATGACATCAAAAAAGGTGACAGAATGAGGAACCAAAATGCAAACTCCAACGATTTTCTGTCTTTTTTACTGAGGATTGTTACTGGCAAGAGAATGATGTGTCTGAAACAGTTAAGGAAAAGGAACCAGAAGACAGGGAGAAATAGGTACAACACAAAGATGGAAAAAGAATCAATGAAGAATGACTCTTTGCTATGTCTTTCTGTATTTTCTGAAAAATTATGTTTGGGCCAATGTACTTATGGAGCATGATACACTCCCTTTTTTGAAGCAAAAATCATGAAGAAGAAAACACACTTAAAAAGATGTTTGGGATCTCAGTCAAAAAAAGTTGAAGTTCTTCATGTTTCAAACATTTTTGAATTGAGAAAGAGTGTTAGTGCACTTCCCAGGTCAGGCTGTATAATAACCCACTAGTGCCCTGTTCTGCTGTAACAAACTTTAGGTCCTTCTATAGGCTGCCTCCAAAGCATGTGTGGTGAAACAGTTTGTTCTGCCTATACCTGTACAGAGTCCTGGATCTAGTTCTCTCCTCAGCTACACACTGTGAGTCCAAATCTATTAATGACAAAAATATCATGGATAACAGTTTCTGCTGAATCTTTCTGTTTCAATAAGAAAATGTATTTAACTGCAGGGTACTTCCACAGAGGATGTTCTTGCTGACTGCTGTACATAACCCAGGGGATTATGTGCAGGAAATTGGTGCAGATTGCATGAAACTGAAAATAAGAGCTGGTATGATACAGAATGGATATAGAGATGTGGTACAAGCAAGCATTAATAAGGCGACCTGTAGATAAAGAAAGATAAATAGGAACCCTACATGTCTACAGACAGACAAAGGACTCAATTTCTTGGATTTCTTTTTGCCCTTGCCCAATATAATCCTCCTCTGTAGTCCTTTTCCTTTGTTCCACTGTATGTCTCCATGAAATGCAAAAGTTGTAGTTTGATAGCTCTGGTCTGTTGGGTTTCTACTCTTCAGATTGAAGGAGCTAAAACTAATGGCTTCTGGGTTTTTGAATGTAAGATTTGGGAGCTTGTGTCTGGGCATCCTTTCTGGACAGGGCAGCTGGTCTGCTCTGAACTAGGGTGGGCTCAGGAATCCTGTGGTGGTGACAGCTGGGTAGTTTGGGCTACAGTGCAACTTTGAGACCTTAGCTGACAAGAGCATAGACAGAGCCAAGGAAACCGGTGTATCTGCCAGAAAAGCATAAATGCAGGATGTAATAAATGCAGCTGTGGCACACAGCTTCCTGCAGGCAGGTTTCTAGCATCTCTGACCAGATGGCCAGAGAATGCCTACATTTTGTCACCTGAAAATCAGGTGTCTGCAGAAAATCAGGAACTCCATCATCCTGCAGAAAATTACTTCATAGCTGTTGTTGTGAGTTAGGTTTTTGGGGTTTTTTTTTAAGTGAGACTGGCAAAAGTATCATATCAGCATCCTGGAGGAGATATGCTTGAGGTCTATACAGTGAAAAAAAAAGGGGAAGATCAAGGGAAGAAAGAAACCCAGAAGAAAAAAGAAAACAGAAGCAAAGATATTTCTGGTAGGGATGCTGTCATTGTACAGTGTCAGCACAATGGTGTCCTGACTACTATCTAGATATCAGCCTAATACAAATGGTAAACTAAAATTATAACCAATAAAAAGACAGTGGTGGAGGGAAGACATTCTCAGATATAAAATATATTGCCATGATTGTGAAAGATTAACATTTTTCTTATTAAATGATGAGCTTGCTTTTTAATATCAGCATTATAATAGACTATACTATGAATCTCTCTATCATACCTAAAGCACTGTTAATTTATCTTTCATGAATACATTAGAAGAGAGGGTTTTCCCACAGGCAAACGTACCATACCATATTTGCAAATGTCTTACATAATGATGCAAACACTATGCATAGAGAGTAGCAGCATTATAGCGGAAGGGAGAAACAGAACATGCACAAAAATACTTTCATTCCATTTCATTAAATACTTAAATAAACAAAATAAAGTTCAATTTACTGTGTAGAATTTTTGCAGTTGAGGAAAAGGTTGCTGCTTAAATTTATTCTTTACCTTAAATTCAGCTATTTGTAATAAGGAGCTGATGAGTGTAGATAGAGTGAATGATTTCTTAACACATTGATTGCATTTGTTCTTAAAATACAACACTGTTCATTTTGCAGTTATATCTACTAACAAATTCTTAAATATCTACTTTATTTGGGAAAGACTGCATGCACTGTACTCTGCTTTAAAAAAAAATCTTAGTGATATACTGCAGTATGGAAATTAAATTGGAAATCACAGTCACAGACACAAAATAAATAGTAGTCATTTTATTTAGCTTGTTACCATCTAGTCTAGTCCAAGAACATTACCTTAACGGCAGACTCGGAATTCATGAAGAGTTACAGAAGGGCCCTGTTGTCAAACATAAAAACAACCCATTTAGTGTCTGTTTTGCATCTACACAGGAAGTTTTCTTTCATTATCCACCAGCCCCTAGATCTTATTATAGCCATTGTTTAATTTGTGCTCTGTTTTACAAGTGACACTTGCACAGGCCTCATGGGGCTGCTGACAGAAGTGTGGCTGTCTCCTTCCCTTGTGTCAATTCTTTTGTGAACCTTTATAATTAGCCACTTAACAAATTGAGGAAAATGAATCTGTGGTTGTGAAGCGTTCACTGGTGCTAAGTCAACCATGTGACAGTCCAAGCTGATATGTAAAAAGTCATGGTAATCAGCTGTACAAAGGGTTAACAAAACCTCATTATGGTAGGTTAACAAACAGAAATGAGGTATGTGATCACCAAGAGACACTAGAAGAGTTAGAACCACTTCCTGCACTTGTAATATATATAATTGTTTCAAAATTCTTTCAAAAGCCTTTCACCTCTTGTGGTTTTTAGGTGGGGGGGCTGGGAAATTATCACATTACACAACAGTGTAAAATCCCATATCATGGCTTAAAGCCTATTCTGCCCAACTCTCAGTGTTTTATCTATGGCACTTTGTAGGCAAAACAACAACTCAGCAGTTGTCTCACACAGAAAATGCATCCCAGCTTTTAGCACGTCAGATTTCCTATGTTCCCCTAAGATACACCACAGTTAATTTCATAACATTACCTTCAATAAGTAATGCTGTTTCTAATGAAAAACATATTCTGGACCCACGTACATTTTTCCCTAAAAATTATGATCAAAACCTGACATTTTATTTTCTGTCTTTTTTTTTCTGTGCAAAAGTTATGTCTTTAAAAAACATAACTTTTTTTTGTCACAAATGTTTTTACTGGGATTTTTTAATAGGATTATTGTCTAATGGTTCTATTGTGATATTTACATTATGTAAAAAGATTCAAGGGTGTTAATTTCATGTCTATACATATATATATATATACATATATACACTCACATTCCCTTGCATGCATTAATATGGATCTGTGGGTGTTCACCCAAAGTCCACTCTGCTCACAGCCCTTAATGTACCTTAATGTACCACACCTAAAGGTGTGGAAACTGATTTGCATGAAGTGCATCTTGCTTACTGCAGAAGCAGCCTTTGAAGCAGGAGGAGGAACCAGAATCTGCTCTGTTCTCAGGTGGGTGATTTAGCTACTGAGCTCGATTAGTCATGACATCTTCTTCCACTGTAGTGGGAGGACACCAGGAAGGGAAGTGGAGGAAGCCCTCCCCTGTTTATCCTGAACAGATGGTTGCTCATTGATTAGGGTGTCCCTTGAGAGGTGGGAAGGGTGGGTTTGAACCTCTGCCAATGAAAGGGGAATTAAATCCACATCTTCTTTAAAGTGGGTACTAGCTACTGAACAGGAAACCTGCACTGTGAATACATTTTGCAAGAAAGGCTGATTTTTGAAAGGGACATAATGCAGTTATCTTACGAGTTCAGGCTGATGTTGGCTCTTCATTGAGCAGGGCCTTGAGCTTCTGGGACATAAAGCACATTTCTCTTCTACATGTTTCAGTTTAGCCAGCCAGGACAGTGTGATCCCAGGTAAACTGGCTCTGGAGGGTTTTGTTCTGATCATGCTGTTGACATGAAATATCTAACATTGTTCCGGTACTTTGGAAGGGTTTAAAACCAGAGGATGGCTCTGTGGATTTCAATTCAAGCTCTTATATATCTTAATTTTACATTTCTAAAATTAATTCTATACTGTTGGAAAGCTCATCAGCAGTGAATCCAGATGTGGAAGCACTCACTTTTATCTGTATATATTGTGTGTGTATGGCCAGTCCCATACCAACATATGGGACATATGAACATATATGAATATATATGAACATATATAGATTTTAATAGCCAAGACCTGTATTAAAGAAATTCTGTCTGGAGCAGAGAGAGACGTCAGTTTAATAATACAATTTTGTTTGTGTTGATTGGGTAGCAGAAGAAAATCTAAGGGGCACCGTTTCCATCCAGTGTCTAGTGACTCCAAGAAGTTCTGCAAGAAGCTGGAGCACGCTTCCCAGTGCCCGCTCAAGTTCTAACCTCAGTGACTGCACAGTTCAGTGGGTTGTGTGCTGTTACAGGAGACACTTGACTCCTGGACACATGCAGCAGCAAACAAGGGTAGGGGCTGTGCATGTCATAAAATAAGCTGGCACGTGACAGGATATGCAGCATTTTAGCTCTCCTCCAGCCTCTCAATGACTCACACTGCATTATCACCTGTCATGATGATGACATCGTGGTCAGTGTCAGCTGGGCAGCCCGCACAGGCTGGAAAATGCTTAAAACAGACAGCGGAGTACATATCATTCCAAATGTGAAAACAAGTGGTGGACAGAGGAAGCACATATATGAGACTGTGGACTTGTTGGGATTGGCTGTGGCAGAATAGATACCTAGACAGGTTTTATCACTGATTATAGCAGTGAACACGATGCAAACAGCTCCACATATTGAAGGTATGAAAACAAAACATTCAGGTGAGCAAAATAACACCCACCACTGTAGAAAACAACTTGGTAAGGACATTTGAGGAGGGGTTTAGGAGAGCAGAATCTGAAGCAGGAGAGAGATGAAGAATAAGACTCACATGCCTCATTGGTAGTGAAACACATGCTAGGGAGCTATGTAGGGGATAGCAGGTCCTCATCTTAGCAAAAATCCTGCCTTACAATCCCCTTCTGGAACACAGCCTTTATCTTACACGCTTTCCACATCTTTTATCTTCTGGGTCATAACTCCTCTGAGATTAATGAGGGAGATAGAAGTATTATTTTCTCTGAATGCAGTAGGTACCTAAATTTTCTGACTTGGTGTTATTATATCTGACTACAGAGAATTAAATCAAAGAGGCTTCTAGGGTAAAAGCAAGCTAGAAACAAAACAGTGGCAGGGATGAGCTATCTCCAGAGAAAAGCCACACGACATGGAAGAAGGCAGGGAACTATTAACTACAAGACAGGCAACTGCTTGTCTCCAACCAGGCTAACAGGTGTGTTTTACCTGACCAAAGCCTCAGTGAAAAAGAAAACCAAATTGTTTAGAAAAGAAATAAATCCATGGCTAAAGAAGGGAGTGTTTATTTATAAGAAAATGCTGCAGAGACAAAATGAAATTAGGAGATGCTGCAACTGCATGTATCTCCTAGGCTAGGAAAGGCGTGTCCACTAAGAAAGAAAAAGTTAACAAAATTCACAGGAATAAGAAAGATTCAGAAACAGGCCTTCCACTGTTTTATCTCTCTTCTCAGAAAGCTGTGTACTCTGCAATGAATAAATAATGCCCTGTTTTGAAGAAGCAACCTTGCAGGTGCCAAATATGGCTGGATTTGCTGCTTTTTCACAGGTGAAAAACAGAGGGTTGTAGCCCAGTGATCTAGTCTAGAGACTGTGCCAAAGTGTATCTAAAGAGGGGCTGAGAAAGCTCTCACTAGCTGGATGCATTTGGGAGAGATGAAAAGGGTCTAAAATACAGCTTGCTGTAACAGCAGTAGCCACACTTTTGACTGCTGAAAGTTTTGCTGTTTTGCGGTTTTCTCTCAGATTCTAGTGTGGACCTGAGAGAAGCAGATGCCATATAAGCTGGTAGCAGCAGCACCTTCCATGCTTTTGTAACTGTACAAATTGCCAGGAGGCATGAGAATATCACAAAAACACAGAAGCAGCAAAAATAATGCCTTGGTTTCCCACCTGCTTTGGAAATAACAGAAGTCATTTAGTTGGAGACTTGCAAAGATTTGGGGGCCCTGGAAGATGAAATATGTTTTAATGAGAGTTCATTAGGGCTTTGAACGTTCATTGGCCTGATAAGCACCTTCACTTCTAAACCACTATTGAAATCCACTGCAAATCAATAATAACCAAAAGTGGCTGCTGATTTAGTGCCACCTATAGCCTACAAGATACATATGCATCACAGGGGCCTTTTCTGCACTTACATCTTGGAAGCCTCAGCATTGAAATCATGATTAAAAGAAGAGAATAGTGACATTTGAATCTTAAATATATTCTCACTATGGGAAAAAGCAATATGTTTCAGAGGATGAGATGCTGAAGCTTCCTCTGCTATAAAATCCCTCATGCTTATTCTGTGATTACAGAGTATTTACACCATTTTGATCTGTCATATCAACACTGAATTCCTGTCTAAATAAATTAAAATATAAACACACACCTAAAATACCTATTCACAAATGCACACACACACAACTAAATGTATACTTTCCCCAGTTAGTTGTTGCATTATTGAGCTGTATTGACTCCTTTCTCTACTAAGTGTGCAGCATACGTGTAACTTATAATTTTCTCTGTGTTAATAATTCCCCTCGGCAAGTTGAAATTTTAAATAAAATGGCCAGAATACATGATCATGGTGAACAGATAGATATATTACTCTAGGTAAGAAGCAGCACTAACCTATTCTAAAATGCTTTATTCGACCAATTTTAAACAGAAGTATCACAGCAATAGATCAGCAGCTGTTAGAATGCATCTCACATCAACACGTAAGTGTATTTTTTATATTGCTCATTGTGCTGATACAAGAGCTAATCTGCAGCCAAAATTTTGCTCCTCCACCCTCCTCCACCTAACTTTTATATGTTTATCTGCTGATACTGAGATGCAAAGGGAAATTTCAGTTCTCTGGACTTGATTCTACTGTCAGTGCTGTTAGTGGAAATTACTCAGAAGGAAACAGGATTATTCAGCATTCACACTGGCTAATCAAAAAATGACGACTGTCCTTTGTTCTTCCTTTCAGAAGGAATTCTGCTGTATTGGATAAGATTCCCTTGCAGTTATATCCTTTAGAAATAACTTCAAAAAGTCAAGCAAAAAGAAGGAAGAAACTTAAGATTTTCCTGGCTGCTCAGCCACATCTGCTCTGCAATCTGTACTATTTGTGTGACTACTCACATTAAAAAAATCATTGAAAATCTTCAGACCACAAAGCTACTCAAAATCAGAAACAAATTATCCAAACCAATGTATTTGCTTTGCCAGTAACAGGAATAAAAGCATTTGGCATATTCTTTTAAAAAATGCAAGGTAACAACAACAGTCACTGTTTATTAATCTCTTTATGCACTTGAATTAATGGCCTTTTAGAAGTACTTATAGTCTCTATAAATAGATAACCATTTCTATCAGTTTCTCTCTAATTTCTATTAGTTGAAAAGAAAAGGTTGCTTTGCTTATAAGGATAATATAGAAGTAACCTCTTTGGTTAAAGATTAGAGGGCATCTGTACTAGAACAGCGTGAATAAAGGCATAACAGTTAAATACACCGGATACAGTTTTATTTCACAGTTTTTTACACACAAATAAAAACTATATGTGCACATACAAATTTTAAACGTGCCATTAAAGGCATTTTTCAGCTAGAATGAGTTGTATTTGTCATTTGGTACAAAGCCCCTTTCAGAGAAATTTATATTTTTTTCCTATACTTTTCATTCCTTTTGTATTATTTCAATCAGCAACGGATATACATCTTGGTTAGCCTAATTTGGGGACCTACAAAGCAGGAAGAAGGAAAGCACAAAGGAACACACTTGACATATTGGTCTATTTGCTACCTCTTTTAAGCTCAATGCATACTAATGAAAGTGATCCAAACTATTTTTCTCCACTCCTCACTTAACAAGCATAATAATAAATGAATATTTAAACTAGCTGCAAATATATTAAGTGGAAACAAATAGGTTTCATTTGTAACAAGTGCACACAGGTTAATTAACAAGAAGGAGCTTTTGTGTTGAAACAAGGCTCCCTGATGCTGTACATGCAGGTGCCGTTAAGGGCCAATTGAGCTCTATAGGATAATTATGAAGTACCATTGTGCTCTACCGTTTGTTAACAAAGTGCTGCCTGCAATTTGCCTAAACCTATAAACCATCATCTGTGATCCTCAGCAGCAATTAAGTGACAAACATCTTCTCATCGGAGACTTGGGAAAACAAGAGACATGATAGCATTTAAGGAGCCAGATGGATATTTCAGAATGTCAACCCTGACAGCCTCCCTTTCAACAACAAAATATAAAACGGGAGCCTGCTTGGTACCATGCTTAGAGGAAGAAGGGAGAAGTCACATCCAAATTATTAAGAGGAGGGTGTTAGTAATCACAGGATTGCTCATTTGAACAGCTCTTGGTGGGAAAGCCTTGGACTGGCAAACAAGCAAAAGATAAAATCCTTTCCCGTCAGAAAACAGCTGTGGCTACAGCTCTGTTGAGTCTGGGTTGGATTTTAGGTTTCGGGATTTTTTCTCTTTTTAATTCTTCTTTCTAATATCTTCTTCCTTCCTTCTGTCTTCACAGAAGAGGATTTTCTTCCAATGAATAAAAATATAAAAATTCTCTTTTCTAAGAAGAGGACAAACCAACAGACAGAATTTTCTCCAGGGCATAAGTTACTAATTAGTTCTGCAAAAATAGCCTATATTAGGAAAAATGATGGATCAGCACAAAGAGGCATTTTAAAACAAGAGATCTAGTCCTACTGTAAAATAATTGATCTAAAAGTTTTGAGGATGTAATCTTTAAAATGCTTCTGTAAGCTCAGCAATAGTTCCAGAAGCTATAAACTTTATACATGCTTGTTTGAATTAGTTCAATTAATTGCCTGGTTGGGAGACCCTCCAAAACTTGGGGAAGCTCTTGTTTTCATAGATAAGGATCTTCTGGGCATTTTGTTGCCTACATTAAATGATGTTGTCTAGCTGATCTGTGTAATTGGTAGAGCTAAAAGGCTATTCAGTAACATGAAAAAAAAATTATAAATGCATGAGTTTCACTTGCTAGCCTACATTTTTTTCCCCTATTGCCAAAACAGCAGCATTTACAAATGTTTTCTGTAACCATTTTGAAGCTACAGCTGAGTGTGTTTTAATATACCATCAGGTCAACAGCTCTCTTGAAAGAAGAAATCAACCCAGGGCCAAACAGTCAGACAGGCCTAATTAAGTACTTCAGGAGTCGGAGAAGTGCTCAGATAACTACAGCTGACTTGACCCTTTTCTTTGTACTTCACTGGGTTTCTGTATACCTTTGCCACTCTCCTTTGGATTTATGTTTTTATGAATTATTTAAAAAAGGCAACTTCAGATCTACAATTAGTTTTCATGAAAACAGATGTGAGAAAATAATCACAACTTAAACAGCTTAAAAACGGCTCTGATCTTGACAGAATGCAAAGTGCCAGAATTCCAAGACCACAGAATTCATCACTTGGCAAAAGTGTCATTAATCCCTGCCTGCTTTCTGGCCTTTTCTTACAGTGCTCTGTCAAATGTCATGGATCACCTGGAAATCTAACAGTCACGACAGTTGGGGTTTTTTTCTTTAATGGAGGGGGGGGGGGGAAGTGAACTGGTTCAGTCTTAAGAAAAAAAAAAAAAAGAGACAAAACAAAGATAATCCATGTAAGCATGTTTAACTTCATATAATATTGCACTATGTTGTGCTGGGAAAATCATGATAAAGCATTTTGTTATGCTGGGGATTTTATATTTGTTTTCCACTGTGTATTTAACAAATACAAGACTGATTAAACGGGGAGAATGGAGCTCTTTTGTCACCTTGAGTGGTATCCTCAATGACCCAAGATTAATGAGCTGATTTCTGCTTTTCTTCCTGAAAAATGTTACCCTTTACCTCAAGAGAAAGCGTAAAATTTCTCTCTTTTTGAGAAGTCCTGCAGTGTTTGAAGATGCATGCTGCAACTTTTCTTTAGGCAGATTGCTGAAGGCCTTCTCCCAGCATCATGAGCATCACTGGGCAGTCTTCCATCAGTTCCAGCAAATGTGCAACCCAGCCTGACCCACTTGGCACAGTAAGGCTTTAAAGTTTCATTCAGGGACATTTGGACTTCAAAGTATATATGGATAAAAAAGCCAGTCCCATGTACAAGGAGAGATGTACCAAGGGAAGTGAAAGTTGTAGCCACCGGCATCACACGCAGAGGCACACAACGTCTGAGATTCCAAATTCTGGGGACAGCAGAAACAAAATCATTTAAAAAAATTAATCTAATTTATTTTGCTCTTTTCTTGTATAGAGACAAGGCCTTTACTGATATTTTTAAGATGCAGATCACAGAAGGTGAGGTTAAATTAACACACTTGATCTAATTATTTGCTACATGAGCATAATTGACACAGTTTGTCCCTGTATTTATCTTTTATTCTTTGCATTTCACCCTGATTATGTGTCTTAAAAGTGGGTATGTTATGATCCATGATACTGATGAGTTTAGGAGAGCTACAGACATCTCAAGCTCTTGTAACTGGAAACAAAGCATTTCAGGGCAAGTTTGCAAAGCCTGATTCCATATTCAAAATTATAACAGAGGTGTATTTGCTAGAAAGTTCTGACTTTCATTATAATTCTTCATCTTAAATGACCTTGGAGACTAACTCCTCTTTCAAGCAAATTCTAGGCGGATCTTCAGTGACCTGGCTTTGTATTAATGCAAGGCTGATCTCTAAATACAATTTAGAATTGCATACACCTATGCAGCAATACAGTTACCTCAGCAAACCTCTCTCCCTTGGCTAAGGACACAACAAAAATACATAATACTGAATTACCATTACTCATATGTAATTGTCTCTGTTATCAAACTTTTTGCAATTTAGTATGTTCACCACAATATCCAACATTTTCCTGAGCAGGGAATATCTTTTTGTATGCAAATATCAACTAAACTTTGATAAGAACTAAATTCATTGATATATTTTTGGAACAATAGCTGAAAGAGTCATTCATCTCTATGTCACTAAGTGAGAACAATTTGAAAGTCTAATGAAAAGAATGTGCTATTTAAACATCTTTTCAGTATTTAGTTTGCTACTTTACTCAATTAATTGCTAGTTAATTGAGTAATTCTATTCTGTCCTTACAGGATTTTTTTTTCCCATTCAAATGAAATTCAAAAAATATCTACCATTATTGTTTTATCTTCTGCTGGCTAGACCATTTAGAATATTATACCCCATTAATGTATAAACATATGATCATCACAGCCAACACAAAATACATTTTAAACACTGGGAAAGAAAAATACAGCATACAACTAGAGGTTTTTCACTTAATTAGCATAACTAAGCAGAAAAAAAATAAATGATCTGAGAGTAAAACATGAAAAATAATTGAAAACAATGGCTACATTTTATGACTGCACAAATCAGATCAATGATTTGTCTTACATCATTAAGGTCTGAAGAAGAAGGATGGTAAACAAATGGCAAATAAGTATTGCAAAGATGTGTTTTGGGAACTTACATTGAGAGTATGCAACCCAAATTACCCAAGTGGATTTAAATATTTGAGTTTATTTAGATCTCCTGCCTATATTGGCTAGGAGGAGAGTTAATAACAATCCATTCATGCAGTCTTTACACATAAGAGTAGGCAGCACCACTAGACAGCAGTGTGGAAGTCAATTAGTGGTAACATGCACAGGTACTGTGTTTCCCCAGGGGTTCCTAACATCTCAAAATGCAGCAATGAGAGCAGAGAAAGGTGATCAAGACCGACAGAAGAACTTCCTTAAACTGATTGGTGGATATAAGCATAAGTAGAATTTGAGAAGCCTGGCAGCATGAAAACAAAAGGAAGTCATGAGAAAGAAACGTTAGGTCTGGTCTGGCTCCTATTTGAAATGATGCATAAATCATCTCTCTTGATATATAACACTCCAATTGGAATCAGGAAAAAGAACATTTGTCCCTAAGACATTTTCCAAATAATTCAGTCTTAGAATTTCTGCTTTGGGATCAAAATCTGTACCACATTCTACTGTGTCTTAGGGTTACTTACCAGAACAATAACTGAAGATGATGTGATTTTTTAAAAGTAACTTGCTTCCATGAGAAAAAAAGCCTTTTTTCTAGGAAAAAACACAGCATCTGTTATTCCCTGCTGTTTGTACAAAACAATACTGATCATTAGATAATAGCTATAGAAAATTGGGTAGCTAAAATGGAATTTACCCAACTTGGAATCTGAGGAGAGGAAGCTCAAATGGAATTTACCCGACTTGGAATTTGAGGAGAAATGTATATTTAACATTAGTCTGGGGATTAGCGCAGCAGGATTGCCATGTAATTCAGAGCCACGCCATGTTCTTCCAGCTTAGTGGACTTGAAGATAAGAAACAGATGTTGGGCCAATGTTCAGCTCAGTAAACTTCCCCAAGAGAGGGAAAAAAAATATCCCATTGCTTTGTCCCTTGCCCGAGACAAAATGCCTTACACTGTACTATCCTCTACGTCACGGTGGGGGAAGGCATTCAGTCGGAAGCAGTCGCTAAAGGACGTTTCGGAGAAAGAGAAAGGAAAGAGCAGGGCACCTTTCGGGCCTGGAGAGGAAGGAAGTTCAGCGTCAGGCGCTGCCGGGCCGGTGCCGCGAGCGGAGGCGCCGGGAGGTGGCGCGATCCCTGCGCGGATGCACGGCTGGAGCGGCGCGGCGGGGATGCTGCCGCCGCGCTCGGGCTGCGGGCCCCGCGCGGGGCTGGCCCCGGCCCCGCACGGGGCTGGCCCCGGCCCCGCACGGGGCTGCGCTCCGGCCCCGCACGGGGCTGCGCTCCGGCCCCGCACGGGGCTGGCCCGGTCCCGCACGGGGCTGCGCTCCGGCCCCGCACGGGGCTGGCCCGGTCCCGCACGGGGCTGCGCTCCGGCTCCGCACGGGGCTGGCTCCGGCTCCGCACGGGGCTGGCTCCGGCCCCGCGATGGGCTGGCCCCGGTCCCGCACGGGGCTGGCCCCGGCCCCGCGCTGGGCTGCGCTCCGGCCCCGCACGGGGCTGGCTCCGGCCCCGCGATGGGCTGGCCCCGGTCCCGCACGGGGCTGGCCCCGGCCCCGCGCTGGGCTGCGCTCCGGCCCCGCTCGGGGCTGCGCTCCGGCTCCGCGCTGGGCTGCGCTCCGGCCCCGCTCGGGGCTGCGCTCCGGCTCCGCGCTGGGCTGCGCTCCGGCCCCGCTCGGGGCTGGCCCCGGCCCCGCTCGGGGCTGCCTCTCCTGCCGCTGCCTCGTTACACCGCCGCCAAAGGCGCTTCTCGGCTCTCGGCAGCTTCAGCACTACCGCCTACTCAGGTTTTAGTGTCAGTCTTCGAACGCATCGTGCAATTTTTTTTTTCCTTAATTTCCAGTACGGAGGTTAATAATTTCTATTTTTTGTCGCAGAGCAAAATAATCAACATTGTATTTCATTGTTAACTGAGTCATGCTGCCTTGCAATCATTGTGGACCTGATCCTGGACCTCTGGAGTCAGTAGGAATTTTGCACAGCTGTGCCAGAGTGGTGAGGTGCCGCCTTAGAGTCACCTGATACTAATTTGTTCCACTCGTCCGCTTCAAATACGGGAGTATTTTGTGAGGGAGCTGCCAAGCTGTTTGTGATATACAGACTGTGTTGTACCGTTAAACTAAGAGGCCTCACTTTGGGGTAAAAAAGCTGTTACCTTTTGCCAGTCTCATGTATTCCCAGAAAATTTAAGGACTGATTCTGAAACTTGTCATCGGTTGCATTCGCATTTTTCCCTGATCTTTTCCTGCATGGACTAGGATGTAAAAAGCATTTGTAGTTCTTTCTTCACTTACCTTTGGAAGTTTAACATAAAGTGTACTGTTTAAAAACAACTCAAGCTGACTGTTCAATGGCCCAGTCTGCTCCCTACAGAAATAGGGATCTTTTAATTTGCTCTTAAATTGCCTTTCAATGAAATATTACCTTTATGTAAGAAGAATATAGTGCAGGGAATGGCAACTTCATTTTGTCTCTGAATTTGATTTCTTTAACTGCATTTTTGTAATTTGATAATCCTGTATGCTTTAGCATAAGCAATCTAAAAGGAAAGAAAATGCAATACGATAATGCATTTACAGAGTTAATTTACAACAAGGGGACTTTGTAGAGGGGATCATTCCTCTAGATTTTTCTCTTTTTTTTTCTTTTTTTTTTTTTTTCTTTAGAAGATTTAGAGGAATGGCTTTTTGAGTGTCACTATTTTCATTTAATTATGGGGTTTCTAGATCAACAAGAGACGTTTCTGTGCCTTTCGCTGACTCTTTCTGCCCCAGCTGTTGGCATAGCCCATGTCTGCTGAAACCAGGCAGGGGGTCTCACACCTGTGGGGACAGGGGAAAGGCAGCACAAGGGGCACAGCAGGCAACAGAGGAAGCTCAGGGGCCCAGTATTTCTGTGTAAACTCCTCGGCTTTAGTAAGACCTGCACAAGAGGACTGCTGCTGGAGGACTTCCCTGCGCTGGGTTCACCATGGAGCAAAATCTGGCTATGAAAAGCCTTTAAATGTAGGAAAAAATTGTAATTTATTATCAGTATTCATAGCAATGGGAGAAAGTTATCCAAGGGTTTTGTAGGAATGTCTGTCTTGCTTTTTCTCTGCTTAGCTAGCGGGTATCACAGGCAGTGGTCACCAGTACTGCCTTTTGTT
Organism: Anomalospiza imberbis; assembly: GCF_031753505.1. Lineage (NCBI taxonomy): Eukaryota > Metazoa > Chordata > Aves > Passeriformes > Viduidae > Anomalospiza > Anomalospiza imberbis. The sequence continues at coordinate 99,114,113 of NC_089682.1, read as the reverse complement.
TTCTCTACAGACTGGACACACATCTGGCACAGTGCTATCACAGACATTAACCAAGCAAAGAGTACTTGAGAGGCTTTACACTGGAAATCCAAATCACATTTCACTAGTTCTTGTGATATGTGATTCAGTTTTAAGAAAAAAAAAAAGAGACAAAACAAAGATAATCAATTTAAACATGTTTTAGCTTTGTATAATATTGCACCATGTTGTGATGGGAAAATCATGATAAAGCCCTGAACCCTCAAGTTTTGTGTAGAAACATGGGAGACAGAAGTTCCCCTTGAAACCTGCCCACCCCCCAAACTATTTAATAGATGTTTCTAAAATTTCTAGTATTGACTTTCTTTCCTGCAGTTATTTGTCAAAATAGGGAAGGAGAAGTAAATGAATTAGACATTTTGTCAGCAGTTTTTTTTTGTTCTGTTGAACTAAAAGCACGTGGCCTAATTTTAAATTTAAATGTTGAAATTTTAGGTAACATAACCATCAAAACAGCTGGCAGCTACATATATGCTGTATTTTACCTACTCTGCTAATAGAATGCTGAAAGACAGTAAAAACTTTCTTTTATTTTTCAGCTAGCCTCAAATGCAAAATTTAACCTTGGAAAGAAAAAAACAAGTGAAAACACAAGTGATTTACCTTAGATCTTAGATCAGATTGAAGGACTCGACAGAGCCGTCAGTGTGCCCAGGTGGCCAAGAAGGCCAGTGGCATCCTGGCCTGTATCAGCAATAGTGTGGCCAGCAGGAGCCAGGCAGGGATTGTCCCCCTTCACTCGGCACTGGGGAGGCCACACCTCAAGTGCTGTGTCCAGTTCTGGGCCCCTCAATTCAGGAAGGACATTGAGGTGCTGCAGCAAGTCCAGAGAAGGGCAATGAAACTGGTGGAGGGCCTTGAGCACAAGTCTGGTGAGGAGCAGCTGAGGGAGCTGGGGGAGCTCAGCCTAGAGAAAAGGAGGCTCATTAGGAACCTTATAACGCTCTACAACTCCCTGATAGGAGGTGGTTGTGATGTGGGGGTCAGTCTCTTCTCCCAGGTAACAAGCAGTAGGACAAGAAGAAGTGATCTGAAGTTGCACCAGTGGAGGTTTAAACTGGGGATTAGGAAAAGTATTTCACTGGAAGGTTTGTCACAGATTGGAACAGACTGACCTGGGAAGTCACCATCCCTGGTGGTATTTAGAGATGTATATGGGGCACTTGGGGACACGGTTTAATGGTGGACTTGGAAGTGCTGGGTTAACAGCTGGACTCATCCTAGAGGTCTTTTCAAGCAAAAAAGATTTTATGACTCTATGATAGAATGACCTAAGGAATTAACAAGTTGTCTTGCAAAATTATTCTATGCACCTATTTCCACAATTACTGGATCTATTAGAGATGTAAGAAAGAAAAAGTGAAATAAAACTTGATTGTAGATATGAAATAAACAGTCTGAGATATGAAATAAACAGTCTGAAATTTTTGTTTTGAAATCATAATGCCTGCCATATGAGTTCTTTAGGAAAAGAAAAAAAGATGAGTTTATTCATCAAGTAAAAGCCTGAGTTATGCACTTTCAGTCTGTTTCACTCGGTTTTAGAAAGTCTTACATTTATGCCATGTAAAAGTTTCTCTTTACAGCCTGTTGAGATGAACTGTTTAAAAGTATGAGGCACTAAGTCAGATATTCAGAAGTCCTTTATCTTCAGCTCTGCTTAGCTTAATTGGAGTAAAGTACCATTTTTTCCCCTATAATCCCTCAAGCAATTCCATGTGGAAAACATCTCTTCTGCTTTGTGAATAAATCTTGAGGGTTCATACTGTGAAATGGAAGCAATTGGACATTTTTTATTTAAAAAAGAGTGAAAAATCCTCTAGATAAGAAACCAGATTAACTAAATTAAGCTGGGTAATGAACAGAACTGTCTTTCCTGTCTCTGTCTCTTGGAGAACTCAGGTTCTTTCCTTGTGTTTTAATGCAAAATACAAACTGCTTACTGAAATTATTGGACAAGAATTTCTGTGAAATATTTAGCCTTCAGTGAAACAGTTTTTTTCAAATGTTGTATTTATTTTAAAAAATAAATATCAGGACTGCCAGTGTCTCACAGTAGCATGTCCAAATTCGCTACAATCCCTGTTGAAAACACCTAAGTATTATCAGTGCAGATGTGTAACTCTTGTGTCCCTGATAAACTTCTGACCATCTAGATTCTATTTTGGTTTTATTCCTGAAAAATTAACTAGATTTTACCTTATAAGATATTGAATATTATTGACATGTCTCTTTCTTCTCATTACCCTACCATTTGTGTCAGACCACTAGCATGAGAAGGACAAAGACTTTAAAAGTAGATGAAGTTTTACTTAACATCAGATGCTGGATTAAGTTTGCCAAAGAAGAAATAAGTTTTAAAAATACTATTTTACTATTTCTTTGTAACTTAAGGTGTTTAGGCAAGATCCCTATGCATTACAAAATTAAACTAATATAAGATTTACAGATCAGCAAATCTTCATGACAGTGCCTCCTCAAAGCTGACTGACCATTATTTCCAGCTGTGTTCTCCATTTGTTTTCAAAATAGAACTTTTATTTTGATTGTAATAATGCACAATGCAATTAGTATAATCTCATAATTTCAGAGTGAACTAACACCATTTAACTAAATTAAAAATAAGAACAGTCAATACAGAAAATAATTATTCGTTGCAAATGTGTAGTTGCCAAACAACTTGCTTTTAGAAATCTGGAGTTAAAACATTATGCTAATGATGAAATTATTGAGCTATGATGAGCCAGTGAAACAATGATTATCATACAACAGGGGAAGTCTCATCTTTCTGGACCAGCCCCAAACTAGTTCACAACAGAGATGTGTTTTCTTTTCCACTTACCACCTCTAAAGTATCCTTCGCCCAGTTGCTGCTGCTGGGACAAAAGATGCAGGAAGTCACTTGAATAACTCAGCCCAAAGCCTCAGCAGGAAATCCCCTCTGTGTGGCACACGGCTTAGCAAGCAAACCGCCACCTGCCACAGACACCAGCATTTCTGAGCAGTTTTCAAGGTTGCCCCATATCAAGTGCATTGCAGCAGTCAAATCAGGAGGTACCAAAAGAGCAGTTCCTCTGGGACTGCTCATCAGGATAGAAAAGTTCCTATTATCTGGCTGCCTGGGGCAACCAAAACCCCACTTAATTACTGCCCTTCAGACAAGGTGGAGACCTCCATTTACAAATTGTATGTGCACCAATTGAGCAGCACATAAAGCTGAAACAGAAAACTGGCTCACTGCCTCAGAGTTTCCAAGTACATGTCCTTGAAGAGCAGAAAACTATCAGGGGAGGCTGCCATTCTGCCTGCTCTTTTTCCTAAGTTTGTCTTTTTGATGCAGACAGCCAGCCACCACTGAGATTCCATTTCTGAAAGTGGGGTTATGGCTGGCTCACCAAAATGTGAGCCATTAATATCTTCCTCTCCAAAAACAAATCTCTGGTCCGTAATGTTCTTGAACAAGGCAAAATACTTCTTTTTCTCCTAAGCCATTATAATGTTACCTGTATGATTTGATTTCTAGGCAAAATATTCCAAGCCAGCACTAGGCAGCCTCTGCTTCCCTTAGATAAAGGTGTGTGATGTCACAGCATCAATTAGGAATGCCAAGTTATTGTCAGGACAGCAACAGTATTTGTTATTAAGGAGTATTAATTTTGATCTGTATATGTACTCTATAGCCAATAGCCCAAATGCCTTTTTCAACTAAAAAAGCAGTTTTCAGAAAGTGTTTTTACACAACAAATTAAATGCCTCTTTTAGTACTGAGGTAACACATTGACTGTGTAATTTCCCATATTGTTGCTTCTTCACAGATGAATCGATTGACAACAAATAAGAAAAATCAGGGTGATTCTAAGATCCCTACCGTGGTATTTTGCTGCCCAGACCCTTGCACCTCCATTTCACACTGGAGAAAGTATGGATCTCTGGATAGAGCTGTGCAAGTTGATGGGTTAGGAGCCGACTCTTACACAGAAAATTCTCATCTGATGATGCTCTTCTTTATTACTTTGTCTCATTAGGATAATAAACCCATATTCAGATTTGGTGCTTAGTAATCACCTGCATGCCTCCTCAACCCCAAGAATCCTGGTTAAAACAGTATTAGTTTCCAAAAGTCAGGGTTTGATCTGAGTTGTACAGGGGTCCAATTATCTAGTGTAGTCTGACACAGAAGCTCTTCATCCTCAAAGATGCAGCTATGAGCCTTAGTGTCTTGCTCTGGGCATATGGGGCTGTATGTAATGATGGCAATTGGTAATGCTGGATTTCAGAAGTTGAGTGGCACCACTATGAATCTGAAAAGCAAAAAAAAAGGGAAAAAGGCATCCATCAAGGCACAGCATGCTTACACTGTCCACTTCCTCTTCGTTAATTTAGAGACTGTCTTAAATTATTAAAGTTAATCTCTCTTTTTTCTTATGAAACAATGATTTTGTGTAATACTGCTGACTTCCACATTATCATTTTTGATGGTTCACAGTTGGTTTTAAGAGGAAAGGCTTTGACTGAGACAAAAGATACTCATCAGACAAATCTGTCTTTGGCACGGAAGGTAAGTGTTCAAATATATACAACAAACAGGCATATAAATTAATTTTGGGAACAGAAATTGTGATGTACAATTCCACCTGATATATTCAGAAAACACTGTTATTATGTATGTGATGCGGACCTCTCACGAATATGAGAAGTGATGTTTTGGAAGGGCTGTTTTGATGTATTATAAAGTGGGATTCACATTTTTACAATGCTTCCAGCATCCAAGACTTGCAAAGCAGCTTTTCTTGGTCCATAAAAAACAAACACTCCCTTCACCTAAATAATTAGTGACATTTGAAAGAGAGGACAAGTTGTCAAAACTGCTCTATTCTTTGAGAAGAGCATAGGAAGACATTTATTTACCTCCCAACTACACAGTTGGTTTTCTGTGCAATTTGAGATTGCAGTGATATTGCTTTAGTTATCCCCTACAAACTAGCATTAATTATTCCTCACTCTTCTGATTTAACATTGCTTCTCCACGTGTACCACAAAAAGGACAAGCACAGCGGGATTTTACTCCGTCTCTGTTCCCCCTCTGTAATACATGTGTCTCCTTACTGCATGTGCCTATTCCTTGATTTAAATGCTTCTTTTCTTCTAAGAGGCACAGGAAAAAAGTCTAAGATTGTTGGGGATTTCAGCTCAGAATGTGAGCAGCTGGAGGTACATGCTGTGCACCCAATTCTGCAAACCACAGATGTGCAGGGCAAAGCATGCAGGGTCACCGTGCATAGGAATTACTTCTATGTTAGCACTTAAGCAGGCTCTCAAAGGATTCAGCAGAGTACAACTCTCATCAGCAGACAATGTCTATGTTAGACATATCCAGGCTTTCCATGTTGTAATGAACATGGGCTGTTATAAAATCACATCCTCTTCTTTCATCATTCAAAGAGCATCTACTGCCATCCCCTTCAGATATCAAGAAAGACTCATACAATAACTAGAAATCATTCTGCTAAGAAGAAATTAGATGAGTGTCTCTGAGAAGAACTTACTCCACATAATACCTCAGGAAAGAAACACTGAGCAGCTTTTCAAGATATGTCAGGTTTTATTTTTCTAAGTGAATATGATATAGCAAAAGTTATATTAATTGAAACATGTGTGCTCTGAAGGGGGAGGTTAATTTTCCTTCCACCTACTGTTTGCACTGACTTCATGTCTGGGATTCATCTCACCAGACATGGGCTGCCTCAAACCAGACCTCCCAGGGCAGTATCCTATGGGTAAAACTGCAGAGCACAGGGGAGGCCTGACATGTGGCTTCTCTCCTGTGAATCATTTCAATCATTACGATTGAAAAAGGCCTCCAAGATCTTCAAGTCCAACCTTTTACTACCATAATAAGTAAACCATACTGTGGATATTCTCAGTTCAGTCAGAGAGAAAAAGAGAAGGTTTTCTAACCAGGCGAGAGCCTGGGAGACAGTTGGGAAGGAATGTAAATAATTCTCTAATCTATCTTGTTGTTCACATTGTTTATAGATAGGTTCTGCCACTGTGCGTCATTCACTGCACACCAATGGTGTGAGATGTTTTTACTCTAAGACCAATGAAATTAGTCCGCACGATGTTCTCTATAAATAGAGCGGTGCATTTGAAATGAAGGGGAGTCCATTCTCTAGCCTTTGATTTGGAGTCATTCTCGTTCCCGTCCTGCTCTACAGTGACACCATACCACTAAGTGCAACTTCCATGTCATTCACTGAACACTTCAAGGGATGGTGAATCTACCACTTCCCCAAGCAGCCCATTCCAATGCTTAACCACTCTTTCAGTAAGGAAATTCTTCCTAACAGAAACAAACACAGTGGCATGCATGAACTGCAGTTTAGGAGTGTGTATTCCTTCCAATGATGTGCTTACATTAAGCATCCACTATAGGCATCTTTACATTAAATGTACTCAGTAACCCTTGTTTTTGAATCTGGCAAAAATGAGAATTCAAAATTGCTGGTTTTAAATCAAAAGTCATGGGGTTTGCTATTCTTTATGAAGAGTGCCATGATTGAAGTTAGGCTGTTTGTAGTCTTTTTTTTCAATGCACAGTATGTAACAATGTTATAACAAAAGTTAAGATCACAGCAAGCAAACATCAGAAATTAGTTGCAACTACAGGACGTGCAAAGGATATCTAACAGTCTGACAAAGGACAGGTCATTTATTGCATTTCTTTGAGTTATTGATAACCTTTAACTCATCAATAATGAGTGTGAGAAATGATGTATTCAGAGAATGACTTCTATGTTCTGTTTATGCAAGACTATTTGATGATGAATGTGTTACGAAGAGTAACGTCTGGCCATTCAGAGCTAAGAAAGTTTCTGTGAAGGACTTTGCGGTCACCAGGAGGGAATAATACCATCCTACACATTTTTTTAGATGGAAAAAATCATCCCTGTTAGAAGAGTTATCTATCATAAAGGACCTGTTGGTTGAGACGAAAAAACCCTCAACCATCCCTCCCAACCCCCAGAACCTTTCCTGGAAGTGAGCGAGTTAAGGCACTTGCTTAAGCAGAGCAAAATCACTTCATTTTGATCTCTGTAATTTTGACTTTCAAATTATATGTTTCCATAGAGTTTCAGGCTGCATTTTTCTGAGTGTTCGATTTCCTAGGAAATTATTTAAATTCCATCTTTTCATTTGAACTGGAAAGAGAAGGGAAATTAAATATAATAATTCCTCACAGGATATTTCTGTAATTTCAACTATTACTAATCACTAGCAGGACTTCTTAGGAATTAGACTAGAAAGTGTTTTAGGAGAAAGATGTATTTCTAGTGAGGGGAAGGTCTAGTAATAATAACATTTATTTGGGATACATTTTTTAATTGATGAGGAAATAATGATCATAAAATGATTTTTCTCTTCTGCCTTTTGTTTCAAAAGAGCACTTGCATTCATGCTGGGTATCTTCTTGGAGCATTTTAAATTAAGAATATGTACAATACTTTAACTAAATAAAGTTCCTCCTATCTGAAGAGGTTTCTTATGTTCTGGATGGCAAAAACACAATATCATAGAATTCTTTTTGTAGAAATATCTAAGGAAAGAAAGCAGCTAACTAGCAAAATAAAAAATAATAGGAATTAAGCAATATTAGAGAAATGTATAGGGCTATAGAAACAGTCCCACATGACAAGTTGCCTTTAAAAATTAAAATCTGATCACTGTATGGATGTTTCCGCAATTGTATCAACAGCCTGTGTGAAAAGGGAAATGTTGTGTCTAGCACTGTGATTTTAATAGAAATAAAGGTGATTTAATGTTATGAATTGTATATAATCTCATTGTATTATTATTGAGAGATTATTAAGTACTTGAGGAGCATGTTCAATTTGAGGCTCAGGACACTTAAATCTCAGCAGAGAGGAGGAATCTATAACCATCTAATTCTCACAGCTGGCATGCAACAGATGAAATCCTTCAGCTTTGTGTGCTTTGTGTCAGACAGTCTCTCAGAACTGGAAAACGGGGCAGTTTCATACATAAGGAGCTCAATACTTCTCCTTGGACCTAGGTACTATACTTGTGACCCATTACAGAAAACCCTGAGAAAGAGCTGCACCCCCAGCACTGTTATTCATGAGGGGGAAATTGTCATTTTCCCGTTTTTATAAATGCAACATTAGGTTCTTTTCACAACTTTTAGTTTCTTGTAATAAAGGAACGGTGAGAAAAGATTTCAGAGTTCTGAAATAGTAGGAATGAGGGAGCTAAGAAATGAGAAAAGACAAAAAATGCAGAACATTCTTAATTTCTCTACCCTCCTTAAAAAGTGAAAATCTCTTTTGTCTGAATTTTGAGAATGAGTGCCATCTTGCTTATTTCTTTCAAACAATATCACATAGAATTAAAAATAAATGGAAACTTAGAAAAAAAACAGAGCCCTAAAATCCCAATGATTATAAATCACTAAAGGATTAAAATGACTTTCCCCTGTTGTGGCTTGCAGCCTGGAAACAGGATACATAGTAAGTGCTGCTACTGTTAGCTAATGGAGATTCTGCTTTAGCTCAAGCGGTAGCGCTGTTGCTTTGGGATAGGAAGGTTGTGATGTCTTGCCTAAAGGGATATAAGTGTTGCAATTCAGGTCCCAAATGAGAAAAATTCTTCACATTGGTGCCCAATTAGTGATATGATTCCTGGTGTTAAGTCTAATGCAATTTAGCACGCACCTGCTGAATAGCCTGCATGCCAAATACCGACCCCACTGCTCCAGCTCTTTGTCTTTGTTCACAGAGTTGAATGTTTTGTTGCAGGGTAGGGAGCAAAAGCATAGGAGAAAGGGGGTTTTGTGAACATTTGTGAGAACAAAATCTGCAGATTTGCTTCAGCAATGTTTCAGAGCTGCTCACATTTGCTCTGCAGCAAACAGATGTGGATATTCACCAAGTGCATGACCTGAGTATATAAAACTTACACTAACAACCAGGCAATATCTTACTGTCCCAAGTGGCGATAATCTGACATATTGACTTAAAAGACACCAAAAGAGACAGTTCCTGCCCTGACTTTGTGGTCTGAAATACAGAGAGAAGAGGATCCTGCAGACACCCTAGCCTATCTTATTTTATTCCTATGATTCTGGATTCTGTATTTCTTGTGGTCACTGCAGAAGAATGCAAAGTTTAGAAATAATTTAAATGAGAACTGAACATAGGCTTTTACCAACATGTAAGCTTGTAGCAAGTTGACATGGTTTCCTAAGGGTACCCACGATTAATTTATTTAAATTAAAATAATTAAAAAGATGCCTGTCTAAGGATCTGAACTCCCTTACATACCATTAATAATAAAATATAATAAAATCCCAAAAGAATGAAAATAATCATACCAACAGGAACTCAGCCAAGCAGCATCCTACAGAGACTCCTTTCCAACCTTTTATCGTTGTGGGAAATATACCTTCCCCTGTTAAAGAATGCTATTAAGCAGGTGTCTTTTGAAGATAACTGTATGGAGTTGAGTTATTTTGTGCCAAAAAGGGAACTGAAGGATTAGAGTCTCAGGAATGCCCTGAAAGTATCCAATTACTCCTCCATGGTGGAATAAGTGAGAATTCAATTCAGGCATCAACTGCTGACAACAGGTAGCACCCCTAGTACACACAGGAAAAAAAATCATATTCAGGATAGTTTCCAGGTCTAAAAGCTTGGCAATTTTTAGCATGTTAAGCTGTGGAGATCTGTGCAATTCCAGAGTACTGGAATATTTTTACAGAGAAGTTCTACCCAGAAATCTAAGTGCTACATTTTGTCTCCAAAGCTGCCTTAACTTTAGCCTTCATGCAGTTTTAGTGTAAGGCAATGTAAACCAGACAGCAGCAAAAGCTCTCAGAGCATCCAAAGCCTGGATAATAATCTCCAGAGTATCTGTCAAAAGGAAAAGTTGAAGTCTCTTAGCGAGGCACAGCTGACAAGAAGGATTGGCAAATTTTCTGTACAAAATGATTGTCAAAAATTGGTGGGGGATCCAACCAACCACTTAAATTTGGATTCTAAATGGAAGTGAAGGACACCAATTTCTTGTAAAGATTCTAATTGTTCCTTTTCCCTTCTTGAGTGCACCATCCTTATTTACATCTTATGTGATTTGGCAAACTCTTGGTGGTAGCACCTTTTTTCCCAAGGCATCATTCTAGATGTTTGCTCACATAATCCAGATTAGAAAGAAAAGAAGTCAAATATGTATTTCTAAATAAAATTATTGAGTATAGCAAAATATGCAAGTGGCTTATGAGATTGGCACCAGTTTAAAATTAAGAACATGCACATATATATATGGTCTTTTAGCAATAATTGCTTTATGAGAACAGATCTGGGTTAAAATTGGAACATACACTGCATTGATTAAAGGCTGTCCTTGCTGTTTTAGGAAATGCAGGCAAAAGCTTAGGCTTCTTTGAACTCTAATATATGGTCCAGCAGAAGGAGTTTCAGGTTCTAGAATGTTCTAGAGTTTCACATTCTAGACTGTGCTGTCTCTAGTCCTGCACCCTGAATGACTCTGATGGCAGTTTCCTCCTTGTCTGCAGTAGTTTAGGCTGAAGTTTCAGATTCCACTCAGAAGACCAATGCACTCCAGTTAGTTGCCTAAAAAGGAGCAAAACTCTCAGAGCTCCTGATAGCTCTTGCTATTCCACAAAGTAACACTAAGGTTTGGGTCAACAATAATTCAAAGTGGAAAAGGTTAATATTTTTAGTAGCAACTATTTTACCAGGTTACTAAGTGACTTATGAAATTGTGAAATTATGTAAGTCTTCATCGCCTTCCTGGAAGATATGTGTAATCAATGGAATAAGGATGTGCTAAGTAAAATACATGAGGCCGAGACATGAAAGAATTCAGAGTAGATGATTTTAGTTATTTAAATGATTTATTGTGATGTTTACATCCATGAAGAATGGGGATATATTATCTATCAGTCTAATGTCTACCTAAATCATAAAATCTTTGATTTTACATGACATTGTCAAATAGCTATATGTAACCTACACCTGTGTATTCTTTTTTGAATGTCAGCCAGCAGGACTCAAAACTGGTGAAAACACTGACTCTTCATGCCACAGCTGAGAAGTGTGGCTGTGCTTTCATAAGTAAAGCAAATAATATCTGCAGCTCACCCTCTGCAGTACAACTAGGACAAATGGGTTTGTTATTGCTTTTACATGCCCACTGGTTTCCACTCAGCAAAAGGCCATGTTAATTAGCTATGCAAAATCCCGCACACTAGCTCTGAAAAAGAGCGACTTTTTCTTTTAATTTCTGGCCATCTTTTGATGAGCCACCCAGTACTGACTCAGCGGTGCTGGACTTTCACTGGGGGCCCAGAACTCTGCAGCTGCTCTAGCTCTGCATTTGCCTAGAGCAATGTGCCAGCTGTCTCCGACTGTATTACACCACAGTAATGCGAACAACTGGAAGCAATAATGTGTCTCCCCATTTGCCTAACAGTACCAACATGAACAATAATTCAGAAGACTGAAGATTTGTGCTGTAATTTAATAAACCCCATGCACATTTCTACAATTGAGTATCACATCTGTGCAATGGATCCTAGAAGTGTAATATTCTTTTATAAGGGACCATTAACCAATCTTAAGTTTATAGGTTTCCTTAAATCTTTTTCATCAGCTGTTAAACTACAGTAAAGAGAAAATTGCCTCTTATGAGACAAGGGATAGTAAAATACAAAGACTGTGATTAAACGTCAATCAATTAAGGATTATAATATAATAAAAATGCTGACTGATGATTAAAATGAGTACTTTCTGGCAGAATTTTATAAGCGATATTAAGAATTGTTTTAAAAAGTCAATAGAATAAACCCCACTTATATCTTATTATGTATCAGGGCCACTGTCTATTTAAAGGAGAAAAAAAAAAGAATTGCTATTCTGACAAAAAGGCTAAGAAATAATTGGTTGTCAGTCTTTATATTAAATAGGATACATTTCTTTCTGTCATTTATTTTATTATACCCCTGACTCCTACATTTTAAATCCATGAATGGAGTAAATAATGTTATGTATTTGTGTTTCAGTTGGAATTTCACAAGTTCATGCAATTAAACTACCTTTCATGAAAGCAGGTAACAGATCTTGCAGTAAACATCATTAAAAAAGCAACACACAAAATATTATTTCATGTAACAGACCTAAAAGAGTAGCTCACCTGAGGGCAGGAAAGCAGTAAATGCAATGTTTACATGTGTCTCTTTACTGAAGGTATTTTTGCAATCTTTCAATGAAAAATCCTATGAAATTTATGATTAAACTGGATGAACTCTACTGAGATTCTTACATAGGAAGAACACTAATAGCAAATAATAAGCTTTTATAGTCCATATGAAACATCCAGCAAAATGCTGCAGCAGGACTACAGTTTTCTATTAATTTCTACAGTCTATTTCAAGAAAGCAATAGATATGTTTTCATTTCCATAAGGAAAACTCCTGCCTTCCTGCTCCCACACTGCTATGTGGCTCTGGACAAAACCCACATCAGCATTTAATGTCTCAGGTCACAGTTCTTTTTTGCTATTTGATCTTGTCTTTTACAGGCTACATCTGCAAGCAGAACCTTCTCTTCCTTTTGAATGTATCACCATAACTTTAATTTAGGTTTGGCAAGAAAACACTATTTGGCAAGCCTCCTCCATCACTGTTGATAGCACAAAAATTTGCACATTACCAGGACATATCAGTAGTCTCTTTGAACTTGTAAGCCATAGTCACGTAAGGAAGAGCAGAAATTTGGTGAGATATCTATGTAATCAAAATAATTTTCAGTAATTCTCTACTTGATCACAACAGGGCAGTCTTCAAATCATTCATCTTTGAATATATATTGCAGGAATTATGTCTAAGCTCATCATTTCATCTCCTTACCTTAGACTCCTTTCATGTTCGAAGTATATAGTGAAGGATTTCTAGAATAATGAGTTTATGCTGAAGATACTAAGTGTTTTCCCTTAAAGTCAATGGACTTTTTTTTCCCACAGTAGGTCAGCATCCTGAACTGAAATACCACAGCCACATGTTCACTAGACCTGGTACCAAAGAAAGGAAGAGAAGAGCCCACGGCTGATGATGGAAGGTGGGACAAAGCAGACTTTCCTTTCTCAGCAGAAAGTAATTTAATAATTCAAACTATCTGGTTAAACTCTGCTCTAACTGACACTGGTTATGAGCTGAACAGCATGCTGTGAAGGTTCTCAGAATCTCTTACATGTTGAATAAAATCACAGGAATTTAGGAGTATACTCATGATTATGTGGCATCATGAATGTCTTCATGTTACAGCATAATGTCATGTGGACATTCAACGTAGCTTCTAATAGAAGCCGCTACACAAATAAGGATCACGTCAACTGTTGCAAACAGTATTTTTCAGCTCTATTTTTTATTCTATAAAATCATATCTGTTCCACATAAATACTTTAAAGTTAACACCATTCATTTGAAAGAGAGTCCTGCTCTTAGGAATAATGAAGAAACAGGTCCCTGTATGTATAAGTTAAAAAAACAACTACATTTGACCAAGGAGTCATAGACACCTGTTTTAGAAAGGCATTCTAACGTTAAAAATGCAGTAACATCTATGTGAGACTTTACTATTCCTTGCCCCAAATCTTTTGTAGTGGCAGAGTAAAAGCAATTCTGACCCTAACCTGAACGAAAATATCTCTAGCTGACCTTTTCTATTATGTGTCTTTCTCAGTTTTGGCATCTTGTGACAGTAATAACATGAAATTTTTTCCTCTCCTGCCACTTCTTGACAAGCATCCTAGAACATGTCCCAGGAGATGCTGTAAGTTCACTGATGAATAATAGTAGTAATGATGATCTAATAAAGGAAATCCACTCAGGTCACCAATGTATGTGTATCTTGATGTCCTAGAGGAGTGAAAATTCGTTGAATGACTGTCCTAAAACTGCAAAGGATCTATACCTACATTTCTTTTTTATCCAAAACTAGACTTTAATGTAAATTTTGATTGTGCAGGAGTGAACCAAATAGTGCATTAGAATACATCTATTTGAAAATATGAGCTTGTTCCTTATAGCTTTAAGCAGTCACTCCTTACCAATAAAACACTGGAATTTGACATGCCTATATTGTGTCTCCAAGGTCAACCACAGACCATGTGTCAGTTGTGTAATATTTTTTTGACAGATGGAAGTGGAGGGGTTCAAAGACCCTCTTTAAAGAAAAAAAACTTTCTTTTTCTGTAAAAGTAATCACTCAAAATTAAATAATAATGAAGACCATAGTTTAAAATATCAGAAATGCCTTTCGTGAAAGTATTTCTTTAAAAAGTCTAATAATATTTGGGATAGCCTTTCTGAACTAGAGTTAATCATTAAGTTCTCTTTGCCATGTATCTTTTGTAGTAAATAGGATGGTGAGTTTTTTCCCCCCTCACGTACCATCTTAATAAAAGGTTTCTTTACAATTTTATTTATTTTATTATTCGTGTGCTGGACTGAATCTAAAATTAGGATAGAGGTAATCTGAAATCAGTAAAAAAACTGAGGTTACGAACTGAACCATTGTCTCCTTCCTTGCTGTGTGGTCACTTTTTGCTGATGCAAGACGTTGTCCAGCTGTCATAGTCTTTTCCCAGTAAGGATTGATAGCTGAAAATGCTGCACCAGTCGTTATCCATCAGGTATGCCTATGGATGGCCATGGCCTTGTCTCTGATCCGTTCTTATCCCAATTAAGTTTGTATCTCTGCCAGCTGCAGAGTTTTGTTTTGCCACTCAGAGAGAATCAAAGAACCGGAATGATTTCCTGATTATTATAGATTATTGAACCCCTTCCAACCTACTCACGCTGAAGACTGTGCTTCAAAAAGACAACTCAGAAGCCAAAAGAAAATGAGATACTGTAGAATCTGTTCTTTACAGAACTGTGCAATTTTGCTGAGAGCCAAGCAATATTGTTTTGATTTGGAATGGAGGCTGCAGAGCTGGTCCAGGAAACTGCCTTTAAAGATGCAAATAGTCATACTGTAAAAGTGCCCTTTCCTGAAACTTTTCTTCTATAAATTTCCTTCTTCAGCCTTCCAAGCCAATAAATAAATGCATAAAACTCAAATTTCAAATCCTCATAAATCTCTAGACTTTTAGTGGTTAGTACTGTTTTAAAACAGATTTTAAAACAGATTTTTTTTTCCTTGGTTGCCTCAGTTTACTGTTCCTTATGCATTATCATTTGCAGTAATTTGTCAAATATGTCAAATACAGTTTTCATCCCAAGAAAAAACATACATTTAGAAGAAGAATGTACTAAGTAGGAATTAATGAGCAAGGTTAAGGACTTCAGCTTTTTTATTGGTCCTATGATGACTTAGATATAAAAGCATTAATTTTTTAAAAAAATATTTTATTGATGATTGATTGAATTTGTTGCCTTACTTCCAATAAGTTGACACTATTCTTTACCATAGACTTGATTGTCATTAACATTATACTGACTGTGCAAAGGGATCTAAGCAGAAGTGAAAAACACACCCCAAATTGCTAAGTGCCTGTTTGGGATGTCATATAAGATGGAGTCTACATACATATTCAGAAAATTATTTTTAAAATCAAGGTAATACTAAAAGTCTGAAGAAAGCAGTGGAATGTAAACAACCATGAATTGATTTCTCAATTTTCAGCCAATGTGGATGTTGGGATGTCCAGAACACGGTTTTCAGAAGCCTCCGGCTCCCAACCAGCTATTCAAGGGAACAGTATACTGCGTCATACCATGGATCTGATTGGCATTCCATTATGAATTAGGAAAGAATTTTTCCTATTGAAGTAAACTAGCACTAGAAATCTGTTGTGTTCCTAAGGCAACAAAACCTGTGTGCACCTAGTGTGTGCCTGCATCTGTCCTGTCTCTGCCCTTGATAATTTTGCGCCAATTTTTAATCACTTTGGCAGCCGTAGTGAGATCTCAAATTTCTTTAAGGTTGGGCAGCTGAGTAGAGGGGAAACAACATGAAGCAAAGGGTTGTCACACAGAAGGATACCATCAAGATAAACTACACTAGTCAATAAACTCCACTAGTTTCTCACATTTCTTATGACTTCAGAAAGGTAATCCAGGCAATGGTAATAACATTTTCTCAGATTAATAATAGATCCTTTAAAATATTAGCAGGCTGTGAAAGTCTGAAAGAGCTATTTCAAGAAGAATGTGAAGTGCATTTTGGAAAAAGGATACACAAGGCTGAATGTACCTTACAAAATCAGAATCAAAACAAAAAGGCTCACATGCAGGTGTGGACATGTTCAGAGATTTCAATTCAGCTGCACAAATACAGGCACAACATTACTATTTCACATGTACCTGAGTGTCTGAAACAACTGTGGGAAGTTGACAGACATTGAACAGGACCTGGAAGAGAAAAACAGTCTGGGAATTCTTTTGGTAGCCAAGAGACACACTAGAGCCTCTGTAAAGCAGTAGATACACACATTTTGGCAACTTAATAGTGTTAGTGGGCTGATCTACTGACTTTACATAGGTGTATTTTGGGTGAGCCAAAGAGCCTCTTTAACTCCATTGACTGCATTGACTGAACTGGCATTGAGACCAGTAGGAACTTAGACACCTAGACAGTCAGATGTACAGACACCTGCATTATGGACCTTAGGTGACTCAATTTGTGAGCTGGATCTTGTCCTTCAAGCATCTCTATTTCCTAACTCTTTAAACAAAGGCCAGTGAAGTGATCAGCAATGAAACAAAGACTGTCTAGCCAAATGGCAGAATTAACCCATGCTGAGTGTGTTTGTGGGAGGATGGATTGTAGGAGAATAGAGATAGTGCTGAAGGCAATCTCGCCCCTGAGGACTTACATCTGTACTAATGACCA
Source organism: Anomalospiza imberbis (assembly GCF_031753505.1). Classification (NCBI taxonomy): domain Eukaryota; kingdom Metazoa; phylum Chordata; class Aves; order Passeriformes; family Viduidae; genus Anomalospiza; species Anomalospiza imberbis. Next base: position 99,097,140 of record NC_089682.1, on the reverse strand, counting down.
AAGAGTAGGAACAGCCTTGCCCTTAATAGGGTACAGCTGTGTCCAGTAAGGATGGGTGTTATAAAAGAGTGGGTTGGCTGATTGGGAGGTGAGTTGGAGTTGATTTGTTGTGGTGCTGTGTGGTGTAAGGGTCAGGAAGGAGTCAGCTGGCCTTGTGGAAGAGAGAGAAAAGGAGTCAGTGTTGTGAGGAGCTGCCCGTGAGAGCTCACAGAGAGAAGGTATGAAAGTTTTACAGTAAGATAATAAACTGATGATGGCAGTCAGTTCCCATCCACTGTTGACTGATGCTAAGCACTGATGCCAACAATTGGTGGCCCATATGGGGAGGATCCTGGCATGTGTTAAATGCCTGAAATGAGAGGAGTGTGCATGGACTTTGAATTCATGAAATTGTGACTTGCTGCTTAAAATGTACCTGTTGCAGATGATGTTCAGGTAACAGTCCATCTAGTGTATTGTGGTTGCTTCTTGTGTGAGCAACCCTGCTCACACATGGGTGAATGTGCTCTACATGGACAAAATAAAATAGGGACATCTGATTTTCCAGATTTCTCTTCTGTCCAATCCTCTCAGACTCCCTCTGCTATGTTTCACCATATAACTACATGACACAATAGGTGTAATGAGGAAGAAAGAAAAAGATTTTCCTTAATGAAAATGTGAGAGCTGGATTGGCAAATCATGAATTCATGATTGATGTCAAACAAGAGCAGTCTGCTAATCAGATTAAATCCTTGGATGATAACTATTCCCAGGGAGGTACTAATAAATACGTGACATCAACTGTTAATACTTACCCCCGCAGCCCTCTGGAGTTACAAGGCTAGCCTAGATCTGAGAGAGCTTTGGGGGAAAATATTATGGGGTTAAGGCAAAAGATTCCAAAAGGGGCTTTAACCCCTGATGTGGTCCAAGATGTTTATTCCATAGGAGGAAGAGGGAAAGAGAGCGAACAATGGAAGAGCATGGCCTTTTCTACCCTCCTGTTCAGGAAAGGACAACTGGCTCCCAGCCAGTTGGGTCCATTAGGGAAGGAAGGGTTAAACTAACATGGTTACAGCTACAGGGGTCTCTGGGGGAAGAAAACCCATTCCCCAGAGCGATGCAACAATCAACTGTGTCAGAAAGTCAATTCTTCAGTTCTTTTCTAGATTTCTGCATAGAATAATATATTTTCTAGTGCAATAAAGTTACAGTCAATATTGGTATTTTAGCTGTCGTTGCACATATTCTTATATTTATCTTCGGTTTTTCATAATCATGGATTCATAGAATCCTAGAATAGCTTTGGCTGGAAGGGACTTTGGAGATCATCTAGTTGCAACCTCAAAGCATGGACAAGGACACCTTCCACTAGACCAGGTTGGTCAAAGCTTCAGATGTTATAGTTAGAACATAAAAGGTTTTATTTAAACACATCTGAGGCATTGCCTCTATCTCACTTTTTTGTTTATTTAGGAGGGATTTTAGAGTGTGATGCGTTTTTTAAATTATTGATTTGTGAGAGTATGGAATGTTAAAGTTGTGATGAACATTTTAATTTATAAAAAAATGTGGGGTTTTTTTGTGTAGGTTGGACTATAGTTTGTTTTTATTTTTTGAGATATACTTAATGAAGTAAATGTAAAAAGTGATGAAAAATGTTTGGTTTTTTTGTATGTAAGGAGGTTAAAATTGTACTTGAAAGGTATTTAATGATATATGGATATTTTTGTATTTCTTAAAAGATGTATTTTTCATTATATTTGTTATAATTGTAATGGGGTAATAATTTTGGATTACTGGGGAAGCTGATTTTGTGAATGGGGTTTGATTGAAGTTCTTTAAGTGTTTTGTCTTCTGAGAGATTTTGGGTGGTTGAGCTACTGCTACTACTTGGTTTGTTTTGTCTTTTACATTTAACTATCATGGCTATAAGCTGTTTTTTGGTTATGCCAAAATCTCTATCTTTTAACACTTTCTTTCTAATTTATGGTTAATAATATTTAAGCTGTTTTCTGAATAAGCTCTTAATTTAGAATTTGAGGAGTCTTTGGTATTTGGAGGAAATAAATTAGGATTTGTTTTTTTCATGTCTATATGGTTGACCTGTATCTTGTAAATTTGCTTTTTTTTTTGTGTTTCTTTGTAAAATTGTAAGCAGTACTTTTCCACTATTTTTCCTACTCTGCCAATCTTGACGACTGAGTCAAAACCCACTAATTCTCTTTATGGTTAAATCAAGCTATAATTAAATACTTCCTCCAAATAAGCTTAAAGGAAATTTCAGGCATGCATCCTTTAATTTCTAGCTTCCTGATACCTTGCAGTGGATTCAAAGTGACTGCAGCACTGCCCAGAGGGTAAGACCCTTAAATAAAACATCATAATCATTTAAAACAGAAAGTTTTGTGCAGGAAGGGGACAGAAACATATGAAGGACCAATACCATGAAAGGTGCAACACTCAGGTCACTGTTCTGATTTTTTGAAAAGTGTTTCTAAAGGTCTTCACAGCCTTGTTTTGGAATGGTAGATTGCATTGTTGTAAAACACACATGGATGGATGGCTGAAACTGTGGTCTGCATACAGTAGGTGAAATGTATCTATTGACTTACAAGCTGGCTGCATGTGTCAAAATGCAATCCGGTATTTTTGTAATAATAGCTAGCAGTCATAGTTGTAAATTATTTATGGAGACTATTCAGTGCAAACAGGTTAGTGCACACATCCTCTTCAGCTTGACTGCCCTTGTTTTAGATCACTCAGACATTCAACTCCTTAGAGATCTGCTCTTATCATTGCAAACCCTAAAAAGGTACCAAAACTGCAGTCATTTCAGGAACTCAAAGCAGCTCAGCCATTTGCTAAAGTTCTACCTCAAGGTTCAGTGAATAAACACCATTTCTGCCCACCTCTTTCACACCCCACACTGGCCCTGGCAATGTAAGTTAATACAAGACATGAAGAGAAATTGATCTCTAGAGCTGAGGCTCCGGTGTGCCTCGCTGTCTCTATGCAGAAACCTGGAAGAATGTACATAGCAAAGGCCACCGTTGAGCTTAACACAAAGTGACATTTCACTAATGCCGTGTTTCAGAAGACAGCGAAATGACAGCCACCCAAAGAGTACTTATGGTTAGATTTAAATGAGGACAGCACCCTATTGCAATGCATTACACTGATTTCCCTATGCACCAGGGCATTCAGCCATATCAGAATTTTGTCCTCACTGGTCCATGTCAAGCAGCTGCACCTACTCTACAGAATCAAAAGGCTAGGGCTTACAGAATTTTGTATTTAAACAACTTGGTGCCAGACAGAAATCATCATACAGAAAAATCCTAGGACTTGACTGCTCTGACAGATACAGTATGTTAAAATATTTACTCTGTATTAGTCTCTCTGAGAAGACTTTAGCTAGAAAGAGCTTTGTAGTGACTGGTCTTACCACAAAATATTTCTGATAGTTCTGAACTTGAGACACTTCAGCTCTGCTAAGCCATTAATTTGTAAATGGAATAATGTAATGTAATAATTTATAATATGTTAATAGCACTGACCTCTACAAGTTACAAGCTAATTTTCTTGTGGACAGTGTTGTTAACCACCGTCTTCTGCCTCATTCTCACGATTTTGGATTTGGGCCTTTACCATCCATGATATTAGGCAAAGAGAGGATCCTTACTGTCTAGGTTGCAGAAAGAGAAAAAGGGGACATAAAACCTGTACATAGACAACAGACATATTTTCTCTACAGTCCTTTTGCCTCCTTGCCTGGCTGTTGTGCAGCTTACACCAACACCGATTGCTCCAGCATGGGTCCCCTTGGGCCAAGGAGAAAGTTGCTGTCCACATATAAGCAGCTGCTTACAGACTAGCCAAAAGTAACTCCAAGGCATATTCTCAATGAGAAACTTGCCTGGGGCTGAGAAGATTAAGCAACTGAAATCAGCTCTTCCTACTTGCTCACACCTCAGGACTCTTCTTGTCACACAGAGTCTCTAGGGGAGGGTGCAGGGCTGCTAGTGCTCATCCTCCCCAGGGAATTTGTCGCCAAACTTCATCTAGTTTCCAATGTAGACAGGAAAAAAAAGTGCTTTGTCAAAGACATGGCATCCCCCCATGAAGGATGGAAGAGTGTTCAATTAAATATGCACGGTGTGGCATGATGACAAAGGGTAAACACACTGTGCAAGTAGCTCTGTCTGCAAGAAGGAGAGTTATCATTGCACAATGCAGCATGTGTGTGACATGTGGCAGTGCCAGTTAAAATATGGTTCTAAGTTCCTGTCTCCAGTGGCCTGATAATGGTCCTGGGTTTCAAATGGACCCCATAGTGGGAGGTCAAAGCCTATGCATGCCAGAAACTATCACTGCATTCACTCTTTCCTTTTTTTATTTTTTTTTTTGTCCTAACAATAAAATTAGATCACTGAGAATATTGGACAGAAATTCTGGCTGGAAATGCACACAGTTACTCTGATTTTCCTCTGTATTATAGATTTAATATCAATGAGATAAAACAAAAGACCTAAAAGCAAAATCAGAAAAAAAAAACCCACAGAAATAGATACATTAAAAATTTATATATTTAAAATTTATATTTACTGAAATAGAATGATAAAATTGTCCAGTTAATGATGGCTGAAAAGTAAACCTAACACCCTGAATACATTTTTGCAGAAGTCTGGGGAGGGTTCCACAAATCAGAAACAATTTCTGGGGCAGATCTCAGGCATAAATACAGAATCATGGACTAGATAAGGCTGGAAGGGACCACAGTGGGTCATATGGTCCAACCTCCCTGCTCAAGCATGGTCATCCCAAAGCACATTGCACAGGATTGGGACCAGACAGGTTATGAGTATCTTCAGTGATGGACACTCCACAACTTCTCTGGGCCATCTGTTCCAGTGCTTGGTCATCCTCACAGTGAAGAAGTTCTTTCTCATATTAAAACTGGAACAAGTAACAAATAAAAAGTGTTTTTCCTCATTCCTGTTCTGGCTTTCATAACCAAACATACTGAATCTGTACTTTCAGTTAAGCATGCAATTCCCACTGCCTGATTGTCTGTTTATAGCTCTGTGTCAGACCCAAAATATCTCAGCTTGGGGAAAAAGCTCAGTACAGGAGGATGGGAATTCAAATTATACTGCACAAATCCTTACTGTGAGTATATCCACCCCATGGGTCTCAGTGCTAATTTATCTGGAATCTTTCTGTAGTAAATGGAGAGACACCAGCATCTCCTGAGGGACATTTATAGCACCTGAGAAAGTAGCAGAAATGAATTTCCTTCTGCAGGCATCAGAGGGCAATTCTGTCCCCATATTATCTGGAATTGCTTTTGGAGCTGCCCACGTTTCTCTGTCCCTACAGCAGGATATTTCAGTGACTAAGATAAACTGGAATTGTTAAAGGCTGAAGTTAGATAAGAACATTTCATTCTGGTGATTCAATGTGCATGAATGGAAATACTTTATTTAAACAGAGATGGGCCATTTTGTTCCTGTTCCAGTTTGGAATTTATCCCATGTATTTTTATTTTAAAGAGAATTCCTTTCCAATTGCAAAATTAAAGACAATGAAACTGTTTTGAAGATTAACTTCAGCTTTTTTATGAGATTCCCTGAATCTCATTTTGAAGATACTTTAGACTACTGTAGTTTATTTTTTAGTTTTTACAATACATGATACTGAGAGTGTAACTTTTTAACTGAATTTCAGTGTTTTTAAATACCATTTTCTGCAAAATTAATGGCCTGCTCTTATTTATATCGAACAAAGTGGTGACAAATATAGACACCTAAATAATTTCCTTACATTGAATGTTTAGACTGGCTTTATAAACTGTAGAACCGAATTGACATTTCTGAGGTGGGTTCTTGGCAAAGTTTAAAAAAAGGAAAGAGTTCTTCATATGATATTTTGAACATTAGATAGTTTAAAAGTTTAACTAGTGCTGAGGAGGATTATTAGTACTTTCATAGTGAAAGTATAATATATGCTCACCTAACTGTAATATTCAAAGACCAGTTTAAGAAAAAGAAAAAAATCCCAAAACACTGACAAAAATATGGAAAATGTGGAAAATTTAAGACAACTGAAATGTTATCTCCATAGACTATTTTCAGTCTATGTAACTCAGCCCCTCATGTTCAATAGCATTTTCTGGATATAAAAATGTATGTGTATATATACATGTGCATCTGTACTCAGGTATGAAGGTCTAGGTTCACATATGATAATTAAATCTTTTGGTTGCTTTCCTCTTTAGCACAAGGAATTTATGTTACATTGAAGCAAGACCTTACAGCAATGCTAATGCAGAAAGCTAAAGAGGTTAATATCCTCAGCAGACAGTATCATTTCATCAATAAGAGAACTATTCAATGACCCTGTATTGGAGTGAACTCAGCATAATCAATTAGCTCTGTCAAGTAAACAGATCTGTCCCTTTGGCTGCTGTGTAACTTGATATTTCTTCCTGTTCTTAGCGACTCTGTGAATGGGGAAATAAAATACCCTGAAATTATACCAGCCCTGGCTGAGGGAAGAGAGCTATTTAAAAAACTGTTTCACTGAAAGTGTCTGTCATTCTTAATCAGAGGTTTTTGTCTTCCAGCAGGGAAGGGCGGTAGGACAGGCCTTAGCCCAGCACCACACAACACTTAAACAAAAACAGTATTTTCCCTGTTTAGATGGATTAGATGCAAATCAGTTGGCAATCAAAATAAAATAAATAATGTGGCCTGCACCACTAGACATAGCCGACTTGAGTAATTATCTTCACAATTTACCATCCTTTGCTTGCTTTACCATTTTTCTTTCTCTTGTTCTTTTGTTTTTTAAAGAAATGATAATGTAATTACTATAACACTAATTTGAAAGTAATGATTTCTATGCACTGAGCAGGCTCTGAGACACAATCTATGATAGGTCATGAAACAATAGTCTCAGACTGGACTTGTGTAGTTTGCATTATGAAAAAAAGGATGGGAAGGAGAGATCATTACTCTGCATAATTAGCAGGCTTAATTAAAAAATGGCCTGAGATATCAGCTGTAGCATCAGCTCAACAAACCCCCTAGGGCTTGTTCATAGATTCTGCTGCATTCTGATTATACCAGTATGAATCTAGAAATAGCCACTTAGAATCACTGTCTCAGAAGGGCATTTGCTAAGTGCTCATACACTTTTATTAAATCGGTTTGTTTGGCAGAGTTTTGTAAAATGATACAGGCTTTTAGACCTTTAGCAATTTGAAAAGAAAGCACGGACTGCAAAGTAGAGTAATTCACTCTGTCGCCTTTCAGTGTTCCTCCTTGTTATTAAATGAAGGCCTCCAGAAATGTATTTGTCCAAATTTCTCAAGTTCTATAAACCCTAATCCATTTGGGTTTGTCAAACAAGCTCAATTATGAAAGCTTGAAAAAATTAAATCACCTCAAGTTTGAATATGTACAGTTCAAATAAAAGTGGACTGCAATTTGAATCTCTTTGTACTCTTTAGATTTGTGATAGTCACATAAGACCATATTTAAAGTTTAACACCTCTCTTCTGGTTTTATTTTTGCCCATGATGGACAACATAATGCTTCCTTCAGAGGTACAGTAAAACCTTTCTAACATACCACTGACTGTATAACCAGGCCATTTTTGTGAGACGGGAAACAGTTTTTGTAGAATAAAATGGTGGATAAATAGCAGTTAGGAACATAAGCAGACATGTTTTAGGATGCAGGTGATGCAGGGCTTTCCCACGTCAGTGAATTAAACATTGGTTGGATCTGGTCAGCACATAATTGTCCAAAGTGTAATGTCACTGGGGCACTAGAGTTGCAACCGGATCCAGTGGAAGGTGTCCCCACCCATATCTGGGGGGGCTGGAACTAGGTGCTCTTTATGGTCTCTTACAGCCCAAACTGTTTTATGGTGACTCTATGATCCTGTGATGATGATGATCAAAAGACAAGTCCTCTTTGATAGGTACACACTGACAGTTGAAAAGCAAATTTGGAATTGTATCAGAAAGGCAGACAACTAATGTACGTTTTCAAAGGACTTTTGTAGGCTGATTATGGGGGAGGTTTTTATGATTATTTCTGTTATTTTTATCTATTTTATAAAGCTTACTACTGTAAGAAGGAAACCAGGGATACTGTATATTTAACAGTAAAGATAACTTTGAATTCTTTCCTGCAAAATGTCTGGGGCTATGAACAGGCACAAAATAGGTTCAAATTCTCAGGCATACCCATGACAGTGGACACTCTAACACCCCACAGGAAATGGGAGAACCTCCATCACCCTGGGGCAGGTTGGGCACATCACCACCCCATGAGGCTGCCCATCAGCCCTGGACAGAGGACGCTCCCATCACCACTGCTGTCACGCATCAGGAACCTGTGCTCTCCAGAGACCCATCGAAGTACAAATCCTATTAAGATATTTAGATAATACGGTAAGATGCTTCTTTTTATGCTGAGCCCTTCGAGGTGATTAGACAGGGAAATCCTTGCTATCTATTCAAGACTGTTTCTGGCATGTTTAATATCTTGGGAATATATTTTTGTGTTTCTTTAGGTTAAAGATATCCTCCTAGGAACTTATCTATCAGAAGAAGGAGGAACTAAGGAGTATATGTGTCTGGGGAACTGAAAAAAGTTTCTATTCCATGGGAGAATACTGAACCAACAAAGTCCTGAAAGGGAAAGAAATATCTCACGTGATATATTCCTTACTGTTGAGTATGATAAGTGTGCTTTTCAGCAGGAATGGCAGAGATTCCCTACTCCTAACTGAAAGGCATGAAGAAAAACTGAAAAACACCAAGAAAAATGATTGAGGAATAAATCAATATGAGGTGAAAGGTCAACAAGCAGCTGCTGGTAGTCTGCCAAAGAGTATTTAATACATCCATTTGATATTATTCACGTTTTTAAAAAATTTTGTCAGACAGAGAGAGAGAGATACAGTGATGCAGCATTTTTGTCTTGGTGAAAGAACAGGCTTTGCTGAGAAATGTATATTGATCGAAAAGCAGAGTTTGTCCCTAGAGCTTCAACACCCCTTGAGGGTTAGCTGTTATTGCAATTGCAATGACAATCTTTCAATACAGACAAATTAGCTATTTTCTAGAGAGCTAATTCAGTTCTTCAAGTTACATTAATTTATCACAGTTTAATTACCATTAAAATTATACTCATTCGAATTAGAGGTGGCAGTCTTGTAACACATGTTATTGGATACCTCGTGTGAATCCTTGAAAAATAACATTTGTTCTGTTAGAACAGGATGTAGTAATTTTCAACGACAAGAATGCACTCCTTTGATAAAGATTTTTAATAGCTCCTAGCTAAAGGGGTTTCTGTAGTTTTCTCTCTTCATCCCACCCTTCAGATTTTTTCATAAGCTGTGGTTTAGAATTTTCTCTGGGATGGAGAGGGTTTCTTGGCATCTTTAAACTTACATTTAAAACTGTTAAGCTTTCTTGAATTAAAATACTACTCTAATTATAAGGCAAAGAAATTATAAAGAAAATAAATAAAGCTAAAGATACTTCAAAAATATTTCCATAATTCAGGTATATCTGTATTTCCCAAATTGAACAGGATCAGTATTCCAAATGAAAAGGCTTTTGACTTTGAAAAATTAAAGTGGATAATAAAAGCATGGAAACCATCCCTAAAATGCCAGGAGAGTGAACAGTGACACGTATGTAAGTTCAATTTATAAGGATAGAAAATTAGTAGGGGAGGAATACACCTCCTGGGTCAGCACAAATACTTTTGATATGACCCTTTTGATAAGTGGATCAAGTTTCTGTTTTAAAACTACTGAGGCTTCCCCCACCAGTATTTGTGCTGAAAAGCTGTGCTAGTGTTTTGTTTTCATGTGTGAACTTCTAATTTCCAACTAAGTTCAGTCTGAGTGACTCTCAGGGCACACCTTCTTTAGAAAACACTGTCTCTCTTACCAGCCCTCCTGATATACCCAGAACAATATTTACTGCTTTCATGTTCCTAGTCTTTGTCCATATTTTTTTGTTTCTTTATTCTCTTGATTGCACTAACAGACTTGCTTGCACTTATGATTGGCTAAATTCTTCTTTCTTAAAACTGGGGGAACCAGAATTGAGTTTTATATCTCATTTCTCTCCCAGGTACCTTGTATAGATGACCCAACAGTTCTTTTTCCCTGTGGGGAATATCTCTGCCACATAGTTGCTTGCTTTTGTCCCAGGGAGGGTCAGCTGGTGACTCGCAGACATTGAGTGATCAGTCAGCAGCACACAGATCTTTAGTCTCAGTCTCTCTCATGTGGTGAACTCACAGCTTGTAGTTGAAGTTCTTCCTTCTTATCAGTCCCCTCCATGAATCACTTTGTTTTGCTCCATTGGACTGAAGAACTCTGAAACTTAAATGTAATATTTTTAACCTGTGTGTTTCAGGATAGGCATTAAAAACCACATTTAATAAGGAAATTAGTGGAGTCTCTAATGAACTTATCTGATCTAAAGTCTAATGATTTCTAGGTACTTAGATGCTGGCTTTCATAAAGAAAAAATAACCAGTTCTCTTTACACTTCAAGTCATAACTTAGAATTCTATCCTCTAAACTTTAGTACAATGTGCAGACATTTTTTTTTCACCATTTGGACCATTGCTTGTCTTCTTTATTTCTTCAGATGTCTGCTTTCCAAATCGTAAGAAAAAATCTGCATAAGAAACCTCTAGAAAGTTCCAGAGGCAATTTTCTCTTCATTAAATCTGTCCATGATGAGCCGACCTGCATACATTCTTAATGTAACAGAATAAGTCCAAAGACTTGGGATTTGAAGAACTAGATTAAGTGGAGAAATGGCTGAAAACAAAGATATTGAGGAGAAAATGTCTGGTTTTGGTTCAGATTTTTTTTCTTAGTACATCTCCAAATAAATCACAAATACCTTGTGTGATTAATCTCATCTAACTTTTAAAACCTACTAAAAGCCATTTAAAACCTATTGGTGTTATCCTATATGGTTTTCTAGGCTGCTTCTATAACCAATGAAGAGAGACTTCTTTGTCCTTCCAGCCTAAAATAGGTGTTTAAGACAGATAGCATTTAATGTTTTATGATTCATTTTTCCTATCTTTAGATTGTCTAGAAGCTCATATATTTCTTCATTGACTATAAAAGGAGTGTGTCCAATTAGTACAGACCTTCCTGAGTAACTTGGAGACAGGCAAGATAGACAAGATGAACCTCAATCTTTGATCTAACATGTTATTTGAAATAGGAATGGTAATTAAGGTCTGTGCTGGTGCTTTTGAAAAATCCAACCTTCCCCTTTAATGAAGCAAAATAGCTTGGAATGAAACAAAGAAAAATGAGCTAAAATAGCAGACTATTCAAATGGCCAAGAAAGAGAGACTTGGAAAATGGCAAGCCATTTTAGAAGGCCAATCTATAAATGTGATGCTTAGAGAATTCAATAAGTGTGACTATACATGCAAAAAATAAAAGTTAACTTGAAAGTCAGAGAGAACTTCCCTTAGAAAAACTACCCCACCATTAATTGAAAATTACAGTTCTGCAGAATCTTGGAGGCTCAAAGTGAAAAAATCTAGGATGTTTCTTTTGAGAGTTATTTGATGCATCAAGGACAGGTTGCTCTGTGGGCAAGCAATACTTGCTCCTGGTGAGTCACTGGGAGCTATACATGCTTGTTTGAAAATGTTTAAGTCATAGGGGCAGATGCTGGTAGGGTACCATTCACCTTGACCCAAATTTAGCCTTTCAGAAGTCTTCAGTCTTAGGCAAAACTCTGTCTACTTCCATGAGGGAAGGGGAGAAGGAGAGAAAGATTCAGTTATTTGCAAAAAAACTTCCTATCTATTGAATTTAAAGTTGTGGAGATCACAAGTGTAAGATTCAAATACAACTGGTTTTGTCTGCATTATGAATGAACGCTTCAGGTTGCTTAAAAGAACTGCCTAAAACCAAAACAGAGACCATAGTCCAGCCTGAGGAGGGTGGTGCACCACCACCATCTCAAATCCACAATTAACTGAGAGAATCCCATTAAATTTGATAAGCTTCTAAGTCCCTTCAAGCATAGGAGCCACACCTCCTAACTCACTGGTTAATGCACTGTCCAGGATCATAAACCAACGAGGAACTTTTGAAAAAAAAATTATGACTTCAGTTTTAGAAATCCCCCAACTGTGATCATAATTTTTTTCCAAAATATTATTTTTAGAGTTTCTTTTTGCCTGTGCTACTTATTTTGATAATTTTTATTAGAGTATAAAATTATTTGTTTCAAATAGAACAGCCTTTCTGGTAATAGCAATAACAATGCAGCATCCACAAATAAAATTGAGATGGATATAGTAATATTAGTGCTTGATTTCAGCTACACTAAAGATGTTGGCAAGCTTCTAACTTAAAGGGAAAAAAAGAGAAAAGATTCATTAAGATTTTACAGCTGGACTCTTCCTCTGGTTTGCATCTCAAAATCTAGCCACACCTGCGAATAGCAAAGAAACATTTTGTTTCATAGGATGAGGCATCGCCTCTGCATCCTGCAGCCATTTTATTCTGATGCTCCTGATGTTGCTGCAGTTTCATCAATCTCCAGTGCCTCTGCACAGTATCAAGTTAGCAGAAGATGTGTTGAGGGGCACACCCCAGAGCTCTGTGTGCCACAATTAGGAAAATCTATTCCACTTTACAAAAACAGAGCCACTGCTAGACAAGGTCACCACACATTAATAACAACAACTTTGTGCCTCGGGAATTTTAATCTTCTTCAGAAATACTTGGGTGGAAATCAGTAACTTATATTTCATTACTAGCATGGATAATGTAAAGATTCTAAATTAACTGCATTTACAATAATGGTCTTTTTGTTAGCTACAATGTGTTCATTCATGAAAATATTGAAGAATAAATTAATGCAGAAGATAATTTTTTGTTGCTAACACACCTCCTGTGGAAATGCTGAAGAATCAAATTCTCAAGTACCCATAAATGGGTATGAGAAACTTCATTTCAAGGTCTATTTCTGACTAGTTTTCTGTTTCTTATTAAAATAAGTGGCATTTTTTCCTCTTCAGAAACCCAGGATTTGCAATACTAAATTACTCCACAGGTGTATTATATCCTGTAGTCTTCCCACACTGATGTTGTCACATGAAACAAAGATTTCCATGACAGGCACTAAGTTCATTACACAATGCTGGTTAACTTAAAAAAAATCTTTGTGGTTCCCTCAGACAAAATTTGTCTTTTAACATGAGTAAGAAGCACTATTTATTTTGAAGACTTCTTGACTTGTTCTCTCCATTTGGTCTGTATTATGATTACAAGAGTCATTTATTACTCTGTCATGCTGAGAACACGTGCCACAACCCTCACATACCTGGCTTATGGTAACTTAGTGATCTCTTACACAACACCACAAATATCTCTCTTATGTGTAATTATTGCCTCACTCCTTTCCTCAGTGGAAAAGATTTTGCAATTTACATACATATGTGTATCTATTATTTATACTTGTATATTTTTAGATTCATAGATTTTTAACTACACAAGGGATTATTATAATCATCTATTGTGACCTCTTGTACAACACAGTGATTCCTTCAGGAAAACCAGCAAGCTAAGCTGTAGCTTGTTTTTTAGCCAGACATCTTGTTTTGAAGACTGCATACAGGGATATGTCACATTCCTAGGTAAATATGCTATACTGTGTATTTTTGAAAGAAACTTTGTTTTTAATTGTATTTGAAACTGAAAGCTGAAAATGGAAACTGCTAGACATTTGCACAGAAGTTTGCAGACTATCCCAATGCGCCAAGCTTTGCAATAGAAACGTCTTGCTGCGGTTCAAGTGTGAAACATTTGCAGTCAGCATTCCAAACTTTGCAAATGAGAAACAAAAGCATGAATATAAACATTACTGTTCCGAAGGGCAAGCATAGCCCTTCTGAACAGTAATGTTTATATTATAGTGGCAGGCAGGACTTGCTCAGGGTATTAGAGAGGGCTCTATACCTCTGAGGTTATGCATTATTATAGTTGGCAACAGTGCCAACTTCTTCAAAGCACAGAATTTTCTAACCATTTGAACTGTTCGAACACATTTTGAACCAGAAAAAATCCATGGCATGTTGTGAAAATCATACACTCTGCACATATGCAGCCCAATCTCATGGCCAGACTGAGTACAGAGTGTGCAATGTGAACACTGCAAAGTGACATTTCCCATTTGTGGATACAAATATTCCACCAACTGACAATATCTCGAAGGAAACACCTCAAAATATTAAGATTGTCCAGTATTTTCATATGTCATTTTAGCCTGGTTTCCTTCATCCAGTTCTGTGACAATTGTGTCCTTGAACTTCAGGATGCAGCTGAGGAGAGGGAGTCTGTGTGAACAGGCACTTCTGCAGACTCTCATCTTGTCACAATGAGAGAGAATAGCCTAATCCTTGCTGTTGGCTTAGTCTGCATAGATATAAGAATTGTTCTTGTGACAATACTTCACTTTTCTCTAACATGTGAGCTCTAAGGAGACAAAAAGATCTTAAAAACTATGGCAAGATGCTGTAAGCCGTAGGGTACAAGTGTCTTCAAAAATGACAGTGATGAGCACAGCCCTTTGACGTTACATACTGAATTTTGAACTCTGCAGAAGTTCAGCTGAATAAGCTATGAGATGTCTAGCAGAGAAGTCATTGTAAAGGAATTATCCTTTGCAAAAGAACTAAGATCGATCTTTCTAACCAAAATTTTCTAAAATTACTACTTTTATTTTTAGCGCAACTGGAAATGTCAGATAAGTGAAACATGCACCTTCACTGAAGGACTTCTGAAATCCCACTCTACTGATATTTTGATTGAAAAGAAAAACAAAAAAAAAAAAAAAAAAAAAGCACCTACAACTGTGGAGAATAAGAAAAATGTCTTAATTTTAAAATAAATGTATGCTCTGCTAGATATTCTTCTCCAACTACAGAAACCCAACTGCAGAAACCCAAAGAATTCCAGTATCAACCAGCATTATCTTAAAGTTGAAAGCAAAATCAAAAGAAGGACACATTTTTATTCTGAGGAAAATAATAATTAATCTTAGCAATAAAAATAACAGCAGCTAGACCATTATGCTGAAGATCATTTCCTACAGCTGTATTAACTCCATGATTACTTGAAAAGTAGATGACAAGATAGAGTGGCCTAGATGAGAGAGGTGATCCTGGATAGATACATTTCTTTTCTTCTAAAAGTAAAGAAAATATTTTGTGACAGCCAAATGTACATTTAAGCTGGAAACTCCAAGTTAAATCTAGATACTTAGGATTTTGAATCTGAATTGCTAATAGGGAGAGAGGAAAGCTGTTTAAACTATTTTTATTCAGTGAATTAAACCAATACATCTCAGAGACTACACAGATTGCAAGAGTCTATTGAGAAAATGCTATGCCTATACAGGAAATTCCAAGAACTGTAACAAACATTGAAAAATCTTCATATTCTTACCATGCCTAAAACAGCTGGAATTGAGGGTGTTCAATGCTTAAGACCCTGCTTCTGCTTCAAGATCTTTTTAAATATAGGAAAATAAAAAATAAATGCACTCACACACAATCTGATTAGAAGATCTTCCCTGTCAAATTAAGTCCAGTATTCCTGTGTAACTAAGTTTCCCCCCTAAAATAATTAACCAAAATGACAGCCTGAACATTTTTTGAGTCTTTAGTTCTAATACACTAAATCCCACTTTTTAAATCCAGAGTATGAATTCTGGTAATAGTGTAAAAAAGAAAAAGATTATGGAACTAAATCTCAAACAGCACATTAAAAACAATCTTAGTTTGCCAAGATGCAAAAGCCATTTACTGCATGAATAACAGGTGTTTAATTAAAGTACAGTTAAATAGAGAACTTGAAAGTACATCAATGATCATGGAACAATACTGGGGGGTTTTTTGGCATAACTGGCACCTCTTAAACGTCAATGAAAATTTTCTCCTGTAGTCGTGTACCACTACATCTGCAGGGTGACATATCCTTGACTTCAAAAAGGAGTGAGAGTAAGAAGCAAAATTACCATTTGACAGAAAATTTCTGATTTAATAGTTGAATTTACACTAAATTTTAGGACAGAAATAATAGTTAGAATATTTTAAGAGACTAACTACCTTGTCTTAACAATATCTGTGGAATTTTCACCATGCTAGCCTTGATTTAAAAGCAGGGCTGAAGGGGAT
The DNA here is from genome assembly GCF_031753505.1 of Anomalospiza imberbis. Taxonomy (NCBI): domain Eukaryota; kingdom Metazoa; phylum Chordata; class Aves; order Passeriformes; family Viduidae; genus Anomalospiza; species Anomalospiza imberbis. The sequence continues at coordinate 99,080,890 of NC_089682.1, read as the reverse complement.
CTGGGTCATATTTCAGTGGTTATTCCAGTGAAGTTTAAAAGTGTTAACGGCCCTAAACCTGCACCATTGTCAAAGTCAGGCTTGTGATCCTAGCCAGCAGAGTGGTGTAATTTCTTTCAAGGAATTATTTTTGTGATTATTAAATGGGCAGCAAGACAGCTGAACTGTCTGCCACTGGCTACAGAGGGACCTGTGGTGTGAAGATTGTGCAAGATTTTTGATTTCTCCCCAGCACTGTGGGAGTGCTGGGCCCATTGGGGTAGGTTGCCCTGATGTACTGAGCACACCCATCTGTAAGCTGCAGGGAAAAAACAGGCATTCAAAAGAGCAAGAATCTTTTATGTTTTTACATGATGACAGCAAAAACCATAAGGCTGCAAACTGAAGGACAAAATATTGTTGCTAAGAGCCTACTGGATTGCTAAAAGCTATTAAGAAAATGGAAGCTATTAACATCATGCCAAAAAATGGTTCAATAAAGTGGCCTAATGTGAAATTGAGATACTTTGTATTACTCTAAAATGATCATACAACTAATGAACTGCAAACTCTTCAGCAGAAGATGATGTTTCCCACCCATATGCACAACTATGCCCTGAAAATACAACACTTTACATAGTTGGGCTTACAGATTTTCTGTAGATGCACCCTGTGTGTTGTACACCTACATTGTAAGAGTAAAATCCCAATCCTATACTTCTTTTTCAGGGGAAAATCCTTCAAAGTCCAGTTATCAGCAAGGATCAGTAACCAGAAAACTCTTAAAATCTTCAACCCATTAACCCTCAGTAAATATCTACCTTGTGCACAGTGTCATTTACTAGAAAAGGAACAGCTAGCTTTAAAATCTCAAAGGTTCCATAAGCTCTTTTTTTAAAGTCTTCTTCATCATACTATATTGGACAAAGCACATTGTGTGTGAAATGAACAAAATATATTTTAATTTATGTGGTTTATATACTGAACATAATAATATGATAAGAATATATATAGTATTTTTCTTTTAGTATCAACTATAAATATATTTTATACATCTAGGAAAATTATAGCAGCAAAACATTTTAAAATTTATTCTCTAAAAGAATTTCAGTTGGTTACCAAAAGGCGGTTTTGAACCTGGAGGTTTTCTGCAGATTGTTAAATTGCTGTCTAGAAACAATCATGAGAAACACCATAAATCAAATTTTCAGAGAGCTTCATAACATGTTATCAGTGTTACCAGTGTGTTGTTATGATCAGCCTCATATGGCTGAAAGCAATAGCAGTTTTTACCAGCAGTCTCCCTTGTCAGGTCCCAGGCAAGAGTCTGTGCTCCTTTGCATAGAATATTAAGGCAAGGAGACATGGAGGCAAAAATAGAGACACCCACAGTCAAGAAATACAGCTGAAATTATTCTTCTGTGGGTTCCAGGCATTTAAATTCTGGCCCTTTATTCTAAGAAGTGCCAGTATAAAACACATTATGTCCTCCCTATTTTTCTGTGAAAGAAAAGTCCACAGTATAAGAGGAAGATTTGTAGAAATGTGTTTACCTGAGATGCAACTGAGAAATTGGAAGTTCTGATTTCAATTTTGTCATGCTCTTCCTGGCCAAAAACATCTGAACTTTTCAATGTGAAACAATCCTAACCTCAAAATAGTATATATAATACTAGCCAAACTATCTTTTGCTAATTATTTATTTTAGTCTCTCCAAGATAGAAAGGAATTAGAGTGCTTTGATGAGAAATAATGGGCAAATATATTGATCTGTACTGCAAGATCTGCAAGTGAGCCCAAAATGAAATTATCACAATTTAAAATCATATAAAGTAAGTATTGACTGTCTGCAAACTAATTCAAATGTGTCCTAACACAGAACGATGACTGCTAGGAACACTGGAATTGGGCCAATTGACAAATGGTTTGGATGAATCCTATTATTAGACAACTATTCAACAGAAATAGAATGGAACCATCAGGTTAGTTCTGATGACCAAACACTGTGATTTGGACTGTTTTAACAGAACGAGCTACACTGTTACTTCTTTTGCAATAAGGTGATGTTCCTTGAGGTCATAAATGTGCTTTCATTTGCTTTGTGTGTTTCATATGCCCGTGTATGTATGTAAAAATATGCTTACATGTGTACTCTGTAGACAGACAAATGGATTGGCAGCTACATACTCAAACAGTACACATGCAGTGCATTTAATCAGAGCTGTGAACAATGTACAGCCAGAGCAGATTGATTAAGAGGATTTTTACAGGTTCACCGGAAACCCTCAATAGTCCTTGACTATAATCAAAGCTTTAAATACAATAGCAGGAATTGAGTAGGAATTGAGCTGGCACCAGAGAGGCTAACTCTGCACATCAATACTTAAAAATAAAAGTTGTTGTGTGAAAAAGAGTGCTAAGCTGGAGAAGTGCCAGCTGTTGAAAGCCTACATTTAAGGCTGAGTCTAAGGACTGCCAGTGTTTCTGAAGGAAAACTGGAAGAGCAGAGGATGGGTCTGAAAAAGCAACACCCACCCGCTGTGGGTGGGGCTCAGACTGGCACTCTGGCACCTTTAATCCACCTGTGTCAGCCTGGGCCTAATTTTCCTGGTACCCATTACACATCTAAGGAGGATACTTCCTGTTCTTACAAAATGTTGCATACCTGCATATGAAAATACAAGAGAATACATCAACACGTTTTCAGAGCTGTGCTAAGGAATTCCAATTCTTAATACCTGACCTGCCTGGATAAGTGCTGAGGCCCTGATCCTGTAAAGAGCAGTATGTGTGCTCAAATTTACATGCTGTAATTAAACCCAAGGAGACTACTTTAAAAGCCTAGAGTTAAACAAAGAAAAGTTTGTAATGTGAAGCCTTATCTTTCATTAGAGCTGCAGATATAATTGGAAAAAACAGATTTTCTTGCATACAAGTCCTGTTTCATGTCTTCAGGACTTGGCAAATAGCCAGGTCATTGCAGGATTGAAGCCCAAATGTTATTAGCAGTGTTTCACTAGGTATAAATGCTCTTGTAAAGGGAGCTTATTAAAAACTTGAGTTTCTTTGCTTAGAATCCTCCACAAAACAACTAAAAATTACAGCTTATTCTCTATCTGACTTCTTGGATCAGTAAGAGCAACATGAAAATATTTATGAAAATATTGCAAAGAGTTTGATCATTGGTTGCAGGATGGTTTGTTTTGCTCAAAAAAATAATTAAAAGTTAACTGAGCCATAACACATGGGAGAAATTGACTCTACAAACCATTTACAGAACTCAGGTGGGTTATGGAAAACCAGCATTGAAGCCTCTGGTTCAGAAAACAATTCATTAGTTTTATAAAGCTGAACAACTTTATCAAGGAGATTAGTGAGTCCTACTTTAGAAGAGCCAAAATCCTGGTGATGGGGATTCCTTGGAATGTGGGATTCATATCCCCTTTACAAAGTTGGGAGGCCCTTTGACTACTTCTGAACCATTCTAAATCATGCACCTGTGGGCATTTCTGGCTACAGAAATAGCTCATTCCTTTTCAAAATTATCCTTTAAAAACAGACCATTAAAAATAGATATCTACGGCTTTTCAAAATCTCTTTTAAAAACTATGAGAGCTGTCCACTTTTGGAGTGAATTCAGGACTTTCTAGTTTTTACTTCTATTTCTTTCCAATAAATTCTCTCTCTAGTAAATTCAAATCTGTCGCTGCCTTTAAACACATGATCACAGCTGTCTCCCACCTTGAAAAAGAGCCATGAATATGAACAAATATCAGCTTCAAAGGTTTGATACAGAGATGGATAAAGTTATTACATTCTTTTCATCAGCTTCATTGAGCTTTGAGTCACCCCCACAGGTGTCAATTAAAGATGCTGAAAGCCACGAGATAGGGTCTGTTTCTCAAAATATGAGGATGGAAATGGGAATGCCTGTGACCAAGTCCAATGTAATGGTCCTGACAACATCTCCAAATTCAATGGGGATTAACTCTGCATAGGTATGCACCAGTATGCTCCATCTCCACACAGCAATCTAATTTTGATAAATGCTGAAAGAGAGCCTCTAGTTTCACCAAAAAGCACATTATCTCTTCGTTTCAACAGTGTAGTGTTTGGCTTTCTGAGCTGCAAGTGCACATTGCTGGACATTTCATGTCCAGCCTCTCATCAACCAGCACCCCCAGGTCCTTCATTGCAGGGCAGTTCTCAGTCTGTTCAGTCCTCTGCATGTGTTGATACCAGTTTGGCCCTGACCTAGATACAACACCTTAATATCTTCAAATTCTTCACCCTTTATCCCATTTACAAATTGAGCCTGGTTAATCACAACAGACAATGAGACAGAGGAAAGAGATTTCTTTCCCTATGAAGGTAAACCGTTCATGTCCTTGGAAGGAAGTGATCAGCCCTTGATCACTTACTGGAAAGCACTGATTCAATTAGCCATAACGACTTTTTCAGGGAAAACACTCTTCGTTCAATGAGAACAGAACTTACAAAAGAATGCAAATATTGAAATTTGGCACCATATTTGTACAGGGATATCTTGTAATCAGGTATTATTAAGGCTTTGCTAACCAGTCTGTAAATGTAAATGTTACATTTGTTTTTTATTTGTTTAGGTTTTTGTAGTTATCACGCTTCTGTATTATACTAATATACTTTGATGATACACACTGAATACTTCATTCACACAATTAAGGATAAATTACAGGTATACAAGAAATCTGTGAAGTATAGGAAGAGGCAATAAAATCCCTAACTGCCTAAAGTGGCAGCACCTACTAAACAAGACATTTGTGTGGTTGAGCTGCAGAGGACTAATTCAATTAACCTGTCAGTGAGATTGCCTCCTGTCAGCTACCTCTGGCAAATCAATGAATAAATCTATATGCAAATAGATAGTAAGGTAACTACTATTCTTGCATTGTTCAGTAAATACAGTGAAGTGAAAACTGACCCAGAAGAGAAGTCACTGTGGCAAATATAGCAGTCATGTAAATGGTGTTGGTAGCTGCTCAAAGAGGCATACAAATACTGTAACTTCTGTTGATTTGGCAGTAAGTGTAAACTGGAAACGTAAACAATATCTGAGCACTTTACCAAATGGTGAGCGTCAAGTTACAGCCCTGGCATAACCTGGAATGGTTTCCACTGAAATTAATAATGATTCCTGTTTCATTTGAATGTAAATGTTCAGAAAAGATCAGGAAGCCATGTCCTGCAAAGGTTGTTCTGATGTTTGCTGCTACTTTATCATCAACGCTGATAAAACTTACACACTGACCCATAAAATAGTTTGGGTTTTCTTCCAAACATAAGAGAAAAATGAGAAAATCCTGAAATCCTCCCACGTAAGTCTGACTTCCTCCTGTGATTAAGTTTCACTTCATCTAAATTTGTGCTTCCCCAAAAAGGTCTGGTGTCTTCAACTGATATCACTACAACCACTTCAGACAACTGTAATTACAGTGCAAAGTTAATTTTCTCTAGTATTAGAGGGAATGCTTATTGCAGAGCTGAGTGTGTGATACAAAGAGATTTTTTCTCTGCTAGACTGAAAAATAATTTGTTTTATTTCTTTGTAGTCCTTTCAGCAATGCAACTTATTTACTTAAACTATTAGTCCAATTCTCTTGAGAGTTGGCTCAAAATTCTTACAGTTACAGCTGATCAAGAAACAATAAATATATGTAAATAATGTGTTTGTTAAGCAGCACAAGCATTTGCTGGATTTAGTTATTTGGTAATAGCTGAATTAAAAAATATATTCACAAATAGTTCATTCAAGAGAAAGTGTTTATCAACTACATTTTTTACAATGAACATTTTATTATCTACAGGGAATAACCTTTCCCTTGCTTTGGAAATGGGTTATATTGTGTTGTTTATATGAGTAAAAAGATCTAAATGTTTTAATAATAGTTAGGATAAGACTAAGTAAAAAAAGTAGAGGAAATCCTAAAAGAATAGGTGTTTCTGTCCTACTTTTTAAATTACTTTTTATCTATGCTTTGGAATTCAGGACATTTAAACACTTAAAGCATTTCCAAATGCCTGAAAATCTGAGAATCCTCTTTTTGTGATAACTCAAGTACAGCCTGCACCTGTTCTTTTGCTCCTAAACACTGAAAAGTTGAGTGAAATTAGCACTAAACATTGATGTTTAGTTAGAAGAATAGCATAGTTTAGGTTGGAAGATACCATAGAGGTCATGTAGTGCACCCCCTGCCATGGAGAAAGACACCTTCCACTCGTTTGAGCTGATCAATGCTCTATCCAACCTGGTCTTGAACACTACCAGGAATGGGGCCTCTACAACTTCTCTGGGAAACCTGTGCCAGTGCCTCACTACCCTCATTGTAAAACATTTCTTCCTTATATCTAGTCTAAGTCTCTCCTCATTCAGTTTAAAAATATTACTCCGCATTCCAGCACTACAGGTCCTGTTAAAAAGACTGTCACTGGCTTTCTCATAGGCTCCCTTCAGTTACTGAAAAGCTGCTATTTGATCTTGCCAGATCTTTCTCTTCTCCAGGCTGAACAACCCCAACTCCCTCAGCCTGTCTTCATAGGAGGGGTTCTCCTTTCCTCTGATCATTTTGGTGTCTCTCCTCTGGACTCGCTCCAACAGATCCATGTCCTCCCTGTGCTGGGACCCCAGAGCTGGATGCAGGGTTCCAGGTGGGCTCTCACCAGAGCAGAGCAGAGGGGCAGAATCTCCTCCCTGTCCCTGCTGCCCACGCTGCTTTGGATGCAGCCCAGGACACGTTTGGCTTTCTGGGCTGGGAGTGCCCATAGTTGGGTCATGTCCAGCCTGCCATTTACCACTACCCCCAAGCCCTTCTCTGCACAATTGGTCTCAACCCATGACAGAAAGCCACTAAGGTGGTCAAGCAGGACTTGTCCTTGGTGAAGCTGTGCTGGCTGTCCTGAGTTACCTCCCTGTCCTTCATGTGCCTTCATAGAACTTTAGGAGGATCTGTTGCATGATCTTTCCAGGCAGAGGTGAGGCTGACAGGTCCTCCATTCTATCCTTGTTAAAAATGGGTACAAATTTTCCCTTTTTCGAGTCATCAGGGACTTCACCTAACTACCACGGGTTTTACCTGACTGTCATGACTTTTCAGACGTCATGGAGATCAGCTTGGCAACTACATCAGCCAATTTCCTCAGGACTTTGGGATGCACCTCATTGGATTTCACAGACTTACATATATTCAGGCTCCTTAGGTGATCATGAACCTGATCTTTATGTACAATGGGAGGGACATTTTTTTCTGCAGTCCCTGCCTTGCAGTCCATCCACCCAAGAAGTGTGGAAAGAGAGGTTGCCATTGAAGGCTGAGGCATAAAAAAGTTGTTGAACACCTCAGCCTTCTCCTTGTCCATTGTTACCAGTTTGCCAGCCTTGCTCATGAGGGAGGGAGGTAGACTTTCTTTGACCTTCCTTTTCTGCCTGACACACCTTCCAGTCATTCTCTGCATCCCTTGCCAAGTTCAGCTCCAGTGTGCCTTGGCCTTCTTGACCTCATCTCTACACAACTAAGCAGCATTCCTACACTCTTCCAAGGATGCCTGTTCCTCTTCCACTGCCTGTGCATTTCCTTCTTTTGTCTCAGTTTGACAGCAGGTTTCAACTCAGCCATGCTGGTCTCTTGCCTCTCTTTTCTGTTTTCCTAAATCTAGGGATTAAGAGATCCTGCACTCCTTGGAAATGGTTCTTAAAGATCTACCAGCTCTGTTCTCCCTTGATCCTGAGGGCCATTTCTCAAGAGGACCTATCAAATAATTCCTTGCACAACTGCAAGTTTGTGCAGGGTGTTGTGTTTTCATCATCACCCACATGGAAGACAGTAATAGATAACAATCTGAGACCCATACCAGGCCAGGAAGTTTCCTGGTGATGTTTCCTAGAATCCTAGTTGTATGCTACCAAACATCACATGCTTATTCAAGTGTTTTATCAATTTAACAATTGAAGTTGAAGCATCTCAGGAGACCTAGTGCTGAAATTTTTGCCTGAATAGCATCCACTGTCTGAAAGAAAAGCACTCAGCTGTCTAAAATTGAATGTCCTATTACTTTTTTGAGGGAGGCTTTTCTCTGGCAGTATTTAGAAAAAGTATATCAACATTTGCTCTAATTATATTTAGCATAACAACCTTATTTAAAATGTAAATCATTATCGTTTTTTCTTTAATGTTACTTGTAATAAATCTACACTGCATTAATTCCCCAAGTAAGGGTGCATTATTTAGTGCATAAATTAAAAAAAACACAGTTTTAAAAAAATGTGTACTTTTTACAAATAATGCTAAATACAGGTAGAGAGCAAATTTACAAAAGAGGAAGGTTTTTTTTTTCTGGCTTGATTAGAAGGGAGTATTTTTATTTTGGTGACTTCAAAATTTCTTGAATTTTTTTTACTTGTTTTTCTTCTTTTAAAGAAATTACATCAAACACCTATGACCAGACAGGCTTTGACTTTTCATGTAACCTTTCCTCTCCTTAGGCATTTAGGAGGTGTCATTGATAGTGAATTCAGTATATTTGATTACATGCAATGCTCTTCTCCTTAGGTAATTGCAGAGGGGATGCATGGTTTTAAACATTTCTTAAGGCAAAACCTCCATAAAAGAGGAGTCATAGAATATTTTGACTGCTTCCTCAAAACCTTGAGAAAGAGCATCACTAAGGAACAAAAGTTGTCATTCAATAAAAATATGCCCTATTCTCTTGTTTCAGGATGGCACTTACCACTTTTTAAGTTTTGTAAAACAGACATTTTGCTATAATGAACTGTGCTTATTATAATCCTTATATAGAAGGGCTTTGCAAATTTATGAGACTGCAATTTCCCTTGAGAATGCCAATGCTTTTTTCTGATGTTGAATTCTACCCTGTTATCAATGGGGTAAACTTATTTTAAGATCAGTACTAGGATCCCTTCTGCAAGGAGGAAGCTGCCTATGTTAGACCAACCTTCATTTTACAGAGCCCATGGAACTCAGGTTCACAACTCCTTCAAATTTCACATGTAGTCCATGCAATGTTTCTCTCAGCCCCTCCATCATAACTCATCAAGACAGGTTATCCACACAATTCATCAAGAATTTTTTCCTGACAATGTGAACAAGCAGGGAACAGAGTTCAGCAGGTGTTCACACAATCCCATGGATGACTTACTAACACAGTACCTCTCAAAGAAGTAGAGAGGCGAAGTAGAATATTAAAATTTCATTTGGTTTAGACCAAAATTACAGCATTATAAAGTACCCTTTTAACCTCTATAATGTGGAAAAACCATAGAGTTTGTGATACAAATCTCCTATCACAGATACCATAAAAGAGATACCTGACACCTACAAGTATATCAGATTTAGGTGTGAAACACCATGCTATCAAAGGTAGTATTGGACAGAACAAGACAAACAAATGTATGTGTTTGTGTGTGTATTAGAATATACAAATTACACATATGAAAATATGAGAAAAATCAGACTGTCCCTCTTTTTCATTTTACGTTTTTCATTTTAGTTCCAGATTTCTTTCAACACATAAGGAATGGGCAAACTGCATCCATGTTCATTGAAAAAAAAAAAGGAAAAAAGAAAGAAGAAAAACAAATATCTCCCCATGAGTTATCCCACTTACAACAATCTACCAAAAGCACAAGAGTCATTTACTCTCTTTCCTCATCAGACTTACTGGTGAAGAAAAAACTGACACTCACAGCCACACCAGCTGCACATCCCTTACTCTTACCGCCCTCCATTGCTTTGGAGATGTATCTGTCACTACAACACAATCTTCATTTATTATTATGTTGGTTTATGCTTTTTATATTTAATCTTATTTTTTAAATACTCCTCCCTTGTTGTTTCCTCATCCCTATGCATATATTCAATACTATGTTTCAGTCAGTCTGAAAGAAAAAAGCACTGTAAATATTTTATTTCAGCTATTTCACATAAGTTTGAACATGTTCAGGTTGAGTTGCTACCAAAACACAGAACACAATTTTTACATAAAAATGTTTCACTGACTAGTGACATTTGATTCATAGTTTTTTTTTTTTTAATTCCTATTGTGCTCATTTATGAATGTTTACATTTTTCTGTAATGAACACTGTCCCTCCATTTCTGGAAATGAAAGCAGGATAGCTTGAGGTTAAATAGTGTCACAGATTTCTAAGTCCAGTGTTTCTTTCTAAAAAGGGGCCTTCTTAGACTCAAGGAGAGATACCTCTACCATCTACACATGAATTAATAGAATTTGCTTGTTTTCTCATTTTGCACATGCAAAGCCGAGAGGATTTTTAGCTTCAAACAGTCAAAAAGATCTGGAAGAACTGGCATTTTCTTGGCCAAGCCTGTGACCAGAAAGACAAGACAGGAATGTTTTGCAGAAAAGAAAATAAAGAAACAAGGCAACGCATTTCATTTTAAAATGCTTTTTCCCAACACTATGCTGCCTGAAATGCTAGAAGGTCTTTGTGATACTAGCTGGAACTGCTGTGAGGTAATTATATGTAGTTACATAAAGCAGCCTAATGCTAGGCCAGCAAATTGTCTAAAAAAAGGGAGTGTATTCCTTGTTAAATGTTTTGTCATGATGACCGTGCCCTTTATTTATCTCTAACACAACATGCTTATTCTGCCCCATCCACTGTTTTCACCCTGCAAATTTATGAGGCTCTATTAATCTTCTGCCCTGCTGACTCTCTCTGTTGCAAAGTGTCAGCAGACTTTTGTACCTTGCTAATGTACAAAGTGCTTCTTATGAGTAATATCAGCATTTTGCCTTTTAATTGCACATATAATTTTTAGGTCTTACAGCTAATAAGGGAATTGAGACCACGGTTCATCATTGTCTCGAATGGTACTCCAGGGGTGTAGGGACTGTAGAAGCTCAGAGAAGAATATACTTGTCCTCGTTCCAAACAATAGTTTCTCTCATTACAACAGCTCCATTCACACCAGTACAGTTACAAGTTTGCCAGCACTTCCATTTCAAGCCCAGCTTTTTCAGGTTTCCAAATTGTTGCAAAAATTTATAAAACATAAAATACATTCTATCAGCTTAGCTTTTTTTTTATTATGGTGATGTTTTATTTTTTCCAATGCTTTATTATTGCTGTTGTTATTGTTAGTATTGTTATTGTTATTATTGGTGGTATTACTATTATTATTGCTATAAGTTTCTGTAGAAGTTGATTTTAGTCTTTTAAATACCTCATTACTTGTGGAGGAGAAAGTGTTGTTTTGCAGTCCTTCTGAAAACTACTATTCCCCATATTTGAATTAAGTCATAAGTTTGTTCATAGCTGGTTTCATCTTTTCCATCCAAAGCCAAATTAGAAAAATGATAATGTGGTGCTAATTTGGAACAATGAACAGTAATTTTAGATTAACAACCTTTAACAAGGAATTTTCCCCTCATCTTGAAATTCACATTATTGAAGAGTGTTCCTATTGTTCAGACAGTTGAGGGGAAAAATTCAAGTTTTTCTTCCTTTTCACATGGAAGTCAAACACCAACAAGAGTTCATGAATCATATACTGCAGGGTTTGAAGAATATGTGCCAAACTCTGCAATTAAATGTTCTCTCGTAAGTATGCAAAGCAATAAACAATAAACAGACTGGCTATTGGAATATCATGCCATGGGAGCTGCTTGTAAGCAAATGACAGTCTGTCCTTAACTAGGAGGCATTACTTTTTTTGTGGAAAAGTCCACATAAGAATGAGAGGTCTGATATATTTTTCAGATCCTGCTAAGAATGGTGCAAATGGGTGTATTCCCCCCATCAATGAACGGTGCTGGAAAAATGGTAACAACAGATGAGGAGAATGCTCAGGTACTCATCAGAAATTTTTCTTCAGTCTTCAATAGCAACTTCTCTTGCCACCTCTTGAGTAGATGAACAGCAGGATGGGGAGAGGCAAAGCAAAGTCTCCCCAGCTGTACCTAAAGGTCAGGTTCATGACCTCCTGAGGAACCTGAAAATACATAAGTCTACAGGACCCCATGAGATTCTTCCCAGAGTCCTGAGGAAATCGGCCTGTGTAGTTTCCAAGACCATCTCCATGATGCCTGAAAAGTCATGGCAGTCAGGTGAAATCCTTGGCAGTCAGGTGAAGTTCCTGATGACTGGAAAAAGGGGAAACATTGTACCTGTCTTTTAAAAAGGTAGAAAGGAGGACTCTAGGAACCACTGACTTGTAAGCCTCACACCTCTGCCTGGGAAGGTCATTAAACATCTCCTGCTAAAGTGAGAACAGCAAGGGAATTTGAGACAACCAGCAAGGCTGCACCATGGGCAAGTCCCACCTGACCAACTTATTTGCCTTCTGTGATGGAGTGACTCAATTAGTGCACAAAGGAAGGACCACAGGTGCTGTCTACCTGGACTTCTGAAATTCTGAAATGTCTTTCACACAGGCCCTCACAACACCCTTCTCTTCAATTTGGAGACATGGGTTTGATGGGGGGATTGTTAAGTGGATAAGGAATTGGTTGGCTAGTCAGATCCAGGGGGTGGTGGTCAACGGCTCAGAGTCCCAATGGGCATCAGTGATAAGTGGTGTCCCTCAAGGTTCCATACTGGGACTAGTGCTATTTATTATCTTCATTATTGACATAGGTGAAGGGACGGAGTGCATCCTCAGTAAATTTGCAAATGACACCAAGATGAGTGGGATGGTTGACACACCTAAAGCATGGGATGACTCCCAGAGGGACCTGGATGAGTTCAAGAAGTGGGCCCATGAAAATCTCATGTGGTTTAACTAGGCCAAGTGCAAGGTGCTGCACTCGAGTCAGGGCAACCCCTAGTATCAACACAGGCTGGGGGATGAACAGATGGAGAGCAGCCGTGCTGAGAAGTGCGTGGGAGGCTGGACATGACTCAGCCATGGGCACTTCCAGAAATCCAAACATGTCCTGGGCTGCATTCAAAACAGAGTGAACAGCAGGGACAGGGAGGGGATTCTGCCCCTCTGCTCTGTTCTGACCCCACCTGCAGTGCTGCATCCAGCTCTGGGGCTTCCAGCACAGGAAGGACATGGACCTGTTGGAGATGATCTTTACTGCCCCTTCCCACACAGGCCCTTCAATGATTCTATGATTCTATTCAAATTAAGAACCCCTTTGGGTTCTAGGTCATAATGCAGGGAGTGTGGGGAGGAAAAAGGGACTGTCACTTATATGACCTCCAATGATACTTTTCTATCAGAAGCTGATATGCTTCTTCATGATCTCAGAAGGTTCATGCCATGGAGATCATTTTTATATCTCCTTCCCCTGTTGCTGCATACCCATATCTGAGTGAGGTAACACTTCAGAACATCTCATGTTTTCCCTCTGGTTTCCTCATTCTTGCCCCACAGTTTACCAACATTTGAATCATGCTGGCTATCCATCTGCAAGTTTTTAACATTTGGTTGTTCTATCATCTCCAGTTCCAGTACTGTTGTTATAAAGTGATGTATTATTCATGCAATCCAGGGCTCAATTTTCAAACTTGTAGACTTCGTGCTATATTACCATCATAAATATTGATTTCAAGGCACCCACAAGCATTTTTAGTCCTTCACTGAAAACACAAAAAGAGGCATCTGTACTCTGTGGAGCATAAAATCAAAAGCTGTATACACATGACACAATGAGATGCCAAGCTAGAGATCCCAGATAGATGTCCAGGCACACAGTGGGCACCTGCAGATATGTACTGGGGCCTGCAAGCTGTGTAGCCACATTTCCACACATTTGGGAGCTCAGACTAATGAGTGTGACCTCTTAACGAGTTTGGACCCTTCACTGCATTGATACCTCTACACTGTTTTCTCTTCTGGAGTCAGTTCACTGAATGGTGGTGGCATGTTGACAGATGGCTTTAACTGTCGGGTTAGATTATAATAACACCAAAAAAAGGGCAGGAACAAAGGCCATAGTTTACATAATCCTGGCATTAATTTTGAGCATTCAAGTGGTTTTGTTCTCTTATGAAAGCTTTTTGTTCATTTGTGGGAAAAAGATTACAAGATGAGCAGTAAAACCTGCATTACTGAATGCAAAGTGAGAAAGGTAAGGAGGTTTCAGACAGGCTCTGTGTGAATGTTCACAAACTTCCTCATTAACTGTATCCTCACTCTGGCTTCCTGACTCCTTGTTTACTTTGGTGGAAAAGATTACCACAGTTTCAATTGAGCAGAGCCTTATTGTTAACACTGTTATCGTAGTTCTGAGAAAAAGATCCCAATTATACTCCTCCCAGCCAAGTTTCTCAGCTAAGAATGATGTTGCCACTATATAATCAATGACACCTGCAGGATCTGGAAATCCACTGTAAAACAGTCTTAACAGATACTAATATTATACTAATTATTTGTGTGTGTGTATATATTTGTATAAAAATATGTCATTTATATAAAGGATTAATAAATACTTTTTAGAAGATCTATATATTAGAGAGAAGTAATGTTCATTATACAGGCTCTCAGTCCATCTCAGCATTACAAATCCACAATCCTTTCTCCAATACTCACAAGATCTTCAGAACTGCATGACAGAATTACAGGCCTTACATTTTCCATCATCCTCTGTGCTACTGAATTTAAGGAATCCTGTAACAACTCCTACTAACATAGCTACTACTGATAACAAGATTAAACCTATATATTTTCATTGGGTAGATTTTGATGAAAATTAGATACCAGAGGGGCTTCTAAAAATATTTTTAGGCCAAAAAAATAGCTGTCATAATCATGTAACTAGTTGTTCACATCATAAAATGCTGAGGAAATAAAGACATTCTCATTAGTGTTTCTAAAAAGGTTACAAAAATGTTCATTATTTAATTTTCTTACATTTAAATTGCCTTTATCATTTCCCTATTTTATTATTTTTTTGTTAAACAGTTTGAAATAATTTTTGTCTTACATATCACAAAAACGTCTTTCCTTCTGTTTTTCTTGTGTCTCCCCTCAAAGAAGAGTGATATTCCACAGAAAAGTCTTAACTTACTTTTCTGGTTAAAATTCAAATTTCTTCTAAACTTCTGAGGCTTATATTACTTCTGTTCTTGAAATGTTTATGAAAAAATCCTGACTGCATGAACATGACTTCTTTATTTCTTTTTTTGGCTCCCCTTTTTAAACTAGCAGTAAGTACTACACATAGTAGACTATCAAATGCTCTTAAAACAAAGCTAGACTACATTAATTAATGTTGTATGTGCACTTGAAGTGGGTAATATAGTTCATCCTCTGGCACTCAGCTCATTAATTTCAAAATGTATGTTACTAAACCTCTTATCTTGGTTTTATCTAATTAAATTATTAAGATGAAACTTAATAAAATCAGAGGTTTTAAGTGTCATTCAAGGCACAGCTACAATTAAGAGATCAAATATTCATAGTTTTAGAAGACTCAACCCAGCAAGTTCACTTTTGTGTATGATCAATTTTGTGCTGATTTTTTTCCAAGCTGAACTGTCTTTATTTCAATAATATTACGATTTGTAAAGATAGACAGGAAATTAGTACACACCACTCTGAACAGATAGGTTAATTGAGGTTCAGTCTGGTATTGATATGTACATATTATAAACCATATGGAATCACAGAGTAACCTGGAATCACTACTTTGCAGACAGGCACTTTCATATTGGAAGAGACCTCAGAGGCTTTTTCTTTTCAGAACTCCTGCTCAAAGCAGGAGCAGTTCCAAGGCGACACCAGGTTGCTCAAAGCTATGTCCAGTCAGGTCTTGAGAACCTCCAAGAACAAATACAATCATAACCTCTCTGGGAGATCTGCTCCACTGTCCCCATGGGAAACAAGGAGTTCCTTACATGAAGCCTGAGCAGCTTTTTTCTTCAGCTTATGCCCATTGTATTTTGTCCTTTCATCATGTAACACCATGAAGAGCTTTGTTCTGTGTTCTTCATGGCATCCTTGTAAGTTTGGGAAGTCAGCACACAACAGTTAGTTGCTGTATCTGTCAGAGCTCCCTTCCCTGACTCACCTGGAACTGGAAAGGTTTGTCACAGGATTCAACCTGAGCTACAGCCTGCACTTCTGATTGAACACAGAAGAGCTATGAAGCTTTACAAGGTAGCTGCCATGGACGTACCGTAGAAAGTGGTTTGGTGTAAGACCTAAGGTGCAGTGGTGGAAAGATGATGAAGATAAATTCTGGTGCCACATTATCATTATTTTGGCACATATCAAGTCAGAAAGTATGAGTACTCCATACATGACATAGTCTAACACAGCTGGTTAAGCAAATCTGGACTGAAGAAACCTCTCCACAGACAGAGCCATAGCTCATGCCACCTACATAGAGACTATTGTTCATAGACAATATTAGCAACTACAGTTGGCTTGATCTTATTCTCTGACTGACACCTGAAGCTGGGATATAATAGTCTGTAGAGTTAGGTGGCCTCATGACTTCATATTAAGTAGCCTCACCTACAGAGGTTATTTAGAAATAACTAAGTTGTGTTATGTGGGTACATCCTACATATTTGTTAGCAAAATTTAGAGAAAAAGGTCTACAAAAAACAAGCTTGAGACCACTGTACAAGAGAAGTATCACCAAGGAGCACATGCACATCACAAGAGAGGGGATGTAACTTCATTCCCATTTTAGCAAGGTAAGTCAGCCCATTCATGACTCTGGGCAGGGAATTGCCTCTGCTGAGCTACACAGGATTGGCCACATATTAAACTGTTGGCTCAGGATTAGAACAAAGTATTAATTTAGGTGAACAGAAGGTGTCTTGTCTATCTGCCAGATCGATGCATGCACATCTAGATAGAAGCATGGCTGCTCTCACTGGAATGACAGTTTTCATTTAGGAACAAGAATATTAAAATGTATTTTCTGAATTAAAAAAAAATATATTTGAGGCAGCTAAGATGTCTGTCCAGCTTTTTCTACTTTTGTCTTCTGGGGATGCTTAGGTAAACACCCACAATCTTCCTAAGGACAGACCAGCTCAAGGTTTGTAGGCCATAAAAGACTCCTTGTCTATATTCATTTTAGATTGTACCTACAGAGGATTTATAGAAACAATACCTAGGTGGCACTGAGGAAGCTTTCAGTGCTATTTACAGACAATTTCAAGGAATAAACCTGCAGTTACGCCTGTGTTTGCTTTCCCTTGAGGTCTCCCTGCAATGCTTTCTAATCCTATTGTGACTTGATAGTTTCACAGCAAAGTGCTCCACAGAGGCCAGTAATTGGCACACAGGTTCAAATTAGATTGCTGTGTGTTTAGGAAAGCAGGGGTCATTTCCCATCAGCACCGCTCATTAAGAAGCAGAGTACTAAGTTTTCTATTTCAAAAAATACTAAAACATGTGTGCGTGTTTGGGAGGGAGGTTTTATGTATAACCTCCCTTTTATTATGAGCACAATCAGTCTGTGATCAACAATATGCAAAACAGCTTTAGTAAAGGAACAGATTAACTCCATATTCAGCAACAATTTTCTTAATGCTGCAGCTGTCTGCCTGTTGTACACAAATTCCTTGTCACCTTGTAAATAAGAAGTTAAAGTGGGTGAATTCAGAAGCAGGCTTGGAGGCAGCTGGAAAGTTGGCCTTCTATGCCCCTGGCCCTTGTGAATTTTAATCAGGTTCCCAGCATTAATTGCACATCAGCCAAGTTTCATTCAGGCATACTCAAGGCCTCAGCCAGCTCCTGCACTTGCTGTGGGCAGGAAAGAGAAGCTGGGGTTCAGAAATGAGTCCATTGGGCCCCAAATTAACTGAAAGAAGAGAGATAACATTAGTGTGCACCAGAAAGGAGGATAAAAGGCAGGCTGAATTAAGAAAAAAAGGAAATAATAAAAAAATACTTCAAATGAGCAAATACTCTATGCAACAAGCTTAATTCCTGGCAACAAACAACTAATAATTTGATAATGTTTAAACAGAGTAATTTGTGTAATTCCTGCCCCACCAGGTGCACCTGAGTTTCTTGAAATCCTTTCCTCTAGGATGGCTAAGGGAGGAGTCTGTCTGTGACCTACCTGTAGCTTTTTCAGCACCAGAGTGCGTGAACTGCTGCACTCATACCTCTGGGGAAATTTCACTTGCTAGGCTTGCATCAACCATTTTTAACTCACTGTGGTATAGCACCTGCTCTGCATAATAGCCTGGTGCTTAGAGGTCTCCTGCCAGAAAGATACACCCAGGGAGTAGCTTCAGGTGGCTGCAATCCTATACTGCCCTGCTTCAGAGAAATCCTGTGGGAACAGAGTGCCAGCATATTTCTAGGGAGCACATTTTCTGCTCCTCAATGAACCATTGGCAGGGGAGAGGGAAGGTCACTGCATGGAAATGTCAAGAAGGCAGAAGTAAAATAAGAGGATGAGTGTGTGGGACTTGGTGGCAACATGTTCACCTGAGGCTGAGCAGATACTAAATGTTAGTCCATGCCCTGAGGAATGGGAAATTTTTCATGTGATGCCTTGCAATGAACCTCTGGAGAACTCCCCATCCCTCCTGGTCACTTAATTTCATGTACCTGTGTCAAGTTTCAAATCCAAGTTTCACAGAAGCCTGATGCAGGAGACAGATGGGATCTGGCACCTGTGCCTCGTACTGTTGCCTGCTCCATCTCTAGTGGACCTTCATCCAACGGATCCACATCATCATCTTCCTGAACATTTCCTCCATTCATTGGGTTCAGAGCTGATATGCTGAAGTCAGCCTTCTAATTATGCTCCTGGGGCACCTTTCAGCAGGTGACCCTGTGCTTAAACTGCTTTGTTCTTCCCCTCGTTAATCTATTGTGAAAAATGTTTCTTGAACCCTTCCACAAGTCCTAGTGCCTCCCATAGTGGGGAGGGAATTGCATGAGAAAGGCCCAAATGGACCAACTGAGGACCTATACCCTGGTGCTATATCCTGTAGCTGCTGGAGAGCACGTTTTTGGACTCCACTAGTGTCCAAAAATGGATACCTAAGAAAGACTGTAAAGACAACATGTAAAAAGACATAGGGTCCTTTCCATAGTCCTCTCCTAATCTCCAACTGTTTCCAGCTATGGGTCTTCCTGAAATAGCCTGGGATTTTATGTCTCTAGTAAGCATCAGTTTATTTCTTTTTCAAAGTATTTCTCCAATATCCTTTGAACTTTGCAAACCCTTTTCTTTCCAGGAAAACTCTTATTCTGATGAAAACAAAATATATTGAGATTGTTAAGTAAATTAACTAATATTTGCTTTATCTCTCCTCTCAGCAGAAAGATGCATTTTTCAGACATCAGAATGGAAAAATAAAATCTGCTGTGTATGTGAAACACAGATAGCACTCTTCACTTTCACTTGCTCCCTCTGACGTGAGCCTTAAAGGTACACTATAATGATGCAACCTGTCATGGAGAGTGATATCTAATCTAGGATGATGATACAAAACAAGCAAAAAATTATACCTGTCTGTGGAGTTTTGCTGTGTAAATGAAGTGAAATTTCAGTCAGTTCTGGCATTTCTCTTTTCCCTTCCCTAGTCACCACCAAGCCATGTTGTGCATTATGATTCTTTATCTGCATTATCTTTCATATCCAGCACGGTAAGTAACAGCATTGCCGAGACCCCTTATCTGTACACTGGAAACTGCATTCCTCTGTCTTCTCATCATATGTCCATTGAAATGTTACGAAATCCACAGTCATCTCTGGATTGAAAATGTGCTAGCATGTAAAGTATTAAACAGGAATAAGGTCTTTACTTCAATTCTGCTGAGATTTTCATTTGTCTCCCTACGATTTTACCGCATATTCACTAACATGCTGAGAATACATCGTTTTTCTTAGTATGGCAACAGAAATGCTGCTGCTCTCTGAAATCTCATTCATTGTCATTGGGTTTTTACAACTATAAACATGTAGGAAAAAAAACTGCTTGTCTGCTTTTTTCCTAGAGAAGACAAACCGTGAGAAACCAACAAGATATATTCAGAAATATACACTTGCATGTGGTGTCACACCTGAATGAAAGGCCAATGGTGCCTTTAAAGAAACTGGGGAAGGTGAGGAAAGACAGAAGGAAGAAGTGAACACAATGGAAATGTGAAAATTTAGAGAAATAAATGGCTGTGTAAGTTTTTTTTTTTATGGCACAAATCATCATAAGAACAGGAGAATTGCAGCATTTGCTGGATCAAAATCCCACTTAGCCCAGTATCTCATTTCCCAAGATGATAATCACCAGTGGTGGTGATCTAAGAACTGTATAACCATGTTATAACAGGATCAACAGCTGATAGAACTTCTCCAGAACAGTCTCTCAGTCACCATTGAATTTCTTAATGGAGGTCTTTCTGATGGCCTAGGGTAGATTTTTTTTTCCATTCTTTCACGCATTTTTTAAACAAATGACATTTAAGCAACAACCACTGAGTAGTTCCATAGCTAATAAGAACCTAATTTCTCTCTTTTAAACCTACCCTTTGCTAGTGAGAGCATAGAAAATCACATTGTTGTATCCAGCAAAGAGAAATCTTCTGATTCACTTATGTCCCATGTCACGAACATGACAGACTGACCTCTGATTGAGAGTTTAAATCTTTCCAGATACAGCAAAATTAACAACAAAGTCCATATTGCAAAGCCCTTTTAGAAAAGATGTGCTTTCATTGACTTAATAATACCACAAGGTAGATTGAAACAACATTGTATGTACAAACATACAAACTTGTCCAATCTATTCCTTTTCACACAATTCAAGGTAATCAGGTTTATTGAGACCACCACAATCAGTAAAAGAGTTGCTCAGGTCAGAGAATCTGACCTTAAGTACAAGCCCTGCTGAGGTCACTGCATTTCCTCATATGCTTTCACACATGGAGTATGTCCAGAGTGAGAGAGACTATGATAACTAAACTCCTGTGATGTGTGTGTATTGCTCAGAATTAACACAACTTTTCAATGGTTCAAAATATGGTCTAAATTCTGTTGGTCACCCCTATTACTTTTCAAAAATTTTTTTCATGTGTACTATTTCTAATTCCTCTCCTCTCTTTTTAATTTATTCTAGAGATATAGAGATATCATGAAATCAAAATAATTCAAAAATCCATTAAAACATTTAAAAACAATAATTTCACCAATAGGAAGGATGGTATGTAACTATCAGAACAGTCTAAGTTATGTCAAATGAAAGGTTCAGGTCAAAGAAAGTTCATTCCTAACCATGCAAATCACAATTCAGTGTCTCAGGAACAGTATATATGGAACAATGCCTGGAACATCAAGAACAGTTTTTTCCCCTTATAATTATTATTAGCTTGGTAATAGTCGTTAGTGACCTATCTCCTTCTGCTGATTTAGTAAAGTGTACCTAATAACAAGCAGGGGTCAAATGTACAAACCAAATGACACTGCATTCCCTAGGTACATAGTGCAGTTTCTAATGATGTCATAAATGCCTCGCAGTGTTTATGTCTCATGCACCAAAATTAAGCCTATTAGAGTAAAATATGCCAATTGAAAATATTACAAATCTTGCCTGGAATATAAAACCAATCTTCATAAGCCGTTCTAAAATGACAAACTGTCTCTTGTGTTAGAAAAGCTGAATCTCTAAAATAGCTTTTATTTCACCTCAAAAATCAAGGTTTCAGAAATGTTGGATATTTTTTATATAAATAGTGAGAAAGAAAGGAAATATTATCACATTATGATCTCTTTTTTGCAAGAGAAATTAATTTTTTTTGCAAGGAATTAACTGCAACTCCAACAAAAATACCTTTTTTGAGAATCCATCCTTTTCATGAGAAGGAGAAAGTATTGTCCTATAATTTTAGATTTTATATGAATATTTTAGTAGAGAACAGATGACCCTCTCTTAGACAAAGAGAAATAGTTCACAGTTCAGGGAAAAAATAATGATGCTTATATCCATCTCTGTATTAAGGAAATCCATAAAATCAGCTAGTCCTTCACTTAACTGTGCTGGAACCCACTCAAGCCATTGAGTTTAAAGCTGTGGTATTATTATTCTTTGATGTCTATAACTTAGCAGCACAAAGCTGGTCTCCAAGCACTTACTCTCTATAAAGAAGCACAAATGTTTGGCCTTTGGGCTGTAAATATTGTGTCGCCATTGATTTTTAACATATAAAGTGTATTTTCCTGAATGTCAAGTATTCTCAAAGTACAGGGACTCCCATGAGCACAAAGTGGCAGGAATTAAAGGCAGTTTAAAAGCAGGAGCTATAAGTAAAGAAAGGAGAAAATAATATCAAGAAATAAGAGAAAGAAGAATTAAAAGAGTAACTAAAATTAACAGGCCAAGTATTATCATTTATCTCCCAGATGAGAATGTTGCTTGGTGAACATGTTGATACCATCAACAAACCTTTCTTACACAAGACATTTTTCTTTAAGGGTTTGTGTATCCCATGCACTGGAGTTTGTTTTTTTTTTCACAGCTAAATGATAGGGTTGATTTGGGGATCAGATATGCAAACAGTGACAGTGTCTGTACTTGAATGGAAATGTGACTCTGAAAATTATAGCACTTCAGTGTTTGCTATTCCATGTTCTGTCAGCTGTTTTGATGCTACTTTGCCATAGTGGTCTCCTTGAGAAGGTGTTTCAGAGCAGGATCCTCACTTAGCTGGGGAGGATAGACTAGAATCAAGTCACCCCTTTCTCCTGGGACACACGCAAGTTCTGTGTCCCCTCCAGAAATGTCTGTCTCGTACCATGAAGTACACAGGGATGACTGGAGGAGAACATGGCTTCTCCCCTAAAATACCTGGGATGAATCCAGCTGAAACAGCACCTTGGCGACACAGCTAGGAAGAAAATCTGAGAGGGAGTCAGTCTAGTGGATGCAGTGTCTTTTAGTGTAGCTTCAGGCACCACAATACTGTAATGTCCTTTACATAGACTGGTGGCTAATCACCAGCCTATCCACTAATAAATAAAAAGAGTATCCTTTTTTATGATTATTCAGAGCAGATGCATTTCCATAGCTTATTTCTATAGCCAGTACAGACAGACAAGGTTCCTGACAGGGCAATGCAAAGTAGCTTGTGGCATGGTCCTCCTTTGACTCTTCATCTCTCCCACAAACTACTTCCCTAAGCCAGACCTTTGAATAGCAAATTTAGTCCAGACTGGAGGAGAGATACTGTCTTTCTTCTCCCAAAAAATATTTTCAAGCAGCTGTACTGTAAAAGTTGTGGTGGCTAAAAGCCTGTTTGCTTTTATCTTTCCCTATCCCACACACCACAATCCATAATTCTTTGAAGGATATTGCACACCAGATTCAGAGATTTCTTTGAACTATTTTATCATTTACTGTGTTTACTAGATGTTTCTTTCAGAACTTCAAAAATAGTCTGTCATGTCTTCAATTTTACCTGCCTAAGAACAGACAAGTTGCCATCAGATATTGTCTCAGACATTTACATAAATATTGACTACTCAATGCAAAGCATTCTTTAAATATACAGGCACATATGCCAGTTTCTCTTAAGAAGGTTAATGAACTCTGAGATGTGAAACATTTAAGGACCATTAAAGGAATCCTTTTGATAAAGGCTGCCTCTGAGACATGGTGAGGATTTCCAGCTCCCAATGTTAAAACACTTGTCTCAGCAGCAGACATCCAGGGCCTGGAAAACCTGCCCTAGAGACCAAAGATACTCCTTTTATTTAGTATATCAAGGTGAAGCTTAAGAAGTTATTTGACAAGTATAAAAGTGCAAGCATAGGGAAAAGAATTCTGATAGCAGGTTCTTTATATGTAAAAAAACTGGACCAGTTTCTCAGAGCTAGGGGTAAGTATGTTCAGGAGTAAAAGCAGGATCTGGTCTATTCAACTAACTAAAGCTCAGGAATTGTCTGTATACTATTCCAGTTATCACATTTGAGATATCTAGCAAACTGATACTCCTAATGGAAACTTAAACTTCCTGTTTAAAAAAAAAACCTTATCCAAGTTAGATATCGAATTGAGGTGTTTTCAAGTCTAAACAAAGTGATTACATTTTAGGAAAGATTTAGAGAGGCCTTCAAATATTCTAAGAAACATCTGGGGTTTTTGTTTGCTTTAGGTTGGGTTTTTTAGTATTTATGTAAGAATTCAATTAAGAGGTCTGCTTTTTCACACACCAAAAAATTTGAAGAAAAACTAGGTAGACAAGATCTCCCCCAAAATATTTATTGCTTTTAGTTGCATTACCGCCTGGATAACAGCTACAGTTAACAGTTTCATCACACATTGAAAGAACTTCTATGTCTAGAAGTGGTTCTAAGAGGCATAACCTCAGCTACAGGGTGTGATGGAAACATCCCAAGGTGAAATTCCTGGTCCTTTGGTGATTAGGAGATAACACAAGATGCATCTTCAGCTGGATGTAAAACATTTTCAAAGAAGAGCAAAGGAAGTGGTGATCTATCTACTAAGATGTGCAACTTGTCATGTCACACAATATCAGTTCTTAGGTGTTACCAATAGATTTGAGAGTACAATTTTAAGTAATATTTGAAGCACTCAATTGGACCCATTTGCTTCTGACATCCTCTTTCTATGTATCTGACTCTGAAATGGAAACTAAATCCTCTCTGTTTTACAAGCAATTACCTGTAGTTACCATGATCTCCAAATATAACTGAAGTCCCCTCACAATCAGAGCTCCTGAAGTTGTGGGTGGGGACCTTTTCTCTGGGTTTTGCATGAGGGATAGCTGCTGTCTAAATGTTAGTATGTATTTGTGGCATATAACTTCTAATTGGTACAGATGGTTTTAAAATAGGTACTGTGGATTAAAATGAGAGAAAATAAAGCCTATCAATTTGCCAAAAGCAGTTATTGTGGCTTCGAGTTGTCCTCCCACCACAAGGGAGAATTGTCTTTTTTAATAAACTAAAACATTATAAGCAATTCACACACACACACATACACACACAAAAAAAAAAAAAAAAAAAAAAAAGAGCCAGGGATCCTGTAAACATTTCAAATGTTGTTACAGGTACTCCTACACAATTTCAGAAAATTGTTTAACTTAATACCTTAGCAGTAAATTTGCCTTTCTCTCTCTGTCTCTTTCTCACCCACTTTGAAAGATGATACCAACAATTTAGTGTACTCTGGGAAATATGACAATGGTTCATATTGTGCAGGAATAGTTTTAGTTTTGAAAATCTAAAATACAGCTATTGATTGTCTCAAACTATTTAATCTTCAATTAGACATTGAACTTTAGAACTGGCAGAATATACAAGATTTTTCTATCCTTGAATAGTAGTTCATCATTATCTATGAATAATACATCTTGCTACAATAGTGCAGTCAGATACTGGTATAATTAGATACATTTCTGAGGTCTGCCTATGGTTCATGCATCAAACACTGATCCTTCAGGCTGCCTTGTACAGGTCTATAGGCTTGGGACACTAAAGAAATGAACACAGTCATGCTAACAGTGCCCTCACTCCAGTTACAGATGTAAGATGACAGCCACTGCTCCAAGGCATACTAATTACAAAGTATTTAGCAGTCAGTCTCTAGCACACACCTGCCAGAAGCAGAGGGGGGAAATGTGATATCCTTGTTTCTTATGTTACACAGATCCCAGCTGGAAGGTAAGTTCTTAAGAGGCCAATGGCTGTACAAACCATATGCTATCACAGTTCAATCACGCCCACAGCTTTCCCCATTTTTATGGATATTTGGCATTACTAGGTAAAGTGGCATCTTCAGACTAATCAGATGGATATCTTGACTGGTGGGAATATTAAGATAATACAGTGCTACAGATAACAACCACTGCGTTATGCTAGCTTGTATTTCTGCATAATGGCTCCAGCTCCTAACCTGTTCTAACTATAAAATTTGTGAGGATGCAGCCCATTACATTTAGGCACAGATTTTGTTATTTCAAATTATGCCTACTTTGGATCTTAACATTTTGAGTCCAAATAGCTCCTAGAAAAAAAAAAAAAAGAGAACAGCTCTGTCTGCTTTCAAATTTTGCTATGTAAATCTACTTTTAGTTGAAAGAAATAAAACTTAAATCAGTTAGAAATATCCTAAAAAAAGATAAATTTCATATGTCCAATTTTTGTTGTTTTTAATAGCTAGAACCAGACTATTTTCACCTTTAAACTCATACTTGTTCTAAAGTCTTATAAAGAATGTGGAGAAAAGGATCAGAAGGGAAAAAGGAAGAGCACACCCATTTAGTAATGCTCTGCTATATAAAAAGAGAAAAGGGGAAATAAAGAACAGTTTAGCAACGCTGTTTTTCAAAAGATTTCAAATGTGTGCTTATCAAATTCTCTGTTTACAATTGGTTTCAAGACAGCCAGGCACTCTCAAACTTGGGGAAAATTGAATTTTCTTTCTTCCTGACACTAGTGAAGGAGAGATCAAATTTATCAGGATCGGGGAATTGCTTTGCTTTCACATCATAACACACATTTCTGACTGCTGAACCCAATGTTTTCTACAATGGTATTTTCACCTGATTGCTTAGACCCCTGGCCACCAGGCTAACAGAGTTGTCCTGTATAACTCCATGGCACAGTCAGGCTTTGAAGCCACAGAGTCTAATGATACAAGAGAGGTTTAGTCTCTGATTTACAGCAACTGTGTTAATACAATTCCATATTATAACAGACCTGAAGAAAAGAAACCTGCAGAAGCTGCCTGGTATCTGAAGAGAGAGATTCAGAACCAGTGTAGCAGCAAGCCACATCAATGTGCTTTTGTGGGCTCAGAAAACTCTATTTCATACACATTGTGTCTAGCATTAGCACACAGGGGCACAGGTATTCAACAGAAGAAAAAAGGTTCCCCAGTGCTTTGACTACATGTCGCCCTGTTCTTTTGAGAGTTTGAAAGTTCTTCTAAAAGTTTCAATGCCTTCTGATATTTACATATTTCAACTGAGTTTTCTCACACATGTTCATGTAAATAATAATTGTCTTGCATTCTTCTTTGTGGGTAGAGAGAATTGATAGAATCGTAATTTGACCAGTGTAGTTGGAGAGGTGGCAGTTTCACCCTCCAATCCACTGTTGCTTTTGCTATTGTATATATAGTGGAGTCAAAAAATAAAGTTTGCTATTTAAGGTTCTTTTTCTTTCCTTTTACATCTAGCCTGCTTCTGTGAGTTATTTCGTGTCACAGTGTGATAACTACACATTTTCCATTCCAGTCTTAAGTCTTCTAGGAAGGGATTCCATCTTGTACCAGGCAAAACTTTCAGCTAGTAAATAAAAAGATGCAATCAAATTGCATTCAACCAAAAATTTTGTGAAAATATTTTTGATGAAAAAACTAACTGTAAAAGATTTTTTGCTTTTTGTTCTCATTCTCTCTTCATCCCTGAAATCTCATCACTCTTTCTTGCTTTTGATTTGTCAAAGAGGGAGAAAGAAAAAACTATGTAGAAGCACAAATATAGTTTATGACCAATCACCTGAAGTTCTTGTATGTAACTTCCATTTAACAAAAATGCCTATGTTCATTTTTAGTTTAAATTAGAAAAATAAAAATAATTTCAAACATCATCCGTTTGTGAAGAACAGCTGTTTGCATTGCCATGAAAGCGGTTTGGAACTCTTTTTGTTCAGCTGTTCAGTTTATTTGTCAGTTTTAACTGATTAAAGAGGAATGACAAAAGTGACCTAGCTTTTCTCTTCCCCCTATTCTCTTCCCCCTTGTCTTGCTCAAACAAAATAATCTTGATCACAAAATGTAAGTTATACCTCAGTGAAATCTCTTGATGACTTGCAAAGTGGTTGTTTTTGAGAAAGGATTGAATAAAGGTTCCAGGATTTCATCTATTGTGTGACTTTATGTTCTTGGCTAAATTGTATTTTTCAATAATTTAGATTTAGGTATCTTTCTGTGTAGGTGGGGAACTCAGGCTCTAACAGAGTGGCTCCCACCCTTCTGTCTGTAAGGTGAAGATAACTATGGCTAAAGAAGGGCCAAACCAGACAAGTGGAAAACAGAAAAGGTGAGAAAAGAACTGTGACTTATCAGAAGGTTACTGTGTTTTCCAAGGAAGAATTCACCAAAACCCCCATATCCTCACTTCAGAAATTGTCATGCTACCACAAAATCTGTGTGCATATCCAAATCTCATCATTTAGACTCACACTTCCCATTGAAGAGCTCAGCTGTAGACGTCAGCAAATGTGTTTATTCACATTAAAAAAACCATGTCCTCAGCCCTTTCCTCACCACAGTACTGCTTGCTGTGCTGTCAGACAAGACAAATACTGACGCAAGTAAGGCTATGGTGCACAGATGCTCTCCTGCTCCTCTTCCATGATTCCGTGGGCTTTACTTGCTAGTGAAGGAAGTACAGTTCTTCAGCCCTTATTCCTGCATGATTGACACTTTGCATTTGACTGTGTCTGTCTAGGTGCTCACTAAGCCAAGGAATAGAGTATCAGAGGCTAATCCCAGTGTATGAGAGTTGGCAGAACAGACTTCAGCACTTTTCCCTAAAAGCAAGACTTGAACTGCCTAGGGAACCAAGCAATTTCTCTTTGAAATGGCCTACTAAAGATCTGGACTTCTTAAATTACTTTCTCCTTTTTCAAGTGGTGCCTTTGCTTCCAAACTACTTTATAAATGGAGCAATAAGAGCTACAAGAAGTTAGATTAGATTACCAGTAGATAGTCTCTCTTCTTGTAAGGATTTAAGTCTGTTATTCTCAGTGTATTTAATTTAGGCCAAATTCTAATTAAATACTTGATTGCACACTGCATTTCACTGCTTTGCATGAAGAATCTCATCTGCTTGCACACTGTGTGGAATGGATACACAAATGTGCAATTACTCACTAACAATATTTTATATATATCTGCACAGTTATAATTGAAAAAGAAATCTAGAGAGGTTTTGTGACTGTGCTATGCACAAAACATGACAGAACATAGCAATGTAAGCAATGACATTGGCACCTCCTGCTCAAGGATAGGTAAGATGGGAGAGGTGTATATCACATGTATATTAATTACCTGCCTGTGTAGCCATCTGAGTCACTGCCCACAAGAAGCCAGGGTTTCTGCATCCACCTCTTCAGTGGCATCACCCAAATGGCCTGAGGCACCTGAGACATTCAGATCTATTCTACCACCTTTCTCCTTAGACACTTTTCCTACATGTCTTCAGTCATGACAGCCAGTTATGTACATCCTATTGATCATATTAGTAGATAGTAAAGCATATTGTGAATTCTGTAGAATTGCTAGATTTTAAGCGAAGAATGTCCACAAGAGCAATTATGAATCAAAAGTAGTTAGAATTTTTTTTGCAGTTCCTAAAGCAAAACACTCCTTTAATACTTTAAACAATATTACACCTTTTTTTCCCCCTAAAACTGACATTTATTATGAATGTTTCTTGAGTATACAGTCTTGTGTTTTATCTTTATAAAATAAAATATCAGGCTTTGCTTCACATTTATTATTAATGCAAGATACACCAATCTTTCTTAAAACTGTTGTATCAGGTGATATTTGCAGGTGCAATTGTTTTGTTTAGCACATGTTATTTCAAGAAAGGAACACATAAGGTTTCCCTCACAGTCCACAGGTTGGTAGCTCAACAGGAAGCTGGACACATATCTGTATTTCATAATATGTGCTCATCTATAGACTCTTCTACAGCACCCTGCCTCCAGTGCCACAAAAGTGCATTCACTAACATATTCCTATTTCCAGCTTCACAGATTTCTATATGAAAACAGCACATCATACACATACATCCCCATTGTGGGACTGTCTGAGGGGAATAATCTTTACTTGCAATCAGAGGTCACTAATCACACTGATGTGTGCTTTTGAAGACTGGTTATGTGCACGGCTAGTGCTGCTAATGCATGTCTGGAAAGAAAGGGAGCCTGATGGAGCTGGGATGTAGCTGCCTGTACAACAGTAAAGTCCTGAACCTGTTAAGTAATCTGTCTAGAGAAATGTAAAGTCCTAAAACAGGAGAAAACCTCCACTGAAAAAAAATGCCCTTAAAGTGATCCACATTTTTGAAATGTGGCCCCAGCTGCAGTGACATAAGGGAAACAAGGCCAGTGGATTGAAATGGCTGCTGTCTTGCTGGATGTATTATAGAATGGTTTGGACACTTTTTAGGTTGTTTCCTTGATTAACTGCATTTGGTTTGAGGGTATAATTTCTTCAGGATACTGCCCTAGTTGCACTTGGCACAGACATTTGAGCTGGGACTTCTATAAGTAAAGCAGTGATGGGCTTGCTGGGAAGATCAGCCGAAAAGCACAGAAATCTCACCTTTATATCAGTACCTAGGAGTACATAGTCCTACGAATGGACAAAAATAGTCACTTCCAGAGGATCATTCACCTCTTAAGCTGAATGTCTGTCTGCACTCACCATACAGGTGATTAGTCCTCACACAGCTGGTTTACTGAAAAACTCACAGCTAGCTGGGTAGAAACTAAAATAACAACTTTGTTGCTGTTCAGAAGATAAACTAGAAGAGCTCTGTATGAAGAAGATCTGAAGAAATCAATAGTTCCTGGGTGAAAACTGAAGAGATTTGTTTTTTTTCCATTGTCTTGTTGTTTCATTTGTATTTTTTATCTTATTTCTTAAAGATTTTTTATCTTATTTCTTAAAGATTTTTTAATGATGAATATCTGTTAGTACATTTTGGCAGATATGTCTTGCTTTTTTAGCTCTAAAAGACAAATATTCTTCAAGTCCAATAAGGGCAAAGTTTTCATGCTTATATTTTGATTATTGTTGTGTCTTAATATCTATTGACACAACATTAGATTTTCTTTGTGTATCAAAATACTAATGCTGGAAACTAATATTTAACCCCTATGTTAGAATAGCTAAAAAAAAATCATATGCTAGGAGTTGTTGCTTATCTCTAATTCAAGTGATCAGCCAGCATAAAACCAAATGAACCAAAAATGCCCAAGCTGACATTATGTGTTTGGTGGGTGTAGAGACTGATGCGAAAGCTGTTGTAAATACCCATTCATTAAATCCTTCACTATGACCAGAGGTAATGCAGTCTGCGAGTAGTTGAGTATAATTTCTGATGATACAGACATTGAAATTATGACAGGGACCATAAGGGGACACAAAACACATTTTAATTTGTGGGTACTTTGCCTGTATCCAACTAGCAGAACTGACAGAGCAGGAAAAAAGGTATATAATAAGACAGAGAGAATTATTTAAGGAAAGTCAATGTTAGAAAATGCCAGCTCGTTGCTATTAGCTGCTAATTTTGAAAGGGACTTTTAAACTGAAGTATCTCTGTGTGGAAGAGTTTTCTGAAAGCCTTGTTCAAACTGCAGTGGGGAGGCAGCTAATTTTCCATGTAATATTAGCTGAGGTGTGGAGGATCCTGAGACGATACAGCAACACAAAAGAGAGCACATGACCACAGTATTAGTTTCAGTGAGTTCAGAAGTACTATCTACAGACAGCACATTAAGTAATGAGTTCTAGCAGTCCAGTCAAGCTGCTTGTGCCATTTCCCTACCTAAATATTTTATACATAAAAGTATCACTGGGACACCAACAGTGAAATTATAACAAGAAAGCATGCCTCTCTCTTTAGTGCCTAATATCCTTCATTTGCTGGATCTTGCAGCACAGAAAGAGAGAATACTAAGCTGAGTTAGTTATAAAATATACTCATATAATACATTCTCTGATTCCCGCCACCAAACCAAATATGTAGTGGCACATGCCATTGTGACCTTTTGGTGGGTGTAATAGCCTCTAAAGCTTTCTCAGTGCTACTCCATCTGACTAAAAAGGCAAGAAACCCATTTTCCAGTTAAAATATCTAGGGGTAAAGCTATACGCTCTCCACTTTTAAGAGAGATGGGGGAAAGTTTTTTGTTATTACTTGTGCAATCAATACCATTATAAGGTGCTTACAAATAATAACAGGCATTTGAAAGGACTGGCCCCTATTTCAGGATGTTTTACATCAGGAGACTTGAAATACTAATTAAAGAAATGGGAGTAAAGAAAATTAACTCTGAAATTTAAAAATTATGTTAATCTTAAGATAGAAGTTTCAGAAAAAGATGGAACATAGAGGATGAAGACTTCTGTATGTGCTCAAAACTTGTCTTTAATACTAGAGAATCCATGGAGCACACTGTACAACAGTATAGGCAACCACATCACATACTACTGATCTCTAGTAGATAAAAGAGAAAAAAATAG
Organism: Anomalospiza imberbis; assembly: GCF_031753505.1. Lineage (NCBI taxonomy): Eukaryota > Metazoa > Chordata > Aves > Passeriformes > Viduidae > Anomalospiza > Anomalospiza imberbis. The sequence goes on along the minus strand of NC_089682.1, from coordinate 99,048,680 downwards.
ACTTTAAACAGAATACCACAAAGAGCACAACAATATTTGTTTACCTCTGTTTTTCTTTTTCAAAGCATCTTAAAGATTGCTAAGGAATCAATCTAGCTGCTTAGATCAGTTTGAGCAAAAGATAATTTAAGGCTTCCAAAAATGTTAATATAAGTGCTAAAATTTACTTGGTTAATTGCTGGAATAATCAATAACTAATTTTCATTCTAAACTAGGTCCTTCATGTGTCTTAAATAACCCAATGGAAGATCATTTACATCTCAATAACAACTCTTAACAATGTCATGTCATCAAAATCCAAACTAAATCTCAATAATGTAGGTTAGTGACCAGTAAAGGACTTATTACCTGGGTCAAGTCCTTGGGGGCTATGGTGGGCCAATTGGTGAATGCCTTCCTTGTGTGTGGCTTCTGCTTCAAAACATGAACATGTCATCCCATAGGAATGGCCCCATTATTTGGTGCTATGTCATTTTCTAAATGGTTATACGTTACACATATTTCAGGAGCCTGCAGCAGATTCGTAATACAGAGATCAACCAAGCATAACAAAACAAAACAACAACCAAAAAAGGAAGCCAAAACAGACATCAAAGTAATATGCACCAGAGCGCTTTAAAATAAACAAATAAATAAAGCTTTGAAAGCTCATTTGGATCTTTACCTTGCTTTCATTAAAATGTTTCTGTGTAAGATGGTAATTAGCAGAAATGGGAAGTTAATGTATATTAGTCTTATGTACAAGCTAGGAAGAGAGAAAGGCATAACTATTTTAAGATGCATTTTTAACAATGCTTTTGTGATACCAACACTCTTGCTGATTATATTGAAATTTTTATGTTAATTAAACAACCCCTAACCACTCAGTACAGCTCAGATATATACACTTTGTAATTACCTCCATTATTGAAATAGCTAGTTTGATTTATCCTTGCCACAGTAACATTCTAGCTTCTGTTATTTTTGTCTTTAGAAAAACATAGGTCCCAGTGAGGGAATATAAAACTATTACTGTAAATTAAATATTAAAGCTAACTTATTTTTGCATAAGAACACTGTCAAATAATGGTGATAACTATTCCTAAGAAATGAACTTTTTTTTTTATTTTTTGGAACACAAATTAAAATCTAATTTTCAGTTCTTTTGTAAATTCATATAGTTAGCGGGTTTAGTTTTACTGATGGCAGTAGCTTAACAGGGAGCTATTATAGTCTTAGCTTAGTGATTAAGAAATACAACATTTGTTGAAGAGCTAGGCCCTTTAGTCTAGAATGGATTATCACTTGATCCTTCCTTAAGCATTTTTATACAGGAGTGCATTATCCTTGGAGCCACCCTGGGCTCCATGCCTCATTAACCTGGGTGTTAGATAAATCAAAGGCAGCCTCAGAGACAAAGATAAGCAAACTGCAGGCCAGCAAGACGATGATATATGGATCCAGGAGGCTAATAGGAAAGTATTGACAGGAAAATGGTGTGCTTATCCTGCAATCACCGCATATTGCAATGAGAGCTCCCAAAAGCAGATGGGATACACTTCAGGGAATGCAGGAGTAAGAGATTGTTAGGCAGAAATGGATCTTCACATCTTAAATTCTAACAAGAACTTTCTTTGGGGCTGCACTTCAAGCACAGCAGAGAGGTTAATACCCAGGCAATTGCAAACTCTAAAAAGTGAATTCATGGTAGGAGTAAACATTATTATTATTTTAAGATTGTAATATAACCACCAAGGCTGAATTTCGCATATGTCAAACATTAAAGCAAACAAACTTTGAAGAGACAATACACAGAACAAAATTCCATATGCTGAGAAAAATAATTTCTGCAGCCTTCTGCAGAAAACAGCATTTCATCTGTTAATATATTTCCAATGAGGAAGGAGGTGTGATCGGCAAAAATTCTTGCAAAACAGGGTTCATTCTGTGTTTTCCCCTTGTGCTTGTTTTACCTTCAGTTTGAAAGGTTACATAGTCTAAAGAATCTAAGCTTTAGTCACACATCAACTAGGTCATCTTCCACTATTTGGAAAAGATGGAAAGTTTTCCAAGTTTTGTAAGGCCCATTTCTGCTTTTCTGAAGTTTCTTTTCCAAGACTCAGTTCACTGGATTGATTTTAGAAGGATTTGTTTTGGGGGCTTTGGGTTGGCTCTTTTTATTTTGTTGTTTTTGTTTTTGTTTAAAACACAGATTTAAAAAATAGCTGCATTAAGGAAAAGATCTTCAGAAAGCTTTGGATCAATCTTACTACAATCATACAGCTCCTAGAAAATAAACCTGGATGTGACATGATTCATTCTTCCCTTTATTTATTTCCCTTAACCATGGTTTATTGTAATATCTTTTGTCTTAAATGTGCTTAACTACTCTTTACAAATAGTAAGTATCTCCCCCCAGTTATTTACCATTCTGTCTTTTTCCTTCTGTACTTTGACCTCCAGCCTAGTAATTTTAAATATTCCTATGAAGCACCCTGGGAGCAGGATCAAGCCCCAAGCCTATACCCTTAACAGCATTGATCTTATTTTCCCCAGTGTTTTGACTCACTGGGGACAAGGGCCAGGGTGAAGAACAAGCAGCAGCATCCTGAAAAGAGTAAACATCTGAAAAGTTAAGCTAAATCTGATACGGAAAATTCGAGGCTATTTTACCAAGCCTGGACCAGCCAGACTTTTCAATGCCCAACAACAGCTGGTGTTCAAAAAATTAATGTGCCTTGAAGGAAGGTGCAATTTACAGAGATCCTCTGTCTCTTGCTGCAAAAGTGGGAAGGGACATAGGCAGGAAATTATTCAAGTGATTGTGAGAAGTAATTCATGTTGTTCCAGTACTAAGGTACAGATGAGTAGCACACTGGGCTCTCTCTCCACTTCTACCATGGAGATACCAACCACATCTGAGTACATACTTTAGTCTGGAATTCTCACTTTTTCAATGAGTACCTTGAAGAGAAGCATGGTCACTGCAGGTGAACTGATGGGGAGATGGACACCTCTGGGACTAAGTGTCAGGTTGCTCACCTCAGCATGCCTGAGGCTTGATGCACCCAGGTGCTTAACAAAGGAAAATTTAGAAGGTGAGATAGTCCACTAACTAAGTACAATCCATACCGAATGTCACCATAGTGTATGGATTAAGGTTTGCACTTGACAGTCCTAGGTGGAAACTCAAGACAAAGGGAGTTTATATACTTGGCCTTTACTATGTAGCTTCCCTTGCTGTGTATTCACACTGTGATTTTCTGCCTTCCTACAGCCTATATCCAGACCCTCTTCTAAAATTCCACCTGACTCTATGGACTACTGCCTCCTCCTCATTCGTGTTCCTAGATAAGCTACTCCTTCTTTTCTTGCAATCTTGGTATCGCTAGGGAAAAGGGAAAAGGATAAAAACAACTGTGAGCAAGCTTCTCTGTGGTTCCTTGGCTGATAAAACAGAAAAGTATTGTAACAGGCTCAGAGAGTGCTGTGGGGGCACACCTTGTCTCTATGCCTGCTACAGGTTCTCATAATGAGAAGGAGGAGGAGGATCTAGAGCTGACTCCAAACATCAGTCCCCTTTCCCAGCAGTTCCGTGAGGCCAAACCAATCTCTACCAAGCAAATGAAAAGAAAGCAAGCCATGGATTTATGATTTGGATGAGACTGGGGAGGTTTGAATAGGGATGGTGAAAAAGTATTATCTGTAGTTTCAGCAGCATCTCTCTTTTCTTAGATACTTGACCTTTTAAATAAAAGGTTGAAAAAATATTGTTTCTAGCAAAATACTATGTTTTTAATCAACAAACCTAGTCCCAAAAAATGCTGAACAATTTTTTTTCTAAACCAATTTTTTTTCAGGCAAAAATATGGCATAGAAAATTATAGTCCAAATAGTCAAAGAGTAGCTGAATTAAAATCAACTGAACAAAGACTTTCATAAGGGAAAATAGCACAGAATTTGATGCATATGTTCATGAGAGTTCCACCCTGAATTCATCTGCTTTGAAAGAGCTATGGAGCTTTGAAAATTAATTTCTTTTCATTTAGCTATTCTGAAAGAATGCTTCAAGGAAATATCTAGGTGCAGAATTGCTCTGAGCCACCACAGAAAGAAAAAAGACATAAATAAACTATTTTGTAATTTTGACATTTCTAGTAGCAATATTTTTCTACTGTGGAACTTTTACAATTTCTGGTTGTTGTTCCACCTTCTCTCTCACTACCCCTTCTCCCCCACAGAATATATAATTGCTAATCTGTGATGTATACAGCCCTGAAAATTTGGATGTTTCCGCCTTGTATTCCAAAGATCCTTCTGCCATTTTCATCCAGAGGAACACCAGATGTGTTTTCTGTGATATAATGTATCTGTTTTCTTGTGTGATGAAGTGTTGTATAAAACTTTGTATTAAATTTGGGTATTGCCAAATGGGATGAATCAAATCCTACAGAAATATAGAATTGCATATACATTTACATGTATAGTCACAGTAATAGGTATGACTAGATACTGGTGGAGCTCAGTACATCACAGGTCCTATTGCTTTTCTCTGTGACACTGGCTTCCAACAAGTTTTGGAAGCTGTACCAACATCTACTGAGTTGGTTAATCAGAAGTTATGTACTTTAGAAAATCTGTCTTTAATGTGGGTTCCAATTATAGGCTTTTGAAAGCATATTTCTTGAGATTTTCATTACAAATTTTTATTATTCCAACAAATAACATGATAACAAAATGGAATTTCCTGAATTATAGATAATATTACTATTATGCTAGGCAGGGTAACACTACAAATGTCCTCCTCTGGAGGGATGCGTGGACCATTTGTCTAAGCTAGATGCTTAGAAACTGAGCTGACCTTCAAATTTACCTGATATGTTAAACAAAAGCCCTCCTTATCATGGATGCTCTAGGAAAGCTCCAGTCAAGCCTTTATACTAGCAATAGTAATGCAAATCACACCACTTTCAAAGCAACATGCTTAATAAATTAAAACACAAGTCTTATTTACCTACTTACTCACTTCTCAGTCAGCATGAGTTGATTCCCTGACAGGTTTACTAAAATACCGCTTACTTGTTTTGCTATCATCACTGACAGGAAAAAAAATGACAAGTGCATTTTGCAGCTCAGCGGGTAGCTAGACAATTTTGCAAGGCTTAATTTTATATACATATATATATATACATATAATGTATATTATATATTTTCATACAGTAATAATAATAATAATCGATAATAAGAAATATAATACTAAAATACATAAGTATGTACTATATTATAGTGTATATACATTATATATACATATGCATGTAGCACATACATTTCTAACAGTAATTCCCAGCGTGAACAAGGCATCCTGAACATTCTCCCCCTCTGAATAATAGACCAAAATTAACTAAGCATGGCCTGAATGCTGTGCATTTTCCAGCCACTTCCCTGCTTTCGATTTGTTTGCTGCACTTTATCTGGTCCTGTACCGATCCCGGGGAGCAGGCTGATTAATGCCACGCAGAGCAGTGGAAGGGGCGGTCGCAGGTGGATGGGTACACAGAGGAGAGGCAGGGACCCGGCCGCTGTCCCGGTGGTGGCGGTGCCTTTAACATCCCTCTGGGGACCTGCCTGTTATCTGCCTGCCCCCACGGCCAGCAGCTGTGCTTCCCGATGGCCTGATGGACTGGCTCATGTACCTGGGGACGCAGGCAGGGTGCATCCATTACTCATTTGTGACAATAACCAATCGAGGAAGATGTAGAACTCAATTCCAGCAGAAAGACCTATAATGTTGGAGTCAGGAGGTTATCGCTGTGGGACCTGCACCTTGCTCCTTACCCCTCTTATCGAGAGCTTTACGGCCCCTGCTGGAGCAGCATCTTGTAAAGCTGAGGGCTGCAGATCTGGGGCCCAGATGAGCATGCATCTTCCTAAATGCTACAACATTTAATTAAAAAGTAGGTGTTAGTCAAATTGTTACTGGCTGAAAAGATGCTTTTGGTAAACGGGAGGCAAAAGCTAAAGTGTTTTACCACAGAAGGAGCTGACAAACAATTTCTTTAAATCATATCCATGTAGAAGATATGTTTCTCACTATTCTCATTTCACAGTGAAACTTTATACTAGGCACCAGCACAATCCCAAATCCATGCCATAATGCCTGTTAATCCAGGTAAAAACCTGTGATTAAGGAATGCCTAACAAACCATAGCACTTGAAAAATTACAAAGCACATAGCTTTTGATAAAGCACACATTTTGTTTGATGGCTGCCTATTCATATTGAAATGTTCTGAGAAAGAGCCCATCTTTTAGACATAAGCTATTTAAAAACAGCTCAGGGAACGTCATTAGGTTATGTGCAACACAAAAAATGTAAAACTCACTTGGTGATTTAGAGACTTTTCTCTAAATATTGTGATCCTAGGAGGATCCAGGTAGACCTTTTTGGCATCTTAGTTGTTTAAAACAACTTAAACTTCTGAAAGAGCAGATAGAAATAGTACTCATTTATCATTAATGCTTTAAATTATATTTAGGAAGTTCATTTAATCAGTCTCAGAGACCACAGATTCTGGCAGTACCTTAGCAACCTGTGCCTGAACTGGAAATGGAAAGAAATAGTTTAAAAAATCATTTTATCAAGGATAGAAATTCCTGGGTTAACAGTGTAAAACTCTCAATTACCAAATTAGTGGTAGATGATATCACCATCTGCATCACCAGAATGCAGAATAAAAATTTAATTTTATTCCTAAAGAAGACTATAATCCTATTCATTTAGCTATAAATCAGTAGACCTAATAAAAACAGCATTCAAAAATAATCTGTAATCTTTTTACACCTTCTAAGAAACTTATAACATATTTTTAAACTGGAATAAATGAGAGGTTCAACCACAGAATATTTGGGCATAAAACTGACAATCAGTTTTATGTATCTATCTCCATTTATATCTACTTTCTTTAGGAGAGTACTTCATGGTATATGAATGGCATTTCAGCATAGCTCATTTTAGGATGCTTTCCTCTGTGCTTTTCCCAGGTTTATTAACATATTTTAACCTTTTTTTCAGCATTACCAATGTGGACTTTAGCAAATATTAATTATTCAACAGCATCAAAAGCCCTATAATGGTAGGATGAGAACAGAGGCAGCAGTAAAGAACCTTCTACTTTGCAACCCTAGAATAAAATTAGCTGAATTAAAATTATACTTCATCAGAATAAAATCAGGAGAACCAAGACTTAGAGAAATATTTAGGTCAGGGGGAATAAGAGTACCCTTGAGAAGGTGAGAGACAAAAAGGAGAGAGAAAAAAAGAAGGAGACAAAAAAATTTGAAACTGGAAATAAGCAGAGTAAAAAAAGAGCTCTGAGTATTGAAAACTAGTATTTGTATGAACAGAGAGGACCTTGCAAAAGAAAGTTGGGAGAGAGAGGTGATCACACAGCTACTGAGTGAACACTTGTACAGCTGAGCTACTTTGCAGAGGCTTGAAGAGCCAAAGCACTGTGATAATAAATGAGAAGAGCAGCAAGAACTGCCAGGTGACCACTGGCCAGAGTGTTCCCTTCTTTTCTGAAAGGGCCAGAGCAGCCACTCTGAAATACTGGTGGTTTGAAAAACCAGGAGTTCCAGCAGTTTATACTTTGAGGAGTGCAATCAATTATTCCTGTTCTCAAATGAGAAATCAAAGCCCATTAGAGAATCAGGAATGAGCATGGCTAAAATAGTTAAAGCTTGGCTGAGGATGTGGGGATTTAACAGTTCCTTTATCTGCAGCTGGAGAATACAAAAGTGTCTAACCTCAGTCTTGTGAAAGAAGATTAAGGGCACTTCTGCCTAAATTTCTCTTGTAAGATGTTTAGACTTCAAAATTTCAGGAAATCCCAAGCTACTGAAAAACAGCAGAGCCTACATACAATAGGGCCTTTCTGGAAAACAACCCAGTCTATATTCCATAAAATTGTAGGTGTCTGGAGTGTTAGTTCAAGCACTGGTACTGTACAAATGTTGCTGTGCTTCCTGGTATGGCTAATGCATGGGCCTGCCAATGCAATGCCTGAACACAATTCAGGGAACAACTCCAGCCCAACACTGCTCTCTCCCTGTTGTAAGGGGAACTAATTGTGCTCTGCCACTTGTTCAGGGGATTGGAGAGCCCCTGACCCGCGAAGCTTACTAGTATAGACTTTAGGTTCCTTGTTCCTAAAGCTGGTATAGAATAAAAGACAGCATGTACAGACACCACAGGGGTAAAAATTATAAAATTCATAGAATCCTTTATGCTGAAAAAGACCTGAAGTATCGTCCAGTCCAACCATAAACCTAACACTGTCAAGTCCACCACCACTAATCCATGTCCCTAAGTGACACATCTATACATCTTTTAATCTTTTAAACATGTCCAGGGATGGTGACTCAACCACTTCCCTGGGCAGCCTGTCCAATGTTTGATAACCCTTTCCATAAACAATTTTTTTCCTAATATCCAATTTAAACCTTCCCTAGTGCACCTTGAGGCCATTTTCTCTTATATTGTTTCTTCTTACCTTGGGGAAGAGAACAACCCCCACTTTGCTACAACCCTCTTGCAGGCAGTTGGAGAGAGAGGTTAGGTGAGCCTCCTTTTTCTCCAGGCTAAACATCCCCAGCTCCCTCAGCTATTCCTCACCAGACTTGTGCTCCAGACCCTTTGCCAGCTCCTTATCCCTTCTCTGGACTCTATGTAGCACCTCAATGTCTTTCTTGTAGTGAAGGACCCAAAATTAAATCATATGCCACTCAGAATACATACATACATATATATATATATATATTCAGAGGTGGGATACATATATATATCCACGGTGGCATATGACTATATATATATATATATATATATATATATATATATATATGCCATTGTGAGCATGCCACGTACAGTAAAACTACTTCTGATGAACTTTTCAAGCAGGATGTCTACAAGTTGAATATCTAAGTCAAACCAGTGATGTATGGTACTTTACAATCATCAGGGGAAAATTAATCGACTTCCAAAAGCAAATCCAGGCAGCTCAGGTTTGCCGCTTAGGAGGAAGTTAATTGTTCTCCGAAGGTGTTGCCTCTCTTATTGGTAATCCATAATGCCCAGAAAGAAGAGTTCAGCCTTAGATTTTAGATGGCTAAAGTAGGCAGAATTAGTTCTACTTCTGTGACATTTTGGCTGTTCAGACAATGCAGTGTCAAGTGTGCAAATCAGAAACACATCCCTGGCCTTCTTCTCTCACGCACTGACGTCCCATATCATTCTCCTTAACAGTGAGATTTGGTTCTCCACAAGTGGAAACCGAGTTCCCATTTTTCAACTCACTCTGGTTTGACTGCAGCAAACCCAAGAAATGCTTGTGAGATCGTTTCAGAAGACATTAAAAGGAGAGAAAGCATGGTGGAGTAATAACTACTGTGCAGGAGTGTCTGAAAACAATATTCACAGGTTTATTTTAATTTGGTATAATCTAGACAGGAACACTTTGAAATATTATACAGCATAATTAACTTCAACTAGTGTGCTTTTTTGAGTTAACCCTCTAAACATGGGGTGAATCTGCAATAATATCTTTAGTCATTTTTGGGTCAACTGTAGATTTAATTAGGTAAGCATATGAACTTCAGTTTAGAGATGAGGCAAACAAGTTCAGACCCATGTGGTTAGATCCAGTCAGTTCACCTTGTTTTTTAAATTAATATATCATAAACACTTTAAATTAGTGTACAATAAATTCATGTTGTTTTCCACCCTGTTTAGGATCACCTGGTCACTACCTATGACCAAAATATTTGTGAATGTAAAAGAATCTACCCAGTTCTGCAGCCCAGTTCTAATTAGTAAAATTACACTGGTGAAAAGGAAAACGCCTGTGCTGAGACTGATTATTTTTGGATCTAACATTGAGCTTGTGCCATTTCTCATCAACTATAAATTAAATCATGATCAACTATAAATTAAATCATGATCAGAAATGCTCATTGTGTCTCTAGAATGGCTCATTAGTCACAACTAATAAAATATTAACTTTTTTAAGTAGATCTGGATAGTGCCTTACATGTACATTTCAACTGGACCACTTTGAAATAATGTGTCTATAACAGGAGCCTAGTTAATTACAGACCAATGATAACATGCTTAACCATATCAGCTGTAGTGATACCTGAGCTTCCTGTAATGTTCCTGAATATGAGGGTTTAGCTTTTCTATCTTTTTAGAATTTTGAGGTGACTGCCTTTTATTCATGTTATTCCCTTCATTTGAAAAACCAGGAAAATTGAACTGCACCACATCTGAGTAATATTTTCAAAACTGCAAGTGAAAGAAATAGGAATGTCCTTTAATCTTGTAAAAAAACTCACTAAGAACAAACTGCAAGCCTAACATTTTATGACACAGGGTATTTTTGGTAGCAAAATATTTCCACCAAAAAAAGAGTTAATACCTGTTTATCTGTACCACATTGGACATAGCTGTTGGAAAGCTGCTTGGCAATAGAACAACCTGAAGGTCCTCAGAGACACCAGGTAGAACATGAACCAGCAGTGCACACCTGATGCAAAAAAAGGTAAATGGTGTCCTTAACTGCATTAGAAAAAGTGTTACCAGCAGGTCCTTCCCCTTCATTCAGCACTGATGGGACCATACCTCAGTGCTCTGTTCAGTTCTGAGTTCTCAGAAGAGGCGCGACATGGACGTACTGGAGAGGGTTCAGTGGGGACCCACAGGAATTGTGAAGAGACTGGAGCATCTCTCATATAAGACAGGCTGAAAGAGCCAGGACTGTTCAGAGTGGAGAAGAAAAAGCTCAGGATATTGTTATTAATATGTATAAATACTTGAAGGGAGGTTGTAAAGACAAAGCCAGACTCTTCTCAGTGGTGCCCAGTGATGGGGCCAGAGGCAGTGGGCACAAACTGAAACACAGGAGGTTCCCTCTGAACACCAGAAAACACTTTTTTACTGTACGGTGACTGAGCACTGGCACAGGTTCCTCAGAATGTCTGTGGAGTCATCTTCATCCTTGGAGATACTCAAGGACTGTCTGGATATGGTTCTGGACACCAAGCTGCAGCAGGGGGTTTAAACCACATGACCTTCAGAGGTCTGTTCCAACCTCAGTTGTTATTTGATTCTGGAATTTTGTGGGTTTTTTACTGGAAAGAGTTATCACACTTCTGTGTATACCCAATATTAATTTCCCCCAGAGCTACTCACACAATGCATATTACACAGCTTGTAACACAGTAGTACTTTCCATGGCAGCAGGAAACACTTGAACTGAGACTGCATGCAGTGTTTGACCATGTTCCATTGCCTTATACAAAAGTGGAGTTTGACAAAGTCTAGGTAGGTTTGGAACATGTCATGTTAAAATTTTAAGTTTAAAAAAATCAGGTATATACTAAAGAAGATGGTATATGAATTCCATTAATTATATGAGTTCTCTATGCTGTCTGGATGCAAACCTCTCTCTTCCTGGAGACAGAATAAATGTATATATAGCTGAATTTCAGTATCACTGTATTTGATGGAACACAAAACTTCAAAAGCATGTTCAAATCTCCATGAAGTATGAAAAGTCACTCCCAGCACATATTTGCAAACAAGAAGAAATTCTTGAACTTAATTCAGTAGAAACTGGTAAAAGAAGGAAAAAATTTCAGATTCCCATCCCTTCTAAATGGAGTTATACAGACAAAATATTCAGAAGTAAAGAAAAATTTAAAACCACCTCAGATCAAAGGGTTCTGCTTAAAATCAGGAAATCATACCTTGGAAGAATAGTGGAAGTTTGCTTGGAGTTAGAATTTGTTACTATAAAAGGAAAAGTTAAGGCAAAGTCATAAAAATATCTCAGAAGCTCAGAAGAAGAGCTATTTATTAAGTCTTGGACAGCTGAAGAAATGCCCAGAACTCTTAGTGCTTTTCCTGTTTCTCTCCTCTTCCATGATGAATTATACTGTCTAGGTGGATTGACATTATATCCCAGATAAAAACATACCCAATATATCCCAATATAAAATGATTGAATCTTTGAATTTTAAAGTTTAAACTTACCTTAAACTAAACTAGACTAAAATAAAAATTAGCAGCTTAAAAAGACAGTTTCAATGCTTTGATTTTCCCAGGAATTTCCCGTGTGAGAAGTAGGAAATTGAGCAAGTTTTGACAGCTTATGTTTTGAAGAGCATGATTTTATATAGTTTAGATTAATTAAGAGTAATTGGAATAGTAAAATAAAATATATAAACCCTCCCATAATATAACACAGTTGAAATTATTGGCAAAATATAAAATGGAACACCTTTGAAACAAAGTGTGGAAAAAAAACTAAAAATAGACTATATTTTACCTAAAACATAAATAGGCTTTTAAAATTAAATTATTTCAACCATTTTTCAAAGCAAGATATCACTGGAACCAATACACTTGTTTGATGAATTGAGACTTTTTTCAGCAAGGTTATTCTCTCCTAATAGGTCTTTCATAGGAATCATACTGCTGATATTTTGGTATCCGGATAATTTATAAGGTGTTGATTGAGTTTTAGCAAGCCAAAATGCAGGACTTTTCTCGGTCATAATTCCCAATCAAGCTAGCAGGAGTTTTCTTCAAATTGAGATGAGAAGCCTGATCCAACATAATGAAGTTTTAAGGATTCAATGGAATTCACAAAAGGGTCCTAATAAAAACTAACAAAAAAAATTGTTAGTTGGTTTGTTGCTGTTAAATGTCACTATAATACTTGAGAGGTGGAAAAGTTGCTCACTTCAAAAGGGAGCACTTTTAAAAAAGAATAACAATGAGGGAACTTAGCAAAATGCCAGCAAGGTAAATGACCACTATATTTGTAAAATAAATCTGTCCCCTTCAAATCTCCAACCTTCCCTTCATATATCAGTATACAGCCCACACTTTAATTGCATTTAAGTCTGCTCATGCGGAAGTTAAGAGACCTGCCCCAGCAAATTGTGATTCTGTATGGAGAAATAATTTTATAATTAAATGTGATTTTCCTGTATTTTCTTCTCAATGTGTTTGTCTGCCAATGTTTTCCTCTCCCTTTCCTTCCATTATATCCCTTGTAACGGAGATGAAGCAGCCTTGGTTTCCAGTGAGATGGAAGGATAGCAGCAGGTCCACAGGAAGAATTCAAGATGCTTGCCATAAACCATCTACCACATACAGCAAACCAGGATTTTTTCCAGGATTATTCAGAGCCAATGCAAGCCTGCAACATACAGTGAAATGTTTGCCTTGAACACCCTATGGTGATTTTAATGGAGGAACAGTTGTTCACAAGTATGTGGAACTCCCCTTTTTTTTTCCTTTTTCTTTTTTTTTTTCCTTTAATTTTTTTCCTCAGTTTTGTTACATGAACTTAACTTTTAAAAAATTTCCAGGTTATCCACATTAAAAGTATCTTTACCACTGACAAGTACAGAATGCTTTATGAAAATTTTAGACATGATTTAAGATTATAACATGATTCTAGTGAAATCACAATGTATATCTTGTAGGACTTCAGTTTCAAAAGCATAGCTTCAAGACTTACATAGAGTTTGTTCAAAGTTGCAGAAACACCAGTGAACTGCAAACATAGTTTCGATGGTTTGATTTGTGGATTTGAGATTTCACATATTTTTCATTTTATAGAAATATTTTTTAATTGTTAAAAACCAAAATAATAGGAAATAATAAACTAAACATAATTTAAGTTTAATGGTACCTAAGTTAGTATTAAAATACAAAAGACATAATTTCAAAACAAAACTTACATTTGTATAAGAAAATCTCTAGACTCTTGATGATTAAATACTTGTCTCTGATAGTTTTGATACTACTTGGGCAAAAGCAGAAAATGTGGCTAAATATTGCTCTAAAATTTGGCTCACATGTCTTTAAAATCCAATGTACATAAGCTAAATATTTATCTGAAGAAAAAGTTGTAGAGTAGATATTTGGTCATTCCTTCAGTTACAGTCCCAGAATACTGTAAATGACTGTAAATTATTGAAGTAATTCTTTAAAATAAAATCACACACAAAACAATATTTTGTCTAATGAAAAACAAAACATTTCATGAATATGACATTGTTTTACTAGCTGACCACTTCATTTAAAAGATATACTTAATTCTGCGCAAATTTTTCCATATGTTAATACTGAGGCAGAGAAATACATTTCTTGAGATCAAAGGTACAACACAGGCTGGAATTCTTGGTACTTTGAAGAGTAATAAAAGCTCTGGATCTCTTGTTGCTTTTTTTTTTTTTTTAATTTCCAAATGTGAAATCCCTTGTACTTTTTACCCAAGCCAGTGCATGCGCTCGGATCCGCAGAGAATCTCAGAGAACACCGTGAAGCAGCATGTTGCCAGCTGTTTGGATGGACTACCCAATGGAGCACTGCTGTGGGCCCATGAATGAGCCTTCTCTCCCCATCACTGAGCACTCTGTGTAACAAGATACAAGAAGAGGCTGAGAAAAAAAGCCCAGGGCCTATCCACAACTTTACTTATCTGCTACAAGATAAGCAATTGACTTTCTGGGTGTTCTCCCACTACAGTTTTTTTTATCTTGAGATGCGCAGAATGGCGCTCCCAAGCAATTTCAGGGGAGGGGTCCTGAAGTCAGGACTGAAACTTCGCACCACACTGTACCTAGAGCCACAGATTTCCTTCCACTGAGTTCCACTGCCAACATGCACAATTGCAGTTAAACAATTGTTGACACCTATACATGAAAGGGGTTTTAGGCAGAAAAGAGAAATATAGACATACACCATGTGCCAGCGACCTCTGCATTGGCTTACCGTGGTGAAGGTTTTAAAATTCTCTGCATACAAACAGTTAATCACCACAACCATTTAAAATGTCAGTGGAAAAAGAAATGGTTTCCAAGAGCATATAACTGCCCAGATAACTTTCATCAGCCCAGCCACATGAAAGACCCAGAGGCAACTGCAAAGCCACCATCAATATAAATGCCTGTGGAGTCCTCTCTGGTGCCAGATCCTGCTGCTTTGGCTGTAAACAATAGCTCCTGTAGTGCTGCATCTAGGATCTCTGGCTGCCAATCAAGCAGGAAGAGAAGGAGAAGGAAGAACTGTCTAATGCACTTGAGTAAATGTACTATTGCCATTAAGTGCTATATTTTATACCTTTGTGGAGTATGTGGTTTTGCAAAAGAGCAAACCTCCAAAATGTTAAAAACTCATTGCATAGAAAATGTAGTGGCAGCTTTGATGCTTAATTTCTATGATTATAAACATTTTTGTAGACTTCAGTCTCCCCACAGAACATTAGGCTAATGGACAGTAAGCAATTCTTCTTAAGCAACTTTATGGTCAGCCCTTCTTGCACATTTGGGTCAACCCAGGTGATGCCCATAGTGAGCAAGAAACAGCAGACAGTGTTTGCAACACCCATCCCTCTTCCTCATTGGTCCTGACACAGGTGCTCCCACTGAGAGCAGGGTTTATATGCTGAAAGCAGACAGGGAAGCCGTGGTTTTAGGCTGTATAGTCAGCACACACTGAAGCACTTGCCCTTAGCAGTGCCATAATTTTGCACCTGTGTCCGAAGGAGTTCATTTAGTTTCTCTGTGAACGAGGCTAAACATGATGCCCAAACTGGGAATATCTGATTTTGGTGCCCTTTTTTGGCTGGTGTCTGGTCTGTCTCTTGGATTAGGTTCATGTAATGGCTCAGATTATCATGAGACCCGGCCCAGTCATTTGTGTTCATTGTCAACTCAGGACATAATCAATTGCAAAAGAGCAGACTAGGCTCCAGTCTGCAGACACAAACTGCCTAGTTTTTATTAGGTTCACATTTACCACAGTGGCAGTTATGCCACTTCCATAAACCCATCTGAGAAAGAAAGGAGTGACAGACTGCAATCCTAGATATCTAGTCTATAATTACTCTATTTATTTAGATATGTCAGCAATAGCATCTGTATCAGGGGCTAATTGCCCCTTCAGTTTTATGCTAGCAATTGACTGCATGCCCAGAAGCACAGGCAGAAGGAAAAAAAAATAGAAACAGAGAGGAAAGAAAATGTCTACTGAAAGCTAAATATAAAACTTATCTCTGAAAGCTCTGGTACTACTTAGATAAAATGAAGCTAAGAATAATTATTGCTGTCAAACTTCTCCTAATGAAAATAATGTCCACTACAAATGTATTCAACAATTGCAGACCGTGGTTGAAGTCATAGTGTAATCATGTGTCACTTTCCTCTCTTAGCTGTAAGTTTGTCTTCCAAATTGGAATAACTCTTCATTTATAGTTAGCTGCTAATATTTTCGGCAAACAACTGAACTCAATTGTCAGTGCTGAATTTATTACACATTATATAAAAGCTCAGAACCTCCTGGCAGTACATAATTAAACAGCACGTTGGCTTTCTCTTTTTTTCTTTTCTTTCTTTCTTTCTTTCTTTCTTTCTTTCTTTCTTTCTTTCTTCCTTTCTTCCTTTCTTCCTTTCCTTTCCTTTCCTTTCCTTTCCTTTCCTTTCCTTTCCTTTCCTTTCCTTTCCTTTCCTTTCCTTTCCTTTCCTTTCCTTTCCTTTCCTTTCCTTTCCTTTCCTTTCCTTTCCTTTCCTTTCCTTTCCTTTCCTTTCCTTTCCTTTCCTTTCCTTTCCTTTCCTTTCCTTTCCTTTCCTTTTCTTTCTTTCCTTTCTTTTCTTTCCTTTCTTTTCTTTCCTTTCTTTTCTCTCTTTCTCTCTTTCTCTCTTTTTCTTTCTTTCTTTTTCACTTTAAGTGACTGGCTAATCAGAACGATTAGAACTTTTCTATAAATTCTTCAATAGGTCAACAGAATGCAAAAATTAATGCCTCAGTAAGGGTATTTCAGATTTTTACAAAATCCTTTTAAAAATACAAATATATATATTTCTAATATATTAAATATATTAAATATATACAGCTAAATTATTAGCAAGGAATTGATCAATGAGTTGATTTTTTTGTTTGAATTCCAAGGTCCCATCAGTTCTTTACTGAGATGATATTACTGAAGGACAGAAATTTACTTTTGAGTTACAAGTAAGACAAAAATCAGATTCAGCATGTTGTGTGCTATTTCTGTATCAAATAGATATTGCACAGTTTAAAATCAAGCATAATGTAATAATAAAATAGCATAGGTGATTAATACTGGAGACTGGTTAATGCAAAAATGTTAGCTTCACCTAAAGAAGATTATACTTTGAGACATTTGTTTTATTTTTATCAATTAGCTTAATCTTTGGTTTGAATTCTACACCCTCTGGCATGAAGAACATGCTTTTTTGGGGTTTTTTTTTGGTTTTTTTTTCATTAAACAAAGGATTATTCTTTCTCAAAAGGGGATTGTCAAGTTCTTTTATTGTTTTATGTCACACAGGGGAAAAATGCTTTTGAGGCATTACCTCTGAATTTAGCAGGGACGAGAGTTTACTGCTATATAATCATTAGTCAATGCAGTAGCTGAAACCTTAAACAAAAGAAAACAAACTACAAACAGGCAAGCATCCCCTAAAGGCACATCAGAACACCAGAGAGAGGAAGCATGGATTTCAAACACGGCTGCCCAAGCATGTGCTAAATATTGCCGCTCCTGACTTTAAACAGCACACTAAGGAATACAACATCACCTTCTAGTCTTTGAAACAATACTAGGAAGCAAGAGAAAAAGAATTTAAAGGGCTTATAAAATGTACTTTACTTCTACTTTTTTCTTTATTTTGAGGCTTCATGAAAATTGTATCTCCAAGCCAGTAAAACCTTTCAATATAAGGGAACCCCAACATAAAGCTATTAGAAAGCTAGGACTAAACCTCAAATGCCTTTTTTGATATGTGCTTCACCAAAGCAAGAAAACTGCCTGATCCTTGTGAATTGTCTCCCACAGTTACTGTTCACACTGTGGTTGTGAGCCACAACAAAGCTTTAGAAAGATTTTTACCATGGCTGTACAATTGTGTGTACAAACAATTGCCAGGGCCACATTTGCTTTCATAGATGATCACCAGCCTGGGGTAACTGTAAGTACTTGGAAGGAGCTAATTAGAGAACTGTATTTCATCCTGATATATGGCCAAATACTATACAAATAATACATACAGAGAAAAACATCTAATTTATGCTACTTGTGAAAAAGAACGGTGATGCCTCTAACACAAATGAGAAACATTAAATACATTCTATTTTCTTAGTTTCTTTCTACAGGCATATTAACCATGAATTAAGAATATATTGTTGATGTTATTCAAAAGAGTGATTGCTTCATTAGTTTAAGTATATGTCAACTCAGAATAAATTGTAGGTCACTGATTTGAATACAATCTACATCTGAAATGAACTGAGACTGTATCCAGCCCCCTCTGCAGAATCATTTTGACAGTTTACGTTTTCAAACAGGAGTCCAAATTACACCATCTGATGATTCTCCAATGATCTCTACATCTTGAGCTCCTCTATAAAGGTGGGTGTCCATCATGCATAAGCTTAAATCTGTAAGTAATTGACTGAAAAAAATGGCTCTGTCACAGTCCATCTCCCCAAGAGAACTGCCTATCCATTGAAGGATGCTAGTGTAGGGAGGGGCTCTCTGATATTGGTACTTTATACACTTTTGGAACCCAAGATTCCAGAACTGCTGCTACCTCACCATTTGATTGTCTGTAATGACAAGACAATTTGCAGGAGTCACTGGGAAAACAGAGAAGACAGGAGGCACTCACAGGAGTTTATGAGATTCAGATGCAGAGCAATAAACTGATTCCAAGAAAATTATGAATTTCACATGTCAAGACAGGAAAAGTTCCAGGTAAGAATGACAGTTTCAAAAAGAGTAGGTATCAGAAAGAGTTAGGAAGAGTTTTCCTGTGTTTGGTCTTCAGCTGTTTTTGTGAACATGTGGAAAGGCAAATAGAAGTTGGATGAGGTTTTTTTCAGGGACAGTTTCATGAGGCAAATAACACGTTTTGCCATATTTTATTCCTCAGATTGATTCTTTCTGACAAGTGCATGACCTCATGGAATAATCTCTAGACTCGCTTCCAAATCTTATGACCACATAAAATCAACAGAAAGCAGAGGAAACTTCCATCAGAGAGAGATTTATTTTTCCCAGTGTCACAGCACTGTGACTGCAAAGGAGCTGCCATGCTGGGTCCACTTTTCCATCACTGATGCTGGAGCTTCCCCTCAATCCAAACCTGTCCTTTACTTGCAACAGATCCTAAGTTTCTGCAGTAGGACATAGTTTCAGTGGGACTGCAGAGCAAAAGACAAAGATCTGACCGTCTCCATTTTCTCATAAAGGGGAGACATGGGCCTGACAGAAACCATTAGGTTTCATTAGTGGATGAAAGAAAGCCTCCACCCAACTCACTTGGTGGTTGACACTGCTCTCAGTACTAATAAAGAACAAATGCTTCTTTATATGGTCAGATTTTAATATAAGGCTTTTGCCTAGCCTAGCTGTTATTAAAAACACAATCCTTAAAAAATGTACTTTTTAAAGGTATTTAGGAAGTCTCATTTACTGGAAATGCACTAAAGATGATACAAACCATATGCTATACTACCGCCTTGGAAAACAGACCTTTTCATTGGATAATGATGTGGGATGAGAGATATTTCATCTTTCATACATTTATTTGACAATGATGAATTTAATTCATTCTATCACATTGAATGATACATTTATATTCAGTATGTAGTTTAAAATTTCATAAATGATTAAAGTCTTTGCAGTTTTAATTATAATATGAAGAGAGCAGCTAGAACTTATTTGCAGAGAATAATGTTCAAGTCAATAAATTTGGTAAGTTCTCCTGACAACATATAAATGATGACTTTAGTTGCCTGACTACCTGTGGAAGACAGCCTGATAAGGAGAGTGCTTGTGTTTCTTTTCCAGAAGAGTGAAGCCGGAGTCTGATCACTTCCTAACTTCAACAACCTCCTTTCAGCAACCAGTAGCAAACAAGTCATAGAGCTTTAAAAGTTGTTCTATACTCCTGCCCTAATGAAAAAGGTCAGCCTGCTAAGCAGAGGACTGCAGACAGCTATCATCTACCAAGCCGTGAGCTGTAATTTACCTCATCACCAGTGTAAAGTAGAAGATTCTTCACCCTGGGAGAATCAATGAGGGCTCTGAATACACAAGGCAAGTAGCTTTTGACCGAGCTTTGCACTATCCAGGCAATAGTTTAGCTTTCTTCATGCTCACCCCTCATCTGTTTGAATCACAGGGACCACACCTAATTAACCGCTTGCACTAAATGCCAAACCGAAAGCCAAATGCAAAGACTTCCTTGCCTTCTTTTGGCTTTGGATGATACCCACACGCATCAGCCACTACAAGGGGACTACCCAAGATCCAGTGGTGACATTAATACCTGTCCACAAGGAACTGAACCAGT
The DNA here is from genome assembly GCF_031753505.1 of Anomalospiza imberbis. Taxonomy (NCBI): domain Eukaryota; kingdom Metazoa; phylum Chordata; class Aves; order Passeriformes; family Viduidae; genus Anomalospiza; species Anomalospiza imberbis. Next base: position 99,028,251 of record NC_089682.1, on the reverse strand, counting down.
CCAGGTAGCACACAAGTCAGACATAAATCATAGCTCTGTTACTGTCTCTTCATGCACTTTGGCTTAGGCATTGCAAAAGTATTGGAAGGAACTTTGGATAACTTCTTGCAATCAAACATATTCTCCTCTGGTCCATACAGAATAATTGTTGAGTTGACCTTCACACAATTTTCTTCCTTACAATTTGGAATACAGTAGAACTTAATTTATTTTATTTATGGTCTTTTTTGGCCTAAGAAATTTGCACAAAATCATGACACTCAGAGTGCTTATTTTAGAAAGAGAAATATTCATAATCTTCTCAAGTTTGAAACAGTATAAAAACTAAAAAAAAAAAGTGCTATCTTTTCCTCTAATCCTAATTAAAAACAAAACAAACCAAACAACCAAGCAGCCAACAAAATAACCCAACATATAAAGCAAATTTGGTCAAATTTTGTTGAAAAAGAAAAATGCATTTAGGCTGAGGAATATATGCCAAAGTATAGCCCAAAGTGGGTTAAACCAAAGGAATCAGAAAGTCTTCTGAAAAAGGAGGGCATATAATGGGAACGACAGCAGACCTTTAACTGTAGCAGTGCTGCTGGGTGCCGCAATAATGAACTGAAACCTACAATCTCCTAGGGTTAATAAGACACCTGTCTTGAAACTAGCAGTCATATTGGTTTTCCAAGCCTGCCACAATACTTAAAGTCTTGATGAAGTTCTTACGTGCCAAAGGAACTTACTAACAAAGCCACCGAGTCAATTTAACCTAGTGAAACTGGACCCTGTAGACTGGGTTATCAGAGCTTTGTGTTGAGATAATTACAGCACTAAAGAGAGCATATGGGCTGTCAAGGCTGGCACATGGCCTGCGCCAGCTGTTACCTGGGTGCTTTGGAAAATCTACTGAACAGCATTTTGGACACAGAACAGCTATATGTAAGTTTTCCAAGATATCTAGTGGGAAATCCTCATAATAAATTTATTTTTTTATGGGGGAGGATTACACCCAATAACATGACTGCAAGAAGTGCAACCTTAAACTTCAAAAGGAAACTACCAGACGAAAACAATTTTGCATGGTAGTGAAGTGTACCAATAGCAAGCTTCACGTTGTTATACAAAGTAAACTGTTCAAGAAATTAGCTTTTGTATAGCCCAGCTGAAAGCAATACTGAAATACTCCTACTTAGAATATTTTCTAGAAACATGCCTCTGAGTCAATGGGATTTATCCTGTTATTCCTGGTATTGGTACTCCATGAAAAATGTCTTCCAAATGCAATGTCCTAGCTAATCAATTACTGACAACAGTTATTATTGATTAGCTCTTACAGAGCCTGTCTTTATGAGGTAATATCAACCAAGAAAAATGTTTCAAATAGCATGTGTGGAGAAAATTTAAAGAGGAATCAAACAGAAACATGCCCAGACAGAATACAACAAATGGAAGAGCACACACCAAAATTTCATAACATGTGAGGACTAGAAATTGTGATTTTTGGATCCAGGAGGATCATAGTAAATTATATTAATTATTTAGATAAGTAGACTTAATAACCCAAACAGAACTTCCTAAAATGCAAGATTATTCTAATTTTGCCTGCAGTACTTGCAATATCTGTGGTCTGAGAGAATGACTGGGAGACATGGAGACTGACAAGTCATAGGGGAGCCAATGCTTAATTTCCAAAAACTGACCAGATACATCAGAGTTTTGTGAGTAAAAACTGTTTGCCATGACTATGGCTGGGTTTAGTGGCAGTGCACAGATCTGAAAAACCCCTGCAAAATCCCAAATATTAGTTTCTTAAACCAAATTAAACTTAGTAAGTTGAGGTAATGAAGCTCCAGCTTCAGTTTCACGTCACCTTAACAGGCAAAAACACAGATTCATTTCTCTGACATCATTACCTTCATGGACCTAATGCAAATATATCACTGTTTGTTTCACATAATTCAATTTCATATCTTCATGAATCTCTCGAGAAATTATTGGACAGAAAATGTAAGATTTACTATCTCTTTGAACATGTCATTTCATTAGAAACCTAGTTAACCCTTATTTCCTCTTTTTCTGACTCAATAATACAACTTCATTACTTATGAAGAAGGGATTGTAATAAGTTGGTTCAATTAATAATTTTCTGCATGCTGAAATTCTTAAATTTGTTGATCTGCATCAGCATTAGTAATGCATGGAAAAGCTGAAGCACTAGCACTATTGGTACCATATTTTTTTCAAAGCAAAACCTGCATTTTTTAGTTCTCTAAACCCCTATTTGATTGAAAAGGAATGTATTCCGGAGTTGAAAAATTCAGTTATTAGATTCAAATTTTTTTAACCCTGTCCTAAAAATATTAGGAAATCCAGTTGTATTACCTCAAATTAAGTGCATTACTGCATTATATTTTGCAAGCTTTAGCAAACAACAAAAAAAATCCCCCAGAAGAATCTTAATTCTTATCTATGGAAAACATTAAACTGCTAAATGCTAACAACTGGAATTAGTCCTTAAATCTCTAATGAGAATAATAAAACATGAGTGCAGTTTGTGCTGTAACTTGATAAGGCCTGAATTTACTTGCTGTTAGTAAAAGTTCCTGATCCAGCAGTATGGCATTTTACTCCCTGAGGTACAGGAAACAATATCTGTCCTTTAGGAGCATCCTCTATGGTAAGCACTTCTTATCAGGGCTATCAAAGGACTAAGATAGCAGTGTAATATCTAGTAACAGCAGCTTTATGAGCAGATCCATTACTGATTTAAATCAATCTAAAGCAGGTAGTTCTGATTAACCCATTCAGAACAAAGCTGACCTCCTCGCAAGATTATTTCTTCTGAAAGTAAAGCAAACTCTATCTATGCTACCAAATGTGACATGAACTGAATCTACAAGTAGCAGCAGCAGAAGTGTGGACCAAACACCACAGTGTCATAAGCCACTTAAAAAAAAAAAAAATCTTGTATTAAAACCTTGTCACTCTGCAAAGATATAATACTTTGCAGTAGTAAAATTTAATATTCTTGAAAATTCTGATTTGAATTAAACTAGGATACTGTATACAGAAGGAATTGATTTAACTGAGCCTGTCTAAAATCACCTTGCTCTCAATTTGTCTGAAAATCTATTTTTTATAAAAGGAAACATTCAAACACTGTTCACCACAATTTTCTGTCAAGCCACTTACTGGAAGGCAGTCTTCAGATTCTATTTGCCTGTAAAGATATTTTTATTCTTTGCAATGGAAAATGTAATTGTAACTTTTCTTGAATTTCCAAAAGCAAAATGAAAATGGTGCAGTCAGCAGTTTAGCAAGTCACAGCTATTTTAATTTCTAGTGTTTTCACTTAATGTCAATGAAGATTCCCTCCCAAGTTTTTATTAAAAATCCTTAAAAGCATTGCTTATATTTTCATATGTGTTAAGAAGTAAGGGGTTTAAACCCAGTTTTTAAACATTCCGAATGTAAAAGTGTTTAAATGATGATTTGCTAATATGGCCAGTAATTAGATAACAGAGGTCTCTGAGCATTACTTTTTGATTGGTGTTTATAAAGAAAAAAAAGCCACTGCACTCAGTTTGACACAGCTGGGAAAAGCCAATGTGCTCCCTGCCGGGGGAGGCCCAGCAGAAGAACACGGCGCTTCCAGAGACTGCGGGAGCACATAAACAGCACACATTGCCGACACCCTCTCACTACTTGCTAACTTCAGGCAGTTGGATGCACTAAATGGTCACCTTCACCATTATCCAGGACCTGATCCTGCTCTTTCCAAAGTCAGTCTGAGCTAAATTATTGATTGCAACAGTCAGTCCCTCGTGTCTTAGGAGTTAATGGGATCGAAGTGACATATAATCAGCATACGTAATTTGAGGAGCTTGAACTTCTTGGATTCCCTTGCGACTTATTTTGGAGACATTGCCTTTATTTCTGAACTATCCCTCTGAATAATAATAAGAAAGAAAAAGAAATTTGGATTCTAGCAAACAAGTTGCTTTTTTCTCATCCCAGTATTCTTGGAGTTTGTTTAGAACCTGACCTTGTAATCCTGCCATAACCCTTCCCCAGTGGCATACTTTCCTACCCTTAGCCTACATTCACTCCCTACAAGAAATGAAAAAAATACTGGATAGGGTAAACACACACAAAAAGTCAGCATTTCTGTTCCTGTCTGCATTTCAAAGGTTCACAGACCAAATGGAAACCCTTACACATATGAACTATTTTAATTAGTGTAATTTAGTATTCTCCACAAATACAAAAGGTTACACTCTTACTGATTCTTTGATTTAAACAATTCCTATTAAGCTGTGTAATTTTAGTTCCATATGTGCTTTTGTAGTACTTTATGCAAACGTGAACTCTTTGAGATAACAAAATCAGCATGAATTTTGTATTAGAAATATATTGCAACATTAATAAAACAAAACAGTGTATTTTCTTATGATAATATAGTTTAAAGAAATAGGGTTTTTTAAGATTCATACCATACAGGTGACAAACTATTTATTTACTCCTGCTTTTACTGGTAGCTGTATATTTCTTATTAGATAATAAATTTGATCTTCCAAACTATTTTGCTTGAGCATCAGAAAATATCCAAGTGCTAAAAGGAGCGACAGCATCTAAAATATGCTGCTGAAGTTTTCTCTCTTGGTAACACTGGAAGCTGTTCTGTAACTTGATCAATTTCCTGCATCTACAGAATATTGCTTTTTAAGGCTGGTATGGGAGAGAAATATCAAAATAGGCTGAGATATTTTCAGTTCCTCAGAAAGAAATGAAATTAAAAACTCTACCTTCAATGTCCTTCCAAAAAAAATCTTAAAAAGGAGAAAATCCTTTTTTCTCCTCTATCAGATTCAGGAATAAAATGTATGCTCTTTATATCATATATTGCTTTAACATTTTCAAAATGAAAGCTAAAACCAGGCCCAGAGCAATAGTTTTAAGAATGTCAAATTATCTTCAATAGCCATTTTTTAAATTAAATATCAAATCTTGAAGCAGACAGCAAAGAATTGTATTGAGGGCAAAAATCTTTCGCTTAGACATAAATTTAAAGAAACCACATCCCTGAATCTTAAAAAAACACAGGAATATTGTTTTCTTATTGCCATAGAATGCATATGTCAGTAGCATGAATGACTTTCAGGTGTCAGTTTTAACTAAAGTTCCTCTACATTTATTTCTTTAAAGACACTGCCATTTGGTAGCACTGCAGACCTACAGGAACAGAAGAACAGCAGTATTTGCACAGGCTTTTTGTTCCAGGCTGTAAATGTAATCCTGCATTTCAAGGTTACCAAGAAGGAGGGAAGGCATTATCATTGTTTTTTCAGTCTGACTGTCCCATTTAGGTGATGTACATACTCTGAATAAATTAATTGCTTTGAATTTTACTTGTATTTATTAACTGAGATTAGGAAAGGCAGTAAAACACTATATCAAAGCATTATGGAGAAAACAACCAGAATCAATCTTTTTCATTTGTCACAGACACCACTTATATAAATATAAAATATGTTCTTTGGTGTCCTTGGTCTATTCTTGTAAATAATAGCTTGTACCAAATATAGAGCTACAGAATCCTCTCTTCTTTTTGAACATAAAAAACCCAAAACCAATAATTTTTTTAAAAAGACATATCAAACTTGTAATAATTGGGCAACAACAACAAAAAAATCCCCATCCAAACCCTGTAGTCTGTTAGATCTCTGTTTGTTAGCTAACTACAATTTATTTCCAATTTCAAAAATCCTAAGTGCATTATATTTGAAGGGTTACTTCCAGAATTTAATCACTATGCCCCATCATTCCAACATTTATTTAGGGGCAAACCCTCCAATAACAAGAAATTCAGAAGGGCCTTGTAAACAGAAAAAGACAAAATTGCTAATACAGTGCATTATAACTCCCTAAATAAGGCAGCTGCACATCACATTTCTCATTCAGACAATTGTGCAAGAAAAGCATTACCTGACTGTAATCATTTAGACTCAGAAATTAATTTAAAATAGACATGCATGCATGTATCCGACACTGATTCGGTCTCCCCAGTTTTTGAAAGTTTGGTATCTGAAACACTGCGACACCATCGCCTGCTCATTATTTTTTTTTTTTAACAAAGTAATACTGAATCTCCCACATAGGAAGGAAGATAAGTAACAATATAGTGCAGGCTCCGAGTTAAATCTGGTTCAGACAGCGTAATAATGATGTCATTAAGACTCCGAGCTGAATGGGAATCAGACAGTGCCATAGTACAGCTGCAGACATAAATCTGAAAGAACTTTTTTGGCTACATTCTCAGACTTACCTTGAAAGATATTTAGGAGCTCCAGCAATGTGAGTTGAAAGAAATGTTTTCAAAGGGAGGTTTGCAGACTGAAGAACCTGTGTAGGCCTTATAGGCACTTTCTTCTGTGGCACAGGAAGGAACATTTTGTTAAATGAATAAACTAAGAGAAATAATTTCAGAAGAAGTGCAAACCAGAAAACAAATAAACCTTAATACTACCACAAATAAATGAGACTAAGGCAATTGTGGGACCGCTCAAAGCCTTTTTGCCTTGCTGAATGAAAGCAATCCCTAAGACTGAATGGGTAATGAGATCCTGGCTCCTGAGATTTTAGCTTTCTTAATCATGTTCATAATTAATTCAAGAACATTGATAATTTCATTACATTCTTTTTGTCTTATCAATAAATGATGTGCCTGCACTTTTGGTCCTGTGTACAGGGAGAAAGGAGATGCTTTGGGTAATACTGCACCAGGAACTGTATATGTATATATGTATATATACATGCATATATATATAATCTATATGACCCAAAATAGGGATGTGGTTGCTATTATCCATAACCAGGCCTCTATTATCAGAATACGATGGCAAGCAGTTACAAATAATTAATAAGCTTTTTATGCAGGGATGAAAAACCCTTTAAAGAAAAATATGCTGCAAATAGAATTCCTGTCTGAAAGATATGTACCTAGAAAAAAATACGTTTTCAGACACATATTTAGGAATGGATTTCACATGAACTCAAAACTATTAATATATTTTTTAAGCATCTCTAGATATCTTGTTAAAAAAATACCTTTTGAAGAAAAACCCAACTTCAGCTCCTTTTCCTATTTGGAGAAATGTGCCCTTCTGTTTGTCCTTCCAAACACATTTCCAGTATCAGCTTACATCTGACACCAAGCTATACTCGCCCTCTCAGTTGAAACTGTCTGAGGCTTTTTACATTGTGGCTTTTTTGTGGTGGTTTTTTTTTGTTTGGTTTTTTGGTTTTTTGTTTTTTTTAATGAAGACTGAAAGCTTTCTCTTTATCTAACAATCAGTCAAATGGGAAGCATTCATTTAGGATTTACTACTTGCTTTGTGTAATCTTCAACAAAGCAACAAATCAGTTTTTGTCCCTTTTTTTGCTGTTGATTTAGAGGTGTCATTGATTTAGACAGCAGAGTATATAGAAGTGAAAGTTTCTAACTGGGAACAAATACTGCTGTGTTATTTTCTCTCATTCGCACCTTATTTCATTCTGACATCAGTGAAATCATCTATGGAGAATGTCCCTGTGCAAGAGAAGGCACCATAAATGAATCACAAACAGTTTAATAAGTGACTTCAAAAAAGCTACACTCAGGAAACATCTACTACCCTGTAGTAATTTCTGTGTTTTAGCTGATTATCTTTTAAAAATAATAAAATCAAGCATTTCCTCCTTACAAGCAAGTTAAACATCAGCTTAAGGACAAATAAATTCCTCACCAAATGTTCTCATTTTCCACTCTGTTGACACCAGCTTCATGGGGATGTTACTCCACTGAAGGTCTCGGTGGCTCTGAGCCGGCTCAGCATGTGACAGGCCACCTGGGTGCTACATGTTCCCCCTAAAAGAAAGAACATCGATGCATGTACCGATAAAGGGTTTCCATTCTAAGGATACTTATCAGGGCTAGGGAAGGGAGAAAGCCTGAATTTCATGTGTGTGTAATGTTTTGGGGTCATAAGTAGCTACACACATATCACTGCTACTGCTAAAAAAAGAGACTGAGGAGCGATCTCTGGTTCAAGGTCAAATGACACCAACAGACTGCAGCCCATAATGCTCACACATAGTGCCTTGGAACAGAGGTGGCTGGAGAGACCTCACCCATGGAGCCCAAAATACAGCTGTGGAACACACGAGCAATTCAGCAGGGTGGACAAGGGGGCACCGGACTTAGCCTGGTCTCTCAGCCTTCATTTATCTTTTATGACTCTGATGTCCAAAGAGGTGCCAAAAGGCCTGGTATTAAAGACCTAGAACAGCCCTAGAACCTAAGCAGCTCAGGAGACCTGTCAAGCAGTTTTGGTTCTTCAAAGGGTTCCTCAAGGGGTGGGGAAGGCAGCATAAAGGATCTACTATAGTGTAAAAGTAAAACTTTCCCTCTTCAAGTTTCAAGAATGCTATATGAGCATAACAGGCAAAATCAGGTGAACACAGATTATTTTGGATAACTTTACCTGGAAAGACAGGCCCTGAACCATCCCTTGTTGTGTCCCTCCCAGATTACCAGCACTGTTCCTTGAGGCTGTAGAAACAAATCCAAATTGATTTAGGCAATCCAGGTACTCTTATTCCCAATGAACACGAGTGTGCAAGTCTTGAAGAGGCCTTTACCCCAATGCTCCTGAGCCTTTATGGCCATACCCATAAACCAGATTATCTGAATTGCCTCCTGGGAGGGCTCATCTCCCCACTCACAATGTAAAAAGCCTCTGACTGCACTCTCAGTTGAGGCATTTTCAGGGAATATCTGGAGTTAGATGGGATACCATTCCTGGGTACACTAAATTAAGAATGCTGAATGCATTCAATTAAGTAGAAAACACCTCCCCCGCTTCATCCTTGCTGTTTTCAGAGGGCAGAATTCAAGATAAGTAGGTTCAGATCCTGGATTTTGATTAGGTTGTTCTTGCTGTAGGTCAGTGTAATGCCTTCAGGTGTTATGAGTCCAAGTCTTATTGCTGAGATCAGCAATGGTAATCCCTTTCAAATTTAGGGCAACATTTTTTTGAAGCAAGTCTGAACTATAAATCATGTGGAAATCTCTCTGAACCTGATTATAACTCTTACTGCAAGAGCTATTGACATGATGTTAAGCATCTTTGGCTGGTCCATGGAGTTTTTCAAGAGTAGTCTCAAAACTGAAGCTGTTTATGCATTTGAAATACCTGATCTTTTTTAATCTGTAATTAATATATAGTCTTAGATCAATCATGCTTTATTCCTAAACCTTAAAATATAAGTACTATTCCTTGAATTTGAAACTTTCTCATCAGAGCAGAAACCTTAAAATGTTCTAAGGGATTTGCAGAACCATCCTGAAATTCATGAGAAGAATCCACGTCACAGTTACTGGTAGTTATCAACATTTTTTCCACAGATAAGCCATCTATAAACTCACAACAACAGCAATTATAGTCAAATTTATAGAATTGCACTTTAAATCCACTCATAAGCATGAGCAAAATTATATGGGGTTTGTAGAATGACCTGATTACACGAGAAAGAAGTCCAAAAAGAGCAACACAGAGTCGTTAGCAAGGCAAGCTGTTGCCTGTGACAGTGATGTATGAGACATAGGTGATATATGTACTGGGTGGCTTTATCAGTAAATCATTGAGTTATTTACTTCCCTGAGGAATTGGGCCTGTCCCTGGAAGAGACTGCACTGTGAGATGTACCAGAGGGATATTAATATTGGCAAAACAGTCAATTTTGATTTGTTCACATAAAAGAATCATAAAATATAATTTAATAAGTAATACACCACAGATGTACTCTCTCTTCTAAGTACTTTAAAAATGGTACTACTAGTACCATTTTACTAAAGTACTACTAGTACTTTAGTACTAAAGTACTACTAGTACTTTAAAAATGGTAGAATTTGGATCTCCTTCTTGTTTCCCTCATTAACATGAAAGGAAAAATCTCCAGAAAATTTGTTTTAAATCAAGTCTTTAGCCAACATATCCCTGGCAGGGTGTAAACAGTTGCCCATTGAATAATAAGAAAAACACAGAGCATGGAGCTCATATGCTGAAAAGGTATATCACTTTCCTTTCATATTAAAGGTAGATGTCAATCTCTACCATCTGCAAGGAACAACTGTGAGGCCACTGCAATTTTGATCTTCTCCTGTGGACCTTTGCTATAGGGCCCTCCACAGGGACTCTCAAGCACAGCAATGGATGGGGTGCTCCCCAGAGCCCCTCAGCTGGCAGAGCCGATATAAAACCAGCCACTGGTGCCTTACCCCTTCCCAAGCTTCTGCATTGGCATAGGCAGGAGTATCACCTGTGCTTTGCACCTGGTCTTCAGCACCTTGCCTTCAGATTCACTGCATGAATGTGCTGCACTCATGGCTTGAGAGAGAGCTCAAGAGGCTGTCCTGGTCTTCAGCCTGACTGATTTATCAGTTCCTCAGTTCCTTGTCTTGTAGCTATTTTTTTTTTTTGTGTCTGATTTTAACAAATCTGAATTAAAACCATGTAGACCAAAACACTACAGAATATGTACATGGTCAAAACTGCAAAATAAACAAAAAATAATCTATCATTGACACAAACACTATAAATATGGCTACTTACTACATCAAAAATAAGGAAAAAAGTTTAAATGCTGTAAACAATTGCTGTGCAGAAAACAGCTCAACATTATAGAGTGTTAAAGAAGAGCGTCTTCTAACATTAACACCATTTTCAGAAAAGCTTTACACAAAAAAAGAAAAATCAGACACTAATTTTCAGAGTAATAAAAGCAGTGACAACTTTATCACAGTTAATGTGCAGAAAATGACTGTTGTGATGCACAGCATATTATGGCAGAAGTGCAAACAAAATACTTTTTCCTCTTTAATTCCCCCACAGCATGGTCATTCATTGGAATTATACATTTCCAGCACCATAGAGTGAATCTGCCTTATTCTGATTTGGGGTTGCTATTCATATGTAGATTTTTTTTTTCAGTTATTATGTGAGAGCTTTGAAGAATCTCATCCTAAAACCTACACATTCCTAATGCTATATGCCAATATTTTCAAATCAGAAGTGTGAAGTACAGTGGATATGGCACTCACCTTGGTCTTGAAAATATGACTGGACATTAATGCACAGCCCAACTCAAAGAGTAGTGACCAGAAGTGCAATAGCCAAGGAATATCTGGTTACAAGTAGCATTCCTTAAGGCTTCATGAGAGGCCCAATTATATCTTGATTGTCATCCCAGACAATGAGGTGGAAAACATCCTCAGGAAGTTCATGGATGACCTCAAGACCAGAAGCACAGTAATTATGCTGGAGGGCAGCCATTCAGTGGGATCTCAACATGCTAGAAAGAGGAGCTCAAAGAAATATCACAAAATTCAGTAAAGAAAATTGCTAAATCCCATTCCTGTGTCAGATTGACTTAATGGATCTGTATAGAGTGCTAGCAAACACTGCTAGAGAGCAGCTTTGCAAAAGATAACTTAGATTCTGGAAGAAAATACACTGAGCATTTGTCAAGCACCATGCTCTTGCAGAGATGTGGACCAAATGCATACTGAAAAGTATTGCCAAAATTATAGCCAGGAAGTCAAAAGACATGATTATTCCTCACCATTAGCCACCTCTATGCCCGCACCTGGAATCATCTTCAGCTTTGGACTTCCCAGAAAAAGAAAGATGTTGACATATTGGACCAAGTCCTGCGAGGGACCAGCAAGATAGCTGAAGGCCTGGAGATGACAATACAAAGAGGAAGCTGAGACAGTTTACTCAGGCTGAGTGAGCCCCAAGCAGCCTAATGTAGCTAAACTACATTGCATGGGGACCAGAACACCCCCTCCAACTTGGGTTACTCCACTATTCTGTGAACAGAAAGGAGTTGAAGAATATCATGACATATTCTAGACATAAAACCATAGTACACTCAGAAAATGCTCAAACCATGACCTGCACAACCCCAGTTCCCCATAGTTTAAACTTGAGAGGTGGTGGGTGAATTGGTGTCATCAGTTCCTTATAGTACTTCTGTCCATGCAACTCCTACCACTGCCATTTTTTCATTAATTACTTTAAACTTCATTTAGAGAACAACGTTAATTGCATCAAAGCTTCAAAACAACTATAAAATTTCTTCTCTCTCTAAGCAGAGATCTTCATGAATGCTAAACCAACCATTATAAAGTAAGATATTAAACTGCTATATACAGTAGCTCTGTTCTACTTGCTCTGACCTACTCAAATGTTATTTGCTTAAAGTATTTTTAATACCAAAAATTGACAGTGATTTCCAAATCACAACAGCCATAGTCACCAAAGGCTTCTAGAAATGACAATGTTTTCAAGGTGATCCTCTTTATGCAACAATTATTTCATAAAGCGTTAACTATCATAAATATGTGGCCTAATTCCAAACATCTGCATTCTAACTGCCACTATTTGTTTCTTCTCCAAGCCTCAACTCTTTTTAGAGATCAGAACTACCTCTGCTTCTAGTAACAGTAGGAACATCATGCACTTTGCGTCTTCATATTATAGACAGTGGAAATCCACTCATATTCAGCATATATAGATATGAAATAATGTAAAAAAGATTTAGGTAAGTCATACATATCTGACCCAGAGGATCTAATAGATGAGGAACTTATAAAATGCTTCTCATGTATGGGAAATATTTGAGCAGGCAAAAATATGTAATTGGAAACTCTTTCAAAGGAGAAGATGCATAGGTTCATGCACTGATAGTAACACAAAAGATGGAAGCTAAGATTGGTCAACCGCATGTAAGAGCTGAAAATTATAAAAATAGAAGAAAGGCATGGAGATTACCAGAAGGATAATTAGAAACACCAGGGAGAGAAAAATATAGTTGTTGTGGAAGTAACAAAAATCAGAAGAGGAAAGATCTACAATAGATAGAGCTTGCTCTAAAAGCCATAATCATTAAAAAAAAAATCTTCTGATGTAGCTAGAAAGTAGTATTCAGTTAAATACTCCTGAAACTAGAAGCTGCATTTACAGTAATTTGCATTTTAAAAGAAAAAAATAACACAAAAGGTCATAGGAAAGAGAATAAATTTCAAATGCTGTTTCACAACTTTGTACAAAATAATAAAGTGAGCTGCTTTTGATTGAATTTGAATTGACAGCAAAAAATTCTCATTTACTGTTTTTTGATGCTTCATTGAGTGACTTGTGGTTCGTTACCAGCTTTTTCAATTGATACATCTCTTTGCAGCCAAATAATGGATAAGTGGCACACACTATGAAATATGCATTTCGCTAAGAAACTGCTTTCTATATCCTGAGAATCCTGGGTAGTATTTATTCTTGAAATTAAACTAAACACTAAGCATTGATTTTAATATGTTTAGATGAAATCAAATTGCCCTAACTGCGTTAACACTGTGGAACATGCAGTAATCCATGCATTTTATAGGCTGATAAATCTGAAACTACAGTAAATGCATAATTATGCCATCAGTGATATCTGTTCTGGTGCCTATTACTCAGATATCGTGCTATCTACAGCATTATGCATGAAAGTAACACCAAGGAAGCAATTCATTTTCCTCACAAGTTACTGAATCAGTTTAAATCAAAAATCAATGGCATTAATCAACTGCATTTTCAATTTCAAGGAACAGTCTTTTGCTTCCTTGCCTATGGAGTGCTGATTGACTCTGAGGAAGCTTCCTCCACTAAATATTTGGAGAACTGCAAGTTTGTTGAACCCCTACTCATTTCAGTTCCTAATGCTGTTGTTTTCCCCATGCATATTAGCACGATTGTCTCAAGTCTTTTTCCATACTAGCCAGAGAAACATTATTTTGATAATTTCCACTCCAGGGCAAACATTTAAAAAAGTCAAAACCTCAGACTGCATATTGTTCAGATAAATACTGTTGCTAATACTCACAGAAAAAAATTCAGATATGTTAAAAGAAGACGAGAAAAAAGCAAGTGGCCAAAACACAAAATGGGAGGAAAGGAAGGCAACACTAGGGAAACAGAGACAAGAGAAAGGGAGTCACCAAACCATAATTTCCAGAAAATGCCATATAGGCAACTGCAGGTTTTGTATTTTACTTTTTCTTCTGATGGGGCTAGAATAATTTTTTGATTCATTGACAAATGAGGAGAAAAGATGAAATTATTTTGACAAACAGAAAAGAAAATATTTCAAAATCAAGTAAGGGGGATGGGTGAACAGCAAGCAAAGGGTGAAAAGAAGAAATTTCAGTCATCAAAACAGGGCTTTAGGGTGACCACCTCAACCACATGTACACAAATACTGGAGTTACTACAGGACAGCATCATGGGAGTGGTTCTCATGCTTTTTCTGGGAAATCAGTATAACTGTGTGCTCCTGCAGCATGTGCACAGAGTGCACATAGCATTTGGAAAAAAACAGAAAAAGAAGAGGTGTGTGCAGTTGGAGAGTAACAATCTTATTGAAACACAGATATGGTGGGATTGAACACACAGCTGCAGTACTGCAATGGATGAATAAAAGCACTTTAGGTATGGCAGGCTAGGCTGGCCAGGGTGAGTGGAACAAGAAAAGCAAAGGCCAACCTGGAACTGAATCTGGCAGATATGAAATGCAGCCAGAAGTGATACTTCTGGTATATTAGTTACAAAAGTAAGACCAGGAAAAATGAGGGCCCACTGCTGACTGGGGCAGAAGATGTGGAAAAGGGTGAAACACATAATACCTTATTTTCTTTACTCTTTACTTACCTTTAGCAATCCCAGGGCCCCAAGGCCAGTGGGAAAATATGGAGTAGGAAAGACTTAGCATCGCTGGAGGAGAATCAGATTAAAGAACATTTAAACAAGTTGGACACTCAACTCCATCAGATTTGATGGGATACACCCATGAGTGCTGAAGGAGCTGATCAAACCCTTTGAAGGGTCATGGAAGTCACGGGAGATTCTTGAAAACTAGAAGAAGGGCAGTGTTTCTTCTAACCTTGGGAAGGAGGATCTAGGGAACAGTAGGCTGATAAGACTCAAATACTTCCTGTTAAAAATAATGGAATGGATCCATCTGGAAACTACTTCGAAAAGGACTGAAGAATGATTTGGATTCATCAGTATGGATATATTCGAAAGGAATCACATTTGACCAAACTCATAGCCTTCCTCCCTTCCTTCCTTCCTTTCTTCCTTCCTTCCTCCCTCCCTCTCTCCCTCCCTCCCTCCCTCCCTCCCATTTCTCTCTCTTCCTCATTTTGTCTTTTTCTCTCTTTTTCTCTTTCATTCTCTCTGCTTTTTTTTTGACATGAGGAATATGAGTACTGTGTTTGGAGGTGACTGTCTTTTCTCATTATGGAGAGCCTAGATGATGGTTTATCTAATTTTTACATAATTAATATGATACTCATCAGGCAAAATACAGGAATCTGACTTCAGCAGATGCACTTGCTGAAGTGCTTGTTTGGTCAACAGAGAGAGATAGGCATTGTTATTCATTTTAATCTTATCCTGAAACAGATACATACATTTGGTTAATCAAAATGCTCCATGGAAGCACTCTTCTTTTATTCTCATAGTAATTGATCAGATACAGAGATGTAAAATGTAAGTTTACACATTTTTAGATTTTTTAATGTATACAAAAATATTAAAAAATCGTTTGGTTTACTTTCTTTCACTAAGCTGATGAAACAGAAGTGTAGCTGAGTTATACCTGTAGGGAGACCCTTTTTACTACAGAGTATTGGGTTTTTTTTACTGTAACATAAGCTATACTGTCATAAAAACTACTATATAACTGTAGCTGCTTGAGGAGGTTTGACATCACTCACTACCTCACTATAATTCAAGCTACAAAACTTGAATACTGACAATGCTCAAATACACCAATACATATGACATTTAGTGCCAGATTTGGTGATGAGATATAAGTTCACTGATTTATAACATGATTTGAATGTGCTTTCTGTAGAAGAAGAGAGGTCATCTGCTGACAGGTGCTTTTGATTAGCACATTTCAGTTTTGTATCAGATACAGGAAGAACATATTAATATTTACCTTCAAATGATGATGTACAATCTTTGTTATCTAAAAGCCTGGCTGCTGCTGGTTCCTACCTTTTCCTACTGTCTGCAGAGGGAACAAAGAATTATGCTTCTACCCTGTGTCCAGCAAGGCTCCTGAAGGAAAGCAGTTGTCACTCCAGAACAATCTACTTTAGGCACCATAAAACAACTAAACAGATAGCATTCTGAACAACCAGAATTTACAGACTGTGATCATTTTTCACACACTGAGTGTCTGTCGGTTCAGAGAATACAAGTTACAGAATTCATGTTTTACTGTCCAACTACTAAAGTAATTTTTTCAAACTGGGACTAAGGTGGCTAATTATTTTTGAAAGTTAATAATAAGATGTTTCATGCTTAATTGCATTGTGACTGTGCCTACAAGAGCCAGCTATTAATCAAGCTGTTATGTTCAATGCAGTACAAAGATAACATAATAGGATAGCCCTGGTTCTCTTTTTGCAAATGCCAGCAAATGGTATGACTTTTACCATTACTTCTAGAAATTTATGCCTGGATCAAATGAAATAGTTCTTCCCTCTCTTTTGCTGCTTATGGTCCTTGCTGCATAATTTCATGCTGTGTTGTTCTTGATTCTGAAACAAAAACAAATATGAAGAATAGTTCCACAAGGAATGCTACTGTAATTCTCTACTCCATTGCTGGAATTAACAAGATTTTTTAAAGGGACAAACTTCTTTTTTGTAAAACTGCTACTAAAATAAAAATATAAACAATTATTGAAAATATATAGTCGCCAAAACCCCATTAAATCTATCTCTAAAACAGGTTTATTATTTCACTACATATTTGAATAAAGATTTGTCTTCTGCAGCTTTGGCACAAGAACAGATTTATTTAGTTTATAAAAACAATTATTTTTTCTCCGTCATCTACCCAGAATAGAATTGTTTAGGAGGTATGTGTGCTTTGTCAAATGTTATTCTCACAAAAACAATTTGTTCAAATATATTTAGATCTTTTAAAAAATATATAGGCGTCAGTATTTTTTACGGTTAGTTCACAAAAGCTTCTAATTTATCAAGCTTTTTTATTGTGTGTCACTGGAATCATGCAAGAGAGAGGCCTCGCCTACACTAATATTGCTTATATGTTATTTAGGTAAGATTCAACAATCTTAGGACTGACACAGATAATAGAGTGAAATGCATATAAACATAGCATCAAATTTAAGGGATGCCATCGCCCTCAGCTTTTGGAAGCTTAGGAACACAAGACACTCTTCAAAGTTGGACATCTTGCACTGGAAGAAGTGCAGTTACCAGTCCTGGGCTTGGTATGATGTTTCACAGTCCTTTACGAAGCTGCACTGTTTCCTTTCTCAGGTATTACTCTCTCAGTGTCACCTAGAAAAGTTCAGTTCCATTGGAACAAATGAATTTCACAAATGGTGGTCAATCTTCCCACTATTTTCATTTTGATGTAAAACCCCAAGCCACCTATGGACTACTAGAGCATGGGAATGAAAAGGGAAGCATGTATCTGTGTTATACAGCATGCATGGGATGCAGCAGGTATTTACTAGGATTTTTCGGCTTTGTCCACCTATTTCTGTAGGATTTCCTGAGGAGAAGGCAGGCTGTATAATGCACAAAGCACACCAGGTATAGTCAATGGGCCTTGGCCAAGCTTTCTTGGGAGCAAAGGGAACTTTGCCGTTGACTTTGCTAGGTTGCAGGTGAGAACAGCCTATATTTGCATTCTTGCACACCTGATGGCAGTAAAAACAAGCTCTTTTTTATGCCTTCCTTTAAAAATGTTTAAAAACCAGCTGAGGAAATGGCTCTTAACACAACTGCCAGCATATTTAACAACCTCAGCTTCTAATTCCTAGCTCTGAATTTGTTTTATCATAAGTTTAGCAGAACTGAGAGTGCTTGGGTTAAATAGCTCCTGCTCTGGAGAAACTCCCCTCTCTACCATTGCTCAGAAAGCACAGGGAATGCAAAGATGTCTCTTTGGCAGCTGGTTCATTCAGTCTGCCAACCAAGCATGGAATGATTAGCAGTGCACTGCAGAATAGAAACTGGTAACTGTACCAGTGGTGCAGCAGCTACATCATCCACAATGACTGAAGAAAATACCCTAGGTTTAGATTTCTTAGTCAGCTTCACACTTCATACACAGATAGCAGTTACAATGTACGAAGAATTACATTTCCTAGATTAATTTCTGACTTAAGGATCTTGACTCTTCCATGTGTTCAGCAGGTCTGTGTCATTTAAATTACATCTCCTTAATGTATCCCTCTTCTTTCCTTCTTGAGGACTATCCCTCTGAATTCTTTTACCTCACATTTCTTAGTCTTAGTACTTTCCTCTTTTTTTTTTATGCTCACCAATCTAAAACCATTCTATCACTTCTCTAGTGGAAAGTGTCCCTGCCCACATCAAGGGTTTAGAATTAGATTATTTTTAAGGTCATTCTCCTTCAACCCACACCACTCTATGATTCCATGACATTAGTCATCTCCCAAATCAATTCACATAATTATTTACTGGTTTGGTTATTATCATTAAGTAAATTGCTATTGTCTATTTTCTTGTTTCTACTCTACTTACCTTATGAATCTTGTGATTATTTTTCTTCCATTTCCCCTCTTGTTTCAACATATTTGTGTTAGAAATTCTATCTTCTTTAATTTCTCCTACTCTAATTCCAGTCTTCCTGCCACACTTCAACACTCATTTCTATTTATTTCTCTTCATGATTTCTGAAATACAGTTATTCTAGCTGATTCTGTCTTGTTATTTAGACAGGCATCTGACACACAAAATACAAAATTGTTTAGCAGTTTGATCTTCCACACTTCTTTTCTACTGAAAATTGACATAGTTAGGGGATTTAAATGAATTTTCCATACCTTATTGACCTAGTCATGCATGTTTTTTGCAGATGTGACTTTCTTATTCCATGTAACAAATCGACCTGTGGCTAATATGAATGGCAAGTCTACAGAATATTGCGTTGTGAGTCTGTTAACATTCCATGACATATATTTCATTATAAACAGGAGGTAAAAATAAAAGGTGTCACCTATTATTGTCATCTCCTTGAGGAAGAAAAAATTGGTTTGTGATAGAAAACTCTAAAATATGCAGACTGTGCACAGAAGCCAGAAGAAAGGCACCTTTTTTTGAAGATATAATCCTGCTCTTTAAATGTAAAGGTGTCTAACATTTTCATAAGGCTTGGGCTGATTCTTTGCATGTGATTCAGTCAGGATTTATATAGTTTCCAATTTAAAAAAAAAATCTCCTAAGGTAGGTATTTCAATCCTCTTTGTACAAAATAGCAACCATCTCAAATACCTGTTGAATGATGAATTTCCTTTGCACCCTGACTTGTATGGTAGCAACTCAGGCTTGTAAAATGATTGAATTTACTGACCACTATGTGTTTTGGAGTCTCTTCTCTGTTTTATGCTACAGTCCCTTTCTTTGACAAAATTTTCTTAGCACCCTTCATTCAAAATATTTTAGATGGACAGCCAATCACTTGCTATAATTGGATTACATAATTTCCAAGAAGAAGACTGATACAATGTCCATTTTCCCTTTTTGAGGCAGGTATCAGAAGTGTTGGAATAGATCACTGACAACCTCAGCCTAGCACTGGAGAGTAGAATTGGCTAAGGTTATACTAGAAAATCAAGGCCATGACTGAAATGGTAGAGCAGAGTGGGTACCTGTATTCCAAAACTCTCATTTTTCTTTCTTCCAAAACACCTGCTAGTAACCATTCCTAAGTCTGTCTCCTGAACAACACTCAGTCATCATCTGGTAGAGGGCTAGTTTGTAGAGGGCTAGTTTGCACAGCTTCAAAATTACATGTATCAATCAATGGCTAATTGCAGGGCTCAGAGTATGCCGGTGTTGGAGCCTGCAATTTGGCCCTGTTCAGTTTACTGGTGAAGATGTTTTTGACCAGACAAAACTAAAAGTGCAAACATCTCAATCTGCACAACATCACTGGAATGGAAGGGAAACACAACTGGAACTATTGGATCATCCCCTGCCACAGAAAGGGAAAAAGTGGCCTTCCAGCTCCCAGGGGAGTTAATAAGACATAAAACTTTTTTCCTTAGAGCTCACTCATCTCTAAAGATAGGCAGTATGTGACTATAAAACTGACTATGAGTAATGGGCCATTAATTTTCATTTGCAATATGAGACAATATGATACCATTTTTTACCAAGATGATAAAATGGAAAAGCTATTTATTACTTTGCCAGTAAGAAACTGGCTTATGGTATGGACAAATTATTTTGAAAATTTATTTTGAAATATAGGTAATTGTGCACAAGCAATACAACTGGGAAAAAAACAGAAATTAGGTAAGGCTACTTAGAAAACATGGCATGTATAGGTTGCTACAGAATATGTACACTGTACAGTTTGATGGTACCTGCAGTAGTTTCTTTGGAATGGAAGCCTCTTCAAATGGAGAAGAGGTCAATATATAACTCAACCCTGAGTAAACAATGCCAGAATCCTCATGAGCTGAGCATTTCTTTAAACAAGAAAATGCTTCACTTCTTTCGGTTAACTCTGCATAACTGTTAATTTCTATGTGAATGTGGAAAACTTCTTTACAGGTGTGTCTGCAGATGAGGATGCACATTCATAGACGACACTGATAAGGACATAGATTAAATTCAGACATACGTGTGCATGAACATATATATTTCCAATTGTGCACCAAGGGGAAGAATTTTCAAAATATTTTTAAAAGAAATTTATTTAGCTATTTTTCATGGCTCAGGTGAGCTTATTAATAAATTAGAAACACCTTATAAAACATTTTAGATACCACCTGATTTTACATATCACCTGAGTACTATAGAGGATGGACAGATGGACATCATAAAAAGGGAATTTGATTTCTTGTTCTTATTGCACTGGTGTCTTCAACACTGTAGTAAGTGTACCTTAGTCAGCTGAGAAAAGTTCACTCAGGATCTCTTCACAGCCCTCCTCCACAAAATGGGTGAGAAAATACCATGAGAACCTCATGAATTGAGATAAAGACAGGGAAATCACCATAATGGGCATTACAGACTCAATTAGGAAAAATTATAATAAAAATTGAGTTAGAAGATTAAAAAATAATCTATCCTGCTCCTTCCCCTTCTTCCCAGGCTTAAGTTTTCACCTGCATTCCCAACTACTCTGCTCCATCCACTCCAAGTAGTACAGGGCGATGGGGAAGGCAGGGGTTGTGCTCAGTCCATAACAGCTTCTCTTTTCTGCCCCTTCCTTCCATTATTCCTCTGTTCCAGCTTGGGTCCTTCCTTTAGGCTACAGTACTTAAAGGACTGCTCCACACTGAGTCCTTTCCATGGGGTACAGCATTTCAAGAACACGCTGCTCCACTGTGGGTTCCCCAAACAGGGCACAAGTCCTGCCAGAAAACCTGCTCCTGCCTGGGCTCCTCTCCATGAGGAGCAGTTCCTGCCAAGAGATTGCTCTGGCCCTGGGTCTTCATGCGCTGCAGTTTGGTATCTGCTCCACCATGCCTCTCTCTTTGGGCTGCAGCAGATATCTGCCCCACCATGGAGCACCCCCTTCCTTTCCATGACCTTGGTGTCTGCAGAGTTGTGTCGCATTTTCTCACTCCTCTCTCACAGTTGCTGTTCTGCAGCATTTTTTTACCCTTGCTTACATATGTTATCACAGAGGCACTGTGGGATGTGCCCATGGGGAGGACAGTGTGGGAATGTCATGGGAAACTACAGTTGTTTAGCATAAGGCATTTCCCCAGAGTCCTCTGCCCCCCAATGCAAATGAGCACATACCCATCACCTGTCAGTTTGTGGTTGTCATCTCCCCAAGTTCTGGAAAGTTCTCTGTTCTCGTTGTTTCTAATGGTTCCCTCTGTAAACCACTCCTTCCCTTTTCCCTCATTGGCTCAGTTTATGTTACCTCACCCCTGTTCCTCCCTTACACCCTCTTCCCATTGGATCATTTGTTCCCTAGGCACTCCTTCCCTCCCCAGTTATATACTCTGGCCCCTCCTTTCCCGGGGCTCTCGGAGTCTGCTTTCCCTGAGTGTGGTTGGGTCACTGCTCCTATTTCTGCCTCCCTACTCCTTTGATCAATCCTCAATAAACCCGCTCGGATTCCAGCAGCTCAAGAGTCTTTCCGTCTTCCTGGTGGGGATTTTAATTACGCTATCCAGGCACCCGTTGACCAGCCAACTGAGGGCCACCCTGTGGGACTCAGTCAGGGGTAGCCTTCGAGGCACCATCAACTGATTGCAGCTTTGGCCAGCAACTGGTCTCCCTTGAAGCCAGTTGGAACTGGCTCTGTCTGACACTGAAGGCAGCTTCTGGTGTATTCTCAGAAAAAATACCAGTGCCAGCTCCTTGCTGTGGACATCCAACACAACAACCTGGCTTAGAGTACCATGGATCACTCTCTGGAGAGGCAGAAGCTTGACATGAGCCAGCAATGTGCACTTGCAGCCCAGAAAGGCAACTGTATCCTGGGATGCTTCAGAAGCAGTGTAGCCAGTGGGTCAAGAAAGGTGGTTCTGCCCCTCTTCTCCACCCTTGTGAGACCTCACCCAGAGAGCTTCATTCAGCCTCGGGGTTTCCAGCACAAGAAAGACCTATTTGAGCACGTCTAGAAGAGGGTCAGGACCACAAAAATGATCAAAGGGCTGGAGCACCCCTCCTACTAAGACAGTCTGAGATAGCTGGGGTTGTTCACCCTGGAGAAGAGAAGACTCTGGGAAGACCTTAATTGAGGTCTTTCAAAACTTAAAGAGGCTTATAAAATATAGAGAAAGACTTTTTACTAAGGTCTTCTTTAAAAAGACAAGCAACAACAGTTTAAAATTGAAAGAAGGTAGAAGAAATGTTTTAAGATTATATTGGTAAGACTCAGGAGCAGATAGGCCCATCATTGGAAATGTTCAGGGCCAGGTTGGATGGGGCTTTGAGCAACCTGATCTAGTGAAAGTCATCCCTGCAAGGGGACAAGCATGAGAGTGATCAGGAGTTTGGACTAGACAGTCCTTAAATCCCAAGCCATTGGGATTGTCCTTTTCAACCCAAGTCATTCTACAACTCAAAAAATAACTACTACATAATTCAACAGCAAGGTCCTCTGTCATTAAGGAAAAGAATACCACTTTTTCAGGTCAAAAGCTGTTGAGAGATCATTGCACACAATGCTGAGACTGGGACAACTCAGATATGTTCAACTTGTTGGCAATGTAATTTTATGAATGTTTGACTAGACCAGCAATGAAGGAATTGCTGGTGTGTGACCCCAGACAAGCTGCAGCCTGTCTTCCCACCAATTTCTAGCCTACCTGCTTGCAAACTAAGTTTTCTGGGAAGAGATTATCTTTTGTCTGTATTATTCAACATCTAGTATGATATGGGGTCTTCCAGTTGGAACCACTAGACACTATTGTGATACAAAGAGCAACTAAGAGTATTCTGAAGTATTTCTATTCTTCATGGTTATTCCTTAAATTTGATGCTATTCCCAAACAACTTATAACATTATAATTATTCTCCTGAAATGCAATGTTTGCATTAGTGCTGACAGTCTACACTTTCATTGTCTCGATGACATTTTCTATTTATCTACCAAGGATGTATTCAAATATCTTAAAAATGTCTTTTCACTCTCTTATTTTCAAGTCATACAAAGCAGAGGGTCTCTTTCAAACAAAGAAACAAAAGCTGTAATAATACATGGAGTGTATTATCTGTATGTATTTTCACCATTATTTCACAGGACAGTTTAAAGAATCCATCTTCATGACATTGTTCCATCTTGCTTGAAAGATTATGGCAGTCAGTGTTCAAAGGATGAAAGCAACCTGTGGAAGTCCAGCCACCTCCAGTGACATCCTGTGTTTTCTATCTATTAAACACTAAGCTGTTCCCTGGAGGTCCTTATTAGGCCTTTTTATTTTTTTAAATTTTGTCTTAAAAGTTGTCCTCAAACACAACCATTTCAGATTTAGGATCACAGTACTCTTTTATGCATGGGACAAGCACACTGCAGCACCAATCTGAACTCCATTCCTTGACTGCAAATATATTGAATGGTTAACTGCTTGCTTCTTACTTCCTCTGCTTTTTCACCACAAGAATATAAGTAGATGTGTTTTCTGATCTCCCCCTTTCCTCACACCACCACCTGCCAATGAAGATGTTTTACAGTGTAAATAATTAATGCTGTCATCTTAATTCCTAGGCTGCTACCAAGAAGCATGGCCTCTTCACAGTTTCCTTTCTGTTTCCTCAGTTATTGCTGCTTCCATAATGAAATGCAACACGAATGTAACATTAAAGCTGCAAATTTAAACACAAAGATGTTTAAATACACCCCCACAGTAATGAGGATGAGCAAAGCTGAACATGTCCACTATTTCTGACACTTACCAAACACAAGGTCTTGCAAAACAATCTGCTATTTAGCAGTGGAAAGAACTTGACTCCATACAGCATGAAGATTCCCTCATTATCCATGATCTTATGTCTCTGTTTATGATTTCCAGAATATTGCTGGCAGATGCACTGTGAAAGTTGCTTTCCAGCTTGCCTCCAAGATCCCCAAGACTCAGAAGCAGGAAACAAGAATTCACTTTCCTCTGCAATTACAAGATAGATTGATACAAAGCAATTTCAGATTTTTTCATAACAAGTTAACGGTCAGCACTTCTTATGAAGCATCATTAACTCAGATCCAGCATCAGTAAAATTATGTTAAAGACCATGTAAGAAACTTTAACAAGATCTGTTCTCTGATAGATTTTGGATTCTAAACAAGTACTTAACCCAAACATGCTTCATAGCCTTGCAGAGGTGTTGTAGCTCTTATACCATACTGTTGTGTTATTGTTATACCATACCGTTGTGTTGGTTAGTTTGCCAATGTTCAGGTAAGAGACATTGCCCATAAGATTGCATGCAGACCCTGGAGTCATACTTGCTATAAATAAAATGCCTCACTATAGTAAGTGAATATTTATCTACAAATGTAATTTTAAGTATTTTCATACAGACAAATATATTAGAATTATCACGTATTTCATCCTAAATATTATTTAAAATACTATAGATGGAATGTTAAAGTTATTAAGCTCTTCAAACTCAGTGTTTTGACTTCTATTTTATTTAGTACCTGTGAAGTTTTGGACTTTTGACAGAAAAAAGTACTTTTTTATTTTAATATTCAAAATGTTGTTTTCACAATGTGGAAACAAGTGAAATTTACACTTTGGAGGAGTATCATGAGGCCTCCCCTTGAGTTAAATCTCCCAGTTACAATTTAGTGGTGCACACAGATGGGCCTGTCTTTAGTTTAAAGATTAATACCTAGAGAATGTGGTTTTCTACAGCAGCAGTTTCCAGACTTTTTACCACACTGAAAATCTCTCATATATATTCCAGTGGAGGATCCAATCTATACCAAAAAAAGATTTAAGCAAATTACCTACAGCAGCATTTTCATGTTTAATTTAGCAGGTCTTCATATTTGTTGATTAAATCCTTAATATAGACTGTTGGTTGAAGAAGATAGGCTGCTAGTACCCACTTTCAAAACATAAAAGGGTAACAACAGCTTTCAGATCTACATTTTAAATATAATCATGAAGTAACCAGCATAAAGAAACAGAAATATGGTCAACCCTTTTACAGAGAACTAGAAGTCAATAAAATTGAAGCCACATTCTGTCAGAAGCAACACCGATTAAAGGGGTTCAAGTTGCTTTTTGGTCTTCTTTTTTCTAAATTAGGATGTCTTAAATCTCTGAGTAAAATTTCTTTGTTGTTTTTTCCCCGTTTAAATCAGATGAGATGAACCTTACCTACCCTTTCTGTCTGAAAAAAAATTCATGTAAAAGTAGCTGGAAATTTCATCACAAAATCCCTAAACATGTAAGAAATTCTGCTAATAAATTTAACCACATTATACACTTTGGATTATCCCAATGACTTGCCTTCAAATACAAGAGCAACTCCAATCAAATATCATTATTCTAAATTAGTAAGGCTGTGAATCTTGTCAAATGAAAGTGACCAAACTTTTCTTAGAATGACCTTCACAAAGCTTAAGGACTAAAGAAGCAGATTTCAGAGGAAAAGTGCATGTGACAACAGAGGGAGTCCCTTCAGATGCTGCTGATGATGATGATGATGACATTTCAACATCTGTTGTCAAAGCTTTTGTGTACCTCCAGCTTCTCATATGCTAATAACTTATATAACTCTAACTAATGCTAATAATTAGATAACTCTAATTTCATAAGAGATTAAAAGTCTGGAGACATGGAGTTGATTTGGGATTATTCAGCTGTATGGGAATAAAAATATCACAGTAAAAAACATGCATGTATTCCCCATCAAAACCTGTGTATTATGATGAGTTTTCCCTATGATATCACAGGTCCTGGTTGCCAATAAAGACAAGGAGATTCAAGGGAAAATGCAATTGCAACAAATACTGAACATGCACTGGACACCATGAACAAAAAACCATGTGTGTCTATCACTGCTTAGTGAACTTCCCCTGAGGATTCACCAAGCCTTGTCTTTGAGGCAAATACATGAAGGAAAAATTCTGTTCACCTGAAGAGAGTTAGGATTTTGCCACTTAAATCCTGGATGAAAATACAAATCAGGACTTTGGTATTATGTAGAGGGATTTCTCATTTTATATTGGCTAAGTCTTGACACTTCAGCAAAAGAACGAGTTACACACCAATTAATTTTTCAATATGTTTAAATCATGGGATCTGTTGAAATATGCAGGATTTCCTTCGCTCTGCAACACAGTTTAATATTATCCTTAAAGTAATTATTTCCATTTTGCCTTTTTAGAGCAACCCTTGACAATATCAAAGTCCCTGTATTCTATCCAACAAGTGTGCACAGGAAGTGGAAATTTAGCCTTAGATACTAGTTCCAATGGAGAAAAAGAGAATTTCTTCAATTCTCCATTTCACTGGGATTTTTCACCATAGACAAAATAGAAATAAGCAAGATAATTTGGATTGTCTTTTTAAATGTCACACCTTGGTCACACATGGCAAATGCAGAAAAATTCTCGGTTAGGAAGGTGTTAGGCAAACTGTGTACACTGGGTTGCAAAATGCAGTCTATCATTAACAATGCTGAAAGCAAGAACATCTGTTAAAAACAGCTGAGAAACCTCAAGTATATTGGGCAAAACTTCCCAACACAAAGATAATGGGGGAAAAAGAGAAGGCTGCCATTTTCAGGAGCAATATACTTTGAACACTGAATTACCATAATCCAGAAAAGTGGGAGTCAATACATGATGCTAGGAAGCAGGTATGCAAGGTAGGAAGAAGAAGGAAATGTGGAAGGTAGCTCAGGTTTGGGAGTCCTCTGATTTTCAAAAGAAGCAAAGAGAAAATGCATCACTGCACTGAGTTCTCTATCCTGCAAAAAAAAATTCTTTACCCTTAGAATTTCCTTTTCACCTCATTCTGCTGCACACAACCTTGCAACAAATGTTGTGAAATACAAGTCTTTGTATAAGCTAAGGAGTAGCAAGTGTCTGGTTCCCAGAGACACAGAGAACTACCTCGGTGTTTGGAGGCTCTTCCCTCTTTGCAAAGGCTGGCTTTGCTAATGCTGTTTTAGACTACAGAGGGGAGAAAGAGAAATGCTGTCATGGTATCATCAGGGGCTTTTTAAGACTCTACAAGGCAAGCAACCAATACAGTGCAACACAGTCCTTGTGCTGCTTTCTTTAGTAACCTCTTCTATTATTATAATAATTGAAAATTATAATTAAAATCCACCACTGGTATAGATTAATCCGGCTTTAATTTATGACAATTGCCACCAGACTGCAAACTGTCTCCACACACATAGTGTTTAATATAATATCACTATCTAAGAATAAGAAAAGAAATTGTACAATGTTTAAGAGAAAATAAAAGAACTTGTCATAATCTTCGAACACATTACCAAAGTCTAAGGTAAATTAGAGGGCTGATAAATATATTATCACCAACAGTGTACAAAGAAATATTTTAAGTTACATAGGGAAAAGGAATAAAGTTATTAAAATATAAATGGCTTTTTCTACAATGGTATATGCAAGAGGTCTCCACTGTATTAAAGCATATAAAAATAATGGAGAAGAATGAGCTGTGAGTACTGAGGTTTTCTACATTTGATTATTTTTAATGTAGAATTCAGGCAGGTATATAAGGCAATATACTACAGCTTCATATAAAAATGAAACAGTAAGTTTCAGTAACTCGAAAATAATTTAGATTAAAATTGAAGTTAGCTCCAAATGGAATTGAGTTGTGAAATAGTCCTGTCAAAAATGAACAAAGATCTAAATCTAAAGTTACTATTGGTTAATGGAATATTGGTTAAAGACTGTGATTTGAAGACCATACTTACTTAAAAAAGAGACGAAACCAAGTCTTTAAGGAAAAGCATCTGACCCATGTAAGACATAATTTCAACTTGTTACCAAGTTAGCAATATTTACTTTTCTTATTAGTTCTATAAATACAAAATCATCTTAAAAATGCAACCATAAAAACTTTAATCTGATTTTATAGTATTTTTTCAGAAAAAGGTCAAAAAATGAAATATTTCTTTTTCTACCAGTAAAGTTTTAAAGTAAAAACAAGTAAGTCAAGAACCCCTCAGTTGCCTTATGACAGTAGTCACTAAATCATTTGGCTATTTTATTAAAATATACATCAATAAGAAATGTTAAAAATCAGAAGTGACATTATTTTGGAGGGTGAATTTCTAATGAAGCAACACAGATTTCATCCTGTGTGAAACAGCTGGACCATGACGAGATCACATTAGCACTAATTAAAATGATATTTTTTGGTGCAGTTTTTGTTAATCCAGCTTCATTGGACTCAAAAGGATTTCTGAAATCTGTAATAAAAGCTATTATGTAATCTTACTCCAGTTCACTTGCATCAGGTTACTGTGTGAAATTTCCCTATAATAAACAATATTTTCTTAAAATTCTCACTCAATAAAATCAATATTAACTTTTTACTATTATAGCTGGTTTTCCCCAATATATGATCCTCATTTAATTAAAAAAAATTAAAGCTCTAATTTATTTTTGCTTGATGAACAAGAAAAATATCATATTAAAAGCAACATTTTGCCATGTTTCTCTTTCTCCCTCACTTTCCCAGGTCCCTGTTGTTCCCAATGTATAATTTGCAAAACATATTGCTTCAATACTTACAATGAGAGAGGCGGCCCAGCTGTGGGAGGGAAAGGACAGCAGTCTCCAATATTACCATAATAATCTGCCTAAGGTCCCATGAGCCCTCTGGAGTATACAATTCTCTATACTGCAGGCCCCAGCTGGAGAATGTTTTCTTGACATGTATGCCAACCTTTGCCTGCAGGCAAAATAAAAAAAGGCAGAGAAGTAATCATGAAAATAAAAAATCTTGTCAACTGTGGTAGGATGCAGTTTCCATGTTTTTTTTGCTCACGTAGGCAGTAGTGCTAACAAAATGATAGGAGACTTTAAAAGACTGCAACTGGTACGTGTATTGCTGGAGAGGGGATCATATGCCACACTAATTCTGCAATTTTAACTTTGGGGGAAAAAATGAGCAGTGATATTGTATTACTGTCAATATGCATGACAGCTTTATTTACCTCCTCTTCTGGTGGCTGCTCATTATGGGATTTAAGCAGGAAAGTGAAACCCTGACGGTGTTGAGCTAATTGCAAAGGGCCAGATTGTGATCTCATTGTTTTGTGTTGGGTGGTTGGGGTTTTTTCATGGTGATGAGGGCTCTCAGGCAAATAGTCCTGCTGGCTCAGTGGGACTAATTGGGAAGTAAATGCCCATCGCTGTGAAAGGCATGCAATTGGCTCAGCAAACTTTTGAAGGAAAAAAAAAAGCGAGACTTTAAAACAAATAAAGGGAAAAGGTGGTTGGAAGACACATGTAAAAGATCAAAGACCTAATATATGCTTTTGCCCTTCAGTTTCAAACTCGGTTTGTACCCAAGAACCCGAGGCCTTTCTTCTGATTTCATTCAAACAGAAGTAAGAGGAACACCAGCACCACAGAGCTCAAAACAAGTCCCATGTTGTGATAGACTTCTAAAGCATTAAAAATAGCCTTCTGTAAAGAAAGAAAAAAATCTGTGTGCACCAGTCACAGGTCAGAGGTTGCATTTTCAAAACAGAGTTGTCAAAGTAAGACCAAGAGCTATTTACCATTTTAATTCTAATTAACAACAAAACCAGATTTCCTTTTACTATCTTTTCCTACTAGAGGACATATTCCGACTCAAATGCATAGTATTTTATTTCACAATAAGATATGGATTTTACAGGTTGTGCTCAAGATGGAAGATCTTTGGCATTAAACCACTATTCAAATTGAAAATGTCATACCTCCTACCTGAACGAATTCAGAATATACCATCCACCAAAGAGATACGATATATTTCTTAATCTAACCTGTTTTGGACAGAGCAGATTTGTGTAACCATAAGCCATTATGTAAGCAGAGTGAAAATGACCGTGGCAAGTTAACAGACGAGAAATGCTCCAGGCTCAGAGGACACAGGTGTGGGAGACATCCAGAGACAGGATCTGCTCCAAGCATGAAAATTTTTAATGCAGTCACCATCTCATTCCTTCCTTCCTGCTCCCCACTAACCCACAGTTTTTCTTCATGTAATTAACAACAACAAGCCTGTTAATTTAAAAGTACTTTTCACCTACCTACCTACCTATATGCAAATATGGGGAGGGTTATTTAATTCTATAAAATCTGTTTAAATCTCCTTTGCCTTCTATTTTAAAGCTATTTAGAAGTACCAAGAACATGTTTAGCTCAATAACTGCTCTTGAAGGGTATGCACAGTAGCAAGTTAAAGAGTTCAATTTGTTGTCTGAAAGTGGAAGTCATTACTTAGACTGGGTGGGCTTGTGAGAGACTGGCACATGAATGAGGTCATTCGTTAAGTCTGCCTGCCATGTGGAGCTTAACTGAAGATGCTGGAAAATTTCAGATGAGGAGAAGATTATAACAAAATCAAATAGATATTGAAGCTACTGGGCCAAGATTAAACAGTGTAGAGAATATTCCACATGAATGCAAGAGAAAGAAGGAATCACAGCCAAAGTGCATTTAGACAGACTTGAACAATGTCCCCTCACAAAACCACTGAAACTGAATATGAAACTCCAGAAAGAAGAGGCTTTTGGAGTCCAAGGCACTCACCATTAGGAGAAGTTGTCATGTAGTGCAGCTTGGGATCCAGGTTTCTAAAATGTCTCCTTGCATTTTGTCATCTGTAATAGGACATGGCAGTAAATTATTACTTATTACCATAGAATGAGTTGTGGCTAAGTATATAACCTTGCCACCAGATTCATCTGTGTATTCATCTGTGTTTTTATGAGAGTGAATATAATTCTGGGAAAATTTTCCTTCTCTGTTTCCTGGCTTGTGTAAACTATTTACTGCTGTGAAGCCACAGGTCCATCAGTAAATCAGATACTCCCTGGTACACTCACTTGCACTGCAGCCAACCTGCATCACACAGCCCAGGTGACCATGTTTAAACCCAAACCCTACTATTCACTATAACAAGGTGGCCCTCTTATACAAGCTGCCTGCTGGGATGCCCTTCATAAACTCCTATATCATCCCCAGGAGCATCCCCTTTGAGAAAGCATAACTCACCATGGGCCAGAACCATTTTCCAATGACATTTACCAGTACAGATGCAATACTAACACAATTTGCTCATATTTGAAATAAAATGGATTTTTTTTAGGTTAGTGAGACCTCCTAAACACATTAAAAACAGTTATCATCCTGCAAAGCCACTGTAAGTAGTTCAAGAAAGTAGTCTATAACTGGGTTACAGAGCTCTGCAAAGCATTCATGCTTTATTTGCTGGTTCAATCACCTAAAAAATAAAGTAAGTTTGATATGATATGTCATTGTGAAATAAAAGAAAAAAAAGTTTTCACAAAAGGTAACTTGAATATATGCTAGCTTTAAAAAATGTGGTTGGTTTATGTCTGATACAGTTTTATGAATCCAACCCAAAAAAACCTCATAAAATTTAGACTTACATGTGTTCACATTTTCCTTCAACTAGAAGTACTCATTGATATTAGGCATGGCAGTAAGTATTTTGGTTGATAAGCATTAGGAGTAGGACAGGAGGCCGGAGTCAATAACCACAAAAAGACACTGTCTGGCAGAAAATGTATTTCAACAATTTTAGCCCTCCCATAATCTTCAAATGGCACAATTCCATAATTCCATGGTTTTGTCTTGATAGTAGTAATACAACTGGGGTTTTTGCAAATTAACTTCTCTTACTTTCGTCACCCAGTGGGACATGAGAGACTGGTCTAATCCACTTGTCTTAGCCAGCTATTTTTGATTGGGATGAAATCTGGAAGTTCTTGTTAAAATATGATTATTGAGAGATGCCTCTGCCCGAATTAAGCTGCAAACAATACCATAGGCCAAAGTCAATAGAACAGATTTAATTTAACCATAAATGGGAGATAGAAAGAAATAGAAAAGAGAGAAGATAGAGAAGGAGAGACAAACAGATTAAGCAGAAAATAGTCACCACACGTGGATCCAGCAGTGTTCCATGGGTTCTTCTTCACTCTGGCCTTCTCAGTGGTGGGGTTGTTCAAAACTTGTCACTATTTATACATTCCAGCAAAGAAATTAATGCTTATTGCCTACATAGTTCTCCCACGCTATTGGTTATTTCCTTGACTCTAATGCTAATCAGTTTGCATGTTCAGTCTTCTTTTTTTGAGTTGGTGGGTTTCTTGGGGATTGAGAGTTGGTGATCATGGTCTCCCTGCGCTGGAATTACCTTTTACCCATTCTGATCTGATTTCAGCACAGTTGCTGAATTGACTTCCCTTGTGGCCCATAAATTCTGCATTCTTTGTGTCCATTATCAGTGATGCATTCTTCTCCTGAGTTTTGTTATCCTCACCCTAGGTCTGAGATAACACTCTGACAATTGTATCACCTTTATGTTATTTGTGGTAGCTTATCTTACAGTGGAAACTCCAGGTATCTACAGAGGCATATTTGAAGGGGTGGGAAGATGGGGGCACAGTTCAATGGTTGGCGGTGATGCCATCCGTCCCATAACTCGGGGTGATCTTTGTTTGACCAGTGATGTGTGTGTGAGCAGTTGCTTCTTTAAAAATTTTGCCACAGTGGGAATGTTTGTCTGGCTGCAGTACCCAGATCTCACCTCTGCCAGGCCTGGAATCAGCAACATCCTGTCACTCCCTTCTGTGCTTGTCTCATGGCAACCTCCTTCTGTGGCCTTAACAGTGTTTGAGACAGGCAATTGTGTTTTTTAAGTCCTCACATGTCTCTGAAGAGAAAGTCTAGTCAGCCAGTTGACTAGACAGCCAAAGTTAGGTAAAACAAATGGCCTGTTTCTTTTACTTCAAGTTGATTTGGAAAATCTCTCTAGGCATGAGGTGTGACAAGTGCCTTTAAAAATCCAGCTCCAAATCTCTGCAAAATCTCAACCACCTGTGTTATGAGCTCAGTCTGCAAGTACTTTTTTGCAAGTACTTTTCCACGCTTAACTAAGTCCCTTGGCTCATGTCAGCAGAAAATATTTGCCACCAACCTAAACAATTCAAAACTGCAGATGCTGCTGAGAAGCTGGCTCACCCCTGCAGGAGGAGTTCAGATGGCACAATAGTGCAGGACATTGACAAAAAACAAAAGCAAAGCAAAAACATGTACAGCCAAGAGTTACCCAGCAGACCTGAGATAATGGGGACATACCTCTCAAGCCTTCCCAGCACATTTTGGGATTGTGTACTCCACAGTGGCTACAGATCTGATGCTGAAAAACTTTTTGTTGAGCTCATAGAATCATAGAATGTTCTGAGTTGCAAGAGACCTGAACATCCACACAAGCAGAAAGACAAAATACCCCAAGCATTTCTGAAAGCAGGAATAAATATTTCTACCCTGCACTGAGAAAGGATCTGAGATCTGTTATTTTCTCAATGGGCCTTGAGCACCTAAGCTCAGCCATGCAACACAGTTGTCCAACAAACCCAGCTGCTTCTTTGGGGATAGCCAGCTTACCAATTTTACTCAGAAAGAAAGTAGTAGACAACTACATATTCATCCTGGAAGAATAAAATCCCTACATTATTCTGGATATAGCTCAGGACCAATCACTGAGTCTTAGCAGGTTAAAAAGAAAAAAAAACCAAAAACAAATACAATTAATGTCTTCAGTTTGCACTGTCAAATAGTCTTCTGTCTTCTCAAAAGCTTTTGGATTATTCTGAAAACGCTATAAATCTGTTATGACGCTTATCCCACATCAAGGGATTTTATCTGCTGAACACAACACACCACTCACACATATGACTAGGAAGATAGGGTTTTTGAGTTTCTACTCACAAGTTAGAAAGTTAGTGATAGGATTTTAAAAGAACCCCTCCCATGAAGAGGAAAATAAGCATTAATTGCCAGGAAAAACTGACATAATAGATACACTCCAAAGATACAGAGATTTTTGTTTAGAAAAAAGATAACTCGGACAATTGAAGAAAACAGGATTATGATGTTAATACCTAGGTGAAAAGAAAGCTGTGTCAGGTCTCACTGTTTTTTCTGTTTCTGAATTGTCTAGTATCAGTAAATTTTATTCTCTCCTTCTCTAGGTTTCCTAATGCTATCAGCATGCTGTGCTCAGTACACCTCCAGTTCAAGAATGAGATTGTGATGCTGTGATTGAGCTGGTTACAAAAGGAAAACTGACTGTGATAATTCAGATTAATGTACAGGCATCGGTTTCCTTGGCAAGCTGTTAACACAGATGCAGGTCTTTACCAATGCTCAGCCCTCTTTTTTGCTTCCAGAGTTTTCCCTTCTCTGATTCCCTGTCTCCAAGTGAGAATGAAAAGGACAGAGCCATCGCAGATGATTTTGCTTCTTAGTTGTTTTCCTTGACATCCACTTACAAGCCTAAAAGCATATTTATTCACTATTTGTTTTGCTGTCACAACTAAAGCCTTCTATCAGATACAAGAACCTCACTTTGAAATATACCAGAAGATTACCTCAGAAAGCTCTAGGGGGCAATTCTAATTTACTTCTGTAGACTGAAAGGCAAGGGAGAAGCTAGTGATGGAAATGTCATTCACTGGAGGGCCAAAACTAATAACATTCCACAGGAATGGAAATATAATTCCTTCCAAACAGGAAACATATGAATGAAACTCATACAACCATAACTCGAAAATAAAAAATGTCAGATTTGGAAGTGGAACAACATGGAGCCAATTTACTACTTTGTCTGAGAGATACAACAAAAACAGTGGCAGGTCCTAGGTAAGTTATTAATAAAATAATTTATAGTGGCACAGAAGGCTGAT
Source organism: Anomalospiza imberbis (assembly GCF_031753505.1). Classification (NCBI taxonomy): domain Eukaryota; kingdom Metazoa; phylum Chordata; class Aves; order Passeriformes; family Viduidae; genus Anomalospiza; species Anomalospiza imberbis. The sequence goes on along the minus strand of NC_089682.1, from coordinate 98,992,712 downwards.
CCAAACAGCTGAATGTACAGCATCCCAAACACAACTTTGCAGAATCCAGGAATTCAAATCAGGGCTATTCTTTTGGTGTATGGAACAGTGCTCCTATGGTGGAGGTTAAGAAACCATGGCTCCAGAGCTACATGCAGAAAGAGATTTGAGGACTCCTGTAACAACCAACACTGAATCAAAATCCTTCATAAAAAGATCATTAATCCCAAATCCCAAATTAAAGGCTGAAGCATCAAGTTCAAAATATGTGTGAAGTTTTACTATCATGAAAACGCCAGAACTAAGAGTCACTGGAATTCATGTTGTACACAAGAAAGTATAAGGGTTTTCAATTTCAATTTCTGTGCTTTAGAACCCCTTGCAAAGCAGTGTGCAAAGACAGCAAGTAGCATAAGGGAGTTGGAGCCACAGAAAAAAGCATGCTCAGGTTGTTTGCCCTTACACTGCTTAAGCCAGAACTTACAGCAAGAAATCACTACCCATAATAGCACTGTCCATTATTAAAGTCCAGGGACATGTTCTGGCTGTATCTCAACTACACACTGGGAGCACTAGGCTACTGCATGCAGCAATCTCACATGTTTTTATGCTGCTATTATTACTTTCAGTTCAATATAAGGAATCCCAGACTGCTGCCCAGGCAGGATGTAGTTGGATCCAAACTATAATCATAGAATCATTGAATCATTTAGGTTCACAAAGACCATTAAGATCTTCAAGTCCAACCATTAACCCAGCACTGCTGAGAACTTCACTAAACTATGTCCCTAAGTGCCATATCTATACATATTTTAAATATGTTCAGGTGACTCAACCACTTCCCTGGGCAGCCTGTTCCAACCCTTGACAACCCTTTCATTGAAGAAATATCCAATCCTCAAGACACAACTTGAGGCTGTTTCCTACTAAGCTGTCCTTTGTTACTTGGTAGAGGAGACCAACCCCCTCCTCACTGCAACCTCCTTTCAGGAGTTGTAGAGAGTCGTGTCACCCCTGAACCGCCTTTTCTCCAGGCTAAACAACTCCAGATCCCTCAGCTGCTCCTCATCAGACTTGTGCTCCAGACCCTTTACCAGTTTCACCACCCTTCTCTGGACACTCTCCAGTGCCTCAATATCTTATTTGCAGTGAGGGACCCAGAACTGGACACATTTGAGGTGTGGCCTCATAGTGCCAAGAACAGAGGGACAATCACTTCCCTGGTCCTGCTGGTCACACCATTGCTGATACAGGCCTGGATTCCACTGGCTTTCTCGGCCACCTGAGCACACTGATGGCTCATGTTCAGACAGCTGTCAACCAGGGCGCCCAGGTCTTTTTCTGTCAGAGAGATGTCCAGCCACTTTCCCCTAAGCCTGTAGTGCTACATGGGGTTGTTGTAACCCAAGTGCAGGACTCTGAAACTTAGTAGTTAGACATCTTTCTGGAACTCTTCCGCAGTCCAAGAGATCGCACAGTCAAAGTTACCTAATATTGGATCTCAATAGTTTTTCTCTCTCCACTGTACCCAAGTACCTACAATGACATTTCTTTCAGAAAACTTTAATCAAGAGTACCTTGAGGCTGGGACCCTGGAAGAAATTAGCTTGACTACTCTTCACATTTCATTTCATATTCATGAACCAAAGGATTTGTATCCCCTATGTCACATATATGGCAGTATTAACTTGCACAACCATGTGATAGGCAATAGTCAATCATGTCATATTTGCCTTTAAAAATATTTCACCAAAAGTGGACTTGTACCACAATTGCAAATGTCCATGAGTCAAATGTGAAAAATTCATCTCAAAGTGACAACAATTTTTTGTGCATAAAAATGTTAGGCACTGTTTTAAGCACTGTTTCCCAACCTTCTCATGTTAGAAATTGGAGTTCTAAGAGGAGAACCTTGACTTTTCAAGGGAATATTTCACATGTTTTTTACCCTGTAGTGTGATGAGGTGACATAGTTCAAGGTCATGCAATGATACACATTCACAGAAGAAGTACCACAGATGACCTCACAAGGGAAGAAGTTTCAGACATACTGTAGATAATGTTGCTTAAAACACTATTAAATAGTGAATTCCCTTAAAATAACTTGACTTAAACTCTTTCCCAACATGTGACTGCATGGCATGGTCCAAGCCTTTCACTGTTATTCATCTGCAGATGATCTGCGCAGCTTACTGTGAGGTTTTGCTACCTGCTGACTCTGCATCTACACTAAATACAGGTTGATAAAATTTCCCACTAGATCATCCCGCACTTTGTATATATAAAGGCTGACAGAACTTCTCTCAGGACAGATGTAGATGTTGGCTTCCTCACTGTCGTGGTTTGACACGGAAGTGAAGTTTCTCAGGAAGTTGGGATCAAACCAGTCAGTGGTCAGGTTTGGATATTGGCACCTGAAGTGACCACTGAAGGTATGGACACGCCTCTGAGAACACAGGGTGTTAAAAGCAAGAACTCCCAAGGGAACTCTCTCTTTGGTTCCGGTCAGAGTGCAGTGCAGACCTCCCCTGCCCAGCCACAGGCGGGGTGGGGGAGGGGAAGCCATGTGTCCTGGGAGAGGTAAGCCAGGGGCTGAAGGACTGGAACCAGGTGGGCCCCCTGCGGATGGAAGGGTGGAAAAACTGAGATGCCTTTGTTCCCTTCCCCACAGAGGGAAAGAGACAGAGAGCACCTGGAATTTGCCAGCAGAGGAGAAAGAGAAGGAGAAGGAGAAGGAGAAGGAGAAGGAGAAGGAGAAGGAGAAGGAGAAGGAGAAGGTGGGGGGGGGAAGGTGCCCAGCCATGGGAGTTGGAGTCCTGGGCAGAGATTTCAGCCGTCCAGGGAGTCTGAGACTTTTAACCCTTTCCTGGGAAATGAAAGTTTTGTGAAATATTACTCCTCCTTGATTCAAAAGAGAAGAGAGACAGTCTGGGACCTGAGATGTTAGAAGAAGAAATTTTTAGGTGGGAGGAGATGATGGAGTGGCTTGTGGCTGGACTTTTCTTGTTAGCCATAGACTGAACCAATTTTTCCTGCAACAGAGACTGCATTTTTAGGGGGATGCAATGGTGAGCCAAGAGACCTACTTCAGCGACTACCAACACAGGAGTGGAGTGAACAGAGAAGAGTTGAGGAGGGTGTGGTAGTGCCCTCTGTCTTCAGGAAGAAGATGACCTCTGTTCTTGAGACCCTCGGCCCCAGGGGAGGAGGAAATGGGGGCGGGGGGCTGTTGTCCCAAAAAAGGAGAAGCTGTTGGACCCTTGGCCCCAGGGGAGTAAGAAAATGGGGGGGGGGGGGGGGGGGGGGGACTGTGGTCCCGAAATGAGAAGCTGAACTGTTGTTTCTTTTGGTCCTTGGCAAAGCATCCTTAAAGGAGCCCTATGAGCAGTCTGTCCATGCTGCTCATAGGGCTGCTCACAGTGCTGTGGTGAGAGCACTGTGACATGGAAAGGAGAGTGTCACACTGGCAGATTTTCTCCAGGTGGTGCCATGTGTGACATGGAAACACTAGAGGTGGCAATTGTGTTTCCTGGGGGTCTATGGTGCAAGAGAGACTTACCTCTCCTTTGAGGGACTGAGTATTGATTATCTGAAGGGTGATGACTTGATTGAGGGTCCAAGTTGTGTCTCACTGTGGTTTGTTGGAGTTTGGGTGGGGGGAGGAAGAGTGTTTTGGAGGGTTTTCATTCCATGTTGTATTGTGTTTTGTTATACCTATGTTTTATGAATGGTTTATCCCTGTACCCCCTCTTTACCCCCATGGTCCCACCCATGTCAATCCCCCTTAAGTCTGCTCCCTGACTCAGCATGAATGCTGAGTCATTCCTGTGTCCCGTCCCTGGTGCCTTGTCCATCACCCGACGTTCTCATCCCAACCGTCTGGAAGCTTCCATCAAGGGCGTTGAGTGATTGGACGAGGACCAGAGGTCCCTCCCCTGATCTTCCCTAATATGTAGTTACCCTTATCAATCATCCTGGGAGCCACTCCCAAGTTTACCCCATTGGTCGTTGAGAATTCCCCTCCCCTTTCCACTCCCCCGTTTATACACTGTTATCGAGTCCCTCTCGGGGCTCTTGGTTGGTGTTCCTGGAAGCAGTTTGGGCTCATAAGGGTCCCGAATAAACTTCTGGACTGTTACCCCCAACAAGAGTCAGCTCTTTACTTCAGTGGATCTGCTATCCGTCGCTCCTCCAGAGGCACTACCTGGAGATCTGTGGAATCACACAGGGGTGCCCTCTGCTGTTTGTCGTGCCCCTTTAGCTGGGCTGCTCGGACGGACTCCGAGTGGACACGACAGCAAATCCGGATTTTGTGTGTGACTTTTATCATAGTAGTAGCTTAATAAAGTTATTTTTCCTTTATTTCTAAGTTAGGGCCTGCTCTGCTCTGTTCCTGATCACATCTCACAGAACTTAGTGGGGAAGGTGCATTTTCATGGGACCGCTGGCATTGCGCCAGCGTCAAACCGCGACACTCACCTAGGGCACATTTGGTCACAGTCAACAGCCTTTTACTCTCCAATGACACAACATTACTTCAGTTGTTCACTCCAGCCAAGGAAATTGGGACATCAGCAATGAAGGGGTGCTTTAATCCTTGAGCACTGATCTCTAAAACAGATACACTGAGGCACAAAGGTGTTTCAAACATGATAGCTGGCATCAGTTCCTACATATATATTGACTGGATTCTTTTTCCAGAGAAGGTTATTAGTTTTCTTTTCAATTAATATCATCTTCCTAATGAACACCTGAATGCAGCATACTACTGCCCCTAAGAAAGAAAACCTAGTCTCAGTGATATTCCATGAATGCCAGGGTTTTGTCCGCAGTCTCTAAAGTCTCTGTCCTCAGTTTCTAAAGTCTCAAGAGAAACAGTCAAATAATATACACCAGACACCAGGACCCTAACAGAGCAAAACACTAATTTTTCTTGCTTAACGTAACCCTAAAATCAAATTAATGGGTTGTTCTTGACTGAAGTGCTATAGAAATAGTATAACCACTTATTTATTCTTCAGACTAGGCACCCTATTACCCATTGTACACTTAGCCTATTTATAAGGGAAAATTTTGGCATTTGATTTTTTTGCTAATTATTTGCCTGTTAAAATTATAATGAAAAATATAATCTTATTAAAAAGGTAGGAACATATGTTGGAAAAAATGACTATGTGAAATATGAGCACTGACAAACTTGAAAAGTGGTCTCACAACATGGCTATTAACATATGGTACCCTTGGCAGCATAAGTGGTCATTTAATGAGGCCCATTGTAGGCTGTGCATGTAACTTATGCTTTAACTTTTATAAATACCACCTAGTTGCTATGGCTTGAGGCTCTGTATAAATCATTAAACAAATATATTCAACAATTTATACAAAATCAAGAAGCAGGAAATCTGTATTTCCTTATTTAAATCTGCCTGTATGTACATCATTATTTTATTAACTTCCCAATAGATGCCCTTCATCTGCATACTGTATTGATAACAGTTGGCTTTTTTTTAGCCTATACTTATAGAATTTTGTATGGAAGTGTGGAAGCATAAGTTACACTGGGGTTTGTAACCTTTCTTTAAGTAATCAAGTCAAGAGGGGCCCATGACCACATTAATAAAATAGCTACATATAAGAAAATGAGCTATGGCCACAAGCCACCATCAAATCAAGAATTACAGAGCAAGCATATACAATCTTTTCCAAGCTCACATCAGGCCTCTTCCAGAAATTGAAAGAGACAGTCCTACAAAGGCTCAAGCAGAGTCTTTAAACTTAATGTTAGTAATCACATTAGCATCAGTTGAACTTCTCTTGTGCTTAAACCTGTGTAAGTCTCCGTGGTATTGGTATCTAAATTCATATGGTTAGACTTTATGGAATAGAGAAACTGCAGAGTGCGTAAGTCTAAAAAAAAAAAAAAAACGTACTTCTATCATTGATTTTACACCCAAACAGTTCCGAGTTCTAATAAAAGGCATACAGAATAATGGTATAAAATTATTCTTATCCCTTATTCTCAGAAGCATCAGTCAATGAGAAGAAAAGACTATAGTCTATCCATATTTAATTATAAAGAAGGTTTCTCTCTGATTAATTGAATCATTAAACATGCACAGATACATTTCGTGGTATTAAATATTAGTTACCTTCCAGTATATTAAGAAGTAAAAATAAGAGTGGATTAAATGGGAAGAATTATTCTTAGAGTACATCTTGCAGTGCATACCACCCCTCACTTGTTTCCCAGGAAACCAAATGAAAGCATAGACATTTCACACAGAACAAGAAAATGCGCATAGGCTGCAGAACAACTGGCAAAAAATCTTGACTTCTTTTTAATTTATTTATGGTTTAGCAATTGTACTGTTTATTCTAGCCTTTACAAATGAACAATTTCAGCACTACTCATAATCTGGTGCTGTCTTCATTAAAAATACAATAAAAACACTAGGTATTAGGAGACATGGAAAAACATACTGAACCAAAATATTTGCAGCATATCTTCATAATAACAGAGTATTTATCAAAATATTTTTATCTGAGAACCTATGTTTTAAGTGGCAAGTAAGTGTGTTAGCAAATGCTATGCCTCAGTTCACAGGTTTGTTTATATACATGTATGTGTAGATATATATTTTCAATTTACACACAGAGAATTTATTTATGTCCTATAACTTCATTAAAAGAGAGTATAAAGGGGAAGATTAAAAAAAAAAAAAAGAAATTAGGTGTCACTCAAAGAAATGACAAGGCTGAGAGAATAGTTTGGAGCAGAGGCTTTAAGCTGCCATGCTGTGCCTTTCACAGCTGCCTACACTTCATGTCATTAATAACCAGTAAATAAGATCTGCAGGTGGGCATATAGGGCACCCTGAGCCAAGAATCTGTAGCTAGGGCTTCTGTCTCTAAGATGGGTGGCCAGGCTCATTTGCACAAGGCTGCTTATGTTTCCATACAGAAGTGTAACCCTACTTAGCATAGCTTCAGGGAAGCTGCTACAATAGAGAGAATGCTAATTACTGTAACCAACTGGCAATGATGCATCCAAAATTAAATGGCCTGTGACTGAGCAGATGAACAATTTTTATAGCCCTAAGTTCAGGGAACATGGATATTCTGTCAAATTAACAGACAGTCTATTTGGTCTTAATAGGTAAACTGAAGTTATTTTAAAACACATTTAGATGCACTATTAAGTTATCAGTTATTAAGTGCAGTTCTCCTTTCAGCTTAAAGGTATACAATTTGAATCTAAAATACCTGTAGTTAGTACATTAAAAAAAATGAAAACACACACCCAGGCAAACAAAAATAAACCTACAACATTATATAGCCCCTAAAAGCTTAATTTTCAGGTGAAACTGCAGCATTGCCTCTGCTCCTACTCTTAGTTCCTGTTCATCTCTTTGTACTTAGGCAAAATTCCCACTGAAGTCAGTAGCAGCTCTGAGCACAGAGGTCTTCAGGTACAGACACTGGAGGCTGCCTCCTCAGTCTTCAATTCCAGTGAAAGATGGGATTTTTTTTTTTTTCAGGAGAACACTGTAAGACCAAAGTTATTACTTGACTTTCTACAGTGAACATTTATAAGAAAATCAAAATCAAGGCCAGATATAAATAGTCCTTGATTTTTCCTCATTGCACTTAGCAAATTAATTACCCACATATTTCAGCACAGATGATACAGCAGTCCAGCTTTCCTAGAAGCATTTTAAATAAATTCATGTATTCCTCAACTAACTTTATTATACTCTTTAAAGTTACCAAAGATATCTCTGAATACTAGAAAATACTTGATAAAGTGAAAAAAAGGCGAATAAACGATGTACAAAAAAGTTCCAAAAGACAGATTTTATTACCAGAGTACAATTCTCTTCAAAGGATGTTTTGTAGCAAGTAAAACTCACAAAGAAAATTATTGGTGCAGTATATCTGGCAAAGTGACTCATTTAGAGATTTGTCAGTAATCAAGACTGGTTCATTTCAGGGAAAAACAATTGTAAGCAAGTCTGCCTTAGTGTCCCCCCAGAAAATAAACAGCTGGATCTAAAACCCACTGCACTTAGGATATGATTACAGAAATGTCACTGATATCAAGATCTTTAGTTACTAGTCAGACTTTGCTTTTTTTGTCAATCGAATTGAAAGAGATGTTTCAGCTTCCTAATACCAAAGTGTGGGATTCACCTTGTCAGCCCTAAGAGAAATCTACGATGTCTGGCCAGCTCACTCTAGCAACCCTTTATAGGCCCTGGATTAAAATTAGACACTTCTAGAATACGATTCAGCAAATTTATTTAAGATGTTTATCTGAAGATGTGATGTCTTATATACTAAAAAGCTCTGTTTCTTGGCAGTGACTCCCAAATTTGGTTGGTGAGATCTGCTCATATGTGGATACCTATATCTTCTTGTTGGGTGAAGAGGAATCTAAAAATAATTCTTATTCATTTTTCAGACAGCCAAGACGGAAGTTGTGCACCCTGCACTCCCTTCAAAGGGCTCTTTATGAGTTCCTTGAAGAGAGCATACACACCAAGGGAGCCCCTCTCAAAGCTACCGGGACACCACCTCCTCCACCCCCATGAGCATGGAGGGGTGGGGGGGAGCTGCAGGGATAAGCTGCAAGGAGCAAAGCTGGCAAGAACAGCTGCAGCCATCACTCAAGCCAGAACTGATGGATATCGATAACATTATCACAGTAACTCTGCGGTTTTCTCATTGGCCCCTCACTCCACCTATTCATTGTTCATTCCAGTTACTTCTCTCTTTACTCTTCTGTTTCTCCATTTCCTTCCTAACATAACTACCCCAGATAGATTTGAAAACCAACAGCACAAAGCTTATAAAACTGAAGCAGTTCTTGGATATGTGTTACATCCTTCCCTCCCTTCTTCTCTTCTCAATTTAAGATCTGAACAGCAGCCTATTTCTTGACAATGTTTTTCATGAAACTTGCCTCAGAAGCTAAGTCTACATTTACCTGAACGGTGGTGTCCCAGGAGCACTCTGAAGCCACTGAAGTCACATCTAACAAGCTATTATAAAATACTAAACACAGGGTGGGAGGTTTCTGTTTTAATCTGGCGACATTACAATGACAGACAAGAAGAAAAATTACTTGAAGATTGAACATCTTTGCTAAACATTCCTGCAATGAAGAGATGGAGAAACTGGGATTACAGATTTCAGCAGTAAGTCAAGAAGGAAAGATCTGGGACTGATTTGGATCTATAGTGTCTTTTACATCTTTCTGGCAAATGCCTGGTCCTGCACAGAGCCATTTACAATGCCCTGGCTGCCATTTCAGTCCGGAGGTCTCTGATTTTGAGCCAAGGATAACCGTATCTATATTAACAAAATGCAAAATTACACTTTTTTTACATTTTTAACAAGAAAGGTTTTTCAAATATCAGCTGAATTTAATCAATTCAATCCAATTAATGCAAAATTTTAAAAATAGATGTATCTACTGCATATACTCACAGGAAATGTATCCTTTTTCTTTTACATAATTCTGAAGTTTAAAGAATTTCACTGAAATACACAGCTTTGCATATTCTAGACTAAACAAACTCTGCACGTTTAGGGAAGGATCGAATTTTTTAAAAACTCAGCATTTCGTAAGCTAGTACCTTATATTCAACTATCATATTCATTCTCAGAAGTGCTGAAGTTGTTGAGCAGTGAATTAGTGACACAATACTTCAATGGGAAAACACCAATTGGGCCATTTTGCAGGTGTCTGCAGCAAAAAGCCAGGAAGAGTTGAGGCACTGTTACAATCATCTCGCTCTACTGCTTTGCAGCTTTTCTTTTTCATTTTTTCTGCCAGGAAAGATTGTCTGGGATTACCAAACTCAACAAAAAACACTGCTCAAATTCACAGTAGCATCTGTCAAACCACTGGATAAATTGGATAACCTGGTTCCAGCCATCACACTATTGCAAAGAACTGCTCAGAGGGTGATATATTTACTGGATCTCCTTGGCATCCCTCCTGTTTGAAGATGTTAGCTGCAACTGGCCTCAGAATCCACTTCTGATTACTCAATACAGAGAACGGACAAGAATTTTTTAAGGTTATAGCTGGACCAATTTAACATGCCCCCAGTTGCATACCCTTGCTAGCATTTCTCTGCTGGAAATAACTGTGCCATAGCAGACAATGCCCTTCTAGATCTGCCATAATGCAAAACAAACAAATTATGTCCAGCATGTTCATAGTCCATGGATAATGAAAGCAAAAAATGAGTCTGACTTTGCAGCAAACAGATAAGAACAGAAGCAGCAAACAGCTCAGAGATGAAAATATCTTAAATCTTCATAGCTATTCATAAAATAAATGGGTTATCTAATGGGTTATTTCTGCACGTGTTTCTGACACGATCCTTACAGGCTGATTTTTCTGAAAGTGCAGAAAAGCAGTGTGTGTGACAGATTTAAAGGAAGGTGTCTGATAACTTGCGGTATGATTTAATTTTTTATTGTAAATTAGTGGTATATTTGATTGGGGAATAGAACTCTGGAAATTACATCAGATTTCTGCAACTTTAGATAAATGGATAGTCACAAAAGTGATCCATTCTCCGTCAGCCAAAAAAAGGAATGCTAACAGGGGTCCACATTACTCCATACTGATGCTAAAGAGCACACCAGGACACTCTGTTGCTCATGATTTGAAACTGTATTTCAGAGCCTCTCAGAAGAGCTGTGCCAGAATAAATAAGAGTTTTGGAGTAACTACAATGGGCAACCAGTTTTGATGTCAGACATTAAAGATGAATCATAGAATTTTTCAGAGCTGTAAAAGATAATAGTTGTTACATGATCTCATTACTCCAAAGTCCTCAGTCAAGTGAGATTTTAGGGAACATTGACTTTGACACACTTTTTCTACCAGAGCATAGGAAAAAGAACCAAATGTACTGCAGAAGCCAAACAAGAAAGAAATTTGTCATTCTCAGCGTGAAGTACAGCATTCAAAGTAAAATATAAAGTATGGGGTAGAAAAGGATGCATCCTGTGTGGGGAATGCTTCAGGCCACTCTTCAGATGTGTGCTCTTAACCCGATATGTCCATATATCTGTTTCTTAAACTACAGGATCAGGCATAACCACAAACACACACACACAAAAAGAAAAGATAATTGTCAAGATGGAGATTATTAGGTGCAACTGGACCAGAAATGCTAATAAAGATTGCTTGCATTGCTTCAGTACTGCTTCAGGTGTGATGAACATGCTATGAGGAGGATTGTGCTCCCTCCAAATGCTTGGGATCAGTCCTTCCTCTTCCTTGCAGCATCTAACTTCAAAAATTCCTAGAATTTCTGTTTACAGATGCAACTTCTGCTAAAGTAAGTACTGGATTTTTTTCCTAGGCAGAAGAGAAGCAGTAACAGGCCCTGCAAGAACACTCCCAGGTACCCTCACCATCCTAGAATGAGTCACAAGGTCATGTATGACCTCCATGACAGGGACTGCAGCAGGGCTGGGGACATTCAACCTATGTACCCACAAACACACCCTTCACATGGCTTGTGGGATGCCTGGCAGAGGCCAAGGGGCAGCCAAGTGCTGTATGACTCCAATCAGAAAGACACCACCATGTGTGATTGACTACCAGGAATCAGGACATGGCCACTGAGGGTGGGAAGAGAAACATCAGAGCCCTCTTTGCTCCTCTCAGAAAAATCCATACTTAGTCACAAATTACTCCTACCGGAGATAAGTGGTGTATATCTTCCACATGAAGAGGTTTATGGGTGACAGATGCCAGTCAGCAAGCCCTACAGGATGACCCATGGGCACTCAGGACCTTTCAGAAGGAGGTGACAAACTTGCCGAAAAGTGGCACAATGTGCAGTGGCTGCACCGTTGGCTGGCTGCTCAAATTAAATTTTAATAGAACTTTTTAAAATAATTTCAGTGTAAACCACAATGTATGTGAGTGAGCCTAAATTAATAAAAAACTATCTTTCAAGAATGAAGAATAAATGTAATCTGAGATCAATATTTATGAAGCTGTGATTAATTGACTGATGACCAAATGATTACAAACTTCTGTCTGTGGCAGCTACTCAAATGTATTAGCTTTGACAAAAAAAAAAAAAAATTAAAAAAATACAAACTGGGTCAATGAAAAAATGTATTCCTAATCAATTTTTAATAGCACTTAAGATTTTATGATTTTTTAAACTTTCCTTTTAATAATTAATCAGAAAAATGAATCTAATTTAAACAAGGTGGTGTAAGGTGTTCTGTATCTGTTTGATGGTGTTCTTAATGAAGAAATTCAATTAGGGCTGACTTTTCACTATAAATCTCTGGTTTTAAGGAATGTTCTGATTGGCTGGTAAACATTTGAGACTGGGAGAATAATGGAGGTGAATCGCACTGCTCAGCACAATCTACTCATTAAGATTTTACATTGTTAATTCCAGCCTCCCCTTGCTTAACAGAAAAGAGACAGGAAAGGAAGGGAAGGGAAGGGAAGGGAAGGGAAGGGAAGGGAAGGGAAGGGAAGGGAAGGGAAGGGAAGGGAAGGGAAGGGAAGGGAAGGGAAGGGAAGGGAAGGGAAGGGAAGGGAAGGGAAGGGAAGGGAAGGGAAGGGAAGGGAAGGGAAGGGAAGGGAAGGGAAGGGAAGGGAAGGGAAGGGAAGGGAAGGGAAGGGAAGGGAAGGGAAGGGAAGGGAAGGGAAGGGAAGGGAAGGGAAGGGAAGGGAAGGGAAGGGAAGGGAAGGGAAGGGAAGGGAAGGGAAGGGAAGGGAAGGGAAGGGAAGGGAAGGGAAGGGAAGGGAAGGGAAGGGAAGGGAAGGGAAGGGAAGGGAAGGGAAGGGAAGGGAAGGGAAGGGAAGGGAAGGGAAGGGAAGGGAAGGGAAGGGAAGGGAAGGGAAGGGAAGGGAAGGGAAGGGAAGGGAAGGGAAGGGAAGGGAAGGGAAGGGAAGGGAAGGGAAGGGAAGGGAAGGGAAGGGAAGGGAAGGGAAGGGAAGGGAAGGGAAGGGAAGGGAAGGGAAGGGAAGGGAAGGGAAGGGAAGGGAAGGGAAGGGAAGGGAAGGGAAGGGGACTGTGATTTATGTAATCTCTGTAACTTTATCAAACTTTTCTGATGTTTTGCAGTATTTTGCCTCATCCTTCACTACATCCTGGAGGATAGATCCTCTGCTGGCAGCAGGCACCACAAGGTATTATGAAAGGCTTTCATAATTACAATTTAATTCAAGGCCTGTTGCATCAAACCTTCAAACACTTAGAGCAATGCCAGAGATAAGTTAGCAACCAAAACTTGCAGAATAATGGCCTAAACTTCAAGATATTCCCTGCAGAAGCAGTCTCCTAAGTCAGTTAAATCTATGCAGATGGGTTAGTGAGAGACCTTCTATGCATAAAAAGTAGCTAAAATTCATCCCTCTTCACTGTTATATTGCCAATTTCACAAAGGCTCTGTATATACTAGCAAATAAAATAAGAAACAAGATTAGAAAGTCTGTTTATCCATACCTCTCGATGGTCAGCACCTCACCAGGTACATCTGTGGCTCATTGCAGCCAGCCTTCATCCAGACAGTCTCCTGTCTGGTGAAAAGTCCAGGGGAGACATCCTTAGGCTGAGATATACAAGCGGGGTAGAGAGTGCCTACACAGCACAATACTTGTGGAGCTTCTCCCTGCCCTCAGATGTCTTTCTAGTATAATAGAGTTTGTTTAGAAAAAATATCTGAACAAAGGTCTAAAGGGAAATCAGCCTCTTCCATGACCCTCAAAAAGAAAGAAGGGCACAGCCTAGTGTCCTAAGTATGAAAGCTGCGCCGACTTCAGGTATAACCCAACATTATCTATCTACTTGTTTGGCTCCTTGCTGACACATCAAGAAAAATGGAAAACATCAGAACTGCAAGATCAAAAAATCTAAAAGACATCACGAAGAATGGGGTTTTTCTTACTGAACTTTGGATGCCTAGAAGCAAGATGTCTACATCTGAGCTAGTCCTTGAATTCCTTTGTGGGTTGTGGAAAGTGAGAGCAGGAATATTCTTCTTTATCTTTAAAAGTGATTTGTCATCTTTTACTATTTCTTGGGAAGAAGACTAACTTCACCAAGCTTCCACAAGACTGTCAATCTCAAATATTATTAAATCAACAAAGTTATTCTCTTTCTCTGTCCAAGTTCTCTTACCTAATTGCCAGAGATTAATCTTCTGGCCTCTAACATTCATTTTATTTCCTTTTTAGAAACAGCAAATTTTTTTTGCAGCCAAACCCCAAAACACTGTTTTAAAGAGAGAAATGAAATTTGCTTACATTTTAAAATGAAAGCCACATGGGAACTCCCAAAGAGCAGGTGGCAAGAGCAGCCTACAGCCCTCAGGCAGCACAGACAGGGGTATCTGAGAGCTACGTATTTCTACTGAATGGCCTCTGAATGGCAGCCAGTGAATCCCTGAGATGGTGTCTCACAACAGGAGCCAGTGAGGCCACCACTCTGCAGGGCTCCTCAACAGTAAAATCCTCAGCAGGGGGAACCTGTTTTCACCCTTTAATAACCACAGGTCTGAATTAGGCACCTAGTAAATTTCACCCTATATTCCCCTAAATCATGCAAAACCGCCTGGGAAACCCTTTTATAAAAGCTGAAGATCCATCCAGTCTGGCTCCTGAAGAGGAAACTCTTTAAAGCCAACTTGAACAGACTTCACTGTTGCAGAAGTGGCCACTGAGGGTGGATAGTTTGGCTATCAGTGCTTTATACCTACTTGTGTTGGTACAAAAACTGACCTTTGGGTTAGGTTTTCACGGCATAAAGCCTCACATCCAAATATATATATATTCAAATTATTTGAAGCAATGCAACTGCATTATTTATCACTGGGCTAATCAGCCAAGAAGACAGACATTTCATACTTACACCTGTTCCTTCCTCTCTGTGCACACTGTTGGGAAACACAGATCCAAAATACAGGAATTTATATACTTTAAGCCAAAAATATGGTAACTTTATTAATCTTTATGAATTAAACAATATATGTCTCAAGCAGAAAAGAATTGTCTCAGTTTAGTACTCTGATCAGTTTTTCTTGTCCTATATTGGTTCTTTTCAAGCTCTCATCAAAGAACTTTCCACATTTTGTGACAGATACCATTTTCATATTTCCACTATAATTCCTCTCAGGTTTCTGAGATTTCAGGACCAGGTAGTGAAGTTGCTGAAGCATTTCACAAATGAAGCCCTAATCCTAGGAGAACATTCACAGTTAGAGTCTTGGCTTTTAACCCATCTTTTCTCTATAGATTTACCATCACTGGCCAGATTGTTGGAAAAATTGCCTGATTGTTTGATCCTTATGCCCCAGTGCACAGCAGAGGCATGCCAGGCATTCCAGGAATTTTTTTATCTATTTCATCCTGGCTCCAGCCCTCTTGAAAAGTATCCTTCAAGCTATGTGGACTGTGGTGTTCAATAGCCTGGACCTGTTAAACATTTGTTACCTCCTGCATTTACATGGTATTTCTCAGCTCCCCTCAGCTGCAGCAGATTGTTACCCCTCCAGCTCCTTTCTCCTTGCTCTCTGAGGTCTCACTTTCAGTACTACAGAACTAAGTATTTTCCATACCCCTGAAGAGTTAGTAACATCAACCCATAAATTTCAACAAAACCTGAGGCGCTACTAGATCACAAATAATTTTTTAAGTATTCCTTCACAGACTACACATACAACTTCAGCAGAAATCCACTAAACAAATATGTTTAACCTCCTTAAGAGAAAACATGTTCCTTTTAGCAGCTTATTCAGAAAAATAAACTCCTTTACAAGTTATTTTTGGTTGAGAGAAAATATATTCATCCCAACAGAGCTTGTTCTCTAACAGGTCATTTTCCAGTTACATACACTTTTTTGAAGCAGTGGAAGTTATGTCTTTGAAAGAGTTCCTGCTTTATCCCAGATTCATTTAAAAGAGTTTCACATGTCAAATATAAGATGCATTTCCTTGCTTTTGATTTCTCTTTCATGCATTTGCCCTTTCTACTGTCTATATTGTCTACTCACATTTTTTCAATAAAAGTCAATATAAAAATAAAGCTAAGAAAGATAAATAAGAGGGATTCATTGCATTCCTGTGTAGTTTGCTGGCTGCACAATAAACTCACTCAATGAATTTCAGGCTCCAGTGGTTCTCTTTTAAGCTCAAAAATCTCAAAAATGTTACATTTCTCTTGAAAAAATTTCTCTGAGCACCATTCTACCTAAGCAGCATGTCAGTTGTACCAAGACTAAAAGAATCTCCTTGAAGTGGATGTCTCCAGCCTGTCTTAATTAATGCTATGTGCATTATGTTGGTAAATGGTTCTTTTCTTATTTGACAGTACTTTTTCCTGGAGTTTACTAAAAAGTGTTGTAACATGTAAGCACTCAATTTTTATCAAGCACACCTTATTCAAACCCATCCTCTCCTACCCAAGCATTGCGTTACCACCAAATCCGCTAGGTCATGTCTACGCTGGAATGTCACCATGGATTAGTTCCCTCACTTTATTTGCAGTGACTTACTTATATCAAATTGAAATGCATCCGTGCAACTCTGCTATGTCAGTCTAAGATACTTTCCTTGTTAATCATTGCATCCACAACTTTATGCTTGTTTGAATTAGCTGCTCAGCATTATAAGCATTTATCTTGTGGTGCAGTGTTAAATCACTCAGGTCTATAATTTTCAGCATGCTGTGGCACATTTACAAGAAACTACAGGAATCCTGGGACTGAGGTCAAGCAAGCAGACTCCTATGAGTCTCATATCCCCCCAGCACTGCTTCCCAGCTGCTTTCCAGCAGCCCAGAAAGTGCAACACAAAAGCTCCATGATTTGGAGAGACGTTGGCACAAGCTGGACAGCAGATGCAAAATTTTCGTCCTTAGATTTGGCCCCTTGGTTTCCATGGATCAGAATCTTCCACATGGCATGATCACATGCAGCACCTTGCAGGGCATGAGGGCTCATCCCAGTCCTCATTTTTTTGTTGCCCCCAAAGCTGCGTGGGCTGTGCAAATCCCACTTGGGCTGACCGGCAATGCAGTGGGCCAAGAAGCAAAGCTGCCCGTGCAGCGGGAGGGCAGGGTGGGAACCCAGCAGTGATGCCAGGCGTGAGACTGCAGATGGACTGGAGGTAATGGGGAATGGGGGCTCATGCCCTGAGAGCTTCCCCTAGAACACAAGGACATGTTCCCATATCCCAGGAAGGACAAAGACTTGTGGGAGTGAGACCAGAGGAGGCTACCAAGTCAGTCAGAGGGATGGAGCACCTCTCCTAAGGCTAAGAGAATTGGGATTGTTCAGGCTAGACAAGGATTCAGGGTGACCTAATTGTAGCCCTCCAGTAACTGAAGAGAACTTATAGGAAAGATGGGCCAAGACTATTTACAAGGGCACACAGTGACAGGAAAAGGAGGAACAGATTCAAATTGAAGGAGAGTAGATTTATATTAGGCATTGAGTGGTGAGGCACTGGATCAGGTTGCCCAGAGTTGTGGATGCCACATCCCTGGGAGTGTTCAGGGCCAGGCCGGATGGAGCTCTGACCAACCTGGTCTAGTGAAAGGTGTCCCTGCTCACGGCACGGGGGGTGGACCAAGATGATCTTTAAGATCTCTTCTATCCCGAGCCATTCTATAATCCTGTAATTCTAAAACGCTGTAATTCGACGATTCTGTGATTCAGGACAATTAACAGAATTAAAACAGCCGTTTATTTAATTCAGCACGATGAAACCTGAGCGCAGCCAAGATTTACGAGGGGAAAGATCACCCTTGCAACCGCGTCGGCCTCCGCTTGCACAGGCACTGTGCCTGTGCTCCCCAAGGCGCCGCGCTTCCCCCCGGAATGCCGTGCGTAGGCTCAGACCTCCATGGACTCCCGGGCCACCCCCTCGGGGGCAGCAGCGGCAGGCCAGAGCCGTGAGGGGCCGCGGCTCCCGCCCGCCCTCCAGGGGAGCGCTGCCAGAGCGCGCGGCGCTCCCCTCCGCCGGGCGGCGGCTTGGCCTCGCCGGCTGCCGTAGCGGGGCTGGCGGGGGCCGGGGCCGCCCGCCCGCGGGACTTCCGTGCTGCCGGCGCCGGGCCGCGCCGCTCGGGGCCCGCCATGGCGCAGCACGGCCCCAGCGTCACGCTGTCCCTCACGCTGCCCATCACCTGCCACATCTGCCTGGGCAAGGTAACGGCGCCGCCGCTGCCCGGCCCCGCAGGCCGGGGCTGGGTGCGGGGGGCAGGGAGGTCCGGCCGGTGGCGGCAGCTCAGGGGCCCCGTCGCGGCTCGACGCTCTGACCCTTGCCGGGGTTGTGTCTTTTAAGGCTCTGCGGCTCCGTGCGGGGGAGGAAATTGGGGTGTGCGCCGTTCCCGGCAGTGGCCGAGGCTTGCCGGCGCCCTTGGGATGTTGGGAAGCGCGCGGTGTCCCGGCGGGAGTGTCCTGGGAGGCGTTGAATGGGCCTGGGGGGCCCCGGTGTGCGGGTGTGCAGCTCCCGAGGTGCAGGTGTTGACGTTTGGGGGTTTTCTCTCGTTACCAGTAGGATACTCTATGATAAAATGCTCGCGGAGCTTGTGTTTGAGTGTGGTGCTGTGTCGTGGAGGACAAGTGAAACAAAGAGGGGGTGTATAAGCAAGAAGATTTTTCAAGTATTGAGCAAAACTGCAGCAGTCTGGAGAAAAAGTTTCCGTTTCCTCTCTGACCTTTTCTCAGTTCCTTTTTCTTCTCCCTCGGGAAGCAGAGGGCTCTTGCTAGTCTGTTCTTCTCTAAAAGCCCCAGAGCTAATTTCATGGCTGTCACTAATTGCTTCTCAAATTCTTTGCGCATTCCTTACTACTCTTTTTTTATTTTAATCTCGTTTTCTTTTCTTAAAGCTCAGCTATAATTACAAGGGGAGAAGTAGCCTTTTATGTTTGTACTCTGGTTTGTTTCTACCTCACCTGGCCTTTCCTCCCAGACCTTCTCTGTTGGAGTGATAACAAAAGAGCAGGCGCATTTGATGTGTGAAGTAGGTGTGTAGCACTGGTAGTGAAAGAAGTCAGACGTCTCCCTTTTCTTAAATCTCATGATTCTGACAGTGTGTTACTTTAAGCAACCACGTT
Source organism: Anomalospiza imberbis (assembly GCF_031753505.1). Classification (NCBI taxonomy): domain Eukaryota; kingdom Metazoa; phylum Chordata; class Aves; order Passeriformes; family Viduidae; genus Anomalospiza; species Anomalospiza imberbis. The sequence goes on along the minus strand of NC_089682.1, from coordinate 98,973,618 downwards.
TACTCATTTCTTGGTTTTTTTTTTTTTGTGGAAGCTGAGCAAGATTTCCTGGTTGTTGTGTTACTTTTCTTTTTCTGTTTATCTGTAATGAAAATGGAGTAGAACCCAAGTGTACTCTGTAGGTAATGCAGCGTGCATACCTTCCACTCTGCAGAAATAGTGACAAGAGGAGAGTGAAATCAAACTGACAAAGATATTTGCTATTTGAATCCGTTCCTAGTTACTTTCTGATCTAAGCACTTAACAGTTAGGTGTTCATTCATATCTTGCTGTAAAGCCACTGGGTTATTCCAAGACAGTATTTCATACCTTCACTTCCTTTGTATACGTTCCTGAGTTTGTACTGGGAAGAGGCTTCCACCCTCTTCCTTGCTCTCTTGCACTGAGATAATACATTAACATATATAAATGAATTGTGAATCTGTTGGTGATGCATGTAATGAAGATATTTGAATGCTCTCATTTTTAGACGTGTAAATCTGTTTAAATTTTGACAAAGCTGACAACTCTGACTGCCCTTTCATATAATAGACCTATTTGTCTCTAGCTTGGAACTTCATTGAAAAGCTTCACCAGAAAAACCCATTTTCTCAGGATTAAGGTTGGAGGAAGGAATTTGTTCAGCCTGTATTAGGGAAAAAAATCTTGTCAGTTTTTATTACCTTTTAGGGGAGAGCAGGGAGTGTCATGGAGGATTGACATAATACTGATACTTCTGTGGTTTATGGCATAGACTTCAAATCAAGTAGAAGGCCCACCCTAACTCAGAGTGTATCTCTTGCTATCCCTGCAAAATTTGCAAAGTTTTGACTGCAAGATCCAAACTATTCTCTGTGTATTATGGTAAGAGGATAAAAAAGGAAATGTTGAAGAGAAATTCTTTCAATGAGTTGGCCACTCATTGTTTTCATTGGAGCTGAAATTTTGGGCAGCAGGGACATGTTAGCCCATTTTGTTAACATGAACAATGTCAAAAAGTATATTGGAAAGATGTGCAAATAACCATTTAAAGTAAGAGTGAATTGCTTGGATCAATTTCATGTTTGTTACCTGAATATTCTTTTGGTACGGTCTGGGCTGTCTTCTAACATAGCTGCATTTTTTAATTAGATAGCAGATCTGAAGCCATCTGCTTCAGACTGTTTTACTTGTCCCAGAATGTCTGGAGGTCTCTCTTGTTGGTTTTGGTGTTGCCAGGTTGCTTGGGCTGGAGACACAGTTCTGTGTTGGTTGAAACAGTGTAGGATGTCTGGGGTTGGTTCACTGGTGTGTGTCTGATTTTCCATGTGCCTGCTCCTCTGTTAGTGCTGCCTGAAGGCCCAGAAGTGCCTTCAAAGTGAAGTCGATGTGTACAGGATTAAATGTTGATCTGCATAGGAATGGCATTATGTTGGAGGGGAAAAATTAGGAAATTGCTCAAAATCACCAAGCTGATTAAGCCTTCTGAAATAAGCCGTAGTCTTTCTAGATATTATGGTCAATGGATGAACTGGAACTGTGCTGTAATTCAAGTAAAATGCTTTTTTAGTAGTAGGTATGTCCTGATTCCCCACCCCTGGGCTTGTCACAGTTGGTGGGAGGGGCAGTGGCAGCACCAGCCATTGTGTGACATTTCAATAGTGGCTTTTGCTGCTCTGGTGTGCTTTGCTTTGTGTGGATCCTGAGCCAACTAAAGTATAAAACCCCAGCCCTGAAATGAAACTTGTAAAGGTGTGTAAATCAGAAGCACTGTATCCGGGAGATTAATAAATGTGACTTACTATTTTGCTAGAGATAGAGAGTAATCATTCATGTGCAAGAAGTGTGATTCTGTGTCAGGTTTGGGGTAACTGAGGTTCTCTTGCTCCCCGAGGGGAAAACCTGCACTCATGAAACGTCTTTTCCTGTTTGGATTATTTTATGTTATTCTGCTCTGTGTCTCATCATCACCATCCATGTAACTATTCTCAGGCTGCTTCAGAGTAAGAAAGAAGTATGGCTAGAGAAAAAGTTTTTTTTTCCCTGCTAGCTGCAGGTGAGAAGGCTCGTTTTCTTGTAAAAGAAAGCAATAACTAACAAGATTTTTTAAATTAGAAATCATGGAAATTGTAATATTTAAATGTTACCAAAGCATTGGTGTGCTAATGCTTGCAATAAACACAAAAAAGCCTTTTTAATTAGAGGTGAAAGTTCAGTCTCTCTCTGTTCATACCTTCAGTAACTTGAGTTTCTGTTTATGTAAAGATAATTCCTTTAACTCTCAGGACTGTCAGATTGGAGGTCTTAAAAATATTGTGAATCCTATAAGGTAACAGAGGCATAGAGAGTGAATTGGAGAAGACGGTGACAGATCTGGGCCTTAATTCATATCCATGAATATGTCAGTGGTTAAACAGTTGGGTTTTAGCTCATACAATGCTGATTGTATGGGTATGGTTGCTTACGGATCAGAGAGGACATGTCTGATCTGCTGGCCTAAGTGCTTACTGACTGTTCTTTCCAGGTGCTTGCTTCTCCCTGCCAACATTTCATTTTTCCTTTTTAGTTTGACTACTTTACTAATAGAATGAAAGAGGAATATCCTGGACATGATGAGGAACTCCATTTAAAGATGAAGATTCTCTTGAACTTGGGTTTTAAGTGCAGTACAGTAGAATTTAAAGTAATATATATTCTGAAGCTTCTGTGTCTAAAAATATATTTCTTGGAAAAAGACAGGAGTGAAGGAAAAACAACTATTTTAAGACCCCTAACACAAATACTAATGTTGACAAGTAAGAGATTTGAGAGTGTGTATTACAGTAAGCTGTAGCAAACTGCAATAAGGCATAAAGTCTTTTTCTTCTTCGTCGTATTTGGTCCCTCTATGCACATTTACTTTCAAACAGGGTTTATAGTTAAATGACAAGAGAGAATAGTGCATTGTCATTAATATATTCTAAAAGTTTGTTTACCCTACTGTTTTGGAAGGGGAGGGAAAGCTTGAAAGAATCTGTGTCTGATTGGAATATTTAATCCTTCAGTTAGCTGCCCCATTCTTGGGTAATGACTTATTTAGTAGCAATGCATATCTAGCAGGAGACTTGAATTAGTGATTGCTGGTTCACATTTCAGCTCTGTGGTTTTGGCCCTGATCCTTTTAAAAGCTGATTTCCATGAAGCTGATTATCCGCAGGCTAAAGTCAATCTGTAACACTTTAAGTTCCAATGATACCTCTTCCACAGCAAAGTGTTGGATGGTGCCAGTAGAGATCCCTCCGTGCCTCACTTTTCAAAAGGCACCTACTTTGGTTGTGTCCTACCTTGGGAGGAGAATTCATTTCGCTGGAGTGGCTGGCTGTAGTTCATGAAGGTTGTGGGTAAAGGAAAGGTGCTGCTGCTGCTCTGGTTATTAACAAGCTCTTGGAAACAAGGACCTTAGTTCTGCAGAAATTGTTACAGCTTATTAAAAGAGGGAAATCTGGTCTTGTGAGTCAGGAGGTTGCTTCCTAGCTAGCCCTGCAAAACAGCATCACTTTCCTGCAAGGCCAGACTTGCACTGAGAGATGGGGTTGTGTATTTTTGTATTTTGTCACTTGAAGGAGGTTTAAGGTATTCATAGAGTCTGTTCTTTTTTTTTTTCCTTTTTATTTCCTCTTTAATGCTTAAAGGTCCGTCACCCAGTTATCTGTGTGAACAACCATGTTTTCTGTTCCATTTGTATTGAAGTGTGGCTGAAGAACAATAATCAGTGCCCAGCTTGCAGGATTCCCATCACGCCTGAAAATCCCTGCAAGGAGATTATAGGTAAGAACAAGTTTAGGCTTTGAAATAAGTTTCTGGTATTTGCTGCTGGAGGAGATTGCTTTGAGTCCAGAGATGTCTGGATACCTTTTCTTCTGTGTTTTTTTTCAACATCTAAGGAAGAATTAACTGAATGTTTAACCTTGTAGCTATTAGGGATGTTACTGGAAAGTTCCAAAGACACTGTGTATATTAATGGCTAGATTATCCAAACACAGTAAGTAGCCAATTTCTCTAATGATTGTTTTGAAATCTTGGCTGGATGGTGCCTTTAACTGAAAAAAATGCATTCTCACCTATACATTGCAACGTGTTCACCTAAGAGACCAGCATTTAGCTGAGAAGTAGTGTATTTCAATCCAGAATCTTGAATGTGTATGTGGGTTTTTTTACTTGTTGTTTGTTTTGTTTTGTTCATCGCTTCCTCCTTTTCTTTTTTTATTTTTAAGAAAATTACTCTTAGCATAGAAATAAGATGAAGCTACAGCAACTGCATGAGGCTCTTAACTTCCCCAGAGCTGGGAAAAACTGCAGTCTTTATTTGACATAAAATATCAGCCCTGCTGTTTCATTCTAAGAGAAAAATTTATCTGAATAATCTCACTTTAAAAACTTACAGTAACTTGTACTAATTAAATGTATGCTTGATACCCTGCCCCTTTCCTTCAGCTATTTTATTAATATGGTCATAAATAACATAGGATTCTGTTAAGGAAAAAAAAGTTGTAAAATTTTTGAATCAAGATTTTGACTTCTAAACATCACTAGTAGGTACTCAAGTTGAATCTGTTTTTAAAGTGAAAGGGCTTTAAATCTTCCGTTGTAGCTAATTGGTCCAATATTAGATGCATTTGTAGTTGATAATATGAAAAATTGTATAAGGTGGGTTACTAGTATTGAATTGACTGAAAAGGAAACAGTATCAGTGCTTCTTTCATCCTGTTGTTGCTTTAGGAGGAACAAGTGAAAGTGATCCTATATTTAGTCCAACAGTCAGAAAACACCTACGAAAAACAAGGCTTGAGTTGCTCCACAAAGAATATGAGGTAAGGACGAGGGGGAGTGTTTTGACTTTCCAGATGAACTGCAGCTGTTGGACTGCGACATACAAACGGTCCTTTTGCTTTGAGTCCTGCTGTTTTTAATTTGAGTAAAGGTGTATACTGTATCTGCATGGAACTCAGTTGCATTAAAATGTCACCTTTTGACTAAGGTTACAAGAGAGCATTTGCTGGTGCTTGAAGTGGTCCCACTGAAGTCACAGTAATAGTCTTTCTCGACAACAGGCAGCCAAGTAGAGCCAGTTCTTTAATTTTGTGGGAATTCGACCCCCAGGTGGTATGGCAGCATTTCCTTTATGCATATTAGGTGTGGAGAACTTTTTATTTTGTCTTCAATACAAACATAGACATTTTCTGAAACAATTCCCTGTTGCTCAGTGAGACTAAATTCTGTCATAAAGAGTATTGCTCACTGTAACCTTCTGGCATAGGTAAATTTTTAGCATTATTGTTTTATTGTTTTCTGAAAGTGAGTAAATGCTTGAAAGTAGAGCTGAATACTCCAAATTCTCTTGGGAAGAAGATGAAAAGGTGTTAATAAGAAATGTGCTTAGTTTGTTTCCTCGACAGTTGTTTCCTCAGTAGCAGCAGTGTGAAGACATCACATATTTTTGAAGGAAACCTGTCATGGGGAAGAGAATTAGGGAAAGGAAATGGACTCTCTATATCCTTAACACTGGGGAAGTAAGAGATATCTTTCATGACAAGCTTGCCCATAGCTCAGGTTCTTTTAGGCTCTCTGAGAGAAGGAGTAAGGGTAAGATGCTTCCTGCCTTTCTGTTGAATCAACTCAAAATTCATACAGCTAGTCATAGGATAACATGAATTTCTTCTAAAAAAACCGCTTAATTTAAATGGTTTTTTCCATGCTGGGGGCAGGGATGGGCATGATTATTTGTGAAAATATGCCTTGGATTTATGTAAATGCTATATATGGCCTCCTTAAGTAGTGTGACCATGAACAACTCATACCCTTGAATTGATAAACAGTGTAGAAGACATGTTTTCAGGATAAATTATTTCTGTTATCCCTTTAACAACAGGCTTTGGAAGGTTTTTGCTTCCTTGTGGCTTCAGATTGATACAGCTGGGAGCTTTGTTCTTTGCATTTTGAGAGTCTTCCCTAAGATGTTGCTGCTTTGGTGTAGCTGGAGCAGCCTTTTCCAGGCAGTGTTCTGTCCGTTTTGAATTTGGAGACTTTCAGCATCCTAACATGTGACATTTCAGAATAATATGAGAGAAACACTCTTAAATAACAGCAAATGAGTCAGCAGAGGACGACCTTAAGAACACTCTTGATACAGGAAATCCTCCCACAGAGTGGCCTAATAATAGATTCATGTTGCTGAATGCTTTGAAGCTCTTGGTCTGCCCGTTTGTTCAGGGTCCTTTATGTAGTCAAGGGATTCCCTGCACTAAAACCTTCAGTATGCTTGAGTGTGCAGGTTGATTAAAATCCTGCCTAAAGTACAGTACATAAGCATACTTAGATATATGTGTAAGCAAAGGCATGCATCTGGGCTTGCCAGAACCCATGTCTCTAAAGTGCTGTGGGAACTTGCCAGTATTAATTAATTAATCTCAAGAATTATTTTAATTGCTCTGAATTTCTGACACCTTTAGGATGAAATAGAATCCCTGCAAAAAGAAGTAGAAGATCTGAGAGGTAAAAACCTCAGTTTACAGATACAGCTGAAATCTCTTCTGGATCCTGCAGCATCAGCTTTGTCTTGCCAAAATGAGGAAACTAGCCAGTCAGCAAATGAAGCAGATATCAGTGGCTCAGAAACCCCAGAAGAATGGAGCAAAAAGCTGAAAACCGCCAATGATATGTGCGAAAAACTGATGGATAATGTGGAAAAGCTAAGGGAGGTAATAAATGTAACAAACACATTTCTTCGGCTATTTTGTAGTGTAACTGTTTTGTGTTAGTTAAATGGGACTAAGAGCTACCGTGACCTTCGGGTACTTCATAGATCTAGAAGAAGGAGGAAAAAAATTGAATTCCAGTGACTATTGGTGTACCATAGTATTTCTGTATAGCCCTTGTAAGTGTCAGATGTTATTGCTTGTTCTAGTGAGTCTTGTATGTGACTCTTATTCAACTCCCCTGTCACTCTGTGACTGGGTAATTGGATTATAGTAGCACTTGTCGACAGTATTGATGACCAGATTTTTCAGGCTTGCCATAATCTATATAATATATCTATTTTGCAACATTCAGTGGGCAAACACAGTACAGTTGGCTAAGGCAGATTTTGCACTATTGCCCTCCCTGCTAGCCGATATTTTTGGTGCAATTTGCTGAGACAGAGTAACTTGACCCTTTGACCAAAATTAGACAAGCTTCAGCATTTTCTGACCAGAATATCCTTTACTGGAAACCTGCAGACTTTTTATACATCTTGATGCAATATAGAAGTAAATCTGATACTGAAGAAGCAAAGATTAAGGAGATAGGCATGTAAAAATACCTCTGAATAAAAGTATCTTGCAAAATATACCTGCAGGCACAAGTAAGACCACCTTAAACATTGAAGAAGAATGAAATTTCAGATTAATTTGAAATCAAGGTGGAAAACCTGGACTTGTATTTATTCAAAATGCTGCCTTGACTTCTTCTACGAACAATACTGGGTTACTTCCTGCAAAACTGAAATGTGTGTTTAAGACTTCTTTTAAAAGTTTTTAGCATTAATAGTGTTCACACTTTTTCTATGCTATAGACTTGGAGGCACACATTGTGCTGTTCTGCCTTTTTGTTAATGTGACACTTCTAGGACCCCAGGAGCTTCAGATTCATTTGTAGACAGCAAAAGAGGATTCCCAGCAAGAAGTTCTTGTCTGCCTGTATTTTTCTTGGGTTCTTTTTATGAAGATAATCTGTACTGCCTCTTTTTCTTTTTTTCCTCTTTCTCTCTTTCTTTTGGGATGACTAACTTTTTAACTTTTTCCCTAGGTAAGTAAAAAGAACACTATAACAGGAAGTGAAGAAGGGGTTTGCTTGGATATTTTTTCAGTATAATTTTAGCCTTAGCAAGAAAAGAGATTTAAGCATATGAAGTCTCTAAATTTGGTGAAGAGTTAGAAAAAAAATAGAGGCTTAAATAGGTTTTAGGGAAGAATTCTTAAGCTGTTGTCATAGAATCATTTAGGTTGGAAAAAACCTTTAAGATCATTGAGTCCAACACTTTTTTCCTATGTTACCTGTCCACTTTTTTCCTATGTTACCTGACTTGGAGGGTAGAGCACTAGTTGAGGATGGACTCCAGAGGGGTTCAGTCCTGACTTGCCATGTGTCACATGGATGCCTTGCCTATCAGTGCTACACAAGTAATGAATTTTTTTACTTGATTATGTAGCTGGGGGAACTGTTTTTAAAAAGAGAGGAAAGGAAAGGCTTGGCCATGTTTTCAAATGGTTTGATGATGCTTTGGAACTGAGCGCTCCTGAATTCTCATTTGTTGCTTTCAGGATAGTTTTTAGTGCTTTTATTTTTTTAAATACCAAGTAGTTGACTTTCAGCCTGGGGCTCACCCTTCCTTTCTTTACCACAAGTCTCTAGTTATTCTTTCTGTACTTAGGAATATTGTGGTGTTGGGGATGCAGGGTGTTTGCTTATATTTTTCTGGTCCATATCTCCTCCTCCTCACCTGAAAAGATTGCTAGGGATATTTGTATGAGCATTTAAAGTTCTCTGCCTCTCTTCTTGCACTGTTTCATGCTTCTGAAAAAGTACATTTCACTCCTGAGCCCAGCTGCATAGCTCTTTCTTCAGATCTAGCTCTAGATCATACTTTTATTATGCAGTAGAAGCGTTATCTAATTGAGGCTATGAATTACGAGTCCTGGACTAGTGGTGCCATTTTTAGTATAGGGAGATTGAACGGACTCTAGGAAGTGCAAAGAGTGTCTTCTGCTTGTTAGGATAGTGGCATTCATTGTTCTGAAACACGGTGACAGGAAAACTTCTCTCTATATGAAGTGTATTGTTAACAAGGGTGTCTTCTGAGCGGAGAAGAAAGAATTGACCTCAATTCAAGGAGTAAGAATGGTTGTGAATCGGGAATCTTAATCAGAATGTCTTGGAAGAAAGTGAAAAAAGACTGCAAATAGCTTGTCATAATGGATTTACATCCACAGGACGACCATGCTTTAAAAACAAGCCAAAAACCCACAAAGTAATCTTGCTCTAATTTGGAATGAAGGAAGCTGTTCAACATTAGTTTTGCTGATACCTGCACATTGTAATGTTAATGTACTTAATGTATTTAGTCATGTGGAAAAAAAACATGGAATTGCCATTAGTACATCTCCTTAATGACTTTCTGTGCTAACTAACATAACTGTGTTTATTTCCCTAGATAGGACACTTGCAGTGTATTTTGGGAATATAAATAAAAAATGTCTGTTCGCTATTCAGTTTTGCAAACCATTTCCCATGGTGATTCTTAAGTGGTGTCCCTGTCTGAAGGCTGTTTCCTGCCTGCACATTTCTAGTTTTGTCTCTTTAAAAAGGAGAAACAGCTTGTCCTATAAATATTAGAAGTCATTTCTCTTTCACTGTATACTTATTTTTTTCCTTTTCTTTTCCTTAGGCAAATAAGAAACTGAGCATGGAAAACAATAGCCTTTTACGAGAGAATTTGCGACTAAAAGCTGAAGCTGATAGTAGATCGCCCCAAAAGTATGTGAATATTTTAAAAGCTAATATCTTTTATTTATAGACTGTTTAACTGTTGTAGGCCTGTTTAACCTAAAACTGTGGTGATGTACATTGTGTTGCATATGTGTCTCCAGGTAGACTTCAGAATTTTTATCCTCGTGGACTTAGGTGAAAAATGAAACTTACAAAATAGCAGCAAGTGGGTGAGAAATGCAACTTAGAGAATCGCAGCAAGTCCACAGTGAAGGAATATGACTTGACTACAAGTGCTGTTCCTTTGTTATGTGGCCAGTATTGAAGTACTGCATTTGTATTGAAACACTGGATTTGTATCTGGGCAACATATGCAGAATTGAGCTTCTGCAGCATGAGAACATTCTAAGAGCTGACATTGGTGTTTAATACTCTGTTTTAAGCAGTTTTCATACCAATGACAATACCCTCAAAAAGCAAAAACTTCACCATACTCATTAGAGCTATGTTCCAAGGTACCTCTTCTTGGTAGTACTTTGCGAAGCAATATATTGATATTTTTTAAGTTCTTTTTCTTTCTTTCATTGGTTTTCTACCTTTCTTCTCTCATTTGTTTAGATATTAAAAAGTTAATAGCTATATTGGCCAAAGGTTTATACAGAGCTTTGAGAAAGGGGATTGGGAGAAACCTGTGTAAAGTGAAAAGAAAGCTCTCTGGATTTTGTTCTAGTTCTGGCAACAAACCTGCTGGAAGAGAAAATTCATTCTTGTAGAAGAGCTTACTTGCCACACTGCTTGTTATTAGAGACAACAGAAAAGAAGATGCATGATCCTTGTGCTGTGGATACATGAGAGCACATTCTGCCCTGAAGATCCCTAGTAAGATAGAGTCCTGTTGAAGGCCTTGGCAATGGCTTCTATGGCATGGTGTATCTTTTCCCATTAGACTCAAGAGTGAGTTGGCAAGGATGGCAAACTTAAAAAGTAAATAGATATAAATAAATAAATCCCAGAAAAGACCAGATAATCTAAATTGATTTCTACTTTGCTGCTATAAGGTAAACTCCCCAGTGGAGACAATTTCCCTTTCTTCTAGCTTGTGCATGCTTTACCATGGTTGCCTAAAACAATAGCCTGTCACTTTCTGCTTTAGAAGCCCAGATATAGCCAAATGTTATTACAAATTGGACAGTGTCAGTGTCTGTCTTGCAATCCAGATGCCCATTATATTGGCCTGTCTGTGTCTCTGCTATTATTTATTATTATTATTATTATTATTATTATTATTATTAGTCTCCCGAACAAATATCACATCCGGCCTGTCTATTTGGAATTATCCTTGGCCTGTGATAACTCTAGAGCTGTGCATGGGATTTAGGACATTAATTGAATCAGGCTTAAACTGTGCGAGGAACTGTTCAAACACTTCAGGACTTTTTATTTCTCTACCCTGATTCTTCTATATTGAGTCTTGCCTTTGCTTTGAGTCCATTGGTGTGCTACAAGAATTTAAGTATGTGCAAGGAAAAACTTGTCCTGAAAGAAACCCCACAGCACATTAAATTTTTATTAATCCAGCCTATACCAATTCATTCCGTGTCACATCTTAAAGTCTGAATTTGTCCAGGTCGTCTAGATATGTATGACTTGAGAGAAAAAATAAACTTGTGTTTATTTGGTTTTGCTCTGTGCTCAAGAATCTCCTGTGCCGGTGGTTTTCTGAAGTCATAATGCTTAGAACTGGTACTAGACTACAAGTGAAGTCTTGGTAGCACTAACTAGAGCAGTAAAACTATCTTCTGTCCTTAAAACATCTTATATCAATACCTTGCAATACCTTTTTTGTTGTTTCCTTTTCCTTGACACTTCTAGCACAATGGCCAGTACCAGTTCTGCCAAATTGCTATTTAAAAAGTTACCTTCCTTCCTCATTTTGCATTTGTGCTGTTAATATCCCCTTTCAAAGTGTGGAAATTAACCCATTTATTGGCTTTCTTTAGGTTGATGTTTTGATGCATATCAAACTCCATTCTTTCAAATCCCAGGTACATCCTTCAGATGGTGAGAAATCTCTCCTATCTTAATGTTGTTAGCAGAATTTTTAAATTAACTTTCATCATTGTGGTCATTAGTCTGGTCAATATCCAGATCAGACCTAACATGAAGTCGTTTTTTAAATATTCTTTCAGCTCTGATGGCAAACTGATAATATTTAAAGGGTCTTTCAGCTAGGCTTCACACTTCGAACAGGGCTTGCAATAAATGGATTTTTTAACTTGCCTATAAAATCAGAATTGAAGGCGTAAGCATCAGAGCCCAACAATGTCACTAGAATTAAGTTTCTGTGCAAGTACATGGATTTGCAAGTACAGTTGTTCCTGTGTGCTTTATTCAGAAGTTTTCAGAAGGTAATTTTTGGAAAAATTTCTGAGTAGGTCTTAATGTAATTTAAAATAGCTACTGAATTGGATTTTTGTAATTTAGTGTCACCACTATTATTTCATTTTTTATATATTTCTTAGCTTCGGATTCTCAGGTATGGATTTATGCTTAAACAAACAACTGAAGTAACTAAATAAAACTGGTGTAAAAGTATTTTGTAAAGGTTTTGTCAGTATTCAGTCCCTGTATATCTCAAGTGTAGTTCATTTTGTGCATGATTACTTTGGAGCTAAATGGCGCAACATAAATTGTTTTAGTGGACTTTGCTTTACAGAAGGGGGAACATTAATGGCAGGTGAATGATCCCTTTCTAACACAGACTCTTACCTCTTACATCACCAGGAAAAGTATAATTAGCCTCCTTCAGTGGTCAATAAAAAACTTTCCTTTTATCATAGACTTGGATTGTTTCTCCTTTGTTCTTATCCATTAAAACCTGCTGGAAAATGTCATATATGTCAATAAAATCGTTATTTCAGCCATGTCAGGAATTTTTATACATTTTTTTAAACTGATGATGCTGATTTATTGATTAGCTTTCTATTTTTTCCTCAAAACATTTTTGAGACTAGACCTTCACCAGAATACCATACCATCATCTAGTTGGGACACAGGTCTGAAAGGCAAATGAGGGTAAGTTTCTAGCTCTGATTCTTACCAAAGACCTGCATTAGTCTTCCATTTCTCAGGCAAATCAGACTGATTCATGACTGTTGTTTGTTCTCTCTTTACCTTTTCTCCTGATGAATTTTCAGCAACTTCCACTTTCCCAATGTAGAGCAAAAAAACTTCTGAAACTTAAATTTTGCAGGATAATAAAGCCCTATTACTTCCAGCTCTACTTGAAGTAGAAAACTGTTAGGTCTATTGGCAGGGCACAGTGGATCTAAAAGCGTTTTTGGCAAAGGGATGTTTGCTTTTTACCTGAAGGAAAATAACTAGCAAGTCCATCTACTCCAGGGTATAGTGTATTTTATGAATGGTTAGATTCAAATCTGTTTGAACCAGACTTTTAGGCTTCCTAGGAGTCTTTTCCCTAAATATTTAATTCCTTCTGCCAGTTAAAATCCCAGTCTGAGAAACTATCTGTAACATGCATAAAATTGTTGCATTATCTTTGTTCTCTGGTTTTGCAAGTTGTTTTATTGATGCATTTTAGGGAGGGAGGAGCAGTTCTTCAGTTTTATTGTTTATCTTGTCTAGATTTGTGACTTCAGGTACACTGAAATCTAAACCCATTGACCTGTTGACTTTCTTCATCATTCTTTACAACATTAAATTTGTACCTAACTCAAATATTTTTACACATACCAAAATACAAAATTCAATCTGCATTTCACGAGACCTATAAACAGGCTTCTAAAAACCTGTGTCCAGGGTGCAGAGGGTAAGAACATTTTCTGTCTTTCCTGGTAGAAAACTGGGCTATGGTCTCACCTCTTTGCAAGTTTTCTAGTCCAGAGGAGCGACCATTTTCGAAGAATAGCTGCAGTGTGGCCTTAAAAGTAAAGTAGAGGAAAGTAGGATATAATAGCCTTCAAATGAGCTCTGAGTTCTTGAGTCATAGCATTAAATCCTGAGAAAGTGCCCACTTCAGTCATGAAGATCTAAACCTTAGGCAGATGAGTAAAGACATGAAGATCACACTCTGGTTTTGTGGGTTTTCCAGTAGTTTTTTGGTTTTTTTAGTAGTTCTGAATTCTTTCTAGCTTTTGCTGTTTGCTGACCCTGGTGATAATCTGCCTTTCTTAAATGGAAAACTGTTACACTATGATGTGAAATAACTCACACAGCAGGCTAGATGTAAAAGGAAAGAAAAAGAACTAAAAAAAATAAACTTTCTTTTCTGACTCTACTATATATGCAATAGCAAAAGTGACAGTGGATTGGAGGGTGAAACTGCCACCTCTCCAACCACACTGGTCAAACTAACATTCTATCAATTCTCTCCACCCACAAAGAAGAATGCAAAACAATCATTGTTTATATGAACAGTGCAAGAAAATTCAGTATAAATATGTAAACATCAGAAGGCATGAAAACTTTTAGAAGAACTTTAAAACTCTCAAAAGAACAGGGCGACAGAAAACCAGTGATGATTCATTAATAGATGTGAAAATGCTTAGAGAGGCTTTGCATATTTATCTAAATTCAGCCAATTCCCTTTATGAAAGTGGAAGCTCATGTCAAAGAATGTACCTGACTTGTCTGTTCACGGTGGACAGTATGTTTTGACTTTTTGTGGGTTTTGGGGTTTTTTTGCTTGCTAGGAATAGACCCTCATCTGGCAGTAACGTTTTTTTTAGTTCTGATGTCTATGCAAATATGACACACTTTTAAGACAGTTGTATGAAACCTGGGATGCTGCCAAGATGTTTCTGCAGATCACCTTTCATAGGTGATATAGAGGGGAATTGCAGAACTGGTACAGCTGGTACGTGATACCGTCAAAGAACTGTAGAAACTAATATGTCTTTCAGCTGGTTTGTTCTTGTATTTCCTGCCTTTCTTCCCATCCAACTGCAGAACCCAAGGGAAAATGTGTATCTAAATGATGGTACTGGGTTTGGTTGTACACTCTGGCATTGCCCTTATCTCAAACTGTAATAAGCCCTGAGTGTACTTTGTAATTTTCCACTCTTCACCCCTTGTTTCCTTTGGAGGATGAATCCTGAACTGCAGGGTGGTCCCCAGCCTAGGCCATCAGGTGATGAGAATTGGAGAGTCAATTTCCATAGCAACCTTGCAGCCCCAGTCTTCAGGAAGTGGTTATACAAGAAAACTGTTTGTTGCAGCTGCTTGCTATCCAGAAAAATAAGAGTTTGTATGACGTTGTGTGGTTTTAAACTGACTCAAGGGTCAACCAGACGGGCGTGCTGCAGATAGTGGTCACTGATGTGTAAAATAAAACCCTAAAGCTGAATTTGCAGAACTGATAGGTAAGAAGAGAAGGAAGAAACAACTGAAAAATTTGTTCTTCAACTTCACAAACAGTTTCTAAATGGACTTCTGAAGAAGTTGTTGTGGTTTAACCCCAGGCAGCAACTTAAGCCCCACCCAGCCTCTCACTCATTCCCCTCTCCGGATAGAGAAGCAGAGAAGTAAAAGTGAACAAACACATGCATTGAGGTAAAGACAGTTAAGTAGGGAAAGAAAAGCTGTGCACAAGCAAAGCAAACCAAGGAATTTATTCACCACTTCCACAGACAAACAGGTGTCTCCAGGAATGCCGGTCTCCATCTGAGCCTAGCAGTGACTTCAGGAAACAAACAGAGTCACTCAGAATATTAATTTACTTATTTTCCCAGCTTTTTATTCTGAGTGTAATGATTTAATGGTCTGGAATATCCCTTTGGTGTGCTTGGATCAGCTGCCCTGGCTGTGTCCCTCCCCAACTTCTTGTGCACCCCCAGCCTTCTCACTGGTGGGTTAAGAGGCAGAAGATGCCTTGACTGTGTTGCAGGAACTGCACAGGAGCAGCTAAAGCATCCCTGTGTTATCAGCATTGTTTCCATCACATATTCAAAACATAGTCCCATAGTAGCTACTGTCAAGAAAACTGTATCCCAGATAAAATCAGGATGGGAGTACTCACACATAAATGAGGGAGCAGTTGTGGAATAATGCCAAGGAGGGTGACTCCAGCAATGTGAGTTCTTCTTGCTCACTGTAGGTGAGAGATGACTGCAGCTTTCTGATTTGTGTCAAGTCAGAATCATGCTGGGTCAAGAAAAGGGACTCTGACCAAGGAAATGTCCTGAAATATGAGCTTGAAATGTTCATCTAGACATCCAGTGTCACTGCAGACACTATAAAATATCCACTACATCTTCCTGGGGATGGTAGCTGTGATACAGCCTTCCAGAGTGATATGTGGGGGCCAGCAGTTATGTAAAATACTTTAGGTGATGTAAAATATTGTTAGGAGTCTATGTTAAAGGATCCAAATCCCACCTGAAATGTGTTCCTGTTCACTTTATGAGTGATGATTTTGTTTTTCTGGGCTTGCAGTTTTCTATATGAAGGATGTACTTGAAATGCAGTGAGATCCAGAGTCGTAGGTTCAGTGATACAACTAAAGACGCTAACACTCAAAAGTCTGTCCATGTGTGAGGATATGGCTTTCCTTTTGGTATATGTGTGTTCTTTACCTCATGTATATTAAATACCTTGACTTCTACCAAAGAATTCATCTCCTTGTTACCAAGTGTGAAATAATTCAAATACTTCAGGAAATATAATTTATCTGGATTGTCAGGTGAAACTTAAATTTATTTTCATGTAACTGTATTGCATTCTGTTATCATTGTCATAAGACTATAATTTTTTGGCTATATCAGGGCTCACTGTACATCTGAAAGGAAAAAAAAAAGAAAAAAAATCGCTTATGAGTGGTTTGGTCTCGGGAGATGGGGAGTGTTCTGGTTTCTTTAACCAAAATATGAATGTTTTCAAACTCTCTTCTGGCTTGCTAAAGCACCTATATCTGGAGTAATTGGCTGTCTTAAAAATCTATGTCCTTGAAAATTTGGGAACTGACTATATGCAAGTCTTTAAGCAGGAACAGAAAGCAACTACTGTTCTAATGCCTAACTGCAGAAGAAATTTGTAGGCAGCTTGTCATATGTTACATTTCTGAAAACCAAAATTCCCAAGCACGTCCCTCTGCAACAATTAACATATTAGTAATGCTATTTGCCTTTGAACAACATACTGTATTTTTTTAACCTGAGGACACTTGTTTTAAAAGTTACACTTGAGAATACAGTGCTTCCTCATAAGCAAATCTCAGGCTGCCACTAATGCTATTTGCATTAAATAAACATATTACACCATTCTTCCATTAAAAAGGAATTACCAGGTGTGCATATAAATGTAAACATGTTTTAATTTCTATGTCAGCATGTCTGTTAGAGGAGACTTTGGAAAATCTTCCTTGTTTTACAAAAGCATTTTTCCCTTTCTCTCACTTGGCTGTTCAGCTAAATTGTATTTTTGCATCGTCTTTCTACCTTTTATTAAGGACTGTAGGGTTTGCTCCTGTAAGACTGTGTGAATAAGTCTGTTAGAGAAAGGCATAATAAATACCTCTGGATCACCTTAGGAAGTGGGAAAGCTCTTGCTTGGGCCCTGCTGTGCTACAGTGACTCTATCTGTATCAAACTAAAATCTGTGTTCCTTTAACTGGAAGAGGAAATAAACCAAAACGTGTTGTATATAAGGATGCTTATTTCATGTAGCCCCCTTCCCCTGAAAAATATAATGGAAACATTCTTGAGCTGTGATTCTGCTTTTACCTAGTTTCATAGGGGAGAGAGAGAAAGTCTTCTATGCCTTTTTTCCTATTTCTCTCTTGTGTGCAGCTAGAAATGGACCAACTGCTATAAGCAGTTGGGAAAACTTGTTTTCCAGAGAGCAACCAAATGAAAAATGTTCTATCTTCTTTTTTAATGAATGTGAAGATAATTGGGTAGAGGTCCTGTGGAGGTGAAGGGGTCCTTGCCTCCATTGAGTTGCAGTCCAGCTACCTTCTTTTGGGGAAAAAAGAAATCCTACTAAATGTAAAACTTCTACATTGCCATTTCTTGTCTACAAGGAAGTGAGTGGTATGCACCAAAACTGCGTGAAGCTTAGGCTGATCTGATTTAAAAAGTGGTCTGCTAGCTGTGACAGAAGTGGCTTAGACTGTTGTGTAAATCTTACCCATCACTGAGCCATCTACACTAAAGTCTTCAGAGTTCTTTAAATATGCAGAAGCAGTTGAACAGTGAAATAGATCAGTAGATCTGGTCACTCCTGCCCAATTTTTTGGGGCTTATGATAGCCCTTATTGCTTTCCCCAGCTGTCCAGTTAATTGTATTGCAGTTGTCAGCGTACAGCAGCTTCCTGCTGCTTCGGGCTCACGACTTGAAGAAGCAGAATATGGTTTGATTGTTTGCTGGAAATGCATGCATGGATCCATGGCTGTTTTGCCAGCATAGTCGGAGGCTACTTCCTTCAGATTCCACTGATCCAAGGGTTGCAGTGGGAGCATTTTGTGAAGAGGTGAGATGATGGAATGGGGAAAATGGAATGTAAATTCAGTGTGACTCTGAGGGAGGGACAGGCAGACAAACAAAGAAAAACATAGAAATTTCAGGCAGTGTTTGTGCTGAAAGAGTAAATAGAAGCTTGTGCTGTAACATGGAGCTGCAAGATGGAAAATGGAAATTCAGTGTAAGCCCACATACAGAATTGTCCTTTCTTTGTGATATAAAACCTTATTTGTCAGAGTTGTAGGATGGCTGCAGGTCCTTCCCTCCTTTGTAATAATATCAGAACTTTAATTATTTTTTCTTTCTGTAAATTGAAAGCCTTGGATGGAGCAGGGAATTCCCTGGTGCTCTCCTGTCAGTGACAGATTAGTATTAGTCAGGGCATATAGCTGAAACCTTCACCTGCCCTCTGGGGAAGGTCAGTCTTGAAAGCTGGTGGAGGATGAGGGGAAGGCAAGTCTGTATCATGGAAGTTGAAAATGTGCTCAAGCTGGAAACCCCACAAGCAGACAACTTTCACAAACTACAAGCAGCAGGTTTTTGTACTGGAGTCAAGACAGAAATCAGATTGTTCTGCTTGTAAAGCTCAGAAAAACAAGTAACTCAAAGTGGATATGCCATCCACAGGATGGGTGAGGAAAAGCTGTTATCTAACAGGAACATAATTGAAATTGTCTATATAAGTATTTAAACCACCTCAAAGGACTAATGCAATTTCAGCATTTCATATCAGCATTTTGTTTTTGACAAGGTGACATTGTGAAAGAAATGTATTGTAAAACACTGCTGTACTGTAGGAAAATGATTGAATGTAAATATTTCAAGATGTGGACCACTGTTCAAATGTTATCATAAATCTTTGCCATTGTTTTAGGGGATAATTCTTCATGCATATTTGAGTTGAATTGATAGAACCAGCCCCTGGAAGGGTAATCTGCTTGTTATTGCCTTGCTACCACTAATACTTTAATTTTGACTTTTCATGTATCACCTCCACCTGTATGTTATTTGTGATGATTTCAGTATTTTTTTCATAACTAGCAGAGAGGTGTTCTGATTTTTGTTTTCAAATTAACAGAGTGTTTAATAGATTCATTCTGTCTTGAAATGAACTTGCAAACCTTCACAAGAATGCCTTTTTCCATATTAATATTTTCTTTCTTTTTTTTTTTTTTATTGCAGGTTTGGTAGGCTTACTGTAGCTGCACTTCATTCCAAAGTGGAACAAAGTGAACGTGAAATGAACCGTCTGAAAAAAGCACTGGAAAGAAGTGATAAATACATAGAAGAAATAGAGTGTCAGCTTTTACAGCTGAAAAAGGCAGGCAAAGGAAGCCAGACAGTGAGTGCTGTTAGTGAGAGAGTGCTTTCCACAGATGCTGAAGGAGGTGAGAGCAGTGAAGATACAACATGTTTGAAAACCCAAGCTGAGGAGAAAAAGGCTTTGAATACCAGTCAAAGTCCTGACAGTCTTGAGCAGCTGACAAGTGGTGGAACTTGTTTAAGCTCTTCTAGTCAAGATGGCTTGAATAGCTCAAATACCCAGTGTGCCCCAAAGAAAGAACTATTTCCAGGATGTCACAGGGCTCTCCTGGATGAAAATAGTACAAATATGGGTGCCTGCTTAGAAGACCAGTGGAATAAAATTGAGGAATGCACCCCATACAAAGATGAAGAACTTTATGATCTTCCACCACCGTGCACTCCTTTTCTGTCTCTCAGTCGCCTTCAACTGAACACTCCTGATGGAAAAGAAAATGCAAGAAAACCATCAACATTCCTTAGAAAACTGAAATTTGAAGAGTTTCATGACACTTCCGATGCTTGCAGCAAGGATTCTTCTGAGCACAGCACAAGCAGCTGTAATAGCAAAAAGAAGCTAAACTGTTTTACTGCAGGAAGATCAGGGGTTTGGGGCACCTGCCCAACAAATTTTGCTGAGAACTTAGATTTTGATGGATCAGGGCAAAATTCAGTAGCTGGTCAATCAGAAGAGACAACAGCAAAGTCCAGTGATAAAACAAGTTCTTGCTTACCTAAGAGGTTGCATACTCTCTGCTCTTCCGAAATGAACCGCACAAGAACCTCCAGCGAGGCCTCTATGGATGCTGCCTACCTCGATAAAATTTCTGAGTTGGACTCAATGATGTCTGAGTCAGACAACAGCAAGAGTCCGTGCTATAATTTCAAGTCCTCTGATCTTGACGGTTCTTCAAAGTCAACAGAGTGCACTAAACTTCTGAATGGAGCAGAGAAGAATCTGGAAGAGATGAATGAGGAGCAGAGTATGAAGTGTCCAGAGACAAGTGATCTGGTAGCTGACAGAACTGGCTGGAAACCTGCTATGTTTTCCAACCTCTCCCCATCTGACGTAGATATGAATGACCACTTTCCACTGTTTACAGGCCAAAATGTAGTGGCTACTGATGCCAAACCTCCAAACTCTTTATTTCAAAGGGACTTTTCCCCAGATGTACTTTTCAGTAACTCACAAAGGTTATTTGAGGAACAGAAGTTTGGTTCATGTTTTTTAAAGATGTCGTCTGATCTGCAAAGTCAGATTAATCCTCCTTGGGTGTCTTCCTTTACAGCTGAAAGGAAAAATAAAAATGTCAGTCAGTCAACCAAGAGGAAAATTCAAAATAGCCTTTCCAGTGCTAGTCCATCAAAAACCACCAAAAACTGATTCTGCTTAGGGAATCAAATGTGACTCAAAGTTGTAAACCTGCAAATGTTTAATATTTACAGGTGAACTTCATTTTTAATGACTTCCATGTAGTTCTGATCCTGTAATTTTCGACTATGTGAAAACTGAACATTCACCTGCCCATTGCAAGCTCTTTCCCAAGGAAGAACCGTTCCTGATTCTTTTGACTGGGCATTTTGTTTACCGGGGGGCTTGGGAGTTTTTGATGCTCTTTAAGTTACCAGATTACATGCTCTTCCAATTGGGAGCACAGCTAAGTGCTCCTTGACAATTCTAAGTTGTCTTGTCAAATTAGTCATTTATGTAAGAATTAGTTTTAAAGGCTATATTTCCCATTCCTAAAGATTACACTTTGTGCATGTAAGGCAGCTATTGGCCATATATCCTATGGATTCATAAAATTGCTGTAAATTAATGTCAATTTTGCCATAAAACTTGCCTCCCAGAGGAAATGTTCCTGCTCAGACTATTTCATAGCACTGTACTGTACTGAAACTCTTGTTTGAAGTGGGTGTAAGGTAGCAGCCCCTTTCTTTTCAGGGTCACAGCACTTCAGTTAGAAAACATCACTTTTAACACTGCAATTATGGCTTGACTCTCTTTGAAGTTAAGCACAATTTTTAATTTAGTTCCCAAAAATCATTGTTATTCTGAATGTGTTTAGTATGCCTGTATAGACCATAAAAATGGGTTTGTATGCTAATGATTTGTTTACCTAATGTGCACTGAACATCTTACATTAATACTGTACCATTTTACATTAATACTGCATGCTTTTCTATGTGAATTGAATAAAACATGTTATAAGCACTGTAATCCTTCATTTTGCCTCAAATATTGAATTAGCAAAAAAAAAAGGGGAAACTTTTTTTCCCTAATTTGGAAAATACATATCTAATTTTTGTAAAGCATAAATCGGAGCTTATTCACAAAAATACTTTAAAAAAATCTTCCTTCCTCCTCCTTGTTAGACATAGTACCATTCTAGTGTCAGCATCGATACAGTTGATGGAAATGGCTTTCGGCCTCTCTGGAGGTGACTCTTCCAGAAAGTATTGCATAGGTCAACATAATGTGATGGCCTGCTACAGGCAGGAGACCTAATTAAGCAGCAGAGCAAAATTGGTTTCTTTGCATTATTGTGTTTTAAGTTTTTTTAAGGTCATACTTAATTACAAGATGCAGTGTTTTTTTTCTTTCTATATAGGACTCTGATGGCATTTCTTAGAAACAGGCGTCCTTGCTTCGTCAATACCGATGATATGAAAAATCCATACACTGCCTTTTGTCCCTTTGAAAAGAATGATAGCCACTTGGAAAATTTCAATGGACTGGCTCATGTTGTAGAGTTAGGTTCTGTAAGCTGTTTTTGTTGTTCAGCTTACAGCTGAACAAGAACTACACCTCCCATTGTAATGTGAGCATGTATTTGTGCAATTGATGTGTTCATTCTGAACTGGGACTTTTTTGAGCTTTACCAAAAAATCATCATTCAAGCCATGCATGCAAGGACTGTTTTGTGGTGACAGGCAGGATGGCATTGTGCTTGCATACACTGCTTTCAGTATACCTCCTGAATTTTTAATCTTCACAGAAAAATCTAGTTGTTCAATTTTAATATATTTTTCAGAAATTAGGGAGCTCTCAAAACCATCTGGAAATTACCTGTTACTTGATTTGACAAGTTTTACTAAAAGTCAAAAAATTGCTGCCTTGCTTAACTCTTTGGCAGAAGCGACAGAGACTTTGTTAAAACATCCTTGTGTTGCAGAGCAATCACAAACACACACTAAGTGCTGTGTGTTGTGGGTTTGTTTCATTGTGATGTGGGGGGAGTGAATTTATGGGCTTCATTTTACACTCTGATTTTCGTGTTTCACTTGAGTTACAGAGTCATGAATGCAACTGGTGTCATGCCTGAAGTGAAACTAGGATAAAGGAGTTTTTTTCATGTTACTCGTCCTTTGAGCAGGAACACCACATACAGGCTTCCTTTTCAATACAGAAGTTTTGACCATACGTGTCTTGCAACTTGAATGGATAGAAGAGCCAAGCCTAAGGTTAAAAAGGTTGTATTCCTCTTGGCTTAAAATTTGGTAGTGTGATCAGTGCAATATCAACTCCAAAATTTCAACTATGTGTAATGACTGGGGTTTCTTCAGGTATAAATTTCTCAGTTTTACATGGGGTTTCAGTTCTCCAGGCTGTGTTCTGTCAATTCCTTGCTTGCCTAATCTCCTTCTGCACTTGATAAACTAGCCTAAACTAGAGCTCATTGCTGTTAATTTTTCATGGTAGTTACCTAGTTATGTAGTAATGTAGAACTGGAATACATAAGATCTACTACTTTGCTATTAGAATTTTTATTAAGACAATAGACATTTCCAGGTGATGTACAGATGAGATCTATGATGTCTAATGATATTTAATAACTCATAAAATTTTTACTTCATCTAGTAATACCTACTGTACTAAATACAAGGCAATTTGCAGATTTTAACACATGAGAATGCTCTCCAGGACTCTTAAGTAGCTCAGGAAAGGGAGTTTGCTATCAGTCTAAGTTTGTTGTTAGTGGAATCTTTTGGGTTATTTGTAAGAGCAGGAGTGCTGAGGTCAAGTTTTTACTTAGTTATCCTCAGTTTTACCTACACGAAGTCTGGCAAGTGACCTGCTTATCCACCATTCCCTACAGGCCTTACGAGGGTCCATTTCTGCTTGGTATTGCTTCCTCAGGTGAAGAGCTACCAGAATAGCTCTGCCTACGAGCACCAGACACGGACTTGGGCTGTGTTTGGTTTTAAATGTGCTCTATTTTCTCTTCCTGAAGAACCTTTAAAAAGGAGCAAGGGGGACAATGCACAGTTTCTATATGCAGTACAAGGTGTGCTAATTTGGTCTCTCATCCTTCAACCTTCTTCATTTCTCACCTGTTTCCCTCACCCAATAATGCCCTTTCAAAGGCAGTTTAAACTGATTCTGATTTTAATTCTTACACAGCATCTGACTCCCAGTAACTGTAGGCTTGAAATACAGTCCTTACACACCTCTTTTGTGCTGTGGTTATGGTTAAAGTTTTGCAAACTGTGGACACTCCTTCCTTGCTACTTCTTGGCATAAGAGCATCCCCGTGTAAATAGACTAAAGCTTCTACACTTCAGCCTTCCAAGGTTTGAACCAGGGAAAAGCAGCTCTGAGGTAACACATATATGGTGGTTTGTGGTTGTTCCAAAGATTGCTGCCTCTCTGCCTACTAATCCAGGTCCAGCCCTTCCTGCACCTTGATCCCTTGCAGCAATCCTCTGCCGCTGTGACAGGCTGCCTGCTTGTCAGGCCTGACCTGAAGGGGTGCCTGGCTATCCTGCCTTTGTGACCCAGCACTGAGTTCCTGCCTCAGTGTCCCTCAGCCCTAACAGGAAAAGCCGTCTTCATTAGCTGAAGGGTGGAGGGAAAAGCACAGCTGGCATAGGGGAAAGCTTGTGTGTGCTTTGACAACTGTGAATGTGGCGAGAGAGATCAGGAGAGTGGAACTGGGATGCAGAACAAATGAACTTGAGTATTCCTGGTTTTTTCAGCTTTTCTCAGTAGAAAGCGTTGTCTCCTCCCTAAAGCTCTTACAGGCTGTGTGGGTGCTGGTTTTCAGGGAAGCTGAGAAGACAAGTAGCCAAGCTACTCCTACATAATGCTCATGGGGCCATCAGGTGCCCGTTCCAAGCCAGCAGAAAGTGCCGGAGGAACCCAGGGACGGGATAAGAGTCCCTGTCCCTTTCCCGAGTCACTCTCCCCTTGGTAGCATGCCTGGGAAAGCAGCCACAGGGCTGGGCGGTCCGCGGCCACCCGGATCTCACAGAAAATGGTGTCAGGGGTGTTTTATTTATCCTGGCCACCTTAGAACTCTCTCCAGATTTTGGGGAGAGCAGTGTTGGCGCTGGCTGCCAGCCAGGAAAGCGGCACGGAGCCCGTATGCCCTGCCCACAGGGGGTCGTGGGGATGTGCCTGCCCCATCCCTTCCCGCCAGAGGCTCGACCTTCACCTCTCAGCCAGGATTACGATCTCCAGCTCGGAAAAAAGGCCGGGGGAGGCCGAGGTGTCCCCTGACCGTGGGCCGCGGGCTCGCTCCTCCCCGGTGCTGTCCTCCCCGCCCCACACAAACCCTCATTGCGGTTTTTCCCCCATCTTTACTGTTAACAAAACGCGGTGATTAAGACTTGAAACCAACAAAGAGTTTTTCTTCCACCTTAACCTTGCACACAATCCTTTAACAAATTAATTAATCCTAATGAATTAACACTTCATTTATTTAAACGCGCTACAGTTCATGAATTAAATTTTCATGCAGTGATTAAAGGCTGTTAAAATATGCATGATTTCGTTAAAATTTTATAATAAATCAGGGCAATGTGTTACATGACAAGGCAACTACTTCCCAGCCCCTCGGAAGGTGCTTTGATTCGCGCGGGGGGGCGGGGGAGCCGAGCGCTTCGCTCCCCGTTCGGGCAGCCGAGGGGACCCCGGGGCGCGGTGAGACGCGGCTGGCGACCGACCCCTGGCCCCTCGGAGCGCTCTTCGTGCCTCTCTCGGGGCCGGAAAGCTGCTTTTTCCGGCTGCCCCACCGAAACGTGGCGTCCGTGCAGCGCGAGCGATCGTGGACGCGGGAGGAAGCCAGCAGCCGGCTTGCCCATGGAGCGGAGCTGCAAGGGAGCAGGGTCCGGGATGTTTTGCTGGAGGGGCTTCTCGGTGTGTTTTTAATTCCTCCGCATCACTTGAAAGAAAGAGCGAGAAACTTTACTACTAACAGGACCTGTAGTGTTTTCCACCGGACCTCTCCCTAGCTGCTCTGGTCTCCTTCCTTTCCCGAAAGGGGACGTTGTGAACTACCTTGGGACTTAAATCACCATCAAGCGTTTCAATTTTTAATATGACAACATTCTACACTTTGGCTGCAAAAGCAATTATTGTGGCTTGTACATCAGTAATTAGCAGGTCTTTGCTGATGTAAGGAAAGTCCTCATTAAGACAAGGAAATACTTTTTGTGCTTTCACCCAAAGGGTTGGTTGTGTTTTGTTGTGGGTTTTGTTGTTTTTTTTTCTTCTGAAGGTTAATTTTGATCATTTAAAGGGAAAATAGCTTTTACTTTAAATGGGATATTGACTGTCTGTGAACTTCACCAAATAACACATGTACTGTAGGTTTTGTCTCAGTGCTCCCAGTGACACTCAGAGTAGGACAAATACTGCGACTACAAAGCGTAAAGATAACATTTGCTGAAATGAAAATATCCAGAGGGTTTAGAGTGAGCGGTGAGATCCACATTAGCTATTTTCTTTAAGTCGGGATATATAGCAAACTATGATCAGACGTTAATAGTTAATATCATATGCTTTAGTATATTCATCTTTGGGGAATCCTAAAAAAAGAAATCAAATACAATGGGTTACAGTAATTAATTTATAAATCGTTTCACTGTGGGAATAAGGGGTTACTTTATTGCTTTCTCGAGATAGGCAGTTCAGTCAATTAAGGAATTCTGCCTATTTCTTGCATTTGAAGCCGGAGAAAACTACGGGAGACAAGTAAATGTATATATATATATGTGCCTCCCTTGCTTTATTGAGCATCTCGGGCCATAAATGTAAGGCTACAGCATGGTCGTGTCGCCAATGAACTCGCTCCTCAAAGCCTGCGAGTTTATTGCCATCAGTATTCATGAGGCTGGGCGTACCCACGAGGAATAGAAACAACAGCGAACATTAAAATAAAATCTATTACCAGGCCCGCGCGATTCTGAGCCTGGCTCAAGCCGTCTGCCCGGGGAGCTGGCAGTGTGTGGCGGGGAGAGGGGGGCCACCGGGGGCTAGCGACAAGGGGTGCGGGTTCCCGGCGGGCCCCGCGTAACCCCTCGGGCAGCAGCCCCTGCACTCCGTGCGGCCAAGCAAGCAGCAGGACAGCGGCGGCGCCGGGACCGGCTGCAGCACCTCAGTAGCGGGAGTTATGGTCAGGCTACAATTTTTAGCGTTGCTTTAAAAGTAAGTTAGCCCAAAGTTAGCGCTTTAGCTCTAGAGGGAAAAAAAAAAAAAAAAAAAAAAAAAAAAAAAAAAAAAAAAAAAAAAAGGACTGAGACGAAAAGTTTTTCCTCCGGGACATGATAAGCGACAGACCAAACGATGCTCCACAAAAACCCCTCCTGTCCTTCTTCTCCCCTCTCCTGAAAGATCAGACAGAGGGAAGGCTTGGCTGCAATTCCCTAAGGAGGGATCTTCCTCCGGGGAAGCAGGGGGAGCGGGCGGGGGCCGTCAGCAGCCGCCCCAGCAGCCGGCAGCAGCCCGCCTCTTCCCCGGGGTCGGGAGGCTCCGCTCCCCCGCACGCCGTCACCCCCGTCCCTCGGGCGGATTCAGTGATGGAGCGAGGAGCCCCTGACAGGGGTGTGTCTCCAGCCGGTAGGGACTGCTTCCCTTCGAGGAGAATCCAGTAAAATGCATATCGTAAGCTGCAGAGACGGCGTGCCCACCCCCATCCCAGGGTTCAGCAGACACCTCGGAGGTGGAACCCTTAGAACTCCTAAAGGTCCTCACCTCAGCCTCCGGCTAGCGCTGGGGGTGGAGGTGGGAGAAAGGCTGAATTCTCTGCCTCTCTGGCCTTAAAAAATAAGCCAGTGAACAGAAGGGGTCGTTTTAAAAGTACTAGTGGGGGTTGATGTTCCTCCAGCCAAGGAGAAGGTCTCGCCCAGCAGCATCTGCCATAGTCGTATGTTCCAGTTCCTCTGGTGGCTGCCTGCCCTGGCTGTCTGCACTCCCTGCCTGCCCGCGCTGCCCTGCCCCAGACCCTGCCAGCCCAGAAGTTAAAGACCCGGCCGCAGAGGCAAAGCAAGTGCCTGGTGGTACGTGGGCAGAAAGGCAGGTCACCGCTTAGCCTAGAAATCGTCCCCTCGGCCGCCTTTGCCACCGTTTGCACAATTTCCCCTTCTCTCAGCGTTTTCCTTCGGGAAACCTGATGAACTTGGTCTGACAGCATCCTGGAGAGTGGGGTTCGTGCAGAGGCACACTGAGAAGTACCCATGCATCCCAAAGGGAACAGCATCCCTCGCCTTCCTCCACATGACGAGGACGTGATCCCAGTAATCCGCCTCCCTGCCCCGCCGAGCTCAGCCCAGGAGCACCGCGGCTCTTGGCTGGATCTCGCCATGGTCGGGAACGGCAGCCTGCTCGGCTCGGGCCTTGCTCCTAGATCTGGGCGCTTTTCAGCAACTTTGGCGAAAAACCGTGATGTCTCCCACTTCCTTACTCCTCCCCATCCCTTTCCTATCAGTGTTTTCCTTTATAATGGATGGTAGCTGAGAAGTAGCTAGAATAACTCATAGCTTAAAAAAAAGTCAATAAATACACATAAAGTATGGTTTGTGGATTCTGATACAATGATTTCGATAAATAAGGAGAGCCCAATCCCAGTTTCAGGTTCACCCCCTTCAGAGAAGAAGTTGCATTTCGCTACCCCAGGGGACACGGTAATGGATGGAGACCTGGCTCCCTCTCGCAAAAGTAATTGGCAGACGTTCCCTCCTTCCTCCTGGACTGGCTAGGGAGCTAGGGAGAGGCTTATGAAGACAAATGTATCTTCACTTGGGGTTGTGGTGTGTGCTGTTGTGTGCGCGTGTGTGTTTTCCTGCGTGACCTTTCGGCTATGTTTATGCACATAAATAAAAGGCGTTCAGGAGAAACGGAACAATTCCGATGCATTCCCAGGCTGTCACATCCCTGATCCAAACACCCTGCTGTCTCTTCCCGCTGCCTGCTTGCCTGCAGTCCTGCTGAAACAAGCAAGGCAGCATCTGATCGGTCACCGAGGGACGGCTCCAGAGTGCCCCAAGGGACGGACAGGATTCACCTTGGGCCGCTCGCTAAGGATTCGTACTAATCTCACAGGCGCAGTAGCAGATTGACCCGTTCCGTAGTTTTGCCTCCAACTTCATAAGCAACTGCAAGAAAAAATAGAATCTACTCTAAAACGGGACAGAAATCCCGAATCACTCATAATACCAACAGTGTCACTCTTCAACTGTTTGTTTCAAAGGCAAGAGTATTCTAAGGATAAACCACAGAAAAGGGAGGGAAAGAAGAGAAAGAAACAGAGAAGGAAGAAAGAGAGAGACAAAGAGAGAAAGAGAGAGAGAGAGAAAGAGAGAAAGAGAAAAAGAGAAAAAGAGAAAAAGAGAGAAAGAGAAAAAGAGAGAAAGAGAAAAAGAGAGAAAGAGAAAAAGAGAGAAAGAGAGAAAGAGAGAAAGAAAGAGAGAGAGGAAAGAAAGAAAGAAAGAAAGAAAGAAAGAAAGAAAGAAAGAAAGAAAGAAAGAAAAGAAAGAAAGAAAAGAAAGAAAGAAAGAAAGAAAGAAAGAGAAAGAAAGAAAGAAAGAAAGAGAAAGAAAGAAAGAAAGAGAAAGAAAGAGAAAGAAAAGAGAAAAGAAAGAAAGAAAGAAAGAAAGAAAGAAAGAAAGAAAGAAAGAAAGAAAGAAAGAAAGAAAGAAAGAAAGAAAGAAAGAAAGAAAGAAAGAAAGAAAGAAAGAAAGAAAGAAAGAAAGAAAGAAAGAAAGAAAGAAAGAAAGAAAGAAAGAAAGAAAGAAAGAAAAGAAAGAGTTTGTGATTGTTTTCTGCTTGAGGCCACGCCAATGCAACTTGGGTTTTCCCACCGAGCAGGAGTTGGGGCTGGGCAGCAGGAGGAGATGCAGTCTCACCTCCGCGGCGCTGCCCCTGCAGCGCGCACACGCACGCTCCGCGTGGGCGCAGCGGCTGTCACCCGCGGCGCCTGGCACAGCAATAGGTGCAATAAAACTACACGGGGTGAGGGAAAATTAAATTACAGGGAAAACGATAGCCTCTGAGTAGTTCAAAGAAATATCTGCCGCCGTCCGTCTTCTCCAGGAGCCGGTGTACAGTTCGCGGCAGGAGCGGGGAGCGGCCGGAGGACGCCCCTTTTCTTTGGCGGAGCTCCGCTGCGCGGAGGGGCAGCGCACCTTTGCGCTTCGGTGCCGGGGGCTGGGCCGGTTCCCTGCCCCGCTCCGACGGCAGGGAAGGGGCGCCCAGCCCCGCACTCCGCCTGTCCCCGCCCCATCGGGGCGCCCCGGGCCGCGCTGGCGGCCGCGCAGCGCGCACGTGTGGCAGCCACAGGTGCCGCAGCCACCCGCTGCTCGGTGCCGCTCGCTATAAGAGTGGCCCCGCCGCCGCCGCCCCGGTGAGACGGGCGAGGGCTGCGGGAGATGCAACAAGGCACGGAAAGGCAAGGACCGGGGGCGGCGGGAGGAAAAGGAGGAGGAGGAGGAGGAGGAGGAGGAGGAGGAAAAGGAGGAGGAGGAGGAGGAAGGGGGGGAGACAGCTGATGTCTGTCAAAGCCGGAGCCGCCGCGCTCTCGCGAGAGCCCGCCCGGCGGTAGCCACGGGATGCGGGGCTCAGGTGCGGGCAGAGCGCAGCGCAGCGCGCCCGGCGCCGGGCAGCGGCAGGCAGAGAACTGAGGGAGGGAGCGAGGGAGACGGCGGGGGCCGGAGGGAGCCTTGCCGCCCGCTCGCCTACCCAGCCCAGCCTCGGCCACCGCGGCAGCGGCGGCGGCGGGGGCAGAGTCCGCTGCGGCACCGCCGCCACCACCGGCTCCGCCACCGCCACCCGCCGCTGTCAGCGGCTTCCCCCGGCGGGAGGAGAGAGCCCGGAGAGCACTTTTCCCCCGACTTTAGGAGTGTTTGTGGATTTACATGCCAAGCCTTCAAGATGATGTCCATGAACAGCAAACAGCCTCATTTTGCCATGCATCCCACCCTACCTGAGCACAAATACCCCTCTCTACACTCCAGCTCGGAAGCAATAAGAAGAGCATGTCTACCAACTCCACCGGTAAGGGACAGACAGCTGCAGCTCTCTTCTTTCTTTCTCTTCCTTACACGCACACTCTTTTCTTTCTTTCTCTCTCTCCCTTTTCTGTATACTGCATGTATGTGTATGTGCATTAATAAAAAAACCGCTGCGAGGCACATTTTGACAAGCGGCGCTTAATGTTTTTTTCATGTCTTCCTCTGCAATCATCTGAGCGCCTGTGATCTTTTTTGAAAGCGGTGTTCACACGAGTCTCCGACTTCATCCACTTTCTGTATTAATTTTTATGACTCGGCCTCTGAAAAGGAATGCGTTTTATGTGCTCTTGTGTTTGACACAATTCCCCAGCTGAGAGTTACAGATCCATTTCTTCTCCTCCTTTCTCTTCTCCTTTCGTTCCATTCCCCCCCCCCCTTTTAATTTATTAATTTATTTGTTCCCTTAATTTCTTCCTTCTCTCCTTTTCCAATTCCCCCTTGCATCCTTACCTTTCTATTCTTTGCTTCTTTTCCTGTTTTGCTCCCTCTACTCGCTTCTTCCCCCTCCCATCCCTCCATTATTCTACCCCATACCCCTGTTTCCCCTCATTTCCCCGGGCTGTCGCCTGCTATACTACTCTTCCCCCAATCTCTTGGCTCCTGCCTCCCATCCCATACTCCCTTACACGCTGATCCTACTGCCGGCTCCCCGGCCGTCACCCTAACTTTGCCCACCTCTCTCTCCCCTCCCTCGACTTCCCCCCTCCTTTTTCCACGGCGCTCCCGCAACCCCACGCTGTCCCCCGCCCGTCCCCTTCCCCCTCCGCACTTTGCCCCCTCTCTGCCCCCTTGCCCTCCTCTCCCCGCACCCCGCTCTGTTTTGTGTCTCCTGCAGCTGCAGAGCAATATCTTCGCCAGCCTCGATGAGACCCTGCTGGCGCGGGCCGAGGCTCTGGCCGCCGTCGACATCGCCGTCTCGCAGGGCAAGAGCCATCCGTTCAAGCCCGACGCCACGTACCACACCATGAACAGTGTGCCCTGCACCTCCACCTCCACCGTGCCCCTGGCGCACCACCACCACCACCACCACCATCATCACCAGGCGCTGGAACCCGGCGACCTCCTCGACCACATCACCTCCCCTTCCCTTGCGCTCATGCCCGGCGGAGGCGGCGGCGGAGGCGGCGGCGGCGGCGGCCACGACGGGGCGGGCGGCGGCGGCGGCGGGGCCGGCGGCGGCGGGGGCGGCGGCGGCAGCGGCGGGGGCGGCGGCGGCCTCATCTCCACTTCGGCCCACCCGCACTCGCACATGCACGGCCTGGGCCACCTCTCGCACCCGGCCGCCATGAACATGCCGTCGGGGCTGCCGCACCCGGGGCTGGTGGCCGCGCACCACGGCGCCGCGGGGCAGGTGGCCTCGGCGGCGGCGGTGGTGGGGGCGGCCGGCCTGGCCTCCATCTGCGACTCGGACACGGACCCGCGAGAGCTGGAGGCCTTCGCCGAGCGCTTCAAGCAGCGCCGCATCAAGCTGGGGGTGACCCAGGCCGACGTGGGCTCGGCGCTGGCCAACCTGAAGATCCCGGGGGTGGGCTCCCTCAGCCAGAGCACCATCTGCCGCTTCGAGTCCCTCACCCTCTCCCACAACAACATGATCGCCCTCAAGCCCATCCTGCAGGCCTGGCTGGAGGAGGCCGAGGGCGCCCAGCGGGAAAAAATGAACAAGCCCGAGCTCTTCAATGGGGGCGAGAAGAAGCGCAAGCGGACTTCCATCGCCGCCCCGGAGAAGCGCTCGCTGGAGGCGTACTTCGCCGTCCAGCCCCGGCCCTCCTCCGAGAAGATCGCCGCCATCGCCGAGAAATTGGACCTCAAAAAGAACGTGGTGCGGGTTTGGTTTTGCAACCAGAGACAGAAGCAGAAACGGATGAAATTTTCCGCCACCTACTAGGGGGGCGGGAGGGGCGGCCCCGGCATCGGGGGCACCGGGGGGCCGGGCCGGGGCCGCGGGGGACGCCTACGCACCGCCACCGTCGCCTGAGACGCCGTGGGAGGCTCCTGGGGACCAAGGGACGATGTAGAAATTAAACGCGAACTACTCGGGGAGAGGGGGGCGTGCGTGTGGGGGGGTGCGCTATCAATTATTAAAACAAAAAAGACACCGGGACACCAATGAGAAGAAAGAGGAGAGAGGCGGTAAAAACGCTCTAGAAGCCCAGGGGGGTCACTTCTGCGGCCCTTTCCCCTCTCTGCCCCCCAACCCCCCGACAGAAAGCGGGAGAAAGAGCAACTTAAAGCGTAAACACACACAGACACATACCAATAAATGCCGTGACAGCAACAGCCACAAACCGAGAAACCTAAGTCACAACTTTCCGAAGAAAAAAAAAAAACCGACCAACAAACCCGGAAGGCGAAACTGTTGATGATGATGATGCTACATTTGGTTTGGGTCTCTTTTCATTACTTTCTGCTTTTCTTTCTTTTCCCTGGCTTAGTAATGAATGAGGACAGCGGTGGTTTGGTGCGGGGAAACTTTTTCTTTAGTTGGCTTGGGTTTGGGTTTTTTGTTTGTTTGTTTGTTTTGATCTTTATTTTTCTTTGTGTTTTTTTTTTTTTCTGTTGTTTTTTATTTTCCTTCAAACGCGGTTTTGCGCGAGGCTTTGTCTGTGCCGGGGAACGGTGAGAGCGGGGCAAGGGCCGGGACTGGGGGAGCGGCCCCCCGAGGCTAGGGAGCAGTCCCTTTCCCCTCCGTTGTTGCCTCAATAATCCTAGCTAGCTCAAGGAAAACAAGGGGAAAAAAAGTTACTCCACAACCCCTTTGTCTCTCCTTCCTCGCCTGCGTGGTTTGCGTTTCCAGCTGTGTCCAAAGACAGGTCCCTCTCTCAGCAGAGTTGCATCTGGAGGCAGATGCCAAACCTGCCAGAGCCGGGATGCTCTCCAAAAGATTACGTTCAGACTCATTAAGGCTCATGGTTAACTATGTCCTTTCTCCTCCCTCCCTCCCCGCTGCTCCCAACCGTATGCCCCCCGGCATCCCCACCAAATCTGCTGGATTTAGGGTAAAGTCCTCCCTTGGTTTCCTCCAAGGGCTGGAGGTTATTGCACCCGGTAGGCAAAAGAAATCACCGGTGATGGGTTTGAAATGACATTTGTTTCTGAGGGATGTGCATGCTGGGAACAAACACACGACAAAAAAACCACTTGGGCTTAAAAGTCGTTTATTGTATATCACAAACGTTATGTGGAGGAAGGCTTTTGGAAGGGGTGTGTGGGGTTCAGTTTGCACTATCACAGTCTCCTGGATTGGAAGCGATGATGTTATTCTGTAATAACGATACTGGTATTGCTAATAATCGTCAAGGTGTGTTACATGTCTCTCGGATTGGAAACAAACAAAATTATCAGGGCTTGTTAGGTAAAAAAGGGAATTACGTGCAAAAGCCATCTCTGACTCTGTCTCTTGCCGAGAGACTGCTGAGGCTTTCGAATAAAAAAAGAATTTCTGAAAAGAAAATACCATTCCGTTTAAATCAAAACAATCAATAGACTGAAATTATGCATGACATGACCTGAAAAAAATTAAAAAAAAAAAAAAAAGAAAAAAAATGAAAGGAAAATAAAAGAGGGGGAAAAAGGCATAGAAAGATCAGTGATAAAGTCTCGATATTATTTATTTATCTATTTATTTATCTATTTATTTTATTAATATTATTTTTATTATTATTTTGTGTATCATTGTTTGCAGCGCAAACATTCTATGCATTTTGAAACTGAGCACTAAATAGACTAGCTTCTGGTAGAATCTTTTGTGGATGGTGTAATTTCACAGTTTAACTGCCTGTTTTCACCGAAAACACAAACGTTCTTGTCACGTTCTTGTATTTAGATTTAAAAGAGGGGGAAAAAAAGAAAAAAAAAGATAAGAAAGACGATTGTAAATATTTTCTTTAATGCACAAAACAACAACAACAACAACAAGGTTACAAACTGCAGCCACGTGTGGATCCTGAAATGTCTCACTGAATAATCTACCTGTCCATGTATGTTTGCTGAGCTTTCTCCTTGGTTGTGTCTTTACTCCATTTAATTTCTATCAGAAATATTTCTGTACGCCAAAATACAACAGGGAGATGTGTCCCAGCATACTTACAAATAAAACAAACGTAAAAACAGAATAGTTATTATTATCATTATTGGGTGCATTTAAAAAAAAAAAAAAAAAAGAAAAGTATTTCCACGGCTAGTAAATTCAAGGGATGGCCGTTAGACGATAAGATTAATTCTACCAAAAAGAAAATAGTGAGAGATGTATTTTTCTGCTAAATCCAGAAATCATTACTTTGAGATAGCTCTTATGTGAAAATCGGTGCTCTGAATAAAATTAATTATATATTAGCTGCGTGTGTTTCTTGAAGTTTATTCTATAACTGCAGAATATAAATCAAAGTAAAATTTTAAGAAGGACTTCTGAAGTATTTCTTTTCAGTGTGCTGGAAAGGATTATGCACCTACAAAATATGTATAAAGAAGAAAAGCTTGGGTGGTTTCAGGTTTATATGTTGTTCTGACTGGCCTAATTGCACTTAATTATGTAACAAGATACTTTATTTTTATTTTGGGTTAATAAATATGAAAATCCTAAACTGATCTCTCCTTATGTTGTGAATGCAATTGTTCATTAGGAACGTATAGGATGCCACCTACTGCTTCAAGTGATCAAAGAACCTCTTTCTATTTTCTGATGACCTGTGACTAGATCAGATGCCAAATGTAAAAAGTTACTTAATAGCTGGGATTATTTCTTCTGTAGACATATTTTAGCCAAATCTTTTTAATTTTGCCGGTAAATCTGTGAACCAAGACACGTGATGTTCAGAAAAGAATAATACGTTTAAAAAGCTGTGATTTTAAACAACTGTTGATGTTAAAAAATAAGCACTAAAGGTATTTTTAAAAAACCCCATAGATCTCGTCCACTGGAAATTGACTTGTTTCTGTTGTTATTAACTTGAAATGTCATCAGAATTTTTAATAAATGCATTTGTAAAAATATTATTTTATAGAAAAGTATTACCGGATATCATTTTTTGGAGAGTCAGGAATGAACAAATAAAAATAATTACAAATGTTGGTTTTTCTTTTTCATCTTCCCCAAATGACTGAAATGTTGAAAACGATACCACATTTGTATCATTCAATAATGACTGATGTATGTATGGAAAAGTTGAGGAGTTTGTTTTGTAATAAGTACAATCCTTATCGAGTACAAAGAAAAAAAGAAGTATGTTAATAAAACAGATGGTGAAAATAAAAGCTTTGCAGAGTTTCCTATTTTTCATGGTAGGAAACTGTGCAAAACCAAAATGTCCCGCTTTCTGTCAGATAAATCTGAATAGTTCATAAAACCACAAAATTCTCGTGAGGCCTTTTTAATAAATGGAAAGAGAGAAAGAGAGAGAGAAGGAGAGAAAGAGAGAAAGAAAGAGAGGAAGAAAGAAAGAGAGGAAGAAAGAAAGAAAGAAAGAAAGAAAGAAAGAAAGAAAGAAAGAAAGAAAGAAAGAAAGAAAGAAAGAAAGAAAGAAAGAAAGAAAGAAAGAAAGAAAGAAAGAAAGAAAGAAAGAGTTAGTTTATAAGGTTTAACCTAAGTACTATTAAAACTTTTGCATTCGAGGAAAAAAGTAAGATAAAAGACGAAGAGGCAGAACATGTGTTCGCGCTTATTCCCCAACAGTATGCAGCTTCTCGCATAGAGAGGAGCCACTTGTGACCAGAAAGATACAGAAATGCCCCCACTCCCCATTGCCAGGGGCCGGGCGGCGGCTCTGACGACTCCTGCTCTCCAGCCTGTGCCCCTTGCCGATGAAGGTTTCGCTGCTGTCACCACCTGAATGGCCTTTTTCTCCACAACCGAGGTATCTCTCCGCTTTCCTAGTGTGATTTTCCAGTCCTAAGTCTGCTAGACGCGGTTTGGCTCCCGGAATTTCTGCCTAACACTTGCTCTCCGCTTGCTTTCAACTTAGATTAGGCCATCATAAGTGAGTAACAGACACCCACTGCCACGGTCGTATTGATTTTTACTCTCCTGTGATATTAAGACTAATTCGGTCCTGGTTCAACAAGTAAAAAGGCTTCCCAGAAGGAGAATGAAGTGTCCTACAGCACTGACTTTATGGTTTATGTGCCTCCCTCCCTGCCTCCCTGTGTTACCCCTTTCCTCCGAAGAGAAATAGATTTGTCGAAAGATAATTATTTTAACTCTGACGGACTCGAGCGCATAAAGCTTGATAGCGCCGGTGGTGCCCTGTGTTATTCTGGCATTTCCCAAACGATTTTAAATCCCTCCAGTTATTTATATCTCGCTTTTCAGCCGGCGCTATTTTTTTAAAGCTTTATTATATTTACCTGCTGATTCCAAAGCGGAGGCAAGCCTAATTGATTTTTAAAAGATCAGCAGCAGAATTCTAATCCGCCTGGGAACCTGTTTCCACCTGCCAGACGAGGGTCTGATTATCGGTAATGATGTTATTTAAGAGTTGATAAAATAGCGGGGCCCGGCGCTGCCCGGGCCCCTTCCCCAGCCGGGGCGCGGAGGGGACCCGCGCGGGGAGAGCCGCGGCGCGGCGGGGCCGCCGCCATCACGTGCGCCGCTGCAAACACAATTACGGGGCCGCCGTTAATAATTCATGGGCTGAGATTTAGAAAATTAATAAAATGAATTATAACAAGAGGCTAATTAAAAACTTTAGTAATTGTTGTCAAGACAGCTTGATGGGAGGCAGCACGACGCTTCCCCTCCCCCCACCCCCCGACCCCCTTCCCTTCCTTCCCCCTTCCGCTTTTGGGAAGCTTTTCCTTTTTCCTCCTTTGCAACCCCTTCGCACCTTAAGGAAGCTAGGTTTGGCAGAAAAGCAGTGGATGAACATATAGGTCAGCTGAATATGTAGGTCCCAGAGATGAGACCGAGGTGGTAAAACTGCAAGCAAGTCTCTTCGCATCGTAGGAAGATAGATAGGCAGGCGGCGGGGGGGTGGGTGCAGAGATGGATGAATGAAACCCAGAGCTCAAAAGTTAATTTAAAATAAGATGTCACATATAAATCTTTGAAGAAGCAGACGTAGCAGGAAGAGCGCCTGCACCGGAGGGCCCCAGCCCCGCCGGCGGGCGGACGGGCAGCGGCTGGGGGCAGGCGGTGCCGGGCAGGGCAGGCAGCGCCCGCGGGCACAGGCGCGCACTTTCCGCCTTCTCTTCCGCACCAGCGATGGCAGCGGCAGGCGGTGCGGGGCCCCCACCGCGCCTCCTGCTCCGCGGGGGGCGGAGGCGCCGCGGGATGCTCGCCCTCCCCCGCCGAGTCCCTTTCCGCCTGCTGGTTTAAGATGCAACTTTGAGGCGGACTCAGCGCGGTGCTCCCGTGGGCAGAGGGGGCCAGGGAGCCCGGTCCGTGCACGGGTGCGCAGCCCTGCTCGGGAGCTCGCCGTAGCTGGTCGTCCAGGGACAGCTGCACATGCAAAATCTGCTTCCCAAATTGGAGTCACAGCCCCTCTGGGAAAGCAGACGTCCTCCTTTGAACTGCTTTTTAACTCCTTCAGCCTGCTTACCTAAGTGTACCAAAGCATCTCTAACTCTGGGGGAAAAGTGGTTAAACACTTCTTTTTGTTTTAATATAAAATTATAATTTATCAGGCAATCAGGGGGTAGGGGAAATTACTCTTAAAAAATGATGTCTTAAGACGTTAATCACTCTAAACGCTGTACTTAAAGTATTTAAAAGGTTTTATATAAAAATTAGTAATTTTTTAAAAAGACACTCGGCCCTGGTACGTAGAAGAAAAATTGTAACTTCTCACTGATTTCCACAAGCGAGCCATAAAACACTCCAAAGTGCCTCGTTGGGTGAGAATGCCGACCGACCCTGCCGCTCGCACGGGCTGTAGCACGGGGCGGGTCCCGGTGCGGGGACAAACCGCCCCGAGCCCGGGTCCAGCAGCGGGAGCAGACAGACGGCTCATACTGCAAACACCGGCGTGCGGAGAGGGCTTTTCATCCCTTGCCCGGGTGGAAGAAAGAAATTTAAAATTGTGAGGCAGAGCTAAAAGATGTAAGATGTGTGTATGCTTTTGGTTTGATTTTTTTTTTTTTTTTTTGTTATTGTTTTTGCTTTTTCATTTTATTTTTTAAAAGGGTGTTCCTCGACAAGAAGATAGCATGTCAACATGAACACATCTTTTTGCGGGCTGTGCGGAAAGGAGACGAGGCACCGATATACATAACTTAGCCCTTGATTTTGGTCATTATATAAACCGAATTGCTAACAAAAGTTTGTTTGGTAACTAATTACAGCTCACTAAATCTCTACCTCTCTTCAGCATAATGTATACAAACTTTTGTACACGCGGATCAGAATAAAACAAAGTGTTGACAGCATCCAGCAGTGGAAATTCACTTACACAAGACTTTTTTTTCACTGAAGTGTTGACAATAAACATTTAATGAAGGCAGAGACTTGGATGTCTCCAGACAGTGTCAGAATACTTTAAACAGACCATTAGCATGGCTTCTTCTACTTCAAACAGAGCACACTATACCATAACATTATAAAAATACAAAATATGAAACAAATAATCTGTTTATACAGATATTTTAAGCTGTTTTCACCAGCTCTGACATCCTCTGTATTTAGTAACAGAAACTTACTCATTTCAGATTACTCGCGCTTAAAAAATGTTAAATACAGTTAATGCAATATTAATCGCCCTTTGGTGATATAAAATGCAATATTTTCAGGCAGCTATTGAGCTTTTCTAGAGGAAGAGCTGATGAAAACAGTCACAGCTGAATAGTGGAGAGAAAAAAGCTCTGTATTTATTGCTTTTGTTTGGCTTTTGGCTACAAAGACAGGAACATTCTAATGGGGTAAGGACATTTATTTTATCTGCAATCTATTGCTGCTAGAGCAGGAGTGGCAGATGGGGTTTGGTGTTATATTCACAGAGTAATTTAGAGCAAATCCTAATAACTAATAATGATTTATGTTAATTTCAATCACTTATGTGACTTTATTAAAGCACTGCTGTAAGAGGAATAGAAGGGGAGGGGGGGAGAGGAGATACTGGAGAGAGACAAGCTGTGTCTGTCTGAAACCGAACCGCATGCTTGAAAGGTTGCTGTGGTGGGCTCCAGTGAAATTTCTGATGCGAGCAGGAACGTTTTGCTTTTGAGACTATTGCCGGCGCTAATTTCTTAAAAGAAAAGCCCCGTGTAGAAATCCCGGCCACCGACGAGAGGCAAAGCAGAATAGAGAGGGAGCAAGAGAAGAAGAGAGCGTGCGAGGGAGACTCGTGTTATGCAAAATGTATTGATTGTGTATGAGGAATCTGCGATGCTGATGTGCTGGGCTCCCGAAAGAATAAAGGAGGCTACTGGCGAAATAGCTAAGAAAGCCCCAAATGTACATACAGGATAGGAAACTTTTATTCCGAGCTGCTTCAGCGTGGTGGAGGTCTACAGTTCTCTACTCACGCTGCATCGGCTTTACTCCTCACCGAAAATCTCTAGGAGGTTTTACCCCACGGGATTTTGTATTCTTATAAGGGAAAAAGAAAATAAACATAATAAAAAAGCAGCTACGGCAATGACCCTTTCGTATTTTCCCCCATAATCTTCAGTTTCATTAGCAACTGCTAATACTGAAGTGTGCACACACATAAACACAGAGGCACACGTCGCCGTGTGTGCGTTGAAAGAAGAGATATTGGTGAAAGCCAGGAAATCTCCAAACAGCTAGTGCTTCCCTGCATAGGGTCGGTTTGATGTAAAAGAGAGAGAGGAGTACTTACGGGATTTTGAAAAGGGGGGGTGCTCTTCGCTTCTGGCAATTTACTTTCCCAGGTACCTTTATGCGCTTTTCTGCCTTAAGGCATACAGTCTGAAAGTAAAACAACATCAAAGCTCCTTATTAACACTATTTTACTGAAATCAGAAGATTAAGTTACCTGAAACGTTTAATCTGGTGTTAGCATTTATTTCCCAACAAAGCAGCCAGAACAAAGTTAAAAAGAGTCGGGGCAGCTATCTACAAGGCAAAGTGCCGGGGTGATGTATGTTTCTGTCAGAACCCTTGAAATGTGTTGAATAAACCTCAGGTTTTGCTGCATTCTAAGCCACTTTTTCTCTAATATAATTCCTCCTTCCAAACACCACGGCTGGGAATAACCTCTCTCCCACACCGCCAGGTGCATTAGGTGCGAGTCCCCTAACTTTTGGATCATTGGCAGGAAAGCCTTTTCTGCACTGCAAGCTGGCACTGCATTGTATATGCGACCGGATTCCACAGAAGGCAATTCTTGTGTACTCTGTGGTAAAGGAGTTATATACAGAGCAACATCTTTTTTACTCTATAATAAAAAATAAAAATTAAAAAAAAAAAAAGAGAGAGAGAGAGGGAAAAAAAACACAAGGAGTAATGTCGATATTGCTTTCCTCCTCTTCGTTTGAAAGTGGCGCAGGACTTTCAAATCCGCCTGGGCGTGCACGCCTGCTTTTTGAACTCCACCACAGCGGAGACGCCGCGGGCGGGCTGCGCGCAGGCGGAGCGGGGGCTGCGCGCAGGCGGAGCAGCGGGCGGGCGGAGCAGAGCGGATCGGCGGCGCTTCAGCACCACGGAGAGCTCCGCCGGGCCGCGGCGGGCGGCGCGGGGCGAGGGGAGGCTGTCTGTCTGCCTAACTCTCCCTCTGTCCGTCTGTGGCTGCACAGAAGCCTGTAATATGTTAATAGCCGTAGGGTATGCCCGAGGTACCATCTCAAGCTGCTTCGCACACCATATGTCAGGCTGTTAGCCACATGGATCTATTAATCAAAGGGGGAGAGAGAAGAGGGGAGAGGCAGGGAAGGGGGGAAGGGAGCTTTTCATACCCCACCCTGTGTTGCTGTACACTTTCTCCTTTCATTTCTCTCAGATATAAAGACCCGGAGTACCTCGAATAGGCAGCTGTAATTCTCTTTTGATCTGCTCTTTTATAGCCTCGGTGTAACCAGCTCGGGTTAGTGGATAGCGATATTTGAGGGAGGAAGGGGGAACGCGTCAGGTTTCCTCCGGCAAAGGATTTGGTTTTAAAGTGCTGCTCAAGTTCTGTGACAAAGGGGGTCTCTGTCCACCCCTTCAGCCATCTCCTTGAGGAGGGTGTGTCTGAGGAGAAGGCTTTTTCTAGCGAATCAAGCATCGTCTCCCCCGCAGGCAGCCAGAGCTCTGGCCATCCTCACCACTTTTATATCTTCCCTATTGCCTTACATCATTTCTTCAAGGAAGATATGTCCCACGTGAGATCCACAAAAGGATTGGATCCACAAAATTACCAGGAGAAGGAGAAGCAGCAGTCTATGTAGGAGAGTGCTGTAAAAGCTCACGTGTTGCTGAATTTTTCATGCAGCCCTCAAAGCCCCTACATAAAATTGTGCCTTTCAGGCTCAGCACCCGAGAAGATGCATGGGCTCTCAGGTCTGGTTTCTACATTTGTTTGGTGGACAGGGTTTTGGGGGGACTTTCTCTTCAGGGTTAGAGTGAACATGCTCGCACGGGCTCCTCCTGGACCTCGTTTGCCACTCCATAGGTGACGCACTGGGGCACAGCCCCGGCAATTGATACTCCCGACCTAATTCCGAGGCCACCGGATTATTTAATTTTTTTTTTCCTTTCACGATGACTGAGAGAGAGCATGAAAGAGACTGACCTTCCTTTCGTTCAGATACCTGCTGTATAAAGTTTTGAATTTCTAGATTATTATAAAAGCAGCAACTCAGGAAAGAGGCTCAGGAAAGTTACTGAGTGGTAGAGGAGGGGAGGGCAGGATCATTTCAGTGTGCCGGGATCCTGCAGCAGGGACCGTGCGGGTGGATGGGGCAGGTTCCCTACCCCCGATCTCCAGGTCAAGTGACACGCATGTGTGTGATGCAAATGATGGGAAAAAACAGCCGAAGAAGAGGAAAGATGCAGGCTACAGCTAACACAAGGATAAGCTCTGTTGTTTTGCAGGTTTATATAAAAAGCACGAGATCCCCTAGATCGTTGAAATCCCCTCTGTTGGTACAGAGCATCACAGAGAGGCAAGTTAGAGGGAAGAGGCGCTTGAGACTATGTGCAATTGCAGACATAGGATAGTAACCCTATTGATATGTGTTATATGTACAGTGCATAGCTTATGTTGAAGTCAGTCTTTAAGACTTACTTTAGATTTATTTTCTAACATTTTTTCTCTTTCTGTGGCTGAAAAAAATAATGAGTGTGTCTGTGCTTAGATCTAAAGCTGGCACGCATCTTGCAGAACCTTTGCTTTAATACAGATTGCATTAGACCTGCAAAAATATGAGTGCCTTTCAAAGCAATACTTTACATAAAGACAGAGGTAAATGCATGGGCTGAGTGTCAGTTGATTCTGCATTTCCACCTAGCAAAGACCCTTATTGCCTTTAAATTTTGGTGCACACACCACCCATCATTTTCTTCCTCTATTTAAAAGGTAACCCATATATCTGTCGTTTTAGGTTTCCAAAGACTCGTAACTTAATTCCTTCAGGCTATTCATCAGCACAGTAATTAAACTAGCAAATGGATGTAAATAAAGTGAAATTGGTTTCATGACAGATGAGCCAAAGAGGCCTCTGACATGAAACAAGCCAGGACAATAATTATTTCTGCACCGGGCTATATGAGGAACTCCATGTAGATTTATTAGGTGCTGCAAGTTATTTGCTGGGGGAAGGCAAGACAGGAGGACTCACTTTAATTTGACGGTATTTTTTTTTTTCTTTTTGCATCCTAAGTAGGTTAGAGAGATAAAAATCTGAAATTAACTTTGGCAATACTCTGAGGTGCCTCTACCCAATGTAAAAACATGGCAGGGAAAATAGGTAGTACAGGAAAGGCTTATTAAACAATTTATTCCCAAGCACTTAATAGGAGAAAATCTGCTTTAAAACACTCCTCTCAAACCATCCCCTGTTAAAAAAAAAAAAAAAAAAAAAAATCCAGACCACTGTGACAGCCTGCGTGTGCTTCTCTTTTCTACAAATATGCATACAAAACAGTAGAGGCAATAGAAAGAAGGCAGATTTGGAGAGCTTGGGAATTCTGAAGAGTTCTCTTAAAAAATAAATAAATTATAATCTCGGCTAAATGGTGTCTGTGAAGATCACCCCTCTCCCTCTCCTCTACCAAGGAAAAGTTTATTGCTGCGGAGGAGAGAAAAGGGCTGTGAAAGGGAGGGTATGGATTCTGCAAGGCTCAACTGTAATTGGAGCCATCAGGTCCAGCTTGGAGTGGAAGTAATATACAGAATAAATAAAAAAAAGGGCTCTCACAGCAGGTGCAGATTAGTCCCTTTTCCCCTGAAAAGATTAGAAGCTGACTGCTTTATGCTTAAACGTACTCTCAATTATTTAAGCGCCCCTTCGTGATTAGCAAGTAAAAGTAACGCTCCAAAGCGCTGAAGAAATGAAGCAAGAATAACACCGCTTTCGTCCAGCTCACGCAGGCTTTCCAGCACACGGCTTGCTCCCTGCCGGCTGGCAGCGCTCAGACCGGGGAACTCGCTTCAGATACACACACCTGTAGGGTGGGGAGGCGGGAGGGGGGAAGGAGAGAGGGAGGGAAAAAGGAGGGAGGAAGGAGAGAGGGCAGATTCAGCGTGGTAAAAATTCCGCTATCAAGGCAGAGCAGGCTACAGCCCAACCTGGTTTCAGAGGCGATTGGGATCCGTGGACAGATTTTCACAGGAATGCTGAACCCTCAAGGTCTTTTCCACTGGGAAGGGGAAAAAAACCCCAATCTCACACCAAAATCCCAAACACAACCCTTCCCCCCAACCCTCTCCCCAGGCATTCTCTTTGAATGGGCTGGAAATGAGCCGCGGACGCCTGTGTTTGCATACGGCAGTTTGATCAGGGTTCACATCTTTCTGCAATCAAATCAGAGGCGTTTTCCTCCCTTCCTCATGGAAGGGAATATGATAACCGCAAAGCCGAGGAGAGATCCTAAAGGGACTGAAATCCCCTTATGTCTGAAGCTGTCCCTTTTAACACACACCAGACTAATTATTTAAAAGTTCTTGTAAAATTAGAAGACATAGCCCAGTCCTTTAATTAGAATACACTGTGAATAGGGATAGCATATGGAGGGGAATGTCAAGAAGAGGGTGCCAGGGGCAGATCCTAGGAAATCTGTATTCATTTCTGCCTCCTATTTGTTCAGTAATCTCTACCATCATAACTAAATCTTGGAGCACTGATGTAGTTCGAGTTGTTGTTGACTCAACGTCAAAATTCAATCACTGGGGGTTTTGCATCAGCCGGGCCACTTATTTGTCTAATAAATCCGTCATTTTGTAAGAAAAATATTTGAGCAGCCGTACTTGACCTCTTGATATCCAC
Organism: Anomalospiza imberbis; assembly: GCF_031753505.1. Lineage (NCBI taxonomy): Eukaryota > Metazoa > Chordata > Aves > Passeriformes > Viduidae > Anomalospiza > Anomalospiza imberbis. The sequence goes on along the minus strand of NC_089682.1, from coordinate 98,928,729 downwards.
AAGCCACATTTATTTCTACCAGTTTACAAATGCAAAGTGGAGATGATAATCTTAATGCCTCGAGGTACTGTGTTGATTTCTGATTGGATTTTAGATGGAAATGTCTATTTTAAATACCCCGTGATTAAATTGTACATATAATAGAATTCATGCTTCTTCTAACCAAATCGTAATTTGCGAATCCCGAATTTATTTTAATGGAAATATTATTTAAGCAAAAATGGTTTCTTAAATGATTTGTGACACCTCCCGCTGTAAGATTTTATTATAGCCGGACATCTCTCTCACTGGAAATCTTGTTTTGACCCTGGAGCGTTCGTATGTGATGGAAAGGTGGCAGACGCGGTGAGGTGGAAGTACTCCCGTTTGAGAGTTCTGCTGGCCCATGCCATCCCGCGCTGGATGATTTGCTGCCTGTTTATATGCATATTTCTTCCGAAAAGGGGGCCGCGCTGCACAAGTTTAATTGCAACTGGGGGGAAATAACTTTCTTGAGAGCTTTTGTGTTGCGCTGGGGGGAGATGGGCCTGAAGGATGGGCCGGCACAAGATGAGTGTCCGGAGAGGGGAGGTTTGGGAGCCTTCCGCCGGGCGGGGTCCGGCTGCAGCCACCGCCACACGCCCCAGGAGCCCCCGGGGCTGCCCGCGCCCCCAGCCCGGGCCCGCCCGCACGGGGTCCCGCTGCCTCCCGCGCCCAGGGAGGTCCCCCCGCCCCGGAGCCTTCCCTCCCGGCCAGCAGGGAGCTCCGGCATGAGCCGTTCTGGGGGAGGGAGGGGACGGCTTGTCTCTTTCAGTAAGCACCCCCCACCAGCTCGCTTTTCTGGCTCCCACCCCTCGAGTCTTCCCCTTGGGCGGCTGTCGGGGTCTTTCCGTCTCCATGGAAATGGAAGGGGCGGCTGTCAGCCCGGGCAGCGGTCATTATTCCCGCATTAAAGCCAGCGATCGATTCGTTCCCCGGCACCCACTCGCTCTGGACCACTAAGGGCCAGGCTGGAGCCGCCGGCCGCGGAGGCACTTGCCCGGGAGCATCCCCCGACAGTCACCGCCTGCGAGCTCCTGCAGGAGTGGCCGATGCAAGGAAGAGGGGAAAAGGGAAATAGTTCAGCATATTGGAAATATTAATGTTGGCCCGTAGGAATTAATGTAATGGGCCATGGTTATTAACAACTTATAAAGGCTTAAATCAATATAAATTAATTTAATTATGATTTCTAATTGCATTATGCATGATCAATTTGAAACACTACATTAAAGATAATTAGAGCAGGGTGCTAGTCACTAATCACTTCCCTAATAGCTTAATGAAAAGGAATGCCATGTATTACCTGTGGGGTGGACCCATGAAATAGTATAAATGCTTGTTTTCCAATGGAAAATAATTGTACCTTTTAATAGACATTTTAATCACTTTATTGTAAGCACAGAATGGATTTAGATGTTTTACATGGCCTTGGTTAAATTTTACTGGTGTTGATTGAAGTGCTGATGTGTTACGAGTCCACCTATTGATGACCCAAAGGAAGACTAACTTTTATGTAAAAGTGTCATGCTGTCCTCAGAAGCTAGTGCCAAGAGGTCACAGTAGATGGAGGTCCTAGCTTAGCATAATGGGTTTAACATTTCCATGACATCATCAGGGAATCTGAAAAGGAGTCTAAGGATAATCAGAGTGGTCATTCAGAAGCAGAGTAAATATTTTATGAGGATATATAGAAGACAGGAAAGAAGGCTGTCAGAAAGGTGAATCTCTACTTCTTCATGCTCTATGAAGAAGGTTTTTCACTTGGTACCAATTTTGATTGAAAACTTGTATATTGTTAATAAAAAAAAAAAGGCAGATCATGACCATTGGAGAGGTGAATTCTCTTTTAGGGGATGATCTAAATAAATTTGTATTCATGGTTGTCTTGAGGAGTTATAGATTATTTTGCTCTTACTTTTTATATAAATACATCCTTAATTGATTATTTATCCTGAGTATTGTCACTTATTCAGGGATCTGTTCCTACATTAACAATAAAAGTTCATTTATTGCTAAAATGAAAAGCAACCAACGTAAATTAATGCCTTGTACATGGACACAGTGAGGCAGATTAATTGAAAATGCTTTCCCTGTGATTAGCTTTATTTTCTTATCTTTGCTTGATAACTGAAGCAGTACATGCAGCATATGTCTTGGTTCGACTCATTATATAATTCATAGTTTTCAGAGAAGTAATGTGTAATTAGGGAAGCTGAGATTTGAGGAGAACAGTAAAGAACAGTAGCACATAATACATTTATCACAGCAAGACCTGTTTGAAGAATTTTCCTTCTTTTAAGTCCTGATTGAGACCTAGAATCTTTGGGATTCCTGAGGATAACACTGAACAAAATATCTGAATAAAAAGAAGAAGTGAAAAAGAGAGCTTAAATGTCACCCAAGGAGTATAGGCCTTTAAGGCTAAGTTATTAGGAACATACTGATTTTAGTACTGAATCATGACTGCAGACAACTCTGTGGAGGGAAGGATCCCAGGGATATACAGCTGTTCTTTTCCACAAAGAATCCTGTCTAAAAGTGCATAGCAGAATAGCTGTCCTCCCACTCCACCATGTCCTGCAGAGGTAAGGCAGAGGCAGATGTAAGCTTACATTTCATAAGAATTTCTAAGTATTTCAGTGAAATGGGACAAACTGCAGGATGAATCTGGTCATTCCTTCTATTGTTCACAGTTTGAAATGATGTAGCCTCATACTGCCAAGATCCAGGGACAAGATCTGAGAGCAATTTATGGAAAGGTTTTAAAAAGCACTCTTCTCCAATCTCAAACTTGCTGTTTTTCTTAACAACAACAAATCCTTTGCAGAGGTTTGAAAGGAAAGCTCTTATATATGGATGTAAAAATAAATACATATGGCATCTAACACTTCAAACTAAGGGTGGGATATCAACATGGCTTAAAATATCCAGATGAAAAAAGCCTGATAAATACCATGGAGACACATTGTTGTGGCTTCTGTATCCCTTCAGCTACAGTAGCTATTCCAGCTGTTGTGACTTTCCTGCATCCTGACCCCTGCTCTAAATAAAATGATTTCCATGACTTAATCTGTCATGAGTGAGGAGTCCCCAAGCATAAGTCTTCAGTAGACAAAGAGCTCACAAGGAGAAAAATAGTCTGGATTTCATAAATAGCCCAAGGACTAAAGCTTGTATGTAAAGTCATGTTGAGATATGCCTTAATCTTCTCTGCCTTGAATAAATATTGCACCTGCCTATGTTTTTCCTTTCCGCACCAAAGTTGGGGAAATCTTATGTACCAAAAGGTGCAAGTGAAGTATCAGCTTATACATCTGCTTCTGAGAATATTAAGCATAAAGAAAATGTTTGCTTTTGCAGTGCACCCTTGGTTCGAAAAGCTTCACCTCTATGTTGTTGAGTGGCTAGGTGGAGAACTATGTGGAGTCTGTGTTTTATGCTGTTTTTTTTCATATTGCAATTGATTCTAGATAGCACTGCAAACCAAGGAGAGGGCATAAGTGCTGTTTATATGCCAGCGAAAGAATGAAAATAACTCTGTGAGATATAGTGACAACTGAAACAAATATATCGCTTTGTAGATACAGAACTGTCCTGTGCTCCTCTCTCTAAACTAAATCCAGTTTTTAATACAACAAATACCTTAGTGGTTCAATCATCTTAGTGGTTCAAACATATTTGCATGCTTTTGGAGACTTTCTCAATGACTGGCATATTTGCAACAATGGCAATTCACCAGAGCCCTAAGATTAATTTTTGTAAATTTTTGCTCAAGTTTTTTTTGTTGAACACAAAATTGATTTTTTTGTCATCTTAAATTAAACACAAGGATAATTTTAATTAATTTTAATTGTTATTTTTATAGTTTATAGGTATTTAAATAATCTGTGTTTTTTAAAAATACATTTGCTGCTTGGCATTTCAAGGCTTCCCCTTTTCTGATTGATAGATTTTTAGCAAAATTCACTGACAGCTGCAGGCAAATATGTTAGCAGAAACTTTAATAAAGTCTTTGTTTTTAAAGCTTCAAAACTAAACCTGTAGGCTTTAGTTTTCAATAATAGAACTAAATACATTTTGATCAGTGGCTGTTTTAGTGCTATGCAGGTAAGATAATTGTGTCTGACCAGGTTGTCATTGTGATCGTGATAGTGAGCTGTCACGCTTGCTGTTAATATGTTGGGTTGCAATGCTATATTTGAAAAAAAATTTAACTGTTCAAAGACTGTATCACAGTATCAGCTAATTGGACACTGGGTACCATGATATTTTGAAAATACCCAGGGTTGTGCTAGAGAAGTTTCTAAGTAATATGAAATAAGGGAAGGTCCTTTCAGCATCCATGGGAGACTGAAGAGGATGAGGCTCTTAGCATGTAATTAAATATTAATAATAGGGAGAGGTTGGACTTATTTTTATTCTCTAAAACATTGTTAATAAGGCTCAGTCTGGCACTGAAAACATTAGGCACATTACTGTGTGTCTCATCTTTTTAACCTTGTTTGCAGATTTTTAGTAAACATTTTTTAAGTTTTTTTTTTTTTTGTGATTAGTGACAGAAACAATATGTATGTTAAATCAGTGCTGGGCTTGGGAGAGAAGCACATTCTGGCTCAAATTCATCTGTCACAAACTGAGTAAATCATGATAGCCACCAACAATTTTATCTGTATTTAAACTGCACATGGTTTGGTTGTCCATAATAAAGGACCAGAAAGTAGAGCTTAAAGTTATCCAAAAAAAAAAAAAAAAAAAAAAAAAAAAAAAAAGTAGAAACATTTAAAAAATAAACTGGATTAGGAAACAGATGAATATAATGACCTTCCTTACTCTCAATCATATGCTGCCAGATAAGTGTTAGTCTGAAAAATTGCACTAATGAAGCTATTTGAAGGCTTTTGTGGACAACTGCTTACTCTTTGAAGATTAAATGAATGATGTTGATGTGATTAATCTTAGTACAGGGAGTGATGCAGCAGCCAGAAAATACCTTGGTGATTTTCATAATTAAACTGAATCAACATTTCAAAGAAATGCCAGTGTTATCACTTGTATATTAGAATTACATTCATTAGACAGAAGAAACAAATAATTTGAGCAAACAAGATTTTCCTTTTGGTGTACTGAGACTTCTGTCATGTCTCAGAGTATCTTACTATAAATCATCATTACTGTTTAATTTTATCCTTGCTTTTTCAGTTACTTTTCTCTGTTTATTTTTTCTTAACCATCCTAATGACTCACTGTTACTTGCTTCTTGATTACTTATTTTACTATTAAATAGCCTTTCCTGGTTTTCCAGTTAAAATTTCCTGCCCACTGTAGGGTTTCAAATAATTCACACTGAAAAATAATGTGAGAAGTTGTTGTTTATGTGGATAAGGGACTCAGGCATCCCAATGATCTCTAGCTTTATGAGGGCTCATGTGTAAAGGATAGGACAATCCATAGCATACAGGAGTGACAACAGACTGCATAAGAGTAAGAATGCAAATGGTTGTTTACAATGATATGTGGCAATAACAGTTTGGGTTAGATTCTGCATGACTAACTCATTTTCTAAGAATCTTACATATTTCAGTAGGACTGTCCAAAGTAATATTCCTTTACAGCTGCTAAATTGGCAGAATCTGGATTCACATAATTGAGTCACCTTAAGTGGTCTTTAAGAGTGCATGTTTAAAATATTTGAATAATATATGCACACTGTTTCATAACATAAGGAGCTCAGGGTATTCAATGTTTCCCAACAAACATTCACAGACACACAGGTGGACACACATATGCACATATATACTCAAAGACAGTAAACTTGCCGACCTGCTAAACAGTTTTGGTAGAAGCAATGAGCATGAAAATACAGTCAGCTTCTTCTTTAATGCAAATCCAAGTGAGGGTGTAGGGTTAATGATTTCTGCATCAATACAAATTCACTGTGTTACTCTTCCTATCACCACTTCAGATTATTGGAAAAATTGCTCTGTGACTTTTGGTGACCTTGATATTTACTGTGTACTTCTGGTTGTTGCACGATCTTTCCTTTCACAGTTGCTTAATATATATTAAAAAAACCAAACTTGTTTAACAGAGTGGATAAAAACCTAGCTTTTCACCTTGAGGATGTCAATTTTAGTTCATTCCTTAATCTGAAGTGGAATGAGCTTGATGATCTCCACAAAATCTCTAATGGCCAATTTTTACCACAGCCACCAAGAGGTAGTTTGCTTCCATATTCATTTTAATAGCTGTACATGGATGTGGAATGCCCACTGATCCCAAGGAAAAGACTTCTGTGTTACTGTTGAGATATGATGTAAAGAAAATGCTCCCTCTCCCCATCTGACCTTCAGTCCATTCACCTAGCCCTGTCTTTCTGCACAGCATACTCCATTTACTTGTGCTCATTTTTCCCGTCCCATCTCTCATTTCTTCATACAAGAAACATTGTATTTTCTATCTTCCCATACATCATTTTGTCTGTATCTTTTCCCTTCCTTCTTTATTCTGTCGTGTGCCCCTTAGGTTTGGCACTACTTGGCACAGTGCTTTGTGTATGGCTTAGTAGGTGCTCCTTACTCTCAGAATAAATGTGATCACCATCAGTACCAAGGCACCTGCAGGGGGCAGACCCCAAGGTACTGTAACTAATGGTCTGAAAGTGAATCTGATGAAATTCATGTGTTGGCTGATTTCATATGCACATCTGTCATGCTGGGTGGCATCTCTGTATGTATCAGTCATCACAGAGTGAACCTTGTGACCAAAGAAAATGGTCAATGAGCTGTGCATTCATCTCACCTACTTTTAACCATAAAAGAGACAAATTGCCTAGTCTAAGCTAACAGGTTTCTGCTATTGTTCATTAATAGAGAGGTAAGCATTTCTGGATGGAGATTTATTTCACCTGAGGACAACTGGCTGTGATAGCCGAGTTGAATAGCTCTCTGGAGGTTCCTATCCTTTTCATGGCACTAGCACAGACGTAAAGCCTCAGCTAATTAACCAGCCTTGGAGAGCTGTAGCTCCTCACCTAAGTCTTTGTGGCTCAGGTCTGCATGAATTTCAGGTGGGTCTGAAAAAGAGCATGGGAAAATAGGGAGTCTGTTCATTCAGGATTTTGTTTTGGCTGCAGATGTGTGAACTCCATAGTCATTCATGTGGAAGGAACAACAGCAGATTGGTTGGCTGGGCAAGAAACTTCTCTCACCTTCTCAGAGGTCCAACTTGGTTTCTTTGCCTTAAGTGGGATGGAGAAGAGGAGAGGAGGATAAAAAGAGGAAGTGTCCTCTACTCCTAGGGTCAATAGCAAAATGTATTTTGTATGACTGTATATCGAGCTGGTCTTTAATTTCTGTTACTTGCTTCTACTCTTAAAAATTAATGCAGTGGGCATCCCTCATGGCATCTCAGATATTTTAAATACAGTCTGCCTTTTTCTCCTCTCCCCCTTCTCATCCCTGAGCTTGACCTAGGGCTGCACGGTCCCAGCAGTGGCTGAGAGCAATGCAGTGCACGTGCTGCCGACGTGAGGGCACCGGTCCTGGTCAGGACGGTGCTGCGCTACTGGGCCTGAGAGTTTGAGGTGATCATCTGGCAAAGGTACAGACAGGAAAGGAAAAGTAACTGAGATAGCTGTGATAAGCAGCTCCCACAAAGAGGTGGCAAGGAAGCAACAGCAGAGAGTGGGTGTAAGAGCAGTATTAATCTTCTGTTATACCATGCTAGCTACATGGATATCATCAATTCCATTTCTGTAGATACAGTAATACTGATTTCTTCCTTGGGGACAGAACAATTAATTAGGGTGAGATTCCCTTCAGCTGGCTTTAGACATTCAAAAAGTAGGCATTGAACCTGAACTGTTTGTTCAAGGTCTCTTTGGAGTCAATGTAAAGGTATAACTCCTCATGGGAATTCAGTCTACCTCTGAACAAGTATCTCATGCAGGATAGATGAATCACTCCTTGGAGGTACCTTTTTCTCTTCATTTTTAAAGGGTTACAGCTAGGGAGAATCAATCCTTTTACTCCTGTAAAATATTTATGTCATTTCAATAATCATCTGACCATAAAAAAGGCAGGCAGGAGCGCATTGTACAACACAGATGTGTTCTATGCACACACCAATATACATACATGTGCACCATGTGGCTCCAGGAGCCACAAGTAGTACAGGGTCTTAATTCATTTAGGGAAGCAACACCATGGAACAGTTCCAGTGAAGAAAATTTAAAGACAGTACCTGCTTTTTCTGTTGGAGATTTCCAGTTTATTAATGCTAATGGAAGCTGGGAAGACTACTTTTTCAGGCTTTTGAGAAACACACAGATTGAAGAGAGTGGTAGTTATAGGCGAGCCTTTATTAACCCCTGACAGGCTGCTGTTGTAAACAGAAGTTATAATGACTATTGGTTGAACCATTACTGTTTGTAAAAAAATATTTAGTAAGTATGGATAGAAAGAGTTTTAACAATGAAAGCAATGAAAATATCTTCAGAAATAAACACTTTAAAAAGGAGTTAAAGTTTAAAAACGTGCTCCTACCCATCATACATAAACACCATGCTCATAAAAACAAGGAAAAGGAGTATAAGGAGTATCTTTTATTTTGCTTTCTCTGTACAATGAACATTCATATTAAACAAGAAAGATACAGCATATAAACCTTAATTTTGATCTAGTTATTCCTGAGGTTCCTTTATATATCACTTTAATTTATAATATAAATTTTTATTTCCACCTATTTTTAAAGGTCTGAACAAATAATGCAGCTAAAAAGATATTGTTTTATAAATGGTTTGTGATAGAATATTTATAGTAGCTGTTTATCTGTAATAATGTCATATATTTAACACAAAGATGGAAAAAGTACAACATTGTTGGCTTAAGACAAAACTATGTGTTTTTATGGTTTACATTTCAGTATTAATAATTGAGTATACAGATGATTTTGTTTCCCCTTTAAAGGAGCCTTCTAGGAAAGCTACATTTCAAAATTACTATAGAGTGTTTAGTAATTTAGTTTTTAGGTGTTTGACTGTAAAATGGTTTGTGATGAAGTACAGATGGCTTAATTTTTTATAAGAATGGTCCTTAGTCACATTAGGTGTTACTATTAATTTTTTTTTTTATTCCAGACCTTCAAATGCCTTTCATAAGTGATGATATGGAAGTTTCAGACAGACGAGTGAGATGTGATTCTGTTCATTGTATCAGGAGAAAAATAGATCTTGGTTATGTTTCTTGCTGAGGTGCCAAGTGCCACTGGAGAGGTGGTAGGGTAACCAGTATATCTATACTGTGTTTTGGACTGACAGGTACAAACCAGGACCTATAAACTTGACTCATCGAGGCCAGGAGAGATATCTTATGCTGTCTGGAATGGCATTAGATGCTGTATTTAGGACAAGAAGTCCCTCACTGACTTAAGGAGACATTGATTTTATGGAAACATGACTTGCACCCTTGAAGTTGCCTTTGTAAATGATAAAGGGAATCTAGACTGACTTGTCCAGTCATGGGCATTTAAGCTGTTAAAAGTAAAGTTAGGTGAGCTGAATTTTACTTTTGAGATCCAAGTCCAAAAACTACTGCTCTAATCTTCTGTTCACCTGCCAGTTCATCCTGAGAGGCCCATAAAATATTTAAGTTTCTAATTTCTATTCTTCCCCTGAATTTCACAGAAAAGCTGGGAAAAAGTTAGCATTTAGGACCATAAATTGTTACATCTCCAGCTCCAAAGTGTATTGATGCCATATCATGGAATTAAGGAACCTTAATGCCTTACAGCTGTTAAGTATATCTGTTAAAACACCACTGGAATTGATCCTGTTTTCTCTAAGAAAGTCTTATCATTAGGATACTTGTCTAAGAATCGGGTTCAGGACTTGTTTCAGCTTGAGATGACTCAAGGATTAATTCAGTTGTCCATGAATAAGGCCCTAGTGCTATTTCAAACATCCCCAGTTTATCTGTCTGCAGAGCTGGTGGACATAACACAGGAACTAAGTAGACCTGGGGTGTCAGCTAAAGGGCAGCTGGAGGTCTACCCTGCACACATTTACAACTCCAGATACCTTTGTATAGGCCACAGGAGGAATCTCTGAACATCAATGTACAATCTTCAGAGGGAGGCGATGGTATAGCCAAAAACTGTGGCTGGTGTTTCATAACTGCTATCTTTACGTGAGCCTGCTCCCGGTAGGCATATTCTCTGGACCGCTCTTTGATGCCTGGTTCACTCCACCAATCAATTAGGAAGCCTTAGAACCCAATTTAGGCAGTCTATGACTGCCTAATGGATGTTCTTAATTTTACTAACTTCTAAAAGGGAATTAGGAGATTACATAACTGTTTGAGGCTGTGCCCAAGCAGCCAACACTTCATTATTGAAATTATCCAAGAGTCAAAAACCTGCTTCTGGACAATCTGCTAACTGCCTAAATCCTGATCTTCCATATATGTAACACTTGCCTATACAATCTTTGGATTTTGTTATTTTATCCAACACATTTGTTGTATATGTAACACTGTAAGAATAGTTTTAACTCCTGAACCTTGCCAAGTTCTGTGGCCCTGTAAATGAACAGGGGATGCCAATCCATTCAGGATTTGTTGCATAAAAGTAGAATAGAGCCTATGCTTTAAGTTTAGTGTGAACTTGTTTTCATTTAAAGGTAGAAAATTCTGATTCATTCTGTTTTGTTAGGGATTTGAAACTGCATCTCTCACCCAAAATTTCTAAGCACCAGGCTAGTAGATTTTCTGGGGTTGGCTGCTCACAGCCTCTCCTTGCAAGATGTGATGTTCCACTTCACAGAGAGTGATTAAATATTCATTAAGCTAGTGAAAGAACAAGCTTCTCAGAAGACAGAAGGAGTCTGGTACTTAAGGCAGTCACCTGGGAAAAAGGGAGATCTGGATTCCAGTCACTGCTGTAATGATTACTTAGTATTAAATACATACACTGGTTCACGAACTGGAACCCAGCTTCTTTTTTCTCATGGGGAGGGGGGTTGACTATCAAGTACTTCACACTTTCTGTCTATTCCAGTGATTACTTAATTATCCAGGAAAGCTATGGCTGGGGAGAACAAGGACTTCTCTAGGAGGTGGGAGATTGTAGTTCCATGTGGCAAAGAAAGCTAAGTGTGCATTTTTTAGGCCCTTTTATTATCCAAAAGCTAGAAGAAGAACAGAACACCCTTTCCTTAGGGAGTAAATGCTGTAATTCAGGACTTAGAAGCATGGAATTCCAAGTGGAAGGCAGCATCTCCTCTAATTCAAAAGTAAGTTGCAGCACAGGGAGAAGGTTTAAGGTGTATGTTTAATATTGACATTTCCTGAAGTGCTTCCTTGCCTAGCATGTCTTTGTGGATTCCATGTTTTAGTACAATCTGTAAGGAAACAGACATCTAACTTAGGACTACAGATTTTGCTGCAAAATTTCATCTGTTGGATAGGTGCTATGATATTTAACTAAAATCCCTTGCGGATCTATCCTTTAAGGTAAAATTCTCAAAGACACTTTGCGTTGCTTTCATAACTCCTCTTGAAATCACTGTCGATTTTACCACGGACTTAAGAAGGGGCAGACCTGTACCAGCAGACATGTCTTTTACGTCTCATTTTCCCCATGCAATTTCAAAAGAAAAAGAGTATATATCCTGTTAAGCACATGTTTCCATAATAATTTAATTCTAGATACAAAGATAATGGATTTCTTGCCTTGATTTTTTTTTTTAACGTCTATGTTTCTATGCTGACAAATATAAAGTTATGTACATTGACGTGAATAATTTGAACTTCTAATATGCCTGATGAGGATGTGGCTCTCATTTATCAACAAATGACCTAGGAAGTTTCAGGGTTATGTGGCATGTGGTGAATCTGCACATTAAGTTATGTCTACAAACTTTGCTAATTCAGGACCTGAATTACAAATATCTGCCCAAGAAAGCACCTATTGGATGTTGAAAACTTCTGACATTAGACAGTGAGAGAAAGAAAAGAAAAATAAATATTGACTTGCTTGTAGAACACATTGAAAAAGAATTAAAAAAACCCAACCAGACAAATCTTTGCCATGTCACACTATGAACCAAAGGTAAATTTCCCCATGAAAAGATAAACAACTGGTTTTTCTTGCCTCTGAAAGAAGATGGAAGAAGTGATTCAGGAAAAAGAGGGGACTAGATTGATTTTTGCATAAAGATAAATCAAAGTAGACCTTAAATAACCCCTTCTCATGTTTTGTATTTTCTCCTTTCTCTCTCTCTCTTTCTCCTTCCTGCCTACCATTAATCCTTTACAGTTTCCTTTTCTCTTTTTTTCCGCTCTTTCACTTCTGCTATTTTGGCTTCCTTCCTGCACTCTTATCCCTCTATCCAACCATGGGCATTCCAGACTCACTCGTACAGAATAATTCTCAAAATCATCCTTAAATGAACAATTTGGCTGCAAAGTATTTCATAGCTAATTCTTTCTGTCCCAATAGAACAAAATATTTATCCAGAAAGGCATGATAGGAAAGCTAGGATCCTCTGTTTCTGAAAATAGAGTCTTTGAACTTTTCAGCCAGAGGAAGTTTTCTGTTGGCTATCACTTATGAAAAACTGTTGGCTTTGTTCATTTTTGTTCTTATTCGCTAAAGTTCAACAAGCTGAAAGAAATATCTAGGCCTTGATCCTTGAATCTATTGAAAGCATAAAGGAGAAAGAGGGGACTAGAAAGGAAAACTATTAGGTTACACTAAGCTAGTGTGTGCTCTTCCAGACTGAAAAAGAGCAAGATTAAGGATGAGACGTGGATAGGATGAGGCAAGAGATATGGAAATTCTCCCTAAAGGCTCTGTACTTGTCTGCTGCTAATAACCTTTTTTAGCTTCAACACGCCAGCAGCTCTCTGCACTATGTGCCTTTCTAAAAAATAAAAGGATAGAAGACACTTTAAATAATTCCAAATTTAGTCATGTTAAGAAAAAAGAAGTGAAGAAATGAGAAGCCACAAGCAAGTGGGTTCCTTGGTGTGGCTCAGAAGTGCTGGAGCAGGTGGCTCACCCTGGGGGGGGCAGCCAGCACTATGCTTTCCAGTGTTCTACTCCTGCCCTGGCATCTGAGATTCCTGTTCCAATTAGCCCTTAAACTGGGAAATACTCAGGGATGCTGCTAGATCACATTTTAATTAAAATTCAGAAGATTCTTGGAACACATTGGGAAGCTCCTAAAATAATTTTACTTGTAACTGTTTTACTATTGTCTCCATCCCTCTTCACTAAACCTCCCACTTCAAACAAAAGAATCAGAGACAAGTCTCTCACCTTGCAAAACAAAGCAAAGCCTGGTCTCCACCACATGACATGCTGATGGTCATTTTAAAGGAGTCGCTCTAAATTAATTTATTAATGTTGGACTCTTCCTATATGTGTGCAGCCAATGCAATTGTATGGAAGAAAAATCCATCAGGAACTTTAAAGTGCCACAGATACCACTTCTGTTTCTACATTTCTGTTTCAGTTTCTGGCACTCAGTCTAACATCGAAAGAAATGCTACTGATCATCTGCAGTGTCACTGGGGCAGACAGTCAATAAAGTCTGTCTGTCAAAAAAAGGACCTTGAGTGTCAGCAGGTTGGGTAAGGTGTCCTGGTTTGGTATGCAGAGTGGCCAAAGAAAAATGATTAGACACTTCCTTAGGGATTCATGAGAGACTTCATGCTGATTTCTGGGATGTCAATGACACTCAGTAGGAAAGGGGCAACAAGGAGCAATTATGTATCTGATTGCTTTCTCTTAAGTGCTTATATAACAGATCTTCAGTCAGCAACAAAACTGGATGTTTAAAGCTCTTCATGAAGAAAGAAAGCAAGTAATCCACAGCCTTCCCAGTCTGAGGGTAAGAATTTATAGATATGCATGCCATAATTGTGCCCTTTGGACCAAGGAGGAAAGGTGTGAACACGCACACTGAATATACACCTACACAGGAGAGGATCTTCTCAGGGTGAGACCTCAGGCTGGTGTACACATAGAACCTGGCTGTTCCACACCTGGGTGGGTAGTTTAGGACCAAAATTATTGTATAACTTGGTGAAGTGTTTTAACCAACAGACTAGTGTGTAATAGTTGGGAATCACAGGGGCATCCTACTCAGCAGAGCCCAGACAATTAAAGGTCAGACTGAACAGGTCTAGCAAATCAGGTTCTTCTGGGAACTTCTCTGTCCTATGAGCATTCTAAAGTGCTGAGAGACACACAACTGCATTCTGAAAAGTCATCCCAGTTGCAAAAACAATAATAACAACATCAACCAAACAAATGAACACCCAACAAAACAAACAAAAAACCCCAAACAAAAAAAACCCAATAAAGAAGGTGATTTAGTACACTTATTTAAGAAACCCGCACATTGTTAATTCTAAACTATGTAAATCTAAACAATTGAAATCTTTGAAGCCTGTCTTGCAACTGCATGAAATCTATTTTTCTTCTGGTAATATTCTTAATAGCACTTAAGGCATTAGTCACTATTGCCTAATCAGAGCTCCTGATACTCTGGTGACACTCCTGAAATGCTGAAAAATTCCAAACAGTTTTTATAGCAGAATAAAAGAGAGGAGGTGTAGACAACTGTAGCTTTACAGGCCATTTCTAATAAAATGAAGATTACATGGCCAGCCAATCACCTCTTCTAGATACCTTTAACGTCACTGATTTTGAGAAAAGATTTGCTGAAATGCCATCACCATCCCTTCCATCAACTCAGAATCCTTTCAGAATTCACCCTGCCCAGTACTACTAAAAATTAATGAAAATAGACATTGAAATTAATAGCAAACTACTTAGTTTCTAAGATGTGAAAAGAATTGCAGCCTACATTAATGAAGATCTTAGTTTTGAGAGTGAAAACCAAATCTTGTAGTTCATCATCACAGAAAAAATGCAACTATAAATGATATAAAAGCAGCCAGAGAGTGGAATTTGGAAAATATTAATTTGTGTACTGTCCAGTTTTATATAATATCCTGTCTTTATTCTATTTTTAATCGAAAAGAAGAAAAAAAATTGAAGGTAGAATAAAAAGAGATGCATTTTCCAAATACAGTTATTTGTGTGCACACTTAGATAGTTATTTGCATTGACCATCTAGACACTGTAAGAATAAATGGACAAGAGGGAAATTTTAGAGACTATTGCTGTTTTTCATAGTCTCAAGAGATTATAAACCTGCTGATGTTCATCTTTAGGATTTTTTTTCTTCTTTTTTCTTTATACTTTTCCTGACCTAAATGCGTTTGCACTGGACTTTAATATTCAGCACATCTGTTTGCTACTTTTTTTTTTGTTGTTGTTGTTGTGTGCTAGGAACCTCCAGAGCTCTCTCTGCTTTCCCTTTGTTGTCAACCACAAGAAAACCATGTGCAAGTTTATTTCTGTTGCAAATCATCTCACTGTCAATAGCAGTTTCACTTAGCTCTCACCATCCTCCTGGCACAGCTGCTATGGAGTCTGCATCCACTGGATTCCATGTCAGAGAGACTCTCGTCCTGGCATGGATGTGTCAGTGTGACATGTTTAAAGAAACCAGAGTGTAAAACTATATTTTAATTGCAAGTTCTTAAGTGGAAGACACTGCATTGCTTTAATTTCTTCTAGTGGGTTTATACCTATAAGAAAATATCTAGCATTTTATACCAAGAATGTAGGAACACAACGGACAAAATGTATTCCTCTTGTGGAGGTTGGGTCAAACACAGCTCATCCCTGTTAAAATGTTTTGGAAGTGATGGTGACCAAAGGAAATGGAAACATTTATATGTTTACTGAATTAGGTTGGGATTAACATTGCAAGCTTCAATCAGAGGTAATTGCCTCCTTTTACCGGCAACAAACACCAAAAATATGCTTCTGGGGAGTGATACTTCCCTTCTGAAAGTAGATGTCCAAATACAACATGTGAATTGAGATCTACAAATTTATAGTGCTCCTCATTGACTAAGTATCTAGACAAATAAATTGTATGTAAATGTCAACATATAAAACATCTCAGGCTGGCCAAGGGAAACCTCACATGTATTTTTCCAGGTACAGATTCAGGAATATCACTTAAAATACACATCTAAAATACATGCAGGTACTTTATCACTTTTATCAACTGGACATTCTAGTACAAAATTCAGATATCCAGCTTTGTTAACCACACACATCCACTGCTGAGATCCTCTAGAAAAAACTGCTTTTTGAAGGAGAAGTTGGAGTGATCCAAAATGATGCAAGGGGATTAGTTAGTTGTCAAGTCTCATGGATGGTCAGAGGCACTCTGACCTATTCTGCTGCTACAGGGTTGAATGGTTAAAGAACACTATGGGACCCATATATTTATTTGTTTGTTTCGTGGGGGAAGAAAACAAGAGGAAACGATATGAAACTTCTAAAATTAACACAGATGTATTTAGGCAGTAAATAAATACTTTTGGAAGAAACAGCTTTAGGAGGAACATATTTCTAATGGTCTTTTGGATTTCAGTGCATTATTTTCATGACTGCTTTGAGATTACTTTCAATTTACTCTGCACCTTTTTTACACTGAACAATAGAAAACATTTCTTTCAAGAAAACACTCAAATTAGGAGGGAAAAGAGTATAAAATTTTCATTTTATTTCCTTTGTTTTCACATATGTCATACCTTGACAAATATTGAAGTGATGGTGTACCTGATTGCAACTATCTCCATATTTTGGGGAATATAGTCACTTTGAAAGAACCTATCTTTGCTTGCTCATTGCATTGTTCTCTTGATTTTTTTTTGTCACACTCTCTTTTTTGTTTCTCATTCTCCTCTGACTAACTGGAAATTGATTTTTTTCTTAAGTAGGATGGTTATTTCTGTACTCTTTTGCTAAGTATTTAATTTGATACTTGATTTAAAAAAAATCCTCCTGTTGTTGATTTGCCTTTACTATGTATTGCTTGAGTGATTCTTGGTAGGCTTCCTATGCATTGATTAATAAAAAGAAATAGAATGTCAGTATTATGGCAAGAAGGAATACATGGACGTATATTTCCTGTATATAAGTAATCTGACTCTTTTGTTCTCTTTCTCCCCCTAAATGCAATTACATCACAAAATTGATTTTGCTCTTTTCCATTGCAGAGCTACAGTGAAACAAAAAAACCCAAAATCTACAATTAATGAGAATCCTAATTATTTCTTACAGGTGAGAAACTTTTGGAAGGAAAAATTAAATTTTTTTTTGGCATGCACAGCGTGAGTATTATGTATCATAAATCTAATAACTCATTTTGACACATGCAATTCAAACAAATAATTATTTGTGAAAAACTGAAGGAAAAAGTTTGAGCCCATTATTTGGAGGGAAACCTGATGAAATATTTTCTCATTTCATTTGTGGAGAACTCTGTTTTGCTACTCAGAAAAAAATAGCCATCTCAAGTAAAGAGCAGCAAGACACAGTATCTCATAAACTGAAATGAAAAATCTCATTTATCTAATCACACACTCCTATTATATTTACATTTTACCAAAGTGCATCAGTTCATCTAATGTAGGACTGGGGAAAGGAGATAAAAAAAGTTGATGAAAGAAAGAAAGTTATTCACTTAATTCCCCAGCCAGACAAATTTTCAAGATGCCGTCATATGCTGTGAGAATAACCAGAGTGCAAAGCCAGCTCTAGTAGGGGTGGAAGTGGATATCTCCATGGTGACTTACCTCCTGAGGACATTACAGAAGCTACTGCCTCACCCAGAATAAATTTTCTGGAAGACTGAGTGTTAGATCATAATCATGACCAAAAGGCTTTCTCAGCTGGCTGATAGGCAGTTATCTTTGCAGATCCCTGTATCAGGACACAAAACTCCTTTTGCAGGTATTTATATCATTATTGACAATTCAGATGAATTTGTGACTTCTGTGTTGAGATTCCTGCTGTCCTTAGAGTTCCAAAATAACTAGCAATGGCTCTGAATGCAAGCAACACCATCATTTTCTGCTACTTTCACTTAGGGTTCTCTGCTTTTATATATCCAAGAGCACTTGATGGTGCTGGCTTGACCAGCCAAGATATTTCTTCCATTTAATTAAAATATCTTTAACATATAACCTGTCAAATAACTACATTAATCTGAGTATCAGAGAGAGGTATGGAAGGAAGAGGGTAAAAAAACAGAGACAAATATTTACCAGAAAATCCCAGTTAATGTATGTCTGGAATCACACTTCAGGAATTCACACTAAAAATACAACTGCTACTTGCAGTACTGAGAAAAGTCAATCAGTAGATCTGGTTGCAAAATAAAGTTTCTATTTCACAGGAATTTTCACATTTCAAAATGCACTTGCCTTTAAAATGTGTAAAATGCTGAAATCTCACATTATTTCCTGCCATAGAAAGCCTGCAACATGTTTTACTCAGTAACTTCAAATAATCTTATTACAAATAATTACTTTGATAAAGCCAAAATGTTTTATTTATGAAAAGCATAATATTATCATCCAAAAAGGGTATAACAATGTTCAAAACTTCACTTTGATTTTCATCTACTCAGAAGCATCAAGTGGGTCACAACAGAAATTTTTTAATGAACAGCACCCTCAAAAATATTGAGAGCCTCTTTTCACTGACACTGTATATGCAGCAACTGAACGAGGAGAGATACAATAGCATACATCCACAACTTCAGCTGTGAATTGCATGTTTCAGATACCCCTCCATGGCAGTACTCACAATCCAGCGGAGCTAGCAATATAAATCACAGGGCATAATGTAATGGAAAGGCAACTTGATAGAAAAACACCCTGCAATTTTAGCAAACAGCATGTGCACAGTGTTGGTTTATGGCATAGAGGGTGTTCAGTAAAAACTGATTAGCTTCTACACAAGCTGCAGAAGCCTACTGAGTTTGACATGACATTTCTCCAGAGCCACAAGTGCTGCTTCAGAGGACTTTGGCAACAAGCAATAGTCAATTTTAGATTTCATATTATGTACTGGTATGGATTGGGCCAGTTGACCATCCGGCTAATGAGCACTTAGACTTGGTTAAAGTAGTGAATCTCTCTAAATGTTTCCTGGAGGAGGTCATGGGAGGATTCTCCCAATGGCTGTCGCATCCAAACTCATATCTGTTTGACAATCCCTATGGTGAACTCTCACATATCTCATTTCTCTCTCCTCCTAAAGTTTTTCTCAAATTCTCATGTTATGCTAACTTACCAAGCGCTGCTGAAATTGTCAAACAGTAGAAAAAAAGGCCCAGGCTGTTAAAGAAACAGCAAAGGAACTACATCTCCCTACAGTCACTGTGATGAGGCTTTAGGGGATGCAGTGAATGACTGTGATGTTCACAGTGTGATATCCTCTACTGGCAGTCAATAAGAGAAATTGAAAGAATATTTTAGCACATTTCAGTGCAAAGATTTTACCTTCCCAAAGGCTTCTAAGCTTTCTCTCCCAGGCTGAAATAGCATGTGATGATGACATTCTAGCTGAAACCTTTGCATGAAAGGTGACACAGAAAAGAGAGGTCATTCTACTCAGTAGAAGGATTGTGGTGTCCTCCCTGAATCTGTGGATTGAAATTCCTTTAAGCAACAGAATGACCTAGTCATTCTGTGAATTCTGTGACTTAATTTCTCTTGCGCAACATGGGTAACCACTTCACTGAGATTCACCATCGTTCATTATTCTGCTAGTATTTCTTAGGGAACCTAACCTTTTAAATATGTTCGAGGTATGAAACAGGTGTTGCACATCACTGAGACACTTATGGAATGGGAAAAAGATGTGAGTTAGTGTTCTTGGGCAACCTTGAATGACAGCAGCTGAGAGCACGATGGCTGCAAAGGCCAGTTGGGATCAACTGGGTTTTAAACAGAGATCTTAAAGAAATAGCTTTTGGATATAAAAGAATAAAATAATAGTTAAACACTTCAGTGTCACTTAAATCCCTTTTTGGACCTCTCTCTTGCTCCCTGTATCATTCTTTCCTGTTCACTCATGTCCTTGTGACTAGATTTAAATATCAGTATTCTCCATTGAAGAGATCTCAGTATGCACAGTTTTGAAGACACTTGCTTGTCTTTTGTCCATAATGTCTGTGCTTCTCAGTCACAGTTTAAGTTTTTCAATAGTGAAGTTGTAATACAGACCACCAAAAGCAGATTTCTGTTCCTATGCCACCCTGCAAAATCAGACATTTGCTCTGCACTGTCAATACTGCTTTCAGCATCATACACTAACACTGACTTTGCCATGCTTTTCTGAATAAATTGACCACTGGAAAAACAAAAAAAAGGAAAATAAGGAAAATAAAAGGAAAAAACTTGCTGAAATTCACAGATGTGCTCATCCATTTTGAATGCTAGTGATAAGATTTGAAATTACAGTTATTCTTGCTGCAGACGTTGCTTGGAATTGTTAACAAGAGTTTGTGACCAGTTTCAATGCTTGAGTATTTAATAAAAACAACTGGAAATCTTCATACCCAGGTGTGAGTAAAGCCAGTCCTTGATGGCTACCATCAGACTTGTGTCTTTAATCTGAATATGCTTCAGGTCACTGCTCAAAACTGCCCTTTGTAAGAATACCACTTCCAGTTTCCCTTTCTAATAGCTGTAGAATTTTTTTCTAGTCTCTGAAAACATATGATCTCTCAGGCAGCTTCTGAGTAAATAAACCTTTCTATGTCAGCTTCTCTGCCTGGTTTAGTTCTCCAGTGAACTCCACAATTTTTATACAGATTTTGTTAATGGTTATTTGTCTGAAAAGATTATCCTTCCCCCCTCAAAAGCTTTCCAGTTCTATTTTGCTTCACTTTGGATTTCAGGAATGTAATTTATAGAATGATTTGCATTTTGTAGGATTGGTCTTGACACACCTTTCTGATAGATTTTTCCTCAGACATGAGAATTCTTATGGAAATGACACTTGGCTTTATGCACTTTCCATTTCTTATCCCTGACAGTCTGTTCGACTCATACAAGCCGGCACATTCTCAATCTGTGGCGCCCAACTGAGATTATCATCTTTGTACAACTTGTTAATGCCAGTGACATTTAGAAGTCTCTGCACTGAGCTATGAAATAATTCAGATGCAGAAAGAATCCCCAAAAAAGCGTTTGAAAAGAGTGCCTGCAGACAAAAAATATATTAAACATCCCCTATCATGGACCTTCCCATTTAAGAGGATTTTGCCAAACAGATCTGAAGCTCCCCAAAAAAGAATAGGGGCATTGGCCAGCTCTCTTGGGATGGATGGGCTAGTTAAATGACATAGTACTTCCAGCATGATGTCAGTTCTAAATTCTAGGTACTTTACCCTTGATGACAGAAACCAATTTTCACCCCTCCCTTCCCATACCCTTTAAAAAGCGTGTGTTCATTATGTGGTTCCTCAGTTTTCTACTTACTGCTTTTGATGTGAGGTACTGCCTCTTATCCTTTGGCCTTATTCTATCCCAGTGGTTCTCTAAAAGGTGTCAATTTGTTGTAAACTAGGCTTTGCTCTATGAATAGAAAGAAGGTTTTAACTCTGTTCCACTTTACCCTTTTTATGACATTCAAGTGGTGAAAAGGAAGAATAGATTAGTAGGATATGGAAGACATGTTTTCTTGAGAAAAGGCAACTTAATTTCAAGTATTTTTAATTTTTTTTTTCTTCCCTACGCCAGTGTGTTTAGTCCTACTGGAGAACCTGCCTTTGTAAATTCAGCTTTTTACCTTAAGCCTGGACATAAAATCACAATCTGCACTCATTGGGCACTAAATTTAGAAGATGGTATAGCAATGTTTGAAATGAGAGGGTGATAATTTAATTCCACAGCTACTTCAAACATGTAAGAGAAAATGTTTATTGACAAGTGTACAAAATACTTTAAAATTTTGTAGCTCATTTCTTGTAGAATGTAAAGTGCTGCTCTAGGTATTTTATTACCCCAAACAGTGAGTGTGTGATGAGTGCAAATGCCTTCCCAACCTAAAGGTATTTCAGAGTGCTCATCTGCATGTCTCCTTTGATTAGTGTGTAGTTTTAGGGTTATACTCAGCATAATTTGTGACCATGAAGTATATTAAATAAAATCTTGCTTGAAAAATTGCCTTTTCCATTCTTGCAACATTCCCAGCATGAATGTTATCCACATTACAAAGAATTTTCTTTTTTTTGAAGACTGACAGACCGGTATTTTTCCTGAAACAGCATTATGTCAATTGATAATATCAGAAAACCCCAAATAAACCTTGAAATTTCTTGAGCTATATCTGCATTAGGCAATCAAATTTATCTGACTGCCACTAATTGCAGCTGTTACTGCTGAGTGAGGCAGTACCATGCAGAACAAACACAAGCTTTGGTCCTGAAAATAATACACCCATATTACAGCACTATGGCACTTTAAACAAGAAATCTTTCTCCTCTGCAGGGCTAATTAGTTCAGTTCAGGATTGCATTCCTGTGATCACAGTGTTTCATGTCATAGGGCTATCAAGTATTATGTGTTGGTCTCTATACTGTAAACATAACCAGTCAATAACTAGGCTATTATTTATTAACAAGGTACAGAGTACTAAATTCAAGGAGATTTCCTGTCAGGTTAAGCTCTATTTTTGTATTTTCAATAGTTGGAAGTACTTTTCACTTGAGTTTTTACTGTTTAGACTGTGTTTCAGTGGGATGTTGGAGTGTGTCGTGGCCTAAGCTCCCTGCTGTAGTTAAGTTCTGTTCTTCTTTCTGCTCCTACCTGGGAAATGCTGCTGCTCATCTTGCATCACTGTAAATGCTTAGTGGGTCCTCAGTGATCCAAACAATCTCATCAGTCCTTTGAAAATTATCCTGTCATAACACAGCAATGTCATTAACAAGTATTTAGCTTCTGGTAGGTCACCAAACTGAGTCAGTCTGATGAGTGCCGGGTTAGCAAGAAGGAGACAGAAGGACCGTGTTGCTGGGGAAAAGAAAGGCAAAACCAGCAAAGGGTAACTGGGACTTCTCCCCCTTTTTTGGAGGTAGCTGATAAATAAGGCAAATTTCTGGAGAAGCCATGACCTTTTCAGGTAAATTAGGTGAATCCCAAACTAAAAATATCCATAATTAGGCAAAGTCTACATTGCAAAGGCCATGGTCCCATACCACTATGCCCTCTCTTTTGTGGTAGGCAGAGGCAAATTTATCTTAGCAAGATCTAACCAGCTCTTCTGGAATTCACAACTCTTGAGTTATGAGTGCATTAAATCAGCCTTTCAGATGATCCACTTAAAAGAAAATAGGCCTAAAAGTCACACAGATTTTTAAATAAATGGGCAAAAACTTCCATACTGTATGAGCAACTGAAAAGTAGTTACTGTGTGGGAAATGCTTTCCACCACAGAATCATGGAATTATTTAGTTTAGAAAAGACTTCTAAGATCATCAGGTCCAACCATTAACATGACACTGTCAGGTCCACCACTAAACCTTGCCCCTAAGCACCACATTTTTGTGTCTTTGAACACTTCCAGGACAGTGATTCCCTTGAGCGGTCAGCCATTGCTTGATGTTCTATTTAGTGAATAATTTTTTTTCATAATAGCCTAATAATATCCTATTATCCAAACTAAACATCCCCTGATGCAACTTGAGATCATTTCCTCTTGTCCTATCACTTGTTGTGTGGAAGAAAGACTGACTGACTGACATGGTGTCCCTACTATGGAAAGGAAAGGCATGAGAGGCACTGAGCATCCAGGTCCAGGGATGCAACTATGGATAACTTTTATAAAATAAGAAGAATGAGAGGAGGATATTTTTGAGATAAGGTCTGAAGATTTGGGGAATTTATCAAACCCCTATACATTAAATAGTAGCAGTGTTTAAAAAGCTATATTTTTTTCCGTGACTGTGAGAAACTGTAGTATTTAGTGTATATAAATATTTGATGATTAACTTTGGTTAAGAGCTATGCTATCTCTGTTCATATCATAAATCCAAGCTCTAAAGCAATAGCTTGGACAAAACACCAAGGACTCAATTGTGCCTTGAAGGCATGGCACCACATCAGGGATAATGCAGCAGCACATCACCTCACCAGGAGCTCCAGGAGGAGCTGTGCCTCAGGCATGCAGTATGCCTCCTGCCGCTCCTGGGGAATGCAGCTAATGCACTCCACTCAGATGGGCTGTAGCATGTACTCCAAAGGCAAGAGACTCTCCTGGCCTCAGAAGACCTGGAGTTTGAGACCCTTCAGCCTCATGAACCTGCCTTACTTTCTGTGAAACAACTGCATTAACAAAGGTCCTAGGAGCAATTTTGAAGGAGCCACCATGAAGTCAAAGAGCTGTCTCTCCTCTGTACTTTGCATATTTGAGTGTTGTTTGAGGCAACTCTCTAGAAATCCAGCTGGAAGACAGTAGAGGTGTCTCAACAGCACATTTGCATTCTGTTGGGAGAGGTTCACCACTCTGTACCTCAAGTGACAACTATCCTGTTTAGTGTTGATGATGTGCTTAAAATTGCGCTGGTCTGCATGATGTCCCAGGATGTCAGCTCTGGTGCAGTATAGGGGCTGATGGAAATATTGTCCACCAAGAAGAGTACAAGGACTGCAATGAAATCTGCTCCTCACTAGGAAATTGGTTAGCACAGAGGTTCATTCTCTTCTATTCTGCAGGCCTGAACACATAGTCTCACTCTACATCTCTGAAAATACCTTGCAATATTCATAAACTTGATGCTATACGGAGGAAGCTTGACTTTAAAATTATCTTTTTAAGGGAACAAAAGTTTGCATGCAAGGGGAATTTCATCATTTTTGTAATACAGTAAGATGCTGGCAAGTGAAAGAAATATGCCTGATGGATAAAATTGGAACTCATTATTTTCTTGCTGTTTAAAATATGCTAAGGATGTTAGGCATTCCATTTTTGCCTCTGTTCATAGTGTGATTCCTCTAAGTCCTTGTTCTGTGAGCCCTTCATATATGCACAAGGTTCATATATGCTGTTGCAAAGTTGTGTGTCTGCAAGAGTGATCTGGCTGTGGGTGTGAGACTGGTGGATTACAGTGGTTGTATTATCCTGACAGGTAATTGCATAGCTCATTCTTAAATCCATTCTCCCCTAGGCAATCTATTCTTCCATTTATTATTCTCTTTTCTAGAAAGTGACTGATGACTGAGTTGAACTTATGGTAACAATCTAAACCCTTTCCTTTTCCACAGAACGCTACAAAGAACAGATTATTTGTTCCCTTTAAAATAGTTTTTACCTTTTTAAAAAATACTGAGATATCAACATAACCCACTCTCAGGACTTCTCTAGTCTGAACAACCTGATTATGTCAATCTTGTCCTGCAGTCCCTGTTTTCTCGCACTCTGATTGTCATGCTTTGAGCTCCTTTGAGATGTCATGCATTTTCACTGAAGTGCACTGACCACCATAATGCAGCTGAAGAGCCACCAATGCTGAATAAATTGGATTGACTTGGGCATATTCTACCACCACACTCCTCTTTATTATGCAATTCATTATATTACCTGTCCAGGATTTGGTGTGGTAGATAAGACTGATAGCAACCCAACTAATATGGGAAGACTCATTCAAAATCTTATGGAATAAAAGTTTGGGTGAAAGGGATCACAGACTCATCATACTGAGAACAGGAAGGAGGGAGAACAGCAGAGTAGGCATAATGGACTTCAGAAAAGCACTCTTCAACAGCTGAGGAAACTGGTAAGTAGGGTCCCTTGGGAAGATAATATAAAGGATAAAGGAATTCAGAAGACCTGGCAGTTATTGAAAGAGACTGTATTAAAGGCACAAAGCAAAGTATTCTGATGCAAAGGAGAGCTTGGAAGAGACAATGCGGCTGAATCAGAAACTCTTTAAGGAGTCAAGAATGGAAAAAAAGGAGATATATTAAAAGTAGAAACAAGGACAGCTGAATAAGGTTGTGCATGGAGGATAATAGCACAAGCATGTAGAGATGAACTCAGAGAGGCTAAAATGCAAAATGACTTACAACTAACAAGGGAGATGAAAGGCAAGCAGACACGGTTCTAGAAATACATTAGGGAGAGAATAGAAGTGAAAGCAACAAAAAGTATAATATCAGTACTGAAGACAGAAGGGAAGTAAATAACAGAAGGCACAGAGAAAGGACACTACAGTCTTTTTTTCCTGCTTTCAAATTAAGCAAACTAAATGAAGAGGTGTTAGAATAACATGAAAAAATGCACCCTTGAATTCATGTGTTGTTAGCTGAAAAAGCTGTAGAGCTATCACTGTTTGGAGTTCATGGATGCTTAATGAAGACTGGAAGAAGGGCACTCAGGCTAAGTCTGTAGCAAGTAGAGCAGCACAGCAGGAGTGGCTATGGAGGGGCAGACTTGGTATGAAGACCTTAAATCCACACAGTGCCTTTCTCCAAAGGGGCTTCCATTTGGTCCCATGCAGCATGTTTAGTGGGCTTTTGATGGATGTTTTCCAGTTTAGCTTAATCCAGGAGGACCTCATGAGACTGAGTGTGAACTAAAGCATGAGGGCTATTGGGAGATGTATTTCAGAGGCATGTATTTGATTTGAATTGAAATGGTAATGTTGGTGTGGCCATTTAGAACTAAACTGGGGGAAAATGAGGGAACTAGAGATAAATGTGCCTGTCTTCAACAGCATGCCATTCTAACCTCATTTTTAATTGAAAAAGAGAGAAAAAATAGAAAGGTTGTAAGTATGTGACATAGTCTAACTTTGGATCAGTCTGAACATTCTCTTGTAGGACTTTCATAAGCAAACCAGAAAAATAGCTGAATAAAATCACTGTTACATAAAACACTGTTACACATCTTGAACAGACACGTAGAATGGGCAGTCAACATATGGCCAGTCATTATTATTTAATAAATTATTTCCTTGTTCTTTTTATTACAACATCATCTTCAAGCACCTTAGAAGGAAATCCACTTTGTTTATTATAATCATGCTTTTATGAGGACAAGGGATTTGGCTCAGTGCATTGCAAAAAAAGTGAGTTTTAATGTGAGAGCTTGTGAAAGTAATGTTGATGAAGCAGGCAATATGGAATTTGCTGAGCTTAAATATGATATTACTCTTATTATGGTATATGTGATACACTATCAAATGGATAGGACAGAAGAAGGGTTCAGAAAGGGAGTCATGACCAAAGCAATGGGAAAAAAATGTGCACATGTGCTGAAGAAAAGCAATGAAACAGGCAACATATGTGAAAGTTACATATTCCACGAGATCTTAAGAACAGACTTTACATGTAAAGTTGTTAAAGTCATCCTCTAACAAAGCTTGAGCCTATCCCTTCTGTAATCTCTTCCTCAAAGAAATACAAGCACGCGTACTTCAGTGATTCTGTGATTCTGTGAACCAGCATCATGCTTGTGCATGTATGCACTATTTTAAACAACTGTACACAAATAAACAAAAATTCTATGCAAGTGCATTATTATTTTTTAAAACCAGTGTGTAGGAGCAAGTAATGAGACATATCTGATCTGATTATCACACACATTACTAAAATGGTTGTAAGACTTTATTCATAAATGTCATTTAAAAATTATTTGAGATGAGTATAAATGTCTGTGAAATTACTATTTTCACTGAGTATCTTTTGGTATTAATAAAAGAGAATATTAACATAAGAAAAATTTGATAATTCACTGAGTAGTAGCAGAAGTTTGGTAATTTACCAACTTTCCAGTAAATGATACTAAATTGAAAGTCTAGTACTGCTTACCTTAATGTATTCCTATATATTTTATTTAAGGTCTTACCAAGAAATAAGCCTCACGTGAGAGAAAAAAAAAATATAGCTCTCCAAATTCAAAGTAGTAGTATCATTTACTAGATGAAATATATCAATCCTGAAAGTCAGCTTCCACTAATGTGGTCATTGCAAAATTATTGGTGGTAATACTTAATTAGTGAATTTTGCATAAGATTTATTTTATTCACAGAAGCTTGATTTGATAAAATTCTTCACTGCAATTCGTTTAATAGGTAGCCTATAGAAACTACATTAATATTACATCCATGAGCAAAGAGATTACCCCACAGTTAATGACTCCCTTGGGTTGCCCTTTTCTGACAAAGGCACAGAGCCAAAAAATTCCATTTTTTTCCCCTTCTCTCTGAAATAAATGTTGCTATGTGAAAAACCAAGAGTTGATAGTTTTTATTACATCTGGGTTGAGAAAAAAAGAATAGTGACAACATAAACTAAGTCTGAAGCAAACATTGCTCTGCTTTGTATTGACAAAAATCTGTTTAGGGTAAAAAAAAGACTCCAAAGGCTGTCGATACATCTGCCAAATGACTCATAAAACACCTAGATGTGATTAGGGTCAGAATAAGAAGAATTTTGCATCTTAAAGGATTCTGCAAGGAAAATTTTTAAGTCAAACAGTGGTGTCCCTTGGTGTATTCCTTGTGGGCATGAAAGCAGTGACAGCTGCACACCAGTGTTCCAATGGTTTCCACAACTTGGGGTTCAGAAGATTTGTTAGTTTTACTTCTGCCTTTGCTTCACAAGGGCTGAAGTGTCACAGAGGCAATACCTGTCATGACAACATGACTTTCTTACTGCTATTCTACCACCTTTGTAGGGTAGGAGGAGGCAATTTAGGATCTGCTGCAGATCTAGATCAACAGCTGAACATGAATCCTGAAGATTGGATTGTGTGGGAGGAGCAGCTTGAAAAGAGCGCACTTGGTGGTCTTCCAGAAATGCTTGAAGTATTCTCTCATCCAACCACTTTATTACAGGCAGGGAGATAAATATTGTTGAGTACAATGAAAGATTTCAGTAGAAAAGAAAAAAAGAGAACTATGCAGGTCTTGGGCGTTTGCCTACTTTTATGGATATCAAAACAAAAGCAAACAGAGGTGGTGCCATAACAGGAGAGCAATAGACATTTTTTTGCTATCAGAAGACAATTCATGCCATTCTGAGATATCCAGACATATATGAGATGAATTCCTTTCTGCAAGTACGTGTTGTCCTTCGCTCACTGTGGAGACAGGTTAAACAAAATATCTAACTTTTAATAAGAAAAAGTCGTGGCCTTAGTCTGAGAACATGTATTTTGTCCTGACAAGAAATACATCTTGAAAATATTAAATGTTCAACCTCTTTGAATTTATTTTCCTTGCTTTCCAGTTCCCAGGTCTGCCAAAGGCAGGTTTTTATTCTTGCTGGCTTGGCTCATCCTTACAAACCAGCAAGGCCCAGGCTCAGGCTATCCCTGTCAGCCCCATGGCACAGCCCCTGGGGACTTGGCCTGTGCTGACCTGTTCTTCTCTGTCAGTGCCTGGGCATGGTTTGGGGGGCTGTAGGCAGGAGCTTCTCCCTTGAAATTCGCATAGCAGCCTGGATGGAAGTCTGAATGCAAACTGTGATATGCCAAAGCAGGCACTAAAATCAGGGTCTGGCCTGGTTTTAGTTAGTTTTATACACTACAGTTTCTGAACCACATTATCTTCCCTCTTGATGGAAAGGATGATAAAAAACACTTAGCTTTTTTTCTAAAGAAAAGATTAACAGTATCTTTTTTTTTATTTCCTTCTGTTTCATATTTTAGCTCATAGAATAATACGAAAAATTCCTGTTGCTTTATAATAGACTCATAGTAAGTGGCTTTTGCAACTGATTAAGTACCTCAGCTTCTCTCCTGTGTTAATCAATTGCAGCATACGGTTATTTCTTCGTGTACTGCTGTAACGGAGTGGATCTTTTACCATATAAAAGCTCCATCCCAACTGTGTCTGCTGTTCTGGTTCTAGACATCAGCTTCTTTTATGGTTGTGTTTTCCATGACTGTGGAACAAGAATCATAACGTGTTTTGTGGTCATGGGAATACGGAAAACGGGAGTAAAATGCATAGTGACCTACTTTTAAGAAAATAATTGGAGCATATCACATATGTTTGTAACATAGAAAGCATATTAATATTTATGAGGAAGTACCTTTACTTTTCAGATAAATTAAAAAAAATATTTTGATTTTTTTCATGGACCATGTCTCTGATTTAAAAATAAACTATGTCAATTCTAATTATCTATTTCTAGTTAAAAATTTTCTATCAGATTAACTGTAATAGATTTAATGGAGAGTTAAGAGTCTTATCTAATTTATACCAAAATATTGTGATGAAAAGCAAAAAAATTAAAGAAACACGGAAGTATCAAAAATTGTATTTTCCATAATTTTTCATTTAAATATCTTCAAAACCTTTAAAATAGTGATGATTTAAGTTCCATAGTCAAAATATTTCCTTTGTAAAGAAACATGAATCAGAATACAATTTTTAAGCTTAGCCATGTTTATATGCATAAGTGATTATTGCATAAGGAGATTAATAATAAATCACAGAGAGATTTATAAATAAGTTATCCATGGGAAACTGAGCTAGTGCTGCCAATTTACTCCTTTACTTTGTACACATTGGATTGTCATTAAACTATTTAGTTATAAGCTATTTAGCATTTAATTCCATATATTGCCATTTTATGAATTTGGGTAATAGACATAGTGAGCTGCACAGCTCACTGGTCTGCATGGCAATAGTTGTGCCTAGGAGACTCTCTGGAGATATTCACCTCAGTAGATATATATATATATATATATGTGTATATATATATATATATACTCACACATGCATACATAAATACATATATACAGATAGATATATGTATGTAGGTATGTATATATACACATATATATGTATGTGTGTATATATATATATATACAATTATCTATCTATCTATCTATCTATCATGTGTGTATACAGCTGCATGCTTATTTTAAATCAGACTTTTGCCCATACTTGGGCTGAAGTTGCAACAACCCTCAAGTACATAGCTGCACTGATTAAGACCACTATTTGTCATCTACTACCGGCAACATCATTAGACTTCTACACTGAAAAAAATACGTTTTTTTCACTATAAATTGAATGTGATGTGGCCTGATGGATGTGGTGGGAATTACTAAAGTGGTCATACGTGATCTCTAGCTAAAGGTGCTATCCATCAGCATTAGGTCAAAACCAAAATATTTCTGTCTGGTTTTGTGAGAGGTTTTTGGCAAAGCGCTTATCCTGCTCATTTCTTTGAAGGTACTTGTCATTAGGAAATCTTAAAAACAGAAAAAAATTAAAAAATAACACATTAAGTGTTATGCAAATCATACCACACAGCTGTTTTATGATCCTATCATTTTGAGAAAGAGGGAGAGAGGCTCTTTTGCATCTAATCTTACATAGCCCATCTGTTGCAGCATATGACAAGAAGTCAAGTATCTGAACTTTTAGGAGCCGTTATGGATCCTTGACATGGATCTGGCTCTCATCGTGCAGCCAGTGTTGATACTTCCACTGATTGCACTGATTGACTGTTGTGTCATATTATCCTTGGCCTTTCCAACTCCCTCACTTCAGGGGATATCAACACTAGTAATCGTCAGGCAGGGCTCAATTGATTATTTTCAGAATTTTCTCTGGCTATTGACCATAATGGAAAAAAATTGTGCCTCTGAATTATTCAAAATGAAAACATACACAGAAGAAATCAATAAGGCACATCTGATATTAAAGACAAATTAAAGCAGGCAGTATAATGTGTCTTGGGGCATCTGCTCCAGACAAAGAAGAAAGCATTTTAGAAGTAAAGAAGACTCTTTTCCTCTTTTCCTTTCATTCTTTTAAAAGTAATATATTTCAGCTGTCAAAATTAACATCTTTATGAATTAGGACATTAAGCGTTTCTTTTCAACTTGTCCTTTGCAACTGTTAGAATTTAACTCCAGACTTTAGCACAATAATTCCTTCTTTGTATCCCCACAGTCTTTTAAACCTAAATGTAACATGCCATGCTAGAGGTATGAAATTATAGAAAAATGTTCAGGTCAGAAAAATCACATTAACAAATATCTAGAGTTAGGCACTAAGCCTCTGCAGACTTTGAAAGTGCTGGAGATTAAACTAGTGAAGAAAAATGTGCCTTTCTATGAAATATCTGTCATGTTAGCATTAGGAAAATGTCCCCTGTATGAATTCCAGATAGGATTTTTAAAAATCTCCGTGAGAAGGATGGCTTCATTTTTGGGCAGCAGTATTACTGGGGAATCCTGTAAGGGTTTACTTTGAGTTTCTTATTCAAGACAGACTACATGTAAAACTGTGAGGTAGTGGATGTCATGTAGCATCTCTGGTTTTCCATTGGTAAGAGTCAGGATTTGGAATCATTAGAATATTCTCTGATTGCAATTCTGTTATGAATGTGGTAAATTTCTCAGCAAGGGCTGCAGAAAAACTGCAGTTCCATGTCTGTGGTTTGAAGCAATCAAGAGAAAACAACACAGCACATGTGTGACAATAGGCAACATTAATACCCTCAACATTTCTAGAAGTCATTTGGCAATCTTTACTAGGATTTGATTCCTTGCTTCATGGGGTGATATTTTTTTTCAGTATTATCCCACTGTCTTCTGTATAGCAAACTTTTATTTACATTGAATTGAAATATCAAAAAATATAAAAAGGAAGTGTCAGTAATGTAGTCACGTCTTCTAAGGAAATGAAACCCTTTCCTAAAAGAGTGAAAGAGGGGCAATTGCTGCTATAATAATTAATGCTCACAGGAAAGACAGTCATACCCAGGATGATGCAACAACACCCAGGAGCAAAAGCATTGATGGCTGAGTGGTCTTTTAAAAAACTCACACAACTGGAATTTGTTTCCATTCATCATTGAAATTCATACAGGCAGTTGAACCCTATAAAACTAAATGGGTTTTCATTGAGGCTTTTGGGGGATGGAGTAAAGACTGTAAGGACACAAAGCTGCTGTGTAAAAGGAGAAACCTGAATAATTTCTGTTATCAGTTTGTCTTTTACTGGAAAATGTGAACAGGCTTAAGCTGTAAATACCAGTACATTTTTACTGCAAGAGGTAGGATTTCCAAAAATATAAATTATTGAGAGCTGCAGATAAAATATTTAAAACTACTTAATGTGTTAGGTGCCCAGGTTCTCTTGATCTCGATGGAAAATAGGTACATAAGCTGCTTAGCAGTTTAGAAAAATTATTCGGTACCCCATCCTCCCATGTAAACACCTAAATACAGCTTGAATTCTGGATAAATATGCACAATGTGCTGTGGAGGGGCTATACACAATGTCTGGTATTCTTCTTGTCTAATTTTACACACTAGTCAGAAATTTAGGAAGGTTTTTAAAACAAAAGTGTTTAGTGCTTTCAGAAATATTATAAGATATGCAGGAAAACTCCATAGGATTGCCAGATATGATATAGGACCCCTCCCCTATAAAACTTATTCTCTCCTGGAGCTACCAGTTGAGAGTAGAAGGAAGAATCTATGTTGCTTCAAACAGGAGCAGATGTGTATATTCAGCATGGGAGTCTTAACCTAAATTGTATGGCTTTGCTCACATTTTCCAGATCAGAGAGTATTTCCGAGGTCCTGAATGTGGTGGTGACAATATGGTGTGGCATTTCCTCCTTGTTGAGGTTTGGCAAGGAAACCTGTGACCACTGGTTGAACGGGAGCCACGGAGAACTACCACAGGTAAATCTGAGAATGGCCCAGGACACTTGACTAAATCTCTTCACTGGCACGTCTAAAAACTGTCAACTGAGATTGATAAAAAGTGAGAAACATGAGGTTAAATATGGCTTGGAAAGGTGGACTGGGTTTCACACTTATATTGCAAAGGCTGAGTTTTGCACTAACCCAGTGTTTACTGAAAGCACAATAGTGGCTGATGTTGAACCATGGCTAAAAAAGAGTTCAGAAAAGTTCTGCTTGTTCAGAAAATGGAATTGCACATTGACAGTGGGTGGTTACCAGTTCAGTCTTCATGTAGCTTGAAGCTACCTTTTTTTGCTTATTACTTTGTCAAAATGTAGTCATGTATCATGACATGGCAGCCCTGTGACGAACTGCTTAAAATCTGTGCTACTATAGTTAACATACACACCAAAAAATGTGTCTCTGTTTTCAGCCAAACATTTTGGATGCTGTTTTGTAAATTTGGATTAAATTTTTTCTTCTTAAATGGAGGAAAAAAATATCACATCACCCTGTCTTCACTCAGTGACAAGGAATTACTAAAATGTTTCTTGCTATAAATGAGAATTCTGATTGTTGAACCAAGTAAAACATTATCAGCTTTATAAAGTCTCTGAAACTAGTGAGAACTGCTTAGCAAAATTTCTTTTGAAAGTATTTAATGCAGTTGCAAAAAATAAATTTTTTTTCTGTTCAGTTCTGCTGGTGATCTGGTTGCTTGGCTAGATCCAGATGAGCACACCAAGGATGAATCTTTGTGAAGAGATGACATTCTAGATATTGTCCCTATGACTTCTGAGGCACTATTATCCTTATTATCCTTGGGAGCACCAGACTCAAGATTTAGGTTATTGGACTGATATGAAGGCTTTCTGCATCACAAACCCAGTGCTAATACATGTGTAAAATGTATCTGCATTCTCTGTATCAAAAATTGCTGTTTGATAGTTCACACAAAAAGGTTTTTTCTTACTACATCCTCAGGAAGTGTGTCCCTCTGTGAAACAGTAAGACATGAATAAAGCTACAGCAATATTTACAAGGAGTTGCAAGCATTGGAAAAATTAAATAAATGTGAAAGAATGTAGAAGAACAACAGTGTACGTAAGTATGGTTCTGAGTAAAAGGGCGAAGGAACTGGATGCTTGGCTACTTGCATTTCCAGTTTGTGCCGTTGTCAAACCAAAGAGGTGTTGAAGCGGTGTTCTTTAATCTGTGGTGGAAGGATGTGAAAACAAAGTGAGAACAGGTCAAAGCAGAAGGAGGATATGGCAGGAGTGATCTTGATAGTTTTAAAATACTTTCTATGCTCTCAAATAACTGAGTGCTGTCTCGCTTTGATCCAGGCATCTCTCTCAGAGTGACTAGTTAGACCTGGTTGAAACAAAACCCCAAGGACAGTTTAGATTTAGTTGAGTTTGTCTGCAATATGGATAAGGCTAAATGCAGATTTGGTTCCCTCTGTCCTACAACACTAGTGCAACCGACTTGGAATCCTCAGGCACCTCAAGCCCTATCCAAAGTATGCAACAGATAGTTCCATGTCATGTTATGAAAAAATTGAAAGGATTATGGATTTAAAGCCCATAGAAAAGGCCTGGATTTCTCATATTCTGTTTCCAAATGAGGATTACCTTATACACTATAAATTAGTCTAAATCTCTCTTGACTCTTCTGCTGACTCTTCTGTTTTCTTCAGGATAAAAACTCCAACTAAGAACATATACTCAGAGCTGGCTTCAGGATTATGAATGCCAAACAGATGTGTACATCCCTTCTAGTCTGAACATGTGCACTTAAGGTAAAAGATAAGGTTACCCCCTTCTCCATGGCATTTCTCATTTAGCGACCTGACTCAATGGCCCGTTGTACATATGCAGGCTTTTGGATGCATCTTCCTTCCTGTGGACTGGATAAGCAGCAAGATTGCTAGAAGTTATAACTGCAATGCTAATCTTATACCGTGTTTATGATTTCACCTTTGCTAAAGTTTGCTATTAAACTATTTGGAATAGTGTAAGGTTCATAAATTTTAGACTGAAAAAATAGATTAGATGATGGACTTATTTTCTGTTTTCATAGCATGTATAAGTTATAGGAAACGAATTTTAAACTCTGTGGAGTGTGGAGGAGTGTCAGATGATGAACAGCATTCACCCTGTACACTTCTTAAAGCTGAGTGTGGAAGCCATTGGAAGTACATCCTTGCTTTTCTCCTGAGCAGTCCTTCCTCACAACTGTCAGAGGCAAAGAAGGAGGATGTTTCTTTCTGAAGTACAGCAGACATAGTAAACTTTCCTTATAGACCTGCAGAACTGTAAACCCATGAAGTGTCCAAAAAAAAACTGGTATAAAGAAACAGGTATACCTCTGGTATATTGTTGTAAGTACAGTTGTAATCTTTTTAGTCTCAGTTCTTACACTGGCACTCTCCACCACCTTCCTTTCACAGAAGTATACCACACAGGCCTTTTATACCAGTTAATAGACTTGTCTTGTTGTGTTTTACCAATTTAAATCTCATTCTAATAATTTCAGTGGAAGTCTATTGCTAGTGATTTCTCAGGAAATCATACAAAAATGTATTTTATGGAACAGGAGGGATGGAGCATTTTAAAGAAATTTATTCAAAATTATTTCAGAGCTTTTTAAAATGCTTTGGAAAGATGTTACACTATTGTTACATAGAGACTTTCCTGTTAAATGGGAAGTGATATTGGATGGCTGCTTTAACATGGTACTACAGACAACATCTATTTATAAAGCATGAGTAATGGCCTACATCAAGGACAAAAACTGCATTTTCAAACCTATAAGTAAGATGCTTGAAGAGCAAAAGTGAACTCAAGTCCTGCATGGTATTTCCACAAAGCCTTTCTCTACAGTGGAGAGCCCTTTACTAATATGAACACCAAGCTGATGAGAAGGCTGGAACAAATTTGGTTTTTTCAGCCTGGTAAAGGTTTCAGCCAGACCTAATTGTGGCCTTCCAGTACCTGAAGGGAACCAGCAGGAAAGATGGAGAGGGACTTTTTTTAAAAGAGCATGTAATGACAGAACAAGAGGGAATGGATTCAAACTAAAAGAGGGTAAGTTTAAATTGCATATTTGAAAGAAATTCTTTATTGTGAGGGTAGTGAGGCACAGGAATGGGTTGCCCAGAGAAGCTGTGGGTGTCTTGCCCCTAGAAGTGTTCAAGGCCAGGTTGGATGGGGCTCTGAGCAACTTGATCTAGTGGGAGGTGTCCCTGAACATGGTGGTAGAGATGGAGCTAGATGATCTTTCAGGTTCTTTCAACCCAGGCCATTCTATGATTCTGTGATCACCCCAGTATCCTACTCCCAGGAAGGAAGTTGTAAGATTTACAAAGCTTTATGTTTTAGTAAGAGAAACAATGTGTTACAATAACAGGTGCCATTAGAATAAATCACATTGAAGATGTTTTCATGCATTACTTACAACAGGGTTTTAGGGCAGTTAGAAGCTAATAATATAATTTT
Source organism: Anomalospiza imberbis (assembly GCF_031753505.1). Lineage (NCBI taxonomy): Eukaryota > Metazoa > Chordata > Aves > Passeriformes > Viduidae > Anomalospiza > Anomalospiza imberbis. Next base: position 98,891,596 of record NC_089682.1, on the reverse strand, counting down.
ATCAGGTGATACAATGCTGATGCTTGCAGAAAACTTAAGAAGGCAATTTGTTAATTAAACATGAACGTTACTATCTTCAGAAAAGAAACAATATTTTGGGAATATTTTGTTATTATTTACTATTTGCCAACCCAGGAAAATCCCATTTAGCAATATATATTTGCTAAAATGTTGTCAAACACAATAATTGAGGAAAATATGAACTAAACTGAATAAACCAATGATACTTCTGTCTTTAACAGACAGTGTAAACAGTCCAGAGTTGAAGGAAACCTCCTACCCTCAACAATTCCCAGTTATATTGGTAAAATTTCAAAAGCAGATGAGAAGTAAAATTGATCTTGGAAAGAAACCAAAGGATGACATCATCAGTTTAGTGATTCCAGTTCACAGTCTAATGTGGAAATGGTAAGAAGAATTATACAAGCACAAAAGCAGAAATGGTTTCAATAGAGATAAATAAGTAACAAGAAATTTCCTGAATTTGAAATGGTTTAATTTCATATGCCATTAACTTTGATTACTACTTTTTTAGAGAAACCAGGGAAAATGAAGGCGTGTGGCTGCATCTTATTCTTTTCCATTCCAATATTCACATATCTCTATATACTGAAATTCATCATTGCTATGTTCCACAGTTCCTTTAAAAAAGTTGAGCTAGACAATGTATCTACCAATTCAAAACCCACCAGTTCACTAAAATAAATAGTTTTAAATGAACACTATGCTTATGGTGGCTTTTCATAACATCCTTCAAAGCTGCATATGAAAGTTATATTATGAAGTAGCTACTCTCTGTCCTGTGATTAAAGGGCACATGATGACCTCATGAACCACCCTTTAGACTTCCAGTGCTTCTGGCTTTAATATTCTGTGCTAGATTCACAGAGCTCTTCTACAGATGCTAAGCGTTCAATCCTGAAGGCTCCACTTCATCATCAGGTAATTAGTATTTTCATTAACTTGCTTATTGTCAAGGAAAATGAGCCTTGATCATCTAATTTTTCCTCAATGAGTTGAATATTGTAATATATCTATAATTAATGTGTTTTATGCCACAAACGTGTAATGGAGTGGAAATCTGAGCCTGCTCCCAGCAGTCACTGTCAGTAAATGTTTGATGAATAAACAGAGACTTTCTAATGGGAAATGGTGGCGACTTTTATAAGCAGACACAATAAAGACTTTATTAACATACTTAAGAAGCATTCTGGGAAATAGAATTGAATGCATTATTACTGTAGACTCCTTTTGTGAAAAGTAAATTTTACTGTCCCCATAACAAATGTTTGCTTGTTTGATGTAACTTGTAGTGTCATTCTTTTATGGAGCATGTTTCAGGGTAATCTGTGATACATTTTAAAGCTACATATTCCCTATGGGTCTATGATCTTAAAAAAAAAAATCCCTCTGAAATTTGCAAAAACTAATCACTTATATACCTGTCTGTGATGCAAAAATAAATAGAAAAGAAAAAGAAACAACACTGAGCAGGTATATGAAAACTCAAATTAAAGTGAAAATCTTTTTAAAATGGAAATTTATTTTCAGGTGTTCAGAGCTGGGGTGGAATGGAAGATCATTTGCAATGTCACATCTGCTATAAATAAGACTTAGTATGTCTTCAAAATGTATTAAATAACAGCTCCAGATGCAATATCAAATGTTATAATAAAGGTAATAAAGGCACAGGAGTGTCTCTGAGCTAGTCAGGAACACTTTTAGCTTCTTGACTAGCTCCAGAATGGAAACTAAAACTGTACCAGCTCAGTTTTCAGAGGTGTGGTGTACAAAGCCTGTGCTGCAGTCAGTGGTGACTACAGAATGTAAAAACACGGCCTTCAGGGAAAAGGAAAGCCTTTTCCCTTTTGAGTTTTTTTGGGTTTTTTTTGTTTGGTTGGTTTTTTTTTTTTTTTTGTTTTTTTTTTTTTTTGCAAGCTAGCTTGATGTTTGCCTTCCCAGAGCACACTATATCTGAGGATCAACAATTTACCTAAACAGGAAAGACACTTGAATTGCATCTACTGCTTTTACTCAGCTAAATGCAAATTCTGTGTCCTGATTTGCATGAAATTCAGAAGCTTTCTGTGGTATTGATGCAATGTGATGGAGAGGGGAACAATAAAAAGAGTGGAGGAGATAGCAAGAAAGGATCTAGAGTAGGAAGCAAAGAGAATCTTCTCCAAAAAGAAAATTAGAGAGGACAGTTGTGAGAGTAAGCAGAATGGCCTGTGGTTATTACCTCTCTCTATATCCTTGTCATGGGAGCTTCAAATACTCCCCATTTTGAGCCAAGAGCATCAACCACCAATGCTTTCAGGGAATGGCTCTGATACTGAAATCCCTCGCCAGCATGACTGGTGCGGCACAAGGACAGGCTGGGGAAGGTTACCATGTTGCCTGTCCTGCCATGAGCAATCCAGAGACAGCTGGTGGGGTTAAACTCCAGAGCATGCTCTGGGAGAGGAACTATAGATATAACCATGGGGAGCTGGCTCAGTTTCACACATCTGAGCGGCAACTTGTCCCCTGTATCTCGTGGAGAGGACTCAGCATGCTGAGGGTGTGAAGCATCGGTCCTACATTAGATATCGACCATAAGATTTCTGAATCAAGATGTAATGAGTTATTTCCACTTCTTTCTTTGATATTTAAGGTAGAAGTTTTAATTTTATGTTCTATTAATAAATCTAAAATATTTATAGTAAAATTGCACATCATTTAGAGAAAAAAATGTGATGGGCCACATGTCATTGTTAAAGAACTTTATTTCCATAAGGAAAGTCAGTGCTTTACCTTTTCATTCCTGTTTGGTGGATTGAACATCAGTATTGCCTTTGGAGCAATTCTTTTTTATTTCCAATTTGCTCTAGTAGACATAAATCCAGAAAACTCAAGTTTTGATACAAGTAAATCCCATAATGGATTTATTTTGTAGATGCATCCATAATTCAGAAAAGAATTGCCTGCTTGTATGTTGTAACCGACCAAATGTAGGTGACTATTACATTTACATTTAAAGTAGCTGTTAAACTCCCAGAACGATCAATGAAGAAACAATGTCACTTAGAGATTATGATTTATCTCATCCTAATGTAGATCTCAGGAACAAGCCAGATGAACCTCAGTCTAGAAGTATGTACTTCTTGTCACCTCTCTGCTGAGCAATGTGACTCACTCAGATATTGAAGTTTACTTAATAGATGCTTAGAATTAAATAAATCTCCCTTTGAAAACAAACTAGTCAAAATATTAAGAATCTAACCATAGAGAGTAATTCAGAATGAGAGAGGATGAAGATGTGAGAATGCAATTGATTTGCTGTTGTTATTGTTATTATTTTTGTTATTTTTTGGTCAGATGAGTTCTTGACACACTGCAGCAAAAGAATTTCATTAGAAGTGTTTATAGGGGCAAGACTGAGAAGAATTTATGCAGGGAGTTTTAAATATTGCCTACAATTTTTTTTCCAGTGGGCAGGTTCTTCATCTCTCCTGCAAAAAGGAATTTAGTCAAATCAAGTCATAGAACATAATGCTAAGAAAATTAATTAATGTGGTTGAAAGCTATGTTCATTCCACCTGAATTTAGTCACTTAGATTGGTGCCCAAAATGAGGTGTATAATCACCATAGCTTCATATGGGGAAAGAACAACATTTTCATATTCAGTTGTCTTATGTGGAGTATTTGCCTCAGCTCTTACTAATTCCACTGGAAATGAAAATATCCTGAGTTGTGAAGTTTGATAATCATGACATCTGACAAGTATAATTTGATATAAAGGTCAAAAAATAAATCTTACTTTGTCTGGAGCTTTCAGGTTAAATTTTTTAATTTCTTTTTTTTTTTTTTTTTTTTTTTTTTTTTTTTGAGTGGGGATGTGATTAAGTCAATATCAGCATAGAAACCTTCAATATGTATTTTATATATTCACTGTCTATTGCAATTATATAGATGAATGAGATGCTTTACAACAGATAGTAAAACCCAATGCCAAAATCATAAAACCAGATCTCTCATAAATCAGTATATAAGGGTTTTTTTAGTGTTCTTTGGTATCATCAACAAGCCCAACTGATTTCTGATTTAAACTCTGGTCTGACTTCCAGGATGCTAGAGGAAAGAAAGGCATGGTCTCCTAATGTGTGAAAACCAGTTAAGTAAGATTTTGTGACATTCCTGTCTTCAAGACAGTGTCTTGAGTAGAATCTGGATTGTTTTGAAAATGTAAGGAGTTCTGGCAGGGTTTTACAGTGTAGCCAGGATTATACTTGTTTTCTCCATTTTGGTACATGGCAGCATACTGAACAGTACAAAGAATATCTTAGAATTCTCCCCGTGCTTCCCTTAACTAAGAAATTACCATTTTGTATCTGAAATGCAAGAAGGAAAGAAAGCATTTTGGCAGGGCAGAGTTTACTATTACCACAGCACAAAAAGTTCAGATAGATTCTTTTTTTTTCCACAAGAACTACACAAATTGAAGACAATGGACCATTGAACATCAGCAGCACAAAGTGGGAGCACAGTGCTGTTCTCCATTATGCTGCTATTGATCTCAATATCTACACCTTTCTTTTCTTGTTTACACTATCATTACAAAACTAATATTTGATCCAGTCTTCTAATAAGAGATACACATATTTCTACAGAATTCATTGATCGTACATACATTTCTGGAACTACGCGATATTTGGTAAGATTTATCTTTGAATAAGTTATTTTAATCCTTATAAAAAAAGATTATTGGAAGTGCAAGTTAATGCCTTTTATGAAAAATATTAATTATAAAGAGATGAAACAAGCATGGCGATGAAAAACCAAAGTAATATTCTGTTTTCTATCTCACTACAAAAGGATAAAGAAGCAAAAGAGTTTGACAAAATAATGCATATAAAGGCCAGATATTCATGTCCTGAGGCCATCAGACACCTCCCTAATGGACTACAGAATGTGTAAAATAATTAATCATGTGAAGAATGTATTGCTAGGGTTAGAGATGGGGTCTTGAGCTTTTAATGGAAATGCTCTGTGAATGAGCTGGGAAAAAAAACTTCTATATTTTGAAAAGGAGGGCATCTGTCATACTTAATTCATAATGGTTTAGTAGCACAGTAAAATATGAGACATGGTTCAGCACTCCTACTTTGTGGGGTATTAAAACTATATATAATACAGGAATGGTACAAATATGCAGTGAACCACTCTTCATGGTAGTGTTCACAAATATCAGTAGGAGGAATGCTTAAAAGGTTAAACTCAGACTCTCTGGGGTCAGATTTGTTCCCTCACTAGCAATACATCTACCTCCCTGACTAATCTTTCTGTATACACTTTAGAAAGGACCCATTACCTTTTCTACCTGCCTGTTTCATAGGTTCCTGAGACAGAACAAAATGGGTCATTTTATTTATTTCTTTGTTCGAGGACTGAACACAAGGATCTACCTTAAAATAAATAATCAAATAAATATTAGACAGTGCTGATATTAACACGCAAGTTTTGCAGACAAAGAATGGCATCACAGCTGAAGAACTTCAAAGGGAAACACAGTGAATGTTACTTGTGCGCATGCAATCTGTCTGTCCCTCTGGTGGAGACACCTTATGGTATACTCTTTAGTAGTATGATCTGTAACCTCATTTTTTCCACAGAATGCCATCTCCATTTATAATATGGGCTAAACAGTGTTAATTATCTGTTTTATTCAGAGCTTGAGCACTGTGCAGTACGAAGGGATGCTACTCTGTCCTCCCAAAAATTGAATTGGGAAGCTTCAAACTGGATGGTCAGAAAATGGAAGTATAAACCACTGAAAATCAGTTTGAGATTCCTAGTCAACAAAAATGATAAGTAGTCAACAGTCTCCAAAAAACCAAGATATATTTAACTGTGCAGGAGATTTGTTAGAGGAACTGTAGGAAACTTTTAAAGGTTCTCATCTGAGTTCCATGGTGCAGATCACATATACACAGTAAAGGAAAATTAGTTCAAACTGAAATAGTGACACAGAGCGAATGAGTTAGCCACACATCTCAATTGTCTTTGCACTTTCTGAGTATGTTTGTAATCAATAATATAAAGGTAGAAGTGTGCCCCAAGAGGAATTTTTTGGGTTACCAGTAATCAAATAAATATTTCAATAATCAATAAATATTTGGTGGTTTCAGTACAACTAATCTAATCTATTGGATTCAATATATCAAATTATACTCTAAAAAATCTAAATTATATCAGTATTCATATTTTTGAGGGGTTTTATTAAAGAATTAGTGGTTTAATTTTAGTCATGAAAAGTCAATTTTACTTTAGGCAGCTAAAGAGAAAAATAATTAACTGGGAAAACATAAGTATATTAACATATGACTATTAATCATATAAACATAGAAAGACTTGGGTTGGATGGGACATTAAAGGTCATCCAGTTCCCCCCTTCTCTGCCACCAATTAGACCAAGTGGCTCACAGCCAACCTGGCCTTGGGTGGGACATCCACAACTTCTTTGGGCAACCTGTTCCTGTGCCTCACTATCTCACCAGGAGAGGAAAAATGTTCCCATGTAACCAAATTTAGGATGACATAGAGTGTCAAGTTGCACCAATTAGACCAAAAGGATATATGAGAATAGTTGACAATGGGACACAAGAGTATTGTTAACTTTGCTTTCCAGCAATTTTTTCATCAGCAAACACCTCAGCATCAGGGGCTGTACATTTCTCAGTCCTGCTGACTTAGAATGACCTCTGTACGGAATAAGGGATGCACTGGCTGCCACAAAGAAGGCATCTGAAAGATCCTATGAGGATTACACTGGGAGGAAAAAGGAGATGAAAAATATGAAGGATCTGTATCTGACAGGGTTTGAACACTGATAGAAAGTTAGAAGGGCTGGACTTCTGCCCACGCCAGTTAATGGGAGTTTTGACATTCATTTCAGGTGCTGTAGTGTCAGGCTCCTGTGAATTAGTAAGGGCTGGAGCAGAGGAGAGAAGCAAATATGCTGCCCAGAGCAGTAAAACTGTTTGTGTCTAAGGGTATGGCTGCGCTGTGATTTGGTGTGTGCATACATATTCACACTCCCTTTAATCTTGCCTGAATGGATACTACTTAGGGTGACTAAGGCTGTGACAGCAAATACTCCAACGTGGGCAGGACAAGCCAGCAGATCACCCCGGCACTTTCTCAAGCAGGTGGCATTCCCTGAAGGATGTGCTGCTGCAGCTTTACTCAAACCTCGTTGTACCTCTTCCAACCATCAATCCCTCAAGCACTGCAGGCATGATGTAGGAATTTGGAGGGCCTTTAGATGTGGGTTGTTTCAACATCTCTACCATATGGCTGCAGAGAAGGTAGCTGATTTTAGAGCATGAAGCCTTTGCCATGATGTTCAGTTTAGAACACATTGGTGATGCAACTAAACAATATTGCAACAAAACACCCAAGTGTGAGCGTAAATAAAACTGTGTTTGCTTGAGTTCTTAACAAAATAAATATATAAAGGAGAAGCTAAAAGCACATGAAAACTCTGACAGACTCTTAAATGGAATGAGTTAAGCTGGTATGAGGGGGAAGGAGGCTGGGTGTCTTAACGCCACAGCTGTGGGCCAGTGGTAGACAGGCTGAGGCAATGGAGCTGAGAAGAATGGTCATATGATGGTAGTTGAAGTGTCAAGAGGGTACAATTTATTGAAAAGCAGATCACAAAAGGGAAAATCCTTCTTGCATATTATTAGGGCTATTGATTGATTTATATAGTGCATTTCTTAAGCAAAGCTCTTTACAGAATTACAAACTATTAAAGCTGAGTGAATAACTCACAATGAATAATTTATCCCATGAATTTAACCTTTCTTTCTGCTCATGAAATAGCCACAAAGAGATCACTATTTCCTTAATTATTCAGTGAATTTTCTAATGAACTTTTAAACACTATGAACTCCTCACTAAGAATGTTCTCATAATACAAGATAACCAGGGATTCTTTTGGTGCTGATGGTTTAGACACATCCAACTTGTGGCTAGAAAAATCATGGGCAATATCCTGTGAAAATCTGGTGGCTTGCAGTTCATGCCTACTACACAGCTCAGTGCTTTGCAGTAGCAGCCGAGTGTTCCATGAATAGGCACCATTTTAGGACAGAAAGCAGGTGGGCTGCGGCAATGCGGAACTCAAACCCTGCTCTCCATCCCAAGGTAGAGCGAGTCTCAACGTGGCACAAGACACCCTGCAATGGGTTGTGGGTGCTGACAAGTGTGTGTGTAAAGAGCTCCAGGACCTTGAGGAGATGTGGGAGCCCTCTGGAGTGCCTCCACAGAGGCGTGCAGCTCAGGACCACCTGGAGATGCTCCCTGTACACACCAAGCCAGCTGGTTATGCACCTGAGTACTGGGTGTTTTTTTTTAATTGAAACCTGAATTCATTGTGATTCAACACAATATTTTTTTCCCTGACAGAACAAGTATGTAAAGCTCTGAATTTCAAAGCTGTGCTACTCTCAAACTCCTCTTCCATGAATATTAAGGTAAGTAGCATGCAAGTCTATTCTTTGATATATTTTTACCAGAATACATTAAATCCATAAATATTGGCAGAAAGTGAACACAAAAGAGAGGATTGCAAACCATGATAAAATAGGTGAAGTAGTTGTGCACTGAGCATTTGACCTCCAAAACAAATCCCTTAGAATTTTTCTGTTTCGTTATATTAAACACCAGTGATTCCTGAGGATAAAGGGAACTAATCAGCAATAGGAATAGCAGAAGCACTATCAAATAGTAAGGAAAGAGGAGTATTCTTCTGAAAAGAAGTGGGAACTGAAGTTTGATTAGGAAATATGAAGAGGACAGACTAACAGCTTTTGCTAACCTATCATCTCTAATACAGCCATCACTCTTGGAGGCTAGGGGCAGATTCTAAAGTTATGTGTAAATGCTCTCCATCCCACACTTTAGCTCATTTCCTTTCAGGTTATGCCACAGGACTTTTTAAAGCTGTTTCACAATTAAAGTTTCATGCTGCACAGATGGAGAAAAATGAACTTCCAGCATAGCTCTGTGTTCTGGCAATGGACAATCCTTTTTTAATTATGGAATAAACTTTGAGATATTTTCTCTATTGCTGTATTCTAAGGCAGTAGCAAACAGGGCTAAGGAGCAATGCATTTTGCAGCTGCTGCTGAGTGTCTTAGTACCTCACAGTGTTAATAACCTGAATAGGCAAGCAGATGTATAACTCACCTGTGAAAACACACTGCAATCTTTAAATAAAGAAATTTAACCCAAAATATTAACAAATAGTTTAAGTTTTTTTTCAAAGAACACCTTTATTTGGCATAAGAAAATACAAAATACTGCTTTCAGATCTCTCCTGAGCTTCCAGATGGAGGGCAGATTGTCTCAGCCTCTATTTATCTCTATTGCCTCTTTTTTGATTTGGGAGTATAATTTTACTGAAAGATGTCATTAATTACTCTGAGTCCTGGTTTCTGTCAGCCCTTTTGCCACACTCAGGGGAACTCTTTTGGAGTGTTTTCCAAGTGGTTAGATCCATATCTCAAAGCAGCCTTGGGGTATTCTTCCAGAGGGAAGAAACCCAGAGTAGCTCTTGTATTTTACATCCCAGGACCAATGCAAGCTTCTTTCCCACAGTGAATAAGAAGTGAATTTCAGGTTCTCAGCAAGAATTGTTTTGATCTCTAAATCTATTCCTATTTGTCCACACTAATCTATAAGGTAGATATAGGGTCAGTTAAGGAAAAGGCCAATTATCTAACTTCATTTCAGTTCGAGGCAGTCTAGATGTCCAAATTGAAAATATGCAGACGGAGATAAAACACTGTTCTGACTTTGTGATGAAGTTTAAACCTCTTCTATCAGATTGTTATTAACTTTTAAGAAAGTAACTATTTTATGCAATTTTTCTAAAACACTAAATGCTAATTATGATGTGTCATTCTCATCCTATCCAGCTAAACAATCTCTCTACCTCCATAATATTTAAATAGAGTTAGATCATTCTGGATAGATGATCACTGTGCACTTCAGAAGTTTAACAAATATTATGAGCATAAGTGTGCATCTCAAATGTATATTTATATTGTTGTGCATAGAGTAATGTGTCTTCTGGGTCCTATTGTAAACAAGCTGTCAAGCTTATCTGGGTTAGCATGTAAAAATATCTTTCCATAAATAAATTGAAAAAACCCCAGCCCAGTCTAACAGTCAAGAAGCCTTTTCTAATGGGCTTGATGGGAAAATAAAGAGAAAAAAAAAAAAACATTATGATGCAATCCTGTGCAGATGACTCCTCAAAATGACTCAAAATGTCAGTATTTTTAACTTTGTGAAATACTCAGCTTTTGGCTACATTTTTGTTCTGTGCTTGCTGATGTGGAAAATTCCATATTCAATTATGTCCAGTCACTCCCAGTTTGTTATTCATCTGTTCTAGTTCACTCATGTCCTGCCAACTTAGATATGACTAAAATTATCCTCAGAGAGATCAAGAGTGCATTTGCCTGCAACACGTTCAGTGCTGCAGCAGCAGAAGAGAATGATGACAGCATCAGACAGAAGTGGCTTTTACAGACAGCCCAGTACCTGAGGAGGATTAGAAGTAACACACAACAGCCAGAGATTATTCGTGATGAAATTATAACAGTGTTAACAGAGATCAAATATAGCTTATTTTGCCTCCTTTTCTAAGTATGAAATCTTTGTTGCTGTGGCTGTTTGTCTCTTCTCTGTCACCCTCTTTGATCTATTTTGTTTTCTCATACAAATACTGTATGTAATTATGACATTTATGCCAACCTTTGAAATAAAATCACTCCTGTTTTGAGGAGGGTTACATAGTAGTACTACCAGACTTCTCAAAAACCCAGAGTAAAATGCTCTGACATTCTAACAGATGAAAAAATAATTGATTTTATAAAACTTATTCTAGAACTTGCTAATTAAGATAATGAACTACTTCTATTAAGAACTCTAGTTTAGCTTTTCATTCTTTTAAGGAATGAAATTATCTGGGTTTTAATAATTAGGGTGAATTTTTTTTTTCCTTAAAACAAAGATATTTTGTTTTCTGGAAGTTGCTGGTGAGGAAGCCATTGTAAAAGGGACAGTCTTGCTTTTCAATAGGGATTTAAAATTGAGTAAATAATGACAAAAATTTTAAAATCCTCTGCAGTAAAGACAGCCTTCAATGATGATGGGCATTTGAAAACTTATTTATCTGTAACGACACCATTCTGATTTCATAGACCCCTCTGAAGGAAAGATGCATAAATTTGGGTCATTGTAGGAAAGAACTATAGGGACTCAGATATTTTGGTAACAAACAATGAACTATAAGCAAAAAAATACATGAGAAAGAGACTGAGGTTTTCACACCCATCTGTGTATTCTTGACAACCTTGAATGCTAAAAACTGCTGCTGCTTTATTTACAAGAACGAAGCTACTAATGAAGTAAAATCACACTTCTTCCAAGTTCATACTATTATGTCTTAAAAGTTCTGTACAGAATAATAAGAGGCTTCAAGAAATACATTCTTTTCCCTCTGGCATTGGCTGGGATTCAAAATCAACCTCTGCAAGTTATACTGAAAGAAGCTATACTTTTGACTGATGCTATTGATATCTTCTTGAAGATTTCTGCAGACATCAGCAGAACAATTTTTACCAAAGTGGTGTTGTCATGTATTGCTCTATAGTATTGCACTTGAGAATTAATTCAAAATCATTTTGTGCCACTTTTGTTGTCCAATCTTACCCCTGTCTCCCCAAAAAATTGTCAACAATTAATAAAATCTTCCCTATTATTCTGTACTCTATGAGGTACTCAGATGTTTGGAAAAAAAATCTTGAATATCAGAACTTAGCTAAATGCAGATATCAAGCTCCTATTCCCTTCATTAGTAAAATGCTTTTTTTCCCTGCCAGTTCAACATATCATTTATACCTTGATGTACTGATGTCATTTGACCTTTTTTGATTGGTAGCTGGAAGAGGAATTCATCTGTGATGCCAAGACTCATGAAACATTGGGACAATGTCTCCACTCTGGTTGCTGGTCTTTAGATGTTTCCCAGATACAAATGGTAGACCTTTTTCTGCAGACCTTTCACCCTGTGCCCCTGACTTGCATTACCCCCCTCTAAGCAAGCAGTTCTTCCCCTCTTCCCTGCTTTTAAGTTCTGGCTAAACTTAAAGAGGTTAACTTCACTTAAGAGTGAAGTCTTAAATTAAAGGAGTTAAGACTTCACTCACAGTCAGTTTTACAGTGGATGCGTCTCTATCCAGGCGACATAATACAGTCAGGCTGGGAAACTCTGCTGTCTTCTCTCTTTCTAATTTCTAAGTGATTTCTTGGTGCATATTTTGAAGGGTACAAGTGCAAGCATATTTTGTCTGTTACCAATTTTGACACAAGTACCTTTTTTTTCTCCATCTCACATATTTCTCTCTGCTAACAATATATTGGTGATTCATGTGAGTGCAAAAAGGGATTTCTGCTAGGATAAAAACCTTCCCTGGTGGTTTTTTCCTGTTGAAATTTGCAGTCTTTACCCAACATGCTCATGATATATTTCATCAGCATTGATAAAATTTCACTATTTCCTTTTGCTGTCTCTGCGTCTTCTTTCCTTGTCCCGTGTTTACATCTGACAAAGCACATACTGCTCCACGTGGAATCTGCTGCTTTTGTTGCAGAACACTAGGGACTTGACCTTAAAATTAAACCTGGAAACAGTGGAACAAACTAAAACTGGTTAGAGAAGGAGGGTTCCAGACTATTACAGAGCAATTCATATTGAATAGCACTGGAGCCATGCTGACATATTACCAATAAAAAGGAATCATCTGTGGAGGCAAAGATGGTAAGTCACAGAGGGCATATATAAGTGCAGCCTCAGAGCTATAAAAGCCAGACTGACATTTATCACTCTGTGAATATTGGAGCTGTCATGTTGGTCCTCAGATGATCATGTTACTACCTTCAAGACATTTTTTTAGATATGAAGCAAAGATTAGAGAGGGAATGAGAGAGAGAGAGAGGTTTGCTAATAAGTAGTGGGTGAAAGCCACGAAAAGGAATTAGCATTTATATTATTTATTGTCCCTTTTTCATCAGCCATACCCCCCTTCCTACTAATTTTTTTCCTTCCTTGGATTTTTCTAACCTTGCACTAGAAGATCTTTGTACATTAAACCTAGTTCAGCTTCAGAATGGATTAAAATCAGTTTGACTAAATATTATGTTCAGTGAATGACAAATTGTATAGCTTCACATGTTATTATTTGTGCTAAAAGCTATTATGTAAATATATTGGCTTCTATAAGCTTAAGTAGGATGGCACAGGAAGGCAGAGATAGAGAATACATAGAGATCTATTGAAATGATAGTCTGTGAGTATCTCCTCTAATAGAAAATTGCGTATTCTCACTCAGAGGGCAGAAAAGAACCATATGTCTATTTTAGTGGTCATGTTCTGAAATGATGTACTTATTCCTTTTATAATATTTTGAAATAAATACATATGGGACCGGTCAGATGTCAACAGTAGCAGTGAAAGGAGTATGAATTAGTCACACTGGCACACAGGGCCCTGGAACAATGAACACTGCTCTGGAAGACCCTTGAATGCAAGCCTATTTGCCTCTTAATCCAAATGAATAATTAATGATAATTATCATGCTGCAGTTATTATCTGTGATAATAATATATCCGTAAGGTGAATAAATTCAATCTGCTACTATGCAGAAATGGCAACTCATAATATTCTTAAGAAATACAGATATAATTATCAGTATTAACGGTCAAGAAAAAAAATTGAGTGTTTTATATAAAAAATTATAGCAAAAGGTATAAAGTTTAGTGAGAATGAATTAGATTGCATTATATTTATTCTTTAGCTGTCATTTCTGTGGTACCAGTTGGCAATCTGTTAGCATTTTTTTTTCTAAGACCCATTTATTAAAAGCTGAAATGTGCATTTTTTCATTGCAATCCATCAATAACTTTCTATCAGTCCACTGATAAAGAGGATCTCAGGCTGAGGATCTCAAAAGCATCCATATGCAAATTGATCCATTTGTGTAGTTAACTATGCTGGAAATTTTCCTCAGCTAAGAAACCTTAAAGTATTAAAGGAAAAATTGACAAAACCAAATAAAGCATTAAAGGTCAAAAACACATTTGAAGCTTGTACAAACCCAGCCACAACATTTATTTTTGAAAGCACCATAGGTGAGCTGTCAGCTACACAGAGTAGTAGGCAATCATATTTAATCTGATCTCCCTCATTGGGCTTGTTGTGACAAAGGAAAATGGAAGGGGGATGGGTGCACGGAAGCAAGAGGTAGCAACTCCCCTCCCCTTCTTTTTGAGATTGTTTTTACATCTTTGTATTTTGGTTATTGAAAATTTCAGTCATCTAATTTAAAGACTTTAAAGTCTACTTAAGTTGAACTAAATTAATGATTGAGAAAAAGCTTTGAAATTCAAAGTTCATGCAGACCTTTAACTCACACCAGGAAGGCCTGGTTTTTCCCTCCTTCTTTTCATCCTATGATTCAAGAACTGTTTCTCTCAGTGGAATGATAATGAGATGTTGAATTTCTCACCTCTAGGTAATTGCTTCAAATCTGGCATAGGTTGGTAGGATCCAAAATTCATTTTCTTCTACTTATGGTTCAGCAGCCTATGTGAAATGAGTTGTTGGTCTTTTGGCTGAGTTTTCAGCGGGCAAATAATGTAGTAATAAGCCCTAATTAGTACTGGAATAAGGCTGAAATTTGTATTTCTAACATAATATTTGGGGATTATTGTAACAATCCCTCAAAACTCTGGGAACTTATGGGACTACTTTCCAGGAGAGGAGGTCAGTTCTTCCATGACTGTCACTGTGAGTCACCCATTTTTAGTTTCTTTTCAAAAGAAATGGGCAAAAGAAATTGCCTTCTTTTCACTCCCTTTTTCATCAGAAAACAACAGATTCCCCTCAAAGTGGGTCTTGACAGGTGACAAGAATAATAACGTGTAAGAGTCAAAAAGAATGCATTATTAATCACCCTGGGTTTCATTTAGGCCGTCAGCTCAGTGGGTGAGCTCTGTAGAAAGAAGAGTGGAGATATTAACATTATTATTTACTTGTCCACGTAGGAGTCATGAACCAGGACATCACTGTATTAAGCAATGTGCAAACACACAGGAGAAAGCTGGTCCCTGCCCTAAAAAGCATCCATTTTTACCATGAAACAGGAAACAATGTACACTTACAGGTAGATGGACATAGATGGAGGAATACAGCTATGCCTGCCAGCCTAATGCTTATTTTTAACAACAGCATGGTATTTATAGTAATGAAGTGCTAAAGTATGTTCTCAGTATTTTTTTTTTCCACAGAAAAGAGATGAAATCTGGACTGGAGAATTAGTAAAGGAAAAGTTGTATTTGTAGATGTTAAGGCAATCATGAAGGGTAGTTTGGGGGAAAAAAAGCTTATTTGAAAATGGAACAAAAGGACAAGTCCTGATACTGGCTGTGCAGCCAATAATCAATAGGAAATTGAAAAAAGGAAAATATGGAAATGGTGAAGAGCGTTTGCAGGTTGCTATTACATCTACTATGTCAAGCAAGAAAAGAGATAAGAGAAGGAAAGAAAATATTCCAAAAGTGCTGAGCTGGCAGATGGTCTTTGCTACAGCAATCCTACAGCAACAACAGTGTTTATTAATGGTGGAGAAAATAGCATTACAGTAAGTTAGATAGAAGGTGATGAAGGACTTGATATGTGTGTGAGTATTTGTGTGTGTATGGAGGGAATAAATGAGTGAGAGGATACAGACAATTTCATCTTGAAAAGGCTTTGCTAAAAGTCTTAGAAAACTTAGGCAATGTCTGGATTGGGTCTACAATATATGTACTATTTATTTATTTTTTAATAATATGCTTCAGCTGAATGAAGATGAAAATGTGATCCAGTGATCCAGAAAAGTGTTATTAGGAAGAATTAGAAAATAATTAAGGACCTTGCTTGCCTTTTTAACTTGCAAAGAAGCTGGGGGTCTACAAGCAAGTAGAAGACCATCAAGCAGAGTTTCTTGTGAAGCAAAAAATGTGGTCTAAGTTAAAGAAGGTATGTTTTTGAACACCTGCAATTCATTTTCTTATATGAAAAATATAAATCTAAAGGAAGAAGTGCCATTTCATAAGTCCCTTCCTGTGTGGGGAAGAAATTTGACGTGGATTTATACAGGATGTGACAAAAGCATGAAGGAAAAGGAAGACTAAGTAGAAGTCAATATCGTGAGAAGGGAGCAGGCAATCTTATGTAAAGAAAAGGCCAGATAGCTGAGTAAAAGGTGGTAGACATGCCAAAGAGAGTGAACAAGAATGGCCAGGAAGAGGGTTTGAGAATGCCTGGCAAGAAGAGTCTCCACACAGGGCAGGGGGAAAAAGGCTGTGTTGGAAGGGGTATGGGTTGAAAAGGGAGGAGAAGAATTACTGATTCTCATTGTAAACAAGTTATTTGATGAATTTACAATGAAGTAGAGCAGGGAGTTAAGGCTGCACTTGGAGAGGAACGAAAGGTCAAAGGTGACATCTTCTAAGACTAAAGCATCTAAAGCATATTGTACCATGAGGGGAAAGTCAAAATAGGGTGTGAAGGTAAGGAGAAGAGTAATAGAGAGGCTGTCTGTGGGAACAAAGGATGTGAAGAGCTGGAATAGAACAGGGGCATGAGGATGGAATTTGGAGGAGAGAGCAAAAGAGAAACATTAATACCTATGACAGAAAGGAGTACAACCTCTTTAAAAGAAGGAGGAAAATAGAAATATATGCCAAGGTGAAGAATTAAGGTCATGCCTTTGTTGCCTTTCTTGGAAGCAGAGCAAAATTCTAGCAGAAATTGAAGTAATGACAGGAAATGGGGAGATTTGAGATATAAATTAAACCTGGTGAAAAGTAACGTAGGACCATGGGCTGGGGATTCAGTTAAGGTCTCTAGGAAAGCATCAAAGAGGAAAGGACAAAGGTGCAGTGGAGCTTGACAAGACATATTCAATACGGTTCAAGAAAAAAAATGGATAATATGTATGTTGGTGGTGAGCTAGGAAAATAATTAATGGAACTTGAACTGAAAAAGAGGAGCCAAAAGCACCAAAGTGGAGGAAAGTAGAACAAAATCTGTAGGGAAGAAGGCCTGCTGTTGGACCTTCAGTGTCAGTGCAGCCATACACACAGCAAGAGCAGCCATCTTTCTTGGTGTTAACTGATGGGAATGAAAGGTGGAGTTTTATTCCTCAGGCTTTAAAATTAATTTGCTTGACCCTGGGGAAAAGACATGAAGAAAACTCACTTGTCCACCTTTCTGGTGATGCAAACATACCTACTGTGAGACACCTGCTACCTCAGAACCAGACCAAACAAGTCACTTGTCAGTTTAGTTGCCACACAGATGAGAGTGCTAACCCCAGAGTACAAAACAAACTGCACTTTTTGATTATTTTGTTATAGTCTGTACTGCAAACTAGACAGTGAATGTAGCCATTTTTATTTCCCTTTTTTTTTTTTTTTGAAGTCATTAAAATATCTTTTGCAGGTGGTTATAAAATGTAATATATAAAATCAATCAGGATAGCAGTTTTGGACTTGTACACCACTTTCTGGATGTGCATAGTAGATTCAGTCTTAGCAAGTATTTACATAGATTTTTTTTTATATTAATCCTTGCCTCTTAAGTCTATCACAGTTTTAAACTATCTTTTAGGTAAATCCTGAAGATATGCTATCCCCTTATGGGAGATATTTAATTTTTAAAATTTAATAATTTATTTTTATTAACAATAAATTGTTTATCTATACTTAAAAGTACATTTGAAATATGCTTTGCACCTGTTTTTTCATGAGAACTAATCCACAGTCCATGCAAATGGTGATAAAATAGACTGTGAGAGAGTCTTCAGGTAATACCAAGTGAAGAGGAAACAATCAAGATTGATGCAGCTATGGATGTGTCAGTAGTTAATTTCAGTGATTAATTTTAGTGTACTAAAACTGAGTGGTGTCAGGAGTCCTATGGAGAATCAGGGTGAGTTCATCTCACTAAATCTCCTAGGCAACTTTTCCAGTTTTCAGTGGGACAGTATTTATCTTTGTCCACTGCATCACTGTCATGTTTTATTCAAGCTTGGTATTGTCGTGCCCAAAAAAGTAATAAAATTTTAATTCTTGTGGAAGTAACTAAGAAATAGTTTCTATAAGCAATTTTTTAGTCTGATGCCTTTAAGTAAATATGGCATCCTAACAGTCTTATATCCTAGTAACCTCCCAGTCTTGGTAAGTTTTTTATCTTCCACTGCTGTTATGCTACTTACTGATTTAGTGACAGACAGTCAAGAAGCAACAGTGGCATGTTAATGGGTAACTATAAAGAAGGGAGAAGATCTGTGCTAGAAAGAGATTCCAATCAAAGCCCCCCGACTTCAGGGGTGATCTGCTCAGCTAGGATGTAGTTTGGTCAGTCTACTCAGCCATCACCCTAACCATTCCATCACAGCTGCCTTCCTCCTGGGTAAGAGGGAAGAGCGGTGGTGCATGTGTGTAAGAGGAATATGGGTGAAAGACTGTGAGAGCAGAGGCTGCAGAGGGGGAAACAGAAAGTTTGAGAAAGTTAAATGGGTGATGGGAAATGTGGGAAGGAAGTAAAGATTAGTTTTAGGAAAGAAGAGGTATAGGAACATCTGCAGGAAGCCAAGTTTATCAGTTGTATCATATGTGAAAAAAATGTTATGTTATTTCTCCCCTCTTATCTTGAAGAACTTTCTAAATACATATTTTTTCACTCTACATACCTAAATCACAGCTTGGCAAAGCACTTCAACCCATGCTTCAATGTTCAACATTCCCAGGAATAGAACATCCAGAACTTCTCTAGGCAACCTATTCCAGTGTCACACCGGCCTCTAATTAAAGAATTTCTTCCTTGCATCTAATCTAAAATTCTTCTTGTTTAGTTTAAAACCATTCCCCCTTGTCCTATCATTATCTGCCCATGTAAAAAGTCGCTGTACCTAATTTTTACAAATTGCCTTTTAAGTACTGGGAGGCCAAAATGGGATCTCTCCTCATTTTGCAGGAGCAAATTGCAGGAGCACACAAAACATGGACTTCAATTACCCATGAAAACATAGCTACTCCAAAATGATTTAACAGTAGCTGTAGTTAACTATTGAGAGAAAATTTTGATAGTGCTTTTTTCAAAAGTACACTTTCTATAATATTGTACTTACAGAAACTAGTAGTTTTCACACAGTCAAGCACTAGGATTAATTGGTATGATATTCTTACAAAACACAACAGATGGAAATGCCCATTCAGATTGAAATATCAATAATGACCTGAATCCATTGTTCTGTTCATTCCCAAGAAAAGATGTACAGCATCTTCCCTTGAAGACCCGTGCTTGCCTTCAGCAGATAAAATTCACCTGCAAGAATGCACAATGACCAAGACCCCCCATCTGCTTCTGCCCTGACTTCTGCTTCAAAAGGAATAATGCCCTAAAATATATTTTTAAAAATATTGTTATGTACTTTTAAATTTCACACCTGTTTGCACTGGAACACACCACTTTCTAGACTTGTTTCTGAAACCCACAATATCAACATATTTCTCTTGAGAAAAATGGCCTTTTAATTCATTACTCGTATCTCCATGACAATAATTGCTGATGTGATCATACTGGAGAAGGAAAGTATTCTTCTTTATGCATAGGTATCCATTATGCTTATCAGCCTAGCAAAATTTCTCAGCTAGGACCTAAGGAAAATAGCTTTTCTCACAAGATGAGAGATTGGTTCTGTCTTTATGGCATGTCTGCGCTTAGTCTACATCTCCAGCAAAGTAGGATTACACTGCATCTTCAGTAACAAGTTTTTAGTAGCTCTATAGTCAGTATTTTGAGAGTTTTGGTATTGAGCATTGAATTGTACTTTGGCACTTAGACGACTATTACAGACAAATGATTTCTTGTCCAATACAGAATCACCTGATCTAGGCATATAGAGGAATAAATGGCTACTTTATATATTATTTCTAAAATCAGATGTGTTTATTTCTTTGAAATGAACATTTTTGTTTCATTAAAACAAGTCAGAAAGTGTATTCCATGGTGAATTACATGTAACTTTCAAGAGGAGTTTGGGCAGAAATGGTTTTAATAATTTTCATTCTTTCAAGTCATGAGGCCAATTGTTATGCATTTATGTGATTTTCAGTTGTTACCTCTGACCAGGGGTCCTTCAGCAGCCATCATTATCCCATGCCAACTGCCCTCTTCATTTGCCTACTGAAAACCAGTCTCCTTTCCTAAAATGGTTAGAATCATTTGAATAGTTCTCTGGAGTTTAGGACTTTTCTGTGCCCATCAAAACACAAGTGAGATGAGCAAGAAAACAGGGCAGAGAAAAGTATCATTAACCTCAAAATATTGAAATACATTCAAATTTCTGGTCTCAGAAGACCACATTCAAGATTGTGCCTGCTGATGTGTGCTGTAATGTAAAAATACAGCAGTCTGTATTGTGTCAACAGCAGAAACCTGCATACTGAAATTTGTAAGCATTTTCTAAAGTAACAAAAATATCCTTTTGGTTGAATTATGTCTATCTGTAAACAGAAACATTTGACATGACATATTTAAAAATTATTATGTTTTGTGTTTGTGCACATATCAGTGTAAATGGTTTAAACTATAATGAACATCTAAAATTAGAGACAGATGAATACCTCCTATGAAATGCTGCACAGGTATTTTTAAATTAATACTAATATAGGACTTAAGAGTGCTTTCCCCCACCCCACCCCGGTAGATACTCGCTCTCAGTGAATCAGACTACAAATCTGCAAGTCTTTAGAGAGGGAGGGAAACCACCCATACACTTCTACCACTTCAGTCTCTTCCTGACTTATAAAGACTCTTCCATCTTTACAAGTCTAATCTCAGGTGGATAAACATTGAGAACAAATGAATGCGTTTTTCATAGCTACAGGCTGCTGTCATAAAACAACCCAAAATACCCCTGAATTGTCAAGACAGAGCATTTTCCCAATAATTTTGTGATTTTCATAATCTACTATTATTCCTCTGTCTAATTTAACTTCTCTGATGCTTTGGTGAAATCCTAACTTGCACAGATGAGTAAATGCACAAATATTATATTCTGGGTCATTCTCAAGTATGTGCAGTATTGAATAAAGACATGCTTCCTGCAAGGCTCAGAACAAATGAACATCCATGACCCATTTGCATACTCAGCATTTCATTTCTTCCAGCTAAATGCCACTTCCTTAGTCCCAGCAGTTTTACTGCTGAATATCTAGCAGACCCAAAATCCTTAGTGGGAAAAATTGTGTACCTTGATAAAGAACATTTGCAAATGAAATACCTTTGTTAAATTATAGCATCAGAATAACATATCTTTTAATACAGAAATTGCCTCAGAATATAGGATTTAAAACTATGCAATTGTCACAAATCAAAGAGATATCTCAGTTTTATAAAAAGTCTCTTTCAATAAAGAATAAACATAAATCTATCCTCTTATATTCTCAAAGTATGATTCATCTCACTTTATTAGCTCTCATAATGTAGGCATTTAGTCTTATGTGGGCTACATCTGCAGTTGGTGGATTAAATGTAGAGTTTGCTAGAGGGTGACCTGATCCTTCCTCAGGTAGGTGTCTAGGGTAAACAGGGTGAATTACTAAATGCTGCCTCTCTCTGCTGATTACTGATGGATGTTATAACATTAGCTTACACTAGACATTTTTTTAGTGGTTTAAGTTACAAGGAAAGAATTCCATGCTACACATATTATGAATCTCAGACATTTCAATTATTTTGCCCAAGATGTTTAATGAAGGTCAAGCTTTAAACTTTCACAAAGCAGTTACATGCCCTTGCTGGAGACTGAAACAAAATCCATGTAATTGATGATGAAACTAAACATTGCCAACAGTTTTTATAAACCTCTCACGAGTAAGATGGGTCTTTAAAGCATATGGCTTCAGTGTTTCTGATTGGGATGATATATAATCTACTTTGGTGCTTAGGGTTTATGTACTACGGGACTGATAGTATTGATATCACTACAGTAATATAAATGATTCCTGTCTGTTACAATGAACTATTATCCGTTCCTAAAAAATTCATCAAATTCTAACAGTGGCCTGAAATCTTCAGGACAAAATTCTGGCATATAACTCATATAAAAGTGTTTCTAGAAGTAGAAGCTATTATATAAAGCAAACAATATATGTCTGCTAGAAAATAAATACTTGTAGCCTATTCCTTTAGAAGCTCCAATGGTGCCACGGCTTTAGAACATGAAGTCTTCCCAGCTCTGCCAGGGAGAGGAGCTGAGCAGAGTTTGGGTAATTGAAACCTGCTTAGCCAAGGGGCGCATTGACAGGTACTTGTGCTGCAAGATAAGGCAACTGTAATCAGGAAATCATGAAAATGAGCTAATACCGAGAGATTTCATAGACCTGACAAAGGGGTGGGATAAAAACTGACAGCTTGAACAGACAGTGGTGCTGGAGCAAGAAGCTCAGGAGAGGAAATTTTGTCCAGAGTGGGTTGAACAAAAAACACAGTAAAGAAAAGACTGAGTAATTAAGATCAGGGAGCTAGAATTACCTATGGAAAGAGAACGGGATTGAAAATGAGTGTTGGATTACAACTGTGATAGCCACATGATATGACTGTGGCTCACAGAGCAAAAAGATGAGGGCTGACAGTTCAGAGAAAAGCAGCTCGGTATCTGAAGAGAGACAGAGCAGGGACAAGACTAGCTTGTAATGAACACACATTTCCAAAATTCTGAGCCAAATCCTCTTTCTACCAGAAAAACAACTACAGAAAAAAGCTCTGGGTACATCCACGGAGCAGAAATTCACTTTAAAGGTGGTGTACAACTCAGGGAGACTTGTCTTTCCAGATGATCAAAGAGAAGGTTAAAAGAACCTGAAGACAGACAAATTCAGATGCAATATCCAATATACGTTTTTAATACTGAAAGTTAATATCCATTATAATTTATAAAGATATATGGCAAATTTTCTACCAGGGAAGAGCTTTCAAATAAAAATATCAATATTTTTCAATTTTCAGAAAGAAATGGTAGGAGAATTTCCTATGGAATATGTTATCTTATGAAGCAGATATTCTTATTTTTTAATCTGTAAATGCCCTCTCTAGACCCCCATTCTAATCCACATAGAAAAGAACAAATTCCTGCCATTATTTGTTGGTTACTTAAAGTTTTCAATGGATTCTGATTGATTCTTGAGCTGTTTATAAGGAAGAATTTTAAGAAAAACATCTACAACAATTTAATGAAATCACATCCACACAGGGAGTTGAAACATGGCCTCTCAGTCATTAGTCACAAACTCTTTATTAACTGTCCAATCAAATTTTCTTATTAGTGCTTCAAAATAATTTAATTTTTGTCAGCAATATAGATACATATCATACATTTTTGTTCCACAAAACACAGAAAAAGAAATTGCTCAGGCTGAGTAGATATGACCTGCTTTGGTAAAAAAATTTCACTTTTTATATTTTTCATAATTTTTTCTGTATTGTACTTTATACTGTTCTAGGATGCTTTTTTACTGATGGAGGAGTTCACACTGATAGAACTAAAAAAGAAAATCCATACTTTACCTATTATCTTCAGCTCTTAATATTAGACAGAAAGTATTTTATCTAACCCAGCTGATGTATGTATAAAGTATAAGGTAATATTTTAAAGGGTTTAAATGCATTCAGGTATATGAGTAGGTAAGAGTAGCACTTGGAGATTCTGATCAATCAAAGGAATTCTATGCACCTATTTTTAATTCATATAATATTCTAAAGGTCTCTAACAAAACAGATTAAATCCCTTACCAGATATTTTGTTAACACAGCATCCATATATAGAGACCACTGAAATACATTGATTTAAATTTATCACAGCAATTTTTATTTGTAGAATATATCATCTGAATTTTTACTCTAACAAACATATATATATATATATATATATACTTGTTCTGAATGTTCTGAAATACACAGAGAATGCAGGAATGAAATACCATCTCCAGACAATATGAAGCAAATGCTCTGGATATTGTGAACATCCCTGTTCCAATTATTGTAATAGGGAAGATTCCTACATTCCTTTTAGAATCTAAATATTCTGACCACACATTCTGGAATTATGTCTCTCCACAGGGACTTCAGAGGGAAAGGAAGATATGTTTTATGACATTTCTAATGCTTGAAGAATTCAACGCTTTGCAGAAACTCTTTTGGATGATCTATGCTAAAAGTTCATTCACACCAAGATTTCAGCCAGGTAAGAGATTTCTGTTACCCTTCTTTTATCCAGTTTCCTATGACTTATGTGAAGTAACAAGCTAAGTTCCTCCTTTTCTGACTGAAGCATATATTATAAGCTATACAACACCACTTGTTTTTAATAGGCTTTTCCTCTGGGTCCGTCACAATTCCCACCAATGTCAGTAGGAATGATGTGAACATATGGCTAGAGAAGGCCTGAGAGAGGGCAGGAATTCTCATGCCAAGTGAACAAAATTTTGCACCACATTTCTAGAGTTTTGTGGGTTGGGTGGTGCCAGAGATGCTGTATGAACAGCACTGGTTGCAGTATTTTGACATTGGATGGAAATAACCTGGAAACAGGCAAGCAATTCAACATTGATGGAGTGTGAAACCTTGGAGACTGAGCAAGTTTTCAGCAGAAGGATGAGATTTAGCTGAACTAATTTTCTCATCATCTGACAGGATGCTTGAACGTGACATCTTTATTTTGCACAGAAATCAGAATGTCTCTCCCTTTCCCTGTTAAGATCTGTTGGTACTAGTATGAAATGAATGACTTCTGTTAAAATAAGAACCATGAATTTCCAGACTGAAGGTTGCAGTTTGTGAAAGGTCCTGGAGGACTTCTTATTTCACTGCTTTCTATTCTTGAAAGAATTTTTTTTTTCTACAGCAGTATGTTCTTAAAATAGCCAGAATCCTTTGAAAGCAGAAGTTGGTTATTATAACTCTTTAATCTCTCTGTTGGGCCATCAAGTATTTGGGGTTTTTTTCAGACTGACAATGTTATCCAGGATATTTAAATTTGCAGGATTCAGTATATGCTCGGTAGTGTTGGAGCCTTCAAGTTTCTAAACATACAATGATTTCAGGAACATTGAATAACCAGCAAGGGAGAGCTGGGATGCTTACTGCTGCTACTATGGACTCATTACTGAACTGAGAAAACCCAGGCCTTTCAACCAGGCAGAAAAACACTGAGATAAAAGGAAAAAAAAAAAAAAGTCTTACCATGAAGGAGTATAATTGGTAAGTGAAGAATATATTTTAAAATTCAAACATTTATCCATAACTGTCACGGTACTTGTGTCTGCCTAAACCAAACTATCAAAGTATTTGTGTCTTACTCATAACAGATTAAATCGTGAGATTTGAATACCATTCCCATCTAAAATAATATAGGGCTTATCTTTAAAGTCAAACTTCTTTGAAAAGTTATTTGAAGAGGAGATTAATCCAAGTACTGATGTCACAGAGATAGTTAAGAAATGAATTTTTCAGTTGACAGTGCAAACCTCCACAAATTGAAATAAGTGCTATTTTCTTGAGGGTTGTAAAAGTAAGTCTCTATGCCAAATATTTGATCTATTCTGCTCTCTTGTAAAATATATACTCTGTATAAAACACTCTGAAATGGGGCCTGCTTGTCCAGATGAATACATTATTCCACTGTGTGGAGAAAGGCTGATCTAGAGGCAAATTACTGAGTGTAATTTATTCCATATCCTTGCTGGAATAACTTCTGCTCCTGAGCCTCCTCAGATGTGTAGTCAATAGGGAACTCTCTGGCTACATGAGGTTTCTTAATACATCTTTCAGCTAAATCAGAGATTCAAATGCAAAATCCAGTACTCAGGGAGATCATCAGAATTTGTGATGCTCCCTGGAGAACTGGAGGTCTATAAACCAATGAATGGATTACAATGAGATGTAAATTCAGTATTTCCAACTCTGGGGGAAATAACAATACTCCAATATTTTTCAAGCTGTACTTATCTCCCTCAGTCAAACAGTAGAACCTCTCAGCATTTATCAAGTCCATAATGTACTTTGGAAGAAAGTTTAAGAGCTGACTGCATTTAAAAATATAGCTTTGATATATTTTTTTAAAACTATCTTTGTATTAGGAACTGCCTCCCCTCCCCAGGTATGCTGAACCAAGCGTCATTTCTGAATGTCAGTAATGCGCTCAACTGTGGTATGCAGGCTCACTTTTGTCATGTGTTACAATGAAGTAGTTTTTAAAGATTCATTCTAGACTTGGTGAAATATCCTAAGTGAAACCCAACAGTAAGAAAGGGGATATTTGGTCCTTAATGGAGTCTTGAGCAGAAGGCATCTGCAGATAGTTTGAACAACTAGTTAGAGAGCTGCTGAGTTAAGGAACAGAAATTGTTCACTTGCAGTCTCCGGGTGAGGAAGGGGTACTCTATTTATTCAACACTTTTTAAAATACATGTAAATGCTATGTAATTTGAGATCTGTTGTTATCTTCCTGCTGGCTAAGGTTAAACAAACTAGGTCATATTAGAAGAGAGAGCTTCTCAGCCCCAGGTAAACTGCTGCAGTGCAGCAGTTGATCTTTCTTCTCCTATTCCTCCCCTGCTTTTTCAGTACCAAAGTGGTGTGATAGTTTCAGCTATCAGATTTATACTTGTCAGATCAACTCTTTTACTTCAAACTTGTCTCTTTCCTTCCAAAGATGTTGCTCAGCCTTTTTCTTCATCGTTTCCAGGCTCGGCAGCAGCACAGAGGAGCCCCTCAGCTGCCCTTCATCACCATATGAAAGAGAGCAGAAAGTATGTGTCTACCTTACTGATAGGTGCCATGCACAGACAGAAGGCCTGGGACTCAGTTTGCAGTGTGCCATAGTTCTCAGATTACAGAGCTATATTGTGTCTCTCCTGATGTTGAAGCTCACACTCTCTGCAAGGGCAGGCAAACATCATGCAAAGAGTTAACTGCTGTAGGACTTAAAGCCCACATTACAAAGAGAGTGCATATATTTCCCCATGAATATCTTCATCTGTGGTTCCACCAGGAAATCAACCAATTCACACTAATTCATGGTACATTTACATGTTTACTGCATGACTGCAAACACAGGTGCTACATTTCAAAGACCCTTAAGAAACTAGTTTTCAGATGTTTTATAACCAGGGAAGTGATAGACATCATGAAGTTTACAACTGACCAATGTATGTGATGAAAAGCTCAAAGACAAAATAATTTCACTTCTGTGTTACGCCACTAATGGCACTAACTTACAGATCAAACTTTTATGTCAGATACTCCAAAGAATCTCTAGTTGACTATAGTGTGTACACACAGTCTAGGATGGAGCTTTTAGCTATTGAACTTCCTGGGGGCTGTTATTGATTTTGTTCCATTTTACTATTGGAGGCAGTCCATTGAATTCTGACCTGGGCTCTACAGTAATGCCTTTGGGCTCTGACACCAGGGCAAAGCAAGAGTTACAAGAAAACAGAATTTAAAAGATAATGTGTTCAATGCACTGATTCTCTACAGTTATATATTCACCCTGGAATCAGTGATCAACACAGAAGCTCTCAACATGAGTATAAAAATGTCAGAATCAGTTCCTTAATCTTGATGCAGTTTAAATATTACTTCTGGCT
The DNA here is from genome assembly GCF_031753505.1 of Anomalospiza imberbis. Lineage (NCBI taxonomy): Eukaryota > Metazoa > Chordata > Aves > Passeriformes > Viduidae > Anomalospiza > Anomalospiza imberbis. Next base: position 98,863,773 of record NC_089682.1, on the reverse strand, counting down.
AAGTATTGCATCTGAACCAAACACATGATTTGAGCTTACAGACATGAGTTTGTTCCTGAGCTGATTCATGTCATTTTTATACTTGTAAACATCTTTTGATTTCAGTGGCATTAATTCATATTCTCAATAACTCAGTGGTAACAGAATATGGAGTAGTCTTAGAGTGTCTGTTCAGAACAGCCAGTGAACTCCCTTGGTACATAAAGAAAAATTTCTATTTTCAGTATTAGAGATAAAAAAATAAAGCCAGTTAGGATACACTATACCTCTTCACTGAAACTAATACAGAAAGGACTGCACAGCTCCTTGAATGAGGACATCTTGAAAGAGACAATATTATACAGTACATGAAGGCTCTTATTCCACTGCTATTTCCACATAAGATGGGATATATGAGACAAGTGCTGTATACAAAGGCCAAGACATTAAACTAATTTTAATAAGATCCCTTTATGTTAAATCAGAGAAGAGAGTGGATTTAAAAAGATGATACAAATGATATATTTTTCTTATTTTCTCTCTCTAAAGTTTTCTGAGGTGAAGTGAAATAAATACTGGAAGGTGGATGGAAGGTTAAAATATTCACAAAATAAACTTGATTTATTCAAGCTTTTCATAGTCCCAAGAAACATGTTTAATGGGAGCTGAAAGACTTGAAAAGAAACCTTATTGTGGTACACAGCAAAGTAATGTGGAAAAAAAATCTCCATATTTCTTCAGCCTCTAACTTAGCTCTCACTGTGGGGAATCTTGCTGTGAAAACATTAATCACTGCTGCTTAATAGTATCTCTGCTGGTTGCACCAGGATAGCAAGTGGCTACATAATGCAGCAGATGCTTCCTTCTTTAAGTGTAGCACCTAGAGGACTGTGAATTTTCCAAAGAGTTTTCAAATTTACCATGACACAAAACTGACCAGCAGATATTGGAAGAACGTTGCCTGGTTCTCCAGAGAGCACAGATTCTGGAAGATGAAATTATATCTTTTGTCCCCTCCCTTTTTTTTTTTTTTTGGTTTCTTTATGGTTGGTTTTTTTTTTCTGGTTTTTTTTTTTTTTTAATGGAAAAACCAAAGGAATGACCTCCTACAAATCTAGCTAGCTACCAGCTTGCTTCCAGAGCAAGGTATCGAAGCTTTTCCTTTTTTTTAAGCTACTCCTTAGACTGCAACTTGATTAGGGGCCTTGACTTCTTTTCTCAATCCTCACTTTTTTTTTTTTTGACTTCCACTTGTTTCCCCTAGAAGCAGAATGGACATTTGCTTTGATGCAGTAATTGCTGATAGTTGATTACATCCCATTCTTTATCAGTTCTGCTCAACTCTCCTTCTTGCTAGCACCAAAAAATCACTAGTTCCTTTTGGCCCTTATTGGCCTAAACTCTTCATACTCTTTTCCCTTCCCTCATCTCCTCCTCCATTTGATCTATCAATTTTGTCATCATCATCATTGATGATGTTCAATTGTTCAATTTAAAATGAAGAAAAGTCTAACAAAGAAGTCTTAAAAAAAGAGGTCTTGTATAAGATATCAAACAGGGAGATTGGTACAAGGAAAACTACTTGTCCAAAGACACATCCTTTCTAGGATGGCAAAATCAACCCTCTTTTGAGTTTCTTCTCCTACTGCATCAAAACTTCAACAGCTTCACCTGAATGCTCTTCAGAGACTGCGGTTCAAAGGTTCTGGCTTTAAAGGGATTGCTCTTTTTTTCCATTTGCAAGAAAAAATGGACAGGTTTATCTAAGTTAAATGCTTTTCAAAGATGTTTTCACAGGAGCTTTCATCTTCTTTTGTCTTTGTTTCTAATTTTGCTGAAAATAACTGCAGTGACACAAGAGCAGTCTTTTTGATCATTTCAGTGTTAGTGATGATACAGCTTTATGAAGGCAAGGCAAGTTGTCTGAAAAAGCCATCTTCTACCAGAAGCAGCAGAAGAAATTGGGTAGAGCAACTTTCCTTCATGTCAGTCACCTGTCACAGATCTTGTCCAGCAGGAAACTACAGGGCTGACAAACTGCTGCCCCTGGGGACTTCCACCATGGAAAGAGTGACTGTTGCGTAGGCAGTAGAGGTACTAAGAGTAAAGAAATGCTTAATTCAGAGCAAAACTGAGCCTGAGGAAAGGCTGTTGGGTTTTGATTAGCAGAAAAGATAAACTTGTATCTCCAGCTCCTAATTTTTCAACAAAATGTCATGGAAAGAGGATAGGCCAGCATAGTGCTTAGCAGCAATAGTCAGCAGAGGTGAAATTCAGCTCCAGATTATCTTAAACCAGAAAAGAATTAAATGTAGCTGTGTGCATGACAACTAGGTGTTTCAACTACTCTTACATTCACTGTGAATTGAGCAGAGTTGCCTAAACATGAATGTGTTCTTCCACATGAGACATCCCAGAGTGCCCTGATCACATTGTTGTGTGCAGGGGGCATGGGTTTTCCACTGATGCTCTCTGTCTGGGCTGTCTGCCCCTGCTAGGGGCACAAAGTGACCAGAACTTTGTGGTTGGGTGAGCATAAACAGAAGCATGATCCTTGCTCCAAAGAGCAGACAGACCTCAAGCAAGGCAAAATGAGAGAGATGCACAGAGTATACAGAGGGCATGTGGAGAAAAAAGAGAAGGCAAGTGAAGCCTTGATCTAATAATTTCATTGTTCTCCAGAGATACTTGCAAGTCAGAGAGGACTTTAGCAAGGAATTTAAAGGAAATTGGACACTCAGTTTTTCAAGAGTGGGGGATCTTCTAAGCAGCAACATGGAAAACTTGTGAAACTGTTAATTTGAGAATTTACCACTGCATCTGGCACTCCATGTGAGGGAACTTCTTGGTGAAAAGGAAGTTTTAAAATTGATGTGACTGCCAAAATATTCCTATGGGACAAGCCAAATGTGTTCAAAATGCCAGGAAGGTATGCTGTCTGCAGCAAATATATAAGTGGAGAAACATTATGTTTGTCAAGAACAGAGATTAAAAAATAGGAACAATATAGAAATGAAGTGATAAAAGGCTTCTCTGTGTAAGTGGGCAGGAAAGGACTTTTCTTCTGCTGTTTAAAAATAGAATCTCAAATATATTAGTTTAGATGACAGTACCTAGGCAGAGATCCAAGCTGAAGACTTGTTTATGGGCTTGAACAGTAAGTAGGATGATGGTGTTTTCCACAGCAATCAAGTAAGAAAGTAGCAGGGAAGGTGTGGGAGAAAAAAGATTAGAGAAAAATGCAAATAATCATTTTGCCTGTCTATTCAATTAACATCTAGGCCTACTTTGTAGCTTCCTGAAGCCTACATGAGGCACTTGGTAGGTGACAAACAGTCAAAATAAGCGACCCGCCAACACTTATTCAGGCAGAAATTTCAAATATTCTGGTATGTATTTCTCCACTATAAATAACGTTCTGCAAATTCAGTGTCCTAATTTTGTGTTCAAGGTAAAGAAAGGGAAAAAAAGAAATACTTCAACAAAAAGTTATGCTTTTTGGTTTAATGTATTGGTATTTGGGAGATTAAAGCGCTGCATTGAAACACAAGCAGAAATTCAAAACTACAGCCTGTTTTTTTTTTAAATTTCTCTTTTCAATCTTCAAATACATATCTATTTAGTTGATTCTTGCTCAGGTTTTTTTTTTTTAGTGTTAGAATTGTATATTCAATTTCATTGCTTCAAATCAGTTTTTTTAAATCTAAAATCCCTGCACAGTGCATATCTTACGCCTAATAAAAAACTTTGGAGATGGTAAATTTTTTGGTTTTTAAGTAAATAACATAAGGGTGACATGCTTGGTCCTTCTTGGTTGTTCACAGGCTAGAGCAAAATTTGTGTCATTTTAATTTTGTTGCATTTAATAAACCATGAGCTCAGAGGAAGCGTTATTGTTTGTGGCTTGTATATTTTAACAGTGTATATGCAAAATAGTGTTTCGCTTTTCTGGTACATAGCTCCTTGATTAAAAGAAACAACTTACAGTGGTGACTGTAGACACTTTACCTTGTAAATTTTGTTTTAGAATAACTAAAACAAACAACATGTTTACAGCTAAGAGATACTTATAAAAAAACCCTGAAACTTTGATCATGGGGTATTTTAATTTCACAGATACTTACTGGGATAACAAGTATGCAAAACCTGTAAGGTGGGAAGCATGTTTCCAGAGGCAATGCATAATTGCTTACTTACTGAAGTCAGTTTATTGACTGAACTTCATGATCAGAGATTCTTGGCACCTGGAGCTGGAAAATCAGCCCATCTTGATAAATATGGCTGATTTAGGGATCACAAATTCACAATACAGAAAAGAAGATGAAGCCATAAAATTAGTTTTGGCTAAGTGAAAATATTGCAAAACTTATAATACTATAAGGCATTTTGATGGATCCAACTATATAAATTAGGGATGTTTTTCTGGAAGATAAACAGGTTTTCATCATATGCCACAATATAAATTGCTTACAGTTTCAGTTCAAGTAGAAGGAATAGCTTGTGGTAACATAAACAACTGAATGATCTTGGTGGCAATGATGCCAGATCTCATGACTGTGTAGGAGACATGGTGCAGAAAAAAAATGGGAATTATTTAAGAAACAGTTGGACATACTGCAGTTACAATTCATTCAGGCTAAGTCTCAACAGGGGGAATGTAATTCAGACAATGTGCTTCAACAGAATGACAATAACAACATTTTTTAAATGTCTGCTTAGGGAAGGGGGGGGGGGAATTAGCACTTATTTTTTAAAAATTGCAAATTTCTAAAAGTTAATTAGAAGATCAAGAAGAGTTATTGACTAGAAGGTTGCAGAGTGTATTCCAAGTATGAACAAAGGGCTTTCTCACAGATGGTATATTTGCAGAAGACAGCAAATAAAATGGAAATAGTCACTAAAAAAGTGGTAATTGAGATTATTTGACATAAGGAGTTAAGTGATTTATCAGGGAATAATACATTCCTTCTATGGTCACACTCTTTCATATATGGGACAGTCTTTCATAGACAGGGAAGACTTGGCTTGAGACGAATTTCTAGGTATTGGTTTATTTAGGCAAATTGGTCGTTGATTTCAGTGTCGCTGCTTGTGTGTTTAAGCCAAGGTGAGGGTTGGCCTTTTGGATTTGCCACAGTACCTATAATTGCCTGGATGGAGGAATATGGGAAAAAAGCTTCATAGCAGCATAATCACTGCAGCTTGATGTGACAAGGGAGCAAGCCATGCTGCTGAGGAGAGTCTGAAGCTTCTTTAACTCTGTGGTATAAGTTCATAGTTTTATAATGTAGTTGTGGAGAGCATGGGATTTTTCTGGACACCTTCACTGTCATGGAAAAATTAAGACTTTTCATTATTTATGTTAATATGTTCAATGACACCTTTATGTAGCAATCAGACTTTTGGGTCACACATGGTGGCATGGAGTAAGCTGTTTTTTCAGGAGGCAGTCCTCCCTTCATAAACTCAACTCTTCAACTCTGATGTTTTTGGTTCCTATTTTAGCTACAAGTGCATGTGTAAGGGATATGAGTCCCTTCATAATCCAGCAATTTAGGGAGGTAAAAAAGTGCACTGGAAATAGAAATGGTTTCGTTTTCCACTGAAAATTCCTTATAATTTCTTCTACTAGGATATGGTTACCCACAGAATATGTTGAGCTTGGCCTGAAGCACATTAGTCTGTGTATGAACATTACATCTCCATATATACACCTCTTAGGCCATGTATATGCAGAAAAATGATAAGATTTTTTTAGTATAAGATAATGATCTTACATCTGCATTCTCAAATGAGAGGCAGGGACACAAGGAGGAATGATTAAAGCTATCATCTAAAGGACATTGGCATATACAGGGAAAGAGAACATAAGCAGGTTGCATAAAGCAACACATTGTTCTGTGTGACACAGGATAGACTTTATGCAGACAGGTGAACTGAATTTTGTTCCTCTCTGTTTATAGACCTCTGAGAATTTACAGTATGAATCATGATGCACTTGCATTTAGCAGAACTTCTTCACGCCCAACAAATAAGTGCAATGCCAGGCAGATACTGCTATTTGTAAAGGCATAAAATCACAAAATGATAAATATATTGCTTTTTCATTTACTTTTTCATTTACTTTTCCATTCTTAAGGACTATTTTCAGAAATTCACATGTAATTAGTTGCTCTTTATTAATCCCTCTCTAATTTTACTTATCACTGCTGTTAAATTTAAGATAAAGACACAGAAGAATTTCAACTGAAATACAGCAAATTGATCACCTGGATTCATTAAAAATACTCACGTATTCTGTGGCTGTGGTTATACAAGAGATCAAAGTTAGTCATCATCACTGCTCCTGCCACAGCCTTAAAATCAGTAAGGAGCATGGAGTACCATGAAGAGCAAATCTTCAAGCATTTACACCACTACCACTATTTTTATTTCAGGACTGAGAGCCATCACTGACTTTTTCCTTTGTGTGTTTTATCCAGCAGTATTTTTATCTGTTAGTACCAAGCTGATCACAACATGGCATTAGTATATTCTGGGCTGAGATATACCTCTCAGATCAGATATGATGCTGCTTTCCCAGGTACTTAAAAACCACAAAGTCACACAAAGAAAAGCCCTTGCAGGAAGCCAAGGCATCAGTGGAGAATGCTACCCTGTTGATAAGAGTAATACTATTTAGGCTGACAAATTTCTTATTCTTACTGAAAGCAAGACTTCACAAGGTCTGTAGTTGCTGCCATTTAATTTATCTAATGGGATCCACAGACAAATTTTTATTCCCTTTGTGTGTTCATTTTCATCCGTCGAAGTGCTACACTGAAAGGATAAGGTATTGTGAGATGAGTCTACACACTGAGCCTCAGCTGTGGAAAGAATGGGGACCATGACACTCTTGAGCACCGGATCTATGCAGTAGCATATATAAACAGAATTTCTCAAGTTGTGCAAAAAATGTGCTAGTCTTCAGCTTAGAGATGTTAACCAGGATCCTTTTTTTCCTTCTGTAGAAATTGAAATTTTCTTCAAATATGCAGTTTTACATTTTATTTTAAAAGACAACTTACATTTTACTTTTTATTTGCACAGCTTAGCCTTTAGGAAAAAAAAAAAAATCTTTCTTCAACATCATGGTCTAAGAGCCGTGAGAGTGCTCAATACAGAATCTCATGACCAACCCATTTTATTTAGAAATTCAAAAATAGCTCTGTTTTCTGGTTTAATCCTAGCTTCTTGGGGTTGTATATAGTGACAAATGTTTGTAGCAGTAGTAAAAAGATTTTTGTGAAAAACCTTTTTACTCCAGTAATAACTAACCAAATAGAATAGGTATTCACTTCTTCATATAAAGCCATCTCCTAAAGTATTTTTGTTTCTAACAAAGGATTAAGGTGTGTTCACATGCATTCCATTGTTTCTCTTACCATAGTAAGACTACGTTAAAGGTAAAACGGCAACCATCTTGCTGGCTCAGCCTTCTGGAGGGCCACCACTGGGCTTCAGTAAATTGCTATCTATCAAGAAAAAATGATGCACTAAACCCTGACAAAGAGGGAGAAATAAAAGTGTACATATACATAAGCAAATCTGACAATAGAGCAGAGCTATGTTACTAGCACAAGGCCAGTGAAAAACAGTGATTTCATCCAGGTGGAAATCAGCTGTTCCAATATGTATTCACTGCAGCAAATGTGGCTTAGTAAAACTTTTATTCTGTAAGGAAACCTTCATAAATGCAGGACTTCTGCATTTTACTTGAACTACCACATAAGTGTGTGTTGTTGAGACACAACTTTAAATAGCTTGTGAAGACATCCCTATGAATTCAAAATTACTGTACTTGCAGAAAGAGCAACAATATCCGTCTGTAAATCCTTTAATCATAAGCATTAAAGAATAGTTCTTCAGAGAATCACAGGCTGCTGACTAAAGTTTACATTTTCTTGAGCTGCTTTTGGTGCTGCTAGCTATTTTTCTCATACACATGATGATAATATGAAGTGACACTTGCACCTGTTGTCACCATCTTATGGTAATTAGCATAGTGCCCTAAGTAGTAGCAGGGCCATCACATCCAAACATAAGCCATTAACATATTGCAGCTGTCATCAGTAGGGAAAGCTAATGGAGTTAGTGGATTTGCACACTACTGCATACCTTGGCTCAGCTAGCATAACTTCCCATATTGGGGTCATTGGGGATAGGAAAAAGAAATGTGGGATGTAGCCAGTCAGGAGTGAAAGAATACATTTTACTGCAGGTTTACTTTCATGTATTATGCATGTCCTTCAAGGTCACTGCATGATCATTTATAAGATTTTAATGAGATATCAAAGTGGAATGGATGGAATGTAATTAATGTGATCATACAGAGAAGATACAGGTATAAAATAGCATGCATGAGGCAGTCAACAAAAAGTGAGAGCAGTGAGGGAAAGAAGGACTCTTTGGCCAGATTTCAGTCTGTAAAACAATTTTTCTACCCTACTTTCAGACACTTAGCATCCTGCCAAACAGTTTTCCCCAGCTAACTGTGAAACAATGGAAGGAATTAGAGAAAATGCGTTCCGCTGCTGCTCTCTGAATATAGGCTACCTGTACTTTCCTTCTTTGAGGGAAAATGCGTGACTAAAATTATGCTAGTCCTATAGTAAGATGAATTTTGTGGAAATTATATATTCTATTCTGTTGTATTCTAATTTTAATATTTTGATTCCTCTTGCTGACAGAGTCTCTGGACTAAACTGAAAATTCAAGGTATAAAGGTGCATATTTTTAAGTACTTCTCTAGAACCCTTTTTCTGTGTACATGACTGAGAAGATACAGGGACTTAAAAAATTTCCATACTTTCTTCACTAAGGAAAGCAGTAAGTAGAGCTCCTCAGATTCTTTTCCTAAGATTACTGGTTGTCCCCAGCCTGTTTCTGTTCCCACCGTCTTCTTGCCAGACAAATGCTTTTGTATAAAACTCAACTCTATAGATACTCTCTTTTTGTTTGTTTGTTTTTTTTTCCTATGATTGTTTCTGTTGTTATTGTTGTGTTTTGTTGTTTATTTAGGGGTTTGAGGGTTTTTTGAGGGGGAAGGGTTGAGTCTGGGCTTTTTTGCAGGGGAAGGGGAAGAGAAGTGCAAATCAGCTTGGTGCTGGCTGTGATTGCTGCCCCCATCAGAGTTTAGTGCTCTGGCAGTCCTCACTGTGTTTGCTGGGGCAGTGCTGGTGCTCCTGCCTGGGAGCCAATATGAATCTGGTGAGCCAGGGGCAGGAGGGACCATCTTGGCAGCATAAAAGGCAACCCTATCTAGGTAACTGAATTAGAGACTAAACCTGCCTCCCTAGCTCATCCCACCTTGGCCTTTGGTAAACCACACAAACCAACATTTTCAGGTGTGGGTGAGTAGTTACCTACTTAAATATTTATGTGGAAGCAGACACCCATGTGGAAAATACTTGCCTTCTCTTATACCAACAAGAATTCTATTCATCCTTCTTTGTTTTCTTATTCATCCTGCATGCTGTCTTTTTCTAGAAGGTTCTTTCTACAAATAGAGTCTGGAAAACTCTGCTTTACGCCTGAAGAGATTGCAAGGACTCTCTCAGGATTCACTCTGTCAGCAGGACATAGAGCCCTAATTGTGACATTTGTTGTTTAATTCCTGACCCCAAACCCTGAATGCTCCATTGGAAACTCAGAACATTTTCAATTTGTGTTTCTAGAGTTTACATGCTAAGCCATTTAAAAGGGTAAATGTATGTAAAAATCTTCACTGCATATAGAATATTCAGTAAAATATTGATTTTGAATGCAGCAGATATTTTCTCTATTCTTAATTTTAAAAAATAGTATATTTTAAAGGCCGTTTATAATTAAAAAAATATTCTTTATTCTCAGAAAAACAAAGAAAATTAATTTCCCCCATCCTCACAAAATAATTAAAAAACAAGAAAGAAATATTAACTTTAAAAATAAATGAGAATGTGAACTGAAGCAAATAAAAGAGTATTATAAAAACAAGATTATTTCAGAGATTTACCAATAAGCAGGTATATTTGCTAAGTCATTTTTAATAATTGCTTGACCGAACTTTCAAATAGATATATATATGGCAGGCTTGTCCTTAGTTAGTGGGAGTGTGTGCTTTTTGAAACTGTGTTATTTGCAAGGCAAGCAGCTGTCCAATCTGACCTTCTAAGACTTTTGATCTGGGAAGAAGAGCTGCTGGACATAAGTGGAGAAGGACACAAAGAATAGGAAACAAGGAATAGGAGTTCCTGATAGGCATTCTGGGGAAAATTTATGTACAGAGAAAAAGCTAAGTATTTATCTTTAATGCATGTTCTTTGTTTTCTCATTTTCTGCTTTCCTTTCTCACATTTCTCTTAGCACTGCTACCTGTTCTTAACTTACATCTAATCTCTCTTTCTCTCCCCACCACCTAATATATTGCCCCTGGAACATCTGTCCAGAGCCACAACTTGGCTAGAGGTTAAGGAAGAGAAGAGAAAGTGAGTAGTAGCTGTCTCCAGGATAAAGAAACTGTTTGTATATGTGGAAGACCAGTTCAGCCCATGATAAAGTCCATGTAAAAATGCTTAAAGAGCCTTGGAAACTAATTCATGCAGGACAGACATCTAGTACAATTCCCAAAGTAAAATGCATTTTTCCAGCAGCCGTTGGTAGCTCCAGCAGCTCCCTAAGCTGTGACTCCCTCCAGCGGTTGGTTTACCATAGTTTACAAAGCCAGGTTTACAAACGTTTTTTTTTTTTCCACAAAACTGGCTATGGCAGAGGCTAGGCAAACAATGCTGCCAGGAAAATGCCAAACGGAGGCAGGAGACAAATAAAAGAAAACCCCTTTATTTTTAATATCTGTGGTCACAGAGGACCAGAAATGAACACCTCTCTTCTGATGCTCCACTGAACACAAACCCTCAGTCAGGTACTGGGAAACAGGCCAGCCAGACATCCTTCTGCTGCTGCCAAAATCTCGTGGTGTCACCCTGCATGAGGACATGCCCCATGTCCTAATTTTGAAGTTACCTTGGTTTTGGTTTTTTTTTGTTTTTTTTTTTTTCCTACAGGACTTCATATTACTCACCTGAAAAGTCTGTCTGGTGAAAAATAATGCAGAAAGAGAAGGGTAATTTTCAATGTGGACACATGGCAAAAATTGAACACATGACAAAAACCTTCCAGTTTCTACATAAACAAATGAGATTTTAAAGAGATAGTCTTTTTCAGAAAGTCAATATAATATCAGGCCTAGAAAAATCAAACCATTTAAAATTCATGAATTTTACCATCTTCCTATTTATAAAAGGTTAAGTTACCCTAAGCTATGAAAGAAAAACACCCTCTGAAGACCTGGGAAGGCAGTAAAACACTCGTGGCAAACGACAGGAATTGATCCTGCTTTTCTGTGCCTGTCATGTCTCTAAATTTTATTTCCACCATTTCGAGGGTACCGTGGTAAGAGGGGTAGGAATGGGAAAAAAGGATTGAGCTGATGCAAGACTATGGCCTGAGGGCGATGGTACCTGGGTCTCTGACATTTTCTCAATTAGTAGGTCTCCCTGCCTGACTGTGAGATGTGCATCTAACTGGGGACTTAGACTGTTGCAAGGTATTGATTAGCCATAATGTGAAGTCAAATCTGAATAAAAAAAGCATTGTGATCAAAAGCCTTTCATTGGAGACAGCATGCCCTCCAAGTCAAGGGTCTGCAGAATCTGATGAGCTCTGTTTCCTTTTTTGTCTGAGAGAGATTTCCATGGTTTACTCATAAAGGCTCTCTTGATAGGAATGTCCAGTGGGCCCTCTGTCAGAAAACCTGATGTCTCAAATTTGACAGGTGCTTGTTAGTTTTTCATCCCAGATCACTCAACATGCACACAAAACTAGAAGAGAAGATGGCTAATAATGCTACATTTCAAGTTGACTGCCTTGTCATTTTTGCTGGAAAATTCACTGATTCAATCACTAACATTAAATTGTCTGCATTAAAGGAAAATGAAGCATAGCCAGCCATGAAATGCATTGGTTTTCCAACTGCTAGAGCTTACACAGCTCAATACAATTCATTGCATTGCCTTGTTTGATAGGAACAGTTTATACAGATCACATGCAAAACAAAATAAATTGCTGTTCTATGAAAAAAGGAAAGTCAACAGAAAACCCCAAAGCAAGAACACTGAGAGAAACATTTTAATCCATCTTTTCGTGGAAATTAGCTTTCTTCTCACTAAAAATGTTTTCAAATGAGGAAATGATCCTCCATACCTTTACTTACATGAACAATGTACTTTCAAACACTTCTAGTCCACAGGGACGTCATATGAATCTGGATTTCTGCTCCATTGTAGTTCCATTCCTTGTGAATTTGGGTTGGGTTTGGTTTCTCTGAAAGCTCAAGGAAGGAGTGGACAACTTGATGAAAATACTTATTTTTATGGACTACTCAGATGAAGAATTTGCAAGCCAAGTGTTTGGGCCAACAGAAATAATGCATTTTGGTAATATCTCTGGGCATTGTCATAATAATAAGTCCACATTTTTGTCTATTCTCCTGTAGTTTGCAATCTAAACCCCAGGGCACAGCAAGAGCTGTGTGATGATCGTGGACTGTGGGACTTGAGCAATCAAGAACTCCTATCAATCCCAGTGTACGAGGGCATTGGAAACAAAACAAAAAAAAAACAGGTGAATGTTTTCACTGGATGAAATGCTGCATTGCCCATTCTTAGATATCCTTGAGCCAATTTGTGAAATGAGTTCTTACACTCATTTTATAAATGTTCTTATAAATGGATCTTATAAATGTTACTTTATACTTGAACAGCCTTCTCTTGTACTTGCAACATTTCCTGCTTCCAAAGAAATACTTGTCCAGTATACTGGAGAAAAGCAACCAAGAGCAATAAAACATCTATCCTCCTTCCCCACCTCCCCTCCCAGCACTGATGGTGCCTTGCAAAGGTCTCAGGCAGGCTTTCCGTACTCAGAAAAAATAGAGAGAGAGAGAGAGAGGGAGAGAGTGTGATGATTTATGGTGTCCAGATGCAAAGGGGCAGCAACACAAGGACCTTGCAATGGTGTCAGGGTCAAAGCCCTGCGAGGTATTCAAGTCAAGGCCCTGGCTCAAGATGGTTTGCACCATCACCTTCAAGATCAGCCAGTGGGGTCACAACAACCCCATGCAGCACTGCAGGCTTGGGGCAAAGTGGCTGGGAAGCTGCCTGGTGCAAAAGGACCAGGGAGTGCTGGTCAACAGCCACGGAACATGAGCCAGTGTGTGCCCAGGTGGCCAAGAAGGCCAATGGCATCCTGGCCCGTGCAAGGAATAGTGTGGCCAGCAGGATTATAGCAGCGATTGTCCCTCTGTACTCAGCGCTGGTGAGGCTGTCTTTCAAATCCTTCTTCTTGGCCCCTCAATGCAGGAATGACATTGAGGGGCTGGAGAGTGTCCAGAGAAGAGAAATGGAGCTGGTGAAGGGTCTGGAGTACAAGTCTGATGAGGAGCAGCTGAGGGAGCTGGGGGAGTGCTCTCTGAAAGGAGTCTCAGGGGAGACCTTAACACTCTCTATAACTACCTGAAAGGAAGCTGTAGCCAGGGGGAGGTCAGTCTTTTCTCCCAGGTAACAAGTGCCAGGATGTGATGAAATGGCTTCAAGTTGCCTCATGGGAGATTAAAGAGGATATTAGTTAAAATCTCTTCATGGAAAGGGTTATCAAGCACTGGAATAGGCTGCTTAAAGAAGTGGTGAAATCATCATTCCTGGAGTATTCAAAAGGTGTATGGATGTGGTACTTAGGGACATGGTTTAGCGGTGAACACAGCAAGGCCAGGGTAGCAGTTGGACTTGATGATCTTAGCAGTCTTTTCCAACTTAAATAATTGTGTGATTCCATGAAATGTCTCTCCTTTTCCTCAATAGTGTTTTCCATCAGGAAGCCTGAGCATGGGGTAGGTATTTTCCATCTGTATTCCAACAAAAGGCAAAAGCATGAGTGACTTCTCCAGGCCTTCAGCACTCATTGCTCACAGAACTCTACTTCCAGCCCTTCCCAGCACAGCTCAAGGTTGTGAAAGCATAATGGATCCCAAAATACTTCTTGCTGCAAAGTATTCATTGTGGTAAATGTCGACTATAGCAATAAGGCACCAAAGGCTGTGCATTAGCAAGCTATTAGTGCATGCTGAGAGTGCTCTGGTTGCCTTCTAATGCACAATGCAATGGCCATTATGGAGTATGACTCATTATTTTTACATTTATTTCACATTTTTAAAAATCATTTTCAAAACACTTTTGCACAATTTCAGGAGATGTGTTTTTTCACAAGGAAAAAATGGTTCTTATGAACACAATGTGAAGAGAAAATGGTAGAAAGATATAGTCTTCACTGCTTCTGAATAAACCTGAAAGTCACTGCTTCTTTCTTACCCCACTCCCATTTAGTGTGGTTTTTTGACTAGCACAGATCAATCTCTCTCCTCACAGAGTCATCCTTCTGCCTTTTCAGGTTCAGTTTATTACTTTGCAGCCATTTTACTTGATCAAAAATAGCACTTTAACAGGCATGTGACATTAGGTTCCTATGTTTCACATATTTCCTATGTTTTTGGAGGAAAATCCAAAATGTCCATAAAGTAATATGTTGATCCTGGAAAGCGTATGTCTTCAGAAGTGGAAGACATCATATGATCTTTCTTTGACCCTCTAATTTCTGCTTCTGTCCCATAATTGTCTTTGTTTATCTCCCATCCCCATAAAAAGCTGAATTTTTTGCTTGTCTGCCTTTTGCTCTTTGGGCATTGAATTAATTTGTGTGACAGCCATGCACAAAAGGTGGTATAGGCGCAGGCAACTTGCAATTACAACTGTTAAGCCTGCTAAGAAAAATAAGATGATGACCAATTAGGTTAGGATTAATTCTGCCTAATTTTAAACACCTGACTTGTTTAAATTACAACTATAATTGCTCTAGGCTGCCTTAGTAGTAAAGTGAAGATTAGATGCCTCCCAAATGTGTTTCATCCAACCTAAGGGCTAAACCATCTTCTTTTACTGACAAGACTTTGCATTGCTTAGACACTGCTTCTAATTTTATCAGCTATGTGATATGAGTAATTGTCCAGGTTTGACAAGGAAGTGAGTTTTCTTGAGAAGTTATAGTCAAACCAATCAGTGATCAGATTTGAATATTGACACCTGGTGTGGCCACTGAAGACATTGGACACGCCTCTGAGAACACAGGGGGTTAAAAGCAAAAAATGCCCAGGAGAACTCTCTCTTTTGTTTCAGTCAGTGAAGAGTGCAGACCTCCTCTGTCCAGCCACAGGCTGGGTGAGGGAGGGGAAGCCATGCGGCCTGGAAGAGGTAGGCCAGGGTATGAAGGGACTGGAACTGGGCCGGCCCCTGCGGATGGAAGGGTGGAGAAAATCTGAGATGTCTTTGTTCCACCCCCCCAGAGAGAGAGAGAGAGCCTGTGGCACCTGGAAATTTGATATCATGTTCCGGCAGTACCCCTGCAGAGGAGAAAGAGAAGTGGGGGGAAGGTGCCCAGCTGGGAGTTCTGGGCAGCTGAGATTTCGTGCTGGGAGCCTGAGACTTTTAACACCTTCTTGGACAAGTAAAGCTTTGTGAAACATTAATCCTCCTTGATCTGAAAGAGAAGAGAGATGGCCTGGGACCTGAGATGTTAGAAGAAGAAATCCTAGGTGGGAGGAGATGATGGAGTGGCCTTGGCTGGACTTTTCTTGTATAACCATAAAATGAACCAATTTCTCCTGCAACAGAGACTGCATTTTTAGGGGGATGCAATGGTTTGAGCCAAGAGAGTGACCGGTTGCAGTGATTGCATGTGCAGGAGCGGAGTGAACAGAGAAAAGTTGAGGAAGGTGTGGTGATGCCCTCTGTCTTCAGGGAAAAGAAGATCTCTGTTCTTGAGACCCCCAGCCCCAGGGGAGGAGAAAATGGGGGGGGAACTGTGGTCCCAAAAATGAGAAACTGAACTGTTGTTTCTTTTGGTCCTTGGCAAAGCATCCTTAAAGGAGCCCTATGAGCAGTCTGTCCATGCTCAGTGGTGAGAGCACTGTGACATGGAAAGGAGAGTGTCACACTGGCAGATTTTCTCCAGGCAGTGCCATGTGTGACATGGAAACACAAGAGGTTGCAACTGTGTTTCCTGGGGGTCTATGGTGCAAGAGAGACTCCTCTCTCCCTTGATGGACTGAGTATTGATTATCTGAAGGGTGATGACTTGATTGAGGGTCCAAGTTGTGTCTCACTGTGTTTTGTTGGAAATTGGGTGGGGGGAGGAGGAATGTTTTGGAAGGTTTTAATTCTGAATTCTGTGTGTTCCTTCTATTATAGTTGTAGGTTAATAAAGTTTTTTCCTTTGTTTTTAAGCTTGAGCCTGCTCTGCTCTGTTTCTGGTCGCATCTCACAGCACTCATTTGGGAAAATATATTTTCATGGGTGCACTGGCATTGTGCCAGCATCAAACCATGACAGTAATCTGACTTGGGATGAATCCGGGCCCTTTTTTTTCCCCAAGCTCTGCTACACTATTTAATGGTTTGGTATCTACAGTGTGAATATATATTCCTAAAACATCAGCTGTCTTCATAACACTGGAATGTCAAAATAATGGTGTATTTTACTGTTGATATCTGAATAAGATTCTATGGGGTCCTTTGTGAAAATGCCCTGGAGAAAGGATGTTTAAAGAATAGATTGGAAAAAATATAGAAACTTACAAGGTATTTGGCAGGGGAGCATGTAAAGATCACAATTCTTTGCAAAACAATTGTGCATGAGAGTGGGAGAAAGTAGTACTGAAGTGCTGAAGCCAATTTTTGAAATATAAGATAGTTTAAATATATATGGAATCAGACGCTCTGCTACTGAACAAAACTGACACTGAAGGAATATTCAATGTTATGTTACAGCCTCTGAAAACATAGCAAATGTCAGAAATTCCTCTTTTAAAGAGCCCTCACTCTTGTTCAGTAACTTCAACTGTCAGAGAGTGGAGCTGTATCAAAAAGGGTTTCACAGAATCAAAAGGTTTGTTTCTTAGCAACTCTGTCAACAAATTTAAATTGCTGCATATCACGGCTGTTCCGTAATTATTTGCATGCAAGATTTGTAAACACAGGTTTTTATTGTGCATGCTGTTGTTGTGGCTGGTAGGGAGGCAAAAGGGGACAAATTCTCCAAAGCAGGGACAATGCTGGTACCAAATCAGAACATGCAAGCCTAAGTAAAAGGTTCTGTGTATCTTGCTTGACCAGAATCTTTTCTAGTTCATTTTGCCCAGGAAGTATGAACTGCAGAGACAGCAAACCAAGTATAGACGTAGTATTGCAGTAGTCACAATGTTAAAAGACTAAATCTTCCTTTTGTGATAAAAGATACCGGGGATGGCATTTTGGTCCTTGTTTACACAGTAATCCAGAGGCCCGGCACCACTTTAAACAGACACGTGTACCACCTAGTTTTAGCTAAATTTGTATAATGCTTTGTTATACCAATAATGTTAGAGCTCAGGTGATATGTGACTTGTTTGCTGGGCATTCACCTGGAATCAGGTTGGAGGAAGGCTTTTGCAGCCTGAGCTCCAGGCTGTGCTAGTGCTGTTCTAGGGGCTTCAAAGCTTTTCAGATACGAGTCAATGAATAGCAGTCATGCCTGCCTCTGGAATGTGAGGCTGACGTACCTTTGACCCTGTTTGTTTTTTGCTAATGTCACCAAAGATTGTGGTTAGGAAGTGATGAATATAGTCCATTTTAATTTTTATGCTATTTCAATTTTATTTATTATTTGCTGAGTGCCTATAATGTGCATGCTACTAGAGAACACACTTTATTTAATGTAATGCATTTTAGATCCACTTTATATAACAGGCTAAACATGTATAATATATGTAAGCCTGTAAGTCTATATATGCTCAGTATGATGTAAGAGACTAGGAGAGTACTCACACTGTATATGTTTATGTTTTCAAATTTAATGAATTCATGTTATTCTACACATCTAATGGCTCATATACAAAATCCCAGCTCATTTCACATAATATCTCTATTATAGGCATAGTGTTATTTATTTGTATTACAGTAATCCCAGAGGTTCCATCTCAAAAAAAAAAAAAAAAAAAACCAAAAAAAAAAAAAACAACGCTATGAAAAATTGGATCAAGAGACAGCCCTAAAGAATTTGCAGTTTACAAAAATAAGAGGTAGGGGAGGTAGGGAACATAGGCACAAACTGGCAGGGTGACATACCCAAGTTCATTGTCCAGGCATGTGATGGAGACCAGATAGGGTGTTGATTCTTCAACTCTAACCAATGGGCTAGGAAGCCCAACTTAGAGTCACTTGGCATGGCCTATCTCCCTAATTCACATAACTGTGTCCTGAGCTGAGACTCCATTTTACTGTAGACCCTGAAATTCTCCTTGCTGCACCTCTGTAAGTCCAAAACATCTATTACATGACAAGAATGCTGGATGGTGGGCTAGACCATGCCTACTTGCCAAACGATTGACAGCGAGATGTGTTTTTTGGGCACTTCTCAGCAGTATTTTCAGCTCCTGGATATAGGAGTAAAGAGTGGGAGGACCCAAAGGTTTCCAGGACAATTATGAGACTTTGTGCAGCCCATATATTAGATCATGTTTTCTCTATATTTGGTTTTGTCTTTGATATAGCTTTACTCCTTTCTTGATTTCCCTTACCCATTGTTTAAGATCCCTGCACTTACTGCCTGTGAAATAGATAACTCATGGTAGCATCAAAATAGGCCAAATCCCAAAGCTAAACAAAACCCAGACCTGTTTCATGAAACAAACCTTAGTAGGAAAGTCTGAAATTCTTAAGAAGCCTGAAATTCAGATATACATCAGTCTGCAAATTTATATTCTCCATGGATGTCACAGCTAAGAACCAACAGATGTGATAGTCCAGAAAGAGATGATTCTGCCTGTTTCTTAGCCTGGCCTTAGATGACTTCACCTGATAGGAGAACTTTTCCCCTGCACCTTTTTAAAGGAGAAGAAGAAATACGACAACATCCAGTGCATGCTATTGATCAGGTGAGAGACTACAGGAAAATCTGAAAACAGACCTGTACAACAGATGACAAAATCCATTTTTCCGGCTACTGAAGAATGCAATGAAAGTCTTAGTTCTACAAACCAGAATAAAAAAAGAACTAACTTAATTCAAATACACAGGTCAAAACAAAAAGATGGTCCTTCCAAGCAGTTGTTAGTTAGAGATGATGGAAGAAGGTTAATATTCTGTAGAACTGAGCAGTACCACAGTTCAGTGCAGTTGTTTTTTAACACTAGTATCTAACTGTGGCTTAGGTCACAAATGAAAAGATTTTTGCTGCATTCCTGACTAATTCCAAGGAGCACCTATACCGTTTGGAATAGCAAACAGTCCCTTCTCAGAATATGACTAAGATTCCAGCCCTGCCAGGGTCTGACCCACTGAGAAGGAAAAAAAGCTCTCAAAACTCAGCCAGGATCTGCCAGGATCAGTCTAGAAACAACATGAAAAGCTGGGCTTAAATGAAGGATGAAAGCAGGACTCTACCAGAAATTTTGCACAATACAGTTTTGAGTCCTCATAGAAAGTGTTATAAAGGTTAAATTCTTATCTGAGGGAGTACTCAAATAACTGCAGTTTTTTCAAACCCTAAATAAAGTTTACAGTTGAGTGCCCAGTCACAGATGTGACGGCTGTTCAGAATGAAAGTATATCAGATGTAATAAATTTCATGCCGCTTACTGTCCTTGTGGTAATCTACTGAAAATGGCTTAACCTTATTCTTTGTTTTATGGTTTAACAGCCTAGAAAACAACAAAGCAACTGTTATTGTTGATTGCTATCTAACTGTTATGTGGGGAATTTGTTAAGATGTACTTCAGGGAATGACATAATTCCCATGACAGCCACACAACTGTAAACCAAGAAAGAAATAGATGTCACAGTGAGACGACAAACATGCTATGTGCTGCAGCTTTGGGTGTACACGCAAGACTGTCTGTGCTGCTTCTCAGAAGCATCTCCAGATTTCCAGGAAGGAATAAGTGTGACATCAACATAGACAAACGTGAATGGTTCCACCAGAGTAGCAATGTTGATTGATTTTCTGATGATGCTTATTGATTTTCTGATGATGCCTCTGAACCTCAATGTTACAACAGAGGAACACAAATAATTGCCCATCTTCTGGGTATGATGAATAACAGAGCTTCATAACTTTGGGAGGACGCTATCAAAGGCTCTTCTTGAGCAGAAACTAAATTCTGGCTATTACAGGGCTGACATTAACAGATGCTTAAAAAAATGTCTTCCAAATAGCATTTTATAAATTACTTGTTTCTAGAATCAGTTATTCTCTTTAATATTACTGCTTCATATATTGACAAATTCTGTCTTCTGCTGCATTCAAATTTTGATGCAAGCCTAACAGCCAAAACAGGCTGACATCTCTCAAAATATTCATTGACTTTGTTGTATGTCTTCAGACTGGACCCAGCCAGGGTGTGGAAGTGTCATATCCACAAAGCTCCAAGCTGCACTCCCATCCTCAGAAGCATTGTGTTTCCCCAAAACTGATCTTCGCAGCACTGTTAGTTCATAATCTGTGCCAGTCTTCATTCTTTTCATAAATGTGTGGATTCATATGCAAGAAATGGTCATTATGATTATCCCTTCCAATCTTGTGTCTAGCATGAACAATAAGTTTATTTTAAAATATTGCATTTTGCAATAAAGAAAAATCCCAGGGGAAAAGAAAAATAAAAGCAATATTAATTAAAAATTGCTAGCAATTAAAAAATAATGCTACCACCCGCCTCCAGAAATTGCTGCAGTGGTTAGTTTGGTCAGTATTAAAGATCTTTGTATTCTATATATGATGTTTTTTCCCCAGAGGATTTTTATTCCTTGGTTAAAAGTCAGAAGAACCTTCATTATCAAAGTTCTGCTTTCCATATAGGCTCTTATTGGCTGAGATCATGGTTGATCAGGCATTTTTCAAAAAAGCTTTAGCTCCATAATTCTTTCATTGTAGCAGGTTCTTTACATAATTCTTGATTTTATTTTCTAAACCTTCTTAATTTTCCTAAAATCCCTTTTGTGATATATATACAGAATTTCAATAGCAATAAAGATGCTTTCAAGTAAGTGCAAGCAAAAGTGGTCTAATCTCTCCGACTGCTACTTGAGATAGATCTCTTTATACAAATAACAACAGTTGCCCTTTTGGTGAACAGCAGCACTGAACACTGATTCCCTTTCTTTGATATCTCACCCTTCTTCCAGAGTTACAGCTTCAAAGGATTTTCTTGTCTTGTGATATGACCTGCAGTCTACGTTTTAAAACACAATATATGCAGCTGTATCAGTAATACTTATTCCTGTTTGCATGAGTCCTTATTATTTGTATTTCCACAGCTCTTTGGATATCTTTGGAACAGCTGCTTCTGCAACCAGTGTGTGTTGTGTGTGCTTGTGATAGCCTGTGCCCATGCAATCTGCTCACTGACTCTCTAAGTTTCTTACAAACTGCAAAACACTATGTTCAGGTAGGCATTATCTCATGTACTTCAGGATTTTTTTCCTTCTTTGCATCATCCTTCTTTTTAAAAACTTATTTTGTGTGGTAGAAGAAACCTTTGCAGCCCCACTTCTAAGGAAGGCTTTGATCAACAGAAATAGCATGACTTCCCTTGTCACAGGCAGCACATAAGTCACATATTTCTCCCAAAGATGCAGTGTTCATATGCCAGAATAAATTCAGAACTGTCTTTGCTTGTACCCTGTGAATCGAGACTTAGTTTGATGAACACACAATTTTTCCAACCAGGACAAATATTTTCATTAAGTTCAAACTGGTGTCCTGTTTAACCTTTGGTCTGGCATGGGTTTCCACATAATTCATCAAAACTCAAAAATTCTTATTTTTCTTTTATTTTAAACAAGACTTCCATTTGAACTTCAATTTTTGTTTCATCCTAAAAATAACAGCAAATTAGACAGCTTGTTTTGTTTTGTTTTTTGTAGATGATCAAAATGTTAAGAATAAATTTGGGTCTGGAGACAAGGCTATAAATCATAATGCTTTTCTTTCTGGTTCATTTTAGCTGCAACATACTTGTCTTTCTGGAGTTATTGTCTGTCTTATTCATGTGAAGACCAGATGTGTGGATCCTGATGTCTCACACTTGAATCATCTGTATTTGCAATTGCAAGTATCACAGAAACACCTTCTCCTGTTTGAAGGCTTCTCATGTCAAGCTTTCTTGATTTCTACACTCAAGACAGAGGAATGCTGTACCATCTGCAAGCCTTGGGCACTTTGCCAGTAAAACTGCTGTCTGAAATAATTTCCAGCTTCACATGGATTTTTTCATGGAAATACGAGCTCTGCTTAGGTGCCTTCCAATATGCAATATTAAAAGACTATAACCAAACACTGGAACTTAAGTCATGCACATGAAGTTGTTCTGAACATGGAGCCTGTTTTGCTAGTCATCAAACATGAGATGCTTGAGAGTATTCCTGGTTTATGACATTGTTTGGTTTGGCACAGCCTGGTTTTAGATAGCAGAGGGGACACAGAGGTGGCTTCTGTGGGAAGCTGCTGGAAGCTTCCACCATATCCAGCAGAGCCAATCCCTGATGGCTCTGAAGATGGACATGCTGCTGGCCAAAGCTGGGCCAGGTAGAGAGGTTGGTAACACCTTTGTGTTAACAGATTTAAGAAGAAAATCTAAACAAAGTGCACACAGTTTTTTCTAGCCAAAGAAGAGACGGAGGTGGGAATATGTGAGGGAAAACAACATGGAGGCACCAAGGTCAGTGCAGACAGAGGGTAGGAGGTGCTCCAGGCACTGGAGCCAAGATTCCTCTGCAGGCCTTGGTCAGACCAGGGTGAAGCAGCTGTGCCCTTACCGACCATGGGTCCACGGGATATGGAGAGATCCACCCATAACCCGTGGGGGAGGTGCCCACGCCGGAGCGGTTGGATGCCTGGAGGAGGCTGTGATCCTGTGGGAGATCTGGTGGAGAAAGGGGGCTCTGCTTTCAGGCTGGAGCAGCCTGTCCTTGGAGGATTGCACCCTGTGGAAGAATGGCCCACACCACAGTTTTGTGAGGACTGTTTGCCTGTGGGAGGGGCTCATGTTGCAGCAGGTGCTGTAGGACTGCTGCTCGTGAGAGTGGTCCCACACCAGAGAAGTTCACAGAGAACTGTCTCCTGTGGGAGGGACCCCACTGTCTCACCGTGGAAGCACTCATCTCCCAGAGAAGCAGAAGAAAACCTCAGGTGACGAGCTGACCAAAACCCCATGCTCTCTCTCCCTGTGCTGTCAGTGGGGAAGAGGGAGGGGTCGGGGTAAAAAGGTGTTTTTAAGAGCTCATCTTACTTCTCATTATCTTCCTCTGACTCTGTGAATAGTAAATTCACTTAGTACCTGTAAGTTGAGCCTGTTTTGCCTTGAAGTGTTTTGTCCCGCTCCTTATCTCAACTCATGAGCCCTTCGTTAATTTCTTTTCTCCTCTGCCCAGCTGTGGCAAGGTAGGGTGAGTGGGCGACTCTCATGGGTGCCTGGCTTTGGGCCAATGTCAAACCATGAGTCATCCATTTCTACTGGGTACCTGGAGTGAGGCTAATCTGTGTGATGGACCATAAGGACATCAAACTCTCATTTGCTTTGGGCTGTCAGTGGACTGAACCCTTAACTGGCTTTTCTGACACCATTGTGCAATTTCCTCTAATGCAATGGTGTTACAGGAATTTAAATACTGCCTACTTAATGTTTCTCTCGTTACTTTTACCTCAGACCATAAATACCCACTTATCTTGACAAATAATGTTAGGTATTTTGCTGAAATAAAGCTTTGATCAAGTGACAAGCATGTGGGCAAATACTTAAATCTTTACCCCCAACTCTGTCCTCCCTCCTCACTAGGTTGCTGATCAGATTCAGGAGCCAATGTGACTGAAATTCACTACACTGACTGTAATAATCATCTCTCAAGGACCAAGCATGGTAGCAAGATCACAATAATAATAAATGAATATGTGGGAATAAGTGCTCTTTATTTTTATTTCTGTTATAGTGACCTATGAACTCTCTGCTGCTTCTGTCATTGCCATCAACCTAACAATATGCTTCCAGATCTCTAACAGCAGGATGTTTCACACTGCAGAGAACTTTCAGACACAATAAATCCACTCATTATTACTAAATAAGTCAGCAAATTAAATACATCAGATGAAGTACTAAGTTAGACAGATTCTCCTATGGCTATGTGCTTTGGTGGAACTGACATAAACTCTGTATTGACTTTATTAATGAATTCACCTCCCGCCACAAATTTGTATGCAAACCGTCATGGGAGCTCTGGCATTAACCACATTTGCCTGTACTTCATACCATTATGGTCTACAGCCGCTACAAGACTTACAGGAAAATATTATGTGGAAGTATCTGCTACCCAGGTGCTTCAGTACCTGAGCTGCAAACCTCTGTCCCTTCCATGCAGCCCTAAACCAGCCTCTGTTTGCCAAAACTCAGTTGTAAATGCAAGGTATACTAAAGAAACATAACAATTAAACAGGCAACTTGGCCTATAGCTTCATCAGAAGCTACTTCACCCATGCAGCTTCTCACAGGTTAGAACTGCATGCTCCTTGGATCATGTGACATTTACCTGGTCTTGTGGGAAATGCCTTTGCCCATGGCAGGGGTGTTGGAATAGATGATCTTTAAGGTCTCTTCCAACCAAAAAATGTATATGTCTCTAGGACTGTAGGGAAATGTGTTACCAGCCCCTTTGCCCTCCATGGCGGAGCTTATCTGCTGGGAGCATTTTAGTTCTTGCTGTCTCTTTGTGGCTTGACAGTGTTTTTGCTTTCCCTTGTGTGGGGAAGGTTTTTCTGCAGCTTGATACAAGACCTCAGACAAACAAACAAGGGAATGTGCTACAGACATGCAAGGGGAATCCTACCCAAAGCTAGTTTGCAACATCGGTTCTTAGGGTAATTTACAGATTGGACCAAAGTACCAACTGGACTGATTTCTCTTAGAGTTTTTCTGACTTCTGGCTTGTTTGTTTCACTTTATCCAGCAAGATTACTTCTTATTTAGATTTTAGATTTTCTACTATCCAGCAAGATTGCTTCTTATTTAGATTTTAGATTTTCTACTTTATTTAGATTTTTTTAACAGTATCTGCACAATGATCTGATGAAACCTAGGTAATTATTGTTTCCTTTAATTCAAGTACATGTGATAATGAACATAAATAGCAATTAATATCTTCTCCCTGAATGAGAAAAATAAATGTATATCAACCAGATGAAGAATTCCCGACAAATAATCTTTACTCCTACATCACTGATGAAGATAAGCATATCACTGTTGTTTATCTGAAGTCTTTTAAGCCTTTCATCTAGTGATAAAACACTAAGAGGTCTGTTTGTTATGAGGAACATCAAACATACATTTCGGATAATATCTGGAACTACTGGTAATAGCTGTTGTCCACAGTAGATATTGAACACGGGCATTTAACCCCCCCCCAAACCTTTCTTAACAGATGCTGTTAGTGCGAGGTCTCATAGCCCTGCAGTAATTGTATTTGTTGTAATTGACCCACTGTCTTTGCTACAGCAAAAGGAAAAAATCCTCAGATTCACCTTAACTTTTACTTAAATTTATACTCTAAACACTGTGAAATGTTTTTTCCAGACAGCTGGTGTTACCAAAAGGAAAGAAACATGAGAATCTCTAATATTCAAGTGTCTACTGCCCATTTTCTTAATCTTCCAGAAAGAATGTTTGAGCTTATTATACCAATAGAAGCCTGCCAAGTCTTTGGATTTATTGCTCTAAATCGGTGGAGTCATTGTCATTATTAGACCAGTTGCTAGTCAATACTTAAAAGCATTCATTAGCTGCAAATGACAGAAATGGTCATACACTATAGATTTTTTTTATTGTTGTCCAGAATGCATGCTTCCTATTGAGGGGAATAATGAGAGAAGGATTAAGTGAGAGGTCAGTAAGGACTTTATCGATAAAGAGAACAATGTGATAGGAATCCCTGTGTTATTCCAGAGTCATTTCTAATTTTCCTCATTTTTTGCTATGCATGCAAATTTGACAGCAGGAGTATTAGTAGTTTGCATGGGTAACTGGTGTATCTGCCCTGAACAAGAACCTGTATATTGTAATTTGAAATTAATTGATTTAATGGAAAGATGTGAGTAGTAACTGCTTTTCTGCTCTTGGATAGCCTGTTTTATTTGTAGTACAAGATTCATGAGCTACTTCTTGGTTCTGACATCCCTCAGACTTGGGCCTTTTCTTAGCTGTGGATATTTGCTCTGATTCAGCATGTTAAGAGCTAAGATACTGGGCTAGGTCTTCCCCTTGTATAGCCCCTGCCTGGGAACTGGACATCTAAATCCTTTAGGTTCCTTTGGAAACCTCAGCTGCAGTTCCTTCTAAAAGGAATAACAAAGAAGACAGACTTGTCAAAGGAACTGGCACCTACTAGCTTCTTTTGTTTTCGATGGGAGTTGCAGTGTTATAAGCCTCTATGAAAATCTTTCTGTTGATTTTGCCTTTTAACTGGGAGCTGAGGTTTTCAGAAATGTTGGCCAACAACTACTACATAAAGACAATATCCTAAAATGACAGGTACTTTGACAGTGCACAACAGTTCAACAAAAACTGCTGAATTCATGTTATATCGAGAGGTAGCCGCATTCAAAGTGCTCTTCACCAGTTAAAGAGAGATGTTCCATTTTTCCACTCAACAGACTGACTGCTCTTCTTTCTGCATTAGACTTAATTCAAAAAACAGAAAGGTTCAGATGAACACTTCTTCCAGTACAATGTTGTCACGGTTTGATGCAGGCGCAACGCCAGCACCCCCATGAAATTACACCTTCCCCAAATAAATGCTGTGAGATGCGATCAGGAACAGAGCAGAGCAGGCCCAAGCTTAGAAATAAAGGAGAAAGTACTTCATTTAGTGACTACTATGATAAAAGACACACATTAAATCCAGAATGAAAAACCCTCCTAAAACATTCCTCCTCCCTCCACCCAAACTCCAACAAAACACAGTGAGACACAACTTGGACCCTCAATCAAGTCATCACCCTTCAGATAATCAATACTCAGTCCATCAAGGGATAGAGGAGTCTCTCTTGCACCATAGACCCCCAGGAAACACAATTGCCACCTCTTGTGTTTCCATGTCACACATGGCACCACCTGGAGAAAATCTGCCAGTGTGACACTCTCCTTTCCATGTCACAGTGCTCTCACCACTGAGCATGGACAGACTGCTCATAGGGCTCCTTTAAGGATGCTTTGCCAAGGACCAAAAGAAACAACAGTTCAGTTTCTCATTTTTGGGACCACAGCTCCCCCCATTTTCTTCCTCCCCTGGGGCTGGGGGTCTCAAGAAGAGAGATCTCCCTCTTCCTGAGGACAGAGGGCATCACCACACCTTCTTCTTCCTGAAGATAGAGGGCTACACCACACCCTCCTCAGCTTTTCTCTCTTCACTCCATTCCTATGCTTGTAGTTGGTGAAGTAGGTCTCTTGGCTCAAACCATTGCATCCCCCTAAAAATGCAGTCTCTGTTGCAGAAGAAATTGGTTCAGTCTATGGCTAACAAGAAAAGTCCAGCCAAGGCCACTCCATCATCTCCTCCCACCTAGGATTTCTTCTCCTAACATCTCAGGTCCCAGACTGTCTCTCTTCTCTTTCAAATCAAGGAGGAGTAATATTTCACAAAGCTTTCATTTCCCAGGAAAGGGTTAAAAGTCTCCGGGCTGAACTCTCTGCCCAGAACTCCAGCTTCCATGACTGGGCATCTTCCCCCCCACCTTCTCCTTCTCCTCTGCCGGCAAATTCCAGGTGCCGTCAGGCTCTCTGTCTCTTTCCCTCTGAGGGGAGGAGGGGGAACAAAGGCATCTGTTTCCCTCCACCCTTCCATCTGCAGGGGGCCCGCCCGGTTCCAGTCCTTCAGCCCCTGGCTTACCTCTCCCAGGCTGCATGGCTTCCCCACCCCAACACCCCGCCTGTGGCTGGGCAGGGGAGAGTCTGCACTCTTCTCTGACCAGAACCCAAAGAGACAGTTCCCCTGGGAGTTCTTGCTTTTAACACCCTGTGTTCTCAGAGGCATGTCCACGCCTTCAGTGGTCAGTCCAGGTGCCAATATCCAAACCTGACTACTGACTGGTTTGATCCCGACTTCCTGAGAAACTTCACTTCTGTGTCAAACCACGACAATGTTAATGTGATGACACACTAACCAAAATAATTATAGCCCTGGAATATTCTTTTCTTTTAAAAAAGTCAGAGTCTCCTAGAGAAGAGCCTGCTTAAGTTGGATCTTCAAAGACAAATTTATTGCCACCAAAATAACAGTAGATATTAAAAACAAAACAAAATAAACCCCAAAAACAACAACCTAAAGGAATCTAAGCTTATTAGTGAAACATTAAGTTTAAAAGATCCAGGCAATTTCCAGAGATCTTATAATTAACAAAGGAAACATTTGGAATGCATTGTATTTTCTGATTGTTAAAACTGTCATAATTCTATTAACAACTTTAAAAAGAAAATCATTAGAGAAAATATTGTCTCCTTGAAAATTTTCCTCCTTAATTAGCCTGGCTTTAACTCCTCTTTTGATAAAAGGCTTTTGCTTACTATTTTTGACTGACAATAAGGACATTGTTCTGAAAATGTCTTCTTTGCATGTAGTCAGCCATAAGCACCCAGGCTGTAGAATTTTTTCCCTATAACTTGGAGACTAATCCATTGAGTGTGTCCTTATGTGAGCAGTTTTAACTTATGGAGACAATGCGATTGACTTCAAGAAATATGGTTCAGCAGACCAATCCTTAAAAATAGCTGGGTTAAAAAAAATTAAAGTATGGATATATGGTCAACTTTGGATAAATGATTCTAACTGCATAAAGTAAAAGAAAAATTATAAGGGAAAGTACCTAAAATTCTTATTCAGCAAAAGCTCCTGTTTAAATAATTAAAGCAGATTATGACCAATGCATAAATTTCTCTACAAGACCCTTTTTTTCCATGGAGAGTTGAAGTTTTGTTGAATCTTCTATTTCTAAGTCTGAAGTCAATTTGTAGGAGGTGGTGTGTAAAAGCACTTTAGTAAGGAAAAGCAGCAATCTCAATGCATCAAAGTTAGGTGGTAGCGGGGTTATCACTCCGTGAAAATCACATAAACATTCCACATATGAAATATTATTCATCAGGGCAATACCCTCCAAGGGTTTCAAAGATGACAATGGTGTCATGAAACCCTTTTTTGAAAGAGGAAAAATTTATTCCACTGCTAAGATTGATTCTGTCGCCATATAGCAGGCAGTGTGACGAGGCAGAGAATGAACATAATTGAGAAGAGAATTAGCAAACCTTAAATATCTGCTGCTGCAATATCATTACCCATAAACTTGCCCTTTTTCCACCCTCTTTTCCCCAAAGACTGACATCCCATAACTGCAGTGAAAAAGAATGTGTTCTTTCGAACAGCTAAATCAACAAGGTCTCACATGAGTAGTGTCGAGTGGTGTGGTTGAATGATTTCATGAAAAACTAATCAAGTATTCATCATTGAGATCAAACACTTCCCAAGTAATTATTATCAAAACCAATTTGATAAGACCTGAAGAAGTGGCATTGCTGATCTAATCAGAAGTAGAACAGAAATAGTTCTCTCAGCTTTTATAATGTTCAGGTATGAAAGAAAAAAAAGGTAATTGTATTTTATAATTAAAGATAAGAAAGCTGTCATACTGTAATCAATTATTTCAGATCAATCATAATTTTATTTCTTCTGGTAATTTTATAAGAACACTCATTTACAAATTGACTTTTTCATATATATATGTAATGTAATATGTGGAACAGAAATGCATTAGAAACCATCTAGTTTAAAGCTATTTCATTTAAAAAAGAAAGGATAATGTGACTATAATGACTAACAGAACTACTAAGTACATATTTGCATTTTTTCTGCATAATAGTGATTTCCTTTTATATTAAAATTTAAATATAGAATATTTTTGAAAATTAAAATTTTATTTGCAGTCTCAGCAAACTTCTATTTTTAAGGTGTCTTTACTGATTAAATTCTCAAGGATAATGTACAAATTTTAGGAATTTAAAAGTATTTTACATGTGTTTCAAACAACCAAAGCAGAAATTGCAATATCCCAATCAATTTCCAGGAATGTATTTATCTGGTCATTTTTTTCAAGCAAGAGCCAAAACACATTTGAGATGGCACAATACATCATAGTGCCATTACCCTTGTGGATTTTGACAATATAGAATTTCAAATGGATCATATGGGAAAAAAAATCCCCATCCTAATAGGCTGATTTACTTAATAATACCAGGCTGGAATCCCTATGCCACTTGCATAAATCTTAATTGACCCTAATTTTAATGGCTTTATTAGTTTTAGTTCTAAGGCTATTTCATTTCTCAGAAATATTTTTCCATGCAGATTACTGAGTCATATCTGGGTGACAAAAGTTTCTAGAAAAGTGGCCTTTCTTCAGAGTCTCATTTCTAGTATGAGGATCTTAAAAACTCATTTCACAGATTATTTTGTGACTATTTGAAATATTATGAGCATGTGAATGTGACTGCATTGTTTTGTTGTTTTTTTTTTTAATTAATTGATGGGTAGAATGCCAGTATTTTAAAATAGCTTCCTAATATGTAAATAAAAGTCTGAATTAAAATGAACCATGCTTCTTAAACTTAAATTCATCATTTTAATGGATTTTTTGAGGGCTTATTCACACTGACTGTAGCCAGGTAAATCAGACTATTTACAGAGAGACTAATAAAAAATAATCAGAATGGAGGAATCTGGTCCAGCCTAAAAGTTAGGGTTACCTGCTGGGGAACTACACTAAGATTTCTGCACTAATCTTAACATTATAACAACTGCAGCAGTTGTTTTCCCACAGGTTGATCAGTGGAAAAATCCTATGTATTCAATAGTCAGAAATTCCTATTATTTATCTTGTTTTCACAGAAAGATTTTAGGGCTCTCCATAGAAAATAAAGTCCTAAATGTGGTTCAGTTTTAGTCAAATAATTTATTTTTAAGACTGCAAAATGAAAGGAAGGATGTTTTGTTTCAGCAGTTAAACTATATTCTTTGTCAAAATGAAATTCTCTACAGCTCTTAAAAAAATCTGGGAAAGTTGTTTCACCACAGAAAATGGCATCTTCTCATCACATTGTTTCTGCTGATTATCATTGATGACAAACATCAGTGAATCATTCACTTGAAAGATAATTCTTGCCAGCTTTACTCTTACAGGAATGTCCTACACCCAGAAAAATCTCCTAATACAAACTGATACCCTTTTGTTTCATACAGCTGGGACAACCATTTCTTACAGTTCTGATCCAACAACGACCATATTCTGGTTTTCAGCACCACATAACAAAAAAGAATTGCTGCTTTCTACAGTGTTGTACGAAACAAATCCTTAGCTATCAAAGCTATTTAAATACTATGTAGCTATTTTAAGAAGCCAAAGAATGTTTTACTTCATAGACTGTCAGCTGCCTTGACTGTAAATGTACTTTATAAGCCCCATTGCTATAGTTTGAGCCCTAGATGATTTCTGATTGCAGATTTTAGCATTCCTTCACCTTTACAAGCAAGGATCACTGTGTGTGTTGAGGACCCTTTTTACTCCAAACACAGAGGCTAATATTTGTTTTTGAAACCATAAAATACTTGTATAATGAGAAAATGCTTTAAAAAGTGAAACAAAAGCAGTAGGCCTGAACTCTCCAAACTTCATTCCCAACGGGTAACTCTTTATTTGTAGACAGTTGGTCAGGTTACTCGACTGGTTATGAGTACAATAACACGAAGTGACCCAATATTATTTTCTTAAAATTGCTTACTGCATTCATGGTTACACATTGAACATCTGATGTCTTGAAGACTTCTGCCATTAATACATGAAAGAGAGCACATTATTACTTTCCTTTACTAGGAAACATTTTTTAAAAATATCTTATATTTCCTTAATTGTTACCATACCTTTGATGATACCTTGCTTTCTCTAATGACTATAAATATAGTCAGAATATTTTAGTCAAGCCTACAGTGAAAGGCACACTGTACTGTTCACCAAAGTCCTTTTGAAAAGTATCACTGACATGGAGTCTTTATTGGCAGAAATAGAAAGGAGACCTAAGATGGTATGTAGCCAGAAAACAGAACTTCACCTTAACACATTTATGGACCTCTGGCATTTCTAAGAGACCACTCAAGAGCTTCCTTGAGATTTACCAGCAGCATCTCTCTGCCCCGCCACAGTTAGAGCGACCATCAGTTTGTGACATTCTAGCAAGACAGAATCTTCTGTATGTGACCAAGAGTATCACCAGCCTGAAGTAATTAGAAAGGATTCTGGCTCTGAGCAGCATATTGTATGTTACAATGTGTGCAAGAGCTGCAGCTGTAGGAAATACACAAATCCAGTACAGCATCTAGGGAGTTTGTGCAGGTCATGCACATTGACATACTCCTTCACCTCTATTCAAAGGTTTCTGACTGCAGGAAGGAGATCAGACCATTATTTGCTTTATCTGAACAAAGACATTTTTCTAAATACCGGTGAAAATTCTTGTGCAATCTCCCAGAACCTCTTTAAAGCCATGGAAAGCAATGGTAAAACTCCTGTTGTGTTCAACAGAAGTAGTTATTGGAAAGAAAAAAAGCTTGTGGCCCTTCTGTCTGCTTCACATCAAATTCCTATCAATTTTGTCTAATATCTTCAGCCACAGCAGGAGAACTAGACGAGGTCTGGCAGAAAAGACTACAGTAAATTCCCTCTGCCAAGCATTGCCTCTGTGAACCTCAACAAATCACGTCACTTGGCTGCCTTCTAATTGCCTTTTACTCTTCCTCTGCAGAGGACAGAACAACTATTCCTGTCTCCCACTTTTGCTTGCTATGTTTGCCTAGATATCCTTTCTTTAGATGACAAACTATTTTTGTGTTTTGTCAATGTGCTCAGGTTGAGTTAGATGCAGTAGTTTCTGGAGAGATTGGAGGTAGGTGCCTTAACTAAACAACCCTCCAGACTACACTGACTGCATCAAATGCCATTGGAGATGTGTTAAGAAGCTCTAGATGCCTTCTTGGTCTGACAGCTGTCAAATAGGATCTTTAAGAGATCCTTACCTTTCCTCAGTAGCAGCTGGAGATCAACTGACACACCTTATGGTACTAAAAATGGCACAAGTTACCTGTGCAGGGAGACAATTGCATCTAATTTTAGATCATTACTGACTAAAGTGGAGTGAAATGTATTTTGTGTGCTGAAAGCTACATGCAGATCTAAATGTAGGTGCCTGAATCCTGACCCAAAACTTGCTGTTGGTCTATCTTCAAGAGTATGGGATTGATGTGAGGTTATGGAAGATCAGTGGTCTCCAATAGGTCTGGTATCACACCTGCTAGCTTCATGCAGAAGTCATGGATATCACTGTACAATCTCAAAATAGGCCAATATCAAAAGTGATATAAGTCTAGGAAATGGAATATGCTTTTTTTTGTGACACACTCCAAACCTGACATGTCAGCCATGGCATGCTGAAAAGTTAATTCCCTCAAGTGCTAAAATATTTTTGGCCAAGATTCATTGTCATTTTTTGGTTGCTGAACATTCAGGTTTTTGATACAGTCCTATATGTTCAATGGAAATATTGTCACGTCACTCTCTGAAGAAGACTGCAATTGCTATTAGAGTAATTTACTTCTTTTAAATTGGACTTTTACACTTACCACATTATTTCCTGTAAATTATCTGCAGAGTCAGATGCCTTTGAAACATACACTAGCAGAAATCGGGATTAATGTTCATAAATCTATGGGACCAGATGGGATCCATCCCAGGGTGATGAGGGAGCTGTCAGATGAGCTTGCGAAGCCGCTCTCCGTCATTTACCAACAGTCCTGGCTCACTAGGGAGGTTCCAGGTGATTGGAAGCTACCCAGTGTGACGCCCATTCACAGAAAGGGTGGGGAGGAGGATCCTGGTAATTATAGGCCAGTTAGCCTGACCTCAGTACCCAGTAAGGTTATGGAACAGTTTATATTGAGTGTCATTCATCACAGAGAACTTCCAGGATGGCCAGGGTATCAGACACAGCCAGCAAGGGTTTAGGAGGGGAAGGTTGTGTTTGACCAACATGATCTCCTTTTATGACCAAGTGACCCATCTGGTGGATATGGGAAAGGTTGTGGATGTTGTGTACCTGGACTTCAGCAAGGCCTTTGACACTGTCTCCCACAGCATACTCCTGGAAAAGCTGGCAACCCATGGCTTGGACATAAGCACTCTCTGCTGGGTTAGGAACTGGCTGGATGGCCGGGCCCAGAGAGTGGTGGTGAACGGTGCTGCACCCAGCTGGCGGCCAGTCACCAGTGGTGTCCCCCAGGGCTCTGTGCTGGGACCAATTCTATTCAATATTTTTATTGACAGCATGGATGAGGGCACTGAGTCTTTCATTGGTAAATTTAAAGGCTACACTAAGCTGGGAGCGTGTGTCGATCTGTTGGAAGGTGGGAGGGCTCTGCAGAGAGACCTGGAATGGTTGGATGGATGGGCAGAGTCCAATAGGATGAAGTTTAATAAGTCCAAGGGCTGAGTCCTGCATTTTGGCCACAATAACCCCCTTCAGCGTTATAGGCTGGGAATGGTGTGGCTGGACAGTGCCCAGGCAGAAAGGGACCTGGGAGTACTGGATGTGTTTAAAAAAAGACCGGATGTGGCACTCGGTGCCATGGTTTAGTTGAGGTGCTAGGGCTGGGTTGGACTCAATGGTCTTGAAGGTCTCTTCCAAACTTGTGATTCTGTGATTCTGTAATGATTCCCTGGTTTAACATGGTTCTTATTAACAAGTGAAGACAAAAAAACTGACAAAAATGTATTTTCCTTACATTTCCTGAATTACATTAAATTAGAAAATCAAATCAATATGTCAGCATGCCTGCTAGTGGTTTATTGATAAGGTAAAATGTTAACTTTTGGGTGTAGGTTTGAAGAGCATTTTTGAGCAAATATCTGTGTGAAGTCACTAAAGTATCTGGATACAATGAAAAGAACACACATACAGAGCCCTTGTCCTTACTCAAAAATAAACATAATCCTCTTCAATGCTTCAGTTCAGTCTTAAACATGTTATAAGTACTGCTGAGAATGGACCTTACACTCACCACTAATCCTAAATGCTGTTTTTGACCTGCAGTTGTTTTAAAAAAATGTAGTTATGATGTAGTACCTGTGTTTTCTTAACATAGCTGCCAAAGCACTGCTCTTCTTTGCAGTCAGGGTGCATGACTAAGAACGTATAAAGATGAGCTTGGTCTGTAGGGAAGAACTAAAAGAGAAGGCAAGGCAAACAATGCAAAGAAGATTTGAGATTGTTAGAATGAAACTGTGGAATGAGTAAAGAAGGGTCTGGAAGAAATCATAAAATAAGTGAAAAAGAAGCAAAAGAATAGAAAAATAACAGCACTCCCTAAAGGAGGCAAACATGGAGAAAATGGTTTTGGAGAAAATGTAAAGTGAAATGGTGAAGAGACAGGTGCAAAAGACAAAGCAGATGAAGAGCAGATCAAAAGAATTCCTTTGAGAGGAGTGTAGGTAGAGAGGAGGAAGAAAAAAAGTCTTTATATGAGACACTTTTCCTAGTAAATAGAGTTGGTTAATGCTTTTTATACCCAAGAAACCTTTTTTTTGGTAAGCATTGTAGGCATTATCTTTTATTTCCTCAAAACCTAAGACTTGACTGAAAGCTGTATGCAAATGGCATAGGTTTTATATAAAATAATGTTGCCTGCTATTACAAATCTATCTGACTGACTTAAAATACAGTTTCAAAAAACAATTGTTACTTAAGCTTTTCAATAAAACTAACTGTTTTAAAATTACAGTTAAAGTCACAGTGAAAGTACCAGTAACAAACAGCACAGTAAGTTTAATTGACATACGTTTGCTCAGAGCTCAATTAAATGGAAACAAGTTTCAATTTTTTTTTTTTTTACTTTTCCTTCCAATAGTTGTGGGTTATACAGCCTATTACTTCCTAGCTCACAGAAATACTGGTAGTTTCCCATATGTTTTCTATCACATTACAGAATAAACTGCTGTTTGCCTTCTTTCTTGGAAGGGAAGAAATATCTGCAAGGCAGAAGGAACTGCTTCCTAATGGCCTATCAATTTTCTCTAAAATATAGATAGGATAGATGGATAGTGAATGGATAAATAAATAGACTCAGCATAATCACATGATTATACTCTAAAGTGGGAGCTGAATCTTTAATTTCTGCACCCTTTTCAGATAACAGCTTGGTCACACTAACAATAGTTTTAGTTTCATTAAGAGAATATCAATGATACTTGCCCATTTAGGTACCAATAGATATTGCTTAAGAAACCTACTTTTTTGCAAACAAAAGAAATGCAAAGCTTGAGGACTTTTAAGATTACATGGATGTAGAAAAACATTGTGCATAAAACTATTTTTGCCTCCTTTCCTTAAGATCATAAACATTCAGAAGAATCCTGAATAATATCTGTGTGTGGAATAAGGGCAGAAGTGGCAAATTTCCAGCAGAAATCTAGACCTGCATAGTACTCAGCACATGAGGAAGAGTTTTCTCAGTATTACCCTTTTGTTAGTCAGAATTTCAGGGTATTATCCAGATTTTTGGCCTCTGTTTTGGCTCATGTGTAACACTGCTGTGTCCCCATGGGTGAGAAAATATCAGGAAACAAAAGCCTGGCCTACCGATGTTCTGTGTAACTTGCAGCCTCCATTGGACATTGAGTGTCTGCCACTGAGCCTGCAGGTAAGATACTTAAAATCACCAATAAATGCATTAAATGACTTAGTTTTATTGTCAATTTTAGCATGCTTTAGCCTGGCATTTAAACATCTAAATCTAGCCATTATGGTCCAATATGTATAATATTGTCAAGTTGCCTAGCTGACACAGATTTTAATATGCTTTTCTAAGCACCTTGATGACCTGAATACTGTAAAGGAGGTGGTTGTGGAATCAGAGATGTCACACCAAACAATGGGAAGGCAGTGCACACATGAAACCAAACACAGCTCAAATAAGGATGCAACTGCACACAGATGAATGCACTGGATGTACATCACATCTCCCATGGAGCAGTGCCCCCTTTTCTGAATGATTAAGAGCTCTGTTCTAGTGCATGGAGATAAGCCTGATACTGCTGTTGTTACCTTTCATATGTAATTTAATGCTGGCACATGTTTTTCTAAATATTAATTGGAAAAATATGTAGCCTGAAAGAATAAAACTCAGATTTATCATATAGTATAGTACGAAGACTTCAACATAAGTGCAGCAGAGTTAACCAGCTCTGATGATCTTTTTTATACATCTCTAAGATTCCTAATAGCAAAATGAAGCCCCAGACTCACTGCTTTGTGGAAAGGAAATCAGCTGAGAATCTGTTCCTAGTGTAGACCTGGTGCACTAATTGTGAATCATTTTGAGAAGCTGCTCATTGACAGCTTCATGCTGGGAAGTCTAAATTACTCTGTCCCACTTTTCTCAGAGGGAGAGAATCATTTGTGTAGGTCTTTCTACAAGCTTGAATCCCAGCCTCCACAAAACGAGATGTGCTAAGTAAGGCAGCAGCATTTAGGAGCCTAATGAATGTGCATACACAAATATGAAGACACACTTGTAAGCTGGCACTAGTAAGGAAGAGTACATTATTCAATGTATCCTCTTTGAAAAAAAATCAATAAAATTCATATACAGTATGCTCATTGTAAAATGACATGTGCTGCATTTAATACTCACTGACGTGACACTTAACAAACAGTCTTGAACTGAGATCTATTTGCATTTGATTTCTGTCACAGCTTGACAAAAGTCTGTTGCTTTCATCTGCTTTTTCTTTTTAACACTTCTAACCAAAGATGCATAGGTGTACCTTGCAGGCAGAATAAAAAAGCAAAGTGCCCTCTAAAGGGGTCTCAAACCCTTTTCACTACATGTTTATAATATACCCCAATGTTCAATCACATTCTCAGCCCAGCAGAAATAATAAAGAATGTTTTTAAGAGCTACTGAATATTTGGTAAATTTTAATTAAATATACATGTACAAAAGGGCAGGAGATACAGGATTGTCCTAGCCTTGAATGAGGGAACACTCTAGTAGAAGCTCACCGAACATTGCAGTGGGGACAAGAAAGGATCACACAACAAGAACAGAAAAGACAGAGACAGGTTGTACAAGGAGATTTGAGATATTCTGAACTCACCCTGTGACCAATCGCACACATCTCAGGTATAAAATTAGGAAGTTTTCCCATATAGCAATGCCTCTTATAGACCTACAGCAGATCCACAGTACATTTTGTGAGGGCAAAAACTTCTAATAGACTCTAACATGTCTGTGGAAATGTGATCAAAGATTTGACCCTTAGGTTTGTGATTAATATTTAAGTCATGAATGTTTCCATAATTCCGGTGACTCAGAAAAATGTGAAATGTTTAAATCGCCTGCATTAATTTCTTTCATGCCAAGGTGCAGTTACAATAGATACATCACAGGAATCCAATTTATGTAGGAATTTTATTTTCACCTACTTATTTCCAGAGATACCATCACTTTGGTTGAAGTGTGTGTCCTGATCTCTTTTCCTCCTTTGCTGAGCAGGAGTCCTGCCACTTCCTTGGGATATGAACATTTCAGGTGGTCTCTGATGACTCAGAATACATACTGATCAAACTTAATTCCTCTCCAAGCACAGTTCAAGAACAGTTTAATTGAAGCCTCAGTGAAAATGACCGGGAGAGGTAATATCTGTGCCCTCCCCATGATGACATTGTTACTGTGGCGGTTACTCAGAAAATGAAATCCTGACTTCCCGATATTGCTCACTTTGACTGGGTTACCATTCAATAGCTCCTAACACCAGTAAACCACTCCTGTCAGGCTAGCAGTGCACAGAGTATGTCTCTAAACCTGCCCTCTTCAGGCTGCAGCATCAGGACTGCACAAACCTCCAGTCCCTCTGGTTAGGTGAGTCACTGTTTCCTTCTTCTTGTCTAGATATCTCTCCTTGAGATCTGGAAATGTCATAGGAATGACATTTGATACCCTGATTCAGATAGTAAATTCCAAAAAAGAAATGGATTTCCAGAATAACTGAAAGGAGGGATAAAGGACATAATCAGAGAAAGAATAGCTATGATTTCAAATCCTTTGTGGCAGCTCTGGGAACTACCAATCTCTGAATGACCTTCCTGCACTAGCATGATAATATGTCAGTTATCAGAAAAAATAAGAGAGAGAGAGAGAGAAAAGCATTGGTCTTTCCTGTGTGGAAAAGGGGAGTCTCTGAGGGAACTTAATTACAGTGCAACAGTACTTACAGGATGGTTGCAAAGAGAATAGTGTCTCTCTCTTCACAAGGAGCCGCATGGAGCAGACAAGGGGCAATGGGTAGAAATTGCACTGGTAAAAATTTTATCTTGATGTCAGAAAGAAATGTTAAAAGTAAGACCAGTCAGGTGCTAGAATATCATTTCCAGGGATGTGGTAGAGTCATCATCACTGCAAGTTTTCAAGATGGAATAGCACAGACTGCTAGTCTCCATTTCCCACAGAAATTTAGACCAGATTATCTTTGGAAGTTCCCCAGGAAGTAGGCTGTTCTGTGATTATATGATTGTTTATGTCTCCTGTGTTCATACTCTGGGCATGTTGATTGGATTTAGTTATCTGGCTCCTGATTTGGGTCACACATGATAGGAAATTTGATTTTCCATTCTAAATAGGATAGCAGTAGCCAGAAGATAGACTCTGTAGATAGGGAAAATGTTAAAAAGTAAGGACTCTGGAAGGCCATTTGTCATCTAGAATTTTTGGACGGCAAATTTGACCTTAACTCCTTCTTTGAATGATATGTTGTTGATTTGATAGAGACTTGCCTCCAAACACCAGCCCCCTAGCCTTCCCATTAACATTAAAATCTTGAAAAGTGTATGGTTGGTGCTTCTTAGTCCCAATTCCTAGTTTTGCCAGTGGAAATGTTTCCAGAATAGAGACTGCAGAGTCAGGCTGCTAATTGGAAGAGATAGAAAAGAGTATTCATTTTAACAGGGACCTGTTCCATCTCGTCAGAGAAAATGGGACTCCATATGTACAGTAACTGAATTATTAAGTGGACAGATTATTTGCCTGAGGACATATTTATTTGGCCTAGAAAAAAAATCTGTGCATTGTGTTGCAGTAGATGAGTTCTGGCTAATACAAATACCTGCTAGAGATTCCCCACCTTTTTTTTTTAGCTTGGATTTTAATGTTTATTGCTCTAAATATAGACGCATGCTGTAGAGATTCATGAAAACACTTGGAAGTCTTTTGCTGCCTGGTTTATCCCATCAAAGAATGGGGCTCATGTTTGACATGCCTCCTGGGCTCTGGTTCCCCACAAATTCATGGGTTTAAACATGTGGCCATACCAGCTGGGGGCTGTGGGACTGGCCATGAACATTACGCTGGGCACAGGTTTTAATTCATTGTGGAATTAAGCACCCAGCTATCAGATGAATCATGCAAATTCTGCAGCCTTCTGAATCCACACATTTTACCTTGTAAACATTCGTGTATAACATCACTTTTTACAGCCAGTGTTAATTTCAAATTCTGATTATTGAAAGCAGAAATATGTCTCTGTAATTTATGTAATATTTATTTAAACCATTGAAAGAGAATTTGCTAAGAGCAAGAAGAGCTAACAGATATTACTACTCAAGGGTTTTTAGTAGAAATGAAGCCTTCTTCATAATAGAGTTATGTAAGACATTTGGAATTTGTAATTTACTGAGTTTCAATTTTAAATTGTGCTGCTTCTTTTATGTATAGATGTAGCAATTTTCTGGTCCCAGTTGAAATATGTTTTGGTTGTAAGGTTTCAGTGAAAAAACATTTTTCAGTTTCTTAATTAAATATAAGATTTCTCTTATTCTCAGAGTTTTCTCCATTGCAGAAATTTAATTTTCACTCTGCCTGATTCTTGTCTTTATTTTCCTCAGTTTATCCCAAGTTTTCAAAGGCTATGTTAATATATTTTTATTAATTTTATTTTATTTATCCAACCTCTAGCAAAAACAAAAAAAAAAGGAAGAAAGAATAAAAGAATGAGAAAGGAAATATAAAGGACAGTGAAAAATTACTTTCTAGGAATTTTGTGTTGATCAGGAATTTACTAGAGTGTTGCAATTATGTTAAGTTAGATAAAGATACAAGATTAGAACAGCTCAATGTTTTTTTAAAGTACCTAAACCAATTAGCATCCACAAAGAGTAATCTATCTGGGGGACCTGAATACATCTAGGTCATACATATAGCATAAATATCCCTTGCAAATTCATACTTTGTGAAAACTTAGTAGCTTTCAGATGAGAGAACTTGCATGTAGTCTGTTGTCATTTTGATATTTATCTGTCTGGATGCTTGTGGCCAGCCAAGGGAAGCTGTTATGTGTATGTGTGTTTGTATACATATATGTAGGCACCCATCCACACACACCCTCCCAGGCGTGTGCATGCATTTATGGGTATGCAGATTGAGATATATATCCCCAATTCAGGCTGGTGTGTGGATGCAAAACCACCATGCCATGAGTGCTCTCCAGCTTCCAGCTGGTGTTCGTTTGTCAGGGTAATTCTGAGGCATGCACTCTTCTCTCCTTCCTCCTGCTCCTCCACACCGCTGTTTCTGCAGGAGGGAGCCACTGTGGTCTCCAAGACACCTCCCTGTCTGGGTCAGGGGTGCTCAGAACCTGTGTGACGCTGCATCTGGATTTTGGATGTAGACATTGGGATTGAGGGGTTGCATTTATGCTGTTAAAGACAAGAGGGAAGGCATGTAGGCAAGCTCAAGATCAGAACTACTGCCACTGCTTAGCTTTAGTTTATGCCCTGTCTCTTAGTCCTAAAGGTCAAGACCACAACAAATCTGAAAACACCATGTCCCAAAGTAATCCAAAGATCATTTTCTAGCCTGCTGATATTCAGCAGTGCAGACATGCTCACAAGTCTACAAGCATAGCAGGACAAGAGAGCCAGAAGTAATGGTAGTCACAGAACCCAGTGAGCCACAGGTGGGGACACACTGGTGTTGTCTTAGAAGCAGGTGCAACAAGCTTTTGAGGGATTTGGGAAAGATATAGTCTCACAACGCAGGGGTTATAGCATTGAGGAAGTAGAAGGGCAGAGAATGTCAGGAATATGCTATTGGGTTCATGGCTTCAGGAGAGTAATAAAGAGAAGGTGAAGAGAGAAAAGAAAGAGTCTTAATTTCAGGAACATTTGAAGTAAAAGGAACTTGAAACTTTGAGGGTAAAATTTGACTAGTCCCCATCTATAGCAAGGAATATTTATTAGAAATGAGAATTTTCAAAAGGGTTAGTGCATATGAAAAGTTCTGCCAATGTAGCCTAAGGATGGTTTCTAACTATGGGGCTGGACATGTCAGTGTGGGGGACATCCAGTCTGAAAAGTGGACAGCATGATGGAAAAAGAAGTTCAGTTGACATGCCAGCCAAGAAAGGAGTGCCAGAGTCTGGACCAAGAGTTGCTATGGCCAGCCTCCTGCCCTGTGTGTCTGTAATTATTCAGCTGTCTTGCAACCCTAAAATACAAACTGAAAGCGCTGCTTCCTGATGCAGTTCATCTCATCCTCTTCTCTCTCCATTTATCCTCCTTGTTAGAAGCAACCAAAATTACTGTAACTGCCAGCTCAAAATTGAATAGCAGAACTAGCATCCTCTTCTCTACTGATGAAGGCTTATATTATTAAAGCAGCTTGATTGATAAGATTAGAGAGTTCTATAGATACCTTCTGTTTTTGAAAATGGACTTAGAATAAAAAATTAGTTTATTCTGATTCCACTCTTACTGAAATTATTTTTTAGATTATTTTTTATCCTGTTTTTTCTCTTATTTTTATCAATAGCTTTCCAATGTTTGCTTGCAATATGGCTGAACCGGTTGAGGTTTCTGCACTTGAAATGGGAGACTTCAATGGTTTTAACTGTACAGTGATAAGTTCACAAAAATTATTTTTATTTTGCCTGATGAAATCAAAAGAAGGAAAACCTACACAGGAAGATGATCTTTAAAATATATTTAAGGAAAAGTGTGATTCTAATAAATCCTTAAATCCATAAGAGTTTGAATGAAGTCATAGCCCATTGGCCTTATCAGTCTTGGCAGATTTTCATAGGCTAATGTTCCATTTTGGTGTTCAAAACCAAAACCAAACTCCTAAACATTCTATATTGATCTAATAGATCACTACAACCAGAATACCCGATCAATAGTTTTGCTTTGAGTGAGAGACTGGACTAGATGCCTCTTCCTATCTAGGTAATAATTTTCTTTGAATCTACATGTTTATCTGAATATTTCACTCTTTTCCTTTAAATGTAAAATCTGAGTAAGTCAAGTAATGGCAACAAATGTGAAAAATGTGAAACAAAATCGACAGCTGATCATGCAAAAGAAACCTATTATTTTTTGTCTACCTCCCTCTTGGCTTTTGCGGATGGGGAAAGATAACTGACTTTTATGTCATTAAAAAGTCCTTATATGGAGAAAATACATTTGAAATTAAAAGCTATAATATTGTGATTAGTATTAAGGTAGCTGCATAAGTAGACTATTTTGCAGGATAGGTTTTTCCTTTAAAACCTGGTCTGGGATACATTCATATACAATTTCAGAGGCAATTAGTATCAACGGAATGAATTAGTTCCTAAGCCAATAACCATTAAAATGTCCTATAGGTATTTTTAGATATTATAGCCTGTGCACATACTTCATATTAGGTTAGCAAAAGAAGGGTACAGGGATTTTTCTTTTATTTATATACTT
The DNA here is from genome assembly GCF_031753505.1 of Anomalospiza imberbis. Classification (NCBI taxonomy): domain Eukaryota; kingdom Metazoa; phylum Chordata; class Aves; order Passeriformes; family Viduidae; genus Anomalospiza; species Anomalospiza imberbis. Next base: position 98,819,724 of record NC_089682.1, on the reverse strand, counting down.
TTCCCTACCTATGTAGTTTATCTATATTCATATATGTATATTACAGCTCTCACTGCAACAGAAGAAGGCCTTGGAATTCACCTTAAGGGTCCTTGAGTCTAACTGTGTCTGGATAGGCACATATGTTATAAAAGATCAGGATAACAACTAGCTCAAAGAAAGCATGAAATAATTCACAGATTGTAGGACCAAAGCGAAAACTTACTGATTTGGTTGAATTTTGTTCTAAGCTCATGCAGCCCATGAGCATCCTTATGCAAAGACCCTCAGACACAAATTCTTTCTGCTGAAATGTGACGTGTCTAAGGCATATAGTCACCCTAGAGTTCATTTGTAGTCTATAGCAAAGGAATGATTCCTGCAGCTTGCCTCATCACTACTTTAGGAGCCTGTCAATTACAGGGAGTAAAGAATGGTCATGGTTTTAATTTTAGTGCTTCATTTCAGGTTTCAGTAAATGGCCTCTTTAATTTTCCATAAATCTACACAAAATCTGTCGGCATTTTCTATTCAAAACACAGAAATCAAGGTTAATGAGGCTGCAGAATATATGATATATTATCATATATTTCTAAACACACTGCTTTGAGAGATCAGTCGATGACTTGCCCAAGGTTGTTTTAATTTTTACAAATACTTCATCTTATACCTTACATAGCCAACATTATCAAATGGTAGTAATGAAATTTGCCTCAGTATTTAATGTGACTCATTCCCTCAACAAATTTTGTGCATCATTGTGCAAATCAGAAATGCAAAATTTCTGGAATAAGAAATAACACAGGACACTGAACCTGTGTTGTCAACCCAAGTGACTCTTGCTTTACACCACTTTCCCTATATGTAAACAGAAACATTTTTTTCAGAAATTTATGCACTCATATATGCCATGCTCAGTCTTAATTCCTCTAAAACTCAAATCTTCTACTTGTTACATCACAGCTGGTTGCTGTGGGAATTATTATGATGCCATGAATTAATTTATGATGAAAGACAGATAAATTCTTAAGAAGCAAGTACACTCTCATGCAACAGCAATATTGTCATGTCCTTAATGATAAAAATGATAGAAGAAAAACCAAAAACTACATGACACCCAGACAAAGTGCTTTCAACTAATTTCAAAGTTTTCCAGAATATATCAATTCCTTTTTAAGCGAATTGTTTTGTACGGAACTCCAATGGGAGCACTAGAAAATCCCCTCTCCAGCCTACAAATAGATCAATCTGAAGGGCTTGAGTCTGTGCAAATTCTTATTTAACATTATTGGTCTCTATCAGTTTTCTGCAAGAAAAAGCTCCATGAATGAGATTTTTACAGAAAAACCTATCCTGTGATTGCTATTTACTTCCAAAGTCTCTCTTTCTTGAAGAATAATATTTTATGTATTTTCTTGAAAAAAAAAATCTCTTTATAAATATAAAAAACCTAAAAACAGGTAAAAAAAGTGTTTGCTATGAAAGGTGTGTAAGAAGTTGAACACCCAGTTAGTCAGATTATCTGGACATTCCCCTGATATATTGATAACTTTGTATTAAAGATTTCTAACTCTGAGACAGCTCCATTAATATGAAAAGTGATGGTGGTTCTTTTGTATCTAACATATGTTCTGTTGTCATGTTTTGTTTTTTTTTCCTGGTTTATGTACTTTGAGAAAAAGTAATTACAATTTAAGAATATGCTTTAGTTCATCTACAGTCTTCCTCCTACGGTAACAAAATTAGTTATTTGGAAGTAACAAAACCAAAAGAGTGTACTCAGAATAAATGAGATTGAGCTGACAACCAGCCTGTCTTTGTACATTACAACCATTGGGAACTTAAGGCTTCCACACACATGTGGAAGTTAGAAGTTGACCCCTGCCAGGTGAAGATGTGCTGTGGTGGAGATTACAGTTCTTGCTGCTCTTCACTCTCCATCTCCTTTTCTCTGACTTTCATCCAGACAGGATAAAAAGTAGCAACCACAAAGAGGGAAGATTTTGAACATTTCTCTAAAAGCATGCTACCACTCTCCCACAGGAGGAGGAAATATTCCTCCTGGATTTGTCGCAACGTTTCCAGGGGTAATGTCCCTTTTCTAGACATTTCTAGTTGGGATAGTTCATGACATAACAAATTGAGCGCCTACAGAGCTCAGTGCATATAGGGTACTTCCTGTCTAAGTAGTGGTTATGAAGGAGGGAAGGGGATTGCAGTCACAGTTTTGCACTGAGATATTTTGTATCTGTCTATGTTTGTATCTAGGTTTAGAGTCTTTATAAACTCATGATATTAGGAGGAAATTTGACATTAATTGAAATTGCTGACATTATTCTAACTGGCTCAAATTAAAGTAGAGTAGCATCCTTCAAATGCTGTATATGGGGCAGAAAAAGGGGCTTTGCACATTATAATCCTGTAGGCTAACTGGCACAAGTGGGTTTTATTCTGACTGTGAACTCTAAGCAGAACTGTAATACAAATAACAATAATGGTGAAAAAAATCAGTAAGAATCATCAAATAATATAATGATTGTATCAAGCTTTCACATTTATAGTGGTTTGCATTGTGTCTATAAAATCAGGGTAAAATAAACCAGTCTGCTACATACCACCTACCACCTAGTCTTTCTGTGAGAACAGGGGATTATTTCTGAAATTATTATGCTATAAAAATGCTATATAACCTCAGGAGAAGGTTTCATTGATAGTGCTTAGTACTATCAGTATTATCAACTGAAGTTTCCTCAGTTGCAGAAGTTGCACAATTAATCTCTTTCAAATTATGTGAACTACGTGAGGAATAGCTTGTTCTAAAAAATGCTCTGAGCTGATTTGGATCTGCAGGGTAGATGTCTTCGTCATTTTTTACTAGTCAATTCTTTGATAACAGCTGAGACAACCAGGAACTCTTTTACCTGCCTGTTTCATGTTGCCATTTTTTACCCCTCCTTCACATTTCATGAATCCATATATTGATTCTTAAACCACTGGAGATGATTGAGCTTATATATTTTTGCCACAATAAAACAGTCACATCTGAGTTTGCCGATGGAGACAGAAACAAATATGCTAAGCATAGAGAAGTTTAACTTTCAAGGCAGCCTTACATCTATTTCATATTCTTACAACTGTAATAACTGGGTTAGTCGATAAATAGCATTTCACTTCCTGTATTTCCACTTATATCTCCTGTAAAATATGACCTAGCAGGCACAATCTTTTAATACTTTCTAGGTGGGGCATCTTAAAAAACACAGAGAGAAAACTGCTCAGTCTGTGGGTTCTGCCAGGCATAAAATGGGGAACACACAAGGGTTTTGACTGACACTACTCAGAGAAATGGTGAGAGAAAAAGGGTTAGACAGACCAGCAGAGCTTCAAAGAGCTTCATAATGAAAACCTTGTTCTTTAGAAGACTTTGAAACTTGAAATTGCAGTGATGGTTCAGAAGGCCTAAGTCTTGTGTTGAAATCTATTACCTGTTTGGTACTGGATTATTAGCATAAAGAGCAATTTAAGGATACTATGGTGGCTTTTAGAATGCCATGTTACATATAGATAGTTGTACATAATCCTCAGTCACATAACCTCAAAATTATACATTAGTTTTAGCCTAATTAAGTAATTTTAAGAATTTTCATATGTGTGTGGGTTTTTGGGATCTAAAAAATGGACCAAGATCTAGATAAGTCTCCTGTTCTTGAGTTTTGACATTTCCTTTTCTGTGCCTAATAGGCAGTTTTCAGTAGGTATGCTTTTGATATGTACACTACTTTTTGGAACTTTTTCACCTCTGGTTTTGAGAAAACCCATGAAATTTATGTGAATTTCTGAAAATATATTTTATAAAGAAGTATTAAAAAAATGTTTGAATTCTAGGCTGAGCTGATATCCTTTAAATTCTTGGATCATGAACTAGTAGCTGCATGTATTTCATACACTTGATCTGGTAGAATATATTATTTTTATGTCATAAGCTTCTAACTATTACAGCTGCATCAATATATCTCTATAATAAACCAAATAATCAACAGAAAACAAAAATGGGGAGTTTAATAACCTTAAATTAATATAGTAATTAATTATTCAGGTCTCTGTCAAATCAGAATGATATTTGCAGGGTTGGGGAGGGAGGTGCTATTATTGTTGTTGTTTCAGATGCAGAATAAAAACCATCACCTCCTTTGGAAGAGCACCATGACCCAATGGCTGGTAACTCATTACAGGAAAACACAAACATTTTCAGAGCAAAAACCAGTAATAACTCTTGCTGTGAAAACAGCACATTTGTCCCTTAACAACGTTAAGTGATCTTTAACGATTCCCCCTGAGCAAGAAGCCACTGATGCACTTTGGTTTCCCCATATTTCCTTAACTTATTGGATAAATACATCTCTATTTGCTGTATGGGGTTGCTCTTTAATTTTTACAGTAACTGTGATCTTCAGATTTTGATTCTGGATTGAACTCTCTTGGTCAAATTACAATGCCATGTGTTTCATAAATTGCATTTGTAGCTGTTAGCCTCAGCAGTTTGCCTCTCAGCAGTCATGGAGCTGTGTATTTTTAAAAATGTAATAAACACCATCCACACAATCTCTAGATGATGTTTCCAGTAAAAGCATTTTCAAAGTACTCTGGCCCAGCTACTGGATTTTACTGGAGTGAAATGTGCTTTTACTCTTCTTCCTAATGGTTTCCCCTCCTGGCACGTAAGATACCAAGATATTCATAGTTACCCTCCATTTCATAATTTCAAACTTTATTTTACTGTGTTAAGAAAAAAACTTAATCATCTATGTATATCTATGTATATCTTTAGTCCTCAAGGTTTATGTAATTTCACTCTACAAAAGCAAAGATTTTTAGATTTGAAAAACAACTTACTTACACAATAAGCATCTTGATGGATCTTCTTTCACCACATTTGTGAAGGCAGCCACCCATTAAATCCTGCAATATTACACTTTTTTTCCCCTATAACTTGTTTTTTAGGTGCTATTTCTATAGCACCTAAAAAACAAGTTATAGGGGAAAAAAGTAGCAACCATGGATCTGCCTTGCAGACCTGTTTCCTCTAATCAACACATAACCACAAAGCTCTGCGAAGGTTTATCTGACATTTTCAAAAGCATAATCATTTATTTTTCTGCCCAGCTACAGCCAATATTCTATTATGTCCATTACTTTACCAGAACACTCCCTGATTTGACAGCAATATGCCCCAGCATTTAATCAGATCTTTGTCACACTTTGTGTGCACCATGGTACCATGCAAAAACAGCTGTTCTAATAAATTCCTTTTCCCTTTTAATGAATTTATTAAAATATTTATAAATCATCTGCTATAAAGGTGTCCACTGAGCCTTTGGATTCAACCCTCACAAAAAAAACCCAACATGAGTATCTGGCCATGGCACTTGTCTCCATCTTCTGACTACTCACCGGTTTATCAACTTCATTTGTCTTCCTGGCTAGTTTTATCCTGGTCACTCCCTTCCGCATTCAGACTAAATCAACTGAGAAAATCAGAGGAGAACATACTTACCTGCAAACTATCCTTTAGAGCCAATTTAGGCTTCAAAAAAACACCTTTAACTCCAGATAATCCTGTTTCAATCATATTTTACCAAAAGAGATCAGAAAAAGGATTTCATGTGCAAGGGTATCATCTTTGAAGGTCCAAGATATTGCCCAGCTGATATATCAACACTGAAGTTTCATGCTACTTTCAAGCACATCCATTACACTTAAAAAATAATAATATTTGGGTTTTATATATTGCTTCATAGTAACTGTTCATTCATGTCAAAGTTGATCAAAACTTCTCCATACCCCAAAAGCAAGTGTTTTGAAACAAGCTAGTGTGAAGTGTGTTGGTTAGATATTCACATCAAGTATAACAAGATAATGTATTCTCTCTTCCTCAGCCATAATTTTAAAATGTTAGTTCTTGCACACTGATCTTTTCCAAGAGCCAAACTCCCTTAAAAACTCTGGCAGCTAAAAAACAATGCCCCATCATATTTTCAACTAATACTACTGATCTGTGTAAAAAAGAGTCTTCTCAGAGTTTTTGTTCCTTGCCTCAATTATAAAACAGGAATGCTGGAAGGCTCCCACAGAGAACAGACTGAAAATCAACACTAGACCTGGCATGACTGTGTTGCTGTGATCCCAGGGGAGAGGCAGGTGGACATCTGTGAGAGGAATGCCTACTTTAATCTTCCTAATGCATCTTTTTTTCTATGAACTTGCTATGTTATACCCCATACACTATTTAGAACTTGGGTCACCTAATAGCCTCTTAAATGCTATAGGTTGGCTGTTAAAAAGAGGATAAAGATTTCACCAGTGTCAATTAACTGGCAGCTATTGTATTAATCTCCACTGTCACTGTCCCAGCAGCACCAAAAGTGCACCCAGCGAAGTGACTCACTTGGCCTTTAAGATTCTGAAGGGATTTTGTGCTTCCAGGTGTACTGAGCTCAGCAGAAATGGCAGATATTGTGGTGTTTCTAAGAGTAGCCCCTTTGGGGCTGAGTGATCTGCAGACCACAGGCATTTTAGGCCTTATATTCCACAGAATTGGGTCTTCCAGTTTTTGATATCTCTGATAAGGGAAGAACAAGAGGTCATGCACTTTTTATATGGTCTTTATTAGTTGATCTCAATGGGATTGTCCCTCTGTCTTCAACAACTGCTTTAGCTTGTGTGCTTCTTTTTGGTTTTAAAACCTTCTTTGTGGTTTTACTCTCATATTTATCATTATCTTTGTTTACAAACAGTTGGAAATCTCTTGATATGTGGACAAAAATGAATAAAGATGAACCTTTCTCCTGAATGCAGGCATAACAAGATATATTTCTTTATGTAATATAGCAACTTGGCAAATAATCTTTCTGTTATTTCAGCTGGTACTGTAAAATTTAAACTGAATACCACACTTCATTTTTGCTGCCAATACCGCCTGCATAATATAGTCCTTATTTTTTTTAGCTGTTTTACTTCAGAATAAGACAGAAACATTTGCATTATAAGCCATTTTAATCTATATATTTTAAATATTGTTTGTATTGGATTTCTTCAGTGCTTTTTCATGGACTTGCACTCCTTTCTGTGCTGGTGAATAACAGCAGGTTCAACTGCACCTGTGTTATCTTGAATTTGGTGGTCAGGAAAGACTGACAGAAAAACTCTCTGAAAGAAGACAGTTTTCCCCCCTGGCAGAGGGACTTCCTACTTTCTCCTTTGGTCCATCAGTCACAGAGCTTGAGCACCAAAATCTCTCAGGTGCTCTTGAGTTTCATGTGCTGAGCTGGTAAAGTGCTTCTCAGATGAGAATGTTTCAGTCATTTAGAAGCCACTTCTGCCACAAGCAGTAGTATTTTTATCTCAGTAAACCCCATTTACTGATGACACCACATGTCATAGTCAAAAGTACAGGCAGGGAAGCAAAACAAAAAATCTCAACAGAAATTTAGTCTTACTGACCTATATCATATGTGTTTATAGTACTGTGTACAGTACCAAATTAACATACAATCTTCTCTCACTGGAGGCACTGTTTGTGCACTCCTCAGCTTGTTCAGCCATTTGATTTATTTCAGGTTATAGAAAGGAAGAGCCCTTCCTCCCTGCAGCAGCCAAATACCTTCCATACACTCTTACTTCAGCACTTTTGCATCCATTTCTCATAAGGAAATACTAAAGAGTCTTGGTCTTTCACAAGCAGAAGACACCCCAAAAAGAGATCACCCAGCTTTTCTACAGAATGGTGCATGTGTCCCCTCCCCATACAGGTGACCTTTATTCTGCCTGACTAAATGTAAGCACCTAAGTTAGATCAGCCTAAACTTCTTTTATAGATAAGGCAGAGGAAGAGCATTTCCAGGTAATGGTTCGGGTTTTTTTTTTGGTAGGTTGAATGACATCTACAGTAGGTATGTGGGAGTACAGGGCAACTGTACTTCTATTTGGCTATCTTCTACTGCCTGAATTTTGGCTGGATGCAGGTCTAATAATCTCCTGTGAGATGGACTGAATCTTCCTTATGTGCATCAATCTCCAAATAAAACTTTAATAAAGTTACAAACAGTTTAAGCAATACTTTTAAAAGTGGTAAGTCCAGGGTGGGTTTTTTCCTCTTCATCACATGAGAAAAGTAAAGTTTTATATAATACAGCTCACAGGTTTTAAAAGAAAAGCAGCATGGTGCTTGGCTCACACCGTATATTGAAAATTGCCTCTCATGCAAAAACTAAAGCACCCTCCTCTAGCATGGAATTCTTGCATGCTGTGATTGTAGCTCTGTAGAATAAAACCTTGTAAATCATGAATTCTTTGACTAATGTAGCCAGACTTACACTGATAGCCCTTTCTCTTTGTTTCAGGATTTCAAATGTATTTAAATCATGGAATCATAGAATCAGAATTTGCTGAGTTGGAAGGGATACATCAGGATCATTGAGTCCTACTCCTGTACATTAACAGCTTTTACTTGTCAATGTAATTAACATTCCTTGATATCATCTCTATCACTGCTTTTGACAAGCAGTACACTCTGTCCCTGAACATTCATTTTTGTGCAAAAGTTTTGAGAACCTCCTGTACATCAGTATGGGACCACAATGCTCAGACTGGGACCTTCATAGCCTAAGTGGACTGATGAAACAGTATCTGCATTACAGATGCCTGATATTCTTTATAGCTCTCCTTTTTTACTTTCTTTCCTTTACTATTACTATAAAAGACCAAATGCATCGTTGATACGGCTGCTCTGAAGCCAGTGAAGTTACTTCATGGATGAATGTGAGCCATTTTATGCTTTTCAAGAACCTAACAAACAAAAATGTCACATCCCCGTCGCAGCTCTGATGCTGTTCAGAGGACAGATGTACAATACCTCTTTGTCTTCTTCCTGCTCGTAACGAGCAGTGTAGGTCATCTGCATCATTAACATTTGCAGTTGATGCATTTGTGTATCCTGTATACACTTCTTGGAACTGCATAGACCTTCTCATTGTTTTCAGAACCTTGATTTTTCGTACTATTATCATCATCCAAATGTATTTAAGGATGAAACTATTAGAAACACAATTGGTGAATTAATGTCATGAGGGCTGCTGCTGGCAGCTCATCAATTTTTGATATGCCACTCAGACAAATGAAACATAAGCCACCCAGAACAAGGGGACCTTTTGACACTTCAAAGGAAACCCCTATGGGTGGTTTCCTCTTGAAGCTGCACTAAACTGGCTCAATCTCCTCAGCTGGAAGCTGCCAATGTCTCATTAACCCCTAAACAGGCCCTGCATGAGCTTTTCTTTTCAGCTATAATTATGCCATGCACTCCTGTTATGCTGCACTGAATTGCAACACTGTCACCAGCACATTATAAACATCCACCCTAATTGAAAAGCAGATTAGACTCGTGTTAATTAGAGAAAAAGCCCGCCCACTTGCATGCATTATGATTGCCTCTTAAATACTGAGGATGTTGAAATCCCTCAGAAAGACAAGGCAGACTTAATTGCAATAACCTGCAAATTAAGTTTAATTTACTTTAAATTTACCGGTTTAGCAGGCTCATTTGATGGTGTTAATGTTCTAGCAAATTAATTATCTGAATTAGTCATGCCTGGTGGAGTTTTGCAGCAGAATACATTGTACAGTGGCCTATTAATAACAGACAAACAGGACAGGATTAATGAGAAGCTTATGCTAAAGTTGTTTTTTTAAAAACGAGGATCCTTCATGATTTCAAATATAATCACCCAAGTGCAAATACAGATACAGAATATAAACAAAGTGAAATTTATTACACTCTATGGCATGCCATCTAGGAGAAACAGTAAAACATTACCAGTGAAATATTTGATAGAAAGAAGCTTCTTCTATGCACTCAAGTAGATCACTTCTCACAGCAAACCATTTCCCATTATCTGGTATGTCTCTATGAGACTTCAAATACGTAAGTGCTTTCGAGAGTACTTGTACTATAGAGGGAGAGCTGATAAATAAATTAGAAATAACATCTCATACGTTAATTCCATAGTCCACTTTGTGGCTTATGAGGCAGCAGAATTGCTTTTTTGTATTCCATTGCTAACCACTGTCTGCTCCAGTTTAAAAAAAAAAAAAAAAAAAGAAAAGAAAAGAAAAATACTTTCCCCAGAGATATAGATGCAAGTAAACTGCAAAAAGAAGCATCCTTACTTGCCTCTTCTCCTTATAAAAATAAAAGTTGAATAAAGTATCTTCTAATAGCCTTTGGAACAGCTCTCAAAATAAAGATATAATTGGCTTTGCAAACATTGTCAAAGTACAATCATTCACCCTGCAGAAAGTGTTGTCTGACACTGTGTGAGAAACAAAGATAGCAGTGACAAATACCCTTTTTAGCTGGTCTTGATCGTGAAAGTTTAGTCTGCTTATGTGCTAAGTGTTGCCTCTTCCATTAGGGTCCACAGCCATCCCAAATATAATGAGGTATATTAAATTCAACTCTGTCTCCCTCTGGACGACAGGAAAAGCCTATGGGAGCACAAAAGATAATCCTCAATGAGTGTGAACTGAATGTGATTGAATATAAAACCCTGTATTATTGATTGGAATGTGTATGTTAAAGCCATTGGTCACTGAGAGTAGCTGTGTTTTGTGTTGGTTTCAAAGGGCTCTCAGGCTGGTGTGCAGTGCCCAGTGAAAATGCCCAAATTTACATCATTCTTGCATGTAGTGTAATGCCTGGAAAATAAAAATGTCACCCCTTGAAAAGAAAGACTGAACGATGCATTCCTTAAAAACAGATTATCTCATTAAAGAATGAGAAGTCTGGTAAGAGGAAAAAATATGCATAGTTGCTTTATGGGATATATTTTAATTTTTGAGGAAAAAAAAAATTGTTTCAATATATTTTTGGTATTGTGCTGATATATCATGTAGACCCTTTCTGCTTTTCTTATTATTTCTTCCTCTCTCTCAGATAAAATTACAGTTTGAAGCACTAAATGAAACTGGCACAAAAGCAGCCATTATTAAAACTTGGCTGAAAAATGAAAAAAATGAAAGAATTCTGCTTTAAAAAGCATGTACAGGAAGGGTTGAGATGACTTTAGTAAGAACCCGTAGGGAATGAGAGCTACACAATGAAGGAAATGGATTCCTGTGACACGTAAACAAAAGGCAAATGACTAATATATTTACATATAACATGTGGTGTATTCATTGCCCACCATGGTGACAGAATTGTTTATTTCATTTATAATTTATACAGCAAAACCTTATTATATGTGTAACTAATTTGCCTGATTATAATATGCAGTAGGAGATTAGGTTTCCATTATATTCTGTCATTATGAACAAAAGATTTTCATTTGTTGGTTAATTTTTTTTCTTAGTTCCCATCCCACAGAACACACCCTATACATAAGTATATTTCTCTTAAATCATTATAATGCTGAGCTAAGTAGAAAGTAGCAAGGAACTTCTGAAAAAAAAAAACTCCTATAAAATCTCTCACACAAATCCACCTTTGCTTCTGGAATTTCTTATGATATCAGCAATGACAATATACCAAGAACCCTTCACAGGTGATGTGCATGTAGGAAAAAAAAAGAAAAAAAAAGAAAGAAAGACTAAATACAGGCTCCAGAAAAGCTTTTCTCTGAGTGAAGGCAAGAAAATAATCAAACATTTTACCAGAAGCAGCATTAGAATATGTGACTAGACAGTCCATCTCAGACTACAGGGAGCGGGTGGGAGGGTAGGCAGTGATGAGGGAATTATCTTGATGTATTTTCCACTGTGGCACATGAGACAGTGCAATTCTCTGAAAGGAATTGCTAGCACCAAGCCAGTAATTCCCCTCTGTGGTATTACAAAGTGTGTGTGTTACAAAGAGGGAAGGGAGTGTGTGGGAGAGGAACCTGTGAAGTGCTGTACGTATTTCCAACACTGTGAAGCATGTATAATCTTGAATTAATACAAACATGCTTATCAAAGCATGAATGCTGTGTCAAAAGCATGCAAACATGCACATATGTTGAATTTATATCTTTGTTACCTTTCAGAGACAACTGAAAAACCCAACTCTAATAGATTTGTTCAGCTGTCTACTTGCTTAACCCTTTGCAAGTCTAGTTTGCATTGCATAGTGAAATCAGCCTATTGCAGAAAAGGAGAAAAATGCTCTCAAACAGGGGATATTTTCCTGTTTAACTCAGAGCTCTAAAGCACCTTCTAAAGCAGCAGGTCATACCATTTCAGTCTAAAAATCTATGCAAAGATGTCATGGTTTCTAAAGATTGTGCTAATACAAGAACTTTGTTTGGATGAAGTGACACTCAGTGTTGTGGGTACACATAAAAACTGAAACTTTTGCAACTTAAATTAATGTACTGCAAAAATATCTCCTCCTGGACACCCTGCCAGTCATCATAGTTTGTTAACCATGAATACAGACAAGACTGAAAGTTCAGGGGGCAGTTGAAAAAGTGCATCTCAGCAAGGAGAGAGTTAGCAGGTAATGGACACTGGTTGTTTTTGGGAAGAGTAGCAAGACCATGCAACACTATAGTCTGGAGACCAGCCAGCTGGGCAGCAGTTTTGCAGAGAAAGACTGCAAAGACTCATATTCTGATGGACACGAAGCTGATCATGAACCAGCAAAATCTGCTTGCAGGAAAGATGGTGAGAGGAAGATGGAGCCAGACTCTTTTCAGATATGCCTAGTGACAAGAGACAATGGCCTCAAAATGAAACACAGGAATTTCTATTTAACCTTAAGGGACAATAACAGATTGCCTACTGAGGTTGTGGAGGCATCATTTTTCAAAATGTCAAAACCAAAAATATGTTCCTGGGCAACCTACTCTCGTCCTCCTTGAGCAGGGGTGAGTTGGACTAGGTGGTCTCCAAAGATTCCTTCTGACCTCAGTGATTCTGTAGTTTTGTGGTTCTGTGATCTTTTCTGCACTGAGCTGCAACACAGAGGACTGTGTCTCTGATCCCACACTTGCTCCACAGCACTGCTTACCCTAGATTCCCACACAGCAGAAAAATGAAGACCCATCAAGGGGATTTGTCATTTATCAAAGTAGAGCAAAGAAAGAAGCCATTAAAGAACGTTATCAGAAATAGCTGAGATGTTTACGGGTATCAGGTTATGTGACTTTGTCCTATGAAAGTTTTGTTTCTCTTTTCATTGCCACTACAGTTTAACACCTGCACTGGAAATCATGTGAAATATGATATTTCCAGGGAAAATATGACTGCAGCGTTTTTTCCAAAATATCAAGTGAAACGAAACTTCAGCACAAGCCTATGTAAAGTGTTGAATGTGTTTCCCTAAAAAATGTTAATCTAATTTTAGTATATCATCTGCCATTGAAACTAAGCAAATAAAAATGGAAGAGATGAATGAAAGTGGTTTTGTCCTAGATGCTCTTCAAATCTTAGTTCCCAATAAGGCAACACTCCTACCACATTCTAAAGGATCAGTGCTATTAGCTCGATCACAGAAATATGCTAAAGTGACAATGTGACTGCTGGTTCCAATGGTTTGAGCCTGGAGTATAAGCCTGAACATAAGCAGTGTGAGTTCAAACACACTTGCAAAACCTGTACACCTGTACCCCATGTAGGAGATGAGCATTGGCCCTTGCGAGAGAGCACCAGTGAATATTCAGGAGAAGTATCAAGGGATGATGGAGCCTTAGCTGAATTTTGGAGATGATTTTCTTGTGTGCATAGATTAAAAATGTTTGGGCATTCAGATTGTAGTCTTCAACTGCAGTTGAATAAGTCCCTATTCATGTTAAGGCTGTTTCAAAACTTTGCAGCATGTGCACTTTATTAACAATCCATTAACAATTCTAATACCCAGTGAGGGTAAATGTTGGCTGGAACATGGCAGGGTTATGTAGGACTGTTATCTCTGCAGATTTATATGGGCTGGAAAAGACCTAAAGATTTGCAAAAAGTGCAGACAGGCTTCTTTTGCCAGACAAATTGAATCTATGAAGTATTTAGAAAAGAAGGACTTAAGGACATCACATCAGATCTTGTTCAGTGTTCTAAGAGTGCAGCCTAGGTCTCCTGCTTGGGTAATAGAAAAAAAGCAGGTTCTTCCAGGAGGTGCTTCAGAGCAATTTGACTATATCAGTCAAACACACCTGAAGCTAAATACCTAAAGGCAACATTAACATACCATCTGCTATTTTAGGTGGGACTGTAAAAACTTTTCTAGGAGAGGACATGAGACTATACACATGGTCAGTGAAGTGGGACTATTTTATACATTGTTACCCTTTGTACTGTGTCAGAAGATGAGGAAACCACAAGTTTTGAAAAAATCTTTTTTTTTTTAACATTTTAAAATAAACTGGATGGACAGTATTTTTGGAGCCATGCCAGCAGATGACTGATTCTTCCCTTCTTGCATTCAAGTGCATAAAAAACTTTAGCAATATCAATGTTTTTGTGAGTGTGAAGGTCTTCACATTTTTATTCCATTGCCCTAAACACCAGGGAAATGTACACCAAAGTCCTACCAAGACTGCAATCTAGTCCTGAGTTACTGCATTTTAGTTTGTGTGATTCAGGCTAACAACCACTTCAACTAAAAGGATAACTGAGTCCAAAACATGACAAATAAAAAGAAACAAACACAAAAAAAACCCCAAAAAAAACCCCAAAAAACCAAAACCAAACCAAAACAAAAAACAACAGAAAAGGATTTGAGGAACCATAGCAGACTGCTTGAAATCCACATGTGGACAGATTCTTCCCATGTAAATTTATGAGCCTTACTGATAAGTTTGATCTAAGTGGTCTTAGGCATCCAGTGTGGTTGACAGAAAAGAGGCCAAGGTGGAAAATCCACATTCCACTTTAGAGGGTGGTTTGATATAAATTTATTTGATCTCTGGGAATGTTTGTCATTATTCATGGATTTTCTCTGTACCTTGGTCAACCCAGCTGAACACAAACTTATCTGGGCTTAATATAAAGTTTGATTATACTTTTTGCAAAGCAGGAATATACAACAGTAAGTAATTAGCCTGCCCGATGTCATTGTTAGTTATAATTTTTAGAAGTTCACTGCAAGTTTTTTCAGGTTACACATAATCTAAACACAAGTTTCAGGTTGCCTCAGACATAGAAAGAGACCTCATGCATTTTTTAGTTTTTTAAACATCTGTCTTTGAAGATAAACTCTATAAATAAAGACAGCTCTAGAAAGGTAGTCTTTTGATTAGTCCAAATTAGCACCTTCTGTTTTCTCCTGGTCTTTCTCTAGATGACAGTGTTCCTCATGCTATGAATACCATCAGTATCCCAATTTACCTTTGCGACAGGGACCCAGTGGGGTCCGTATGCAACTGTGCAACTGTGTTTAAGTGCAACTCAACTAATACATAAAAAACTTGCACACTCTCATCTTAGCAGTAGCAAAAAAGTATTTTTATACTATGCACTGGTCACACTATTGCAATGCAATGGTTCAGAAATTAATTCTACATCTGAGGTATGCAAATTGCACTCATTACGAAGATGCTGAGCTGTAAGTGGCAGTCTCTGAAGAATGAGACATAGGAGCATGAGCAACACCAGCTTTCTAGAGCTTGTTCTGAGTAGTTACATCCAAAACAACAGAAAGCCATTAAATGCTTGTTTTAGCTGCCTGCCTGCCTCCTTTCCTCCTTCCCCTGTAGCTGCCAGAGCAGTACATATATGAACTGCAATGTTGATGGTGCCATAGTGTCATACCCACGAGGTTGCACAAGAAGACCTGTGTATTTTTTGTTCACTGAGTACCTGAACTCCTTGGCTGCGGTAGATTAGCATAGCTCAGGTGGCTTCAACAGAGCTCTTCTGCTTTATATCAGTATATAATGTCTGTATTCACTTAGTCTCTATGTGAATTGAAATAAATACAGAAGTGATCCCTTTTTCTGTCCATTAATTATAGAAAGAACACAACCTGTAGGAAATTTTAGGGTTTTTATTTGCAGTGTGTGTCCTTGTTGTATTAAGCCTGTGGCCATGTAAAAACTGGAGCTCCCAGCTAAAATAAAAAAACCTAAAATACAAAGTATTTGGTACACAGAAGCAGCATCAGATTTGTACTGGGTGTAGGTTGCAGGGGCAACCCACTACAGGACACAGCTGCACCCCTCAGTCACAGTGGGGGCACCTCAGGGAAAAATGTATTTTTAAAAAGGGAAAAAAATGCCACATGGGCAGAGAAAGAGAGAAATAAGTGAGAAACAGCAGTGCAAACACTTGAGGTTTTTTCTGTCAGAGGAGTAGGAGGGGGATGAGGTCTCCAGGTGTCACAGCAAATATTTCTCTGCAGCTTGTGTACGAGACAGCACAGCTACTACCCTCCCAGGGCAGTGGAGAACCCTTTGCTGGAGCAGGTGAATATTCCCTCAAGGAACCGGAACAACTCACGTAGTGAACCAGGTTTATCCTGAAGGAATGCAGCCCCTATGGAGCTCATGCTGGAGCAGACCTTGAAGAAATGTGGCCCACAGAGAGGACTCATGCTGGAGCAGGGGAAAAGCATATGGAGGAAGGAGCAGCAGAGAGGAACTGTTGTGGATTGGTTTCAGCCCTCACTCCCCACCAGGGAGGGGGTACAGGAGCTGGGAACAAGGCACTGAAACTGAGCGTGAGAAAAAAGGGAGTGGAAGGGAGGTGCTGTACAACTTTATGGCTTTGTTCCTCACTACCCAGATCTATTTTAAATGTCTAGAAGTTAATTTTCCTAAAATCAGATGTGTTTTGCCTATGATTGTAATTGGTAACTGTTCTGTCTGTATTTATCTCAACCCACAAACTCTTTCATCTTGTTTCCTCCTGCGCCTTGTTTGGGAGAAGTAGTGAATAAGCAGCTGGATGGGAATTTGAACCTTATCCAAGGTTAACACACTGTGATATTCTGCTGTAAGACATATTTGACAACTTGCTGTCCTGTTCTGTGATCTCTAAGTCTCCCTTATTCAAAATTTTACATTGAAATAACACTGAACCATTTCTATTCATTTATTTATCTACTTTTTTTTTGGTGGACAGTAAATTTGTTGAAAAATTCCCTTTGGGAAGAACTTGAAGTATTAAAAAATCTAGGTCAAGTTTATAGTTTCAGAAGAGAAACAAGGATTACATTTTGATAATGTTTAAAAATACTATTTTGATACTTTGAAAACAAATATTTGATCTTTTTGGTTCGAAATTTTTCATTTTTCTTAAAAACTTGCTTTTGATTTAGAAAAGACAAGCAAATATTTATATCCTTTCCAATACCACTGTATATCTTAGAAGACCTCTGTTTGTTTATGCTGAACAAAATTTTGAAGTTTAATCTAATTTAATTTTTGAAGAGTTTTTTCCCCTCTGAAACTGGGAAATTAAATATTCCTTGTGTCATGTTATGGGGCTGGGGGGTTGTTATGTTTTGTTTTGTTTTGCTTTGTTTTGTTTTGTTTTGTTTTTCCCCAAATTTCCCTTTCAATACAAGTATCAACCCAAAGTATCTTTTGACCACTTTGTTTTGGGACTGTTCTCAAGTGTAGCACTGACTGTAGATTCTTTCCCTACTCTCATAGATGCTAATCTTAGTTCCCTGTATACTTAATTTCTAAATTTTTTTGTTGAGAAACAACTTACTTGCAAACTTCCCACTTCAAATTTCCAGTTCCTGTTAATGGTCATGTCTACTTTGGCACTAGTCTTCAACTGTAACTGCAATCACTAATTTAGATGGTATAGTGGGAACAGTATTTGCAATAAATCTGACATTGTTTATTTTACGAGTGATTTGACTGCTATTTTCCTGAAATTCTTAAAAAATCTTAATGTCCTATGTTCATGTGGCAGCATGAGAATTCAGTTTATGTTTCAAAAGAAAAAGAGTTTTTTATAGCCTTAGCTATAAAACTTATGAAGAAAATCTCAAAAATTAAAAGTAAATTGACTTTACCTTTGGCAAATTATTCTCTTAAATCTCAAAACTATAGTTCAATCGTATTCTTAATCTTTTATTCTCTTGGTCTAACAAGTATTGCCTTGCCAAGGGTTCATGAATATTCTAAGTTTATGGGGAAATATTATGTATCTTTGTTTCCTTTTCAGATTGACTTCTTTTATATTATCTTATTGCCCACCTGGCATATAAATGCAATGAAGCACAACTGAGAAAGTGGCAACATTCTTTTACCAGGCTCATGTTCTCTGCTCAGTCCACATGGCAATTTTGGCCCATGGTGAAACCACAGCAGGAGAAGCATGAACAGCAAATGTCACCCATGTAGGAGACACATGGGGCTACCTAATCCAAGGATGGCATTAGCCTCAGTGGCTGTACTCTACACTGCTGAGTAAATACAGCACCCTCTCCTCTGGCCAGAGGATCTGGCCAGGTAAAGCTTCTCCATTTCACTACAAACTATGGACTGTAGCTCCATGTGAACGTGGTAGAAAAGGGTGTAAATTGAATTCTTCAATAGCCATGATAAAAGTAGTTTTGGTGCTTGGAATGGAGTATCAGGAGACCAGTCTCAATCTGGCATTGACCTGTTCTATGAGTGCTGAGCTTTTCTGAAAGCTTTTTCTTTAGATGCTTCTTTCTTTACCCTTAATGAAGACAAATGATTTCTAATGCAAAAATCCTCCTATAAGGCAGCATCAAGGACTGAATAGGTCAAACATTCACTTTTAAGTGATTTATGCATTGGACATTTTCCTATTGCAAACTATGTCAAGAGCACTAAAATCTCATATGCTTCCTATTGTGCCAGAGTAGTGACTTCGGATGTAAAAACATGGACTTTAAAGAAGTGTGTACAAGTTATATCTATTTCAAATGAGAAAATGCACAAGTGATGAAAATAGAGGCAGATAAATATTCAGTCTTCATTATATATGGGATTGCATTATATATTGACAAATGGATAAAAGACAACTGGCTGTCCTGGGGGTTTCTAATGAGATATGGACTCCTTTACTTTTAGGCCACCCTTGTGAATCCCAGCAAGGTCAGGAACCAACAAAATATTGCCTGAATTGGCAATGGCAGTCCAGTTCTTACTGCCAGATGTTCAGATAATAAAAGTAACTACAATGACTGGCAGCATACTATAGCCTTGTAGGAGAATCCAAATTAGCTTCCTCACCAGCTACTGAGAGGCCATGAAAAAGTAGCTCCTTGAAAAGCTGGTCTGAAACATGTGAGGAAGTTCCAGAATAGCTTCTTGTGCTGTATCCCTTCTGCAGATGCACAGAAGTCTTCCCTATCAACAGCTATCAATTCAAAACTAATTTAATTTCCATCGCAGATTTAAAACGACAAGAACATGCACCAGTTTGCGCTAACATTGACAATAAGAGGGAATAAGCAGCTAATACACCACTCTTTTCAGCTGGGATTTGTTGTTCATCATAATTCAGTGTGTAATGGTAAGCCAACACCTCACTATTCAGAGTTTATTTGCTGTGATATTGTCTGAATATCAGAGGTTCCTTCCGGTGGACTAATCAGCCTTCTTTATTAGATGCAACTGTATATTCATGATCCTATTGGGACAGATAGGTTCTCTATAGTTTGATAATAAAAATATGTGCTAATGAGTCTCCTTGCTCTTGATTTCTTACATGAAGAAAGAGGAAGAGTGGGCATTATTTACCCACAGGTAAAGTAAAAAACTATAAAGGTAAAAGGCCTTTCCATGCAATATACTGCTCAAATGTAATAATCCCTGAGATGCTTATTTTAGTAAATGAATCAGTCACACTGTGCCAAGGAAGGGAGCCATCTATTACCGTGCTATAACTGTTAAAGACCCTATTTAGAGCCTTTATCTCTGGACAAAACAGAGCCATTTTTGCTGATATTTGTATGACAACAATAATGGTACCTCACTAAGTTGTGAATAGTTGTTGCAATTGCAGTTTGCCCAATTCATTTTCAGTGGTCATCAGGGAAATTCATCTAAAACAACCAAAAAACCATAGATATGTTTGCATCATATTAATAAGAAGAGAAAGCAAGCTAGCAGCCAATTGGCAGCAGAGTATGTTTTGGTGGTTTGATAAGGATACTAAAGAGTTTATGGTGTGACAGATGTTTCACTACACTATTGTGAAATGAATAGATTATGAGAAGTAATTAGATGTACATTGGAATCAATGCTGTTATCATCGAGGCCTTCGGGCGATGCAATAGATGAGAGTCATGGCAGCAGGTGGTCCAATGGCTCCGAGACAGGAAGACACACCGCAGGAGACTGAGTGACAGGTTTCACAGATCCAGGGGGTGAGAGATCTGAGCTATTGCCTGCATTTGTAATCTTTACTCATGTATAAATAATAACAACTACACTATTGACTTCATATGCTATGTCATACCCTCTGCTACCCTACACATGCACATACACACACATATACAAACACACACACATATGCACACATATTCTGCAACTTTTCCCCTCAGTTAAAGCAATTCTTTTATTTTCACATAAAAAAACAAAAATCGTCCCTTTGATTACAGTGCCAACTCAATATTCTTTGATGAAAACACTTAGACAGAAAACCTGGCAACAGCTTTGAATACAGTGTGGTGTATTGTGTGCCTAGTACAGAAATGTATATGCACTTTCCATGAGAGACTTAACAGAAAGTGAGGTTCAAAACACACAGTCCTCATTATGCTGCTCTTTTTCAAGCTTTTCTATATTTTCTTTTTCCATCCAGCAGGTCTCAAACAAGGAATCGTCAATATCAACCATGAATTACCGTTGGAAAAGAACTAGAAATCTGAGTCATCAGGAGAGATAACATACAAATCTGCTGACTCTAGGAAGAGTTGTGTCCTGACCCAGAACCTCAGCTGTTACGTGTCTCCTGAACTTCAGCCTGGAGCTTCTGTGTTCTCCTGTACCAAGTGGAGTGGATAAGAATGAAGACCTAAGGTAAGTGTCACTAGCAGTCAGCCTCTGATTCCATGAACGGTTCATCGTAACAGGAGGTGGCTCTAGAAAGCCCGTTGGCACTGCTGCTTGTTTGTCCCTGCCTGCCGGTTTTTGCTGTGAAATCTTTTATTTTATTGCTGAGGAGAGTAACACTATGATAAAAGGGAATATTGAGACATGAAAATGTATATTTCAATATTCTGAGTGTAAACATAAATACCAAGATTTTTCTTTGAGGTGTATGGATATCAATGCATATCCATATGTATATGACTATATACATATACATACATATATGTATATATATATACATATACATATCCATATGTATATGACTATATACATATAGTCATATACATGATATATATACATATACATATCCATATGTATATGACTATATACATATAGTCATATGTATGATGTGTATTTGGATAAATCATTTGTTCTGTATGAACACCTACCATGGATGGAGATATGTGTAATGTAAGGTGGTGAAAGGGAAAAAATCCAATGTTATGGAAAAGAATATTAACTTCACCGCCAGCACAAAAGATGAACTATGATGGGTCTTGCTAAATAAGTATATAGGGCAAAGCTGTGAAGTATATAAATATATATAATCATAAAGCATGGCAACACATATGTTTGTCTAGTATTGCAATTTAAGAAAACTTGACTTAGCTTACAAAACCCCTTAAGAACGCCTAATTAAGTTTCTTTACAGTGGTAGTTATATTTTGACTGATTGGTCTGGGGAAAACATAGAGGTTGGGACACTGTACAAATACAATATCCTGACATCAGAAACATATGTTTTCCCTGTGTGAAAGGATATACAAACAATTATCCACTTATTAACAAATATCTCCTATTGCTCCTGTCTCCCAGAACCATACACAAGTTTGCCTTTCTACCACCAGAGAAGTGAAGAACCTGTCAAACCTGTTGAGCCAACTTTCAGCAAAGTGGCACCTTCATGGGGCTAACATTGTCAAGGAGCAAGCTGGTAAATCAGACAGTTTGTCCGGAGTGATGGGACTGTGAAACCAAATTCCCCTTCTGAAAATCTTGGTCATAGTGTGTGCATTACCTGCTAGACTAAGTTACTAATTTAAATGGTGAAACCTCAAGAGGCCCGCGCAATTGGGGTAGCCAATCTATATCAAAAGAGGTGAGGAAACCTATTGCTTGGTTGATTGAATCTGACTGAGGTTCAATTTTCTGTACTGATAACCTCCTTTTTAATTCTTTTGTTCCTCTTCTTTCCAAATTATCTACACCCTCGGGTACTCTGAAAAAAATGATGTATTACCCAGTAATATTCATGCTTTTGTTGGCCTGTCTTCAACCCTGAGAGGGTGTGAGCAGCACCACTAATACCAGTGGTGTACTCAACTGCCTGTGTCAGGACTGAACCAGTCCTACTAATTTCAGAATATCAAATTCCTTTTGAGTCTTTGCTCAGGAACAGCTTGGTAACCGTAACCAAGTTTGCACTTGGTGTAATAATTAGCAATTATTAAACACATTAAAAATAATTGTATGTCTTCTTTAAATTGTACAGCAACATACATAGCAAAACAGACTATCCAGACAAGAAATGCTTTATTCTTCTAAATATGAATTCTAAGATCCTTAGTTTAGCACTCCTTAGTTTAGTATTATGAGATAAGCAGACAGGCATATGTTCCCATTTTTTTGACTTTCAAGTGTCTTGAGTATTACCAGAAACTACATTCAGTTTCTACCATCAAGGCCACCTGGAGGTAAGTCCCCCTAATCAGATTTCATGGGTCAATGCAATGCCCCGAGAGGAGGAAATTCTGAGTGCAGCTTTCTCACTCTTCAAGCAGGAACCAAATCACTGTGGGGCATTGTCTTAATAGTATTGACATTTCCGACTTTTAAAAAGGAACTGGCTCACAGTCACCCCTGGATGTCTCTGGTGTCAATATAGAACCCAGGGGAACTGTGAGGTCTAACAGCCTTTCCCAGATCCTTTCCCTGTTCCCTTGCCTTCACATTATATAGCAGGATTAACTATATCCCAGCCAAAACCAGTGCAGGCAGCAAGGTCACAAAAGTAAGCACACAGTATCAGCCATTTCTGTGCCATATCTGCACACACCAGTATCAGCCATTTAGGGATATCCTTCATATCAAACTTCTTGCCATTTTATCCTAGTCTCCCTTGTTATTTGTCTAGTCTCCCTTAGCTTGCCTTTAGTTACATCTTTTTGCTCTTTGCTTCTAGACCTTGGAGCCGACCACCAAGTCATATCACTCTTACATTCTTGTCACACCCATGTACATCTAGGAAAAACTCTGGAAATAGGATAGAATGCCTCAGTAGCTTCAGTAGCAAAACCCCTTATGTTTATACTCTGCCTGTAATTAAATATTGAGATCTCTGTTAAAAGTTGTATCCTTTACAAATGCTGGCAAGTGATTACATATATATAAGAACCTATAAGGATAATCACGCTGGTGCTTTTTTCTGGCAGAATGATGAGAGTCATACTTTCAGCAGCAGTGCTACCTTAACTTGTAAATTATTTGGGATAGAACCTGTGTATCCCTATGTTGATCTAAAAAGGCCCTTACAAACATTGGACAATATGGGATCATAAACAATAACAATCTGCCAAGATTAAGTCTTTTACAGTTAAGGTTCAAAGGCTCTTCCACTGTGAAAATGTTGTTTTGTTGAATCGTCTACCATTTGCTGAACTTCCTGAGAAAGCCTCGGCGAAGGGGATAAAAATCAGGTGAGGAAGAGTTTGAGGTTAATTACACAAGCCTTTTTAAAATTGCTGTATGATAATAATTAATATGTACTTATCCCTTCAGTAGGTTTTGCTGCAGTCCTGGCTTTCTAACATAGGTGAGGCTCCTTCTGTCCTGCCACAATTCCTTTGTTTTCCAGGGGGTTGTCCTTTATAGTCACTTCTTTTCAAGGATTATTTTATAGGCTTGTTTTGCCACAATGTCAGCATTTCTAATTTGAAGAAGTCATATCTTCTAAATGCCAAGTAAAATGTTATGACTATTACAGGTATCTAAGGCTAATTTTTTAAACCTTTCTTTAAAAATCTCTGCTCTTCCATTGCATGGTTTGTCCCTACAAGTGAAAATGTGCACACAGAGTCATATTCAACCACATATTTATGCATATGATATGTACAACCAAAGACAAACTATATTACTTTGTCCAATTTTTTACCTGTCATCAGTTTAATGACTAAGTCTATTTTCATGGTAGCACTGAAAGAATAGGCCTTAGTATTTGAAACACACTGTGGGAGACTGACACTGGCAATGCAGGGATAGTAACACCATGATGTCGATGCAGAGCATGTCAAGCACAGGTTCACTGTTATCGCTGGTATCTCCTTGGACAAATTTTCTTGTGCAGTTCCACTTTCCCCTTCTGTCCTTCAGATAGAGACAAGTCATGGAGAAATAATGTATTTCTACAAAATCCTTAATACTCAAAAATCAGACAGGGTTGTAAGAAGAATATTTATTTGATGTAAAAGGTGCAGTAAAAGTTGAATGAGGATTTTCAGAGTGTCTGACACATATAGAAGGTGATTATTTGCAGATCACTGTGATTCACCACATCTTTTCCTGGGATAAGTAATATTTTCTGATCTAAACTACTCACAGATGGAAAAGACAAAAGACATTTAAGCTTCAATATTTAATTCTGCTCTGGAGCTTAGGCTACAAAAATATGTATGCTGGACAGTTCATGTACCACAGCCTGGAAATGCCTTCTATACTCAGACTTCAGCAAATCTGTTTTGCTTGAATAACTCACGTGCCCCAGTCTTCTGTAAACCCAAAAGTAAATTTAAAAAAAAAATAAGAATAAGCTAGTTCTTCATATTTTGTTTTCACATGCCTGTCTTATAGTCTGATTACTAGGAAGCATCAGAATGGCAATGAGGATGCTCAAAGATTCCTTGTGGAGTAATATAACTTAACTTTTATACTTAATGAATCCATGTCCAAAGACTTGTTGAGTTACCAGGGCAACAGCTGACTAACTGATTAGGAGCTTTTCCAAAGGAAGTAATAAAGTTATTTTAAGAGATTTATGTAATTCAACAAGTATGAAACCCCAAAAACATTGGGCTGACATGCCTCAGTTTCCTGAAAGAGCAAGAACATTGCTGAATCTGTAGACTTACTGTGGTGGTAGTTTTTTCTGCTTTCTACCTTTGATGACATATATGTGAAGAGCTACTTCTTCTTGTGTGGTACTAAATGAAATGACAAGGAATAAGCTGTCCTCTAATTGCAGAACTGATTTTCCTGCAATTTCAGGGCAAGCCTGTTGTCAGTGTTCAGTTTCGAGTAAAACTTTGCTCTGCAAAATTATTAATGAAAAATGGAGTATAACTAGCTTATACAAGGAAAAAATTTTGGAATTTTGAAGGAACATGAACTGTATTTTACTTAAATGAATGAGCCACAGAATAATATTAATGAAAGATGAGCTAAAACTGGGTATGTCTGCATCTACTTAAAAGGTATTGTACCTAATATCAATACTAGTCAATGACAGAACTTGTCTTGCTCTCTGCTAATACCTGAGATCAAATAGAAATAAATTCACCTTGCTTTTCTGATTTTGAATTTACTGAAAAATATAAATCTACCTATGGAACTATATAACATATTAAGCTAGTCATTTTAAGAGTGGAGTAACTCATCTGAAGTCAATGGAGTCAAACTGGTGTAAATGAAGAGGGGATAAACTCATGCACAAAGAGTTAAAGTCAGTGGTAAGTACCAGGATATACCCTTGGAGGGTGAACATTTAGAGACATTCACTCTATAATAAGAAATAATGTTTCATAATGCTCTTAAGTCTCTCCTGCCATTCCATTCGTCAGCACACAGCAATGAAGGTAGGCACTTAGTCGGGATCATGTAAGTAAGCATAGTAATTTCACACTTGCTTTTAATATTGGGACAACTAATAGATGCTATGTTCAAAAAGCATAAACAAACCACAAGACCTGCTAATCAAAGTAAGAACCATATGTACAAAATAAATGGAGTCTTCCTCACCTTTGGCTTGAGAAAACAAAAAAGAAAGGGATTTCAGCAAGATTGTCTTTAATCCAATTTACTTTGGATTTAATCTCCAAAACAAGGCTAGCCTGCTAATTCCCAATTATAATGGCACATGTAATCAGAGTCCTCATTAACAAAGACTGACTATATTGTCTATTAGGAATGGAAATCTGAAATGCAAATTCAGCAAATCAAAACGTTAAATGAGCTCTACCCAAGATGCTTAGAGCTCCTGCCAGGGCAGCACATGCTGGCCGACACCTGCCCTGAATTCTCCCTCCAGCTGAATGTTTCATTCTGTTCCAGTCTTTGCCTCCTAATTGACCTGCTTATGATCTCTGCTACAATTAACATATGCTTATTAGTAATGGCTGGTTAAAGATTTCAAACTGCCGCAGTTTACAAAGTCTAATAGAGATGGCACACCACAGGAAAGATAAGACCACTGTTTTCCTCATCAGCAGTGTCATAGTGGTTTGGTTTCATGTGATTCAAATGAGATAATTTTTCACATCATCTGATGTCTGCAGACCCATTCTAATTGAAACTGGAAATCTGCACACAAAGTGGCTTAAGGCTCCTGGTGCACTAAATGAAAATTAGTTAGGGAATAGGATTTTTTACCCCTGTAATCACATACTTAGCAGCAATGGGAAAAAGATTTTTTAGAAAGAAGAGGACAAGGAAACAAAGAGGGAGAGGGGGTAAAAAGCTAGTTTGATAACAAAAAAGAACATACCCTACCCACTGTATGTTTGGTCAAATTCCTTAGTCCATTTCATAGCTGTAAATAAAGGTTTATAGATGATGAATCATCAATTTATAGATAATGAACCGAAGGATTTTTCTTAATATGTTACAGAAGAAAAGAATAACTCTGCCATTACCAGAGTATTCATTCCTGTTATTTTTGTTCATGCTCCTTATCCAGGAAAACATTCTTAATTAAAACAAACAAGCAAACCAAACCAACCAAACAACCAAACATACACACACACAAACACAAAAAAAAAAAAAAAAAAAAAAATTGTCACTTAAATATGGAAAAGTACTCTCTTATAAGATGACTACTATAATACTTTCACGAATGTTAGGGTAATGTCATATTACCTACATATTCTTATATGAAAAAGATCATATTGCTGCTGATTTGGCACGTCAGTCTACTTTCATTAAATTTTCCTCTGTCTTCAGTGTTTTTCCATATTACTATCTCCAGTCTGCAGGAGCCAATGGGCAACAAATATATCTCTTCCACCTGGTTTCATTCCAGCTTCATTAGCAATGCACTAATACAGCAATTATGTCTAATTCTCTCTCTGAACTGCATCATTATTATTTATCTAAGATTTCTTGCTGACCATATTTATTCCTATTAATTTTGTTCCTTGATTTCGCTTGACTGTGACTCATTCTTAAGGAGATGATTGGGTATTTCACAGTCCTTCCTTTTGTATTCTTATCTTTGACTATATAAGCCACGTATCCCTTTGAAGTCTCATACTGCCAAAATCCCAGGGGGCCGGAAAGAGGGCAAGAAAATATTTGGGTCCTGTGTTTTGCTCATAACCACAGCCACTTCTACTTCTTGCAGACAAATGCAAGTAACATTTTTTTCTGGAGACTTTAATCCTGGTACCAAACAAATTCAAGGGCAATTTAATCTTATTTTCCTGAAAACAATTTCTTAAAACTAATGTTTTATGCTTCATTAAAAAAACATGTACTTAGCAACACATTCTTGAGCTCAGAATACAGAATTGTGTAGTTGGCATAATCCACACATGCTTTGCAAGGGCATCACAGACTCTGCTCTGCTCACTGCTCTGGAAAAAGCTACAATTTGAGTCAGGCAAATACAATAGGCAAAAAAGTTTAGGTTCCAGCAAAGGTGAGGAGAACATCAGAGAGCAAATTCATGTTCAGTTGCACAGTTGACTTGTGGGCTTTATGAAAGGATCTAAAGGAACTGGAGAATATAATTCAGTTTGTAGGAAAAAATATTATTGCAATCTATAGGAAAATGTATACGTTAGAAGGAAAAAGAAGGAAACAAAGATATCTCCTTAAGGTTGGCACTAAAATTCATAAACTTTCTCTTCTGTGTATTTTTTTTTGAGAGTGATGGCCCCATTGACTTTCATCTTCATTTTGAAGCTAGTTAAAAACAGATAGCCTCAGATGTTTTCATGTAATTGAAGTGAATTGGATTGTAGTAAAAGAAAAAAATTATGTACTCCTTGAAAAGAAAATGCTCCCATGCCTCTCAGCTTCATGGCCATTATAATCAGCCTTGCCCTCTTTTAACAACTTAAGACTAAAACTTCTAGGACTAGAGAGTTAACATATTCAGCTGCAACACTCCAAAAACTTTTCCTGCCCTTGCTGTGTATGGTTATTAGCATTATAGGATGTAGACTTGATGCTGTTTATATTAGCACTACCTTTTCCCTTTCCTTTCCATTTTCCCTGCAGCTAGGAGCATAATTAACGCAAGAGTGGGATTTAATTTACTGAAAATTAGCTGAGTAGAAGTCATGGCTCTCACTTCAAGTGCTCTCCACGGCTTGCTTTCTAATCAGCAGAGGGACAGGCATAACCAGAGTGCAATTCAACCTATCCCAGGATGGGTATTGAAGGTAGGGAGGTGAGTTGGTGTTTTCCATTTCTACTGATTGTAAAGGAGGGCTCAATTGTAACTTTAAACTGTTCACTTAATTTTAAGTAACCCCTGAAAGAATGGGTTATGATATCCCTCAGGAACATAACTTCACAGTGTGTGAAACAGGATGTAAGATGAATAAGAATCCAGCATTTTGAGCACAGTATTTGGTACAAGGAGTTTTCCACTGCTGTTTCTGCTGCCATTCAGCCTGGTACCACATTTCCAAAGGGATTTGTTAAAACAGTTTCCTACATTTTCTGCTCTCTGAAGTGAGTACTGTTCTAACTATTTTACAGCAAGGCTATGACACATTTTAAAATTAGCAATATCCTTTGATTTGATTTAGAGACACTTCCAACTGCTCAGCAGCACATTGCTGTTGGCCACATTACTAATTTTTCAGAACAAGAAACTGGAAGAGGCAATTTTACAAACTTATAGATCAGGATTCTGAATTGAGTCCTTGCCTGTGTTATTTGGGCATCAAGAAAAAACTAAGGGGGAAAAAAATGAGTGGTCAGTCTTTTCAGTACTTAGGATCAAATGAAGTACAGGATAAGATCTTATGATTGTTCATAAGTTCACAGTGAAAAGAACATTTACTTCCTATCTGTTAATTGCATTTGACACCGAGCTATGTTAAAAGTACTTAGACTCCTCTGTGGCTTGGGATACTTGTTTCAATAAAAATTTTACTAAAACCCCAGGAAAACTGTTCACACCATAAAGCAACATAAACTATTATTTGCATTTAATTTTCATCCAAACATATGCTTTGAAGGATAATTTTTAAAGTTTAGTTTAAGTGTAATAAAATTAAATGCAGATTATCAGCTGAGTATGAATTAAAACAGAAGGTTTCACTTTTTTCATTGTCAAAATATTTGAAATGTGAAAACAATATCACACAAATGTTGGTAGATTTCCATTGATAAAAAAATATAGTCACATAGTTGAACTCTGGCCCTCATTCATTGTTTCTGCAATTGAATAAAGATTTAGGCATTTGACTGAAAGCAGAGTTCAGTTCCATCCTTTTCCTCCCCAAGTAACCCAAAATAGGGTGATCAAGTTTATATTTTTAGCAATCTGCCCAATACAAATTTAAATAATAAATGCCAATACAAAAATATAATTTTTCACTCCCACACATGCCATTATATGTGGTATTTCATGGTAGCACGTATGGTTCTTCCTGCAAGTAAAACCAAACTTTTTTCATTCTCTGCATAGTGACAAATGCTCTTCTATGAAATCATTCAGCTAGACCTGTGTAAATCTGGCTTATCATTCAAACTTTTCTACAGACCTTCATAGCAATCAGGGATAGCTCATTTGATAGGGTCTAACCTGAAGAACTGAAAGGAACAAAAATCCAGGGTGAAATTGATGGGAATGGAAAATAGCTGCTACCTCAGAAATGCAGGTGCTTAATTACTGTGAACTGCAGTTGACTATTTTTTTTTTTTTTTTAAGAAGAGAATACTTCTCAGTTTTGCAGTTTTTTGGAAAATGTGTTTCTTCTTGTTCATGAAGTGCTTGAATACTGTGGTAATGGAAGCCCAATGGACACAAATGTGTTGCTGTTCTGCAGCTGCTAATGAAGTTAGCTCTCGCACATGGAGTTATCTGTCCCTAAAGGTGGAATAGTGGTAGCAGCTATCAGGGACAGCTGAATCTGTATGGGCACTCTGGGATTTTCTCTTGCGGTTCACAGGACAAATAGCGACGACTTCTGCTCACGTGTTCCTTCTTTCCTGATTCTGTGGGAGGTTATATGCCTGATTAAATTGCTACATTCCAAGGAAATTAATGTAATCTGTTTGTAGTAAAATTACTCCAGACTGTAAGTAAAAGTAAACATTCATTTCAATCCTTGAAAAGCATAGGCTTTTAACTCCAGATAGAGCCTAACTGGCAATGGAGACGTTCTAAAAAGTAAGTCTGAATGTGCTTTTTAAAATGAAGTTCCTCTTTGGTAGGAAGTATATTTGTGTTGTTATGTACCTTAATGTTAAAAAGAGCAAACTTTCTGAATACTAATGGTTAAAATTTCTTTTCAGCATGTAGACTTTCACCAAACAGACTATCACAGTTTAACTGGGACCCTACAATATGTCAGGTCAGTGCTGTATTGCATATATGCACAGGGTTTAGAAAGTGAAATTATTATGTTTTCTACTGAATTTTCTTATATTCATTGATATATTTGTATGTACTTTAAATGCCTAAAACATGGTGAAAAATGAGAAACTTTCATATTTTTTCTTTTTTCATTTTCAATTTTGCAGATGCTGTGTTACAGAATGGGGAAGAAAACAGGAGCAAGTGGATAAAAGTATCATCTTCTGTTTTTCCTACCATGTAACCTATAACTGTTTAGATGAAAAATTATTTTGCAATTATTTTTTAAAGGAAAAAAGAAGGAACTCACTCCCAGGATTTGACTTTGCATGCCAATCTCATGCCTTGAAATAGAATTTTAAAAATAGTAAATCTTGTATATATTGTAGAATAAATGGTGCTGCTTTAATAAGAACACTTAGAATGCAAATGAATCCTGTAACCAGTGTGTGAAAACATACACAAAATGAAAGAGAAAAGAAGAAAGTAACATAGAAGATGATTTATTTACTACCCCTCAGTTCCTAATTATAATTATTTTTGCACTGTGACGTCTTCTCCAGACTTTTTGTTTCACACTATCATCACTAAAGTGATGAAAGTGCTGTTAAATAAATATGCGATATCATCAGTATTTTCAAGATTAAGTATGTTAATCAGGGAGTCTTGGTAAATTCCATTTAGCTCTACCAAAAGTTCTTCGCTTCAAAGAATTAAGAGCCTTTATTAACACGATCAAAATTATCATCCCCACAGTCTCAGAGGACTTGCTTCTACAAAACCTACCAAGGCTCTGGAATCTGATCTTAGCACTTTCTAGACTGTAATGTTTCCATTGAAGTAGCATCTTGCTGTGCTAGGGATAGTCAGGGACCAGAGCTCTCTTGCTCCCCGCACCGTACACACTCGTCAGAGGAGCAGCCTGTGCCTCAGCATAGTGACATGTTCAGAGAGGAATTCATCTTCCCATAACATAAGCATCAAAAATGGATATCATGAAGTATCCTCCAGAGGTGTTTGTTTCCTTTTGTGGATTGTAGAAGAAGCCTGGAGTAGTGATCTTACACATGTGGTCCTACATGTAAAGATACGTAGTTTAGGGCAGATAAATACAGTCAAAGGGCACATTCTTCTGGCACTGTGCAACAGAGATCAGAAAGATAGTCCTGTGCTCTGAACCCTGAGTCCCCATGTTCTGGTGATGATAGAGTCTTTCCCCTTAACCATTTCAATATTTGAAGCATTCTGGATTTGTCTTGTCAAAGTTCTAGATCTTCTGAAGCAATATCCAAAGTACTTTCTCTACTATGGAATAAGAGTACCTAAAATATAATGTCAATGATTTCCCTAACTGGCTCCACTCCTTATTCTCCATGCAAAAGATGAGACTGCTGACCCATCTTCTTGCTTGAATATTTTCATCATTATACCCATTATTAAAAGAAAAACAAATACCACCCCCAGCCCTGTCTATTTTCTTATGTAATAGATTGTAGTCCCTCTTTTCTGTACTGCTTTGCTAAATTAATGACCATTATGTAACAATAATGAACATGTAAGAGAGCAACAAAGAATTTTTAGGATGGGCAAATAATTCCAAATATCCTGAAATACATCTTAGTTTGTCATTACAATAATATTAATGTTGCTTTAAGTTCTGAGAACATTAAAGGCAATATATGAGTATGTGACATATGAATATGGATAAGAATTACATCTGCAAAGTCTTCATTTTTTGGTGGACTTCATGGAAATTATCATGCACATGGTTTCCCCCAAACCATAACCAAATATGTTAGCAACATGAATATCTAGCATCTGAAGACAATTACAATAATTATTTTCAGTATATTTTGGGACCTCTCTGTGCAATTTTAACACTATGCACACCTACAGATAAATAAAGAACAGATTACCAGTCTATAAAAAAGTCTTAGATCTTCTGAATCTATTATAAAGCATAATTATTTTTTCTAAATGGGAAACATGAATGAACACATAAAATTATGATTGATTATGAAAAGTCAGTTTTCACAGTGATTTTGAGACTTCCATTCTGTCAGCAAAGTCACTGGTATAAAGGTTTTACCATATCTTGTAGGATTACCTTTGTGTTGCTAAATCAGTGTAGCTTATTTAATTAGTACCAGAATTGCCAGCAGCTAGGTCAGCTAAGAAGACATATTCCCCTGGCATCTGAACACTGAAATACTTTATATAATGCTGCAGAGTGTTAAACAGAACTGTAAGGGAAACCAGTTTTAATTGTGTGATTTTTTGAAAATGTAAAATTTTTCCCTTTTCATTGTCAGGACAATTCTGTTTTCCTGAAACTGGTTTTATGTGATGTTTTGTGGGGGATTTTTGGGGAAGTAGGGAATCTGATGCTTTTTTTTTTTTTTTTTTTGCGGTTGTTAATAAGAGGAAGACTTGTGTTCAAGTCTGTTATTCACATAAGGAAGAGCAAAAATATGAATCTATATCCCATAGAAATATTTTAATTCAGTGGGTCATCTCTTTCGCTGGAGGCCACTGGGCAATAGACAGAGTCTAAATGTACAGCAGGTTAGGACAGTGAAGTTAAACACCTGAACTCAAATCTCTGTATTTTACTATATCCCAGAAAATTACCACAGCAAGCATTACCACTGCAATTCTTTAACCAGAATTACTGAATTCCTCTCCACAGTCAGGGGGCTCACTGTTTATGGGGTCACTTGCAGCCAATGCTTGGCACTTCCAGAACATCCACCTTAGGTGGCTGGGGAAAGTCACACCCTGGAAGTACCTATCATCAACCCTTGATTGATGGGGTGAATTTCACCCATGTGTAGTAAACTTGCAGGTTCTCTGCTGGAACCTGTTTAGGACATTTTATGTACTGCATAAAATACTGCAGAAAGCCACAGAATCACATTTTAAGAAATATAAATAAGTGTTGGTTGGGATTCACCAGTAGACATGACAATAGAGAAAGTAAGGTGGCCACTAGTTCATCAGTCACAATGCATTGCCCTTTTTTCAGGAGGATAGCTGAAAATCTCCTAACTCTTACATGAAGACATGCAATTTGTAAGTAGTGATTTCTTTTTTCTGTTCATGTGTGTTGGTGCTGATTTTAAAAGCTTAACCTAAGAGAGGTAGTCAGCTCTAAAACATATTTAATTTAAAAATAAAATAAAAACCCCACATATCTTGGATAACTTTTATAAGCATAGTGAGGCACGGGAACAGGTTCCCAAGAGAAGTTGTGGATGCTCCATTACTGCACATGTTCAAGGTCAGGATGGATGGGACCTTGAGCAGATGTCCCTGCCCATGGCAGAAGCCTTGGAACTAGATGATCTTTAAAATTCAGCAATAGAATTTGACTGTTGTCCTTTTATAACAGTGAATGCTAATCATTTTTTATGTTATTACAATTGTCTCTTATGAACATGGAATTGTCAAAGTACTCACAATGTACTTAAATACCACTCACCTTTATTTTTAACAGAGGAAAAATGGAGACACAGAACAATACAATACTTTTCTGGGAGGACATATGTCAGATTAATGACAGAAAATTCCAGTCTAGCAACTGGGTGTTGTTTTATTTTTTCCATTTTATTAGTGTTCATTGTTATTCCTATACCAAGGAAAATTCTGGAAAACACATACTGAGAGTTTTTCCCTAGGTGTTTCAGAGTCTTAGTCCCCTGTTAAGTCTTGAGTAAGCATCTGTATCACCAATACAAACTTTATTTTAAGGGAAAATTAATGTTTGTTGTTTTCAAAGCTTTTTTGTGTTTGCATGCGGTTTTGTTTTTCTTTTTGCCTAATTTCTTTCAGGGGATTGTCAAAGGGACAGTTATTACTCTGGGGAAGATCCCTTTTTTTCACCCTTAGCTCAGTCTTTTTTTCTTTCTTATCTCTGCAGTGCTCGCAATGCCTTTTTGTATTTGCTCACAGAGTTCTGTCCTCCTAGTGGGACATGGTGTGTAGTTTAAATATGTTTCTTTCCTGATATTCTAAATGACATCCAATTGACCTCATAAATGTCTTATGAGACCAAACAAACTCTATGCTCGAACAAAAACTGTCAACCAATTCTACTTTGCCTGTCCTCAGGCTGCTCTGGCATGATGCCATAAAGCATCAGTATTGATATTTTGTGGCATTCAAATTGTAAAGTACCTAGGCTAAGCAATAGGAGCAGGGGTATTAATACAATCTGGCCATGTCACTGTTAATTACCTCAATATAAACTAAATTTATAGCACATGGTATCTTTGGTATGAATTGGCAGCAGACATCAAAACCTTTTCTTGACATTATCACGTAAACCTAGGAGGCATATAGCTAGCATTTTGTGTAAGGTATTTTATAGGGAAGCATGAGAGCTTCAGAAAAACTTCTGCATAGTTTTATCACAGCCTTCATCAAGATTTCTTTATTGTCAATAGTGACTTTTACCACAGCAAAAAAAAAATTGTAATGTTTTATAATTTTAACTGAATAAACTCATAAATGTATTCAAAGTGTCAGGGAACACAGCTACACTGAGCAGTATAAGTTAACATGATAATTCAGCTTAAAACTATGCCTCTAGTTTTCCGGATTGAAAGCAATTTCTTTCTAATATGGAAAACAGAACCTATCTGAAGGGGGCCTTTTATGCTGTACTTCTACATTAAAACTTATCAAGTGTCTGGGGAAATGTGTTCTTGAAATCCTGTCATGATCCATGTGTCATTGAAGACAAAGATCCAATGTGCTATGGAAATTTCTTGATGCATATTATGAGCTGTTGTTTGCCATAGTGTCTGGATAATCCTGCTTCATTTATTGGAGGGCCATTTCAGCTGCACTGTCAACAGCCTGGGATGATCAGGTCACCTTTCCCTATAAAATTATGTAAAAGCTGTCAAATGGGCAGGATTATAGGAACATTAAAGGTGCTTTAAGATTTCATGCCTATAAATATTAGCAAAGAAGATTTAAAGGCAAATTTGTCAGTACATGCCCACATTTCTACAACCTTGTTTTACAGCACTGCAATGTTATCATCTACATTTTATCATGTAAGTGTGAAGTGTTTTGGTGGGTAGCAGCTGCTTGCAGCCTTATCTATTTAATTCGTGTAGCAGGAATTAAGCATTATTAAAAAAAAAAAAAAAAAAAAAAAGGGGTAGCTGCCTCCCATTTCTCATCCTTTGGAAATGAGTTCTTAATATTTTTATTTCACAGCAAAACAACTCAAGTAGATCAACACAAACCTTTTCTATTTGGAGGGTCATCTTATAAAAAAACATTATATATTTAATAAAGAATTTTGATTATGGCACCAATTACAAATACCTTTGTGTGAGAGTAATAACGCAGCAAATAATTTTGACTAGTATTTACTTTTAAGTTGTGAACATTTTATTATAGTGTTTTGGAATGACTGCTCTTATTTATTGTACATTATGGATGCCATGGGCACCTTCAACATAAATAGATATTGGCAAGCCCCTAGCATTTCTTCAGAACTCTCTGGTATCGTTGTTAGACAAGTGCAGCATTTTACTAATATTTTTGTGCTGGCAGATTTCTAGCCAATCTCTTAGTTAAACAGACTTAAAGATCTCAGAGGAGGAAGAAAACCATGTTTCCCTACAATCTTTCAGAGGAAAAAAGATCTCAGAGTCTGACCAAGGAGCTGAGTAAATTGTGAGCAATGCTATGTCAGTTGTAAATGTCTGCTCTGGGACTTCATCCAAACTGCGCAGGCAGCAGTAGAAGGTTTCCCATTTCTGTGAGCTTTGCAAGTGGGCTGCTGTTAAGCCAGCGTGTGTGTGTGCTCTCTGTGTCACAAATGTCCAGGTCAGAAGGCAGCCCTAGATGGAAACCTGTGTGTCAGCTGTAACTGGTGCATCAGCCAGCAGAGCATGCTTCCAAGGAATTTGCTCTTGCAGTGTGAGTTAGGAAGGCAAATGCTTGAAAAATCCTGAATGCAATTAGGCACAACATGGTTGTTCTCTCCAAGCTTCATTAGGCTTTGCTCTTAGTTTTCACATTCCCTGTTGGCTTGGACAAATGGCTAATCTCCAGTTAGCTTCAGTGGGAGCAGAAGTGTAGTGAAAGAAGAGGATTTGTCTGAAAAAATGAGAGGAAAGGGATATAGTGCCTGAGCTCACATCTTGCTGAAGAATAGGTGAAGGGAAGAGGAGAAGATAGTAAACAAATGGTTTGCTCAATGCACCTGGGAGAAAGCAAATACAGCAACTACCTACAAGGAGGCAATAGAGGAACTTACTAACTGGATGTAGATGCAAATGCTTTTTACATCAGGCTTTAGGGTCCCCTAGAAGATGAATTATGGACCTGGATGAAGCCCTCTGTGGGTTTGCAGTGAGGGAATTGGTGGCTGTTGCACAATGGCAGTAGGGCTAAAAGAAAAATTAAATTGAAACTTTCCTTAGAGGGTAGGCAAGTAGGAACAGAAGCAGAATGGCTGACACTTCAGCTGAACAATTTTTTGTTTTTCTTCTGGCTCGGGGTCAGAAGGTATCTGTTCAGGAAATAGGGTGCAGAAAAGGCATCAGGTCTTGAGCAGATCAAGAAAAAACTTTCCACATGCACAGACAAAAGGAAGCTAAATTCACAATATAATGGGACTCTTTGTTCCCTTTCCCTATGTGTGTTGGAAAAGACAGAAATGTTCCAGCCCTTATAATGTTCATTCTGGAACTGTAAACAGCTTCTGAACAGTAGCCCCGTGGCAACTGTAAAGGTGATGGAAAGAGAAAAGGAGCAAAAGTCAGCTTAGGTGGAAAAATGTTACAGTTTCAATATCTAGGATCTCATTGTGGGGAGAAAGAGAGAGAGGGAAAAGAGACCACTGAGAGACCTTTTATTATATGGAATGCTCATGTGGCAAGATGCACATCCCCATATGTGAATGCTTGTCTTTTTCTGGGCTGGGGGTTGAGCAAAAGTTGTTTTTTGCAAGCAATGTTATTGGATAACTGCAAAGAAAATTGCTGAGACCACAATAATTAGATATCCACTCTGGGACAAACCAAGCTATAGTTCTACAAAAGCAATGATAAAGATTCATGCAGCAGAGTAATGCAACTAAGATAATGCATGTAAGATAATGCAGCTGTTGTAGTTTAGGGGTTTGCTGACAGCTGCCTATAGAGTTACCTAGTAGTGTTACCCCACAGTGTTGTGTGAAACCTCTTAGAGTTTGTGGATGTGGCACAAGAAGTCCTTTGCCTTTCTGGAGAAGCAGAATGTCACAGAAAGTCTCAACATCTCAGATGGTAATATACATCTGTGGTTAAAGACATGAACTGAGCCCTGGGAAAATAAAAATGGTCCAGCTAAGCTCTCAATGCTGAACATTAAAACTGAAAAAAGGGGAGTGCCAGAACAGCTGTGGTTAAAATCTCAGGCAGTCACTGGTAAACTGAGGCACTTGTAGGCATGCAGCAGAGGCCAAAACTTTTCCATAAATAATCCATGCTACCCATGACCTGGTGCTCAAAGAGGTGCTGTTAATCCTTTCTCCATGCGATATTGAGTAAATGTGATCTGGGACTAACTCTTTTGAAGATGCCAATCTTTCTGTGAGGCACTTTAGCCTATTTATTTTTCCAGGAAAGGTAGATTTGAGAACATATACAACCCAACATGTACAACATACCTGCCAGTAGGGAGACCTGTCCGTGAAAGAAATAGTCATTCACTCCATCCTTTAAATAACATGTTCAGTTTAAAGACAGAGCAGGTATCTCTGCTCATTCTTTATAAACTGGCCAGATTTCAGGCATTGACTAAGACAGTTGGTGATACAGCAAACTCCTTATTCCTTGCCAGAACTTATTTATTATAAAAGACAAAATAACTGATGGGAGGTGGGTCTTGAATGTTGGCTAATCCTTTGACCAGTTCAATAGGATTGCCCTGAAAGGAGTTTTGCATGCCAGAAGGTATTGCCAGTGCACTTTGTATAAAAATGAACTGGGAAAGAGGAAAGAAGTTGAAAGGTAGTGCTGTGAATGAGGATATTTTTGTGAGTGGTGGGGGATGTGTTCTATCAGACCAAAAGATCTGAACAGATGAGCAAGACCTTGAAGGTCCATGAACTATGAAGAGGCTAGATGGGTGTGCTCAGGGATGGCATCACCTATTATGAGCTCCTACAAAGAAACAACAATCCCTGGGATGGATACACAAACCATCCAGGGGGGAGGGTTCCACCTCCTCACTTGTATTTCTGGTTGTCGTGTGAATGAGACTTTGTCGTGAGAATTATCTGGGCTGTCCTGTCCAGTACCTGGACAGGGCAGCCCAGATAATTGCTGGTGTTTCCTGGTGGCAGGTGACCAGTGCCTCTGTTTTTTCCCCAAGGCATCTCCTTCCTTGATAAACCAGCGTTAGGAGCAAATCAAAAAGCAGATGCTTGCTAAAGAGGCTGAAGAAGAAACGCTCTTGCAGCAAATAGGCAGCACCCTCTTTGCAGTTCTTTACCTTCCTTGCAGGGGAGGGCAGTGGGGTCCCTGTTATGAGTGACAGCTCTCCCCAAATGTGCAGAAACAAGTGAAGAAGAAATGATGACCTGCACCGAGTATGTTATTGCTGAATGATTCCCAGGTGAGTTCAGTTAATAAAGTCACAGACAAATTAAACCACATCCCTCACATCTTGTCATTATTTCTGCATGTCTGGAACAATGAGGACTTTTTTTTAGGTGCAAATACAGAAAACTGAGTTTAGTATATAGAAAAGCTATAGGGCTTTAGCTGGCTGGTGAAAGTATTTCCACAGCAAAGCTAACTTAAAACACGTGTGAATTTATTTTATTTAGCAGATAGCTTTCTTTTTTTATTATAAGCATGGGTGGTAATATAGTCTATAGATCATCTTCTCTGTTTTAATTCCAGTCTAATTATTCTAACATTCCATATTTTATCAACATATTTTAGAGATTCTGGCTTCTTCACTAGTTATTTTTTTCCAGATGAAAAAAAATCTGCAACCTTGTGTCAGAGTTGCTGAATGCTTTGAGTCCTAGCACACATGCTGAGACTGCTTTTCAAAATTACATTTCATATATATATCATCATTGTCACTATTTACTTAGCACACACTTTCTGTAGTCATACATATTCTATGAATAACATTAAATATAAACATTTGGTATCTTACACTAATGGAGATTGTTTTTGTTTGATTACATATCTCAATCCATTCTTCATCAGAGAATTCTTGATCCAGATTGCTTGTGCACTTGATCTTAGCTTTTATCTCCCCTGAATTTATTCATCCTAAAAGGATATCAAGTGCAGATTCTTTCATGATCTTTATCCATAATTAAAAGCTAGCATTTGAAGGGATTGAACTCAGGGGTACAAAAATTCCTCAATTTATCTCCCACAGATAATGTTTTATTTGTAAATATCTATAAACGTGTTGTTTTGGTGTATGGCTTATATTTCACTAATCTCTCAAAGGGCCTAAATATTCTTTCATTACAAATATCCTTGAGAGTCATCATGTCAAAATCATTCCACAATTAATAGAGGTTGCCTCCAAGGGCCTCAGGGAGAAGAGGGCTGTTAATAAGTGGACAAATAGGAGACAGTCTCTGGCCTGCTTTAAAATGCTTCAGGACATTATGCATGTACTGGCAGGTTAAGCTTTGGTAAATTCCCAAAAATCTTTCCTGTTCACACATGTGTTTCTATGGCACCAGAAAATTCTTATCAATGACATGAAAATGTGAAGTCCTGTACTATTTTCTTACAGCCACCAAAAATAAGAGGCAGATCCTTTGACTTATATAGAGATATGTCTGTAATTGAGGCTTGCCAGCCTGAGGTGCAGTCCATAATTCTTGGAAAGAAACTTCTAAATCTTGTGTTTTTGTAAAAAAAAAAAAATCATAAATGTTTTGAGGATAGGTAAGGGAGCATATTGTTCTGCTTAATTTTTGAAATTGTTAATAAGTATTAGTGGATAGTGTAAGAGTTCTGCTCATTGTTTATTTCACCTGAATTAATACAGAGTGTAAATTCCTTCTTTCCATCATCATTGCTCACATTAGTGGGGAAACATTTTGCTTGCCTAAATGTAAGCTTTCTACTTTGCTTTGTTATTCTTCTTTTCCAGTTGGAGGATATTTGTTAAAGTTTAAACCTATTGGAACTCAGCCAAAATGTCCTTGCTCCTTCTTTTTGTAGGATGGTATCTGGAAATTAAATACAGTTGCTTTTAAATAGTTTAAGAGAAATTTGTGTTAACCATTTGTGAACAAAAAAATTATACATCTGTGTGTTTTTGTGATCACGGCTAGAAATAAGAGATACTAATGTATATTTCTGTAAGATTGGAGCAGATTCTCTGGTTACTTTGTTGGACTTTATTGAGTAGACATAAAGAAGTTTCATACTGAATATCAAAATCAGCCATAAAATGGGACTGTGGTTACACCCTTAATTACAGAAAGGATATCCCCTCCAGAGGATCATAATCTGGTTTGGGAAGCAGAAAGGCAGTTACTTCCCTATGGGAGTCTGGGAGCGATCCTCTCCAAAGCTTGGTGACATAGTCCTGTAAGCCTGATATGATTTCACTTTCAAATGTATTTAAAAATTCTACAGCAAATCCATCGGGGGCGTAGGCTTTCCCGCTTTCAACACAAATACTGTTTCCTTAATTTCATTCTCTGTCCTGGGAATCTGCAACAGTTCTTTCTGCTCTTGTGTCAGTTGTAGCTGCTGCTATTCCACCACTGATGAAAGAATTGGATTTAAATGTTTGTTCAGAGGTACGTAAGTTGGCATAATAATTGTGAATAACTGTGATTCTCCAGGGTGAGGAGGAGTTTGGCCTTAATATTTTCCAATTTACTGGGTTAGCTTGGATAATTTCTTCTTTATTTATCAAATCAACTCACAATGATCATACTTAAGGAATGGCTACTAAAAATAAACTTTTTTTCTCAGGTTTTTATAAAGGGATAGAAATAATCTAGACCTAAATCTGTAGATCTTTCACAAGAGCTTATATACTCCTGTGCTTTAAATTTGTTGGAAGACAAACCTGTCTTGAGTGAGTATATTTAAAATCTGATCTTATCCCATTTTTTTTAAACAGGGCAAATATTTTACTCTGAAAACAAAATATCTGTCAAACTCTATGACCCTCTCTCATCTACTCTTCCAATCCTGCTGCAATGAAAAAAAAACTCTGTAAAAAAATTCCCTAACCAGGAATTATTTACAAGTGTTAAGAATTATCACCATATGAAGAATAATTTACCCAATTCTCATTATCTTTATTCTTTTCTTTGGGAAACACTAGACTATTCCTGCAAATTTTCATCAAATGTCATCCTTATCAATAAAATCTGTCTGATATGAATGAAGGTAAAAACTCCAGTTTAAAGTAAAACTAGAAGAAGTCAGAGAGGAACTTCCTGAGTATTCAGAAAAGATGGCATTAGGCTCTCAGTGGTGAAAGATAAGTACTTTTCATCCTACAAAATCTGTACAAATTACCAGGCATGTACTAATCTTTGAAAATCTCTATTTATTTCAGTCAATTTTGAGTGCATAAATGTCTAGCTTAGACAAGAAACAATGGACTTCAGACTGATAAAGTTATCACAGTCCCATCTTGCAAGTCGTTATGAGATTCTCTGTGAATGCTATTTCCTGTCAAGCTTCCCTTGTTGCTACTCTTTTTATTTCCCAGTTTTGTCAGGTTTTCAAGACAAGGACTGGTCCATCTCAGACCTATGGTAGCTTTGTATTTCCCACTGTCAAGCAAGGCAAAGTGTAGCTTGCATATATATTCTTTCAAACTCCTAGGAATAAATTGATTTAGACTTATTTATTGCTCTTTTCCAAGAGATATACAAGCTCTCAATGTACTGTCCAGGCAAGGCGCAGAGCAAAAATGAACTTCCTTAATGGTCTGCTCCAACCACCAAGACTATTTCTGGAAAATAGCTCACAGGTGTAAGTTGCTGCTTTTGTGCTTTATTTTTCAGTAAGAAAAGGGGGTTTTATCTATTCTTGTTATCTTCTGTTTTTTCCTGAGTGCACAATCATATGTACCCTTCATCTGTCCAGATTTATGCCATAAAACCCATTGAAAAAATTGTTGATCTAGTGTGTTAGGCATAAATCACCTTTTATCCTTTTCCTGCACAGTTGTTTTATGTTTACTTACTTAATTGTTTCAGAAGCTACTTATGGACATGATTTAAAAGCTATGCCATTGAAAGATTTTCCCTATTTGTTTTGCTTTCCTGACAATTTGCTTCAAATGACGATTTGTTGTCTTGAACATTACAACCAGCACCAATTGCATTGGTAACTCAGGCTTTCTGATCATGACTGGAGGAAAAAAAAATTATTCTTCTCAACGTCTTACTTCTCATGTTGATTGTTTAAAATGTTTAATTGTGGACATGTATAGTGTGGTCTTTTCCTGCTGTGCTTTCTTGTAGAAATGTTCTGTTTAATCATTTTGGAGAAAAGAACTGACCTCCTCTTCCTCCTCTACCAACAGAATGGTGAGAGTCTTTAGTTCTTTGCAGGTTTTCCTTTAAGCAATTTGTTTATATTTGGCTTGTCTCTTCCCTAGCACAAGGAAACTCCAACCCTGTGGATGTTTTCACTCTCTCTCCCAGTCATGCTGCCAAATCTGCTGCTGCTGCTGCTCATCTTTAACTGTTTTGAACAGAACATCTCCTGCAGCACATTGATTAAGTACAGAAAGCATTAGTGACCAGCAGCTCAGGGCATTGGGTTGTTATTGACTCTGACAGACCAATTTGTTTCTCAATGTTCATTATTCTACAAAAGGGGCACATCAGACAAGGCAATTGAAATGCACAATATTGCCACCTGTCTCTTTTCTGCCTTGATTATGTACAGCCTAGACTTCAGTTCCAAAGTACACTAAGACCTCAGAGACATGAATTGTAAAAATTAAGATAATTAGAATTCCAGACTGGCCCAACTTGGAGCAAAGATAATTAATGCTAGAAGTTCCAAATGAGCACACATATGACAAGTAAATAAATTTTAAATTAGGCAAAAGTTTCTATATTTCTCGGAATTATTAGTGTGTGGTCACAGTGACACTTTGTGTTCATTGCTGGGGAATGCACTCTACTGAAACACTGCAATGTGCTGGAGTTAACATCTATTATCTAATACACTCATTAACAATGAGTGACCTAATGCCTGCAGCGAGAAGACTGCAAGTAAATTTTGGTAAGTTTGGGAGCTATTTATGGAACAGCAGCTACCGGATGTGGAAAGAAAGCCAAGAAGAGAATGACGCAGTTTGAAACATGTTCTCACACTAAAACTAAAATATATATACTGACACAGTGCGCTGCTACTTCATTTTTAATGCATGTACTAACATGTTTGTCCTTTGCCATGAAATGGCACATGACTTTTCCCCACATTCACCTTCTGTCCTTGCCTGTCAGCAGACATTTGGTCTGCATGTCTCCATTCATAAAACATAGGGACCTACTAACAAGACATTCCTGGGAGCAACAAAGATATTAAAAGTCCTTAGGAACTGCTCTTGGATGCAGTCAAGAGTCAAAACATAATGCCATTGACAGATTCTGGTGCTAATTCCCAAAGTGATTCATCCATTTCCTTTTAACTATCTATGTAACAGCAGAGAATGTACCAGTGTACCAGAAACTATCTGTGATTTTATTTAAAACTGACTTGCTTTCCCTTCCTAAAATTGCACACAACAATGATAATTTTTACCTTGCACCACCCTTATATAATTATTCTTTCCCGCTAGAAATAATGTTTGCTTTTTCTGCCAGTGGCTCTGATTCTCAGCTGCCCTGTGCCTCACAGCAGCAAGAAGAGATAGACCTGTCTGCTTAGACTTTCTGCACTGCTTTGGCAGTGTGAAGCAGCTGTAAACCTGACAGGGAGCCAACCCCAACAAGCCCAGTCAATTCAAGTTTACAGATGTTTTACATCACACAAACACTGCAGTGCAGCCAAGGCAGACCAGTGAATCTGGCCCGCCAGATGGGTTTTGGTTTTAAAATTGA
Source organism: Anomalospiza imberbis (assembly GCF_031753505.1). Classification (NCBI taxonomy): domain Eukaryota; kingdom Metazoa; phylum Chordata; class Aves; order Passeriformes; family Viduidae; genus Anomalospiza; species Anomalospiza imberbis. The sequence goes on along the minus strand of NC_089682.1, from coordinate 98,774,804 downwards.
AAATTGCAAAATAAATATATTGTTTGGAGTGGGTATTCAATAACATTCAATTGATTTCCATAAGCTCGTGCAAGGACCTCCAGGCTCTGACAACAGATTTGGTTTTCTTCCTGATCATTCAAACCCAGATGCTGCTTTTGATGGATGTGTCACATACATATGGTGAGTCAGGAGCCACATGTTTCCCTGCACTTTATAAAACTAAGACAAAAATATACATACCTTTGATCTTTTGAAAAAGATGGACACTCATTTACAGAGTGCCCCTGAATGCAGTCAAGACATGTAGGGCAGCATCCTCACCAGTCTGAAGGTTAAAGCTAAGCTTGGCTGGGATACCCTGACTACAAGTATGATGGGATTTTTTACTGCACTCCTAGACACCTTGAGTTGGACCACTTCTGCAAAGTGAATTCTTCTGCAAAAATATCAAAGATATAGTCACAGCCTCCCTAATGTGTGGAAGAGATTTTCCATGGATGTGGAGCTGGACTATCCTGACAGTGACCATTCACCAGAGGTTTCTTTCCTGAAGTTGCAGTAGACTTTCAGACTTTCAGACAACTCAGTGGATACAGGAGTTTTTAAAAATCCATAGCAGAATGCTTCAATTATTTAACCCAAAATATTTTCTATGTGAGTTTTTATCAAAGAATTCCTGCCCTGGCTATCTACTAAGCTGATCTTATTTAGCACTTTTTCAAGACAGATGGTTTTTTAAAAATACCTGTAAGCAAAATTTTAACTTAGAAAATTTTTTTTAAGTTGCAAATATACTGACATGCCTATGTACTATGAAAGGTGTATGTGTTTCTCTGGAAAATCAAAGACACCTTTTAAACATCTGGGAGAAAACCTCCTGTACACTTATGCCATTTCCCAAATTCTCACCAAGCTGTGAGTAGATTTGAAAGAACTAGATAGTACTTTGCATTTTATTACTTTATAGACATCTATTTGTTTTGTGAGAGATGCAAAAACCAGTTTAAAATATATTAAATCAATGTGTTTCATTAGTTAAAAAAAGGATTATCACAATTATGATTCTTGCTTTTCTTCTAAGTTTCAACAACACTGTGCTACCACCAAAGCCCGGTCATAAATCTCAGAAATGAGTCCAAATCTGATGATGAGTCTGAACCTTCTGTAAAACTATCACTGTCCTTTGCAAAAACAAAAGAGGAATTTCTAATTTGAGGGGGGTTGTTGTTTGGCTAATGGGGCTTTTTCCTTTTTTTCTTATTACAACCAACAGTGCACTGTTGGTTATGACCTTGGGAGAGCAGAGCGGTGCTCTGTTCATACCAGCCCGGGTGCACATGCACAATGCCCTTCATCCCTGCTGTGCCTATCTGCCTGCAGTGTCAGGAAATTTACAGGTCTGCCTCAGGTCGTTTCAGAGAGGTTTGGCCCTGTTTCCTCCTCATGGGATGCAGATAAAGTTCCATGGACTTCAGCAAGGGTTATTCATAACCTACAGCAGGGGGTAAGGGCTGTGCTGATCACTTGGAGGGCTGCAGTCCCAGATGTGGACAGCTGCTCTGTACCACAGCTGCCTCTGCCCACAGGAGCCAGGGCCAACATGCCAGGAGGAGGAAAGGCCACCCCGACTGACCTGCACCTATGTAAATGACAGAGAGACATCTTGACAATAAATAGGAAGCTAGGGGCAGCAGAAGGAAAGATATAGCCTTAGCAGAAGCAGCTTTGGGTCAAAGCAGACACATGGCATTATCCAATCACTCATACATCAGGCAGCTGGGATGCTGATTTATCACAGAATGGAGTATTTGAAGATATCCCTATATGTCTAAGTGGGAGGACTGCCAGCCTCGGCTGCTGCTTTAGAGGCTGGCTGCATGCCATTTAACTCTCGTCAATCAAAATCCATAAATGGCAGAAGGAGGTGAAGAAGAGAAAGAAAAGGGTAGTGTGAAAAAGAGTAAACCCTGGAGGGAGGGAAGCAGAGATCTGTAGAAATACATGCTATACAGAGTGAATGTGAAAAGGCTAATATACCACCCAGAGCCTCTCTAGCCTTGCATTAGGCTTTGTTTAAAATTCTTACCCATGCTATATGCTCTCCAAAGCAGTGTGAGCTGGTCATTTTTACTTCTGTTGCTCTTAATTTGCTTCATTTTTTGTTCATGAGCTGAGTGAATGTAAGAGACATAATTTTGATGTTTTTTTCAAAAGCATGAAAAGGATCTTTTATTTGATCTCCACACTCATAATCAGATCTCTGAGGATCTCACACTTCTCGTGTCTATGGATACAAATACTCCTCTAAGAAATTGTAATTTTGAAGAGGTATGGGTGTGAGGAGAGGAGAGGAGAGGAGAGGAGAGGAGAGGAGAGGAGAGGAGAGGAGAGGAGAGGAGAGGAGAGGAGAGGAGAGGAGATAAAAATTTGGTAAATATAAATAATTTTTATAGTTTAAATAAGATATCTGTTTGATTATGTCCTGAAACTGTAAATGTTAAGAGTCTGAAAACATAACTTACAATCAGAAAACATGTTAGATATGGAAAAGATACATCAAGAATGGCTCATTACAAAACATTAATGGTAGAGATTATGCTTTCCTCATCTATGTGGTAAGTTTTCAGCTGCTTATTTCTTCTAGTATAAGCACTGTACTTGTGTACGCATGGAGCACAGTGAGTCATCATCACACTAGGCTGACCAGAACCACTTCTGAAAAGTTCCTTCAGCTATCTAACAAAGTCCAAAGCAGCCATTGTTATCTTAAAAAAAATCCACCTGCTAAATGCTTCCTCTCCACCTGAAATATGAAAATATTTCCCATAGGCCCCTCCCATTCCCTCATGGATTGCTTTGTAAGCCAGTACTATAGACAGCACACTGTATGATCACATTACTAGACTAGACAACAAAACTTTCCCAGGGATTTTTGTTATGTCAATGAATTAGTCTAGTTTCTGTAATGCTCTCTGTTTCTGTATGTGCATATGTGAGTAGACCTGTCTGTACAGAAAATAAGATAACAGACTGTGTGTGTGACTCAGAACAGAGCAATAAAGCCATTCTGCCTGTCCTAACAGTTCCATATCTATGGTTTGTATAGGAGAAAATGATCTATTCACCTCTCTAACATGAGTATGAATTACAACAAGAGTATATATGACTATTTCCCTTTTCACCAGTGGGTAATGAGAGCTTGCTTCCCTCCTCCCCCTGCTTTAATAGGTACCGAAAAATCCTTAGAGCAGCACCATCTGTGGATTGGAGGCAGATGTCAGCACTAAATTGATGACCTTGCTAAGTTGCTTAGGCCAACAGGTCAAGTTCTCCTCCCTTTTGCTCATCCTTAGAGCTATTTCTCTATGTGAGTGAGTGCAAAACATGTTAACAAGGGTAATGTGTACCTGCTGTTTGTGAAACAGCATTATGAGCCACAATCCTGTTAGGAGAAAGAACAGAAAAAGGAGGATGGACTGGAAATGCCCTGAAAGTCTTTGCTTATTTTGAGTGTGTCCCTGCCTGGGAGATGCTCTCATTGGTTGGAGAGATGAGAAGTAGTGATATATGTGATGTGAAGGCAATTGCCTGGGGTATGACAGATTGAGGGAGGAAAGAGACAAATTCAGCAACATGTCAGTTTATGACTCTTTAAAAGTAATTGCTTTAATCCCTGAACCACAATTTAAAATCTACTAAGTTTTACTGTCTTCTGCTCTAGTTTTCCCTTATGGCAAAAAAAAAAAAAAAAAACCCAAAAAAAAAAAACCCTCACTCTTTTAAACTAAACTTATGTGAGTTCCACCAAAGGAAGTATTAGGCCACTCTACTGCCAACAGCATGGGTGAACAATACTGAGTCAGTAGACCAAGTGTGGTATTTGTGTTGAAAATATTAAGCTTCATCACTTTGGACTACAGCATTTAGCCAGTTTATCCTTGGGTGTCCTGCACCAATGCTTTTCAGTATGTCTCTTATTTTTACTTTAACTGAGAAATATATTCCGTATTTACTACAGTTTTTAACATAAACAGCTGTACTATTAATGTAATTCAAAAGAATCTCTGTAGGAAAAAGAGTAGTATGGGAATTTTTTAGTCCATTAATAGTTCTTCAAAAAACACTGTAATATATACCTTAAACTAAAATTTAACAATGAAGTGCAAAATTACATATTCAAGAAAATTTTATATAGAAATGTTGGAGCTCAATTCTACAGAGACAGCCACCTCTTCAATAATCAGTAAATAATAATCTAAAGACCCCAGATATCACACTATGTGTGACTTGGACTATAATCTTTTTACTCTAACTATTAAGAGTGGCATGTCAAACCCAGCCAATGGTTTCTCAATCCAACTAACTAGCAAATAATAAACATATCATCCAACCCATAGCACTGCCACATCCTTTAACTTATACAGCTTTGTACTTTTTTTAAACTAACAAACGTTTTTTCTTGAGTGCTTATATACATTTAATTTTTTCTGCACTGGAGTCCAAGTACCACACACAAATTATAGATATTCTTCTGTTTGAAACGGCTTCAAAAAACTCAAGATAATTCTGTGCTCAACTCCTGTTAACAATTTATAATTTTCAAATTTAAATAAACTAATAAAAACCTCACAGTTTACCCAGTTTATCTACTTGCTGGTCTGTTCTTGATCTCGGACTGTTCTTTTTGTTTGGTGATTTTCAGATCCTGCAAGATGAGAAGTCATGGAGATGTTTATAGGAACAGACCCTCTACAAGTGGAGGGGCATCTAAAGGATTAGTGGAGTATTTTCAGCTGTCATGAGAGGAGAAAGCTGTGGCTATCATCCAGAGGAATGGCATTAGGGCTGATACATCACACCTACCTGTGATCATCTAGAAGTTGTGGTTTATGTTGGTAGAAAGAGCAAACACTCCCTTGGAAGGATTTAGCTCAGCCATGCTATGTGCTCAGTAAAGGTGGGCTCCCTAGGACACTCCCCTTTGACTACAAAAGGAGACTTTCTGACTACTTTGAACTAGATGCCCATTATTAGATGAAAGATGATCTAGAAACTTCAGGTTTGGCTCCAGGAGGTGAGGAGCTGATCTCTGGATTCACGTTTGGCTTTTAGGAGGCAAGGGGATTCTTGCCCAAATACCCAAATATGAATATGGGTTTTTCACTAAGAACCTTAGAAAGGATGGAGGGAACCTCCCTGTGAAACTTCAATGAAAACTCATAGTGTGGTTTGTTTCATTAGTTCCTGCACGTGTTTTTCAATTCAAGACAGGTAAGTGAAAGAAAGGAGAGGAAGCAGTAAACAGGAGTTCTAAGGACAAGTGTGCTGAAGAGGTGTCTGGATGCCTCCAGACCTACCTGTGGCATCTCTCAGACCACGCTCTGTCAGATAGGTAAAGCAGGTTGCATCTTCTCTCTGGCCTTGTCTGTGGAAAATAGAGCATGGAAGGAGGAAGAGACTGCAAATCCTACTCTCATTCTGATAAAGAGGTGATATGTCTGAATCATTTACTCAAATGCCTGGATGACATCACAGGACCAATAATGGATGTGCCTCACAGCTCAAAATTATGAATCCTTGAAAGGGGAAGACATCCTACCATGGGGAGGAACATACAGTAATAAATATGGCTTGTGTCATCTTTCTAGCCCCTTCCTGTATCCCACAATGGTTTTTAGAATAACCTAACGGAACTTGTCTGAATGTTTCTCAGCAAAATGAAATTTCATGGACATGTGCTGCTTTTCCTGAGCTGAAACATTTGTGGAGATTGCTCTGTGGGAATGGGATGTTCAAAACACATTGATTGCATGGTCATTGGCTACAGATTGTGCAAGCATGAACATGAAAGATAAACTATCCAAATGTAACATTTAGAAATGGAAATTAATTTAAAAATTTCAAAGTGTTTTGTGAAAACTGTTTAGAAATTTTCAGCTGTATTACAATGCAGAGTAGAAGCAGTCTTCAGAAACAGAAATTTAAACACTGACTGTGTTGACAGTGTCTACGTTATTTTCTAACACTTAGAAACAGACATATACTTCAGGTTAAACTCTCATTTTTTCACTACAAATTAGTGCTAAGTATCACAAAATTACATTTGTAGCTTTATAACCTTAATTATTGGCACAAGGTTCCCAGTTCTTCAGAACTGAGTTATTTTGAGTTTTTCCTGACTATTTTTATTTTCCTGCTGATCTTTGAACTTGATCCAGCATTCCTTACTCAGTCTAAACTCGCATTGAAGTAATTTTTGGCTGAGCAGGAATTGCAAGATCAGACCCTTTGTCACAGAGAGGGTGGATCATCAAATTTCATTTTCTCGCATAAATCAGTGAAGAACTCAGTTAACAACACCACTGAATGTCTTCCACTGCCCTTTTCTGTAAATTCACTTTGTTCCCTCTTCCTATGCCTTTGTTGGTCTGACACAAGGAGTTAAAAAGTCCATGCATTCAAAAATATAAGGTTCTGAGGAAAAATATTCCTTATGATTATGAACATTATATGAGACATTAAAATTCTGGTGTTGTCTTCTTTACAGAGTATGGAAAGGAAGATAGAAAATAGTACAGTTCAGAGCCATTACTGTGGAAAACAGTGAAAAAAGGAAATAAACCAGTGAAAATTTAACCCATTCACACCTTCTTCACTGTGCATTGGATTTCAGAGTGTAACATGCATACAATCAATTTGGACTTGGTTTGCAGTCATATATTCCCTAGTGGGGCCCTAGTATCTTGACCATGAATTTCAAATAACTACACAAAGTGATGATAAAAAGTAGATTTTTCTACTGGAACTAATGGTGATTCCTTCCGTTGTTTTGCACAGCATATGCTGTTCATAAATAATGTCAGAATTGGGCCAAGTCCCCTTAAGAAAGGTGGTCATTTAATGTAAGTAAATCCACATTAAATATTGAAGATCAGAAAAAAGCTGCCTTTTCAAAGAGGTCACTTTTAAGTGAGGGAAACAACAATGCATGTGTGCGGATGGCCAGTTCCACACTGGGTGACACAGAGTTAATGGCTCATAGAGAGCATATACATGTTTTTTAAAGATGTTTTATTGCTTACAAAAGGAAGTAGTCTAGAGAGACTGGATACATAAACTGGCTCCAGCCAGCTGCGGCTGTCAGGCTAGGAAGGATCCTGTTCAATTAGTGTTGTAAAATAAAATACTTTGTAAAGGAAATAAACACTATGAGAGCTAAGATTCATGCTTTCAAATATACACAAGGTTTGAATTTTTAATTAGGGCTGCTAATTACAGTCATCAGAAAGCAGAACAGAATAGATTTTACCTTACATTTAGCAGACAAGCCTTCAACCCCAGTGTATTTTTCAATTTCATTAATATTTTATGAAAATGGCCCTTGCAGCTTCAGCCTATTCTGTGCTTCCTACAAAACTGCCCCACATTATGGATGCCAATGCCTTTAAGCCATGTGCATTAGTGAGATGACAAAATGCAAAACAGCATCTTGTCAACCATTGCATCAATTGATTCTATTAGATAGTGTAAAAACAGTTGGGTGTGAGTTATAATTTAGCTGACACTAATGATGAAACAAGACACTGGCTGGGAGCAGACATTAGCTATAAGCCAGAAATTAATGCTTCTAATATTTTTGAACAAATTAACCTTAATGAACTGGCCATGTATATACTGTAGAATATACTGATAAGTCAATTAGTAGAGAATAGAGGTTATGTATATATAGATATATATACAAAAAAAAGTATGGTTATAGAGAGTATAGAGAGTTCCAAGCATACAATGCTATTAAGAGCAATTCTACAGTAAATTCAGCTCTTTTTTACATTTAGATACATTCCAACTCTAATGTGCAAATGTCCGGTCTCGGCCATTACAGTGAAATTTTGTATGCAAAAAAGTACAAAACTCAGTATGTCATCATACTGATAGACAAGACACAGTGTTGATGCGTTCACAGAAATGTCTTAATTTCACTGATATTTTACTGTTACAAACTTTGGGAGCTGGTGGTCCCATTTATAACTGCTTTCATAATGTACTAACCAAAATTTACAGTCTATTTCCTTTTTATTCATTACCATTTGTGAGCAAGCTGTGACAGAGATTCTCACATGTTCTAAATCCAGCCACTGTCTAAAAGGATGCAGCAACATCTTAAAATAATATAGCTAATATAAGACCCTAAATTCTAGGAATTCCATTTACTGGCAACCTAGAAAACAGAAGTGGTTAATTTATAAGGAAGCACAGAACAAAGGTAAGGCACTTGCCAACAATAGTTTGTTGGTTTAACTTTGACTTGCTTTCCTGGGAAAGAAGAAAACAGAATTTTCAATGTGAACTGTCAGCCCCACTTATGACAGGGCTTCACTAGTTAGGAATTCAGAGTTCCTCCTCCATTGGCAGAATGATGTAAAGAAAACCACCAAACAAAATTCTTTCAAGTTTCAACTACAACTCTACTTAAATAATTTACTTTTTAGTTTTACTCAGACTATTCTTTTTAAACTTAGTTGACATTTTCGTTGACAAGCACATTTTATTGCACAAGATCAGTAGTGGAATTGGCAGTGAAAAAGAGAGAGAGAGGAAAAAAGCTGGCTCTACTCAATGAGAGAACTACTGTCTTGCTTTTGGGAAAAACCATGCTGGCATTGACCCTTTCTGAAGCCAGCAATAAGTGGTAAACCAGTCACTGGAAGTAAAATATTTGGTAACTTTGAATGTTTCCTTCTCCTACAGGAAATAAACCAGAGGCTGTTTAGCTAATACATTTAAATCAAACCAAAAATAATTATATAAAAAAAAAAAGTTGGGAGTCAGCATAAAGCCTTTAAATTAATCCATTAGATAGTAAAAAAGAAAATTATTAAATCACTGAAATTGTAAATATTAAAGCCTTCCCTTCTGAATTACTGAGCAGTTGTTAAAACTAGTGGAGACAACAAAAATACATAACTCAGAGAAAAAAAAAGTGGAAATAACATCTCAAGGATAGCTTTTTATTTCTAAGATTTCTGTCTCATATTCCAAATGCGTAATGCTGCATCATGATCAAAAAAGAAGGCAGACTAAACAAAAGATATTTTCAAGAAATTAATAGATATTTGCATTACATACTTAATGAGTGACCAATGCTTCTAAAGTGCCTTGTGGAGGACAGAGAAAGAGCTACAATAACATCCCAACCAATATTCCATTCAAAGAGATCTGTTCCAATAAAGCCACACATCAAAGCTGCTCTAGGAGTGTTGAAGCTCTAGGCTGTTATCCACACTACACTCATTTGGGAAAGTGTCTTAGGGAGCTGTGTGTGACACTAAATCAGGAACTGGGATGGACATGTTTTGTGCCTTGTGTCCAGCTACTTAAATGAAGACAAATCAATCCGTTTGCTAAGCCAGTTTAATCAGAAGTTATTCTAGGTTTAATCCCAAAAGTTGCAAGGCTAATTCAGGACCCAATGCCAAATGCTTGTGTCATTGATGTGCAAGCAAAAGGTCATTTTGGTTTGATTTTTGACCAGGTAGAAGTCTTGGGTCTTAAGCCAGACAATTCTCACAGTTCTGCCCTACTTTTCCGATTTCTTCCTCTGTCGATAAACACTACCATCACCACCCTTTACTAAAAGTGTTGTGTTCTGAGGTAATTTTTCGGGCAGGTCTTTCGAAAGAGCTGATGAATTCCTCAGATGAGACTGACATCTGTTGGGAATTTCCATTGTTTTAATCAGTGGGATTTTCATAAAGGAGTCCTTGACATAACTACCATAAAAATACCTAGTGAAGTAAAATACATTTTGCCTAGGGAGCTCATTTCTGAATCAACATGAGTAATTAGGCGCAATGAATGTACGGTGTTCTCACTGCAGATTTTCTTAGATGCTTCTTCCAGAGTATCTTCCATCATAACATAGCTGTTCCTACACCAATAATGGGAAATATAAGAACAATGAGGCACAGCTTCAAGCATTGACCTGTCTTTTGAGTGTCAGTTTAACCATTAACAGCCTGGCATAGCTTTGCTCTGTGTTGATTAGAGCTGTGCTGAATAATGCCTAGATATTGTTCAAGAGACGGAACACACTACAGATCTTTCCCTAAAGGAGGTGTGAAGATGTCCTCCCTGTTTTGTTGGAAAGTTTAAATAGGTAGGTGCAAGTCTTGCCATGACACTTGGCCTCAGAGAGAAGGAACAATGCCTGACCTGTGTTAATTTAACAGCATAGGTGCTAAATTTATTTAGCCTCTGTAGCCACTTCTGATACATTCTGCTAATGACCATTGCACTGCACATAGCTGTGGGGGCTACACATGGGTTAGGAACACAAAGGTGTGCTCAGTATGAACTTGAGATGGAACAAAAGAATAAAAATGTAGAGTGGTAGAAACCTAGCTTCCTTGCAGTCCTTTAGGAGGAATCTAAAGCTGTCTCAAAACTTTGCCCAACATATTTCGCTCCTGTAATTTCGTTCCTGTAATTTCTGTCTTTAAAGTTTCCATAAAACTTACAGATGCCCAATACACTTCATGGGACAAAGAGGAAAATATTGTCCAAAAGAGACCTCCATTTAATTTTCTAGTACCAACCAAGCCTATGAATGTGTTCTAAAAATTCACAGAACTCTTTAGGTTGATTGGATGAAGAAGGCCATCTGCAGATGATTTAATTTTCCATTTTTTTGCTCCAAGCTCTCCAGTTCCTAGTGACTATTACAAAGACCTTACTGAGAAAAAAGTCCTGGTGAGGTAAAAGCAAGGATTTTCTAAGGAAAATATCAAGCTTTCTGGGCATCATGATTTTGTACCCTACTGTCAGCAATTTCTTTTCTATGTGGACCTTGATAAGAGAAGAACTACAGTAAAAAAATTAAACCTTAAAAGAGACTTCCATGAGAATGGCCCATATGGGGACCAAAGCCGCAACCTTGGTTTTACTAACACCATACTCTAACCAAAATTTAACTCCTTTTTGGAGCAATTTGAACTATGGATCACAATTTTGTCAGCCTGCCATTCAGACATGTCTTTATTTCAAAAGTCAGCTAGGGACAAAGCATTCTGCAGTCCATCTGTAACCCCCTCACCTGCATAGATTTACAGACCACAGGAGATGGCCAAGTGCTATGTTCCTTCTGTGTTAAACATGTCAGCACCAATCCAGCTTCTTCCAGTGGTCTGAAAATGAAGTGAGGACTCTAACCCTTCATACCCATCTTCCACAGAATATGTTTTTTTCTGGGTGGAAGCTCAACGCATCATGTGGGCAAAGAAGCAATACTGTGGTGCCAGCAGAGCAGAGCACTTGTGGAATTGTCTAGTCTGTTTTGTTGATTAGGATTCTACCACATGAACAGTCAGAAAATAGGTTTTCTGATATTTTAGATAAAGTTAAATCCTACCAGGTTTTTTTAACTTCATTAAGACCTACATAAAAAAATCCATAGCTCTCATGGTTGGTCTTGAGTTCTTCAGAACAAGGTGAACCCCCTGGCCACGGCTAGGACAAAGTATGGAACAAAGTAAAAATGAATCTTTCCTGACCACTGATAATCAGTCTCAGCACTGTCACTACTGCAATCTGAATAGAGCACTAATGTTGATAATCTTCCTTCTGTGAACCCCCAAATTACCCCAAACTTATAATGGAATCCATGAAGTTCTTATGGAAGAATTTTGTTTTCCAGACCATGTCAGGTTACAGCAATTGTTCCCATGTGGAAGGCAACATCTCTATTTGATTCTCTAGAACATGCCTACAAAGATCATTCAAGATAATGTCTGTCAGTCTTAGGAGATACTTGGTGCTCGAAACTCTCCCTGGTGTCAGTGAGTGCTGAAGTCACTCAGCTACTGGCTTGATTCCTTTGGGAGGACATTTGGCTGAAATTCCTTTCTAATGTTCTTATAAAATAGATATGTGCTTTTGCAACTCTTAAATCTTGTTCAGTAACTCCCTATCTTCAGTTTATGCCCTTATCCCTTGTTTTCTTTCTCTTAAATAAATACAAAAAATAAATACAAACACCAATTTTAAAAGAAGAATGCATTCTTATATAACTGAGTAAGGGTGTATGCCATATATATGTAATCTTATCTGTCTTTGGGAATGATTGTGGGTTTTTTACCACAGATTGTGCTGGGTTTGTTGCATGCTACCAGTCAGGTAGATGTGTGGAGTCCTGGTGAAAATGAAGGCTCTATGCAAGACAAGGCTAAGCCCTGTGTTTGGAATGTAGTCCCTTGAGTCCATATGTCACTCCTGTCCATTTCTGACCTGGTGACAGCATAAGGAATTCACAAAGACCTCATGCTTTGGTTAGATTCAGTCCATCTCTGACTTCATTAATGCATGTGATGAGAATACACACTACATTAAGACCTGTTTATGTGCATCCCAGACCTACTGAACCTATTTAATTTTGCCCTCCCAGGAATGTGCTCTGGGTCAACACGCACTTTCACCTGCTAAATACAAATTAGAGCACTGAGAAGATGTATCCAGACAGAAGACTTGAGGGGATGGTGTCCCCAGGCTCCAAACTTAAAAAACAGCAGGGGAAGCAGATGGGATTTTGCAGAAATACAAACAAGCATTAAGTGAGAGAAGAAAGCATAAGATTAGGAAAGGGAGGAAAACTACTTAAATATCTCCAGACCTCTATGCTGCAAAAGCTAGGGGTTGGTAACTAGGCTAGGGATTGTCCCATTACCAGGCTCCACCCTAACAAGTCAATGGGTAGGTGTCTTGCTCACTTATTTCCTAGTGGATTAAGAAATAATTACAGCCATAGTAACACTAACCCTTTCTTGAACACTTCTCTATGTTTTGCAGTGTCTTTCCACCAAACCATGCCACATGCAGTATGCCGCTGCCATTCGTACTTTTAAGCATTTCAGAATCTACACTGCGGTAATATCTCGCTGAAGGCAATGTGTGGACCAACAAAGGCAAAGAGGTGGAAAAAGAGGGGCTATCTGTACTTCTCTAGTTTGTGACACAACTCAGACAAGGACCAGAAGTTCGGGCTTTGGGTTTCACTTAGGAGGCAATAGGAATTTAAATGAATAAAGACCTTGGGAGTTCACTGTGTGTTGTCAGTCTAAAAGTGATTCTATTGTCCTGTTGTTTGCTTAGACAAAACTTTTATCCACTTTACTGTGAAAAGTATAGGACTTTAAAAAAGGACTGCAACAACAGATGCTGCATATGCTCTAAATGAAGGAGCCCACATCGGACTGAAAAATGCATGTCTCTTTCCTGCATTATATAAGAATTAAGGAGGTAAGGGTCCGGCTCAGGAGGCAAAAGTTCTTGCATAGCCAAAGAACAAAGAGCTATGTCTTAACAGCAAACTCCCATTAACCTCAGCCAGAATTTTGCCTAAGATCTGAATAGAGGCTAAGAAAACTTCAGGCTTTAGCTCCGTGTGCACAAGGGGGTAAGATCACTGTTTTCAAGTAGGCATGACTGAGTTGTGCTTCAGAAGCGCATTTCATCATATGCATGCAGAAACACTGACCTTTCAGACCTATGAAACTTGCATCCTAGTAAACATTTTGCTCACCAAGGAGGAAAACACAAGCCAAGAAATTCATTTAGGGGGAAAAAAAGCCCAATAAAAAGAAAGAAAAAAACCACCAAAGAATATTGTAAATTTTTTCATATAATCACTAGAAGAATCATTTTATGGTGTTTCCCATGTAATTACTGCCAGACCTGTTTAGCAAATGTGAAATACTCATTAGCAATTACTTAACTATACATATATTAAAGCTTAATTAGTAAATAAATTAAGCATATAATTAATTGCTTTAATCACTAGGCTCTTAATATTGTAATTATCACTTGATACATTAAGGGCATGTTAAGAATACTTTTCTCCAAAAAATACATTGTTAATTAATCATTAAAACTTATCTTACTACATGCTCATTAATGATTTATTACAGATGCTGGGCCAAATTCTTCTCTCAATTACAGAAGAACTAACTCTGTTGAAACCAATAAAATTTCACTTGCATAAATTAAAGCAGAATTTGGTCCTACTAATTAAAGTGTTTGTCAGAGCATATCAACATAGATGGAAATCTGTAGTGCCTGGCTCATTTTAACCCAAAAGGTGCAAACTGCCTTTCTTTTAGGCTCCTTTGCTATGGCCAAGCATTTTCCTTCCATAGCCTGAGCTCAGAGGCAACAAGTTTGGCTTCATTTCTAGCCCTGCCATTACCTCTGAATTCCAGATCAGTGTGTGGACAAGAGAGTTGCCCATATGCTTTTTAAGGAGACAATTGATTGCTTCTAGGGATAAGCTCACCTTTTCCCCCTCCCCCAACACCTAAAAGGGGCTTAAAAATATTGGCTCCAAGGATGTTAATTTGAAAGGTGGCTGTAAGACTCAGAGGTCAAAGGACAGTTAATGAAAACCAAACACAAACTCTAGCTACATTTTTCTTACCCTGGATATGGTTTTTGTATCTCAAATTTGTAATCATCTCAGGAAGGGATTTTTTAACTTGGAATTCGGTATAAACAAGGTATCTGCCAGAATGGACCAAATGGCCTTAGTTAAGATGTCTTGAGGGAGTAAGAGTGATAATATTGTTTGCAAAAGGTCTTAATACATAAACAGTCATATTATGAATTATTGCAGAGAAGGCAGGATGAGGAGGGGGAAGGAGTAAGCAAGTTTTGAGCAAGGGATATGTATTCATAGATATAGAGCACAGAAGCTGAAGCCTTTGAAATATCAGTGTGAAGCCTTCTATGGGCTTCCTTTCACAGTCCCAGCGGGACTCTCCCAGGCACAGCCTATTTGCACGAATGCAAAATCTTAGTTGCATAAATGTAAATGTAGAGTAAATTAAGAAATTGAGATTTAATGACAATGGGCTTATGGGCTTTGGAATGTGGATGTGCGTATGCAGTTTACTATTTGCACATGCACTTATCTCCACCAAGGTCTCAAACTCTTATGAAAGCAACCAATTTTTCTGCTTTGATGAAAGTAATACCTGTTTTAAGTAGGTGAAATTAAACAGCATTTAGTACCTGCTAGGAGGTACCTTTTGAGTCCAGCCCAAGGTCTGTGTTAGAAACCTGATCTTCTGGATTTATTGCTGGGTTTTGGGAAGGCTCCCAATACAGCTTTCAGAAGAACACACTGAAACCTTCATTTGTTTACTAAGATAGCAAAGAAGTAAACACACTAATGCATACATGCACATATTCAATCTCAGTCTTTAAGAGACTGTTCCAGAAAGAAGAACAGAAAGAAAATATTTAATTTTAAATGGTTTAGGATTAAGCAGATCTTTCTTCATAATAACTTACAGCAGAGTGTTTCAGTGCTTTAGCACACTACAATCTGTTATTCAGGGTTGCAGAATGAATAAAAGAAAATCCCTACTTAGAATCATCAGTGAGTTTTGAAACCATGATTGGTCCTATGAAAACGTCTTTCCTCTAGTCCCTTTTGCACTGAGGGAAAGAAAAGTGACTTGGAAAGAAGAACAGATTGTGGAGGCAACCTTCAGCAGTCACATTATACTGCACTAATCTGTGATGGTAACGGCAACTACAGTCTTGTAGAGTCACTATACAACTCTAAATATTTGTGCTTTGTGGTGAACATTTCCCAAGTGGAAATTCATCATAATGAATCTTGCTTACATACCCTTCCCTAAGCTTAGAGGCCAGATCTAAGCAAGGTTTAGGCATTTGCTAAGGGAATTCTAGGGCAGGGTGTGCTTGCAGGGCTTTTGGCAATGGAAGTTGTATTATCCAAAGGATGAAGAGGAGGCTTCTCACTTCTGAGGTTCTCTCCATAGGTTTGAGCTCCAATGACAAAATGGCTAAAGCTACTCAGGTCCCCCACCATAGTAGGGAAGTCTCAAAGTCAAAAAAGAAATCCTCTTGGGTCTCATTGCATCAGTCCTTTAAACAAGAAATAAAGATTGGTGCATGATGAAAACAAGTTTATTAAAAATTATGGGGCAAATTTAAGATTAAAAAAATATGAAGACCTTGCTCTTAAAGAATTTCATTCTTTGAATGTCCAATGAATTATTCTTTTGACAACTTCTTCTTTACAAAATAATAATGCTTTTTCCTATCCTGTAGGGACCATTCTCGTTCTTACGTGAGGCACGTAGACAGTGGCAACTTGGCAGAACACATGTAGAGAGAAATGGTTCACTTATCTCCAAATTTATGTTAAAAGATACGTGCTTCTGACTGAAACAAAATATTTATTTAAGCTTCTTTATTTTTAAGAAAAAAATGGAAATACACAATATTTGACACAGTAAACAGGACAATATAGGCCCAAGTCTTTTGATACTACAAGCTATGTGCTCCTGTTCTTGACCATCATTATTCAAGAGGATTCTAGTGACATTGTGAAATAACTCCTGAAAGAAATTCAACTTGATTGTTCTAATAGTATTTCTTTGTACTGATTAAGAGTCTGTATGTGGACATGATTCACTGTAGAAATCAGTCTTCTTAAAAGCAAAATAAATATAATAGAAACATGCTGGCAATCTCCTTAAAATAAGCAAATAAGCAGTACTGGTTTGTGTCTTGACAGAAAAAGGTGGTAATTGTTCTCCTGTTATAATTACAAATTTTTCATAAATTTATCTCAATGTCATGGGGAAAGGCTACCCTGGTTTAAATGAATATAGCTAAACTGATTCTTATTCTTAATATAAACTTAAGTTGGATTCATACATATTCAAATGTGTATGAATGTATATATTACTTCAACTTAAAGCAGAAATTATTAGTGACCAAAATCAAGGTAAGCAAGAGTTAAATCATTATAAAATGTTCCTGATTAGGGATGTGCCTCAATTAAATTTTATGATAGAAAGTAATTTCAATTATGCAAATGCAACTTTTTTTTCAATGCTCAAAAGGTCTGTAGAGATACTTTAGTAAATCAATATTTTCTGAATTATTATTTTATATGTTATAATTCACATGAAAAAATAGCTGTGTGGAGTGCCATGCACAATTGG
Source organism: Anomalospiza imberbis (assembly GCF_031753505.1). Lineage (NCBI taxonomy): Eukaryota > Metazoa > Chordata > Aves > Passeriformes > Viduidae > Anomalospiza > Anomalospiza imberbis. The sequence goes on along the minus strand of NC_089682.1, from coordinate 98,757,792 downwards.
GATGGTTTAACGATGTCAGCTTTGCATAGAGAAAAGCAATATACTGTAATAGTGGGCTTGGTTTCTTCTTTTCCTGATTATTCCAGCAAAGATAAGGTAAGGACTGCTAGCAGCTGTAGGTATGAAATTCCTGGTGTGTGCGTGTAGTACAAATAACGATTGACCAAATCCCAGCTTGCAGACTTCAGCCATTTTGTTGTCACTGTCTACAGTCTGGTCTTCCTCACTTGGGCACCTGACTTGCATCTGCATTTAAGAGCCTATTGAGGCAGGCTTCCCAAAGGAAGCACCGAAACTTTTCGCACAGGCACCGGAGACACGTGCCTTTGAGAGCCTCCAGTCTTCCTAAGTTGTGCACCTAAACTCAGCCAGGTGGGACTGCTCAGTCCTGCCCTCTCTCCTGGAGCTGTTTCTGGGATTTGAGTGCTTCCTACAGAGTGCTGCTGCTCTGCCTGCTAACGCTGGGGTACAAGTCAGGCACCTGGGGTAGGGGAGGGTGGCAAAGGGCAGCTCCCAGCAATGCCTGCTGCAACTTTCACACTTTGTCTTCAAGCTGCCTCTTGAAGAGTTTACTGTTGTTCCTCACCCTGACATTCCTTAATCAAAAAGACTTGTCCTAGAGTAAAGGTACATGTTTCTTCCTGGCTCAGATGGAAATACTACCAAAAAAACAAGGATCCCAGGTGCACCTCAGTTTATCTCAGATGTGCTGCAAGCGCTCTTGAGTTTTCAAAGTGCACTGGGGGGAAATTTCAGGGTCCAATTCAGGTCATGGTTTGAAGTAAAATAGATTTTTATTAATAATCATTACATCTATACATTTGTGGATGTTACCAGTGAAGGCAATAAGAAAAACAACTATAAACTTATAAAAAGAAGCATTTTATTCCTGCCCTTGCCACTACATGTACTGGGAAGGAACTATATTGGCTCTTTTTTAGCTAGTAATGTCTAATGCAGGAAGACAGGAATAAGCAGAGTAGAAAGCACCTGTCAGCTCTATTTCCCACTCTCCTTGATTAGCATGAAACATTAATAGGGCTCTCAGAAATTCTGGTCTGAAATGGGCTTTGCTTGAAAACGTGTCTGCCTTTACTGCACAAAAGCTGCTGTCATTAAAAAAGGGCAGATAACTAAAGAAGACTCTTTCTTGAAATTTATACCATTTTTTCATACAATGACAAATTATTTTAATAATAGGAATCGCACACTCTACCATTTGTATAATGTTTCCCATAAAATTCTCCCATTAAATTTGCTCTTCTACTTGACTCATATCTTTTTAAAAAAATGACACACACAAAATGATACATCACGCATTCTTACAAAGAATTGGAAGTGAACATACTGTAATGGGTTAACATACGTTTTAATAAAATTTTCATTGTTGCACATTTCACTTTTCGGTACTGAGAGCCAGGGCTGTACCAGTAACCCCAGGCAATGCCTAAGGATAAAACAAATCATACGGTAGTGAACTATTTTCACCTATTTATCCTTCTACTGAAAATATATTCATAAATACAAAATGAAGCTAAGATATGTAGCCAGTAACATTACACATAACAAAGATATTCCCTAGTATTTTTATTCTATTATTTTTTAATAATGTACCTTCTGCATTTCTAAGATACTTCAGCTTCTGTTTTTATTTCTTACTTATCTTGTAAGGCACCAAACCATTTTAATTTTTGTCTCCCCAAAGTGGGCAGTAACAAATATTTGAATCCATAGAGTCAAATTAAATCCTATTGCACAGCCTACTATAGAACATATACTACAAGTCAAAAATGTATGCAGGTCTATTTATCTAGCAAGTGGAGTTTTCTGAACAAGAAACTTTTGATTTGTGACATATATAGGTTTATTTGCATGTAGACAGACAATCTGCCTTAAAAGATCTGTGTCATCAAAAATATTCCTGTACACATCAGCATATTGACTGCTTGCTAGATGGGGTTATCTCAGCGAATAAATACTGAAATAAAAAAAAAGATTTGCCCTGAATAGTCATCTTACTATAGAGGTTTTGTACAACTTAAAAATAATAGGTTTTGTTTCTTCATTAGTGCACAAGAATTCTGGAATAAGAATTACATTTTATTGACACAAATTAAAATGATGTGGTAACAATAAATAAAGCTAATTCAAATCGCACGTAAGCTCTAATTTTTGTGATTGTTTATCTTGTTGCCTAGGATCAGATATTTAAAGGTGAAATCAAAACCACAGATGTTGTAAATAAAAAAGAAGCTGATGTAATTACTCTTTATTTGATAATGCACATTTTAAGATTTCGAATTTTAAAATATCCAGATCTTCTTTTCCCCTTGTTATCTCCCCTCTCTTGCCAAGTCTGATTTCAGAGAAAAGATGCTTCAGCTTGCCTCCTAATATGTTACTAAAGACCATGTGTCTTCTATAAGAATGATGTTATACAGAATGAAGTACAAGTATATTTATTAAACAAAACATCATAAGAAAAAAAACCAAAGTGAGTTTACAGACAGCTTGTAAGTCTTAAAATATTTGCTTCTAATAGCAAGAAATCTTTCTGATTATACATATCACAGGGAAATATATTATAAAAAAACCTTAGAGTACTTATCATTTCACACAGATTCATTTTTTCTTTATGTATTAAAATTATGCATAAAGGATTTTCTACTTATTTTTTCCTCATTTTATTTTATAAATGCATAACTTCTCATAGAAAGCAGAGATGAGGATAAAATTATTTAGGCATTTTATCACTCTGCTTATATATGAACAATGCTGGTGAGGAGCTTGCTGTTCTTCATAGGCTCAGCTAGCATTACTAGAATTTACATTTGTACATTTTTTGATGCATCCCAATAGTCCAACCCAGAAAGAGAGAAGATGTGTTGAAGAGAATTCTAAAAAAATTTACATGAAACAGTCAGTAACAACACATAAAAAATGGCAAAGGAGAATTCTGATGTGTGTGCATGTGTTGCTCGCTTTCTCTCTCTTTCTCTCTCTCTCTCCCTGTCTCTCTTTTTCTTTCTTCATGCAAATCCATCCTAATCTAATACCAGCCAATAAGTCTATAAGAAACAAAATTCAAATCCAAAACTATTACTTTATAGCAACAGAATACAAGGTATAATGCATATTTGCTAACTACGGTGCATTTTCTAGTAAAAAATGCTATGCAGTCTGCCGGCTTGTCAATCTTTAATAGAAACTCATCAATTATTTGTGGGCAGGAGATTGAAGCAGCTAATAGCTCAAATATATTCCTCTATTTCATTGCATCAGTAGCTCTAAATTAATGCCTGTATTTTCCCCCACTAAAATAAGTTAAAATAAATAAATAAATGAAGATGTAAAAATGTATATGCATCATTTGAATAAACATTTAAGCACCACAGCACTGGGTATTACCCCTGAAATAGGAACACAAGCCACAGAGCTTTTATTGTTGAATGCAAATTTGTTAGAATGCAGAACAAAATATATTTTACTTGCAGTCTGACTAATCGATTTTAGAATATTTTTCCAATAGCAAAAATTACTAATAGATTTGCCAAATATATCAAAGCACTGAAATGTTTACTCTTAAAAAAACACCCTACGTACTTTGGCTTTTCACTTGAGTGACATCATGCCTTGAACTTGAACGATGTATATATATCTCTATATCTATCTCTCTCTCCCCCTCTCTCTCTCAAAGAAGCTTGTAGGTGGGACATATGAGATTCCTCATAAAACAAAGTCTACTCATTTCACCTAATTAAGAATGAAACTTCTCTGACATTAATAGGTAGTAAAGCAAATTTATAGGCAGACACAGAACATTTCAGTCAAAAAAGTTAGCCTACAACTTGATAGAAGGCAGGTTTTGCCAATCACATGCCATGAATCTACCCCCCCTGACCCCAGCCTTCTCTCTGATAGCGGATACTGGCATTCTTTGCACATCAGAAATGCGCCAGCAGAGACCATTCATGAGGGAAATAGGAAAGCAAGTCACATTTGAGCAGACAACAAATGCTCCGAAACCTTGACCCACTGCATGCAACAGTGAGTGAGCCGCAAACCCAGCACCCAGCAACATTAGGATGAACAGCAGCTGCAGCTTTCCTGACCTAGGACCCGGTCCTGCTAACGAATCCTCTGTTCCCTGCACACAGCTGCTATTCAAAACATACAAGGAGCTTTGCATTATCATTTTTAAGCTAGTAACCGTAGAACAGCGCAGAATAGATGACACACTTACTGTAATGTCCCATGAAGCAAAGTTCCCATCTAGAGAGAGAGGCACTCTTATTCCACTCCCTGCAAAAGGGTTAACCATTATGAAGAAACATTATGCCAGACATTAGCAGACAGCCTACTTAGATATTACATTTTTCCATACATGATAAATCCTGAGTAAACCTGTTTTTCTTTTTAAACACCTTGCAGAGTGAAGCCTAGCACTGCATCTAGTTGCCAAAGCACAATCAATATGGAAGGAGCGGTATTTTATGATTGGAGAAGTTGTTGTGTTTTTGGTGGTGAAATTCATTATTTAGTATCTGAACCCTCAGCATTTCAGTATCATTTATTCATAAAGTCCCTTTTTGCCAGGAGGAAATGGATACAGCTGTAGAGAGAGAGAGTGCGAGAGAGGGAGAGGGAGAGGGAGTGAGACGGATTGATGATATTGATCAGGTACCATCTTGAAACAAAGGCTAGGTGCTCTATTTTAGTTGACAACTGTGACACATAAAAAACAAGCAAGAGAGGGGGAAGGCTAGGGCCTTGAACATCACAGGCTTTAAAAAGCGTTTGAAGAAACCATTATGACAAGCAGGTCTAGGCAAGCTGCTGCAAAAATGTATTCAGAAGAGTCATTAAAAAATGATGCTTTGTTTGCCTTGTGAATATGAGGTTTGTAGCTAGCTGCAGAGCACTCTCCTACAGAGGAAATGATGAGGTTTTTCATGCTGCACAGTCGCCTCTCTCCTCTTTTTTGCCCCCCTTTTAAAAACAGAAACTTTTTTTTGATGTATTCATATTCCTGACTTGAAGCACAGTATTTTTGGATTCACAGTCAATCAATCACATTCATTGTCAGCTGTCCTCACACTCCTCAGGTTGTCTATTAAAAATGATGAGATCAAAATAAATGGAGTGATTTCCTAAGCTTTCCAAGAGTTTAAATTGCTACTTTCTGTCCTGCTTGCATCTCTGGAAATGTAACTAGCACTTCTGATCAGCTGCTCTGTGATAGTCATGCATTCCAGTGCAGAGAGGTGTTACCAGCACTGTCAGATCATGAACTTTATTTTTTCTCTTCCTATCCTCATAAGCGTAGATACCTGTGTGCCACCAGTTTCTTCGTGTACTCAGTCCCATTTGAAAGAGAGGGGAGCAAGCCTTTATACTTAAGGTAAACTCTTAAGTGTCACTCAGTAGTAGCTCAGTTTCCTATCACAGATGACTCAAGTGCCTAAAGAGGTACATAACTCAAAAAAGGCAGTGGTGGGTTTTTAATTTTTGTATAATTCAAAATATTTTAAAACCCTGGTCTAAACAGGAAAATTAGCCAGCTGGAAACCATTTAACATAAGTGAAGATATTCCCTTGTCTCAGAAAACATTTCCCTCGATAGGAGTCTCTTTCTGAAAGCTGACATTTATACTGAGTTTTGAGGGAAAGGAAAATAAAGAGGAGGGGTGTGTGGAACTAACTTTGAAAAGAGAGGCGCTTCTGCACTTAGACTGGGTGAAGTTTCTAATCTGACTGCAGACTCCAGGCTGGTCACATGTTCAAAACAGAAGAATACAATATATCTGAAAGAGAAAATTAAAGACAATAAAAATATATCCATAGATTGTTGGAATAAATGGAAGGGATCCAAATTACTTCAGTAGTCTTTTAAGTATTTCTCAGGTGCCAAATTGTACTTGAACCCTTATGGAACTGTTCTGTTAAAAAGCATAAATGTTCTAAAAGTCTCTGTGTCAAAAAAACCTCCACTTTCTCCAGTGGTCCGTTGGAGAAATCTGAAAAGGTAACTTTGGAAAAAAAGCTTTTGGTTTCTGCCGTGGTTGTCCATTACTAGGGTGATATATTTGTAAGGCTTATAGAATTTCCTGTTGAGAGCAGGGCATATAACAGCAGTGTGTGCCTTTGTGTGAGAATTAAAGGGAAGCTGGGAGTGGTACTAAAGCAGGTTTCCTCCTCATCCTCACCACTATTCATGCACAACTATTAAGGGAAGCCTCTGAAGGTTCAACATTTATACTTGGCCCAACAATTCTTCCATCTCAAGGATGAAGCTGGCCCACTAGAATGGGCTTTCCATTTGTTTCAAGTTGTTCTTAATGCTACTCAAGTGCACCTGAAATAAAAGGAAAAAAAGAAATAAATCAATCATCTCCGTGCTTCTGACTTCCTCAAATATACTGAAGAGAACATCTCTGTGCCAGGACTGCACAAGTCTCTGTATCTCACTAACGGTATCGCGCATATCCTTTACCTTGCCTAGCTGGAATGGAAGAGGTCGATATCACATATATTCAAGCTAGACTATTGTGAGGATTTTCTTCTGAAGTGCTTTGTGCTCTGAGTCAAGAGTCAAAATAACAGGAGAGTCCATACCTGCCAGCCAGTTTGCTGTGAAAAAACATAGTCTAACCAAAGGTGTCAGAAATGGCAGCATTTAAAAGGTGTGAATAGAGTCATCATATAAAGAGAGGTCAGGGCTGGAGGAAGAATACCAGGGAGGCGGGTGTTTAATTGAGATGTTATTCAGGTTGACCAGAATGAATTTACTAAGATCAAGAAGACCTTTAACTAAGCTCAGATCAGGGTTTGAATCAATGTTTTTGAAATTCTTATTTCCTATGAAATGGTTCAAACAGCTCAACATTGCTGAAATTTAGTTATTTTTATCTTGTTAAGAGCTGGTAGTGCTCAATTAAAGAAAACAAGTTTGGAAGCAAAACATATAGAAATAGAAATACATTCTTCCACTATATTCCCTTTTCAAAAAAAAAGTTGAAACTTTTTATAGCATATGAATAGTAAGAAAAAACAGTATACACTCCTTAGGATTTCTAACTTTCCTTAATCTGTCTCCCATCCTATCATACTTGCTTTTTCACTGCTCTTATGGCATTAAAGAAAAAAATTTTTCAGCCTCCACCCATACCAACAGATGAAGTTCCTGTTGAGCTACTCCCATTTATTCAGTTACATTTTCATATCTATTCACAATTTCTCTGGCTCACACATCTCTTCCTATGATATCACTGTGGTTTTGTCCCACCTCTATCTAGCCACATGTCTTGATGTTCATTCTGAAAAGTTACAGGTTTCATCAATTTTTTTTCATTTTTTGCCCACAAATACATTTAACCCTTCCAGTTAAAAAATCTGCCTGAAATTTGGTATTTCCACACTTGCTATTTGTAAGAAGTTTTTTCCTATCATAATGCAACTATCCAGTGAATGAAAAGGAGTAACCACACACATAAAACTATGGTTTTCAATGTGACAGCTGGAAATTTTACCTCTCAGCATATGGAGGTTTCACTTATATTCGCATCTCCCCAAAATAATATTCATTTTTGTCATTAATATTCAGAAAGGAGGAGTTTTTGTTTATCAATTCTCTCAAGCAAATTTAATTGGAAGGTCCTAAAAGAATTTGGGATGGCTTAATATAGGAAACAGTGTAACACTGTGAATAATTGCCACTAAATCAGTGGGAAGTTATGAGCTTGAATTTATTAAATGTTATGAGACTCTAAGATGTTGTAATAATAGTCTCATATATAATATGTCTAAAAAGGTGGACCTAAGGTCAGTTCTGAAATGTTACATTCCTTTCCAGAACTTATGAGGAGGAAAGAAGGGAAGAATAAATGTCTCATGATAACAGCTATTATTGTAAGCACTACGGGACAAGTCTTAAACAAGTTACAAAATGTTATCCTTTCCATTGAAATTTTCTGGGTGTAAAATATAAATTGAAATACTTTTATAGAACTGGATTTATAGAATCATAGATGTTGGAAAATACCTCCAAGATCATTGAACATCACCCTGTCAACTAAATCACGGCAAGTGTCATCCCCCATCATTTCTTTAACACCTCCAGGAATGGTGACTCCATTACCTCCCTGGGCAGCCAGTTTTGGTATTTAATCACCCTTCCAGTAAAAATATTCTTCCTCGTGTCCAACCTGAACCTCTCTTGGTGCAGTTTATGACTATGTCCTCTTGTCCTATCACTGGTTACCTGGGAGAAAAGGCTGAACCCCACCTGGCTACACCCTCCTTTCAGGTAGTTGGAGAGAGAGATAAGGTCTCTCCTGAGCCTCCTTTTCTCCAGTCTAAACACCCTCATCTCCCTCAGCTGCTCCTCATATTTCTTGTTCTCTAGACCCTTCACCAGCTCCATTGCCCATTATCTGAAAGGTTAGTCAAAGACAGCACCCATCTCAATATCCCATCTCTCTTGATTGAGAAATATTAGCCTGAAGTTTCAATACAACTGTTTATCAAAGTAGCCCATCTGACTTGGACATTCTAGGATTTGTTTTTCCCCTTTCTTAGTGCAACAACCTTCAGTCTTGGTGCAGCCTCTGGGTGCAACTGTAAAAAAGAATAAAAAAATAGGAAAAACCATTTTTAGAAAGAGAAAGGATTGGGAAACAGCAAGAAAAGCAACTCTTTATTGAGGGATTAGCTTTATATAATGCTGTTGAGTCAATTGTGTAAATCTTTTCAGTTGATAATTTTAATATCTGAGTTCCACATTTCTTTCCTCCAAGCAGTCAGTCACCAGGTCATACACAACAGAAGGTTCTTTTCAGTGTCAAATCTAAATAATCAGCTACATATTAGCCACACTCAAAAACCCCATTACACACCAAATCGATGACATGAAAAATACCTGCTGGAGAGAACGACTCCAATGGCATTGTAAGGAAAAATAGTAAAATAAATAGCTAATAAGTTGCAGTCTGCTTAAGGAACAAATATCTTTTCTTTGTGGGCCAGCTGGCCCTGTCAAACCCCTTTTGTTGTATGCTCCTCTCTTCCACTCAGGGTGTCAGCACATAAATAAACCCTGAATCCTCCCAACAAACAAAAACATTGTTTCCTTTATTAGACATGCCCAAGGATATTTTCTATTGGCCTTCCATGTCTGCCAATAACAGCAGTTTGGATTTCACAAGAGTTTATGCACTAAATAATTCACTGCTTACTCTGCTGGATAAGAAGCTTCATTATATTAAAAATACATTTTAAGAAACAACAGTAGCTGAATGGGCTTAATGATTGTACTTGAACTGATATTAACCACCTTTGCTTTCTGGTTGAGGGTTTGGTGCCACACAGCTAAATGTTGCAACACAATATTTCTCCAAGTCTGGCCTCAAAGTGCAGCCCAGATTACTGTGTGGGGGCCTAGGTGCCTTGTGCTGGACACAGGGATAATTAGGTATACTATATGGTCTTACCATCTTCTGACAGGATCCAGAACTATAGCTGTTCTGAATTGGTGCTGTGTGAGTTCCTGTGCTGGGAAGGGGTGGCACCAACTCAGCTAAAAGCAGAAGTGCTGCAAACAGGGGTGTCTCTGGGGACTACGGTATTTGGGAATCATCTGTCCTTAGGATTCACAACCCAAAAGCCTTGCCTGGTATTAGGCCTGGATCCACAGTAACCTAGACATGATTCATAGACACAAAGTCAAGGACGGTCAAGTTTCATGTAGCAAACAAGTTTGAGATTCCATGATATTTGATGGAAATGTGTGAAGCTCAACTACATCTCCTTCTCTGTTCCCTTATACAGATTCTGTGCCACATGATTCAGTAATCTACAGCCCAAACAACTCGGGAGTCCTCAATAAACTTTCACAGGTTATACAGTTCATTGCAGAATCTGGCCCTTGGTCATATACGTGGAAGAAGTTTATTCCTTCTGTTTTTAATTAATTACAGATGAGTTATAATTTTAGAAGCCTTTCATTAAATAACAGGGAAATATAATTTCCAATAAAAGAGGATAGCCTTTTACTACAGGACTGTTGGGATGGAACAAGCCAAACAGGAAATTTTGATTACAGAGTCAGTAACTTCTGCTGGCCTTTGCCAAATTGTCAAACAGCCTCTGCAGATATATCACCACTGATAAACCCATAAGATCAAAGGGGTTTGGTGACTTACACTGCAGCTTCTGCAATCACATCTGTGCTGCTTACCCATCCAAATTTTCAATTGCTGAAAAGCAGATGTAACTGGCAGTCATTCTGGAAATGCAGAGAGAGAGGGGGAGGAAAAAGGCTTCCAGGAATGGAACAAAACCAAACTGTGAACAGCATACCCTTCAACAGAGTCCAGTATCTTTCTTGGAGCCTTAATTGGGTGCAACCCAAGAGAACCTGGCCACAACACATTCTGTCCTCTAACATGTGCCTTTCTGTTGTGATTTAGAATATGTGCAGCACTGTAGTTAAAGGTAAATGTCAGTAAACAAAGATTAATTTGCACAAGAGATGGTGTGACTACTTTCCAGTCTGGCCTCAAGCACAAAACTGGTATGTTTGCCAATTGCTGCCAATCAATAAAGTTTGTTTTTTCTGATCTTTGTCTTAGGCACGTGAAATGCAAACCAACCACTGGCAACCTGAAAAAAAAATGGATACAAAAATAGTATTTTTGTTTATGCCATGCTGTTTTGGATTAACCCTGGTAGACAGTTAAGCACCACACAGCTTCTCACTCTTTTTGCTTGCCCTCTATCACTAGTGAAACAAGGGAAGAAAAAAGAAAGGGTAAAACTCATGAGTCAAGAAAAAAATGGCTTCATAGACAAAGAAGCAGTGAAAGAGGAAAGAAGAACAGAAAACGAAACAAAAAAATTGATACAAAGACAATTGTTCACCACCTTCCAAGCAGTAGACTGACACCCTGCCAGGTCCCAAGCTAAAGATGGCTAACCTATGTAAATCCCCCTCACCTCCCTTTTTATTGCTGAGCATGACGTTGTGAGGCATGAAGCACCTCTGATTAGTTTGGGTCAGCTGCCCACTTCTGTCCCCTCCCAGACTCATGTTAGCTCAGTTTATTCACTGGAGGGTGGCAGAGTGAGAAACAGAAGACCTTGCCGATTGCAGACACTGTTCAGCAGTACTTAAAAACTGGAGTTTTTGGTCAGACATGCAAAACATGGCACCATATCACCTGCTATGAGGAAATTTAACTCTGTTCCAGCTGAAGCCAGTGCACATATAAAGGCTCTTTCAATATTAGCTGCAGAAAAGATCTCCCAAAGGCACTCTGAATTCCATCATTCTGGGAAGCAACATCAAGCATCCACAGAAGAACAGCCTGACTAAAAATCCTCAGAGGTTCTAGTAACACCAGGTCCCTTAGAGGAAAGATATCTGCATTTCTGAAAATAAGCACCTGAAGTCATCCTCTCTGCTGGGTATCACCAATACAGACTTCATTCAGTGGTGACTTCTCTGGAAAAAATTGAGTGTATTTTCACATACCCTGAGGTATCCAAGATACCTGTATGGAGTCACAAAACATGACATGGTGTATAGGAGGCCTGAGCCCATCTTCAGCTTTAACTGGCACTCAGGTGCCACGTGCAACATCAGATATCTGCATGGGAATTGTACTCTATCAGAGCAAATTGACTGATTGACAGAGGTCCAAATCATGTCCAAGTAAGTGCACCCTGTGCTACACCCCAAGCAATGGATATGCTTGTATTTTCCTCCTGTGAATACCTGCCATGTTGTTTATAATCAACCTTGAAGATCCTCCTGTGGAGAGTCAGTGTCAAAGGGAGGACCCCTGTAGCCTGAGGAGCTTTATGGGAGCTTCTTTATTCAGCACTGAAGCTCTTAACCATGTGTCTGCTACCAGACACTCTGTGCCTATCTATGTTAAGGCAGATTTTACTTCAGATTTACCTTCCAGGCAATCCTTTGTTCCAGGTGGAGACATGTAATTTGTCCCAGGTGAATTTCCATGCTCAAAAACTCCTATTTTTTCAGGCTTCTCTATGGTATAAACTGTAAAACGAAGGTACTTCAATAAATGAGTCACTAAGGTGGGATGTCTCTGTTTTATCCAAAGACTCCGACCAGGGAGTGGATAAGTGAGTTTTGTCTTAATGTCATTTTATAAACTGCTTGTGGTTAGGAGAAGAAAGCACTTTAGCTCAGGACTACTTTGGAAATTACTTTTATTGATATATTTAGCATCATTATCATGTATCAAGAGATCTTTAATATCTTTTATTCCATTTAAAAGCAACTACTGGCATTTCAGCAGATATATTTTTGCTACAGTATTTAGGCATGAAATATGCCAATATATAATCTAAGACCTATTAGATGGTAATAAAAAAAAGTGAAAGTGTCTAACAAAGGAGTTGCTGCATTCTGTCAACAAATATCTTTATGTGTTATATGATCTTGTCTGCTGATCTTTGAATTGGGATTCCAAGTGTGAACAGTACCCAAAGTGGGCCACATTCATTGGGAATGATACATAAAGATAGAAATCCCCTATTCCTACTCCCCTGCAATGGGTAGGGACTACTTTCTCAGGCCATTTTCAAAGTATGTCTCTTCAGTTTTGAGTTGGCTTTGCTCCATCGAAACTGCTACAAACTCTGTGAAATTAGTCTAGAAAATCCTTGTGGTGACAAAAAGGCTGTTTCTATAAGTCACAGTATTTTTCATTTAATATTATCATAATGCTGGCACAGAGATGACTTGACAGGGATAGTATGGAAACTCTGGTGAGCATGGCTATATCTGGTGTTAATGTAAGTAGGATATAAAATCTTCTCTTTTTTGAAGGCTTTAAAAAAATTAGATTTCTTCCAGTGAGTACTTCTATCTCATCCACAAAAAAACAAAATATGCTGTGCTGTCACTGGGATCAAATCATTTCCTGACTTACATCAAGATAGTTAACAGTCTTCTGACTCTGCTTTTCATCAAATATAAGGGTGAGGTATAAATTATTCAGCTCCATAATAAACCTTTCCAGTGAGTCACAATCATTTTTCCAAATCAGGAAAATATCACTGAAGTGCTATAACTATTATAAAAATTGTTTAAATTTCTTTAGGGTGTAAAACAATTCTTCTTAAACCCCTCCCCCATTTCAACCATAAGTCTTTTCCTATCATTGAGGGGATACTCTTAATACATTTTGCATTAATCAGGACCATCAAATGTCATTTGTAATCCATCTGTGATATGCATAGTCCAGTTTCAGTTAGGTCAGTAATATTTTTGTCATGATGAGATATTTGAATAATATTATGCTTTATGAACAGATGCAGCTGCATAAAGTAGAGTTAAGCAGATGGGCCAAATTTCACTGAATTCATCAGGAGCTGCTTTCAAACTGAACCAGACCGAGGTTCTATGGTCTTTCATGGATTACCTTTCATGGATTGGATGTGTAGCTATCAGAAGTAATCTTCACACAGTAATAAGCAGCACTCATATTGGGCTTGCAGCATAAAGAACCCTAACTGATAGGCCAATGCCAAGATTCCCCTTCTTTTCTACACACATGGGTTGTTTTGAAACTGGATTTCCAGATGAAAGAGATGTTATCAATTAGCTAAACTTGAAGTTGGGAAAGGCTGTTATGTAGCTGTGCAATGCTAGATCTATGATATAGTTACTCAGCATCTGGTCTTCATGTTTACGCTGTTGCTCTTTGACATCTTCAGGTGTTAAGGAGTCAGGCCTTCAAAAACCTGTCAAGACATTTCCATTTCCATTTCCATTTCCATTTCCATTTCCATTTCCATTTCCATTTCCATATTTTTCCACATGGAAAAATATATTTTTAAAATTTTTATATTTTCTTGACTTCTTTATCTTTCCCTTAGTATGGCAAGGCTGTGCATTGACAAGTCAAAGGTTCCTGAAACCAAGAACTTTTCATGATTATTGTAGCTTTAGATGTATATCCAACTATAGTATAACTAAGTACATCTATACTTTTACAAGCACATGTGTGCAGTGCAACCATCCTACAAATTGAGTGGACACAAATGGTACTATTTCTCTCCATTTGAAATATGTGGAGCATATTATCATTCAGTCCTTGGGTGAATCATCAGACAATCCCTTTAATACCATCTATATCTCTCTCTTTGAAGATCTGGCCTTTCTTCATCCCCAAATTTTGTTTTCTTTTAACTTGGAGGTTTTTTCTTTGTTTCCTTTGTCTGACATGCTTAAACTCCTTGCGTCTATCCCAGCTTCAATATTGATTTATGGGTTTTTGTGTGTTGCATGCAGTATTTTCTCATTTTTTCTTTTTCACATCCACATCACTAGGACTCATAGCAGCTCTTACAATCATGGTGTCTTCTCCTAATTTGTCTTCAGATAGAGACTGAGTGACTGTCTCATTCCTGAAGAGCAGTTTGATTTTATCTCCAATGTGAAATTATGAGCAAGATTTGGACATATTTTTGATAATAACTTGCATGTTGTTCTGCATCACAGGAGAAGAGGGATCTTTCAAATGCAATCCAGACTTTAAAATATCAAAGAAAGGATTCAGAATCCTGTGAAAGTAAATCAGAAGGAAATAATGAGAGCTTGGATTGACAAGACAAAAATTATTATTAGCTTCAAGGAGTGACTAGGAAATTTGATAGTAGTCTATATAAATTTCTAGAAGTATCTAACAACATTTATTAAGCATAAAGAATTTGGTTTTTATGCTAAAAAAAGAAAAAATAAGAAAAACAATGTGAATGCTTAAAATGTCTGTTGTTACCACAGGATTTTGTGAGCTCTTTTTATAAAAATGATTAGGGTCAATCACGCTAATTTTTACTCTCCTTCAGAAAAGAGGTTTGGGTATGAATTACATTCTATTAAAATAGACTTAGACCAAAATAATTTTCAACCTGGTTATGCTCCTTAAATATGTAGGAAACAAAACATTTTTCTGACTCGCACCAAGATGACCCATACATTAAAACACATGTATTAAATTGACATGTCTCTCATCCAAATTCACAATGGAATTTTTGTTAGATTAGAAAAAAAGTCTTGAATAAACCCAAGATATGCCTTCATAAATATTAGAAATATTTTAAAGGGAAATTCTTTATCTTTTATCAGCATTACAGAATAACTGCAGAGTGAGTAAATTTTGTATCATAGGGACAAGGATCATATCAGTATGAATGACTTGAATTACCTTGGGTATTCTCCTAGCTATAAAGCAATTTATTCCTTATTGCTTGAAGGTAATACTTGTGCTGAAAAATGGGACACAATGCTTAATTGAATTTTTTTTTATGTACATAAAGGCTGCTTACATTTCTTAGAACTGAATGGCATAAGAGTGCTGCAACTCTGCAGTACACAGAGTGCTGTCACTTGCTGTTACTGTGGGGGAAAGTATTGAAATAATTTTGCACATAATGAATGATCATGGGGATGTTCAAAAAGGCTGAGGGAAACAGAGATTTCACTGAACATTATAGATGCATAGCTGTTGTCCCATATAGGGCAAATTACATCCTCATATTACAATTTTCAAAGTAATTTCTAAGACTTTTGATTATGAATCTGTAGACGTTTTGTTCAAAGAATGTGTATCACACTGTTCTTTCTCCCTAGAAACAACCCCCTTTCTGGAGACAGCAAGTTAAGCCACTTCTGTGATGGGGAGATTTTGGTAAGAAGCCCAAATTTGGACCTGATGATCCTTGTGTGTCCCTTCCAACTCAGAATATTCTGTGATTTTGTGAAATACAGGAACATACATTTCTAACATTGCAAATACTGGATGGGATGCACCCTGCATCATGTTTACCTATGGATTTACTTCATATTTGCCTGATTTATGGTCCTATTTTTTGCTGGGCAGCTCTTCCCTCTGGAGGTTTCTGAAACTCCTATCTAGGATGTCTATAAGGACTAAGCATTTGATATTTAAAATTTAGATTTTTCATGCAGATAGATTTGATGTCATGCTTTGTTACTGCATCCACTATCAAGCAGAATTAACAGATCCCCTGTTTGTAGAAACAAGAGTACTTTGGATGCCTATTTTACCAAGAAAATTATTCATTTAATTATCACAGCCACAAAAGAGAAACAGAAGATCTAGTAAACTATGAGATGCATAATTCTGCTAAAAAGAGAGCAGCAAATATTTTCTGTTTTCATAATGAAAATGCAAAATAAATATATATTGACATATTTCCATATAATATTTTCATTATGAAGGGTGCAAGAGGAAATTTTTAAATTTATTTTGATGCTTTTTAAATACTGAATAGAAGAACAAAAATTAACAAGAGTAAAATCAAAAATATCTGATTTCACAGCGACATCTTCTATCACTAAACAAATTAAATTGTAAATTAGAATAAAAAGAGAGAAGTATTACAAATATATTTGGGTATCAAAAGGGATAGGGATTTATATGCAGAGGTAAACTTCATTTAGCACTGCATTCTTAGCAAAGTATTTCTAAGCGTTATCTTATTTCCTACTGATACAAAAGGAAAATATTAAGTGCATAACCATAAATTTTACATCCACCCCAGAAGTTTTTTAGTTTTGCTGCTGGAAAGTACTGGAAGATACATAGATGGCTATAGCAATAAAATAGTAATAATAGTAATGCCTAAAGACTAATTAGATTCAATATATGCAATGAGATACTCTTAGCATATTGCATTAAAATGTCTAATGAGCAACATTACTGCTTACATGTATTTCCAAAGATGCTTGCATACAGACTAGTGAAGCTGAGGAGTCAATACACAGACAGAGCAAACAGGCAAGAGCTCTGTAAGAATTCAGTCTAGATAAGTCCAACATATGCAGAAAGAATGGTCTTCGAATCTCATAGTGTTCTTGGAAAATGTAAATAGGGAAAGATTCAAATTCACCCATCAGACCACTTTTTAAAGATTTTGATCAGTCAGTTGTAGGGCTGAATGTGATGAGAATGAAAAGGATTTTCTTTCTGATATACCTATTTAATGTTCAAATTGTAGAACCCAGAAACAAATAGGTAAGCAAACTGGTAAGATACTGTTCTTGTGTTTGTCTAGACAAAGTTTTTAGATTTATAGAAAATCTACTTAACTTTGTCTTCCTATTATGGATTACAATAGTAATTTGAATATTTGGGAGGTGAGCCTGTATATATTAATTTCAAAAAGTCTGCAACAACTGTCACATGCGAAACTTAAGAGTGATGTACCTAAACCTAGAATTTGACCAATTTAAATCTTATTAGTACCAATATTTCTACTGAGACTATGCTTTCACTTAAAAAGGCAAACATGTTTCAGGAATATTGCAGCAGTTTAGTTATGTGTTCAATCACAGATAATTTAATCTGATCATCATTTTAATTACATGGTATTCACTAGTCTTTTAATGTTAATGCTATCATCACTAATTGTGTCAAATTGTGGATTGAAGCAACTTTTTGACTGTTGCCAGAGACAAACTAAAAAAGACAAATTCTGTAACTTCAGTCTCAGCAAGGCTGTATTGTGCCATTAGCATGAGCGAAGGAAATGGCTGTGTTCAGGGCATAGTAAAAGCAAGACTTGGGCCTGAAGAAAGCAGAGGTTGAAAAATTATCTCTAAAACCATTGCGTCTTTCCTAATTTCCAAAATGATATAGGATAGGATAGGATAGGATGGGATGGGATGGGATGGGATGGGATGGGATGGGATGGGATGGGATAGGATAGGATAGGATAGGATAGGATAGGATAGGATAGGATAGGATAGGATAGGATAGGGTACAGAGAGCTTTCCTGCAGATGCCCACACAGTGCTGTCAGGCACCAGAATCTTGTACTTTCAGAAGCTGTCAGTGCAAGGTGAAGCATGTAAATTGATATGACACATCCATGTTTATCAAAACATCACCAGAGTCAGGGACCTATCTAACTCTATTTGATTTCTTCAGTGTAGGTGGCTATCTAACATGTCTGTCTGTCATATATGCAAGTTACTTTAGGTATCCAGATGACCAGATTTTGGTGTCTCAGTTTAGGATGAATAGCTCCCTAAGCTTCCTTTTACTAGACTGAACAGATGTGGGATTAGTCATCTATAGCAATATTAAGTGGTCTGTAGTATCCAAGACATCTCTACAGGAGATTCATGACATTTTAAAAAAGCTGTACAAAATAAAAGTATGGAGAAGTAACTGGTGTCCAGCTGCATACAATAACACTCTGTATCTATGTTGATAAAGCTGAAGCCTGTATAGATGTCCTCTGGCTAAGAGGAAGCTTAGATACCTTTTATCATAGACCAGTACCTACATTGTAGTCACCTAAATTTAAGTGAGTTCTAAGATTAGGCAATTGCATCCTGAGAGGTTCATTTGGTTGCTCCATGTTCTAGTGCATCTCCAGAGGTGATGTGGTAAAACAACACGATTAGACTCCAAGGTGTCAATGGGTTTCCATCGTCATGTGTGAAAATGTTTGGGTAGCCTAGGGAATCTCATATAAAAATAGTTCTCTTTTAGCAAGCAAACAAAGAATAAGACATTTCTCTTATTTTTCCACTTATAATAAAAGCCTGGATACACTTACACTGTCTGCACCATTTCCATAAATTTCAAAGACCTTAAATATATGAATTAATTTCATAAAATAAGACCTACCTTCTAAAAGTGGTATCAAATGCTGAAAAATGTAGAAAGGATTTTCAATTGAATACCCAACTTTCACTAATATTAATGGAAGTTACTACTGAGTTTAAAAATTTTAGTAGCCCTTATTTGCATCCTTAGGAATATATAAAAATTCCCAAGATCTATTAATAAGATACTTATGTAGAAAAAAATCAGTAGATTAAACTCCTCAGTTAAAACACAAAGTAAACATATTATGTTATATATAAAAATGTCAATAGCTTAGGTTGGAATCTGAGTTAAATTTTTGTAAATGTTGCAGTTTTTAATTTTTTTAATACAGGATATAAGGGATAATGTTTAGACTGCATTAGACAAATTATTACATTATCTGAATCCTTAAGAAATAGGCACCCTACAGAAAACCCTTCTCCTACTTTCTGCCCATCTATTCATTCTTATGAAGATATGCTTAGTGCTTAACATTGTGTAATTATTAAACACAACCCTGTCTGGCTGAAGCCCTGTATCCCAGCCTAAAGCTCAAGAGACATTTTTTATCTCCAGATCATATATGAATCCATAACAGAAGCCCAAGACTCCATACAGCCCTAAATGTAACATCATGAATGTGATGTCCTCATAAGTCAGCAGTATAACTTTTACAAAAGGCAAACATCACACTCAAATACTGGAACTCAAAAACCAGAACTGTTTGTATTTTCTTGCTTGACTATAATGTTAGATGTATACATTATTTATTAATGGAGGATGGATTTTTCTTTTGATTAAATGCAACTGTTACTTTAACAAACAGATATGAGATCCCCAAGCTCTCAGTGTGCAGGGAATTTTGTCCATGCATGCCATGCCAATGGATTGTCAGTAATGGAAAGTGACGGAGTGTGGAGGGGAAGGGGCTTCGTTGAAATACCCTTACTTTCATGGTAATCTACTAGCTACAAATGCTTATCTCAAAGGACTGCACCTTGCTGTAATTGCTACACTTTGTCTGAAACTATAAAACATTGTTCTCCTTGGCAATGCTGTTGAGAATAAGGCCTAATGTTTTCATGTGAGAAGAAAAAACAATACATTTAAATTTGGAATTCAGTAATAGAGAAATTCAGCTTTGGATAAATAATCTAATAATGTTGGAGTGTATTTTCAAATCTTTGATATTCTCCCAATGGATGAGCTAACTGTGGGATATATACTGTTATAGCCAGATAGCCGTAAGATAAGAGGTATAGGACAGCAAACAAACAAAGAAAACCCCATGAGAACCCATGACCACTCTGTTTCATTTGATTCTGTAATGATACTATAGTAGTGATCCCAGCTGTGATGACTGTCTTCCAGCTGCAGCTTCAATGGGATGTGTTGCAATATCTAAATCCTGAGTTACCCCAGTCCAGTCTTGGCACTAGGGCTGGGATTCACCTCACTTGATTTCAAACATACAGACATCAGATGCCTTGAATTTTCTCTATAGTCTTTGAAGATAGATAACTCCAGAAAGTGAATAATCTGCTAAATGCTTTTTCTCTGTGTTAATTAGCTCCTGGAACTGCCTGTCTTTCTGCTTTATACCAGTTAAAGCTTATATGACTAGTTGGCTAAATTTTACAGAGATTAATTCAATCTCAAAGTCTGTACAAGAAAGTATCCAGTTCATTTCATTCATGCACTTCAAAGCATAATTCCAAAAGAATTGTTGACATATTTTTTTTTCATAAATCTTCTACTTTCCCAGTGCTTATTGCTTAATATTTTAGGTGTAATTAATATAGCAAAACTTGATTCAGTTGCAATATTAAGTCATGAGCTTTCACAAAACATGAAATATTTTGCAGTCAGGTAACTAGGTAACCGACAAACTGTTTTTCTTCAAAGCAACTAGCTGGCTCCAAAAAGCTGTTTTCTTTTTTATATGAGCCCAAAGTGTAACTCTTGGGAAAAATGAGAGCATTCCTATTAACTGACCAAACTGAAAAAATTCTGTTTATGTCTAATATATACTATGAAGACTCAAAAGTGTGAAAGGCCACAAAAAAGATGGATGACAACATTGTCACTGCTAGAGCAGGAAGGTTCATTATCACCCCAAGTTGTCATCAAGAGAATATAAATAACAAAGTATCAGACACTGGCATTCATGGTTGAAATTCTGGATATTCCTAAGTAGAAAAAATTGCATCTTTGGTTATGTAAGGGTCATAGCAGGCTCAAACAAGACTATTGGCATATAAAAAGTTCCATGGATACTAGCAGATAAAAGATTCAACAAAAGAGGACATTTGTCATAAGCTGAAAGTTAAAGCTGGAGTACAGCAAAAACAGCAGCGATAATTATGCAACATTTACTGTGAAACCAGGCAAATTGTTAATGAGTGGACTTCTTACAGCTAATCTAGTTCTGACAGTGGAGTTGAAAGCAGATAAAGTCAAGCAGAAGAGTTTGTAGTATCAGATCTCAAAGCCATACATTTTTCTTAACCCATAGAATTGCACCAAAATTCAGTAAGTAAATCTGTTCCAGTCATGTTACCTTTTTTTACAATACTAACAAGAGAGATGGAGACTTAAGTCAACCAGTCAGGTGTCAAACATGCTCGAGTTCTTCCAATACAATTTAACTAACAAATGCACACAGACAACATTAATGTCTGGGGGAAGCACAATAAAATGCTCAGGACTTCATACACGACCCTCTGTATTCCATTCTGATTTTCTCTTCTGTTTTGGATGTCTTCAGTTCCATATCTTCTAAGGAATGCAAAGACTTGGTTCTAGAAATAGTTTCCTCCATTCCAGATGGCTCCAAAAAAGACCCACTGCAGGATGCAGCTGACCCTGTCAGCCATACTGGTGGTGCCTCTGGGAAAATGTATTTAAGAAAGGGCAAAATGGTGCACTGCAATTTGGAGACACAGGAGGGAAGGGGAAAAATGTGAAAAATAACCATCAAAATACCAATGTTGGAGAAGGAGAAAGGGGAAGACACGTTCCAAGAGCCAGAGTAGACGTTCCCATGCAGCCCATGGTGACCATGGTGAAGCAAGCTGTCTCTCTGCAGACTACACAGGACAAGGCCAGAGCAGATATACTGCAGCCTCTGGAGGAGCCCATGTGGAAACAGGTCCTGAAGGATCTGTGGACAATGGAGTTGAGTCCATGCTGAAGCAAATCCTGAAGGACTGAAGCCTATGCAAAGCATACATGCTGCAGTAAGAGAAAAGTGTGAGCAGGAAAAAGTGGTAAAAAGAAACTGTTATGGACTTACCACAACCCCAATTCACCATCCTCCTGTGCTGCTTGGGGCAGGGCAGGCATAGGAGGGAGACAGGGGAGAAGCTGATAGAGGAGTTGAGAAGTTAGGTAGGTATTTTCTAAATTTTGTTTTAATTTCTCACTATCCAAATCTATTTTAGTTAGCATTTAATTAAATTAATTTTCCCAAGTTGAATATGCTTTTTTAATGATGGTAATTGGTGGTGTGCTTTAACCCTAGCCATCAAGCAAGCCCCACACAGATGTTCTCTCACACTCCGACCAGCAGGACTAGGGAAAGAATTGAAAGGATGCAAGCTGGAAAACCCATTGGCTGAGATAAAAACAGTTTAACAGGAAAAGCAAAAGCTGTGCACACAAGTGGAGCAAAATAAGACATTAATTCACTCCTTCCTATGGGCAGACAGGCGTTCAGCCATCTCCAGGAGAGCAGGGCCCCATAACACATAACATTTGAGGTCACCTGTCCCAGGTGTGTCTCCTCTCAACCTCCAGTGAGCCCCCAGCTCCCTTGTCAGCATAGCAGTAGAAAAAGTAGAAAAGACCTTTTTAATCCCTTTGTCTCTTTGTAAGCCCTGCTCAGTAATAACAAAAACAGCTCTAAATGTTCATCCATACCTTCAGCACAAATCCAGAACACAGGCCTCTACCAACCACTATGAAAAAATTAACTAATTTTTTCCAGCTAAAATCAGTACAATTGGTATGTGCTTTGTCATGTGATGACTCACGAGCTTCTTCACCTTGTTTGTAAGGGGAAGAGGGACTGGGGGCCAGCTGAGAAAAACATACCACAAGAAGCCTGAGAAAATAATTACTGTTTTGGGACACAAGGGTCCAATGAATAAGCACACAGATAAGAAACACATCTATATAAGCACACATCTAGAAACATCATTATAATTCGCTGTTTCCTATGACGCCAATATCTGATATTTCTAATCTGGTCCGTTGACTCTCCAGGCCAGAACCTCCAAGTCACCACTTCACAGGAAAGAAGAGAATTTATGTTACAAGGAAAGAACTAGAAATATGATGCATGCTTTTTAAAAGGAGGTTTTATATTAAAATGGTCAAAAAAATTAGAGGGAGAATTCCTTTTCCTTAATTGTATATGTCTACATCTGTCATAGTGTAAATAGACTGACATAGACTGCATGGTCAGCAAAGAGAAATGAGGAATATTAGGAACCTTCTACTTTGACTGTAGATATATGGAGGTATATCTCTATTACAAAGAAGACTATAATCTGGTATCTAGCTGACACTTGTGTGCCATGTGGTCCTCAGATTTGTTACTGACTCTGTGAGCATTCAGAGAATATTCAGCACCCCATGCAAAGCATCCCTAAGTCTTGACATGACTGAGCTGTGTGGAACTTTGCTATGGTTTAGGAGCTCTCTCTGAGCTGTGTTCTCTATTCTGCCTGTACAACCTGGCCACACAGCTTTCCCTAAATTTGACCAGTAGATTACACTTGGTATAGGAAAGACCCAATAATAACCACGTTGAGTCTGGTGGTTTCTACCCCAGCTTCACAACATCCAGCTCATTGTCCGATTGCATAGAATTCTGTGGTCTTTCTCAGTTTTTCATTTTAAATGACTGAAATAGTTTTAACCTCCAAGTCTAAAAGGGACTTTAACTATGAGCACTAAATGGGTGGATGATTCTGCCTTCAGGCCTAGTATAAGATAGTTCCTTACTCTTCTTACTGATTTCTGTGTTTCACTGACTTTCCAGTGTTATGCAGACAACCTGGACAAGCAGCAGAGCTATAGTTAGATTTGGAGGGATGTTGCCCTTGGAACTAGTTCTTTCCCATACCTTGTTCTCTCTCACAACTCTTTGTGCAGCCGTATTGGAAACCAGATTAAGTGCTCAGCACATTACTTCCTCCAAAGAAACTGCTGACTTATTTGTTAGTCGATGAGGAGTGAAGAAAATACTGCTCAAGCCAGTTGTGGATATCCATTATCAAGGAAGCACTTTTCTAGTCAGCACCAAGACAATGAGAAAAATTTTGTACTTCAATGTTTGCATATAAAGTCACACCTCTATGCTAAGTATCAGTTCTCATGAGGTGATAAGGAACCTTCCTTACATAAATGAGTCATTATATAAATGAAGCAGCCTTGGAAAACCATCACCAGCACTCCATATAGTTGAAAACTCCAATAAAGTAGCTCCACAGGGTAGTTTCTCTGGTGGCACTGCTAGCTTAGGAGATTGCCAAAGTCAGCAAAGGCTTTTGCTATCCTGGAGTACAAGTCAAAAGTGCGGCTGAATCTACTGAACAAGTAACCTTGCCCCTGTTTCTTAGCTGCCTCTTCTTTCCTCCTTTTCTTACAGTTGGAAAATCTTGCCCTGAGACCTGTGCTGTCTCCAGTGTTCACTGAGGTCATCTAGAAGAAATAATTGTTAATTTTTTTTTTTTTTTTTATTTTTTTTCTGATGGAATGTAAGGGCAGGAAAGTCTAGGTAAAGGGACTATCTTTGGACTTCAAGAGATGGATCAGTTCAATGTGGCATTCAATAAAACACCAGAACTGACACAAGGGAAATACCTGGCCATAGGTAAGTGAGGAAAGGTGCGTGAAAGAGGAATTAAGTGGTCTCAGCTCTATTTTCTAACTGCACTTCAGCTTCTATTTCACTTTTCAGCTCCAGGTATAAAGGTAGCAAGCTTTATGGTTCCCTTAAGGACAACTAATGGTCTGAGAATGACAGAGTTTGGCTCTGTTTACTTGCAGTAAATCTTTAGGAGTTACAGGACTACTTGATTTTTATGCCAACAGCATTTGAAGCCAGCTTTCTAAGTCATTAAATCAGTTGTTTTGTTTGAGGAAATAAATGGTTGAAGCCACCTTGAGGCTAGTTTGGGGGAATTCACATTCCTACTAATCTGTGAAGAGTCCCTTTTATCTGTCATACTGCTTTGTGCTACATATAACTAAATTGTACCTAGTTTTTCAGCATATATGAGAGCTGTCTCACCTAACTTCAGTTGTATGTGTCTACCACAGCTGACCTAATTCTACTATGCACTTTCAGTCAAAGAAAAAGTATTTTTTAGGGCAGTTTCACACAGCTAATCTAAACTATATCAGGAAAGACCTTTTTCTTTTCATTGCCCACATTGGAAACACATTGACAAGTTTAGATGCTTCTCTAGAAATCTATCTGCCTTTGTTCTGCAGATAGAGGATAGAGTCTAAAGCAAGTGGTGTGGCAAAATTAAACAAAAACTAATACTGTGGTGAAAGTTGTGAGGATCTCTGAAGCAAAACCCTTGCAACACAATACAGATTTTGTGGATTTTGCACCACATTAGTTCCAGTCCCACCCCTTGCACTGTGTAAGTTACTGCTCTCTGGCATGTCCTGCTCCCAGGCTGGGGTGGTGTATGGGACCTTGTTGGGAGACCCTACCATGCCCTGCCTCTTCTATAGGGAGCTCCTGCAGCTCCCAACTCCAGAGAGCCATGCACAGTACCCATGGAGCAATTATTGCCCAGAAGCAACTTCTCTGCATTGCTGAAACCATGTCTTTAGTTTATTTTTTGCCAAAGATTAATTTATTTTGAGTGCTGAGACCATTTGTTGATGAGAACCTTAATGTGGTAAGTTGAGCTGACCTGAAAGTCCAGTTCAAATCAGCCTCTTGATCCAAAGTAAAAGGCCAATGTGGACATAGTATGTGCTTTCAAATTTATTTACATAAAAGAGGCAATTTATTAATGTATATTTAAAAAAAATATATAACATATTAAATGTGATTTGGGGACCCCAAATCACTCTGGTTTCTTTTGCTGGTATATACCCATTGTTTAGTTCATGGACCATAGGTATGACAAGACAAACAATGAGAGACGGAGTCACAAAAAAGGTAGTTTCACTGTGGTTTGCACCAGTACCTGATCACTTCTTTTTTTTTTTGGAGGATATGTTTTCTTCTTGGGTAATATCATAGTTACCTAGGTGTCCTCTATTTGGTCCCAATGTTGTTGTCAGACATGTGTAAGTGTAAAAGAACTGAAACTATAAGTCACTCCAGGGTCACCTCAAGTATTACTAAAACATACTGGATTGCAGCAAGGCCCCAGGGAAGGTGTTAAAATGTGACTCCATACAACTAGACTTCTGATCTCTACAACTGTCCCTAAGTATTTGGGAGCACATTGACAGTACAGTTATTCTCCAATATTATTTAGAACCTTTTCCCCTTAAGCAACTGAAGTTTTGTTGGATTTATCTGTGGCTGCTTATGATACATTTCCTTATATTCAATAAGATTCTAACTATAGGCATTCTCCATGTATATAAATTTTTATCAGTGACATATGGTGCCAAGCAACTGACAACAAGAAGAAAACCAAGCTCAAAATACAAGTTGGATATTTGGCAAAGAAATAAATAACAGTTTGATGTGCCATTAACAGTAGGAGAGAGGATTTTAATATGACACTGAGGCAATTTCATCTTTGTATATTTTTAACGCCTTCATTATTTACGCAAGAGCTTAACTTTGGGTACTGGATGTTGTTGACTGTCTTTAAAAGGCACAGGATACTGGTTTCTTTTTTTATCTTGTACTGATTCTTGTTCACTTTGATAAACCATGTAATTTCCTTGAGTTCTTGGTGAGCCTTCAGGTATAAATTTATACACAAATCACACAACATTGATACAAAAATCAGAATTGAAGCACCAGGGGTTCTAGATCAGGCAGGATGGAATTTGGCAGTGAAACCAGTCATCTTGTGTCATCTGAAAAGCCTCATGGTATGATGCCTGCCTTCCAGTGGCCACTCAAAGAAATGTCTGTCTCCTTCAGGTCCTCTGTCCTTTCTGTCAACATCATAAAAATGCCTTGCTGTGACTAAAATGCCCATAGAACCAGAGAAACTGGATCTCATGAGTAGTATGTTTTCAGTGACTACATCCAGTGTCCAGACATGAACCATCAGAATTGCTTCCCAATGGAGAAATTATTTCAGACAGCAGTCTTCTGTGACTTACTACAGTGTTTTCAAGAAAAGCTCTTAAGAAAATGCAACACAGAATGACCTATAAGAATAAAACCTGTTTTCACACCAGTAGAAGAGATTGAGGTCAACCCGTCACAGTAACCTGTGGAAGTGACCACCTAACCGTGTTCATAGAATATCTCAATAGAATTATTGTGATGACGCTTTCATAATTACAATCACAATAAAGACACTCTCCAATTGCTATCACAGGCACAACAGTCTTGGGGGAAAAATAATTTAAATTTTTTCCAGCGTATTATAGAATTGGATGATGAGAAACAAAGTCAAAATCTAAAGCACCTTCAACAAATCCCTAAGGGCACAAGGGGAATGGGGAATGGGGACTGTGGTCAGTCCAGAACAGCACTTCACTGCTACCACTCCCTTCTCACACTTAGCTGCTGCTACTGCATGGACTCTTCATGTCTGCAACTTCCTTCAGGAATATCCAACTCTCCAGGGTGGGGTCCACCACATACTGTGGATACTTGTTCCACCATGATCACTTCCAAGGGCCAGGAGACTCTTCTGGGGATTCTCTGCTTTGCTACCTGGAACACTTCCTCCTCCTCCTTTCATCTGTAGGGCTGTCTCTCACTTTTTTTCCTCACTCTTCTCTTGGTCAGTTTTTTGCCCTCTCTTAAACTCTTTCTCCCCCGAGGTGCCTCCCCGTTGGCTGCAAGGATCAGCTGTGTCCCTTGCAGCCCTCACTGCCAGTATGAGCATCTGCACCCAGTTCAATGGCAATAACCTTGTGGTCAATTGTTTAGTCAACTAAAGAGCTTACGTTCTAACCTAAGTGCTATCATCAAACTCATGGTCTTTCTGACACTGAATATTAATTTTTAAATGAGGATTTCCTTGGAAGAATTGAAGCTAAGCTCAGGGATTTTGGGGCAGTATCTACTGAAGACAGTAGTCTTGTTTTCTAGTATCACATTTTATGTTATCTGTATTGGAAAGTACATAAATAGATGAGGCATAAATTATGCAGACTTCTTCATGTATTCATCCTGAAGCATATGCCCATAACAGGTCTAAATTATATATGAAAAATTGTAAAATTCACTCTGAATAGGCACTTACATGTATATGATTGAAAGGGCAGGCTAGTGCACAAACCCACACCCCCTCCAGCTGCATAGGTTTGAAGCTGGCAAAGCCAAACAAAACCTCACCCCATAACTCAGTGCCTGTTTTCCACCATGGATACACTGCAAAAGGTCCCTGCAAGTACCCAGCAAGCTGCGTAGGCTTCCACCAGGCACTGCCAGAGAACTCCAACAGTAGGAGTTGGCTGAATAGTCCATTCTATTCAAATTACTGCTTTTCCCCATACAAACGGCAATGAACAGCAATATCTCTTTCTGTCTGTCCCACATAAATGCTGTTCAAGAGATAATGAGCCAATATGGACCATCATTGCCATCTAAGCTGATACCACAAACAATTCTTTGCTATTGCAGTAATGAGAACAAAGCGATCAGCTTTTATCAGATAATGCTGCTGCCTTGAGCATGGAAAATGATCAGATGCTTCTTTCATGTACTTTAAGTTTTACAGGACTTGTGTTGGGACACTTGAAAATGGAGATGGAGAGTTTGAGGACAAGATGGATTGAAAATAGTGCAGGTTCTGCTGTGGGAAGATCATTTTCAAAGGAACAAAAGATAAGGCTGGGGAACATAAAATACCTGTTAACATGCATAAAATATTTTTGTTCACTCTGCAGCTACTAGTTTCAATATCTGAACAATAACTGATGTCTCAGTTGAGAGCAGGTAACATTTACTTGTCTAACTTACAAAAAATTACCTATTCTTCTATGAAAGAAATAGCAGCTAGAGACATCCATTTTTAGAAATCTTCAGATCTTGATAGGAGCTGATTTGCTAGAAGGTATTTTTTGAAAACTAGGGAATTTGGAATCAAAATAAACAAGTTGCATAGCTGGTTTTTGCATGACATGTTGCATAATATAATACTTAAAAAACTTTGATTCATGAAACAGCACCAAACAACAAACAGGTACCAATATGGAGCTAGAAGATTGAAAGTTTGGAAAGCATTAATGACAGACTATTGCACAGCCCCCATTGCTTACATCTACTTTTCTGGAAGACTAAATTAATTTGGGTTATTTGCTAGTGGGGTTTCTAGTGCAGCCTTAAGGCCAGTAGTGCTTGCATGAGAGAAAGGAGCTGATGTCACCTGACAAGGAATCTGGAAAGCAATGCCAGGGTCACAGGGCAGGTTGATTTCATTACACACAAAGGCAGAATATGCTGAAACTGTGGCCCAAGCCAGATCTTCAGCTCTGAGATAAAGCGACAACTCTGTGGAAAGTGACCCCATTCTTCATGTAAGGTACGACAAGTCTGTTCCTAGGAGAGGTCTAAAAAAGTGCTCCACTGGAGTCATTAAAACTGTGATAATTGGCCTGAAATATTTTCTCAAGAATTCATAATCACCTCAGCTTGTTCTTGCTGCTTCGTTTTGTCTTCCTGTCATTCTGTTCCTTCTTCTTTTCAGAGCCACTGGTGTTTTATGGAGTTAATGGTCAGTCTGGGTCATAGCACAGAAATTTTAGCAGAAGACAGTAAGGAAAAAGAATTCCATGTGATCCTGAGGAAGGAGCAACAGCTTTAAGGCAGTCTAAACCCAGCAAAGAGGAAAAATAAGATATGTTTTCACTGTGTTCTGTGTCAGGAATAAATATGCTTTGATATACTCAGAGATAATTTAGATATTTGATATTAACTGACTTGGGGTTTTGTTACCCAGAGTATATTCCTCTTGAAAATATCCCTCTAAGTGATTTTTAAATGTATATATCACATCAGATTGCATGGTGCTATTTGGAGGTGAACTTCTCATCCTGTGACCTCACATCACTTCCTGAGCAGGGCAGCTCACAAAAGTCTAATAGCAAAAATATATACTTCACTTCACAGCATAAGGGGAAGCAGGTCACAAAGGGGGGAGGGGGCAAAACGGTGTAAGTAACTCAAATTGTTCTATGGATTTAGGCACTGATTGTCCAAAGCTGTAACCTGGTTGCTTGGTGATTGCTTCTCAGTGATTTTATACCAGTGCATAAACTCCTTGGGGAGAACTAATATGACATTGTCAGATTTACTTTGCCTTTTATTAAGTTCCTTTCCGATTTCAAAAAGTGGGTTGGGGAGCGTAGACAAGATAAATCAATCTGAATTTCTCACTGTGCCTCCACATATTGAGGGTAGGGAGTTCCCTGATGCCAAACATGCATTTCAGTGCTGTAAAAGACAGCTAACATTCCTGTCTTTTGAAAACAACCCTTGTAAGGGCTATGTTGGATCAGAAGAAATTGCACTTACCTTGTAGCTTTGTGGCCATTGGTTTAAGTCCCACTTGACATTAGCAGCTCACTGAGTTCCAGGTGGACAGGCATCCACTGCACAAAAACCACTGTACATAATCTTGTAAACTTGGCAGTCAGTGAATTAGAGGGGACTAAAACTGAGAATGGGTCTGAGAATGTGAGGGGTCAGTGGAGAGAGAGGGACAGAAACATGAAAATTCTTAATTGCATACCAAGTATTACTTTTGCCCTGAATTAACCTTTCTTTTTCCTATCTTTTTAGTCACAAAAGAAAATTAAGAGGGGAACAGCCACTGTTTCATGGTTTTTAAGGAAGGTCAATTAATAAAAAAAATAAAAATCAGGAAAAATTTAGAGAATTTAATATCATCAATGAGAAACTTTTCATGCTCTTGTTACACTGGATGCAGACTTTTGTTATGGAAAAATTCCATTTTTTTGTTTACACAATGAAGTGAAAGAGACTAGCACAGTGTGAAATAGATCCTTTGCTATTAAAAATAAAACATGAACACATATATTCCTCCTTATAAATGAAGACACAAGGAATCTGTGACAGAACTGCTATACAGACTTCCATTTATTCATAGATACAGACTCACATATACGAGGTATTGTTTTTCTTCTGAAAACTGGATCACATTCAAATATTGAAGAAGCCCCAAACTACACCATAGAGTAATGAATCTATGCTTCCAGGTTTATCTCTTACATGCAAACATTGAGCTATTGCTAATTGTCTGTCCATGTTAATAAGCAGAACAAATATAAGTTCATTGAGACCTAAAGATTTAAGATGTCCTGCAGTAGTTTTCCATTACATTACAAATTCAAGTACTTTTATTCTGAATTTTCATGTAGAATCATAGAATATCTTGCATTGGTAGGGACACACAGAATCAACATAATCCAACTTCTGTCCCTGCACATGACACCCCAAGAGTCACACCATGTCCCTGAGAGTGTTGTCCAAACACTTTTTGAGCTCTGTCAGGGTGGTGCTGTGACCACTTCCCTGGGGAGCCTGTTCCAGTGCCCAGCCACCCTCTGGTGAAGAACCTTTCTCTGATCTCTAAACTAACCTCTCCCCTCACACAGCTTCAGGCCATTCCCTCAGGTTCCGTCACTGGTCACCAGAAAGAAGGATCAATGCCTGCCCTTCCGCCTCCCCTTGTGAAAAAGTTGCCGACTGCAATGAGGTTTCCCCTCAGTCTCCTCTTGTCCAGGCTGAACTAACCGAGTGACCTCAGCCACCCCCCATACGGCTTCCCTTCAAGGCCCTTCACCACCTCTGTAGATTTCCTTCTCACACTCTCTAATAGCTTTACATCCTTTTCATTTTAGGATGTTCAAAACTGCACATATTAGCAGCTCTTTCAGATAAAAGTTCTTACATTTAAGTGTATAATCTTATTATCATCACTTACTTTGTTGAAACTTCTTGTGTGAGGAAGAATATTTGGTCTTCAGAAAATGTTGTAGAAATGAGTCCTTAAAGTGTTTTGGACGTTGGATCTGTCCATTTATTTGAAAAGAAAAGAAAAAAAAAAAAAAAGAAAAAAAAAAAAGATGAGACTCAGGAAGAACTGGTAAAAGTCCTCCATAAGGAGACTATTTATGTATGGGACTAGTTATAGTGTATATCCTTCACAGAGAGTAGAGTAGGAAATATGGAGGAAAGATTTATAGGAAGAGGATATGTCCTTTATTAAGAGATAAAATAACCATCGGAAGTTAAAAAATGCCCTAAACAAACCATTCTATCTATACCATAGTTTAGATTAGGCACAAAAATGTACAGCTGAAACTTATGCTTGAAGGTAATGGTGAGGTAGAATTAGATTAGGCAGAAAACCTCCGCATTTTGAAACCAGAAAATGGCAAATTCTAAGCAAGAAAATATTTATAGTGGTCAAAAACCCCCGTTATAGTAACCAAGAGAGGGGAAAATGTCTATCTTTAAATTTCTATCAGAGACAAACTGGGATATCTAGTCTATAACAACCTGAAATTGAGGCAGTTTTGATTTATGAGATAACAAGAGAGTAGTGGGTAAGTTATTCATACTTTTGAAATCCATTATTTCATAGTCTTCTTTACAGTATGTTCAAAAAGTGTTAGACCTTCCTTGATCTCAAGAATGCCTCTTAGACTCCTGATAACAAGGGAATCAATTAAGAAGAATAGAAAAGGAAGGGTCCCCAATGGGTTTTTTCGTTCACTTCTTAGGTCACACTCAGATTTGTGCAAGGGAAGAAGTTATCTGAAAGAAAGAGGAGCAAATTATCTCAATTTTTTCTCCACAAAATTCTTTAGGTGGTAAATTTATAACCAATAAACTCAAATTATGTAGGATGGGTTTCTACTGACATATCGAAAAACTCACACTGAATTAAATGAACAGTTGCTTGCACCCACCAAAGGATTATCTCATTTACATTTTCAAAAGGGATTACAGTGCCTTTAAAGGACAAGTATCTTTCGGGCTAATTAATTTTCTCAGACTAACTTGCAATATATGGTGAGCACTTGATTAAATATTAATATGGGGTATGGGGTCACACTTTTTGCAGTTTTCTAAATCTGTTATTTTATTGTCAGTGGTTAAAAATGTACATACGTATGTGAATGTTTTTTTTTTTGTGTATGTGTATATTTATGTGTTGTGGTAGAAGAGAGAAAATTAAGAGGATTAATGGACATTTGCAGTATCTGACTCTTTTCGGGGAATACAGGAAAGTTTGCCATAAATGAACAGAACACTACACATTTAATTTCCACTGGTAGTGTGATATGGTTTTGTAAATCCGGGAATTTCTGAACATTATGCATAGATATATACATAGATATGGGATATTTAGTGTAAGCTTTTCATATAAGCATTCAAAAAACATCAGGCTGAAGAATGTGGAACCTAAGATCAAGGAAAAGCCCCACACTACCCCCTAGTGATCAAAGTTTGGTGACCTCCAAATAACAGAAAACACAATAAGTGGACTTTAGATCACAAGAACAAAAAAATGCCCAGGAGCGATGCAAGTCACTGCTGGTGTTCTTTACTTAGGATCCTTTTCATGATAGAAGAATAAAGCAATGGCTGTCGAAAGGCTGCAACTTCCAATTCCTTGGACTGAAGCCTCCGTCTTAGTAACCAAACAAATATAAAAATGTATATATTCAGAAGGAAGAAAAAACAAAACCTCAAGGGAGATATTTCAAGTGTTGTTAGGATTTGTAATAATAAAATAAAATAGAAGATTTTACTGCAACCATATAGTTGCCAAAATATGTGTTTTTTCAGTTTTGTGAGCTATTTGAATTTTTCAGATATTGCAGATATCATACATACACTATTTATTAGCTGTACATAATCTTGAAATAACACAAAACAAAATCTAGGGCTATATGTGTATGTATGGTAAACTAATTAAGCACTAGTTTATGCATCAGAGAACAGAATCTGAATCCTAGAAGAAAAAGGAATCACCAACTACAATTTCAGTACAACTTTGTAGAGATTTTACCATGTTTCGTTAAAGTAATTAAGAAAGTAAAAGAATAGGCAGTGCATATTTAAAACAAATCAATGGAGCAACTCATGTGTTGTGAAGTAACTAAATCAGGATTTTTTTTTATCTAATAAAGATGTCCCAGGGTAATACTGAAAATTGTTCTGTGTTCATTTTGTCCTGACATTTTTTCTATGACTGATAAGCCAGTCAGTTCTTTGGCATTCTCAAACAAGTGAGAAATCACAAACTCATTTGCAGAAGCTCTCTGAGAGGTACTGCTTTTTCTGACATGGATTTTATGCTCTATCCACAGGTAGGTCATCTGCATTAGGTTCTTGCTATTCCACATTACTGAAATCAAAAACCTCTAGAAAATGAAGGCCTTTAAATTCCATTTGTAGAAGACTTAATTTATATCTTTACCAGACCTTAATGTGCTTAACTGTTGATCCTTCACAGTCTCAATTTTAACATTATGTTTAATAGCACAGTATCTAAGAACCTTCCAAGTTAATGCATTGAGTCCCAGCTTTAAAGTTGCATTACTCTCTCTTTCCAAGAGGACACCCCTTAAGGTCATCTTTTTCATTATTTGTTTTCCTTTAGCAAGTTCTGCTGAGTGCGCATCCTCTTTTCTTTTGTTGCAGTTGTGGGAAAGCTCCATCCTTACAGCTGTCAAATTCATAATATGTAGGAAAGGGAGATATTGAAAGACCTGACAGCTCTTGGATTAAAATCATCAAGGCCGCGGGATGCTCTAAATTTATATTCTATTTCATGATAGGTCACCAGTGTAAGACAGGCCATGAAGGAAACAGTTAACATTATGATGAAAAGATATACAGAGGGAAATAATTCTAATAAAAGAGGGGGGGAAAAGGGAAACCAAATCAAGCATTAAGGATTTCTTAGAGCAGATGTACTTTTCATTGAGGCAGAGCAAGATTGTATTAACAGGAGAGCAATAGCTGAGACAAGGTGTAAAATCAAGGTAAAAAGAAAGGTTGGAGGCATGAAAAGGAAAATCCACAACATAAAAAAAAAAAAAAAAATCAAATATCTTTGAAGAAAAGAAACATCCATTATAACCCCCATAATCTAAAGGCCTTTCCAGAGGCACATACTTACAAACATTGTATACCACCTTCAAAATTTGATAATTATTATGAATTCATATGAAATGAAAATGAGAAAATTCATGCTGGTCCTGTACCTGTATTGCAAAGATGAATATTTCATCCCATTTCTAGTAATATTATTGGGAAAAAAATAGAGTAAAAGACTGATACTTGGCCCTAAGGCCAAGTGGCAGAGACTGGATCACATTCAAAATGCTTAGGGCATACTCTCTGGAGAAGATGCATTGGAGAAAAT
The DNA here is from genome assembly GCF_031753505.1 of Anomalospiza imberbis. Lineage (NCBI taxonomy): Eukaryota > Metazoa > Chordata > Aves > Passeriformes > Viduidae > Anomalospiza > Anomalospiza imberbis. The sequence continues at coordinate 98,722,550 of NC_089682.1, read as the reverse complement.
TAGCTGAAGCAGTCCTCAAAAGAACTGGGAAATAAGTTGAAAATTAATTACATAGGTACTCAGGATTGTAGTGCTTGACTCCTCTGACTTTCATTTGTCTGTGTATACATGTCTAGAACTCTGCATTAAGCTAGAAAAGACGGCAATAATTTTGCACAAAACAAAGCAATTTAAAATGGGGAGGAAATTTTTTCAAGCCACTTACTGCATATTTGTACAGACAATTTAAGATGGAGACTGTTGGACTTCATGCATTTAAGTTTTGCAATAAACACAAATAGTTGATAGCTTACTACTGCTGAGGCTGATCTCAGTTATTAATTCTTTTTCAATCCCTCACAAAACTCTGACACAGCATCACAAAGTCTAGGGAAGTCATACTTGTCATGCTCACAGGTACAGCTCTAAGAATAAACAAGTAGTATACATATTTTAATTATTAATCCTTTTCCTTCTCACCTCCCTCGAGATTGATTTGTATCTGTTCCCATCTCCTTATATCTATATTTATTTTGTTTCTTACACACATGTTTAAATTTAATCTGATTGTGTCCTTAGGCCTGTTGTTGATAATTAAACCCACGTATTTTATTCCCTACAGCATGCATTGCAAACTCTGTCTCTAAAAATGAGTCTGAGGCTTCCCCTTGATCTCAGTAAAATTATACTTTTGGTTTCCCTTCTGATTAATTTTGTACTGGGTATAGTTTTAAATTTTTTAGCCAGGGTAAATAGACCTTCCTATCTTTAAATCTGAAATATTTTTTCTGATTGATGTCAAATGAATATTTGACCTATAGTTCAAACCTGCTAGCCAAGATGGAAAGAGTAATGCCAGTTGTGTCTGGAACTGTAATGTCTTTTTTTTTTACTTTAGTACTAAACTTACTAGTCACATGCCTGCAATGAATCTTACTGGACCAACTAGAGTTTTAAGACTTTCAGAAAAAGAGAGAGACAGAGGAGGGAACTGACCAGCAAATTTGCATATCTAGTCAAATACAGTATATCAGAGAAAACATTTCCCTTCCATTATGATTTCATATATTGTCCTAAGCTTTACAAATAATAGGCTCGGGGATCTTCTTGATGACAATATAAAACCAGACTCTAAACTCCATTTTCCCACTTAAATAGGCATGTTGAAGACACAAGAACTGTTCAAAGGAGCAATGCTTCCAAAACACCTAGGAATTGATGGTATTGAGCTTTCATGTTTAAAAGCAATTATTATTTCAGTTTTCCCTAGGTAATGCCATATTAACCCACCATGACAAAAAACACTGGAAATTTAAACCATAATCTTTGGACCTGAACATATTTCTACATGGCAGATGAATGTCCAGGGAACGATCTTTCTGGACGAGCACAGAATTTATTTAAAGTAAATACACCACTGAACATGTCGGTGTGACAGAGACTTCAGAAAATGCATATGTAGCCAGAAACATATATTCTTATTTTACCAGCTGTATTAAACCCTCTTTCTTTTCTTGTATCATTAGATCTTCACAGGAAAACTACAAAAGTAGTGTATATAAAAACAAATGGGTCAGTGAAAAACATTCCAGGTTTACAACATGTAAAGTTAAACAGTTTCATTCAATATCATCACTAAAGGAAAATATTTTTATTAATTCATTTTTTTTCCCTTCCCACTGTCGTGTTTGCTGATATGTTGTGCAAATGCGTATATCACATCCATAGACTCTGGACCCTTACCTTGCCATTTTCTGATCCTGTGAATAGAACCTGAGAGATTCTTTAAGTTGCCCTCTTCTGCCTTTTCCTTCATCTCCTTATTCAAGAGAATCTGAAAAAATGTCCATAAGAATCTTTAAGAAACGTGTTTATAATACTCCACTACAGAAGACACTGTAAATGAGAATACAATGGCTGCATGGAAATCTTAGCAGAGTTCAACTATACATCTTGGCTGAAGACATCTGTATGTTTTAGCATGAATGACTGCTGTACAACCTGAGGACACACTGTGACATCCGTATATGCTGCCTTTGACAACACCACCTGTACATATTGCTTGTAAGAGCTCACTGCTGCTATGGAGATATGTCAGAATGTTAACACTCTCAGTGAGCTTTCATGTACCATCAAGAAAGCCCACTATTGTGCAGGTGGAAGATTAAGTTTGCTTGCTTGAGAAAATCCTAGAAAAGTGAGAACAAAAGTGATGCTGTTGAGCATCACCAGGGAGGTGATTTCTGCTGTCTGCTGAGATCAGTGTGAAGGGCTTATCTGGAGGTGCTTTGCCGGGTTCCCAGCGTCAGAAATGATGTACGATTGTTATTACCACATCTGTTACTGTTATTAAATAGTTACCCAACTTTGACCTGCACTCTTCTTTTGGCATAAACCCCTAAAAATCCCAAAGGAATCAGCATTTCCTTGTTATAAATCAGTATTGAAGAACTAAAAGCAAGACAGTCTAATGCTGCAGAAAGCACTATTCAGAAACACGTAGACCTTTCTTCACAGTAATATCCCTTGACTATGAGTGCCTCTGAAATCTCCATGCTATTGCCATTATTTGCTCCCTTTTGTGATTTTTGTTCATGTAACTGCTTCAAATACTATTGTACACTGGACACCTGTGGCTCGTTTTGAAGGCGAATCATGAATGTGGATGTAGAGCTTCCCTGTTTGTCCCATCTGAAGAGAAATAGCAGAGCTTTCCAATAAAGATAAATTGCTAGAAAGGTTTCAAAATGTTAGCCAGGGGTTAACTTCCTTCCCAGCACTGAGCTGCAGCACACAAACTCTTATTTACAGATTAAGAGCAATGATAGATAACACATCATTACAGATGATGCATTGAGGCTACTATTGTATATCCTGATCTTAAAGGAATTGCAGAGGGAGAGAGCAATTCTGAAATAAGTTTCTGACTGCTGCCTTCCCCCTCCTCCCTGTGATTGCTGTATTGTAGGCAACATGGTGTGTGTCAGAGGAACAATAGTGAATGTGACCAGCAGTGGCTTGGGAAGGCTGCATCCCTCATACTCAGGGGAGTGGTGGCAGCACAATGATTACTGTTCAGGGCAGAGCTGCTCCTGGAAAGAAACCCTAGGGACAGCCAGGTTTGAGGAGAAGTTTTAATACCATTGTGGCTGGTATTGTTTCCAATGAAGACAAACCTCAGGAAAGTCAAAATTAGAGAATGGCTCAGATCTTGACATGGAGTGGTTATGGACTGAAGCATTGTGTTACCACCTGCACAGGGACATATTATCAATATGTGGTTGTCTCAAGAGACACACTTCTGAATTTTAGTAGCCATGTATATGTCAGACCTGGGGAGGTAGAAAAAGCTGGGTTTAAGTAACTCAGCAATAGGGTTTTAGGTCATGTCTTTGCCTGTGTTGCTTTAATTAATTTCAGTGAAAAAAACCTTGAGTTATAGTTATGCCTTATTTGCCCCCATACTGCTGAATTGAATTTGGCATGTATGAGCTGTATAGAAGCATAATTTCATAGAGGTTCTCAGATGGTTGATCTGTTTATCAAGAATGTTCTGAATGTTGTCTGTAGTTCTCTTTTGTTTCCCTTCCTATGAAGTGTTTGGAATTAAGATTTTGTATGACATGCATTATGAGTTTAGGCATTACACTAAAGAGCATTCATTGTAAACCAATATTTAAAGCTAAATTTTGCTCGGATTTCTGCCACATGAAGTAACAATGTCTTCATGGCAATGGTATGAACTAAAAAATATCGGCATCTATTCCTTTCAAAAAAGAAAATACACTTAGCATAATCTGCATGCGAACAATTTATGCCCATGATGCATCCAAGGGTATCACCTTACTCTAGTGTTTCCATATTTGCAAACTGTATGCAAGTAATATTGTACCTGTGTTCTATTTGAAAGAGTAATATGATTGGTAAAAAGTATCTCTAATAATTTATTGCTTTTACTCTTAAAATTTGCAGAAAGACACAGTGTCTTGATATTTTGGTTTTTGTACAGAAATGAAAAATACTGAGAATATGCTGCTAGCTGCAAGTGTATGACCTGTTGTAAGATTTATTAACTAAACCCAAAGCTATTTCTTGTTTCTGATCACAGCTTTATATACCAGACATTGACAAAATATGTAGAAAGTACAGAGAACAATACAAGCTAATCACCAACTTTGGCTGTCAGAATATTTTGCTCTGGAACATAGGTGATTATGATTCAGCATAAAAGGCAGCTGCAAGCCATTCAATACTGTCTTTCATTGGAAGGGATAAGAAATGATCATCCAGCCTTCTAAATTACACATCTTCTTTCCAACTTTGCCAAGATTCATTTCTGCTTTCTCTTCCAACCTTTGTTAAAAAAGAAAAAAAGAAATTTAATGATACTATTCTCATTATACAGCTATCAGTTACATAAAATATCTTTGTTTAGAGGCCTAATAAAATTGGTCATATAAAGAGGAAATGAGATTTTGAATGTAAAACGAAGCTGACAGTGCTCTTCTATTACCATGGTCTTATTAGGAAAAATTCTCTGACATCTGTTTATCCCCTGCAGCCAACCTTGTATTCAGAACACAGTAATTGATTCACAGCATCCACTGGGGATCTAACTGGCTCACTTTTCCACACCGCACTACACAGGTATCTCTGCAGCTAATTCTGAATGTACATCTACATCGTTATCTCCTGGTGAACTGTGACCCGAAACACTTTGGAGGCCCAGATGAAAGTGCTTCCTCACCCCTCCAGTGCTGAGGGTGCAGGCGTTTCTGCAGCGCAGCAATTCACCCAGGACACCCAATCACAACCAGCCCCTTTGAAGCCCCGCTCAGCTGGGAGACCATGAATGATTCATGGCTTCTCTACACACACTAAAGGGGGAAGAGCAAAGCTAGTGTGTATTATTCAGGACTGCATCCTCAATAAGCCTCCGTGTTCAGCAAATTGCTACAACGTTTTTCTGCTTAGTCCTCACCTGTACACAACATCTCTTTCTGTGCATAACCTTCTCATTTTAACAAATATAGGCTGATTACCTAGGAGGCCATGGTAATTAACACCAGTACAAATAAAGAAGTCCAGTGTCAGTGCACAAAGCCAATGTTCAAAGGATTATAAGGAAATTATAGTAGACCAGACAATACTAATTTTACAATGGTTGAACAACCATTTTTTTGTTTACCCACTGCCATTTCCACAACATCACAGGTCCATTTGGAAGCCAGTTTAGTTGTGGGTTTCAGACTCCATACATATCTTGTTTGTTTGATGAAAGACTATTAACTACCCTTCAATGTTGTGACAATCAAATATCACAGAAGCTGATATTTGCAATTAATAGCTGCAAAAGAACCTCTGAATTTCCAGGTATCCAGGTAGTAGAGCCAGACACCAGTCCTTGAACTGTGTCTGTTAAAAGGTTCTTTTCTTCTATTCCCACTCTCAGAAAGATTTCCAGAACAAAAGATAATTATGGCTCAAATAAGAAATTCTCTCTTTACATTCAAATACCTCATTATACATCTGTGCTGATAGGATCACAAGACAGCCAACACTTACTAGCCCTTCCATACCATTCACCCTGCTGAGGGTGAACAGACCCCACTGAGTTCACAAGTTCATAGCCCTGTTCCTTAAAGGTACAATTCAGAAAGGGTCCAAGACAAAAGGTAAGTCAGTTCCCATTGTCGTCTTCATTGCTGCCATACAGACAAGGTAGCACAGCTAAACCTCACTCATGAGAGAATAACATAAGCACTAAGGAAGTAGAGAATTTAATAAACTGGTCTATAGCTGCAATTGTAATGTTCCAGCTTCTCAAAATTCATGCCTTCAGAGATCACATACTTCTCATTATCAATTTCTCTTCTTTTCAAGGGCAATAATTATTAAATTAATGAATTAGGTGAACGCAAATCTATCTACAGGACAAAAACCCAGGGGATCTGGGATGCTGGTTGAGCAGCTGAACATGAGCCAGCATATGCTCAGGTAGCCAACAAGGCCAATGGGATCCTGGCCCGCATCAGCAATAGTGTGGCCAGCAGGACCAGGGCAGGGATTGTCTCCATGTACTCAGCACTGGTGAGGCTGCATCTGAGTGCTGTGTCTAGTTCAGGGCCCCTCAACTCAGGACGGACTTTGGGGTACTGGAGTGAGTCCAGAGAAGTGCAATGAAGCTGATGGACTGTCTGGAGCACAAGTCTTACCAGGAGCAGCTGAGGGACCTGGGGTTGCTTAGTCTGGAGAAAAGGAGGCTTAAGAAGTCACCTTATTGCTCTCTACAGTGACCTGAAAGTGTAGCCAGGTGGGGGTCAGTCTCTTCTCCCAGGTAACCAGTGACAGGACAAGCTGTGCCTGGGGAGGTTTAGGTTGAACATTATGAAGAATTTCTTCACAGAGAGGGTGATTGGGCATTGGAATGGACTGCCCAGGGAGGTGGTGGGGTCATTGTCACTGTCATTAAACACTGGAGGTGTTTAAGCAAAGATGGAACATGATGTGTAGTGCTATGGTGCAGTTCACATGGGGGTGTTCAGTCATAGCTTGAAAGTCAATGATCTCAGAGGTCTTTGACAACCTAATTGATTATGTGATTCTGTGACTTCAGAAGGCTTTATTGTAAGGCTTATGCTATACTTGATTTGAGGTCCTTAAAACAGGATCCACCACAAAGGAAACAGCCTGATAGGACTGAAATTCCTACCAGAGAGGTAGCCACAGTTACTTTTCTTTTAATCATGAAAGAAAGAGGAAGAGGAGTTGTTTATAGCCCCTCAGGAACAGCAAATTTCAGGTAAACACTGCCTCACCTGTGAAATCCAGTCTCACTGGGTTATGGAGATGGGTTCCTTGCTTTTATTCCTTCTGGCTTTGTGAACCCTGTACCTTACACTGTAGTCCAACTTCAGTAGAATCTAAGAGGTCTTGGAAGCAGGAATTCTGGATGGAAAGCACAGCTTTCATTTACAGCCTGAAGAATTAGCCAAAAAATTAAGCACACCACCTCTACCCTGTGAAAGGAATTTCCTTAATCCACCGGGATGAACAGAAACCACATTTAAGAGAAGATTTTGCAGCGAGTCAAGTACTTTCTTTGCTGTCCTGCTACAGTTTACAAACTCAGAAAATGGGCAGGTTTTCAGAAAGATCCTATTCCTTAGCACTTTTTTACCAAATAATGGTCTCTAATGCATCATGTAGGGCTTTAGCATGACTTTTCTGAGGTCCTTAACTCTACTTGTCCAGGATACAGAGAGGGTAGTTAGTTATGGTTTCTGTGTATTCCACATGCAGGCAAGATACTCACAACTTGCAATCCTGCACATTAATGATTTTTTTCCAATAATGTTGTATAGAAAATATGGACTCTTTGCTCACATTTAAGTATTTCCAACTAACACCATTAAGTTAATCTATTCAAAACCAGTTAAAATGGTTAGACTCACACTGAGGAATAAACAGTAAAATAAAAGAGAGTTTTTTTAAAGTAATCATTTGGAGTTTTTAAACAATTAGTAAAGCAAGAAGAATTACTAAAGGACAATGACTAAACAGAGGAATAGACTATACCAAAACAAGGAATACCAAGGCACACCGCAATTCAGTAGGAATTGCACAAATATAGTTGCATATATAATTATACACATAAATGCAAACATATATATGAAATGGTTATATGTGCAAGAGGATCTTTGTAGCCAAAGCTAAAAGTACCAAAGAAAAGTTAGTGACAGTCATCTAGGATTCATTGGCTGAATGTCCTAAGTGTAGGGAGATACAGCTTTGGTCCCTGCAAATGCCTCCCTGGCTGCAAAATACATCTGATCTGAAAAAAAGGCAAATCACTGTCTCCTGCTGGGCTTAACCTGTTTGTTTATTAGGGGACCCTAATCACAAAATGTGCATAGAAAAATATTCCTTCACTTCCCTTTATATTAATGGCTGTCCAGAAGAGATGTGTGATTAGGTCAGTTTTTCAGTCCCAATATTGTTTTATGAGTCACCTCCATGCTCAAACTTGGCTCTTCTGTTAGATACAGCATTAGATTCAAGACAAGTTCTCACAGTCTGTCAAAGACCACTGCAAGGTGCTGTTCCTATGCATTATTTAGAGAAATTTGCCTAATTTAGGCATTTGAATTGCATCTAAGGCCTAGACAACTGAAGACTAGGCAATGCAGCACTCAGCTCTGAAGGGCCACATCCCAAATTTTGTATATAGTTTTAAGACTCAAGGGCTTGCATCTCTGTCAAATAAGATAGCTATCCAAGCAATAGCTAGGACCTGAACTGGGATTTAATTTGATTGGTCAAATGGATTGATGAAATGTTAGCTCATGAGACAGGTATCCTAATGTAAATTACAACTCATTTCTTGAACATTGTATTGTTAAAACTGGTTCATAGTTTTTCAACTAAATACGCAGGAAAGTACAGTGTATCTAGTTATCTAAACATTAATATTAAGAATATCTTCAATTTAGATTTCTATAATCTCTATGCCCTAAATTAATAATTAATTTTAGTCTATAATTTTACTTTATGGTGGGTCTATAACTTTAATGGCACAAATTACTAAACCTGAAGTTTAAAGAACTGAATTAGGTACAGATTTATCAATCAATTTAATAATACCCACAAGACAATACTTTGCTTAAAAATACAATTAAACTGATTTTCTGAATTATATAATTGCTTCATTAATCAAGCATTTCTGAATTTCAAACAGAAAAATCTTTTGACTGAGAAAAAATGCCTTTAGTGATTTGTAAAATTACACCTTCCCTAAGAAATGTTGTGTTTCAATTGCTCTTTGTGACTAGCTGCATATCCTTTCCAGTTGACATTTGGATTATATGAAATTATTACATTTTTCTACCATGTCAAACTTTTTTTTCCTCATTCTTCAGTAATATGCAGAACACACAAACCATCTCCAGTCTTTAAACCATTGGGAATAGTAAAAAGAATAATACAGAAGACAATTGTATTATTGAGAATGTTCAATTATTTTGCAGATTATAGCATTCAGAAAAATTGTTTCAGTATCATATTAAGGATGTAGACACTATCTACCTCTTATTTACACCAGGCTTCCTCAGGTCTTCATTTCTTCACCCCTGGCTTTCAACTCAGAGAGGAAAAGAAATATAAGGTCTCTCTAACATAGCATAGATAGATGAGAGAGAAAAGATAAACTTTCCCCTTTTTGTATTTTAATTTTTATTGGTTGATATTTGCATGTTTGCAAAAAAAAAAAAAAGAGTCAATATTCCCTTATATCTTAGATCTGCAATTTAGCAAATAGCCTTAAGCATATGTTCACAGCTATTTAAACAACTAAGTACAGAACTTAGTTAAAATGTTGATACTTATGCTGAGATTGTTCTTGTGTAAATGTTCTGCCCACGGTATATAGATCAGTAGTGACCCTGGGCTCCCTTTTACACCATTGCAAAGAAATGGGCATTTCTAGCCTGCAATTCATCTGAATTGTTTCAGATGTCTCCTTCTGTTGGGAGGTTCCTATCCTCAAGTCACAGTGTTAGGAAAGTGATGATTTACTTCAGATAGATATCCTTGTACAATTCCAAATCTGTGGTATTTTCCATACATTTTCAGCTGTCATACTGAGAAGAAAAATATTTTGAGAAGGGCTCTAAAAGGAGGAAAGTTACTGAGAAAGACAGCAAGGGTTACAAGTAAAAGGAGTGAGTAGGAAAGAAAGAATATACACAAGAAAAGCACTCCAAACACATGGAAAGCTGGAAGGAAGGTGCATCAAAGTAAGGAGTAGGTGCTATATTAGGAAGCAGCATCATGAGACAGGCAGTCAGATCTAAGGAGTTCAGAGCCACCAAGGTGAAACCAAAAAGCATCAATTTGATGGGAATGCTAAAGATGATCTAGTGAGAGGACCAGAAGAGCAAAAGGCTACGGGGGAACAAACAAACAAGGATTATAGATTGCTGCATTTGTGTGTCACAAATGCAGAAACTCTATGGAGAAGGAACTTACAAGCATAAGAGGAAACAATATATAGCGGGGAGTATTATGGTATATCATATGTGTGCATCCTTTCTGAAGATACTGTGGCTTGAGATTCAAATATGTCCTCAACTACAATCAGTTTTAGATGAAGTGTCTTCACTAGAAGCATCAGAAAAAGTTGTTCAAATATCATTTTATTCTTTCATCTTTCAACCTTCCCATTCCCTTTTCTCTTTAAAAATTTCCAGGCCATTTGGCACACATGATAGTCTCCTGCCTCTAAGTAACTGAACAGGTTAACCAAGACACTGAACACTGAAATATTCTTGCCTAAGCAAGCACAGCAGGGGACTCTTTGTAACAGTACCTTGTCCTTTCAGGATGAAAAACGGGGAAAGGACGAATAAAAAGAAACTTAGAACTATACAAGAAAGAATAATCCTTATCTGACACAGAAAGAGAAATTCCTTGCCTGTAAAGAGGATGAAGAAAAGTGAAAGATACTTTTAAAAATGCAGCTTGTTATACACTTTTCCTGTCCTGCAAAATTTCTGAAAACAGCTCCATGATTTTTAGAGTACTTAGCACGCCAATCCCCACACTCTCACAAAAAGACATGTGAGTGCAGACAATTGCACAGGCCATCACAGTTTTTGTGTGGGTCTTTTACTTCCCCTGCTGTCCAATGTATATGAATAATGAATATAATCTTAAGCTTTAAACAATTCTGGTGTGGCTTCTTAAAGCTACAATACCTCCCCAGTACTGCAAAATGAGCCAGTTAAAATTCCTTATTCCTGTTGTATCTTTGAGGACATCTGCTTATAGCCAAAAAAATCATTAGGTGTGGAGTGCCAAAAAATAATTAGGTGTGTAATTTTCCAAGGAACTACATTTTTCTTCTATTTGCATTAGTATTTGGATGGTGGAGTATTTTGCAAGCTCCATAGCTACAGTTACAAAGTCAATTACATACATGAAAAATAATTTACAAATCTACAAACAAATGGAATATTTACAAGATGCTAAATGCTGGCAGCGTAAAGAATGAAAAGAAAGAAATTTTCTAGTTTTATTTTATTTCATAAAATTTTATTAATGTTTATAACTTCCTAACAAGAATAACTATCATCTAAACAGTTAAATTGATAAACCTGTTAAAATACATATTTGTCGCATTCTGACAAAAGAAAATTCTATTAAAATGAGAGCAATAAAATTTAAATGATTAAACATTGGGATAGAAAAGAAATAAAACCCTTCAATAAATATGTAATGGGTAAAATGGCATTGGAAAATAGATATCATTCTTCACAAGTAAATAGCAAAACCAGCAGTCAGAAGTTGTAAGAAAGTCAAGTCAGGTGGTTGCAAAATTCAACCCCCTCTTCTTTAAACAAGTCTCGTTTTTTACTTATCTTTTCTCTATGCCTTTTCTGGGTGCACTTTCACATTTCAGTGGAATAAGGAATGATTTCACAGAGCACTAGGCAAAAGTTCATCTTTGGGAAAGTATGTGAAGGAAACTTCAGAACATTTTGAAGTGTGGGAATTAGTGCTTCTAACTCTGAACCTAGGTGCTAAAGTCAAAGAAGGGAAAAACTCCATAATATTGATTTTTTCTTCAGAGAAAAAAAGGGGAGCTGTGTTTCTACTGATTCTTATCTGCTGAGCTCTCCCTTTCTGGGGCTACACCTGTGTACAAAATCAAGGCTGTGAGCTTTATTAGGTCAATCTATTAGGAACAGTGAGTTCTTATAATGTTCAGGGACCTGTTTTATGTACCCCTGCTAATAGTCCATCCTCATATAGAGGATTTTCCTTGTTATTAATTAATCTCAATACCTAGCCTTTCAAAAACATCGTAGTGAAGATGATCTCTCTTGGTCCATACACACTCATTTCTGATTAACTGTGCCTATGAACTGCAATAAAATGATCCCTGTCCAGCTGCAAGTGAGTAAACTCCAGAGCGAAGCACAGTGAAACTGTGTTGGTGCATTGCTGCCTTGTTGAAACACAGGTTTGGCCAAGGGGTTGCACTGATCTAGATGTGTCCTGCCTTTGTGGCTTGCTGGTGCTTTGCTCCAAATGCACCATTCCACTGAGAATTAGCCAGAGTTTCCATGGGCAAACATCCCTAGAAAACACTCTTAGGAGCACAAGCTGATTATCCAGGTTCCCCTTACAAATTAGTGGTAGTTACAGTCAGATCACACGTGGCTGCAGTAGAAGTTCAGTGAGGCCATAGACTCTAGGAGGGACCTCTTTGGAAGTAGAAATGGAAAAATTGTAACATTTATAAATATTAAATCAAAGTTTGATATGCCTATCCTCTATCAATTAAAACCAAACAGAACATGAGGCATAATGTTGTACTTGCAATATTGATCACTTTAAGAATATTTTGATAACTCAAATTTGAAATCAAGGGTTCAATTTATGGCCAGTGAAACATGACTAAATTGTTCAAAAGAAAGAGTGTCCTGAAGGCTAAACTCTTCCGGAATTTCATCATTAAAAGTCTCTTAGACATATGAAAATAATTTAGATAAGGACCTTACAGATTTTTCCTACTTCTGAAAGTATCTCTTTAAGAGATCTACATTTAATTTTATTAATTTGGAGACGAAAGAAAACAGGCAGATGCATAACACTGACATCTTTATAAAATATTTAACAAAGGTATCTGTCGAGGTTTTTCTTCTTCTTTTTTTTTTCACACCATAAACTTCCATCTACTACTTGACATAAAACAACAAGCAGGATCTGATCTGAGCCAAATGGGAAGAGTATATTGGATCTCCAGAAATTACTGTAGTAGAGAGAAAAACCCTTTTCCTTCACACTTCTGAGATAAGAGTACACACTTCTGAGATAAGAGTATTGGTAATTTCTCACCAGATAAACACTAGTTTTTAAGCATTCTTAAAAAACGCTTATCTTAAAAAATTCTTATCTGTGCGATCAAACAGGACTCAGCTGAAAATTCATTAGTGTTAAGAATGGGCCTGGTTTCTCTGAAAGAAAGCAATTTAGAACAAATTGGGATAAGTATGGGTAGCCTTGATAGAAAAAGGTGAATGGGTCGAGCTGACTTTTCTCTTCTAACATGCAGGAATGTTTTCAAAACTGGTTACCTGGAGTAAAGGCCTTTGAGTCTGTATAATTAAAAGGCAAAGGAACAGAGCAAAGGGGGTGAACCAGGTTAACCTATCAGTGTTCCCTAGCAAACTGTTCATTTGATAGGAAAGAATGGATCTTTTCAAAAGAAAACTTTAGAAATCAGGAATTTGCACTTATTCAAATGCACTTTTATTTTCAATGCACTTTTCTTTTGGGAGGATTTATTGTATTCAAAAATTACCCCAATACTTCAAGATTATATAAAAAAGAAATATAAAATGCATCCTTCCAAGCACATAACCGTGCATATACGTGCAAATATAATTTTTTTTAACCAGGTATATGTTGGTGTAAGATCCATTAGCCATTTTCTTCATTAGTTCTTACCACTGCACATAAAATGTTTGTGACTTGGAGCCACATAAGAAAATGCAATCTATGCCAAAAACACCTCTGCAAAAACCAGTAGCTCAGATATACATTCAAGTCACCATGTCTCTACTTTTATCTGCATTACCCTTAAAGGTTGCCAAGCAAAATTTCACATGCTATAGGGTAAGTTTTTTAAATCTCTTGACTTCATGCATCATTGATGTGATACTTAAATCTAGTATGTCCCACTCAAAAAGTCGTGCTCTGACTAAACAAACATCCCCATGATCCAAAAACCAAAGGCAATCCTGCAGCAATCCTTCAGTAAAAAAGCTATAATGCCTCCTAATCAATGGACCAAAGCCTAGAAAAAGATGACAAGGAGTATTCATTTAAACTGAATGGAAGCAATGAACAGTCATGGTCCTAGAGCCACTACCCTGGGAGTCATGCTTCTGCCACATATAGATTAAATTCTTTGCCTTGATAGAGGACATTTCAATAGAATCAATAAGTGCAGGCATCTTAGAGCACAAGCTGCTCTTTTCTCCTCTTCACACACCAGCCGATATTATCGCTTGTTACGTTATCATAAACATCTGCTTTTGGAGTCTGCTGCATGTGTTACTTAATTATTTTGTCATTTACTAGAATTATACCATGCACAGGGGGTTTTCATCCCAACTACCTAATATTAGTTTGAAGTCATTGGTCTTAAGTATCACTGAAGGGAGAATTTTGGATAATAAACCATGTTGAAGCAAGTTGTTTGAAAGGACTATCAAACTCTCCAAAGGAATTACAGATTCGTTATAAATTTGCTTGCTTTCTCTATATTCCTGTAAGAAACTTCTCCAAAGATTGACTAGTGCCAATGCAAGAATATATCTGAATATGCATGCTGTAATAAGATTAAATATGCCTGTTACTTTAACACTGTATAGCATGCAAAACTGCTACAGAACTCTTTGATTAAATGCTAACAAATGAGATCTCTCACTGCTTCACATAAAATGTGCACTGTGTTTATTCTTTGTTTGATTTGTGCAAGAAAACCTGGATGCCTTTTGCACAACTTGTAAGAAGAAATTGCAGTAAAATGCATGGTATCTGCTGCAACCACCAAGGCATAATGGTCTATCCCACTCCCCTTGCAGAATTAATGCAGCCCTGCATGGACTTAGTTCCTATCAAACCTCTCTCTAACCTGAGAGGAAAAACAATCTTACTCCAAATTAGTTTGTACTGTTGATAATAGCAAGTCCACATACCAGAAAAAAATGTGACTGTGTCAGTGCATGTCTGAGCCTTATTAAAACTAAGGAGTCATTTTTATGTATAGTGAACAATTAACTTTATGCAAAATTTGTACTGTATGTACTTGCCTTGAGGCATTGTTTGTTATAAAAGACAAAACAAAAATTGGGGTCTTGATCTGTCAAAGTGCTGAGAAACTCAACTACTCTTGAATTCAATGCATGTTCAGTACCTTCCACTCTTGTTTAATTCAATGTCAGTTTAAGGTACTCAGCTTATCCACGAGGTTCTTGGAGACCTGGGGTTTGGGCACTGTTGTTCTCCAACTCTGCCATGTCACTTCTTATACATCTCACACAGACAATGCTGTCCCTAAAAAAAGAAAAGTCTGCCAATGCCAGACATGCTGGATCAGGCACTTTTAGAGTATTTTCCCCCCACTGATGTCATGAATTTTGAAACATTAAGAACATTAGAATGTTTTAATTTGTTCATGGTCTTTATGCCAAGCCATAGGAACTTGCTGCCTTACAGTGATTCCTATCACATTTTGTAGTGTCTTATAACAAGGCTACTGAAACATATGAATCTTTTTCTTAAACATTGTTAATAAAATATTAAATTGTATATTAAAATTTTCAGAACGACATTCTCATGTCTTGAACTAATTTATGGAGAAAATAAAAGAATTTTTTCTGAACTTAAGAGTGATTTAACCCTGATTTATATTAATATAGAACATGTTAAATGGAAGGCAAACACATTTATGTTTATACAGTTCATAATTCCATTATCTATATATCTTTACATAATTTAGAACGATGAATCACAGTAATTTTCTATGCAATAAAAATAATAGTCCCAAACCTCTTTTATGTTTATTGCATCTGCTTGCAGTGTTACCTTGATTTTTCATGCTGAAGTACTTTCTGATTATTTTCTTTTATGATCTTGTTTTTCATCTTTCACTCTATTTATCTTCTCTGTTTTTGCTCAAATGTACAGCCTGAAAACACAACTCTAAAATCTGACTCTTTCAGCTTTGGTCAAATAAACACGCTGCCATTACATCTGACCTGTTACAAAGAGTTCCTTAATTTTCTCTTTACTAAAATTTCAAATAGCTAGCTGTCAACACAATGCATTTCCATGTATCCACTACATAATAGCCAATTAAAAAATATGTTTAACCCTGCTGCTAGGGAAATGGATCAGCAAATATGGAAAAGAAAATATAAAGAAAGGGAGAACAGTTTTTAAAACAATAAAATGTATTTGTAGGTATCTGAATTCAAATCCTAGCCTGCAACATTACAATCAAATGGATAGATTTGCCATACTGGTCACTCACTTTCAAACTAGTGCAAACTAGAGAATCCCAGCTTAATGT
The DNA here is from genome assembly GCF_031753505.1 of Anomalospiza imberbis. Taxonomy (NCBI): domain Eukaryota; kingdom Metazoa; phylum Chordata; class Aves; order Passeriformes; family Viduidae; genus Anomalospiza; species Anomalospiza imberbis. The sequence goes on along the minus strand of NC_089682.1, from coordinate 98,706,427 downwards.
TACTGGTTTTGTTTTTTCCCCCTTATGAAGTGTGTCTTCCTTTAAAAAAAATTTAATATTAAAAAGTTTGGCTTAGTTTTATAGTGAATTTTTATGAATATCTCTCTTTGTATATGTGTATATATCTTGCCCTTATTTGCCAGACAAACAAAAATGAATACTAATCTTCAGTCTAATTTTCCTTTGGGCTCTGGTTACTCTATAGTTTAGTTTACACATAATTCTAAAGGACTAATTCAAAGATTCATTTTTAATACATTTATATAGCAGTTAGTTGAGTAGAAATACAATTGCCAGCAAACTAAAAAGCAAAAAAGCAATACAAATGGCATTTTGATCTGGGTGAGGAAAGCAGAACCAAACCAGATGATATCCTTTTGGGTTACATTTGTAGGCATTATCAAAGAACTTCCAAAATAACTGTGGTTCTTCTCATCTGCTTTTTTGTTTTCATTTTATATAGTACCTGATTTTTTTCTCTTTCTTGGGAGTGGGTATGTTTTGATATTGCCATCTCTCAGATTTTTTTCTTTCTTTCTCTGTTTAAATGTGAGAAATCTTGTTGTATGTCCATTTCTTGTGGTTTATTTTTCCTTCGAGAATTCCCAAGACTATGCACTGACAGATCCTGGTATCCAAGGGGGAGTCTACTCACAGGATTAAAGGCGAGAACCTCAATTAGACTATCTCTGATTTCTTCAGATGTTTTTTCTAATCTTTTAATATGGGATTAAAGTCTGCTAGAACCTAGCGTGCTTTTTTCCTAGCTAAGGTCTTTGTTGCAATGCAAGCTAGAGATTTTTTTTTCCTCTTTTGGAAAAAAAAAAAAAGGAAATAGAAAGGGAATAGGAAAAAAGAAAAGCTTGTCTCTTTTTCCTAATTTGGAGTCATTCTAGTCCAGATGAGGATAATGAACTTTTGTCAGCTCTTATGTGATACTGCGTACAAAATAGCTTGATAAGCAATGTGAAGCATACACACGCTTCTCAATGATCCGCAGGAAAACTCCCTCAGAGACTGATTAGCCCATGCTTGTCACAAGTAGGGGAGATAATTATGGGGGCTTAACAGTCTATATGGTGGATCTTTTGAGAGGAGAAGGGTAGATCTAAGACTGCCTTGTGGATCAACCGTAATTTTTAATATTACAGATAACGTGTGTGGTTTTTTTAGTATATCCCTGGAGCCTGGGTAGTGACTCTTCCCATAGAGTGACATCATATTACTTTTTGAGAAGATAAAAATTGTTCAAATTAGATTATCCCTAATTAGTATAATCTTATGAACCATTCTGAAAAGTTTATTGCACCCATGCTGGCAGTCTCTGATTCCATATTGAGAGCTTCTTATTGCTAATCCTTAACCATGGAGATGAATTCAATTCACGGTACACAAAAGTAATGTTTTTGTATTTCTTCATTTAATAAACTTCACACTGTACTCTCATTCCAAAGTTAATAGCTATCTTTATGAATCTCTGTATATCAGGTAACAAAACATTTCAACATTTTTTTAAGTATAGACTGTGTCATTCTAGCAGTAATTTGCATTCATTAAATTAATATGTTTGTTAAGCAGAGATAGCAAAAGACTGGGGGAGAGGAGCTTTAACAAATGTTTTTTACTTCTGTTTATGAACACGGACATCCTGTGAACACTCAGTCCTGTGTATATGTATTGAATCACTAAACAGAACAGTGTGTAACATAACCATATTCCTGCTGTCTCGTCTGCTTTCATTGATTACAGTGGTGTTTATGAATGCTCTATCGCACAAAAAGATATAATTTTCCCATCAGACACATATTTTGCTGAAGTAGCTTTTCTGGTTAGAAGAGCAGAGAGGTTTGACACCTCTATTACCTCACAAAACCTTTTTGGCATTTGACTCTTAACTGCACAACCCAGTAATTTTACATGCCTTCCAGTACAGCTTCCATCAAGGTGATATCCCACACCATTTAACAACCCAGTATTTCCTTTTGATCTCCTGCCTGAGTTTTTCTCACCTTTCCCACCACATTTTTGTGTACAAGTTGGTGGGGTTGCCAGCCCACTCACCTGGGCTGCATCGCTACAGTTGCTACACTGTGATTATGTGGTCAGAGTGAAGCAGCTGCTCACACATTCCCAGAGCGCCAAATCAGAAGAACTCATAGGATATGCAGCTTTCACTGGAGGCTCTCTCCTCGTGGCACAGGTTAGCCCTCACTGCACAGCAGGCATGAGCTTTGCTCTGCTCAACTATGTGCAGCCCTTCTATAAAAAATACACAGCAAATTAGATTAAGAGCAACTTTCTTTCTCCACTTCACTTTCTGAAGGGTATTCAGAGCCTGTGGTTGTTGAGAACAAAGCTAAAGTCTCAAAAGGTATGCAGGCTTCTACAAACAGCCCCTTAGCAACATTCTGGAGAGATCCCAAATGTCAGTAAATTGAAGTAACCATGTTAAATTTAGTGAAGGTTTCACTGACTCTGTCTGGAGGTTTGACCCTCTATATCACATGTGCATTTCTTTTTCTAGTTAAGAAAACACTACATCTACAATTTCAAATTTTGTTTGACCTCTTCTTTGCAGACTGGACTGAAATGGTATTTGTCTTCCTCCCAGGGTGATGACCTAGAGGGTGAAGTCTCTTTCATTTGCATGGTGGTATTGCTCTCTCTGTGTCTGTCTCTGAAGTTTCTTAACCACAGAACAGCAATAGGACCGTAAAGAGTGTTTTAAAAGAGCAGAGCGAATCTCACTTATGATTATTTCTGGGTTTAATCTTGTAACAGAGTAAGGCTGGGATAATGCACTCTGTAGTGACCTGAGGATCAGCCAGTTTTACCGAGACACATTTCATTGATTTCTGACTCTGAGTTGCAATTGATCTGGCTACTATTAGCTGTCCTCGCAAAGCTAACCAGTGCCACTAATTCTCTTAAGCAGCAGTCAAGAGACACAGATAAAAGCTGGTAATTCACCTTGGCTCAAATATCATAGCTCTTACAAAGAAAATAGAGGGTTTATGCCTTACTTATAAAAATGCATGATCTGCAAGCTGACTGCATGTTGTGCCATAGTGGAATGTATTTCAAGGCTATTAATTAAGGTAATAAAAGATTGAGAGCTCAGAAAGAAACTGCTTCTGACAAAAACAATAATTCTATCTTTAGCTATGAAAATAGCTGTAAAATCAAATATAAATTATTTTTAATAGAATTATTGTACTTAGATGAGCCTGGGAGCATGGGAAGCAGCTGGTTTTTCAGATCTAATGTTTTTATTTCAAGACAAAGGCAGGCAGTTTGGAGAGAACCATGGAATATCTGTGTGACATTTTTGACATAGGTCACTGCATATGAAGGCAGTTGCTGTGCTAGAAGGAAATACTAAAATCAGACAAATATTATCTGAATGAAAACACTACACAATAGCATGAAGACAACTTAGACAAGCGTGGACAAAGCCAGATTCAGACTACAAATATTGTCTATTAATATTCACCACTTTTTCACTGTGATTCCTGTGAAAAATTTTGAGAAATATTGTGCTTTACTGAGAAATTGGAATAAGGTGAAAGCCAGATAGTATTCTCCCTGAGCATGGTCACAGAAAGGCTTTATTGGAAGTATTCACCAGAACATCAGTAATTCTCTTTCACCTCCTGAAAAAAATTTTGGCAACTCATAAAAGGGTAAAAACCATACTGTGAAATTTTGATGCTCAAACTCACATCATGAAAGGCAAATAATGATGAGTTGTGAGCACAGTCAAAGAAGGGCTATTTGTCCAATCCATGTGATGAAATACATTTGCGTAGTCAAACATCACCAAAACAAAGCTGAAGGGGATTATTGAATATTAAATGAGACTTGACTCACTGAATAAATTATTTGCTTGGAAGAGTTCACCCCACTCTAGTCAAGCCATACAGTGATTATTTTATGCCACTTCAAAGCTCCAATCAAAAGTGCATTCTATTTTTGTTGCAGTCCTAGGATAGAATGCATCCTTCTTTTCTTCCTTGCCTCACTTCTGTTTCTTCTGAAATGGCAGAGGGCAGCTCCCCACTTGCCCACCACACAGGGCCCTTTGCCCAGGCTTGCTCCAAAGCCTTGTGTGTTTCAGGAAGGAAAAGCTGTGTTTTGTGCATCATGGTCCATGCTCCTGTATCATGTGTCAGGATTGTTGCATGGGCCCTCATTTCTTCTAATGAACTTTGGGGAGCTTAGAGAGGCAGCAAATTTTACCAGCCTAGGCTCCCTGATGGTCACTGTGGACAAAACTAGCAGCTCCAAATGGCATTTCACATCTTGAGTTCAACCCAGTCTGAAGACGGCAGTTCCCATTTCCAACTTCTCATTATACTTCCTCAATTCAGATTTTTTTCCCAGAGGTTTTCTGTCTTAGGGAGAAAAATATATCTTTAACTACTAGGGGACAAAAAAGCACCATTTTCTGCCTGTGCAAGGTTAGCCTTGGCAAAAAAAAAAAAAAAAAAAAAAAAAATCAAACTTAAGCAGTGGAGCAAAAAGATACAGAAAGAAAGTGATGAAGTCTTTTACTCACAAATTCTGAAAAGTGGCATCCTATTATTTAGAACTGCCCAAATATTCTTTAGTTCTTGGTTTTACAATTCCATACACAAACTTTCATTATCCCTGAGCATTCAAGGATCCAAATGGACCTCTAAGGTACTGCTGTCTACAAAACCTGTAAACTCTCTCAAGCTGAATAAGTATTTTTTAAATAAATAAATTTTTAAAAACTTTAGAACTTTTGGACCATTCTATTTCTTCCTGGCTTCTGACCTCATTATGGTCAGTACCTGCAAGACGTTATGAATAAGGAAATAATTACTTGAAATACTGGTGAATAAATAGTCCAATCTTTTTTGTCGCTGTAAATTGAATTCTGGTTTTTTAATTTTACTTAGAATATTGGCTTCTGATCTCTGTTCCTTGAAAGATAACTCTATAAGTTCTTATTGTCTCACAAAACAGATTTTTCAATTTCAATTGCTTTTCCTTTAGAGTTTTTGTTGTATACAGCACAACTGGTATTGATACGCATGGAAACATGAGTGAGATGGCAATATTTCATTATTATAACCTATTTCAACCTATCTTAAATTTTTTTACTTCCAGCTGTGACTTGAATTTTAATGCTGAATTTTTATATCTGCAATGTACTATTTGAGCTATCATACTAGCTTAAAAATACACATTTGGACTTAAATTTGGGCAGATAAAAATAATTGTTGGAGATATTTTTTCCTCTTGAGTAACGGAGATTGTAGCAAATTTTAACAACATAATGCAAAATCACATAAAAATGTAACTGTTGTGAAAAATTGTGTGGAAATTATGGAAGAAGAAAGCCTGTTGAGATACTGCTGTCAAGTCTTTTCAGCTATTTCAGAGCTGTTAAGGAAAAAAAAAAATGTGTAGCTGGTCACCAAGGCCAAATGACAGGAACTAATTTGCATCTCTCCTGGTTAGGGACAGTCCCCTTTCAAGTAGGTTTGTTTTAGAGGTGGACCTAAAGGGAGGAAGCCAACTAGCAATAGTTGAGAATGATCAGGGATCTGGGCCTCAGAATAATTTCTTGGACCTACCCTAGTACTACTAAGTCCCAAGTACTTTAAGTTTCAGTATCTCTGCTCCCTCAAGACATGGCTTGAAGACACTCTGGCCCCTACCCAGAAGATCTACTGGCTTTTCTGACTATGGAAATGGTCACGGTGTGCTCAAGGTTTCACCCAGAAGCTGGAAGGTTTCTGACGTGCATATGTGGTATTCAGAGGCATTCCTGTGTAGACACAGTGCAATAAGTCTGATTTCCTCTGCAGAGATAGTTTTACATGATTATTTGTGGTTTTTAAAAAGTCAGGATTAAGCACCTTAGTAGGATGTGATTTGCATATTGCCTCAGTTTAAAATACTCCTATTTAGTCACCAATAAAATATCTCATAAAGTTCAAACACAAAAAGATAGCAGTGGGGTGCAACTGAAATCTACCCTTTGACTGACAGCTCCTGCAGTTTAAAAGATCAAACTAAGTATGACTAAAAGTCATGCCAACTCCAGATTTTGGAAACACCATGATCTTTTAACACAATGTTATATTGACTCATGCAAGTTAAACAAAACTAAAGCTACACAAACTATATTAACAACAGGCCAAAGAAACACCTTTTACAGTAAGGTTTTTCCCCCACAGGTAGGAAAGCATAGCAAGAGCTTAGAAAAGATAATTAAGAGCTTTACCTTGAGAAAGCCACCATGTTAATTCTCAGATGCCTCTGTGGACAGCACTGGAAGTGAACAGCAAATGTGCTCCATAGGTTGTTAAATAGGACTGGCTGTCAAACAAGAATTTGCCATGCTTCACCATTTATTTTTGCTTTTCATGAAAAAAAAATAGACCTTTAGGGCATTCTGGGATAAAACAAAACTGGGCGAAAAATATGCTGTCTACAAAGTAGACAACTCTGAATGAGTAGACAACTCATTCAGAGCCGAGAGCAGAGTAGACATTCTTCAAGCTTCACATTTACCTTTGGGCTTCAATATGATCTCAGCTGCCTTTTTTAGCAAGAAAAGGGAGAGAAATAGCTTCAAAACTTCATTTTACCTTTTCTAGAGCAGAGCTTTCCAAACTGTAAGCAAATCTTTTGGCCATTGGCAAACTGCCTTGCTCCTTAGGTAGAGAAGGATGAGTAAGTTCAACAGTAAACCTTGAGATATTTCCTCTGTTGGCAAAGTATATTATGAAAATAACTCAAACAAAATGGTTCTACTATTAAATTAAAATCAGTTTTAAATCATTAAAAATGTTTATTTGTTCCATCCTGAGCTCTCAGATTACTGTTGGCTTTTTACAATTTGATGATGTCACTGGAAAAAAACCTGTGAGCAGTTTATTTCCTCATTCAGTGTCCTTTGAACCAATAAAACATTACAGGTGAAATTCAGTTAGAATTGATCTTTAACATTTAAGTATTGAACTCTCAACTAGTCTGATTTTAGGTTTCTGTTGTTTGTAGCCATCCACAAATGATGCATCTGATATTATATTTTTAAAAAACATATTTCTAACATGGCTTTTAAATGTTAGTAACAGCTGCTGCTAGTAAATATGCTTCCTTATTACTGATGGTTCTCTGCAGTAAAATGAGGCTAAAGTGATTTCTAGGAAAAAGTACAGGTGGGATCCCACTGTATGATTGGTTTCTAATTATCTTTTGCAGTATGTTAATTTTAGATACTGATGAGAAAAAGCCATTTTTAAGCATCACTTTTTAGAGAAAGATTCCTCAGCAAATACAATGGATTAGAAGAAATGGAATAGAATTTGATTAAAAAAAATCTTTAAAAATCTGCAATAATCTCTTCCACAGCATTCTGCTGAATTCCATAGCAGGCCTATTAAACTACATTTACCAAACCTCTAGCATCAGAACAGAGACAAACAAAGCATTTCAAAAAGCTTCTATTTTGTAAAGTTTTATAACATTGCTTCATAATGGACAAAGCAGCAGTTCTTTCTTTATTGTCGCAGAAAAGGATAAAATTTTATTACTTCTGTTGATCTTAAAAATGTCGATTTTAGCCCATGTTCTGGCACTTAAACTTCAGCTATTTACAACAGCTGGTTACAGATCTAGCACATGTGGATCCATGGACATAATATCTGCACATTTTATTTGGAAAAGCATCTTTTGTGTAGTCCCCCTTTTGACCAAAATTAAGTATGATGTCCCTGTACCAGAAGGTAAGATAAACAGATGAGGGAATCAGTTTTTTTCAGCATATTTCTCTAAGCACATAAAAATTCCTGTTTTGCAGAACACAAAAGAAATCAAGCAGAGGCTGTTCATTGCTTGCCACTCTAATTCTCTTGTAGCCAGCCCTTTATAGCCTCCCACTTTGCAATTGTCTCCCAGATTCAAAGCCAAGAGCAGAGTAGACTTTCTTCAAGCTTCAAATTTGCCTTTGGGCTTCAATATGAACTCAGCTGCCACTTTAAGCAAGCCATTTGAAATAATACAGTTTATTTAAACAAGTTTCATTTTGGAGTGTTATTATTATTATTACTATTATTGTCATAATTCATAACAGGGGTTTGTACTATGAGAGTGCCTGTAAGCTATCACAGAATGTCTTGTATAAATATAACTTGTGCAAAAGAGCTCACATTTGAAGTGTAAAATGAGAGACAACAGGTGGAAGAAGCCATCAGCTGGAAGGGAGCACAAGGGAACAATGAAGCAATTACGAACAGTTGATGAAGCAGCAGTCAGAGAACACCAGCTGCTTAACTATTGTGGGAGCTCTAATTGCAATTCTTCTTGGGAGAGTGAATTACTCGTGGAGTGCTCTGCCCAGAACCCTCCCTCAGGAAGGAGGATATGATTTTGTGAAGAAGGAAATGCAGCGGGGAGAAGTGCAAGTTCTCTGTCCTCCTTTCTGGGCCAGGCAAAGCAAACCAAGTTCGCATGTGCAGTGTGCTCCTCTTTACATACCCAGACCAACGCAGTACTGTCCTTGAGCTGTTAACGTAAGGATCTCTAACATAATGAAATGTGTTATTTCAGTATAGATATCCAGCTATGAAGAGAAATCTTGTCAAAAATCTTAGTGTTAACGGCTCCATACTATGTGTTGACATGATCCATCTTAACAGCTTTTCCTCCCTGGCTGCTACAATGTACTATGTCAAAGCACAATATTGAGCCTTTCATTTGATGTGCTACATCTTATCAGAACTTCTTTTGCAGTTATTCAAATATATAATGTCAGCACATAGTATGGAGTTCATAAGTGGGTCTTTGACAAGATGAATCACAACAATATATGGTAATGGTTGTTATGACATCAAGCAGTGCTTAGTAAGAATGAAAAACTTCCTGTATGTAAGCACATTAAATTAAATTCAGAAGGTTTGGATTTTGCTTTGTGTTTAATATAGAGGGAATTAATTCAAACCAAATATGGACTAACCTGGAAGGATCCTTCCTGCATACTAATGGAGCATCTTTCTCCTCTTCACGAATGTGTAGCCCTTCTGATTAGAAGTGAATCTTTTCCAGCAAGGTTAAAAGGAGTGTGAACAGCTTATTCCTATGTTCACTGTATGGGAAAGATAATGAGACCTTTCAATGGGTCATTGTTAAACTATTTTTTTTTCCTGTCAAATCTTGCTTGGGCTATTGGAAGATAAAACCACAGTGTGCCAGGTTTGACACTACTTCCATCAAGGGAGCCTTCCAAACTGCATAAAGAGAAACTGCATGGGAAATTTGGTTCAAATCACTTTTGTCCTTTGTGCAACTGAGAAGTTTACAACTTTAGAGCTACTGTCTTAATCCCACATCCACTAGGAATACTGAAACCATGAAACTCTTTTGCTCTTTTGTCTTGTGCCTTCTCAGAATATATTTGCACTGATGCATATAGCTGAAAGTATAAACAAGTGTTCTAAGAGCAGAGGTCGTGTTCATTCTGTGGCACTGGAATGAGAACATTTGCACTTCTAGAATTTCAGCATTTGCAATAACTAATATTTAATTGTTCCTATGAAGCGGAACCGTTTTGCCTGGAAAAAATGAACAAGGATCACTAGGACACAGACTCACCTCAGAAACAGAAGCAGCAATTTGTTGCATGCTTCCATGCAGAATTCAGAAGGACCATGAGTTACACCATCCTAGAGCAAAGTGAAAAGAATCCACATCCTGGATCTTCTTTTTCCTTAACAACATAAACAAAAATGTGAGAGTGAAACTAAGAAAGGAAATGCCATTAAATGTGCACATTTAGGCAACTGAATCAAGTTCGTAAATTTGTATTTTTGCAAAGTGAATGTGCTACCTAACCTTGCATTTTGATTCATATTAACTTTTATCACATATCCAGTGACTAAGAAATCTGATAATATTTGTATTTTCTAACTTTTTCTTAATCAGTAAGCCAGACAGCTTGCTAAGTGGACAGGAGACTTAAAGACACTGGCCTCTGAAGTAAAATTAATCCATACAACTCTAGGGATTTTAGTCTTTTTACTTGATTCATTTACCTTTTAACCTGATGTTGTATCCTACAGTACATGGAATGGCACTAGGCACCTATTTGTGTAGTATGGGCAACTGAACCAAGGCCAAGGGATCCAAATTTTTACCATAAGGAGCTTTAAATGCCTTTTTTACTTGCCATTGATATTGGATTCAATTACTTCAACAATCATCACCTTTTATCTCCGTATCAGGTCTCAGAAACCAGAAACAGGTAGGTCTACCACCTGTCTTCCTATAAACATAGTGAACTCCTATGTAAATTTTGGCCATACATAATGAATTAAGGAGGAATTATACAGGAAAATGATACATTATATCACACATGGTAATAATACATGGTAGTAAATTTAAGTTCATAAACCATTACATAGAGCTGAAAACCCCAAAAGTCAGCATTTCCTTTATGAAGAAAAGTTTTTGAAGCTTATGAACAAAAATACTTAGTAATGACCAAGAATGGAAAATTATCAATAAAAATATATGTATATGTACATGAGTGATTATGCCTCTAAAGCCAAAGTAATATCAGTCAATAAGATAAGATTCTCAGTTAATCCATATCTCTAAGCTGGGAACCATTTGGTAGATCATAATTTTGATGACAAAATATGGTGTTACACGGATTTATTTTTACAGGAAAATAACTGGAACATTTAAATTTTCCTCCAAAATGCTCAAATGTAGGTGAATCATCTTCAGAGAGTTTTGTCTTGAGGATACACTGCTTTGGTTTTTAAAAACAAATCAGCTGTATATTTACATAACCCTTCTATGGAGACATATGAAATGTTCATCACCTTTTATGTGCTTTGCATCATTGCAACAAAAAAGGCAGGACCACCCAAGAGATGCTCAAAAATTCAAGCTGTTTGTTTCTGACAAGGCAATGTCACACCCACGTAGCTGAAATTGAAATGGTGCCTCTGGAAGGGAAGTTCCTGTACAAAGTACAGATGAAAGCAGAGGGAATGTACAAAGGGAACAGATCCAAGAGTCCTACACCTGCTGTGGGCCACGGTGCAACCCTCTGTGAGATGAGTGGCACAGGGCCAACAGTGTCACGCTTCAGCTGCCAGAGAATAGGAGTTAATAACTAAAAAGAGTGTGGGGGAGGATGGGGAATGGAAACATCCCATTTGAGAGCAATTTCATGCATTGCCAATAAATGAATATCTGTGAAGGAGATCAGTACTCATCACCAATTATTTTAACCAATTATTTTAACCTATACTGCACATTATTCATGTCAAATGTACGTAATAGATTGTATCAGGCTTTCTACCCAGGTTGTATTAAAGATGTGAGTTAAAAGGATGCTAATTCCATGCAGAAAATTCTGTTTGTTGCTAACAAACTCTTGTTGGACTTAACACAGTAACATACATCCTAGAAGAACCATAGAGTTGTAGAATGATTTGGGTTGGAAAGTACTTTAAAGATCATCTAATTACTCTCCCACCACCACCATGGGCAGGAACACCTTCCACTAGGCAGGTTGCTCAAAACCCATGCAGCCTGGCTTTGCACACCTTCAGGAAGGGGGCACCTGCAGCTTCTCTGGGCAACCTGTTCCAGTGCCTCACCAACCTCACAGAAAATAATTTCTTTCTTACATCTAATGTAAACCTATCATCTTTCAGTTCAAAGACATTACCCCTTGTCCTATCACTGCATGCCCTTCTAAAAAATCCTCCTTTGACTTTCTTGTAGACCCCTCTTAATGTATAAACGCTGCTCTAAGCTCTCCTCAGTGCCTTCTCTTCTCCAGGCTGAACAACCCCAACTCTCTCAGCTTGTCCTTATACAAGAGGTGCACCAGCCCTCTGATCATCTTTGTGGCCCTCCTCTGGACTTGCTCCAGCAGATCCATGTCTTGGACTGCCTTTTCCTTGCCCCAGAGACCACTGCCCTTGGCATAGAAATTAGGAATTCCCTTTTTCTGGTTCACATATTGCTTGGTATGTGAAACACTCACTACACACGGCTGAGATACATGCCTAGTGTAGTGATTTCTTATATATACATGTCTAAATACACTTTCTTATGAATGTCCCAAATTCCTGGGCCTTTGGGAAAGGTATCTGATATTTCTTATTGGCTTTTGGCTTTCAGATGTTACACCAAGAAGAAATTGACTTGCGGCAAGTGGAAGAAAATCCCCAGTGTCTAAGAAACTTCAAAACACCCCTTACATTCCGAATCACAGTATTGTATTCCAGGGTTTTAATACTAAAAAAACTTGTAAGAATGAATTTTTCAGTGTCACTTTTGAAATATCTAAATGCCAATATAAAAATTATGAGTATATAGACACTGAAAATTTATTTTAATGATGTATTAATATGCCAATATTTTGTACCACAACAGAACTTCTTTAGGGAATCAATTCAGTGAAAGGTGGAGTAAGTTTAGGGCAACATGTAACTGAAAACAGAATAGCTAAATAAAACACCATAGCTGAGCATTCCTTAATCTTCACAGATAATATAAATTTTTGTAGAAAGAGCTCCATCAGCAAATTCTGCTCATATTGTGTCTTCTGCTGCAATTCCTGTAGCCCATAATACACAATATATATTTTGATATCCATTGCCCTGAGATAAAAAATACACAGATGTCCAGGAAGACACTTGGTGAAGAGATGGTGTATATATTTCAGTGCATACGAAGGATGGATACTAGAGTGAATGAAGTGAATTATTTTGTACCTTAAGATTAGTGTTTATGGAGTGCTAAAGCAAGCAGGATGCAATAAAATGATGAGGCAACTAACAGAGGAGTGCATTTGGCAAGATACTGAAAACAAGAAAAGACAGCATGAAATCAATATAATAAACAGTATATTCTTTTGTTCTGAAGAAGAAATTATTTTTTTAAAACCCAACTTTCCTACATTCTATGAAAAAAATAAGTAAATGTAGGCTGTATTTTACACACAACTTTAACTACACCATTTCTTATCGAAATATCATATTGGAATATTGTTTTTTAAAGTAGATTAAAAAACAATCACAAAAAATCCTGTGTGTTTTCCTTGTTTCATTTTCCATTTTTAAAACTTACAACCCTCTCCTTACCTATGTGGAAAACCAGCAGGCATACTGTACTGATTCCTAATCATAGCAGTTAAAAAATTTGTAAGCCTGTAGAAGCATTTCTTGAGAGTAAAATAGAGCAAGTAAATATACAGAAATACCTCCGTGAGAGGTTGTGACAGATCACCCATTTCTGTTTTGGATATTTATTTTTTAAATAAAAAACATTAAAACACATATGAATTATTTTCTTAATTTCTTCTTAATATGTAGTCAACATTGGTCATTAAGGGTACATAGATTATTTTATATTTTGAGCTTTTAACTATGCTGTTTTCAACCAAAACAAAGTTTGACAAGTATGATGGGAGACCATAGTCAAGTTACCTAATTCCCAATTGCTTCACCTTGCTCAGGAAAACAAAGTACCAATATCCCATTGTACTAAACTTTAAATATTCAGTGATCAGTTAATTTCCACACTATTTAAGCTATTTAAGCAAGAAGCTAGGTACAAAACCTGGCATCTAAATATTAGTATTGCATTTTTCCCTCAGAAAAAGTCAGAGGAAGTTTTTCAAAGAACATGATGAGATATGGGAGTGTGGAATATGTGTTCATGGTATTTGACATTCCATGTTTAAATGATTGTCTAAATAACATTGAGTCAAAATTACTGGGAGCTGATAATGTAAAATAAAAGTGAAGTCTTGTGTGACAGTTTCTTTGAAAAGTATCAGCAGTTGGGCAAACCTATCATCAGTTTACTTCAAGGATTTATTTTAAAATTCAAAAAGTTGTGTGTCAAAGTCTAGATGAGTTTTATTTAATTATCATTTCTCACAGCATATCACCTTTCATGGGAGATCAGATGAACTGGATATTAATTTCTAGTTTCCTTTGGATTCTCTTTTTGATATATATATTTGATTTGCAGATAGATCCATTAACTAAAAGTCTCTGGACTAATCCTTGCCTTATTTGGCATATTAAATGCACAGCCAAGTGTAAGATAATATGCCTGAAGGCATTGCTGTTTGGAAAAGGAAAATAATAATAATATTGCAAAAAGTAGACTGTTGAAAAATATGGAATCATGTTTCTCAAAAAAACCCCAAATTTGTAAATTTTCACATTTTCAGGGAAATTTCTTATATAGGAAATTTCAACTTACGGGCAATCTGAATAGTTATACGGACTTCTTTACACACAGTTATATACTTCCTAAGAGACATACGTGTATTCAACATTTTCAACAGCTGTCATCATATTTTCCCACCTTGCTCTTATACTATATCATAGAATGATTGAGTAGCTTGTGTTGTAAGAACCTTAAAGATCATCTGGTTCTACCCAGAACCACCACCATGAGCAGGGACACATTTTACTGGACAAAATTGTTCAGGGCCTCATCCAACCTGGACTTGAGCACTCTCACAGATGAGATATCCACATCTCTGGACAACCTGCGCTCCTCTATCAGAGTAAAGAATTTTCTCAAAGCATTCAATCTAAATATGCTCTTTCAGTTTGAAGCCATTCCCCCTATCACTACATGCCCTTGTAAATAGTTTCTCTCTGTCTTTCCTGTAGGTTCCCTTCAGGTACTGGAAGGCTGCAATTAGGTCACCCTGAAGTCTTCTCTTCTGCAGGGTGAACAATCCCAATCCTCTCAGCCTTTCCTCATAGGAGAAGTGCTCCATACCTCTCGTCATCTTGGTGGCTCTCCTCTGGACTCACTCCAGCAGGTCCACGTCCTACCTGTGCTGGGACCCCAGATCTGGATGCAGCACTGCAGGTGGGCTCTCACTAGAGCAGAGCAGAGGGGCAGAATCTCCTCCCTGGCCCTGCTGCCCACGCTGCTTTGGGTGCAGCCCCAGGACACGTTTGGCTTTCTGGGCTGGGAGTGCCCATGGCTGGGTAATGCCCAGCTTCTTGTCCACCAGCACCCCCAAGCCCTTTTCAGCAGGGCTGCTCTCCATCTCTTCATCCCCCAGCCTGTGTTGATACCTGATAGCACCTTGCACTCAGCCCTGTTAAATAACGAGGTAGAAATACACTGAGAATGAAGATACTTTGCAAAAGATGGATTTGTTCTAAGGCAGGTTTCTCCATGAGCAGTGCTGTGTGCACCAAGATCCTTTGGGGCACAGCATTGAATTAATAGGTCATACTTTGGAAAAATGAATGGGAGAGATGAAAAACCTTGAATGTATTATCACCCTAGAAATTCTTTAAGAAATGCATGATGGTGAAATTCAAAAATTAAATATTGTATATTTAGAAAAAAAATTTATTATCCCAGGAATAAACCCCATCTGTATTTGGGAGGACTTAGCAACATCCAAAGAGGTGCAAGTGATGCCTTTAAAAGGAAAGAAACCACTCCCATCCTTGGTCCAGTAAGGTGACATACAACAGGAGGTCCCAGAAGCTGCTCAAACATATCACTGACATTTTCCAAAGAGAGCAAAGAATCCAAGGGAGATCAGTTGGTAAATAACATGCACATCATTAATATTTCATCTTATTGTACATAGCTAATTCCAATTAAATCTTAAACACAATTATAAGAACATATATTACTCTAAACTGTATTTTTTTTTAATGTAAAGTTTTCTAACTTCCTTTACTTGACCTCATGTCAGGTACTTAAAAGCTTGGAGTTCAGTGTATGTTGTGTAACTGGAGTCCCTGCCTTGCCTGTACAGAAAAGCAAGAACCTGACATGCATAATTCAACTCACCTAAAAATTGGTATCGATCTAATACCGCAGGTTTTATCTCACTATGCAAATTCTGGTAGATTCCACGGAAATCCTTCTAGGTAATCTCTTATTACTAGATCCTATGCATGGTAGATAGACAACTATATCTGCCACTATTGAGTTGACTGGACCTACTCATTTTATTAAACTCATGTACAAGCTTAAATTTTTTTTGTGCTGTGGTGTATCCGAGTGCCAATAGATAAGAAAATGCTGGGTTTAGAAGCAAAAGTCAAAATTCTGTTCAAGTAATTAATATCTTTTTCTATATCTAGTTCACTGGGTTAATGTGTCTTCACCTCAATATATGGACATGGAATAGAATAAATCTTTTGTAGACATCTTATAACACTGAATGGAATTGCTCTTGAGGTCAATGAGTAAATATGAAACCAAATTAATTTGATTCAGCAATTCTAAGGTGCATCATATTTTTCATTGTCCTGCAAATACTAGTTTGTGAAAAATCAGGACATTTTCTCCTTCATAAATATAAAACATAGCCATGCTAACCAGAAGATTTAGAAGTAGATTTCTAATTGTGTAATATGGTGGCTTGCTCTTATTACCTCACTTTATTATAACACCTAACTTCACCAAAGTGTATTTCAATCCCCTCAGTGCCTTAGGGTATAGGACATATATTCTATAAAGAGGTATTTGCATGATTCCACAAGCGTGTATCAAAGTTCTGACAGTGCACTGAAAATAATTAAAATGCATTTGAAAGGTCTGGCCCTGGGCTTTAACTCCCTTTTTATAACATGCATCTTGCTGCAAAATGCAGACTCTCTGGTTTTCCAGACCACCCTATTGGAAGGATAGGGAGCACAAGTATTACCAGTCTCTACCAAATAATACTTTCAACTGGATTTTTGAGGTGAGGTAACTAGATTTTTTAACAAGCTATCATGTTTTTTTACAAAATTAATTACTTGTATGATAAATATTCAATCATAATAACTACTTAAGCTATGCTTGAGACAAGTATTTTTCCCTTCAGCTTAACTACAATAGTCCATGAAATGTTAAAGCCTAACTCATATAAAAATATAAAATTATGCTTATATTTGGTGTGAATGGGAGAAGATTCTGTAGCAATATTTTGGTGCTGGAAATATGCACAATTTAGAGGGTGTTTTTTACCCTTCCCAATTTGATTAATAGCAATAATTTTCATTTACTAAATTATCTTATTACAGTATTTGTAATTTTCTGACTGCTCTTCTGTTAGAACATTAAACTGTATTTTCAGCTCCAATTACCAGTACTTCTCCTTCTGATTGCTCCTTGCACATCTGTCATTGAATTTATGTGCTAGTGTTGTCTTTTTCCTCTCTCAGCATCCCCATTTTTTGTACACCCAAAAGAAACAATTGATATTGTATTATGGTTGTTTTTCCTGGAGAGAAATGTGCCTGCAAATGAGTCTATTGACTGCTTCATTTTCAGGCAAGTTATCTTATAAAAAATTATGTGTGAGAACTGGTGCATTCATTATGGCTGACCTGCTGGGATATCCGCAATGTGGTAGTGCAGGTTTTTTGCTTATTTTAAGCTCTGTATATAGCTGGCAACATATTTTGTTTATATTATTGATAATATGCAGTATTTGTCTGGCATCTTTCCAAGGGAAGCACACTGACATAAGTTTATTTTATATCTCAGAACATATGCTATGGGTTTTTTACACTCTTTCTTCAATATAATTTTAGGAGATCATTGCATCACACATACAGAATTTGCAAGTTTGAAAGGATGATGATAAGATAAAATTTCCAATGGCTTCTCATTCAATTACTGCTAATTGTTGTTATGTTCTGCTTGTCTGTGTGAAGCCTTGATACCATAGTGAGATGGAGAAGGCCATTTTATACATGCAACACATTTGTGAAATGCAGAAACATTTAAAAATAAATAAGAAGAGATTTGGTACTGCATAAGGGGGAAGCATTTTGTGTGTAAGATAATTTTGTTTGGGCATTAACCAGGCAAGCCAGGACCTTGTGGGTTTATGCCTTACAGAGCATATCAGTGGCTGAGGCACCTGCCTCCCAGTAGCACTTATCTTGAAGGTGATGTATTCTCATCTTCCCCCTTCATAGCTCTGAAAATGAACCCCTCAGTTGAGTGGGATCAGATGGTAATAAATTCACATAATTACATACTTGTTAAGGAGGTTAAGGTTATTTTGTTTGGATAACGTGACTATAATTTATTTTGTCTGTAAGGTTTGAGTTTAAACAATATTAATGGTTAGTTAATGGCCTAATGAGTCAGCTACAAGCCATTTAGGCGTGCAATGAACCTTTGATTTTCAGTGACTCCTCTAATGAAAGATCTATATGAGCGCCTGTCTACTGTCACAATAGAGATAGCAAGAGAGTCATCTAATCGATTGTGATGGTAAATCAATTGATCTGCAACCCTGTTTTCATACAGTGAAAAAGATATGGAGGAAACATTTCACTGTTCCCTTATTTTCAGCTGAATATCTATAAATAAAAGAGACAGTTCCCTATTTGAAAATATTCCCTTTATAACTGTGATTCAAAAGCAGGGAGAATCTGACTGATGTCCTATTTTATAGATGTGTCTGTTACTTTTGTCATTTCAGGAGATTTAAAGTTCTTAGAAATTAAATATATGATGCAGAACATCAGAGAGGCTTGCACTTCACTGTCATGTGTAAGGTTAAGGATTAAGATAAAGCTGATGTGTGCTCTACTTGTTCCTACCTCTGAACAACATCCAAAAAATACAGCAGGATGATTTAGAAAGAAATTTGGAAATGCTGTTTATAAAGAAAAAGTATTAGAACCTTCTTTTAAATAGAAAATGTGCTAAAGAATGCTTTAAGACAGTAGTCTATGATATTGATGCTTCTTTTATCGCCTATTTCATGCTGTCCTGTGAGTTTCATTACATATTTTTCCTTTTGAATTTTGTCCTTAGAACACACAATTTTTTTTTTATTGCTGTTATAATCACAAACTATCAAAAGACCAGCTATCATGAAGGTATGTGTTGATTCTTTCTAAGCACCTAATAGGATCTTTTCCCTTTTTTTTTAGCTAACTTCTTATTTTGGTTACCTGATTCTTCTCCTATCCTGAGATACTCAAAAAAGGACAGTTTTCAGAAATATTGGTTAACCTGCTCCTTTCCACTTCAGAAAAAAGCAGATATCTTTATGTAAGGCACCCCAGAAGGGTTTCAAAACAGCATTATGCTTAAGTGATGTTTTTAAATTTGAAGTTTTCATCTTCTAAGCAATTCAGTTCAAGGATTTTTGATACTGCGGTTGACACAAAGTAGTGTATTCTATTGCTGCTGCATGCAACCTTGCAGCATGGGAGTTGCTGCCACTCTTTCTGTTCCAGTGTCACAGTGCCTCTTACTTGAAAGGTTGACTATGATGCCCGTATTGAAATCATCTAATAGGAAGGGAGCCAAATTCAGCTTCCCTTTCCTCGCAGCTAGGAATCCTTGCTTTGTTAAATAGCTGACATTTGGTTGGGAGCTGTCACATGCACGGTAGATGGGCAGGGGATAAACGTTTGCTGAGCGTACAGAGCAGCGCAAAATGACGACGGTGTGAGTTTGTAACCTGAGGCAATGTCTGTGCTACAGAAGGTGCCTGCAACTGCCCAGCTGACACAGAGCTGCCTCTATGCATACACATGAACTGCTTTTGCCATGCAAAACAGTGCTCAACTTGACTGCTAGGAATGGTCTCCTATCCACACCAGCTGTCAAGGTGGGAACTCTGGGAAAAATGGTACTTGGCCCAGGCGAAAGCTCTTCTGGGACCATTTCAGTGAGTCAACACTATAGACAGTGACTATACTTGACTCTGTTCAATTTGGTGAGGGTAGGCAGAGCTTGAATACCTAAAATCAGACACCAGAAGACACATTTGTTTGCCTCACACCACTTTTTAAAATACATTTAATAGTCAGATTTTCAAAGCATTGCACCACATAATCCAAAAACAATCCTCCTTTCCAATATCTGGGCATGCCAAACTATATTGTCCTCGCCTGAAAATGAATATCCTATCTGGCCATGTGACTATTCATTGACAACCCACAGTAACAGCCTGATCCAGCAGAACACATTAAATATCAGCAGTTTATAGATCTGATACCTCATACAAAAACCTCTGATGGCCCTGTCTCCTCTTTTTCAAATCACAATTTGGGGATATTTATCAGTTCCTCTGACAACGACAGTACCGTATCATCATTCAAATTGCTAGAAGAGAGATTTAATAAGCAAAACCAAATTCAAGTTAGTAGGTGTTGCAGAGAAGGCTCCGTAAGGATTATTTTGATTATTTGTTTGCCTGTCAGTTGAAGTGACTGCAGCCTGGAGATGATGACAATGTGAGCATCAGCTGGGTAATAGAAAGCCAAGTACTTCAACACACAGACCTATCACCCAAGGTTATTGCTCTAGCATTTCTGCTGATGGCAGTCATTTCTATAGATCACACCAACAAATGTACAGTCCCACTTGCCATATTTGTTCCCCAATATTGTGTGATACAGAAACTGATAGGAAAGAATGACCCCAAAATTATTCTTAGATTAAGGCACTGGGAAGCAACCAAACTAATCTCCTATTTTTTTTCTCCCACTAAAGCCTCTCTACTGTTCTGCTGAGGCTAAAAAAATTTTATGTCAGACTATTTGGTATAAAATCCAGCACAGCATACTTCAAGATTTATAGTTCCCTTTCCCTGGTTTTTAAGATGTGCCTTAGCTGTTTTCCATATGGTCTTATCTCCCACACAGGATAAATTTGAATAGTATGATAAATTATATCCACTGATGTATCATGGAAAATGTTTCTTCACACATGAAAAGGTCACTTTTAATCAGGGAAACACAGGCACCAGTAATCCTTTTTTCAAATGCACAATCTTCTTCCTACTGATAATGTAGAACTTGGAGAGGACTAGTGCCTGTATTTTAGGTTCATGTTCAGGCAATAAGGCTACAGATTTAATCTCCATTATTAGCCCTAAATCAGACCCTAGGGTCAAATCTGAGCTCAAAGCTCAGCTGCCTAAGCATAGGCATCCTATTGAATTTCGTTTCCAAGCCATAGGATTTGTAGATTAATCCACTGAATAAAGCTATACAGACCTGGTATTTCTCCAGTTACATACAGTACACACCTAAAATTAGATAAGTGTGTCCATGTGTGAGACAGCCATGAACCAATGAAGATCAGAAGTGCCTGTCAGGAGCCTGACATTCTCTCAGCAACTCTAGAAGACATAAGATGCCTTACCATGGATCATATCTTCCAGTCCCATCTGAAAATCTTGGACTACACATGACAGGACAGCTGCATGAAGTGTAATAGTGAAAACAAATAATAGGGGCAGAATTCAGATATGACACAAACATCTGGTGCCATGTTAGATACCATATGATTATGAGACTTTAGACATCCTAGTTAGTGTCAAACTGCTATCCCAGAAGGACACAGGTCTCCCATGCGTCCTACATCATATCCCTAAACTAATTCATATGTAATGACCAGTTCAGATGTAGGAATTTAAGGCTGTTACCTACACATGTGCTCTAGGGCAGATGTATAGGATTTAGTGATCTGACACAGAATCATGATGTCTGAAGAAATTTGGCATATAAGCATTAGTGTTTGCAGGGCATTCACTTGCTTCAGTAGGAAGCTCGGGCTAAAGAAGCTTGAATGGGTCTTTACAGCGGTACTCTCTGTAGTAGTCCATGTTTGAGCTAATACATTAAATGATGTGAGCCTCCCAGTAGCCTTTATCTTACATGGGGGTCTGCAGCTGCAGGCACAGTCCACATCAAACAGTAAAATATTTCCTTCCTTTTCCACAAATGTACATAATTCTTGGGCCAGTGACTATTTTGCTGCTTAACCCAATAAGGCCATCAGTTTCCAAAGAGAAATATCACTATCTTCTAAATGCCATATTTAAAAAATTTACATTGATGTTTATTGCTCTTCACATATTTCAGTTCATCAGACAGTATTAAAAAGCTGTGGATTTGGCTATCAGAAATATCAGTCAATGTATTTATCCTTTTTGAAATAATCAGGTCAAGCACCTTATGACTATTCCACCTACTGTCACATAAAATGTGTGCTGTATTTTCAGAACAACAGTCTTTGGAACTGGCAGGGCAAAGACCAGCGAAAAGTGAATGATCTAAACACCTGACTAGAAATTCCTCTTTGTGTACCTTCATCTCTTACAAGGATGGCTGGCCCAAAAGAAAATTACATCCTGTTTGTTGGTACACTCCATGTTCAGTTATATTCAGGTGTATCTATATGAATAAAGAAAGTCTTCTTTGATGTTAATACAGCATCAATTTATCCCTGAGAAAGATAAAAAAAGTTTTAATCCATAAATTTTAGCAGGTTTTCCTTATATTTTATGGTTCTATGAATTTAGTCTTTTGCATTTAAAGTTTTCCAGCCAATTAACTCAGCGAATAAAGTTTCTAGCAATATCAGAAAAGATTATGCTTAGCTAATTCACCAGCTTTTTTTATAAAAGTGTAGTTCAAAAAACTGATCCAATTATTCCCCCTCATGGATGTCTCCCTCACCTTTTTCTCCCCCAAGTGCTCCATTTCATCCTTTTGTTTTTGAGGAAAGGGCAATGACATGTAAGAAGAAATAGTAGCACATCTGTTATTGATGAAGAAGCAGTACATAAAGATAACCTGCGATCTCCCAGAAGACCACACTGATGTCAGATGGCACTCTCTGATTTGTATTCTCATTTCATACTTATCCTCAAGGAGTTAGGCCTTCATTTCACACAGAAAAGTTTTTCATATTTATTAAGTTTTATTCAAGTTGTTCTATACCTTTTTGCTCCGAATTTCACTGTTTTCTGCCAGCACAGACCTCTTTTATAGCACAAAACTGTCATTACTTCTTTGAAAAGAGATGTTAATTGGAAATACCACTAAGACATTAGAGAAGCAAAACCCAGCAGTTCAGTCACACTAGTTAAATCAGTGCAGCTTTTATCAGGGCGCTAGGTTGACCTTGACTATGTTCCAGGTACCCACTAAGCTGCTCTACCAGTCCTCTTCCTCAAGAGGACAGAAGAGGCAGAGGAAATTTCAAGAAGCCTTTGGGTTGAGATAAGTAAGGAGATCACCCATCAGTTATCCTAACAAGCACAACAGACTGAGCTTGGGGAAATGAATTTATTTCATTGCCAATCAAATCAGAGTAGCATAATGAGAAATAAGAAAAAAAATGTAAAATAATTTCACCCCACCCTCCATCATTCCCAAGCTCAATTTCATTCCTGACTCCTATGCTTCCCCTGAGCAGCTCAGAGTGATGGGGAATAGAAGCTGCAGTCAGTTCATTATGAGTTCTCTCTGTCACTTCTTCTTCCTCACGCTCTTCTTCACACTCTTCCTCTGCTCCAGCATGAGGTCCCATGCATGGGACACAATTTTCTACTAACCTGTCCAATGGGAATCCTTCCCACAAGCTGTGTATATTCTCAGTTCAGTCAGAGAGAAAAAGAGAAGGTTTTCTAACCAGACGAGAGCCTGGGAAACAGTTGGGAAGGAATGTAAATAATTCTCTAATCTATCTTGTTGTTCACATTGTTTATAGATAAGTTCTGCCACTGTGCGTCATTCACTGCACACCAATGGTGTGAGATGTTTTTACTCTAAGACCAATGAAATTAGTCCGCACGATGTTCCCTATAAATAGAGCGGTGCATTTGAAATAAATCAGAGTTCATTTTCTTGCCTTCGACTGGGAGTCATTTTCGTTCCCGTTCTGCTCAACAGTGACAACAAGCTGCAGCTCTTCCAGAGCTGCTCAATCATGAGTCCATCCCATGGGGATCAGTCCTTCAGGAGCACATTGTTCCAGTTTGGTTCCCCCGCTAGGATCACAGGTCTTGCTATCAAACCTGCTCCAATGTGGGCTCTTCTCCATAGGCAGCAGTTCCTGCCAGGAACCTGCTCTGGTGTGGGCCCTCCCACAGGCTGCAGCTTCTTTCAGGGCACATGCCCCCATGTGAAGTCCTGCGTGTGCTGCAGGTGGCTATCTGCTTCTCCAGGCACTTACCTGGGCTGCAGGGGAATAGCCTATCTCCCCATGGCCCTCACCACGGGCTGCAGGGGAATCTCTGCTCCAGTCCCTGGAGTACTGCCTCCTTCTGCACATTGGTGTGTGAAGGGCTGTTTCTCTCATATATTCTCACTTTTCCAGCTGCTGTTGTGCAGCAGTTTTTCCCCCTCTTAAATATGGCATCAGAGAGGAGCTGGTTTACGCACACTAGCCACCATAGTAGAGCCCAACCCTAGGATCCCTTGTCAATTAATGTAAGGTCCAAGTGAAGATTTCAAATTCCTCTTTTATTAATTCTCAGATTATAGCTCGAGTAGGATGCCTCTGTAAAGCGATCCTTTACCCAATGATATTCATACCACCCATCAGGCAATGGGTGTTCTATAATTTAATTCTGATTGGTGGTCTCCTGATTTCTTACTGGTTTGCACTGTCATTGGGCTGAAGTTATCTCATTCTCTTGGATATGTTTCCTTGGCCTTTATTGTCTTCATTCCACTTGCATCTGCCAGATGCAGCTGGTTGTGTGACTTTAGCTCCTAGAGTTAAGCTAGTAATGGTAAATAAGAATATTCAGGCAGAAGAATACAGTAAATCAAATTTCTTTATGAGAGTACTCCCTTTCATGTTTTTTGAGAACCTCCGATCCATATACAGAAGGGATTTTTTATAAGGACTCTACAAGACCTTTGTACAGATTTCCTAAACATATTAAAGTTTTGAGAATGGCTATCAGAGAACATGTTCATCAATGTGTGGCTGAGCCCATTATGGCAATGTTTTTGCCCACTGTTTTTAATGAAATGTCATAAGAGAAAGAGTACCAAAACACCTAAACAAAGAAGGATTAATGCCAGAATCATGGTAACCCATTCTATTTTAAGAAGCTATAGAAGATCATCTTAATCCAATAACAAAACATTGAAAAAGTCTCATGGCTAACTCTTCTGCATCGGGAAGTTGGTGCCACCTGCATTCCCAGCACCAGTCTGTGTATCTGGCCGTGGCTTTTCTTGTTATATATTCCCAGCCCCAGTATCAATGATGTTTTTCTCAGTGACCTTTTATTGCAGGATAACAAGCTTTAATCTCCAAGGTAGGATTGACAGTGTACTGCAGGGTAAACTGTGGTCGATCTAAATGATTTTTCTTGGGAAGACATTTAACATGGAAGAGGTAGATCCAGTCATACTTTTCTGCAACTTTTAAGGCAATACCAGAAGATAATAACGCAGGATACAGACTCTCCCATTTAGTGTCCAGCTTTGTTTTGTGAGAGTGGACTTTTACCAATAGTGCACATCCAAACTGGATTGCATTCTGTCTGCTATTGGTTGAGACAAGCTGGCTTGTGCTGTATTTTCTTGCAGGTCTTTTTGTATCACAAATACAATTTTGGTAATTCAGTCATCTCCAGCTAAGATGCTGGTCCTAATGAGGACAAAGGTCATAGGAACAGCTAAAGTGCCTGCCTGCCAAACACTATTTCTGCTAGCGAGAAACCTAGAGTTTAGTGAGGGGTATTTCTAATATTTCATAGCACTTTCTAAAACTTCAGGTCATTTCACGCCTACCTGACTACAAGTTTAAGCATTTTTATTTTTGAGAGTTCTACTCATTCTTTCTTCAAATCCTGAGGATTGTGGATGATAAGAAATGTTTAGGTGTCACTGTATTCCTAAAATTTTATGGATATTGTTTAACATTCCTGTTGAAAAATGAGAACCTCTTTCTGATCTGTGGTTTCAGGTATTCCTTACCTGGGAATGATTTCCCATACGTGGGTGCTGGCAATCATACCTAGTAATGAACAAAGATGCCTTCAGAGAGATTCTTAAAAAATGAGATTTGATTAACCTGTGTACCAAGGCACAATATTCAAAACCCTGTACATACATGTGTTATCAGTGTATCTTCTAGGCAGCTTACGTATCACAATTATCACTGTTACAGCTTGCTGGCACCCAGAATCCCCCAAGGAGCAATTACTACACTCTTAGCATTAATACATACTAGTGTTGGAAATATGAAGTGTAAGACAGGATGTTTGCTGTCTTTTATAATATCTTATTTCATCACCCTTTCTAATAATGCTTTGGATAATGCACTCATTGTGCAGAAGAATGGACTTCAGCCACAACGTTTAGGGGGGAACTTCTCTGTATTTCCTGAATAGAGAGGTAAATATCTGCAAGTGCCACAGAACTGTGTCAGACAAAAGCTATGTATAACAATTTTCTGACTGTATATAACAATTATATGACTGTCTTGAACTTAATTTCTGGCTTTGTAAAAGTGAGATTTTGGGAACCTGTAATGGTGAGCAGATTTTAAAAGTACAAACAAGGTCTGGACGCATTTAGAGGTGCAAAATTCCAGAACAAATCCAGTAAAAGCAATGAAGTTTATTAAAATTCGTACCTTGAGCAGAGAAATGCTCTGCAGGCTTGAGGAAAAAAAAAATCCAAACACACAAAAACCCAGAAACCTTTTTTTGAGTGTCAGTAGGTTAGTAAGTGTCACTAGGAGACTTTCCATAAAACTCAAAAGTATTTTAAGCAGCCTAAAACAAGCTAGAGTATTTTTCTTACAGTCAGTGTTCATCTAGATGCATTTCTTGTTGAAGGTAAATAAAATTCTCTCACTGTCTCTATCTCATCAGTGTTATAAACTGTTTTGAGTAATTACATACTAACAATAAAAATATTAAAAACTGTCTTAAACATAGATAACTATGAAACATTTTTGAAGATTAAGGTAAACAAAAGGATATGTATACCATTCATAGGAAAGTGAATTATTGAAAAGCTATTTGTTCTTTACACAGCCTTATATTTAGCAAATTTAAAATTTGGTTTTAACATCAATAATTCCTCTTAAAAAGACACTTGTCAGGGAGTATTGCAGAGAGCATCTAAGATGTACTTTTAATTTGAAACTATAACTATTTGTAACTATGGCACTTTAGTGTACCAACACTAATTCTAAAAGTTCAGTTCAGTTCATTGGCTCAAAGAAAGATATATTCATGTGGGTCCAATCAACATGACTTACTTTTTTAATATCACATATCAGCTACCTGAAGCAATGAACTAAACTGAGTGGTCCTCTGCTGTCCTTAGGCTGCAAAATGTTGAGAGCAGAAAGCATTATTCTAATTACTTCAACAAAAAACAAATTACTGACACTAGTAACCTTCCGTGGAGCTGAATAGAAGCAGAAGTTAATAAGAGTACCGAGACTAGAAAAGTCTAAACTTACTGTTACAAAAAAATTGGATGAAGCCCTCCAAATCACCTGCTCTGGGAGACATAAAAGCACTGAAGTTGCTGTTAACTCATTTTTACATTTATCTATATGAATATCCCATATCAATAAGGAAATTAATATGGGATGTTGGGTTTTAACTGTTGATACAAACATCTGCTGGAGGTGTTTTCTCACTCACTTTCTCCCTCACTGGACATTCACTGCTCCTTTTGAAACAGCCAGTTGTCATACATACAGAGTTCCAGTCAGAAATACTTCTGATGTTCCTTTGAATCTGTTTGTAAGACATTTATACATCACAGCTTGTCTGTTACAGACTAGTTGATATAAGATCAGTAAGGCATCTCACAATAGTTCACATTTCTGGCAGCTGTTACTTGACTAGAAAACTTACAAGAACCATAATTAAGTGAAGAACTAGGATTCTACATACAGAGGAAATCTTGGAAATTTAGAGTACACCTTCAGAAATCCATCATGTGCTGACTCATTGTATATAGCAAGTAATAGCAGAAGGAATACTGGGGAAAGTGAGTTTAAAAAATCAGTTTCTATCTTCTTTATAGAAAATTGATTCTTCCTGGTTTTTAAAACCAAACACACACACACAAAATCACAGAAAAATTATAAATAAGTCATCCCTGGGTTGTTCAAAATTCTTAGGGGTAAGAGGCGTGAAGAAAGTGTTTCAAGAGGTAGCAGAATTTGCTAGTAATAGCTAATTACTGGCTATTCCAGTACCACACTTTTTTAATTTATACTGTTATTGTTATTCAGACTAAAGTAAGTATGAAGAGAAAGAATGGTCCTTTAAATATTCTAAACCTAGTTAAATAAGTAGATTTCTGGTTGTTTATCTTGGTTTTTTTCAGCCTAAAATTTGGGCCTGGCAGAGTTAGCCAAACTGTTTATTCAGTGAAGGGAAAATGAGATCACTGTATAGTCAAATAAAAAATTGTATGAAACTCAAATACCCAAATGGTAAAACCATTTGCATCATGCTTATCTGTTACAACTTAGTTTTAATACTTCTGTTACATTTCATTACTGAAACTTTTTCAGGTAATTGTTGCAATTTTCCCATCACTCTTTCTTAAGGTAAATATACATTAACATCTTGGTGAGTATCCTCTACAAGTGTGATTTTGGCACCTTTGAAAGATATGCTGTTGTTGGATTGTGCCCCTCATAATTTACTTCACTGTAGCAAAACAGGTACAGTTTGCATGCAGCTCTTATAAAGAGGCAGTGGAACATTGCAATCTTGTTTCCAAGAACCTTAGACTCTGCATGAGATTCACCAGACCAAATATCAAGACTAGGAATTTTCATCTCTGCTTGGTCCCCCCAGGCTCCCGCTACAGTCACTGGAGAGAAATCATAACTTTTCAAGCAGACACTTCCTAAAGCAGACATCTAAAATAGATGGGATGAATTGCCTCTAGAAGTGGCCGTTGATTTCCACTGACTGTAAAGGGATCCCAGGTGACAAGTTCAGAAGTAGGTGGTTAATGTTAGGAGGTAACAATGCCAATGTAAATCTAGAGAATTGTCATGTGTGAAATGCAGACCAATTTATTATGAGATTTTGTATGCATTCGTAGGTGAAGGTAAAAAAATAAAAGAAAAAAAAACCCCAAACATCAGGTGTGAAATTTTGAGTAAGTGGGATTAGTATGCCCCTTTGAATTTGTGATAAAGAGCTGAAATATTTTGGTTTTTTTGGTGTTTATGCTATGTATGGATGTAATATATTTAAACACCTTTATGAACAATCAGTTGGAGACACACCTTTCAAAGTAATTTCTGCACATAAAATTGATCGTTTTAACTGTAGATTTCTAAATTCTGTTTAACTTCCTATCTCTAGTTTTCCTTTTGAGTCAACCAACCCTTAGGAAACACTACCTTTAGGTACTAATGAACAATATAAAACATCTTAATCTGGTGGTAGAGGTGTGTGTATTTTGGGAACTGCAATTAGACTACAGGAAATCTTAATGGGAAGAGGAATAGCAGAAAAGCTAATGCTGAAATAATTTATTGGAGTCAGCAGGTTGATTAAAAATAATATATTTTATTTTCATGAAAGGGAAAGCAGTAATGAAATCATGTGGGTTCAAGAGCTGTCAGAACTGGTAGCACTGTGCTTCTTTATCTGAAGGTATTGCAATTACAAGGGAGAAAAATAGGCAAAATTTGAGAGATCAGCTCTCACAGAATTTAACTGCTGGCAACAAGCTGAGCTTGGCAAGTAATTTGATGAAGTTGCCTGGTGCCCAAAGAAACTAACTGCAGTAAAAACTGGCTGAAGAGATTCACTTCAGAAAGAAACCTCTCAAAGCAATGATATTTAGGGAAACACAAGTGGATTGGACCTGTGCTATTACCAAAAGTGTATAGCCAGACAGCATCATGATGGTCAATATTTACACAGGTACAGGTCTTCAAAGGCACATGCCTAGAAATGATCTCACAATCCTGATTGATTGATTGATGCTCTGATCCCCAGTCCCTGAAGTGTTGCTACTGGAAATGATATACAAATGCAGTGGTCTGTGTTAGCTCAGAGTGCCTGCAGGTAAGCCAGGTACAGCATTTTGGGAATATATACAAGCACCAGCTGCTTCTCGCTGTCTATTCTTTAAGCCATCTGGTTTGGAGCATACACTACAGAGCATAAAATTCAGGTTATTGCTTGATCGATTCTGCCATCTACTGACTGCATTTAGACAGTGCTTTCCATTGCTGCTACCTGCTAGTTTTTAACTGAATGAGACTTTCTGCTATCTGGCATATATTTCCGCTGCATCTCAGCTTCTGTAGCAGGGATTGTTGTGCTCCCATAAGAGATATAACCATCCTGAAAAAATGTAATTTTTCCTGTGGCTTCTTTACTCCAGAAAGTGAAGTAGGTAGGTTCCCTGCAGTGCTGTGTGACTGCAGCTCAGAGGAGATGCTGCTATGAGTCAAGACCACCTGGTAAGTAAAATCCAAAAAACTTCAAAGACCCTCCAATACCAAAATCCCAGGAGGAAATTCCCTCTGGACCTACTGTGGCTTTGAAGGCAGACCCCCCCTTTTAATCCTCGCCCCTTCCTTATTGGAAAGCTGAAGAAATACCTCCCACTGTGCCTCAGGCTGCTTAAAAAAATACACAGGGAAAAAATGAAATTATTATCTGTACTCACAAAGAAACTATATAAAATGTACTTGATTATTCCAAATTTTTTATTTTTTCATATGTATATTTTTAAACATACATTTGTCTCACACCAAAATGTACATTTTAATTGCACCAAGCATTTTTTTTAAATGGGCTGCTTGCAGACAGAATGTGATGTGATGATGGATTTGCAGTAATAAAATATAGTCATTCAGCTGCAAATACCATCCTTGACTTCCCATACTCTCTCTTTCCATGACTGCACACTTCTGGGGAAGGATACACTTAAATATGTTGGAAGCAGCAGAAATTAGTTAATGTATGAGTTTTTCTAAGAATGAGACGTACATTTTTCTAAGAATGTACATGTACATTTTCTTTTCTATAGAACACTATACTCAATGAAATTTTATTTCTGCTTGAAGGATTCACTGCAAAAAAGAGAGTATTATATATTTGTGTAGTTGGTTGTAGTTAGCTTCATAGGATCATTAAGATAAAAAAAAGAAAAACAATGTGAGAGGTTTTTCTATTAAAATAAACATTTAGAAATCATAAATATTTGCTGAATTATTTTTGAAAATTATGTTTTCCAACAAGCATTATTCCTCCCATTAAAGCTAAGCATTGTGAAAACACTGTGAGAGGGCAAAATAGGCAATGGAGTAAAATTTTTTCACATTTACTCACATTTTCTGACTTTATTGTAAAAATACACCACTTATTAGAGAAGCAGCAGCTTCTGACTGAGGTAGTACAGTGTTTCATGTGTCCTAATCTACCAGGCCACTATTACTTCTCGAATCAGAAGCCCCCTAAAAGACTTTAAAGACCTGGAAATACCTCCTACAAGTGCAACAGAAAGCATGTAAAAGGATATAATCTCTAGCACAGCTACTGGAATTTTGATTTGGTGTGTGTCCAAATGTCTGAGCTCACTAGACTTGCTGTGCACACCTGGAGGTGCAGTTGATCAAATGGAATAGGCAGAAAGTGAGACACTTTTTAAAACAGTATCAGAATTGGTAGAAGTAGAAATCCAAAGTTGATAGCGCCTCCGTCTTTCTTGTGTAACTCCTGAAATATGTATGCTACCAGCAAAGCAAGGCCTTTTACCAAAAGACTACCTCCCTCTGTCTGCAAAATAGAGTCCTAAGATACACTGTTTCCTGAGTTAGAAGGAAAAATCTACATGCCAAGAGGTAAGACAAAGAAATACTGAGAAAAAATGATAGGTCTTTAGTGAAAATAAAAACAGTAAAAGAAATCTTGATTTGTTTTTCATCTCATCCCATTTACCAGATATAACATTAGTTTGTTGACAGTTAGTCTTTTAGGATTTTCATGAATTCTACCATGAAGCATATTTGACACGTTCAGTGGCTGTATCTGACCAATGCACTTTTTTATGTATGTACTAAGCTGACATCAAGTGTGATTATCATACATGGTCAGGCCAAATTTAAATAAGTTAACTAAATTTCAGTAGTTCAGGCAATGCACACTCCTGATGTGGCAATATCTGTTATATTTCTTTATTCCAGGTAAAAAGTTATAAAGGAGAAAAAAAGAGAAGAAGAAAATAAATTTATGTCTCGCCAAAAACATGACAGAGCTCTCTGAGCTGCCCCTGATAGATTATTATCTAGCAAATGCACATCATGGATCTTTTCCAGAGCCAAGTCACAACCCAGAAGCTGACTCTGTGACCCAAAGTTCAGGTGTCCATTACCCAAAATTGTATTCACCACGTATTTACCCATCGATTGCTGGAATAAAACACCTCCCTTGTTCCTGGGCCTTGTAGATAAAAAAAGCAGGGGAGACTGATTATCAGTGGCTGCTCCTAATCACAGATGATTCATCAGTGCTTATGAAACAAGCCAAATAATACCCAAGCAAAGACCAGGAAAAACTTAGAGCAATAAAGGACTTGACCGGGCCAATAAGCTAGAGAAATAGACAAACCTGTTGTCAATGATTTTTTTGTATCTTGTATATTTTTTCTACACTTGTAACTTCAGTGACTATTTTGGTTTACAATTACTGCAGAAATAACACAGCAGAAAGCTTTGCAGATTTATCCCACTCTGGCTGCAGGTCCACACTGGAGTTTGATAATGACAAAACCAAGGTTTGCAGTTTCCAGTGTCGTTGGCTGATACTTTTCTATCCCTTTAGCTTTGCTGATCCAGCTGATTTGTATTTTAACAGCAACTCTAGCTGTAATTCATCTAAAAAAGAACACCTCTCCATGAAGGGTTTTTTAACTGTAGAGTAGGTGGAATCACAATCTGCAGGCACTCCAGCAATTTACGATATGGTATTACATCTCATTTCAGTAGTGACTCGTTTAGTCTAGTAGACTAATAGTGATTTGCATCAACCTTTCCACCTTCATCAGTTCATTGCCTGATTTTACAGTCCTACCCACAGATGATATTTTACTTCCTTATCTAGGCTGGTAATTGCTTCATATTATACAAGGGATATTCATGGAAGGTTTAAATTCAATGTAGACTCAAGGAATAAATGAAAATAGTAAAATAAGTTATATATATAGCTTAATCCATGAAAATGTAATTTTTTTTCAAATGGTCTCTAGGTAGAAATAAAATTTGTCCCTTTTTTTTTTAAGCTGAAACTGCAAGGTTGTTTTTGTTGGGTTTTTTTTCCAAAATAAAAGTGCAGTCTTTTTCTTTAGAAACATTGAGATTTTTTTTATCAGTTATGGTTTTGACAAATTGGAAAAGCTATCAGCTGAAATACTAAACAGGTCACATGAAAATAGAACATATAATACTACACTGCATGACAGAATATAAAAAACATATTAAATAATGAAATTGAAATAATTTTTCTTTCTTTAAATGAAATATCTAACAAAGAACAAGAAAAATATTTGTACACTGGTGAGACATAATTAGAGGGGAAATAATCCATTTATTATTTACCCTTTGAGAAATGTCATCAAAAGACATTTTATTCTGCAGTATTTCCAAAAAAAGCATATGGTATGGGGGTAGGTGGAGGGAGTGTTTAGAATTCCTCTCTGAAGAACAGATGCTTTGACCAATCTTGCTTATGGTCAATATCCATTATTAAAAGAGGCATTCATATGTAAGGATTCCACATGTAAGATAAGGATCCAGCAGCATTAAGAACAGACACTGAAACAGCCCCTAAGAATTCATAGCTTTGTATTTTCCAGGTACAAGTCATAAGCAAGGATGCAAAAATTTGTACCAGTAACAATGAACGTCTGTAATGGAATCAGAAGAGTCACTATACCTGACTTTTCCTCCAGGTATCACCCTCAGCTTGAGGCAAACTGGCTCTCTTACCCAGGAGACTTTTTGAATCTCCAGAGAAAAGTGCTGATGTTTTCATTCTTGCATTCTCCAGTAGGACAGAAAAGATTTTACTTTTCATACTGGCCTCATTGATTTTGTAAGCACTGTAGAAGTAGATTTTGATGCTTGGACAGTCTAGGGCTGTCCACAGGATTTATAATGTCCTACTTACTTTTCTTGATTAGGTTCTTGCATTTCTTTTTCTTCCTTTCACTTTATTACCCTCTTTGATGTTCCCTAATCTTTGTTGACCTTTTGAATGCTCCCCTGAGGACTGGAGATTCCTTTTAGGACCTAATCACTATTTTCTGATGGCTCTCCAGCCTTCTTAAATGTCCCTTAACTGCTACCAGCTCAAGCATGTACACTTGAAGCTCTCCTTCTCATCCACTTTCCTTCTTCATAGAATAGTTTTCCTGCTTATTTCTCAGCTTCCCTCTGCCTGTATATATACATATGGGAGAAGATGTCTATAAAGAGGTAGAGAGCCTGAGGGGATTCTTGGTAAATTGGCTAGTATTCAGGAGTCAAGGTTTTGGTAGGCAGAAACCCAAGAGAAAGGGCAGACAAGAGACACAGATGGAGAATGAAATTTATATTAAACTGACAAACAAACAAACAAGAAAAAAGTGGAGATATATATTTCTACAAAAACTATATCAAGATGGCAGAACACCAACAAAACATAAAGAATGACACCTCCTCACTGTTAATTCTTGTTAAACTGCAACAATTCAAACTAAAAAAAAAACGAAAAAACCCAAAAACAACACAAAACAAAACAAACAAAACAAACAAACAAAAAACTCCAAACAACAAAAAAGCTAAAATAGTAGCAGAAAAATAATTTTGTTGAACTACTTTCTACGGTATAGCACAGACAGACCATTGGCAAAGGTTATTTGTGTCTTCTTCCACAATTCCATAAATACTTTTCAAATATCCTAGGGCACACTAGGCAATTGACTTTTCTCTGCAGGATTCTAAGTCACGTATAAAATAGAAACAGAGATCAAACCAAGAATAAACAAAAATGCAGTAATTTGAATACAAGAGCTTCTACATATGAAGAGGTTAAAAAGTGTTACACACTAAACATACCTGACAAGCGAGAAAGAGAAGACAAAACACAGAAGGATAATTTGTACCTAATAAAAACATGATCACAAGGAATCCCACTTCCACAAAGAAAAGTGAATAACTTATGCTTAAGCGCTATCCTAGGACATGACAGATCTCCAGCAGTACATGCTGCGTAGGAGCAAAGCAATATTTCTCTTGAAACATATTTCCCTTTGTCTTGATACAGATGTGCCTTTAGGGTAGGGATTGTGTAACTTAAAATTGTGCTTTACCTAATATTGCCATCTGGTGGCAGATCGGTCAAATCCAAAGCAATCCTCTTTAGAAGGACGGTACTGTTACAAGATTTATACACTACTGCAAAAAAGGGTTAATGAAAATACAGTGCTAACAACATACACCAGGAAATGGAGTCTAGTCTGCAGGACAACACATGCCCCAAATATTCAGTAAATTGTGAATGCATGAACACAAGCCAATGGAACTCTGAAGAATTGGGAAAAATCAGACAGAACATGCCAGCAATATGCAAGACACAAACTAACGGCTTCTAGTGGATAAATAATAATAATAACTAGAAAATAATAAACATGCTACCAATTACAATATGGTGATTGACATAACACAGATCACCACCTCCAATAAGGTTAACACAAAATGCACACTGCTCTTGGTGGTTAGGAACCTCCATCAGAAACATCTGTCCCTTAGCCTGGAAACCTGATGAATGGCTTAAGCAGGGAAAGCTTAAAAGCAACACAAATGTTCCTCAGATCTAACCTAGGTGTCTTGCAGTTAGTCTGACTTTATCACCCTCCATTCCCTTGTCAGTCATCAAGGAAAAATAATTACTGCCACAGGCAATTTATCCTACCCTGAATCTGCAGCCAAGGTATGCCTGAAGTTGTCTATTTGTCTTCAGTGACTGTGAAAGGAGCCTGAGGAGATCAGCTTATATTAACACCAACCTCAACTGATCTCACTGCAGGCAGCCATGAGACAACTCAGGAAAAGCTCAAGGGCAAAATTTACTAACATAGAATTCTACAGTTGCCTAAATGCATAGCCTGAATTCACAAGCATTGAACTTAATACTTGGTTCTCAATAGTTAAAGCTTCTCCCTGTGTTTTCTCATTTTCAAAAAATGAAATGTGCTTTGTAACATGAGAGTGATGCCAAAACTAGCAGAAAGTCAAAAAACAATAAATTATTTACCTGTTAGGTAGTCACAGGGCATATACGACATGTTATTGGGCTTTTTATGTAAACAACAATTGGTAGGTGTAAAAAAAATCTTATTTTCATATGCCTGATGTTTGGTGATCAGTGAGGAGGGCAAAATTTTGGTCACCTGGAATGTGTACACTTCAGCTAAAATGAACTGAACCTGATAGCAGGTCCTGAGTTCTCTTCACTGACTAGAGAGAGAATGCTTGGTGAGTGCACCAGGTGCAGACATCTGGGCATGTTTGACTCAGTGCCACCTGGACACTGCTAAGTGTCCTCATCTGCCTCCAACTTCCACTTCAGTTATACAGAAGCATTTAAAGATGTAATCTTTAGCCACCAGAAAATCTCAGTGAGAAGACAAAACACAGAGGGAACTTTTACCGAAAAGAAAGCATGATTAGTGATCATATAGGAAGATATGAAGATTGAAGGATCTCAGATAAGTAAGGAAGGGGAAAATAATTTGGTTTTGTTTAAATAATGGGATGTGGAGAAGATGCCATTTTTAGACACTTTTGCTACATTATAGGTTATGAGTCCATATATATTATACAACTTGAAATGTCAGCTGCTAGGGCATGTGTAAATTGATTATTAGCCAGTATTTTTTATTTCATGTCTGTTTTCAATCAAAAGCTGTCAGACTAATTTTCAAACCATAATATGTTCCTGAATGATTTTTATCAGCACTGAAAGGGAGTGTGTGGGTAGAAAAGGTGTTTGACATAGCACAAACTGCTTGAATCTGACAGAACAAGAACTGTAAAATCTCTTATACACCCCACTTCAAAAGCTCACCAGGAAAGATAAATGTTTGCAATAGTTCATGCCAAAAGTGCTTCTAGACCAGTATCTTCTGTCCAACAATGGGGAAAAAAATGGATTTACGACAGAGTTAGGGAGGGAGTAGCAATATATCTCCCAGAGTACTCAGCCACATTCCAGCATTCTCAGCTTAGGACCTTCTTGACTCACAGTTTTTTGAAAGCCCCTTCTGGATTTCTCTTCCACAAAGCACAGGATGAAGAGGCATCAGCCTCCTGTAACAGTAGAACTTGTGATAATATATATATATATATATATATATATATATATATATTCTTACCTTATAACAGTATGATGGATTCACACAGAATCAGTGCTTTGATTTTTCTGCCCTCTATGATATTTTGGGAAACTTTTTTCCTCAAAAAAAAAAAAAAAAAAAAAAAAAAGACAAAACAAAAACCTTGTAAAAACTTTTACTGACTTTCATTATATGGTTTTTAAGAGCTTTCTGCACCTTGAGAAAGACTTTATGTGAAATAGCTTTTCTTGTCTTAGAATCATATGAAAGCTACAGGTGGCAGCACTTGAATCATGTCACCTCTGTCTCTGCACTCAAGAGAAATATTTTTTTTCCTGAGAAAACTTTACAAAAATATCTAGGAAAAACCATAATGGAACATTCAGCATTAATGGTTCACATGTTAGCAAAAGCACAACCTAGGGTGAGTAGAGAAAGGTATTGAATCTCAGGATTTGGGTATATGCTTTGAGGTTAAGGTTAAGGAAAAAGTCACCGGGCTAAGAATTAGAGGTAGGGTTGAGGGCTTTGCTAGCACTGTGGGATTGTGCTTGGACCTAGGGTGAGGGCAGAGCAGAGGGCATGCCTCCATCTCTGTTCCACACGTGTCCCCATGTCTTCTCACTGCTCTGCTGGCTGAGCTCCTCCTGCCCAGCCTCCACCCCACAGAAAGTCAGCTGCTTCTGCAGAGGGCCCCTGACAATAAACAGCTACGTGCTTTCCCCCTAATGTGCATCTCCCTCTCCTGTCCCACGACCTCCCTGCTCCCCTGACTCCAGAAGGGGCTTTGGTAGGGCAGAGGGTTAGTGGTTGGATTTTGTGTTCATGGTGGCCTTTGGGGTTGGCCTGTGTGGGAGGAGGTCATGGACTGTGCTGTGCCAGACTCAGCCCATGCACAGTGAATGCACTTTATGACAGAACCTGAGGAGTTTCTGGAGCCCCTGCAAAGAGAGGTTACGTAGGAAGGTAGGAAGTGCTGAGGCAAAGGCAGAAGAAAAGAGACAATTATGCTAGAGCAGAAGACACAATAGAAAATGACAGAGAAGAAAGGTGAAAAAGAAGCCTGCCAAAAATTGGCAGCCTGAGTGCTGGAGAAAAAAGAGCAACCTAAACAAGGGCTGTAGACAAATATCAGACTGGACAGGGAGAGCGAGAAGAATCGGGAGGAGGTGTGACTCTAAAGGACTTTGATTGGTGGAGGAAAAGATGTTGGACTAGTTAAGAAACAAGGAGCACAAAGATAAAAGGACATGCTACACACCAGTCCCAGTCTTCTGCATCACCCATTGCCTCACCAAAGGATCTGAACATAACACAAAGCAAATAGATTAGAGGCATGAAAAGCAAAGGGTAGACAAGGCATTTTCCCTGCTTGTTGTTTTTTTTTTTGTTTTTGGTTTGTATGTTTGTTTGTTTGTTTGTTTGTTTTGTTAACTTTTGAGTTTGGGGTTTTTTGTTCTGGGGTTTTTGGGGTTTTTTTTGGGGGGGGGTTGGGTGGGGAGAAGGGTGGGAGTGGCAGGAGGGCAGTTAATACTAGCATCAGTAATAAAAAATTTTGTCAATTTCCACTAATTCAAATTTCCTGACATGAGCCTGGGGTTTTTGCCCATTACAATCATCTCCCCAGGCATTTGCTCAATAACCTCATAAACCTGCTCTCCTGGTGGGCCTAACACATGTGAGCTAAGATTAAGAAAAGACTCTTAGACTTCAGGCTTAGAGTGAGGGTCTGAAGACTTTGGGTTAGGGTGACTAGGGCTTCAGGCATCTCACTAGGATTTCTGCTTAGGAACTTGTATTCAGGCCAGGACTGGGGAATTGAACCCCCCCTTGAGGCTTAGAGATTTAGGCTTTGATATTCAGGAAAGGTTTCAGGTGAATATTCTGGGCCTGGTTAAGGTTCCTGGTAAGAAAGTAAGGTATGGGCTAGCTTTTTTCCTTCTTAGTATATGTTAGAGACACTACCTTTCTCGGTCAGTCTTATTTTGGCTGTGTTATACAGAGTAACTGATTTTCTATTTGTGATTTTGGTTCAATCTTAATTTCATTTAGTATGTTTATACTAGTTTAATTTGTTTTCTCAATTCTTTTGATTGTCTATTTATAATTTTCCTTGAAGTTTGTGAACGATTGAAAAGTTCTACTGTCTCATAACTGAAGGCAGGAGCCAGGACATATTGCCTGTGATGCTAATTAAAACCTGTTATGGCAAACGGAACCAGAGAGAGTGCACACAAAAACTGCATTTCTTGCTTGTTGCCAGCAAAGGGAGCTGTTAAGCCCTTCAAACTGCTGCATCCCAATGACTTGTAGGAAACGGGAACCTGAACTTGAGTGTTACCCCTGCAATGAATGTGTCCAATTAGCTTATTTATTGTCTGGGCTTCTCCTGTTAATACATAAAATATTTTTCCCCATAATGGTTTATTCCACAATTCTTCACATACTTCACTGATAAAGGCATTTTCTAAATGCAACTCAGACGCTTTAATTAAGCTAGGACTTTGCCTACTACCTAGGCAGATGGGCCTCGATCCCACAATGCTATAGTTAACAGCTATATGCCCTAACCAGCAGACTTCTACCTAAGACTCCAGTGCACAACTAATGCACATCAATGAGCTTGCAACTCACCATGAACTTCACTACAGAGCTGATAAGAAGAGGAATTGAACCTCTGTAAAAAGGACTACAGCCTAACGCTTATACACTCAGACATCTTACCTATGACATTTATCAACCGATGATTATTCTCGACCAACCACAAAGATATCAGAACCCTTTATCTAATTTTCGGCGCCTGAGCCGGAATAGTAGGCACCGCCCTAAGTCTCCTCATTTGAGCAGAACTAGGCCAACCTGGAGCCCTCCTAGGGGACAACTAAGTCTACAATGTTGTAGTCACAGCCCATGCTTTTGTAATAATCTTCATAGTTATGCCAATTATGATTGGAGGATTTGGAAACTGACTAGTCCCACTAATGATCGGAGCCCCAGATATAGCATTCCCTTGAATAAATAACATAAGCTTCTGATTACTTCCCCCATCCTTCCTCCTACTCCTAGCATCATCAACTGTCGAAGCCGGAGTAGGAACGGGCTGAACTGTTTACCCACCACTAGCAGGTAACCTGACCCATGCTGGAGCCTCAGTCGACCTAGCTATCTTCTCACTACACCTCGCAGGCATCTCCTCAATCCTAGGAGCAATCAACTTTATTACAACAGCAATCAACATAAAACCTCCTGCCCTATCACAATACCAAACCCCCCTATTCATCTGATCAGTGCTAATTACTGCAGTGCTCCTACTACTATCTCTTCCCATACTCCTCTCACAAGAAAACAAAACAGCCTTGTGGAAATTTCCTAACTTTCAATCATATAGTAGCAATAACTGAATAAAAGGAAGATTAAAGGCCTTTAGATGATATCAAATTCTGATTAGGCATCTGTCTGTATCCTTTAGTGGCACATTTGCATTGTGACTAATAAGCTTTTGTTCTTCAGTAATAACTGCATTTTATCTCCTTGAAGCAGTGGTGAAATCCTTCTGCTTTCAAAAGACAGCAGCAATGCCCATACTTCAACACACTAGTTGCATGAAAGTTAGGGTTAATAGATCCTTAATTTTCTTTATTGATCTTTCATCAACTCACTGTACAGTAAATGAAGAACAAAAAGTTCCTTTTTAATCCCTCAAAGAAACTCCAAAAAGCAGGAAAATAGAAGTGGATGTCTATAAAAAGTAAAGATGTTATTTCCCTATGTTCACTCATCTCTTAAACTTGAGCTGTCTATCCTAACATTGCCAAGACTAAGGAAAAATAAGCTTTGCTGTGTAATGGTGTCTTTTGGCTCATGTTAATAGCATTAGAGATGATCTATTATTTATTCATCATATGCTCTAATTGTAATGGAACATTACAAAAATACACTGAAAATCTTTGTTCATTCTGTAACTATGACCAATGGACTACATTTGTATGACAGAAACAAAAATGTGCAAAGCAATTTGGAATGACAAAACAAAAAAATATATGTGATCAAATGGCAATGGAGCAGCAAGAGAAGAATCACTCAGACTGAAACACAGGCAAATTTCTTGTTGTTTAAGTACTTGTGATGCAAGCTGGATGCAAGGGTCTGAATGGAAAAACTGTGATTACTGTCCCATAGTTGTTTGGGAAACCTGTCAAGAAGACATGGGGACACATAGAACTAGAATAATTCAGGCATGTTGGTTTTTAGAGGAAGTTATCTTTTTCCAGCTGAAGCTATTACTTACAATTTGAGCTGATTTAACATTCCACTATAAATTAGATGAAAGAATAATCTACTCTTTCCATTAACAACTCAGCTCCTGACTTTGCCCTCAGTCCTTGTCTTGAGCTCACTCCAGCCCCCACTGGACTCACAGAGACAATCCCCTTTGTTAAAAGTTCATAAAAATTAATTTCTCCTTCTCATCCCTCCCTCTCACACCCACAAAACCAAACCAAAACAAAACAAAACAAAACCAAAAAAAAAAAAAACAAAACAAACAAAAAAATAAACCACAGACACAAAAAACCAAACAAAAAAAAAAAACCAAAAACAAAATGACCCACAAAAAAACCTGAATTGTTTTGCCACAAGAAGTTATTTTTGAACCTACCTTAGCCAGCCCCAGCGATGCCTCAAGAGACAGAACCATTCACCTGAAATGAGGGTGAGGAAAGATTGGTGGTACTGCACCATGTGGCTTCACTCTCAGCTCCTAACATAGCTGAAAGCGATAATTGATAAGGAACTCCCTTCCACAGAAGTCAAAATAGGACTTTTTTTCTTACAGGTAGGATCTTTTCTTAAAAGAAAAAATAGAGGCCCTACTAAGTACATTTGCAGTTATCGTGACTGAAAGAGTGTATGAAGCCACTAGACTGAATCGTGTCAGCTAATTCAGAATTGCCACATTCTTCTCCTTCAGTTCATTATTATACTGTCCTCTCTTCTTTCGGCAGCAACAACCCAGGCTCCTGAGTTTTATATTGTTTGACTGATTTTATATCTTCTAGGGTTGGACTCGACAATCCCAAAGGTCTTTTTCAACATGTGATCATGTGATACTATGGTTCTATGAAGATTGCTTTTAAAAATGTCTTGATTGTTTCCTTTTTTCTTACATGTGTATACTCCTGTATACCCTACCTGTGCATCCCAATATGCTGGTAACAACATAAATGTGGAAGCAGCATACAAGAATTTAGAAAGCCCTTGACTAGTTATGTCTTGTTTCAGTCAACTGCAGTGAAAAGACACTGCATGAAAATATCTCAGTGAGTCCAGGCCAGCTTCTTGAAAAAACATCTCCTTTCTCATGCCACAAATGCCTCAAGAGCACTTTCTTTTTTTCACCTTACCCAGGTTGCTAGATATATATGCACCATTTCTATTTCTCACAGTATTTCATCAAGAGAAAAAGCACAGTGTGACTCTGGGGCACCATAATCTGGAAAAAACAGGAACCTGGACATCATGAAACCAGAAGATCACTGGTTGGCGGAAAAGTTTTCCAAAAACAAACATCCTTTCAATCATAAAAAGATCTAGGGGTTATTGGCCTCTGCTGATATGAAAATCTTTAGGAGGAAGAAAAAGCCCTTTTGAAGAGATAGAAGTATTTGAGAATAGTTCTCCACCCTAAGTAAGCAGATATGGATTTTATCATGCTTCCAGAAAACCTCTGCTTTTATAAATTAGCCAAGTAAAAATTATATTTGCAAATATGTGACTTCTGAGCTCCAGTGCAGAAGTAATAATAAGGCACAAAGCAGTAAACAAAACACCTTAGATTATAAATTCTGAACTACATATTGAGAACAAGTGAATATATTTCATCTTCAGTGGAGGGGCACTTCAAAAACATCTGGTAAAACTTCGGCCTTATTTAAATCAATAGAAGAAAAAATTGATTTTATTAGAAACGATAGAAATGTATAGAAATATATGCATAGCGCTGAAGGGAAATTTTTAGATTCTGTCTTTCTTCACATAAGTGAAAAATTAAAGGCAAAGGTAATGTACAGCAAGGAAAACCACAGGTTGTCACTTAATTGTGGCCAAGAATGTGGTACCTGTATTCTTACTATACAAATTAAGTAAACAGACATATTCTAGAGAATAGTGATCATCAATAATTATGCAAAAAGTACTTCTGTGCCTTGCTAGGCTATGGAAAATTCCACCCAGTCAGTTTATGGGAAAATTTGAAACATTAAAAAGGACGATAAAGAATAGAGATTGGAACATCAAGGTGAAAGACATTCCTAGATAATCAAGCCTTTTCCTCTTCTACCATGAGAAGCAAGATTTTTATTTATTTTCTGTAAATGCAGCACCTTCCATCTTTAATCCATTCAGTTTCTCTATTATTTTTTTTAATTATTTCTTTCCAGGTTGAGAAAAGTAATCTAATTTCTACTCCAAAATTACTCATAGCCAGTTCTATTTATTGAACTTACATGCCAGGCATGTAATATTTAGAGGCATGTAAATATTTCTTCTCCTCACCTGACATTTTACTATCAGAAGTATTACCTCCCCTCAAGTCTCATTTCATTAAGCAGAAAGGACCATATCTTGCTGGTCCTACTCTACCAAAGGACCTACACACTATATTTGCACTTCTTCTGGCTTGATTTAATTTTTCTTGAATATGGATGATCCAAATGAGGTGCAATATTTCAACCACTGATAAAATTTTAAAGCTGTGTTATCTCTTCTGTGTCTTCCACTTAGGCACTGGAGTGCTTAATAGAGCTGTCAGGGTAATCCAGATTCCCCAAGACTGGCAGGGTGGTTCAGAAGATTTACATAGGCATGTAGGCTCTGTAAACAACTAAGAAAGAAGAATTCTTTTGAAAGCTGAATGCTTGAGTCTCTCTCTGTGAACAGTATGGTAGCTTGGTCCACCGGGGATGAGAGCAGGGACCTCCCATGCACTAAAACCCCACAGACTCTCGAATGCTCAGTTTGCTTTTTAGAAACTATAAAACTTTCACTTTTGCTAATTTTTTTTCTGTGAGAGGAACAAGCATGGATTTTCCTGGAGCACTGTGGTTCTGTGTCCAGGTCAAGACTCCCCAGTAAGAGCGGCACAGGCATACTAAGGACCACCAAGGTGCTGAAGGGCCTGGACTAGCTCTTCTGTGAGGACAGGCTGAGAGGCAGGACAGTTCAGCCTGAGGAAGAGTAGTCTCAGGGGTGATTTCATCAATGAATATATAAATACCTGAGGGGAAGGTTTTGTTTAGAAATGCATTAGCTTTTGCATGAACTCTAGGAGTATCACAGTCTTCATGTTTTGAAATGAGCACTTTTTCAGTACTACAAGACCTCACATACTAGAACTGGACCAATACTGATCCTTAGAACAATACAGCTGACTCTGCCAGACTCAGGTATCTTAAGGCTTTGCTTTCATCCTAAAAATAGGAAGCATAGGTATTTTAATTAAACCAGCAATTTGAGACACCAACAAGCCATAGAACTGAATTTTGTCTTCTCCTTTTGTCCTAGATGTCT
Organism: Anomalospiza imberbis; assembly: GCF_031753505.1. Classification (NCBI taxonomy): domain Eukaryota; kingdom Metazoa; phylum Chordata; class Aves; order Passeriformes; family Viduidae; genus Anomalospiza; species Anomalospiza imberbis. The sequence goes on along the minus strand of NC_089682.1, from coordinate 98,661,698 downwards.
GACAAAAAAATCACACACAAAAAAATGCAAACAAATGAAGAATTATTCTTTAATCTGATATTAAGAATCAGCTTCCTCATATTTTTTCATCTCATTCAGCCTAGATTTGGTAGCAGGAAGATGGGAGAAATTTATGCTTCTTGGGCATTATGACTTAAAATAACACTATTAGTTTTTACATTTCTCCTCCACCTGGGTCCATTTGTTCCTCACTTGTATGTAGAGAAGGAGATGAGCAATGAAGCTAGGTTTCTAAACCTGTTATCATAAAATTCAGTGGAGGAAATAATAATTTAACAAACAACAATCATAACAAAAAGAATATATTAACATGAAACATCCAGGTTGTTCTGAAACTTAGCTAGGACTGCTCTATCTTTTCATCTTTTACATCTACAGAAACTAGAAAGATTATTTCTGAATTTAGCATTGAGATAAATACGGCTGTCACCACACAGTGCATATTTGCAGGTTGTTTATAATGGCTTTTACAACTGGAAATTAATTTCAGTACGCTACAGAGAAAGACAGAGAACATGCTTATCCTTTAGAAAAATTGTTATAGTTATGTTTCCAGGATTGAAGTAAGCTGGATTTTAGTTTAAACTCTGTAGTGTTTAGACTCTAAAGCTTCCTCTAATAAAATATTATCAAAGACAGAGAACATTCTAATTTTTGTCAATCTAGTAGATTAGTCGTGTATGGGAAGTAGTGCATACAGATATTTTGCTGTGAAAATGCTTCATTTATAGCCAGTGTAGGTTTATTTCACTGTTTTAGAGATAACATAAAAATCTGGTTACAGTAACTCCATGCTTGCTACCATGTTGGACCATATTGGTTTCCCAACAGGGCACATTCCCATCCTGGCAGAGATGAAGGAATAAGAGCAGCATGGTCAAATGAATCTCTCTAATTTGATGCATTAGATTTCCTCCATTAGATCTACTGTAAATCTAAATTACTGTTTTACCTCTACACCCTGCTCTCTTCTTACTTAGAGTGGGCAAGATTAATATCACCTGCAGATCTCCAGTGGCTTACTTTAGCTCTGACCTTATGCTGCAAAGAGCTGCCTTAAAATAAAGCCTAAACAACTTGTAGAGAATTAGATGTCAGAATTTTAACATTCTGGCTACCCCAACTACTATTTCAAAGGGGAGAATCATGACAAGGACACTTTACATAGCAATTGAAATGCTAAACAGCACATTTACATCCTAAATTAAGATACTGACTGAGCTTGTGTCTCAAAATACTTGAAAAGGGGATTTTTAAGAGATTTGCATTTTGTTCTAAGGAGGAAAAGTCTACTACCAACAATAAAATGTACAGTAATTCCAGTTAGAAAAAAAAAAGTGTTTGTTAAATAACTCCCTGAGAGTCTTTACAAATGCTCTGCATTTTTGCAGTTAATGCTTAGAGTATTTTTCATTAATCAGAAAACAGTGAGGATGTACTTGGCTGAGAAAATCTATATACAAAATATCCAAACACATTAAAAAATCTGTGGATCAGGTTTAGAGTAGTATTGGGAGTACGACTTTTTTAAAATACATTAGGATAGAGCCACTCAAAAATTGTATGATTTTGGTGATTTACTTTTCCCCATTTCTGATTAAGAAATCAAATTAAGTATAATTGCTTCTTTCTTATACTATGTGAGTTTATATTTGATTTCCCAGCCTGAGAAAGTTTTGGCTGTGGTTTACAGTTCAGGAAACTCCAACAAAAGATTATAGAAAATGGGCCAATGCCATCACATAGAATATAAAATATGGAGCACTTAATAAAATCCACTTGAGATACAATAGATGACTCAGGTTTAGGATAAGTGGTAGCAGAGATAAGAATAGTAATGGATGGTAGCACATTGTTCAGAATAATCACTCAAGCAGTTACGGGAAGAGTCTTCCCAAAATACATAGCACATGGGCCAGGCTGCTTCATGCTCTTATCAGCTCAAACTTGGACCTAACTCCCAGGTTATATCCAGTTAGTGATCACCATCACTATTGATATAACCCCTAAATTACAACAAGTTCAGTACAAAGTATCCTGTCTCTGACGCAGACCTTGTGCAGCACCCTGGGCATGCTGCCCAAAATTCTGCTCTCAGGTTCCTGACTAACAAAATGGGGATTGTCATCTCTGGGACAAGAAGCTGTGCTGAGGATAAACATGTGGTTCTCTGAAGAACAGATATACTCTCTGGTGTTCAAGGCACGACCAAGAAAATTCAGTCAGTCATTTCCAATTTTAGCTTCATCCAGTATAAAAACAAGGGAGCTGGGCTGTGGAATGCTAGTCAGAGAAAAGAGCCAGGAACATCCCGCACAGTTGATGGGGAGGACAAACAATATCTACGCACCCAGTCATGAGTTTGACTTGCTGGTAAGAAAATCTGAGTAAGTGCCTAATCTCCTGGGTTGAGCTGCATGAAACACTGTAGGGCCCCCCAGCTGTTTCTGTCAGCCAAAAATGTTTTTCAGAGCATAGGCCCCTGAGTGAACAGGATATGTAATTTGAAAGTACACCTGCTGGTTGCAGTAGTACCCACATTTGTACAACAGCACTCATCCAGAAAACAGCTTTAAGAAAACTGAAACAGCTTAGACTAAAAATCCACTATTCCAACTGACAATGGCCAATATAAATTCTTCCTTGGGTACTTTGACAGAGCAACAATTTTTGACTCATAACGTTTAAGCTAGAGATGTTGTCCCTAAACTATTTTTCTTTTAGCCACTCAGACAGCCCCTTTCAGAACCCTTCCAAATTTTCAGCATCTACAGCAGCCTCATCAAAGGATCATGAAGAACACCATCTGAAGAAACATCTCCTGTTTTCCTGGTTTGAATCAATGCCTTGCTGGTTTCAATAAATGCTATCTATATTGTAGGCATAATATAATGGACATAAACAGCACTAGAACCAGGGAAGAAAGTGCTCATGTTGGAAAAAAAAAGAGAGAGACAGGGCCAATTTTGATCTGTATTAATATCAAAAGTTTTGAGGGCATTAAACAAGTAGTTGTGATTACAGAAGTCTTGCTGTGGCACAGGCAGGCGATTATGACTGCCATAAAAAATGAGCATAGAATAATAAATTAATACTCTCTCTCAAAAAAAAATCTATTTCTTTATCATTTTAAGATCATTCGGTTGTAAAAAATATAAAAACCAATACCAGGAGATAGTCACTATTTTGTGTTCCCAATATTTAAAAACACTTAAACAGCAGCATCTGGGAGCTTACACAGTACAAGAAGATGCATCTCCTAGTAAAATAATCTCTGTGTAGTCCCTCAAAATGCAATATAAACCATCTCCAAGAAACTTACAGCTGACAGTACACACAATATTGAACACATCTTTTCTACATGTATTAATTTTAACATTTGCTTCATTTTCCTTAAATGCCCTCTTATACATAGAGCTGATAGCAGAGCCAGTTACTGCTGAGCTGAAATATTTCTTTGATTATTTGAGATGCATGGAATAATAGAAGCATGGAAGAAGCTGCAGAGTTTTACTCAGTTGCTTGTTACATACATAATTACCCAGAATTCAAATATGAGCATTTTACTATCCCAGCTAAAAAACAATAAGTGAATACAGTTGTTCTAAATTTAAAAAAATATTAATAAAAAGGCATCTCTATTACTTAGAAAGTTTTAATTCTCACCATTACAAGAAGGTTGATAGAAAAAGAGGATCTAGTACTCCAGTGTTGACTAATTTCAAATTAACAACACAATCTCTGTGCTCATTTTTCACAAACCTTTTAGGAATTCCCAACAATATATGGTATATGGAATGTATGCTTTTTTTCCACACAAAGCAAACAATAAGTTTCTAGTTTGGCAACTCAGTAATTAGATGATGGCTACAAGCAACTGCAGCTAAATTTAACCTGAGAAAAGATACATAGCTAAAATTATCTCTTTGTGACTCTTTCAGTGTGACTGCATATGAAAGTGAAAGCAGTTTTGTTTTTAAAGAAATAAAAGATTAACCAGAAAGCAGATAATATTGTGCTATGGCCATTTTTACCCTATTGGCACAGATTGCAATAGCTACAGAAATTTACCTCAATATAACAAGTAAAGCAGAATGCAGGAAATCAATGAAGTTTCTTGCTGGCTTATTTCTTTTTTAACTTCATAAGAGAATGCAAGATTAATCAAAATTGTCAAACATGTTATGTCCTTTAAGCTTAAAAAAAAGATTTTCTAAGGATACAGAACAATATGTATATACATATTATGCATTTATCTTTGTGCTGCTTGTAAATACCGTTTTAAATCTGCATGGATATATTATATTGAAAGAGAAAGCTGCATGCACAAGTTTCCTATTAAGACAGTATTTCTGCATATATTAATTCTGAACATGGAGATGCTTTCACCAGACTGGGTATAGGACTGATTTGCACACATTATCATCCCAATTCATCTGAGATCCCACATGGCCCTCAGCTGCCACTGCAGAAAAGCATGAGTTCCCATAAGCTTCACATCAGATCTGCCCGCCCTGTGGTGAAACTCCTAGCACCTTTGGAGATTTCAAATGACACTTGATGACTGCGTTTTGGCAAGCAAACCAAGCTCTAAGTGTTAACAGCCTATGTCTCAGGCTTCCCTCAGCTGTAGCCCAAGGAGACAATCCAGTGGGCAGTAACACTGACTTTGTATAGCTCAAGAAAAAGCTTGAGGATTTATTTTACTGCTCATAAGACTCCAAGACAAGCTCAAATTTAGGATATAACTTCCCTGAAACAAAGTTAGGACAGACACTCAAATCTCCTCCATATACCACAGTCTCTTCTCATGTGAATATAAACAATGATCTGCTTAATGCTCTGATAAACAAGTGCTTCCTTTGCAACTTGCAACCTCACACAGTAAGCAAGAGAAAAATTAAAAAATCTACAAAAAGTTCTGTTTCTTGTTTTTCCCTACAAATTGATCATGGCACACACAGGAACTCAAAGGGTCATTGAAATCAGGAACATTTTTGGAGTTCCAGAGGAACAATTAACAAAATAAAGCAGTCACCAAGGGATAGTTGCAACAATATGACTGCCAGAAGGTGTAGCCAGAGTACCTTTGGTTGGGATGGACAGTAATGAACAATTCTCTATAACCAATTCCATTGATAAATGGGAACGTGATGGGGATTGTTAACCCTTTCAGAGTAAAATATCAGTACACAGTTATCTTCTTGTGATATTCTGACAAATGTAAAAATAGATTATGTTTTGTCAAGTCACAGACTAAACAGCACCCAAACAGCACCATAGCACCAAATTTATTGCTTCACTTGGTAAAACAGCATAAAACTAAGCAGTGCAAGGATATCTCACAACAATAGTTCCCGCATTTAACAAAGAATAAAACAGACAAATTCTGTTAGAAAAGAAAGTAAAAAGGAGATTAAATAAATACTTTGAAAAGAAAAAGAACTCTTGCTGTGGGCTGTGCAATTAATTTTGGCCAGTAAACTGTGCAAAACTCTGTTCTCCTATCCAATTTACCATTGTTCGGTTGTCAGACTAGATCAATTCTAATTAGAATTTGTTACTTTTCCTGAAGTTGTTTGTGATCTGTCATGCTAAAAATATTCTAGTATGTAAAAGTTTTGTACAGACAGAAATCTGCAGAGAAAAGTTGTTCTGCTGTATTTCTAGACTTGAAGATGCTTTCTTATGAAACAAAGCAATATCAACTATTTATTATTCTTCTTCCACTCAACACCCCTTGGTCTGAAAGGTTATGGTAACTTGATTAGTGTTTTGTCTTTGAGAGTGATCAAAAAAACTTATAGAAAGATCAAACTTGTCGTTTTATAATCAAAACTAACTTGCATATTATTTTCAAATTGACATGGTCATAAATAGTCATAAGTACCACAATGAATTTAGTATTTTTTTTTGCATTCCTTAAATACTACTTTGTTTATGTTTACATTATATATGATTGAATATATTATTAGTGTCCTTGCAAGTATCCTATCAAAATTATTACCCTCAGCATCCCAAAGATCCCATTAGAACATCTCCTTCACCCAGAAGTAAAAAGATTTTATAAAAAGAAAAATCTCATTAATTAAGCACCTTTCTCTCTGCCAAAGCTAATTTCTTTCTAATTTCCAATTTCTACTATAGCAATTAGGAAACCTTCTAATCATTCAAGCTTCTAAAATATATTTGTTTGCTAATTAGGCCACTAGAATTATTTTTGAGCAGTCAGGGCACAACAGTCCACAAAGCACATTTCCCCAATTCCTACCCTAAAACTCATTCCCTACCCATGCACAAATAATACTTACAAGTTGCACATTCCCTAGAAATGCTCTAATGTAATTGTCACCACCTCTGAAGTTGTGGTTCTACAGAGCTTGAAAGTTTTCTACCTCTGCTCATCTTCAGTGCTCAGAGTAAATGAGCAGTGTGTTCTGTTGTGGCTACTCACATTCAATCGCTTGGCAGGTTGGTATACCAGAAATCAGATAAAGCAAATTCCAACAAATTTCTTCTGTTTGTTTTTCAGCCCTGAGTATAAACACTGATAAAAGAATGTTAGATTCCCAAAGCCAGCTCAGTATCTCTTATCCTCTGCTAATTCCTCAGAAGGGCCTTATAAATCAAGCTAAAGCAGTAATAAACTTGTTTCATGGAAGATGTCCTGATCATATTTTCATTATTTCACTGAATTTCAAACAAGCTACACCCCACCCTACAAAACACATTAAAATAAAAACTATAAAAGAAGACCCAAAACTGCACAAAATAAGCATACAAGGCAGAATGGAACCTCTCTATTGGAATATTTTGTGGGTTTTTTTCATAAGGAAAGGGTTTTTCTTTGATGGCAGATTTTATCTCACTTCTTATCTTGTCCAGTGATTGCAAAGGATGAAATGCTGCTAAGGCCCAAGCATTATTTACCACCTTAATTCATTCACTTTCTTAAAATATGCATGTACCATCAACAAGAATTATGTATGTAAGTTGACTCCATTGATAGATCTGAGGTCTGCAGATGAATAAAATCCTGAATGAAATGCTGATGAGGACTTAAAATAAGAATCTCATGAGAATTGTTTGATTATTTTTCTCATATCTGTCCAGGAGATATGTTTTTATCTCCATATGAAAATCTTTCTTTATCCTTGTCATATTTTGCATTCCTTTGCAGTACTGATAAATTTAGATGCAAAGAAATTCAGTTGAAGGATTACTTCCTGATCCTTTCCTACAAAATGCAGGTCTTTCACCTTCACAAAAAACTGTATCCAAGGTATATGTGTAGCCATGCAGTTGACTTATTTAGAAATTTGCAATTATGCTCATAATTCATAACATCAGTATGGAACATAAGTGCTATTTCAAAGAAAAGCCCATTAAGTGCTTTCTCACTTTGTTTTTAATGTGGGTAGTTCAAGTTTAGCTTTACTGTCAAATGTGAACAGGTTTGAATCATGTAATTGTAGAAGGAGTTCCGAACAAAAACTTAAATTGTACTGACATGCTTTCCTAAAGTCTAGGGATTACAGCTTCCTTCTTAGGCTTACAGCTACAGTTTCCTAAGATCTAGGAAACAAAGAGACTTAGCAGAGGTTAACAGATGAACACAAACAGCAAATGCTATACACCACCGCAGAGGCAGTAAACAAGCATACTACAGTTTTAATTAGCGTTTGATAAACTCTGGTTAAGCATATGATGACCTTTTACTCATATCTGAGGTCCTAAAATAACTACAAATTTAAAAAACAAATCAAACCAAACCAAATTACCCTACAAAAACAGAACAATGACCAGAAAACAAGTACAGACTCTGTTAGTCAAGAGCTAAATTTCAATGCTGGAGGACCCTTTAAGATACAGACACATCTTTTACCACAACTGAAATTCTATTATTTAGTTAGAGAAATAGATAATGCACACAGCCAAATTCCCTAAATAACTGAGTCTATAGTAAATACACCCTTTTAGGTGTCCGCTACGTAGGTTACAAAAAGCTGTTTTACAGAAGCTTGGCTTACTAGGAGTGCCTTAAGTGCTGTATAATTAGGAATCATTACTGAACTCTGCAGTGACCTCAGCTCCAAGGAAGCAGAAGGTGTTTCACCATGTCCTCCTCTTAATGGCAAAATTAGCCACGTAAATGCAATCAGCCACTAAAAAGGGAAAATGAAATGAAAAGGCTGTCCATTCTTCTTCAGTCAAAGAAAATGACAGATAAAAAGGGAAATTAAAGGAAAACTGCAGGGAAACACAGACACACTCTAAAAAATGGGGGCAGTTTGTTGATTTTCATTTGGCTTTTCTTCAGGAAGAAACCTATCAAAGTTGCAAATTTAAGAATTCTTACAGGGAAAAAAAGGCTAGCTTTGTGTATACACTCAAAATTAATGTCATTAATCAAGTTTTTAAAAATCCTAATACATATTTTATTTGTGTATCTGTAGTTTTAGATAATG